>NC_135009.1:13291271-16119605 GCF_051020985.1 Nomia melanderi
GAAAGCGTACCGTACGCGAGAGGAAACAATTTTTCCGTTTCGAAGGAATGGGCTCCGACTGACCCAAATATGAAATATTCACGGTTCAACGGTTCCAGGGGAACGCCGGCCGCCGCGGCAGCAACCTGCAGCGGCCATATTGTCGTCATCCGGCCTTTTACCGGCGTAACAGTGGCCACATTCCGGAGCGTTACGCGCGTCCGCGGCGATATTTCGTCAAGCGACGATCTCGACTTTGAAAGGGGGGAGGAGGGACGGGCCAGCCGAAAACCGGTAGTACCGTTAATAGGAAACACGGTTTTCGGTGACGACGACGAACGCTCCGTTCGTAATTCATTCCGAACAGACGAAGAACGCGTGCATACCTCGCCGCGGATGGGAAACTCGTCGCCATCGCGAATTTAACGTAACCCAATCAACGTTCAGTTAATTCTCATACAGTTGATACAATTTGCTTGATGATAGAGAGATTAAAAGGTCGAAGTTCTTCGCAGGAACCAGCTTTTCTTGATATTCTTTTCATTTTTCGGGTCTCTTCAGTATCAGGATTTTTTGAGCTTCAAAGTTTCAATTGTTTAGGTTTACAAATCGTAGAATTTTTAATGTATGGAGTTCCCGAGTCTATGAGGTTTCAAATTTTCAATTGTTTAAGTTTCTGAAGCTTAGAATTCTCAATGTTTCAAATATTCGAGCTTCTGAACCTTTGAGTTTTCAACGTTTCGAGATTACAAACCGTGGAATTTCCGAATTTCCTATTATTCGAGTTTCCAAATCTTCGAGTTTTCAAATATTCAAGCTTCCAAACCTTCGAGTTTCCAAATTTCCAAATTTCCAAATGTTCAAGCTTCCAAATCTTCGAGTTTTCAACGTTTCAAGTTTCCAAACCTTCGAATTTCCAAATATTCAAGCTTTCAAACCTTTGAGTTTTCAAATTTCCAAATCTTCAATCTTCCAAGCCTTCGAGTTTCCAAATTTCGAAATATTCAAGCTTCCAAATCTTTGAATCTTCAATGTTCCCAGCTTCCAAACCTTCGAGTTTCCAAATTTCCAACTATTCGCGCTTCCAAACCTAGATTTTCAATGTTCCAACCTTCCAATCCTCCGAATTTCCAAACATTCAAGCTTCCAAGCCTCCGAGTTCCCAAATTTCCAAACCCCCAAACTTTCCAGCCCCCAAACGTTCCAGCGGAAGCATTCGTAAATCAATACGAGCACTTTCATCTCTGAAATCCAGCTGATCAAAGCGTTAAGCCGGCAGAACCGCGGCGATAGTTGCACCGACAAGCGACGAGAACTCTGTTACCGTTCACTGATTCCAAAACGCTCGAACAATCGCTCGCTCGCTCGCCCGGGAACACCCGTGCACACGTAAATACGCGCGTATATATCGAATAAGGACGCGTTTCAAGGCCGGCCCTGGTTGTGTAAAGAGGGAAATGTTTATTCGTAGCCTTATCGCGCGCTGCTCGCTTGTTATTGCCAAACTGGACGGCGACGTTCGTCGTTCGCGGCCGCGATATCAGACAGAGACGGTTCAACATCCAATCTCGGAGGTCGCCGGACGATCGCGACGGGGAATTTGATCGATAGCCACTTCCGTCAGGCTCCACTTCGAGCGTCTCTCGATCGCGATCGATCATCGCGATTGATCGTTGTCAAGAATGCCTGACCTCAAAGGACTTTCGGAAGACTCCGCGCGCCGGGACTCGTCGGATCTTCGGGGAACACAGGTCCGAGGTATAAAAGAATCCTATGGAAAGCTGGAACAAGGATTCCGGAGAAATAGAGCATACTTTTGAGAGGCAAAACTTCGGATGACTTGGAAGTTCCTGTGTCCCGAGGCAAAAGAGAAATTCGAAGTGAAGTCTGACGACGTTCTCGGAAGAATAATTAGCGCTGCTTTTAGGTCGTAACTGAAAAGTTTGATCCGTAGAGGACCTTGAGGAAGCTCCAATGAAGGAGCTTCCTGTGCAAGAGAATTAAACGGAAATTCAAAGAAATCAGAGAAAATTGACTATTGGAGAGTATGTACACGTTTCAAGCGCATCGAAATGCTGAGATAATCGAAGTAATAGAGTACTAAGAATCCTGTGATTTAACACTAGATTTGAACCCGAATACTTTCGTCATTATTCAGTAACAGTTTAAAACTACCGAGCAGTTCAATTGACTTTAAAATTTCGCTATCGAAACTTCAAGAGTGCGTCTGTTCAGACTTTAATCGATTCACAATTCAAGTGACTGGCAGTGAATGGGTTAACAAAGGAGCTTCGGAAATCTATAGCTATAATTAACGAATATCTCGTAGAATAACCCCTTAACGCACAGTTTTTGAAAAAAACCGTCCAAAAAAAATCAATTTTGATATACTGCGCTCTTGTTCCATGGAAAAAGGCTATATTTCATTCTTGAATAAATAAGTGTTATAGCTTACAATCCCATGTAAATGATAAACATCAATAAAACGATTTCTTTCTTTGCTTTCACATTGTTTTCACAGTTTGGCCTGTTCAGCTCGAATTAACTCGAGCGTACAAGTTAGGGGGTTAATCCTCCATAGGCCCGTGTAACTTTGAAATCACGTATCAGTACATTAGCATATTGTTGATTTATTTCATTCCGCGCTCAAAGTGGTGAATAAAATTAAGTAATCAGTTAACTTAAACTTTCATACACTCAGGCGTGAAAGTTCAACGTCATTGTAACTTGAAAGTTACAAAATATATTCAAAATATAAAAATCCTTCCACCACGGAGGAAACAGAAACGCATCGAATTGCGGTATTCCCTTTCTCGCTATCTTACCGAAAACCGTCGCGAGTTCCACGGGAAAATCGCCGGCGGTTCGAACTGGGGCAATCGCAGTCGGGCATTTCACTATTATTACTCGCAGCGGATTATTCGGTGCGGACGTTGCAAAGAGACAAGCGTGCAATTCTCGGAACCGCCGGCCCGCCGTTTCGACGGAAGGTTAGCACTTGCGAAAATAAAATTCGGACATCTGTTGCGCGGTGTTTAACCAGCGGGACGCGCGCGCTCGCGAAACCTTGGCACCGGACGCGCGCGATCCGCGAAAACGGCGTCGCATTGAAATTCGCGACTTATCGCGAAACCGGGCCAATAAGATACGGGGCGACGAGTTCCTTATCGGCGGACGATATTGACGCTGTCGACGGATCCTGATCGGTTACGACGTTTCAGATTGTCCAAGGTCGTCACTCTCGGCGAGATATGGCGAAACGAGCTCTCGAAAACACGGGGAACTCGTTCGGGAACAACACTGGGATTACTGAATCGGTTCGAACATTGTAATTCTTGAATGTTTCTTCTGTAATTAGCGAAAGCTGAGAGTTTTTCGATGAGAATATTCAACGCTTTTTGACGAGACAGGTGATATTGTTTGAAACTAGTTTAACCCCTTGAAGTGCAATGACGAGTGAGACTCGAGATGAAGATTTCTAATTTAACGAGAATCAATGTTGTTCATTACCCACGGATCAAAAAACTATTTTGCTATTATCGATGTATTTCAAATGAAATTTCCACCTGAAGTAGAATGGACAGTTTTGTTGTGTTTCTTACAAATTGTCGGTAGTAAAATATTAACAGCTTAGTATCGAAAGGAAATAGTAAAGGGGTTAACGAGAATTCATAGATAAATTAAGCGAAGGTGTTTTATTTTAGTGTTTCACGTGACAATGCGAAGTTTCATTTGAAATATTAAATATTCAAGTTTATGGTTTTGCTGTGTCGAATCAAGTGGTGACTCTTGGTCGCCTGATCCGATACAGCAAAACTATGCAGTCGAATGTTTAGTATTCTAAAGAAAACTTTGTATCGCTATGTGAAACGTTCAAAGAAAGTAGCTCTGTTGCTTAATTTATTTGTGAATCAGTTTCAAAGAATTATTTATCTTATACATAACGAACTGGAACTTTGGACGTACCTGTTATGTAACTTTGAATATTTCGTTTTCGCGATATCTTATATTGTCCTGTGTTTTGAAAATTGAAATGATGCAAGTGGTGATACGAGTCAACTCGCGACCGGTCAGCAATGTAACACATTGCGTGGCTAATTTTCAGAAAACTGAATTGTGATGGCAATTTTCACTGAGATCAACTTATATCACTATACATACAAAAATTCAGATATATTGTTATGTAATATATTTTAAATAGATAATCAATTCGAATCAAATTTAATATTTCTTTCAATTCTGTAATTAGCGAAGTTGCATAGCTGTCCATATAAAACCGAGATTTCTCGTTGCCAGTGCGCAATGTGTCAACGTGAAAAAGGCGAAGAACTGAAAGGTTTCCAACGAAGGTGATTTGTTTCGGACAGCCCGAGTTTTTTCTCGGGGGACGACAGAATTTGGGGCACGTCGATCGAATCGTTAGGTAGCGCGACGAAGAAATCAAGGTCACTTTCGCGAATTTTGGAGGGGACGCGCGCGCTGCGTTGCCTGCGGTTTTCAGCTGACCAATCGGTGACAACGGATCGCCGGACAAAGAGAAGAGAAAGGATCGCTGGCTCGAGGATAACGTTACCCTAGGGCAGGACTACTTTCTAAGTCAATCGCGCAAAAACTCACTTTCGTAAGTTCGCTCGAAAAAGTCCTTGAACCAGTATGTTCCCTCGGCGCTCGCGAAAAAGACCAACGGCGTGCCGTTTAACGCGCGGATCCGTGATCTTTCGCGAGAATTAACCCTTTAGCTACGTTTCACGTATCGGAACGTCTTGGTTAGGTCGTTAGGTCGTTTTTTGCATAGTCGCACATGATGTTCTGAAACGTCGTTGAAACTGAGACGAGATTGAATTAGTTCATAGTTTATTTCAAAGTAACGAATATCTGTTGCAACAGAACAACTTTCAGTATTTTGGTGAACCTTATAGGGATACGCAACCCCATAATGGCAGATAGAGAATATATTTTATCAAAGTGATAGCGACAGTTTTAACCCTTTGCACTCGAGAGTCTCAGTCACCACTTGATTCGATAGAACGAAGCTATCAAGTTGAATATTTAATATTTCAAATGGAACTTTGCTACGTAAAATATTGAAGTGAAACTCCTTCGTTGCTTAATGTATCTATGAATGATCGTTAAATTAGTTTCAAACTATCGTCTATATCTCGTCAGAAAATGTTGAATATTTCCATTGAAAAAGGGTTAACCCTTTGCGGACGAAGATTCTTCGAAATACACAAAACCCTCAACAGATGAAGCTAAATTATATAACAATTACTTGAACAATAGAAAAATAGGAAACTACGTGCCAGTCTCTTGCGATTCTATTAATTAAATCATTTGGTCACGACTCAGACTTCCAAATATGAATTTCATCTCGTCGGAGTGTCGACATTCTTCAAGAAGTGATCTCGAACAATCCGATGAAGAATTTTTTATTGATCCTTCAAGCGATAAAGGGGAATCCCAAATGATAAATGACGAAGAATATATCGAACTAGAAAGTGATAACGATAGCGAAATTATTCCAAGACGTAAAAGACGTACAAGATGCTTATCAAATGACAGTGAATCTTCTCGTGAAAAGTTCGATGAAAATTATTAATAATTTGCTATTTATAACCAGAGTTTATTTGTTTCCACTTTCCAATGGAATATAATTAACATTTCTTGAAATTGGCTTCACGAAGAATCGTATATGAATTGAAGAAAGAGGCAGTTTTGTTTTAATAATTCACAAATAAATGAGCATCGCATGGAACTTAACATTAAATATTATACTCCATAATTTTTCCGTGCAAAATCGAGTGGCGATTGAGAGGAGCCTACGGAGTGCAAAGGGTTAACATTCCTCTTCAAGGAGAATCATCGGCTTCTCGCCGGGAAGTTCATCCGACCAGTCCAGCGCGGATTTCTACGCTTCATTTAAATACATATTAGTCGCTTCGCATCGACCAGGAAAATACCACCTTCCAGTCACGAATATTTGACCTTTACGGTATATTCGCTCTCTCAGAATCGTGGCCGACGAAAAATCGTAAAGCAACGCGTTGGAACTGCACGGTGCCTCGTACGCTTACGCCCACGACAAACGCGTAAATCCTACTGATTAGTAATCGCACGTTCGCGGTTCAAGTGGAAACAGCGGGAATTAGACAGACGAGAAGCTCCGGATCCTGCTAATAGTGTATTTTTATCGGAACCTTCGTGAAGCTTGGAATACCTTTCAAATAAATACAAATTTAACCCCTTGCAATCGGCAGTTTTTCAGTGGAAATGTTTTGGTATTTTGTGATGAGGTAGAGACGAGATTTTGTGGGATGTACATTGAAGAAAGCTATTTTATTTCAATGTTCCTCAAATTGATGCATTGTACGGAGTTTAATATTAAATATTATCAAATTTTATACTATACAAGATTTAATATTAAATATTATCAAATTTTATATTACATGAAGTTTAATATTAAATATTATCAAATTTTATATTATACGTGGTATAGTATTAAATATCAAATTTTATATTATACGTGGTATAGTATCAATGTATACTGAACAAAGCTATTTTATTTCAATATTTCTCAAATTGATGCATTATACGAAGTTTAATATTAAATATTAAATATAAATTTTATGTTATACGTGGTGTAGTATTAAATATAAAATTTTATATTATACGAAGTTTAATATTAAATATAAAATTTTATATTATACATGGTGTAGTATTAAATATCAAATTTTATAGTTCTACTGCATGAAATCAACTGAGTCACCCTTCGAGTGCAAAGGGTTAAATCATTCATTCGTAACTTGGTACTCCATGGAATTTCGTTCGTCCGCAAATGGTTAAACCTAGAACTACCGACCAGTACAATTGATAGTTCTACATTCTCTTATAAAACATAATACACTTTGAAGTTCCTTATATTCAAGCTTGTATTTATCTAAATCAATTTCTTGAACAATTACTGAGAAAATTGCCAAAGAGCCAAACTGAGTCACTCACTCTAAGAAGCATCTGATTTCCAATAACCGCAGAATTTATGAATCCATCGCTTCGACCCATTTCAGCGCTAATAACGAAATAGAACCAGGAAGAAAGTAAAGAAATCAATAGAAAACCTATTGCCAAGAGGAACGATCTATCCGGTTGACAATGCTCGGCCGATCTCCTTTCGTTTTCAGCGTGCAGCGCAAAAGCCGGTCGGAGGATCGGAATATCGGTCGCGGCGTGAACGATCGGCGACGGGGCGGAAACGCAAAAGTCCGTTCGGCCGCGACAAACGACCGATCGATCGCGTCACGCCTCCGCCGGCGGAGATCTAGATCCTTTCTCGCTCGGATCCGCTCCGGCTCGCGGCGTTTCGCGGGCCAGTGGATCAGCTGGCCACGCACCAACGGATTTTCATCTAGCCGGGGCGTGACAACGCGGCGACGCTGTCAACGGCCTTGCCGCGTGCGTCGCTGACAGCACCGGTTCTCCTCGGCTCGGCTGGCGAAGTTGAGCAACGCGGACCGCTCGCCTGGGCGCGGCTTGCCTTAGGACCAGTTTACAGTTACTCACCGGCCGCACGATCGGGCAACGCCGACGAAACCGTCTGAGAACGACACGCTCGCGAGCTTATAGAAATCTTCGGGGATATAGAGGTCGACGGTTTGACGACGTCGGGACAAGTGGGACATGGGAAAGTAGGGGTTTCGGATGATGAAGGAATAGGGGGTGGCGCGATGATTGGTTGTTTCAACCCTTTGCACTCGAAAGTTTCTCAGTGGAAATAGTCCACATTTTCTGACGAGATATGGGTCATATTGTTTGGAACTAATTTAACGGTAATTCATAGATAAATTGAGCGACAGAGGTGTTTTATTTCAATGTTTCACGTAGCAATGCAAAGTTTGATTTGAAATATTAAATATTCAAGTTTATGGTTTTGTGTCGAATCGCGTGGTGATAGAGTCACCTCTCGAGTGCAAAGGGTTAACCTCATGTTTTCTGATGAGAGGAAATTTTTTAGTTTGATGCTTTACGTGTTGGTGTATTGTACAATGTTGGATATGTATGATATTAATTAGTTACACTGAACTGGGTGTAGAGTTAGCTGATGATGAATGGTATGTTGTTTAGAATGAAGCAGGAATAGGGGGTGGCTGATTGGTTGTTTGAACCCTTTGTACTTGACAACGTTTTCTGATAGACAGAGGATACTTTTTAACACTATTGCTGTCGACAAGACACCTTTTGACATTTTGAACTGAGAAAATGATTTTCAGTTAAGTTTCTCCTCAATTGAATTTTCGACATTTCGACATCGAACGATAATTTGATAATTGTCATTCTAAACGTCGAGAAATCAATTCAGAATATACTACTGAACTTGGAAAATAGTTCTAAGTAAAAATCTCAAAAGGTGTCCTCTGACACCTTCGGTAGAAATAGTGTTAATTCGACGTTCCAGGTGTTGATGTATTGTACAAAGTCGGATATTAAGTATCAAACTTCATAAGTTGCACTAAACTGAGTGCAAAGAGTTGGTAACTGACGATGAATAGTATGCTGCTTGGATTGAAGAAGGAATATTGTATTCTACAAAGTTGGATATTAAATATCAAACTTCTTAAGTTGCACCGAACTGGGTGCAAAGAGTTGGCAACTAATGATGAACAGAGAAGGGGTTGACAGAAAACCTATCGCTAATATTACCAAAAGTTTCTTATACAGGAAGCTATATACATTAAATAGAAAAGCATAATAGCTACAACAATCGAAGCTCAACATACAATTTCCCTCTTATCAATTAACTGATCCTTAAAGAATTCAATCAAGACTTACTTCCAGAATAAAATAACTATATCCTTTCTCTACGATACTAACAACATACGACGACCATTACCGTCACTCGCACCTACATTCGCAAACATCGAACAGCAATAGACAGCATCCACATCAAGCCTTGACAACTACCGAGCATTTAATACGATTAATATGCAATTCCTATAGAAATTGTAACAATATTATTTTCTGTTTCTTCGAACATTCATTATACTCAAATGAAACTATTTTTAAAATCATTTCGAATACTCAATGCTTCGAAGATATCAATAATCGAACAAAAAAATTGAAATCAGTCATTTCGACTGGTACGGTACTAGTGTTAAATTTGCTACGATTTTGTAAATTTTCGAAAAGATTAATCATCTATCAATGAAATGAAAGAGGATAGATCCGAGTAAATTGTATACAGTTCAATGATCTAATATAAAATATAGTATAACTGGCATCTATCATGTACCAATTATTTCCAGTTTCTTCAGACATTCATTATAATACTCAAATGAAACTATTTTCAGGATCTTTTCGAATTCAATGCTTCGAAGATATCAATAATCGAGCAAAAAAATTGAAACCAGTCATTTCGACCGGAACGGTAGTTCCAGCGTTGAAAAAGATCGCCATTTTCTATTCCCTTTCAAGTCGAAACTCCAACTATCGCGTGCAGGCCGATTGGAATAACAGAACTTCCTCGGATGTTGCTACCAGCGTCTAATTCCCGAGAATACCACAGAAAACACTTCTCCACAGTCGAACGGTTCGCCATCGGCCGGCTACCGGGCGCGAAGGGGATCAACAGAAATGGCGTCGCTCGGCTAAGCCGATCGACGAGCGACGAGCCACCGTCCAAGTTAATGCTCGCGCATTGACGCGCGGTGTCGGCCGGTTGCCAGCCAGGAAATGCAAAGTAATCGAGCGAGAAGCCGCAATAAAGATCGACGGAGGTTTACGGGGCGGGTAAAAGGGAAAACGCGTTTCAACGGCGTGTACGCGGGCGCGCGCGCGCGCGAGCTCCGGCACTTTCCCCTTTCGCGCGAGTATTCCTCTTTCATAAGCTCGTTTCACGGACGAACAAGTACCGGCCAGAGGAAGAGAGAATGAGAGAGAGGGAGGCGGAGAGAGAGACATGTGACTCCTCGACCCGGGGATCGATACGAGAGAAAGTAAAGCGATTGCGATCGGAAGCCCGCGCGCTGCCTGCCCGTGTCGAAACCGCTTACGTAAAGAGCCGCGGGCCTCGGGCCCAACCGCGATGGGCATCGCGATGGGGGACCGCACATGCGGACCGCGATGTTACCGATCGTTAATATATTCTGAGATATGTTCTAACTGGGCTCTGATACGTATTGTGATAATAGCTTCTGACGATGTGTGTTTCGAAATATATTCTAATGATGGATGATGTGAAGTGTAATAGATTCTAATGATTTATATCGCAAAGTATGTTTTGGGAATATATTTGGGTAATTTGTTTGAACGATCTATGTTTTAAAATGTATTCGGATAATATATTCTGACGATCTGTGTTCTAAAATATATTCTGATAATATATTCTGACGATCTATATTGGAAAATATATGTTAGTAATGTATTTGAGTAATATATTTTAACGATTTATGGTGTAAAAAATATTCTAGTAATATATTCTAACGATCTGTGTTCCAAATTATATTCTAATAATATATTTCAATGATCTATGCTCTAAAAAATATTCTAATAATATATTCTAACGATCTATACTCCAAAATATATTCTAGTAATCTATCTGAGTAATATATTCTAACGATATATGTTCCAAATTATATTCTATAATATATTCCAATGATCTATGCTCTAAAAAATATTCTAATAATACATCCCAACGATCTTTATTCCAAAATCTATTCCACTAATACATTCAAGTAACATATTCCAACGATCTATATCCCAAAAAATATTCTAAATATCCCAACGATCTCCATACTCTAACACACATAACACCGAATACTTCTCACATTTGCTAAAAAGAACTACAACATAAAGAACCATGTAAAGCTACCGTCCAAGGGTTAATAACTAATGCAGCTATGCGTATCCCGCCGAGCTCTATTTACTCAGATGTTCGTCGTACCAAGATAACACCGACGTTGCTCAAATTTCATTCGAGATCCTCCGAGACTCTCACTTGTTACAATACCGAGCTAATTTCGGTGTGTCTTTTTGGTCGATCGCTTTCCGATACCCATCGAACCGTGAAAGTGTGCCATTGGCCTTTTGGGTTGCGCCGGGATTTTCGTACGTGACGCGAGGAACGACGTGTGCCGTCTTGGAGCATCGTTCCGCGAGCCTTTCGTCGCCTCGTCTATATCCACCGTTCCATAAACGGTGTCACAGACGCCGGGGAACATTCAGGTGTCCCCCGTTTAGAAGCCATCTTGCCTCGGGTATCGGCGATCCGATGGACGGGCGAGAAACGGAGGCATCGGCATGGAAAAAGCTCGCGTCCCCGAGCGATCGGGGCGTTAATGAAGCGGATCGATTCGTGCCAGCCAAGGCCCTTAAGAGCTTTAATTGTTCGAGCCACCTTCGGCATTGGAGGTCAAGGTAGAGCCAACGGGACGGTCGATAGCACGCCTGCGCGCCGGGCCGCCGGGAAACGCGGCGATTCCGTGAGAAATACGTCGTCATCGTCTGCTGTGAGCAACGCTTCGACTATTCAGCGATCGTCCGAATGGAAACTCGAATAATTCGTTGAATTTTACCCTTTGCACTCGAGAAGTGAACTCTAAGTCACTACGAAATTTGATGTAACGAAACTATGAAGTTGAATATTTAATATTTTGAATTAACCCCTTAACGCACGGTTTTCTTGAAAGAAACCTGCCGAAAGAAATCAATTTTGATGTACTGCGCTTTTGTTCCATGGAAAAAGGCTATATTTTATTCTTGAATAAATTCTATACAAATTTATGTACGATTTCTTGTTAAATTCATTTTAACCCTTTGCACTCGAGAGGCGACTCCCAGTCGCTGATTTGACACAGTAAAATTATAAACCTTGGTATTTACTGTTAATCTTTGTACACTGTATTAATACGTGAAATATTGAAGGAAAATAGCTTTAACTAATTTATGTATGATTTCTTGTTAAATTCATTTTAACCCTGTGCACTCCAAAAATTTGTCACTAGTAATATTCAATTTATTTTATATATATCTATTCACAAAATAGGGGGAACAATATTATCTTATTTCCACATTTCACGTATCGACAGATTACTCAAGACTTAACGTTAAATACGAAATTTTACAATTTTGCTGCACCAATCGGTGACTGAGAGGCACCTTCGGAGTGCAAAGGGTTAAAGAGTGTTCTCTACATCTAATTAGAAAGTATAGAATACTTCAAGTGAAAAACTTTCGAGTGCAAAGGGTTAACACGTTGACACTGTCACGAGAAACGTCGGCGTTTTATCACTTATACTTTCTATAGCGAAGATGCGAAGCAATTACAGTCAAACCTGTTTTTGTACGGTAGACAGGGAAAAAAACTGTTCAGAAATTTACGAAACAGCGAGAAAGTGCTTTCAAACAAAATAAACGATTAAACTACAGGTGGAATTGATAAAAAAAAATTTAATTTCTCACACATGGAGCAATTTTCACAATGCAAATAATTTACTGCTACTCGTAGTCCAAAATGTTCATCTTTCTGCGATGAACTGGTTCAAAGTCGCTCTCGCCGCTTGGGAAACAACAACACTGTTGGAATTTATACACCGCAAAAAAAAGATCGCACGAAATAAATGTCACAAAACAAAGTCGCATAGAGAAGGACCGCACGAAAACAGGTTTGGCTGTATTAATTCTTTGATGTGAAAATTCTTGTATTGTCCTATTATCTAGTTATTTATGTTGTGGAAAATTTGTATTCGAAATGAATAATTTTCTTGTAATTTGAAAGCTTCTGTCATTGGTGACAATGGTTACCGCTGTCATGGTTACCGGAAAACGTTGAATATTTCTAATGAAAAACTTTCGACTTCAAAGAGTTAATTGTTCCTGTTTTTCTTTGCTACAAGCGAATAACTCTACGGAAAAACGGTGAAGATTGTCACTCGTCACTTTTCCTTTTTCACAATGGAAAGATATCCAGAGACTCGATTCTCGAAATGTATTTGAGAGATCGCAAACTTTTGCATAAAATCGCGCGTCCGTCGTGCAGTCCGAAAATAAACCTGCAACGCGAAAGGAATTTCTCTCGCGTGGAGCCTCCTTTTCAAGAAAATTGAGTTTCACTTTCGACCTTGTACACGCGACGCTGAATAAGACCCCTGGTCCGAGTGTCCGTCCGTTACTCGTCGCCTCTGCTTGCCGCGAAAGCACGGACACACCTGTGTCAAACACATTTTCAGTGAAGTCACGCTCCGAACAGTCTCCGGCTAGCGAAAAGTCCAACCTCGTCGCTAGATCTCTCGCTGATGAACAGTTTTAACAAATTCAACTCCGATATCGTTCACTGAGAACTGTCCGAGGTTTGAGGAGATTCAGTGCTCGAGTTGAATTAACTTAATTTAAAAAATTGAAAAATTAATGTAGTTTCGTTAGTTAGCTTAGCGAACCCTTTGCAATCGAAAGTTTTTCATTAGAAACATCCAATATTCTCCGAAGATGTACAGCCGATGTTTTTTAACCCTTCGCGGTCCAAACTGATTTTGGTTTCTCATTTTGTGGTTCACGTCGACGTTAGTTCGTTCAGTTACAGCTTAATATATGCGCAATTGTGACATTGCGTGGCTAATTTTCAGAAAACTGAATTGTGATGGCAATTTTCACTGAGGTCAACTTATGTCAAAATACATAGAAAAACTCAAATATATTTTTATGTAATATATTTTGAATAGATAATCGATTCGAATGAAATTTTATATTTCTTCCAATACTGCAATTAGCGAAGTTGCATAGCTGTCTATATAAAAACGAGATTTCTCGTTATCGCTACGCAATGTAACCTTTTGCACTCGAAAGGTCTTAGCCACCGCTTGATTTGATTTGCAAAATATAGAATACATTATATTATATAGAATACAATAAAATAGAATAGTTCAACATGCGATTGTGCAACTAATGTATTCCTCAAAATTCAATAACTCGAAATCGATGTCAAGTAACAATCTAGTAGATTATTTTAAATACATAATTCACTCGAATAAAATTCTATATTTTTTTCAATGCTGTAATTAATAAAGTTGCATAGTTAAGTGTCTTCATATAAAAACGAGATTTCTCGTTACCGCTACGCAATGTAACCTTTTGCACTCGACAAGTCTTAGTCACCTTTGATTCGCAAAATTCTAAAGTATCATATAGAACATCATGCTTCGCATGATGCGCAATGTTTACAACTTCGAAGATTCCCCAGGAATGCGCGCCGACGCGACGCTTGTAACCCAGTTTCGTCGTTTCCGATTATCAATTCCATTTCCCTCGGAGAATAATGAAGAACTGCTCGGCATGCAGATGAACAGCGGCCGCCGAGCTGGCTGGCGGCGCGTAAAAAAGACAGCCAGGACCTAGGGCAACGTTCCGAACCGTGGCACGTCCCCACCATGGCCGGCTGTTCGGCGACCAGCTGAAATTCGCGAGCCAAGCGGCCTTGACTCTTCGCTCCTGCCGCCGACAGAAAAATGTCTAACGAGCGCGAGGAGCCGACGCAACCCTTTCCCGAGCTGCCAGCGGCGGGCTCGTTTGGCAGTCGGGCTGCGTGCCGGGTTCACGTGACACCGTCCATCATACGCCGCCTTCGGTGACCGCCGGTCCCGCCGGGTGAATGATAATTCCCCGGCGAAATCCCGTTTCGAATCCGATCGAACTAGATCCGACGATGACAGATAACGCGTCCGAAGAATAACGATCGTCTTTCGGTATCTTGACGGTTTTGGTGTTCGAGCCGATATACTTCGCGAACTTCGATACACTTCATTCGTACGTAATGAATTGAAATGAAATATAAATGAATATTTTTCTTTCGCAATTTTCGGAGGCCAATGGGGTTGATGCGTTGGCCATGGTCACCGGTGACCAGAGATTACAAATTGGTTGAAAATAGTTATAAGAAAATTGCTATAATCGAAATATTCGGTAACACGAGAAGCTAGATGATAGTGTAATATGAGCATTGTAATAGCAAAATGTTAATGATTATTTCTAATACTATTTTCCTGTATTATAAAGGAATACATCTTGTGAAACGCTCGAAATTCTCGTGGCAGTCAACGTGTTGACACATTGTATTTGGAAGGCTAATTCGCGAACGAATGGTTTAACCCTTTGAACTCTGTAGGCTCCAATATTGCACCACTTATGATATCAAATATTTTAACGAATCAAAGAAACTACCCTACAATTATTGGATTTTTCACACATCCAAATTTTGTACTAAGGAAAATAAAAGATCCAAAAAGTGTTCCAGCATTTTCATTTTCACTAGATACCATAAAAATTAATTGCAGTCGCTGATAAATTACAAAACCGTCTGGAGTGCTAAGGGTTAATTAGTCGAACAGCGAGAGATCAGAACGTTGTTTCCTTGTTTTCTATTAATTAAGCAATTGATATGTAGTTAAGCTGCATATGTTGGTTTTGTATGTTTCAAAGAATCTTCAAAGAGTTAATTGCTAATCCTAATAATTTTCCCCAATGAAAACACTGCTCCAGATATTTTACATATCCCAACCTCGAATATCTTCGCAATTCCGCGTGATCAAGTTTAACCCTTTGCACTCGAAAGGTGCCTCTAGTCACCACTCGATTGGTGCATCAAAATTGTAGAATTTCGTATTCAACATTAAGTCTCGTGTAATCTGTCAATGAAGTGTGGAAATGAAATATTGTTCCACTTATTTTGTGAATTCCTCGTTAAGTTAGTTTCAAAAAATGTGATCAATGTCTCACAAAAATAAACTGAATATTTCTAGTGACAAATGTTTCTAGTGCAAAGGGTTAAAACGCGAATAAGGAGCTCCGACGAGAATATTTCAATGTTCACGTTCGCCAGTGACAAGCCGAACTATCGACGTTAACGTTGATAGAGAACATAAACATTGAAATACTTTCATTGAAACACACACAACCGAATTATGCATGCGCGCGTTCGCAGGGAAAAAAACACCGGTAGATAAAATATAATTGCCGGTTTCATTGTTGCGATAGATAGATTAGGTAATGCCCGCTTTTCTTCGCAGACCTTGCGTCGTTCGGCGAATACTTTCAACCTTCGGCCGCGGTTAGACAATCGCCCGCTGTTCGCGACCGGCGAAAAGACACGGGAACGCTTCTGGCAGATGTACCAATTGTGATCGCGCCGAGGGACCGGCGACGATCGTTTTTCAAGAAAAACCGGCGCCGCCGCTCGCCTCCGAAACTCTTGCACAATCGATTACGCAACGCGCGGCTCTAACGTCGATAATGAACTGTAAACAGCGAAATGTCATACACCTAGCCCGACGAGCTCGATCATAATTATCGAGCGCGCAGTCGGGAATGCTTCCTCGAGACGATTCGCGTTTTTGCCTGTTTAACGTCTCCGGTGGAAATCTCTCGGTTCGTTTTGGACAAAGTTTGTCGGTCGTTTAACCGACTTTGTTCCTGTCCCTAATTGGTTCGCGCAAATTATTCCACGAACTTTGACCCTAGAACCACCAGTCGAAATGAATTATTTCGTAATTATTGATATCTTAACCCTTGTCGAACGGACGTCGGCATTTCGGAGAGATGAAACGTTAAAATTTGGGAGACTAAGTGCACAAATGACCTGATTAGTCGAACAGCAAGAACGTTTAACTCTGCGGACGAAGATTCTCTGAACTATACAAAACCTTTTGTAGATTCTGCCAAATCACACATCGAATGCCTAAGTAATATGGAATAAGGGAATTATGTACTGGTTTCTTGCTGTCTGAGTAGTTGAATCATTTGTTTGCAACTTAGTATTACGAACATGGAAGTTCGATCTCGGTGAAGTGTCGACATTCGTCCGCAAAGGGTTAGAGAACAAAAGTAGCTTCGTCTAGCTCGGTACAACCTATTTATCCGAGAAACCTAAGGGACAGTTCGTAGAAAGGTTCTTTGACCCTTTGCGAACGGTCGTTCGACTCGACTGAGTCGCGAACAAATGATCTAATTAGTCGAACAGTAAGAGATATATAATTTAGCTTCATATGTTGAAGGTTTTGTATGTTTCGATGAATCTTCGTCCGCAAAGGGTTAAAAGCATTGAATATCCGAAATGATCTTGAAAGCAAATAGTTTCGCTTGAATATAATGAATGTCTGAAAAAATTGATAATAATCAATTATTACAATTTTTATATTAATAAATTAATCGTATTAAATACTCGGTGGTTCTAGCGTTAATCCCGATCAGAAATGCACCGTGAACTTTATCCCCGACCTTTCGATATTTTAATCGCGCCGCGTTTCCTGCTGCGGTTAAAAAAGAAACACCGTGTAAACAGGACAATAATGTAACGAATATGTTAAAGAAATCCTCGCTGGTTAACTTAGCTACGCATTTCCCGAGTTTTGTCGTGTTAATGACGGCTGCGTCATTTTCTTCGTTGGTTCCTGTTCGTTAATATTACTTATTCGAGGATTAACTTCAGGCTGTTGAGTTTAGAAGAAGTTTCAAAATGATCGTTGAATTCTTTAAATAGAAGGTTTAGTTTTCTGTTGTAATGTGTAAAAGTTTCATATAGAATTTAGATAAGCTTTCCAGTTCTTCAACGCTAAAACTGCCAGACGACTCAAAATTCCTGACTGCAGTTATTAATACTAGGACTACCAAGCATTTAATACGATTAATATGCAATTCCTATAAAAATTGTAAAAATATTATTTTCAGTTTATTCAGACATTCATTATAGTACTCAAATGAAACTATTTTCAAAATCATTTCGAATTCAATATTTCGAAAATATCAATAATTAAACAAAAAAATCGAAACCAGTTATTTTGACTGTTACGGTAGTTCTAGTGTTAAAAAGGCAACGGATGTCTGGAATTATTAAAGAATTTGATTTAACAATACGCAAACTGAATTGTAAATCAAAAGTCTCAATACATTTTTGAAATTTCTACAGATGAATTTTGAAAGTAAATTCAACTGTTCGGTAGTTAAAAGATCTTCGCGAAGAGCTAAATTGAATAAAACTTCCTCCTTCTTTGGTTTAAAGGGAGATAAGTTGAAATTTATTTAATGTGATATCAGAAGGGATGTTTATCGATATATTAACGTAAAGACTTCTCCAAAAGAATATTTCAGTTTCGACAGAGAGGAGTTTGATCGGTGAGTGCGCGCGTACCCGGCACGGCCGCCATCATGGCCGGTCTACGCGCGGCGGCCGCTGCATTTCCAAGGAACGCGCGTTACATCATGTGTATCAAAGTAATTTAACGCATTGTCACGCGCTAACAGCTCCGATACCTCGCTAACCGATACAATGTCCGATACGTCCTCATCTTCAGCAAACACGGGATCATTCTGTATTTTTCTCCCGTTGTTTTCTTTTCTCCTCGCGACACGATTCGCGGAACGCGCAGTTTATTCTTCCGTTTAGATTGCACGGTGCAACTTTCGGTCGCTATTTTAAAAACCTCGAACGCCGAGCGTTCTTTATTTATAGAAACAATTCGCTGAAGCTCGGACGTGACCGGACCCGATTTTACAGTCCCCGCCGCGCTTAATTGCGCGCGCCTCGTCTCCCTCGCGATTCCTCGGGCTTAACCTTGACTTCCGCGAGCGACATTTTTTCGGGATCCGCGGAACACGCGACAGACATCGACTTCCCCCGTTAGAGAAGATGACGATAAAACGACAGGATCGAGCGAACGATCCAATTACCGGTGCGCGTGAGACGGTGATCGCTCGAAAAGCACATATCTCTTACTCCCGTGTTACGCCGCGCAGGCGAGGCGCCGATCGCCGGGTTTATTAGTCCCCTGGTTTTCTAATTAAGTTAGTTTTCAAGTGTGACGCGAACGATAGAAGAAAACTCCGGCCGGATCGCGTTTACCTCGCGCATTACAGTCGAGCAATTTCTGTTATTGCACCGAGAACGAGCCAGTAATCCCGCGGCTCATTAGAACCCATCTATTCGTATGTTAATGAACAACCTCGAACTTATATATCAATTACGCTCGTTAATTATCACCGGTTACAGGATAATATACGGACCGAGCGAGCGCAAAAAGTCCGCGTATATGCTTCTAGAACGAAACTTACGGACAAGTTTCGCTTTAGACAACTTTCTACCGTCATTGAAACGTCCATTCGCGATATTCGATCCTGTAATTACGCTATAAACAATTTACATCGACGCTGAAAACGACGAGGAAGTATTAAAGTGACTCGTCGACGAACCGATGTCTCAGTTTCACCGAACTTTCGTCTTATCCTCTGTCAACGTGACAGAATAAACACGAATTTATCGCGATCGCTGATCGAATCATCGATCTCGGATACCCGCATTCCCATTTTTACGACTGTCGTCGCGCGCACTCGCCGGCGGAACACGTCAAACCCGCGAATCATCGATTCGTCGTCGACAAACAACGCAACCGACGGTTTCCAAGAAACTCTTAGCTGTTTATGGTTCGTTGGCAATAATTACCCGGTGCCAGCAGGATGGGCAAGCTTTCAAGTGACGCGAGCTCGCGAATGATCGGCCGGTGCGAAAACGTACGGCAATCAATCAAAACGACGAGGGAACGCGTCGCGGTAGTGTTCACGCCAGAAAATTCAAATGAAGTCTCTCGGCTGAGTGTTAGCGAAATTCCTGAGCGCCGGAAATTGTAGTATTATATTTATATACGTCTGTTTTTAATGTAAGAATGTCAAAGTGATTTTATAGAATATAATAGATATACTGTTGACACGAATGCAATGTGATGGTGATCTCTGAAGAAATTTAATTACTATAGTTCAATTAAACGACGATTATTTAGAAACTTTCCTGCATCATAAATAATTCTATATCAAATTATTTAATATTATGTCTTTTCCATTCTGTGTATTTCGCTCTAAGAAATCGTACGTTTAAACTCGTACAATAGAATATAATAAAATATAGAATATATTATATTTTTATATTATATTTAAATATAGAATACAATAAAATAGAATATATAAAATATACATTTCTATTCCACTCAAAGCAATCGTTCAACATGCGATTCTGCAACTAATGTATTCCTCAGAATTCAATAACTCGAAATCAATGTCAAGCAACAATCTAGTAACAATTATTACATTACTATTAAATACAAAATCTATTATATAGAATACAATAAAATAGAACACAATAAAATCTACATTTTTATTCCACTCAATTCAACCGTTTGCGATTCTGCAACTGTATTCCCCAAAATTCGGCAATAACTCAAAATCATTGGCTAACAACAATCTAATAGCAATTATTACAATATCATTAAACACAAAATCTATTACATAAAATACAATAAAATAGAACACAATAGAATCTACATTCCCATTCCACTCAATTCAATCGCTCAACAAGCGATTCTACAACTTTACTCCCCAAAATTCAATAACTCGAAATCAATGGCTAACAACAATCCAATAACAACGCGGCCGAACGCGCGATGCGTGAATTACGCGAATGGAAAATAACGCGAGGCGTGTTCCCGTTCCTTCCGGGCAGGTGGAGCGTTTTATCTAATGGGCAGAGCAGCGAACGCGACGCGTTCTCTTTCTGCTTCCCTCTTCCCGCTCATTAGTCGCCGCGCCGTTCGGAACCCCGGCAAGGTCATCATCGCTGCTGTAGCTTCCCAAGGAGATGCCTTAATGAATATACATCTCGGCCTTCCCGAGCAGCTTCGCCACGCGCATTGTCTCTGCCGCGGCTCGCATTCCTTCGCGGCGAGGGCCGTTTCGAGCCAGCTGGCGTAAGACGACGGCCACGGACCGTGAGCGATCCGCGGGGATCTTGGACCTTCTTGGCGAGATCCTTTGCTGGATCATGGGTCGCTCGTTATCAACGGAGTCGCTCGTTTAAACGGCGGATCGTCGATACGACGTTTCATCGACAAGGATCGAACTTGACATCGTCGAGTCTCGCGGATCTGAACTTGACACGGTGACCCGGTAATTTGCGAATCTTCTTAGGGTCGTTGATTACAGGACATTCCGTAACAGGATTTAAACATTTGAATGTTTCCTTTGCACTCGACAATATTTTTTATGAAAAATACTCATAGATTCTTTGAAATGTACCAAACCTTCAACAGATGAAGCTAAATTATATGTCAATTGTATAATTGATAGAACAAAAGGAAACTGCGTACTGTTCTCTTGCTATTCGAGTAATTAAATCATTTTTTTGTTACTTAGTCTTCGAAATATGAAAATTTCATCTCGCCGGAATGTCGACATTCGTCCGCAAAGGGCTAACCCTTTGTACTGGGAGTTTAATGCTTTCTGATGAGAGGACATTTTTTAGTTTGATGCTGTACGTATTGATGTACAATGTTGGATATGTATGATATTAACACTTTGCACTCGACAATATTTTTCATTAAAAATATTCGTTACCTTCTGACTGAATATTAACGATATTTTTCGCAACACAATTGATTATCTTGTATAGAAATTTCATTTGAAATACATCGATAATAGCAAAATAGTTTTTTGATCCATGGGTAATGAACATTGATTCTCGTTAAATTAGTTCTGAAATCTTCATCACGAGTCTCACTCATTGTACGGCAAGGGGTTAAACTAGTTTCAAAAAATATCACCTATATCTCGTCAAAAAGCGTTGAATATTTCCATCGAAAAACTTTCGAGTTTGAGAATGAATATTCAGACTTTCGCACTTTCACATTCCCGAGCGTTTAAATTTGAATGTTGGCGACCTTTCTCCGAATTCTACTGAAACGATCATTCCATTGAACGATCACAGTAGGAGGCGCTATCCCACCGAACGGTGCGCAAGGTGATCCATGGTCAACGCATTGACTTGCAAACGGCAGCCACTTCCTATTTCGGGGATCGCACAATGTAATAAACGTGTCTATTTCGTGATCTCCATTCGCGTACCTTACATTTTTCCCGGCATCTCCATTTTATTACCATTTTTTGCGCTCGCCGCGGACCGAACACGAGCCACGGGGAATTCCATTACCATTATTATCATCTCATTCCCGCGGAGCATCCTGTCTGCTGAACCGATCCAGATCGCGCGAGGTCGGTTCCGAGCGAAGCGTCTTATAATAAACTATTAACCAGGAAACAATGTCGCTCGCCGCCGTGCCAACAGAAAGAATACGGTCTGACCTTTACGCCGGCGAACCCTCGCGACAATGTAGATCATCCGTGTCGCAACCGAGCGATCTACGATCGCGGTCTACTGAAAAGTTGCAAATTGGCGCTCGAAATTCTAGAATGGACTTCGAGGCAGCAAATTTGGAATGACTTTCATAGAATTCGGATATTCGAGACGTTGCTTCGTGACGTTGATCGTCAGACTTGGTACTTTAACCCTTTGAACTCTGTAGGCTCGAATATTGCACCAGTTATATCAAATATAACGAATCAAAGAAACTACCGTAAAATTATTCGATTTTTCACACTTCCAAATTTTCTACTGAGAAAGCAAATTTTTCATTTTCACTAGAAATACCATAGAAATTAATCGCAGTTGCTGATAAATTATAAAACCATCTGGAGTGCTAAGGGTTAACACTAAACCTAGCAGACGAGTCAAAATGACCTTGATTTCTTCCTTTCGCAATTATTAATCCTTAGAACTCCAGATGGTTTTGTAATTTATCAGCAACTAATTTTTATGGTATCTCTAGTGAAAATGAAAAATTCTATAACACTCCTCTGATTTTTTATTTTCCTTCTCAGTACAAAATTTGGATGCGTAGAAAATCGAATAATTTTAGAGTAGTTTCTTTGATTCGTTAAAATATTTGATATTATACAATATAATACATATCGACCTCTCGTTGTACGAATAACTGAATTGTTCAATTGTAACTTTTGGTTTTAGATTTTGATACGAAGTAGCATTTGCCTATTTTACTGTTAGGAATTGATTAGGAACGAATGGAACTTCATTAATTGAAAGTATCTCATATTTCTGAAATGTTTCACAAGCTGGAGATTAATGAATTTAAGACTTCGAAGGGTTAAAAACAGGTATCTCCCGAAGAGATTATCCAAGAAATCGATTCAGCGATACGTAACCTGATTTCCAAATCAATTAAAGTCTCGATGGACGCACCCCTGAAGTTTCTAAAGAGGAATCTCAAAAAATCAATTTAACTGCTCGGCAGGTTAACTCGAAACATAAACAAGTTCAACGAAAAGTATCGAACACGTTCGAACTCGAAAAGAACTCTGAACGAGTAACTTTAACGTCGAACCGTCTAGAAAATTAACTAGAAAACGATTACGTTTAATATCCTTCTTCGGCAATTACTAAAATCGAAGATATTAAGTACCTAATCATTCGAATGACTCCGAAAGCAATTTCCAAAGTGAATTATTGGCCAGTTTATTGGAGATCCGTAATGGCGTGTAGGCCCCTTAATGAATGTATCAGTATCAATAAACGATTGCAATCTTGTTTAAACGAACCGCTCCGGAGTAACATAATTTATTCACTCATCTTTGGACCTATTATTCGAAGAAAATGATTGAGCCGCCTCGCGGCGTGGGGGCGCTGTTATTGAAAAGCCTATTAATAGTCGTTCGGTAAATAAAGTGTTAAGAACTCGATCTAAGCGCAGATACGTGACTGCATTTTCTAAGCAGCCGGCTGTGTCCGGCGTGGATTCATCGCGGCGCGGAGCTATCAAAACAAAAGAGAGGATCGGACGTGTCCGCCGGCCGCGATCGTAATGTCGGTGTCATGGCCGGCGACTTATGTCATGCGACGCCGGCCACGCGTGTTATTAACTGCGCTCCGCGCGCCGTTTTCTGTCTAACTCGATCGGTGCTTTACCGTTAGGAATACCAACGGACGAAACTGTTCCCGTTTTCCCAAGATCCCCTTCCATCTTGTGGAATTGTAAGGACGATCGTTAATTGAGAGTCCAGGGGATCCTTAACCCTTTGCACTCGAGAGGTGACTGTCACCGCGTGATTCGATACAGCAAAACTATGAAGTTGAGTATTTAATAATTTAAATCAAACTTTGCATTGTTACGAATATTTAAATAAAACACCTTTGCTTAATTTATCTATGAATTATCGTTAAATTAGTTTCAAACAGTAGGAACTATATCTCGTTAGAGAATGTGGAATGTTTCCGTTGAGAAACTCTCGAGTGCAAAGGGTTAACACTAGAACTATGAAGCATTTAATATGATTAATATGCAGTTCCTATAGAAATTGTAACAATAGATTATTTTCAGTATCTTCAGGCATTCGTTATAGTCCTCAAATGAAACTACTTTCAAAATCACTTCGAATTCAATGCTTCGAAGATATCAATAATTAAACAAAAAAATCGAAACCAGTCATTTCGACTGGTTTCGCCAAAATTGCGAACAGCGCGATAGCGCTTCTTTTTTGTTACGCCAAGACTGCGTTTTCACGAATTTTATCCACAAAATGAATTAAAACGAATTTAAGTAAATAAATGGTATTTTTAAAAATTGCCGTTGCAATGCGATATAACGGAGTTTATAGTATGAAAAGTGTCTTCCATTTTTTCCCATACACTTGCAATTAGTGCCGCAGTTTTGGCATACGTCGGAAGAAATCCGTCAGCAGGGAAACGGTTAATTAACGCCGATTCGTCGATAACGCGAGCCAGTTCCTACATCTAAATCCCCGAAGAAAATCTCGTAATTCATCGCGATTGTGGCGAGGTGCAACGGAAACCCGGAAAACCATGCGCGAGCTCCATCGACTGAGGAAATGTTAATTGGTATCAGATTCAGGAAACAATTCTGAAGAGATTCATAATGAATCGTAACGGCGGCGCAGAAAGAAAGCGATAGAAAAGGAAGACGAGAAAGGGAATGTATAATTACCACGGCACAGTTATGTACTTCCTTCGTCGCCGGGCCCGTCGTTGTTGCTGGGCGCACGGAAATACGTACGACAGACATTACGGTGAACGTCAAGTTTACGCAATGTTATTACGTAAGACGGACGAACGTGTCACAATACGATCCGACGTCCCAGTGCTCGAGGCGTGCGCGTATATACGTCGTTGGTAATGAATTGAGACATCCGCGTACGCACATGACTGGGAGACGCTGCGTTCACCGATATAACCGTCGGCCCTTTTTCCCGGAGAGATCTGTACGCGTAGCATCGACAATTTCGCTCTAATTATATCCTGCCGGGAAAACAGCTAATTAATCTGATGATTGAGTCTTAGTACTCTGGACGGTTTTGTAATCTATCAGCGATAAATCTGTAGCAAAAATTTGTAATCTATCAAATATTATCTAATTTTTATAGTATCTCTAGTGAAAATGAAAAATGCTATAACATTTCTTCGGTATCTTATTTTCCTTCTTAGTGCAAAATTTGAATGTGTGAGAAGTCTAATAATTAGGGTAGTTTCTTTGATTCGTTAAAACATTTGATATTATAAATGGTGCAATATTGGAGCCTACAGAGTTCAAAGGGTTAACAGATTGCGTGGCAACGAGAAGTCTCGTTTTTATATGAAGACACTTAGCTATGGAACTTCGCTAAGTACCACAGTATTTAACCGTTTGCACTCGACAACACTTTCCATTGCAAACATTCAGTATTTTCTGAAACATTTAACAATATTATCTGCAACTTACATAAAGGAACATTTTGCATAAATCAGGGGGCAGAATTGTTTTATTTCAATGTTTCATGCGTTACTACCTCATTCAACATTTTATATTGAATGTTTCATTTTATCATTTTGCTGCGTTCAATCAAATGGCGACTGAGAGTCGCCTCTCGAGTGCAAAGGGTTAAAGAAATATTAACCCATTTCAAATTTGTCATTACAAAGTGTACAATTTTGTCATTAAAAATATTGTAATATTTATAATCTTTGAAAGACACTAAAATACATCTATGACTTTTCTTTTCATGGCTGTATCATTTATTTATATGTTAATATGCTTTTATTGGTTAACATTAGAACTATTAGAGAGCTGAAAATATCCCACTCTTGATTTCTTCTGTTCACAATTATTAAAAAGATAAATAATTCCCTAAGAAACTACAGCAGATATTAATTTAGCAATAGTCAAACTAAATTGTAAATCGATAGAAACCTCAATAGTAATTATTAGAGTCTCCACAATTTCAAAAAGTCAATCTAATTCTTCGATGGTTCCAGCGTTAAATAAAACTATTCGCAGGAAACTTTCAATAATAAATTAATTCTACTAATCAAAATCGAAACACTTCAGACACTTGTACACACGATTCTTCGTTCTATTAAGAAGAAAAAATATTTAAATTCGCGAAATTGTTGTTCGAAAGTATTCGCGGAAAAAAGTCCCGTTCGCGAGTGATTCACCGGTTCATTGACGATCTCCGGGCTCCGTTTCCCGAAATCAGTTATTTCGGGTCTCGCGTTTTGTTTGCGACGCTCGTCAATGAGGATTCCGGCGCGGCTCCGGCGAATTGCTGTTTAAATACAACGACGGAAGTTTTGGGGAGTCAGTCGGAAGCCTTGCCAGACCGTATTGCGTGGTCGTAAAAAGATAGAGGCCGTCGCGTAGACGGCGGCCGACGTGGAATTATTAAACTTGGAAAGTGACGACTACCGTCGTCTCCGTTGAAAGCCTCTGTCAAGGCGAAACCGTAACGTCTGACATTCCATTCATAGGGAATAACGATAACGCCGTATCTGCCGGCTCGTCGAGGCCTTTTCGCTAATGGGAGTAAATATTTAGATCGAACGTTGCGATTTTCTGGCCCTTGTGATGGGGAAATAATAAATATTGAGAAAACTATGTAGGAGTAAGGTTTGAGGGGAATTGTAAAGTTCGGCTGAGTTATCAATTGATATGGCCTCGAGGTCTTTTCGCTAATTGGAATTGGTTCTAGTAAATATTTAGATTTTCTGGCCCTTGTGATGGGGAAATAATAAATATTGGGAATACTGTATGTAAGAGTAAGAAAAGTTTGAAAGTGATTATAAAGTTCAGTTGAGTTATCAACTGATATTGGCCTCGTCGAGGTCTTTTCCCTAATTGGAATTGGTTCTAGTAAATATTTAGATTTTTGGCCCTTGTGTTGGGGAAATAATAAATACTGAGAATACTGTATGTAGGAGTAAGAAACGTTTAAGAGTGATTACAAAGTTCGGTTGAGTTATCAATTGAAATATTCAAAAATTGTTATTTCGTTAAATTGATCTTCAGAATTCTTGTCACACCGAAAGCGAGTACTTTGAATTTTTCAAATTCCCGAAGTAACTGCACAAAACTCTCGAAACTCCAACAGTCGCCATTTTGAAATATTAAAGCCGTGAAAGTCGCTGCTTCGCATTTTTGAAACTCTGAAAGTAAGGAATTTTCGAAACTACTGTCAACGTTTTACTCCAGAGAATACCTGACCTACTGATTTCATTATCTTTTCTACCAATTCGTTAATTTCAATATCCGTCAAAAAATTCAATATCCGTCAAATTGACGGGTTCCATAAATCTAATGCTAATCCATAAGCTTCTCGCGAAAATTGCAGCTTCAAAACCAGAGTATTATAATTCGAATTCCCATAATTAAATCAAGGTCAACTTAAACTACCAAACAATGTTCAAAAAATTCAATATCCGTCAAATTAACGAATTCCATAAATCTAGTGTTAATCAGAAGCTTCTCGCGAAAATTGCAGCTTCAAAACCAAAATATTCCAATGCGTATTCGCATAATTAAATCAAGATCGTCTTAAACTACCAAACAATGTTCAAAAAATTCAATATCCGTCAAATTGACGGGTTCCATAAACCCACCGTTAATTACAGTCTTCCCGCGATAATAAAACGGAGGCGGGAAACGTCGTGGTACGCGTTCAATATAATTAGTCGATCTCCCGGCGCGTCTAATAATGTTCGCCGATAGATAGACGATTTATTCGTGCTTTGCATTTGTTCTTGGCTGGCCTTGATCAATCGCGGACGCCCGCGAGAGAGGTGTACAGGGAGCGGCTGATTTAATCGTGGTAGGTGGTAGGATCGACGCGAATATTTGTTCATCTCGGGACAAAGCGTTCAGATATTGCGTTTAAGACGCTTGCAAATAGAGCTCTGATCCCCAGGCTGCTTGTAATTGCAAATAAACTACCGATCCTCCTCGCGTTGGCTTCGATTCCGTTGAAAAAGCTCGTCACCAGATAATCATTCGTCTACTACACGCCGTTGCCGCTCGCGATAAACGAGGACTGCGGTTACGTCGTTATCTCCGTTCCATCGAATTTCGCGTATACGGGGTGTCCTAAATTCGACAGTTGGTAACTTCCGTATCGATATCGATTTATTTCCATTGTCTCGGATACGTGAACTTTTTCTATTCGTTTCGCGTTTCGTAAACGTTTGATTTCTAGATGTTCGATTTCATATTTTGAAATAATTAATGGATCGATTTGTTTGAGATTTGAATGCATTGGAAGTTTGCAGATGTTGCAACTAGTTTTCTATTTCGAAGTTACCGCTCGTTATAGCGCAGTGATATTTTCGAAGTTACAAGCGTATCACCGGAAGAGTCGGAACCAAGGCTCGTAATAAGAGCGGAAATTCGTGTTGCTATTAGCAGCTCGTCGTTGTGTTCAAATGGCATACCAGTGATTGAATAGTCTGATTAAAAAGTATGCGACAGTTGTATTCATCTGTTGTATCTATTAGAAAAACAAGTGGCAATTCAGCTATCGCAAATCGAATCGGCTGACCACAAATTCTCTAAAATCATCCCGACCATCATCATTAACGAAACTATTCCACAACACTACTCCCACACTCTGTCTTTACAATACACTCAATTTTGACACAAAAAAATTACCAAACAACTTAACCCTTTGCATTTGAGAGACCCTCAGTCACCACTTGATTTGATGCAGGAAAGCTATAAAATTTGATATTTAGTATTGAACTATGTATAATGCATCGGTGTGTGAAATATTGGGATAAAAAAGCTTTGTTTCTCGATTCACTTGTGACTTCTCTTTGAGTTCGTCTTTGGCTAGGTAGAAAATGTTAAATATATCTATACTTCCGAGTGCAAAGGGTTAAAACCCCAAAATCAAACTTTCCTCTTCAAAACCCAGGAAACAATCATCCAAACAAGAATCCATCACGCATCTCTCCCTCGTCAATCAGCAATATCCACGTAATCCCTCAGCAACCCTTGAACACCCTTAACACTTTCTTGACCGGCAATTTTACGCTAAAAAAACTATGCCATGTCACCGGTTATTATTCCATAATTAAATACGAAAATGAGATAATCTAAATAAACTTTAATATACTTTATTTATACATAATGAATTGAAACTTTTAACCCTTTGCACTCGATTAAATAATTTTCAGTTCATAACGTAAGGACAAAGACAAATCGTAAAAACTATTGTGTATAGGATATTAATCTTATAATTTTTTGTTTTCTATGTATTACAACATCTGTATCCATAATTAATTAAAAAGATAATAACATATAACAACGACCTTTCTTTTAATGCGCATTTACTTATATGTGAATATGATCTTTCCACTGAAATTGCTTCGAGTTGCTGGTAATATAAATGAAAAAAAACCTCGAGTGCAAAGGGTTAAATTGAATATTTTGCTTTCGCGGTATTCTATATTGCCCTGCATTTCAAACCTTGAAATGGCTAATGCAAGTGCCAGCACGGATTAACTCGTGACCGGTGGACAACGTTACAGCCCGAAAACACGAGTTAACCCTTTGCACTCGAGAGGTGACTCTCAGTCACCATTTGATTTTATTAAATATTTACTACTTTAAGTACTTTAGACTTTAATATTTATTACGATTAAATATTTAGTACTTTAAGTACTTTAGACTTTAATATTTATTACGATTAAATATTTAGTACTTTAAACTAAACTTCGTACTGTTATATGAAATATTCAAGTAAAATATCTTTGTTGCTTAATTTATCTGCGAATTATCGTTAGATTAGGTTCAAACTTCGCCGGTATCGGAAAATCTAGAAGATTCCCAATAAAAAAACTTCCAAGCAAAGGGTCAACTCCTAACCGGTCAACAATATCTAAAAATCCTCACTCAAAAGGTCCAACCTGAAAAACCTCCCTCAATACACTCGAAAATCCAGCAACCCCCATCCCTACAGCTCCAAAATCGAGCAAAGCGAAAGGCGCCAAGGAACGAGCGAACCGGGGAAGAGTGTCGGACAGGGAATCGCGGAACTAGAAATAAATCGCAGCGGCCGCGCGTGTTTTCTATTCGCCGGTCGCATCTACATGCTCGAACACGCACGGACAGCGGCGCACACAATCGGCGGTGGCCGCACGCGCGCGCACAGCTGCACTCGAGCCTCTGCACACGGATATTGTTTCGCGCGCGTGCAGTCAGGGCCACGGTGACCTTAACTGCCTCCACCCCCCCGCGCGCGCCGGTTTCAGCGATCCCCTCGCCTACCCCCCCACTCCTGGCATCTCCCTCGTGACGACCTCGTCCTCCTCCCCTCCGTTCCCCGCCGGATCTCCCGCGGCCGGCCGCGAGTAACACACAGCCGCGCTGATCGCAGTGCCCGGGGGTGTACGGACGGGGCTCTGCGCCGCTGGGGAGGCAAGGGGAGGGGCACGTGCCACCGATGACGTCACGCGGTGTGCACTGCGACGCGGTGCAACGCCGGCGTCGCCGGATCTAGGTCCATGCGGAGGCGTGCGCCGCGAGAGAGCCGGCCGGAACGGGCGCAGGCGCAACCCTCTTTTCGCTGGTCAACCCTTTGCTCTCGAGAGGAGTTTCTGGGATGAATCGAATGGAGGATTGATTTGAATGTTGTTCTTTTTAGCTTCTGTTTTATGGTTTATGAGGAGTTAGATGGTGGTGGGTATGATGCAGTTGACACAAGAACAGTCGAATTATTGGGCGCAACCCTCTTTTCGCTGGTCAACCCTTTGCTCTCGAGAGGAGTTTCTGAGATGAATCGAATGGAGGCTTCGTTTGAATGTTGTTCTTTTTAGCTTCTGTTTTATGGTGTATGTGGAGTCAGATGTTGGTGGTTATGATGCAGTTGTTAACACAAGAACAGTCGAATTGTTGGGCGCAACCCGTTTTTGGCTAGTCAACTCTTTGCTCTTGAGAGGGGTTTCTGGGATGAATAATCGAATGGAGGCTTGATTTGAATGTTGTTCTTTTTAGCTTCTGTTTTATGGTTTATGAGGAGTTAGATGTTGGGGGTTATGATGCAGTTGTTAACACAAGAACACAAGAATTGTTGGGCGCAACCCTTTTTTGGCTAGTCAACCCTTTGCTCTTGGCTGAGAGGAGTTTGTGGACTGAATAATGAAATGACGACTTGCTTTGAATAAATATTAACTATGGAGAGTTCAACTGATTTGCAATGTAGATTGTGTACTGTTCAATCAATTTCTCTAATAATTTCTCAGAGAAGCGTCCGTTATCTTTTCAATAACTGGAAAAAGAGAAATCATCCGGTAGTTCTAGTGTGAACAGATAGTTATTCCAATGGACTCTGTACTATTACGAGTTTAATTAAACTTACTCATCAATTAACAAAACACAGACGACCAGCGTTCGATTTTCCCTTCACTAAAATTATCTTACACTCGTTTGGACCAATGGTGGTGGTACATAGATCGTGAACAGGGGTTGGAATCGGCTGACACCGGTTTCGATTGTACAATTAACACTAGAACTACCGTACCAGTCAAAATGACTGGTTCCGATGTTTTTGTTTAATTATTGATATCTTCGAAGCATTGAACATTCGAAATGATTTTGAAAATAAATAGTTTCACTGGAGTACTACAATGAATGCCTGAAGAAACTGAAAGTAATCTATTATTACAATTTCTATAGGAACTGCATATTAATCGTATCAAACGCTCGGTAGTTCTAGCGTTAATTATGTAGAATTCTCTGTTGTTGGAACAATTCTGGAGAACCGAAATCACATCGGTCCGATGGGTGTTATTTGCATGTTCTGAACGCAGAACTGAAAAATAACAGCTGCCGAGCTATCGATTTACCGAAGGTCGATTCTTCCTTGAGTGGGGTATATTAGAATTACCACGGTTATTGTGAGTAGATTTGTCTGCAGTGTTCGTAGATTTTATTGCCGACAGATATTGTCATAACTCCGGAGGAATGTAATATCCCGGTTATTAATTCCGATGGGACGCAACAGTGGAATATTAGCTTCAAGCGCGACGAGCCAATCACCGCCGGTCATCCGCGTTCGTTTGTGCTTTCAGGTGATTTTTGATATCGTTACGTCGAATCGCATCGTAACGGACGCACGACGACAGGCGAATCGTATCGCAATCGCATTTATTACGCGTTAATCAGCAAATTAATACAGCGGCTTCGAACGCGCAGGTTCGCGGAAAGTTAGAGCCGCGAACATGTATCGCGGAGCGTTATCGCGAGCAAATAAAAACAAGCGGAGTAAAGGCGGTGAGTAAAGAAAGTATTGTGGGATCGACCGAGTTTGTCAAACAAATATTATTTACGACAATTATATAGAAAGCGGTGCATGATTTACATTTGAGCATTCGCACGCAGAGAATCGAAGCTTCCTCTCGTTCCGGTATACTCAGTGTCTGACTCCGTACAGGGCTAATCCCCTGAAATAAACGACCAAAGCGTTCCCTCCATTTAACCCTTTGAACTCTGTGGGCTCCGATATTGCACCAGTTATAATATTAAATATTTTAACCCTCTACTGGCCGAATTTTGTTTCGTGATTATAACAAAATTTATGCAGCATGAAATTAATAAATATCAACATATGAACACAAATTAACAATGTATTCAGTAGTTTCAACAATTTGATTGAATATATTTTGTAACTTTGAAATTACAATGACGCTGAACGTAAACGCCTGTGTACAAACGTTTAAGTTGGTTAATTATTGTCGTTCGTCATTTTGCAATAAAAAATTAAATACGTCAATTTAACTCGTATTGATGTGTGATTTCAAAGTCACACGAGCTTATAGGGTTAATGAATCTTAAGGAAACTAAGCAAGAAAACCCTAAAATCATTAGATTTTCAAAATCTACAAAATGGACCGCACGCAATGTGTTAACCCCTTCTATGGTTCTTTCTCAACTCCGATCAATATACTCTGTCATTAATAATTTATCTAAAAGAGAAAAATTCTAAGCATACGTTATGCCTATATTTCCTTTCAAGTATAACAGTTGATTACACAGGAATAATATTTACTTTGAATTCGAATGAACTAATATATATATTTGTCGAATCACGTTGAAAATCTTCACGAGTCTCACTCGTAGGGCAAGGGGTTAAACAGTTCACAACAGTCTAGGAGTATCAATTATCCTTTTTAACACAGAGAGCAAGACAAGGTCTAACCTCACATATGTGTTGAAATCTTTGTTATCGCAAATACATCTGCGTGTTTCCTCCATTGCCTCGCATTCCAAAGAAAAAGCGTTTCCCCTCAGAAATAAATCCCCGAATCTCTCGAGGCTACCCTCGTCTCCATGCAAATCAGCACGGATCCCAGCGTTCGAAGACGAAGCCCGCTTCGGAATGAAGCAGCGAAACCGGCCCGGCCTCGAGTTGAGAAGAGATCGGCGACGAAACGTGCGTTCGACGTCGCCGACGGATTCCGCCTCGATCACCGGAACGGACAATTACCGCGAACCGTCGGCCCCGGAACGCTTCCGCTTCCGGCTCGAGGCGGAATACGCGCTCGCAGACGAATTTCCTCGAAATCGCGCACCGCCGCGATAACGTCAATGTCACAGCGGCCCGCTATCGACGGCATCGGCCGTTATCTCGCGCGACGATTAGCGACTGATACGGAGGAAAGCGAGATAGTCGCGATGCAACCAACTTTCTTTTCTGGAGCACCCTGTAGAGCGATAAGGAGACGAAGGTCCTCGAGGCATCGTGAAATTTCAAATTGCGGAACGTTGATGTTCCACGTTGGAACTGGCTGTGAATTGACTTCGTTCAATTTCTGCATTATAAGAGACTCATTGAAAATGTTACACCAGTTTGAGTATTACTACGCTTTTTTAGTAACTTCTTACAGCATTTCTATCGGATATTTGTGAAAGTTGGGAATAAGTGATTCTATGCGATCTGGTGGCTCTAGCAGTGTCGAAGCTGATAGATAGAGCCTCGCGGATTCAACTGAGATCGATCGAATGAACTATAGATGGTATCTATAGTTGTAAAGTACGCTAACTTTCTACGCAAACGAGCAGTTACGCGGTGTCCACCGCGGTTTGAAATTTCACTGGCGAACACTGGCACGCGGATTCTGTAGCGGCGAACGGTTCCGTACGCTAAGTAGACGCGAAATCTTCGTGCGCACAATGTGGCCGACAGGCCGGCTGAAATATTGCATACACGTACGCACCGCGCAGCAAGTTTGTAAAAAGAATATTTATGCAAGCGCACGAGGAGCACAGCGAGGATCTAAGAGAGCCGCAGTTTAGTTACCGCGGCTCTATAGCAAAACGGGGCATTGAACGTCCATAGCCGGCCATTACGCCGTCGTTTCGAGTTTATACGCCGGCGGAGCACTTCCTGGTTCGTCTTTTCCCCCTCGTTCCGTCAGTTAGCCATTGGCTATCATCGGAACTCTGCATTTTTCATAGCAACCTTTCCGAACGGCCGGTCTATTCAGGAACGGATGAAGTATATTCAGCTGTAGCAACTTTGATTACGATTCTATTTGCGTCTGTGGAAACCGTGGGCGTCGCGTTACGCGAATTATTGTTTCATCTTCTGGTATCCATAGTAACTCGAACTTTCGAAGAGGTGCCTTGGAATCTTCGCGCTGCGTCTCCGTACTAAGGTCGAGTCGACTAGAACTGCCTAAGACGATGGGCACATTAACACTGGAACTAGTAATACTTAAACTGATTGTTTATCTTTTCTTTGTGAAAGCTACAAGCGTGTAGTTAAGATTGCGTATCGGTAACGAGAAATCTCTTTTTTATATTATTAAATATAAAATTTGATTCGAATTGATTATCTATTTAAAATATATTACATAATATGATGTCTGAGTTTTTCTATGTATAGCATAAGTTGATCTCAGTGAAAATTGCCAGCACTTTGCACTCGGAAGTATTTCATTAGCAATACTTAACATTGTCTAACTAGACAAAGACGATGGTTTTTTTTAATGAATTCAAAGAGAAATTACAGGTAAATTGAGAAACAAAGCTTTTTTGTCCCAATATTTCGCGCATGGATGCATTATACATAGTTCAATATTAAATATTAAATTTTTTAATTTTACTTCGTCAAATCAAATGACTGAGAGTGACTTGATTTGACGCAGTAAAGCTATAAAATCTAATATTTAATGTTGAACTTCGTACAATGCCTCGATACATGAAATATTGAAAGAAATAGCTTTGTTCCTCAATGTACTTGTGACTTCCTTTTATCTTATCAAAATATCTTAAATATTTCTAGTGAGAAACTTCGGAGTGCAAATTGGATATTATAAATATTATTTTGTAAATGTTTTACAATTTTGATAGATGCGATCACACTGACATGTACCCCGATTGCCTATCTCCAGTTTCCACAATCTAAATAAGCATCAATTTAGGAATAATAGAAGTGTACAATAAATGGTGAACCTGTTAATTAAGTAATTGATATTTCGTTCAACTTCGTTCGTCGAAGACTTGTACATTTCGAAGCATCTTCGTCCGCAAAGGGTTGAAAGATCACAATGCCGGACGTATAAGAGTGTGACCTTGATCCGCCTAGCAAACCCAGACCCCAATCGAGACCTTAGGTGTGGTAGCTAAGTGGCGAGCGGATAGGATGGGCCTGACCTTGATCCAGCGGACCGGAGCGCGGATATCTTCAAGTCGGTCAATTGGGTCAGGTGCGCTCAGGACACGCTCGAGATACGGACCAGTGAAAGTGGTGGCCTGGTCACGGAGCGTCGAAAATTATGTACCCACCGGCAGGAGCGGCAGGAGCGGCAGGAGCGCGAGGACGTGTGCCCGATGGCCACGCAGAGGAGCCATTCCGAACGGTACTTTGACCGGGTCGCGTTCGGCTCGAGATGAATGAGACCAAAGTCGACTTCGCGGCCGGTGAAAGTAGGGGGAACCCTCGGCTAACTGGGTTACGAACTTCCTTGATGACGCTCGGTGCCATCAATGCTCCCGGCATTCAACCCTTCGTACCTGTTACGACTCGTAGATTATACGTTCTCGCGATAAACAATCTATGCTCAAACCGGAAACCACCGATAAACGGGAAGCGAAGATTTAATTGGCCTATGGATTTTTATATGTTAGCCCCTTGCCCTATGATTTCTTTCTTAGTTAACCAGTTAACTGTGTTTGACGAGTATACGTCATCTTAGAACTCTTAATGGTGCTAACTTTTTCAATGATTATTTGTTTCTTGAGAGAAACATGTAATTATTCTTTGTTTCGCTTTAGTTTTTTGGCTGGGATATATTTTAAGTGCATTTAACGAGTATAGACTTCATTATTTGATTTTATTGCGCGCATGAGATCTTTCGAACTAAATTCCACGCTTAACTGGTTAACAGAGATATTTCGTTGGTGAAAATTTAGTGTAAAAAGAGGAAAATTATACATTTATTCTATACCTACGTTTACTTAGAAACGCCGCGATTGATAATAAGAAAATGATATTCAATTCGAACTTGGAAGAATTAAGTGATATTTGTTAAATTCTATTTGAAATCTTGACAAGTCTAACACAATATTATAAGGCAAGGGGTTAACATATTTAACACTATTTCTACCGAAGGTGTCAAAAGACAGCTTTCGAATTTTTAACTTAAAATTATTTTCCAAGTTTGGTCGTATATTCTGAATTGACTTTTCGACTTTTTCAATAACGATTACAAAACTGATTATAGGAAATGTACAAAATTCAATCGAGGAAAAACGATTAAACTGAGCCACATTTTTCGTCGTGACATACTGTATTATTTGCCAGTTCAACTATTGAATAAAAACTTGTGAATCTAACGTTGTCTAGCAATCCTGAATAAATTATCCCGAATTCCGTTAATTTGACGTTCGGGCACATACAATTTTCTAAGTCTCTTTTTATCTAATTGTCTGCGTTCTTCGTTAAAATTTCAGAGAATTCTATTCTACTTTTCGAAGACTTCTATCGTTTGCAGAGAAACGATGAGGTGTTTTTGTAAGACTGTTGTGATATTCAAGTTCGAGGGGAGTGAACGCAGCTAATACAAGGGTCAAACCAGGCCAACCGACGAGGGTCGTTTTTACGACGGAGGAAGTCGAACGCTTTTAAGTCTAGAGCGTCGCGGAGAAAGTGGAACGCGATCGAAAAGCGACATTAACACTTTCCTCGAGGTTCGGTTCGGCAAAAACCGTCTAAGTAGATAGAGTATTTATGTCTTCTGGCAAGGAACTATAAAATCAAACTCTTACGAATGTTTTTATCGCGACGCCTTCGAGTTTCTTCGAGTAATTATCTAAAATGACACGTGCGCAGCGAACACTGCTGTTCGCTTTTACGTGTTTTAAGGATCGTTTCAAGAGAAATTATCGTTTCTTTCTGATTCCAGCCGAGAATGCATTGACACTCGGAAAATCAAGGTTGTAGCTTATCAAAATAGTCAGACGGAAGATCATCATCGAACTTGAAGACTATTTGACGAAGCACTGACTCCGAATTGTTCGAAGATACCGCGTATATGAGATTATCTAAAGAATTCACCCTAAGTTTCCTAATCATTCATTCTTATTTTTATTATTACCCGCATAGAACTAGACAAATGTAACGATCGCGCAGTTTAAAATTTGTTTCTGTAAAAATAGAAAGCCGGTGGAACTCGAACGGTCAATTAGATATAAAATATTCAAATAAAATGCTTCTTTCCAGTGTCTCGTGCATCATTTGTATTTAACACATCGAACGCCGGCTAAATATCAGCTGCTAAAAACGTCGGTGATTACGTTGATACACTTTTAAACATCGATCGAACCAAAATTTCTAACTCACGGAAGAGAACAAGGAATTTGACTTCGTAAATTTTACTTTGGATTTCTGTTATATATATCTAAAATGTTACATTAACGTAGAATTAGCAATTAAACGATAGACCAAAAATCTGCTACATAACTCTGCTAATTGCAGCATTCAAAGAAATATTAAATTTCATTAGAACTAATTGTCCATTTCAAATATATCACACAAGAATACAATACTGAGTTTCTTTTATAAATAGCGATAAAGTGAATCTCACTGAAAATCCGCATAGTTCAATCCTCTGATAATTAGCCGGTACGCAATGTTAATAGGATCAACAGTCGAATGAACGTTTCATTAGCGCCGTGCGGTCTCCGAACACGAGAGAGGCGCGATCGCGTATTTTTCGAGCGTATTTCTGAAAAATCTCTGGCGCTCGAACGGTTAAGCGCGAGACGACAGAGGAAAGAGGTCGAAAACGGTACTCACCTGTTCACTCTCGTAGGTCGAGCAGTTCGCGGGTCCATTCTCGATCGGGCCGCGGCTCACTTTCGCCCGGATCTGGAAAAAAAAGGCCACAGAGAGCGTTCGTTAGAGCGAGAGGACAGGCCGTTCAGCGGCGGCTCGTGGGGCTCAGGGAGAGCTCAGCTATTTTCGGACCCCGTCGGACCGATTTTCCGCCGGCACGCTCATCGACACGCGACTAAGTTTAGCGCGCGGCGATTATACCTCAAGGTTCAACTTGTTAGCCGCCTTACGAAATACCGAAAATCGCCGCGCGTGTTTACATCCTTGGCTCGGCCGCGGCTTATGTCATCGCCGTGGACTTGGCACGGTCCGGGGGAGGATTCGGCGAGGTCTCCGGTGCATTCGACGCTCAGGCGCGGCGATGCACCGATTCTGGCGTTTAAACGACAAGAAAGTTGCTTCGACTAGCTCGGTACAACTTATTTGTCCGAGAAACCTAAGGGGTAGTTCATAGAAAGATTCTTTGACCCTTTGCGAAGGGATTTCAGTGAGATGAAATGTTCAAATTTTGAAGGACAAACGATCTAATTAGACGAAGAGCAAGAATATTTAAAGAACAAGTTGCTTCGTCTAGCTCGGTGGAAGCTATTTATCCGAGAAACCTAAGGGGTAGTTCATAGAAAGATTCTTTGACCCTTTGCGAACGGATGTCGGCATTTCGGAGAGATGAAATGTTCGAATTTTGAAGACTGAGTCGCGAACAAATGATCTAATTAGTCGAACAGCAAGAGATACATAATTTAGCTTCATATATTGAAGGTTTTGTATGTTTCGAAGAATCTTCGTCCGCAAAGGGTTAAAAGGAAGTAGGATCAAAGTTAGACCCTAGAGCTGATAGCTACCATCTTAGTATAGCCACCATTTTGGCTCTGGTAGCTAAACTATTCAAAGCTACTAAAATCTGAAGCTTCTAGTTCAATGAATACACAGATCATATAAAGTACAATTTAATTGAAATATTAACCCTCTGAGGACGATATAATATCTTTACAATATTTATTACAACATTCTTGCTATTTCGTTTACGCGCGTAAATATTGCGAAATATATAACATTTCAAATTTTCAAATTGCTCTCTTAAAAATCAAATTGCCTAATTTTAACACTAGCTTACGACTCTTAACTTTTCAGCGTGCGCAGTAAATATTCCAACACGTCAGCCATCTTTCCAAATCGAATTCTCTCCATTTTATGTTCTAGAATGCCGATCTTCCTTTCGAATCAACGGATCAGTAGACCTATGATCAGCTCCCAAGACCGCGATCGATAAGCGGATCGGTGGATCGGTAACGGTAGAATAAATCTCCGGCGATGCGCAGGAACGCGAGTCGTCCGAGGAACCGTGGCCGAACCGATTTCGTATTCTTTTTCGCGCGCTACCGTCCGGCAGAGGTTCAGCCACGCCACGTCGGGCCGCTCGCGCGCCACGCCGGTAACGGTAAACCGTAATCGCCGGCGATCGCTCGGATCTAAATGAAAATCTAAACGCGAACCGGCGAGATTCCCAATCGTTTGACCGTGGCAACGCCGAAACCGTTATCGGCGTGCACGGCATTCGAGAATCTCGCCGGTTTTCCCCTCTTTTTACGCGCGGCCCACCGGCTCTCGTGACGCCTATCGATCCTCCTTCGATGAAGATCGGCGCACGCGACGCGACGCGACGAGGAACAGGGGAGCCGCATCGATCGCGAAACGCTTTTGGCAACCGTCGGGCTCCGAGTGTTACGGGAATCCTGCTGCGACAGGTGCACGAGCCTCGTTCGTCGCATCGAACGGGACTGTGCTCGGAAAAATTGGAAAATGGCGGACTCCTTTGAGTCGGAGCCAGTCTTCGAAATGTATCCGATGAAAATTGAATGGAACCCTTGTCTTAGAATATGTCTGATGCGTAGATTTTAACGCTAGAACTACAGTATCAGTCTAAATGAGTGGTTTCGAGTTTTTTGTTTAATTATTGATATCTTCGAAGCATTGAATTCGAAGTGATTTTGAAAATAGTTTCATTTGAGTACTATAATGAATGTCTGAAGAAACTGGAAATAATTGGTACATGATAAATGCCAATTATACTATATTTTATATTAGATCATTGAACTGTATACAATTTACTCGTATCTATCGTCCTCTTTCGTTTCATTGATAGAAAGAATTTAACAAACGTAGATATTGTTCAATTTGAATTACACTCAATGAAACGACGACTATTTACAGACATTCCTATATTATAAATAATGCTAGTAATAATAATGCAATTCAATCAAATGATTTAATATCATGTTTCAATTACTATGGTTCAATGAAACGATTATTCGGAAGCATTTCTATATTATAAATAATGCTAGTAATAATAATGCACTTCAATCGAATGATCTAATATCATATTCGAATTACTACTTCACTCAATGAAACGATTATTTGAAACATTTCCATATTATAAATAATGCTAATTTCGTGACATTCAGCTAGAATAACGTGCAATAATAATAATGCAATTCAATCAAATGATTTCATATCATATTTCATCCATGTTGTATATTTTACTCTATAACTCCTGCGGCGTTCAACGTGTTAATTGACGCATGTTTTCTCATTAATTCCTTTCAGAGTCATCCGACTTATCATTCCATTATTTTTTCTCAATAGTTATCAATATCAAAGCAGTGGTATCGATCATAGTTGAGAAATAAATCGCAGTGCAAGGGGTTAATACCGCCTGGGAAGAGGAAACGAGAGAAAAACGTTATTATTTTTCGCTCGAAACGAAGTTCCAGTGACTCGCGCGCGCGCTTTATCGTCGCAGCGGCACGACACGACAACAGAGATGTTCGTGGCGAAACTTGTTTAGTAAACATTCGCGATAGCCGTGGAACGCATCGCAAACAGATGCTGCGTAATCCCCCGGCCGCCGAGATAAGTACGTAGGCGGTTCGCGCGCGATACGGAAGAACTTGCTCGCCGGTTCCTTGTTCGACAACATCTGCGCGCCGGCACTTGTTTCAACCGGGTGGAAGACGCTGCGGATCGATATGGATTTAACACGTTGAATAACGTGGGGTCACCGGTGACCCCAACTAAGTCTACTTACTGTAGTTCGCTCGATTAAATGATGATTATTTGACGTTTCTATATCATAGATAATGCTGTCTAATGCGGTGACATCCGATCAGATGAACGTGCGATAATAATGAAATTCAATTAAATGATGATTACACGAAGGAAAAATTTCTAATATGGTTAGCCCTAAAATTTCTAACCCTTAGCACTCCAGGTTGTTTTGTAATCTATCAGCAACTGCGACTAATTTTTATAGTATTCCTAGCGAAAACGAGAAATTCTATACGTTTCTTTCTTTAAAATTTGGACGTGTGAAAAATCGAATAATTTTAGGGTAGTTTCTTCAAGATTCATTAAAACATTTAATATTATGTGCAATATTGGAGCCTACAGAGTTCAAAGGGTTAACAAACATAAATATCGTTGAGTTGTGTTAAGTTCAAATGAAACATTGTTCTCGTTAATTTGTATGGTTTATACTAAATCTAGACATAGAAAGAGCACAGAATGTTTTCTGTTACTAGTACATTATTAACGTACTGATTTTTACGCGAATTACGAAGCATTTATTAGGATCTGAATTAATTTATACATTACGGCAATTCGCTTTGGTTTTACTGATATATTAACTTGGTAATAAAACCTGATGGACAGCCAATGGCAAGGAAGTAATTAAGAGACATCGCAGACTACAATTAACTGGTCCAATGCTCTTTGAAAACTGGATCTAGAAACTGTCTAACCCTTCCGATCGAGGATTAAACGGTTTTAGGTTGAAATTTTAGTTACTGCAATCTTCTCCGATGATTCGATGCGTTGCCGGTGTAAACACAGTGGTTCGGCGATTTTGAAAAATTCCCGATAAACAACCGGCGATCTAGTATATAAGAAAAATACGTTAGCGTATCGTTCGACCTTCAAAACTAGTTTCCACGGATCGCGTGCCGGTACCGGTTCCACGGTCGCCGCCCTTGCCGGCTCGTCTTCCGAACTCTGCGCCGACCTTAACCCCTTATGCAATTTTTCCACCGCGTGCGAACAATTTACCAGTCTCGAGTTAATTCGGTATAAACGTAGAAGACACACATCGATGTGAATAAATTCATGAAATCCTACATACTGCATGGCAATCCACGATTGTATCACCGATAACAAGACTACTTTCAACTGTAATCAACTGAAGACCAATATTTCTTCGCAAAAACAATAACATTTTTCATTTATGCGTACAATATACATTCGTAGTTCTCTGAAAGTGAAAGTAAAGAAAAAAAGTTCTGAAAATTGATCATAGTCACCTATGACTGCCGAAATTCCATAAAAACGATCACGCTGAGATTAATATCAGGTAAATCTATTCAACAACCATAGAAAACAACTGAACAATAATACAAAATAACTGTCATACGCAATTAACGATAATTATTTCGGTGATGATCTCAATTATATTTCCTTCGATTCAATAAATCTACATAAAATATTAATTGAAATGAAACGAGTCATTGAGTTTCTGAATACAATGCCGTAGCTTATAATTTCTAATAATAATATCAATTAGTTTTAATTGCTTTATATAATATAATATTGCGTCCGTGATAAATGTGTGACGCTAGCGAACGTGTTAATGACTTTGCCGAGACAAATATAGAAAATGAAAATAATGTAAATTATGCCATTGAATTATATTGTTATTATTACAGGTCTGAATTGTTGAATGTCAGTGTATTAAGTTGTATTACTTATAATATAGAGAAGTTTCCAAATAATCATCGTTTAACCCCTTGAACTCTGTAAGCTCCAATATTTCACGTAATATTAAATATTTCAATGAATCTTAAAGAAACTACCCTAAAATTATTCGATTTCCCACACGTCCGAATTTTGTACCAACAAATAAAACAAAAGATCGAATAAATGTTATATTTCTAATTTTCGCTAGGAATATTATAAAAATTAGTTGCTGATAGATTTCAAAACAACCTGGAGTACTAAGGGTTAACCCTTTGCACTCGACAGGTGACTCTCAGTCACCACATTATTCGACGCAGCAAACTCATAAAATTTTCAATTCAATATTAAACCTTCTGTAATGTATCGACACATAAAACATCGAAGTAAAACAGTTCTGTCTCCTAATTTATAGAAGATAATCAATTGTGTTCGTTGCGAAAAATATCGTTAATATTTAGTCAGAAAATAATGGATATAATGAGAAATATTATCGCAAAGGGTTAATCGAATGAATTATAGTAATTCGATTCGCTTGAGGTCACCGGTGATTCCCATGGCGTTCGTGCTAATCTCAGTGGTTTCCAAAAAGAAAAAATTAAAAAAAATCGCGTCGCGACAAGCGTCGACGTGACGGTGACGAATGAGTCCTTACGAAACCGGACGCGAGGAGCCGGGCGATCGATAAGGTCGAGCAGGCTGATTTCGTTCCGACGATCTAACCCGCTCGAAAACCCGCGGTGCTTTATCTCGTTGAACCTCGTAAGATCTCTTAGGAACGACGAAGGTTATCGCGGGACGGGGCCTAGCGCTCGCACGGACAATTAAATCGCTTGCAAGGCGTGGCGGGACTTATCTGTCTGCCCCCGGCCCTCCCCGCCCCGAAACTTAGCTCCTTCCGCATCCGTGGCTCGGATTTAATTAACTCGAACCGGGACCGATAAAAGTGGCGGCGGGGTTTTGCGTAAGAGCCACCGGCCTCGCACGCCGCGCGCATGTGACTCGCGGCCTCGGGGATCGGTCTTCTAGGGCCACGAGACCTCTTCTTGCTAGAATCCTCTTCAACACAATGATCAAACCTCTGCACTCGACAGTATTTTTCGTTGGAAGCATCCATTTTCTGACGGAATGTTAATATTATTTGCGACTTAGCTAGACACCTTGCAGAATTATTTTAGTTTTGTTTCGTGTGTTGATACTTTGTTGAATAATTTACATTGAATTTTTCAATTTGCTGCGTTCGCAGAGGGTTAAACCTTTGCACTCGACAGTATTTTTCGTTAGACACATTCAGTTTCTGACGGAATGTTAATATTATTTGCGAGTTAAGAAATAATGGACATCTTGCACGAACTATAGAGCAGAATTATTTTATTTCTGTTTAATGTGTTAATATTTTGTTCAATATTTTATATTTTTCATTTTGTCATTTTGCTGCGTTCGATCAAATGGCGAATGAGAGTCGCCTCTTGACTGCAAAGGGTTAATATTTGGAGCGACGTGGGATTCATGATTCAGTTAATATATAATTTAGATCTATTAGAAGGCACTGAGATCGTGTAGATTTTAATTCTAGTTAAATTCTGATTTCCTCAACTTCTTCAAATCATAAGTGTATAATTTTCGGAGGTTCAATTAAAAAAAAAATTCCAGATTCACAAATTCCCTTCGTATTCACAAGCTATAACCAACTTCAGTTCCTCGAGCATCTAATTCGAAATCCTGCTTAACCTGAAAACCTAACAGATCACACGAGCCACCCGTAGAATTTATTGCAACCTTGCACCATCTGCCACAAAGATAGTTCCCCCGGAGGCCAAGTTCAACGGATTAAACGTTGCAAACACGCGCAGCGCGGCCGGGTTGCCGCTACCGATCCGTTGCACTTGAATTTATCAGATAACGTAGTGCTGGCCGATCGATGGACAACCAAGCAGAGGAACAGACTTAAAAATCTGTTTATGAAACCCTATGCATGTCGTGGTACACATCTATAAATCAAAAAGCCCTCGTGTCTTTTTTTGACAATGGCCCCTGTTTCTAGAAAAATCAATTTCAAATCTGTATCTCACCGTAATAAGACAATAAATAACATTACGTTTAACAATGCGTTTATAAATACTGTAGTAGTTAGTCATGTGTTAACCCTTTGTACTCTGTAGGCTCCAATATTGCACCAGTTCTAACATTAGATATTTCAATGAATCTTAACACTAGGTTCACGATCATTTATTGTACACTTCATTCTATTATTCCTAAAAGAATTGATGCTCATTTAGATTGCGGAAACTGGAGATTCGATAGTAGGTAATTGGGGTACACGTCAGTGTGACCAATCGAAATCGGCGTAAACATTTACAAAATAATACTTCTAAATTCCAATATGCGTCAATTTGACATCCGCAAACCCAGCGTTAAAGAAACCACCCTACAATAGCCAATACCCGTGGCGATAGCCTGTCACGCTGTAAACCGCGGGAACAAGCTGTCAAGTCGTAATGACTCACCTTCTTCTTGCGCGGGTGCTGCTCCTCGAGGTAATCGGGCACTATGCCCTCGTCTAGGGTGGTGGTGGAGCCGGGCGTGCTGCTAGACGACCCGGACACGTTGTAGGGGTAGTGCTGCTGATTGTGCGATGGATGGGCCGGTGTCGGCCATAACGAGCCGGTGGTCGGTGCCCCCTCGTCGCTGAGAGGCGGGCTGGGGGTGCCGCTACGCCATGAAGCCCCGCTGCTGCTGCTGCTGCTGTTCGACGTGCCGCCCACGCCCGGCGAGCCGACCATCATGCCGCCACCTCCTCCTCCTCGACCTCCCCAGGAACCTTATATCGGAGAAACGAGAGGAATTTTCAATTAATTATTTGACCCGCTCGCACGACCCGATTACCCGCACCGTGACCCCCTTCTCCTGTGTCCCCCTGGCCGAGCGTCGCCATGGACGCACAGCTTGATTACGAATAGTGGATTGGAAGCTCGGGGCTTCCTCGGGGTTGCTCGCTTTGGCAACCTGCGCGAGGGAACACTCACGCTTTGGCGGGACCTTTTCGATGTTCCTGGTTTTGTTTGGCTTTCTGCGAGGCGTTCGGGGTGTCTGTTCAGTGAAGCGGAAGTCGGTATGAACGCTTTGTGCTGGGACATTTTTCTATTACGTTTGGAATGTCCTCTCGGAAGGAGTTCCTCTGAGTAGAGGGTTGAACTGTTGAAGTGGGTGGATGTTCAGGAGAGTAAGTGGGATGTTCTTTAACACTAGAACTACCTAGCATTTAGTACGATTAATATGTAATCCATATAGAAATTGTAATAATTGATTATTATCAATTCCTTCAGACGTTCATTATAGTACTCAAGTGAAACTATTTACTTTCAAGATCATTTCGAATATTCGATGCTTTTAAGATATCAATAACGAAATAAAGACGTTGAAACCAGTCATTTTGACTGGTACGGTAGTTCTAGTGTTAATGGTTGTTGTCGACGCGTTTAGTGGAAGCTGATGAGTTTCGAGTTTGATGATTCTGGCCGTTCGCGCGAGTTTCTTCGATTCTACAGCGATTACTATAGACATTATCCAATCAGTAGCGAGTTTTGTTCTTTTGTACGATGCAGAACCTGGAGGAATGTTTTAGACGTTTCCTTCGACTGTATGCTTCGACTATCTGAAGAACAATTACTACAAGAATAAGCTACACACAGTACAAAATGCATGATTCCTGAATAACCGGTTAACTAGCATCGTTGCCAACCGATTACAATATCTCACGCACCGAACTACCCCCGAGAAACGCTACAATCCATCCCCAAACGTCCACGGAGACGATAAAAATTCTCTGAGCACGAAAAACGGTCGGTGGGCAATAACCTCGTGATTGGATCGGTCGGTGACGCAACGTATAGTAGAAACGTGATTCGTTTCTCGTCTCGGACTCGCTCGCTCGCGCATGTAAGTATTTACTCACGCACGCAGGCACGCTCGCACGCACGCACGCACGCACGCATGCACGCACAAAAGAACGATCGCGGCGCGCGGCGCAGGAATAAAATTAGGATCAATTGGCCGCGGTTCTTGGTATTAGTAAGCCATTTACAGCATGATACTGACCGTAATTGTGCTGGCAGTGAAGTGGCAGGGGATTGTGAGGACTGTGTGGCGAGCATGAGAGCGACATGAGGACCAGCGCGGCGGTGCACTCGTCCATGCAGTCGCCGCGTTCGTTGGTGCGGCAACCCTCGCGGCCGCATCCGTGGGTTATTCGGTCGTTCCAGCCGCTGTATAATCGCTCGGAGTCGTTACTCGAGCTGGGTCGCCGTTTCCTTGATCTGAAACCATTAGGAGTCCAACAGTTTAGTGTCGTTCACGGATACCATTAGGCCGGCGCTGAAACATCCTGCCGAGCAATGCTCTAAGGGAACGCCGCCGGGCGACGAATACAGGGATCTACGGATCAAGCGCGTCGTTAAAAGAATATTAAGTCGGTCGACGCTTCCTTCATTTCGTTTGTCTTGTGAAGGTAGGCTACTTCGAAAGGTGGGCTATTTAACGCTTTGCGGACGTCGACATTTCGAGATGAAACGTTCATATTTGGAAAGCTATGTCGTAAACAAATGATTCGATTACTCGGACAGCGAGAGATTAACATGTAGTTCCTATTATTGCTATTATTTAAGTAATTAATGTATAACTTAGCTTCATCTGTTGAAGGTTTCGTACATTTCAAAGAATCTTCGTCCGCAAGTTAGAAGCCCTCTTTGAGTAGCGTAGCGTCTTCCGAGCGAAGTATTCGAGACTGATCGTTAATTTGATTGTAATATGATTTCTTCTTATTTAGTGGAGTATCTTGAATGATATATAAAACGGAGAATCCACGAAATCGCGGTATAGTAAATTCAAGGTTTCAATAATACTCGTTCGAGGATCAACAGTGTTATTTCCCAGTCGCGGCATGCTCTTTCAAAAAGAACGGTTCTCGGAACCGTATTATTAAGCACATTTTTCACGGGCCTAACGAGGGACGAAGAACAGAGCGCAAACATCGTGTTCTTCCTACGTCGACGGGGCGTGCAGAAACGCAGCCGAACGATCAATTGGAAGACGATGCGGGGAATAACAGAGATTAAACCCGTCACGTAACGCTGATTCCGTTTCTCCGTCTTTTTGCCGCCGTCTCTGTTCCCGGCGCGACTAGATTAGTGGATGAACAGGCAGTTTCGCGATGGGGAAAAAGCGTTTTGAAGAAGAGCGAACGCGTGTCTTCGGCGGCGAGCGCCGCCGCCGGCTAGGAAGGGGGACGCGCGAGCGCGCGCGTAACAATGGCCGACCGGCGGCCGCGCGCGGTCCTTCCCGGAATTTCGCGCTTCTGCAATTACGTAAAATAATGTCCCTGTTTCCTTTTATTCCCGTTTTTTCCTTCCCGCTGGCCCACGGCTAACCGATACGCCGCGAGCAGCGCGACCGCGGTCATTGTACCGTAATGTCCTGATGGACGACGCGCTGTAAATTACTGCTTTTCCGAGAAAAGCTGTAAAGATGTTACGATAACATGCTGCCTCGCGAAGCGTTCCACGGGCTTCAACCTGTTCCCGTAGATTAGTACCCTGCTCTCTCTCTCTCTCTTTCTCTCTCTCTCTCTCTCTCTCTCTCTCTCTCTCTCCCCCTCCTGTACACCCCCTTTTTCCTCTCTCCTTTTTGTTGGTTTAATCGCGTCGACTCGTGTTCTCTTTGTTCGCGAAGTGACTCGCTGAAATTGCGGCCGCTGGGACCCGTCGCAGCGCGACGCTCGGCGCGTTTTGAATATCGAGCCTCGAAAGGACGCTCGATAACAATTTCCAGGCGTTCAATCAATTTTCGAGTCCGACGAGAGTTTTTCACGTGAAAGGTTGAACCCAGGGGACGCTTTGGGAACGGGGAAAGCGCGCTGATCAGTTTTGTTCTGTGTTTCGTGGGTGTTTCTTGAACGCGAAACGATCGGTTCACTTTGTGTACCTGAGGTTTCGGAAATATCGTCGAGGCTTGGAACGATTTCGGCGATTAAGAGATATTTTTAATCGATCTCCGGCTTTGATCGGTAATCGGGGAGGTCGACGATCGTGGTTCGGGGTCGAAGCCTTCGAAAACTCGCTCGATAGACGCTGCACGATGGGACACCCTTGATACACTGCGCCCGCGAGTGGATCGAATGTACGTCCGGAGGACATTCGACACCGGGTGATCAATAGAAACCCCGACTTCCTAGAAAATTACGGTGTAAATTTTCCTCGTTATCTGGCCTGCTCGGGTATCAACCAGCCCCGTAGAATAATCGAATCGATACCCGATGTCCTGCGAAGCAATGCCGACCGATAACGGTGACGTCGGTGTTTGATAATGAGCCGGGAAGTCGCTAATAATAACAATAAAATAATATTCGCGACGCCGCTCTTTCGATCGTTATTCCTTCGCTGGATCTTATATTTAGAGCTATATATTTATAATCTAGAATATAGAATCTATAATTTGTAATATTATATAGAATTTAAAACGATCGACGGTGATTCATTTTATATGAATATTGATTATAAGTAATGCCTCCATGGCGTTTATTAAATCTGTGATTATAGATGAAAGGGGTTGCAAAGAAGAACGTGTAATAAAATAATAAAGTAAAGGTAGAATTGAAATGACATCGAATGAACATATAAATCAAGGAGACATCGACGTTTGTCATTGAAATTAATCTGGTGTGTGATAAAGACGCGCATGCAAATTAAAGTGACTCATGTCGCTCCCTCAAACTGTTCGGATCCTATTTCCAAACGGTATCGTCGGATTGGCTGAGGAAGTCTATTTAGAGCCTTGTGCACAATACGTCCGGCTTAGTTATTAAAACTGTCGCAGTCCTCGACATGCTAACAGCAAATGCTTAAAAGATGATTCGACCGTTCCGTCGTTATCGCGGTAGACTGTAGGACAGCTACCGCTAACCTTCCACGTCGACAAGTCGAAGTATATATTCGTATCGCGAACAAAATTTCATAAAACATTACAAATTGTTACTCAAATGTACCTAGAACCCTAATACCCCAGAAAATAGGAAGAACAGGTGAACTCTTATAAACCAGCAGGACAACATTCACATCAACGGACTTAGCATAGCTACCTTTGGATCTTCCATGATGCTAACACTAACCAACACTGAGAATCCTCCAAAAAATCTCCAAAACCACTACCAAAACCTACTCAAACCATGAAACTCCCAGGAAACTAGAGTGAAACCTACAAAATCCTCGAAGAATCCAACACCATCCACTTCAAGAGACTTAGCATAGCTACCCTGGATCTCCAATGATCCCAAGACTAACCAACACTCAGAATCCTCGAAAAAATCTCCGAAACCTACTCAAACCATCAAAATCCCAGGAAACCAAGGTAAAACCTACAAAATCCTCAAAGAACCCAACACCATTCAAGAGACCAGTCACAGCTACTAATCCTCCACGCACCCCTACCATAAAAGATCCCCAAAAACCGCTCACCAATCGTCAGTGAAACCTGCTGAAACCCCGAATACCCCAGAAGTGCCTTCTCCTCGCGAGAGGAAATCGAACGGAATCAACAATATTCGTTCCAGGAGCGGCGAGCACCGCGTTCGCGGGACTTTCTAGAAACCGGGCGCAGGTTTCACCTTCGCGACGCTCTTTCTCCGAAGGGGGAACCCCGGCGCGAGAGTTTCGCGGCGGGAACGGTCGGTTTTGCAAGGCGGAACGCGGAGGGCACGGGGTCGGGTAGGTGTATATGCACACGCGGAACAGAAGTCCACCCTCCCCGCCGCGGGAGCGGAGCCCGTGCACCGGCGTTTTGCGCGAAGGACGCGCGGCGCTGCGCGTATATGCACGCTCGTGGTGCACCGCGACGCGGAGTCGCTCGCGGGCGAAAGACAGAGAGAGAGGGGAGACACGAGCGCGGGCTCGGAGCGACGTAGTCAAGGCCGCAGCTAAGCCCGTTCCGCTCGGACCGGTACCATCGAGAGTCGAAAGTGAAACGTCGCGTTTACCCGCCACCGCGGAATGACGCACGACCTAGACGGTATTTCGAAAGTAACACCTACCGGGCTACACACACGGCTCCCCGCGAGCCGTCCCGTTTTCCTCTTCGTGGAGAGGTAACGGGCCCCGGCCGCGAGGGAACGGGCCCGCGACGGCGTCGATCGGCTCTGATAATTAACCCTTCGCGGAGGATTGTGTAAAGTATACGGAACCTTTCGCGGATTCTACTAAATTAGAATGCTTCAATCGTTTCTTGCTGTTTGAATAGTTGAATCCTTTGGTTGTAACTATTCCGATGAACGTTTGATGTCGGCAACATATCGACATTTTGCGAACGATTGCGCAGTTTATTCTATCGTTCCTGGGGATGGATGGATGTTTGAATCTTGGAAGGTAGAGGTCTGGGGATAGATAATTTGAAGATTTACTGGATAATGTTTATAGAAGTCAGTATGTGTTGGATGGGTTCGTTGGTTCTGGTTGAATTGAGTTACTGTAATTCATGTGATTGAAGTTTGTATATTGTGAATTAGATGATTTAGATTTGTTGCGTTAGTGGCTTGCTGCTTGAATCATCTGGCATTTAATGTGTTAAGTGTTGGATTGTTGTTTTCAAATCTAGTGTTAGTATTGGTAGCAGTTGCTCTTTAATTTGAAGGAATTAATTAGATTTAATATTGCTTGAGTTCAGCTTCGATTTATCTATGTTCGCTTTAGAATGTAATAATTGATAACAGAAGAATAATATTTAATGTGAATTGAGCAGAAATTCAATTCCGTGTGAAATCTTCGCTATCTATGTAGTAAGTATGTATTGCGCGTTTCGTTCTTGGTAGAGATAAATGTTATTAATGACTGGCCGGCAGGCTTGTGAAATAGGTATTTATTTGTCCCGAGGATTAATAAGAATTTATCCGTGAAGAAATGACGCACAGATTCTGCGATAGAGCGTACATGCTACCCGAGGAATCGCGGAAAACTACGTCAAAGAATTAATTTGAGGGAAAATTAATTACATTCCTTTAGCGGCACTTGCTACGGAGGAGTGTTATTTCGCAATAAAGAATCGCGCGGTGTACAGTTAGGAGAACCGTAAAAACTTATCCTGCAAGATGGCAGACGCGAACTTTCATCGGCAAAAAATTGTTTTACAGGTTCATTCACACGTTGAAAGTTCAACCGATTAACGCCTGGCGTTCCGTCTTCGCGACACTTTCGTTCCACTTGTATTTTCGTTTGCAAAAGCGAAAAATTAAAAGTGAAAGCGTCTCCAAACGGGAACGAAGGCTTTCAACGTATTAATAGACACTCTTGCATTAGTTCCTTACGATAATTCTACAGAGTACAATGCGAATTATAAGGTATACAGTAAATCATCCTACAATAGCAGGTAAACTTAAGGCATCGATTCACACAATCATTAAGAAACTTTCAACTGCGTCCCGATAAGAGCGAGGAATAGCTGGCGCGGCTACGAAGAAAAGAAACAAATTAACCGCATCGAATAGCTCGGAACAATACGAAACCGAAGTTTCGTCGCGTTCATTCATCGATGCGCGACACAGAATCGTCCGAAAGTTTTCCCGATGAAGCGCGCGGGAATCTAGACCACGGGAAGCACGGAAATGGCGTCCCCGTTCGGACTTGCGCGTTGCCAAAAGCTCCGGCCGCGGTTCAATTAAAGAGAGCCGGCTAGTCACTGAAAGACGCGATGGCAAAAACGAAAGAGAAAGTAAATTGCTCCGGCGCGGGGCGCTCTCAATACACGCTTCGCCTTGTACTTGGACACGGGACCGAGACGCGGGCCGAGGATAATCTTTCCGTCCTCTTTTTCCCCGGTCGTTGCGTGCTAATTGCGCGCGGCAGGGACGCGGCGCAAGAGAAAATTGGAGCGTGGGAAACGGGATTTCGATCGATCGACCTTTCGCCGATTCAAGTGCGCCCCTTTGCTTGACCATCCCACCGGAAGAGCGGAAAATACGCCTACCCGAGAATCGCGTGCTATCTTGAACCGAGCGCTAATTGTTCGACAGAAATAACGGGTGAATAATATTCGAGCTACAAAGAATTATGCATCAAAACATCCTTTCAATCACTATTAAAAGTAATATACTAACATTCAAATCATTTCAATACAATTTAACATCCCTTACAATCCACCCATTCACAGACAATTCAATTTATTATTCCAATGATCCCTACTAATTAACTTCCTTTCAAAGCCCAAGTAGCGTTAAACACGAGCAACCGATTCCAAACGAATGTAAACAGTCGTCATTCAAGGATTCACGTCGACACGATGGAAACAACGGTTCCCCAATTCTGTCCCGCAAGATGGCCGCCGCGCGCGGCATGCGTAAAAATGGCGCATCAGGCGAAGCACGTCTAAAACGCGACTTAACGGGGCTAATTCGAAGCGTCTAGACGCGCGTCATTAAGCCTTCCAACGCAGATGTTATCGGTACCTATCGCCGCGCGTTCCGCAGCCACGATTTAAGGAGGCCGTTGATCCGCGACAGGAGGATCGCCGCGTGTGTTTACGATCCTCGCGCGCCGCTCGGTTCATCGGGTCCGACACAAGCGTGGCACGTCGATCGCTAGACCGCCGAGTGTCCTTGCTCGTGGCTGGTTGCGTAACGTTATGTCACAGCGAGTTGATAACGACCGGCGTCGTTAATGCGACGACCGTTCGTAATCGTTCGCTCGTGAGCGCGATTTCCCGCCGATCGGATCACGGAGGGCAAGATGGCGGCCCCCGCGGCCGCGAGAACATGGCGGCCCCGCCGGCCACCATTAATCTGCTCGTTTGGCCACTCGCCAAGATCAATTAGCGGACTGCGGATGCTTATGCAAATTTACGCCCTTCCAGGCTCGTTCGCGAGAACAGTGATTAAGGAAACATTTGCCGAACCTATCCGATACTTTATCGGCGGCTTCTACGCGGTTCGAGCTTCGTTGGCGTATCCCGTGGTCGCCGATGATACAGATACACAACGCAACCGGAAGTTGGTGCGTACACTTCGATACAATGGAAACAAATACGTAGTTACGAGTGAAATTTTCGATATCGGTTCTGTCGTAGCAACACGCTTACGTATCCGTCGATCTGAGAATAAAGCGCGCACACCGCAACACAGGATTGTTCCAACAATTACTCCGTGTCCGTCCGACGGAAAATTTCCCATTAATAAATCAAGACCATAAACTTCTTTCCCACAGAGCGAACGGTATAATTCGATTCTATTACTGCTCGGTAATAAATAAATCTGATTGCATTGGAACAACTAAGGTCTTCGAAAGCGATAAATGCCACCATGAACCATCGCACTGACGCCGCTCGGAGCGCATCGGTATTTTTCCAGGCGCAGCCATTCCGCCATTTTTCAACGGCGCGGCTTTTTTATGTGAAACGACAGAACCGTTCTCAAGTGTCTAGATAAAGCGTGCGGAAACGTTTTACGTACAGTGCGCGTCCCCTCATCTTCGATTTAATTTTCTCCGAGCGAGCACACCGATACGACTGGGAGAGGCCGCTCATAAAGAGGAGGGGCTCTTCCGTGTCCTGGCCCCGCGGTGCACGCTCGCGGTTGCCCCAGAAACCGTAATGCACTTCTCGTTATATGGGTCGGGAAGCGCGTTGATCCATATTCGGGATACGGCGTCCCGGCGCGGAACGGGTAACTGGGTCACCGATGCGGGCACAGCCGCCGCCGCCGCCGCCGCCGCCGCCGCGGAACTCTCTGTTGCCAGCTACCCCGTCCCCTTAACCCTTTCACAGTCCATTAAAAGCAGAAGAAAGGTCCCCGGGAACTGGGTATTCTGCTTGCGGCCGAAAATCGGGCGAATTTTTCTACCTTTCTTTGTCCTCCTCCCTTTTTTCTCCTTGGTTTCTGTGAAACTCGCGGAGCAATCTTGGAGCTTCGTTCTGCTATACAGAAGATAGAATTCAAGACGGAATTTTCAATTATTTACTTTTAGATAGAAATTGTTATTTTACTCTGAAGATGCTCTTTGCTTGTTCAGTTTTCTGAACCTTCAATATCAACTGTGGACCTTTTCACGTTCCGTTGACACGGGTTTGACCAAGAACTCGCGGATTATCTGTAAGCGCCATCTCCGACCAACAAAATGGAGGCTAATTTTGTTGAACGCGAAACGTTCAAGGACAGGCGAGTATCGGCCAGCGCAGATAACAAGTGTATAATAAATATTTTCAAGTTTCGACAGCGACAGTGCGCGCGTACCGGCCGAACGTGGTCGTTTGTTAACGCGGCTGACGGTCAATGGTGGTCGCGTTCGGTTTCGAGAATTCCAAGGCGGCCGGTACGGTGCCGGTGAAACCTGCGGCCCGGTGATTTCAATGTAACCCCGTTCGAAGGAGATATACAGCCGGCTCGTAAATTAAACGGAACGTCGGGAAGCATCCGCTTCGATGCAACCAGCAAGCAAAACGGAAAGAAGAATAAACGGTGGAGAGTGTGCCGAGAGTTGTTAATGTGTTTATGCGTTTTCTCTCTACCCGTTGAATTCCGGCCCGTTCGAGACCGGTCAAGCGATTGCAGCACGCTCCGCGGTGTTGTGGGAATCGCCGGCCGATTATAAAGAGCTACGCGAAGCGTCCTCACGCCGGCGGAGTGTTTTACGGCGGTTCGTTTGACAAAGAGGAATCGAGATGTGGTCCCGGACGTTCAACCACTTATCGCTTCGAACAGTGACTCTATTAATTCGATAAAAGCGTTTCGAAACATCTATTCAATCGTTCTTCTAAGATCCACATTGAAAATCAATACGATCAGGAAACTCTGCGATTCAATAAAAATTCATCGAAAACAACCACTAAAAAGTCCCCTTAAATCCAAATTTCAAACTCTTACTGAAATCTATAAAACAACCCCTACAACTCCATTCTATATTCCAAATCAAAACTCCCTGAATCGAAAGAATCGATAGAATCGGTAAACATCCAGAACCTTTCTCTCTCGGAATACCTCTACAACCGAATCGAAAACGCAACTGAATCGTAAGCGTGAACAGGTTTGATAAATACCTCTTGCCGCGATAATCCCTGGCGCGCTTCCGGCGTCGGTTAGCCGAGGGTCGAAGGGGCCAGGCGCGTGACCGCGTCTTCATCGGGAGCTCAAACGAGGAAGAGGATCCTCTCGAGCCGGCGGCGGCGGCGGCGGAGGCGGGCAGGCGGGCGCAGCGCGCGCCCGGGTGAAACTCTAGGGAAAGGAAGACGAGTTTTCCCGGACGCTCCGCCGAGCCGGTGCTCCGGGTGCCGGGGACAGGCCTGCCTGCCTGCCTGCACCCCATAAGGAACGCGAGTGGCAAGTGCATCGATCCGGTTCCGAACGATATCCGGGTTACGGAGTCGAATGGCGGGTCAGTCCGCCGGATACAGGAACGCCGAAGCCGGCCGGCCTGTATCGAGCGACCCGATTCTCCGCGGGCAGGACACAAACCCGGACAACCTGATTCCCGACCACGGCGACCCCATTACCTGACCCAATTCCGCTTCCCCCGAATCAACGCCGGCACGGAATTTACGAGCGCGCCGGCGGAGCCGCCGGTCTCTCGCCTAAAATCCCTAACCCGCCCTCCCGCATAGGAAATGAGGCTGCTAGGGGGTTAAGTTTATTGCTCCGGGCGATATCCCGGAGAATATGGCCGGCTGTCAGGCGAGCCGGAAAGAGATTTTGTATTTTTTTTCATCCTCCGTGATGTTACAGAGGATTTGCATAGCGGCGGATGTTTATCGATAACATTCGTCCGCCTCGACGTCGAAGTGGGACACCGTTTCTTTGGCGTTGGATTTTTAGGCGAACGCGGGCCGATGGGAAGCGTTTCTTTCGGTTTCGGGAAGTTATTAATGATAGTGACCTACATGATCGTTTGTTGCGAGGCCTGTAGGAGGGCGAAGGTTCGGCAATAGCTCCAATGCCGTGAACTTGATACGACTGCCGCGTTCATGCCCGGAGGATTCTTTTCGTTATTGCTTTCATTGACCTGAATACTACTTTTTAACGCGCGGCGAGCTGATCGTGATTCGAGACGCGTGGCACGGGTCCTGACGAATATGCTGCCTCTAGAGAAACTCTCGTCACGATTTTCGAGCGAACGGGGGTTACTTCGAATCGGCAGACGAGTGACTCGTGCCACTGAATGCACAAGCTACAGTAACTCAGTGAATAATCTCTTCAAATATCTTAAAACAAAATCAAAACACGTCGAATCGCGGTACAAACAAATCTAACGCTAAATACATTCTTCACAATTAATCGAAGCTCCCATTAAGCAGCTAACACGAACAAACCAGCGAACTTCCGTTATCCCTTCAAATTACACCTGCAACTGGCAAGTCCCACGCAACTGGAACCCCATACATCCATCCGTTATCTAATTAATCAAATTATCCGGCAGCTCCGCGCTCCGGATAGCCAAGCCATCGACAATGCGACATCGGCGTTCAAAGGGTTAATCACAGTTACACGGTGATTCACAGCGGCGATAACTGCCACTACACCTGCCGTCGTACCCGCGACGGAGCCCATTTACGTTACAACCTAATAATTCCCCTCGGAACCGTTAATTAAAAGGAAGAGGAGAGATCGCGGTTCCGGATCTGGCGTCGTCGGCCGAGGTGATCCAATTAGCCGCGTTATCTCGTCGACCTTCCGCGCGCGCGCCGGTGACCCGTTCCGCGTGTGTCCCTCGATCGCGGAACAAAAGCTCTTCCGTCGAAGAGCAACGGGACGGGCGTCCTTCGCCGGAAAAGCTCTAGCCGGCAAGGTCTGCCTTGTGTTAGCAGCGATCCGGCCCGCGGGAACGCGTGCACGAGCGGCAACACACGCGAACGCACACAACCGCCGCGGTGCATGGTACGCGCACACGGACGCCGGCCGGCCCGGTGTGTTGGTGCACGTGTAGCGTTCCCGTTTCATTGGCCCAGATTCGCCATTGGGTAGAGGAGTGACCCACCCCTTGACCAGTCCAAGTGGGAGAGGGCCAAGAGCGTCGTCACGGAACCCTCTTCTTCGTCATCCCGCCGCTTCGCTGCCCCCTTGCCCGCCGTTTTCGTCGTCTTTTCCCCACCTCCCCGCAACGCGCCGAACTCTCCACCCTCTGTCTCTCTTTCTCCATCAACAAGTAGCGCCGGAGCTGTGCCAATTACTACAACAGGTACATGCGACGGCACGTGCAGCCGGGGCTGCATAGGTGAACGGGAGCCCTGCGTGTTCGTGTGCACACGGAGTGTCTGCGTTTGAACCCTTCGCGTCGCGATCGGTTTTTTCAGCTTGAATCCGAGTTTCTCTGATTTGCGTGGTAGGGATCGGGGGAATTGGTTGAGGTCGGTGTTTCGGGTGTTGGTATCGATTGTGGAGAACGTGTGATGGAATTGGAATGTTATTGTGGTTTGGTTTCAACACTCGGAAGCTTTTTGCTGGGAGTATTTAGGATTTTACTGTAGAGGCTGACTAATGAGTAGATAAGTTGAGGAACGAAGGTATGCCTGCGAAGGATTAATAGTGATATAAGTATTGCTGGAAGATGGAGGTAGAGCAAAACAGCCGAACGTTGGCAGTATGTTCTAATTAGAAAGTAATGTGTCAACCCTTCGCACTCGATTTCATAGAGTAAAACTATAAAATTTGATACTTAATACTGAACTTCGTACGATGCATCAATTTGAGAAATATTCAAACAAAATAGCTTTCCTCGATGTAAGTTTGATTTCTCGGCGAGTTAGTTTCACAAAATATCCTCTCTATCTCATCAGAAGACGTTAAAATATTTCTAATGAAAAACTTCCGAGTGCAAAGGGTTAATAGAGGTTGTACTGACAAACAAACTTCTTCCTTGACACGTTGACTGAGGTCACCGATCACCGGAGCTTCCAAATTATAAGAAAATAATTATAACTTGTAAGACACTGAAGTGTTGACTAGCGTAGATAACTAGATAATAGTATAACGGAAGAATTGTGATTCTCAGTAACCAATAATTCTTCCTCTTTATCTTTACTACAAAAATATTCGGTGACGCATAAAACACTAGTGTTTTGTCAGTCAACGTGTCAACCGTTGCTCCGAAGCACATTTACACCAACTACGATCCTTACCAAACTACCCACCTATCCATAACTAGATAATCCTGTAACGGAAGAATTGATTCTCAATAACCAATAATTCTTCCTCCTTATCTTTACTGCAAAAAGATTGCGTGACACACAAAACGCTGGTGTTTTTTCAATCAACGTGTCAGCCGTTGCTTCGAAGCGATTTACAAAACACCAGCTAACGATGCCTATCAAACTACCCACCCAGACCACCTACGGTCGTGAAAAATGCACCGAGTGTAAAGGGTTGAAAGCAGAATCAGCTTGTATATGCAAGAGCCCGGTGTGCCGGGGAACGTGTGGGTCGCAAGGGGCGAGCGGAAGAAAGGCAAGAATACGATAAGGGAGAAAGGAGGCGGCCGGGAGGCCAGGTTGAGGGGCGGGGGAGTCGGTTCTGGCGAAAGGGAAAGACGAAGGGAGAGCGGAAGGGGAAAACAGGAAGGATGAAAACGACGCGCGCGTGGCTCCGTGTACCTGACCCATTTATACGATGCGACTCCGCACCGGTGGCTACGTAGCTCTATCGATCGGCCTAGATCCAGTGGCCCCAGCCTGGCACGACCTACTATTTGTTAGGGCACCTTAACCGCCCTCGTGTAACCAACGCCAAACTACCACCACCACCACCACCACCACCACTACCACCACCACCCCCGTACAATCTTTCCCTCTTCCTCTCGCCGACTCCCTTCGCCCGGCGATCTTTCCGCGATCCCTTCTTCGTAATCTTGCTATTCAACCCGTTCGCCGCGGCGCGACCCGTTCTCCACGCGATTCGGAGCGAAGGTCGAGCGAGGCTGGCCCTTGGCCCTGTTGGGATCTTGGCCGGCTACTTCAGGAATTCTTTTAATTTTAGAATCGCCAGGTTCCAGGGTGAAGAAACTTTTGCTGGCTGCTTGGACAGCGCTTCTGGGGACTTCTTTTGGAGGGGTGGCTTTTCGATTTGGGGATTCTGTTGGTTCCAGATGGTTTCCAGATGTGAAATCTGAGATTATTATGTTCGAGGAGGAACTGAAACTTAGCGTTGGATTTAAGGGTTGTTTGGAGATTGCGGTTTAAACATCTAATTAGAATGATCTAGCTTCTAATATTCGAAAATTCGGTGTACCTTAACACTGGAACTACCGAGGATTTAATACGACTGATATGTAATCCCTATAAGAATTCTAACAATAGATTTTCGGTTTCTTCAGACATTATAGTATTCAAGTCAAAGCTATTTTCAAGATCATTTCGAATATTCAATGCTTTTAAGATATCAATAATCGTGAAACAAAACAATCGAAACCAGTCATTTTAACTGATTCTAGTGTTAAGCTGTAACTAGACGAATGAGAATATTAAGAAATGCTGGATGAAAATGGAGGAATTAATTAGATATTTTTATTCCTAACGGTATCGCTCGAATCGGTCGTGCGAACGCCGCAGACATCGAAAGCTCGAACGATCCCCAGACGCCTCGCAGTTTTCTTCGTCAGCGAGCCAAGAACAAAAAGAGATTCGCGGGACAAAAATGACATCTGCCAGTCGCGCGGCGCTGTAGGTCAAGATCACGCGGCTCTCGTTGGCATATTTTGTCGCCCGGAGACCTTGGCTCCTCTTTCCTCTCGCGCGCGCGTGTGTGCCCGCGCGCGTCTAGGCTGCCACACAGCTGACAGCGGACCCCGGCACCGATGATACCCAAGTGTCCGCGAGAGAATAGAGCTATGTTTGGACCAAGCGTCGCTCTCTAGAGCTGACGCCCCTGTTGAAAACGCGCCGTTACACGGTCTCGAGTGGACGCGAGGCCTAACGTTTCACTTTGCAGCCTTGCCCCGGCTGCGCCAGCCTTGCGCAACTTTGTTGGAACGATTCATATAGTCCATGGGCACCAAGAGCCGCGGTTGCTCTAGGTCAGTTAGGGGATCCGCTTACCTTAGACGGTTTTCTAAGCGGAGTACGACATTTCGCGAGAGCGCGAGGTGTAATATCTTGAAACATTCGCACGGCTTCAGGAAAATAGAGTCCGCGGTTGAAGTTAAGAGTTTTCCAGGCGGAATAAAATATTCTGCGAGAGCGCGAAGCGTAATATCTTGAAACATTCGCACGGATTTAGCGAAACGGAGTCCGCAGTTGAAGTTAAGAGGATTCCTCGGAGCAACGGTTAGGCGAAACGCGGTTGAGCTAAGCGATTTCGTTGAACAGTTCAGCATGACCAATTTAGTTTCCACCGTGCGATCGACTCCGGCGAATGAAACTGAAACGAAACCACACTGAAATTGGTGAAAGTCGAGTGAATTCAGCAGCGACGGAAACCCGGGCGTTTCAATTAACTCGCTGTCTTCCAATATTTAGAGTCCACGCTAGACACAACGCTCGAAATTGGAACGGCGCTTCGTTCGTTGTAGAACCCCGCGAGCAACGAACCAATCGCGACCCTGGACTACACAGGGCGGGTCAGGAAACTAGGCCAAGTCGAATCTTCGCTGGCATTTTACGGAGAGTGGCTCGTACTGTGCAGAATCCATTTCTATCGCAGATATTACCCTTCCTTAATAACAATAACCGTGTGTTCGCCGAAGAACTTCGAACACTCTCCTCCAACACGAATATATTCTGACGCTAGACAAACTGGAGCACCAATTTTGAGGCTATCGATAGATAGACTCGATCCGTAATGAACAGAAAATTGATTGTTCCGAATGGAAGAAGATTCAGACGCAGTTTTACTGAGAAAAGGGACAGTCGCGAAGAATTGGAGCTGCTCCAAGCGTCCAACGTTTTCTTCGTCGTTCTCTTTCCATCGGGTCCAAGTTTCTTGACCCAGTTTCCTGATCCACCTCGCGTCCTCCATGGGAATGGGAATTCCACGAGCTTCTTTATGCTTCGCGTTCCCCGCTGTCTCCGGGGCGGCTTAATTGAACGCCGAACTCATATTCCACCGCTCGCGAATCGCTCGACCCCGGTATGCCGGCGAGTGAAAGTCCTCTCCGCTACTTTCCACGCGAGTATGCCGAGGATGTCAAGCGAGTCTAGAGTTCATGGAATTCTTCAATCCCCCCCCGGAATCGAACGGTGCTGCTGTTTCGCGGAAAGACAACCGAAATTCAACTTTCGACAAAATATAACAGTTTCTTACTGAAGTTGGTTTGTTGCGTTCGATTTAATGGTAGATTTACGGATGTTTATTCTTTTGTTCTATTGTTTATTCTATTGTTAGGAAATCTTGTGTTCGTCTTTATAAATCGCGGAAATTGTAGCTTCAATGCCAGAACATTTCAATGCTCGCATAATTGCTCGAATGAAAATCGACTTAGATTGTTACTAAATAATGAACAATTATTCGTTGAGTTTTAGAGTGTAATAATGTCTGTAATATCAAGTTGCATGTCGAGAACAATGTTGAATGGAGAAACTGCGAAAATTTGCGATTTCTTTAAAAATATTTCAATTCGAAGTACCTTCGATTTTATTGATATTTCTGCGAGAGCTGATGCGTTCAGAGATATGTAATAATTATATGGATCAAAAAGTGCCCTAAAAATGGTGTCGATTCGATTCATCGATCGACGCGAGCGATTTGCACGCGTTCGCCGTGCGACGGGCCGTTCCGAGAATCCTAAACAAATCTAATAGACCGCGACTATTGTGTCTTCGAGGGGACTAAAAGACATCGGGCCTTAACGATCTATTTAATGTGTTTACGACACCGCGCCTGGGGCCATGGTAACGTATCAGCGTCCCGAGGCACATTTATTTCCAATTAACACCGGCGTCGGGTCAGTCGACGAATCAGGGACGCGCTTTCGAGCGATGCTTAGGTTAATGAGCGATCTCGGACTTTCAACAAGTAATTTACTAGCCTGGAATTTCGTTGCATCCATTCGAAACAACTGCTGCGTTTCTGCATTCCGGTAAAAGTCGAACATATCGGAGATTGAAAAACTAGGTGAATTCGACAATTTTTGTTTCAGTGAATATATAGTAACGATTTTGCAGTGAGAAAGCTACATTTTATTCATCTTTGTTCGGTAATTTAAATCGAACATTATTCTATAGATTGGATTAACGAAATAAAGAGTTTCGAGAATTTCAACAAGTATCGAGATTAGATTGAAAATTTAGAATTTCATATCGGTATCGTGCTACATTCGTTGATGTTTATAACACTGTTTAGACTCTTCAACGTCGGGATGCCTGTAATTAAACGTTTGACGCCCGAACATGACTCCTTACAATTTCCATCGGCCATTATGGCGCGTAACGCGCGAACACGACTCGAAACCACAGTCGTCCGTAACGAAACCGGAGGCCAATTACACCCCCCCCCCCCCCCCCCCCACCGCGAAACGCGTCCATCGTCAACCCCATCAACATAATATCCCCTGTGTATCAACTAACGCAAAGCCGGCGGGCGTCGCGCGCAGCCTCTTTCCCCCGGTCCAATTCACTCCCGACCCGCGCGACCGAAACAATGCGGTCCGTAATTGTACCCCTCCGCGCCTCCCCGTGCGAGAGTTATCAAGATCGACGTCGGTTTGACTCAATTACGCCACTCTGATTGCTCGAAAGTCAACACACCAACAGCGCCGAACGGAACAGCAATAAACGAAACAAAATAAACGAACGGGCCCCATCGATCACTCCGATCGACCGGTTTCTTCCACAACGACGAACAAATAAGCATCCAATAAGCATGCTCGGGCTAAACAAACACTCGGTGCGACTCGATATTAAAACAAACAACTCGAATCGCAAAATTTCCTCTGAACTTGCTGCAATTTCTCCGAACCCTACACTAACGAAACTGCAAGTACCGAAAACTCAATACAACCCCAGGATTCACATAAAATTCATCCTATCTACAGAAACAAACATCCTGCCATTAAAATACACATTCCCCGAAGATCGACAATAAACATTTACCAAATAATCCTCGCGAGCTCCCGCGTACGCGTCGAATTCAATTCCGCGAGCGAGTTAAACGAGATCTCTGTTCAACCCCCGCCAGCATCCCAGAATTCGCGGAGGTCCGCAGTCTGATCATAAAGCAAGGGGTTAACAATGTCGAACGGAGGTGAGCCGGGGCGGGCGACACAGAGGTGAACGGGGCCGAACTCGTGCCGCTCGCGCGGATCGAAACAGGACATCGCCGCCGCGTCCTGGAATGGGCGCTGGGAGGGTTGCTAGGTGCCCGGCGGAGGGGGTCGAGAGGGTGGACACCTCGAATATACAGACCGTGGTAGTGCACCTGACCCATATAGCGCCGCGGTATTGATCGACCTAATTCCCGTAAAGCCGGCCGCCTCCGCCTCCGCCTCCGCCTCCGCCTCCGCCTCCGCCTCCGCGCCGCTGCCGCCGCGCTGCACCCCGTGCCACCGGCGACTATATCTACCTCGCCGGCAGAGATTGCCGGCCGAAATTACGTAAGCTAACCTACTGACTCACTGCACCCGTTGCCGCAGCAGAAACTTTCAGTTGTCACATCCCGGAACCGGGTCTCAACCCTGCTCTACCCTTCAGCTCCGCGTAAACGGATCGCTCGCGCGTTTTCTTATCCGCCGGTAACGAGAGTCCTCGTTTCCGCGAGGAGCTACGGATTAGGCGGCTTCATGGAGATTTCGGGAGAACTCGCCGTGTAGTCATTGTTCGGAGGATTGGTATGTTGTTTCGCTGGTACTTTGATCAACCGGATGGTTCTTTTGAGCTATTTCGTGTAGGGGATAATGTTTTTCGAGCTGGATTCTTTGCTTTTGCTTGAGTTTTGTTTACTTTGATTAACTGACTCGGTTTTTGAGGCATTAACCCACTCGAGACCGATTGCGCACCGTGTGTGCAATAATAATGAGCATTTGTCAGTTATTCTGAGTAAAGTAGACGTCGAGATAAGACTTTTTTGAATTAATAGTATCTGTAAAGTATAGAAAAACAAAATAAGAAAATTGAGTTTTTACGACTATCGTCTAGAGATTTTAAACTTAATTGGAAAACCCCGTGACAGAATTTCCTGGGGACGTTTTCGAAAAGAATCGAAGGGAGACTTTCGTTTTGAGGGGTTGGGTAGATACTTGGAGTTTGGGAAGATGCAACGGGAGGTTTTGTGGGATTTGAGATTCTGTTTGGTATGAAGTTTTGTTGTTGATGGAATGAACGAATTTCAGAGTTTTTAATTTTAGGGTAAGATTCAAGGGAAAGGATCATTGTTTTGAGGTACGCGCGTGCATGGTCTGTTGATTCAGTATGCGGGGGTGTTTTCGAAATGCCGGTGTAAATGGAAGCGCCGGTTCGTTGGGCATAGATCCTAGCGAGCAACGAACCAATGGCGACCCTGGACTACACAGGGCGGGTCAGGTAACTAGGACAAGTCGAATCTTCTGTTCGATTGCAGCGGGAGAGCGCGAGCGGCACAGAATCTCGCTTTTCCGGCGATTTCGACTGTTTTAATAAACAGAATCCATACGTAAAATGGTATTAGTGGAATTTGTTGAAATAACCATGTTTTCCGATGATCTACCATAGGCAATTTTCAAATAAAATTAGTAAATCCTACTAAACTGAGAGATAGTTAATAGACAGTTCTGACATTGGAGTCTTGAACAAAGATCTCTTAATAGATTCTTCAACAACAGGAATTATCGTCATCGATCGAATCATCCCTTAATGCTACGATCAAATAATTTCCCGTGGCCTGTCATCTCATGAAAAAAAATCAACTTCCGTTCGGAACGTCGTTTATAAATAACCCTCGTTTATTCGCCGACCCCTCAGAAATCAATAATCAATTAAGAAGACAAGAAAAATCCCCTAAAGAGAAACGCGGAACGTGTGAATGAACAGTGCGACGACAATCGCAGACCAGCGAATCATTCTGCGCGCCGTTACCTAACTATTTCATTTACGATTCTAATTTAGAAGAAAATCCGATTGCCGCATCATGATGGGAACGACACCATCGGGTAGAGCAGTCTATGAATAGTCCTCCGTCAATTACCGATCGGCTCTTACTTCCCAAACACGCCAATCCTAACGGCTTATTACAGAAATCGTCGCGTGTATCGATATTAGAGCTGCTCGGTACGAGACACCTGGGTCACTCGATGGTATAAATAAACTTGTGCGTTGTTACTGAAATGTTATGAGGAATTACAGGTAGAAATTCGAAAAATACCAATATTGAACATCAGATTTATCTCATAGAATTGCAGAGTTAGAGATACAATTTCTAATTGCCATTCATCGCTCCCAATCGCCAATCGAAACTCCAACTGTACATAATTACCGTGTCACGACTGATCCTACTATAAATAACCAAAATACTATTAACCCTTTGCGCTCGAAAATTATTTCGCTAGATATACTCTAGTGAAATATCAATAATACGTTTCATAATTAATGTTTCACGGATAAGTAAGTTACATGAAATTCAATATTGAACATCAAACTTAATATTTCTGTATCAAACCAAACGAACTGTGAGTCGCCTCTCGAGTGCAAAGGGTTAACATCTCACATCAACAACATCTCGACGCGAAAAGATTCAAAGATGCGATCCCTAATCGCCATCATCGCCTCGAATCACATCGATATCTCCAGCAGCCGGTCGACATCTGCGCCGGCAAGAAATCGCCACGGAGGAGCAACCAGTTTCGGAACTCGCTCGTCGGAGAGAAGAAGCGGAGGAGGGGGGCGGGAGGGAGGGCCGCGACCAGTCATCGTGATGGATTTCACGCGAACGGGAATCCTTGGCCGCGGCGCAAGGTCTCGTTAAACGGTAGCTCCTTGTATACGCTTTCGTCATCGATACCAATCGGGAGAGGACACGGAGCGGCGAGGCCCGGGCCCATCGATTTCTCCCGCGTTGACCTTTCCTTTCGCGTGGGGCAGGTCGTGCCGGTGCGCCGGGCCAGGTGCAGCCACGAAAACACCGTCTACCTGCGTAACCACGTCCCCGGACGCGACCGGACGTTGCGGGGGCCTTCCCCCCACCCCGCCGCGTCCTTTGTGAGGGGATCGCGCACGACTTCGGGCCCGGTCAGCCGGCCAATGAAAAAACGGTGGAGACGAGGAACAGAAGGGACGAGGGAGGAGGAGGGGGAAAAAAACGAAAAGTCGGTGAGGTCGTTGGCATCGATCGTCGGTCATGAAACAGCCGTTGTTCCACCCTCTGTCGTGGGAGAGAGGTGAGGCCCGGTACCTGAGGATAGATCGATGTCGGGGACAAAGGGGAAGATCGGGACTACCAGAAAAGATTCGGATCTCGCAGGTGGGTGGAAACCAGGGAAAAGCTAACACCGGCAGTTTGGCCCTTGTGAATCGGACACTTCGATTCCCTTGGAATCTGGGAATAAGATTTCAGGAATATCTTGGCAGTCTTGGGAACAATGGTCTTGGAGATTCGGAGAGTGCAGCTACTGTTGCTAGGCAATGTTTTAGGGTACTTTTGACTATCTTCAATTTTGAATTATGAACTCGTGATGGGAAGGTTAAGGATTTTAACCCCTTGCTACTACTGGCGCCTAAGGGCGCTGGAAAAACTTCCAGTTGACACTCATAGCCAATATTATTGACAATAATTGACAATAATTCAAGAGTTACATCCTCCGTTAGTCATATATTATATGAAAGTGATTGTTCTAGTATAATTCTACTATAATTGTTTATAATTATAATTCTACTATAGCCGAAGGGTTAATTACTATCACGAATATCCGAAGAGACCAACAGAAACAATCTTTATAAGATTACATATAATTCTCTAGTATAATTAACCCTTTGCAACATGTCGGCATTTTGCTAAGATCGAACTACCACGTTTGGAATATCGAGTTGCGAACAAATCATCTGACTATTCGAATAGCAATGAATCAGTACACAGTTTCCTTATCCTCTATGATTTAAGCATTCAGTGTTTAATTTAGCAAATTCTGCAAAAGGTTTTTTGTAACAACTCCAGGAGTGCAAAGGGTTAACTCGGCGAGATGAAACGTTCATATTCGGAAGACCGAGTCGCAGACAAATGATTTCATCACTCAAACAGTAAGAGGTTAATGTGTAGTTTCTGTTCTCGCTATTATTTAAGCAATTAATACATAATTTAGCTTCATCCGTCGAATATCCGTTTTCTACATTTCAAAGAATCTTCGTCCGCGAAGGGTTAAAGTACGCGAAGCTTGCATATGAAGCTAAATTACACATCGAACGCTTAAAACATAGTAAAAAAGAGAACCATACACCGATCACTTGCTAAAGTAATTAAATCATTCGTTTGCAACGTGGTATTCCAAATACGTCTAATACACGTGTTCCAGATACATCTGTTGATGGTTTTCATTTCAAAGAATCTTCGTCCGTGAAGGGTTAAATCGTTCCCCGAGTGATTCCCGACGCCGTGAAACATCGAATCATTCTGAACGACCGTCGCCGCTGGTGGAGACATTTTTCGGTCGCCGGCGTGTGGAGATCGCCTGTTCCTGGAACGACCGGGCTGGATCGCGACCGTTGGATCGGATTCCGGGAGAGCTGGTTAGGGGTGAGAGGAAAAAGCGTTTCGGTCGGGCCGCGTGTGGTGGAAGGGTGAGGGACAGGTGTCCGGCGAGGGTGCATTCACGGTCTAACGATCCGGCCGGCAACCAGACGCCTTTTAACGCCCCCTCCAGCCCCCCCGGCCCGATGCAACGCGCGGTTGTTCGGCCGCAGCCTTTTTCGAAGCTGCTCGCCTCCGCGCACCTTCGATCTTTTTGGGCTTTGGGAACGCGCGCACACGCACGTAGCCGGCGTGCACGTGCACGCACACGCCGGCGCTCCCTTCACACGTGTCCCGGGCTAAATCCAGCGTGGAACCGACGGGAAGGATCTTTTTTTTTTTTACCCCCGATGGCCGCGTGGAAATCGCCAGTTCGGCGTATAAATCATTTTTACGGGATCGCTCCCGCCGTCCGGAGACCTGTATCGGGATCTCGAAAGTTTTTTCTTCGACGTGAACTTGACTCCGAGGGCGCTGGGGCAGTCTTGCGGGGGAATTCGGAGCGTTAACCTTCGGAGTTCTGGTGTTTCTGCTCGCGAGAATTGATACTTTAACCCCTTGAGTTATGATTTACTTCTCTACTGTGCTTGATAGGTCGTCGTTAATAATTTTGTAGGTCAAATGAATTTGTACTTTGTGTTTAACACTAGGTTTACGGGCATTTATTGTACACTTCATTCTATTATTCCTAAAAGAATTGATGCTCGTTTATTTAGATTGTGGAAACTGGAGATTTGATAGTAGATAATTGGGGTACATGTCAGTATGATCGCATCAATCAAAATCGGCGTAAACATTTACAAGATAATATTTCTAAAATCCAATATGTGTCAATTTGACGCGTTCCGTAAACCTAGTGTTAAAGTTAGAGATGACTATTTAACTAACTTTGCGATTTCAGAAATATCTTGACAATCTTGGGAATAGTAGGTCTTGAGAAGATTCCGAGAGTGTGCAGCTAGTTGCTAGGCAATGTCCAGTCTCCAGTCTTCAACTTTTGACTAACATCTTCAATTTCGATTTCTGAACTCATGAGCTAGGGAAGGTTAATAGGATTTAAATAAAGGTAGAGATTAACCCTTTGCGGACGAAGATTGTTTAAACTATACGAAATCTGCAGATTCTGCCAGATTAGATATAAGATGCTTAAATAATAGAGGATAAGGAAACCACGCACTCTCTTGCTGTTTCAATAGTAAAATCATTTGTTTGCAACTTAGTACTCCGAACATGAAAGTTTGATCTCGGCAAAATGTCGACATTCGTCCGCAAAGGGTTAAACGAGTACAGTGACATCAGAATAGTCTGCACTTGGTTGATCGTCGTCGCATTCGGATTCGAACTTGTTGCACCACGTGGCTCTCGAAGAGCCTGAATCGACCCTCAAGTTCAAGGGTTAAAGGATCGGATAATTCGCGCGACGGTGCGTTCAATCGACGGACACGTGGCCAAGCGATCGGGAAAATTTGCGCACATGATGCGACAATTTCGTGGAACGAGGCTAAAGTGTTTCGCTCTCGAAGATTGGCGTTAGCGAGAATTTTTATACTCACGCGATTCGATGTAATCACTTCCTGGTTTTTGTTCGAGGTCTGGGAAGGATAATCGCGCGCAGGATGTGGAAGGACGTTTGGAACGGACTCTTCGGGGAATTCCTGCGACGACAGTTCGCGAGTTAATCATTTCGCGTGGATTTCCTCGGAGGACGCGTTTTGCATGGCAACGCTGCCTTCTTGAAAATTTCACGCCGCTCGACGCGTCGGATTTAATGTATGTGAGACAAGTGCGCGGCCGGACTTCGTTTCGCTTTTCAAACAATTGCCGTTCATTCTGCATTTAGCGCGAGACATTAACCTCTTTATATCATCGATTACTTTCGAACCTTGATACGCCGATACGATGAATTCACACGATGCTGGGGAGACTGTATAAACAATTGAGAACGAGGTGAAAGGGCGACTCGCAGTGTGAATTAACAGACGCAACGCATAGTTTCGTGAACACTTTGCACTCGAGAGGTGACTCACCGTAATTATCTGATACAGCGAATTTGTGGAACTCAATATCTATTACATATTTCAACCGTATGAGTCTCAAGCTTATTACTTTCCCTTCTGATTCATATATATTTTTGTTACTACCCGCTTACAAGTGGAAAAATGTAACGATCGTCCTATTTAACATGTTCTTGTTAAAATAGAAAAGTAATTTAGCTTCCAAATTGAATCGAAACAAGCGCTTGATATTCTCGATGGGGTTCCGGCGAAAACCGGTGGAACTCGAACGGTTAATTACATATAAAATATTCAAATAGAATAATTCTCTCCGGTGTTTCGTGCATCGTTTATATTTGATAGGATCAATAGTCGAATTAACGTTTCATCGGAACAATAAATGTATGCAGCGGAGAAACGTTCGAGTGCAAAGGGTTCAGATGTAATTTCCCGATAGTGATTCGAACATCATCGAATAAACTTTGTAGTCTAACCGATCCTGACCGATAGAATTGTATACGTTCAACAGCTGAACCGGCGAGAATCACATGACCGATGCACACTTGCCTCGGCCTGTGTTTCGCTGTTTCCTCGGGGAAACACAGGTTCAAAGGTTTAACGAACGGGATAGGTGTAAAGTGCATAAGAAACTGTTCTCCGAGGAGAGTGAAGACTTACCCAATCACGTGTGGCACATCGATGGAGTGGGAGGAGGCCCGTTTGCGATCGCCAGCCATATCGGCGAGTCTAGCGAAATCTGTATCCTGATCAGCCAGCCGGGCGCTCTTACGTGACTCGAGCAACCTGACCTCGTCTATACGTTTGGTCAAGCTTATCGTCTGCAACAGGATCAACAGTATCCGCGTGAGATAGAATGTCGGGCCTAAATATTCGATTTTGCCTCGGATTTCGGGGCATTAGCGAATCGTTCGTTTATCACTCGGCCGACTGTGTCCGTTAACACAAACTACCGAGCATTTAATGCGAATAATGTGTAATCAATATAAAAATTGTAACGATAGGTTATTTTTAATTTATTTAGATATCCATCGTAGTATTTAAGTGGAACTATTTGTTTTTAAAATCGTTTCGGACATTGCTTTTAAGATATCAATAATTGCGAAACAGATCGAAACCAGCCATTTTGAGGTACGGTAGTTCTAGTTAAATTTGCTACGATTTTGTACATTTTTGGAAGATTAATTATCTGCCAATGAAACGGAAGAGGAGAGATCCGAGTAAATTGTATACAGTTTAATGATTTAGTATAAAATATAGTATAATTGACATTTATCATGTATCAGTTATTTTCAATTTATTTAGATATTCATCGTAGTATTCAAGTGAAACTGTTTTCAAGATCATTTCGAACATTGATAAGATATGAATAATTGCGAAACAGATCGAAACCAGTCATTTTGAGGTACGGTAGTTCTAGTTAAATTTGCTACGATTTTGCAAATTTTCGGAAGATTAATTATCAATGAAACGGAAGAAGACAGATCCAAGTAAATTGTATATAGTTCAACGATCTAATATAAAATATAGTACAATTTACCATGTACCAATTAAAACAGAAACATTTCGGACAACCTAATGCAATCTACACGACGAACGCTTTGAATTAGTATTCCCAACAGGGTTCATCGTGGGTTCGTAGAAGGTAACATACCGCGTGTCCTCGAAGTAAGGTGTACAGGATAAATTGCAACGTGCGTCTTGAATGCGAGAAATATAATATAAAAATGGTGAATATTAGTATCATTAGAATAAGATATTACAGGTATTAAGCGATGTGTTACTTTCAATTTTTCAAGGAATCTACAAGGTGTCTCCGAATTAAGATACAGAGTATTAAGGAAATATTTCAGCTCTGAGAATAACAGTAATCTCGATTATATTCTCACAGGTAATCACGACTGTTTGCAAAAATAACGATGTACAATGTGCTCCTGAAGTAAGACATCGAGTAAATCGCGTTCCGACTTCCAGATGTTAGACGGGAAAATTTTTCCCGGTCCGCGACCCGATTCGTCCCGGCGACCGCGGGTGAAAGCGCGAAATTTCGAACGTACACTTTCCCCTGAATCGCGGAGGAATTTAATTGCGGTGTCAGTGATTGCTTCCTCGTAATTACTCAGCCCGCGAGCAGCGGGGACGCGTTACTCGCGGGATTCGTTGCGTCACATCAGCCGCGTTCCTTATTTCCCCGCGATTGCACCCTCGATTCGAGCGATTATCCGCGCTTTTCCGCTCGCTCGGCTCGCGCAATTAGAAATATCGTCTACGGCGTTGCGTAAAAAGCATGGCCGATTGAAAATAACGAGAGAAAACCCCTGGATACGGTTAGATTTTGATGTATCGCTGACGGAACACGCCAATCAGCCGATCGGAGACACTAATCGCACGTAAAAACGATAATGAACGCGTTGACCGCCAGGAAAGTGTCACGTGCGTTTTATATAATAACACTTTATTATACGAAAATGATTCTTTCTCATTAAAACCATTGATTAACGATACGCTGTTCCTGTAATCATGTTACCGTATTATCCAGCTACTCATAGTACTAAATATTCTGATTCCACATCAATTTTCTCGTATAATTGCTTGTAATCAATCCGAAACGATTCACGATTCCAAATCAATTTCAAACCTAGTTCTTCCTAATGATTTCAAATAGAACTTAACAGAGAAGTATCGCATCTGTATGATCTATTATACAAGATTAGAATCTATTATTCAAGCACAGAGTCAACATAGATTTCTCCAACGAGTTCTGAAATATTAACCCTTTGCACAACAAAGGTGCCTCTCAGTCAACATTCAATTTGCGCATCGAAATCGTAAAATTTCGTACTTAACACTAAGTTTACGCGTCAATTTGACGCGGATTGAATTTTATAAACATTATTTGATAAATGTTTTAATCGGTTTTCGTTGATCGAATTACACGAATACGAATCCTGATTATCTATTTTACATCTACAATTTCCAAAATCTAAATGAACGAATATCAACTTCCCCAGGGACAATAGAATAAACTGTACAATAAATACCCGTAAACCTAGTGTCAACATTAAGTCTTGAGTAATCTGTCGACACGTGAAACGTGGAAATAAAATACCATTGTTCCCGTCATTCTGTGAATAGATTCCTTTAGTTTAAAAAAATGTCATTTATATTTCATAAAAATAAATTGAATGTTCCTAGTGACACATTTTCTGAGTGCAAAGGGTTAAGCATCGAGATCCAAATACACACAACGTTCTCGTAACATTACCGTGCTCCATTTAATGCCAGCAGCGCAAACGTAACTCGCTACAATTTCATTCATTAAACCAGCGAAACGCTAATTGAAATCGAACCTCGATTCATTTCAACCGAGAAAATCGCACGAACCTCTTCTCCCTTTCTTCCTTCGATCCAATAACTTCTCGAGCGCCGTTGAAATCGCAGGATTAATCGAGCCCAAAGTGGATCGAGGCTCGGCCGACGGTGTGTATCGGGCCTAACGCGCCAGCTGCCGATCGCCGGCCAACAAAACAAACAGGCCCGCGGCCGGATATCATTTAAATAATTGCCGAGCCGCGGTTCGACTCGAAACTCGCGAACGAGGCGAGGGGGGAAGGTGTTCCGCGGGGAACGCGTTCTCCGCGCGCAGCAACGAGGAAACCTCGAGGAACCGAGCGGCCGTTCTCCGCGAATTCCGACTCGGGGCGTTCCTCGGCCGGGGTGAAAAGCGGGGAAAAAAGGGAACAATATGCATCTCGCTGAGGTCCGTGTCGAATCCTACGCTTCAACGGGCCGGCCGGTCGCGAATTGGAGCGTGCAGATTGCATATTCTAATTGGCACGTTAAACGGTTGGGAAACAAGTTAATTGATTACCATTAAGTATCGTAATAATAGGCGCGCACCGGCAGAACGAGATCGCGCGGCGAAAAATCACCTTCCCTCCCCTCCCCTCCCCTCGCGCCGCGCGGGAAAACGCGAACGCGAAAAATCCCGATACTGTTAGCCGGTGATGAACGCCCGCGGGCACTTTTCCCGGCGGACGTCTTCGGCTGCGTTTTGTCTTGCCCTGGAACGCCGCTGGAAACCGTGTTCCGTTTCTCGACTGTCCGCTCGTGCGATAGTTGGGTGAGACGTGTTATAGAGGATTCGGGACTCGGAGGAAGATTGGAGGATGAATGTGTAGAAATTTCTGATTCCTCTTTTGTAATCATTGAAAAGGCAGCGGATGTTCCTCCGAGAAAGGAGCGGAGATGATTTACCGATATCTAAACTGATTTGCGAATCGGTTGAGATCTTGATAGCACTCTCGAGTTTCCATGGATTCTACTGCTCGGTTCTACCGTTAAGCATCATTAACGGTAGATCTCGCTTCGTTACATAGAGGAATGAGTTCCCTTACAAATCTAAGCTACACTCCCGAAACGGAAAATCCGTATTCGCGAGCAGCCTCGAAGTTTTCGGTGAAACGTTCATGGAATATCCGTCGAAAGGACGGGTTCCGTGTATCTAGTGTTAACGATCGAACTACCGAAGTGGGATCGACTTTTCGAAATTCCTCTATAGGAGCTCCGATCTACCGAGGCTCCAATTGATTCGCGATTCAGTTTGCGTATTGCTAAATCGGTATCTTTAAGAATTTCTCGGAGAGCCATCTGTTATCCTCTAACGATCGCGAGAAGGAATCGGGGATAGGCGATTTTGAGCCGTCCGGTAGTTTCAGCGTTAATTTCTGGCTGAGTCACGCGCAACGGGAGCTCGGGCCAGCCATGAAACCGCCTTCGGACGCTGAACGGGCACGCCTCGATCGCGCGGAAAAAGCGTTCGCGGGGAGCGTGTCCGGCCAGGCGATACCGCGATCTAACGATCTAGCGAGCTGCACGTACGTATCTATGCACGTTGAATTTATTCGCCGACGCGCGCGCGCGCGCGCGCGTACACGTGTTCAATTAAATACGATACGCCCGGCCCGTAATTGCGTGTGCCCGCGTAATATAGGGCCCCGCCGGTGGCCATATTTACGGGAACGGTTTTATCGCGGCTCCGCGGGGATTTCCTGCGGGATTCCCGGCCGACGCAATAATCTCGCCCGTTCGCCGGCGTAACTTTCGAAGGAATCCGACGTCGCGGACGCCCACAGGACAACGCCGAGCCGCGTTCGCCGATCGCGTATGGTACTAATGATACGAGCCCGCCCTTCGTTCGCGGCCGTTTTCGAGTTTCCCTCTCTCCCCGGCAGTTATTGGTAAACTACGGCCTGTTAGCGAGATAATAATAGATAACGCTCGCGAGGAGGGAACAGAAACGTACGCGTAACTTAGGCCAGCCGATGCTTTAGTTCCAGGGAAAACCTGTTTTCGAGGTTCGGCTTCTGGAAAGTGTTCGCGATGTGCTCGTTTTCGCGTATCGTCGAGGTTTTCTGCGGTTGGTTAGTTAAGTATACGAGAATTTATTGCTATTGATATGAGGAACTGCTTTGGCGAATAAGAAATCGGAGAATAAGAAGTAAACGATTTTAACACGTTGACTGCCACGTGGTCACCGGTGACCGGAGCTTCCAAATTGCTCGAAAACAACTACAATAAGAAATTGAATCAAAATATTCAGAAACACAAGATGCTAGACAATAGAGTAATACGAGCACTGTAATACCGAAACATTAATAATTATTTCTAATACTATTTTCCTGTATTATAAAGGAATAAATCTATAACGAAACGCTCGAAATTCTCGTGGCAGTCAACGTGTTAATAAGAGGAACAGAGTATTTTTCAATGGCTTAAGGTAGAATTTGAAAATAAAACACTTCTGCTTCCTCTGCTAAAAGTGTTCGTCTAATTCCACGATTTCTTGTTAACTGGAACATTGCGGTAAGTTAGAATGAAACAGTACGGATAAAGTCTGTTGTTTCTATACCGATCGTAACGTTATCCGGCGAACACCGATCGGATGCAATTTTCCGCAGTTTTTATCGTATTCGGACGGCCGATAGGATTCCAACGACGTAACGAGAGGTTCGAGGACACAGAGGGAAAAAGACGGGACGCGCGTTTTCCATTGGAAACGATCGAAAGATCGCCGGATGACGCAAGCGAGCCGGAAGACGCGAGATCGAGGGTTAACGCGCGTCCGATCGGCGGGTTTTTGTTGCTCGTGACGCACCGTGCGCGCAGCGGTCGTTCGTTCGGTTTAGCGGCGTTTTACCTCGGCCGAGGGGAATCGCGACGGTTCACGTGTCGATAGCCACGTCGACCGATTAATGGCACAATAAATACGGCGCACGAGCCGGGCGTACAGGAAATTAATATAAGCGAGCGACACGCCGCGGGCGAGTTGCCTCGCGGTATTTATCGCGGCGCATTCCTTTAAGATTCATTCGTGGCGGCGGCAATCACGGATCCGATTCGAATCGTCGAGCGAGCAATTCGGCCGAGCGTGACCGACCGTTGGCCCTTGGCGATTGCAGTCTGTCCCTTTCGAAACCGGTTCGATTTATTGATTCGAAAACCGGCAGATTTATATTTAGGAGGAAATCGTCGGATCTGCGGGAGAAACGTGGTCCGTTTGTTCGATCGAGTCGAGGAAATTGCGAGGTTGAAACAATCGTTTTTAATTGTTCTAATTGGATTGGTAAATTCGAATGATGCTAGGATTGACTTTAATATTTTAGCAATTTAATGCAGCGAACGGTAAGTCGAATGATCGTTTGTTTGATCGTTTAAAGGTTTGCAGAGAACGTTGATGCAACGTCTCGTTTTTTTATTTCTCTGTTGTGTTGACAGCAGAATCGGATAATAAAACATTTAACGCGAGGTACTCGTGACACGATTTCTGATAAACATTCTTTTAAAGCAGATGAATCGGGGAACGTGCATCAAAACAACAGTGAAATCGTGACCGCAATAAAAGCATCGAAGGCTGCGGACGTTGTCTGCGGCGTATCGAAAATATTATCGACCGTTAAACATTTTTGCGACCAATAAAGATACGTCCGGGACCGCTTTCTCGAATGTATTATAAAAAGCGAGGGAGCTGAGTTGTCAATGGATAGAACCGATGTTTCGATGTGGAACCAATCGGAAATAGAATATTCCAACGTACCGCTCGATTTTTCAGCCCCCTTTCTACCACAATCATGCTTACGTTTTACGGATTTTTATTCGATTAGTGCCAATCATTTCTACTTAAATTCAGCGCCACACTGAACCTATTTTCAGAACACAATCAAAACTGTTCGACGATTCAAAGTTCAACGCGTTCGACCTTTCCCCTTTTCTTTAACTGTTACTGTTTCTTTAGATCTTGGGAACTGGAAATTTAAGAATAGGCAACAAAGATACGTACTCGTGTAATTACGTCAATCTAGATCGACGTGAACGTTCATTAAATACAATGTGCGTCAAACTGACGCATTACGTAAACTGAATGTGGAATATCATTGATCCTCCAAGGTGCGTGCTTTATCAATCCATCAGTGGAATCCCAGCCAAATTGTAGCCGAGCACGCCGTTGGCCGCGCTAACCAATTTTTCTTCTCGCCGGGTCCTTCACCCGGTCGGCCGCGCGACAGAAGGCGAGAGGTGGGAGGGGGCACGCATCGAAATGGGACCGGCTCTTATATAATTTCAATCCGACATGCTGCAGGAACCACGCGCCACTGAATTCGTCCTGTAAACGGCAGGCGCCACCCCGCCCCACGTGTCGATCGATTTTGGGCCCGTTCCGGGGCCATTTTGGCGCAACCCTCAACACGGAAGCTCCGATTTCGAATATTTCACCCTTTGCACTCGAGAGGCGACTCCCAGTCGACATTCGATTGAACACAGTAAAATGATAAAATTTTAAATTCAGTATTTAATTTTGTGTAAGGTATCAGCACGTGAAACTTAATTCAAGATTTTTCTTTGCGTTAATTGCAAATAATGTTATCCACATTTTATCAGGAAATGCAAAGGGTTAACACTGAAACTACCCAGCATCGACTTTTTGAACTCTACAAATTCTAAGCATCTATCAGACTTTAATTGACAATTCATTCTAGTATTGCTAAGTTATTCAGTTCAACGATTTCTCAGAGAAACAATTGTCATCTTTTTAATAATTGCAGGAACGTCAGTACTTTTAACCATTCTTAAAGATGAAACAGAACTCTAATGAACCCAGTATTTAATACTCAGCTTCAATTACCAATTATTTCCCACGATCACAACCGGCATTCTAAACAGCGCTTCTGCATCAATATAATTACCAAAGAAAATTCGCCTTGCCTGTCAACAGTTCCCCAAAGTTCCAAAGCAATCTCCAACCGTCGAAAAGAGAACGCGAACGGGATTCGCGGCGTCGGAGATTAAGCGAAGTCAATTATCGGCTAAACAAGTGATCGGAAGCGATTTATTTAACAGCGCCGAGGTAATCTGTATCGCGGGACGGTCCCCGAGGGCGTATCGAGCGGTTTCCTAGTCCAAAAAGAGGAAAGAGTCGGCGAAACGAACGGTCGCGTCGGCTTGGTCAAGGGTGGCGCGACCCCTTTAATACGGTACGTGCCTTCAATTATGTCTGGGCGATAATGGCGCACGAATCACGAGGGGGTCCCCGGCCGGCAGACGCACGACGGACGGGACGAGGCGAGACGGGACGCAGGACAGAAAGAACAGAAAAGTTCTCGCGCCGGTCCGACGACCTAACGAGTCACCACCTATCCCCGGCCTAAGCCGGGAACACGCGCAGCTGCCAGACGCCGCCGTTTCGTGGCTTATCGTGCGGCTCACCAGAAAATGACCCCCCTTTTTTTCTCGTTCCACGGTCGTTATCGTGTGACCGATAATCAACTACTCCCCCGAGCAGTTTCCCGAGCGGCGCGGCACGACGCGAGTTCACCGGAGTGGTCTCCTGGAAGCTCGGACGGCGCGTCGAGAAATATAAACGGTGGAAACGGGGAATCGATCGTTGACCACGGTAGTGCTTCGATAGTTGTTCGAATTCGTTTCAGTCGTCCTGTCTTGGAAACGATCGATAGAAACGATAGCTTGATACTTTGAGGGATTAGTGTTCGTCGGGTGGACAAGTAGCGGGGCACTTCTGTGCTTCGTACTTTATACTGTTAGTTCATTGAGGATTGATTTTGGAAATCAAAGTAGGTTTCGATCGAAACGTTTGGAGTGATGAGTATAGACGGTCTAGTATCGAAGCTGCACTGTGATTCTACGTTGGCTACTCTAACGCGCGCCATTTATCGATTCGTTGGAAGACAGGCAGAGTGGACGTACCGACGGCATTTAGTAATTACAATGTTCGTCGAGGCACGTGCTAAATGCGTTGCCGAGCAGAAATTCTTTTTACAAACTCGTAAACGGATTTACGGCGTGTAAACGTCCAAGTTCCCGATAGGAAGACTCTCGTGCGTCACGGACGCGTTAAGTGATATATTGTATAGACCGATAGGTCCAAAGATTATTCAAATGAAACGGGGTATATACAATAAGCAATGGTTATCCAACGAGCCCCATAAATTAGAATGATCCGAAGATAAGCCGGCCGGACGATTTGAATATTCCGTCGGGCGTAAGCCCTAATAAAAAGGATCATCCTTCATTCTCGAGGGCGGTACTTCCTCCACGGTCCTGACAACCCGATTCATCCTCTCGACCCGCCGCGGCTTTACGACTCCTTAATTTGTTTGAGCATCGTAATTAGGGGATCACCTATGCAAACAGCCATATCGCTCGCGCATGTCGCCGCCGCCGCCGCCGCCGCCGCCGAGTCAGCCTCGGAAGTTTATGTCGAATAAAACCGCGCCGTATAAATTATAAGGTACAACCGCATCAACCGGTACACGCAAAGTACAATTTATTATTGCAAATATCGTCCGCAACAAATCTCGGATGTCTTCATATTTATAATCGTACGAATAGTATCTAAATCATCCGCGTCCAACAGATAGATTCCCTGTCATTATAGTTTCTCCTGCTGCGAAACGCGGAGGAACAATCAAATTCGAGGCGGGGACTTTATAAATAAACATTTAGTACAGTTCTTCGATTAGTCCAAATGTTTCTTTATAAAGTTCCTACCTTAAACTTGATTCTTCCATGTTTCTACGTAGGAGTTGTAATCGCAACGAATCTAGTGATATAATATTCGAGAATAATTATGCTGTATGAACAGTTTTCGAATAAATTATAACATTCTCGAGTATCATGGTGTTACTGGGAACCTTGGCAACAAGCCGATTATTCAGCAGAAACCGTTACTACGATGCTCCGCGAGTGTAACAACGAATAAGCATGGAACTTCTACTAATCGTTCGGACTGTCCACCGATCGCCGCTCTATCGATGAATCCCGCCCCACCATACCTACCGGCTAAAAAAACGTGACCGTCACGGGAAGCTTATCGGCGCGCCGATAAAGGCGTCACGGCGATCGGAGTGGCCGGTTGCCCCGAGTTATCGTTCGTAACCGACGAAAACCGGGAACACCGCGGCCCCGTGGAATGAACTTCGGCGCCCCATGGTATCGCGACTTCACCAAACTTCACGGAAACTTTTCAGAAACTGCGGACACGATTTCCCGGGGCGATCGGCGATTCCCCGGCGTTGCGAAAGGCCGCTCGATAACGCGTGCCCCTTCCCTCGCGGCCGCGGGCAAGTTCACGCGGCGCGGAACGTGTGCGTCGAAACGTCAAGGACAGGCCGACTGATTAAACATTAGGAAGACGAAGAGGAAGCCAACGCGGCGAGGTACGTTAACCAGATCCGAAGGAAAAATCTCCGGAGCGCTTGAATATTCAACGAACCTGTTGGAAAAACGAGCAGACCGTTTCAATGCTCCGCAAAAAAAGAACCGTTCGAGATATTGAGACGCCACTTGGATCGGATTGTAGAGACGTCGAGGATTCGTCGGAGCCAGCTTGGAACGTCCGATGTATTCATTAGGATTGATCGTTCTTCAAATCTCCCTTCTCCATAGGAAACGTTTCAATAAAGCCATTTTATCCATTATATCAGCCGCCATAGTATTCGCACTGCCTCGAGCTCTATTATCTCGATATTGTCCTGCAGTCGTTCGATCCTCGAAGCAAAGTCGACCTTTATGTATGGAAGAATCAATTTTAGAAGATTGCCACGAGTACGAAATTGCGTGGAAGATATTTGAAAAATGATTAACCAAGTTACTAGGTAATATGTAAGGTCTATTTCAATTAAATTTTTAATTCTCCCCTGAAGGACCTGCGAGCACAATGCGTCCCGAAGACCCCCGCCAACTGGTTCAAGGTTCGCCGCGGCGTCTCTTTTCAATTATCCTGCCCCGAAGCCGTTCGTTATTTCTTTTTCAACCGAGGTTTTCCAGCGACGTGCCGGCGAATAGCTTTCACCGAGGTTACAGGGCAGAGGGGGGCGCGGGAAAACTCGGTGCAGCGGATAGTTTCGCGAGCGGCGCGATATCGGAAGTCGATAAGTCCGGCCGGGGCCGCTTTTTTTCTCTGTTTCCGGTTGAACTCTCTCACCTTCGCGGAGGAGCTCGCTCGAAAGGCCGGGAGGAAGAGGAAGACCGTTCAAAGGTCACCGGCTACCGAGTTACGGCCGATGGTGGGCGGTTGGGGGAATGATTAAGGGCAGGAGCGGAAGGAACGCGGCGGCGGCGGGGGGAGAGTGGAAGAAAGTCAGAGGAAATCCGTGGAAAAGGGGGCGGGGAGGAGGAAGCGTGGCTCGAGGTCGCCATGCTAGCTGGCCGTGAGCCCACGTGCGCTGCACTTTCACCGGGCACTTTCAAATTTTCGTCCCTGCCGGCCATTTTTCCATGATTGATGAGATCCCGACCCGTTTCGTCAGGTTCGCACGCGAGGATTCTCACGGATTCTTCTTTTATTCTAGGAAATTTCGAAGCTTCTCCTTCCTCTCTCAGATTAGAAGCCTCGGAGACTTCTTTTTTAGTTTACTAGGCCGTAAGTATTCCTGAATGAAAGAACGGTTTCAAGAATGAAATGCCAAGGTTGTCAATTTATATAACCCTTCTCCGTAGAATGTCAGCTTCGCAGCTGGCGTTCTGCTCGATCGTGCTCGAGCGGATCGTAAAATATCGAAGCGCGGAGAGCGCGTTGAACGTTAGCGATAAACAGAGAACTCTGGGCTCTTTCGATGAAGTTATTTCGGTTTCGGAAAACCTAATGATCAGTGTTGTAATAACAATGATAATCACATTTTGGACCGCAGAAAATCTGAACCAAAGAAACCGACCGAAGGAACTCGAGATAGGCGGACGATCCCGCGGCTCGAATTGGAGTGTCTCAGATCAATCGGCGATTAACGAACGACGCACGATAAATCACGATTCACTGGAAAACACTGTAGCCGCGGCTTCCATTAATTCCCCCCGGCGAATAGCGCAGCCGCGTGACGTCACGAGCCACGAGTTTCGTGCCTCGTTATCTAACAATCGTTACGCAATTCTGTTTTCCAACCCACAACAACCGGTCGACCTGTCCGCGCACGCGAGAAGGAAATGCCGGCTCGAAGGAAAAATTCGGCTTCGACCGGCGGGAGGGGCAGGTGCCGCGGTAGGGGAGGGGGGCGTTAATAAGGTCGACGACACGATCGTTCGTTCGATTTACTTATCAATCCGCTTCTCAAAGCCGACTCGCCGTAAATGGAAGCTCGACGGAAATCAATTACGCTTTATACTTTCGATTTCTCGGTGCGCGCAAAATCACCGTGTTCTAATTACATCCACCTGACTTTGATCAGTCGAACGACGATCCTCGATCGTATCTGTTGATTCGTCTCGACGCTGGAACCACCGGCTAACTAAAAAAGACCCGTTTCACGTTTATCCTGTAGAACGATTGGAATACAAACGATTTTCTAGAATATTATGAAATATATTGTTCTCACGTGCGAACCGAAACGTCGATCGACGTTACAATAAATGCATTCCTGTGATTCGCAGTGTAAATCGTGGCTCGAGGGTTGATAGAATCAAGCTCGATGTTAGATTCGGCGTAACAACGAAGGAGTGAGAGAGCTTTCGTATCGCTAACGATTCGTGCGTGTTTTTCATCGATTTCGACGGAATCGCGGGGAATAAATAGGATTTTCAAGTGAAAATCGATCGTTTTCGCACTTCGCCGGTAATTGTTTCTGCTTAGCGAGTCGCTCGTTGAAAGCTGTTCAACGAGCGCTTCGGACAGAGGGATTCAGAGCGAAGAGGCCATTACGAAAATTTTCCAATCGCCGCTCGCCGGGACAAGAAGCCTGGCGAAGTACAACATAATCTATCAATCTCCTTTAATTCATGTTTAAAGGGAAATCAATAAGCCCCTTGCCGGTCGGCCGCCATCAACAAAGAGCGTATTAACCCAATTTTTACCGGCGACTCCTCCTCCGAGATTTCAATGCTCCGATATGAAAATATAACCGGGCGGCCGCCCCGCAGTTCCGCTTTAAGCTCGGCAATAAACCGCTCGAAAAACTAATACCGTTCCGGGCCTGTTCCGAAATTCTGATTAAACCTCGGTGTACCCGGCGCAATAACGTGTCGCCCATTCATTCCCGAAATGAACCGGACCTAACAGGTTAATAGAACTTGGGAGAAGTGATAAAACCGAGACTCGATTAAATTTCACACGGGCCACCAATCTTCCGCCAATACTTCCGAGTTGAGTCATTGTTCCGGCAATCGAAGGATTAAAAATCTACACCCGTTACCGGGACACGTCGTCAGTTGAACGGGAAATTATCGGTAAATGTAATGGAGCTCGAGCGATAGGGATTAATCGATGATCGTCGGCCTTGCGGAAAATATTAACCCTTCGAACCAAAGGGAATCGTACTAGTAAATTAACTACACGAACAATTGGATTTTAACGAGCAACAGATTAAGCTTTTGCACCAAATGTCATTAAAAAATACTTATTTTCAATATTCCGTTTCGCTCGAAATGAAACGTTGCCCGTTCAACCACGAGTAAATTAAAATTCTGATGCCACGTAAAATAAATCTAAACGAGTTTACATATTAATTTATTGCAAATATAGTCATCCATTTACAGTTCACGCTAAAACCAGATCAAAATGACCGATTCCTGATATGTTCCCCTCGCAATTGTTAAAAAGATAACAAATGTCTCTCTGAGAAAATATTAAAAATACTGATTTAGCAATACCCGAACTGAATTGTACATCAATTAAAGTCTCAAGAAATGCACTATTAATGTTCATAGAATTTCTAAAGTCGATTCAGCTGCGATAGTTTTAACGTCAACCCTTTGCACAAAGTTTTTCACCGGAAATATTCAACATTTCCGTTGAGTTTTCAATTAGTTCGAAACTAATTTAACGACAATTCACAGATAAATTATTTTAATATAAAGTTCAATTTAGAATACTTAATATTCAACCTCATAGGTTTGCTGTATCAAATAACCCGGTGACTGAGTCGCCTCTCGAGCAAAGGGTTAATGACCATTTCCCTTGTACCTCGTACATTAAGTTCGATCGATATCGAACTGATACAGATAACTGTCCGAGCGTAAAGGGTTGAGCATCTGATACTCCCTTTTCGGTTTACCGGCGGCAAAACGGCAACAATCGAAACGAAATGTCGAACGTTCTCGAGGGAATTACTTTCGTCGAGCGAGCGAGCGAGCGAGCGAGCGGGCGGTTGCGAAACGCGCAGCGCGCCGGGTGAAAGTGCATTTGCTTCATTTCACAAGGTACACCGCGCGCGGATCGCGGACGGCCGAATTGCTAGCCGGCGAAGAGTTTCGAGAGCGTGTCGCAACCGAGAGCCGAGGAAATTTACTCGCGCGACGGAAACCGGATCGGATGAGCTTAGAAACGCGCGGCCGGCCGGTCTCCGCTGCATAGGAACCGGCGCGATGGAATTTTATGATTCATCATTGTGTCGCTGTGCATCATCGAACGACGCGACGTCGGTCGATTTGTCACCCCGGAGGAAGTACGGTGTTTGAAAAGTGAATGGATGGAGATTGATTTCGATCGGAATGTTCCGTGATTTCTCTGGCGACCGTGTTACTTAATATGATCGGGGCTCGGGTCGTTTCGTCATTAACGGTTTGGCGGAACAGTAACATCTATTTTCTTGAGTCTGTGGATGTTGGGGTTGAATAGATTGATTTCTTGAATTTATAAAGAATCGTTTTGATTCTTCAATGTTTTCATTGGGAATTGAATTTAATCGGAATGCTTTCGAATTTGAAGCGAAATGGAATTTGTGTGATTTCTTTGGCGTGTTAATGATTGGAGCTTGGATCGTTTCGTCATTAACGGTTTGATGGAAGAATAAGATCTTCGTAAGTCTGTGAACACTGAGATAGATAAATTTATTTTTGAATTTAAAAGGAACGAATGGATTTTTGTATGTTTTCGTTGAGAACAAAAATTTGTGAAGGAGCAAACGTCCGGGTGTCTTTCGATCACATTATATTGTGAAACATCGACAGGTTACCGGTATTAGTATATTCGTGTAGCTTCTTCATCACTATCGACGGTAATGCAATAATAAGAAGGAAAAATTGTCGGCTTTCGACGGGGACGCAACTGTTACATCACGAGACCGGTATTACATCAATAATACCTTACGCGAATCACAAGTCACCTAAGCATGCCTGCGCATGGATAACCGGCAATTTTAAATGGAAATTCCGTAGAGTATAAAAGTATTAATAATATAATAGTGAACTCTTGATCCGGGCAATTTCCATTTAAATATTTAGAGAGCCTCGGTAAAAAGCGACACCTTCAACCCCTAACTTCGTTTCGAAATGTATCGTCGTTAAAACGCGAATCGAAAGAGATTGCACGCTATAACTTTCTCTAAACGCGACGATCGCTTCGTTTGACGATTACCTGCCGGTGAATAAAGAAATTATATATTCAGACTGTTTCCCTTTCGATCTAGGAACTTGACCCTTTGCCCTCGAGAGGTGACTCTCATTCATCACTTGATTTCATAGAGTGAAACTATAAAATTTGATATTTAATATTATACTTATAATGCATCAATTTGAGAAATACTGAGATAAAACAACGTGTGATTTCGAGTTAGTTTCACAAAATGTCTCCATCTTATTACAAGTGTGAAAATATTTCTAGTGAAAAAATCCTGTGCAAAGGGTTAACACTATTCGAATTTATTCGCTTGAGAATAAAAGGTCGAAGCCTTCGCGTAATCAACCCTTTCATAGAAAGGATGCTCGTCTCAAGACTGCATGATCCCACGTGCAATCCACGATTCTGTGGTCAAGTGTAAACTCTCTCGCAACGGGCAGCGGCGGACGGCCTTCCAGAAACGAGTATACTTTCCACCAAACTGCGCTTATTGCCGCGACAACGCGTGCAACGTAAAAGGCCGGTCCCCGAATGTTTCGAAATCCGCGCGATTGCGCACGAGCGCGTCGCATACCAGGACGCGCCTTATCGAACCGCGGAATTCGCAATCCGCTCGGTTCGCCCGGCCGAAAGCGTCTCGGGTAAACACCTGCGCGAACGTCCAAGAATGCCGCTATTACGATTCCCGTCCTTTGTGCGGCGCGAAGAATGAAACGTTCGAACGTGCGGATTAAAACTGTGTTCGTTAACTGCAACGATCGCCTCGTAATCGAGAAGCACAATTACTCGTAGAAACCTCGCCGCGAGTTCTCTCAGTGACAAAATGAAACGACGAGATACGAGGCGGACGAAGGGATCGCCGCGAAAAATCAAGGCTTCCCAGTGCGCATTTCGCGAAGAAAATCCTTTCACCCGGAATGTTGATTGCTGATTCAGCGATCATGCGAAGAACTTCGACACCTCCGATTCGCGAAGTGTTTTCGACATCGAGTTTTCCCTTTCCTCTTTCCGTCCGCTCGCTTCTTTGTTCCCTCGGCGGTAAAGTCGGCGACGAAAGGCTGCGCCACGAATTCACGATCGAAAACGGAGAGAGAGAGAGAGCCAAGGCCTTTTCCGGGTTTGGCCATATTGCGGCGCGAGCGCGGCTGCAACGGCCGGCCTCGTCACGAAACAGGAAAGGAAGGCCGCATTCCATCAAACAATGATAACTGTAAAGGCAACGCGCGCGGCGGGCTACGACGAATCGGCCGATACGAACGCCGCCCGGCCATTCAAGCCGTTCACGGGAGGGACCCTCCTCGCGGGCGAGGTGTACACGCGTTGAACATGACAATTTCATGAATCAGAAGCTCCTCCCTCCCTCTCTCGCCGTTCCCCTCCCCCGCTCGGTCACGCTAACGAGCCGCGGACCTGCGCCGGCTTCCTGCCATTTCAAGAATTCTTCTAGTCACGAGATGGAGCTGTACAGGATGTCGGGTAATGCGAAAACCTGCCTCCCCGGAGAAATGAGAGTGCACTGTGATTCGAGAATAATAGGACTGAGGGAGGAAACGCGGAAAGATTGCGGTGTACACTCGGGGATCTTAAAAAGGGATTTCCAGGTTGACGTGGGTGGTTCAGGAATTGATTCCTCGGTTCGTTCACTGATCGAGGATGGAACGATCGAAGGGATTGCGTCGGATGTTTCGCAGCTGGAGGAGCGTCGGACGAGGATCGTAAAGCTTGAGGGAACTTCGAACCAATACGAGTCCCCTGTAAATCTCGTTTGGAGGATTATTCATGGAAGGAGGCAGCTTGTAAAAATGTTGAAACACCTCCTCTCGGTTCAGATAACTGGAGGTCGAGATAATAAAACGATGAAAGTCGATTCGAGTACATTAGGAGGTGTAGTCTTCGACCGCGTCTGACTCACCGGAGGATCGTCTAAAACCGCTGGCCGGAGGATCCGAAAATCGATGTATTTTCGGAGTCAGACGATTAGGCAGACCAGTTCGCGCCGGCGTGTCCCCAGAAATATATTTATTCTGGCCGTGATACATCACCGATCCCACGCGTTTCGCTTCGTCATCGCGGCGTGCCGCGCGCGTAGGCGAGCGGCGTTATTCTCTTCCCGAGCGGCGCGTTCGTCCGTCACCGGCCGGGGATCTTCGGAGACGACGACGATCGCCGATCGGAGACCGTGCCGGTGCACGCCCGATAAAACGAAAGAGGAAAAAAGAAACTGGGAAAGAAACGACTGACGCGAATTCAATGGACAAGTGTCACCATTGTCCTGTTTCGCGTCGCGGCAGACCGGTTACTCATAATCGCGCATAGTTCGAACACCTGCGCGCGATCGTGAAAATGTCAACGTCGAATCGGCGCACACCTGTTCTCGCCGCGCGCACGACGGTGCCGGGCAAATCTTGACCAATCTGTTTTTTTTTTTTATAATCAACGCAACGTGCTCAGTGATGAATGAGACGATTTTTATCCGCGGTAGGGCTTTCGCCCACTCTGGCGAGATTATGGATAGGGCTTCCACCGAGATATTATTGGAAATGTGAAGTAGGACTTGTGACAGTTGTATCTTGGATATAACAATGCTATACTGAGAGTATACGAATGAGTGAAACTAGTGTCTATATTACCAGAAATTAAGCGAAAGCCATCAGAGCTCTATTTCTCATTAACCCCTTGCCTTGCGATTTATTCCTCAACTATGATCGATACAACCACTTTGTAACTAATAATTTGTTAAGAAACAGAGGTCTAAAGGCATATTCTATCAATCTTTGCTTCGAAGTGTAATTGATAATAGAAGAATTAAATTTGAAGTCAAAGAAATCAAGTAATGTTCATGCTCGTTCGATTCTGCCCGGTACACCCGTTCTACCCCAGTTTCCGAAGTACATCGAGAACAGTTCCCTGTCACCTCTAATCCCCGATAACTGCGCGAAACCGCGGACTTCCTTTTCATTTATAAAACAGGAGCCGTCGAAAAACAACATTCCCGAGCAAAACCCGAGAAGTCCGTTACACCGGATTTTCCAGCTAAATTACGTTCATCCTTCATCAAAGCGGCCTGTGCACGGTGGATTAGCGAAACCTAGTTTCATCGGAAAAGGAGCAAAGCGGAAAGAGCCCCGCGTACACCTGGCAATCTTATCCCGCAACGAGCATGAAGGAAAGAAACGGCCGGAGCGGCGGTGCTCGCCGCGACTAATGGACTTGATAGAGTTAACAGTAATTCAGCCGGCATGGGGACCGGGGAGCGCGTTCGCCAATTACGCGTGCCGGGCCGGCGCATTGTTTAGGCCGGACCCGTTCCCGGTGTCCGCCGATTCGGGCAATCATCGCGGATAAAAGCCCGTGAACGCCGGGCCCCGCCGGGCCGCGCTCACGGACCCGTGGCCCCGTTCGTAAGAATGCGCGGAGATTCGGTCCGCGTAACGGGACACGTAAAATTCACCCGGGGCCACGCACAGGCGTCCCCGGTTCCGCCGGCCGGCGTATTTCACCGCGCGGACGCTCGGGAAAGAATCGCGCGTACCCGGCCTCCCGGATGCGTGACCCGTTTAACGCTCGAATCACTAGACAAGTGGAAATCACTCGTTCCGAAAATCATTCTTCCGCGATCAGCGAGGAGGTGACGTGTTCCTCCGAGAAGTCACGGAGGGAATTCATCGGGCAACACGCAGGCGAGACTGTAGATCGATCGAAGTCCAAACAGACGGATTCTCGGAGTTTGGGATCGATGGTACATTTACTTTCCCGGCTTACGTAAGGCAGAAAGTTCAGGAAAATGGCTGATGGGCGAAAGTAGATGTTTCACGCTTTAGTATGAAAGAGTGTTGCGACTTTTTAGGAAGTGAATTCAAATGTTTTCGATTGAAATGTAGGGATTCTTTGATTTCTAAGATTCACGGGAGTGTTGATCGAGTATTAACGACCGTTATGAGAAAATGTGGAAGAAGAAGTTGGAGAACGAGGAGGCGTCAACGCAACGCGTCCTTGGCCGACGTTTCAGAAGTTGGAAGCTCGACCGGATCGCCGATAATCTCGTTAGCTCTGTGCCACTCAGTGCCCGGCTTAACCCTGAAATGTCGACCTTCGACATATTTCTCTTCTTCTTATGTTTTTTGTTGCCTTTTGACCAATGCGATTTAGCATAGGCGTCCGGCGCCCTCGCGTGATTAAGGGAGTTTAGAAGCGATGGCTTCTTTGGGGACGAGGGGATTATTGGTTGGACTGCTTTCGACGCTTCGAACTTCCGGTTGTCTTAGAACAATGTAGAATGTTGCTCTCTAAGTTTAGATTGTGAGACGTTTTTAGTAGCAAAACCAATGGTTTCGGGAATAATAGATCCGTTTTCGACAGACTTTCATCCCCTAAATACAAGAGTCAGTAAGATAGGCACGTATCATCAATAATTCCGTAACTAATCACCAAGGATCCTCTGGAATCGACGAACAGATCTTCAGTTTCACCGAAGCAACTTTGAAATCTTTCCAAACATCTAAACACATTAAGCCAAGCGCGCGCGAAGCATCGCCCATAAATTCCAAGACGGAAGTCAGTCGCGGTTCGGCGGATTTGGAAAGGCGAACGAGGAATTCCTCGCGTGCGGAATTCCTCCCCGCGACGAGCAACTCCGGATAAGGTTTTATCGAAGGTTGCCGACTAACACGTCGACGCAGATGACGGCTGCAGCCACCGATACTGTGCACCGTTTGTTTGTGCGCTGGCGAATGGCGGCTGTAACAATCATACTTCGGCAAAAACTAGAAAAAACTACTTCCTAGAAGTAGCACTAGTTCTCATCTAGTTTCTTCGCTGCGTCGAATGAACATTTAACACGTTAACCGTCATCTTTAATATTCTACAGAACACTTATTCTCTCGTATCAAACATAACTAGGGACAATTAATCTATTACACTCGGAAGTCACACAGATAACATTCTAAACATTCTACATTACATTACACTGTTATCAGTTTACTTTCATCGCTAAACATTTTTGTTCAACATCAATCGTTCTATAACTGTCCAGCGATTTTCTCACATATCAACCCCTTGTGGGCTCTCAATTTTTCTTCCTCCCTTATTACTTGTAGAAACAATACTATGCGATTTCTGGCCTCCTACGACTTTTCTGTATAATCTGTCTCTTTGTAGTTTGTTTTTTGTGTACCAAAGGGTTGAAGCCCGTATACTAAATAAATAAATTACTAAGTTCCAAGAAATATCCAGAGAATGTTGAATGCATCTACTCAGAAACTTCCGACTACACAGGATTAACCCTTTGCACTCGGAAGTATTTCATCAGAAATACTTAACATCTTCAAACTAGAAAGATGATATTTTTTAAATTAACTCAAAGAGAAATCACAAGTAAATTGCACGATCCAATATTAAATATCAAATTTTATAATTTTACTTCATCGAATCAAGTGTTGACTGAGAGTCACCTCTTGAGTGCAAAGGGTAAACACAAAAGTGTTTCGATTTCGAGACCAAGTCTACCTGCTAAACGAGTGTCTTGGCAGAGGTGAAGTCCTCGCGTCGGATAAGGGGTTGTGCTCCGTCCGTTGATGAGTCAGTCGGAAAAATTAGCGCTCGCAGTTTCGTATCCCCGTGGCGGCGAACCTTTCGCAAGATCCGGGAACGCTGACAATTTGTCCGTGACGTCAGCCCTCGAAAGCGCTCCGCGAGCCGGTGGAAGTCCCGACGAAAGGTTGCTAAAGGTTCCCCCCCGCCGGACCGGGCTGCCTGACGTCAGCCGTAATTCGCCTCAATTTTATAAATTACAACCGCGCGCGGACGGATACTTGGAACTCGCCGAGAAATACTCGAGTACCTGCCTACGGATCCTGGATCGCCGGCACGCATGCAAATCGCTGCGGGTCCGCAGCGCGCACTGATAAGGAGGATACGCGAGACAGAGGCGGGAGAGGATTCTCTTTGCGTCTCGTTTATCGCGTCGATCGATTATCTCGCGAATCTATCGAATTTAGTAGGCAATGAACATTCCAGAAGCACAGTCGAGCAACTGGCGATTCAAACGTAACAGATGACTCGATGATAAATTGCGCATTGTGGAAGTCTCTTTGGATCGGTTGATTTATGAACGGGAAAACCCTGCGATTTTTGGCCTGTCGACGCATCGTAACTGTAATTAGGCTTGGTCTGCTAGTACTCGCTCGTGGCGTCAGGAATATAGCGATGCCGGTGCGTAACGGAACTATGTAGTGCTGTAAACAAGAAACCGTTCTTCTTGCACTCCTCGACGCCGAAAAAGACGCACAGGCGTAGAGTTCTAACCCTTAGCACTCCAGGTTTTGTGATCTATCGGCAACTGCAACTAATTTTTATAGTATTCCTAGCGAAAATTAGACATAACATTCCTTCGATCTTTTATTTTCCTTCTCAACGCAAAATTTGGAAAATCGAATAATTTTAGGGTAGTTTCTTTGAGATTCATTAAAACGTTTAATATAACTGGTGCAATATTGGAGCTTAGAGTTCAAAGGGTTAAGGAAGTTTAAGCTCAACCAAGGCTGAGATTTCGATGTGACCTTGACCCTGTATCAAACTGTACAACCAATATTCCAGTTTCGTTAAATATAGATCATTTATTAGTTGAGAGAAATTTGTTCGAAGGAAGTTAGTATCCTACAATGTTGCACTTCTTAATTGTCGGTAACGTGCGACTGAAACCGAGGCGGTTAGGGGAGTTGAAATTGATGATTGCAGGTAACAGCTTCGAGCAATTGAAGCAATTCGATAAATTGAATTCTTAACCCTTTGCACTCGAGAGGTGACTCCGTTACCACTTGATCCGACATAGCAAAATTATAGAGTGTGACGTTTAATATTGAACTTAGCGCGATGCATCGTTGCGCGGAATATCGAAGTGCCAAGAGTTGTTGCGCGATCGAATTACAGTTTGACCCAGTCCGATGAAAAACGGTATACACTCGTCCGTCCCGAGCAATTAGACGGACGTTCCTTTTACGCGAGTTCGTTCTGTCGACGTAAAATACGAATATTAGCTCGAAACCACAGGATACTGCCTGTGCATTTCTGCGTTCCTTGTCGCGGCGGTAGTAATTACCGACCAGTTATACCGGGACGACGCTAGAAAAACAGCAGTTACGTCACACGAGGAAGATTCTTGGTTATTTCTGCGTGTTAAATCTGTTTCGCCGCCGATGACGATGACGACTGCGAAGACGGAGACGAAGACGAGCGGACTTCGCCGTCCGACTTCGGGGACGGGGCTAATGACACTGACGAGACTTTTATTCACTTTTCTTTCTTTAGCCCCGCTGATTCCCGAAGTATTTTCGGTCCCGCCTGTGCCCCGGGAATTTCCTGAACGGTTCGAGGAATGTTTTGTGTATCCCGGTAATCCGAGACAGCCGATTCTTAATCCCTGTTTCCCTATTTGCTTTTACATCATCCGTTATGTTCGAACATTTCACAAGATCAACGACGACCCTTATTTTCTCGAATACCGTTACATCGACACGCGTCTCGAGAATAAGAAGCTCGAAACATTGTCATAGAAACATTGAATTTTGGTCGAATTTATGGGAATTTTTCAAATATAAATACTGATGTACGAAGTTCGAAGTTCTATGAGATTTATTAGCATCTGAACCACGTGAAGATAATGCACAATTCATCGTTATTGCACGTTCACTGAGTACCTTCGACGAAATCGAATACGGCGCCGACTTTTGTCAACGCGAGTCACGAAAGAACACGATCCGATGATTCAAGTTGATCCTTCGACGCGCGCGTACCTTGTATCCAATGACAGTTCCTTTTTTCCACGGGAGATAACGCACGCTCCGTTTTGGCGTCGCTTTGCATCGGCCAATCGGCGGCGAATAAAAGCTCGCGAGCCGTTTACCGTCGCGGAGAGGGCAGATTTCCTTGGGAACAAAGGATGTCGCGCGTGCACCGTCGCGTTAGTCAGCCGGTTTTTCTTCTCGGTTTCTTTTTCCCCCGAATAAATGATAATTCATAGAGGACAGCCGATAACAATTATCCGCCGGCTTTTAATTGCGCTCGCACGCCGGATCCGCGGGAAGACGGGAAGCCGCCGAAATGGAAAAAGTGTATTACGGCTGATAAGGGACGACTCGCGAACAATCGCGCGGTATCCGAGCCGCTTTTATGTTAACGAGCAATAAATGCGACGCTTAATCGCGTCCCCGAGTTGTTTCATTCGACGCGCAACAATGGGGCGAGATAAACTCGCGCTGATAAATCAAGATCAATAAAGAGGAGAGATATAGGATCGATCGGCGCGCGAACGCGAACGATCGAGCGTGCGCCGCGAGGAATGATTTCGTATTTTAGGTTACGATGCCGGGGATTTCGGTGAAATTCAGCCGTGATTCAACGTAAAATCTGAAGAGGATCCCGTTGGCCCGAATCTTCGTGAAACAAAATTCACAACGCGCGATCGTTATAAATCAGCCGACCTATGGGAAGTACGCGGCGGGCGCGCGCTTCCGGTCGAAACAGTGAATCAGAGAAGCGCCCGTTGAGTCAACGAACTTGAGAAACTCCGAATAATCGCGTTTACGGAAGATAACGAGCCGGGAAGCTTCGGTAGACGTTGCGAGAAATATTGATTTTGGAGGAAATTTGTCGACGGATAAGAGAGGTGCCGGTCGTCTCGGTCCGCCGGGGGCACCGTCGGGCGCCGACGAATATTTTTCATCCGATCGATCGATGAGGCTTGTCGTCAATTGCTGATTAGAAATATTAATCGTTAATCGTCGAGTGTCGGCCCCCAATCGGCACTCGATGAAAATACTACGCGACGTGTGGCGGCGTGTAAATGGAGCCTCCGCGAATTATTTTCAGCGCGTTTATCGGTTTCATTGATATGCACGGAGTCGACGAAAACAATTCGACGCTCCGATAGTCCGGCGCAATTAATCCGATGACCAACGATAAAATTCTACCGATTAATCTAACAGTCGAATCCAAGAGTGACCGGTGAAAATCGAGATGCAATCACTGGATTAAGGACCAATGATTCGTCATCCCTTATAGTCCAAACTGTTTTACCTAAAAAGTAAATAATCAAGCTTCTACTACTCATCTTAACCATCCAATTGTCTCAGCTGTATAGAATTTCAATAAGTTCTCACCATTCAATCATCCGAATCATCAGATTTCAACCGTCTCAGTCCCAAATGGTTCGAGCAATCAAGATTCTACTGTACCGCAACTCCAACACTCTATCACGAAACAGTTCGTCAGAAGGAAAACCGATATTCCCGTTCGAACACGGCCGATCGCGAAAGATCGGCGTTATCTAAAGGGGCCACGGAATCACGCTCATCTGCCTCGGTGTCTATCTCCGCCGGCGCGGCGGCTCGTGTCCGGGGATTTCTTTGTTCCCCGCGCGGGCCCCGGCGTCGTCATCGACCGTATTGGCCGGATCGGTGTTTCTCGCGGATGCTAATGGCGCAACCGCGCGGTAATCGTGTTTCCACGTGCGCTGCACCTGAACGTGAGTAACGAGCGTCTGCCGGTGAACAGGTCGGCGCTGGGGATCTAGGAACGAGCGCAGCGCGCGCTGCTGCCCCGTCCAATCGCGGGAAAGGACAAAGACTGCCGGCTGGAACGGACCCCGAGCCGGGTTGCATCAGGGATTCCTACCGGGACACCGAGCCTCCGCGGTGATCGGGCCCGATGCTACCCGGCAATCAGCGATCGACCGGGTCCCATCGATCCGCGGGGCCTCGCCGGCAATCAGGCCAACCCGCACATTCGCAGAAGTCATATGAAGTTACTCGTAAATCGCTCGGTGAGAAAGTTTAAAGGTAGTTCCCTTGGAACGGGGCTATTGAAGTTCATCCGTGCAGCTCGTCGAAGGTATTCGAAAGTTGAACGCTGGTTTCAATGGTAGAGCGGTGTAGAATTTGAACTGGTATTCGATATTCTTTTCTATATTAGCGATCTTTCGTATGGGTTCGACTCTTCGATTCTAACTTGAAATGTTGATTGGTTTCCTTGGAACGGAGCTGTTGAAGTTCATTCGTGCAGCTCGAAGGTATTCGAAAGTTGAACGCTGGTTTCAATGGTAGAGCGGTGTAGAATTTGAACTGGTATTCGATATTCTTTTCTATATTAGCGATCTTTCGTATGGGTTCGACTCTTCGATTCTAACTTGAAATGTTGATTGGTTTCCTTGGAACGGAGCTGTTGAAGTTCATTCGTGCAGCTCGAAGGTATTCGAAAGTTGAACGCTGGTTTCAATGGTAGAGCGGTGTAGAATTTGAACTGGTATTCGATATTCTTTTCTATATCGGTGATCCTTCGCGTGGGTTCGATTCTTCGATGCTAAGTGATCAAAGAATTCATTCTTTCAGCTCGTGGAAGGTATTAGAAACTCGAGGAAAGCTGGTTTCGATGTTATAGCGATGTAGAGTTTGAACTGGCATTCGATATTCTTTTCTATATTGGCGATCCTTCGTGTTGGTTCGAGTTTCTAATTCATCTTGTCAAAGTTTTGGCTACTTGCACTCTTCCTGTGACATTAATAGAAGGTTACAGAAGGTCTCTATGATTATTGCGTAACTTCGGTACGCTTTGAAACTCTTCTTTCCCTGTAGTTTCTTCTGCTAACGGATCAACCTGATCCAGCACTTCTAACCAGTAGTGAGTTCCATTATCGGTCGACGATGACTTAATATTGATATCACTATCGCTGTGTTATACAAACCGTAGACAGATAATAGTTTCGATTTCCTGATCGAGAGCCAACGAGCGTTCAATAGAGATTCCTTCGTTCCGAAGAGTTTTATTAAACGAAAGTTCCCCGATCGCTCAAGGAGTCACCGTCGAAACCATCGATAACAAATTATTTTCCGCGGCGATGGAATGTTACAGCGTTTGCGCACCTCGGGACTTTCCGCCCGAAATCAGCCGACTACCGAACACCCGACATAACTCTGCCGTACCGGCGCAAAACAAGGAAACTGATTTCCAACCGTTAAATCTCGCTGTTCCATCGACTTATAACGATCCAACCCTTTCACAGCAAATATTACATTAGCGACATCTTAGCATCGAAAGTTGCAAGTCACGAGAATTTACTTATTTCACTAACAAAACATCAGTCTATATTCCCTCCTAATGTTCACAGTTAATACGCAGTTCAACTTCATACACAACAAGCTTTCGGTACTTCGAAAAACCCTCTACAAAGAAGCGAAACAAATTGCGAATCGAGAAGTCAGAGTCCCGTGTCGATATTAGAAAATTGATATATAAGCTGCGCGATGACCGTAGATTGCGAGAGGCCTTTCGAACGTACTCGATTGTTCTAAATCAATTATCGAACGCGGCAGGACTGCAGAGGGGCAGGACGGCGAGATGAAGCTCGCGATGCAAAGTTCACGGAGATAAAATTACTGTTTGCTCCGAGATCAAGGGAACGGCTGCAATAAATCTATCGCTGCGTTCTGCGTCTAGGCCCCGAAATGTCGGGAGGATGTGCACGGAGACTGTATGTACGACAAGTACATATATATACGTACATATACATATGTACGGTACCGGTCAAGCAGACTTTGTCTCTGGGATTAGTCAAACTTTCGACTTTAGCGGCCGCTCATTGACGAGTGCTAAGTAAGCATTCGCGTGCCGACACCACGGGAATTCAGGACTATGCCCTCCGGTCAATTTTAGTCTTGTCGAAATCTTAGTCAGCGAACCGACGCTACTCCGCGGCGGCTACGTTCGAGTTATTTTACGACAAAGGCCCCTTCTCTTTCTTTCTGCCGAGCGCGTTCTTTCGCCTTCGTCGCTTCTCGATCGCCGGCTAGGCCCGCTCGGCTCTTTCTTCCTCGCTTTTCCACGACGAACGCTTCGGAACGGTCCCGTCCACCGACCGTAGATGCTACAGAACTGAATGATTTATTTTTAAATGAGCCCCCGTTTCGCGTAGACGCTAGATCACTTTTATGAAGTTACGACCCGCGAGCCGAACAATCGGAGATTCCGGAAGATTTTGAATACGCGGATTGTTTCGCTGGTGAGCTGTACCGAAACGAGCTGCCGCGAATTTCGACGCGGGGATTCCTGATAGTTGGGTGTACTTCCGCTTGGGTATTTGGAGCTTTGAATTCGAAGTTTGGGGCTTGAGGCTTGAAGTTGGAAGTTTGAAACTTCAAACCTGAAATTTAAATATTTAACGCTGAACATCTGAGCGTGAAATTTGAACTTTGAAGTTTGAAATTTGGAACTTCACATCCGAAATCTGTGAATTTTGAAATTTGAATATTTAAATTTGAACATCCCAGTTTGAAATTTAATTGTTTGCGTTTAAAGATAGATGAGTCATTCTGTATTAATCTAATTGCACCAGCAGGTTTTCTATCTGCCATACGCTTATCCTTAACCAAGGAGATTTAATCATAGGACTTAAACGCGTGAATCACACCGCGCAACTATATAGATAATTTTAGTCATCGATCCCTCGATAAACAGTCCTTCGCATCTGTACGACGGTCACAGGTTTAAATACAAACTTTTCAAGCATACATCCGCCTGACCTTCCTTTCGGACCTTTCCAACTGCCGCGATCGTTCTCACACAGATCCACCGCATAACGTATTACAAGATCGTCGGAGCAATATCCAACGAGTTTCCGGATAACGAGCGACCGACGGCAGTACTCGTTACCATAGATAAATACGAGCTCATCGACGGCCGTCTTTTTATCAACAAAACAGCTTACGCGTCACCGCTGTTTACAGCGTCAGACGCACATCAAGATTTCCATCTGGCTAATCGATAACGTCGATTCGCCGCCGATGCATCGCGAATAAAACGAAGCTACCCGCGTCGAGCGAAAACAAGAATCCGCGAGGAAGCTCGCTCGACAATCTGACCAAGACGATCTCTAAAAAATTAACGAGACTAAGGAAACCGACGGACTCGATCCGAAATCTACGCTTTCTCTCGCATCTGAAAGACACGAGGACTCCGCAAACACGATCCACGGATCCCAACGTGAACCGGAAGATGGAATAACACGGTGCTAACAAGAATCGACGAAATGCCAGCCGATAAATGCGACGATTGCGAAAAGAGATGCGAGAAAGAAGTAAATAACCGAGACTGATTGCTCGTCCTGATAAGATCCGAACAAAAGCCAGCCTTGATGGATCGATCCGATCGAGACGAACGAAAACAATGATCTATGAGCCGGTATCGAAGTTATCGCGGAATTCAGAGGAGAGACGGGGGGAGGTGGCAGACAGGAAAGAGAGACAGGGGGAGGCGGAGAAAGGCGAAAGCGATTCCCAGGCGCGCGCCCGGCGCGTTTTGTTTGCCACGAATTCCGCCGCGGCACGATTTTCAGGGAACGATAAAAGGTGGTCGAGAGGGAAACTGCGCAGAAATTGGATAAAAATACGTGGCGGGAGGAACGTGAAAATAACGCCGGTCGCGCGCATTCTTCCTGCGAAGCGTTGCATCCGCCGGAGAATTATCTCGCGGCGCGACGATACGGCCGCCGGATCGCCGATTCGCGCCGCGGGAAATTAATTTCCGGAAGATCGCCGGTTCCGAGAAGCGATCGCGTCCGTTCATCTTATTTTTCTCTTCCTCTCTTTTCGCGCGGAACGTTCGAATTCATCGAATCGGCGGAATCGCGGCCGGTTCCGTGAACCGTGACTTCCACGCGAATCCAGAATCAGCCGGAATGCCTGCGATTTCCTTGGAATCGCCTGGAAACTGGATTAATTTATCGACGCAACGGTGAAGTCCGGTGTAGCTGATATATTCGACGCTGCGAAATTCGCATCGATGCTCTTGAATTCCTATCGGTCGCTTCCGCGTGCTCTTCTTTTCCGCTGTCGTCCGGTTGAGCGTCGTTCGGAAAATCTACGTATCCGCCCGATTTCCAGCGGTTCGGTGATAAATCCTGGAAAAGTCGGTTACGCGAAGTTTCGTTTTATATGGAGAAACAGCTGCGGCCGAGCCGCCTTGGGAAACAGCGGGGAAACCGTCCGGCTCCGCGTATCGAGGAATGAAAAAGGAAAATCCTTGACGAAAGTTCAACGGAACCATCCACCTGGTTGCTCCACTTCTAATGGATTTCATTGCTCGCGAGCTACTCCGGAAAGATACAATTGTTCGGTGCCGCGGCGTTGGTCGTGACTCAGCCGCGCAATCGGACCGATTATTAAAAAGAACAAATCCGCCGCTCGGCGTGCAGCAATCTAATGCAATCTAATAAAGAACGGTCTCGGGAGGGTGATGCATCGGCGGCAACAAAGAGAGGTCGCGTGCACGGGTCCCTTATCGCCGGGAGAACCGTTTTCTTTCCCTCTGAATCAACGCGCTCCGATATCGACGTGACGGAACGGCAACAGCCGGCGATCGTTCAGCTGCCAGCCGGCCTGATTGTTTCTCCCGGTAGAACCGGCGATCGGTGTCACTGTGTCGGTCTGCTACCGGTGACGTCACTGCTCAACACCGTCAACACTGGCCCCCTCCCCGCCCCGCCGCACGCTTCTCCTTTTTCCAAGCGTCTACGACACTGAATAAGGAACGAACGGGAGCGATTAGCAGCTGGCAGATAATGTTGCAGGCGCGAGCGCAAAAACCGGCTTCGCGGGACAACGAGGCCTCATTGTCCCGATGGGCGAACCGTAAATGGGGCACAACCACTGAATCATTCTGCACTATGAGTTTCAGCTAGCTGATACTCGTAGGAAAGGTTTAGGAGATTTCGTACGGTCAGGCGTTTGGAATCTTTGAGTTAACTTGGAACTCGAGTGGAAGAGCTGTTTGGTTTTGAAATGTTTGGCCAACTAGTGAATCACTCTGTACTATGACTTAGCGCAGTATTGGGGAGATTTAGGAAATTTATCATCAAATGCTCGGTGTCTTTCGTTAATTTAGAATGCAATCGAAGTGTGTAAAAACTATACGATTTTTGAAATATTTGGCCAACTAGTGAATCACTACGTGCTATAACTTAGAGAGCCGGTGAGGAAGGTTCGGAAAATGTGTCATTAAGTTTCCAGTGCTTACAATATGTTATCTACAGGTAGTTTCAGCCGAAGGACATACGGATTCCTAGTGTCTGGTAGAAGCAACCAATTTAGGGTATTAAGATAAGATTATCTGGCGCGTCCTGTACGGGAGTGAGTCGTGAACACCTACGGAGGTTTGGACGAGAATCCCTATAGAAATTCCGTTCTGCGGCTTAGGATAAGGACACGGCGCGGATAGCAAACTTAAATGAATCAGAAATGAGGTCGGGGACTAGTTGACTCATACAATAACTTCGAAGATTAGGTCGGACATTCAATGGAGGAGTTTAGGGGAGTTAGGAGCAGATTGTCAAGGGCCGAACATGGCCCAATTAACGCTGTCACCGCCCTGATCTTCGATCGTGTTCTAGAATACGCTAATCCGACTGTCGAATACGCGTCATCGTCGTTTGCTTCTTACATTAACGAACATCCGCGAGCCGCCTTCTCGAGAAAGATAGAAATTAAAGGCATCGATGAGGATCCCCCCTCGGAGTCCGAATTTATGGGAAGTCGTAAACTCCGACGACCTCAAAATCAAATGGGATTGACTGGCCGGGAAGTGGCAGGCTGGCCCGACACGGATTTCCCAAATTGCTCCCGTAATAGCGGCAGTGATCCAAGGGAAAACCCTCGCGATCATTATCGTCGGCGCAGTCAATTGCGACTCGGCCGTGATCCCGCGGCGAGATACCGCGGACAAGCCACTTTTCTGCGTTTGCTTTTCCACGTGGACGCCATTGCACCACCGCTGCACGGATTACCGTTATCGCCGTTGCGTGACCTGCTTTTTGGTACGTAGACTCCGCGCCGCGGGAGGATCGCTAAGACGCTGGGAGAAACGGAAATTCCAGAGCCATCGGAGGCACCGACTATCAAACACCGTTCCGCGCTCTGCAATTTAAGTTTCAATCTCGAAGATGAATTCCTTGGGATCGAAACTCTGATATGAAGTCTGTGTAGGCTTCGATTTCTACGATACACGTCAAGCAGACTAAATATCGTTCAGATATACGAGTCGCGGAAATGATAGAACTAACATCAAGGATCCTTTGCGTTAAATTTTGATCAATCAGAGAACCGAAAATGAAGCCGAAAGATGTTAAGATTCAGCGAAACCCGAAGCGCTGGTTTAGAGTAGCTCTCAATATTTTAGCGAGTGTTTCGACAGGTTTCGAGATCGTGACTTCAATGGCGTAGGATAGGGGAAGGACGATTAGGTGTCCGGTTTCCGGCGGCTCGTCCCGTATGCAGCTCTCCTTTGAGCCGGCGCGGTCGCGCCACGGATTTACACGGTGATCGTGACACACTTGATAAATTTAAGGCCGCCCGCAGTCCTTCGTTCCCAGCCTCGTAAAATTTCAACAATAGCCGGCGCGAACGATTTCCACGGGCGACCGTGACGTGGTGCCCGCACGGTGACGCACGAACGTTGTTCGCCGGCCGAACGGAGCGAGGAACGCTGGCCGGCCGGTCTCACGCCGCTGCCAGGGCTCGAACGTCACGATTCTCGTCGGGTTCGTAGCGTCTCGGAGCGGACTTCGAAATAACAGAACGGCCGCGACACAGATCCGATCGGGCTGAAGAAGTTCTGTGAACTTCGAGTGGCTCGATTTGTTGAACGCGTTGTACGGGTTCGACATCTTCGAGGATATAGCAGGCGTTCTTTAAGTTTGAGGACGGGAACGAGGATCAATTGTCAATACATTACCATCAACGGTAATCAAATTACTCTTCAATTTTCCTAATGAAGCAGAAATTGAGTCGAGATTCTTTAAAGCAATTGTTTCCTGAACTATCTCGCAGCTAATAAGTCCACGAAAATTCCGTTTGTTCAATCTTCACAAAAAATCATGTCCAACCTCCGATCTAGAATTAGGAAACAGTTCGGAAAGACAGTTAGCTCGGGACTTTCCAACCCCTGAAGAAGGAAAGGCAGGAAACCGAATCGTCGATCACGTCAAGCCGCGAACAGTGAAAGAGACATTCGAATCTCATTTCACGCTAGCGCAATTCCACCAGAACTTCCTCCGGCCGTTTCACTGTTCTTACGAAACAACGGCGCGCGCGTAATTGCTCATCCGAGAAGGCGCAACAGTTCTGTACGCATGCCGCGCGTGCATGCATAAGAGAGCGGCGGTTTGAATCGAGCTCGCGAGCATTATCGAAAGGCGAGAGTGTCAACGTTCACCCGCGCGAAAGTGAAAATCTGGGGCTGCGAGCGAGCAAGCGAGCGGGCGGGTGCTCGCGCGCTCCGGATACTACCACCGCTCTCCGATCGGCGCGGGAAAAGGCCGGCCCGCGACGGTATCTAGGCTGCGACCCGGTTCGCCGTATCATTTGGGTCATTGTGTGCTGCCGGGTCCAGGCGAAACCGGGTGAAACGCGGCGAAACGACGCGGAATGGCGGCGCGGCGCGACGCGACGCGATCCTGCGCTCCGTCCTCGACGCATGTGCGTGCCCTACGGAGCAGGAAAACCCTCCCCCGCGCAGCGAATGCAACCGGCCGGCCGTCTATACATACTCGCGCCGGTTCTCGTTATATCACAGGCGACGTTGCGTAAAATGTATGCTGGCAAACACACTCCTCCGCTCCGTTACGGAGTACGTGGCCGCCTTTCGCCCCTCTACTGGCCCCTTTTTAAACCCCGTCCTCTTCCGCGCCCCGAACTCGATCCTCCGCGTTAACCTCCTACGACGACGGCTGCACCTCCTCCGTTTCTGCTTCTCTCTCCTCCTCCTCCTCCTTCTCCTCCTCCTCCTCCTCCTCCTCTGCACGCGCCTTAACCAGCGTCGCGTGAACTCGAACGCTTGCGGCCTCCTTCCTTCTCGCAGCGAAAGTTTGTTTTCATTTTTTCGCACCCTTGGTACCCGAGTTTCGCGCGGCTCGCGGGATTCCCTTGGTGCCCGGCGAATCGGGGTGGCTCGAGGATTTCGCGGGGATGAAAGAAGCGCGTAGATGAACGGATCGATTGTTTGCGGCACGTGTTGCGAAACGATCGCGCCCACGCCTGATCGATGCGGGATTCCTCGGAAGCGTGACGGAATGGAGAGGAAGCTTCTGGTTTCTGTGTCAATGTTAATGTGTATGGTATGGATGAGTCCAGCGAATCGCGATGATGACACTGCGCGACAGAGTAGGGGATGAGAGGATCCAGAAGTCAGCTGATCGAATTTTATGGACACGCGTTTGAACGCTACCGAGGGGAACCTGTGGATAACGGCCGACGCGTTTGGAGGACAGTTGCCGTAAGGAATTTATTACAAAACGAAGCCCACTTGAGACAGAGTCGAGTAACGAGAGGTAAAGGACGACACCGAACTCTACGACTCAGTCGTCGAAGCCGTCCAGACCGTCCATCCGTTAATTGCTTTTCCGTAATATGCTAATAGCCGTGGAACACGCCCAGCCGGGTCAGCCCGTAGGAGTAATTTATTCATCCGTCTCGTTAAATCATCACAGTCCCGGCGTCCAATAAGGCGGTCGGGTCGCCGAGGCTTCGCTCGACACCTACTGGCGACACACGGGCTCTTTTCGCCGGTGTGCGCCGCATAAAATCGTTTAATCGATGCTGCGCAAGGCCATCTATCTCGTTCCACATAGTCGGAAGCCGGCCGGCCGGCCGGCCGGCCTCTGCCCGCAGCCCGTTGGAAAGTCATAGAGCAGCGGGGAACAAGAGCGGCGGCAACAATGCGGGAAAAGGGTCGAAGGCGAGCCGGCGAGCGAGCCGGCGAGCGAGCGTGTGCACGGGAACTCTCTCTCCCGTTTTCCCAATGGGAGGGACACGTCCGTGGGAGAGTCGACGGTTGCAACCGCGTCGGGAACGGACGTGGCCGCCGCGCCGACGGCTTTCCTCGTGAATCCCAGGCGCGTGGAACGCAACGCCGGCTCTCGAGTTGTACGATCGGTACCTTCTCGACCCACTTTTCTGAGAAAGGCCCGACCTCGCTTTTCTCTCCGCGTGGCAGATACGCGCCACTTTTCCTCGCGTCCTCGTATTCCACGCGATACATCCACGCCGCGCTACAAACGAACGGACCCTAAAGATCGCGTCAATCCCTGATGCCACCTCGGTAAACGTACCTACATCTTGGTAGCCTGGTCTTCGGTTTCATGTGCTACCTTTGCAACATAGATGCTTCCAACGGAACATTCGACATTTTAGGGACAGACTACGATTTAGATCTTTGAGAACCCCTAACGTCATGATCCATGATAGTCTATCCGAGGTTGCTCGAGTTTTCGTAGCTCCGTCGAAGGCAGTTCTTCCGATAGAAACGTTGAAGTTTCCCCAATGAAGCTACGATCTAGTCTTTGAGCACCCCTGCCCGCTGCGAGATCCATGGCGCACCAGTTCTAGGGTCTCCCGAGTTTTCCTAGCTGCGCCAGAGGCAGCACCGTCGCGCTCTAGCCAAGCCGGTCGCATAGAGCGGCAGGGAGCTCTATCTATGTTGGCCACGGATTCTTTTCAACCCCCGGAAAGTGAATGTCAAACGCCGGTCACCGTTACGACCGGAATGCACCGAAAGCAACCGGATGCTACACGAGTCAGTTATTAACGAGTGCGGACGAGTCGCCGCGACGGTGTCCCCTCCCATGGGCGAGACCGCGGGGATACCATAATGGGCGCCGGGGATGCGAGCCTTCGGCCCGTTCACCGGTGCGGATTGTTAGAAAGTCCCGGGGGACACCGCGATACACATTCCGCCATATGTTACCTACGCGCGTATGCGCTTGGCAAGGTTACATTATCGATCATAATTTACGACGCGTGCTTGTACATCGTTACGTCAGCGCGCCGGGGCTCGCGAGCGGCCGAGCGATATCTCGCCGGGTGGGAGAGACAAGACGCGTAAACTTACGCGCGTTCTGCCCGGTGATCAGCTGATCTCAACTCGCCGCTTGACGAGCAAAAAACGCGATCTCGCAGGGGAAAATTACGACTCTGTGACTCGGTAGCTCCGTTTCGTTCGAGGATCACGGTAGAACCTCGGTAGTGGCGCGACAAATGGGGTACGTGGGATCTCGATGAGCCAATCAGCTGTTCCGTAGCTGACAGTGTACACCGGGTGTTCCGAGAAGATGCTCGCGCAGTTTCATGTAGACAGAAGTTTGCTTATGTATATTTGGTAGAGTAAATGAGAATTGTAATAGTGCCAAAAATCAAGCTTCTTCTAGTATATACTCGTTTTTCAGCTAATTCGTAATTAAACAATTATCAAGGATCTACCGTGTATGGTAGACCGGATTCCACCGTCGATCGATAACTTTACTTTCGCAGGAAACTTCTGACACCGGTGACATGAGCAGCCGCGACGTGGCCTCCGGCGAAAGCCCACGCGTACCGAACGCGTCGGATCAACACGACTCCGGCGAAGAACGGCAATTCCGGGTGATCCGTGGCGGCACGCGCGTTCTATTTTGCAACTCCGTGCCGTCACGTCCGCGGTTGCAACCTATTGAAAGTCCGCGCGTCCCGTGGCCCGTCGTGCCTACTACACGCGCCGATTTCGAGCGGAGCCTTGCCAGCGATCGCGCGCGATGCATATGTATCAGTACACCGCGAGACACAGACCTGTTTCAATATCCAAGGTAATTGTACTCGAGCGTGCTAATGATTGCTACACGGACGAGCGCAATCGCGGTAAACCGACCAAGGGAAAGAGAAACGGAAAGAGAGTCTGCGTAGGAGAGAGCGAGGGAGAAAGAGGGTGGAGGAGGGAGAACGAGAGAGGCAGTTGAATACCGGGCCGAGCGGAGAGAAGGCGTTGCATTGTAAACTCTATGACCGACTTTAGGAGCGATCGGCTAGGACGCGGTGCCCCCAACCGGCCGGTCGGTGCAACTAGCCGCCATGTTGTTTCCAAAGCCGAAATCAAGCTTGCACGCCGGCCGTTCGCGCTCGGACGGCGAAAGGTGAGGCGGATAATCGTCGCCTCGCCGCAATTATGTCATAACGTTCCGACGAGAAAAGTAGGAATCGAACGTGCCCGACGTTCGTCCGAACGGAAAGAGATCGCGCGCGCGCGAACGGATCGGTGCCTCGCGGGGTTGCGACACGGAACGAAACTTATTCGACCAGGAATTTCCGGTTCCATTGTCATGCAGACGAGCCGGCGTACCGGCTAGGGACAATGTCAACGTTAATCTCGATCCCGGTCTGCCCCGATCCTCGCGGCTCATGAATATTCGATTTTTAATGCGCGGGCTCGACGTTAAACAGACGCCCATTTTCCGAGCCGACCTTCTTGCCGCGCACAGGGACGCGACGTTTATCTATTATCCTAGAGATTGCGCATTATCGGTGCGTGTTCCGCGGCATAATTAACACCGGCGCATGGAATAAATGCGTACATTAAGATAAAACATCTGCGATGAAGGGATACGTGTTTTTTATGGTTGTCGCTCATTGTCTGCTTGTTATGCCGCATCGTTTGTTCGATGGATAGTACTTCGGGCTAACCGATAATCTTTCGGACTCGGCGAGACTATTCGAATAACGTGGACATTGCAACGGTTAATGGTTATTCTAGTGGAACGGTACAGTTTGAGACGAAAGTATCTAAACTCCAGGTGTCTCTAGATATCTGCCAGATCCAACGAGAACCGTTGCCCAGCCCGAAATAAAAGGACTCGACCAAGATCGCGGCGATTAATGAAAAGGAAATACACAGAGGTATATATTATACATATATATAAATTCATAGCTTCTCCGCCGGCCGCAACGCGCAACCTCCATATCCTGTTATTACATCGCTTCCAATTTCTACCCGGAGCCGGGCGCCGTACCTACACGACGGCACACGTACGCCAGCCGGTCCCCGACTATAAGTTAATACTTATGCAGAGTGGCCATCCGTGATCCATCTTGCGTAACCTATTTACCGGCGAAGTGGTACGAGCGCACATGACATAATCCCGTGCAACAGAACACGCACTGTAGATTCCCGGCCTGTTCGGTTACTATTTTAAATAACCCGTGAGCCGGTGTCGAGCATGCGCGCTCGGTACACAGCGGCGCACGGCACGCCGTGACGCGGGTAGCGTTACGCAAATGAAAAGGCACACCGAACGCAGGAAAACCGACGCGAACGGGGAACGATCGCGCGAGCCTATCGGGAAGCCACAAGGATCGCCGGTCGGTTGTCGGGATTTCGAGTCGTTTCCACAATTTCTAACGAGATCGTCTTCCGGACTGCCGATATTCGAACAACTACGAGTAGGATTCGATATCCTCCAACCGTTGAACGCTCGAAGATCTCCCGAGTTCCGACTGATTCGCGATCGAGACTTCGAAACTTTCAAGACATTCGAAAGTTAAAGAACATCGAGTCCCACCTTGAGCGACTCGAATTCCGACGGTCCTGAAAACATCGAATTACTCGGAATCTGGGATTCAAGTGGCCATCGCCGGCCACGATCGATTCCGCCGGGTGGCGAATTCGATTCGCCGAGGGACGAGAGAAATCGTTTGGCGTGCCCGGTACGGTAATTCCATTGAGAGTACAATTGATTTCCGTTGGCAGGAGAGAGCTCGTCACCTCGAGAACACCAGGCGAAAGAGAAAGAGGGAGAGAGGGGCGCGGGGGGGAGCGAAAGAAATTGGCCACCTGCTGCTGCGCAGCGCAAGTAACTAGAGCAATGAATTATACACGTCGGGCATCGTCGAGCTGTCAGCGACTGCTGTCGAGCCGGCTACACCCCGAACGGGCAGAAACGAAACGAAACAGGCTGAATTTAAGGTCGCGCGCACTTAACGCCGCAGAATGGCACCGGATCAACGCAGACGCGTTTACTTTCTTATACGGTAAGTTCGGATGGGGATGCGTTCACCTACCCGCACTAATGTCGGTGTTCAGTCGTTACGGATAGACGAACGCAACCTGGTAACATATTATTAACCAATAGACAAGCCTCACATTGTTCTCTGCTTGTTGACTTTCGACCTCTTCAATTCTTTTCTTTTCCGATCCAGAGTTCACAGAAATCTTTAGCCTGAGACTACTTAATTTACAAATGTCCAAGCGTCAAATGACTAGTCTAGACACCTTTCTCCTTTTCTTTCTACTTTCTTCATAGCCGATTCATCGAAAGCGAAGGGTATTAACCTTTCCCGCTCGATAGGTGACTCAGTCACGGTTCGATACAGGAAAATTGTGAAGTTTCAATAAAACAGCTTTATTACGCGTGATTTCTCGTATTAAGAAAACACATTGCCCCATCGGAAGTTGAACACTTCCAGTGCGAAGGTCTAATTTGAAATGGTCGCTAGGCTGTTAGAAAAAAAAAATGCACGAACAGTCGACCGACGGCCTTTACCCGTGACGAATTCTCGAGCGGCGATCCGAGAAGGAGAACGCGCGTCGATAAGGACATATTTACCGGAAGTATCAGTAGCGGGAAGATAAAGCGAGGGACGGGGACGTGCGGCGCGGGTACCGAGAAACATCCGCGTGGCTACGTCACCGGCTGGACAAGCCCGGGTACGCGTGTGCGCGGCGCTTGTTTACATCGCGCGCGCGGTTGTAGCGAATGCTATTGCCTTTCTCTCTTTCTTCGGCCCGCGGGCACCGGCGCTCTCTCTTTTTCCGTCTCATTACGTGCTCACGTGTGTTACGTACGTGTGCACAGTCGGGCCAGTTAGGTTCGGTCCGCCGTTGCCGGGATATCTATCTTTGGATCCACTCACGACGCGTCCGCGCCCGCTCCGTTCGCCCGATCTCTTACTCAATCGTCTCACGCCCGTGCCGGTGACCAGTGACACCGTTAAACGCGGCCATTATTTCGAATGCGCCCCGCGCGGGTCGGATATTTCCGTGCCACGACCCGTAGATAGAGCCCGATGGGGATCGCGCGGCTTAACGGCGAAACGCACTCCCGCGTGCCGTGGAACGCGTCAACGCGCACGATAAAACGTTGTGTTACCTTTTCGTCCCCGAGTGAAATGCACGCGCGCCCAGCGGTGCTCAACTTCCTGCGCGGAATGAATGTTCGGGGGGCAAGCCGGGGCCCGCTGCTAGGACAGAGCGCGTCTCTCGGCAGGGACAAAAGAAAATGGTGGCGCGTTCTATCGAGAATCGCTAACATGATGTCAACCGTCGTCGATTAACGCTCGGAACTTTGAAAATTCCAGCCCACGCGCGAGCTTGCGCTGAAAGACGAACGCTGTCTGGCATTTACGGATTCATGCTCCGTTGACCTTCGACGTCACTAAAAAGGCCACTCCGCGAGAAGCGTCGCGTAGCGGTGTAGCGACGCGAGATACCGGGTTGCGTAAGAGAGCACCGCATCGACGAATTAATTGTGATGCGCGGCGATTAAAGGTTACGGACGAGCGTGGCCGACCCTAGGGAAACCAGCGAGATTCCGGGAGGAGTTAACCCTTTGCAGCCCTGCGTCGGCGCAGATATTCGACTTTATCGCAATAGTCACGTGTTTCATTGTTTTCCGCTGCAGTTATTCGCAATACGATCGTATTACGTATAAACAGAATTCTAGCGATTCTCGGATATTCCTCAACAAGTTGGAGGAGCACCGTATTAAATTACAGTTAAATTAACTGCGATCGACACGAACGTCAGAATGACGACTCAGAAACGCCCGTAAGGGATATCCTGGACGCGCTCGAGCCACGGGGACACATATGCAACGATACACGCGACACGGCACCGCGATAAAGCGTAACAGATCAACTCGGCTGGTCTTAACATCGGAACCGGACACTTTGGTTTGACCAGATCCGGTTCTTCCTTGAACGCGGTGAACGCGCCACCGAGTTTCCACGAAATGGAACCGCGATCGCGCCTTGGCTGTATAACGGAGATAGATAGACGGAGTAGACTCCCATGTAACGCGGTTAATGGGTTATACGAAGCGCTGTAGGAAGTCATCAATTCTACCCGACAAATATTCGTATAACACGTGAACAATATGTTCACGATAACCGTTGCCGCGTCGAATTCTCCTACCACATCTACAATGAAAATAAAATATCCACATCAATTCTATACCGCGTTGTACAGAAAAAACGGCATCGCAATATCATTGATGCCTCGCAGGAGCTCTCGTGGCAAGAACTCGCGTTACACGGAGGTTTACTGTATTGCGCTAACGCGTTCCACGTGGGGTCACCGGTAGCCGGTGCACTGGCGACGCGAGCAGCGCAACACAACGCCAGCCGGTGTTGCCTCGGTCCGCGCATAAAGCCGACCGCGCTCCCGCATGCTACACGCGAGCGGCCGGCATACGGATAACGCTCGCCCAGTGCCTCTCATTACGAATCTAACCGCGCCCACATAGCGGTATCGGTGCTGCGTATATTTCTCCGCCACGCCTGACCGACCGCAACGCCGCTTCGCTCCCCCCGTTTTATGGGGTATTTATTGCGTTACGCTCGCCACGCTTTTCCGCGAGTCCGCGAAACGTTCGCGGCCCTCGATCATCAGCCGACACCGAGCTCCGGAGACCGATCCCCCATTGCTCCCCGTCCCCACGGCGTGTAACCCGAGTAAGGCGTGTCGAAAATCGACGGGCTGGCATCGCTCGTGTATCGTGTGACTCCAATACCGGAGCGCACGCACACAGCCGCGGGCATTTCCTTCTGTTAACCCCTTGCCCTACGATTTATTCCTCGACTATGATCGATACGGCTACTTTGTCATTAATAATTCATTAAGAAGATCAAAATTATAGGCATATTCAACCGTTGCTCCGAAGTATAACAATTGATAGAAGAATATTCAATTCGAATTTTTAAAAGTCTGTAATATTAAGTTTAGTATAATGCATCAACATGTGAAACATTTATACAAAATAACTTCGTTTCTCAATTTATGTTCTCATTAGTTCGTTTCGAAAGTGTCGAATGTTTCTAGCGATCCTCGAGTGCAAAGGGTTCAATTCTGTTTAAAATCCTCTGTCCGACACGTTACCGTAAGGCGAGGGGTTAACCCGTTGGTTAACCTGTTGTGCCGATAATATACCCGCACCCCGTTCCATGAAGCCAGCATCTATCCCGCTCGCGTGAAAATGCTCCCATGAATCGCGGGATCACCGCGAGCGAGACGGATTCGATCGGGGTCTGACCGGCTCGTGCGTGGCGCATAGCGTGCCCACGGTCGTATCCAGATGCAACGTCGCAAGGTAACGTTTTACCCCTTCCATCCTTCTCTGTATCCCGATTCCGACGCGAACGCGGAGAGCGTCTGTCGCTCATGCGCGCCGCGTAAATGGAACATCCACTCTATAGGTCGGTTTAAGAACGAGGTCACGAAAATTAAATTTTCTGATTAACGACGCCCGCCAGCTCGTTCGCTCGCCCGCTCGCTCGCTCGCTCGGCCGCTGGCGTGCGCGCGCCGGCGCGTACGACGCAACCGGCAACTATGCCGGCCGCCTGTCATCCTCGTCGTTCGGATTCTTTTCGGCGGACCGTGGAAACGGACCGGCCACGCTGCCCACACGGGAACTCCGAAAAAAATACCGCCGGCCTGCGTAAACATGCTACAATTCGTCGAGCATGTCATCGATACGGCCGGCACCGAGCGTTATCGCGCGGGACCGCGTTTCCCCGCTCTGGAAAGCAATCCTCTCGGCGTCCCGTGCCGTGGGAGCGACAGGGACAGAGGGAACGAAAGAGAGGACAGACTCAGCCGGCGCGCAGGCGCGCGCGAGTTGAGTTTGATGCGCGCTAACCTGCTTGGATGCACCGAGACCCGGCGGTCGCACGGATGACGTATCAAACCTCGTTATGCTCAACGTACTGTATTCATGGAACTTTTGCAACGTTTCCCTGGAAGCGTTGCTCACGGGGGAAAATAAGAATGGCACCTATATCATGCCAAACGCGATACGCGAAACAGTCGTATTACGCATTAATGGAAATGAACCTCATTGTTTGACTCTTAATTAAATAAAGTCTTATTTAATTTCACTGTTCACAAGTTTTCTGTTTAATATTAAGAAGATTCATTAGTTTATTCTCGTCTATGTAATTAGCCTAACCTAGGACCGGTAACTCACTCGCGCTACCGCCGCCATATGCAAGAAAAAGCGGAAAAACCGAGTACTCACCTCTTGGCCGTTCGGCGCGATGTTCACGTCAACTTCGTCGAGGTGCTCGCGGTGCTGGGTGACCTCCGCGTGAATTTCCCGGCCGTTATACGTCAGATAAACTTTCTGTCCGGGCACGAGCCGCGCGCTGGTCACAGAACCGAAGCCAGGCCCGATGAGATCGCGATCGGAGTATTCGGTGCTCGGACTCGGCGGACGTCCACCGGGAACGGAGTCGAACCGCACCGAGTAGCGTGTCTTCGGCGTAATGCTGAGGCCTGACTCAGAGGCGGCTGACGCCGGCGTTTTTACGGCGTGAATGACGCCGGTGTAGTACTTCCCGTCGTCGCCGGGAGCACACACTCTGGTGCCGATTATGCTACGTTTCGCCAGCCTCTTGCCCGTCGACATTATTCGTGGTGGCTGACTGCCGATAAACGATCTCTCGGCGATCAACCGACAATATCGATATAATCGTTCGATATCTCGTGAGCACGGGTTGTCTCACGGTACGCGGCTACGCGTTGTCGAGAAGAATATCTCGGTCCGTATGCTCTTTTGTGAATCTCATTTGCACTGGGCTATTTTACCACTGTCTTCCAACAATTCTAATGAACGAACACACTGTTCGATAGAATCGTTAAAATCACTGACGGAGCGAGAACACACGGCCGATTCAACAGTTCGATGCGCGCGATAGATGATACGTGTGACGCGTCGGTCGATATTGTACATGAATCGACTGAACATTCGGAAAATACACACTCCCGGTAACCTGGGCGTACGACACACGCGTCGCTTCGATTTTTCTTTTCTTTTTTTCTTTTCTTTTCTTTCCGTATTGAAAGCTACCTCTTTATTTTCGATCACATATATGTATATAGAACACCATCGCTTTAGGTCATCGTTGCCGCGACGTTAACACGTAATAACACGGGGGCGAGAATCGGCAGTTTAACGTTTTCGTATCGCCAATCGTGTCGAGATGCAACCGATCGATTTTCCTAGACCGTGGAGGGACGCGGCGGCCTTCGCGGCCTGAACACAGAACTCAATGTATCAACAAAACGGCGTGCACCGTTGCCTGCGTTTGTCACGCCGTCCGCATGTTCGAGGCACTTCGTGATGGATTTATTGTGATACGTCGATGCGCACGCGGTAGATAGCATAATATATGACTGACGCTGGCCGGTAAGCAAGAATCCGGCACGTTACTGTAACCTGAACGGGCAAGCGGTACACGGTAGGATGGTATACAGACAGAAGTCGGACTCGCGGTTCCCGACATGTGACGCACAGCTGAGCGACCGGGGAGAACTGAGGATAGACTTCCAAACGGCTTTCACTGCGCCGGCCGGCCACCCGCCCGCCCGGGAAAAACAGCTGATAGATAACAACAAACCCACGTGACCCGGCCTCGAGCACCGATTGGCCGGTCGCGCTGACCTACTTACTCTCATTGGCCGTCCGCCCGGAGAACGAGAGGAACGAGAAAAAATCGCAGGCTAGAACCCTAGCCAAAGCGCTCGGCTCGCCGAGACCCTCCACTTTCTCGGCCCTCTCCACTTTTCGTACGACTGTACTCGGCGTCCCTTCTGGCTGGCGTCCCTCTCTTTTCCCGTCCGTCCAGCAAAATACATCCGACATTTTCGCACCGAAAACCCTGCTGCGGAATCCCGACGGCATTCGCGTCGTTCCACTGATCGACCGTCGGTAACCAATCCCGGCGTGTTGCATTTTATACGGTTCCTCGTGGGGAAGGAAAAAGGGACTTTCGCAATCAGCTGGTATCGTTAAATGCTCGGGGACGGTGATTTTATCGTCAGCTGAGGACGCATGTGACGAAACCCGTGAACGATCTGTCTGCCAATCATGTACGAACCTACCCGGCAAAGAGGCTTCGCTCGCCGAGACATTCCCACCGCCGCACCAACACCATACTGTGCATTCGTTTTTAATGAAATACCATTCGCCCGGCGGGTACCTCGACTCTAAGGACACCGACGCCTGTACCGAAAGCGGGGGCGCGTGTTCCGCGATAACAGGACACGTTTCGACAGAGGAAACCCGTGTTTATGGTTCAGCTGACAGTAGACGGCGGCCATTTTACGTCAGCTGAGACGGTCGGTGACGACACACGCCGAGTGAAATATCTTCGCGCGTCGCTCGAGCTTCGGGGAATGTGTCGCGTCGCACCTCGCGGCCGAGGTAATTTCCAAGGCTTGTCATTTCGCCGTGAAGAATGTGCGCATTTCGTTTATTCGGGAAACGAGTCCGTCCCGCGTGAGACACGTCGACCCTGATCCGGTGGAATTTGGGAAATTCATCGTTCCGTCAAGGTAAATCGGTATTTTTCATGTTTCTCGGGCGACGATTGTATGTATTTCTCGATGGGACGCCCGAATCAATCGAACCGTTCGATTGTCGTCGAATGTCGAGTTGATGCTCGATGTCAGCTGAGGGCGCCAGTGACGAAACACGGCCGAGTGGAGTGTCTTCGACGATGGAGATACACTTTCTTGGCTGATGCGTAGTAATCGTGCTCTCGTAAACCGACGCACGGCCGTGATCGTTTTGTCCATTTGTGGGTGACTGCGCTGCCGAAGATGCCATGAGTTTAGAGAGGTTGAAAAGCCGGCTCGGCTGCGCCGGGCTCGGGCATCGCTGGTTCTACCGATAAATCGATCCGATGCGGCGGGTGGCGGCGGCGTTGTCAACGAAGGCGAGGCAGTCGCAGTGCTATACCGTATGCTTGTCATGGCGGCATGGAGGACGAGCAATGAAAATGGCCGGAAGATGCGAAGGGGGCTGGTGGGAACGAATGGTAAGGCCGAATAGAAGGCAACGGTCCACGCGTTCTCAGCAGCCTATCCTAGATTTATTTCCGTGGACGTTGCGCAATAAACACGCTGCGCTGTTAGCTCAGCGCTTGAACGCTACCCCCTCGCTTCGGCCGCGAAGAGGTGCCAAGGGCTAGTGAGTAACATTTAATTGTCGCCGGTTAAACCGTTCCTCCTTGTCGCGTAAAGGAATGCTTGACGTGTGTGTGCGTGTGCGTGTGCGTGTGTGTGAGTGTGTGCATTGTAACGTTATTTCTCGCCGTGAATGTAATGGGGATCTTAGTCATCTGCGTTGCGTTAATGTGGCTGTTTAACGCTACACACGCCTCGAGTATTCTTCGATACATTCTCCACGCGGAGAATGTTAAATTATACCTGTAACCAACTTTCGTTCCTTGTTTTTGTTCAATTACGTAAGGTACCTTTGCTATTTGATGTCTCTGTATGCACTAACGATAGATTATATTTTCAATTTATAATTAATACATGAATGCCATGGGGGTCATAGGTACCAACCAAATCGAATTGGTTCACTCGATTAAACGATGATTATTTGAGAACATTTATTTTAAATAATGCTACATTCAGCTAGATGAACGTGCAATAATAATGCAATTAAATGATTTAATATTTTATTTTTTTCGTGTATTTTGCTGTAGGAAATCATACGGTATTCAACGTGTTAAAATTTTCATTTCAACATTGATTTTCTAAATGTAATACAGGTTTTTATTGTTGGTTTTTGTTAGTTTTAAAAGGGGAAATAGAAATGTATGAACGTGAGATTTCCCGTTTCAAAGAGGGTCAATTCGTAAATTATAATTCAGTGGCGTTGCGCGCAGCCGAGATCAGTTCTTACGAACGGAATTTATCGTGGTCATCAGTTTTGGTTTGCGGTGTGGCTGTTTTTCAAAGAATCTACCCTCCTGTTTATGATACCCTCCATTGTTCCTGTTCACAAAGCGTGTCAGTCAGTTTAAAGGAATTGGCACGAGAGGCCCGACAAATAATGTTCATTCTCTAACTGTGCTTTCCTTTATGTATTTCTTCAAAGAGGCCTTATGTTTGTCCCGAAATACCCGAAGTGCCCAAAATCTCGCCCGGCGGCACTCGCGCAAACACGATGACGAATACTTCGTCGGGGGCAACATTGTTCTTGTCATTGCTGCTTCCGGATTATCTCGCACGGTTGACGTCGTTTATCGCCGGGGAAAAAAAAATGAACGAGAAAGGAAAGCATCGGATACACACTGACTTCATCGAATGATGCATCGCGATCGTTAACGCGTTTGCAACGATGTACACGCGCACAGCCGTGTGTAAGATAAGATTACGTAGGTGGGGCAATCACGATCATCCTGAGAACGCAACGAGCCTATCAGAAGTAATTTTGCTACGCACAATTCGTTGGTCGACTGTACGACCGGTATAACCTATTCACGCGAGATTCATCTCTGACAGTTCGATGCCATGACCGACACCGCTGCTGCGTGTCTGGTCATCGCACTCTTATTGAATATCATTGGAATCAGTGTTTCGGCTGAATTCACGCGAGATTGTTCGCCGTTGTGTGAGTGTGATACTTGGTACGAGTTGCCGCGTGCTTCTTGCACGGGCCGCCATCTTTACAACGTAGACACAGGTGCTCCAAGCAACGTGCAGGCCTTGGACTTGTCAGATAACGTCGTGTCTTCTTTAAATAATTTCGAGTTGGCGGTTAGTATGTTTCAATTGAACGTGAACGTTTCTTCGAGATTATAATGTTCTCCGACAGATTTTGAATATTGTTTTATTCTTAATAATGAAATGTTTGTTTTCGTCCAGAATATAGGACTGACGAATCTGAGATACCTTAATCTTTCCGGGAATACAATCAGTGACATTGATTTAGGCGCATTCCACGGCCTCGCTGACTTGACTGTTCTAGATTTGTCGAAGAACCATCTTTATTCCATTCCCGATGACATTTTCGTGAATAACAAACATTTGCAGATTTTGAAACTATCCAGAAATCATTTCAATTCTCATGTGCCGAAATTACGATCATCTTCGATCACGGTAATCGCAGAATTATTATTTCGTATTTATTGTTTATCGATGTTGTACATTGAGAAATGCGAGATATCGATTTTCCACGATCTCAAGTAATTTTTATGTAGGAGATAAGCTTGGACTCGTGTCAGATTAGTCATTTACCTCCGGACACGTTCAATGGACTCACGCGCCTCCGCCGGCTTGATCTTTCAAATAATTTGATGATTCAGATGAGCAGCGCTGTTCTACAGACACTGCACTTTCTGAAGAAGATATCAGTAGAAGGGTAGGATATACAAGTCACGTGGCATAACGTGTACTAATAGAATAATTTAAGAAAATGAATATACATTTTTTTCTTTTCATGCTAAATATTCTATCATATGTAGATACGTAAGGGACCATTGATGTACAAGTATAATTGGATTCTAATATTTCTTTGCAGAAATCCATGGTTGTGCAACAGAGTTGTACAGGATCTACACACGTATCTTGTGCACAAAAACATAGAATTCTCTGTAATTTGTGGTAAGAAGTATCCAAAGAAATTTGAGAAGATAGTTATTGCTCCAGCAATAAAGAAACCGACTTACCATCAGTCGATAATTGCGAATGCGACCGTTGTGGTTACCCAGAAGACTGAGCCTGAAGTCACAAAACCGTTAGACGATAGAGAGAAATCAATATATAAGACAGTGGCAAAGGAAACAAATATTATTAGTTTATATTGGTTTCTAGTTATCGGTTTTATTCTTGGTATAGCAACTGGAATGGTTTCTTCGTACATATGGTTGTCAGGAAAGTATACTCAATGTTGGAGACGAGACAATTTTCTGAATGACACCCAGAGACACTCTTTGCTATTCAGTCCATATTTATTAAATAGTGTAGATAGTAACGCAAGCCTAACAGAATCTTGCCCTGGCACTCCTCCGCCATCTTATAGGGACGTTATGTTGCGACCTAGCACCTATCGTTGCCTGTCGAGAACATCAAATTTAAATCCCGTTTAGTACAGTGTGTAAATCACTCACATAATAGGATTTTCTGAATGTGTATACATTTAAGAAGAGAATAAAAAAAGAAGTTAGTAATAAAAAATTGAAAATCGCAATGCACCGGTGACTTGCACGTATTTTAAATTTGTACTGAAATGACGATTAATATTTTCATAATGATCATGCATGCAGGTCTAAACGCTCACGATTATCGTTGTCTTGTATGAATGCTTAGGATTATTAATGTTAGTTAACGCTCACAAGACTGATCAATGCAGAGTAATTGAATTTCAGTAAGTTAATTAACAAGAATATTTATTAATACAGATGATTTATAAGCATCGTATAAGAGTAACGTAACAATATAACACCGGGATATATTTTGTGGAATATACTTATTACAATTTATATTACAATATATTAAATGCATTATAACAATCGGCGGTATTAAGCCTTTTAATAAAATTGTATTATTATACAAATCTGTACTAATCTCACAGCTTGTTATATGGTAACTCTGTTTAGTATACAACAATTTAGGCACAATCATTATGATTGCTGTCGGGTCATTGCGTAGCAATCATATTACTTTTATCTACTTTTTGACTCGTACTTAACGTAACCGTCCGACACCCAATGGCGGTTATAATATTTTCCGTTACTTCGTGGTTGTATCTTGTACCACGTAGATTAGTTATCACACTCGCGTCTTGGTTGAAGTCATTTGATACCAAACCAGCCGGAAGTCTCATTTTAATTTCGTCGATGATACCACTTTCTATTTCTAATGTTAGATTAAACTGGCGACTTCTTCCATCTTGAGCAACAAGGTCCAGTACACGAGTTACAGAGAATCTTGGCGATTTTCCGTAATTCCATTCCCAAGAACGGAACTGGTTTACTAATTTGTTGAGTCCTTGTAACAAAATTATTTTTAATTGTCATTTTTAGATTTCCATTAATTTAATAGTTCTAATAATTCTTGCCACTTATATTAAGTTTTGGACTGAGCGAATACTGTTTTCTAAATACAACAAATTTATATTTTTCATGCAAGATTCCATGACAATATATAAACGTAATATACAACATAATAATTGTAACTTTTAATATCACATACCTGGAAACCAATCCTCAGTTGGATTGATGTACTGAAATCCTTTCTGTTGTTGAATATGATTTTGTCCACCATCTTCTAAAACCAGTGCCTTCGTACGAAGATATTCCCAGCCAATCGCATTAATAAGCTTATCCATGCTTATGTGTGAGTTCACATCTATTAAATTTTTTATTGGAGACCGTACAGATGCGGTGGCATTAGTGTCTATGTAATCCTGTAATATTATGAGCAAACTTGAAATTACTTATTCAATACATTTCAATGTAACGATATACCATTGAAACAAAGAGTAATAACATTTATAAGCTATGATAATAATCAAACTTTTTTCAATATACTGTTCAAGACAGGCTGTGTAAGATAAGACCATATACTTTTTTTTACTCCTTTTTCCTTATACTGTTTCATATCGCCCGTCACATGGCAACTGTTTTACGCGCAACTTATCATCCGAGACATCCTGTACGCGCGTAGACTTTGCACGGAAAATCCCGCGATAATCATTCGAAAAATATTTACCTCTTTTGCTTCGAGCGCTAAGTTTAATGCCGATTTGTTTACATCGACCAATAGCGTGCAGTGATGATATGCGTTCCGTTGTCCTAATTTTGCTGCAGTACCAGACACCTGCGTTCGAATACAATTAAGGAAACATAAATCGCGTTTTCGCAAACTATACATCTCCACTAAGAAGGTTGTTCCAACTGGTTGCAGTACTTATAAAATTTCATATAATCCGCGTCTCTCACCCCACAAAAAAAGAGACGTAAAACTATCTTGACAAATAATTAAAAAAAAAAAATTGCTTTTGGAACACCCTGCACGAAACTAAAGGAACATATGCATATTTTGATACATTACATTAAAGGATACTTTGTACACGCCGTCAACGACGATGTCCTCCCGTTTATTAATGTCAGCCTTCACGCCCCATTCCCGGTACAGAGCTCGCGTCACTATCTCCAAATTGTATTTCCGATTGTATCGGCTCTTTGGTGTGAAAAAGGTCAGATTCAGGTTACCCTTGTCATGATAGACAGTACCGCCGCCGCTGTTCCGTCGGGCCAGCGCGATACCGCGCTTTTCCGCCAACTGAGCATTATGCTCGATCCATGGGTTCTGATGTCGTCCGATCACCACACAGGGATCGTTCCGCCAAAGGAGCAACAGGTGATGATTGTTAAAATCGTAGTTCCGGTAGAACCAATCTTCTAACGCTAAATTGGTGAACACATCCGTGGATTGCGATATGAATACTGACTTTTTTATTAACACGTTAAGATCCCCATGTTTCCCATCGAAACCGGTCGAATACTTTGACACCTGCGAGAAGTTTCCATACCGACACCCGCGTCCTACGACGGACAGAACTCTACTGATTAGAATCATCTTTACCGTGATTGTGTAACTTCAATTTCTCTCCCTCTCAGGTGTTTCCTCCTGATGCTCTCTCTCTCTCTCTCTCTTACGTGCGAACGAAGGTCAAACGGACGAAATAGGTACCGATATGAAAACCGTACTCCCTGGAAAAGATATCTACCTCGATGAGATCAGTCTTTTGACTATGAAATATATATGATCCGTTCTTTTCTTGTGCTACTGCTTCCACGTGTGGCGAAATCAGCCTTGGTTTCGGTTAATAGTTTCGTCTGTAGATAGCAGTCCTATTGACAAGATTCTCTCAAAACGTCGGATTGACTAGCGGTTATGGAGATCAGGTAATCGTGGAGGGCGATCGTTTGGTGTAGCCACTTCCAGGTCTGATCCAGGGAGTTGATACGGTATCGGAGACCTAAACAGTCTCGGCAGTCCTTTTGCATTCCTCCGTGTGCTGACAGGTTGGAAAGACACATTCAAATTACCCGCGACGAATTGATGGATACGTGTAGATTCCAACGACCTCTTCTTGTCGGATATCGGAATGAAGTTTCACGAGGAATACGCGTTTGATTATTTTCCGCGGTGAAGTAATTCAGAGACGATGACTGCTGCTAAGGCACACCAGGAGTCCTTGTACACTTTTAGGATTGAAATGAGCACCGAGCCATTAGGTTTTGATAATATATCAAGTCCGTGTGGTCGGAGAAAGCAAAGAGGGGGTCTTTATACAAATACAAAGAGGTTATCTAAGTTCGCAGCACAAAGTACAGCTGACCGCGCCTGATATCGTCGCGATGCAACTCTCCTCGGCGAGTCGCATCTTGATTCGCGACGAACCCTTCCGCAGCGTTCGTTTCAGGCACGTAAACGGTATTATATATGCCCTTCTGTACGGATTTACACGGGGAACATTCATAAAGACACACCGTCCGGCTGAAACTTGTCGCTTTCGGGTTCATTTTTGTTCCCACTGCTTGTGGCGCGATCTAGGAAGGCTTTGGGAATGAGGCGACGGGCGTCAGCCAATTGGAACAATGAAATGACTTTCACTACCCGTGATCTTGTATTTATGGGGGCATTTATTAAATTCGTATTTAAATACTGCTGATAGTTTTACTATCAGCTTCGGTATTGTTACTTGTAAATACAGTAGATGCAATTCGAACATATGATAAATTCGATTAAAAATTGGATGCTTAATTTTGACTAATTACAGGTTACTTGTGTATAGTAAGAAATATACATTTCAACGTGTTTGAGATCATGATTATTTACAAACCTAGAGAAATTGCTTTGTACGTAATTAAAAATATTTTTAAATATACGCTTGGACAATTGTTTAAGGACTTTTTTTATTTATATTGTATTGATCGAAAATGTCAATAGTTTGATCAGTATAATTGTGCCATTTAGTAATGGTTTTATAAGCTTGTCACTATTTCTTAAGATACATTTTATATCGGTATTGCATACGGCACTGCGTTTTCATGATTTGGCGACTGGTAAAATCGTATGAAAAGTTACATGTACGTGTCAGCTAACATCAGTTGCTACTAGAAGGGGTAATTAAGGCCAATTGATAAGAATATATTCTTCATCCTTCCGTGTCGAGAACTTACTAGCATTATTATTGAAGTTGTAATTACGCTATTGGTAAATTATTGTTTAAACTATTCCAACGCTAGCTTCTTAATTTTTATGATGCACACAAGTACATAGACGCATTTATATACACACGGACACACGCATATGTCGATTAAACTCATAAATGAAGTACGTATACATTTTCTCAGAAACGTTTTCTTCGAGTTATCGATAGACTTTTATCTGAGACCATACAAATCGCCTTTAATTACAATGATTCGGTTAATTATGAATATTGTATGTGCGTAATTACATTATATCAGCTGGTTTAAGTTTGCGTAAGGTGAATGCATTTCAGAAATTCTATTGCTTATTAATTACATTTGGGTAACTAAAATTATCGGGAAACAAAATTATTTTTCTCGTAAATGTATAAATTTTTAATTTAAAACTATTTTCGTTCGTAACGATTTTAAAGCACCTTATTAGCAACAAAAAGAAACAATTTATAATACAGTATTTTAAAATAGAATGTACAGATAACGTTTGTGTGACCCTGTGTATAATGCGTTTGGTGGTTGTGTCGGTAATTGCAAATACGATAAAGAAATGTTGTTTGCATAAAGTCGAAAATAGTGCCTATAGAAATCTATTAAAATTCGGTGCTTGTAACCACTTGCAGTTTATTCGCGCATCCTCTTCCTCCACGGTTAAAGTAAGATTTTTGAAAACATTTATAACTAACACTATAATAATTCTAATCGTGTCGTTTCGTTGGATATAGGTGCCGAATCATTTAACAGAAAACAGCAAAGGACGTCGAAACATTATGGAAAAATTGCAATACCCCGAAGCGTATCGGGATGAAACCGTAGTCGATAATTATCATGGAGTCGAGGTTAGAATGAAAAAAACACAGTCATTTTCCAGAAATGCATATCTAAATCAATATCAATAATTACAGTTGTAAATGTGGTTCATAAGCTAATTTTGTTTAGTAATATTATCATTATATAAACATTTATATGTACGAATAATATTATTTTCTATTCAAATATGCAAAATCATATATATTTAAATCACAATATTTCATATTAGGTACCAGATCCTTATAGATGGCTAGAAGATCCAGATTCTGAAAAAACCAAAGCATTTGTTGATGCCCAAAATGCTGTTACTAAACCATATTTGGAATCGTGTAATGCACGTGAAGATATTTATAATCGGTTGACACAGTTATTCAATTTCCCAAAATACTCATGTCCTAGCAGACATGGCGATAAATACTATTTCTATAAAAATACGGGTTTACAAAACCAAAGGTACTTGCATGTTATCTTTAATTTGTTATTCTTATTATGATGTTATATAAATTTATATCTTTTAGCGATTTATATGTACAAGATACATTAGACAGTGAACCAAGAATATTTTTTGATGTAAATAAATTATCAGAAGATGGTACTGTTACAATTTCTATTAGTAAATTTAGTGAAGACGGTAGTATATTTGCATATGGATTATCTAGTAGTGGATCTGATTGGTGTACAATTCATTTTATGGATACGAAAACTGGTACGGCAAATACAGTTCATTTCTGATAGTTGATATAAGTTAAAAATGTTTTCTATTTTGTTATTTAGATATATTTATGTTTAAATAATGTTTCTGATTAGGTGAAAAATATCCAGAAGTTTTAGAAAAGGTCAAATTTTCTGAGATAGAATGGACTCTTGATAATAAAGGCATATTTTATAGTTGTTATCCAGAACAGCAAGGTAAAACTGATGGTTCCGAAACGGAAGGCAATAAAAACCAAAAGTTATGCTATCATTTTGTTGGAACACCACAGTCAGAAGATGCTATTGTAGTTGAATTTCCTGAAGAACCTTTATGGAGGATGTTAGTGATATACTACTACTTATTATTTAATTGATTAGTTGTAGACTGTTCCAATTAAGATTCTTATAAAAAAAAATTATTTAATATATTCTTTCTTTGTAATGTATTTTTATTATATTTTTAGTGGTGCAGAAGTTTCCCATTGTGGAAAGTGGCTAATTGTTACACCCGTGAAGAATTGTAGGCTTAATTTATTGTATATTGCAGAATTGAAACCAGATATGAAATTTAAAGAAAAATTGCAATTAACTCAAGTCATTCATAAATTTGAAGCCGATTATGAAGTTTGTGATATATAATGTATATACTTTTTTTTATTCGTTTTAATTGGCTTCATTTTTATCAGTTGTTTTGTTTGCACAGTATGTAACAAATGAGGGGTCTAAGGCTATATTCCGCACTAACAAAGGTGCACCAAACTATAGACTAGTAATTATAGATTTACTGGATTATGCGGAAGATAAGTGGGTCGACCTTTTATCGGAACATTCGCATAATGTATTAGATGCTGTCTGTGCGGTAGACCAGGATAAATTTGTCGCTTGTTACATTGAAGATGTTAAGGTAACAGTAAATAAGTAGAAAGAGATATGTAGCAATAAATCTAACAATCATAATTTTTTTTTTTAGAATATTCTGCAACTACATAGTTTAAAAACAGGTGAAAAATTGAGAACATTTCCGCTTGAACTAGGCAAAGTAATCAATTTTACAGGAGACAAAAAATATTCGGAAATATTTTACCAATTTACATCCTTTTTGATTCCTGGTATTATATACAAAGTTGATCTTAAAACTGACGAAGAACCACAGGTTAGACTAACAAAAATTTGATAACTCTATGATGGAATCAATATATTTATTTTTGTAGGTGTTACGGGAGATTAAAGTAAAAAACTTTGATATAAGCTTGTATAAGACTAGTCAAATATTTTATACTAGTAATGATGGTACAAAAATTCCAATGTTCTTAGTAATGAAAAAGGCAAGAGTTTGGCATTACTATTTTTAACTGCACACAAAGCAACATAGAAGTAATAAACGATTTTATTTAGGATGCAGTTTTGGATGGCACTATGCCAGCATTATTGTATGGTTATGGAGGTTTTAATATAAGCATTCAACCTACATTTAGTATCACAAAGCTAGTTTTTGTGCAACACTTGAATGGAGTATTAGCAGTCGCAAATATTCGTGGAGGCGGGTAAGTTTAAGGGCAATGGTTACTTACTGATGAACATGTCTGTTGTACAATTTCATAACTATGCTTTAGCGAATATGGAACAAAATGGCATAACGGCGGGAGGCTCCTTAAGAAACAAAACGTGTTTGACGATTTTCTAGCTGCTGCTAATTATTTAATTGATAATGACTATACAACACCATCAAAGTTAAGCATTTTAGGTGGCAGTAATGGGGGATTGTTAGTTGCTGCGTGTGCAAATCAAAAACCTAATCTATTTGGTGCTGTAATTGCTCAAGTTGGGTAAGTTGATGAAGCATGTTCATAAATGTTCATAACTGTCATTTCTACATTTTGTATTTGTAGGGTAATGGATATGTTACGTTTTCATAAATTTACGATTGGTTCTGCTTGGGTATCTGATTACGGTAGTTCAGATAAAGCTAAAGACTTCGAGAACCTTATAAAATACTCCCCTTTACATAACGTAAGGGTTCCAGAGAATGGACAATATCCAGCAACATTACTATGGACTGCAGATCACGATGATCGCGTGGTACCATTGCATAGTCTTAAGTTTATCGCAACCCTACAGCATACGCTGGGGAATTTACCGCAACAAACTAATCCCTTGCTTATTAGAATAGATACCAACTCCGGGCATGGCAGTGGGAAACCAGTTACGAAGATGGTTAGTGGTTGAACAGTAATTGTCAAGTCATACGCATTAGTACTATTCTTAGCAACGTTCACTATTGAATCCTTCTTGTTTCAGATTGATGAAAGTACAGACATTTTAGTATTTATAGTGAAGACATTGAATATTGAATTTAAATTGTAAAACACTATCAAGAATATTAAAATTTTTATATTTTATACTACGAATAAGTATCGTAACACATTCGAAAATATTCTGCGAAATATTGTTTCAGAATATTCCAGCATGCTTTATCGCAAATTATTTTGTGAAGAAAATTTCTGTTTCTGAAAAATAAAATGTCTCATGCAATTTACTGTGGAGTGTCCATGTGTTCTTTGAGAATAATACTACGCTTGGTAATAGATGAAATTGATATATCAATTTTTTTATTAAATACTAAATAACAAATATACAGTTTATTATTAAAGTATGGCATTGCTATTCGGTGTTTTATATGATTTCAACATTAAAGAAGTAAAACAACGTGATGCATCGTGAATCGGGCAAGTCAACAGATTTACGTTTACGATTTTTTTAATATTGTGAAACACAATATTATCTGTGAAATGTAATAGTAGATATCATTTTCTGTATCACATTTAATGATATTTTGATCGTACAAAATTTTCTTTTGCCTCTTTTTCAATTATACAATTGTTTTATATAATTCATCCAATCATTCAAAACAGTGCTAAACATTTAATATTGTTTTTAATACTGATACGATGGTCTATTAAACATTTATATTCTGTCACTAATGTTTTAAATAAGAAACTTTTACTTACTGTAATTGAACGATCAAATGAATGCAAACTTCTGCCAATGATACTGCTACTTCGTGTTTCTAACAATTTCGATTGTTTTTAATAATACGTCAGTACTGTCACGATCGCGCAACTGCCGTGAGCGATCGTGTATCCTCTTCCATTAACGAAACGGAGTTAAATGTATTCTGATAATGATTAGTTACAAAACGTTCACGTTAAACTTATTGCGTTAATAATAAATATCACTATAATATTCCTATATACGCGAAAATGAATGTGCGTATATCTGTCGTGTATTTTGTAAAAAATTATACCTATACCATTAGTAACTATTGCTCCGTGGACCATTGGTAAAAATGTTTTTTCTTTTTTTTTTATAAAAGTAATGAAACTTCCGTTATTCTTATCACTACTAACATCACATGTGCGGTACCCTGAATGCATTCAATCATGGCACGTGATCGTTTCCTCTTATATAATTTCCAAATGTAAACAACACATTTCGATACCGATTGTCGTGGATGAATTTGAAACTATAAGTTCGTCACAACAATTGATGGTCTACGTCGGTGGTGAACAGCGCCGTGAAGAACTGCGAGAACAATTTGCCTATGTACTGTTCCTCTTTGACCGGCCACATGCCCTCCAAGAAGCCAATATGGCCGCCGCGCGACGTTACCACAACAGCAACCTTTTTCGTTTCCGATATCTCCTTCAATGGGATCGCTGCACAGGCCGGGCAACGCGAACAGAAAACAGAAGATTAATTACACTGAATTGTTACGCGAAACGATTAAATGTCAATCTCTGAGAAGCTAATTTAAACCTTGAACTGGTTGAAATGGGTCATCAGCAGCGCTGAGGCATAATAGCGGCACATCAATCAAGTGCAATTTGTCGTGTATGGTTGCATTCGAGTAGTACTCCTCCACGTCTCTGTAGCCGAACTGTTTCACCGTGAAGTGCGAGTCGAATTCTCGTACGGTTTGGCTCTGACGAATGAAAGACATTATTCAAAAAACAAAAATCATTTCTGTTTTACCTGAAGGTATCATGAGTCTAAATTCAAACGCATCAGAAGGATACATTCAGATTTTTCATTAGATCAGAATATTTTTATGTATTCCGATCGTTTCTAAGATTCTATATAGTTGTTAAAATTGATTACAAATTAATAGATTGTTCCTATGCCTCAGGAAGCTTACTTTAAGAAGAGTCTCGATGTCCACATCGAAGAACCCGCTTTCTGTAGCGTAATGTAACCGCTGTACGTTTTTGCGCAGCGTGCTAGCCAGGTATTTATTCATCATCCGATTGAAGTAATTCTCTTCCGTGTTTTTCGCCGCGGCGAAAACGTTCCAAGGGACGGAAATCAGGAAACATCCTCTCAATTTATTCCGCGCCATAACGCCTTGCTGGGCTAGATAGTTACCCAGTATTAATCTGTAAATCCACCAGATATATAGAAACCATTAGAAACGACAATTGACGATAATTGAATCATTATCAGTGTAACTTTTAATTGGATCGGCTCGTCGGCTAAAATTCGAGCAGACATTCAAGGCAGTGTGAATCAAGTGTATGATTCATGTTCAGGATTCAACGGTTATACCACGCCAGTTTACCACGGTCAGAATGGTGGGAGTAACCTATGAGCAGCCTTGAGCGGTCAATTGATTTCGCTGTAACTTAGTAATAATTTCACATACAGCGCGCACGAATAGCACTTGCACAACCGACTCTTTTGCAAAAACCGTGTAATTGGACAGTATAATTCTCATCTGCGACACATTCAACCAACGGTTCTCAATCTACACGAATGGTGCACAAAACATTCCAAAACTATAAAAACTTGATCGCTAGGCTGTCGATCCTTATATAAATTCAAATTTCCAATTTAGAACAATAAAATTACAATATATCAGCAACTGCAATTAATTTTTATAGTATCCCCAGCGAAAATTAGAAATCCTACATTTCTTCGATCTTTTGTTTTCCTTAGTACAAAATTTGATTTAAAATCTAATAATTTTAGTTTCTTTAAGATTCATTAAAATAGTCAATATTATAACTGGTACAATATTGGAGCCTACAGAGTTCAAAGGTTAACCCCGTGCCGTATTTCTTTCTGAACTGTGATCGATCTAACTTTACAATAAGTTATTGAAAATAAGAGAAAATTAGTCTTATTCTCTCAACATATGTTCCACGGTATAATCATTGATAGCAGAGGAATAATATTAGCAAACAAATTCAATAATATTCGTGTTTGTTTAGTTCTATTTGAAATCTTGTGGTTAACACTAGGTATACGGAGTGCGTCAATTTGACGCATACTGAATTTTATAAACACTACTTGGCAAACGTTTATATCGGTTTTGGTTGATGCAGTTACAAGAATACGTAATAACCTAATTTTAAATCCCTAACTTCCAAGATCTAAATGGTCGAACATCAATTTCTAGGAACAACAGAATAAACCGGACAATAAATGTCCGTAAACGTGTTAAAGACGCTACACATTCGTTTCATATATCCATTCGCAGTGTACATTCTACGCAATTTTGCGCTTCCAATCAGCGCACAAGAATCTACAATCTACCGATCGTATTAATCGAACGACACGCGAGAGAGAAACGATTGAGAACCTATGTATTCCTAAGAAAAGAAATGCGTGCAAGTGCTTCTCGTATGGATTGCTCGAAACGATGGTTATTACCCTCCCATGGAGATCCCCGTCGCTCCGAGAGGCACATGGGGGTAAAGTTTCCTCACGTGTTCAATAACTTCGGACAGGTCGTCGCTGTTCGCCGCGCAATACGTCCGAGGAGTCTGCAAACGAGACGCAACCGTGAGCGTGATCCTCATCCGATCGTGCGAGCCGATCGATCGCCTACGTACCTTTAATTCTACGCCTCCCAGGCCCCTGTTATTGAAGATCACGCACCGTATGCCGACTTTTTTCGCAGATGTGACCAGACACTTGATGTACTCCGCCTGGCTCTCACCGGTCAGCCCCGGCAGAATGATCACGATCGGCGAGGTCACGGAGGATCCTTCCTCGGCCCAGTCCAGAGCCACTTCACCTCCGTCCGACAAGGTCAGGATTTCTCTGCGCGAGAACGAATTAATTAGACCGAGCCCAGTCGCGTGTAGGATAATTAGCTCTACCTCGAGCGACAACCGTTTGCCCTGTGATTTACACAAGTTTACTGTTCGATCAGCGGAGATTAATTGTACACTCGTTAGAGGCAAATATTTGCGAACTGAAACTAAGTTCTTAATTGGCAATAGTGTTCTGATTGCATATCACGAGGCAAGAGGTTCGTTTCAAAGAGACCCTTCGCAGTGTCCTCTGGATGCTGAAGAATGCTTGAGAAGCGAATATAACGTCGTGTTCGCTCTAGTAATTAAGTTCAAGGTAAACTCATCAACCTGCGATAAACAATCGGTGGTAAGATCCGCGCTCTGAGCAGGCTCGCTATAATGGTCTGCGCTCTTGATTCGAAGCACCATAAGGTCGGCCAAAATTTGTTACTGACCAACGGCACGTGGTCCTCGAGGAACGATCGGAACGGCCCGTTCGCGCATACCAGCATCGGCTTCTGAAATACGCCCAAGGGACTAATTATCTTTCGCATTCGACACTGAACGTTTGCCTGACTGTTGTTTCGACAAATGTTTCCTGGAGCTTCGAACGTGTTTCACCCTAATCGCACGTGTTTCTATAACGAATCGTACGATGCGAGTCGCAGTCACTTATGAGAATAAAAGGAATGAATAAAATGTTATCGTTTTTGGAAATGCAATATGAGATGATCAAAGAATTTAAGTAGAAAGTTCGAATGCGACACGAAGTCACATCGTGGTTCGTTTGGGGTTAACACTTTGACTGCCACGAGAATTCGAGCATTTGCATAATAATACTTATTCCTTCATAACAAAGGCAAATGGTATCAAAGTTAATTATTCATGCTTCGCTATCAGTGTGCATATATTTCACTATTATCTAGCTTATGTTACTGAATATTTGACAACGTGTTAATATTCTCACGTCGTCAATCGTGAGAACTGTGATTCCGTGCAAGATCGGATTCAATGTTTATTCAGAGCCCAATGATTCTTCGGGAATATTAAGGGACATTTTGAACAATTCCATTTTCATCGGGACAGTTACGTAACAGCCGGTAGCGTGTGCAGCGAATTCATTTCGCTTTGAAACAGTTTGTGATCTTTTTCCGAACATCGATAATATTATTCAGCGAGACAATTAGATTAGGCTACGTAATCGTAGGAAACGGAAAATGTGTCAGCTATTGTTCTATCCGTACCGGCGCGTGGTTTGCATACAACGGAACGAAACGATATTAATGTATACACTAGCATTCCGTGTTCATTATAAAAAGATGCACCGCAGGCGATTGTTTTCGGTTCCAGGGAAACGAGAACAGGTACAGTTTCCGGTATTTAACCCTTTGAACTCTGTAGGCTCCAATATTGCACCAGGAATAATATTAGATATTTTAATTAATCAAAGAAACTACCCTGCAATTATAAAATTTTCACACATCCAAATTTTGCTCTGAGGAAAATAAAAGATCTAAGGAATGTTATGGCATTATCATTTTCGCTATGGATACTATAAAAATTAGTTGCAGTTGCCGATAAATTACGAAACCATCTAAGGGTTAACATCCCCTAGCAAAGGCAGCGTTCTTATGCGAGCCACACGACCACGTGAATATTGAAACATTGTCAATCTTTATTCAAAACAGTTTATTTGCGGAACACAATGTTTCATTGAAATACTTCCTACTTTTTCCCGGCGACCTTATTTCTCCGTCCGTTACTCTTTTGAATAATTTATGATCTCGTTACGCGGTTGCAAAAATGATCCGAATAAAGCGCGCGATGCATCCCATTCATTCGTCGAATCCGTCTATTCAGAGACGCTTTATTATTCTCGACTGCCTCATTCGGACCTCGGCGATGCGATTATTAGCGATGGGCATTCGAATCTCAGCTTCGAGACGGTTTGAAATGTTTCCAAATACCGTCCCAGGAAAACTGAGATATCAACGTGTAATAACAATCCGAATCGTCTCGAATCGAACTCGTCGCGTCGAACGATTAACGATGTTCATCGGGAATGAGAGTTTTTGGTCACAGATTTAAAAGGATTCGAAATGTATGGGGGACCATCGGCAGCGGTTACCTGTTCCGGCGTTCGCGATACGGTTGCGCGCGCATTCACGCGGTGACGCGCGCGCAATTTGCCCGGTGCGAGTGCCACGGAGTTTTAAGGTCAAATTAATAAATCGTGCATCTCTCCTCGTGGCTCGCACGGACCACGAAGGGTCGTGCGACTCTTCGGGCCGCCTCGTATCACGGAAATCCTGATAGCGGTATCGGCGCGGTACAACGTCGATGGTTCGGCAAGTGCTCGATAAGGAACCTCGAGGGAAACAGCTCGAACTTTGCTTCGCGCGTGTATTCGCGACGAAATCGCGAGCGTTTATCGAACAGCACCGATAAGTCGGAAATGATAAACTTCGAGGTAAATCCCTCCGCCGGTGATTCAACCAGAGATTGAAATTTCGTCGTTGTTAAAAATTGTTGGAAGTAGTTTTTGATGATTTGGTAGCATCGTTTACTGTCACAGTCGTGTTAAAATGAGGTGTTATGTTGCTATGATTATAAGAAAGTTAGAAATGGTTGAAAGTAATTCTTAATTATTTGGCAGCACGTTGACCATGACAGTCGTATTGAAATTATGAGGTGTTATGTTGCTACGATTATGAGAAAGTTAGAAATAGTTGTTGACAGTAATTCTTAATTATTTGGTAGCATCGTTTACTATGGCAGTCGTGTTAAAATGAGGTGTTATGTTGTTATGATTATGAGAAAGTTAGAAATGGTTGTTGAAAGTAATTCTTGATGATTTGGTAGCACGGTTCACCAGAACAGTCAACGTGTCAAGATAAGGTGTTATTTTGCTACGATCATGAGAAAGTTAGAAATGGTTGTTGGAAGTAATTCTTAATTATTTGGCAGCACGGTTGACCATGACAGTGGTATTAAAATTATGAGGTGCTATGTCGCTACGATCACGAGAAACTAATTAAAAGAATGTTCACAAAGGCCGAAATATTTGAAGAATCATTGAAGCTTGAAATGATCACCAGCAACCGGCGTTTACGAACTGTTTCTAAATGAGTTTCTACGAAAATTTATAATAATGTAGGTTAGACAATATTATAATAGAAGAAATCTGACATAATTTTCATTACGACCAAACGAGTGACACATAAGCTCAAAATCCTGTTGACAGCGAACGCGTTACGTTTCCTCGCGTGAATGAAATTACGCGTGAGAAACGGCAGAGGTTGCGGCGCGAAGGACGAATTGATAATCGCGAGGAAAAAAACAGTCGCGACAGGCCGGCCGAAAACGACTGTCGATGTAGGTCCATAGGACAATGGGTGTCGCAGCGCGGCAATTACTCTTCCTCTGTGCCGGCGCGTGCCGATTCGCCGACGGCACGGTCGCGAAACGAAGACGCGGCTCGCAACGTGTCAATAACCCTTTGATCGCCACGGAAATCAATTGACGGTGCGAAACTCTCCGGGCGTGCTCCTCTTTTTTTTCCTCTCGTATCTGTTCAAATGGTGTCTTCAATAGAATCAAGGCAGTCTCGATATAGGCGCGACTATGAGCCAAACGCGGCGTTGATTGAGCTTAATGAAGGTTAAAAGTCTGCGGATAAACGATAACGTCTGCACCGCAGCGCGATCTCAAAATTACGATCCATGCGATTCCAATGAAACCATCAAACAACTAATACCATATCATTCCCTTGCAAGCGATACACGAAAGCAAACCGAACCGATTCTCCAAACGGAAAACGAATATCCGAACGTTTCACAGATCCACAATAAAAAGTCAATAGATCCCCGGTGACGAGCAAAAAGTCGATTGACGCAACGCGTTCGATTCCGTCGATGATATCCCAGTCCAACGGGTGGTCCGTAAAACGATCGACGCTGGGAGGGGATGAACGTTCTCAACGGGGGTGGCGATGCTCGAAAGTGAGCGGAACGTGATCGATGACTGCAGCCGGGGGCGGGGGCGGGGGAGAGGGTGGGGGGTCGGTTTACTCACTTTGACAACTTCGAAAAGATAATACACGCAGAATCCGATGCCCAGCAGCGCCCCGTAGTAGACCGTCGGGATGTCGAGGAGTGGCTCGAGCATGTTCTGCATGTCGTCGCTCTACCGATAGACTGCGCGTCCACCGTCCGACGTCGATGATGATGGCCAGGACCGTTCGACAATCCTCGCTCGCCGAATGCCGGTAGCCGACAAACCGATCCGCCGCGGCGTTCGGCACTGACATAGCGCGTCCACGCGCATGACGTTCAAATAATTGAACGGCCAACTAGCTTACCAGCGTTACACGAGCGACCGGTACCGATAGCTGCGCGGCGCGGCGCGGGCCTATACAGAGATACGCCTCGCTGTAGGTGTGCAGAGTCATCGCGAGTCGGTCACGTGCGCACGAGCGGATCCGCTCTCATACTCGCGGAGCGGGACTCGTCGGCACTGGACCAACACAACGTCGTCGGGACCGTCGGCGACGTCGCGCGCGAGCGCCGTCGGGCCTGTGCGAGCGGAGATTATGTAACGACACCATGAACTTTTGTATCGCCGCGCCGATGCAGCTGCGCTCCTCTTTCGGCCAATCCGCGCCGCGTCGAACGGTGTAAATGCGGTCATCGAGGGCCGACGATTCAACCGATAATTCGCGGATTAATCGAATGGGAATGCCGGGGAACGAACGCTGCGGACCGGTGGGACGAAGTTTCGGTGGGTTTGGGTTGGGTGGATTTGAGTTCGGGGGATTCTGGGTGAATCGGGGAAGGGATTGATTCGCATGGGTTTTATTGGGTCATTTATTGATATTCATCGAGTGGGAATGATGGGGAATTAATTGGGAGAATGAAGGTTTAACACTTTTTCTGTTTCGCAGTTATTGGTATCTTCGAAGTGTTGAATATTCGAGAGGATTTTGAAAATAGTTTCACTTGAATACTATGGTGAATGTCTGATGAAACCGAAAATAATCTATTGTTAGAGTTTTTATAGAGACTACACTTCATGAATTGGGAGAATGAAGGTTTAACACTTCTTCTGTTTCGCAATTATTGGTATATTCGAAGCATTGAATATTCGAGAGGATTTTGAAAATAGCTTAGCTTGAATACTATGGTGAATGTCTGATGAAACCGAAAATAATCTATTGTTACAGTTTTTATAGAGATTACGTTTCAATCGTATCAAATGCTCGGTTCTAGTGTTAGAAAAAGGGTAGGTCTGGGTTAGGTAGCTTGAGTTCCGATGATTCTGGGAGGTGAATGATTGAGAGTCGATTATCGCAGAGGGAATGGATTGGGATGGTTTTTATTGAATATTCGATTGATCGAATGGGAATGATAGGGAACCAGGAGACTGCTGAAGGATCAGTAGAAATTTGGTTGGGTCTGGGTTAGGTTGCTTGAATTATGGTGGTTCTGGGAGGTGAATCATTGGAGAGGGAATAGATTAGGATAGTTTTTATTGAATATTTAATTAATCGAATGGGAATAATAGGGAACCAGAAAACTGCTGAAGGATCAGCAGTGAGAGAAACGAAATTTGGTTGAGTGTGAGTTAGGTAGCTTGAGTTTCGATGATTCCGGAAATTGAATCATTGCAGAGAGAATGGATTAGGATAATTTTTATTGAATGTTTGATTAATCGAATGCTAGGGAACTGAAAAACTGTGGATCGATCAGTAGAGGAACGAAATTTCGTTAGGTAGCTTGAGTTCCGATGATTCTGGGAGTTGAATGATTGAATATTTGATTAATCGAATGCTAGGGAACTGGAAGACTGGATCGATCAGTAGAGGAACGAAATTTTGGGTTTGGGTTAGGTAGCTCGAGTTTCAATGATTCTGAGAGTTGAAAGATCGACAGCGTATTATCGGAAAAGCAATGGATTAAGATAGTTTCCATCAAATATGCATCTTGATTAGGTCTCGCCAAGCGATCGTTGTACAATGATTGAATTCGTCAATTGAATATTGAACCAAAAAGACCAATCATACGAGGCAAAGAATGAAACTCGTATTACATCGAAGCTAAGCACCGAATCTTCCTCGAATTCTCAACGCGAATAAAAGGCCGTTCGCCCCTACCGAGCTTTTAAAAATATTCTGGTCTAGAATAGATTCGGGAAAAACGCTAGGCGGATTGGAACATGTATAAAGCAACCTGGAGAAAGCGGTCGCCGACATCTTTGTTTTTTTTTTTCAAACCCGTTGCGCTAAAGTTTCATTGAATATTCAAGTGCCGTAATCTCAGTCTCATGTTTCCTCTTCCCAGACATGTAAACACCTAGATACGTTTGCGGTTAATACTGCGGCAAAGATCACTATCTGATCGAGCAAATAATCTATACAGCGTGCAAATATGCTGATCTATCGTGGAATATAAATTTTTCATTAGAAATTTCTTTATCCATAAACGCGATATCGCGTAGCAATCATAGAACTTTGAGTTTTCGCGTCTAGCTTCCGTTTTTCGTCCATCGGTGTCGTAATTCGCTGAACCTGATAATATCCCATTGATTCAGCTGTACTCGGGTTACTGTACAACGGGACGTATCGCTCTTCGGATAATCTGCCAGATAGAAATGGAAAAAGATACGTTTAATTAAATTCAATTCGCCTTCCTTATCGTCGCACTGAAGCGTTCGCATGCTCGATATAACATCAATAAAGATATCAAACGATGAATCTAACGTTAGGATAAAACACTGGAACGCTGATAATGCTTCTCAACCCATCGCCGCGCACTGTTCACTTTAAAATCGTGCCCACAGACGCGGTTCTCGTTTAATTGTTTGTTTTCACATGTTCCGGTCATAAAGAACTGTTACGTCAGTTTTGAAGAATAAACAAATGCATTAGTACTGTCCACCGCCAGGTTTATGGAACATGTCAATAACGTACGTCGGATTGTATATCATTTGATGAATCTACATTGATTCTGACCGATGCAATTGCACTTAATTGTCCATTTGTAGAATTCTTATTTCCAAGACTTAACTGCGGAGCATTTGATACGATCGATATACCTATATAAAAATCGTAACAGATTTCCTCATCAGAAGTTCATTGTAGTATTCAAACGAAACTTCCAAGATCATCTCAAACATTGAATGCTTTTAAAATATCAATAACCGATAAACAAAAAATCGAAATTTTCACTGATACGACAGTTCCAATGTCGAATGAATTTTTCTAGAAGCAACGTGAACTATAATCATCCATAAACCCATTGTGAACTTCAAAAGGTAAACGTGTACCAAGAAGAACGACTCCTTTATTAAACAGTCTTGTACATTTCATGAACATAGCGACATTGTATTGTATGGCTGATTTTACTCGCTTCGATCTCGGTAGAAAACCGTCGAATCACGAACGACCATCAATCGCGACAGATTTCGAATATTCAAGGTCGTACGTTGGTTCGCGCAGAAATTCATTGAGAACGATGCGAGTATCGATTATGGCACAATTCGACGATCGTAACGAAAAATTCTGTTATACGGTAGACATGGAGGATCGCGTTCAATAACTCTCATAATGGGAACGACGACCTTGGACAGCTGAAATCTCTGCTCGTCGTTCGATTTTCCCACCGTCAGACGGATTTAGAAACAGAATCGTGCTCACGAGGCTGATCTTTCTGTAAATACGAGATCAGAAGCGAACGTGAGTTCTATGCTTTCCCGGAAGCTCTTCGGAATAAAAGACTTCGCCGAATTCGATTGCTTAATTGTTTCCGTACGATTGTTTCGATATGTTCTATAAATGCATCGTCGCCGCAGTCGATCGACTGCGGTGCTATTTGCGGGATTGACAGACGATTCAGGCACTTCGCGAATACCTTAGCTGTATTTCCTGTACGGGCGACGTCGGCGAACATGCACTGGTTAATTGGGGACCGGCTTTCGAAATATAATTAAGCTATCGAAGAGAAGAAGGCGTTTCTTGGCGCATCTTGGTAATTGGAAAAGAATAATATACTGTGATGAAAGTCTCGAAAGCTTCTATGAAAAAGATGTAGGATATCGTTCAACGAATCAACATTGTTTTCGTTAGTTTTCAACTGTCTCTGGTTTCGCAGGGAATTCTAGAAACAAAACTTCCGCCACGATACAGCGATAGCCAATGGAATAACGTGAATACATTAGAACGATAGGACTTGATAAATTACGTAATAAAGGATAACGAGTAAACGATAATTATAGGTTTGATTAACATTTGCGATGCTTTAATTGACTCCAAAGACGTGTTAGGCATTCGGTTACCATACAAATCGATCGAATCGATATTAAACGAACTAGACTAACATTGAAGTTAAACCTTGGTCTCAGGCGAGCACTCGAGCTTTTAAAATTCACGATACACCTGATGACACTCGCAGCTTCGCGCGACGCACGTATACATGGTGTCATACAAATAAATCGCCAATTGCGCGTATCGTGTAAATTGTAATTTCCTTTAAATAAATTAATCCAATAAACTATTCGAAACAAAAAAAGGAATAAAAGGTACATATTCCATAAGTGTCAAGAAAATAACGTTTAAACTACAAAAAGAAAAACGATCGACCTTTGTGTTTAAATTCAACTCGAGTTCTTTATCGCGAGTTTAATTCGATATAAAACGAGGGGTTAATCACGCCGGTGCCTACGTAAGTCAGTGACTCCGCGCTCGTCAGCGTACCGTTCGCGTTCCGAACAGCGAAGCTTCAACTTCCGCGAACTTCGCAGCTTCGCCGTGGATCCGAGAAGTTCCGGCCGGCGAGGCGTCACCGGCGAAACTTTATCTTACCCTCGCAGCCTCGCTGCACACTTTTCATCGTCAATTACAATTTTCGCGCCTCCGTTTCCAGCGCTATTGTACGCTCGAATTAAAGTTCAAGGACCATGCCAAGTGAAATGGACCAATGGGAGCACGATCGCGTGACAAATTTAATCGCCGTTAATGTTTGCATCGAACCCATCCTCCGAATGACGTTCCTCCGTTCCATTCTTTAAATCTGTATTCCTCGGCGACGAACGTTCGATAAAGTCAACGTCGACAGACGAAAAGAAACCCAACAGATGAAAAATCAATCAATTAATTAACAGAAAAAGGAAACTACGTTCTGATCTCTTTGACTAATAACATCGTTTGTTCGCGAGTTAGTCGGTCCGCGAAGGGTTAACGCTCGAGATGCGAGACATCGTCAGGTATTTTCACATACGACTAGCAACACGTTCAGCTCGCGAACCGATCGTGACAGCATCAGCTCTTCAAAGCTCACGATAAATGAAATTCGAACATCCTCCATTAATGACGCGTCGACGAAACATGAAATTTGTTCGTTGGTCGATCTGTCTACCGACAGATAGATTGCTAACGTCACAAGGACGTCGCGCCTTAAATTACATACAAATCGTTCCTCGACGAGCTTACAAAAGGTATTTCAACATCCCGACATGGTCTGCGTGGCTACTACCGATGCACCTTAACCTTACGTCTACAAAAATAAAGTCGCACGGGGCTGGAAGTATAGTATGCACCTCGTGGGAAGCGTCCGATCGATTTCCGTGCGAACTTTCTTAGCGTGAATCGAGCGTCCGGATACGTAGAATATAGCAATATACAGTCACGCTAACAAAGTTTACAGAGAAGTCCTTCGGACGTTCTGTGCCGAGGGTTCTTATCGCTAATAAATACAAGAATAATAGTAGCGAGCGCACGTCGCCATTGTTTCCGTCGCACAGGTACGTTAGAGCTCGGACTTGTCTCCTCGCTTCTCGTGAGTGGTGTACGGAGTGGGATGTTGAAATTTCTTCTTATATCATGAGCTGCGACCGCAGCTCGACTCGCGCATGTATTTCGCCCAGGTGCGGGTCGGCGACAGGTCTCCCTTCCTGAGCCTGCGCTGATCGCCGCTCGCCTGGTCCACGAAGTTGCGATAGGTCTCCTCGTCGTAGGTGCAGGTCAGGCTCTTCCGGAGCTTCGCGGCGCCGGTCTCGAAACTGGCCGGCTGGCTGCCCACCAGCACGTGGAGGTCGTTCTTGACCTGCACCGCCCAGTCCCACATCTCCGCCACCGAGCAGTTGCACACGAACGGATTGCCCAGCAGGTTCACCGACCGCAGGCGCGGATTCCACTTGAGCAGCTTCGGACTGACGTTGCTGAGATTATTATCGCTGAGGTCCAGGTGCTCCAGACCATGCAGCTCTTTCAAACAAGCCAGATTCTCTGGGCCAGAAATGTTATTGCCGGACAGATTCAGCTGAGTGATGTGCTTGGTGTCCGCGAATAGGTTCTGGTTCAGGTGCACCAGGTTGCAGTTGCTGAGGTCGACGATCTCGAGATTGGACAGCTGACTGGGAAGCAACGAGCCGTCTTCGGGAACCTCCAGAGGGTTACCGCTGAGCCTCAGCTCGATTATGTCCGTCTTCTCGCGGTCTCCGAAGACTTTCGGGTCAATGGGAGTCTTGAGGTCGCAGTTGTTCAGCTCGAGGCTCTCTAAGCGGGTCAGGTTAGCGAACAGAGCCTCCTCCAGAGTGTGCAGCTTGTTCCCGGAGAGGACTAGCTTCTTGAGTGAAGTCATGTGGGCGAAGGTGTTATTGCCGACGTAGCCGAGGTTGCAGTAGGACATGTCTAGGTACTCCAGAGACTCCAAGGGGTTCAGGAGGCTGACGAACGCGTCCGAGAGAGGGTTGTACGAGATGTCGAGCTCCTCTAGGTGCTCGAACACGTCGAAAGCGTTCGGCAGACGCCGCAAGCTGCAGTTGCTCAAGGACAGCTTGTGAAGCTTTGGCAAATGCCGCAGAACGGCGGTCAGGTCGGCCGCGAACATGGGGTTGCCGCTCAGGTTCAACACGCGCAGCTTGCTGGCGTTTCTAAAGGCCTCTTCGGACAGGCGGTCCTGCAGGTTGCAGTTGGAGAGGTCCAGCGACTGCAGGCTGTGCAGGTTGTGGCCGAGAGTGTTGCCTACGTCCAGGTGCCACAGCTCGTTGTAAGCGAGGTTCAACTGTCGCAGATAGAGGTTCCTCGCGAAAGCGTCGCCCGGTAGATTGGTGATCCCTGTCTTGTGGATGTCCAGGTGTTCCAAGCGGATCAGAGGAGCCAGCACGTTGGTCCAGCTCAGAGCGCGCAGGTCGTTGTCTGCCATCTCCAGCTCGCGAAGATTCTCCAAATTCGAGAACGCTTCCGGCGATATGTGAGTTAAGTTACAGGAATTCAACTTGAGGTACTCTAAGTTGATGAGATGGTCGAACGGGCCTGGCTCTATCCTGCTCAGCGGGTTATGAGACAGGTCGAGCCTGTTCAGGTTGGTTGTATTGTGGAAGAATCGCGTGTTCAACCTGCGTATGCCGCACGAGTTCAGGTCCAGGTGCAGGAGAGTCCGACAATTCAGAAGAGGACCCTTCACCTCGTCCAGGGGGTTGTTCTGAAGCTCTAGTGTGATGAGACCTGGACTATCGCTGTTGAAGGATGGAATCAGTTATATGGTATCATGTGACAAACACGCGTGAGTAGTAATTAACCCTTTGCACTTGGAAGTTTTTCACTGGAAACATTTAACATTCTTTCACAAGATAAAGACGATATTCCTTGAAACTAACTATTTTATAAATATATTATAATATATATTATATTAATAATAATATATATATTATAATATAATATATAATTTAATATAATATATAATATAATATAGTATATAATATATAACATAATACATAATATATTATAATATATAATATATTTTATAACATAATTTAAACTATTTTATTACAGTATTTCATGTATCGACGCACTATACAAAGTTCTACATCAAGCATCAGTTTCACCTCGTCAGATCAATTGCTGACCGAGAGTCACCTCCCAAGTGCAAAGTCTCAAAGATCGTCTCACCGATGAACTCTCACCTGAACGCTTCGGCATCGACATGAGTGATCGCGTTCCACGAGAAGTCCACCTCGAGCAAGTACGCCAATCCGGCGAACGACTCGCGCTTGAGCTCGGTCAGCCGATTGTGCGCCATCTGCAGACGCCTGATCTTGATGTCATTCGGGAACGGGCCGACCTGCGCGATGTTGTTACCATTCATATCGAGGACGTAGACATTGGGGCTGAGCTCGTCGTAGGGGATGTTCGTCAGATTGCTCTCGGAGCAATCGGTCACCCAGTTGATGCGGAAGTAATGACAGTGGCAGTCGACGGGGCATTCTTGCTCCACCAGTTCGCCATTGTAGGCGAACGTCGACGCCATAAGACCGGCTACCAACAGCAGTAGCCTCACCATCTTGGCGAACGTGATATCTGCAAGAAAGAACCGTCATTAACTCCTTAATCCTTCACGTTCCCTTAATCAAGAGAAACGAAAACAGAACCCACAAATACATTCGTTCACGGAGTGATCATTATATCGCCGCGATATACAAATTACAGGTGAATAGCAAATATACTCGAGCGAAAGAGGGAAATACCGGTGCACTGGTTTACATCCAGCCGCAGCCGCAACGCTCATTGTAGTGCATTGCCAACAAGATAACCGTCGAGTACTAATGGTTTAAAGCAAGTGGAGCAATTGTCAGTTAGAAACGGGACTTCGCAATTGACGGTCGGTAATTCGAAGCAACAATGCACGGCGCCACGGGTCGTTTACCCAGAATCCTCGATACCTCCCGTAAAGCACCCTTCAATACTCCGCCCTTCCGTCGAGTACAATGGAGTACCAAAAGGAACCGGGACTTGAAAAGTCTCGTTCGATGTAACCGGCATTACCGTTCGATCTGTCTTCAACCTCTCGTTATCCAATTCTCCGACCGCGAAATTTCATTCTAACGAAGCCGCGTCGTGAACGGCTAACGGGCAATCGCGTCCCATCGGAATCAAGTTCGCCGGAATTCAATATCGTCCAATGGCAAAAACATTCGTACGGAATAGATTATTCACGCGTTCTCCTGCCCTTCCCCCTCCACTGGCCCACCCCGGTCCTCGTCGCCGCTCCGCAACCCTGCCAGCCCACTCTACCGACCACTACGATCAGTCCACTGATCAAACACGCGCGGCTAATGGAAGTAATTTGTACGCATTAAATTCCGCGGGCAATCATCTTCATTACAAGGGATGAATAACATTCGAGCAAGTTTTCATGTCGGCCAGCATTGGTCGACGTGCGAAAGAAACAGCGTCGCTTACAGTGGCGGCCCGTGGATTGTGTTACTGGGGTGCTGCTCCGGAAAATTTGGAGATTCTGTTTTCACCCTTTAAGGACGAATGAAGACACTAACGAGATCAAAGTCTCGTGTTTCTGATAATAAGTTGAGAACAAATGATTTTATTACTGAAACAGCAAGGGAGCAGTGAATTGTTTCCTGTTTGTCTATTGTTTAAGCATTCGATGCGTAATTCGGCAGGATCTGCCTTAATTTTCGTATATTTTAAATAATCTTCGAATGTCGTCGTTTTGGTGATATCAAGCTTTCAAATTTAACTTTCTTTCGCGAAAGGTTTTCAATACTTTGAAAAATCCTTGTTCGTAAAGGGTTGAAATGTTTGTATCTTTTTTATAAATTGGGGTGGCTACTGATGTTAACATTAAAACTACGGAGCACTTATAGTGATTCTTGACAATTTCTTTATAGAAACTGCAAACGTGGATTTATTAAAATTCGAATGGCTTTAAATTTTAGATTATATTAGTACTATTTTTGCAGCTCATTAAAATTTGTATTATCCATATGCAATTGGATAGTACGAATTGCATTATTATTATTATTATTGCACGTTGACCTAATTGAATATCACCGCATTATTATTTAGATAATAATTTGATTTTGTTGAGGGTCACCGGTGACCAGTAGCATTCAGCGTGTAAATACCAAATTTTATAATTTTACTTCATCAAATTAACTAGTAACTCTCAAGTGCAAAGATTTAAATGTTATAAAATTTGATATTATAATAAAACGAGATATTATATTTGATTGAAAATTATAAAATTTCATATTATAATTTTCCTACATCAAATCAACTAGTAATTAAGAATCACCTCTCAATTACATAGGTTTAAATATTATAATATCAAATTTTATAATTTTCCTACATCAAATCAACTACTAAAATTCACCTCTGAACTACAAACTCTCAAATATTATAACATCAAATTTTCTAATTTTCCTCCATCAAATCAACCACAAACTAAGAGTCACCTCCAAGCACAAAGCCTTAAACATCATCAACAATAACAAATGTAAATTGTTTCGCAGTTCCACACCTACACGCGATCCGCCGGCAACTTCTAACCAGACATTACTCGAAACTCAAACGGCAAGGCTCCCAACAGAACGTTACTCGTACCATGCTCCGCTGCCCTCCAGAGCTGTACAGTTCGCCCACGGCTTGGACCATTACCATCCCCGCTGAAAGACGGGCTGGGTGGGCGCATAAGCGGGGTGAAGCCGTATTTTCCTCCCTTTTCAATTCCCGTTTGTATTTCTCGCTGTCGCCCCGCCTTTGGCGCCACAAATCTCTCCACGGTTTTTCGAGTTCCCCTGAATACCGAACCCAACGCGAACGCGGCGACGGTGCGTGCGGGGGGGGATCCCAGTCATTTGCATTCAGACACCCGGCTTCGAGACATTCATACTTTTTGCAAATATCGGCTTCTTTATATGCGGCAGCTTCACGGCTACTCGAGCATCGGGCGTCGAAGAAGACACGCCACCCGAGCGGAATTCATGGCAAATCCCCGGGAGTCTTTTCGTTAGCCGAAGCGATTCGGTTCTTCCTTCCACCGATACTCGGCCCCCCCGTGCATCCCCCTCCGACCGACGCCGTCCGAGAGAGTTTATTCCACGTCCCGCCGATTCCACTGAGTTGCTCTTTTCTTTTCGCCGCCGGGATTCTTTTATCCGGATAAATCCGATGACGCGACTGATTTCTCGTGCCGCGGGTTATTAAGACGTTCTACGCCACGTGCGCCATATTGGTATCGTATCGGTCACCGAACCGATTTCTGTGAGAAAATATATGCGACCCCTTGCTCTGTGATTTAGTTCGTCGACGCGACTTTGTTGGCGAGCATTCGTTGGAGAAAGAGAAGTTTTATGGTCATTCTGTGTTTCCTTCTGTATTACTCTACGTGAAAATTGTTTTTTTCAAGATAGACACGTTTTAGCATTGCGGACGAATGTCGGCATTTTGCTGGGATCGAACTTCCATGTTTGGAATACCCAGTTGTGAACAAATGATTTAACTGTTCGAACAGCAAGAAATCAGTACACGGTTTCCTTGTTGTCTATGATTTAAGCATTCAGTGTTTAATTTAGCAGAATCTGCAAAGGTTTTGTATACTTTCAACAATCTTCGTCCGCAAAAGGTTAAATAAGTATATAATATAATACAATAATATATATAATATAATATAATAATATGGAGTGTATTTATTTGTAGATATTATGGTATTTTTATTATTTATTAATTTTTTATTAAACCTAGGGCCTAGGATGTAATTGATAATGGAAGAATATTTAATTTGAAGTCGAGGCAATCGAACAATGTTTATGTTTGTCACATTCTATTTAAAATAGAATTCGAGTCTCGTTATTGTAAGGCGAGGGGTTAAGGGGCATTACGGATGGTATGCGTTACAAAGCAGCGAGAAGACAAAGGAACAATGTGAAAATATATAAAAGTTACCAAAAACTTGAATATAAGTTATTTTATGGAAAGAATCAATATAATTCATACGCAAAATATAACCGGAATTTCCGTGGCGGGGACCTGTTAACCCTTTGCACTTGAAAATTTTTTATTAAAAATACTGAATATTTTTAGACGAGATGTAAGCGACATTCTGCGTAACTAATCAATAAGGAAACATACATGAATGAATAAACAAAGCTATTTTGGTTCAATACTTTGCATATATATAATTATTGCACACATATATATGTGTACAAATTAAAAGAAATAAAAAAGTAATTTATATATATAATATATTTTAATATTATATTTTAAAATTATGTTTTACATATACAAAACTTTATTGTTTTGCAATATATAAATCAAGTGGTGACTGAGAGTCACCTCTCGAGTGCAAGGGGTTAAAAATGAAGCAGTTACGGTTTTAATTTCTTCGCAGCAGCCACAATCATGTAAACAATATAGCTACGTTTTGAACTTATGCAAACCATGCTTTGTAATTTCCATTACACTTCGCGGGATAAAATATTCTATATTGCTACGAAGTCCTTGGCTTTTTTTGTTGTTATAAAATCAGTCGAATAGATTTATAGTGTTTAGGAATGAATTGAAATTTATGGTGATCCTTGTAAGTGGTTGTTTATTACGATTTATAGCATATGGTGATCGTATTATACGAGTGACGATTATAAATCATTCGTGATATAATGTGATTATCGAATGGATCGATAGTGCATCGATAATCGGAGAAATAATAACAAAAGAAACGACACAAGGGAAATGAATCAGTACAGTGAGTCAATACTACGCTCTGAATCACTGAACTGTCAAAGCAACTATTTCCAACCTTCCTGTTTTCTCGATGAATAAATTAGCAACGACACTCCTCTAACCAATAACAAAATTAATTAACACACTCCCTTACATACTACCACAAAAATCACAAAAAAATATAATTCCTACAATCCTCACGATTTCGAACCAATTTTTCCAACCTAATCAATTCGACAAATATTCAACAAATATAAACACTTGACAAAAAGAATCCAACAAAATATACTACACTAAAGGTAACCAGTAATCACTTGAAAATAATTACTCAAAAATAAAACGAACATGCACATATCAAGTACAACAATTATTCAAAAGAATTTCACGAAATGATCATTCGGGGGTAACTTACATACGCAGGGACGTACGATCGAATCGAATCGTGAAAAAAACGTCTCGCAGCGATCGATTGTAATCGAGAGTGACACTTATATTGTCGCATTCGTGATCGTTCGGAAGATAGAAAAGCACATGTTACGTACCGGAAAGGTGTACCCTTCCTTCCGCTCTGGTGAAGTTAAATCGCAAGCGTTCCGTGGATTCGGTCGTGGCACTGGGCAAAGATAGATTGAACTGTGAGTTTACTGGGACCCGGTTAAGTTAAACCGTGTCTGTCTGACCGAGGTCAGGGTAAAGGCTACTGACGCGCACTCTCGTTCTTTCTGCGTCGCATTAGTCTCGCTACGCGCGGCGTCTTCCACGGGGTGTTATATTTACCTCCCTCCTTTCCTCGTCGCGCGCTATCACGCACACGTATTCACGAGTATTTTGGAGCTGTGTGTGCCATTCACGCGGGCTTGATCGACGGTAAAAAAGAAATTGGCAGACGTCGAGACCGTCCTATAGACTGTATCCTAACCTCGTCATCCTTTTCGAAAAAACAATGAAATAAAATCCAATGAAATTTATCACACATTAATAATTAATGAATTCATCTGCTAATTTTCTTATTCGGTAGAAACGTCTCACTGAATTTCATTGTTACGACGAAAAAGGGTACAACAAACTGAGAAATATACACGCATGCGCACACAAACTAACCCTTTCAAAGCCGCGTCGTATTCGTGTTATTCGCTGTGGGATTCGATGGACACCGTGATAGGTTTGTTAAAATGATTTTCTATCACTTCCACGGCGAGAGATTTTTAATGGGAGATTTATTCGTATTTAAATCTGATCGAGACTGCCTCCGTTAGACGGTAGGAAATATCTTAAAATAACTAACGCGTCGCGGTCGTATTGCACATGACACGAGGAACGTTGCATATTCAATGACCGCTGAAAAAATCAATTAATCGATTTGTCGTGTTTATTTTGCACTCGGTGAACTCTGTCACGTGAGCGTGCATACGCGTATCCGTGCAGAAATAAAACAATCTTTTTTTACTGTACCTATTATCTGTCCTGCTGATCACTGTTTCCTACGGTTGTTCGCGCGAGTAACACTTTTAACATCGAATATCCAAGAGTTAACGATCACACTGAACTGGACACTGGTGACATAACACGCGCATGCGTCCTATCAGTTTCATCGAACGGTAATTTTGGAAATAATTTGATTCCAGTCACACGGTTCAGAAACCACGTTCAACGTATATAACACACAATTAAATATATACATGTATATACACATATATACGACGATTTGCTTTCTTTATCATCGACAATTCTATCTCGAAATTTAATCTATCCCGAGATAACGCGTAACGCGAATTCCAGACGGCAATGAGCCAACGCTTTTCTTCGTTTATAAGAATTCTACATGCACACGTATATGTTTCAAGGTGTACGACTTAGGTTAGGACCAAACCGAGAGATGGGGCGACCAATTGTATCATTCGAATGCCGGCTACGCAGTACGCATAGGAAATATTCTCACACGTGCGAAACCTCGCAATCGTGCCAGCCGGACTGACGAATAAATGTACGAACAATACGCAAATTATAAAGAAAAATGAGAGATAAACCTCGAATCACAGTGATTCGTTTATCTCTACTCGGGAGCAGCCCGTTTGTCTATGAATCTAGCATGGTAATTATGTTAATAGGTTATTTTTGCGGCGATCGGCGTAACACAGTGAACCTGCGTGCACCGTTGGACGGCCGGCGGAGGACAATGGGAAATCGATATGGCTTGGATATGGTACGTGTCACTCGGTGAGTCTGAAAGCGTTTGTTCACGTAGTCGACGCGTGATTGAGTGATGAGTGCAGCACGTCGGATTCTGAAGAATCGTATTCGGCAGAATTGGAAGCGGAGGTCAGGCATTACGCCAGGCATTGCGAAACCTCAGGGAATAGGGATCTCATGATCTTGACTAGGAACAACGACCTGCCAACCCCACGCTCCGTGTCTCTGCGGCCGGACGGCGGAGCGAGAGAGAAGGCGCGTGCATCGATTAACTTTGCAATTGACATTAGGTTTCCCGATAACGTAGCTTTGAATTATCGCCTGAGATTAATTTCCCGCTTTAGACCACGGTCACGGTGTCTTCCTTTTTTCAAGCTGAGACGAGAGAAGCTGGAAGCACGATAAATGCGTCACACGACTGTTAGTTGTTTCCTGGCCTCGTGGCTTTGTGAAACCGGAAGTGCCACCTGTAAGGCGAGGCGTTAACACGTTGCGTGGATTATTTTCAGATAACTGAATTGTGCAAAAAAACTCAGATATGTTATTATGTAATATATTTTAAATAGATAATTCCAAATTTTATATTTCTTTCAATGCTGTAATTAGCGAAGTTGCAAGTGTCTATATAAAGAGATTTCTTTACCGGTACGCAATCTGTTAAACTATCAGATGGGTTGAGATGATTCCTGATTTTTTCTGAGACAATTACTGAAAAAGTGAGAAATCTTGAAGGAAGTTGATTTAATAATATATTGAAATATAAGCTAATGAAATGTGAATGAACACAGAAGTTTCATAAAGAAATTTATAAAAACATAAGTGCTTGGTAGCAATGAAGGAAATGAAGGCTTTTATTATTTCTATTAATGTTTTTATCGACGATTAATGTCAATGTTAATTTATCATACAATCACAATTACTATATAACGTTAATTTACTATTATAGATACATTCGTGGAACACGAACAGCTAGAAGCATTCGACCAGTTAGAATCATTGAATGAACAAACCGGCTGTACGTAACAGTGATGTAACACGGGGATTTATCGGAGCACATGTTTTCCTAAGCGTCCCGCACATTTCTTTTTCCGTTTGCCCGAGGATTACACGTAACGCACAGTTTACTTCTCCGGCGAGTGTCATGCTGTTTATTCATGACGGATGAACGCAATTATCAGGGTGTAAGGTCGCACCATTGACGTCTTGTTAGCATGCAGGGAATAATAAAAATTCGAGCATCGGCGTTTCCTATAGAGATAATAGAGCACGCGTCGATAGGACGTTACGAAAATTTATGAATACGTAATACTGCAGAATCCGATATTCCATAAATTAATATCCCGTATATTCATTAATAATGAACTCGATTATACCCCGTATAATTTCTCTATCGGTGTAATTACACGGTCTCGGGAGGATATTAATCCGGTGGTCCGCGTTGTGTAACAATTAATAAGCGGATTTTAAAAGGTTCCTACGAACGTTATTAAAAATCTTGCCGATCACGCCGGGAACGATGAACGGTATCTTTATCGACGTTCGATCGAATCACGCGGTTGATTTATTCGACGCCAGATGGCGCGGGTGTATCATTTGCATCGGATAACGCAAAACGGTGTCCCCCGGTGGCGCAAAAAACAGCATTATTATCTTTCCCAACTTTCGTAGGCAAGAACCGATACGGTTATTACCATTAGCGTCCCCGCACGCGGATTACGCGAATAAATTATCTCCAGATTATTTTTGCCCAGCGGGACGCACGCGTGTCCGACGTCCCCCCGGTTAATTAGCGAAACGTATGATTTCGCATTATCGCATCATCGCCGGTGAAAAGGAAGGAAACACCTCCGTACGGACGTCCTTCGAACGGTGTCCCGACGATCCCGGTGAATTAAAGCGATAAAGCATTATCGCCTGGACGTATCAAATTTAATTAAGCCCGGGGCCGCGTTCGCGTTCCGGCTCGCGGCAAAAACCACCCGGGGCAATTGTTTCTTCTGGTTATAGATTTACAGCGGAATTATGGCAGTCGCGACCGTGTATTTTTTGGCGCTTATACTCTCCCCCGAAATTATGTGAGAATGACTTTGGCGTGCGGCCAACGTTCCGCAGAATGTGCGGAGACAACATGTACTTACGGAGCAACGAACTTTCGGGAGCGTGACTTTGGCGAACGCTCCTCTCCTTTTTCGCGAGCGGGCGGTTTCTTGCGATAAAGATTTGTGCGCGATCCCCGCTCCCCCGTGATTTTTACATCCAACGGTTCTCGTTAGTTCCCGTGCGGGATGATTTATGGCGCCGCAGATATTATTCCGCGGAGGAACTTATGCTCCGCCCCTGCCATTAGTGTAAGCATTAATGCGGAAAACGCGTCGCGGTCTTTCGAAGGAAATTTGGGTTTTTATGGTGGACTGTATGGGTATTTCGTGGGTGTGACTGGGTAAATGGAATTCGTCTTGAAATATTCTGGACATTGTACACGCGAAGCTAATTTTACGGAGAGTAATCTCAAAGTCATAGGTCAATGTGCCATTGTTATCCTATTGTATGACTGTTATCGGGTTGTAACAACCATGTTTACTAAGAATCTTTTACTACTTTGTTAACACTAGGAGTACAGGGTGGGTCGAAATGACCAATTTATAATTTCTTTTACAATTATTACAAAGGCGTAGACGGTTCTTTAGAAATAATTGACCCTTTGCACTCGGAAGATTTATTCCGAGAAAATCTAGAAATATTTTAACAATTCGTAATGAGATAAAGATGATGTTTCGTGAAACTCGAAGAGAAATCACACGCGTATTGGAGAACAATGCTGTTTCATTCCAATATTTCTCAAACTGATGCATTACACGTATTTACGCTGCTAAGCTCGTGTGATATTTTACTATCGACAATTCAAAGAAATGCAACAAAATTTTCCACTTCTCGTGGAAGTTTCATTTGAAGATAACACATGATAACAGCGAAATAGTTTGCTTTGATCCGTGGGTAACGAACATTGTTCTTAAATTAGTCTAGAAATCTTCGTCCCGAGTCATTGTAAGCAAGGGGTTAAATATCAAACTTTACAGTCTCAGCAACTATCACCTAAAATTCACATCATACCAATCCTCTCCAATCCCAACAATCTCCGAATCCTCCACCTTGATCTCAGAATTCAACAACGCTGCTAATCACTACAAAACTAGAGGCGTCGCGAGAACCTAGAACACCGTAGCATTTCCCATCGTAGAGCAACGCTATTCTATTTCCATATCCCTCAGACTGACGAAGTACAACATCAAACATCAAATCCAATAATTCACTACAAGAAATCAAGTGTTACACGACAGTCGCTCTCGACTAGAGTCAACCATCGCCTAAAAACTCGCATCAACCAATCCTCTCCAACCCCAACAATCTCAGAATTCGATAACGCTGCTAATCACTACAAAACGAAAGGCGTCGCGAAAAGGAACACCGTAGCATTTCCCATCGTAGACCAACGCTATTTTATTTCCATATCCCTCAGACTGACGAAGTACAACATCAAACATCAAATCCAATAATTCACTACAAGAAATCAAGTGTTACACGACAGTCGCTCTCGACTAGAGTCAACCATCCCCTAAAAACTCGCATCAACCAATCCTCTCCAAATCCCTCACCTTCATCTCAGAGCTCAACAACGCTGCTAATCACAGTTACCCGAAAGGCGTCGCGAAAAGGAGCACCGTAGCATTCCCCATGTATCAAGGAGGTCCCCGGTACACACGGGCGTGCTGATTGTAACCGACCGCGGTCGCGCTCGCTCGCTCGCTCGCACGCACGCAGATTTAATCTGCGAGCCTAACTTTGTTCCCCAGTAATTTTCGGCCGAGTAAGAATAATCTCGTGTTCACGCGTGGCTTGGAGCTTTCGCCAGGCGTAGTTAGGGCGCTGCCGGCCGGGAGGTTAGGGTTGGAGTCGAGACACCGGAGCCATGGAGGTTTGGGGTTAGCGGGATGGTGGTAGTGGCGGTGGCGTTCGCGGCGGTGGTATGGTGGTGGCAGCGACGGTGGTGGTGGTGGTGGTGGTGGTGGCAGCGACGGCGATGGTGGTGGTGGGAACCGGTGAGCGAGCAACTGCGCAGACCCGAAAGTCTCTCAGCCGCGAGTACGTAGCCAAACTCCGATTCAGTGAGGACTGACTGTTCCCGTTTGCAGTGCAGCTCGAAATCTCAGGGAGAAACCGCGGTCTTTCGTCCTCTCCTCCTTCTTTCTCTTTCTCTCTCTCTCTCTCTCTCTTTCTCTATCCTCTCTCTCTCTCTCTGTCTCTCTCTCTCTATTTCACTCTATTCTGTCTCTGTCTCCCTCCTTTCTCTATCTTTCATTCATTCCGCGACTCCATCCCTCTCTGTGCCCGTTCTCTCCATTCGTTCCTCTCCTCTAGCCCGTTGAACGGCGTCCACCCTCCCCCGTCCCTCCCCCCCGCCTTTTGTTTTAGTTTCTCTCGCCGCGGCAAAAGTACGTCCTTAACTTTTTCATTCGGCCGTGTCTATCCGGGTACCGAAGTTCCGGCCGCGTATGTAACGGAACGCTGGTGGCCCGCGATGCACGGAGCACCGACGTGCCAGCGCGAATCCTTTTTTTCCGACGGGCATCATCAACAGCCGCAGCAGCAGCAGCAGCAGCAGCGAGTACGTCGATCGACGTGTGCCACGAGCTGAGTGCTGCTCTTCTCTCTTTCTGTCTCTCTCTGTCTCTCTCTCTCTCTCTCTCTCACTCATACCCACTCACTTTCTCCATTTCACTCTCAGGGACCGGTGCGGCCGTGTGCGTGTCGTCTAGGCTCGCTATAAATTCCAAGTGTTTCCCCGTGGCCAGTCACGTGGCTGAGCGGCTAGTGATTCGGGGGAGTCCCTTTCGTTGATACGGACCAGTACTCCGTTGCCTCTGTGCCCGACCGGCCGAAGAACACAAGTGTCCGACCGGTGCGAACGGTTGTCGCTCGGAGATCGGGACGCGACCGACGGCGGGACCGCGGCACGTATGTGTGTGTGAGAGAGAGGACCGACGACGGTGGTCCAGGTCGATGTGCACAACCCCCGAGGAACGCACGGAAACTACACGTCCGTCGGCGTAAGTACGATCATCGTTTCTTCCACCCCCGGTTTAACGCTACGCGCTGCCTCTTGCCAGTGACTCATGCTCGGTAGTCAGCTGGACAGGGGAAAGAGAATGCAGCATTCTTCTCGGAACGTGCGGTTGACACGTTCGCGGACGGTGGAAATTCTAATGGGCAGAGATAGGGAATGAAAGGGGTTGTAGAATAATTTCAGAAAGTTAGGGATGTAGAAAGTTCGTGACGATGTGGATTAGACGTTTCAATTGTAGCGTTCATTTTGTGTTACGATGAAGATGAATGCTGTAGTAGGCTGCGAACGTGTTGATAGTATTGATAGCAATGGTTCTTGGTTGGGTCAGGAAATGGAGCATTCTTCTCGTAACGTGTAGTTAACACGTTCGTAGACGGTAGAAATTTCAACCCTTGCGGACGAACGTATTTTGCATTGTTCAATCCTCCATTGGAATGCCAAGTTGCAAACAAATGATTGAATCGAGCAAGAAATCACAGTTTCCTTATTCTGATTTAAGCATTCGATGTTTCATTTAGCAGTGTTTGCAGAAGGTTTGGAGAAATGAAAGTAGGGGTTGAAGTGTATAATTTCAGAAAGTTAGGGATATAGAATTAAGTTCGCGACGATGTGGCTTAGACGTTTCAACGTATAGCGTTCATTTTGTATTGCAATGGAGATGAATGCTATAGTAGGCTGCGAACGTGTTGATAGTATTGATAGCAATGGTTGTCTTGGTTGGGTCAGGGAAAATGGAGCATTCTTCTCGTAACGTGTAGTTAACAAGTTCGTGGACAGTGGAAATTTTAATGAGCAGAAACAGGAAAAACGAAGGGGGTTGAAGTGTAGAATAATTTCAGAAAGTTGGGGATATAGAAAGTTCGCGACGATGTGGCTTAGACATTTCAATGTATAGCGTTCATTTTGTACAACAATGAAGACGAATGCTATAGTAGACTGCGAACGTGTTGATGGTATTGATACGAAGCAGTTGTTGGTCAAACGTCGGGTAAATTATATCGAAATGTTTATCCGCTTCGAGTCCGTTGCGAGTGTCATTCGACGGACTCCGTGGGGCTTAAGAGATATAGCTTCGCTGCAATAGGTCGATATAATTGTGCCATCTGCTATCGAGAAGCTAATAAACTTCGGAAGACCTCGTTTAACGGTACTTCATTTAACGTTCTTCCGACGAAGCACCGTTCTGCTTGAATTCTAGGCGAGCAACCGTTTCTACTCGACGGGCGATGGAATGATTATAAAATTGAAAATTCCACGTTACATTTTCTATAATATTCTATATCTTCTATAGGTTCGCTATTCCTATAAATATTTAAAGTTATAATCTGCGGCATTATATTCGACTCGATGATTTCATTTCAATATTCTGTTTAGATCGTTGAGTCGAATAGAACGCTGAACATATTAACTCTCAGTCTTGACTCTCAGTCACCTTGATTCGATAGAACAAAACTAAAGTTGAATATTTCATATTTCAAATGTCGCATTGCTACGTGAAATATTGAAATAAAACACCTTCGTTCCTTAATTCATCTGAACTATCGTTAAATCAGTTTCAGACAATATCAGCTATATCTCGTCAAAAAGTGTTGAATATTTCATATTTCAAATGAAACTTCGCATTGCTACCTGAAATACTGAAATAAAACACCTTCCTTAATTTCTCTGAATGATCCTTAAATCAGTTTCAAGCAATATCACCTATATCCTTTAAAAATCGTGTATTCCCATTGAAAAACTCTCGAGCGCAAAGGGTTAATTTATTCTGCGTATTAGAAACATCAGTTCCACGAGATAATCCATATTCACGCTCACTGTCATTAGAAGCTCTGTACAGAATCGACGGTGCCTCGTAATTGAAGAACAGTACCATCGGCAATTATATCGTTCCCGGCCGCTACACGCGTCGGTACAATTGATCGGATAGAACGTCCCTTTTCCTTTTTAACGTCATTCAATTATGGGAACCGTTAACCCGGCTCACCGTCGCGGCCGCCGCGGGAGATCAATCGTTGCGGGTAATTCGGAAAAATCAGCGAGCACAAAAGCGGCCACGGTTCGCTGGCTTATCGTCGCGCGCGCGGATAACGGGGCAGGGACGGACGGCCGTTCCGCGGGACTGTTGAATACGGCCCGATCACGTCCGCCGGCAGCTAAACATCCCTGAACTTCATAATTAATTTCCACGGGTATCGACGGGGAGACGCGCCGCGGTATATACTTCTAATCCCGTTAACTCTCTCTCGCGCCGCGGCCACCGAGTAATGAAATGCACCCCTCGTTTCACCCCTTTCACGGCTGATATTACTATTTTTCCTGCCGATGGAGACCGCCGCTCTTCCTCGCCCTCGCCTCGCTCGGGACAGAAATATTCGTGACGGTTATTAACAGGCGGCTTGTGTTGCTCGGGTCACGGATATTAACCCTTTGCACTCGGATCTTTCTTACTAGGAATATTTAACGCTAGGTATATGGACGTTTGTGCGGTTTATTCTACTACTCCTGGAAAAACTCGTTTTCGTTTGTTCGGGTTTTGGAAGTTAGAGATTTGAAAATAGTTAATTAAAGTATGTATTGATGTAATTGCGTCAATCAAAGTCGACGTAAATATATACCAAATAGTGTCTGTGACATTCAGTCAAATTGACGAGCTCCGTATACCTAGTGTTAACATTTCTTTACGAAGACGATGTTCTTTGAGACTAGTTCGAAGAGAAATCAGCACATTGAGGAACGAAGCTGTTTTATTCGAATGTTTCACGTATCGAGGCATTATACAAAGTTTGACATTAAATATCATATTCTATAATTTTTTTATATTACTTATTGACGCTTTAGCATGACCATATATATTAGAATTAGTACTATACAAATTTATTAGATATTTTGCAGAAAAACTAAAATTTTATTCAATAAAATAAGTACTTCTTAAATTTTATTAAATTAAATACTGATCAGTACAAATTCTAAATTTTATTTATATTACTTATTGACGCTTTGGCATGACCATACATATTAGAATTAGCATTATATAGATTTATTAGACATTTTGTACAAAAACTAAAATTTTATTCAATAAAATAAGTACCTCTTAAATTTTATTAAATTAAATAATCAGTACAAATTCTAAATTTTTTTATATTACTTATTGACATATCAGCGTACATATCAGCATAAAATAGGTAAAACCAAAATTCATCGCAGAAGACAAATTTCTCAATTTCCAGCGCAAGTTGCAACCCTAGCAAACTGAATTTCTAAATATCAACGCTATAAAACTTGATATTTAATTATCAAAGCTCGCGTAATGCAGCAACATGAGAAATATAGAATTTCAAGACAACGCGTATACTCGTCACCCAGTTAACCGGTTAAAGTGTTAAAACGACGCGACGCGGAGTAACTGATAAACTCAGTTTCTTCAAATTCCGCTACAGACTTTCCTAAGATACAGCTCGCGCAGTTCAAGGGAACAGCGAATTGGACCGGGCGTTTCTGCGCCGAAGGAGAGACACGAGCGGCGTACAAATTTTATGATGCACCTGTGCATAAGGGGATGCATTTGCTCGGATCGAAGCCGATCACGGAGCGTCGTTCATCATTCTTTCACGCCCGGGGAACAACGAAATCCCGGCCGCGCCGCGGGGATCCCGCTGGAAAGTTCCCGCGATATTAAATGTTGTCCGCAATCTGCGAGACGCGGGCCGCGCGCATCGGGCATTATTAATCGGACGTTTGAACTGGAGCGGACAAGTGTTTGTCGACGAGCAAGTGGACGCGCGCATGATTTATGAACTCGCCCGATACACGGCCCGCTGCCGGGTATCGCGGCGTCGTTAAATTTCAACGATTCCTCGGCCAAGCCGCTGCCAACGGACTGCATAAACCAAAATTTCATCCCGCCGCGAGCGGCGCGGGGAGCGAAGGAATTCGCCTGGCCCTCGACGTGTAATAATGCAGTGACGAGTGAGGCTCGACGGCGGACGTTTCTGGCTCGATTTAATAAGAATCGACGTTCCTCGTCGGGCACGGATTGCAGCGAAAGCGCGACGTACGATTGTCAACGCTTTAGTTCGAACGCGTGCTCGCGGTGAGCAGGTTTCCTTTGGTAAATGATTAACCTTTTGAGCTCTGTGGGATCGAATATTGCAGCAGTTAGAATATTGAATGTTTTAATGAATCTTATTTTAAGGGAACGTTGAAAATTTAATCAGAGAAAAATTATTGTACTGAGAAAATTTTACATTACGTACGCCGTTTTGTTCATTCTAAATTATATCAGTTGCATTCGATTTAGTTATCTATTCAATATATTTTTAACAGTTTCCATTACAAATAGAAATACTTTCAATCACACGCAAAAGGAAATGCAAATAGTATTCTTGCGTTTTCCGCATACAATGTGTTAAGTTGGAATTTTAACTCTTTGAACTCTATAGGTTCGAATATTGCAACAGTTAGAATATTGAATGTTTTAATGAATCTTATTTTAAGGGAACGTTGAAAATTTAATCAGAGAAAAATTATTGTACTGAGAAAATTTTACATTACGTACGCCATTTTGTTCATTCTAAATTATATCAGTTACGTTCGATTCAGTTATCTATTCAACATATTTTCGATAGTTTCCATTACAAATAGAAGTACTTTCAGTCACACGCAAAAGGAATCAATTATCTATTTTATCAAAAATGTTTTAGAAGTTGCAAGTATTTATTTAATAATACTCGACGATACATGCAAATAGTATTCTTGCGTTTTCCGCATACATTAAGTTGAAATTTTAACCCTTTGAACCCTAGGCTCCAGTATTGCATCAATTGTAATATTAATTATTTCAATGAATCTTAAAGAAACTACCCTGAAATTATTCGATTTTCCATACATCTGAATTTTGTACTAATTTTGTACTTTTTTCTCATTTTCGCCAGCAATACTATAAAAATTCATCAGCCGACGTTTTCTATATTTCAAAGAATCTTTCGCGAAGGGTTGAATTAAAATAAGAATACGATTTAGACGTTCAGAATTATGGGCACAGTTCACATCGTATTATTCCAAACTAGATTCAAATAAACAAGAACATGACTTATTCAAATAATTAATTTATAACTATTCAATCATTCACGTAATAATAAGTGCTTCGAATATCTTAAGGAACGCAGTCTTCCAATTTCTGATCTTCCAATCACATCGTATTATTCTAAACTATATTCAAATAAACAAGAACATGACTTATTCAAATAACTAATTTATAACTATTCAATCATTCACGTAATAATAAGTGCTTCGAATATCTTAAGGAACGCAGTCTTCCAATTTTTATAATAAATTCAGAGCAACTCGCCGTTACTGTTCCAGTGTGAAGGGTCGCAAGGGTCGCTTATGAATTTTCCGCGCTCCGGCCGGGTATAAGTCGGGATTTCCTGTAACGACGGCCGCGCGATCCACTATTTAACGAGCTCATACAATTTTTATAGATAGAAAATCGATCTGTAATAGTGCCTATACACTCCGGCGCATAGATGACGGGAAAAACATGCGCCAGTGTCGATATACTCTCGCTCCCATGCGATTCCGAGTAAGATAATCAGCGTGGTTCGCTTCCTTGACGAGGAAAACGCTGGATCGTCAAAATGGCGTTACTCGGGGGAAAAGAGCTGCACCTCTTCCGAGAATAAAAACGTTCGCTCCGTGTTTCCCATTCTCGAATTAAGCGAAAGACTCGGATTATGCCGTGTTCCCAATGAAAGAAACACCGAGAACATCGGTAGCTTCCAGAAAATCTAATTTTACCACCCGACGAAGGATGGAACTGTTTGTAGATTTCTCGTGTCACGAGCGGACACAAATAACGCGATCAATATCCGGGTAATTATCACGAAAAATGTGTCTTCTTAATTTCCACGTTTTTCAAATTTCTCAAATTTCCGTTAGAAACCTGTTCAACTTCACTGGTAACACTAACGAACGTGTGAAAATCGTCTGATCAAAATTTCTATTCCACGGTCGTTAAGATCGCAACGGAAGTTTCGCGAGAAATGGCGAAGTGCTTCTCGGTCTTTCCGAAAACCCGTTTCATTTCGAGTTCGTTTCTGTTCAGAAACTGAATGACGCTTTTCTATTTTCACGTGAAAAGATTCTAAACAGCGCGATCGTTCCGTTCCGTTCCTAAGCAGGCAGTAACAAAAATAAAAGTAAATTAACAGTAGAACTACCGGAGTGGTTAAAGTGACCTATTTTTAAATTCGTCTGTTCCGATCATTAACACGTTGAACGTACGATTTCGTAGAGCAAAATACACAAAATGGAGAAAATATAATATCAAATCATTTCATTGAATTGTATTGTTATTATTGCATGTGCATTTAGCTGAATGTCACCGCATTATGTAGTATTATTTATAATGTAGAAATGTTTTCAAATAATCAATGTTTAATTGAATGAGCTATAGTAATTCAATTGGTTTGGGGGTCACAATTGAACGATGTTTATTTGAAAACATTTCTGTATTATAAATAATGCTGTTTTATGCAATGACATTCAGCTGGATGTGCAATAATAATAATGAAATTCAAATAATTTAATATTCCATTTTTTCCATTTCGTGTGTTTTGCTCTATGGAATCCTATGGCGTTCAACGTGTTAACAAAACAATAGATTCTTCTCTAAGAAATCTCTAAGGAAATTATTTTACTAATACGGAGACTACTTCTATGGAAAAATTTTGAAAAATCAACTTCACTGCTTGGTAGTTGTGTCAAAACGAAGACAAAGTTAATTTGATTCTACAAATGGAGTTACACTTTGTTTATCAGTATCAATTATAATTTTCTTATATTCTCCAAAAAATAAATCAAAGTAACTTTATTTGAATAAATGCTGTTTTTTGATATTTTTTTGTAAAAGTAAATCAATTTTGCGTATATTGATATATGATTTTGAAGTTTCAACTGTTAAACAACCCCAATTCGATTACTCAGTGGTTAGCTACTGCACTAATTTTTTGTATTTCTTTGTAACAACACAATATTTATTTTCTCATTAGATAACTCTTATTTTCTTGCACACACCAAATCACTTCATTTTCGGTAAATACACACAAAAGTTTAGCATGCAAACGGTTAACGACAAAGCGCAATCGCTCCGCTCTTGCTCAAACGGTTAAAGGATCAGCGCTTCGCAGAAACGCGCAACGCTCCCATCGCGTCTAGAAGCGTATATTTCTACAGCTTGATGTTAATGGACGCGTTGAATAGAATTTCGAAGATCCGTGCGCATCGCCGAAAGGGGCTCCGCCGATCGTGCAAAGGTTAAAGAGCCAACAGCCGCCTCCAGTCGCTTGTGAAAACGCGTTTGCCGTGCAACAGAGGCTAATAGCGAGAAAACGCTGCCGGTACATTTGCCGGGGCTTTTCTTTCTCTCGACGGGTCCGATCAACCGCCCGGAGACGGTTTTATTTACACCCCCCACAGCCCTCCGTCCATCTCCGATGAGTGGCGAGATCGAGCAGCCCCGATACGAATGTTTCCGGATCGATTTCGCGGCGAGGGCTACCTCTTTTCAAGAGAGAAAAAGAGAGACCTAAGGCTCGGTTCACACTAACGGTCAACGGAATGGTTCGATCGGACCGATTTATAATCGGCCGTGATAGTCGCCAATTTAGACATCTGATTCCATGAAATCGTTCACAGTAGAGGTAACGCATTGCGTATTGATAACGAGAAATCTCGTTTTTATGTGTCCACACGTCCAAATTTTGCATTAAGGAAAATAAAAGACCGAAGAAATGTTATATTTATAATTTTCGCTAGGAATACTATGAAAATTAGTTGCAGTTGCGGATAGATTACAAAATAACCTGGAGTGCTAAGTGTTAAAATATCATTTTGATAGTACATTTGTAATGGTACATTTTAATATATTTTAATGTATTTCAATTATAAAAATTAGATGCTGATAGATTATAGAACAAACTGGAGTGCTAAGGGTTAAAATATCATTTTGATAGTACATTTGTAATGGCACATTTTAATATATTTTAATGTATTTCAATTATTGTAACTAACACTAGATCAACTAGATAGGTTAGAGTGGTCTATTCCCGATTTAGAATTATTGAAGACACGAAGCTTTCGAGAACTGATTAACCTAATTGTTTAAGTAATACTTGAAACTTAGGAATAACTATTAATTATTTGCTACCACAATTCGAGTTCGTGTTACGCGCGTTACGACCCCTTGCCCTATGATTTCATTCTCAGCTTTGATCGATACGGCTACCTTGTCATTAATAATTTATTCGGAAAAGAGAAAAACTGCAGGCATATTCTACATTTATGCTCTTAACACATTCACGGACGTGAATGCTATAGCATTCATTTTCATTCCGATGAAAATAACATGAATGTTAACATTGAAATTTATGAACCACATTACCATGAATTCCATTCTATATCCTTAACTTCTTCAAATTATTCTGCACTTTAACCTGCAATAATAACAATGCAATTCAATCAAATGATTTAATATTATATTGTTTCCATTTCAAATATTTTGTACCATTTTGTTTTATTATATTTCTTCCATTTCAAGTATTTTGTACCATTTTGTTTTATTATATTTTTTCCATTTCAAGTATTTCGTACCATCTTGTTTCATTACATTTTTCCATTTCAAGTATCTTACCTTCAACGTGTTAAGTATAACAATTAATTACAAGAGTAATCACTTCGAATTCAAACGAATCGAGCAATCTTCATATCCGCTGAATCACATTGAAAATCCTCGCGAGCCTGACGCGTTGTAATTCAAGGGGTTGATCACGGTCCGCCCGTGTCGTTGGGCGTTATTGTGAACCGAGCTTAACGCAACGGAGAGGAGACCGTGGCGAGGTGCGATTATCGGGCAGCCAGTCGCATTTTCTCCTCGTACCCGAACGCTTTATCGTTCATAAAGAGGGTGGCGAGCGGGCGAGCGAGCTGCCGAGGGTCCGGGGGGAGGGGGCGGCTGCCGGGGCGAGTAACAGAGAAAGAGAGACTCGTGAGAAATTTTAATAACGCAGGGGACCCGGCAGGCCACTTTTCTGAACCGTCGATCGACTTCCAGAGGCGGCTCGCCGGTAAATCACGACGCACCTGGCGGCGTCCACGGATGGACGCACTCGCCTCTCTTCTATGAGCTCCGATTAGTTTCCTCCCGGATGGAGAAAAGGTATTCCTTGCGAACGGTCGCATTAAACACCGTGGCCTGTGAAAATGGGCCACAAATGCGGGGCGAAAAAAAGAGACAGAGAGGAAGAAAGAGGGAGAGAGGAGAGTGAGACGTTTAAGGGTGGAAGGGCGGTCGTGGGGACGGTTCAGTTTGGTTTATACACAGGGACTTTTTCTCGCGGCATTTTATTATGCGCTGTTCACTTGAGCGGGCCCGTCTTTCGGGACGTTTTTTCCCGCTTCCCTCGAAATGAATTACGGCCGGGAAAGGATTCCGATTTCTTTGCCTAGTTTTTTCGATTCGCTGCCGATTTGGCTGAATTGTGACCGTTGACCGTTGTTTTGGGGCGGGGGAGGATTATGGGAATATTTATGGGTTTCCGTGGGATGTTAGAGGGTTTTAATGTTCATTTTCTTGGTGATGTATCGAATGAACTGATTTTTTGTGGGATATGTGGGATATAAGGAATAAGATGGGGAAATGAGGAAGGATGTGTACGATATAAGGAAGTTTTGGGGATGGAGAAGTATTATGTGAATATCTATGGATTTCTATGGGATGTTTGAACGTTTCAACATTTTCTTCGTGAAGTATCGAACTAATTTTCTATTGGATAGATGAGATATAAGCAATAAGATGGGAAGATAAGGATGTATAAGATAGAAGGAAGTTTTGGGGATGGGAAATTATGTGAATATCTATGGATTTCTGTGGAATATTTGAACATATCAAAATTTTCTTGGTGACGTATCGAACGTCAGGTGACGTATCAACATTTGTTAAATGTGATAAATAAATAATAATAATAATAATAATAATAATAATAAAGAAGAATGTATAAGATACAAGGAAGTTTTGGGGATGGAGAAGTATCATGTGAATATCAATGTATTTCCATGGACGTTTAAACGTGGAAATTGTAAGAATCCTTATGCTTAACTCTTTTGCGTTTTATCAAACTTCGTTCGGAATACCAAGTTACAAACAAATGCTTCAACCATTCGAACAAAAAACCAGTACAGTTTCCTTATTCTCTATGATTCGACCATTCAGTGTTTAACTCAGGAGAATCTTCAAAAGGTTTTACATACGTCCAACAATCTTCGTCCGCAAAGGGTTAATACAATTTACGTTCGAACAGGCCGAAGTTAATAATGAAGCTTATAATCCATAACCTCGGAATAAAGACTGCATTGGAATATAAGAGTAATGTATTTCAGGATGTAAAGGTTCGTACCGCAGAAAAAGGGGTGTCTGAGAACGCGAATTAATTGAATCGGCGATCCATTCGCGGCGAACTGATTAAGCGAACGGTTCGGATCCTCGACAAAGAAACCCGCGAGGAGTTATAAATTGATAACCATGGATTCGCGTTGCGAACGAACGCGGCCGGGGAATCGGAGAAGGAAGACGATAGAACAACCGAGAAGTCCGAGCGCGAGTTCCTCGGTTATTTAAAGAGTTTGTTGTTCCAACGGGGAAAGGGCCGGCAATTATTCCTCCTCCATTAACCACGAAAAAAAAGGCGGAGAGCACCGGCGGAGTTTCCCGGCTGAAAAGCTATTTATTCGCTCAGCGGAATCTATTAAATTCCAAGGAAACTAATTGCCACGCTCGACCAACGGATTCATTCACCTTTAACCCCCCTTCCTCGCGATCACACTTTCGGATCAAACACGAACGCCACTGGTGAGCAGCGAGGCTATAATTCTAGGCCGAACAGAAATATCGCGAGATGTCGGTCGCCGCGATAATGACACGGATTTTCCGCGGATAAATGCAAAGTGAAATTACATTTTTCGCGAATTCTGTTCTCAATTCTTATAAACGACTCGTCGCGTTTAATGGATTATTGTAACGGATTGCTGAAGCAAACGATTGAACTTATTTAACACTGTTCCTACCGCGACCAGTCAAATGACTGGTGTTTAGCACAATTTATATTTTTTAATACAGATAATAACCAATTTGACAGTATACAAATATAGTTTCTTTTATTTAGAAGTATATAATTTACATTTTATTAGTCTTCACCGCATTTTTTACAAAATAGGTTCGTCGATTGTACGTTTCCCACACACATTGTATGCCGCACGATTTCACGGTAGAATACTTGAAACGGAAAAAATAAAATATTGAATCATTCGATCGAATTGCATTGATATTATTGCAGGTTCGTCTAGCTGAATGTCACCACATTAGTTAGCATTATTTATGATATAGAAATGTTTCCAAATAACCATGGTTTAATCGAGTCAGCTACAATAACTCGATTTCATTGGGGGTCACCGGTGACCCCCATAGCATTCGACGTGTTAAAAGCATTCAACGTGTTAAAAACAGTCATTTGACTGGTCGCGGTAAGAATAGCCTAAACTTTTATCAACTTCTCTAGAAAATCAAGATATTTGACAAATTGCAACTCGGATTTAAGACTTACTAAATAGAACGAAAAAGGCAATGCCAAGAGAAAACTGGGAGATCTCCATTCGATGTTAACACTAGATTCACGGATATTTATTCTTCTATTGCTTTTAGAACAATTGATATCCGAGCCAATCTCTCATTCGAATATCGAAGCGATATACTCGCAGCTTTCCGGCGGAAGTCTTTTTATTTCGCAATTATCTTAAAAGCATCCGGGAATAAGCGTCCGGGGAACCGAGAATAATCCATTGTTACATCTTTTACAAGGATTACATGTTAATCGTATTAAACGCTCGGCGGTTCCAGTGTTAATACCTGTCCGCGGAGCTCCACGGACGCCCGCGAGGCTGCTTCGAATCACTCAGACGAATCGTCCGCGCGTGTTCCCATTGACGGACCGCTGAATTATACTCTCGGTCGCGGTAAAAGGCCACAAAAGTTGACATAAGTAGCGACCTGGGTCCACCTGGCTCGTCTCCCGTTGCATCCGCGAACGACGGGACTGCCGCTGCAGGCTATTGATGCCGTCTCCCTCCTGTCCCCCTCCTCTCCTCTCAGAGAAACTCGCTACAAAGGATCGTGCTCCCGCGAGACGGTCGAATTAACACTAGGACTATTTACCTGCCGGATAAACCGAGCATTTATAATTTTCTTGCACGGTTCCTTGCACAGCGTACATCATCCGGCATAAAATTCGGGGCCATTAATACTATTTCTACATTTCTGAAATTTTGAGTTACAATCCTTTTCTCGGTTTAACAATTTTTCCCCGATTGAATTTTGGACATTTGGTAGTTAATGTTATAATCGTTATTGGTATAGTCGAAGGTCGGTTCAGAATATACGATTAAGGGTGGAAAATAGTTTTAAGTCGAAAATTTAAGTCTGTCGACACCTTGAAATAGTGTTAACCCTTTGACGACGAACGTCGACGTTTCGGGAGATGAAACGTTCGTATTTGGAAGACTAAGTCACAAAGGAATAATTTAATTACTCGAATAGCGAGAGTTTAGTATGTAGTTTCTGTTTTTGCTATTATTTAAGCGATCAATGTATAATTTAGCTTCATCTGTTGAAGGTTTTCTACATTTCAAAGAATCTCGGCATTCCGAGATGAAATTTTCATATTCCGAAGACTAAGTCGCAAAAGAATGATTTCATTACTTGAGCAGCAAGATATCAGTACGTAGTTTCCTTTCTTTATATCAATTGAGCAATTGACAAGTAATTCAGCTTCATCTGCTGAAGGTTTAGTATATTTCATAGAATCTCCATCCCCAAAGAGTTGAATATATCAATGAATCTTAAAGAAACTACCCTAAAAATATTCGATTCATCAAAATTTTCCACTGAGAAGGAAAATCGAAGCTCCAAGAAATATATTCCTCATTTTCGCTAGCAGCACAAAAATTAGTTGCGACAGATCACAAAACAACCTCGCATGCCAAGGGTGAACAGATGCATTCCTCGGGTTTCAACACGATCCGAAAAACTCTATTTAATTGCTCGGTAGTTTCAGCGTTAAGCGGTGGTAGGGCGCGAAACGTCGTCGGCGGAAAAGCCGAGAGCACTATAAATACGAGCGTGTAGGTCGCGCGGAGGGGGTGGGCGGGGAACGAAGGAGACACTGTCCCCGGCACAATGCGTGCCGCACCAATCCTATTTTCAGAGATACGCATCTCTCCCTCGCGTTCGGGACGGGAGAAAAAGCGCGAGATAGCACCGACTGGAGGAAACGACAGGAGGAACGCTACGGCGGGGTCGGGGGGGCGGATGGCACGTTGGAAACGTTGGATGGATAGGGGCCTAACCGCCTTTATCCCCGCATCAAATCGTTTTCTTCGAGGTGGCTGTGCAGCTGTCCCGTCGCTTCTTTAAAGTCCATCCTTTCTGACTCGGCGATCCGATCCCCGGGAACATTAGAGTCCCGGGGATCCCGGAATCGTTACCGGAAACCCACCCCCGGCTCCTGGGCCAACCACCGTTCGCACGCGTATTTCTGTTCCCTCGGAAACGCTCGATCCTCAAAATAAACGGAAATTGCGATCGGGAGGTGGACACCGATGATTGCGGCTCCCCGGACCGTTGACTTCGCTCTTTTTTAACTCTTACGAGGGTTGCCGAGGTATTTAACCCGACGAAGATTCTGAGATATACAGAATCCTTGATGGATGAAGCTGAATGTATCAATTGCTTGGGTAATAGAGAAATAGGAAACTACGTAGCGAACTCTTGATTTCAGTGACTGAATCGTTTGTTTGTTCAGTGCTCCAAATATGAGAATTCGATCTGAAATCGAGACCGTCCAAGGGTTAATAGTTTAATTGCACTCCAGATAGTTTTGTTATGTGTCGGCAACTCCTACCAATTTTGATAGTAGTCCTGAAAATTAACGATGTTATGACATTTCTTAGTCCTTCAATTCCCTTCTCAGTACAGACTTTGTATTTTTGGAGGATCTAATAATCTTAAGGTAGTTTTCTTCAAATTCATTAAAATATTTAATATTAGAACTGGTGCAATGTCGGATTCAATATGAGTCTAAATGACTGGTTTCGTGAATCTAGTGTTAATCTTGTTTGTTGGACTTGACTTTGTAGTTTCGTTGGTATAGACGTCGATGATCAATTTTTCCAATCATTTCGAGGTTTAACAAGTGTCCGCTCCAATAATGAGTTCATCGATTCTCTTAATTGCCGTTTGGTGCACTTAATCGCATTGTTCGATGAGTTCTCGTTGAGTCCTCGTGCAGTAGGATTCTCGTTCGCCGGGTATCGATGATCCTCTAGTATAATGGTTCCAAGGTAAACATTAATGGCTGGTTGATAGCTAATCAATGGGCTATCAGCGGTTGTCTTGGGAGCACCTATTAGTCGTGTAAAGGATATCGCTGGTAAGACGATCATCGCGGTCTCTCGTTTAATAAGTAATCGACCCCCGAAGAATGGACTGAATTCAATCGAGCTTCATAGTCCTCCATTCATTCGATTAATTATCCACACCGAGAACACTTCCATCGAAGACCTGGGAATATTTAACCCTTTGCGGACGGATGGTTTCGATGAGACGAAATGCTCAGATTTCGAAGAATAAGTCGTGAAGTGATCTAATTAGTCGAACAGCAAGAGATCAGCACGCCGTTTTCTTTTTTTCTATCAATTAAGCTATTGATGTGCAATTTAGCTTCGTGTGTTGAAGCTTTTGTATCTTTCGAAGAATCTTTAGATGAAGCTACATTAATTTTTATAACAAAATATTTTTAAGGGACACGTGGTCAAGAATAGCTGTATACGTTACAAAGCACCGAAAATATCGAGAAACGATATCAAAATATGTAAAATTAAAAAAATACTTGAATATAACTTAATATTTTATTGAAGAAATCAATGCAGTTCATAAGCAAAATATGACTGAAATTTCATAATTTCATAATTTTCATAATTTTCAATTATAATATATTAAGAGATATATTATAATATATCTCTTAATATAATATATATATTAGCTCTCCAAGAGTTCGATGCGTTGAGTAGTATAGAGTACTAAGTTACTCTTGGTAATATATATTACTAAGAGTAACTCAGTATATAATAATATATATAAATATATATAAATAACTATATATATAATACATATAATAATAGATACATATTACAATATATTATAATTATAATATATTACACCATTTTCACTTACTCCTTCAAACACAGTCTCGATCTCGCGAAACACCGAAATCCCTGCACAAAGGGCTGAAACACCCCAGATTCCGGTAAGTCCCCGAGTCGAAAGCGACGATTAATTCAATGCCCATAGATACCACTCACCGTAGGTACTGTTAAGTAACATATGGTTCATAAATTCCACGGAGCGTCGACACGGGACCCCGAAAGCTTTTATCAGCCCCTTTACATCCCCGAATGAAATATCTCCCGTACAGATTCTCATTCGTCCCGTCCGCTAAAAAATATTATCATTGCGATCCATTAAGAAACGGGAATAAAACATTCCACCCTTCCACACTGTATTCCACACTGTATTTACCGATCGAACGTTTCATCCCTAAGTGGAACGGAATGAGAGGAGCGCGTCGCCAATCTCGCCGGCACTCGATTCGCCGAAATCGCGTCTGGAAGAGGACGGATCGCGCGGCGACCGCGATCCATCGGGAAACGATATCGCGGAGATTCACGGGGAAAATTTCCCACGCTCGTCGAGGAGATTCGTTATTGGTGGAGGGGGAGCCGACGATGAACGACTTCATAACTGGAATTATTTCCACGTCGGCGCCGGGGGTTGAGATCTCGCGGCGTAACAGATTTCGCCGTTCCTCGGGGTCGGGCTCTGTCCATTCACGTGTCTGGCGCGCGGCCGCGCACGCACACGCGCCCGTGCGGGCGTCACGGACACGCGAGCCTCGATAAGGGAAGATTTATCGGTGAACTTGTCCGTGTACGAAACGCGCGCGAACGTTAACCGTCGCGGCAGTTCGCAGCCACTTCTCGAGTCGGCGTCCCGCGATTTAAGTTTCCGCCCCGGGAGCGAAGGTTAACGCGTCCGCCGCGGTCACCGGTGACCGCCGCTGTTGGACTGCTTGGGAACGACCGTGATAAGAAGACTGATTGTGTGGAGGCAGAATATTTGAGAAGTACGGGTCAATCTGACTCGTGTCGAATTTCATAAGCATTTGATCAGTGTTTCGATTTTTATTCACGCAGTTTTTCTGTTTCGCGATTATTGATATCTTCGAAGCATTGAATATTTGAAATAATTTTAAAAATAAATTGTTTCGCTTGAATATTATAATGAATGTCTGAAGGAACCGAAAATAATCTATTACTACAATATTCATAGCGATTAGATTTCAGTCGTATCAAATGCTCGGTAGTTCTAGTGTTAATTGTGTAGTCTTAACCCTTAGCACTCCAGATGGTTTCGTAATCTATCAGCAACTAATTTTTATGGTATCCCTAGCGAAAATGAGAAACATAACATTTTTCAGATCCTTTATTTTCCTTAGTACAAAATTCGGATGTGTGGAAAATCGAATAATTTTAGGGTAGTTTCTTTAAGATTCGTTGAAATATTTATACCAACCCAGAAGGTACCAGAGGTCCGAACTATAAATAATGAACTCCCGAAACGAATTCACGCCGTACCTCAACGAACATCCATTCAACAAAAGAAAAAACAAAGAAACTCAGATTTAGAATATAAAAAAATATCGTCTTTGTCTAGCCAGAAAATGTGAAGTATCTAAGGAAACACTTCCAGAAGGTACGAGAATTTCGAAATATAAATAATCTCCGGAAGGCAATTCACACCGTACCTCGACGAACATCCATTAACCGAAAGGGGAAACAAAGAAATTCGGATTTACCAGCAAACAGACCCTTTCCCCGAGACGTTCTCCCTGTCCAAGGGGCTAATAAGAAGAGAATACGGGCGTTACGCGGCCGACGCGGTTTTATTAGCCGTCACGTGGGCCGCGTCGTCCCGTGGGAATACTTTTCGATTCCTTTGTCCGCCGCGTCACAATGGCGTTTCGTCGTGCGGCCAAGTAATCGCATTGTTCTACCGGGAATACGTATAGGTACGGGGGAAGGACGGACGAACGGACGGACGGGCCAGGCTCCTCCGCGGTCTGAGTCAATTAATGGCGCACCGGTTCGAGACAAAAGAAATCTTCGCGGAGCAACGGGCCGCGCGCTGCCCCCGAACCGTGACCTACCACCTAGGGGGTTGTAAACAAAGCCAGTCGGCAAACAAAGTTGGTAGCGAAGGCAAACACGATATCCGCCCTTCAAAGTGTCGTGCATAAAGTTGAAGTGCAAGGTACAAGTTCAACCCCCGGTTCCACCCCGCCCCCTTCGATACGTTCACCGCCGATGGAATTTTGAACGTTGCGTGTATATTTACTTGCACTATGTTATCCGCTCGTTTGGATCCTAGAAATTAGAGGTTCAACGCTTTGAACAATGTAGGCTTCAATATTGGTCCAGTTATAATATTAAATATTTCGATGAATCTTGACCCCCTGGCCTATGATGTCTTTCTCAACTCTGATCGATACGGCTGCTTTGTCGTTAATAACTTATTGGAAAAAGAGAAAAATTCTAAGCATATGTTATGCCTATATTTCCTTTCGAGTATAATAGTTGATTACACAGGAATAATATTTACTTTGAATTCGAATGAACTGAGTAATATATATATTTGTTGAATCATGTTGAAAATCTTCATCGCGAGTCTCACTTGTTGTAGGGCAAGGGGTTAGAGAAACTACCCTAAAATCATTCGATTCTCCACACATCCAAATTTTGCACTAAGGAAAATAAGAGATCGAAGAAATGTTGTAGCATTCCTCATTTTCCCTAGGAATACTATAAAAATTAGTTGCAGTTGCTGATAAATTACAAAACCATCTGGAGTGTTAATAGTTAACCCTTTGAACTCTATAGGCTCCAATATTGCATCAGTTATAATATTAAACATTTTAATGGACCTTAAAGAAACTACCCTAAAATCATTCGATTCTCCACACATCCAAATTTTGCACTAAGGAAAACAACAGATCGAAGAAATGTTATATTCCTCATTTTCGCTAGGAATACAAAAATTAGTTGCTGATTACAAAGCAACCCAGAGTGCCAAGGGTCGTCTCAAAAATTCCCAAACACGTTAATTTCGTATATCACCTATACAGGGCGTGGTAATCGCGTGAAACCGCGTAACGAGTTCTCCCAAGGCCGCCGAGTAAAAACCGACGACGAAATAGACGTCGGGAATCATCCACGGGAAACACCGTACAAACTTTCACCCCTGTCGCTCACGCCCGCCTTGTTTTCCGTCTTCACGGCAACTTCCTGTCCTCCCTTCGACTCCCTTTTCCATCTCTCTCCCCTTTCTCTCGTTCCCTCCTTCCTTCCTTTCGTTTCCTTTTTTCTTCGTTTGTTACCTGTTCCAACGGGACGAAACATCGAGTACATAGGTACTACCTCCATCTGCCAGTCAGGATGTAGTGTATCGAATTACAGGTGTATTTTGCGGTCGTGTTCGATCTGGCTGCGGTTACGGCGAACCGGAGATTAAACGCGTCGTTTCTTCGTTTTCGCGTGTTAACGCGCGCTACCGGCCGGGCACGGCTCGGAATTAGATATCGATTGTTATCGTATAATTACTGTCTTTCCCACGGCTCTCCTGCCGTTATCGCCGTCGTGCTTTCCCTGTTTCATTTAATCATACGCCGGCCCCCTTTCCCGCGGGCCTTTCATTTAACCGCGCATCTATGACTGCCTCGTCTTTGTTCCACGTTCGACGCCTGGATAAATAACACGGGAATCAGTTCGATAATTTACCGCGACGGTTCTATAACGTGTGCACGATTCCGAGGCGTAATTGGTTCCAGCGGAACGCTGGGGAACGGGAAATTGATTATCGGCGAGGAAAGAATGTTTAACACCTTGCCATCGGATGTGCTTTCGGTGGAACGCGCGTCAAAGTTATTTTATTCAATTATTATATTCTTGCTTATAGTTACACTATTTAGGGAGGCGTGGATTATTGCTAGGGAGGCAAAATTTTTAACCCTTCGCACTCGGAAGTTTTTCAGAAATATTTTAACATTTTCTGATGAGATATAATCGATGTTTTGTGGACATTGAGGAACGAAGCTATTTTATTTGAATATTTCTCGAAATGCATTATAGGAAATATAATATTAAATATCAAATTTTATAGTTTTACTGTATGAAATCAAGTGGTGAGTGAGAATCACCTCTCGGGTGCAAAGGGTTAATAAAATTAATGTTCATTTAATATCTACAGATAAGTAAGCTTCATATCGTAACGATACAAATTCAGCGAAGTAATGTTTATTTTGTAATGAAGTTATTATAGTTCACTCAGCTAAACTATGATTCAATCAGATGATTTAATTATCTTTTCGATTCGTATAATGCATCGATACGTGAAATATTGGGATACAAAAGCTTTGTTTCTCCATTCACTTGTGGTTTCTCTTCGAGTTCGTTTCAAAAAACATCGTTTTTGTCTAGTTAGAAAATGTTAAATATTTCTAATGAAATACTTCCGAGTGCAAAGGATTTGTATAATGCCTCAATACGTGAAACATTAATAAAACAGCTTTGTTCCTCAATGTACTGATTTCTCTTCAAATTAGTCTCAAAGAACATCGTCTTCGTAAACAAACGTTAAATATTTCTAGTAAGAAACATCCGAGTGCAAAGGCTTTAATTATTTACTCGCTATCTTTGGGAAACACTGTAGTTATGTTTTCTACTGTAATATCACAAATGATTGCAGTAGAAATCGTTAAAACAGTTAATTATCGCGATGAAACTCATTGTCGAGTTCGCCTCTGTCTAGAACCGCAAAGGGTTATCGTCTCGAAAACGCTTTTCAATTCGGATTGATCGACTAAGTATCGCAGCTGGAACCTTCGGTAAGGTTTCAGGTTGATGATTCAACCGCGTTCCCTCGCGGCCAGCGCCCAGATCATTTACCAGACAAGATTCGAATGACCGAACGGCGGCGTCGCTGCGAGCAGCTTCTTCCGCGGGGATCCTTATCTTCGGCGAATCGACCTAAATAGCGACTGGTCGCCCGGCGTTTCTGTTTTTCGCCTCTCTCGCTGGTCCGAAGCCACGAAATCCCGCCGCCATCTTTTTACCGGCACTTTAGTATCGCGTTAAATCGGAATTTATGGCCTCCCACGGAACGCAGCGCGCGCTTCCGCCGGCGGTTCCCTCGCATCGTTTAGAAAAATCACGTTCCCGTTGTAACGTACACACACACGTAGACACACAAGCATACATATGTATATATTTTTCAATTTTACGCTGTCCGCGTTTTATTGTTTTATTTTTTTAATGGACTGCCACGCCGGCGGACGCCGGCGGCCCGGTGATTGGATTGGAATTTTAGCGGGGATTCTTGGGAATTAATCGCGATGATTGATGTTTGATTTCAATCCTATCAAACGACAATTACTCTTTAACCGGGAATAATAGTTCGTTTCGCGTTTTAACGGGAATGAATTGAACGTGGTAACTCGACGATTCGACGAGACGCGAAAAGATATTTCGAAAATACCAAAATCAGTCGAACCGACCAACTTCGCGCAAACGTCCAAATCAGTGTTCAATCGCAATTACCCGTGTAGATACGAAAATCATCGACGTACAGTAGAAATGTACGCAAGTAATAAATCGAAGCCGCGCAATCGACGATCGTTCGGAACGTCGGATCCTGCACTCGAGGTCGAAGATAAGCGTCTAACGCAATCTCCCGAGCCCCCGTCAGCAGATAAAGCATGATGGATCATGAAATCTCGCCGGCCGCGACACCGTCATGCCTCTCCCGAGAAAAATCACTGTCGCAGAGGCAGCCCGCTCGGACACGATCGTCGGGGACACGCGGAACCCGGAGCATATCTATATTTTATCGGCGATAAAGCGCAGCGGCGCGTAGCTAGGTGCCCGGGGGCCGGTTCTTACTGCAAGTGGCAAGAAAAACCGGCGCGGGTAATTAACATTCGGCTCGTAAAATAAATCATCCGGCGTAAAATTAGGGGCCATTAAAACGCGACGCGGCCGTTCGTTCGTTCGGTCTTTTCGGTCTTTTCGTTCGACGAGGGATACACACTGTGTATACACTACTGTGTAGATGCTTTTGATACTGGAACTACTGAGCAGTCGAAATGTGTAGTAATTAACCCCTCGTCATGGGATATCGAGTCAGACTCGTAACGAGGTTCTCAAAGTTAGATGAATTATATATCGAGTGATTCTGATTTCGAATTAACATTGGATTTACGGATATTTATTGGATTATTCTATTGTTCTCGGGAGGATTGGTGTTTGTTTAGATCTAGGATATCGAATGTTTAAAAATGTAGATACTTCTGATATTAGAACTACTAAGCAGTCGAAATGCGAAGTAATTAACCCCTCGTCATGGGAATTAACATTGGATTTACGGATATTTATTGGATTATTCTATTGTTCTCGGGAAGATTGGTGTTTGTTTAGATCTGGGACATCAAATGTTTAAAGATGTATTATTAAGAGCCATGATCACGTAATTGAATCAATCAAAATTGCATATTAATCAAATATTCGAAGCAGAATATTTGAGAATTACGGGTCAATTTGACGCGTATCGAATCTCATAAGATTTGAACAATGTTTCGATTTTTATTACATACGCAGTTGTGTATCTTAACACTAGAACTACCGTAACAGTAAAAATGACTGGTTTCGATTTGTTCGTTTAGCAATTATTGATATCTTCGAAGCATTGAATATTCGAAATGATTTTGAAAATAAATAGTTTCATTTCAGTACTATAATGAATGTCTGAAGAAACTGAAAACAATCTATTGTTACAATTTTTATAGGAATTGCATTAATCGTATTAAATGCTCAGTAGTTCGTGCTAAGATGTGTATAATCGTCGAACACGGTTAACTGATTAAAGAATCCTCGTCGGCAAAGGGTCGACGCTAGATGCAAAGAACCCAAATCCCCCGTACCCGGCTAATTACCGCCTATCCGAGTGTCTCACGGGCAACAGCCCTAAAACAGACGAAAACCCTTGGACGGCGAGCCCCGATAAATCCTGGTCCGAGTTGTTCGACAAGAAAGAAGGGAAAAGAAAATAAAAGCTGGCGGCTAACGTGTCGGGTAGATGGACGAGTAGCTGAGCGAGCGAGCGAGTGAGTGGGTGGATGGGCGGGTTGCGGGTCGTACGGTGGTCACCGGTCGTTGATGCGATGTTAATTAGCCTCCTCGGGCGCGAGGAGGGTCGGGATCGAAAGTGTGCGACGGTAATTATATCTCGAGCGGTCGGGCTGGGTCTACCGGTTGCTCGCTTCCATCCGCGAAAACCCGCTCGACTCGCGCGCCGCAGCGCCGATCGGGTATAACGGATCGGGAGACGGTAAATAATTCAGCGCGCGGTCGTAATGGCCGGCTCTTTCCCGAGTGACCGTGACAAAGGGCGGAAAATCACGGAACCGAGGCGCTCACCGTCGCGCCCGCGTACAAGGTGTTTCCCAAATCGCGGCGCGACCCGACCGGCAATTATTTTATATGGAAAGAGGAGAATCTCGAATTTTTTAACCCTTTGAACTGTGTAGGATCGAGTATTGTGGTAGTTATAATATTGACCCTTTGCACTCCTGAAGTTTCTCATTAGAAATACTCGATATCTTTTAATGAAATACGAATGACATTCTTTCAAAGTGACTTAACGAGACATCGTATATAAATTGAAGACAGAGGCTGTTTTATTTGAATATTTCACATGTCGATGCATTGTACAACGTTTAATATGAAATGACGAACTTTATAATTTTGCTGTGTTAATGAAATTGGCGACTGAGAGCCTACGGAGTGCAAAGGGTTGAATATTTTAATGAATCTTAAAGAAACTACCCTAAAATTATTCTATTTTCCATCCAAATTTTCTACTGAGAAGGGAAATAAAAGATCGAAGGAACGTTATATTTCTATTTTTCGTTAGGAATACTATAAACATTAGTTGCAGATAGATTACAAAACAACCCAGAGTGCTAAGGGTTAAATGTACAATATAAGTAACAGCGATAGAAATGTCCAAGTATGAAACTAACACTTCGATCAGAAGGGTGAAATAGGATGAAATCAGCTTGCTCGTTCACAATGAAACCTCTCCGTACATCAGAGCTCACGGGGGAATCGTCGGACCCAGCCGAAACTGTGAATATCGAGTTCCCCGGATCCGGTCTGCGAAATAAAGAAATTCCTCATGAAACGTCGAGTCCACCCTTACCGCCCGGAACGCCTCAATTATTCGCGTCCGCGCGCACGCGGCTCGCCGTACGATTATTCCGGACTGCTCTTCTCGCAGACGTTCGGTTATTTTCTTTCCCCAGCCTCCCGTCCATTTCTCTAATGAATATTAATCGCGACCTTCGAGTCTTCCGCCGCTCCGCGCCGCGCCGCGCCGGTACCGTCGGTTGAAACGAGCGTTTTACGTGTCGCGCGGCTCGTCCTGTTGCTCCGGGACCGTGAAAATCAGCCGCGCGTCGATTCGTTTGCATGGAAACGCGGCTTTTCTCTGTCCCTCCTGTCCGCCCGTGGCTCGGGCTTCTCTCTTTTGCAGGCTGCGTTGTCCCCGGCCGCCAACGCAACCGTTGCACGCCAATAATCCGGCGTGCCTCGTTCAAGACGCACTGGGGAATCGATATTTCAGCCTCTCCCTTCGAGAGAAAAAAATCCCACGGACGCCTTCCAGGTGCACGTGTGCGTGTGTTTATGCACTGGGTGTTTCCTAAACGAGCCATTCATTTTCCCGGAGTTACCGATTTCACGGGAGAACGGTTGCGACTCGGAAACGTTCACCGGCGAACGATTCAAATCGCAGTTTAAGTGGGAAGGGTGGATCCGCGTGAAGAAATGATTGGAAAATGTGAAACGAGATTTTAATGTTCTGTGGATAGTACGGGAATGCGTTCGATAACTCGTTAACATTTATGACGATTATCTCAGCGAGGGGAATTAACCCTTAGTCCTATGCCGAGTCAGACGTTCTATTCTATTGCAACCTCTACCAGTTTCAATTTTTTCTATATTTATCTGTGGTATCACAATTGTATTTAAAGGTAACGTTTCAGTGACTCCCAAATATTATTGAGTAAATAAATAGAGCGTCATTAAGCTGTAATTGAATGAACGTCGACGTGAACCTCAAAGTGAGAAACCAAGAGCACTTCGGATCGCAAAGGGTTGAGAGAGGAATTATTCTAATCGAAGATATAATCTCGAGGAATTTCGAATTATTTCAATTTCTAAATATTTAGTATCAATCATTACATATTACGTATATATTGAAAATCCTGTTTTCCAATCGTTTTCCATATAGAATTTACTCCCAGTCTTACTAGCATCATACAAATAATCAAAGATCGACCGAATAATTCGAAACCTCACCTCTCAACACCTTACCAAACAACCAACAGACCAAAAGTAACCTCGAAACAGGTTACCAACTCATAGAGCTCAAATAATTACATATTACGTATATATTGAAAACTCTATATTTTCCAATCGTTAGTTTTCCATATAGAATTCACTCCTAGTCTTACTATCATCATACGAATAATCAAAGATCGACCAAATAATTCAAAACAACACCTTACCAAATAACCAAACCAACAACTTACCAAAAGTAACCTCGAAACAGATTACCAAAAACTCTCACCTCAACCCATAGAGCTCAAACCATCGACGCCCTAAACGCGCAATCAACGTCCATCTCGACTCCGGTCTCCTCGGATTCTCACAGAAATCATTTAAAGCCCACTTTCCTGAAAACATACTTTCCCCGATACTCGGCCCGAGCGCCTCGAAACGCCTCGATTATACGGGCGAGCGACCGGCGCGGCGGGAAAAGGGTGTGACTGACTGACTGACTGGGCTGCTCTTCTCCAGCTCTTGGCGTGCAACCCGGTGCGCGTCGAACGAGGACGAGCATTATATCCACATCTACATACATATACATACATATATATACATATGCCACGGACCGAGTATCTTTAATATCTTTAATCCACACCCCTGCGCGGGAAAGCGGAACGGAGGTATGCGTGCAGGAAGCGAGAGAGGCACCCCTAAGAGGCTACGCCGTTAGACCAGGGGGTAGCGGCGGGTCTCTCGCCGTTTGAGCTACGCAGGCGCGGTTTATCGACTGCCGCATATATATAGAGAAGCGAGAAAAGCGTTCCGTTCCGTTCCGTTCCGTTCCGTTTCGTTTCGTTTCGTTTCGTTTCGCAGTAACCCGAACAATTTCTCTGCTTGCAGCTACACCGTTCCTCCCGTTTTCCCACCCCTCAGTCGGTCTCCCTCTGTCTCTCCTCTCTTTTCCCTTTTGTCCGCCACGGCCCGTTCGTCTCGGCTCCGGATATTTGTCCGGATTGCAATTGCACAGAGCTTTTTCCCACTCGGCCATCCCCCTCCTCCCCGCGGCCGCCCCCGTCGCTACCCCCTTGTGTCTCTCTGAGAGACCACGCTCTGTCCTACGGCTTTTCTTATCCTTGTCTTTTCTGCTCAGCCCCCTTTGTCCCGGCTTTTATTCTCTCGCCGCGTAGATGCGTCTGGCGTTGTCCCCGTCGCACGCGTCTCGCCGATATTTCAGAGGTCCAACCCCCGAGCCGGAATCATTCCGGCACTCGATCATCGCGCCGGCCGCTCGGAGCGCGGAGTAGTCGGAGAAGCAATGGATTATAATCTGACGATCGAGCGAATGTTATGGGGAATCTGAGAGTGATTATCATCGCGAGCTTCGCGGTTTGGGATGCTTGGGACGTTCTGGTTTTTAAGGGATGCGAGATGGGATTGCGTTGTACGGTGATTCGCTAGTGTTCAACCCCTTGGCCTGTGGTTTCTTTCTCGACTCTGATCGATACGGCTACTTTGTCGTTAATAATTTATTGGAAAAAGAGAGAAATTCTAAGCATATGTTGTGATTATATTTTCTTTTAAGTATGATAGTTGATTGCTGAGGAATAATTACTTTGAATTCGAATGAAATGAGTAATATATGTATTTGTTGAATTATGTTGAAAATCTTCGCCACGAGTCTCAATCGTCGTAGGGCAAGGGGTTGATGGAGTTGATAGATTAGTTACTCGGTTGGCTAAGCGTTAACAAAATAGATAACGACATTTCAGAAACTAGAAGTGTATACTATTCACTGTTACTAAATTCGTAGTGTTCCAATTCACGTAAAAGACGCGTGGAGAAACTCCGCGTAAATCGAGGTGCGACACTCGAACTAAACTGATGAAAAATCTAAAAATGTGAATCCTATCTCTCAGCACTGATATGTCAATCGATAAAGCCAATGCTACCCTTTATTTACCTACCTTCGCTACCTTGGAACAATATAATTACCTTTAATTACATACAGATAGCCAATCGTTACATAAACTTCAACAAAACACCCCAAACGATCCTACTAATCTCACAACTAAGTTAACCCCAAAAAACAAGCGTCAAAACCAAAACACTGTAGACAACAGCGAATGATTACACAATAAATCATCGATAAAATAAGTTGATCGTCCAGCGAAGCAATCCCCAAGGACGCCAGAGTGTCCACGTGATTCTTGGCCTGAATCTTCCCCGGCTTTTGCATAATTTCTCGCCGTTCGATCCCCGGGGGCGATTTTGGACGTCACGGTGTAAGGTCCGTGGACCTACAGCCTGTTGATCGTTTTATGAAAATTTCATGACACCGTCGGCCATGTTTGCCTCCTCGGATACACCTAGCCGGCCGCCTACCCACCTAGCTACCCGGCCAAGTGCACGGCAGCTCGCTCACCCTTCCCGCGGCGCGTAATATTCCATATCGGGGACGGCCATTATCGGGGACGCCGTCGGCGGCCCCCGCGCGCGCGTCTTCGATTATATCGATACGGCTCGGCGCGGGGTTCCGGGATAAATCGTGCCGGAAACATCTGTCCTCCGGCGAAAGAAATTCCACGGGGCCCCTCCGCATGGGAGATATTGCCCTTCCCGACGCGGCCCGAACGGAAAATTAATAGGCACCGACGCAGTGGTCTGCGTTCGTTAACACCGCAACTGTCCAGGGTAATAAATCGACTGCTCCACGTACTTTTTATTGGGAGTTATCTCAATAACCGTTTGGATGTTAAACTTTTGTGGATGTTTAACGAAAATCTTGATGTTTCAGTGACTGAGTCATTTGTTTGTTCAGTGCTCCAAATATGAAAATTCGACTTTTTTCGAATTTTCGAAGGTTAATGGTTTAATTGCACTCCAGATAGTTTTGTGATGTGTCAACTCTTACCAATTTTGATAGTAGTCCTATTGAAAATTAACAATGTTATAACGTTTCTTAGATCTTTAATTCTCTTCTCAGTAGAAATTTTGTATGTTTGGAAGATCTGAGAATCTTAAGGTGGTTTTCTTCAAATTCATTGAAATATTTAATATTAGGACTGGTGCAATATCGGAGCGAATGTTAACCCTTTGAACTCTGTAGTAATGAGTGTTGAGTAATGAGTGTTCGTACTATGAATAACATGATCTATATATAGATCACTGGGAACAACAATACAATATACTATGACAATTTAGAGTGAGTGATCCATTAATAGATCACTGAGACTTAATGGGTTCACCCTTTGCAGACGAAGACTCTTAAAGTACACAAAGCTTGCAACATACGAAGCTAAGTTATACATCGAATGCTTAAAACATAGCAAAAAATGGAACTACACACTGATAACTTGCTATTCAAGTAACTAAGTCATTCGTTTGCAACCTGGTATTCCAAATATGAAAATTTCATCTGACCGAAATGTCAACATTCGTCCGCAAAGGGTTAAAACAACTCACATAGAAAGGGACCACAGAAAAACAGGTTATACTCGGTAGTTTTGATTGCAACTTTCTCGAAAAAAGAACGTGGATACTCCCGATTTGTAATAAACAAGTCATTCGTTTGCAACCTCGTATTCCAAATATGAAAATTTCATCTGAGCGAAATGTCGACATTCGTCGGCAAAGGATTAAAAAGAATCGCACAAAAAGAAAATCGTATACAAAAGGACCGCAGAAAAACAGGTTGTACTCGATAATTTCGATTCCAACTTTCTCGAAGGAAGAACGTGGATACTCCCAATATTCGTAATAAACAAGTCATTCGTTTGCAACCTCGTATTCCAAATATGAAAATTTCATCTGAGCGAAATATCCACATTCGTCCGTAAAGAGTTAAAAAGAATCGCACAAAAACAGATTTGACTCGACAGTTTCGATTGCTACTTTCTCGAAGCAAAAATGTAGATACTCCCAATATTCCTAACAAACAAGTCATTCGTTTGCAACCTGGTATCCCAAACATGAAAATTTCATCTATGTCGATATTCGTCCGCAAAGGGTTAAATAAACTCCCATAGAAAAGGACCACAAAAGCATATTTGACTCGATACTCTCGATTCCAACTTTCTCGAAGCAGGAACGTGGATACTCCCGATATTCCTAACAAATAATACCCCCCGAAGTGGGTCATATCGACTCGTCGAACGGTCCCAGGGATAAACGGTCCTTCAGATCCGAGGGCGTTGTTCGAGCTCGTATCTTCGGACAACTAACGAGGCATCTGGCACCGGTGCCCGATCGGCCGGTTGCCTTCGGAAACATCCAGTCGTAAAATATCTCGTTTCCCTTCTCTTCCACCTTCCCGATCTGCCTCCGATCTTCCTCTCTCTCTCTCGCCTTTTCTCCTCCGCGTTGTCTCGTTCGTTCGCCGGCGTTTCGGCGTCGCGCGAGAGAGAAAGACGGAGGAAGATCCCTTTCGAACAGGTGGCAGAGGCAGGTACCAACAGGTAGGAATCCGGGTCCGACGGCGCGGGTCAAGAAATGCATAAATTAAGCCCGGGGACGCGCGCGCTAAAGGGTCCAGCGGTGGTTCCCCGGTTACGAACCTGTAATTTATTCTCGGCTGCGAACCACGTCGCTCAACCGGCGTCGGGGACTATTCATTAAGGCGAGGGGATGGATTAAAGCGGGCCGCTTCGCTCAAATTTTAACGATTTCGACGCGCACGCCCGGCACGGTATCGGCTTCCACGTCGGTTTACCATTTGAATTTCTACGCGGCGGTTTTTCGATTCTATTTCGGTGTTTTTGAGGGAAGTCGGAGGGGTTGATGGAGATTTTTGTTGTTCGGGTGATCTTTGGTGGTGTTGTTTAGTAGTATTGTTTTATTGATGATATTGGTAGTTAGTGTTTTATTGATGGTGTTATTTTACTGTTAGTAGTAATTGTCGTTAGTATTATTATTATCGTTACTATTACTAGTAATTGTTATCGTTACTTTACTACTAATTACTATCGTTACTATTACTATTAATTATTGTCATTGCTATTACTACTAATTGTTATCGGTACTATTACTAGTAATTGTTATCGTTATTATTACTACTAATTATTATCGTTACTATTACTACTAATCATTATCATTACTATTCCTAACCAATCATTATCATTACTATTACTAACCAATCATTACCATTACTATTACTAACCAATCATTATCATTACTACCACTACTAATCATTATCATTACTATTACTACTTATTACCATTACTTCATATCATCACCATCCCTCTATTCTACAGAACTAATGATATCTCTTTTTAGTGAATTTACTAAGGTTTGAGAAAAAGCTCACAAAAACCAAACTAAAAGCAATATTTACATAATCCAAAAAGCAACGTTCTCTTGCAATGAAATCAAACCATTTATAACGTTGTACAAATTTATTTTAAGTGTAGCGAACGACGATATATCTCCCAACATTAAAAGTTCCAGAAACCGATAGCCACCGATTTATTCTTATTATCACTAATAACAAACCATCCGTCCAACACACCTAAAAACCATAAATCATAAGCCCCGAGATGGATAACACCGATCGTGTTAACAATCGCCCGGCGACATTCCGAGTTTCTTTCACTTATTCCTCGCGAATTCAATTAGAATTTCAGCGGGGCGATTTGTTTAACGCGGCCACCCTCTCCCGGTTCCGAGCCACCGATCCGCGCGGACTGTCCGGCGATATTAACGTTTAATCTGTTACCGGGCTCGCGAGATATCTGGGGTAATTGCCGTGCAGGAGCATTTATAATCTCGCGTTCTTTCGGCTCGCGCGCGCCGCTTCATGCATATTCGCGCGGCCTCAGCGATAAGCGATGACGAGCCGCGGTAATTTCATACGAATTCCCCGGGAAATATGCGGACGACGCAGAATCACGGCCATTTTCAATTCGCCGCCCGTGTTTCGCGCTCCCCGCGACGAGCGCCGACGTATCGGGGACATCGGGCTTCGGCATCTGGAACCGGAAGTCGCGGGAAAGTCATTTACCGCCTCGCAATAGGAGCGTGCCACGCTGTATCGCGGTGAATATTTTAAACGGAATTTGACTAATGCGAATGCTACTTAATTCTTTCCGGGTTGGATTGAATGTCGTTTTTCTGTTATTAACCCATTGTGGACGGAGATTCTTTGATATGGGCAAAACCTTTAACACTAGGTTGACGGGCATTTATTGTTCCATTATTTATATATTAATTATATATGAATTATATACATATTATAATTATTGTTATATTATTCTTAAGAGAATTGATGCTTTAGATTGTGGAAACTGGAGATTCGATAGTTGGTAATTGAGGCATATGTCAGTGTGATTACATTAATCAAAATCGGAGTAAATATTTACAAAATAATATTAAAATCCAATATGCGTCAATTTGACGCGTTCCGTGAACGTTAAGAGATAAAGATAAATTATATACCAATTGATTAATTAATAGAAAGAGAAACTACGTGCTGATCTCTTGCTGTTCAAGTAATTGAATGATTTGTCTGTGACAGTCTTCCAAATATGAACATTTCGTCTTGTCGAAATGTCGACATTCGTTCGCAAAGGGTTAACCCTGAAGTTAGCGTATTTTTGATAAAAGTTGACTGTTGAATCCTTTTGCGTGTGATTGAAAGTATTTCTATTGATTCTTTCGAATTGAATGTTATTTTTACATTATTAAAACTACTTCTATCGGAGCTGTGAAAAGACGCTTTAAAATTTCGAGTATTATTCGAGTATTATTCAATAAATACTTGCAACTTCTATAACATTTTTGATAAAGTAGATGATTCCTTTCGCGTGTGATTGAAAGTATTTCTTTTTGTAATGAACACTGTCGAAAATATGTTGAGTAGATAAATGAACTGAATGTAACTGATATAATTTGAAATGAACAAAATGGCGTAATGTATTAAAATCATTTACGTTCACGTTTTCGACGTTTCCTAGAGATAACGTTACAATCGTTGTAGAAAAAGTCGAAAAATCAGAATAAATAATTGCAAGTTAAAATTTCAGGTGCCCTCTGTGTCTTCGGTAGAAATTGATTGTAATGCTTCAAGATAAATATAAATATAAAATAAGCATAGAATTTTTGTCCTAATGAATTCTAGACAATGAAACAGTTCTGTCGAGAAAGGAATCATAAGACAAAAAGTTAACACCAGGACTACAAAGCGTTTAAACCAACTTCGTCAAGTTCCTTCACAGAAACTGTAACAAAAGAAATCAGGAATTTCGATCTATTAATTCCACTACTAATTAAACGACAAACCCTCGATCTATGCTTCTCTTCCGCAATATTTCAAAGTTCCGCGTACAATTTGCTATCTCGCGACGAAAGTTTCCAACGTTTTCTAAAATCTCCATCCGCGAAGGGTTAATCCGGGCCGCGCCTACGGGTGTCGGTTCATTGTTCAAAGAATCCGATCTCCTTTCGGCCCGGCGACCGCTAATTTACAATTTTTATTTCATTCCGGGCCCTCGCGTGTCGGGCGTATGGAAATTTTTATGTAAATCCGATCGCGCGTTATCGAAACTGGAATTCTCAACGGGAGTTCATTAACGATAACGGAGAATTTACTACGCGCCATGAAAGTCCGTATGAATCTTTCATTTCGCTGTTTAAAGAGAATAAATGCATTATTTATCCCGACCGTTTATACGAAATACAAAGAAAAATCCCGGTGCAAATATTACGTCAACAAGTGGTCCGGTCGGCGTTTAAAATGCAAATTCGACGCTCGAAGAAAAACGAGACGAGCGAAAGATTATGGGCATCGTTCGACGAAAAAATTCCATTCGATGACTTCTGCTCCCCCGCGGCGGCGACGCGCGCGTACGAGCGTGTAACGCGTTCATTAGCTCGTTTCGAGCGCATTGAACGCCGGCCCCGAATTGAAGACCGCGCGCAGGACGCGGAAAAATTAGAGGTCTCTCCCTTGTTCGACCTTTAATCCCTTTTATTTCTGTATATTAAGCTAAAAGCTAAAAGGCTCGCATGCGCCAATAATTGTCCCGATACCCTTTTTTTTCCAACGAACGGCCATTACAGTTTGAATCGATACGCTCCCGCCGTTTTCCACAAAATGGCGGACACCGCCGGCCGGCGCCAGCGAACGCCTCGTCGCGACGGCGGCGGCGGTTTCTCTTTCGAAAGGGTAATTATTTCAATTCTGCAAGGTACACGGAACATCTGTCGGTGCCCGTGATTCCCGTAAAAAGATGAGGGAACCGGAAACAACGGGGCTACGGGATGAAGTTGTAACTTACGAGGAGGCGCCGCCGAGTGTTTGATGTTAACTCGAAGGAAACTTCCGAAGTTTGTAGACGCGGCTTTAAGGGGGAGCTACTTAAGCCGCGTTTTCTAGGAATCCGAGTTCGCGGCTCGATATAGGCTGGGAAAATTGAATACCGGCTTTTAACACGTTGCGCACTAACGGGAAATCTCGATTTTATATGGAGACACTTAGCTGTGCGACTTCGGTAATTACCACAGCATTGAAGAAAATATAAAGTTTCATTCGAATCGGTTATCTATTTAAAATATATTACATAACAATATGATACTGAGTTTTTCTATATATAACGATATAAGCTGACTTCAGTGAAAATTGCCATCACAATTCAGTTTTCTGAAAATTAGCCACGTAATGTGTTAAAATGAATATCATTAGCGACGAGAAATCGATAATTTGTAAAATCATAATTTTGTGATATGTCAGCAACTCCTACCAATTTTGATAGTAGTCCTACTGAACATTAACACGTTGAATGCCATAGGCGTCACCGGTGACCAACCAAATCGAATTACTACAGTTCACTCGATTAAACCATGATTATTTGAAAATATCTCTATATTATAAATAATGCTAACTAATCTGGTGACATTCGGCTAGATGAACCTGCAATAACAATGCAATTCAATCAAGTGATTTAATATTATATTTTTCAAAATTATCCGGTATTTTTCGTTCGCAGTATCATCTCAACATTGAACTTCGTTATTTATCGTTATTTATCGAGACGTTGCAAACTTTTCAAATCTACTAACATTAACCTTTGTCTTACAATATCAAATTAAACTCGTGACAAAGATTTCTAACTTGGTTCAACAAATATAAACACTATTTAATTATTTCCAATTGAAATGAAACATCTTTCATCAGCAACTTCTACAGTTTAGAGTAAATCCATACACAAACACCATAAAATTTTCCATTCAACTAATGAATTATTAACTAGCCCTAACAAGTGCATCAGCGAAATGAAATCGCAGCGCAAGATTAACTAAAACCGAACGAGAATCACTGAGAAATCGATTCCGCGACGGAAATATTGACAAACGACTCGAACTCGGACTAAAAAGACCGGCGACTATAATAGCCGGCGTGGCTCGTGCATTTACGAGTAACGCGAGTGCATAGGACATAAACTAGAGGGATGTTCGCGAAACTTTTGAAAACACTATTACTTTAGTTTCAAGGTACAATAATAAAGTTCCTTAACACCGAGCGTACCGCGTCGAACGACTGGCTCCGAAGTTTGATTTAGAACTCCGCGATTTCTTCCGTCGCGCGGCGGTCTTTGTCCGGTAATAAGAAAATCCGAACGAAGGCGACGGGTTGGAAAGGGTTGGAAAACGCGTCGGTGGAGGTGGGGTGGTGGTTGCACGCCGGTTCGTAGCCATCGCTGGAGGGTAGAGACCGGCCCGGGCCGTGGTTAGCCAAGTCTGGGTATGAGTTTGGCTCATCTTCAGTTCAGTTTTCGAGCCACCGGGAGGCTGGAACGAGATGAGTTGGAAACGGAAAGGGGGTGGATCCTGTAAATTGAATGACTTTGCCCTGTTATACGTTACCCACCGGCTTCTTTGCTTTATGCCCCCTGAAATTGGCCGAACTGCGCAGATTCCATTATAGACAAGGAGTCGGCACGGCCTAGCCAGATCGTTCGACGCCATTTCCGCATGTATTATGCATGCCCGGACAAATTTCGTCATCCCCCGCGGCCTGATAAGCGGACCGTCCGCCATTTGTTATTTATTTTCCTTCCATCGGCGAACGGGAGATCTTGGATCCCGCTGGATCCGCGCGACCGTCGAATTATTCAACCCTTTCTCGAGAAACTTGTCGCTGGAAATATTCAATTTTTTTTGAGTGAGATACACGTGACGTTTTTCTAAAGTAACTTAACCGTTTGAGTGCTGAGTGCTATTGTTTGTCAGTATCAATTATAATTTTCTTAGTATGTTTTAGAGAAATAAATCAAAGTAAATTTATTTGAATGTTGTTTTTTGATATTTTTTTGTAATAACACAATATTTGTGATCTCATTGGATAACTACTCTTATTAACTTTTTGGCATACACACCCAATCACTTGCGCATTTTGGGTGAATAACCACAAAAGTTGTTTAAACTTTTCGTTATTAAAACGAATGTATTTTGTAATTTTGAAGTTACTGAGTATAAGTCGATTAATTATTCAATTTCGTCGGTGATTTGGCGGTGAGGAATTAAGTAAATCAATTTTGCGTATATTGATGTATGACTTTGAAGTTTCAACTGTTAAACAAAGCTAATTCGGTAATTAGCTACTGCACTAATTTCGGTAAAAATCAATTTTATCTATATTGATGTATGATTTTGAAGTTTCAACTGTTAAACAACCCCAATTCGATTGCTCGGTGGTTCCAGTAATAGCTACTGTACTAACTTCCCATTAATCAATGCAATTACGCTCGACTAATCGACATTACGAACGAAACACCTGTCAGCGGCGAAGCCATCTTCCAAGGAAGCACGTCGGCAGTGCCTATTATTCGCGAGAACGGTTACAGCCGGTTGAGAACCATGGTTTTCCGTGGCCGAGTTCGCTGAAAGGAAACCATCGCTCCCCGGGGACCGGCCGTGCAAAAAGACTCGGCTATTACAGTTGTTGAGTTCGTATAAAGTGATGCAAATGAGGAGCCGCATTTGCATGTTTGAAAAAAACCGTGGACACACGAGACGCTCTTAAAAAATGTGCGTTACCCCGAAGGGAATTCCCGCGGCGGAGCGGAAAATGTAGGAAATTTCTAAATTGCGCCTTGAAAACCGTCGCGCCCTCGTAAAACTTCGGAACGAATATGAATCCCTCGGAAAGTGAGAGGAGAGAGGAGAGAGAGAGAGAGAAAAAAAAAAGGGAAATAACGTCGTCGGCGTCGGTGACACCGCGACGATGTAAATTGCGAAGGAATAATTGAAGATTCCTCGAATGAATCCCATCGTTCCCCGCCCTTAAACGCGTTACCCCGTTGATACCGAATTCTCAATTGAATTTTGCAAATCTGTACGTTATCCACTTGTCTCTTTACAGTCGAAAATTCTGCAGTAGAAATATTCAACGTTTTTCAGTGAGATATGAACGACATTCGAAACGAATGGGAAAATGTACATTAACTCCTCCGTACGACGAGTGAGACTCGTGATGAGATTTCTAAAGTAATTTAACCCTCTGTAGGCCCGTGTAACTTTGAAGTCACGTATCAATATATTGGCATCTTGTTGGTTTATTTCATTTTGCACTCGAAGTGCTGAATATAATTAAGTAATCAGTTAACTTAAATTTTTATACGCAATGTGCTAACCAGTTAAGCGTGGAATTTAGCTTGAAAAATCTCTCATTGCGCGCGATAAAATGAAAAATTGAAATGTATACTCATCAAACGCAGGAGGAATGCACCTAGGGTATATTTCAATGAACAGCCACAATAAAGTAAAGAAGAATTACGTGTTTATCAGAAAAAATCAAGAATTCATCGTTGAAAGAATTAGTATTCAAGCTTTAACACTAGAACTGCGTACCAGTCACTGCTTTCGATTTTCTTGTTTAGCAATTATTGATATCGAAGCGTTGAATATTCGAAATGATTTTGAAAATAGTTTCATTTCAGTACTATAACGAATGCCTGAAGAAACTGAGAATAATCTATTGTTACAATGTTTATGAGAATTGCGTATTAATCGTATTAAATGCTCGGTAGTCCCAGTGTTAACAAGAATCCCCTAATGTTCCCCATATCGACGCATTATACAATATAATAAATAACACTATAATTCCTACATCAAACTTAGCGAATCTCCTCAAGCAATTAATATTTCACTAACATAAAATCGCCACGATTTCCCCAAAAATTCCACAAAGCGTCATCGAGCCGCTCATCAAGCAGTTCTAAAGAAACAGCGCAAACGATTCGAACTTCCCCAATTATACAGAAGGCGAAGAAAAGTTCCAGAACAAATTGATTCAGCAACAGCGAAACGTGCAAGCGACTCGCGTGTAGAACACAGAATAATTGGATCTAGGTAATTCTAGGGTCAAACGGTCGTTACGAGGCTCGGTAATTGAGACGAATCTAAGACGATCCAATGAATACGATTCCCAGATACGCCAATCTCGGCCGATCCCGCTGTCGTCGACGTCGGTCGAGTCGGAACAAAGAGACGCGACGGAAGAACGGGGGAGGGTAGAAAAAATACGGGAGGCCATCTAATTCGAGACCTAATTTCACGGGAGCGACCAACACAAATATTTTCATCCCCCCGCCTGCCGGAGGATATTCCGGCTAATACAGAGATCCCTTCGCCCTTATCGTTCGCCGGTCGTGTACAAGTGTTGTTTATCAGGCTCATGTCACTTATAGCGGTGCTCCGGAGAGCCCGAAATTCGAGGTAATCACGCTCCCCTTGATCCCGAGATCGAGGAGGATCTCAGTTTTCCACCCTCTTCTTCGCGACTTTCGTCTTCTCGGCTTGTCGTCTCGTTCCTCCCATCACCCCCTCCCCCCCTCTCTATATCCTAGGAATATCCCCAACGAAAATCAGTTGTCTGGTCCAGGCCTAACCCATAGGACGAAACGAATGACTGATCTCCTCGTTCGATCTTTTCTGTCTGTATTCCTTTCTTGGTTTTTTATGCTTTTCGCTATCTCTGTCTTTTTATGTTACTATTCATTTGTCTTTCTTGGTCTCTCTGCTTTATTCATTCTGTTTTTTCCTGTTCGCTGAATTCTGCTTTTTACACCGTTCGTTTAATTCTTCCTGTTCTATGTTTATTGTCCCTTTTATTTTCCCTTGGTTTAACTTTTTCTCTCGCCATTTCTCTCTTTCCCTTTGACAAACCTTTAGCTATCTCTCTGTTCGGTGTCCTCATAGTTTAACTTTCTCTCTCTCTCTGTTCTTGATTCTTTGCTTAATTCTTTCTGCTTTTTTCCTCCGTTTGCTCAGTTCTCCGATTTTTTCACTGTTTGTTTAATTCCTCCTGTTCTGTTTCGTTCTCTCTTTTATTTTCCCTGGTTGAACTATTTCTCCTGGAATCTCTCTTATTTTCCCTCTTCCTTGCTCTCTTCGACGCTCTCGCCATTTCTCTCTTTTCCTTTGCAAAACCTTCAGCTATCCCTCTGTTCGTTGCTCTCAAAGTTCAACTTCCTCCCCCTCTATTCTTAATTCTTTCTACTTTTCCCTCTGTTTGCTCAATTCTCCTATTTTTACAGTTCGTTTAATACTTCCTGTTCTGTTTCGTTCTCTTTTATTTTCCCTTGGTCCAACTATTTCTCCCACAATCTCTCTTCTCCCTCGTCCTTGCTCTCTTCAACTCTCTCCCTATTTCTCTCTCTATTCTCTATTTTCCTTTACCAAACCTCATTTAGCTATCTCAACGTTCGTTGCTCTCATAGTTTAACTCCCTCCCTCTCTCTCTGTTCATTGCTCTCATAGTTTAACTCTCCCTCTTCCTCTCCACATCCAGCTCTCTCTCTCCCTCTCTCTCTCCCACCCGTTTCTCACCCTCTCAACGGAGAAGAAAATAACGCTGGCATACGGGATATTACACGGCGCGGATGTTAACGTCCGGCTGTATTTTTTTGCGGGGTCGCGTGGTCCTGGGAGAGGGCAGGGACTCGGGACATATAGCTCTGTCAGATAGCGGGAATGCTGTAAATCTGTGCATTATACATGACAGCGAGATCAGCGCCATTCGTTATTCCGTTGGGTAGCGCGGGGGTCAAGCGGGCCGGGCGCAGAAAAAGGGGGACGTGAAAAATTACTGGCACGGCCGGCACTTACCGAAACGAAGCTTTCAGGGAGCATCCGCCCCTGCGGAACACTTGCCAGAAGACTAGTTTACGGAATTGAAATAATCGGCGGTTCCCTTCTTTTTTCTTTTTATTTTTTTAGACAGCACTGGTAGATGGGGGGTCTTAAAAGATACCTAGAGCATAGTGCTCTCCACCCTTTTAATTCGAGAATTACTGGTTTACCAACAGGGACTTCTATTTAGCAGACTGTAACAGCTACTTTGGTATTTGGAATGGAAGAAGAGTTTCGGAAGTCTTATAGAAATCCTGCAAGTTAACATTATTCCTACCGCGACCAGTCGAATGACTGTCGTATTACTGCTGTAATATTTTACTATCGACAATTTGTAAGAAATACAACAGAATTTTCCATTCTACTTCAGGTGGAGATTTCATTTGAAGATAATACATTGATGATAGCAATAGTTGTTTGCTTTGATTCGTGGGTAATGAATAACATTGATTTCTGTTAAATTAGTTTAGAAATCTTCATCGCGAGTCTCATCTTAACACTATTCCTACCGCGACCAGTCAAATGACTGGTCTGTAGCACAACTTATATTTCTTAATACAGAATGAAGATAATAGCCAATTTAACAGTATACAAATATAGTTTCTTTTATTTAGAATTGTATAATTCACATTTTATTCCTCTTCACCGCATTTTTCACAAATAGGTTTGTCGATTGTACATTTCCTCTAACGATTAACTTCCAATTCTGCGTTTCTGGTTTTGCTCTGAATTTCTTAATTTGGTTTTGCATTTCTAAACTTCTGCGTTTCTAAATCTCCACCGAATACAATATCCTTCAGCGTTAACTTGCCTTATAATATCCAGACACGAAGATTTCTAATATGGTTTAACAAATACAAACGTCGTTGAGTTGTGCTGAGTTCAAACAAAACATTATTCTTGTTAGCAATCACATAACACAAATATCGAATTATGCTAAGTTCAAACGAAACATTGTTCTTGTTACCAATCGCATAACACAAATATTGAATTGCAAGTTTAACGCTAAATCTACCGAGTTAAATGTACCTTTTGAAATTTCTCTATAGGAACTCCAAGAGTGCATCTATTGAAACTTGAACTGCTAAATCAATTTCTTCAGCAATTTCTCAGAGAAACATCATTACCTTCCTAATAATTGTAAAATGAAGAAATCAGGTCATTCTGACCCGTTTAGTACTTTGTCTTAAACGAAACATTGTTCTCGTTACCAATATACATGCTTCACAAATCTCCACAAAAAGATCATGGAATATCTTCCACCACTGCATCATTAACGATAAATAATCCAACAAACGCAATCCCAAAACAAAAGGACAAACAGTATTCCACGTTCGTATTCCACGAACAATCCTCCGAATTCAATTCACCTTTCACCCGCGATCGCCCCTCGACCCTCCAAACTGAAGATACCTAATTAAAAAGCGAGCGCAGCCCGGGAAGAAAGAAACACAGCATCCTCTTCACGATCTCCATACACTCAATAAAGAATCAAAGCTCACGTCGCTGCGAACAGGGAGAACAGCCCGCGCGCGATTACAGTCCGCGGAATTGAACAGGATTTTAAAACGCGGCGAACGTAGCCGCGCCGTTGGCCGTGGGACAATACGAAAATCTGTATAGAGCCGGAGCGTCATTACCGGTCCCGCGGTCGTTGCCGGCCGACATAATAAAAACCCATGTCGAATAAAGTTTTTATCGGCTTGTTAATTTTCGAGGCGGGCGTCGAATCATTCGCCGCCGGGGATTTCGCTTCTGAAACAATTCCGCGTTATCATTGTTCCTTTCGGTGCCGCGGGGCTAACGTTATTTATTCTACGAGTGGAAGCGAGGGGGAACGGTGGGGTAAAAAGTTGACACGCAAACTGCCTTCGCTACGGATCCCGGGGATGATGTATTTTCCGTGAGGAGGACGAGGAGCGCGCCGAGGAGGAGCGGGCGCAGGGGTCGGAGGGCAAGGGTGCGAGCCGGCTAGCCGTGCAAAATCCGAACGAGCGAATTGAACGTGCAGGTGTCCGTAAATAAACTTGCATCGAGTTTGTGCAGCAAACCGTTGAACGTAAAGGGTAGTTACGGTCTCGCGGGTTCCGCTCGCTCTCCCACAAAGGTCCCCTGTTTCCCGAGCCGCGGCCGATTTTTATTTCGGCCACTCCGCTTCCTCGTGGCGAGCCTCGCCTGTCGTCTTTGGGCTGCCATCGGTCACGTAATTATACCCCGGTTCGGTTATCGGATTTTCGAGTTCGATGTGTGCTGGGGAATTAGTTTGATGAATATTTCTGTGAATTATTTAGATCGGTGTGTAACCTTGTGCTATGCCCCGTTTGAGTCTTTTTAGAATTCTTGTGTTCCTCTATGTAACATGTGTGTAATTTTTAACCCTTTGAACTCTGTAGGTTCCAATATTGCACATATCAAATATTTGAATCAAAGAAACTGCCCTGAAGTTATTCGATTTTCCATGCATCGAAATTTTGCACTAAGGAAAATAAAAGATCGAAGGAATGTTATAGCATTTGTCATTTTCGCTAGGGATACTATAAAAATATTGAAATATCACTTCATATATTTCACGATATTTACGCGTAAACAGAATAGCAAAAATATTGTAATAAATATTATACGAATCTTATAAACATTACAAAAACCTTATAATATAATATTAACCCTTAGCACTCCAGATGGTTTTGTCATCTATAAGCAATTGCAACTAATTTTTATGGGATCTTTAGTGAAAATGAAAAATGATATAATATTCCTTGGATCTTCTATTTTCCTTCTCAGTACAAAATTTGGATCTGTGGAAGATCTAATAATTTTAGGGTAGTTAACTCAGTAGTAGAAAACTCAGATATATTGTTATGTAATATATATTAAGTAGATAACCGATTCAAATCAAATTTTATATTTTCTTCAATAATTCAATCGCAATTACCCATGGAGATATGAAAATCTTAGATAATCAATTCGAACTAAATTCTATATTTCTTTCAATGCTACTAATTACCGAAGTTACACAGCTAAGTGTCTCCATATAAAACCGAGATTTCTCCACCGGTACGCGACGCGTTAACAAGTTAAAACGTATCCATCGTCGGCGCATCCCCTAAACCTCGACGTCGAAGATAGCCTGGCAAGCCTCCGGCTCGAGCGATCGAGTGGCGAGCACGCCCGTAACCCACGGCCACGTATAGCGTACGCAATAATGAAAGGAGAAAAGGTTATTTTAAGTTCCCGACTTATGCGCGCCCGTTAAAGGTTATAGGTATCTATTCAATATTAAAGCGGGGCTCGCTCGGCGGACGGTACACGCCGTTAGAGGGTGGCCGGAGCACGCGAGGGGTTCGAGTTTAACGGACCGCGGTTGAAACAGAAGCGCCGCCGTAGGAAAATGTCTTTATCTCCCGCGGAAAAAAGGTATAGAGGCCTATAGAAAGTTGAGTGGTCGCGTAATTCGAAACTTGACAGAGCCAAAGGGGGATGCCCCGAGTGTATGTCGGCGAGGGGGCGAGGGGGTGGCTCCTGGCATTGGACCAATGACGTGTTGTTCGATGCATACCGCGGGAGACAATGTGCGTGACCCGTACGTGGACTGTTTCCAATGATCGGCAAGAACGGCGATCTTGTCGTTCCTTTTTACCGCCATGTTTTATTTATCCGGGACAGTTTTACCCGGACTACCCCGGTGCCGGCGAGTCGCCGGAGGAGAACGCTTGTAGATGTACTTCGCTCCCTCGGTAATCGAATTGAAATTGAAACCGGCAGTTTTTCATTGGGTCTCTTTGGGTTTCTTAGCGGGATTGTAGAAATTGGTGGATGATTGTAGATTTCAGTTATTGTGGGATGGGAAGCTTTTAGAATTGGATTGTTAGATCGAAAGATTAGGAGGTGCAATTTTTCTTTTGTATTTAGATAGTTCTATTCCTTGATCGTTTCTATAATATGATTGATTACTGTGATATACTGTGGTTGTTTCTGTAATAGAATTTCTAGAAACTAGTAAACGTAGATTGTGATTGTAGATTTCAGTTATTGTGGGATGGGAAGCTTTTAGAATTGGATTGTTAGATCGAAAGATTACTGGGTGCAACTTTCGTTTGTAATTAGATAGTTCTATGCCTTGATAGTTTCTGTAATATGATTGATTACTATGACAGACTATGGTTGTTTCTGTAATAGAATTTCTAGAAACTAGTAAACGTAGATTGTGATTGTCGATTTCAGTTATTGTAGGATGGAAAACTTTTATTATTAAGTTGTTAGATCGAAAGATTACGAGGTGCAACTTTTCTCTTGTAGATATGAGATATTGAAATACAATAGTTCTATTCCTCAATCATTGTTTCTATAATAGAACTACTCTAGTGAAAATTAGTAAACGTAGATGATAATTCTCACTTTCAATTACTATTAAATAAACTTTATTTACTATGAAATAAACTAGTTCTATTCCTCGATCATTGTTTCTATAGCAGAATTTCTAGAAACTAGTAAAGTTAGATAACTTTCGATTTCAATTACTGCAAAACAGAGAACTTTTATTATCAACTTTCTCTTGCAATTAAAATAGTCCGGAAATCTCCTGAAATAAAATAGTTATTCCTTAATCATCATTTCTACAATAAACCTAAACAGTTGATCAAAGTTCCACTAGAAAATTATATCCCACACGAAGAAACTTCCTAGAACAAAGCATTAATAAATCCCTTATCTCGCATAAAGATTCAGTCTACGAACCCATTCGCATAAAATCGCCAAAAATGCATCGAAATCCCGATCGGTAAAAGAAACCGATTACTCGTCCAGCGAAGTGGCCGCTCTCGTCGCGGAGCCGCCTCAATCAAACGGAATATTCTTCGCAGCGCGGTGCGCCGGACAGCCGACATTGTCGCAGGACGTTTCGGCATCGGAAGCGAATAATTGCGTCCCGCGACCGCCGTTGGCCCGGCGTGCGCTCGCGAATCGATCGTTCCGCTTGTTAGACGGCGAAATAAGCCCGGATAAGTAAAATATACGGGCGCGTATTGAGCTTGTTCCGTTGTTGTTCGGTTGCAGGGTGGTTCCAGTGGAGGAGGAGTTCATATGGAATGGCATCGCGCGGACCGTCGCCGACGACGTTGCCAATCGCGATAGCGATGGCCGTCGCGATGTCGCTCGTGGCGAACGGCCTCTGCCCGACCCAATGCCGCTGCGACGACGATAGCCTGCGCGCGTCCTGCGCGTACGCGGGCCTCGAGGTGGTGCCGATCCAACTGAACCCGGACATCAAGCACCTGGACCTGTCCAACAACCGCGTCGGCAACATCCACCTGACGTTCGGCTTCTACTGCAACCTGGAGACGCTGGACCTGACGTCGAACAACATACACACGCTGGGCTCGGACAACTTCGTCTTTCAGAAGAACCTCCTCACGCTGAACGTGAGCAACAACGCGATCCGAGCGCTGGCCAAGAACTCCCTGCAGGGGATGGACTCGCTGAGGGTCCTGAACCTGGCCAGCAACAACATCTCCGACATGGACGAGCTGGCGTTCAAGAGCACCAGCGAGCTGGAGGTGCTGGACCTCAGCGACAACTCGATCACCAGCCTGCCAGAGGGACTACTGAAGAATCTACACAGGATCCGCACGCTGATCCTCAACGAGAACTCCTTGCTAGAGATCCCAACCAGGAACCTAGCGTTAGCGCCCAGCCTGGAGAACCTCGACCTGTCGGACAACCTGATCCAAGAGCTGAACAGAGACTCGTTGCCCTCGCTACCCTCTTTGGTCTCTCTAGACCTGGCCAACAACGTGATCAGGAACATCGCCGACGACGCGTTCGACCGTCTGCCCGACCTCCTGCGGCTAGACCTCTCCGGCAACAACCTGACGTCCGTGCCCACGGCGGCTCTAGCTAGGCTGAACGTCCTCTCGCACCTGGTGCTCAGCAGGAACCCCCTAGGTGTCCTGGACGCGGCTGGCTTCCGTAACCTCTACGAACTCAGGGTGCTAGAGCTGAACGATTGCGCGATCGCCGCGGTGCACGCTAGAGCGTTCGCCGATAACGTGAACCTGGAGCGGATCTCGATGGACGGGAACAGAGGGCTGAAGGAGCTGCCGGCCAGAGTGCTGTACGGCGCGAGGTACCTCAAGTGGGTGTCCCTGCGACGCTGCAGCCTGTCCACCCTCCAGCCGACGCAGTTCCCGGTGGACGGCCTGTCCTCGCTGCGCGTCGGCGGGAACCCCCTGGTCTGCAACTGCTCGGTGCACTGGCTGTGGAACGTGATCAGGGCGGAGGAGCGGCGCAACGAGTCGCGGCTCGAGCTGGACACGAACGACATCGTCTGCGCGGACGAGGAGTTCTCGGGCAAGCCGTTGATCGCGCTGTCCGAGGGCTCTCTGCGCTGCCGGCTCAGCCCGCTTTATCTCTCGCTGTCCGCGGCCGGATGCCTCGCGGCGACCGCTACCATTCTCGCGCTGATAGCGCACCTCACCCGCTCGAAGAGGAAGAAGCGTCTCGCCTACGCGGCGCCGAACAGGCCCGAGTTCCTGGTGTACGTCGGCAGGAACAACGACGAGCTGGACAAGAACGCCGAGTCCTACAGCAGGAGGCTGCTGGCAAGGAACGAGGACACCACCCCGTACGACACTCCGCGCGGCAAGATCGGCCAGAGGAGCCCGCAGTCGCAGGACACCAACATCTACGAGACGCCCAGGTACACGAGGAGCGGCAACAATCGCGCGGCGAACGAGCCGTACGCCAGGCAGACGGAAGAGGGCGTGTACGCGGTCGCGGACGTGACCGATCTGCGCGACGAGCCGCCGGAAGTGCTGTCGCTCTATCGCATGCACGGCCCGGCCGCCCCCGTCGCGCCCAGGCCGAACGTCCACCGGGTCGACTACGGTTACGACTACGACTACGATTACGATTACGAACCGCCGATCCCCGAGAAACCGCACGTCGTGTTCGTCTGAACGAATACCGAGGAAGGTCTCCGCTCGACGCCGGAGCGCCGCCGAGGACAACGCCGTGTAACCGGCGAGAATGGGGCGTAACGAGGGCTCCGGCGGACGGTCCAAGATTGCGGGGAAGCGGAGATCGATATGTAATCCGTGTTTCACCGGGGATTACCAAAGAAATTCTGGAGCGCCGCTAGCGATGGGACTGAACGCATCGAGTTAGGGGATGCTCGAATGTTTAACCTTTTAGGCGCGCTGAAGTGGGTACAGTACTTGGGAAGAGTTCGGAATGATAAATTATAATTTCTTTGTATATGTGAATTGACCACGAAAGCGACTATAGCGTTCCATAACAATATATCGGAAGGCCACTATAGTGGCGTACCGTAATAATCGATGCCATCTGCGGAAGCCATAGTACCGTACCTAGGTCAACGCGAATTTTTGCATTTTTCAATGGAAATGGAATTCGTAGATTTGAGAATTTTCATTCGGTAGACGAAGCAAGTTTTCTAAATGGTAATGAAGAAATTCATGCTCCGTTTCGCGCAATTTCCGGCTGTAACGCCGGACGATCCGCAATTATCATTCCGGCGTCGGATCCGATCGAACGAACGTTATTCGCCGGAGATGGTAACGAAGAACGGAACCGTCTCTTTGCCTCGGAGTATTAATCGAATCGAACGGAACGAGTCCCGGGGACACCGAGCCAATTGATATTCATGAGTGCGTAATGGTCTCGGTCCCATCGCTAGTTGTCGCGATCGCGGGGACAGGAAAGTTGGGATTTAATGAGGATCTGTTCTGACTGATTGCCCGAGATCGGCCGTGATAAGGTAATCCTACAGCTTCGCCGAAAGTATCGATTCCCGAGGCCAACGCGCGACGGTGCGGAGGCCCGCGTCGCATTCCCGTGTACGTATCTCGCGATTAATCGAGGAGACACGGCCGACGATCGAGGGCGGATCTCACGGCGAAAGATTAACGCGCTCGCTGCCACCTGGGAAATGTCAGTAGCGTGTCGCGCGACAGCGATTCCTGTTCTTATCGGAGAACGCTCCAGTCCGAATGAAAACCATCGCTTTCCGACTACGGCTCGCGCGGATGATCAAGGTAATGGCCGATCGGACAGCGACGTTCGATCTCGCGATTGCGAATGCGCGACGGTGATTAACACTGGAATTGGTTGATGAGAATTCCTTTGTAATTTCGATATTCGTGGAGTTAATATTCTTAGATTATCGTGTTTCGAAATTTTTAAACTTCATAATGTTCAAATTCTTCAATTTTCTTGTTTTCTAGTGATAATTCGATATCGCCATTGCGAATGCGCGATAGAGATTAACACTGGAAGTCGTTGATGAGAATTCCTTTGTAATTTCGATAATCGTGAAGTCAATATTCTCAAATTCCCATGTTTCTAAATTTTCAAACACAAACTTTATAATCTTCAAACTTCCAAATTATTCAATTTTCTTATTTTCAAGTAATAATTCGACCTCGCGATTGCGAAGGTGCGCTGGTAATTAACACTGGAACTCGTTGATGAGAATTCTTTTATAATTTCGATATCCGTGAAATCAGTATACTCAAATTCCCATGTTACTAAATTTTCAAACTTCCAAGTTCTTGAATTTTCAAACTTCCAAATTCTCCAATTTTCTAATTTTCACATAACACGTTGACGCTCACTTTCAAATCAGCAATGGACAAAAGCAATTCTTATTTTACCAATTACATGACTGTCGGAGAGTTCGATCAAGACAAACTTACCATATCCATTATCTATCACACCTACACTCGCGAGCATCGTTATACAAAGCATCTACATCAGCGCTTTAAAAAACCATTTATCCGTTAATTCCAGTATCGACCGATGCCTGTTCACCACGTAACACTCGTACAAATCTCCAAGGGCGGCAGCGAGCGTGTTAATCGAAAGCGTATCGTCCGCTGCAAGCCGCAGTCCCCGGTTAAGCGACGCGCAACGTCCCCGGATAAGGGACACTATACCGAGGCGACGCGTTCCGCGAGCAACGGTGAAACTCGGCCAGCGTGGCGGACGAGTTCCGAAAATGAAAATGTCTTCCGAGATAGTTGGCCAGCCACGGGAGCGGAACGCGCTCTCGCGAGCGGGGATGTCCGCGATCCGGCGCGGAATGCAAATCGAATGGCGTGTCGGACACGCGGTGCGCTCCGCGGACATATTTATTCCGTCGGATGATCGCGTGTCGCCCCCGAGCTCCCCGGCTGGCGTTCATTTCGCGTTTAAACTGTAGCGACAAATCAAATCAAAGCGGCGTCTCGTTAGCCCGTTTAAACCCTTCTAGACTAGCGTCGTCCCGAGATTACTCTCCGTCTCTCCCCCTTACCGCCCCCCTCCCCCGCGTCTGTTCTCTTATCCGTCATTGTCTCACCGTTTCTTGCGTGTCCCCGTTGTCGCTCCCCCCCTTTTTTCCTCCCCCGGATCGAACGAGAGCCCGCTTCAAGCCGAAGAACGACAAGATATTTCGCGATACAGTCGGCTACCTCAAGGATCAACGAGAAACGAGTTCGACGGAACCGAACGATCCTTTCTCGACGGCGAACGGTGTCACGAAATCACGCGTTCGACGCATCCCAGACAGCTTTGACACTGAAACTACCGGAGGGGTCAAATGTCCCATGTCCCATCTCTTCTTTTTGCGATTTTTAGAAAGGTAACAAATGTCTCTCTGAGAAATTGGTAGAGATTCATTTAGCACTACGCGAATTGAATTGTAAATCGATTAAAGTCTGAACAGACTCTTGGAGTTTATAGCGAAATTTTCGAAAGTCAATTGAAGTGCTCGGTGGTTTTAGTGTTAACACTAGAACCAAGCGAAACTTGTTTATTTTCCGTCGAAACGTAGTTTATTAACCCTTCGCACTCGAGAGGTGACTCGTGAGTGACTTATTATTATTATTATTATTTACTGACTTATTTATTAATTTATGATGTTAAGTTTGGAAGAAAGAGATGTTACGTTTTGAATATGATGAATGAGTGACTCTCACTTGATTCGGTACAAGAAAACTATCAAGTTGAATATTCAATATTTCAAATGGAACTTTGCTACGTAATATTGAAATGAAACTCAATTTATCTATGAATTATCGTTAAATTAGTTTCAAACTATATCTCGTGAGAAAATGTTGAATATTTCCATTAACCAGTTAACTGCGTTTGACGAGTATACACGTCATCGTAAAGCTTGACACGATACTAATTCTTTCAGCCATGAATTCTTTATTTTTTCGCATAAATATATAATTCTTCTTTATTTCGCTTCGATCTTTCATTAAAATATACTCAACATGCATAAACCAGAGGTTTTCCTAATTAAATTCCACAGTTAACTGGTTAAAAACTTTCGGGTGCAAAGGGTTAAGGTTCAGAGCGAACTGCTGAAGCAGGTTCCTTGATCGTTTCTCGAAGTATGTATATGTTTTTGGTAATTGCGAAGGTGGACGTTAATAAGCTTGATTCATCCGATAGTTTCGGTGTTAAAGATCGTCCAGCAATCGACGTTTTTGGGGAGATCGTCATACGTGCCGTGCGATTGGACTCTGGTACCGTGTTGTACACCTGGTGTGTAATTGGTCCCGAACAGATTGAAACCCGGAGGATCCGTAAAAGTTCCCATTATGTGCTCGGTTTTAATTGACCGGTCCCTCGAGGAGGCTTTTAATTGATCACTGGTCGCAGCATATGTGACTATTCCGGCCGAGGCTTCGTTGCGATTGATTCGGAAAGACCTCCCCGCGGGACTGCGCGAAATTACGAATTGCGTACCTCGAAGCGCGCCGTTGTTTTCGGTCTGATTCGTTGATCCAAATCGTTCCACTCTTTCTCCATTTTCAAGAGTCAACATCCTTTCGGCGCTGCAACAATCGAGAAACAAAAAAAATTCACAGAAATTCTCGCATTCGGAAAACACTCTCGACAATCCTGAAACGAGTGAAATCGTTTCTTATCGATGAAACAGTAATATAGGCGAATGAATACAATGTTTGTTGTTTATAAAGAGCAGAGATCTTAGTGAATAATCAGAATTGCTTGTTCCACGAAGAAAGCAGTCTCGAGAACAAATAAAATCGCTTTCTCGCAACTTTGCGCCGAAGTGTATGTCGCGCGCAGCGAAGTGTTTCAGCGCCGGAAGGGTAGATGAACCCGAAGATGCATATTAATGCGGATTTCGAGCAGCTGCGTCCAAGAACACGGTGTGCAAGTGCACCTGAAGATTTTAGTGGCACCGGTTAGCGTGCTCGCCCTCGGATCACCGCGTTCCTTCGCGCGAGACACTTAAGGGAGCAAAAAGACACGTGTTTAGAGGCTCGCCGGGCCGGTCGGCCGCGCGAGGGCCACTTTCGGCCATCTTTGTAAATTGAAGCAATAATAGACGCGACCTTTACCTAATAGACACACCACATATACACACACACACATCGCCACACGACACGGTTCGAGTGTACTTAGACACGAGATTACACGTTTATACAGACTTAAGCGTATACATATATAAATAATATATATATATATTCTATATATATATTTATTTATTAATTTATGATGTTAAGTTTGGAAGAAAAAGATGTTACGTTTTGAATACGATAAATGAGAGAGTGAGAGAGAGAGAGAGAGAGAGTAAGAATGAGAAAAAGAGTGAAGAAAGCAAAATATACTTGAGCGGATCAGAAAGATAAATCAGCGCCCACGTGAATATACAAGGTGTACGTAAAATACTCATCTATCTATGGCATACAAAAATCAGTAAACGTTCCTCGATATTCACAGCATCCCTCATCGCAGAATAAAAGGTTTCAAGCGTGTCGATCCTTTCAGTATTAACCCTTCGCACTCGACAGTATTTCTCATTCAAAATATTCATTACCTTCTGACTAAATATTAACGATATTTCTCGCAACTAACACAATCGATTATCTTCTATAAATTAAGAGACGGAACTATTCTACTTCGACGTTTTATGTGCTGATACATTATACAAGGTTTAATATTGAATTGAAAATTTTATAAGTTTGCTGTGTCGAATCAGGTGGCAAAAAGTTAACATGAGAAACATAGAAATACAATTCCGCCCCATAATCTACGCGAAATGTTCCTTTGCGTAATTTACAACTCCTAATATTCCATCAGAAAATAATGAACGTCTGTAACGAAAAATATCGTCGATTGCAGAGGATCAAAGAAATTTAGCAAACTGAATTCTGAATCAAAGTCTCAACAGATGGATTCTATAAAGAAATTTCAAAAAGTCAATTTCGCTTCTAGTGTTAAATTCTATTTGATATCTTCACCACTACATCATAGAGCAAGGGGTTAAACAAAAATCATCCCGTAAAAATTTCTGATAATTGTATTAACCCCTTAACTTGTACGCTAAACAGGCCGAACTGTGAAAATAATGTGAAAGCAAAGAAAAAATCCTTTTATTGATATTTACATGGGATTGTAAGCTATAACACTTATTTATTCAAGAATAAAATACAGCCTTTTCCATGGAACAAAAGCGCAGTATATCAAAATTGATTTTTTCAAAAAAAACTGTGCGTTAAGGGGTTAATCGATGATTCTGTTCGAGGAAGATGAGTATTTTACAGACGCCATGCGCGGAAGGGAGAGTCGCACCTTCGAATTCGTCTGGTGGAGAACCGCGACGAGGGTGTCGCGGAGCGATGAGAATCATTAGGCGAACTCGCGGGTCGCGACGCCCATCCCATAATCCGGCTGCGTGTGTCTCGCCGTCGAGCGCCTCCTCAAAACGCATTTCACCCCCGCCGGCGCCGCCGCCGCCGCCGCCGCCGCCCGCCCCTATCCCTGCACTCGTCGGAAATTTCATGGAATATCGAATCCACGCTGATTAAAGTCTCTCTCTCCCCCCCGCATCTAGCTCGCGCCGCGAGGAGAAGTTCGCCCGTTAAATATTCATTCGGGCCGGCGATAAACCTCTGCCCGCAAGAACGCGACGGGCTCTCGATAGGATCAGGAGTTATGACTCGGTCCCTTGGCCAGAATGATTATCTCCGATTGATGGAGCACCGGCCACGCTCGCGCTCGCGTCCGATCCGCGCGGTTCATCGGTTTCGCATTCGTAATTAGAACGGATCGCTCTTCCGTATCGAAGGAGGAACGGAATATCGATGCTCGCTTTTTAGAGAATTGATATGCTTTTTCACTTTTTTGGGTACTTAACCTCTTTGCCTATGATTTCTTTCTCAGATCGAGACGGCTACTTTGTCATTGATAATTTATTGGAAGAGAAAAATTCTAGGCGTATGTTACGCCTATATTTCCTTTTAAGTGTAACAGTTGATTACAGGGGAATATTTATTTTGAATTCGAATGAACTGAGTGATATATATATTTGTTGAATCATATTGAAAATCTTCATCGCGAGTCTCACTCGTAGTGTGAGATCTCGTTCGGTTGGCTAAGTGTTGTGGAACAAAGCTATTTTATTCCAATATTTCACGTATCGAGGCATTGTATGAAGTTCGATATTAAATATTTGATTTTGTAGTTTTACCGCGTTAAATCAAGTGGTGACAGAGCCCGAGAGCAAGTTTTAATGGAGATTGTTAATTATTAATGGATACTGAGACCTAGGTTACTAATTTACGAGATTCAAGGTACTAGATCTCATCGTTCATCGAATTTAATATTCAAGGGAAATTGAAGTTGTTTAATACTTTGCATTCGTATTTGATATTAAAAATATTCATCATTTCCTAATAAAATATTGATAACACTATCTGCAACTAACGTAAAGAGGAATCTTGCATAAATCAAGAGACAGAACTGTATTTTTGCTTCACGCGTTGGTACCTTACAAAATTTAATATTGAATTTTACATTTTGTGTTCAATCGAGTGCAAATTTCTTCCTCATAAAGTGCACTAATTCTTCAACTCATACATTGAGTTACATTCAAGTTTTCACTGACTTCAGATTTTTTTTATTATTTCTTTACGTTTTTTCTTCACGTGTACTATTCTCAGTCCCACAAAAAATTGATACTTGCTATTGGTAATTGGTTTAGTAAAAATTTCATATTATATTGGTCATTCCCCGATAAAATATCGATAACACTATCTGCAACTAACGCAAAGAAAAATCTTGCATAAATTAAGAGACAGAACTGTTTTATATTTACGTTTCACACGTTGACACCTTGCACAAAATTGAACATTGAATTTAAAATTTCACAATTTCACTGTGTCCAATCGAACGACTAGGACTCGCCACCCGAGTGCAAAGGGTTAATAATCGCATTCGAATTCCCGCGCCCCCGAAGGTGGCGAATTCAAACAGCATTAACAGACAAAACGGCTCAATAATTCAAGCGAAATTTTTCGAAACCCGGCCGGCCGCGTCCCCGTCGAGCCCGACCGGTTCCCCCGGCGCTCTCCGCTTAATTTACGCGGCCGTTTAACCTCCCGGCGGGTCCCATAAAAAATTGACGCGGCTAAACGAGAGGATGAAATATTCGTGCCACCTGTAAGAACGTGGACTCGGCGCGAGCAGGTCCGACGTGTACCGCGCGTCTCGCCTCTCGACGGAGCCAGGCAACCCTAAAAAATTCATTCTCCTGGAAACTGCCGATTCCGGAGTCAGAGGTCACGGGGATACGGCTCCCTACTGACCTAGAAGTCGCTCCGTCGCTCCGGTCCTCCGTCGTGTCGGAACTTTCCGAAGTTTCGATACCGAATCCGCGCGAACTTTACCTCGCGACGGCGGAATCCGTTCGGATTTTTCATTTCCCATCTCATTTTCCTGTCGGACGCTTCTCCCGGGCCCTCGGCGCGTTGATCGACGCTGATAAAACCATCCGACTATCGCGACCTTTCCAGTTCCGGTGATACGGGCACGGTTTCCGAGCCGCGGACCGAACTTTCCCAGTTTTATTCGGTGCAACGATCGGGGAACCGTTGGTATTCTATCCGGTGTTCGTGAAGTGTACTTCGGGGAATGTGTAATACGAGTGGAGCCGGAGGAATCGAAGATTCCGTCGGTGCCCAGTGATACGATATGTTTGTCGCCGAACTAGCATCTGTGGAACTTTCGTAATCACTGGACTGGGAGGACGCTGCGCGTTCGTCGCGCGTAAGAGTCGGTCGGAGATTCGACGATAACTTTGATGAGCTTTATTCGCCCCTTCAGTTGCAATATGGTTTCCATCGATACGAACTCTTTATAGTCTAAATTTCTCATTGTTGTAAATTACAGAAATCTCAAAGAATTCTAATTACAATGAACATTTGATAATGAAACAGCAACAGTTACAATGAAGTCATTAAGAAACATTCAGGGTTTCTTTCTTTAAATCAGTCCGCGACACATGTAGATTCTCGCGACCTGTTGTCAGAGTGAGAATAACAGTTCAAAGATTCAACGCTAACTTTGATGAGCTTTATTCGCCCCTTCAGTTGCAATATGGTTTTCTCATTGTTGTAAATTACAGAAATCTCAAAGAATTCTGTACCTGTTACAATCTCGAATTAGAGTGAACATTTGCCAATGAAACGGCAACATTTACAACGAAGTCATTAAGAAACAATTCAGGGTTTCTTTCTTTAAATCAGTCCGCGACACACGTAGATTCTCGCGACCTTCTGTTGTCCGAGTGATTAATTGTTCCACCCTCGTACGCTTCGCAGCCTCCATCGGAATGTACCGCGCGTACGTTCGTTAAAATAGACTTTTAAATTTGGAAACGAAGCGACACGCTGATACAGCAGTCGGCGGTCAATCTTCGGGCAGTTAATTTCGTCGGCGTACGAATCATTTCTGTCGAAACGATTGTTCCGCTGTCAAACGCGGGAAAGGGCGGGAGACAAATAGCAACAGACGCGGGATTGAAACCGTGGCGGGGTGGTAGCTGGCAGCTACGAAAGAAGTAGATTAAGGACCAATTAAAAGAAAAGCGAGAGGGAACGCCGGGGGAACCGGAGGGGAGGGGAAGAAGGAGAGACCACCCCGCGGCCGGGGCGAAATATTAGAGTTGGAAGCGTTTCGTTCCACCTTCCCGGTCGGTTAGCCAAGATTCTTCGGTGGCACTTGGCCCAACTCGTTAGTCATGGCAGTTAGTCATGCTACACGGAATCCGGCCGTCTGAAGAACGGAGAAGAGGATGAAAAAGACGGGGTAGGTTGCGTGGAGAGGCGGAGGGTTCGATCGGCCCTGCAGAAAGGGTTCGATGGGTTAGAAAATAGCCGAGGAATTTGATCGTGAGCAATAGCGGACGAACGCTGGAACATTTTCTCTTGCCACATCGAACGATTAACGCGTGAGCAATTCTTCGCGATTAACACTGGAACTACCGAACATTTAACACGTTCAACCAAATCTAATTACTATAGTTCATTTCGATTAAACGATTATTTGACATTTTTGTATTATAAACAATGCCGAACGCGGTGATATTGGCAAGCACAGTAATAACGCGATTTAATCGAATGATTAATATTATATATTTTTCCCATTTTCTGTATTCTGCTCTATGAAATCGTGTGGCGTTCAACGTGTTCAACGTCTGTAAAAATTGTAATAGATTATCTCCAGTTTCTTTGGATATTCATCGTAGTACTCAAGTGAAACTATTTCCAAAATTATTTCAAATATGCTTTCGAGGTATTAATAACTGCGAAACAAATCGAAACCGGTCATTCTGACTGGTACGTAGTTCTAGCGTTAACACGAATGCCGCACCGAGAAAAATTTACAAAATGAAGATAATCTAATATCAAATTACCTAATTGAGATGCGTTATTACTGCAGGTTTATCTTGTCAAGTAATTTGGAAGCTACTGTTGACCAACGTAGCAGTCAACGTGTTAAACAGTCGAACAACGAGAGAAAAGCTTTCCGAAACTACTAAATCGATCTCGATCGAAACATTTGTCAGTCGAAGTCTCTACGAATGTCGGCATCGAATAACTAACAAAGTCGAACCGTCCGACTGACCAACAACGGAACGTTGGACGTTATTGAACCAGAGTATAAATATAAAACGTACGAAGCTTCAAACAGAAGTGGAAACTAAAAACAAATGGCGGGCGCGGCGCGAACGTGTCTCCGGCCAGCTTCTCCTCGGTCCCTTTTCCTTTTTCCTCTCTTTCTCGTCGCGTCCCTTTTTCCGGTTTTGTAGCGGGTGGATTTCGACGCGTTTGAGGCGACGTTCCCCTCCATTGACGGCTATTTTTGTATGTACATAGAAGCGAAGGCACGCAACGCGCGTTTCCGTTTCTCGCGTGCGTGCGTGCGTGCGCGCGGCGAAACTGTCTGTCTGTCTGTCTGTCTCTGTGTGTCCATTAGGAACTTTTTCATTTCTAATGAATGTTCGTTTTCCCGTCTCTCTCTGTCTACGATAGTATCTCCGCCGGTTTCATAACAACGATGCGAGAATACCGTAACGATTCTTCGAGGGCCTTTGTCGGGCTGTAATTCCGCTTGTAAATCGTAGACGGTAGCGCTTCGCTCTCTTCGCGCGGGTGGTGACGGCTCGAGTGCCGTCCCTACCTCGCCCTTTTCGACGATGCTAATGTCCCTAACTATGAGCATCGATGACGCGACGGTGCCTGACGTTTGAGAAGAATCGCTCGGGTGCACGCCCGTTCGTCGACCTCGATTGTCCTGAAAACTGAACGTACCACGATGTTTTAACCCTTCGCGAATGAAGATTGTTTTTAGCGCGCGAAACCTTTCGCAGATTCTAAATTAACCCTTTGCAATCCAGAAGTTTTTCTCGCTGGAAATATTCAATGTTTTCTAATGAGATACAGACATTTTCTTAGATTTAATTGAGAAATGTTTTCGTTTTCGTTTAATTTCAATGTTTCGTACACTGGTGCGTTATGCAAAGTTTAATATTAAATATCAAAGTTTAGGGTTTTGCTGTGTCATCATTTGACTTAGAGGCGCCTATGGAGTGCAAAGGGTTAAACGCTGAATACTTAAATCAGAAAGAATGAGGAAACTGATTTCTTGCTGTTCGAATAGTTGAATCATTTGTTTGCAACTTGGTTAACCTTCAGCACTCCTGATGGTTCTGTAATTTATCAGCAACTGCAACTAATTTTTATGGGATCTTTAGTGAAAATGAGAAATGATGTAACATTCATTGAGATCTTTTGGTTTCCTTCGCAGTACAAAATTTGGTTGTGGAAAATCGAATAATTTTAGGGTTTCTTTGATTCGTTAAAATATTTAATATTATAACTGGTGTAATATTGGAGCCTAGAGTTCAAAGGGTTAACGCTAGAACACCGTATCAGTGAGAATCAGTGGTTTCCTTTGTTTCGTAATTATTGATTATCTCCGAAGCATCGATTATTCGAAATGAAATTGATAATGAATAGTTAATTGATACAATGAACGTTCGAAGAAACTGAGAATAATCTATTGTTACAATTTTTGTATGGATTACGTATTAATCGCGTGCTCGGCGGTAGTGTTCAAATTTCATTTAAAACTCTGTGCTTTCTTTCGTTCATTTGACTTTATATCAATTCCTATGTTGTCTGATTAATCAGTTTCTCAACGCAATTCAATTTTGCTAAAAACTTATCTGACTTTCGCTTTTCTTTTGCAACTAGTTATTTCGCGATATATAAAATGGTGCGTTTAGTTTAACCCCTTGTCATGTGATATCTTCAATTATGATTTAAATTATGATCCAAAGTATAATTGATGTCCATGGAATAATGTTTATGAACTCAAAAGAATTATTGCGAAGTACCTCTTTTAAATATTGAATATTCAGTAAGATACTAGATGCTCCAGATGTACCGGAATATTTCTAGTAATTTATTAGGTTAATTAACGAATAACTTGATTCTACAGTGATTCACAGCAGAAACATGTAAATTTCTGACTGAATTTATTAAAACTTGCTTCAAATTTTACTTTATAATAATTCTAATTGTATTAGTAACTATTTGATACAAAGGGTGCTTCAGAAATAATAGAATGCTCCCATTCACTAATTAACCAACTTCAGTGATTACCCTATTACATTCTGGTATTACACTGAATCATTCATAAATCATAAACATTATATTTTATTATTATATATTATCCATATAAATAATATATAATTATTATTATACACCTGCCCTATTATTATATTATTTATACAAATCATAAATATATATACCATACGAACTGCAGCCGAGCGATGTCTTCTCAAACACCATAAGGTATCCGCCAGTGGTGTCACGTGCTCGCATATTTAACGTTAATGGAGTACTTTAGAACTGTGTAGAGTAGTTAAGATTAGAATTAAGACAATACAGAAACCGTTGTTTATTTTTCATCGTTTACGAAGCTCGTCAGAATGCTTTGTTACAGCTTGCATACTTACGTGCGTTTATGAAACCGGCTTACAAATGCGTCCACTGTTTGTGCCGTTCTTACCTTTTTATCTTTGTCCTTCGTCTGATCGTTTCCTCTGTGATCCCAGATACGTACGTTGTCGATTGAAGCAACAACAACGACAACAACAACAACAACAACAACAACAACAACAACAAAAGAAGACCAAATCATTGTATACTTGTTTCCGTTAGTCTCTCTGCGCAAATCTAACGCACTGTATATCTCTGTGTCTGTCTCTCCTGTAAATAGTTTCGTGTGTTTATAGCCGTTTTGTACAGTCGCTTAACCTTTTTCTCTTCGCAACATGTCCCGCCAAAAGTAGGTGGCAGTTCAGAGACACCGAAAACTCTGTGACGATCTCTATTTTACTATATATATATAACTTGCTGAATTTTCGTAGAATCACGTGTTAAGGAATTGGTAACTATTTTCTTGCTTCTTTTTCCTCGTATTCGAAAGGATCGTGAATCGAGACGCAATAATACCCGTTTGTTTCACGAGTCGGCGAAAAACTGTTCGTAACTCTTAGATCGAACGTGGCGGAAACGACTTTATCGACGGTAAGGTCGATCGATCCGCGTAAGTTGTCGCGACGTTCGATAAACAAACGTAGGATGTAATTTTCGTTCGTTGTGTAATTTTTGACGGTCTTTGTCAGTCGAATTTTACGAGTTCGAATTCCGAGAGTGATATCTCGCGTTGTACTTGAAACCACGCTCCGAAATGATTTCTGAACTTTCGGGAGGAGCCACGAATTTATACTTAACGATTTATAAAGAGGCATACATAAATGCATACTCACGGGTACATATGTATGTACGATTTACTTACATACACGAAATATTTTAAGTAACCATATAGAAATTTCATACATTGCTAATAAAAATGTTTAAGATACCTAATAAAATTATATTGTATATTCAGTACATACTTACGGTCCACTGTGTTGAAGTCCCTACCTTTGTGTTCGTGTTGTCCGGTGTGTGTCAGTGTGGTAGCTTTGTGATTGTCCTGATCCTTGTGTCTTTGTGCATCCTCTTTGTGTAGTTTTCTGTTTTTCGAGCACTAACTTTCACACGTTCGTTACCAGCCTGCATATTTGTGGCAATTTTATATTTTACAATGAAATTTTATTAATATTAATAAATTATATAAGAATATCTTATTTTGTTATTTGAAATTATAAGCTGCAGCATTATATTTAGGAACTCAACTCCAGTTTCATTTCTTCGTTTTGTTTAGATTTATTGGATTGAAGAAAATACAATTGAGGTCCTCCGAAATAAACGATGGTAGCGAACGTGTTAACCTCTTGCCCTATGATTTATTTCTCAATTGTACTTGACGAAACTTTATCGTTCATAATTCAGTAGAAAAGACAAGAAATTTCCACTCATTCTGCGTCAAGTTTACAACTGTTAAAGATTGATAACAGACAAGTAATATTTAATTTTGTTAAAAATAAATAAATCACATTTACATTTGTCGAGTTCCATTGAAAACTTTTATCACGAGACACGTTACCGTAAGGCAAGGGGTTAAGGAAATTATTTTAACACGTTAAATGCCGATTTCATAGAGCAAAATACACAAAATGGGAGAAGTGTATTAAATTTGAATGAATTGCATTATTATTGCACGTTCATATAACTGGATGTCACCGTATTAGATAGCATTATTTATAATATACAAATATTTTCAAATAATCATTTAATTGAGCGAACTACAGTAATCCGATTTAGTTGGGTCACCGGTGACCCCCCATGGCATTCAACGTGTCAACGATTTGCTTTGTGTTTGAATGAGACTAATTTGTTTATAATTTGAACTCGCGATTCAGATGAATATAAGGCGTTCGAAAACGTCTAAAATTGATTTTTCTGAACACGTAAAAGTAATGGGAGGACATCGGACCCCACTTCGCTAAATAAATAGGGGTGATCGTAAAGGTTTTATGCTCGGGTACAAATAGATTTACTTTGGGGATAAAATCCCTATTTAAAAATACCACGGCCGTCGCGAACTATAAATTCCGCCACCCCTATTCCCATCGGGTATACACAGGAAGTTTCTGAAGTGTGAGCTCGGTTTTTTTTTCTCCCTTCTTTTTAAGTAACGTGCCGGATGGCGTTTAGTACGGCGGCAGGATGAACGATTGAGAGTACGCTTAACACTTAGGCAACCGCCTAAAAAGAACTATAACTACAATCTCTTCCATTATCTTCAATTGAACTCATACAATTTGGTTAAAAGCTTTGTTTTGTAAAAAGAACCGTATTTGATGAATTGCGAATAATCCCACTTTAAGATTTACTAAAGAAAAAATAAACAGAATCAAAGGCAATAAGTTGCTAAGTGAAAAGTGGGAGATCTCGTTCGGTTGGCTGAGTGTTAAGAAGGTATGCATCTTCCAAATTTGTAAAGACAGCGAAGAATGCCACTGTATTTGTCAAACAGATAATTTTATTCGTGCGATATGTATTAAGAAATGGACACTTTCTCTCTTGTATCCAACTTATCGTGGAATGAATTGTTACTCAGTATTAGTACTGATGATACGCTAGTTTAAATAAAGACGAGAAAAGTTTTTAACTTGTTACAAGGTTGTAACTATTGAATGTTTCTTCATTAAACTTTGTTACAGTATTATACATGTTCGGCACTCTACTAAATCATGAATTGCTTTCAATCATGTTGAATATCAATTACACCGAATAGGGTACTACAGCGTGTTCAACGAGCCGAGATAGTACAAATAAACGAGACATTAGCCTGCTAAGCACGTGATAAATGCAACATTCCAGCTATGGACTCTGAATGATTAATCCAACTCTATTCTGTCGAAACGATCGTCACGTGTGTCGATATAGTCACTAGCTAAACTCGTTAATCACGCTATTGTTTCACAGTGTTTGATCAAGCTTTACAATATTGTCAAAATATTAATGTACTATTTGCTTTTTTCTTCTTTTTTGTTTAGTTAGTCGGGGTTATACTGAATGAAAATATCACAGATAGAGTTCGAAATCCATTCTTGCGGCGTTATAGAATTGATTAGTTTGTCCCTTTTTTCGTACCCACGCTCCACTTTTAAAATATCCTTCCTTGGCCCACGCATGCATCTGCTGGCTCGTGTAAGGCCCATGAATTTCTGCACTTTCGTCCTGCGACCATTTTAATTCCCACATTACTTCATCATCTTCTTCTTCTTCGTCGTCGTCTTCTTCTTTAATATTATCTTTTTCAGATTGCGCTGTTCCTCTGATGCTACCTGTAAAAAATGTTTCATAAATGTTTCAAAGGTAAATTAATTGAAATAAAGAATAAAGTGAAAACTACGTAGAAAATATAATAACCTCCACCATCATCCAACTTTGCTTTTTCTTTTTCATCAAAGTCATCTGCATACATATCTAATTCTGCTTCTTGCTTCGAAGGATGAGCATGCTTTTCAGACTTTTCCACCTATAAGAAAGAATAACACAGTGAAGTTAATTATATCACTATAATGCATATTAGTATGGATATGTTAAAGTAACAAACCTTCTTTTTTATATGCTCATAACTTTCTTGATATATATCCATGTTTCCTGTACGAGTTAACAATTCATTTGCTAATTCTGTTAATTTTATAATTTCCACGGAATTTCCATCATCTTCTACTTCTTTCTTTTCTTTTTTCCTCTTCCATCTCTCTGCAGTAGTTAATCTCTTTTTTCCTTTACCTAAAATTACTCAATTCAATAAATCCATCTGTTTCTGGACAAAGTTTCATTTATTGAAATACTTACCAAGCCTACACAAAGCCTTGGATACTGTTTCTCCAGGTTTCAGGTATTCCAATATTTGTTTATAGAGGTGAACTGGATTGAACATAATATCTGGACCTTCATCATCACTATCGCTATCAGCCAATCCATGTTTAGCACTGCTTTTGTTTCCCTTCTTTGTACTTGCTGTGGAACTCGGTTTGATCTATCAAGATTATGCCTTAGTAATGTTTTGCATCACTGAGTAAACAAGGCGGGTTTACAGATAATTCTATTTGCTGCTGTATAAAAACACATTCTGAAATTTCAATGTGTAGAAGTCCAAAAACAAAAGCGATTATTGAAATAATAAAAAATCTACTTTATACAGTACTAGAAGTTAATAACCCTTTTCTTGTCACAACTAAGATGAACCACAAAAATATCAATTATCCTAAAATGTAAAACTGAACTCTTGATTCATTTGACAAACCTGCATCCAATCGATATTGTCCAACCAATTATCTCTTATCTCTTTCTCCTTATTCCAAAGATAATGGCCCTCTTTATCAAAGTGGCCCTCCTCTAACTCTTCTTTCATGTTAAATGCTGTAAACCCCACATTTGTTTCAGCAGCAATTGGCCCATCCTCCACACCTTGATATAAAATACAGGTAATTAATATTTGAACCGAATCCAATTTCATATATTCTTATGTACCTTCAATCTCATCTTCATTCATAACATTGTAATTATCTTCATTAGCATCATCTTCTTCATCCGAGTCTAACGAATTCTTTGCTGGCCCTCTATTATCTTCTATCTGATCAAATTTGCGTTTCAACATTGTTTCCTTTTGTATTTACCTTTCCGTTTCTTGTGCCTTTCCTCTGGGATTAATTCTTCGTGTTTAACGCGCAATTTCATTCAAATTGGAAGGAGTATTTGCTGCCGTAGAATATCCTGTTTACATTTACAAAAATAATGATTTTAGCCTTGCACACCGATAAGTCGACTTATTCACATTACGTACAAAGAAATCTGATTGCACAAACGTACATAAAACGATACGTGTATTATACTTTGTATATTTAGCTTGATTCAGGTTAGTTTACACGTACTGTGAAAATGACATTGGTTCCCCAAAGCGTCGCCTGGCAGGATGCAGAAGAATTAATACGCATCAACGTGATTTTAGTCACAGATTTGGATTTAAGATTAATAAAGATTCCTCGTGCAACGTAATTTTTTGTCTACGGTTCTACTTTATCGATACTGTTAAAAATATTCTACTGTACCAACGAATTCAAACAATTCCTGTTATTGGAATTTGTAAATTAATTTCAGTGCTATAGATAACTAAAATTAAAGCACAAGAAATGTATTTCAAAAACCACTTGTTGAAATAGAAAAAGAATTAAGACTTATTGTAACAATTACAATGTTGTATTTGAAGAGTTAGACTTGTACAAAATTAAAAAACTATCTAAAAGAGTGAAAATGGTATTATATGATAAAATTATGTATATTTTCAGTTCTGTCTTCTTTATTTCACTTTCTGTTTCCTCATCGCGCTCTATTTTATTTCTATTTCCTCTCTATTGAATCCAACCATGATTTTTAACAAAACTAAAAGTTTCTATGTTAAGACAAGATGGCTGCCAATAAATAAAAACTGCGACAACATACTAAAAATCACATTTCATTGTACAGAATCAGAAGGTAGTTTCTAGAATTCAAAATTTCTCCTAATTCCCACAAAGTCAGCACCATCTAGAATAAAACGCCCAAACTGTCAGCGCAGACTCACAGTCCATATTTCAAGTCAGTGGATCTGTATCATACGTACTTCACCATAGATGGCGCAAGTACTTCACACGTTCAATACATCTAATTACATTTATTAACCGCATTCACTTACATTAATTCCCTATTTTCACCGAACTACATATCCTTCCTCATTAATAAATTTCCACAACACAAGTAAATCCACATAACAACCACAGATCTCATCACAAAAATAATCCTCCCAGAATTCCTCCGTCGATAATGAAGCTCTTTCCGTTCCGCACGAAAACAGACCCACAAAAATCTAAATTCAAAATTCAATACAGATCGCAGTCACTAAATAACTTAAATAAATTATCTCCCTCGCGAACACCTTCCCAAGAAAACTCACAAATTACCCAAGTAGGTAAATACCATACTCTACCGTTATTCGCCATTAAATACCGCGACACAAGACGGATCTCTCTCGAATCCCGTCCGCCAGTTGTCCAGCGCCGGTGAAAGCCGGCCGTCCGTTTTGAACGGTGCTGTAGAATGGGCGTTGCTCCGATTACAACGAGTCCCGGAAGGTCCATCATGTCACCCGTTATCCTAAGACCTAAACCACGCTTCGCCTATGTCAAATACGCGTCGTGCCGCGGCTTCGCCTCCTACCGAGTCTTCATACACATGGTCCGTCGGTGTCCGATCTGCGTGAGGGCGGCCGATTAAACAAACAAACAGGAAGGAAAAGATGAGGGGTGTCAGGAAAAAAAAGAAAGAGAACTGCTGAAGCACCACGCGGTGGATTCTCGCGCGTTTGACGCGCGGCTACGCTGCGACTCTGCCACCGGGGAACGGGTCCGTGTGTAATATGCCGCGACCGAACGCGGCGGATCATCGACAACGCGGTGGTCTGACATAACCGCAAAATCCTCCTGTGACCGCATCGCGTTTCGGCGGCGTCCAGCCTTCGACAACACTCTCCCCGAATGCGGGGAACAAAGTACCCGACCGCTCGACGGATGCACACGCATTTCTGAAGTTTTCTCGCCGCACGTGAGTTGTGAGTATCTCTCGAGTCGCTCTATTTGTTGTTTTTCTCTTTCACTCCTCTTCCGAGCGTACGTTTCCGTCTGCCGTTTTTACCTTTCGTTCACTGGGCTTTTAAGACCCGATTGTCAACACTCTGATTGAAACGAAATCGAACGTCCGAACGTTGAGTTTCGCCGTTGTGCCAGGTGGGTTTCTATGAAATATTCATTCGGTGCGACGGTGTGTTTTCGTTTTGGCATTTGACAATTAATAGAGCGTAGACGTTCACCGAACGACACTCGTAGTGGGGAACGATAATCGAGTCGACGACAGTCGGTCGAGCCTCGGTCGTGTACGCTGCTCTTGTTCAATTATTTATCGCGGATCATGCTACTGGCGTTCTTTAAAGTTTATTAGGGGAAACATAGTACCAGTCAGCGTGCGTCGCGGCCGCGAGCGAATAATATTGGAACACCAGGCGGAAACGTTCTCGAAGCGTTCGAATTCTATCTAATGGGAATGCCGACGGTGAAAGTTTTATTTACGTCCGCGACTGCTTTCTAAACTTCGCCTAGTTCGATACCGAAAACACTCTATGGTTCTTCGCTTCCTTCTGTCATGGTTCGCACGCGTGCAACCGTGGATTATTTGAACAACCTCGGGAGGAGCTGTTACTGCTCGCATGACACGTCAAAACAAACAGAGAAGTTAATGAGTAACGTCAATTGAAAACTGGTTTTTTATCTCTTATACGAACCGTTAACGTATGTGGCCAGGTGTTTGTACACATGTAGGGAACCTCGCAACGTATAGACGTCGAAACACATAGGGTGTACGTAATGTTTTATGGTATCTAATAGTTTCTAGTAAATAAATTAAATAATTTTTAACATATATGGATTGAGATACTAATTAACTCATTTCGTGTAAGGAAGAATTCGAGGATAGATTAAATAGATTTTCGAGAAATGTTAAATTATATTATATTTTTCCTTGGTCTTTTATAAATCTTATTTCACTGTATTTCAAATTCTACTGTTAGAAGTCATTGTTAGAGTTAGAGACTATTAGCATTACTGTTATTATGACACAGCAGTTCCATTTCTTATGACCTTGAACAGATACACGTGTGAATATTAGATGCTCCGATAGTTCTTATCACCACGGGCTTAAGTGAATCCGTTTATAACAACGAAAGTCATTGATCATGCTAGAACTATTAGCGACTAGAGCAACTAAACAGCATATTTATAATTCCTTTTAAAAATAAGAAGAGTATTTAAAAAATTTGAAAAAACTGCGCTTTAATCGTATCAATTAAGGACCTACTCGTAATTGAAAATTTCCCCGCCATTTTGAAGTACCCCTTCTTTGCCACAAAGACGTCAAGTCATAAGGTAGTGCACGAAGAATATTACTTTTTGCTCGCAAATGGTAAATTTGTTGAGAAAAAACCACTGAATTCATTTTCCCAATCGAATATTTTATTCCCGATAACGTATCTCGCATGCACTTACATTTGCACAATCTGCAGTTCACGATGCTAGGTGTGGACAGCGAGTACGTGTATCATCGTGTGAAGTTGGCTTAAGAGACTATAACATTCCTTCGTACTTGACAGTCTCTACGCTGAAACTCACGAGCCAGAAATACATTCCCAATGTTTTCTTTCGACTGTGTACAGTACCTTCGTGCGATGATTTCCGACCAGTGAACGTTAGCGAATTATTTTCAAATTCATAGTCTATAATTCGATAAGTTTAAAAACAATTCTCCGATTCTGACAGTTCGAGGGTCATTCGATATTTATCAAAATTTCAGAGAAAACCGTTAACGTTATTAAGCCAATCAATATTGAACTATTAATTGAACTGAACGTTGACAGTTGACTTGGCGCTCACTCGAAACGATGTATTTTTACCTTTTCTTTCGACTGTGTACAGTACCGTGTGATGATTAATGATTTTGAGACTCACAGTCGATAGTTCGATAAGTTAGAAACAATTCTCCGATTCTACGGTTTGAAGGTCATTCGATGTTTATCGAAATTTCAGAGAAAACCGTTGACATCATTGAGACAATCAATGTTAAACTATTAATTTAACTAAACGTTGATAGTTGACTTGGCGCTCACTCGAAACGATGTATTTTTACCTTGCTTTCATGCGATGATTTCCGACCAGTGAATGTTAGTAAATTATTTTGAGATTTATAGTTGATAGTTCGATAAGTTAAAAACAATTTTCTGATTCTACGGTTTGTAGGTTATTCGATAAATTTGTCAAAATTTCAGAGGAAACCGTTGACATCACTGAGACAGTCAATATCAAACTATTAATTGAACTAAACGGTGATAGTCGACTTGGCGCTCACTCGAAACGATGTATTTTTACCTTACACCACACGGACTATATGAAGCAAGGCTAACGAGATTATTAACATATTGCGTACTGGCAACGAGAGGTTTTTAATTAAGTATAAAGACACTTAGCTATGTAATTCTGCTGATTACTATGGTACTTAGAAAAATATTAAATTTCATTCGAATTATCTATTCAACACGTTGAACGCCGCACGATTTCACAGAGGAAAATACGCCGAATGGAAAAAATATAATATTAAATCATTTGATTGATTTGCATTACTATTCCACGTTCATCTAGCTGAATGCCACTGTATTATGAAGCATTATTTACAATATAGAATTGTTTTCATATAATCGTCGTTTCATTTAGTGAACTATAGCAATTCGATTTGGTCGGGGTCACCGGTGACCCCCATGGCATTCAATATGTTAAAATACATTATAATAAAAATAGACTCGCTATTAACTCATTGCGCACTGATAACGAGAAATCTCGTTTTTTTGTGAAGACACTTAGCTATGCAACTTCGCTAATTACAGTGTTTAAAAAATATTAAATTTGATTCGAATTCATTATCTATTTAAAATAATAAAAATAGACTCGCTATTAACTCATTGCGCACTGATAACGAGAAATCTCGTTTTTTTGTGAAGACACTTAGCTATGCAACTTCGCTAATTACTACAGTATTTAAGAAAACATTAAATTTGATTCGAGTTCATTATTCATTCATTCTATTCATTATCGTTAACACATCAACCCTTTGCGATGGTTAGGATAAGATGAAATATTCATGAAGACTAACTTGAACAAATGATTTAATTAGTCGAATAGCAAGAGATCAGACCGCAGTTTCCTTTTCTTCTATTAATTAAGCAATTAATATATAATTTAGCTTTGTACGTTGAATGTTTCGTATGTTTCACAATTTATCTATCAGTGCGTCATCGGTTATTCGTTGCTATGGCAGATGATAGTACTTATCGGTAGTTTCTCTGCTCTGCCGATGCACTCGGTAAGTTTCTTATTAGTCCGTCCTGTGCCTTTCAAGGAGGTTCAGCCGGCGTTCCGATGTCATAACCGAGACCTTAGAGTGGTGCGAAATCGTCGGCTCGAGGCAGTTAAGAAAATCGGTAATCGGCCTCGCCGAACACTTTCACTTTCCTATCGTTATCTGTTCAATGCGTTCACTCGCGGAGAAGCGCGTAGCGCGAGCCGGACATAGTTACCATTTACACGTTCACATTTATTCCTGACTCACGTCTTAACACTTTCACGTTCGCACGGTTCCCAAAAATTTCCTTCCCTGTCGCCGGAACTTTTTGCAAAGTTGTTCGTTAAAATGTACAAATATAAAATTCATTACAACATGATAAACTTATCTGCTTTTTGTCGAATGATACGCGTAAATACGTGTAATACGTGCATTTAATAATACGTGTAATTTCTAATAGCACCACGTTGAGGTCACCGCAAATAATAAACGGGATGCGAATGGCACCACGTTGGTGTCACCGTACGTGAAAGAGTTAACGGAAATCAACGGATACTTGAGTTAATACGCTTCAATTAATATCGATAAAACGAATTTCACTTGTGTATTTTGATTCTTTGAGAAAATTGTAGAAAATCCGACAATTGTGTAGTTTCCCCGAAAATGAGGCATGTGCGCAATTAACTCGAGAGGCGCCTTCCGGTCGCCATTTGATTCGACCCGAGAACATTGTAAAATTGAAAGTTCAATATCAAATTTTATGTAATGTACGAACACATAAAACATCGGAATAAAACAGTTCTGTCGCGTAATTTATGCGAGGTATTTCTTTATGTAAATTGCAAAAAATATCATTGACATTTCATCGGAATGTAATGAATATTCATCGAGAAAAATATTCTCGAGTGCAATGGGTTAACACGTTGTTCACCGGTCACGAGTTAACCCTTAGCACTTCAGGTTGTTTTGTAATCTATCAGCAACTGCAACTAATTTTTGTAGAAAACTAGAAATGCTATAACATTTTTTCGATCTCTTATTTTCCTTGTTAGTACAGAATTTTGATGTGCGGAGAATCGAATGATTTTAAGGTAGTTTCTTTAAGATTCAAGATTCAGATTTTCTTCGATCCAATAACTCTTCTAACCAAAATGTTCGAGAAATGAAACTGAAACGAGTCATTGAGTTCCTAAATATACTGTAGTTTATAACTTCTAAGAACAGTATCTGTAGGACTAATTTCATTTTCATTATGTAAATATAATTATAACTGAAATCTCTAAAATCGTAATGCGGCGTGTTAACACATTTCAGCTACTGGAAACGCGAGTGTCGGTGATTGTATCGATACATTTTTAATGATCAATCAAACCGATATTTCTAACTTACAGAAAGAATAAGGAATTCGACTTTGTAACTTTATATTATTATAATTCGAGAATGAGATACAGCTAGAAATATTGGTTAAAAACAATCGATTACCACAATTCATTACGTAGAGACGATGTACACTGTATTTATTCATCAGTTTATAGATCGGAATACAAACGATTCCTGACTCATCACGCTAATGAACCGTAGAAATGTCATCAATTGCTAACTGATAACAGAAGTTAGCTTCGTTTCCAGTAGCATTTATTGTCCGTCGCCACCTTTGAAACTCGAGTACTGAAAATAAATGTGTAATCAACTCGTACATTAATTGAGCCGTTTGTAATGCGAATACGGGTCACCGGTGACCCGAGCCGCCTCTAAACGCGTCGGTACACCGACAACGAGGTTTCACGCTTAACGCTGTCGAGTTTAGTAACGCTTAACGCGAATACGAGTCACCGAATAAACAATGAGTTATCTTACTTGAAACCTGAGAAATAATCGGACGCCTCTCCTATTTCTCAGTACTTTGCTTACTTGCTTAATGATTTCTTTCTCAACTCTTATCGATACGGTTACTTTGTCGTTAATAATTTATTGGAAAAAAATAAAAATTCTAAGCATATCTGAGTATCAGTCAGAATAACTGGTTTCGATTTTTTTATTTAGCAATTATTGATATCTTCGAATTGAATATTCGAAATGATTTTGAGAATAAATAGTTTCATTCGAGTACTATAATGAGTGTCTGAAGAAACTGAAAATATTGTTACAGTTTTTATAGGAATTGCATATTAATCGTATTAAATGCTCGGTAGTTCTAGTGTTAAGTATAATAGTTGATTACGGCGGAATAATATTTATTAGAAATTTATTCAAATTTCCAAAGATGAGTCTTTCTACAGAAATGGGGTCCACAAATTACCTTCACGCTGGGAAAGGGTCATTAGTAAGGATTGAAATTATATTGTTCAATAAATATTAATAAGTGTATGGGAAATGTATTTTCTTTGAATCCAAGAACGGACAGAACTTTCCGGTAGACCTAATATTTCGAATTCGAATTAACTAAGTAATATATATATTTGTTGAATCACGTTGAAAATCTTCATCGCGAGTCTCACTCGTTGTAGGACGAGAGGTTAATATTATATATGCGCAAAATACGTCAGTGGTTCAAGATGCGTAAGCGTATATTGTTCCCACTTCAACCAGTGATACACGATATATAAAAAATGTTCAACAAAGGAACTTTATCACGGGTCAGATGCGAGGCGGCCCCGTCTTCTGCCGGAGATTGCAAGCGGTTAACCTCTTACGATTTATTTCTCAACTATCTTCGATGCACCTACTTTATCGTTAATAATTTATCGAGAAGATAAAAGTCCTAGGCATATTCCATGCTCATGTCCACTCTGAAGTATAATAATTAACACTGATTAACACCATTTGTTTTCAAAATCAGTGTCGACAATACGTTCTTTTTCTCTGAGTACAGTATTATTTCACGATCGAGAGGTATCTTATTTATTATTCTCCACAGAATTTACATTCAAGAAAACTCATTAACTTCAACAAATGTTCCAAACCACCCACAGGAAAATAACTTAGAATATTCACTTCAACTAATTGGTACTATCAGAGAAATCTACCGATAAAGCGTTAAGTAACTCAACGGTTACTTCAACAAATGTTTAACCCTTTGCAGACGAAGACTCTTTAAAGTACATGAAGCTTGCAACATTCGAAGCTAAATTATACATCGAACGCGTCAACAATGATAAAAAAGGGAACTATAACACTTGCCATTCAAGTAATGAACCCTCTGCGGACGAATGTCGGCATTTCGGCGAGACGAAGTTTTCATATTTAGAATGCTAAGTCACAGACGGGTGATTTAATTACTCGAATAGCAAGAAGTCAGTACGTTTCTTTTTTCAATTATCTAAGCAATCGATGTATAATTTCCTATACTTCAAGGTATCTTCGTCCGCAAAGGGTTCAGTCATTTATTTGCGACTTGTTCCAAATATGAAAATTCCTCGAATAAATAATTACTCGAATAAAAGATAAAGCGTTGAGTAACCGAACGCCCTCGCGTCCAATGTCCTCCATGTTGGTCCCCATCGGAGAGCGTAACACAACCACGAGAAATATGAGTGCCTTCCCTTTTTCCAGCCAGGCTGAAACGCGTATGATGAAAGGGTCTCGTTAGTATGCTGGATAAGCGGCGGCTTCATGCATCCGCTTCGTCGCCATGGACCCTGATCTTCGTGGTCGCCTTGGCCCTGACTGGATGCTTTTCGTTCTGGTTGCGCATCGACGGCCCCATGACGCCGTACGCTGGCGGCGCGACAGCGCCCGGCTATCTGTTGCTGTTCCCCGCGAACGTGACGCCCTCCCCCCAGCCGTACTTGCTGAACGAACTTCCGTTCGGTGACAAATCGAGCCTGATCGACATAAAGGATTTCAGGTTCACGATCAACCACGATCCGTGCAACCGGACGCACCCGTTGCTGCTGATGCTCGTCCACTCGGCGCCCGAGAATTTCCTCAAGAGGAACGTTGTCCGCGAGACGTGGGGCCAACAGTCGACGGACGTCGTGCTCCTCTTTCTAGTCGGCTCGTCCGATGAGCATCAGACCAGCCTCGAGGTGGAGAATAGGAAATACAAAGATTTGATACAAGGCAACTTTCGCGATGCCTACAGAAACATGACTTACAAGCATGTGATGGCGTTGAAGTGGGCTACGTATCATTGTCCAAGTAAGCGGTTTTCTTATGGGTACGGCTAACGTTGACACGTTCGCTACCAGCGTCGCGTGTTTGTGACTAATTTTGGATTTTACACGGTGAAAATGGAGTTAATGCTATTTTGAGACTACATTGTATTTAGGAACTCGATGACTCGGCTCAGTTTCATTGAATGTTTTCTTTAGATTTGTTGGATTGAAGAAAATATAATTGTGGAGGCCGTCAGCGAAATTAGCGGTGGTAGCGAATGTGTCGAGCGCCATAGGCACTGATGACTGACGTTTTCGAATTATGAAAATGGTTAATGACAGGGATTGTAACGCTAAATAATTATTCCTGCTTTTCTTTGCTGCAAAAGGATAGCTCTACGGAAACACGGTGAAGATTTTCGTGTTAACGCGTTGACTGTTACGAGAATCTCGAGCGTTTCGTCATAGCAAGATTTATTCCTTTGTACTGCAAATAGTATTAGAAATAATTATTAATGTTTTGGTATCACACTGCTCATATTACGCTATTATCTAGCTTCGTGTCTTACTTAATATTTCTATTAGAAATAATATTATTAATAATAATATTTTTATTAGAAATAATAATGAATGTTTCGGTATGACATTATCTAGCTTCATGTGTTACTTAATATTTCGATTCAATAGCAATATTCTTGTAATTGTTTTCAAGCAATTTGGAAGCTCCGGTCACCACCATGGTTAACATGTTAAGAGAAACAGCTTTGGACATAGAAATGATCTAATGATCATACTCTTTACTCTGTCCTTAGAAAATAATCTCATAGAATCTTTGATCATTGATTATTCTAACACATTAACGTAAATAATCCTTGATCAATAGTTTCCTTAACTAATCAACTTCCCATTGTTCCAGGTGCCAAATATATACTAAAATTAGACGACGATGTTTTTGTTCATATTCCCGCCATGTTGGATTTCTTGACGCGCGACCTGTCACCGTGGGGCGCCAGGAGGTTGATCCTCTGCGACCTCCTCTCCATGGCCACCGTGAAGAGGTCCTGGCGCTCGAAATGGAGGGTCTCGCCCCAGGAGTATCCTGGTAAACGTTATCCCGCGTACTGCGCCGGATGGGCTATACTGTACTCCCCCGATAGCGTGTTTCTTTTGTATCGCGAAGCCCAACGGGAGCCATACTTCTGGATCGACGATGTCCACGTGACTGGGACTTTAGCTAGGAAAGTAAATTTAACTCAGACCTCACTGCATTATCTGGTGCTAACCAACGAGAACATGCAGGAGCTTCTGTCCAACCCGAGCTCTCGTAGGGAGTTTCTCTTCGGACCTCCTAACCTAACGGAAAACGAAATAAGAGCCTTACAGAATCTGGTCACTAAACCACGGCCTAACAGTGAAAGCCTACTAAACTGAAAACATCCACCGGAATCCCTTGGTTTTCGAACGTGCAACACAGGAGAACCCGCCCGGCGTTCGAATGCGTTGGATAATTCCAAATTCTTCGTTTCCTTTCTTTCGCACCAGTAATTACGTTGCGGTTAGAAACTTATCAAAGGATCCTTTATCAGACATTGACCCTCCTCCTCCTCTTCCTCCTCCCCGTCCTTCAAATTTAACCCGCCGTGCTGATATCCATTTCCTTATGAATCATTGTACTCTTGCATGACAGTTTGGTGTTACGGTGGCGTATAAATGTGTGTACTTACTTACATATCTACTTGTTTTCTCGAACGGAGGTTCATTTAGACGTTAACGAGACGCGTGTAAATGAACGTTTGCTCCGAAGGTGTTCGCGACTTCACGCGGAACGGAGCGATCCCTCGTGGAGTCCATATACAATTCGTACATATCTTGTCATATCACCTGCGGCTCATTTACATCTAATTAATAATCTTAATTTCTATCATTAACAGAAGTTCGAAATACGGATGATGGGCTCGTTAACACCCTTGTACATAGGCGGCTCCCATGCCGCGCAGCGTGTGGCTCCGTGAATGAAATGACAGACGACGAAAGTAAGCGATGGTTTATAGAAATCAGATTCGTGAGAGAAAATTTATAGATCGAGGGGGTGTTTCGTGAAACGGGGACGCGAACTCGGTGGTTCCCGTTCCTCGGATTTCGACGGATCGGACGATCGATCGGATCCACGGGAATGTTTCTATTTAATCGTCGCGCGAGATGGTAAATGGACCGTTGATGACAGTTTCAAGGACGCGCTCGCGTTTCACGGAACACCCTGTATACAGCTATATCAAAATTTATGGTAACAGATTGTTATATGAGAACTTTGACGAGTCAAATTAAAATTGTTACGTAACAATAAGTACAACACCCCGAAAAACAAGGGTCCATTCGCAGTTTAGGGAGATTACGGAAATTCTTGTTCTTGTACTATGAACCGTTCCTCGAGCGCAATTCGATGAAAATTCAATTTCTGAGTTCCTTAAGTGTTCGAGCGATGTCGGAAAGTAGCATGGATCAACGCGCACTTCATTTCTACGATTTATTGTAAATGAAATACCTCAGTATTTGTATACGTATATACATATCATATTTCGTTTTTATTCCATCTCTCTCTTTCTCTCTCTCTCTCTCTCTCTCTCTCTCTCTCTCTCTCTCTCTCTCTCTCTCTCTCTCTCTCTCTCTCTCTCTCTCTCTCTCTCTCTCTCTCTCTCTCTCTCTCTCTCTCTCTCTCTCTCTCTCTCTCTCTCTCTCTCTCTCTCTCTCTCTCTCTCTCTCTCTCTCTCTCTCTTACTCTTTCTCTCTATCTCTCTCTGTTTTTTTTTTTTTTTTTTTAAGATTCCCATATACAACGAATACGAACATAACGCAGAACCAAAAACGCACTGATTTCTCTACGATAAGCGAGTATACGTTTCACGGGACAAATCTGTAAAAATTCTTGGATCGATTTATTAGTATACACTTATAGTTCTATCACGTACAAAATGAAGAAACCGTTGACGGATTCGGTTTATGGCAGTATTCTCTCGATCCTCTTTTGCCCCGAGCCGAACGGGTTCGACGATGGAGGTTTATACGTATTTATTTAATTTTTATCGATTAAATAGCAATTCTTGTCGTCGCACTGTGTGAAATGGAACATATCCAATTGTATTATCGAACATATCCACGATGTAATCTTTGTGATGAAGTAAAGTACTTATAATTTCAATAAACCACGGTTCGTTTCAATTTGGAGGTTATCCACGACTATTTTAGCATTAACTTACACGACGAACGATTTTATTAATATCGCGCGTTATACGTGCAGCCCAAAATGCTCGTATTAAAAAGATTGCTCTGCTGCGAGAGAAGTATCATGGAAAGATATAAGCGTCGTGGTTGACAGATCCTCGCCAGATGTCACTATCGGCCAGCCGCTATATTGATCAAGTTAGATTTTCTAAGGACGCATGTTGATAAGATCTCGTATTTGTCGATTGCATGAGAAATTCGTCGCGATACGTCAAAACATACGTCGGCACGAGTTTTTGAGAAGGTTTGACGTGAGTCGCGTCGGTCTCGTCATTTTTCGTCTATGACGTCATTTGTGAATTACACAAGCGTCACTGGTGAGTCTGTTGTGTGGAAAATTTCGTCGGATCCATGGCAGCGGCGAGTGAACTCTGTTTTTCCTAATTGAAAACAGACCGGACCGACGAATCTGGGAACAGCCTGGCGATAACTCAGTCGGTGCTACTTGACAGTGATTTTAATCATCGGGGGACCTCCGCACGAACCAAGTGAGCAATTCCAACGTTTGTCCTTTCCCCCTGATCATCCCCGTGGTAGGTCTATATTTGTTATGCGCCGAGCGATCGTAACCGTATTGTCGTGTATTTTTTCGTTTGTTTTTCGTGCTCCCGAGACGCACCACGCAACGCGTCTCATCGATTTGACGGGCGGTTCGCACGTTTTTCGAGAATGACAACCCGCCTGATCGTGGGGTGAACACGCAAATCCGACTGGAGTTTGTGTCAATGAGAAAACCGTCCCGATCGTGTTAGAACAATAACATAGATCACCTTTTACGTGCATCGTTTAAGTGCCGCCGTATGTCGACCGGGGTTTACAATTGTTTTTTTGATAACAACAGTTGCACTTGTCACGAATCATTGTTCGTCTTTGTAGCGTTTCATTGGTATTTACTGATTTTGTTTACAAGATGGAAGGAATGAAATTTACAATGAGATTAATGGTTTTACAGATATAGTTATCGTTCCTGGTTGTTCGCCAGTTTACTGAAATGTCGATGCAGCAGTTCTGTTTGCGGTGGAACAATCATCAGCCGAATTTCATTTCGGTGTTCTCGAATTTGTTGAACAATGAGACTCTGGTGGACGTGACACTGGCTGCCGAAGGCAGACAACTTCAAGCACACAAAGTTGTGTTGTCTGCGTGCAGTACATACTTTCAGTCGTTGTTCACTGTTAATCCGTGTCAGCATCCGATTGTTATATTAAAGGATGTAAAATTTTCTGATTTAAAGATCATGGTCGATTTTATGTATTATGGTGAAGTAAACATATCACAGGATCAGTTGCCGTCAATCATAAAGGTATGTACAGTTTTTGAATTGTAATTATTTTATGGAAATGTTGGTAATGTATTTGTTTGTATTTCGTTGAATAGACGGCAGAAAGTTTGAAAATAAAGGGGCTAGCGGAAATGCACACAGCATCCTTAACAAAGTGGCCAAGTGGTAGTAGTGAAACAGGAGGAGGGGATCGTGGAGAATCCTGTTCCCCTAGTCCATCTCCACTATCACCATCATTTCGTAGAAAAAGATTAAGAAAATCATCCACAGGGTCAACATCTGGGTCTGGCGATAAACCAGAAGAGATTAATGAAATCACTTTAGTTGCTACCAATATTGTAAAACCAGAGCCTTTGATTGTCTCACAAGAAACTGGTGAAAATCTAAGGAGACCTGTAAATACTAATACAGAATCGCAAGGCAGTATTGATGAAGATCAAATATCAATTGTAAGCATATACATTCGTATATGTATATACACAATTTTCATATTTTTACTGATTTATAAATTAAATATAAACATAGCTTTAAAAGTTTAAATAACCGAAGAGTGTTTCACGGCGCGATGCATTTTAGATGAGCAATATGGAGAACAGTTCTGCTGCAACACCGGCACAAAGCGATGGTTCAATACAGGATGTAAGTCAACAATCAGGAGGAAATGTTCCACAGAGTTCAGTTTCATCACAACCACCTGCGCATCAAGGTAAGTAAGTTCCCTGTTATGTATACAGTTAGATTGATGTTATTATAAGCAATTTAATCAGAGCTCTAAAATGATCTAAGAAAAGGGTTTATATACGTTTAGGAAAATTTAGTGCATATAAAAAGGATAACGTTTCATTAATTAAAGTTATTGCTTCTTCTTTTTATGCTGCATGACCTATAATATAATTATTGAAACAGATCGTATCTTTTTTATAATTCTTAATTATTGTATCATTAGTGGTAATATTAGAAATGACATTAGTGTTTATGACACTCAGTATATAAAGACGTGCAATAAATCACACGTTAAATAGTGTAAAATATTGTTCAAAAATGAGAAACACAATACTTTTGTTAATATATCGTACAACTGTAGGTTTAAAGTTATTAGTTCCATGTAAGAACACTATTAAATTTTAGAAGGAATATTTTAATATGTATCAAACAGTGCATGAAATGTATCTTTCACACAAATACATTTGTAATTTGGTAGTTACGTGCGATCTACACTGAGTGTGGTGGGTATTGAAACTGCATGTTAAGAAACAAAACTTACACACATTATATGCTGGCACAGATGCGTTTAAATGTACTGCACAAGGAAAATCAACAGACGTTTGACATGAAAATAGAGCGAAAGTCCGGGGAAAAAAAAATGAAAATTAGTTGTGCAAAGTTTCAAGGCTAGTCTCATTCATGAAATTCATCATGGTACACAGATACATAGCACACAATGTATAATGTTCTTCAGAGGACAGTCAAATCGGCCTTTTAACATTGTTAAGTGTGTATGTGTGCCTTGCTCTGTCCTTCAATTCAACAAAGTTATACACATTTTTGAATATCCCAAAATGGAAGATAATGTGCTTTAAAATGTATCTGTGCCATGCCACATTCTGCCCTCAGTATTTCCATATATATATCATTACATTCACAGACTTTTACATATATCTTTCTACTCTTTTCTGCTTACAGCTTAGCATTGTTCCTTCTTTTCTCACACACAGTAGCATAAAGCATTACTTTTTATTTCGACTAGACAGTTATTACTCTAATTCTATAATATAATTCCAAGAGCAATTCAATTACAACAGATTTGCCTTGTACGTCAATTACTTTCTAAAGATATTCTGTCTACCATGATCAAATACATATATATATACACATATGTATATATATATATATATATACTATTTTTAACATCTTCGTCTTATTATGCTACACAGAATATTTCCAACCGTTCCACAAGATCATTTTCTTAATCTGCCTACACTTCTCATACATGACTATAACACACATTTAATTAGTACTTATCGTTGCATTTAATGAAAGCATACATATATAGCCAGCCGAACTAATTCCTGTGCTCTGACCAAAAATGAACCGGTCTGTTCCGCAGGATTGCAATGGACTATTATGGAGCACACATATCCACGTTTCGCTCTGTCCTCGTGTCAAACGAATCTGTCGATCCAAGCGTCATCAGCTTTTACCACGCCTGAAATAACAGCTTCCTCGACCATCAGCGATCAGTACTCCGGTACCAGCACGACTGGTTCTAGTTGCGCCCTGACGAATTACCCGAACTCGTCGCACGGGACGTTGCAGCACGCGTCGTCGAGCGGCCCGTCACCGTCTGTTCAGTGTCCCAGTAATTGCCAGAGCCCGTGCGCCAGTCCGCAGACCGCTATTAAAAGGAAACGATCGACAAACCCGCAAGCGGACGAGAATTTTATCAGAGCGTTAGACGCTGTCCGGTACGGCGGCATAGGATTCTGCAAGGCGGCCAGGATGTTCGGCGTGAACAACCGAACGCTATGGCTCGAGTACAAAAAGCGCGGTTACCCGAACAACCGGCCGAGCCTGAAGTCAAGGGTCAAACAAGAAGTGAACTCCTCGCCACCGCCAGCTCAGTCCGCTCAGCCGGTTAACTCGCAGAGTCCTACGCCGATGGGACCGCCCACCACACCGCACAGCACACACAATACTCACAGCACGCATACAATGCTGACCACTCACAGTCCTCACACGATGTTGAGCGGCTACATCGACAGTAGGCACACGGACTACGCGTTGCCCAGCACAACGATGCCGATCAATTTACACGGCGTCAATTACAACGCGATGTGAGCCGGGCACAACGCGACTGCCGGTATCAGTTGTATAGACGAGCTTGAAAAGTATTAAGATCTCCGCGTTCAGGCATCCCGGTGATAAATTCATCGTCCGGTGACTACCATGAATCATCTCGGAGGTCAATGCCGGAGCGTGGTCTCGGGCTAATACTGAACGCGTCGCAACTATGGGGGAAAGGAAACGTATGCAACCATCGTAAACTTGTCGAACGCAGGGAAAACACAGTTTTTAGACATCTTTTTTGCCTAGTTCGTACGTACCTTTAAGAAGCTTTGAATAACACGGATCTCGAGTGGGATTACTGATAGGGAGGGGGGTGGGGGGAGTGGTCGGTTGACCTTTATACACCAGAGATTTTTTATATTGAGGTACACGTGTGTAACGAAAGATGTCGTCGGTATCTAATGCTGGAACTCGTTGACTTCTGGATTTTGGAACTGTTACTGGTAAAACAGTCTTTTTTTTCCACTTGACTTATCTTTTATTTATTCGAAGGGGAAAGGAATCGAATCGTTCGTTGTAGTTGAATATCCGATTTGTATAACAGAGCGTTGAAGAGTTCTACGTTGCGCATCAACGACACGTTCGCGTAGGCCGTTTTACTCACATTATGCCAACCGGCGTTTCCGGTTGGGAACAGGTCAAGCTCTGGAAAAGGTTCCTTCGGTTGAGAGGCGCGTATCGTTTGAAATCCGAACCGGTACGACGTGGTAGAGCACGTTCGTTAGTGATTTCATGATGTGTTCCTTTATTTGTTGATTTCACGGTTTTTTAATTGACGTCCTATCACCGAGCGGGTTCTACGCGGACGGTCTCGAATAGAATCCAACGGTTGGCGTGCGCCGGCCATTTTCCGTTCGCGAGACAAACGAACAGCGGAACCATTTCGTTCGTCCAATATTTTTCAGCCGGCACGCCGCCGACGCCGCAAAAAAACAGTTTTGTACATAGCGAGTAAAGTAGCCATATGAAATTATTAGCTAGAAGAATATATCATGTGTATTTGCACACAGTTAACGCAGACCTACGGAAGCTAACGATTATTCATCTATGAACAGACTCGAGTAGAACAGGACTCGTCGTCAATACATGTGTTACGATTGATTGTTGCCGGTTGTTCCATTAGTAACGGTCCTCGAGAAAGTCAACTGAAAATTATCACGGTTAGGTTACTCGCGGGACTTTCCAAGTTTTCTACGGTAATTATACTCGATAACTTCTACGAATACGAATATTCATTTGTCTTCGGACAATCTCTGTCGAGACGTTAATGTACCAATGTTGAAACGATCTTTTCGGTACACCCGGTGCATAGGTGTAACAGGTTACAGGGTACGAGAAATTCAAATGCGTGGCATTTCAATTGTTCTTACATTTCGGCGAGATCTGAGACCATTGTTAACGATGCTCCATTGATTTCTGTTTCTTCTTTTCTTTGATAAACTCTGTCACATTCGGAGTGTAAAATAAGCGGCTATCAACGTTTTGTACAAAGATGTTTTTCTATTTACGCATTAAGGGACGTAATATGTAGACGAAATTGTTCTGTTACATGTGTACGGCTTTATTACTAACTTATAAGAACAATAAAGTAATGCATGTATTGAGAAACAGCTCCACGATACGACCACCTGTCTATTTCATTCAAGTCGAAGCTATTCTCGTTTCGTTTCGAACGGAGACGCTGCTTAGGAAACGAACTTGTTCCGTTACGTTGACAGTACCAGTGAACTGTCCTCGACTTTGTAAGCGATTAGGGCGTTAGAATAAATTAAAGGGCGCGCATCCCTTTTAGTATTCCGAACTAGGGGTAATGAATTCAACCGTTTGACTGCCGAGCAGCGCGATCGCGCTTCTCCGGCGCACCGCCTAAAAATGTCAGCCTATCGGTTCGTAGAATCAAATTAACTTTATTCGTCTTCCTAATTAGTTTTGTTATCGCCTGCTTAGAAACGGAAAGACACGATCGCGCTATTTAGAATGTTTTCACGTGGAAATAGGAAGCGACACTCTGAGCTGAAACGAAAGGCGATCGCGCCGCTTGGCATTTCTCGACCGGGTTTTTTAAAAGACCCGCACTCAAACGATTAACACGTTAAGCGCCACGAAAATTTAGACTATTCTCCCGTGGAGTTATTCTTTGTAGCACAGAAAAGTAAAATTATTCATTATTTGGCGTTAGAACCTTTGCGTTACACTGTTATCAACTTAGTTACGTTATTAACACGTTGAATGCCGCGGGGTCACCGGTGACCCCAACCAAATCGAATTACTATAATTCACTGAATTAACCCTTGCACTCGAGAGGTGATTCTCAGTCACCACTTGATTTGATTTGCAAAATTATAAAGTTATATATAATATTAAGTTATATAATATAAATTATACATATAATATAAATTCTGCTAAATTAAACACTGAATGCTTAAGTCAGAGAATAAGGAAACTATGTACTGATTTCTTGCTCTTCGAACAGTTAAATCATTTGTTCACAACTGAATATTGCAAACATGGAAGTTTGATCTCAGCAAAATGCCGACATTCGTCCGCAAAGGGTTAATAGTTAATTGCAGAGGAATAATATCTACTTCGAGATTAATTGAAAACTGTTCCATATTAGAAACAACACTAAGGTGACGACATTTAGCAAAGTAACCTAACGCAATTCAATCGAATGCTTCGATATTATATTTTCTTCTTCTTCCTTTGTTCCGTAAAATCATTCGGCATTCAACGCGTCAAACATTTCATTCCACATCGGTTACCTCGCATGTCACGATCTCAAATTCTAAACGTCGGTCACCAGTGACCCGCACGGCGCTTAACGTCTTAAACAATGTAAATATCACCGATCATCCGAGCACAATTGATCCATCCCTCGTGCGAATGAGTATCGTTTACGTTGCATGATTTGTACAGTTGCATTTGAAATCGTCTCGGCCACGTTTCCACCGCATTGTTTTCTACGTACTTAATTCCAGGACGCGAACGGCGATCTTTTAATCGTCTTCCTCTTTTTCCCAATTTCGAACGAAACCAGAATTGTCCCGCGATCGTTGGATCGCGAAACGGTTCGACGAACCCAGGCGAGGTTCCCACTCGAAGCGCACGAGCTTTTCAACTGATACGTTATCAGCATCCGCGATCGATCGTTTTACTTTATCGACAATGTATCCAACGCGTTCCGCCGATTTCCGTTTACACCTGTACGAGAGCAATAGACGAATACGAAATGTTGAGAAACTGTCGATCGCAATTGTACACTTGCACCCGATCGACGGATTACGGGGCGGGGGTCGTAGGTCAGCCGAGCGAGAGACTAGTTTAATTGATACGAATTTTCTATGAAGAGGATCGAGTTTGTTGTGTCGATGTTACGTATAACGTCTTGAGGAATAATAGACGCGCGAGAAACGCGTTGGGAGAGCTAATCAAAACGACCGTCTCTGGCCGGGCGTAAATTCGTTCACGTAAGATATCCGTCTTTTTAGATCTTAATTATGTAGCGATTTTGTCAATGAAAATAAAGCTTTATTTAAAATCTTGCGAGATCTATTCTAGCGGAGCGCAACGTCAATCTGTGCCTGCATATAAGCGATCGCCGTGTACTGAGATTCCTGTACAACCATTCTTATTCATTGGTACTCGTTATAGAATAATTTAACATGTTCGCTACCGGCGTCACATATTTCTTATGGTGATCCTATATAAATATTATATATATAAATATTATATATATATATATATATATATATATATATATATATATATTAAAATATTGTAACTATAAATTATATATATTACAATATTTTTATAATATTTATTACAATATCTTTGCTATTTCGTTCACGAGCGCAAATATTATGCAATATATGAAGTGACATTTCAAATTTCAAATTGAGAAATTAGTTTCACATTGGGAAACACTGATTCAGATGCTTGTAGATCAAACGACTCTTATAAAACAGGAATAACTTCTCTTGAATCGAGACTTCTATAAAAACAGAATTCAGTGTATCCTACACCTGCACCTATTTCTCAGTACACCAGTAGCAACCCTCCTCCATAGCCAGGTAAAAGCGTCTCCCCAGCACGTTTGGCACCGAAATTGGAATTCCTTCATCTGAAACTTTTCTCCATTTTAGTAGTGTGCAAGCCAGCGGGTCCAAAGAGGTGCCGGCTGCTGATGCGCCAGCCGCGCGTGAAGAAGGAGCCGAACCACCTGTCGCCGGACAGCGAGACATCCTCGCCGCACATCGTCTCCTCGTCCATCCACGTGACTGCGCCGACACTGAACCTGCCGCAGACGTCCAGAAGCTGGGAGGAACCGCGGGTCTCCCCGCCGCCGCAGTCCATCCTAGTGAATCAGTCCAGTCTGCTGGCGGTGACCACCTCGACGAACCTGTTGACCGTGCCACAACCGTCCTACCTGACCAAGCAACACTCTCATCCGCTCTTGTCTAGTCAGCAACAGCCTGCCGGCGGCAGCGTGTGGATCCACAGGCAGCACTCGAACCCAGAGTTCCCCAGGAGGACGACCAGCCCTTCGATCGTCGTCGAACCGGCACCGGTTGTGAAAACAGAGCAAGAGACGTCGGAGGAACCACCGGTCATTCACATTGAAACTGGAGGGTCCACGTCTGGGCTCAGAGTGAAGACCACTGAGCTTAGACGAAGCTCCTCTTCGCCTCAGGTATTAATTGATACACTGGAAATGGATGGTGTTAGGGACATGGAGGTTTAGAAGAGTAGATGATGAAGTAGCAAGCACTTACTGCGAGTTGGATAGTTGTCTGGTTGTAATGATTGAACGTCAATACTGAAATGAGAAAGAAAGATTAGTATAAGGTGCTTTGACCTTTTTAATAGGTTGAATGCCATTGATGACTGGAGATTATAAATTACTGTAGAACAGTTGCAATAGAAAGATTGATGTTAAATAGAAATATTTGATAACATAAGTAGATAGTGTAATATGACTACTGTGATCATATCGTTAATAATTATTTTCAATATCATTTTCCTTTGTTATTCGAATATAAGTATTATAAAACGCTAGAAAGTCTCGTGGCAGTCAACGTGTTAACTGACAATTCTGACTGTGACTCTACATTCTAATTGCACAAGTGATTCGCTCAAGCCAATAATCCTTTCTATACTCTAAAACATTTCTCTCTGTGTACACTTTCCTTTAAACACTGTATTGTATTTTTTAAAGCTACGTTAAAAACTGCATCACATTCTATAGTATATATAATAGTAATCCAATGGGACTCTATTCAAAATTTGTCACTGTCGTTGACGTTTGTGAATATGTTGCAGACAACAAGCAGGGAGACTAGAGAAACCATGGGAGGAGACCAGAGGCTGGGCCATTGTCCTGTGTTGCGTCCAGGACCAGCGTTAGGCTGCAATCATTGCTGGAACCCGATGGACGCCCGTGGCAGGTCGCTGCGACCTCTTCGACGGAAGACGAAGTACCATTGCCCTGAATGCCAGGCGAACCTGTGCATCGTGCCCTGTTTCCAAGAGTACCACGAGCAACGACGCGAAACGAAGCTGAAACCGCTACCAAAAACCAGCTCCGTCTAATGTGCCTCGCACACGAGCGTTCAGTTTTGTGAAACCTTGTATACCTTGGCTCCTCTTCTCACCAAAGATGGCCAGGGCGAATAGAATTTCAGATGACGTCCGTTCAATGACGATACCCGTTGCGAGATGTCTCTTGGATTTGGGAGAATTCGAGATTCACTTCTGCGGAGATTTTAGAACGCTTCAGGTCCCTCTTGTCTCGCTGGGTCGAGAGGTGTCTTCAGCATGGAGGATTGGTCGTTTGCCTTATCAGATGATGTATCGAAGAAGATAACGAAAGTTCCTGAAGATATTAGTAGACGGATCGAGAGTTAGGGTACACGTGGCCGTAACCCAAATGTCGAGGACCTGAGTTTTTGAGTATTACAAATTGCAAGATACGTTTTCATTGTTACCTCCTATTGTCTCCTTGTGGTTTTTCAGAGAGAAGCTCTCACGCCCCCCCGTGAAGTAACACCGAAGCAATTGTCAGGCTTCAAAAGGGAATGCGATGTCCAAGCTGTAGATTTAACCCAGACTCAAATCTCTATCTACTACTCGTCTAACTTAAAGAACTAGTTCTAGCTAGACTTAACCAAACGCTTAGGGAAGAAACGAACTTGATCCAGACCTAAATCACCACTTCAGATTAACACTAGAACTACCAGGTGGGTCAAAGTGGCCCATTTGAAAACTATTATATTTCACTGTTACTACAACTATATTGAATACGCTTTTGTGAGAGATTACTTAAGTAAATTTCTGCATTTCTGCAGATTTCTGCGGACACAGCAGTACCAGGCGCTTCAAATCTCAAGTAATGTATTTGAAACACTTGTTTTAAGATATGGGAAAGTCTAATTGTTTCGTAGTTCTAGTGTTAAGTGTCATTAGATCTAACTCGCTGCTTCAAGTGTACCGTATTAGATGTATTTAAGAAACAGTTTACTTTTCCATCGCCCCGTACCTTGAGCAAGTTACTCTCCATCGCCGTCTTTTCAAATTGGAAACGTCGTTTTTCTGTTCTCGTTACGGCCACGGCTAGGACACTTTCCAAGGAGCGTTTAGAGAAACAGAATACCCTCGACGGCGCAAGAAAGAAAATATTTCTTTAAGAATGTTCAAGAACACGGTCAGTTTCATGGCGCAGAATGGAAACAAGGACGCAGTAGAATATCCTTAGAGAAGCATCGTGCTTTTCCCGGCTACGTGTGCACGTCTACCGTCACCTGGAAAAGAAAGCGAACCTCTTATATTTTTTTACTCGACTAGGCGAGTACCTTGAAGACGAACCCATCACTCACCAGACATGGGCAAACTGTTGCTCCAGAAAACGGTGTATATGACTTTCAACGATTTTGTTCCATTGAACACGTATTTGATTGGTGGGAAGTAAATGGTGCAACACTAGAACTACCGATCATTTCAACTGTCTTTTACAAATTTCTCTCTAAAAACCATAAGCGTGTGTTTATTGAGATTTCAACTCAGTTGCATTTCAGTTTTGCTATTACTGAATTAGTTTCCATTAATCATTTTCCATGGAAGTGTCTGTACCTTTGCAGTAATCGTTAAAGAGGAAATCAGAAATAAGTCATTCTGATCCATCTGGTAGTTCTAGTGTTAACATTCACGTGTGAAACACAAGACTTTACGAAGTCCAAGCTTTATTAGACTATAAAACCATATGGAATGATTCTACTTTCCAGAGGAAGGATTCGACGCAGGCTACAGTTACCTCAATAACAGCAGCCATTTATTTCTTACCGAACAATGCTTGAATGTGTGTTTAGAAGGTTGCAGTAGAATCATCTTGATTAGACACCGTTAACACTAGAACTACCAGAGGTTAAAATGACTCATTCCTGGCTTCTTCTTTTCACAATTACTGAAAACTACAGATAATTCTCTGAGAAATTGCTACAGATATTGATTTAGCAATAAACTGAATTGTAAATCAATAGAAATCTACATAGTAGCACTGTTGGAGTTTCCATAGAAAAAGATCTAAGCCACCTTGACTGTTCAGTAGTTCTACTGTTAACCGAGCTAATGAATTTGCCCATCTCTGCTCCTCCTGTAAAGAAACTCCACCATGAACTTAACACGTTCGCTACCAAAGTCACATATTTGTAACATCCACAATCCTACATTTCACATAAATGAAATTAATTATATATATATATATATATATTTCAAATTATATTTATGAACTCAATGAGGCTAGTTTTGGTTTCATTCTTCCATTTTATTCAGAGGATTCGTTGGATCAAACAGGATGTCACAATGAAAGATATCACTGAGATAAACACTGGTAGCGAACATGTTGAGAGTGTTACAAACACGAGGATTTTTGTGGATGTATTTGTATATGTATTAATTGTGTACCGATTAACGATAGACGGTTAATCATTTTACTTACCCCCTTAGAGGTATATTCTTGCATAGACACACCGTTTACTTAGCGAACATTTCTATGACGTAACTTATTTATTTCGTACGCGTGTAAATAACCACGATATAGCTGTGTATATATTTTTTACGGGCGAGCGGCCGAGGACACGACCTCGGCGCAATTTATACAGGGTGTGACACGGAATCGAGAACGGGGGTCGAACATTTCGCAGAATGTTCGTTCATATATTTTTCTCTTGTCTCGCGATTTGTACGGCGAACGAGTGCGGATCCTCGTTGATCTATTGTCGTTCGTTTACGGAAGAACTTGCGTTCCGTGCATTTATCGAAGGGTGCTGAACGGGGTCACTCGAGAGTCCGTGACCGCCGTTCTTCGAGGGCGCGACATTTGTAACGTGATTTTCTAAGAACGGAGAACTTGTCTTTTATGGGAACGAGATGTTTCGGCAGTTTCAACTTTTTCTCGAGTAATGGTGAATCGGAGTTGTCCCATTTCGCTTGATCACGTGAAACGACATTTTATATTTTGAATTCTGCAGATTTTAACACTGGAACTATCAGAGGTCAAAATTCGTTCCTGATTCCTTCGTTTTACGATTGTTAGAGAAAAATTATTGGAGAAAGCACTGTAGACATTGGTTTAGCGATAGACAAACTGAATTGTACAATAGAAACTTCAATTGTACCACTGACGGTTTCTATAGAAAAATTTTGAAAAGTCTGACTGTTCGGTAGTTCTAGTGTTAGAAGACACGGCCTTGTTCGCTGAAATATAGAAGCATTGATGATTAACACTGGAACTACTGTACCAGTCGAAATGACTGGTTTCTATTTGTTTTATAATTATTGAGATTTTGGAGGCATTGGATATACGAAATGATCTTGAAAATAGTTTCACTTGAATAATATAATGAACGTTTGAAGAAACTGAATAATCTATTGTTACAATTTTTATAGGGTTCACATATGAATCGTATTAATTTCAACATTCAATATTTTCCGACGAGATTAATTTAAAGGATTAAATTAAAGGTTAATTTAAAATGAATTGTAAACTTTGGTATTTAACAATCTTCGTATACTGCATCAACGCATGAAATATTAGAAGAAAATTGTTTTGTTCCCTAATTTATGTATGAGTCCTTGATAAATTAATTTTCAAAAATCTTCTGTACATCTGATTAGGAAGTATTGAACATTTCAAGTGAAAAACATCCGAGTGCAAAGGGTTAAACGGTAGATCTAGTGTTAAATCTTCGCGTTTTCCGAAGAATATCGTCGAAGACAGTCTGAGAACTCAATGATTTTTGGTGAAGCAATACTTCAGGTGATCAGGATTAATGGCGCAACTCGAACTTTGACATTTCACGCGCGAATATCGCGCTCGTTGATCGAATTCAAGGGAATCCGCGAAGATATTAAGCACAGACAGATCGAAACGAAAACTGTCCTTGGCAGGAAGCATCGTGTCTCTGTCTTTCTTTGTTTCGAGGTGGATTTTTTAGGAATTCAAATGCATCGTTGCGAGAGGGCTTATCCCGCGGGAAAGCATTTTTCTCCCTCGTACCCCTATCCCTCCGATGTTCCGTAGGTTCCCGCAGTCACCGAGACGCGAACAAGCGTCACAGATGTAGCATACGTGCAATATATTTTTCTCGGCGTTACGAATATAATATGCGCAGTTGTATCGATTAATTATATTTTATGTAAAACTAGCCGTAAGATTCGTAAGTGAAAAATAAAGAGGATGTGATCGAACTGGGCTTCGTTAATCGCGGAACCTAAATCGGGATAGAAATATTTATTTCTGTTCCTGTCAATCCAATGAATCAAACTTTGATTAAGTTTAGTTGATTTAAATATCTTCTTATAACTATATTAATATTATTAGGAATAGTAGTAATAATATTAATTTCTAATATCAATATTATTAGAAATAATAATAATATTGATTTATAATATAGAAATATTAGAAATAGTAATAATATTGATTTCTAATATAAAAATATTAGAGATAATAATATTGATTTCTAATGTAGAAATATTAGAAATATTAATAATAATATTAATTTCTAATATCAATATTATTATTGATATTAACAGTAATAATATTAATTTCTAATGTCAATATTATTATTGATAGTAACAGTAATAATATTCATTTCTAATATCAATATTATTATTGATAGTAACAGTAATAAAATTCATTTCTAATGTCAATATTATTATTGATATTAATAGTAATAATAATCCTTGATTAAAAGTTTCCTTTACCAATCAACTTCCCAATGTTTCAAGTACCAAATATATACCAAAACTAGACGACGATGTTAACACGTAGCCAACCGAATGGTCATTCCCACTTGTCACTTATCAAGTATTACCTTTTGTAGATAGGCAATGATACTTACCTATCTCTTCTTTCATTGTTCAGTAAGTCTTGAAGTATGATTATCTCCAATTCATCAAATACGGTTCTTTTTACAAAACAAAGTTCTCAACCAAATCAATTGAAGATAATGAAAGAGCTTGTAGTTATAGTTCATTTTAGGCGGTTGCCTAAGTGTTAATATCGAACTTTACAATACGTCATTACGTGGAATCTCACAGTAAAATACTTTTGTCCCTTGACTTATCAGTTGCCTTGTTAACACTTGAACTACCGAGCATTTAATACAGTTAATATGCAATCCCTATAAAAATTGTAATAATTGATTATTGTCAATTCCTTCAGACATTCATTATAGTATTCAAGTGAAACTACTTTCAAGATCATTTCGAATATTCAATGCTTTTATATCAATAATTACGAAACAGAAAAACTGAAACCAGTCTATTTTGACTCTCACGATAGTTCTAGTGTTAATAGTAATTATTTTCTATAGAAGAATGAACATTGATTGTATTTAACTCTGATCTTATCCCCACTTCTGAGTCATCTCTAATCACGAAATAAAAACGTTGAAACCAGTCATTTCGACTGTTACGGTAGTTCCAGTGCTAATAGTAAATTTTCCATGGAAGAATGAACATTGTATTTAACTCTGATCTTATCCCCACTTCCGTCATCTCCAATTATAAAATAAAAAATATTTAAATAGGTAAATAGTTCTAGCATTAAACAGAGCTAACATTCGATCGTCCATCGTTCATCCCCAAGAATAGTTGCCCAAATCTAGGCTAAGCCATTCCAGCCCGTCCCTTCTCACTGGAAAACAATAAGACTCGTTCGACCTTCTTTTTGCCGATGATTCCTATCGAACCGTATTGCTGATACACCAATAATCCAACGAAGGAACAGTTTTTCCCGGTTTCGCCGTCGCGCCGGAGGCAAGGGTCGTAGGTCGTTCGTTTCGTTCCCTCCGCAAGCTGACGCCCGGTGCCTGTAGGCAACCCCCGGCAGTAACGCGACGGACGGACGGAAGGACCGTCATCTTGGATCCCCCGAAAGCCGCGGCGATATTGTACGTGCAGCCGCTGCCCCGTCGACAGCTGGGAGACCCTCGTACTCTCGTTTTCTCCTGCGAGGACCGGGCCGCGGACCTTCGACGAGAAGTCACGGATTAATCGTTCGCACCCTACGCGTCGCGGCTCTTCCAGCTATACTGGGGTCGGTCGCGCTGATCTCGTTAGGGTGACGTTTAAATCACATTACCCTCGCGAGCCAATCGGCCGATTTAAGCGATTGTTCTTTCCCGTTTGATTTAGGGTAATTCGATTGTTGCTTCTGGATTGTTGCTTGAGCCTTGGCGGCTATTAACCCTTTGAACTCTGTAGGTCCTGATATTGCACCTGGGATAATATTAGATATTTGAATGAATCTTAAAGAAACTACCCTAAAATTATTCGATTTTCCGCATATCCGAATTTTGCACTAAGAAGGAGAATAAAAGGTCAAAGAAATGTTATAGCATTTCTCATTTTCGCTTTGAATACTATAAAAATAATAAAATAATAAAAATAATAATAATAATAATAAAAATTAGTTGCTGATAGATTACAAGACAACCTGGAGTTCAAAGGGTTAACACGTTGTACTTGGAGGTAACTCTTGTTCACCATTCAACTCTAGGAACAATAACTTTGTTTCTTAACTTATATATGTTCTATCTTTCAGTTTGTTTCAAAGAATGTCTACAAGTCATTGAAAAACGTGAACTATTGTTCAGTATAGTTGCAGTCGGAGGTGACTCTGAGTCATCATTTGGGTTGATACGAAAACTGTGATAAAGTTTTTGTTTAACACTGAGCCAACAGAATGGGATCTCCCACTTTTCACTTAGCAATGTATTAACTTTTATTTTGTTTATTTGTTGTTTAGTAAGTCTTGAAGTAGGATTATTTGAAATTTGTCAAATATGGTTCTTTTATAAAACAGTTTTTAACAAAATTGAATGAGTTCAATTGAAGATAATGGAGGAGGTTGTAGTTGTAGTTCTGTTTAGTTGCCTAAGTGTCAATATTGAACTTCATAATTCCATAGTACAATACTTTTGTCTTTTGATTTATTGAATTAGTTACATTAGTCGCAACAATTGTCTATATTTTATCAAAGAGTGTTGAATATTTCTAGCAAAAGACTTCTCAATGCAAAGGGTTAACATTCCATGCCACCGAAAATTTCAATTGCCTCAAACTGTTACTAAACAATATTTAAAAAATCCATAAAATTACCTGCTTCCATAAATCCAGCATTAATCCTATCCTTCATTACTTTCAAAAATATATCTCACAGACAAACCTTGAAAACCCCCGGTAATAAACTTCCAAGTACAACAGATCAACATTAAAACTACTGCAGCTAAATGACCCATCGTACAAAGAATTCCAGAAATTATTCAACATATTCAGATCAAACCAAACCGAAGGCTTGATAAATGTATTTCCCTAAATTCCACAAGAGAATACTAAACAGTCAATTTCCCTGTCAAACGGCTACGAAAACGAACATTCGCGGTCTCGAATCAAGTGGAGTCTTACTTATTGTCAGACGACTCCGAAGAACAGGCCACTCTCAAACTCCGACGAACACCTCTTATCAAAGGAAAATTCTATCGAAATCCCAAACATATTCCACTTCTCGAAGTGGAACGTGGAGGAAGGTCCAGCCGGCAGGGTGTCCCATATTCCAGCGGGGCGACGCGAGCACGCCGATGAATAAATGCCGCGTGGGCGTGGGTTGTTAATCCGCGCGAAACATTAAAGTCGAATGAACTTTACCTGTATCTGGAAGTTCGGCCGAAGTTAACGCCTAAGTAAGATAAGGTTAAAGGTTATTGTTCGAGGAACGACGGTCGAAAGGGTGTACGGGGGCCGAAGCCATGCGGGTTTCAGCGGGCTCCGCCCTCGGCCCGTTCGCTGTTCCAACCCCCGGGAGACTGACATGCGCCATGGAAATATTTCACGGTGGTTCTCAATCCGAAGAAGAAACTTCTAAGTGTACCGACGCGTGAGCTCGGATTATCGAATGGCCGATTTTTCCTGGCTAATCACGGATTAATTGCTGATTTGGAAAAGTTGGTGTTTCGGGTTTTTCACCTGAAAGTTTAATATTTTTATTTTTGGGGGATAGTAATTATTAGAGGAGAATGTTAATTATTAGAGAATCTTATGAGGATAGTGTCGTGTGAGCTGGGATTGTTGAATGGCCGATTTTTTCTGGCCAATCACGAATTAATTGCTGATTTGGAAAAGTTGGAGTTTCGGGTTTTCACCTGAAAGTTTAATATTTTAATTTTTAGGGGATAGTAATTATTAGAGGAGAATGTTAATTATTAGAGAATGTTATGAGTATACTGACATGTGAGCTGGGATCGTTGAATGATTGATTTTGTCTGGCTAATCAGGAATTAATTGCTGATTTAGAGGAACCGAGGTTGAAGAGGATTCCAGCAGGAAGCTCGTAGTTTCGAGTTTTTCACCCGAAACTTTAATACTTCAATTTTCAATGAATAGTAATTATTAGAGCATGAAGTTATGGACATTAACATGTATAATGTTTATATTGTACAGCGTTAAGAGATTAGCCTGGTATATAAAACAAAACGTAATAGAGAAAATGTGTAGAGAGCTGCTATGGATTACTCTGTTTGTCCTTAACACTGGAAGTACCGAAGACAAATCGACTAATTCGTATAAAAATTTCGAGAGTGCATTCGCTGTGACCTCGTTTCACTTGTATTCCAATTTATATGTCACTAAATCAGTTTGTTTAATAATTGCTCAGCGTACTTCGAATGTCCCTAAGAGAATCTAAAAGAAAATTGAAATTAATCTTTCCGATCCATCTAGTGGTCTCAGTGTTAATGAAACTTACTTGATTAAATTTTGTAACGAGCGAATGGTTAGGTGTGATTACATGTTTCAATATTGTTTTAATCCGTGGCATTGTAGAATGTAGTTTGCCCAGCGATATCTGCCAGTCAATAAGTCAACCGCTCACGACTCTCCACGGAAAAGTGTCATTGTGGACACAGCTGACAGGACTCCACCGATTAGCCCTGTAGATTTGACACGGTGTTACATACAGACTTCTCTGTGTTTGCCGAAGAATCGATTCGGCAAACTAATCACAGGTGTTTCCGTTTGTTTTTTTTTCGAGCTGGACAGGTTCACCGGACGCGTGTCGGGATACGTTCTTCTCCGACGGAACCATTTTCCGGTGAAATATTTGATTTGCAGTTCATTCTTACTGAATTAATCTATGAAAGCTCACGTTCGCACGGGCGTGTGTAGTTTGAAGATAATCGCAAGATGAGGAAGTTCCTTTCATTCTAGTTCTCTGAATTGTTTCGACTTCTTGCTGAAGACTTCAATATTTTTAAAATTCGACGAAAGTAGAATGTTAAATTGTTGTTCTAAATACGTTTTTAGAAATTTGAACTTAATTACTCAAAGTACTTAAAATACTTATAATACTTATAATGCTCGTAATGTTCATAATACATATATAATATTTATAATATTTATAATACTAATAATGCTAATAATAATAATAATAACAACAATACTAATAGTACTAATAATACTAATAATACTTATATAATACTAATAAAATAAAATATTATTAGTAATACCATTAGCAATACTTATAATACTTATAATACTTATAATACTAATAATACTAATAACACTAACGTTACTAATAATACTTATAACACTTATAACACTTATAATACTTGTACTACTTATACTACTTATACTACTTATACTACTTATATTACTTATAATACTTGTACTACGTATACTACTTATACTACTTATACTACAATAATAATAATGCTGATAATACTTATAGTACTTATAATGCCAATAAGACTTATAACACTCATAACACTGATATTAAATGTTAACACTCACAACACTGATATTAAATGTTAACACTCATTACACTGATATTAAATGTTAACACTCACAGCACTGACAACACTTAAAAAACATACCAAAATCCTCGAAGATTAATACGTCGACCGAACATCGTCTCAAAACGTAGAGCCACCATCCTCCAAATGCAGGTCGATTGTTCCGATCAAATGATTATCGTACGAGGCCACCGATGAAAACGTCGATGACGGCCGTGCCACCGGGTAGGGTGCCCGTCATCCAGGAAGATTTCACTCGTGAATCGTCTCTAGATCACGGTCTAATGCCGCGGAATATAAGGTGGCAAATCACCCTTTGAATACACGCCCGACCATTATGACGCATCGTCGGCCCTATAGAAAGAGACGAGCCCCGTTTCCCGTGGATCCTGCACAATGAGCCGCGGTGCAGCTCCTCGCACGAGCGACGATCCACCGTTTCCACCATTCAACCTGGAGCCTTCTGTGTTTGACCACAAACTGTTTTAATCCCTCTGTTACTCCTATTTGCGTTCTCAGATCGTTGAGCAATACGCGGCCACTCGTGGCCCGACGCTCCGCGCGGATCCGTCCGCCTTCGAACAATCGCCGGCTTGTCTCCTTGAAAAAACGTGAATCCATTGAATTATCGAACTCGTACGATACAATCGGTAGTTATTCGATTCTCCGCGAATATTTCGTATAAGGAGTGGGGTGAGTGCACTCTAGTTTTAGTAAGTTTGACTTTTAACTTACTATTACTACTAATCATTATCATTACTATTACTAACCAATCATTATGATTACTATTACTAACCAATCATTATCATTACTATTACTACTTATTACTATTACTTCATATCATCACTCTATTCTGCAGAACCAATGATATCTCCTAATGAATTTACTAAGGTTTGGGAAAAAGCTCATGAAAACCAAACTAAAAACAATATTTACATAATCCAAAAAGCAACGTTCTCTTGCAATGAAATCAAACCATTTATAACGTTTTATAAATTTATTTTGACATACAGTTCTCCCTTAATGTTTAATACTGAAGCGTCTGTTCTTCAACAGTTGCAGAAGAATCTAGGAATGGGTTGTTTCGACTCATTTGGTAGTTATGTTAAATAGGTACATGTGTTTATTAAATAAATGTTTAGCAATATTTTCGAGAAACTTCAATGTATACTTTGAAGAGGTTTTTGATAAAAGAAACTATTTCTTTCTATTGTTCTGAATTTCTTGAGAGTTGTAAGAGAAAGACGGACAGTGAGAGAGCGAAAAAATGGCGGATAGGAGGCTACACGCGCTGTCTCTAATTTCTCTGCAGTGTTTCTCTATTGAGAATGCTGACTTTTTTATCTATTTAGCTTGAACATGTGTAACGTACACAAACTTGCATAAGTGTTTATAAAAAAACGAGATTTCTCGTTAGCAGTGCGCAATGAGTTAACAGCGAGTCTACTTTTATTATTTTAATTAGACAATCAATTCGAATCAAATTCAATATTTCTTTAAACACTATACTAATTAGCAAAGTATCATAGCAAATTATTTACAAGAAAAACGAGATTTCTCGTTTTCACTGCGCAACGAGTTAAAGAAAGAAACATTAACGGAAGCCTCCGATGAAAAGCGACTTCCCCCGAAATTTTTGACGACCGCGTCCCCGGGTTCAGCCGCGAGATCCCCGAAACGTCGGTCGTTATCGTCGTTACGATGGAAATTACGATTACGAAGGCAGCAGCGTCGGCGGTCTCAATCTCCTCCGAAATTTCGCCAGGGCCCGATGTCTGTAAGTGTCCTTACGATCTTTGCTTTACCCAATATCTTCTTGGCTCGGCGTTCACCGGGTCCTTTCCACTGCGACGTTCAGCCCGCCCCTGGTGGGGGTACTTTTATTAAAACTCCCGTCAATAGTGCGGCGAGGAGGAGCAGGGAGGCTCCTACTACAGGACGAGGCTTGCGCTTTATACAATGCTACAGAGCACAGGCTAGAGTCCAGGGACCGAAAGGGAATATACCGCGAAACTATCTCACCATTAACTCTTCCGTCAAACGAAGGCGTTGCGTTCGGCTCGCCTGAAAATTGCGAGGAGAAAAACACCGTTATCCCGCGTCTTCTTTCGTTCGTTTGACGCATCGCTTACCGGCTAATTATCGGAGAATTGAAGCTTTGGCTACGTTTCGCGTGTCAGGCATAGTCGCAGACGTTCTGATACGTCTTGAAACTGAGACGAGATTTAATTAGTTCATTCTGGTTTATTTTAAGGTAATGCGTATCTGTTGCGGAACGAATGATTTCAGTATTTTGGGGAATCTTGTTTCAGATACAACACCATGATGGTAGAATATATTTTATCAAAGTGGTAGCGACAGCTTTAACACTTTGCGGACGAAGATTCTGAAATGTACAAAACCTCAACAGATGAAGCTAAATTAGTGAATTAGTGAATAGTGAATCTTCTCGTGAAAAATGAGATAATTATTAATAATTTGCCGTTTATTATAACCAGAGTTTATTTGTTTTAAGAGTATTTTGTAATACCGACTGCCTAAAGTTATTTCAATATCATGTAGGAGTATATATAATGAATAATAGGAAATAAATTAATTCTTGCATAAAATCTACTTTCACTTGCACACAAAATTAAATGTGCTCCGAGTGCAAAGAAATTTTCAAATAAATGTCTGTCCAAAGGGTTAAATTGTGATTTTCAGTGAGATCCCCTTGTATCATTATCTATAAAAAAGACTCAGGTATTGTATTGTTAAGTAATATATTTTCAATGTACAATTAGTTGTAATAATTATTATTACAAGACTATTATTTACTGGAAATTATCGAGATCACACTGAACAACTCATTCCTCAGAATTTCATCAATTCATTATCATTTTAATCATAACGTTATAAAAATTCGTAATCATTATCATAACATAATTAGTAGATATTTCACAAAGTGTTAATTATAGTCATCATAATCACAGCTGAATATCTATACGATAACGATATATCGCGAACGACGAGAAGTTTAATATTTAAGAAGCTCCCTCGACTTTTCTTTTAAAGCCTCGCATCGCGCAAGGGATGAAAGCGGAATCTCCCCTTAAACGTCGTTTGACGTCACGTTCTAAATAACCAAGATATGTCTCGAGCGTTCGGTCGGCAAACAACGCGTTCCCCGCGAAATGAGAAGCGAGACAGATGAAAAAATGACGAGAGAATCATTCCGACGAGCTTCCTCGATGCCTCGTCTTAATTCCGCGGGAGCGAGTGGAAAAAATCACTGTCCGCGGAATTGAGACGCGTGAACTTTTCGTATCGGGTCTGGAAAGTTCAGGGGTCGAGGAAATCTTCGAGTCGAGCGCCGCGCGTTCTCGTCGCCGACGAATAGTTCCGTAAAAGTGAAATTTTGCAATCGTCGGGTAATTTCTCGTAATATTGAGACAAAGGGCGCGGAGCGTCGCGTAATAAAAATAGACGCGCCATTAACTCATTGCGCACTGCTAACGAGAAGTCTCGTTTTTTTGCGAAGACACTTAGCTATGCAACTTCGCTAATTACTACAGTGTTTAAAAAAATGTTAAATTTGATTCTAGTTCATTATCTAATTAGAATAATAAAAATAGACTCGCTATTAACTCATTGCGCACTGCTAACGAGAAATCTCGTTTTTTTGTGAAGACACTTAGCTATGCAACTTCGCTAATTACTACAGTGTTTAAGAAAATGTTAAATTTGATTCGAAGTTTCATTTGAAATATTAAACATTCAACTTTAGTTTCGTTGTATCGAATCAAGTGGTGGCTGAGTGACCTCTCGAGTGCAAAGGGTTAATCGAACGTGGTGAATTTCGGTGAATTTTCTCCCTTATCTCGGCAAATGAAGAATTAATGGAGGAACGAACCGGAAACCGGAATAGATTATTTGTAATATCCTCCTTCGGGGGTTGATTCATTTCTCGAAAGGATTGCAAATAGTTCTCCGCCGGACCGGAAAGAATTCTTTTTTTCTTTATTATCCGGCTGATTTCAATATTACAGCGAATCCACGTCGGAATATTCATGATTCGATCGGAATGAAGTTTCCCGCGGAAAAATGCCCGTTTCTTCCCATTCGAATAATTAATAAAGAACGTCCATCTTCGATCTTCCATTTGAAATTCAATGCGTGGATCGGCGAGGAGTCCGCGAGAATTAAAAGCATCGGGAAGTTTCATTAAGAAGTCGAAACTGCGAACGGTGACTGTATAGTTGGAATTAATTTTAACTAAGTAATGGCTATAAGATTAAAATCTATAGTGTAACTAGAAAGAATCTATAAAATTCAAAACAAATTCTATAAAATGAAAGTACCACTATAGATTCTACGTCCTTAACACTAGAAATACTAACCGAGTAAAATTTATTATTCTTGAATCTTCTGTTCCCAATTATTAAAAAACCAACAGATGCACCAAGGAATTAATGAAGATATTATTTTAATAATAGGCTGAGTCAGTCAATTGAAATCTCGATAGCTCCACTGACTTTCTATGAGAAAATGAAAGAAAAGTTAGTCAATCAGTGATGACTGAGAGTCACCTCTCGAGTGCTCAGTCATCACTTGGTTCGATTTGCAAAATTATAAACTCTTGTATATAATATTAAGCATCGTATAATGCATCAATATGTGAAATATCTACGTAAAATATCTCTGTTTCTTAATTTACGTATGTTTCCTCATTAGTTCGTTTCAAATAATGTCTACGTCTTATAGGAAAGTGTCGAATATTTCTAGTGAAAAGCTTCCGAGTGCAAAGGGTTAATTGTACCAGTATGGTCGAACGAAGACACACCGGTTCCTTAGAAATCGTAAGAATGCACGCACAGCCTGGCGAGGGGTGGCGCACGCGGGGATGGTAGTTGGAAACGTACACGTGACCAACCACCGTGGACCTCACGCATGCCCCGTTTAATACCACAGCTTGACGGCTTGGTCGGTATGCGGGGTTGAAGGGGGTGGCTAGGTATATTGGCGCCTGCCGTTAAGCTCATGTTGATCCCTTGTACCGGGCTAGAGTCGCTCGATACGCAGAGACCGCGGTCTCCGCGCTGCAGACGCCATTTTTCCACCCTGAGGAACATCCTTTTCTCTCTTCTGCGAAGAAGACGTTACTATGTATTCAATTGAATTGTAAAAACTTGTCTGGAATAGTTTCTATTATTTTTATCTTGGTATATTGGGGATATTAGGTATATTAGCAATGTCGATTTTCTTGTGCTAACTAGTATTAATATTTGATACTAATCATTTTATATAACACTGATGTTAGGTTAACGGAAAATTAAGAGAGTGTTGATACTAATGCTAGTAATATTAGATTATAGTATAATTTTTTTATTCCTCTTCTCTCTTCTGCGAAAAAGACGTTACTATGTAGTCAACTGAATTGTAAAAACTTGTCTGGAATAGTTTCTATTATTTTTATCTTGATATATTGGGAAATATTAGGTTCATTAGCAATGTCGGTTTTCTTGTGCTAACTAATATTAATATTTGATACTAATCATTTTATATTATAGTGACACTGATGTTGGATTAACGGTAAATTAACAGATTGTTAATACTAATGCTAGTAATATTAGATTCTAGTATAATTTTATATTCACAAATATAATTTCTAGTGTCAATATAAAATTGATGTGTTTCTTATACTGAAGAATATTATGTATGGTATTTTCCAATTGTCTGATTAATTCTTTAATGTCATTTGAGGAATATTTCATGAAGTAAGATAAGGTACAGTACTTATGTACTTAATATAATTTCTAACATTCGTTTATGGTATGTTTAAATAAAGATTGTAGTAATATTTATGAAATTGTTTACCACTTGCTTGTCTTGCTCTATTTACTCACGTGTTCAACTTCAGATTATTGTATTACATTATTTGAAACTCAATGTAGCTTCTGGTCACACATTTACAGCCGTGACTCTTCCTTCCCCTCCAATTTTATTACCTCCTCATTAATCCTAGCATATGCTAGTGTTTCCAGACCGATAACGTGTAATCGTCGCAATACATTTCATCTCCTGAGAACAGAAAAGCTGTCCATACACCGTTATCGTCCGCGTCAGGATCGAGTCAAAGATATCAAACCTGGGGTCTGTTAATTAAATCAAGCTACGTGAAACATGTTCATTCATTCAATGACTATATTTAAATTTCTTAGAGGATCTATCATTTTCCCAATACTTGTAACAGAATTTAGAAACAGGTCACTTCGACCCATCTGGCAGTTCTAATATTAATTACTGATTTTCATTTTTCTCATTACCTACTTAGAAATGGAAAAACGGAACATTATTTACAATCTTCTTATGTAAAAATAGAAAAGGTAAAAGACTCTCTTCTTTTGGAATAGTTTTTAGAATAATTATTTTTACCTTGATATATTGGAAAATATTAGGTCCATTAGCAATATCAGTTTTCTTGTGCTAACTAGTATTAACCCTTTGAACTATCATTGCCTGCTTAGAAAAGGGAAAATTACAATCTTCTCATATAGAAATAGAAAAGGTTAAACTTCTCGGATTTATGAAGTTACTAGCATATGCAAAATCGGTTATCCATGCAAAAAAAGGAGAAAAGAGGAGTTATCTATAAATTCCGAGCTGACCCGACGTGTCCCGGTACAAAACGGAGGTCACGTCGGCTCGGGAACCAGAGGACGGTATAATAAAGTCGTCGACGATGATTCCTCGACGGCGATCAGAAGGTGTGAAGGTGGCGGGACGCCGCTAAAAGCTTCGACACGCGTCACGATCGTTACGTCTCGCCGCACATAAATAATTAATGACCGTTTTCGGGGGCCGCCCTCCGCGGTGGGAATATTCCGGACAGGGACGCGGAAAGTCGTGCGGGAGACCGCTCGTAAAAATTCTTCTATTTTCGGCCGCGCGGCGAGACGCAAACACCGGAATCGTAGCCGGCTCGCAATTTGTCCGTGAGTTCCTCGGCGAAGCCTGTTGATCCCGCGCGACTAACTCCGCTTTCTTCTGGGGTGCACTCGATTTATGAACGCTGCGTGAAATTTCCTTTTTTTTCTTTTACTTTACGATGCCCCGTAGGGGTTGATTTTCCACGGAATTTTCCCTTGTATCCTGTTTATGCGTGGGTTCCTTGTCTAGCTCCGGAAAATTGGGGACGTTGTCTATCCTTGATGCTTCCTGCAGCAGGAAAGATAAATGTGAATAATTAAATTTAAAAAACAAGTAATGGTAACCATTCTCAAAACGTAAGTTTCATGATCTACTTTCAAATTTATTTCATGTACTATCTACATTTAAAATATTGATAGTGCATGGAATAAGATTGATTGTAGATTATAGAACTTATGTTTTGAGAATGGTTATCTTTGGTTCTTTTTTATTATGAACGTTTGGTGTTCGATATTATTTATATGTTTGAGATATGGTTTCTTAAAGTCGACAGTTGAATTCTGTAAAGTTTTATTATTATATATCTAAGGAATGTTATGTATAGGTATATATGAAGAAATATTTGATGGAACTATGTTGTCGATACTTAGCTAAAGACCTTGAGTTGATGTAGGATTCAGTTACTAGCTGGAAACATTAAAAATCACGTAAATCTAGGTTACCAAGGCGTAGAGAGAACTTCAAATGACGTAGAATTACGTTGCCAGTTAACGACTTGTTAATACACGATTAAACAATTAAACAACATACTCAAAGTTAAACATTAATACAAAAAGAAACATTTATCCTCTACCTTAACATCAAAATAACCAGCCCCAGCGTAGAACTACGTCGACAGTCACCGAAATGACAAAACTACGTTGCCAGTCACCGAAACGACATAAAACTACATTGCCAATCGCCGAAACAAACAACACAGTCAAACTTAAACATTACTACAAAAGGAAACATTTATCCTCTGCCTCAACATCAAAGTAACCGTCCCCACCGAAAAATTCCGCAGAACGAAGGAGGGGGCGTCGCGTAATGAAATTTCAGCGGCGATCGACGGCGACAGGCTTAATTGAATGGAAGCGCGCCGGTATATTTATGAACCCGGGTATTTAAAGATGCACGCGACCTTAGAGTCTCCTATTCGGCCATCGTCGTCACTCCCCCCGTTCCAGCAGCCTCCTCCTAAGCGCGACCGAAACCACCCTTCTGGTCGGAGGTGTACGCGGCGCGAGCCGCAGTCACGTGCGCGTCACGTGCCAGGGATTACTAATTATGCCCCGAGAACGGTCATAATATCCTGAGCCCAGTGGGCACTGCATAGATACAGTTAATATCTGGGCAGGGCAAACATCGCCGCGCCGCTGCCGCCGTTCACCTCGCTCGCGATTTATGAATAAAGTTCCTTGCCGAAGGGCGGCGTCGATATTTGATTTTCACACATGAGGATCGGCTACGCTTGTCCCTCGAGGACCTCCTTCGACTTTCAGCTGGCGTCGGCTTCGCGTTCCTGACCCGTATTCCACCTGAAACCGGACGAAGCGTATTAGCTCGACGATGGAACTATAGAAACAGTGTACGATCGTTGCGTTTAGACTTTATTTAGGGGTTTGCTGGTCGGATTATGACAGGTAAATTGTGAGCCTGATATAGGAAACAGGTATAGGACATTTTAATGAAAGATCAAAGCGAAACAAGGAAGAATTACATGTTTATGTGAAGAAATAAAGAATTCGTCGCTGGAAGAGTTAGTATCGTGTCAAGCTTTATGACGTGTATACTCGTCACACAGTTAACTGGTTAAGTTTGTTATGCTAATTGTATTGATACATTGCATAGTGCACGCGGATTATTTATTTAACATTCCTTGTGCAACGAGAGATCCTTCGAGTCGGATCTCAAGAAATAAAATACAGCGTACTTTCGATTTATTGTAAGGAGTCGCACAGTGAGCCACCATGTTGTAATCGTTGAATTCGATCTCGTGCAATTGTTTAGTTTAGTTTTGGTGTGTTTGTGAAGGTTTGGTGAAGTATTGAGTAGTAAAAGTGTACCTGTAGTTATCTAATTGCATTCGAGAATATTTTTCTCAATAAATATTCATTACTTTCTGATGAAATGTCAATGATATTTCTCTTACTATTTTGTTTTTTATTTCTCTTATTATTATAGTTCACTCAGTTATACTATGATTATTTGACGAGATTTCTATATTATAAATAATGCTACCTAATGCGATGACATTCAGCTAGATGAACGTTAATAACAATGCTCAATCAGATGACTTAATATTATATTTCCTCCATTTCGTAGATTTTGCACTATGAAATCGTGCGGCGTTCAACGTGTTAATTATTTTCAATATCATTTTATTGATAATGATTATAGAACAAGTATTACTATTCAAAACGCTATAAATTCTCGCGACAGTCATATCACCCATTTTCCGCAACGTGAACCTGCAACGTTTACAATGATTAAGATTAATTTCTTCTAAAAATAAATACGATCTCTTTATCATTAAACGACGACGATTAGAAAGCTTCCCCAAAGGTGTCCGACGGTTAAAAAATTGAGAATAATAGAACTACGAGCGCAAGAGTGATCGATGCGGTCGAGGATCGTTTGTTCGGCGAACAAACGATTGTTACGCGCCGGCCGGAAATCAATTTTTCATCGTGCAGAGTTTTGTTACCGGTCCGGTCCACCGCGGCCGCGCGAAAGAAACGTTACACCGAATAAAACGAAAAACAATCGGGACGAAGGCACACGATGGCATCGCCGGTTGTTTGTATCCGCGGCCGTCATCGGCCGGATATGAATCCGCCGCTGTGCTCATGTGATTTTCCCCGAAGAACAATATTTATTCGTTGCTGTCCCGTTGTTTGAACGCCGCCTTTGAAAATCCCGATCGGCCCGGCGTTCAACGTTTTATTCGCATAATTTCCCTCGTCGCGTTGCACACGTTATTCCCCGCTTTTTCCCGGTGGCCTTTCGCGACTAAACAAACGGCTTACCGTTTATCACGTTGTTTGATAATTCTACAGAAATTCAATATTACATATTATATGTATATACGGTTCCAATGAAACGGCTCTTACCCCTTTCCACCGCGTTGTTTGTAAAGCTGAAAGTATCTCGCTTCTGTTAACGTTAGAATTATAAAACGATTCGAGGATTATCTTTATGTAAAGATAAGGTTGACTAGTCGGTGGTAGAGTTACTAAGAACTATCAAGTAGTTCGGTAGAATTTTAGAACTTCTATGTTCGCAGTTGTTGAAATTACAAAGACTTACGTAGAAGATTGATGATATAGACGACTGATTATTTAATTTATGTTGCTTAGACAGAGAAATGAAGATAGAGAGCCTCAACAAATCTACTTTCTAATCATTCGTTTCTTATGAGAACTTCTAAGTCGCCGCAATTAAGCATTAACGTTGCTTAGACAGAGCAATAAAGATAGAGAGCCTCAACAAATCTACTTTCTGTTAATTACTGCCAAAGAATTAGTGACAATGAAAAAAAACAAGCATTGGTAAGTGTTTTACTAACTCAATTCCTTCGAATTCAAATTAAATATTAATCTTCTATTATCAGTTATTCTAGGGCAAACATAGACGTAAAATGTGCATAGAATTCTTATCTTTTTTCAACAAATTATTACCGACAAAGTTATTATATAGGTCACAGTTGGAAAATAAATCACAGGGCAAGGGGTTAACAGTATTCATCGTAATCGAAGAAATAAATAAATTGAAAATATCGTCGCGTCGGATTAGACCAATGAACGGCCGTCTGCAAGTTTGCCGGTGGAACGGTTCCCAGGTTCCTAGCGAACCGGACCCTTGTTTTCGTACAGCGGACGGTGCAGGCAATTTCGGGAAACCCGGTCACTTTGCAAATAGTTGCTCTCGTTTGCAAACGCTGCGAAGACCGCCTCGGCCCGATCGTTCAGTTCGTTCGTTCCTTCCCATTGAACGAGCGGGCGCGGACCGATGGGGGGCCCCGTCAATGTATCGTATTGACAGACGTCACGTGTCGCGGGCGCATCACGTGCTCTCCTACGCCCATGGGAAACCGAGCCGGGACGAGGATCCGCGCGAGGTTCCCCGTTTCAGAAGTCAAACTCGCCGGGAGCGAACGAACTTCAAACAGCCTCGTCCTCTCCAGATTGATCTTCGCGATGCTATCTGTGGATGAACCGTGCGCAGCCGACGAACAAAGTATCACGGACGAGGTCTGTTCAGGAGACCGTGCGAAAGTTGTTCACACCTCGGCACAGCCCTCTTCGATGCTGGGATTGGGAGCTTTCGGAGTTGTCGACACCTGTGAAATTTTCTCTGTGAGCCGAATTTTTGTTCGTGATTATAACAAAATCTGTGCAGCACACAATTATTAAATATCCACATATGAACACGAGTTAACAATGTATTCAATAGTTTCAATAATTTCACGAATCCAGTATGTTTTGTAACTTTCAAGTTACAATGACGTTGAACTTTCACGCCTAAGCGTATATAAGTTAATTGATTACTTAATTTTACTCGCCACTTCGAGCGCAAAATGAAATAAATCAACAAGATTCCAATGTACCGACATGTGACTTCAAAGTTACATGGGCCTACAGAGGGTTAATACAATAATAAATCAATATAACAACAAAAACGTCTTGCCTATATCTTTCAACCCTTCAATCTCCACTTACTGCCAAAAGTTCATCACTAAAAACTAAACTCTAAATTAAAAGAACATATGAATACAATAATAACTCAATATAATAAAAACCTCTTGCCAATATCTTTCAACCCTTCAATCTGTACTTACACCTAAAAATTCATCACTTAAACTCAAAATTAAGAAAACATATTAATACCATAATAACTCAATATAACAAAAACCTCTTGCCAATATCTTTCAACCCTTCAATCTCCGCTTACACCTAAAAGTTCATCAACACCGAACCCCGAATTAAAATGGCGAAGCAAAAGATTCCGCGCTGGTGATAGGAGATTAACCATTCCAGTTCTATCTCCAGGGACGATTTAAAGAACCGGTGATCGGTGTCCCGTGACGGCGACAAGTTGTTGCTGCGACCGGTAGCTGGCAATCGTGTAAGGTCGCGCGCACGATGGCCACGCGCCGGCACGTGCGCGTTGCGCCCAAGCGCGCGGAAAATCGGCCTTTGAACTTTCTGCGCTTCGCCGTTAATCGCGATCTAACGCTCACCTTCGGGGATCTATTTTTTCGGCCGGAAGTCGGCCCCCGGGGGTGAATTCCAATCGCGCGCGAATCAAAATCTCTTCTCGCGGGGATTCCCAGGGAGCGACAGCGACGGAGAGACGGCGCCGGAGGGTCCGGGATGAGCTGGTTGTTTGCCGAGTGGCTATATTGTAAGTCCGGCCCGACGTCGAAACGCTTCGCTCGATTGTCCCCCGGTTTTTATTTACCCTTTGTTTTTATTGCGAAGACGGCTCGTGGAGGAATGGAGCGCCGTGATAGGCGGGGCTGGAACAGAGACGCGATGTTAACGGATAGCTTCTCAATCTTTTTGCGTTGTACTTGCGCTGGAGCGGAATTATCTGTTGGAAATCGGAGGTTGCAGGGTTCATTGGAATCGGATTGTATGTTTGATAGTGAAGGAATGAAAGGGGTTGGGTATTGATAGTAGAAAGTGTGTTGTAGTTGTGTTGGAACGGAATGATCTGTTAGAAACAAATCAACGGTTGCAGGTTTAACTGGAATGAATGTTGTTTGATAGTGAAGAAATGAAAGGGGTTGGGATTGATAGCAGAAAGTGTATTGTACTTGCGTTGAAAAGGAATTATCTGTTAGAAACGAATCGAAGGTTGACTGGAATGAATCGGATTGCATGTTTGATAGCGAAGAAATGAAAAGAATTGCGTATTGATAGTAGAAAGTGTACTGTACTTGCATTGAAAAGGAATTATCAGTTAGAAACAAATCGAAGGCTGACTGGAATGAACCGGATTGCATGTTTGATAGTGAAGAAATGAAAAGAATTGCGTATTGATAGTGGAAAGTGTACTGTACTTGTGTTGGAAAGGAATTATCAGATAAGAATAAATCGAGACAATTCTGGAATGAATCGGATTGCATGTTTGATAGTGAAGAAATAACGATTGGATATTGATAGTACAGAGTGAAGTAGAATTTTCGAATGTTTCTTTTAGAAATTGAAACCAGAAATAAGAAATACAATTCGCGATTATAATAAATAACTGAATTCTTACATCGATTCGATTCGTATTTCTCGTACTTAAATTGTACTCTGACTATTTACAATATGACTAGCGAAGAAAATTGTTTGATTCCTATTTTATCTCTTCGGTTACTAGAGAGCCCTGAAAGGACATCGTGACAGTAGACGAAGGAAACCTCGAGTAATGTACAGGCAGTGAATAAATTATGGACGAATACGGCTGTAAAATGGCGGCTTCGGCAGGACCGAGTCCGCTCGAAATGTCCGGAGAAAAGAACGAACGGAGAATGTAAAAGATTTCCGCGTAGAACGCGATTTGACTACCAAAGGGGTGAGATTGTATTCATAAAGGATATGAATAATGAAATAGTAGCTTTTTTTAAGACGACCCAATTGACGGAGTCCGTTGCTTTCCATTCAAGCCGCATTATTACGGAATTACCTGCGTCCGTCTTGCATTTCATGTTTCGCAAACTGTGTCTGTCAAATTTAAAATCATAACGCTTTCGAACCTCTTATTCTCAATCTCTTAAAATAAAACTAAACTCTTCCGAGTTAACACTAGAACTACTCTAGAGATCAAAAGTACTTCTTTAACCTTTGCGGACGAATGTCGACGTTTTGTCGAGATCAAACTATCATATTTCGAATACTGAGTTGCGAACGAATGATTCAATAACTCAAACAGCAAGGGATCAGTGCATAGTTCCCTTTTTCTCTATTGCTTAAGCATACGAGATATAATTTGGCCTAATCTGAAGGTTTTGTGTACTTTGAAGAATCTTCGTCCGCAAAGGGTTAATCACCAAAAACAACATATAATTCTCTGAGAAATTACTATAATAATTACTTCAGTAACAGGCAAACTTAATTATAAATTAACAGAAATTTCAATAGTAGCACCATCAAAATTTCCATAGAAAAGCTTCAAAAACCCTTTGACTTCGGCAATTCTAGCATTAAAATCTAATATCTAAATTCTCCATTCCACCTTGTACTCCAAACCTCTAATTCCTCGCAACTAACATACACCTAAACACCTACCCTTAAAATTAATATTCCAGTTTCTTCGTTCAATCCGCGTTTCTTATTTCAAACGCATTCCTCGTCTTTGTTCCTCGTTTTTCCCCCGTTCCGGCCGTCGATTACAATCGGCGCGCGCCATCGTCCGATTCCGCGCGGACAGCCGAAGAGGGTTTTAACTACACTCGAGTTTCTGCATCAGTAACGTTACTCCGCCGCGATCCTCAAAGAATTCCCCGGGAAACACGAGGCGCCGAAAGAAAAGAAAGTATCGAGTGAATCGGAATCGTTCCCGTCGCCGCTCCCGTTTCCACGGCGCGTCCTTTATCGAACGACAAAGAGGAGCGGGATCAGAAGCGCACGGCGGGGTGTCGCCGAAGGGGCGGCGTGCGCTGGAAGTCACGAATATTCGCCACCCTGCCGGGATCGATCGATAAATCTTTTAATTCGCGTTCTCCTTTATGACCGGGGGATCTCCTTGTTTTCGCTTGGCAGCCCTTTTTGTTTAATAATTATTCATTTCTCATGAGAACTTCCAAGTCACCGCAGTTAAGCATTAATCTAGCATCGACGTTGATCGAAACTTTTACAGTTTAACCCTTTGTTATTGTTGAAAGCGTACGAAACCTGCAGATTCTGCTGAATTGAACACTGAACAAGGAAATTGATTGCTTGCTGTTGGAATAGTTAAATAGTTTCACCCTTGATATTCCAAAGATGGATGTCGAAACGCCGACATTCGTCGGCAAAGGGTTAAAATTAACACGTTGAATGCCATGGGGTCACCGGTGACCCCGATCAAATCGAATTATTATAGTTCATTTAATTGAAAGACTATTTGACAACATTTCTATGTTAGAAACAATGCTACTGTTCTATATCATTCCTCAGAAAATCGTCTGCATTTTCGTCAGGCATTCATTATATCCAAGTGAAACTATTTTCAAAATCATTACGAATATTCGCTCTTAAGATATCAATCATCCCCAAACGAAACTAAAACCAGTCATTTCGACTGCTATTCTATATCATTCCCCAGAAAATCGTCCGCATTTTCGATAATTCCGAAAGAAGAGTCTCGGAACCGATCGTTTCAACGCATCTTATCAGCATTTAATGGTCCCAGTGTCAAATCGTATTCTCCGATCTCGTCGCGAATCGTAAGAATGTTGGTTCTTCGATCAAAGCGAAGATCGACGCGATGGATCGCGCGTGCGGCGCAGCCGATCCCGTCGCGTCGGGGTGTCCCGGCGTTCCCGTTCCGCGTACGGGCGCCGCGCGGCGCATTCCTGGCAAAGTAGTCATCACGCATTCCTGGGACGCAATCGTGAGCCTCCACCCTCGTTAACGAAAGATGGATTCGTACGCGGCAGCCTGAAGAGGACGCGTTATTACATTTTATCTAGGGTCGACGTCAGGAATGCCGCGGAGGAACAGGGCGGAACAGGTCCGAGGACACGTGCCGTTCGCATGGGTTCTCTCCTTTGAGCAATTGGACCCTTGGACTAGTTAAAAAACGTTTCGACATTTTTCGGATTCCTCGGAGCGTGGGCGTCATCGTTGGTTTTGCGATCCTCGGATCTTCGAGCACCCTTCGATCCGGTGGAATTTTCATTCGTTTCTGTAAACTGCTGTCATCGAAACTGTTTTTAACCGGGACGGAGACTGCACCAGGAATAATATTAACCCTTTGCACTTGAGAATGTTTTTCTCGATAAATTTTCATTACTTTCTGATGAAATATCAATGATATTTTTTGTAACATAAAGAAATACCTTGCATAAATTAAGCGACAGAATTATTTTATTTCGATGTTCCATGTGTTCGTACGTTATATAAAATTTAATATTGAATTTTCAATTTTACAATGTTCAATGTAAAAATATCAATTCTAGGAACAATGAAATAAACTGTAGATTATGTGATTGTAAAGCTAGTGTTAGTCTAACGAGAATATAAGAAGATTGTTTAAAATATTGACGATTTGTTGGATTTTTTTGTTTTGGAGAATGGTTAATGGATATATATATATAACGGATTTGCGTTTAGAAATGATAGGGACGGCTCTAGCGAAGATTTATCCGTCCGAAAAGCGGATAAAAATTACTCCACCCTGTTCGTCGGCTACCCCCGATCGAGTTGTACGGGCCGGATCAAATAATTTATAATCAATGACGGTAACTTTAAATGCGGACCACCCTCCCGTGAATCTCCATGCCGCAACCGGCACCGAGGATTCCCTCGGCGCGTATTATGACGCAGAGACACCCCTTTTGTGCGTGACCAATGGGTACGCGACGAGCCACGTGCAGGCAACTTGGAAGGAAGCTCCTGCGAAGGAAAAAGAAATTAGGGAAGTATCAATTTAGTTATATATATAACAAACAATACTTACGTCGCTTGCAAAGAGATAATTCTGACGTTTCACGAATCTGACAAACAGAAAGGAAAAAATTAAAACTTAATTGACTTTCTTAACACTATTCTTTAGCACAACTTATATTTTTTAATATAGAATGAAGATAAACAGTAAAAAGGTGTGAATATTGAAAAATGTTTTATACAGAAATTTAGGAAAAGTGAAGTATAAAGGCGATTCAATTGTGGTATTTATAGGAAATTCTAATCAAAATTTTAAAAACATTTGACTGGTCGCGGTAGGAATAGTGTTAACTCTTAAGATATTCTAGAAGCTAAAACTTAATTGACTTTAACAAAATATTTTCCATATGCATTGAGAAACGAACCTTTATTCCTTATTCCTTTTATGTTATTCATTTTTCCCTTGTATCAAAGGCAACTTCATCTGAAAGAAAGCAGAGAAAGAAAGTATAGAATGACCATTAACCCTTTATTTGATACAGCGAAAGTATGAAGTTGAATATTTAGTATTTGAAATTAAACTTCGTATCGCTATGTGAAACATTCAAATAAAGTAGCTTTATTGCTCAATTTATCTGTGAAGTATTGTCAAAATCAGTTTCGAACAATGTGGACTATATCTCGTCGGAAAATGTTAAATATTTCCAGTCAAAAGCTTTCAAGTGCAAAGGGTTAACCCTTGACTCTCAGTCACCACTTGATTTCCTAAAGCTATAAAGTTTGATATTTAATATTATACTTCATATGCATCAATCTGAGAAACATTGACGTAAAATATCTTTGTCCGTCAGTTCACGTGAATTTCTCGTCGAGTTTTACAAAATATCGTCTTCATCTCAGAAAATGTTGAAATATTTCCAGTGAAAAACTTCGGAGTGCAAAGGGTTAACTGGGAAGAGTTTAGTTTTATTTTAAGAGATTGAGAATAAGAGAATGAAATGCAAAGGATTAATATTCGACTGCTTTCATCGTTGCTATAGCTCACTTTTTAGGACGCTAACGCGACAGGCCGACCCGGGGAAAAATCATCGTCAGCGTGAATTAGGATGCAGCGACGCCCCACCGATGCGTGACCAAAGGGTGTTTAGAGGTCCAAGTTTAGGGGAAGCTGTTCCACCCCGCGTCCCGAGACAACGGCAGAAACCGTGTCGGTATAATTACACGGTCGGCGTTAGTGTCACATATCACGGACAATGCGTCGAACTGGATCGAGGACCGGGATGGGGTGGATGCACCTGCAAGGAACCATATTTCATCCGCCGTTCGGCCGACTTTTGTGCCTTTATGCGCCGTGAAATCGCTAGGGTCACCGGCTATTTTCCCTAATTTCTATTATGCCCAGATAAGACCGTGTTAGGCGGCGGCCACTCGACTGGCAGGGGGACGCTCCGATCTTTCGGCGAACCATGATGCTTCCTTTCATCCAGGTGTCGTCTAACGTAGATTATCATTCGCCATTGTGCTTCTTGCAACTTCGAGCATGTTAGATGAAATTGCACCTGAATCGAATGGAGGCTCACGCTGTTTTCTGTTTGGGAAGTTTAGAAAGGTGATTAGTTTGTCTAGTAGATTTGTCTTTGTAACGATAGAAACATTTATTTAATAGTTTCTTAGTGCTATTTCTATTTTATTTTATAGTTTCTTATTGCTATTATCTTCGTATATAACTTATTTATTTGATAAAGTTATTAATGTATCTTTGTAACGATGGAAACATTTATTTAATAGTTCCTTATTGCTATTTCTATTTTATTTTATAGTTTCTTATTTCCATTATCTTCTTATATAACTTATTTATTTTATAAAGTTACTAATACATCTTTGTAACGATAGAAATGGTTAAATAAATAAATTAATGTATCTTTAACACGCTACTAGCGTCACATATTTGTAAAATGAAATTAATCCTATGGATATTGTTATTAGAAACTATAAACTATTATATTTAGGAACTCAATGACTCGTTCCAGTTTTTATATTTTGTTTAGATTTATTGGATTGAAGGAAATATTATAATTAAGGAGACTGTCACTGAGGTTGCAATAGAAAATTATTTTTCCTAAGGAGTATTATAAAACACTTCGGGTAGTTTATATATTGCCTTGCATCACGTGCATTTCATCGAATTCTACAAACTTCGAATTTTATGTAAATCCATAAGAGCCCATGGGCTACTGATAATACAAGTGATATGAAATGAATAAGTTTTTACTGCGACATCCTCCTCGACGTTCAAGTTTTAAGCACAACACGATACGGCTGGTACAAGGCCAATCAGCCGACTGAATGGCCAGAAGACAGACGTGGATCTCGAAAAACTGGCATATTGAGTGCATCGATGTTTACCGGTTCATTGTCTACGCAGGAATCATATTTGGCAAATAAAAACCCTCGGGTTGCTTTGTCTCTGCACGTCAATCCTCGACTTTCCCCTACGTCGAGCACTTCACCGTCGACGTGTCTACCGTTTAGCCTAGCGTCGAACAGGAAAAGTTTATTTCTTAATTTCAGGAACAGAGTTTCATTAGTGTTCACTATGCTACAAAATGAAATGCAAACCATTTACACTTGACAAATGCATTTCAAGCCTCGAAGCATCTAAAACACAAGCACGATGTAAAAATAGAAAACAATATAGAAAGAGTTAAACCTTTCGTTACGTGTCACAATGAAGACTTAAAGCAAAATTCAAGAAGCATAACTACTTAATTCTTCCAAATTCAAATGATTCTATAAATTATACTTTCTACCAAACATAGAATCTACCCAGAACTTCCATCTTCTTTCAATAAATTAACACACTATTTCTTAACAATCACAATTGAGAAACGGATCACACAGCAAAAGGGTTACAGAGAAAAGGGAAACCCCTGATTACCAACAGCGAATGCCCCATGGAAGTAAATACTACTCACTCTTCCAAATTAAAATGATTTTATCAATTACACTTTCTACCAAACATAGAATCTATCCAGAACTTCCCTCCTCTTCCAACAACTGAACATTAAACTATTTCTCAACAATCACTATTCAAAACGAATCACACAGCAAAATGGTTACAGAGAAAAGGGAAACCCCTGATTACAGCGACTGCCCCATGGAAAGAAGAAAATTCTGTTTCCCGGCGAAGAGAGGCTCCCTCCCGAGGAGGTCGGAGTGAAAGCGGCAAGTCTGCCGGGCCGCGAGGCAATATCGCGACGGTGGATGCCGGGGCCGTGTATTTTGTCGCAGAAAGTCTCGTCGCATCGGAGTATTTGGCCGTTTGTCAGACCGCGTAAATACGCGACAATGCCCGTCCTTTGTGCCGCTCGTCTATCAGCGATGTTTGCCAAATAAAAGCCTATATACGGGCCTCTTTGTCTCTGTTCGGCTCGTGGCGCGCGGACCGCCGCGCCGCGCCGACGGAGCCACCCCCCGCCGCCCCCGCCGTACGCCCCACGCCAATGATACGCCTAGTTGCCTATGAAACTCCGGTATGCCCCCTCGGTGCGTGCACAAAGGGGCATCAAGTTGGCGGTGATGGTGATGCAAAGTATTTCCAGGGTGGAACACGTGCGAGGGACCGAGGGTGATCGGTGCACACCACCCTCTAGCCTCCTAGCCCCCTTCGACGGGGGTTCGGACGTGGTAAATCGGGGCCGACAGCCAGCATACGTTCGGGGGGAGGGGGTCGGCCTGTTTGTGGGCCGAATTTGTTGGAAACATTAGCCCTGTCACCTGAGGGTACGTCCGACCCGTGGAAACTGGGGATGATCGATCGCAGTTTATGCGAATTTAGGTTTTCCTGGAGCTGTCTCGGAGGAAGGAAGTTCGGGTGAAGTTTCCGTTCGGATTCGTTTGTTGATCGTTGATTTGTTGATTTTGATGAGTAGAGGAACGAGATTGCGTTGGATCTTGGATATGGGAACGCTGTGGATATGTAGAAATAGAGTGATTAATTTGTGTGTATATGTAGGAATTAAGGAATTTATACGTTTAATGTACCTTTTGTTTATTAGTGGATTACTTACTGTTTTTTGGGGGATTGTAGTATACCTTGATTTATGACCATTCTTTGAGTTGTTTTAGAGTTGTGTGGAATAGTTGTGAGTGTGGATGTTGTTTAAGGAGGATTGTATAATTGATTGTGTTAGGTGGAGTTGACTGCTATATTCTGGTTAGGAAGATCCAGCCGATGTCCCCAGGGTATTACCACACAAATCTACTTAACTCCGAGCTGATAAGATCTGAAAGATTGAGGGGTGTTGGTAATAGTCTAGGTGGTAGTCGGATTAACATCAGTCAAACTAATTGTAAACCTATCAATGTATAGATCCGTCGATGTATAATATCGTTGACAACCTGCTCCGTCAGCTGTTCCATTCGAATCTGAAAACATCCGTCATTTGACAGCTTCAAACTTTATCCTGTCCTCAGACCTTATATATTCTTTATCTTACATGTTTACCAAAGAACAATTTAGAATATATTAATACACTATTCCTAGAATATAGATATCAACTACTCGCAATTCTCTCAACTCAAAAATCTTACTTTAAGTATCAGCTATCAATTAATCATAATCATAACAATAATCACAATTCCCCAAAAATTCCTCCACTCAGCATCAACCAATGCCAATGCAGAGCTCAGTACTCCAGTCCCAAAAAACAAAACCAAAGTCCAAAGAACTCATACTTTAAGTATCAACTATCAACTAATCATAATCATAACAATAATCAAGATTCCCCAAAAATTCCTTCACTCAGCATCAACCAATGCCAATGCAAAGTTCAGTATCCAGTCCCAAAAAACAGAAGCAAAGTCTGAAGAACTACTTCAAGTTTCAGCTATCAACTAATCATAACCATAACAATAATCACAATTCCCCAAAAATTCCTCCACCATCAACCAATGCCAATGCAAAGCTCAGTACCCAGTCTCAAGAAACAAAAGCAAAGTCCAAAGAACTCGAAAACCAAAAGAACGAATTCGCACCCTAAACCCGGCGTACGTCACTGGCGTCAGCGTTGATATTGATCCCCTCGGCTCGTAGCCGCGACTTGGTTGAGCACCGCGGTCCGCTCGCATCCCCGCCAGAGCACCATTTTCCAAGGGCGGGTCCGTGCGCCGCCAATCCCCCGTCGCGTCGCCGTTTCTCCCTCGTCAAGGGATGAAGCTCCCGCCCCCGTTCACCCTCGTCGATCGGTCGTCTATCTCGCGACGGTTCGTCCTAGGGGGGTGGAGAGGTCGGCGTCGGCGTTGAGGGCGCAGGAAAAGCAGGGGGAGGGGGTTGATTTTCACTGTCGATGCTGTGGCTCTCGTCAAAAAAGCTTCGGAGTCCGGCCGGCCGACACACGTACGGAGCTGTCGCGTACCGTGCTCGCCTTCCCGTCGAAACTACCCTGAAGAAAGGAACCAACCACCCCCGCCTGCCCCCGACAAGGAAAACAGTACAGTCACTTAGCGCCAGGATGCTGGACGCTCGGTCGCCTATAGTTCATCAAACTGGGATGCCGGCTGGGATACCTGGACACCCTCGGATTTCACCTTGAGCCTGGAACCAAGGTGTTCTCGTGTTGGCACAGACTATCCGAGTGGTTCTTTTGTGAGCGTGACGAGTACTTTGCGTGACAAGTACTTTGTGGATCGGTTGACACCTTGTTCTTCGTTGTTCAGTGACTATAGAGCGGAACGGGTGGAAGAGGATTGACAGTGATAGAGGGTAGCCGTAGACTTTGTTGGCTTGGTGGTCTTGAGATTCGTTGAGAATATTGGAGAGTATTCCTGTGGATTGCTTGATGTCTGGGAGGATAGACTGGGAGGATTCTTGAGATTGAGAATATTGCAGAGTATTCCTGTGGATTGCTTGATGTCTGGTTCCTCTTCGGTTCTTGGGAAGTGAGTCTGAAGAGATAGAAGATTGTCAGCGATAGAGGATAGACTGGGAGGATTCTTGAGATTGGTTGAGAAGAATATTAAAGAGAAGTATATTCCTGTGGATTGCTTGATGTCTAGATAGAGGATAGACTTGGAAGATTCTTGAGATTGGTTGAGAATATTGGAGAGTATTCCTGTGAACTGCTTGATGTCTGCATAGAGGATAGACTGAGAGGATTCTTGAGATTGGTTGAGAATATTGGAGAGTATCCCTGTGGATTGCTTGATGTCTGGTTCCTCTTCAGTCTTTAGGAAGTGAGTCTGAAGAGATAGAAGGTGGAAGAAGATTAACAGCAGTAGAGGATAGACTGGGAGGATTCTTGAGATTGGTTGAGAATATTGGAGAGAAGTATATTCCTGTGGATTGCTTGATGTCTGGATAGACTTGGAAGATTCTTGAGATTGGTTCAGAATATTGGAGAGTATTCCTGGGGATTGCTTGATGTCTGGTTCCTCTTCAGTCTTTGGGAAGTGAGCCTGAAGAGATAGAAGAAGATAGCCAGCGATAAAGAATAGACTGGGAGGATTCTTGAGATTGGTTGACAAGAATATTGAAGAGAAATATATTCCTCTGGATTGCTTGATGTCTGGTTCCTCTTCAGTCTTTGGAAAGTGAGTCTGAAGAGATAGAAGATTGCCAGCGATAGAGGATAGACTGGGAGGATTCTTGAGATCGCTGGTCCCGGGATCGTTGCGCTGGAAGGGTACTGGAAAGAGACTTTTTTTAAAGTGAGTGGGAAGTGTGGTAGGGTCCGGGGAACCGTGGGTTCCAGGATACTGGGAACCATGTTGGAATTCTACTCACCGCTACCGGGTACCCTGAACCGGCAGGTCGAGACCGGGCCGCCGACGATGGGCTCCGCGGCGCCGCCGATGCCCTTTAGACCTGCGAATGATAATAATAATGGAGGTAAGAAGTGGCTCTGACAGTTTGTCATTTGGATAACGAAGAAACTTCCGGTTTGTTTGTTGCTTGTCGTTGAATGGGGCGAGGGTTGAAATTGAGCCGCGATTTTTGGGATGAAAAATTGATCTTTGGGAACTGATACTTCTTACTAAATAGAATTATTGATATCTATGCTACTTCTATTATTAATTATTGAAGTTCTAATATTGACGTTGTAAATGGTTCTTAAATATTTTTGAATAATCGAATTTCTTATAGATTTTGAGTATCCCTGTACTGCACATTTTGTCGCAGTTTTAACCCTTTGAACTCTGTAAGCTCCGATATTGCACCAGTTATAATATTAAATATTTTAATGAATCAAAGAAACTACCCTAAAATTATTAGATTCTCCACACGTCCAAATTTTGTACTAAGAAAGAAAATAAAAGATCGAAGGAATGTTATAGCATTTCTAATATTTGTTAGGAACACTATAAAAATTAGTTGCAGTTGAAGATAGATCAAAAACAACCTGGAGTGCCAGAGGTTAATTGTTTAGATGCAAATATAGTCTTTACAGTGAAGTATAGAATACAGGGAATTACGTCGTTGTAAATGGAATACACTGCTGGATATCTGGACGTTTCTAGAGATAGTTAAACGAAAAATTGTTGAAATGAGATGGCTGTCACAGGGGAACTTATCACTCGACCATCGTAGCATCGTTTTACCGCTATCGGCAATCGATAAGCGACGGAATAAATTTCATGGGCCTCGCGATATTGCTTCACTCCACCGCGCTATCACATTTCTCAGTCTGACAGCGATATCAGTCAGAATAACACCCCGTGCATTTATTTCCCTCGCTGCAACTGTTTCGCGACGCCCGAAATTCCGCGCTCGACGGGGAACCGTCGGCGTCCACCTGCAAACGGACGCGAATCGTTATCCGATACGAAAGATAGGAATCTTCGGAATGCGAATTTACCTTCTCGACAGTCTCCAGATAGGAATCGAATTAGTTCTCTTGATTAATTTTTCAAGTGCCAAGCAAGGGAATACCAAAGAGACGATCAGTCGTTACAGTCTGAAAGTACTCGTGATTAGATATAGTATCTTCGTTGAGACTATTGCACAGATCAATCTTTTATATCTAGAGCAAAAATAAACAATTGCAATCCACTGTACAATTCACAATTCAGCTCAGTCTGTTCATCATTCACCGTTTCTACTTATTCGAAATCGCAGTCTCCTATCTAAATCTATGCATTACATAAACATAAAAATACAGCACACCCTAAGCTTCACATATACTACATAAACTAATAAATAATCAACTTGTCTTATAGTAACGTGTCATTCATATTACAAACAGAACTCAATAAACATTACAATTCCTTGAATTCAAATGAAATATTATCCCATCATTAATCATTACACGTTACAAACAATACCTCTCTTCAATCAACATCAAACTCTCAAACACTAAATCCAAGACACTCCACCAAAATCTATCAAAATTCTATTGACAAACCTAATCTCTACACAAAATAAATAAATTCTCTAAACCAATCCACAAGTGCAGCCATCGTTAATCATCTAATGTCCAATTCCAGAGCCCTCGGTCTCCGTGAAAACGGAGTCCGGCCTGCTGGAGTCGATCTGCGCCGGCTGCGACCGCACGATATCCGACAAGTACGTGATGCAGGTCGCCGGCAGGAACTACCACGAGGAATGTCTCTCCTGCGCCGCGTGCGCCGCGCCTCTGATAAATTCCTGCTTCATCCGCGAGCTGAAGTTCTACTGCAAGTCCGACTACGAGAGGATCTTCAGCGTGAAGTGCGCCAGGTGCATGGAGAAGATCAGCTGCTCGGACTTCGTCCTCAGGGCGCCGGGACTGGTCTTCCACGTAGAGTGCTTCGCGTGTTGCGTGTGCGGCCAGCCGCTGCCGCCCGGCGCGCAGTACTTCCTCAGGCAAGGCCAACCGATCTGCAAGCGAGACTTCGAACACGAGCTCTACCTGAACAGTCCGCAAGGTTGGTTAACGACTTGACACCCTATGCACTTCTAAGGGCTAGACGTACCTGTAGCTTAGCTGCGCGATATTCGTGTTAACACGTTCGCCGTTGGAAATCTATGAAAGTTAATACTCATTGCTAATGAAGAAAGTCTTACATTGTATACCGCGATAATGCGGAACTTTTAGTCTAACATTAGATTTGTAGAAGTAGCTTGACTCATTGTGTTTTGTAAGCATTGTTTGGTAAATGTGTCGATTCTTATCGCAGTTATGCAAATATGTAATTGTCTTAAACCTGTAATTTCTAAGAGCTAAGTGAACTGATAATTTTTCTAACAATAGAACTGATAATTTTTCTAACAATAGTAAATACCAGTAAATCTAGTGCTAATTGCTAGTTCTACATTAGTAACGTTTTAGATATGTTAACACAAATCCAAAGTATAATTGCAACAGATTCCTTACTCTTTTTCGTGAGTTATAAATTTTGGTTTAAAAGTATATCAATGTAGTCATACGTCTCTAGTAGCTGAAATTTAGTACAATGTGTTAAGCTACTTTCTGACAGGGAGAATAATTAGAAAATTTCTTTTGAAGTATTAGTCTTGGAATGAAGAACTTTAGTACTCGCAAAGACGCGAATCCGCGTCAACGGCCGCGAATGTGTTAACACCCGACCGGTCACCTCTTGATCAACTTTTGGTTGTTTCCACGTTGAAGCTTGAAGTCCCTTTGTCTCTATTCTGTTCCTTCTTTCGTTCGACTCCGAAAGTTCCTCTTCTCGCGTCGACGAGCTAAAATTGAAAAGACTCGAACATCTGCTATGGTTCCTGACTTAGTGCTTGTATTAATTGGACCGCTTTGTAGTTACCTCCCGTTTAATGTGTACTCTCCAATAACCGTTCTACCAATCGTTTGAGAGGTGTGCTCCTAGCTGTGCTGTGCTTCGTTTCTGTCTCGTTCATTTCAGCTTGCCGTACCCCTCCGCCCCCCGCCCCCAAAACTTCGATTCGAAGGATAGACCGTCGAACGCTCCGAGAACGATTCTTTAACACCTTGTGATTCCATACACGCGATCTTGCAAATTGTTAGGTAGACGAAAGCGCCAGAATCGATCGCAGAAACCGAGATACTTTGACAGCAAACTGCTCGACTATCGTCGTAGTCTCTTCGTCACGATGTTCGTAAAGAGAATCGAGATTGGCGACCCGTTCCGAGACGATTGATCGAAGGTTCGGTGAAAAGATCGGCTAAGCTAAATCCGTCCGCGATTCACGCCGGGACCGCGGCACTCCTCAGGTTCGTTGATCGATCCAAAACCGAGACAGATCGCCATGAAGGCAAACGACGCACGTGCGAGAACGTATTGTACATACCTTGTTGCATTGTTCGCAGGTTGTACAACTACAATCTAAAGACATCCAATGTAAATACCTACAGGAATTTCATATCGAGGCTGTCTATTTTCAAGGTAATTACTAACTTAAAACAAGCGTAATTAGAAGCGGTTCGAGCGAAGGATTCGTTGGTGTCTCGATGAGACGAGCGTAGGCACGCCGATCCGTGGGAAAGAACGACGTGAAACGTCAGAACCGGGAAAATGAATAGTCCGTCCGAAACCTTGTCTTTCGCTTCTAAGGGGAATTGTCGAATTTTTTCATTTTATTTTCAACGACGCGGATAATAGAAGAGCAGTTTGTTAGTCAAAAAACAAAAAGTTCATCTAAGTATTCCGGATAGCTTCGGTTCAATGAGATTTCCCGGGTTCGCAGGTCGCCGGAGTTGCTTTTGCCCTGAGTTCAGTTAGGCGCGACATTTCTCCGATCTGATCTGACATATTGTTGTTTAACTAAGTCGACGGTCGCTAAGCCGTTGATCGTTCTGACAGGGGAATTCCATGAAGATGGCCAGTTCAGATACCTCGCAGAAATCATAGAATTCCGATCGCAATCGATGCTTTTCCATTTGTAACTCTAATTCTTATCATCTTGTAAAGAACTAACTGCAGTTTATTCAGAAATCAAATCTAATCTGATTCTTCTAGTTTCCATTTAAACCTTTGCACTCCTAAATTTGTCACTGGAAACATTCAATTCATTTCTATGAGATATAGATGACATTTTTTAAACTATTCAAAAAATAAGAACAACGGTATTTTCCACATTTCAGAAATTTTATAATTCTGATGCACCAATCGAGTGGCATTGGAGTGCAAAGTTAAGCACGTTCTAGTGAGAACATATCCATCTCCCGGAATTATCCAAAAATTATAAACGAAATTAACGGGTAGATGAAGCTCATTAGAATTCAATGAAGACAATCGAAACGAGTTCGGAAAACCTCGGGGATCTCATTCAGCCGAGACGAGTCTGATCGGTATCAACATTCAATGACAATTGTTCGACATTCAATGATCAATTGTTCGACAGATTATGACTTGCTCGACGAGAACCGGCCACGCGACGGTCGTCGGGGTCCGAAGCGACCTCGGACCATCCTCACGTCCGCCCAGAGGCGTCAGTTCAAGGCCTCGTTCGAAGTGTCGCCGAAACCGTGCCGGAAGGTGCGCGAGGCGCTGGCGAAGGACACCGGTCTCAGCGTCCGCGTGGTGCAGGTCTGGTTCCAGAACCAGAGGGCCAAGATGAAGAAGCTTCAGAGGAAAGCAAAGACCGAGCCCGGATCGGACAAGGAGCCGAAGGAGGAACGACGACCGGAGAGTCCCCACAGCGATCACAGTAAGATGTCTTCGTTTGTTCTCTCTTCTTCAGTAATTTTCTGTCTTCTGCCTGAGTCGATTGAAATATCTTATTATTGCTTCAGTTCATGGTTTTATTATGGTTTCATTGTGTAAAGGATAATGGATAATACAACTAGTATTATTGTTTTGTGTAATATTGGGTTGATGCAAGTTTCGACGTTTCTCAGTTTTAACTCTTGACGAAGGTTCTTCGAATCATACAAAACCTTCAAGATATGAAGCTAAATTATATATCAGTTGCTTAATTAATAGACCTTCAACGTATGAAGCTAAATTATATATCAATTGCTTAATTAATAGACCTTCAACATATGAAGCTAAATTATATATCAATTGCTTAATTAGTAGAAAAAGGAAAACTACGTACTGATCTCTTGCTGTTTGATTAATTAGATTGTACTTAGTCTTCCAAATCTGAACATTTCATCCGCAAAGGGTTAAATTCAGTCTAGTAGCTCAACTATCTGGGTAAACTAATACTAAATAAAAGTAAAGAAGTGTCTTGTATATGTTATAATAGTTTGAAATAGTTACTCGAAGAAAATTCTTTTACTAGGGAACATAGAACTTTTGTATCAACTCAATAGTTTTATTATAGTTTCGTATAATCATATAGTTTCGTTATACATAATAATCAATAATATAGTTTTACTATAATTTTATGATATACTTACCATAGTTTCGATATTCGTAATGAGACTCTTCGAATTTGATCGTTTCACTCACCATTAACTTCTTCATGCGTTCGCTTCTCTTAAAACGAGAATGATCGTATAAGAAGAAGAATTCCAGGATGTGAATGAAAATAACGTTGTATCGGATTTTGGAGAATCTCCGCGATTAGCGTCCACCTTTTTGTTCTCGTGTCTCATTCCGCTTATCACGAATCCTCGATGGTATCAGCGAAGACTGGTTAATGGGGCTCTGCAAAAAAAAGTAGCGTTACTACCCGGTGCAAATGCCAACCGTTTGATCTCGTTCGCAGGTCATTATTTGAACGCCATGAACATGCGCGACGGGGAATCCTCTAGCTTCTCCTCGGCCACGCAACCGCTCAACCCCAATAACCCGTACTCGCCCGACGGTAAGTCTCTTCTCACCGTAGAAACTTAACCCTCTACCGTTATGAAGAATATTGACTTGTTAGTTTCAGCGTTGTTAAGAAAATAGCTTTGATTGCGTAGGAGATTCGATGAGTGTATACTCGGCAGTCAAAGTGTTAAATATGTTACATCTTTCCTCATACTTCATGTATTCCAACTTCCAAAATTCTTTGTAAATCCATAACAATCCACAGTCTAATATTCTTATCCCTAAAGACTTCCAGTCATTATTCTCATTCTACATAGAATCGACTACCCCATACAAAAGTACACGTTCCTCCAACTTGTATAATGTTCGCTCGAATTAACAAATGAATCATCTATTTTCAGACACGTGTTTATTACTATACATCTATTACAGTTACTAATCCTAGCAATTGAACATTAGACTTGAATAATTAAGCATTACAAAATACCACCGATCGTGCAAGTTCAATCTTTGAAAACTCCAGTTACATTGCCATAGAATTTTCCTAATCGTAAAAAACACTTTAAATATATTACATTTTTCCTCGTATTTCATGTATTCAAACTTCCAAAATTCTTTGCAAATGCATAACAATCCACAATCTAATATTACTATCCCTACAGTCAAGACCTCCAGTCATTATTCTCATTCTACATAGAACCGACTACCCCATACAAGACCACAGATCGTCGTGCAATTCAATCTTTAAAAACTCCAGTTACAACATTGCCATAGAATTTTCCTAATCGTAAAAAGCACTTTAAATACGTTAAAAATTCTTTGCAAATGCATAGCAATCCACAGTCTAGTATTCTTATCCCTAAAGACCTCCAGTCATTATTTTCGTTCTACATACAACCGACTACCCCATACAAAAGTACACGTTCCAGCTTGTACAATCACTCGAATTAACAAATGAACCATCTATTTCCAGACACGTATCCGGGACACTCGGGCGAGAGTTTCTGCAGCAGCGACTTGTCGCTGGACGGTACGGAAGCCGGCTTCGACATAGGCGAGAACGAGGGCGGCGGCGGTCAAGATGGAGGCCACCAAGGCGGCGGCTCCCACTCCCATCACGGGCCAACGTCCCACGAGGCGCCGTCCCTGTCGCAGAGTTTGCACGCGGCGATTCACAACCCCATCGACAAACTGTTCATGATGCAGAGTAGTTACTTCAGTGGTGACCACGCGTAATCCGAGACCCTATTGCCTCCCCGTTCCTCCCTTTTCCTTCTTTGCCGTCGCGATCATCCGTTCTCCAATCGCTGACGACGTAGCTGGTCCCTGCGTCGAACAGCGTCCCCATTTTCCTCGCAGAAGCTTGGAGGACACGTTTCGTTCTTCACCCTCCCCTTGCGTTTTCTTTTCAGTTTCCGATACGATTCGTTGAACTGTACATTTTAAAGCGAATTTAACTTCCCGACGAGAGAATTGGATGCCGGAGGAAGTTCGTGGTTCTTAACTCTTGCCCTAGAATGAGACTCGTGAAGATTTTCAACGTGATTCGACGAATATGTATATTACTCTGTTTTATTACTCACTGAAATCGAAACAACGGATTTACTGGCTCGATAACAGGTTTTATCGGTTACAGATACACAGGGTGTACGATTTCGTTCTATCGCAACAGTTTATTTGCAAACTGTTTATCGTATCGAAAAGTATTTTAATAAAGTAACTTCCGTTTGGAACACCTTGTACGTAAACGACTTGCAAGTAGATTTAAGTGACAGGTAAACGAGATTGAAATGATTCAATATATATATATATTAGTTCATTCGAATTCAAAGTAAATATTCCTCTGTAATCAAGTGTTATTTTTCAAGTGTGAATTTTTCTCTTTCCAATAAATTATTGACAAAGTAGCCGTATCGATCAGAGTTGAGAAAGTCATAGGCCAAAGTTAAATCGAAGTTTACATAGAGAACGGTTCTCTAAGGTTGCTTTTTTTGGTAATCACATGGACATGCTGCTGATATTAATTTCATTTATTAAACTAGTGAATTAACTCGTGTAACATTTTACTATCATTTGGAAGAAATGCAACGAAAAGTCCATTCGAGTTTAAGAAACTTCAATTGATACATTGATAGCAAAATAGTCTATTCTTTTGATGGGCAATGGAGATGATTTTCGTTAAGTTAATCTAGAATTCATCACGAGTCTCATCACTGTATGGAAAGGGGTTAATTGGAATCGGTAACGAGAGAATTGCACGAACTTCTTCCGGGAACTGGTATATTTACGTTCGAGACGGATAGCATTCGATTTGGAATATTTTCTAGGATAGGGTAACCGCCTGCGTTAATTCATGGAATATTGTTAAGTTGATAGAGCGATGGGTGTGTCGTAGAGTAAGCCTACAGTAGGATGTGTACAGAAAGTTTTCGGATCCATCTTTTGTCTGATCGAACCTGCCATTGTTTCTTTGACATTTCCTTCGTTTAACATCGTGTTAACCCTTCGCACTCGGCAAGCGTCTTTCTTTCGAAATTATCAAATTTTCAATTTAACCCTTTGCACTCCGAACAATTTTTAATATAACCTTTCAGCTCAGAATCAGTTTTAATATGAAATATCAGCTACGTTTAACTAAAAATGAAGTTATAAACTTACCTTACAATGTCAACGTGCAAAGGGTTAATATTGAACTGCATATAATAGATCAATACATGGAACATCCAGATGCAATTATTATCCCTTAATTTATGTACAATTCTTGCATTAATTTCGAAGGATATCGTTAATATTTCATTAGAGTAATGAATGTTTATAGTGGAAGATATTGTCGAGTGCAGAGGGTTAGTATTAGACTGAGCGTTCGTGGATCAATAAGCAAGAACTCAACTTTTAAGGATTTCGGAGGACGATCCTAAGATCGCTGTCTAATCGTGAATATTATTTATCTTTTATTTATCAACAGTCGTCCTTCTGTTTCCCTGTTCCGTTCGTAACTGAAAATTCGTTATCGTCGTGAGATTCTCGTTCGCAGTTATTATATGTTCGTTTAAGGACGGTTTTAACGTACCAAAGATGGCGTGACATAGCGGAAAGGAGTGTCGCGTGTCGATTCAATATTCAGCGATGTATCCCTGAGAAGAAAACGAAAACGTATGTTTAAACACCGACGAACACTCGTACCTTATTTCTGTCCCGAACGATGGCCGTTGACAGAGGACTCGATCGCAGATCGGAACCATCTTTGTTGAAACGACCTCCGTTGACCCTCTCTGAACGAAGAGATCGAATCGTGAGATCATTACAAAAGAGTTCGTTTTATCCAGGCTCGAATGATTCGAAAGTACAAAACTATCTTACTTTGTACAAAATTTCACTCTTACTTTATATAAAACGTGCAATGCTCTTAAAATTATAATGAACATTTGATTTGCTTTCCATGGAATTCAAATTGAACCTTTTGCAAGGATCCAGTTGTATGGTTGTTCGGTGAACACGAAGTAATTGATAGAAAGGAATTTTACCAAGGGAGTGGATCAATGTAAATGAAAGTCTTCAAAGAAAAATGAAAGATTCAGGAAGGGTCGACGTGTCGTTGCGCTGCGATCCGATTTACAGAGAAACAATAGCCCAGCTATGTCCGACGATGCGATTACTAGGAATTACGAATTAGTGAGAATTACAATACATTATATAAAAAAGAATGCGTCGCAGAGTATTCAATTTACCCTATTATCATTCAATCTTCGCCGGTCTCGTCCTTGACTCTTCAAACCTCGTTCAGGCACGACGTTCGATTGAACTGAAATGATCGACTACAACGAAATGAACGTTCGACGAAAATTCATTTAAAAACCGACGCTTCAGTACCTGTTAATCGAGTCATTTGCTGAACAATCTACGTCCGAATTTGAGTTTGATTCGCTGACAACGAATGCTGTAACATTTAATATACAAACATTAAAAGGAAACTTCAATGAGGAGTCTTTAATTTAATGAGTAAAGACGAAGTTTGATGGAAGGTATGATTAAGTACAAAATAAAGAATTGATTCACCTCGGTTAACGTTAGAACTATCTACATGTGATCCTTATAAAAATTGTAATACTTTCAGTTTCTCTGACACTAACACTGCCAAGCAAGGACGACTTTCCAACTTTTTGTAAAAATTGAGTATTTTCATATTTATTAAATTATTCCTCATGATTTGTTCTTCCTTGTATCTACACAAGTGCATATATTTCTCAATCTCTCGCAAAAGCGTGATCAATTTAAATATTTGTAAAATGAAACATGCTAAATAGGTCAATTCGAGACGTCTGGCAGTTCTAGTGTCAGGCACTCGTTACGATGTTCCAGTAAAATTATTGTTCAATCACTTGGAACGTTTGAAAATACCAATAATCTCGAAACGAGAGAAGTTTCCATTGGCGCCGCAGTTCTAGTACTACCAGGAAGAAGAATGGCTTCTACTTACGTGATCCAGGCAACCGAAGGAGAACAGCTCGGGATAAGTCAGACGGCGCAGGTAAGAATAGAGAGTTTATTATATCAGAAGCGTAATGACAAAAAACAACGAGCTGGAATTGAAAACATATACACAAAAACGGGCCTGTTAAGAAACCGTTTAGAAACGTACAAAACTTGACGACCGGTCCCGAATGAATTCGAGGCAGTCGGAGATAAGGGATATTGGTGGATATTTTCTACGTCCTCGATCGTCGTAAGTACGATCTTCGATTTTCCGTTCAAAGATCTCGCGGATCCCTCGTTGAACCTCTCGCGCGATTCCATGCAATTTTTCCAAGACTACTGAATTTGATAATTTTATATTTAATTAAACGTTACATTGAATATAATCGATCGTACTCAATTTAAATAATAAAAGCAATCGCTCTGCCCTATGATCTCTTTCGCAATGAAAGTAGCTCATGATTTATCAGAGAAACAAGAATTTGGTACTATTTTCTACGGCGACAGAAGGAACATTGAATTTCTAACAGAAATAAATAACATTCAGATTTGTCGAATTCAGTTTAATGCTTCCATCACGGGTCTGACACGATATCATAGGGCAAAGGGTCGAAGAGGTTACAGTCCACTAGATACTTTCATCGCTTTAGAATGTCGAACGACGGAATCGTGGGTTCCATTCGAATGAGCCTCCTGCGTGGAATGGAACGTGTAAACTTAAAAGATAGAAAACCCCTTGTAAACGTACCGATGTAAAGGAAGAAGAGAAACGTTCTATTCTACGGTCCGTTCGTTCGTCGACAATCCGCTGTGAACAGCGTCCTATCGGAGAGTGCGCGGAAACGGAAAAATGTACGGCAGAATCGGCGGAGGTGGTTGTGCGATCATCGAAAACGCGAAAACAGGAAGATGTCGACGAGATCGCGATTTCTTGTTCATATCGGATGCATCAATACACGATTCAACCTCTGCCTGGGATCATTGTAAAATAAGAGACGAGACAGGCAAATATACAATGGCGAGGATGGTTAAAGAATATTTCTAGAATTATTTCGAAATAAATCTCCTGATTGTTATGGAGTAATCTATGAACATGGAGATTTACGTGTGTTCACTTATAATGTAGGATAATAGGCTATTTAATCTGGGATTAAAGCAGAGATGAATCAGTTATCGGTGCATCGAATATTTTACCTAATGCTTTCTTCTCTGTCCCTTTTTGCGCGATGATCCGAGCAATTTCCCGGCAGTGACGGCGCGAAGTGGCGACGAACCTTGGCTTCGTCGTGTACTTTGAACTTTGTTCGGTTTACCCTGCTTCGCTTAGCAGCAGCAAGCTTCTCGATAGAAAATAAGGCGTAACAATCTACTATATATATATATATATATATATATATTGCTGGCATCTTTCATAGACTTTCTTGTTCTGTCGGCCTTCCCTCGTCGTGGTATACGATCTTGGCGTGAACCAGGCGTTAAAGAAATTTTCCAGACCCCTTGATGCTCAAGAACACATTTACATTTCTAAAAAGAATTCCATTTTAAACAATTTTCCCATTTGTTGCATTTATTGAGCAATTACTGTAGATCACTGCTTGTTGCATTCTCTACTCTCATTTGCATTTGCCACTTTCAGAATTTCTTCTTGGCTCCATCATTTTTAAAAATTATTTCCTACTTTCACCGTTTCAATGAATCTTGGTCATCAACGGGTTGTTTTGCTTTAACTAATGTTTTCCTAGATCTAGATTATTTAAAACTTTATCCACTCTTCATATTAGCCCTGTAGGGTAATATTTCTAAGATTACTCTATCTTAATTTAATAATAATCAATTCCTTTCCTACGTATCCTAACAGTCTACGATTACGTGTCGGCAACGCCTGTGTCACGTTTTCAGAGTGTACGCGCGTACGTGTACACAGTGAACGTAAGTACTCGTATCACCAGGACGAAGGGAACGCCGTCGAAGGATTGCGAACATCCGATCGGAAGTTGGAGAACAATTAACGTCCATATACATCTGCAACTGGTTCAACAATTCAATAGAAATGCATCGGTCATTCCTGTATAAAATCTTCGATCACAGGTTTCGTTCGTCGATGATTTACTTTCTACGTTGTATATTTTTTGTCCTTTTTCATTCTCTTCTCGCGTCCGGTGTTGGGCGTAATTGTTGATTACGTTAGTATAGTATCTAATAGGCAATCGTGTTCTCTTCAGAATCGTCTGAATTACTCGAAGAAATTACTGTCTACGAGTGGAGCTGTTCTGAGCTTCAATTGCACTTACAACTCTAAATCAATCAATTAATTTTTTAATAATTCTTTATATTCAAGATCTCCAAGTTTCCCTCCTTTTCCAACTTTCTTTTCTCTCCTTGTCAAACTCCGAAGCTTAGGATTCATTTCGACATTCTCTCCAACTTGTCAAGTTTCAAGAAAACTGATAGACCTTACCTTGTTCTCATCTATAATCTCTTCATTGTACATTCTCAACTCTTCATTCCACATAACTTCAAAATTCTTTGCACTCTCGTTCAAGCAGCTAAGCTCCAGAATTTCCAATTAATCTTCCTCAACACGACTATTCGAATTAGCGCTGAGAAAAGAATACATACAATTTCTCAAACCTTTTTCCAAACAGAACTCTTATGTAACAATAAAATCAAGAAGAATATGAGGAAGACGATACTCATTTTACAAAACCCTGCCTCTTCCTGTCCTCTTCAATATTACCGTCAATTCATCAAACCACCAGATCCTGCTCCATCCATCCTCATTTTCACTGATTCCTTCAGTTCCACTATCATTCTACTTCCCTCCCTTCTTCCCTCGCTCCTCTCCAGCCCCGCTCGCGGACAGTACCGTAAAAAGCACTGTTCCCTCCGCCCAACACCGCGCGGTTCCTCCTACTTACACCTTAAAGGTCTAGAAAAAAATAAACGAACGGCCTAAGTGCACTATCGGCGGTGACGCGATTGAAGCGTTTGTCCCGAATGCTCTCGGACTGCTCGCGTTCCCTAATAGATCTTCTCTGCCTCTGCGTTTACGAGGTACTGTCTACCTAAAGCGCCGCTTCTTTCACACACTAGAGACCGACGTCTTTGGTTTGTGCAGTTGCGATAACCAAAGAATCAAATTGACAAAGAAATAATAAGAGAAACTCTCATCAAACAATTCCTACCATTCAAATAGAACGTATATTATACTACATTGTACATTTCCTTCCTAATTTCACCACTTTCCCAATTGCTCTCTGACTGCAGGATCATCGGTCTCAAATGTATTAAGCTAAACAGGGAGAAGCTGCGGCGCATCACCTACGCGAACCATGTATCCTCATCCTATCTCTTCCTCTCACTTTTCCTCTCTTTCTCTTTCTCTCTTTCCCTATCTATCTATCTCGCTTTCTCTCCTGCTCTCCCTTTCTCTCTCTATCTCTCTTTCTTTCTATCTCTCTCTCTCTCGCTCTCTTTCTCTCCCTTTCACTCTTCATCCTCCTCTTGCTCTCCATGATGGATACCCGCTGATCGACCGGTAGCTTCACTTGAACGACTCTATGATGTCGCCAATACTGACGTAGGTGCCGACGACCAGGCCAACCACACCGAATACGATTAAACATATGTTCTTCACTAGCATGAACATGCAAGGGCCCAGGTCCCTTTCCGGCCAGAGGACGCAGACCTCGATGATTGCCGGGAACGCGATCCCAAGGGCGGAGAGACAGAGGGCGCCGAACAGGGAGATGAAGAGACCCAGCCTGGGTACTGTGATGGCCAACGTGACTATGGAAGAAAGATAAGAATAACAATTATTATAAGATAATCGTGGTAGTGCTTATTATTACTATATGATGATAATGATAATAATAAGTACAGAATTCTTGACAAGATATAAAAGTTGAAGATTTTTAACGTTTAACAGTAGAACTACCGTACCAGTCAAGATGGTTTTAATTTTCCTTCTTCGAAATTATTGATATTTTAAGAATTAAGAAACTTGAAGAAACTGAAAATATTATACAAACTACAATATTTATAAGGATTACACGTTAATCGTCTTATAATAACGTGTGAGACTCATGGTGAAGATTTTAAAAAGAACTTGAACATAAATATTACTCAATTTTTGTGAATTGAAATTAAATATTACTCTTCCATTATCAGCTATTACACTTTAGAGCAAACATGGGCATAGAGTATACTTAAAATTTGTCTCTTCAATAAACGATTAATGCCAAAGTAGTTGAGTCATAGTTGAAAAATAAATCACAGGACAGGCAGTTAATTAAATATTTGGTAGTTCCAGCGTTGAATATTGTCCACTTACATGTCGCCAAAGTGATAATCGTTCGGCAAACGTACTCCCAGAAGAGTTTCCTTTTTTGCACCTTGTGGTCCAGGTAAGTGTTCCATATGATCTCAACGGGAACGTATCCTTGGAGGGCGTGAGTTATGAAAATGGCGATGGCGAACATTATCTTGATGCTTTGGGCCATACTAAAAATAAACGACGCAACCATGCTTCAAACTGTCGATCTTTGTGAACAGTGGACAGTTCGAATGTAAATTTCAATATAAATTTATGTAACGACGGCTTGCTCACATCTGGTCGCGGGGCAAATTGAAGGTGACGCTAGCGCCAGCCAAGGGTCCGTATTTGATGTATCCGAAGAATCCCATGAGAATGTAGAGAGTCACTATAACCGTCATTCCAATGTTGAGAACGCCGCAGTATCCTCCAAAGTACTGCGGAGTTTTCATATTATTCTCTAGCGCGATGATCTACAACAGAAAAATATGTTGATCGTAAATAAATGGGAAAGATTATTCAGCTAAATACATAATAAAACGAAGTTCAATTAATCGCCATTGGAGCGCAATATTTCTTATAATAATCATTTCTATGAGAAACCGTGTAATTTCCACGGAAAGAGAAACGGAGGGTCAACTTTGAGGACCACTGTGCCTCGCTCTTCAGACTGAGAACAGCTGGGAAGCAATATCGGGGATTGTATTGACGCACTGGCAATCTGATCACGGCAATCTCAAACTTGCTCGTAAGTGGCCAGTTATTTGTTTATTAACGATGCGGCGGCGCCGTTGATCTATTCTAGGCGCAGGCTACTCGTTTCGCCGGCAGCCGGACGATCGACGAGGCCAAATGATAGATCGATCGGGGATACGGTTAAAATTAAAAACGTCGATGATATCGTTCCAGATCGCCCAACGGAAATATTCCACAGCGTTCACTTTGCAATTGCTACTGTTCAATTTTTCCACATGGGAATGCTGGGTAGATCGCGAGCACTGACACTGAGTAGCTAATAACACTTTACAGTGCACATTTTGATAATATCCAAAATGAGAAATTAATGAAACGAACGTAGCAAATTGTCTGTGAAGAGATAATTAACAATTTTAAATATTTCTATAGAATCTTGTCCTTGCATTGTTTTCAGATCACCCTTTCTAAAAAGGGGTGGAAGAGTAAGGGGTAAGAAGGTGTGTTAGGGGTCGAAGAATAAAATGGTTTGAGAAAATGAAAGTTAACGTTGAAAGGAACTTACCACGCCTACAGCCTCCAGCGCGAATAGCGTGGTGCCGAAGTAAAGGGGAAAGCCTCTCAGCGTGCCGAACATCTCCCTCTCGCTAGGGGATGGAAGGTCGTCGAACATGTAGACTAGGATCATGGCGAGCCCTACGAACGTGATCGCGTTCGCCAGGGTGGAGAACGGCGCGAGCAACTTAAGGTTCCTCACGTAATTGATTAGAATCAAAGGTAGCAACAAGATAAGCATGTGCGTTTTAACATTCAGGGGTTCCCAGTACTCGTCCGCCACCTGTTTCGACCAACAGAAAAAGGGGAACCGTTAGAACATCCGAAAACGATCGATTCTGACGGAACTTTTTAGTATCTTTTTCTCTTTTTTTCCTTGTCTTTTGTTACTATTACTTTATTATCTTTTTTTTCTGTTTGGTTTCTTTGACTTTTCTTTTGCTTCCGCTTTTTGGGGCGGACGTGGAGGATTGATCTCCGCGCCTGGTTATTTACCTGCTTTATATTCGACGCTACAAATACGATATAAACGCAGCATATTCCCAATTGATACGCTATCATGAACCCGTCTACGAGTCCTCTGGAAATAATAGCAACTTTCATGTTACAATTGAAGGAGAGCCGTGACGCCGCTGTGTGAGATGATTGTGCGTGCGTGCATGAGACAGTCAGAGAGGTGGGAGAGAGAGAGAGAGAGAGAGAGAGAGAGAGAGAAAGAGAGAGAAAGAGACGCGGAAGTGTTCATCAGATGTGAAATATATTAATTGAAATTAGTTTCTAGTAATGCGGTTCTTGTTCAATGTAAATGAAATCATTGCTTGGTCTTTCAAGACTGTCAGGAATTATGTATATCTGTTGAAGATTATTGCTATTTTTTGGAAAAGTTGAAACTACCTGCTGTTTGTACGTTTCGTTTCAATTCAGTGAACTGTTGTGTAGATTTTTAAGTTCTTTGAAGTGTTCATTCTGTCAATTCATAAGCTCGATTACTGATAAGAGAAAGTTAAAGAACAATTCCAGTTTGCAAGTTTGTAAACCTTATTTTATTGTCGGCTATTAGCATTGGCAGCTAAAAGATTGAAGACGAAAGTAGAATCAATCCATCATGATCAGACAATATTTGCTTCAAGAAAGTTACACAAACTATATGTCACTCCCTAAATCCATCTAGATCTCCAAAAATTGTACTCGTGACACACAACTGTGTAAATGAAATTATACTTTTGAGTAATGCAATTTGCTCGTTCATTCTGTTACTGCCAATTCAATATAGTCTCAATAATTAATCAAAGAATGTAGAGACAGAATAGAACAAATTTACTAATTTCTAACGACTCGACTGTGGACGTTCAAATAATTCGAACTCCTCTTTCATTAACAGTTCAAACCCTAAATGCACGACTAATTTGGAATAATTAATCATCAGACAGCGGATCTTCATGCAAATTCATATTTTTAGGTTTCTCAAATAATTCCAGAAATGCTCTCTTAACAGACTTTAGATACTTTATAAACACTATATAATCTTGTATATCCAACTTTCCTAACACATGCAAATCCGCAATCTATCAATCATACACGTAAGTTTCTGCAAAAGTTTCAGGAATCTACTGGAATTCAGTTGTTTCTTATTCTCATGAAGCTTCACACTTTAAATTCAGAAAGTGCTGACTTAACACAATGGAAATTATATAAAAATAATAAAACCTATTCTCATTCTTTCCCGAAGCTTGTACAGCAACCAGCGTATATTCCGCAGTGATGAAGTCCGCAATCATTCGCGAATCAATGTTCAAGCGACCGCAATGATGAACAAGAAGAGAACGAATGTTTGTATGCGTTTCTGTGCCCGTGTACACTGTCTCCTACTTACGGGGCGTAAGGTGCGAACCACCGGACACATACTGGACCACCCTCGAGAGCGTACTTCATGCTCATCGGGTAACTCAATATAGGAACTCTTAACCGTTTACACAGTTTGTACTGAGCTTTCACTAGTACGTGGAGGCAATAAGTGCATAACACTCCGATAATCACTGTGGCTATCACACCAGTCACCAGTCCACTGTTGCAGAACGCGTTGGGCATCGCTAAAATCCCTGTCCCGAGGCTTCCCTTCAACAAGTGGATCAACGTTTCCGTGTTTCTGAAAGCAGAGCATACTATTATCATCCAATCGCTTAGATTCTACTTTAATTTCAAACGTTGCGCTTAAGAATCAGTGGAACATAAATATTCCTGCGTTTCTCTTACATTAAACTACAAGAGGTTCGACTAATTATAATTCATTTTCTTCGACAATCTCGAGAGTCTTCTGTATCTTCTGATCTTCGTTGATCATTGAAGAAAAAGCTTGAAATACTCACGAAGTTGGGTTCGGCCTATTTCGATGTTTATGGGGGTCGTAGTCTTCCACGTTCGAAGCCGGCGATATTGGGACTTCCGACGCGTTCAGGCCACTTCCGGCGATTTCATTGTTAACTCTGCAATCGCATCAATTTGCAAATGTAATCGGTGTTTCCGAGTTTTGTTAGCGAAATCCGCGATGCCCCATGCGCGCGTACTTAACGAACCGCAATTCGTAAATACATGAATATTCTTATTCTAGCGCGTTCAACGGCGGTTCTACAGTTAGCGGCGGCGGACAAGCTTATCCGACGAATTTCAATCTTGTTTAACCCCAACCCAGCGAGACCGCGCAGCAAGTGGAATTAGACATACTTGTACGGACTCTCGGAACCGATGAGTTGCATGTTTATCGTCTCTTCCTTAGCGTTGTCCATCTTTCCTCGTGGCACCTGCGCAACCAAGGAAACAAAATATTAGAGGATACAACGTTTACGATATTCTCAAACAAACCGTCTCAAGTCATGCCAAACGATAATTGTAAACAAATATTGAAATCTTACTGCAATCTTTATAATGAAACTATCCATTTCAAAGAAATACCGACTCTACAAGAAGATGACCACTCATCTTTTCTAACTAGAAAATGATTCTAAAGACCTTATGAAAATATTCCTAGAATAATTCCATCCTCTACATTCGCCTTTGTACATTCTACAAGATGACCTCTCTGAGTTCAACGCTAAACTTACCAGACAGGTCAAAATGACATTCGTTCTCCTGTTACAATCATTCATAAGATACAAGTTTCTCAGACTAACGACTAAACAATCTGATGTAGCGATGTATGATCTAACATATCAGTCAACGATCTTAATAAATTCTCTTATAATATCACTAAAAGAATAAAAAGAAGCCAATCTGGCTGCTCGGTAGTTACTGCCAAGCGTGCGTTATCATCAGAATAGCTCCAGGTCGACCAAACCATGTCCAAACCAATCCGAAGACGTCTAAGACGATCCCACGAGTACTTTCCATTCGTTCGACTCCTTGGCAGTAACAAAGTGTTCGCTGGACAGGACGTTTCTCATCGCTAATCGATCACGCCCACGAATTCGCGGGTCCGCTCTTCCGAGTCTTCCGGCGCGATCGTTTAAGGATCAGAGAATCGACCTAGATCTGCCGCGGGCCCGCGCGTTAAGCCCCCCTAATCAATTGGCGGATATGGAGCAACGGCGACGCACGGGACGACTGCAGAAAAACGCCAATTCATCGTTACGAATCTCTTCTCGTTCGGCTCCGCGTCGCGCCGCGTCGCGCGCGCTTTGACACATTCTTTCACGAACTGATTGCTCTTAATTATTGCATTGAGGTCAAATGTAGTTAACTTACTGAAGGTTACACGATCTGTATTCTCACTTCTCCGTCGTCAATTGATCCACGGTTGTCCGGAGCCCGGACGAGAAAAGGTCTCCGCCGCGCGCGGCGTTACGTCCGCGCCGATCGAACGATCGGTCCAGAACGGTCCCGCGAGAGGAAGAAAACGCGCGACGCGCCGCCGCTTCCAGGCCCGCGCTCGCCGGCGACGGGGAAAATAAATTCAAAAACGCGGAAACCATTATCTAATTAGCGAGCGAATCACGCTGAATGGAAGCCGGACAACTCGAGCGGACTCGCGAATTCAATCTGATTGAATAATGATCATCCGAGGAGATGCAATCGCTGGGACACACGCGAACAGCTGTCCGCGCGGCGATTTGGAGAATCGCGCGACGTATCGGAGATTCTTGTGCCAGCGATTTTGTTAGTAACGGTGGTGGGACTAACGCTAGAACTAACCAGGGATCGAACCGTTTGATGTTATTTATAACATATTACAATTTACATAAAGATTTCGATTGATTTATAATTTATAATATTAGTAAATCAATTTACTAAGTTCCTTAGAAAAGTGTATTTCCTTGAAAATTGTAAATGTATCTAAGGGTCACTTTGATCTGGTAATTCTAGGGTTAATGTTGATTCCAGTAATTGAAACGGTAGTCTAGCGAAGGAATAATAGTAACAGTTATAGTGAAAACAGATGTCTAATGGAATAGTGGCTGCAGATAGTAACGACAGCTATTATTGTGATTAATCGCTAGAATGCAACAGTAACGGTGACCCTTGAACATTGACTCTATCGCGAGACGAGAATGATACAGATGCGCCGATAATAAGAGAACTCCGCGGTTCCGGAAATATCGGCGCTAACGAGCGTGCCTTAAATCATTCACGCCGCGAGCGGGATCCTTGACACAGCCACGTCCCGCGCGACAGTCTAAATTCGGCGCTCATTTGTCTATGTCAATGGTACTTATTATCGCATACAAAGGCCCGTTTAAACTGGTCGCAACACGGCCACGACGCGCTCCTTAACAATTTCATTTGGTCATTGACATTGCGCGCGCCGACTATTAATGCAGGACCAGACGGTGCGGGTTTCACGCTTATCGGTTCGCCGAAACGTTACGGTATAAAATCGATGACTGCTTCTTCTGCTCGGTCTCTCACCTCTTAACGACGGAGACGGACGTGGGTTTCTGAGGCCGGATATGTTTGTCAACTTTCTTCGGTGGACGGCGTTTCTCCTGAAAAATACCAGTAATCGTTAGAATAAACAAGTAAATACCGTTCGTGTCTCGTCGACAATTATTTTCAATTTATGTTATGGAAATCGGTTGAGCGATGAAGATGAATAACGTGACTTTTTAAGTTTCTTAAGCATCTTTTTGAAAGATTTTTCAGCGTTCTGATACAAGATTCTTTCAGGATTTTGAAACATCTCTTTTGAAACGAGATTTCCCGATATTCCGAAATTACTAGCAGAGCTCAGCAGCGAACATTTTTTGGGGCAAACCGTCAACATGTCGTCACCTTTGCCCACTTGAGTCGCCCTCCCGTCGGTCTACGTTCGACGCGGCTTAAGTATAGTAATCGATCTCCTAATTCTTACTTCCTCAGCGCGGATCAGGGGGACACGTCGAACGGCTCGTCACCGCGCAGCCCCGAAACAATGTCACAGGGGATATTTATGTGTCTGCTAATTTTAGACAGCGAAAGAATTCTGCGACCCGATGCCACGAAACCGGAACGGGGTCTTCCGAATTCTAGAAATGCCAAACGTTCGACCGAAAAATCGAGATTTCGAACAATCAACTAACACGAAAGATAAACTGTCGCAACATTCTCGAAGAAGGTAGCTAAACCATCTACCTCTATCAACTCGAATAATTTTCAATGAAAAGAAATGGTACCCTCTAAAGAATCCTCCGCCGAGATGAAAATTTCATTCTCCGCTCAACGTTAAAGATAGACGAGCGAAATCTTTAATTGTCGCTTAAAAATACGTCCACGAGGTCTTCCCAATTGATCCATGGATCTCCGAGCAACGTCTCGCGAAGGCGACGATGTCCGACAGATGCTCCTTTAATGGATCCGTTTTTATATATTCTGCGGTTGCGTAACGAATAAAATATCTCGATTTTTAATTAACCGTCCCCCAGTTTTCTTGGGAAGCGTACCGAACGGACGCTATTAAGATCGATGAGGGGACCGTTATGCAATAGCTGAACCGCCTGCCCATTCCAATTGGCGTGACATCGTATCGGCGACCTGTTATCCATCTTTGAATAATCGTGCGTTATGGTCTCATGTTTCCCTCGCTCGTGCCCCCGGCTCGCGTATTTGCCGCGCGTATCGTTCGCAATAGCCGTGAATGAATTGGCTGACAGTTGCCATTTTTAGACCCGATGGCGTCTCTATCAACCATCCCGTCGCCGTTGTGCGGTTCAATCTATTAGGACGTTCTGACAGACTAAAAACGAACCAGCGAATTCGTCATTCTAGAAATATAAAAATCTAAAATCTGAATCACATGAAAAACTGGCAGTTTTGTGGCAAGAAGAAATATACAAACCGATGTCGCTACCGAAATCTATTCTACTCTATATCACAATCGTGCCAGCAACCTGTGAAGCCTATAATCTTCGCAGCCTTTGCTACAAACTGACGAACAAAATATTCAGTAAATATTTCTATCGTTCGAATGTCGAAAGAATTCGATGATCAGACGGTTCAATGAGAATTAGATTCTACTGGTACGAAGAAACCCTTAGCTACCCGACATCTACGTCACTCGCGCCAACAACCTGTTAGACGATCTTCAGCCCAGAATCTTCGCTGTAGCGTGAACAACTAGCTTTCAGTTCAGTTTTAGAATGTTCTCTAATTTCCTAACCGGGAAGACTTAATTCTCATGGCGTCGGAGGTTCGAACGTAAACTGGAGGATCCAGCAGATCCAGAGCCAGAAGATCCATAAAAATGTGTAGGGTGCAGAGTGCGGCCGTGCCGAGACTTACCAGATTAAACACATCCGCAGCAAGGGGGAAGCCGAAATTCGCTCGAGTGGCCGGACAGACGGACTTGTAACACGATCTTTAAGAGGGAACTTCCTAACGCTAATGCGGCCGCGACAGAGGATGTCTAGCGACTGGGCAGCGCTAAAACGCGGAACATTTCAATTTCCAACGAGACACCAGAGCTCACGTGATGCACAAGTTAGAAGACTACGCCTCCGGTGCAGCCATCGACAGCGGGCCGAGGCACACGAGATTTAGAGGAGCCACGGTGGCTGCAGTCCCGCCGAGGCTCTGCTCGCGAACTGAAGCGGCGGAGGAAGCTGGAGACGATGTGGACTGAAGGTAGGATTCGACAGTTTTTCGACGTTCGACTAAAAACTATGATGAAGTATAATGTTTCGGTTAGTTTCGATTGAAAACTAGAATAGAATATACTATAACATATAAAGTATAGTAATGATATAACTAGATGAAGTATAATATATGATCTAATGGTTTAAGTTCAATTAAGTGGCGTTATATAAATAATTGAAGGAGTTACTTAAGATAGTTTGAAGAATGTGGTTTCTGATAGTAACTCTAAAATGAAGCTCATAGTTACAGCTTCTCTCTTCCTCTTGATGGTCTTTGGTATGGCTAATATCTTCTTTATATTCGACTGGAACAAATACGAATGTGGATGTGAAGATATTTGGTAATTTAAATGCGATTTCATTGTTTTCAAGAGATAGATGGCCAGTGGTTACAGAAAAGAGTTCAAGGTAGGGTCTAATAGAGCTCTTGGCTTCCCCCGAATGTTCATTTCACTAAATGCTTGTTTGTTCTCTCTAGGAATTTTCAAGGATAGCTATAAAAGAAGAGTGAGTACACGATTTGGCGATGCGAGACATATAAACACACATTAACGTCAAGTTTGGAAGCGAAGCTATCGATTGACCCACAAAGGGTCTAGCAACCGTGGAAAGGATCAAGTTGCGAATACAGAAGGTCATCTTTCGGCAAGGGTAAATATCGGAATACAGTTTTTGCATATTGGAAACCTAAAACCTTCTCTAAAAAGCATCTTTCAATATAACTGACCCTGTTCACATAATACTACAATCTATAATTCTTTTCAGAATTATAATAAACATCTTGTAACGAGCAATCAATCCTCTTTAATAAGGAACTGGACTGAACGAAGGCAAGACAAAATAGTCAAATTATCCTCTATCCATAATCATAAAATCTAGTGGAATTCATTTGAACGTTCTCTTTAAAAGAGTGTTTTTGTTACTAATATCATTAGAAACAATCAACTAATAATAACTAGGTAATATTCAAAATTACCAAGTGATAATATTACTGTATAGATAACATTATTCAATCATAAGTGGCACTAGAAACTTTGTTACGCCTGTTGCAGTTTTTCAAACAGAAGAGTGACACGTTTACGTGAAGAACAAAGTGCCATGAATCATACAGATTTCATCGTCGAGGGTGCTGAATAAAAAGTACACGATCCGCGGTTCCCTTATCTCGTGGATACGACCTATGCGTTTGCAAATGATTACCGAGTGAACGATACGCCGGGAGAGATTGACATCGCAGTGCTATTCGCGCAGGTGAAAGGAATCGAGCACACCCTTGCACCGTGAATCGGCCGGCAGGTTTAAAAGGGAATATATCGATCGTGACGCGCAGGGGGTTATACGGTCACCCGGGGCCGAACAATTTTCCGCAAACCGCTAATCATTCTCTGAACGTAATTCTAACGAGGTCATCGACATCTATCAGTTTTTCCTATTCATTCTACGTCGTCGATTTTCTGTAGCTTTCAGAAAATTTTTCGTTGATCGAAATGAATAAGAAATCACAGTATTGGAATGTTTAAACAATAACGTAGCAAATAAGCACATTCATGACAGATTTTCAGATCTTACGGTATACTTTCCTATGTTAAAAAATTCTAAATTTTGTGATACCCTTTTGTGCATGTTATATATTCTTACTCTATAAATAGTCAATGTTTACGTAGCATGATAAATTTAACTGTTGAAACGCCGCTTAAATGTCGAGCACGTAAGTGGCCTATAAATTGTTTCGAAAAGATCAGCTGTGTTGTTACCCCTACTATAAACGTAAAGTAAAGAACAACTCCAATTGCCCTAAGTCCGGATAACAATTCACGAACATATTGACCGAACAAAGCTTCTTTAACGATTACATTCCAGAATAACCGGAATCGCTTCTCTGCAATCGAGACCCGCTCAATAGCACTCCGTGTTACATAATCCGCCGTCGCCGTGTCAACACAAAAACAGTATAACGAAGATCTAAATCTATCAGCCTCGTTGTTACCCCTTATCGAGACCATACACAAAATGAAACTCCAGTGAACACGCTTCAAAATTATATATTCACCAGTGACCCTATCTCAACAATCTCAAAACCATCTCGAGTATTTCTCCTTCACCGAACATTGAAATTCCAGTGGTCTATAAGCGAAGATTAGAGTCCACAGCTATTGTCCTCAATCTATGCAGAAGAGATGTAAGAATATACACTTGACACTGAAGATATTCACTGATAATTCTCATCCTCGAAGGTCCTGAAAGGATCGCGACCATCCATCGTGCATCGTGCCGAACGAAAAGGGAGGCTGGCCGTAGCTCTAGCTGCCTAGTGCTGGATCTACCACAGCCGGATCGTTAAGCGTCATCTCTAACTGCTTGGTGCGGCGATCGGTACGCAACTTACGTTCACTGGCGAACGGGCCGGACGGACGCGAAAGGGAGAGGCTCGCAGGGTGAGCTAAGCCGACGAGTAACACGGGGACGCGTGTGCAGGCCGCACACACACGGATGGAGCTCCGATCGACATGGGGTCGCTTGCACACGTGCAACTGGAACACTGCATGAACCGCTCCAGGCCGTCCGCGCTGGCGGCGAGGGTGCGCAGGGGATCGCTTCGATGCACGCGGGGGCAGCCACCCCGGCGGTGATCCATAAGCCCGTAAGAACCGGCGACATCTCATGGCGTTCACGCGAGTAACCGTCGCCCATGAACTCTGCCCTCTCCGCCGCTGATCAAGGATCAATCGAGTCGCTTTCATTCGTCGGACGTATAAGCTTGCATCGCCTCTAATTTACCAACGCGAATTCAGGACCGTGGGTCATTATTAAGTAGCTAGACCCTTTTTAGGGAGATTGTGGCTCTTTCATTTGCTCGCTTCTTTGTACGATTTAAAGGTACTGATGGTAAATGATCGGGGAATCACCTATTCAGTTGCAATACTTCTTCGTGAGCAATACTTGCGCTATCGTTGGTGTTCTCTTGTCTGCAGAAGTCGATTTCCTGTTGTGGGATAATTGAATAGTTATTGTAGGAGAGGAAGTGTGTCTTAAAAATAAGGTTTAAGTAACCTACCACCAGTGTGATTGTAATAAACTTAAGCATCTTCTGAGAATCACTCGATGACTGTTGCTGGAATAATTAAAGATGGCGTAGAAGATGAATGCTTTCTTCACAGGATTCAGTGGGACTGGTGGCATCAGGATTCGAACGTTCGGGATTCTAATGCAGTCACGTGCGAGGTATGTATATAAAACACTGAACAGATCGTTTTATTAAAATGAACATAATGACGATTGGTAGTAGCTAATCTTACGTCGAAATGGTTACGAGTATTCGTTCTTTGACCACGGCAAGGGATCACTTGGCACAAATGCAACAGCAGATTGCCGTGGGCAAATGAAAAAATCCTTGTACGGGGAACGAAACGATGCGTGTTATGTACTTAAAATTATATAAATAAACCGAAATGCGTTCAGAAGGCACTTTACGCGATCAAGCTGTTGCATTGTCTCACGGTCCGACGGACAAGCCAGTTAAGCCGCTACCTCGACTGATCTCAACGATCTAGCGCGCATCTCTCTATTGTTAATCTCTACGTCCGTGAATGAAAAAACAAACTAAACACGGCAGTAACGAACAGATAAAAACAGTCCCTGGTCAACAGGCGATCTGGATTCTCATAGAAAATGTATCGCAAAGGTCACCAATCGCGACACGCTTGGCGGGTCGCTTTCTCGGTCGTTATCATTCCGAAATGATTTACATTCCGTCTTTTCTGTGGAACGAACGTTATTAGAAAGTACGTCTCCGAGAAAAGAGAGGGATCCTCGTCCAGGCTCGATCGTTCAGTATTCGCTTAGACGACGAGACCTCCCGCGTTGCCGTGTGCATCCGTTGCGGAGGACAACGCGACACCCTCTCCATTCCACCTCTTCTCTCCTGCCATTCGTTCATGGTTCCCTCCTCACCGAAGAAACCACTTCAAGAGAAGCTGTTGATGATCTCACGAAGACTCGTGTACGTTCCTACTATTAAACCTAGCAGCCCGAACAGGACTAGCGACATGTTCTTGGCTACCATCAGTATCTTCCCGGTCCTGCCATAGGCATTCCACATTGTACAGGTCTGAATGATGGCGGGGAAACCCAGCCCCAGACCGGAGAGACAGAGAGCACCAAATAGAGAGATGAACAGGTCCAGTTGGGGGATGGCGATGGCCAGTAGGACTGAAAGATAAAAATGAAGATTGAGAAACCATGATATAATATATAACAAACTTTACGACACTAATCAAAAGAATTCTCTTACAAGTGAGAAGAACGAGCGACGTCCTCACGACGTACTCCCACAATAGTTTGTACGAGTTCTTCTCCAACTTCGGAGCGATGTACTCGTTCCAGATGATGTCAATGGGTACGTAACACTGAATAGGGTGCGTGAAGAAAATGGCGATAGCGAGGAGGATCTGCACGCATTTGGCTAAGACCATGGGCTCGGTTAAATTGACTGTGATGGTGCCGTCGACGGCTGCGCCGTAACGGATGTACCCGAAGAATCCTAAAGAGGTGTAGAGCACCACGATGCACCCCATTCCAAAATTCAACACTCCGAAGGTCTTGATGAAGCTCTTAGGTTTCTTCATCTCGTTCTCCAGAGGCATGATCTGAAATTATATTTTATAATAAGTTAATCAAGCGATCTATCCAATCACTCTTAGACAGTCTAATCATGGATTTAGTATACTCACCACGCCAATAGCCTCCAAAGCAAAGAGCACGGTGCCAAAGTAGAGCGGGAAGTCCGCGACTTTGCCGATCGGCTCCCGGTGGTCGAAGGACAATGGCTCCCTGAAGATATAGTACAGTATTATACCGAAACTGGCGAACGTGATACCGGTCGCGACGGTCGAGCAGGGAGCTAAGAACTTCAGATTCCTGATCCAGTTGACCAAGATGAGTGGCAACAGAATTATCAGCATATACAGCCTCACGTCAACGTCCGGAAAATAATCTTCCAACGCCTGGAAAGAAAACAGCGCTTGTTATTCGAACCGCAAATTTCAGATTCTCTTATTCGTTTAACGCTTTGACCGTCGAGTGAACTACCATGAACCGTAGAAATTCCCATGCAGTCGATACGGTTTAAACTGGAACAACCGAGCGTTCAACATGATTAACAATCCTTATAAACATTGTAACAGATTTCTTTTCGGTTTCTTCATATATTCATAGCGTTGAAGTGAAACTATCCATTTTTCAAATGATTTCGAATACTTATCTAAGATAATCGCGAAATACGAAAACTGACATTTTCCGGTGGTTGCTAAAGAAACCGAATTTTGGGAACGTCGAAATTTGTTTATTCAGTTGGAGGATGTCTTTCTTATATCTCGTACATCCAACGAAGGTCTTGGTTAGAGAACCGAAATCGAATGTTTTAGTTCATATAGAAACATCAAGTCAAAGCGTTAATTCATTAGAGGCAGACTCGGTCCGATAATGATCGAACACGTGGAACGAGTTGAATGAGCCCGGGATAAGGATAAGCTTTCAAATCGATGACGCAACGGATGATCTGAATGATCTTGCAACGGCCGAGCCGTGAACCGTCGATAAAACGGCATCTTTTAGCCGGAGGATCGTTATGCAAGCCGATACCGCTACCTAATTAGATATACTCTGTTATCGGCATCGTTTCAAGTGTCTGCGTTCTACGTACCTCGATAACACAGTACACCGATAGATACCTTCCCTCGACGCACATGTAACCGAGACCGATACATACTTTCCCACGTGACGGCATTATTTACCGGACGATCTGAAATCATAACGACGCAAACATTGGTGCTGTTATTTTCGCCCATTTTCCCGGTGCGTTCGGAACCTCGGTTCTGCAAGTCGAACGCGTTCGAAGCTGCTTCAGGCGCGTTCGACGTCCAGGCGATTTCCGAACGTGAAAATGAGCCAACAATGGGAAACTTCATTGCGTCGTTTTGATTCAGAGCGGAGAACGAGCTATTATGTTCGACGAAACCTTGTGCTCTTTCCCGTTTTTCTTCTCGAACGCTGGAACTACTGTATACCAGTCAAAATTATTGGTTTCAGTTCTCTCGTTTCGCAATTATGATCTTTTTCTATTATCGAAATGACTGAAGAAATAAGTAGTTTCACTTGAATACTACAATGAACAATTATAGTTACAATTTTTGTAAGAATTATATATCAATTATATTTAATGCTTGGTACTTCTAGCGTGTATCTGTGATTCTATTGTTTTGTTCGTTTAATCTGAAATATCGATTGTCTTTACCATTTTTATAGTAGTTTCGGTTCCTACTGTCTTTCTATTATTTTCTTATTAATTCAGAATTTCTACGTTTATGATTTTTTTTAATTTCTATATTTCCAATCTCTTCGTTTCCTGTCGCCTTCCTACCGCAGCTTAGATGTATTATTTTTAACGCCGAGCTAACAATAGCGGGACGATCGTTATCGACACGCGGCGATGATCGATATCGCGCCTGTTCAAGGACAACCGGAAATGAGCCTGGACGCGTTTAATACGTTGCACTATTTTTACGGGCTCATTGCGCGTCGTTCAGCGTTCGTCTTTTACGTAAGGCCGACCGTAATCCGGTGACGTAACGAATGGCGAACACACTTTTTTCGTGTTCGATTCTCTTTCGTGCGCAATCCAATTTCTCTCTGTTCCGCGGAAGAAGGAATTTCCTCTTTCGCGGGGTTGCGTAAACGGCCCATTCAGCAACGAGTTTTATATAATGATTATACCGAACATTAACAATAATCGGTGCAATTAATCAATTAGCCAATTCGTCCAACTTCTGAGTAATGAAAACTCACAATTAAAAAAAGAAAGCTACCGATCCCTTGTTATTTCTATAATTAATTAATTCTCTTCTACGATCGAGATATTTAATGAAACTTTTGATAATCTTCGATTATCGTTTACATTGTTTCACTTGAAAATTCGACGAGAATGCGACAGCATTCATCATCAAAGTGTCAAAGCAGAAAAACAGCGTAATTGATGGTAAGACAATAATTAACGGGACGGAAACGAGGATCTGTTTAGAAACCTATCTTTCCCGATGCGTACCGCGCGCGCAACACCGTGATTTCGTTAATTACACGTGGCACACGTAGCATCGCGTAATACGTTTCAATCGATGCAATCCCGTCTCAGCGTTATGCTAATACAGCGGCAGCGCGTCTTGCAGAACGCGCTCGAATTTACGTAACCGTGTTTCCATTAGACGTGATGCTACGCGCCGCCGTATCCTTGCGTCTAACGCACACTGTTACCAGCGACACAGTGAATGATTCTCCGGCGAAATTTCTGTCGAAAGTGTCATTACGTCGATTATTGTTAATCACGATTGATTGACCTATAATTTCGAAGTTGCATTAGATAGAACTGCTTAGAGAGAAAAGAATATACTTATTCTGTAACGAAAGTTTCAAACATAGTTAACACTGCCATGGTGGTCACCGGTGACCGGAGCTTCCAAATTGCTTGAACATTTACAATAAGGAAATTCATGAATGAAAATATTTAGTAACATAAGTGACTAGATAATAGCTTCATATGAGTACTATATCTATATCATTATACTATATATAATGAATGAAAATATTTAGTAACATAAGTGACTAGATAATAGCTTCATATGAGTACTATATATATATCATTATACTATGTATAATGAATGAAAATATTTAGTAACATAAGTAACTAGATAGCTTCATATGAGTACTATATCACCATATTCTGAATATGTATTTCTGATAATATTTTAATACTTAACTTATGCTAGGATAAATATTATTGTACGAAACAGTCAAAATTCTCGTGGCAGTCAATGTGTTAATAATAAGAAAAGAGCAATGTTCAATTTGAAAAGAATTGAATGATATTTACTCCTTCAATTGTATTTCTAACCTTCGAGTCTGATAAGGTGTTACGTCGGTCGTGAAAATCTCGTTGAACGAGAGATTGGATCAGACGTAATATTCCGTCAGGTGTAATACTTGATTATTCACAGTGATAACACGCGAGGCGCAGCACCATAAATCAAAGAGTGGATAATTGTAATAACATATCGATAATTCGTCGTAATTGAACGTAACATGTCAACAACGACGAGACAAATTGTAATATTTCCATTAATCAACGGTTCCTGCTAATCATTCTGACTAACGAAGCGAATTCCATTAGTCGGCGAGCAGCGAAAAACGCCAACTAAGTACAATAAGTCGAGTTGCCGGCTCGTCTCGCTTAAGGTCCGACGTCGTCGTTAAAGACGACCAGAAAAAGAAACTTGACGATGCGGACCGCCTTGAGGCGTTCCATTTCCAATCGATCCGCACTTTTTTCATCTAGCTCTACGGCTATGGTAAACCATTTTTCCAATTTCAAATTACCAGTCCGCAAAGGGCATACTAATGACTAACGAGACGCAAAATGTTCATTAGACGTGATCTAGATTAAAACGATTAATTAGATTAATTCGGTGACGAAGAAGATCTCTGAATAATCAACTTTTCTTTCGAAAAGAATGCTCACTGCTTTCTGATTGAATAATTAAGCAATTGCCGCAACTTTTCTTGCGAGGACAACTTCTATTCCGGTAAGAAGAAAGGATTATCATTCACACGAATGATATCATTCATTCTAGTCTACAGGAAACCGGTCGGGTCACGATCGAACGGACATGTTCGGACGCTGAAAAAATGTCTCGACACTCTTGAACTTTTTACGTCCGCAGAAAATTACATACAACTAAGTTCCTGTCACTGCTGAATCGAACCGATTCTAATCGACTAGCACCGCGTTATACAACAGGCCGAGACGTTATATTAATCATTCACGAATTCCCTTTAGAGAATTGATTTCTCCGATTTTTCACTGTCGAAGATTATAGAGAAACGAGCCTGATCGACGCACAATCATGCGAATCGTCCTTGGTCTTCCAGCTTGTGGAACAACTGGTGTGCCTAGATGACTATGAACTATCGCTGCGAATGTTCACCTAATTTACTTACACTCTAATATCTATCGTACGATTAAATGATCTGCTTCCAAGGGAAATCGAAGTAAACCAAACTTACATTTGTTAGAAATAATAACAGTTTCCAAGGGAAATCGAAATAAACCAAATTTAGATTTGTCAGAAAGAATAACAGTTTCTATAGAAATTGATTCTGGTTCAATTTTCACCTGCAGGATTTCCCTGAAGATTGCAGTTAGATGATTAATAATAAAATATTGACTAGTATAAATTATAGTAATACAATAACCAACCTGTGCCAGGTACACAAGTATTCTCGAACTTCACTCGAGATGATACTTTCGAGAATTACAGAGTAAGAACGAAATTACGAAAAGTTCCGAATATAAAAATTGCCACACCGGGAGGAACAGGTGTTCGCTCGGCGTGGTTCGCGTCGATAAATCAGGCAAGACTATCCGGACTATAGGTCACGGTCCTTCCCTCGTAAAAGTCTCGACTACGAAGGATCGAGCGCGCTCTTTCACGCTCGCCTGACCACAACGAGGCTCAGGTTTTCGCCAACGGCGCGGCGCCCGCTGCATCTACATTCTCTATCCACTTGCCGTAATAACATGTGTCGCAACTGCTGCTAACTATCCATTACATTGTGCGGTACGCAACGCGTTCCACTCACCGGCCAAACCGACGCCGAGTCCCCGTAAACTATCACACGAATCGCCTCGAGCGATTTTTTTCCCAAATCCACCGCGAAATCGAATGTTAACTCTACCGTGTCGCCTGGGTCGTATTTGACCCAATCGCAATTTCCTCTTTACAACGTTGCTGAACATATATCTCGCTATTTCTTTCGCAACTATCCTCTGTAGCTGATTATATTATCCTTAATAGATAGAGACACAGGAATTGTACATTCTGATATTTTTCTATTGTAGCTATACGTTTGCACTTAATATTACTATATACAATATTCACAATAGAAAAATAGCATTTATTTTCAACTTAAAAGCAAAAAGTCACGAGTACTTATGATTACTGTTTAAAAGCTTCATCATAAGGGAGTTAAGATTTTAGGTAACTGATAACAGCAGAATAATATTTCATTTGAATTCAAAGGAATCGAGTAACATTTATGCTAAATTCTGTTTGACACGTTATTGTGAAGCAAAGGGCTAAGGAAAGTTCGCGATTGTTAGCGTCTACGAGTCTCTGCTTTCTCAGGAATATTTCTAGCGTACAGGTAAATCGAGGATCGCAGCAACGTGAGAAACTCGATTCCGCGATGTCGAACTGGGTTACGATAAATGGCTTAGTTTGTTAACCGTGTCAGTTGTTCGACTGCCGGACTCCCGGTATTTAAAAAGGCTAACGAACCTCGAGGAATTAACGAACGGGCGGATTGAAATTTTTACGACGCCCTGGAACGTGATAGGAATGGAGTCGGAATCGCGCGCAGGGGAATCCTAGTGAAACGGAATCGGACCGGACCGGCGAACGACCTCTTACACGCGATTTACGACCGTTCGGGCGGTCCTGGTCCTTCCGATCTACCGGATCATTCCAAGATCACCGAGCGACGCGTCGCCTTGAATCCTTAAGCGCTCCGGGAATCACCGGCGCGATCCACGGAATTTTTAATTCGTGGATCAAAGCAACACGGTGACTAATCCTATCGTGACCGGCGATGACGAGACAACTCGTCGGATGATTCAACCGCGGAGTTTCTATACATCCAAGTACGGTTGAACTAAGTATCTAATATTCTAATCTTGTATCGTATATACAATAATACTATAATATTAATACCGTTACTCTTAAAATCCCTTTGACCTTCGCATGCGACCTACATTCCGGAAACTTCCGAACTTCCTCTAGGGTCAAGAAAAACATGATGATGCTCGCTGTCCTATATCTAAGTAAATACTGATAGCCAGCCGACGCACGGGTTTATAGATTAAATATTGAACGTCTGCGTTCTTGTCATTCGAAGAACAGAGCAGTGGACTAATTCGATATCGTAGGTATTTAGATCAAACTTCGCAGAAAGAGCGCTTCATTCCATCGGTGAATCAGAGGATCAGGCGATCGGAAGATCTTCGATGGGACGAGCTCTCTAGCAGACAAGACTGAACGTTCACTTTCCACGCGAGACGCGTCTCGATATGATCGTCCAGAAACGGAGGGCCGAGGAAGTGGCGTGAGGCAACGGCTCACGGCCAGCGTTAACATTCACCGAGCAGAAGAGCTTCCTGATCGCGCGGCGACAACGACCGAAACGGTTGTTGTCCTCGTAAATAAGCCTTTAAACGGCCGGCCACATCCTCCCCGCCGCGAAATGTCAACGAACCTGGCCGTGCGCGCGGCATTATCACCTTGACTCCGTCGCTCATTACCCGCGACGGCTCTCCGTCTAATCGTTTATTCCTCGCGCCGTGTTTCCCTGACCTACATGCTCCTTTTTTCTCGCTGCCCACACGACGGTCTCTAGACCGGCCGCGCACTCTTTACGGTAAAAGCTGGATTAACGTGTTCGCCGCGACTGCTCCGCGGACAGATGCTTCGCCGTGTCCGTTCTCACTGTACCAGATACGTCATTGCGATGCTTAGCGCTTCCGCTCGTCTCCAAGGACTGTGCGCGCTAGAGCTGGTACCTTTGACCCTTAACTACCGAGCTAAAGTCTTCGGAACTCTACGGGTTTCCTTCGTTGAGCGATAATAACGTGTCAGCGCGATGAAAATTTCAGAGGGAATTCGACAAATCTAAGTGTTACTTATTCATTTCTAATGTAAATTAAGGATTGCCTGTCTATTATTACTCTTTAACTTTTAGAGTAAGTATAGATACAAAAGAAGTATAAAACTTGCTTCTTTTTCTATGAAAGTGTTAACGACAAAGATATTTTATCGAGCACAGTTAAGAAGTAGATCATAAGGCAAGGGGTTAATATAGAAATTGCTTTAACGATTATTCATTGAAGCAAATTGTTTTAAAATTGAAACTCTATTAACTGGAATGTTTGGTGCTGAAAATATGTCGAAACGTTAGTGGATATAGATGAAAGTTTGAGTTGTTTAGCTCGATAATTAAGGGTTAACTGGGCACGCGAGAGACTTGGATATCTATGAAACACTCGAGCAAAATGTGATCTCACAAGTAACAGCTCTAGTACACGTGGTCCAGGTATGCGCATACTTGTCGCGGAAAATGAGCTAATGATAATGAGTTTTCAGGGCGATGGCTGGTTACAATGATCAATCCAATGATTTAGTTAGAAAAGTTTGTACTAACTGTTTTCAGATTCCTGCCGATGAACACAGTGTACACGCAGCAACTGCCCAACTGATATATCATGAGGAACACGTTTATCACGTGACTGTGAACAGAGAATATATTGTATTTAATTTCATCCATTTAGGTGAAGATAATATTGTTTATTGAGATATCAATGTGATTGGAGATTGTGTACTCACACTGACGCCCTCGAGAACCGCCTCAAAGGCGCTGGCCCCACCGACAGCGCAGCTTCCGCCGTAGCTGGATACGTCAATGACGGCACCTTCTTCCGTTTACAGAGCTCGTATTGTGAGGTGACGAGGATTCGTATACAGTAAGTACAAAGTAGACCGATGATGATCGTCGCGACTATACCGACAGCGTAGCCGGAATGGTGAAAGGCCTTCGGCATCGCGAGGATTCCGGTTCCCAAGCTTCCTTTCAGCAGGTGGAGCAGCGTCTCGAAGGTCCTGGAATGATGAACGGATCGTTACATTCAATATTATTAGTTACTGAATTAAACTAGAATTAATAAAGTAATCGATATGTTAAATATTAAGAGTCAAAATATAAAATAATACATTACTGTATATTGTGTGAGCAACTTGTAAATGTATCTAATATTTAATATTTAATATTTAATATTTGATATTTGATATTTAATATTTAACATTCGCGTAAGTCTACCAAAAATATTTTCTTCCTATTCCACAAACATACTTCTCAAATAAGTAATCCAGTAGTGTCTCAACAAATTGGTTGCATAAATTAAATTTAAAGCGTCCTCGAAGCTTTATGAAGAAATTAACGCAGTATGCAACGTTCAATATTAAATTAACGTAATCACTTTGCTTCCTCGAAACTGAATAGTAACTATAGAGATAAAGCGGTGCGTGTCTCACCACTCTGCTTGACGGTTATTATTTACGACAACGATAATACAATTTTCGAAGAGAAAAAAAGAATGTGTAAAAGAAATAATCAACGTTCACGCGTGTCGTTCTTAAACTCGAGAACAAGGCTAACAGCGTTTCTGTGTTCCTTGAAGCAGTCTCACGGAGGACAATCTTATTCTTCCGCTTCATGACTAATCGCCGCAACAAATTACCCGGTAATTTGTATCTAGAGAAACGCGGTCGGAATAAACGATACGGCGGTCTTGCATGCGTACAGCGTCCGGTATTATGCAAATACTCCGTTCGATATGGCTGTTGCATTGACTCGCATTTATTTCTTCGTTTTTATCGATGCGTAATCTAATTCAAACGACAAGATACTAGGAACGCGTGAGAAACATTGATTCATTCAGACCAGTTAAACGATTACATACAAGAAGGAGTAACTATACATCAACACGTTCGCGACCGGCGTTTGTTTCTAACTTCATAGTTACAATATTTACAATATTACAATCATTATTAAATACGTTGAATCATCTTCACAAAACGCAAATAAAAGTCGCGTTTCTCGATACTAATACAAGTGATAAATTTCTTTAAGAAGGATTAAAAAATGTGCGTCACAAATACGTCAGCTAATCGATTGCTAATTATCCTGGTTGTCAGGAGAAACAAACAAATATATCACGCTGTTTGCGAACGTGTGAATTACTCATTGATGGACGAAAGGAAAATGAAAACACACGTTGTCGGATGCTGCACCACTCTGTGGTCATAGGGATTGTACTCTTCCTCGTACTCCTGCACGCTCTTCTTCTTCTTCTGATCCTCGAGCTCCAGAACGTAGACGCCGTTGCCATTGTGTCCTGAGTCGTAACTGCAACGCAAATGTACAATTAAAAAACCAGAATTTTACCACTATCGTTGGAAATACGATTCTACCGAACACAACGTACCCATTCTGATTGATCTTCGCCGGCGTGGACCACTTCTTGGTGTCCAGTCCATCCTGAAAGAAGAAAATACGCTTATTAATCGTCGGGGATGTCAGTAATTACTGAAAACATTAGTACACGAAGAAACAACAATTATCTTTCATTTGAATACAATCCGCGTAACAAATCATGCTAATGTTCTCCTCGATTCGTTAGTAAACCGCGTGTTACGAAACCGATTACAAAAGCGATTATCTAATAAATCGATGTCCATTCGTTTCTCGGTGTCCGGAGTTTTGACGATCGTATCTCGAGTCAATTAAAAGCATTATGAGGATTGTCTACAGCCATGATAGTCCTCGAAGCTCATAAATAACTCTTGTCTTTCAACAATCCGAAAAGCGTCACGCGTTTCTTCAATATTCACTCGATTTTAATATTCGCCTGTCGCCTCGCCGATCGAACCAAGCAGATGAGCTGAATTAATACCGTAAGTGGTTGTCTTTAATCAAGTGCGAAGGTTATGTAACTAGGCGTACTCGGATGAAATTTTAATTCGCTTGTATCGTAATTTACATATCTAAGGAGGCGATTATTCAATCATTTTTTAGAGGAACTCTTTCGCTTGCCATACGCGCCAACAATTCTCATTATTACTCCTATCATTTCTCTTATTAGTAATCAGTGAGATCTCAATAATTGCGGAATGAAAGGATTAAAATGGATCACTTCAAGTTGCTCGATAATACTGATGTCACCGCGTAGTTCGTCGATCAATGCGTCGATTACGCGTTCACGGGTTAATGAAAATCAACGAACGCTTCCTGGTAATAGATTTGCGATCTAAATTCGCGTCGTGTCGATTAGGCGGCTCTTTGTCAGCCGTGATTCACGGTCGAGGATGAATAGCCGGCCTGGAACATAGAACGGTGGCCCAAACAAATCAGAGATTGATGATAAGGGGCTTTTGTGTGCCCGGCGCGGATAAGTCGTGCTGTTTGAAATATAAGCTTCGCGGGCAACAACGGCAAAAATTGCCATAGCAGTTCATGCTGCGCGAATTAAAATGATTCGCGCCGTTCGCACAGTAAGTCGCTTCGTAGTGCGCGACAGGAATCGTTGGGGAGTCTAGTATGCGTTACTATACATACACGAGGCGATTGAAACGATTTCAATGATTTATGTTTGACAAACAGATCGATCTTTTCAACGCTGTCCGCATGGCGTTCAGTGTACTAGTTTCTTTTTATCGTGACGGTTATTTAAACCTGAATTCATTTTTCGACTGATCGAAGTTGTAGATTTATGCATTGCGAATTTTGAAGTTATAACGCAAGGTGCTTGAAATATTGGGAATATCGATAATAGAATTAACACGATTTATTGAAGTTGTTTAGAAATTTCCTTTGTCGATCAGTTTCAGATGTTTGCTGCGTTGCAAGGATGTTTAGAGATGCACCGAACCATCCGAGCTCCCCTGTCCTCCGCCGTATGAATGATTCAAACTTGGTCAGTTACCTAAAGTCGACGTTTGACTTTCGCGAATCGCGACACGTGAAACCGGCAGCGAAGGAAAAAATGAACTAAGCGTATGCAAAATATCGCGAGAAGATTAAACGGCGTTTGAATGTCAAGTCACGTCTCGAGTGGCCGTCGAAACGTAGAAGGGAACACTGTATCCTCAATGCCAATGATCGTCTGCGTGGATCCATCCTTCAGCCTCTCGGAAGTCGGATCGATCGCTTCCTCTGACTTTGAATATTCAATGAAAAATCGCGTTTTTCAAATTGAAATATAGATACCGACTCTACGCTGTTCATCGTCGAATCCAATATTTATTCGTAACGGAACTCCTTTTGCTCTAGATCGATTCACTTCGATGTTACAACCGATATATGAAGAAATCGAAGAGGAATCCACGATTACAATTTTTCTAATGATTACGTGTTAATCACGGTAAACGCTCGGTTGTTGTGATGTCAAGGAAAAATGGAAATTCGAAACGAGATTCCTTCGTGTCTCGCGGATGCTGCGTCTATCGATCGATCGGCATTGACGAGTAATTGCGATTCCGCTATCCTGCGAGTGGGTTACATCACCGCGAACTTTTAGTAAAGAAACCGCCGTTTAATGAGTGCCGACACGCAAATATTTCTATCCGAGCAGCTGGCCTGTTCGAGGAGCCGGCGATCACAAACGGGATTTTCCGTTTACGTAGATCAATCGGCGGCCGATCGTACGGCGACTCGGTTATCGTCGTTTACTAGACTTTTATCGCGTCAACATCGTTTCGCCGCGATAAAGGGCAGGGAACGGCGACGAATAGACCGCCGATTTTCGTGCAATTACGGAAAATTTGTATTCGAAATTTGAAATATATTGACATCTTGTCCGAAAAGAAACCTGGAAAATCGAATTAGACTTTAGAGTCACTTTAGAGCCACTGCTTGAACTATATCCTTACAAGTTACTGTATAAATAATGTATATTCTAATTACTAGTGCCTGACTAATTAAAAAAGGTGACATAACGAGAATAACGGAATACTGAATAGAAAAATTGCGTCGAGGAAACGTGGCAAGTTCATAGTTTAATATTCATGCGCACGATCATGATAATGACACGAGGATAATTGTTCGACTATGAATCAGAATAAAAACGAATTGATCGCACGTCGAATGGATGCGTCGAGGATATCGATGTCAGATAGTCGGTACAGTTGCATCACTGAAGATGCAGAAGATACTCGCGTCTGACCAACGACGTCTGTATCTACTACTGATCCGACGAGCCGGGTGCACCGGCCGATCCTACGTACCGGGTGACTCGGAAGCACGCGTGAGAAACTCGCCGGATTATCAATCAAATTCGAGAAGCTTTTCAAGTATCGGATTAAATCATTCGAAACGCAAAGCTCGTTAAATCCGATGTAACGAAGAATGCTAATCACATCCAATAACAGCCAATCGATCACTTTTCACGGATTACTCGAACGAATATTCTAAACGATCAAATTCTTACTGATATCTCCGTCGATTCGTTCGCATGTAACAAGGATGAACAGAAAATGGCGGATTTCGTAAGCTCTCGAATGAATTCGTCACCTTCAATTTCTACCGAGCGAATCGTCACTTTTAACGCAACGACATTAATCCCTATCGTTCCTCGCAATCGAGTGTTTCACGAAGACCGAGACTTTCGAAACAACGAGGAGCAAGGAAAAACTTAATCACCGCTGACCGCAAGTCCACCGCGCTGGAATTCGCAAATAGAGTGAATCAACGTAGGAAATCGGTAAGGACGGAATAAATCATAGCGTTCCGCGAACGTAGGCATAACAGGGAGCGCTGCAACTGTAACAGAGTGCGAAGAACGCGGCACAGATATTCCGGGCACGGTGTAATTTGATTCGCGTTACGCGTCACTAATTAACGATTCCCAATGACGAGTCATTGAGATCTGTTAATCTCCGACGCGCGAATTGAATTACAACAATTATCGTCCCACTAAGCTCGCGGGGAGCGACCGGTGAATCGGAATGTCTGTTCCAGAAAACTGAAAATCGTTAATCGGGTCGTTTGGTTTGCATCGATCGTTTTTTCTACGCGCAACTCATGTATGTAAATTTGTTCATTAAAGGCACACGAATGTCGTTCGAGAAATGGAAAAGAACATCGGTTATTACGTAGTATCGTTCGTACACCGAATTAAAATTCAAAACCGTTCGGTCATACCGATGTTACTAATTAAACGCGTCGATGCTTCTGTCTGTTTTTGATGGATACCGTCGTTAACGTGATTTATAGGATTCTCGTTTACTTACGCGACATTCCGCGATCCTATCGCGTTTCCTTACATTGAATTTTTAACGAAACGATAACGTTCAAGTTCAGTGGATTATAATAATCGAGAATTTGAAGAAACTGAATTTCCACTGAAAATCGAATAATCGAGTAGTAAAGCTTCTGTACATAGAGATTTTCACGATCACTGATAAACAGATAAGTGAGTGGGGGAATTCGGAGAAAGATAAAAGAAAAGAAGGTTAGAAATCTGTTTCTTTAAACGAGAGGTGCCGTTCGATTCGCCGGAAATCGCTTGAATGGAATAATCCGCGATGTTCCTCGAATTGTCGATTTTAATTAAAAACCCATTATTCTTTTCGTACGTTCCAGCAGATAAGCCTGTTATGGGAAGACCGTGCTCTTCAAGATTTGATCCGTTAATTCTTGTTTTTTCCTTTTCTACTTGAAGCGATTAAATGTTGCACGATAACATCGTTTATCGATCCGTTCGATCACTGTCCTGCCAATGGTCGCGTGTCTGCGGTGTGCGACGTAGGGATGAGCGAAATACCGGCTAATCAGTCTAATCGGTGGCTAAACAATCCTCGGTTGATCCCGCGCGATTATGTATTTACACGTACGCGTTAGACAAACTATCTATCACTTTCGACACCGTACGGAAAATCTCGCGCCGATAAGAATGATCCGTTACGTTCTTTAATTCGAAACTCGAGGCGCGGCATTGATAAATATCGATAATCCCCTTGTCGCTTTCTTTAATCGAGCATGTTGAAGGATGCTGACGATTGCACTTTAATTTGCTGAAAGATAAACACGAAATTCGAGAAGCCGCTCGACGAGATAAAGAAACTTGAATGATCTTTCGATAACATCGACAATCTGCACGGAGACTCTCGAAGTTTCGGATTCTTTCGAATTCTCAGAGGGAAGAACGCACTCGGGAGCGAAGGGGAAATGGAGGAAGAAACGAGAATAGAAACTGGAAGAATGTCAAGATTCTAAACTTTGAATTTCTGAAAACTTCGAACATTTACGAACCTTAAGAAATTAGTAATCCACTTAGCTCGCGCTAATTTCGAAACATCAAGGAAACCTCTACGAATTCTTAATAAATTAACAATCTTCTCTTTTAAGTTAACAATATATCAGTCGCTCAGAAGCCAACGTTAAGTCTAGAAGGCAAAAACCGAAAGAAAAATCAGAGGATATCAAAAAATCGACTTAACCGCATTGGCTTCCGAGTGACTCATATACTTTCACTATTTCCAAGACTTCGAGCCAACTTCGAGCCTTATCGAACTCAAAGCCTTCGCGGAATAGTAATCTTAATAAATTCTTCGCAATATTGGCAAGTTGACATTCACGAATAATATCAAATGGATAACACCTCAGCATATTTCCGAGCGGTTTCGACGACGCTTTCGAAACGCTAGACCGCGACCAACGGATGAAATTCACCGAAAACCGGCGGAAAATCGTTTCCCAAAGTTTTCCGGCGTGTTCGCCGGTGACGTCAGCCAGCGGAGAGAGACGCGCAGTAACGCTCCTCTCGAAAATGTCCGGCCGAGAGTGACGTGTGCCGGGATTAACGAGATTAGCCAGAAACGCGCGAGAAGAACACCGGCAATTTAGCGTCGGGTAATCGCCAACTATGACACCAGCTTCGCCGGAAATTTCGCGGAATGAACCGCTCCCGTCTTAGAAGATCGCATTAGCGGCTGGCAGGCATCGAAACGACCGAGTTCCCGAAACGAGCAACGGGGAACACGCGACGAAGAGCTTTTTAGCCGAACGTTGCAAGTGTACATTATCATCGAACTCTGCGTTCGTTTACGTAACTTTCTCGCCGCACGAATGGAGTTTCGGTGTAAGTCTCTCTATCTGGGCTGACGACGATCTGCACGACAACAACAAACACGATCCGCCAAATGCAAACGGTCGGTCGTAAAGAAATTAACGGCGAACCGCACTTCGATTCGCCGATGTTTGTCGGATCATTCAGCACGAAACTGTTCGGTGCGATCGAGAGTATACCTGATTTCTTGTAGAAGTTGCGAGGTGCGTTAGTGAGATATTAGTGAACATTTCAGTCGATTTTAACCCTTTGCAAACGAGAATTTTCTAAGATACTCGAAACCTTTAATAGAGAAAGATAATTCATGTAATGGAGTTCTGAATACTAAAGAAGAGCGTATCGATCTTTTGTTATATAAATAATTCAGTTATGTATTGGTAACTTTGTATCTCCGACATGAAAGTTTGTTGTTTGCGATATGCTGTTCGTTCTCGAAGGGTTAAAGTGACTAACGTATGCAAATGTTCGAAATTCTGAAGCTATCAGAATGAAAATTAAATTATTTCTTAACTACGATCGATACAACTACTTTATCGTTAATCGTTCATTAGGAAAACGAACAATTCATGAAATCTGAACTCAATAAAATACATGATTCACAGTCCGCGCAACCGCAGATACGTACCATTATCTTATTTATTTCCTCGTTACGCAAGGAAATCCCTTGGAAACAATTGAACTTTGAGGCCGACTTGAAAACTCGGATTTATGCAAGATGGTAGCGCAGACCATCGATAATCCAGCTTTATCGTCGAGGAAGATTAACTTCGTCTACGGAGTCGAACGCTCGCGGTAAATAACTTTGTTTCCGATCTAACCGACATACTTTCTAGCCGCGCGATCATAATCGAGCAGCGGCTCGCCGGAGAAAAAGGGCTCTGTGTCTGCTGCTCCGTTTCTTGCGAATATGGGATCGAACGGAGTCCACGAACTATTGGCCAACCGAATAGAAAGTTATTTCACGGTTTCTGATCGGCAGATTGCATCGACCGACTCGCAGGGATCTGATAACGCGTCGACACATTTCTATTAATTCCTCCTTACTTTTACCGGGGATTTTCGAAACGCTATAAATACCTTGATATCCCATTGAAACGTTCCATGCGTCGACTGCGGACGCAACCGAACAACGAACACCGATATGTATTGCAACAATTGCTGTGCAATAAAACTTTTATCGCTCGGCTACGGATACTCGCGCGTTCTCGATGCGTTTAGCAAAATAACCGTTGCAATCCAATTTCTTGTAACCTCTATATCGCCCCGGACGTATTAAAATTCTCTACGAGGAAATAAAGTTCCACTTGCTCTAAACGTTGGGAAACTCGTGGCCGAAGAGTGAAAACCGCATTTCCGATATCGTGCGACGAGTCGAGTTTTGTTAGTGTTATCGTATTCACCATGACTGTTGTTACCGTTACCGGCTAGATAATAATTCGCTATTTTCAGCGAACATTGAATAGACCCTCGCGCCGTTTAACTTCCGTCTCGCGTTATCGATGCACTGAAATCAAGCAAGAACTCCGCTGAATTTGTTTAACGTACATTTTTAGTATAAACACCCCCCTCCGGCCGACGATCGGTTTATTTCGAACGAAACACGACCCTGAAACGAGCATGAGATATTGCCGTTCGATTCGAACGGTCGCAAATTCGAGTGCATAAACGCGAATTTCCATAGATACTCGCGGTCCGCTCATGAATAAAGAATATTTCAGGTAACCGGTAATTTCAACGAGCGAACCGATGAACAAACGGTTTTCAGTAGAACGAGCCAATATATTCGCTCTCGTTCTACTTGGAATCTTTGAGCCTCCATTATCGGGAACGCTCGCCGTTCGTTTTCTCTATGTCGTCCGATTCAAAATACGAACACCGTTTGCGTTTTACATTTCAGAAATACCGCACGTGCCGAGGAGTCGTTCGGTAAACATCGATGCTATCTCGATACGCCGAGCACAAATTGATGCACAGAGTACACGCGACAGTACGGTCGTTACATCGAGAACATCTCGTTTCGCGGGTCGTAAAGCGAGCAAACTTTACTCTGTTTGAAGATCGTCTGGTTTACTAATATATCGTCGAATCTTCGAGTTCTAATGTACATTTTTCTTCCAACGCGAACACGTGAACGGTACTTCGGAATATTTATTATCACGTGCACGCGTTCGAGAGTACTCCCTAATCTCAAGGTTTCTAGGCTCGACTATCGCGCGACCAAATCCGACCGCGCAATTTCTATGATCCAGCAGCGATTTTTGGCCGACTCTACGCGGGCCAATCCTCTTTCTACCGAACCGTCGACCTTGCGATAAAAACCGAGAACAAACAATTCGCCGCTTAGCCACGGGATACAACTGTTTCTGTAAATATTGACTATCTCGACAGAGGAATTGCTACCTGTATATTTCCATTCGACAGATCCACTCGAAAATATCCAGCTCGAGTACTCTGCTAGGTCGTTGCCGATTAAAGCATTTGATTTCGAATCGTTAGTAAATCTCGATGCCTGCGGCAGCTCATCCCCAATTTGCTCGGATGATTCTTGCCGCTTGCACCGGTACAATGTACGAACCGAACGGCAAGAATTTATTGGACTTAAGATTCATAATAGCCCCCTAAAAATTGAACACATATCTAATTATATTGTAAAAATTACAGGCAATCGTAACAATTCAAGAGTTGTAACACTGATTGCTAGTTCGATAGGAGTAGCTTATTTTCATAAAATAAACCTTATTCGTGAAACAGAAAAAGGACATTACGTTTCGCTGTAATTAGAGCACGATACACGCCCACTCAAACTTCAGACCGACGACGATTTTATTTTCGCCAAGAATCAATCAAGACGCGCGTAATTACGTAAACTACGGTTCATTAGTCGCGTCGATAACCGAGTTTCTAATTAATTCGCAATCTCTGAGCGGTCTCGTCATAGACAATCTCTCGATCGCCGGAAATTCGGCCGACAGATTATCGAGGCCCGGCCGTGAAACTCTTCGCGCGGCCGATGCGGGCGACTTGTTGCTGGAAATAGCCGAGGATCGATCCGATCCGCCGGTTTAATTGGAAAAGTCACGGGGACCGTTATCAGGAGTTTCCTAAAAAGTTCCACGACCGTGCTCACCTCAGCCGCGGCATTATCAGAAAGCACGATCTTCGAAAACAACAGGCAGCGCAGAGGACAGAGAGACGGGGCTGAGTAATCGACACAACAAACATTTGATATCGTGGCTAACGCCTGTTATTCAGGCCAATCATCTTTTTATGAGATTACGCTACCGACGCGTAGGTGTTTCCCCAGGAGTATCGGTCTCTCTGTTATTCGAGGAAAATTACGGGCGACCGTACACGTAAATAGAGGATACATCAATTGTAAAGTTCGATTATCTAAGGTGTACCGGTTTGGACTTTAACGTCTCGCGGATACTTGGACCCGATCGTGGACGACGAGATCACGATACAGCACGATTCGGTGCGATCCTCCGAGTCTCAGAGTTCAACATTGTTGTTTTTTATCTTAGACACATACCGCTGGACTGATAATTTCACGGTACGCCTGTCGAAGATCTTAAGCGTGAACCGTGCTCTTTCGGAGGAATTATCTTAAGTCGGTAATCCTGCGGTTTAGGATTTCGTCATTTTTCGAACGTTCCAATCTTCGAACTTGTACCCTCGAATTTTCAATGTTTCGAATTTTAATGTTTGACGTTTAAATTTAACGATCTTCGCACTTTTGAATTAGTAATCGAATACACGAATACTCGGATAGTAAGGTAATTGGTTAATCAAATAGCAGGTCATTAAAACACCTAATTAGGAATACGTAACTACGCAAATATTCGAATCCCCAAAACAAGGAAATGTTCGAATGTGTACACGTTTTAGGTTACGTAACTTCCGGTGCTACTAGACTTCCGATAGTCTGGTACGTTTTCTTTGTAATTAACGCTCAATCTTATTACACTGTGATTTCTCTACTGTTCAGAATAATTTTGAATGTAAATTACCGTTACGGTTTATTTTCCTCGGGACAGTTTCCAGTTCAAATCATTAGCCGCAAGGATCATCGATCCCTAGCATAGATATCAGTTCGCGGTTCCGCACGTGCAATAATCTAATCACATCCAGTTTGTGTAATTCGATCTGTTTACCAGACCTCTCTGAATTTCCATTTATCGTTGTATCGAGAGATCGATGATTACGAATGATCACGATTTCTCGGAGATTACCGTTGAAAGTTTTCAACTTGAAATCCGGAAAATTCCGTCATCTTGAATAGAGGCCGCCCTATTTAATGAAATATTAAATATAAATTCTTTCAATCAAATCTCTGAATTTCCACTTATCGTTTTATCGAGATATCGATGATTACGAGTGATTACGATTTCTCGAAGACTACCGTTGGAAGTTCTCAATTTGAATTCATGAAAATTCCGACATCTTGAATAGAAGCCGCCCTATTTAATTAAATATTAAATATTAAATATTATATATTCAATATTCAGTATTCAATATTAAATATTCAACACTTCAATGTCAACAACAGTACAACAGAACGAATAACCTCAAAGGCAATACGAGACAAACTAAAAATCGTTGAATGCCTTTCGTTCGCAAAATTCGAATCTAACGAACCGCCAACAAAAACTGAAACCGGCAAAAAGAAAGAAAGAGGGGAACGAGTGGTATGGTGGAACCGTGGTAATCACAATACAAAGGACACGCAGTTTCACTAACCGTTCGGCAGAAGTGGTTCATGCTTTTTTTCCCTATTAAATTTCACGACCTAATGACGTAGTTCCGAAACGGAAAAAAATCTTCCGATGCTTACTTATACACCTCGTATCCCGGGTAAAAACGAACTCGTTCTGATTTAAATTGACTCACTATCTCCCTGTACGGTGTATTAACGTCACACGGCCTGCAGTTCCGGGCGATATTGTCCTTCAACGAGGAGAATTTTTCGTTTCGGACTCAGACTTTCCTTTCCCTCTTGCTTCTTGCTCGCGATCGATCACCTCGCAGCGAATTCGAGACGGTCGAACCGTTCGATTCCCAACGAAACACATACCGAAAAACCGTTTGTCAGAGCCAATGATCGATATTAGGAAAAACCAAGTGCGTCGATTATTCGAGCTCCGAATCGATCGATCGGTATCCCCGTGTAGGCTATATTTCCGCACTCATCCGAATTATTAAATAATCCACCTCCCTTCAAATTGGCTTAATGAAAATCGAACGATGATTATCGACCCGGAACAGTCGAGTGCGCGATAAAGCGTGTCGCATTCTAAACAGATTTGCTTAATGAAAAACGAACGATGATTATCGAGCGGAACACAGAAAATGGTTCTTAATTAAAAAGAAATCGTGCCCATACATCTGAAACTGAATGATCTGTTTTCTGTATCTAATTTAATCTCGCGACCTAATCGCAGCTGTCACGCGCAATAAACGTGAACTTTAGCAAAACAGAGTTGCTGCCAAGAAGCACTCGACTATCGCTAGTCGATCCAAAATTTCGATTCTCTAAGACGCGTGAGGATAATTTCAAATATGACCTTAGAACATTAGTAAAATGAAGCATACCGATCTAACATGCTACAAGAAAACAAACAAAATGTTCAATTCGATTAAACTACTATAATAAGGGTTGAATATTCTCAACGGTTGAGACTGACCATAAAATATAGCTCGGTATATTCGAAGCGTCCCTCTCGTTCGAAAATCAGTTGGCCGTGTTCGAATGGTACACGTGTGGCGGCACGTGTAAACAAGAGGCAGCGAAGAGCAGAAGCGTCAAAACAACGTACGGGCCGGTTGGTAAAGTAAACGGGCGCCAAGAGGGTACGACGCAATGTCACTCACCGAGCTCGATGTAAATCCGAAATTGTCGTGGGACATCGTTGGGTCGGTCACTTCTTTGCACAAAAGTGTAGCGGCTTCGACTTGTTCACGTGGATGCGGCGGTCGTGCAAATCGTACGGGCGAAAGAGTCGCGGACGAGACAGACGAGCAAGGTTAAGGCAAATCGAAAGCGCGGGGTGGCGAAAGGTGCGTGGTGAAAAAAAAAGGCGACCGGTTCTCGTTCAGTTTGTTATGGTGCGATGCATTATATTGTGTCGCGACAGGTACGGCCGCCGCAACTCGACTGATCACGGTTCGCGGCAAGTATTGTTTATATAGCATCGTGGCACATACGGCACACCGCACTCTTGCCATTTCGTTTGCTGGTCACTCGCAGCCGTGATTCGGACGCGACGATGCGGCTCGACTACCTTACGGGGCCTACTCGAGATCGGAATCTAAGACGGGCTGGTGTTGCTCGTAGGAACACTTTGCCTTTCGTAATTCCCCACCCGACAGAGCGAATGAACGAACGAACGGGTGTACCGACGAAGGAATCGCGTACCGGTTTACCGCCAATTTTCCGATCGGCGAGGGAACCAACTTTTCCGAAGCGACACGAAGCCGCTGGACTAGCCGCGGCTGGACACCGAGAAACTCGAATGTGATGATTTTATCTAGGAAGAAATATTTTCAATTTTCTAGTATTTAATTGTTATTGAGTATTTTATTTTATTTTTACGAATTCGATATTTATTATGATCGTAGCAATAAACGGTTGCAAGTGAATAATATGTATAATAGATGACTCGTACCTTTTAACTAATTATTGACAATTAATCGGTCTTGCTGCCGATATGACAGTTATTAATCGTTTCTTGTTTATTTTTCACTTATGAAATAGGCGTACTGTGTACGGTACGCGAGAGGCGGGAAGAACGGAGAAACTACTAGATCCGGGTAGTCGCTTCCTGTAATCTCGTTGCTTAGAATTACGTACGTGAACATTCGCGATGGATCTCGTTTTTGGGATTTTTAGAAAATATTTCGACGAGTGTATTTACCGAATTGAATGTTATTCGTTCGTCAGGCGAAAAGTGTGAAAAGTAGTGCAGGTCAACGTTTCGAATTGCAAACTTAACCTGTACGACCGACGGAACCAGGAAAAACGGAACTTTCAGGATTTACTCATTGTATCATCAGCATAATTGAGTAACGCAAAATGTGAGTCACTGATATTGTTGATTGCGGTAGGAGGTGATCGGTTCAATGAAAGAAAAGAAAATTTGATATGAAAACGTGCGTATTTTGAAAAAGATTTTGAATGCAACCCTTTTGGACAACGATAACGATGAAGCGAGGAAGTCTAACGTGCTAATAAAATGATGAGTTGATCTTGATCTTTTATTGAATTGTTTATCTTACAAAATTATGGTGCTGTATTCACGTGGAAAATTACAGGACATACTCATATATTAATCAATAATTCTATTTTTATAATACTGAAAATTTCAACGCTAATACCACGTGGATTTTTCCCTGTCCCTCTCCTCGTGTCTTATTTCCCTCGCCCCTCCATTAGGTACGCTAATCCTTGCCCAACCAATCTTGTTTCCCCCACTCCTCGGCCGTTCATTTACGCCCCACCACTTTCAACTCTCCCCCACTATCAATAATGTCGATTTAATTCACGAATCAATGAGAACTGTACGTTGGATCGGTAATTGATCCCACATAATCTTGATTAACTTTTTATTTTTCATTATTCCAGGAGAATATCAATGGCTTAGTTGAAAAGTATGCCAATAGAATTCTTATGATTACACGGTTTTCTGAATGTAACTTCAATCGATTATTTCGATCTAATGGTTAAAGTCACGCCGATAGGATTATTCAGTTAATGTCACAGGAATTTTCCTGGCTCTTGCAGTTTCTGACGACAACATTCTACAACTCTAGATTCCGATCTTGGAAATATGCGGTTTTAGGTGTTACGTCACGAATTATCGATACAGAAACATGCCAGATAAAAGACATAGAATTTACCCATGGCACTTGTTCACTTCGTTTTCTTGTTAGTATCTGTATCATGATAACATTATGATTGTTGATCATACCATATGATATTGATAAATATGTATCGTGCAGGAATTACGAGTACCTTACTGTTCTTGTATAATAATTATAATGTTACAGGAATACACGGGGCATCCCAAAACCAGGGGGATACACTGTAATTTCCTTTGCACTGTATTTATATATTCATATACACTTATTACTCTTGCAGTGGTATTATAATCTGCCCGCTACTACATACATAGCTAAAAGTGAAAAGGTATTTGAATGACGTCACGGAATTTCCCTTTCAGGCTGCTGTAGCTGCAACATTCTACAGGTTCATCTTAGATGCCAATCTCGACTAGTTTATGCAACTTAAAATGATAACATATACAGTGATTTTCAGTATGTATTAATACGACGATAATAAAAAATATTTGCTACAAATGGAAAGAAAAATATTTACTTAATCAAATTTGGAGAGATTGAAATTTACTATTGCATTAAGATATTGTTTTTTACGTGGAATATTCCATTTTTATGGAAAATTAGATGGCCAATCTGTGTAATGTACGAAATAAGATTGTTGTACTTTCGAGTGGCGCATAAAAGAATGAGGAGCACGTATTACGAATTAGTTAAAATTTAATTTCTTAATTTTGTATTCACTTTATAATAATTCAATCGTTGAACAATTACAATAATTACAAAGCATGTATTACAAAATTTTTATTGTATTTTGAAATGTTTTTCATCAGTATTATTAACACCTGATCATAAATTCTTAAATACGTTAACCTTGTAAATCTTGTCTAGTAGTAGCATTCTTTTTATGTGACAAACCTTAATGGAATTCTAGTAGAAATGCATTACATGTAAATAAATTAACTCCGATAAACGGTGCACACCGTCAATGGTTTTGTACATTGATCAAATAATCTCGAGAGGAATGTCTGTGTACAATAATATCAAATAAATATATATATTTCAACACATTATTCACATTATGCAACTACTTGTATCAGAAATTTGTTGTTGTCTATGTTCAATTTTCATCCCCTTTCCATGTATATTCGTGAACAATGTGCAGTCTTCAATATTTACCTAGTGCTTATACAATTAAATATTTCAACGTATACACAACACACAAAAAAAAATTATAATTGAATTGTAATTAAAAACATCTAAATAGATACCCATATAAATACAAGAATAGTTTAGCATGTGATGTACAAAATAATATGGAAAGAATTCATGGAGTTAATTCCCAAATACAGTTAATTAGAGAATTGCTCGTAAATAATTTCACGTGCATAATTGTTAAAGAAACACATGGGACGAATTTTCGGGTTAAACGTTCTTTGTGCAATTGCGACAGTACTTTATCACAAAGTGTAAGAACAGATATATAAAAATGACGTTGATTTTCCAACTAGTAAAAAATATGTTCCAGTATGAGATTACTTTTAGAATTCTATATCGCTCTCCGGTTCGTTGTTTAATGCCCCGTTACTAGTTTTTGCATTTTTTGTTGGAGTTAACGACAAAGATCTATTATGATCCAGACCCAACGTCATTTTAAGTAGCTTCAGTACACTCTTTTTGTCCGTGCTCTCGTTTTCTGTAAATGAACGTCACATTTGATCAAGTAAATCACAAATAAAACAGACTCCAATGGTACCCACCTTCATTACGTGTAATCTGTTCTTCAAGATGCAATTTATCCTGTGCAACCTCATACATGCCTTCCTCTATAGTATCTTCGCATAATAATCTAACTATACTAACTGGTCTAAAAAGACATTCATTTTATTATTAGAGATTCATCAGAAGCATTTAATTATAGCTGCAATATTTTTATACATTGTATTCTACCGGCGTACCTCGTCTGGCCTACTCTATGGCAACGATCTTCCGCTTGCTTATCATTATATGGATTAAAATCAATATCATGAATTATAACAGTATCTGCAGTTGTTAAATTGATCCCTAAGCCTCCAGCTTTTGTAGATAATAAAAATATAAATATACTTTCATCTTCGGTATATTGATTTATTAAAAATTGTCTATCTGTTACAGGTGTACTTCCATCTAATCTGCATTTTCAAAAATAATCCAATTAAATGTTAACCCACCGTTAGATAAAAAAACAGAATGATTCAAATATGAAACAAACCTTAAATATGATTTTCCTCTAATCGTTAGATATTCTTCTAGGATGTCCAGTACCATTGTAAATTGACTGAAAATTAACACTCTATGTCCTTCTTCTTTCAGTTTTGGCAGTAACTCATCTAATACTTTTAATTTTCCAGCTTCAGGAATGAGTTCTTGTGGTAAACCTAATCCAGCTAAACTTTTGTATGTTCTTGTTAATTGATTGATCTGATAGTCAGACATGCACTGCAAATCTTCGAACACATAATCTGGATTCTTCTGTTTGTACCCATGTTCCTTTGCCAGCCTACTTGCTATTACCTAAGCAAATTACAAGTAATTAACATTCTCCAAAACACAAGTGCCTTGTTAAGTGTATATTATAAATTTACTTTTAACTTGGATTCATTGTAATAATCTCGCACTAGCAACGGATGATTGGCCAGCTTTCTCAATTGCATCATCATCCCTATACCGTTCACTTGCGAGCTTTGATCAGCTTCCGCTGAAAATTCAGCTATTAAGTTTCTGTACATTTTGTTTTGTTTTTCCGTCATTGGAACTCTTATCACGCGATCAGTTTTCTGAGGCAAATCTCGGAGAACTTCAGACTTCAAACGGCGGAGCACGAAAGGTTTCATGATTTGTTTCGCATTTTTAACTTGTTCTTGTTCGAACAACGGTTTTTCGCTGTTGTTTTTTACTGATGGTACTTTCTGTAATGTGATACATGGGTTTATGTAATTTGTGTCCTCGTAGTTACGAATATTATACTGTTCAACACTTACTGGATTTTTTGAAAACAGACTCTTTAAATCGGCTTGTTTTCCAGCAAATAACGACGGCATTACGAATATTAAAAGCGACATTAATTCCAATAAATTGTTTTGTAAGGGAGTACCAGTTAACAGAATTCGATGTTTCGCCTGCAAACATAGTATTGTAAGAATTTATGATTTAAAGAAATACGTAAATTAAAGCCCTGATAACTTAGATAGGTACATTAATTCTAACGAGATTCTCGTATCTAATAGTGCTCATATTTTTCAACATGTGAGCCTCATCAAAAACAACGTAATCAATTGGCATAACTCGGAATAGTCTCCGTTCTTCTGGTGTGCTGCTAATCAAATTATACGTGGTTAACAAAACATCAACGTCGTCTAGATCACCATTTCGCCACCCAAGTCTCATCTCTTTCCTTTCTTCTTGGGAACCATAATATTGTACAACCTTTAAGCCAGGTGACCACCTTTCCAACTCATTGTTCCAATTTTCTACAAGTTAAATGCATACATCATAAATCGGAAAACAGATATCAAGAACTTTATAACATATATTTACCCATTGTTGAGCTAGGGACAACTATTAAATGGGGCCCATCTTTTTCACCTCTGAGGCCAGCTTCCTTCAAATATGTGAGGAAGGATATCACTTGTACTGTTTTTCCTAAACCCATCTCATCTGCTAGTATACCATTCACATTCTGTGCATGCATCACAGCCAGCCAATTTAAACCAACCATTTGATATGGAGCTAATGTTAAATTTGATGATAATTCTTTTGGCTGCTTTGTGATAGCTGAAACACCTGCAGCTACAGCTTTCTCTATGTTTGAAGACAAACGAAGGCATTTCTTCATTAAAGTTTCCACTGCGTGTCTTGTGGCCAGTAATTCCTATTTCATACAAGTGACACAGGGAGTTTTGATATTAAATACTGATATTTAAGTACAGGTGTGTAATAAACTTCTATTACTTACTTGAGCTGAATTCAACAGTTCTGTATCTAAATATTTATTATTTTGGAACTTTTGAACTAAGTCCCTCCAGTTCTCAAATGGTCTTGCTTGTATAATGGCAGTTGCTTTTTTTTGAGAACACTGAGACATTAAAAGCAATTCCGATGGAAGAGAAGTCTGCATAAATTCTAAAACTGCTTTCTTATCATTGGTAAGCTCATTAGATATTTCTATATCTGAATCTTCATCGCTATAAACAACACATAAAGAAAATTTTACTTGATGGAATTCATAAAGGTTTTTATGTACATACCTATCAAATACTTTTTCTTTATTGAAACTTTCTTCATCTGAATCAATATCTACATCCTCTTCTCTATTATATTTTCTTCTCTTTTTCTTCATGCCCCTAGGAGGCTCTTTGAAGTTCCTCTTTCTCTTATTTCTGACCATTTCTTCGCCATCATCACTATTCCAATTTGTATTACCATGCACTTCCTATTCAAATGAATAATACCATTTTTATCCCTTTTCAAATGAATCAGTACATCCCCGAATAAATCTACCTTGTCTTTGCGATCCGAAGAACCTATATTTTTAGAAGGACTGCCTGCATCACTATCACTATCTTCAATTACATTCACTGCCTTACGTCGAAATTGTATATCAGATCCAACATGATTGCTATCATCATCCGCTAAACAATAATGAAGTATCTGTTTACAATCATGTTATCATGAGAATATTTACATAGCATTGCTAGTAATAATGATCTTCAAAAAAAGTAAATTAAACTAATATCCATAATAAAATTAATGGATAATATACAAAAACGTCTCTATTGTAAAGCAAATAATACTCATACAAGGTACTCTCAATAAAACAACAACAAAAGATGGACACTGTTCATAAGAAGTCAGAAATTGAAAATCGAAAATAAAGGGAATCTTACACATGTTTAATGGTTTCAGTTGTTTCTTTTGGAATCGAAATTGTCGCAAGTTACCCGAGAGGCTTAGGCTGCTTGCATCTGTTTTCGGCGAATTCGAATCCGACATCTCGTTAAACGAATGAGAGACGCTGCTGGAAACACATTTTTCTACATAAAGGTAGCTTTTAAAACACGTTTGACAGGTGCATTCGGAAAAGCTCCGGACTAGGGAGAAAGACAGACGTCCAACAGGTTAATATAGTTACCTATTTACCAATTACTTGGAATATCTTGGAATATTCGCAATTTTTAGTGATTTTACAATCGTCCGTGGTTCGTTCATTCTATGAAGCTTATTAAGGGATAAAAGAATTTGTAAGACATCTATTTTTCCAATGACATGTCGATATATTTATATTTATTTGTGAAAGAAATAAATATTTTAATCAAATATCAACCACACATTCAAAAGTAACAACAACTCCAACCATTTTGTCCTGTGAAATTCGAATATAATTTCCTTTGAAGAACATATGAAATACAACTACCATAATTTCTTCATTTAAACTTTATAGTAAACAAATTGTATTTTGTTTTTCCGCTAAAGTTCCTCGTGTTTCGTTTTACGTGTATTAAAATAAATTAAAAGGGAAAACAAAAAAAGAGCTGGTACAGTATTTTCATGTATGCGCGGTAAAAATTTGAATCGAAGATGAGAGACTCGTGCGATTCCACCCATAGGATTCCAAATTTGTTGATACATATTCGAAGTATACTTCAAAATATACTCATAACCAGTCTCCATCATGTAGGCTGCAGGTCACGTGAAATTATCCCGTCTTGTTTAGATGAAAATAAAAATTTTGTTAATGGATAATGACATTGTACAATACATTACGAGAATAAACAAAAAAGAGTATAAAATGTTGCTGTACACATTGATAGGAGGTTACATGCTAACGTCAATGATACTTTTTAAATATCCCACGTTATTGCACAAAAAGAAAAGGGTGAAATTTAATTGTCAACATATAAGTCATAGGGGAGGTACATTTAATCATCTTTTAACATCATGTTTCTGAACATAATAAATGAGTTACAGCGTATGTTTTTCGTTCAGGGGCTGGAGAAGGATATGAAAATACGATGCATGCATTTAAACGGTTAGTAAAAATGCTTATTCATTCTGTAAGAGGAAGTAATATCATTTTAAACTTTTTGTGAGCCTGTTTTTCATATTAGGGCTGTCGCGGTTGGAACACAAATGCTAGAACTAGATTGTCACCTTACAAAGGATGGACAAGTAGTCGTGTTCCATGATCAAAATCTTCTACGTAGTACAGGCACAAACAAAAATATATCAGAATTAAATTACAAAGAATTGCCACTCTTGAAGCCACATCTTCCAATTGATTTTGAACCAGGTAATTGTAAATATTTATTACAGAAACATACAATTGAATGAAATTATTTAAAAACTATAGTTTATTAGGTAAGGAATACATTGGGTCAGAAAAAGAGGAAGACAGACAGGTTCCTCTACTGAGAGAAGTTTTCGAAGCATTTCCAAATATACCAGTTAACATTGATATTAAAATTAACGATGACCAACTTATATCAAAGGTGTCTGATCTTATAAAAGAATACAATCGTGAAGAATATACTGTATGGGGAAATTTTAATGATAAAATAACACAGAAATGCTATAAAACGGTAATTAACTTGTTTTTAAAATACATCAAGGACAGTAAATAATGTTAATTCTTTTAGAATCCAAATGTGAATTTGTTGTTTTCCATGCGACGTGTAACTCTCTTGATATTATTAATGTATACAGGATTATTACCATTTGTACCTTTGAAAGAAACACATCTAGAAATATTTTTACCTTCCATTTATTTACGGTACATTGAACACTTTATGTAATACTGAATTAAGTAAAATCAATAATTTTATGTTATTCATTTATACTCGTAATTGTAGACGCACAAGAAGACCGAATTCCACATTTTCCCCTATAGGAAAATTAATGATACACACTATCAATGTATTGCTAATAAGGCCATCCTTGTTTAACCATTTAAGAGCTCGTGGAATACATGTAAGTTAATGTAATGCATAATATCAAGTGTAAATCAGTTGTTGCATATTATCAATGTAATTTTTCTAGGTATATTTTTGGGTCTTAAACAAAGATGAAGAATTTCAGAAAGCCTTTGATCTTGGTGCAACTGGAGTAATAACTGATTACCCAACGAAATTAACATTATTTTTAAAAAATCATACAATTGAAAAGAAAAATAATAATAATAGTCAATCTTTGAAGACAAATGTTAACAATTGATAAATGAGCATACTTATAATATTTGCAAAGAAATAGTTATAAAGTATTATTATTTGAAATTGATTACAACATATCTACAAAAGTCAAAATTGGAGTAACAAGTCAACCAGTAATAAAATATTTTTTATTCTGTTTGTATATATTTGTATTAATTTTCATACAGTATTCTTTCAAAAATATACATATTTATGGAGCATTTATAGAGTAATTATGTAAGTAACAATAATATTGACAGAGATAGTTAAAAATGCAAAGTGAATGGCATAAAGCAGCTTATAAATAAATACTATTATTCTATTGTTTTAATAAAACTAGTCATCACATGCTTAAAACATGTTCCTTTCTGTTATTTATACAATACTTAACAATGTCATGAAAGGTATTGACTAAAGGTACTGAAATGTCATGTGCAAACTAAAAAAATTCTATAATCAATGTTAAATTATTGTACTTTATGAAACTGTCTCAAATGTAAATTTAGGGACAGTAGAAATATTTTCTACACAGATTATATGGAGATGAAGCTTGCGCTATGTACAAATATATATACCTTTATATTTGAAATAAATTTAACATGTCTTTCAACTATGTTTTTAAATCCTATGACAGCATTATCATAATTTTTGTTATAACATTTTTTTGTATCTGTACTCATTATTATGCTCACCTTAATATTTATAAAAAAAATATAAAATGTTTGTAAATATAAATATATAAAAAAGTTATTTTACATTATTTCTATACTAGAAGAAATTCATGGTCTATTGCACTTATGATAAAATATTGTTTTAGATTCTTCAGTAGAACCATCAAAAGGTATTTGCCTATAGGTGAATACTTTTCCTTTGCAATAAGAGCAACTTTGCTTAGAAGCATGCGAGCTGTCAAAATGTTTTTTTATTTCAGTATAGTTCCCAACAAGATCCAAATTGCACATATCACAATGTATTTGAATCTGTCTGAACCTTCCATGCACAGAATCCGTAACAACTCTATCATCTTCATTGTCACCACTATTATTGGGCATTTCCTTCGATGACATTTTATTTCTATAATAAAAATTATTTTAATTATTGAACTATTGTCACATTAGATAATATTATTACACACTTTACAATTACATTAGAGAAAAAACTTGTACTACCAAAACTTTAAAAGTTAAAAAGAAAATGATACACAAAAAATGTATGCATATTGAAAAAAAAGTACTTAGGATAATTTAAAAATTACAATCGCACATTATATTTTAATACAAAAATGTAAAATGTGCTTTGTATTATTAAAAAATAAAGTGCAGTTAATTTAATTATTTGAAATTTTAGTCTATGGGTTAGAAAATTATAACCTATAATTACTTACGTACAATTCTCTGCTATCGGTGATATTGTTCTGTTGCTTTTCAATGTGCAGTCTTTCTCTGGTATCAACTAATGTGAAGTACTGTTGGCTGTTATATTTATTTCACATGTATTATCACTAATTTTTCTAAAAGGGCACAATGCATTTTACAAGCCACTATCCTCTTAATCATAGAATGAACCATACGGTATAAATAATCTTTGATTCAATTTTATCATACCTACATTTATCTAATTTCTTCCAATTCCTTACTTAATAATAACTACTGCTACAAGTAGAGGTGAAATAATTGAATGTATAGACAAAGAAAAGTTATTATATATTTTCTTACAATCAAGTTTACTTAAATCTGGAATAAAGTGTGAACATAATTATACATGCTTATATAGGCTTTATTTTGAAATGTAACCCTATCAAGGAAAATACTAAGCACTTTAAATCCTGTACTAAGTAATAAAAGCAACGTAGTCCTTCAGGGTCCCGTGATTGATTAACATCCAATAAAGAACCAGTCTTTGAAGTGGTAAATGATATGTGTTCATCCCCAATTACAATCTCTAATTCTTGACGGCCAACTCGGTCAGGTTGTGGCCATAAAGAATCATCTTCTTGCATGATTTCAGAATCCTGAATGATCCTTTTCAGTTCCTCCATTACGCACTGGTGCACGTAAGCTTCTTTTCGAATCATAGTATCATTCTTATAATTTGAATTGTTTGCATATCTCAGTTTACCGTCCGGTCTAAATTCGAATTCCAGAAACTCATGACCGAATTTCCCCTTGTGACCGACGTAGTAACGTATGTAGAAGTCAGTGGACATCGTGTATTTTCAACGTTGATAAAATTTACACGCTGAATTTAATTCAATGGTTTCTTAATGACTGACGGTCAACTGAAAAGGAATAAATATTTCTGAAACCAGATTATCGAAGCCATAAACAGTAGTTGGAGGTTATTCACATACCTTTTTCTGTGTAACTATGATTATTTTCACTTCCTTTTATAATAAAGGAGTAATACAATATTCCTTTTGAATCAGACTGACTTTTGTAAGTCAGCAAGTACAAACAGTACACAAATTTCTACAAATGCATTGATTCAGTATGTTTATCACACACGTCCATTTGTATTGGCATCAAGACACGGTTCAGTTAATTATCAACGATGCTACTTCGTTAAGGCAGTTCACAAGTAATAACGTTTTCAGTTTATCTAGTGAGGCAAATATAATACAAACTGATTGGTTTAAGCTTGAGAGATTTTATTAAGATGGCGTTACAAAACTTCTGAATCAATTTTATTAAATGTTTGAATATCAATTGAAATAGTTTCACTATCTGATTGTTAGTGTATAATTTCAATTTAAAGATATAGAACAAATATTCTAAAACAATTAAAAAAATTGTTCGGCATAGTTTTTTTGTTTTGTACTTTCTATATTTACCATTGAATATTTCAGTATGAGAGAGAACTCTCACTTCTGATGATGATTCTTGTTGGAATGGGGATGTAGAATTAAGTTTGATCTTTCAGTACATATAAGAAGAAATAATATTATATGTATTATTTTTATCTAATTCTATTTATATATTAAATACCTATTTTTCTAATTGTTAGTAATTTAACTTACATTCTGAATTGATAGGAATATCTTGGAGAACATGTTGATTGAATACGTTAAGTTAAATAAAATTAATTTTAATGTAAAAAAATGACAAAAGATTTCACTTTATTAATGTTTAAATACTACCTTTTTAAAAATTAGTGTCACGTTGAAAATCATGATTCACATTGAATCTTAATTTCGAACAAACTTCGTCGCACTTGTCGCTGATCAGCTTTCGTAAGAGGACGTTGTCCAGTGGTCATCCGGTGACACCTGAATTGTCAAGATCTGTGCCACGCAATTGTCTCGAACAAATAATTTCAATCGTAACGAATAATCAAAATTTGTAGCTGTAATTTTAGACACTGCTCACGATGAGAATTGTTCACCGTGGATTCAATGGTGGGTGACACGCGCGAATGTTGAAAAATCCACACGCAAATCAGTGAGATGTTTACAGTGTTCACGTTGATGTATGTACCAAGGTAGTAAGCTGAAGGATGAAATTATCCTTCTCGACGAGTTCACATAATTCAAACTCGTCATAGCAATTACCCAGCCAAGGATTACCGATCGACCATGAATAAAGTTCATATGGATAAAAGACTGAACCAATTGCCAACCTGGCTGTGGACTAATTCAACTACTTTACCACCAATCTACAAGATGGTATGGGAAGCAGTACGAGAAGATAAAGTCAGATCTAATGGAATGCAAACTGAGCTACTCGTTGACACCAACAAAGTATTTGCCTTGTTGCTCACTAGTCAGCTACCCACAGAAGTTCTTGGACACATATGGAACTTGGCAAATCAAAAATATGCCGGTCAGCTCACAGAGCAGGAGCTGTATATTGTTCTTGCTCTTGTCGCAGCAGCACAGGCTTCTTACACTTTCAATAGTTTGGATATATTACATCTACTTCCGTTTCCACCTACACCATACTTAAATATAGAATGTTTAATGAATCTGCAGCCAGTAACACAATTGAATTCAGCAGCTAAGTTTCAAAGCCTTAATGATAATACAGAAGTTAGTTTCATTGGCCCAGATGGAAGATATTCATCGGAAGTTAAAGGAAAAGCAAAATTTCATCAACACAGTATCATATCTTCCGATTTAAATACACAAATGACAAATAATGTACCTGGAAAAATTACTTCTTTCGATACTAAGTCTCACATGTCTTCTACCGCTGTATGGGATGCGAACAATACATTTAAAGAAACGAAACAAGCAACAAACCGTTTTCAGTTAGATTCCAAGCATTCATCTATGGCGGACTCATGCGATGAGTTCTCTGAGTTTCAAAGTGCTCCAATTCCTAACATTCCAAGCGTTCCCATTTGGGACACAAAACAAGGCTCTGCAATTGGTAGCAGACTAGCAAATCATAATTTAGGTGTTAAGAAACCTGTAGAAAAGTCAAAGAAGAACAACATAAATGCTAAATCTTTACACAGTACTGTTCACACAAAACTTTCAACTGCACCTTTACACTTAACACCTCAGAATAAAGATCAGCCTACTATGGAATGTTTAACAGAACTATTTCCTAAATGTACAATAAAAAGTCAATCTAAGACAGTAATACTTAAGGATACAGTGATAAGAAATAACGATCCGCCCAAGGACCATAGTGAAAATATTAAAGATCAGATAAGCACAGAAGTTATAAATTTGAATAGTGATAAAGATGTTTCAAGCAAAATAGAATGGTCAGAAAAGGTAACAAATTCTTTGAACATTACTCTGTTTATAATTGCACGATTTTGTTTGTTAATATTAAACAAATTTGTAGGTTCCATCAGGGAAATCAGAGTCTAATCCACAGGACCTAATGAATCTTCAGCTTATTGACGATAAATATAGTGCCTTGCGTGCATTGGTTCAGGAAACAACTGTGTCAACAGAACCAAATTCAAACGCAAGTCATAACAATCAATCGACCGACGAATTTGGAGAATTTATATCCGCAGAACAACCTGCTAATAATACTTCTGTCTCGAACACTATAGATACTGATAATTACACCGACATGCTTACAGATTTTGAATTAAAATCTAACAGTAATATAAATGCAACAGATTTTAATATCACGCCAGAAATCTCTGAATCGTTCGACAATCTTAAATTCGAGGATACTGTAGAAGAACGCTCATTAGAAATGGGTAAATAATATTCTTGCTTGTATCATTAAGTTTTCTTAATTTATGTACAAAAGAGAATGATAATAACGATGATCCATTTTAAGGGAAAGCTCTTCAAAAAGAAGATGCCATATCAATTAATAGTATAGAATTCATGAATGGTGCACCAAACACACTGACTCGATCAGGATCTGTGCCTAGTTTAGATCTTAAGTCTTTCTTACCTTCAAATGCAGAGGAAGAGCAAGTGATCGATGCTACACATCAGGTATACAGATTTTTCATCATAATTTTAAGTATAAACTCGCATGTGTAATTTATAATACATGTATTCTTGTAGTCAGAATATTGGGAATGGAAGCAATGCATGGAAAGTTGCGTACTACTATTACAAGTAGCTGCAAATATATTTACAAATATTAGCTCAGAACTCGTTTTACACGAGATACTAAATTCAGCACAGGGATATAATTTTCTTTGCAGTAAGCATCACATTGAGAATATGAAAATATTACAAGAAATTCACTTATTTTATGCGATAATTTTTTATGTTCTTTTTCAATAGACTTGGCCGAAGTTGCAGCAGTTTGTAGACGCGTTAATTTCTCATACAAGGAAATGGATATTAATATAATAGGATTTGATGAGTTGCTAATGGATATTGACCGGATTTGGGCGGAAATGGAACCGTTTTATGCAAATATACCGGTTAGTGAGAATATTATTATGTAAAACGTTTCGTATATTATAGTAATTGAGACGTTTAATATAAAAATTGACGAATAATGTTTTTCATGCCTGTGCATAAAAATTTACAGATTGTTACAGAATTACCAGCTTGGCCTTTGCATCAAGGAGAGGCAATTTGTTGTTCTCTTTGCTTAACAGTTATAACTAGTGACAGGGTAGTGTATAATGAGAATAATTATCACGTAACTTGCGCAAATTTATGGCTTAATTGCGTAAACAGTCATTTGCCGGTTATGCGGCATCCGTCTTTCTATTCTCACTCGAACATATGTTTAGGTAATAATCATATTTGATACTAATTCGCATAAAAACAAAAAGAGCTTATGTTCAGAAAATTTTAAATTACACACAGCAACTTATTACACGAAGGATTCGTAGAGAATAGGGGCAGATTAACATTAGAAAGAAATGGATTCAATGCGAATTGTACATATACTCAAAATCTGAACATTTTCAAGATCTTACAGACTAGTCTATTAAAAATATTATTGTACAGACAGTGAAAAAAGGCTAGAGGGATATATTATAATATACATATATTAATAGTCCATTTGAATAGAAAAGTCTTGGAAACGTCTTACAGAGTCCTAAGTATAGTCAGAAAAGGGTTGAACACATAAACCTGAACAAAAGTTCATATCAATCAAATCGAGTTAATATTTTCGAGAAGATCTTATTAAATTCATAGTGAATTTCGAAGCAAGATTAAAATTAAAATATTATTCTATTATATAATATTACAATAAAGTATAGTAGTGATCTTACATTTACAAGTTCAAAATTATCGTTGACTCGTATCGCGGGGTCTATATACTATTCCTCTGCTTTTCATCTCTCTTATAACACCTGCTGGCAATCGTCCCGATACTGATATTGCATATACACCCTTGCAAAATCGATCTGCAAACGAAGAATCTCAGTTGCAATAACAAGCTTTTTTGTAATTGGCAAGGGGTTTCACTGATCAACTCATTTTAGTTTAACCATGAAACAAGAAGAAAGCATTATGTATAAAAAAAAGAGATTACAACATATGTTAATACACATTAAAATAGAATCAGGTGTACGCACATGGGCATGTTCCTTGATAATTATACATATTATCATACGTATTAGTAAAAATTCTGTATAAATGTACAAATAGTATTTAACATTAAGAATCTCAAAAGCAAAGGAACTTATTCAATTGCGAATATGGATACTACATTGTTTTGTATTAGCTACATTGTTTGTATAAAAAAAATATTGGCTTTGAAATTTGTACAAAATGCTGCCTTCAAATACATACACAGACTTAATGAAAACATGATTTACTATTGTTGTCATTTGCACTGCCAAAATGAACAATTAGAAGGAAAAAAAAGAAGTTCAAAATGTTGAGAACTCGAACATTCAAAAATTTTAAATGTCAAAATAATGTAGGACAGAGGAGATAACAGATTATATTGATTTACTATAAGGCAATGTAACTGTTATAATTTTGTAAAGGTGTACAAGAATAAAGAGTAACAATATTTCTTTTGCTTAAAGTTAACTCAACGCATACAAATATAACTTTGTTGCTTACTTATTCTTTGCCACTTGCAAACCCAACTGTCCTCTGGACTCATTGCAGCAATCATACTGAAAATAATGTATAAAAGAATAGTTAAAAAAAATCCATATTTATGTCAAAAACCTATACTGCATTTTTTATTTTCTAAGTAACTTACCCATCGAAATTAGAACTTGTACAGTCAAAAACGTTGTCCTTGTTATTTTTCATTCGTAAAAATTCATCACAATTGTCGCAACCGTCAAATTCGAATTGATCGAACGTCTATAATCGAAACGTAATATACATTAAGCATTTCTATTATATGAAAATTACACTATAAAACCCATAAACATACCTTAACCAAAGAACAGACCAAACACGCTCTTAGTCCTCGTAAGTCTTTTGGAACGGTTTCCATTGATGTAATATTATATTACTAATATAAGTTTAAAATAATATATTTTACGATAAATTTGTGATTCGTAATTCCGTTTAAATTTTAAAAACAGATGGAAATACCAAACCAAAGTCAACTGACAGTATGAAAGTATGTTTACATCCCAACTTCAAGCTTCGTTCCTATTCTACAAGATGGAGTGACTTTTCAAAAAAAAAGGTTTTCAACTCCATTCTCATAAAACGATACTGAATAAATTTACATCATGAAAATACACAGTTATACTTTTGTTTATCATTCATGAATTCGAGTATTCCCAAACTGAATTAATTATTATATAAATTCTTCGTTCATGTAGTTGATGGAATTTAAAACATATAATTAAATCTTTGCTTGAAACGTAATCGATTATCGATTTCATAGAAACTCTCCATGGACTATAGTGTTTTTTTGTTACCACTATCATGATTTAAGAACCTAGCAGTTAATGATGCACTAAACGCGGGAAACATAGCGTTGTGGGTACGGGTGTTCGTTGCGCAGATGATACGACGCTGGGTTTTTGTAGAATCGGAAATTGGAAATATTCAAATATTTATTTCGTAAATATCATATTTTCGGAGTAGAAGGAGTAATTTGCTAGTTGCTCACTTAACGGCCGATTACCGTTACTAGTTTTTCTTCGTTTGATTCTTCTGACTTGCGTCTGTAACGGCCACTATCATGAAACCTGGAGGTGGTGCGAAGGTACCTGGCGCCAAAATTATTCCGGCTGAGGTTAGTAATTAAATGAGATTCTCTTCTTTGTATTATATTTATTAAATTTCTTGTGATTACTTAAAATCATTGGTTCGATATCGATCGTGCCAGTATTTCCACATCCTTAACAATCTCATTAACGTGCAGTATACACATCACGTATCAGTAGTTGGTTTTCGAGACTTTTATTTAATATTTTAAATTTTATACAATTCATTGTTTCAACATGGCTCTATCCTATTTCATACGATGTGATTTCAACATTATTTCAATTGATTTATTTCTATTTATGAAATATCCATGTAGCACTGTGTTTATGCTAATTAATGGCATTTAAAGGCTGCAAGGTATATTATGTACTTTTCTCTTTTACTAAAACAGGATAAGGTCAGAAAGTCTTTGCACGTTTTGCAGCCAGCAGCCACTGACAAAGAAAATTTAGTTGGTGGTGGGAGGATGCTTAGATCTGCTTTGTCTACAAAAGAGGCACTTAAACCGTAAGTAAAACTTGTATGCTTTTTAATAGAACATGTTATACAAATGGTTATAAAAGTAAAAGTACTTCTTGAGTATCTCACGCAATGATGGTTTTACATTTTAGTGAAGTGACAGAAAAATCAAAACACGATGCTACAAAACGTAAAAAAGTTACTCTCAAAGATAAAGCTGTCCAAACTGCAAGAGGAGATAAGATTAAAATAGAAGTTGAGGATTTAACATCTGAAGGTATTATCAGTTAAACAAACAGAAAGACAGATGTATTCTATTTTTACTTATTTTAAATATATTTCATTCTCTTTCATAACAGCTGGACCTAGTGAAAATTATTGGGAGGTCTTAGCAGAAAGGCGAAGGATAGCACTTGAAGATGCTTTAGAAGAAAATAAAGAGCTATCCGATCGTGTGGAATCACTAGAAGAAGAGAATCGCGTTTACAAGGAAATGTTGGACGAGTCCAGAGCTCTTGTTGAAGTCCTTCAGGTATTTCTAATGACTATCTCTGTTTGCAGTGTTTAATTTATCCTGAACATTCAATTGAACATAATATTTGTTCCAGGAAATGCTTGGAGAAGACAGAAATGATATAAACAATTCTTTGGAAGATAGTACTTTGTAATTTAATATTTGTGTAACAAGTGCCAATTCTGGTGCCTTATGAATTAATATATAGGAATAAGTGTCTTCATATTGGAGGCATTATAATGCTCTCGTCATGGACATGGCGTGCAGCATAGCAAAAAGTCTGAGTAAAACTTCGTTGAATGTAAAATAAAAGAGCACCTATACCTAAATTAGTTATATTTAATATCAGTGTCATTTAAATTTGTAAACGAAACGAAATCCATTTGTAATTGCATATGTATATGAAGTAGCACTATGGCCGTTACGTCGAAACGCATTTACCTCATAAAGTTTTACTTATATTATTACGTACATATATATAGACAGAATTTTAATAATGATTAATAAACAGGTTTTCTAAAATTCAATTCTACATCGATACCCTCTGCTTGACTTTAAATTTAGTGCTTATTTAATTCTTTCAGTAACCATCCAGTATACTGAATTTACCATAATCGTCTAAAGGACTTCAACAGAACTCGTTCCAGGGGAGTAACAGCATCAACGAAGAGATTGTTAATATCACGTATTTATTTCACAAATCTTTGGCATAAAACACCTTGAGTTTCATTGAAAAAATATCAACGGTAATATCGGTTTCGGCAGCAAATGACCAGTGTTTTCGTCGACACATTAGTCACAGAGCACTGCGTGTTCGAGGAAGCCGTTATCTACTGCACCATCATCGTAAACCTTAGCGGAAAGTAACAAAAGTTCGGAAGGCTGCCCAGAAGTCGTGCGTGAATAATTTATTGGACACGTTACTGAATGCTGAACACGCAAAAGCGAACGTTTACGTTATTCACTGTTCTCGCAACGGAGGGCTTCGCTTGTGAGTGTACTTTTTTCATCTTTTCTTTTGTGTTTTGTTTTTTTTCCTATTTTTTTTTATTATCTCGGTCTCGCGTCGGGGGATGTGACCGTTTCCTCTTTAATTACCAATTAAACGGATAGCAGGACCGTCTCGTGGGAGCCGGTGAACGTCGGGTTTGCACTGCGAAACGCTATCGAGGAGCGCCAAGTTTGTCAGTCCTTCTAATCCTCGTCCTTGAAGCGACGGTAGATGGACTGGACGTAGGTGAAGACGCACTTCCAGTCTGGTTTTCGCATCATCACCATGTCCTCGACGTCGAGCAGCGGCGCGATGCCGGCGAGTTCGCTGCAAGGTACATTTTAAAGGTCAGACCTTATCACAATTCGTTCTCCGATCCCCTAAAAATATCAGCGACTAAACAATGGAATGAATGATCGTACAGCTACTACAGAATTTCCGTTGTTTCAGATGCCACGGTACAACGGGTATAGATCCAAGGATCATCAGCCAAGCAAACAATGAAAAACCACTGAAAATAGTGACGAGTCGACTCCTCATCTTCAGTGCTACTTGACAAAAGTAAAGGATGATCTGTCGGGAAAGGAATTCGCCCGAGTGTCCGCGGCCTATTAAGCAAGTACCAGAAGCATCTGAATTCAACGTGTAAACAATGATTCAACGACTCGGTTTTCAGGAACTGCGCTGTGCGTACTCGGCTTTCGTAAACGCCAGTTCGAAGTTCATTCTGCGGTTCTCGGGCCGTAGAGAATAATAGTCGAACGCTTCCGGTCTGAAGTGGTGGAGCAGAGCGCAGAACGCCAGTCCGTTGTTCCAGCTTGTGGAGAAGTTGTCCAGCTGCACGTTCTGCAACGAGAGAGAGAGAGATATTGGGGATAGACGGAGAGGCACGTGGTGCGCGCTAGGCGTTTCGGGGAACGGTGTCGCAACCGCGGAACAGCAGCTGCGGATCAGTTTTACCCGGTGACACGCAATTAACCGGCGTTTCTGTAAATAACCATTTTACAACGCGGATTTACCTCGTACTCTTTGGTCTTGGAACGGCACCACGCCAGTAGCCTCTCTTTTATTTGGGCCGCGTTGTCCCTCACCGCTGGCTCGGTAAACTTGAATCGAAACTCTGTTGCCGGTGACTTTACGGGACTAAATATAGAAAGAAAAGGCACGCGTTAAGCTTCTGAAAGAACCGGCACCCCCGAGCTACGCGGATTTGCAACTAAATGCGAGCATGCGTGCGAACCCTGCTGTTTCTGTTTACTTACAAAGGGTGGAAATAAGGAATACCGTGTGCAGAAGCGTTTGTTTCATGTCGACTCGAATAAGAAAGTTTCTGTAGATCATTTCTTGTCAAATGGAATTGTAACCGTTTAACCCTTTGCGGACGAAGATTCTTTGAAATATAGAAGTCAGCAGATCGAGCTAAATTATATACTGATTGCTTAGATAATTGCAAAAGGGAAACTACGTATTAGTCTCTTGCTGTTTTAGTAATTAAATCATTTGTCTGCGACTTAGTATTGCAAATATGAAATCAAAATTCGTCTGCAAAGGGTTAACACTAAAACTACCAGACGGGTTTCTTCTTTCTGCAATTATTAAAAAGATAACAGATGAGACATTATCAGAGAAACTGATTTACCAATACGCAAACTGAATGGTAAAGTAATTAAAGTCTCAATAGATGCACTTTTGACGTTTCTACAGAGGAATTCCAAAAAGTCAATTTAACTGCTGGGTAGTTTTAGTGTTAAGTATCACGGTATTCCGGTGATGTCAATGCGTCTTTGCTTTGTGTATTCCCAGCGTGATGTTTGTCTGAACTGTTTGGACGTCGGTAGTGTGTAGTAAATTTGATACGCAATAAAACGGATTGTATAGATAAGTAGCATCGAGACCGTGATGTTCTAATGTTCTTAAATGGACGTCTACGTCTACCAAGCGAAAATAGTTCGCCGATGAGTCAGTAATCATTGAGAACAGTTGAAGAGGAAGAGTGATGCGTTATAAACAAGCGGCGATCGTAAATTGTTTTTAATTACCTCGGTGACGAAGCGGCGCTATTTTGTCTGTCGAGTTCACGAAACTTGGCAAACGGCGATAGCGGCTTCTTGCGGGCTGAAAAACGAAGACGCGATTTTAAGCAAGCAGGAGAACCGATCAGGATCGTGTAATCGTCAGCGCAAACGTTAGGGTTTTATCATTGATCACGCATTCTGTCATCGGACCAAAAGAAAAACCAAAAAGTTTGTTAATCATCGCTCTATGCCTATGTTTCGAAAGAAAAACCAACGTTTGTCAATAAATCGCTTCGAATGTGAGAATTATTAGAAGGATCTGGCAGAAAAAAGACAAAAAAAAGAAGAAAAAAAAACAGACACCTTTCGCTTCTCAACCTCGTCGCGATTCCTTGGTCCATCGAATCAATTCTTTTGTTTTTTGTTTTCGTTTTGTTCGTACGCAAATTAACCATTTTTTCTCATCTTGTTGCAAAGGACAATCGAACCAACGGGAACGGGAAGCATCCGTCGAATCGACGACGATTAATCGCAAACCGTTCCGAACCGATAAAGTTCGAAGAGAAAAGGAAACGGGATACTATTTACGATTCGATCGAGACGAACTCATCTTTCAGTTAACGCGAGCTGCAACGAGGCGATGACGAAATCGCTCCACGAGCAAAAACAGCGTGAGATAAAAGGAAAAGAAAATCATTAATGAAGAATTAAAACACGCGGAGCTTCGTTCAGCCGAAAGTAAATGAACAGAGAGAAACAGAGAGAGAGAGAGAAGAAAAGAAACCCAAGAAAAACGTTAAAAAGGCTGGTGTGCTCGTATAGATGGTCTAGGGATGGGTCGCTGGAACCATCGAAACCTCGAAACGTTTAATACGAAAAAGCTTCGAGCTTCGACAATACAAAAACTCGCATTTCTCTCGTGGAACACTCGAAACTGATAATAAACTGATAATAAAATCAGTGCTAATATAGAACAAAGAATACCCCTTGCTGTACAATGTCGAGTGAGACTCTCGATGGAGATCTCTAGACTAACTGAACAATCAATGTTCATTACCCACGAATCAAAGCAAACTGTTTCGCTATTATCAATGTGTTACCTTCAAATGAAATTTCCACTTGAAGTAAAATGTTTCTTTCAAACTGTCGATAGTAAAACATTACACGAGCTAAGTAACTAGTACGAGATTAACATATTAACAATTAAATCAACATACGTTTTCATATCGAATCATAAAATCTAAAAACGGATTCGTTTACTAAAATATTGCAACTACGAAGATTGCTACTGAAATAAACACTGGCCACGAATACGTCAAGTACACAGAATTATAATAAATAATAGATAAAGGGAATTAGATTAGATCTAAGAATAAACAAACTGTCAACATTCCCACTGCAAAATAAGATCAGTTTCGAAAGCTCCAACAGTTCCGACAGCTCGCGAAGCTTCAATCACGTGTTTCCAGAGAATTCGAAATTAACATCGGACCCATCCCTAAATGTTGCTCGAACAAAATCCTCCCCCGGCGGCCCCGTGTGCAGCGGGTACGCGTGCGTGCGAGCGATCGCACACCCACACAGCAGGCCACGCACCGGTACCCGCGTGGACACCAAAATGGCGGCGCAGTTTCTCGGCCACGCTGGATTTACAATTCGGCAAATACAGCCCCAGAGAACCACGCCAGGAGGAAAGATACCGCGCCGTGGTTATTCCGCGAATAAAGCGTTTGGAAACTTGGCTGGCCCGTGTCCCGAATGTTTACAATCTCCAAATAAATGCACGTGCGCCGGGACGCGGCTATTTTTGCGCCGATAGAGGACGAATTATATTCTCGTCGATCGAACGGTGATTTGCGATCGCCGGGGCTGCTCCTCGATGGAAACGGAGATCGACGGGAGAGAGAGGAGAAAAGACAAGCGGAAAATCGCTCCCTCCGAGGAGAGGAAACCGGGGAGACGGTTTCCGGGCTCGTTGGACGAACAGATCGCGACCTTGACCTCTGAGGTCGGACCGAGGCGTTAACACTGGAACTAATTGAATCGAGTTCGTTTGTAGAAACGATTTTGTACGTGTTCCACGAGATTTCGATGGATTTTCTGGATATTAGCGAATTCAATGGTTAACCCCTTGCCCTATTTATTTCTCAACCGAGCTATAAAAGAGTTATTGTCAATGATTTAGTAGAAACAAAGGAATCTTATACATATTCTATGTCTACGTTTGCTACAAACGTTAGAAGTTGATAGACGAGTAATAATTTATGAGAAAAATAAATACTATTAGATTTTCATCGCGAGTCTGACATGTTATAAGGCAAGGGGTTAAAGAAGTTTAGGGTAATCAAGATATTAATTATCAAATAATCACACGAACATCATTCCTAATCCAGTAGTTCTAGTGTCGCTGCAACTAGTTCAGAGGGAGCATTTTTCCAGTATTCTAATACTTCCTAGACTATCTGCATAACTAAAGTTCTACGTAGCTGAAGCTGCGATGTTAATAACGCGTCGGTGCGAAAATTACTGGTGTAACGACTCGTGTAACAAAACTTCCTCTCAGGTGAATTCTGTTACAATTGCTGATCGTTATGCTGAATTATTCAAAGAAAATCTGTTTATTGCACGTCGCCGATACGAACTTCGTAATTAGCGCACCTCCGCGTCGAGTCTACTTTGAAATTGCAAGCGTCTTTGATGTCTTCAATGTCTTTGACGTCGATCTCGGATCACCCGGCCACCGATCTTCCGTCTCCGCGAGGAGTGTCGGCGGCGGCGAGCAAAGATAACGGTAACCGTGTGTGCACGCGTGTGTATCTGTATATGTTGTGCGTGTCTGAGTGTGTTCGAGCGTGTGCAGGTGTCGCGTGTCGCCTCTAATAAGGTTTTCTACTTCGCGCCAGTTCGCGAAGGTGCTACGTTTGTTAAACTCGTGCAGAGTCCGTAATGGTGCAAGCTAACACGCTACTGCGCGGCAAAAAAGGATCAACAAAGATGAAGGGCTGTGACTCACTGCTTTATTCGGGGTTTGGCACGACCTTCTAGCACGACTCTCAACGTCCGTCCGCAAAACGTGTTCGCAGCGCGCGACTCGAGGCTTATTAAAAGAAGAACAAGAAGAGGAAGAAGAAGAAGAAGAAGAAGAAGACAAAGAAAAAAAAGAGAAAAGGAGTAAAAGAAACAAAGAAAAAAAATAATAGCAACAACAATGTCAACGAAAAGAACAAGGAGAGAGAAAAAAAAAGGACAGAAAGATTGGAAAAGCACACGCGCCCCCTTCGTGCCCGAACGAGAACGCGAATCTCTGCGATGCATTCAGTCTTGTTCCCTCGATCGTTCCAGCGACCCCTTCGGTCGCCGACGACGAAAGATCGCCGATCCTTGTTGCTCCTGCCGAGGTGTCCTGGGAACTTAAACAACGCCTCTCTCGATTCTCCGCCCGCCGGATCCCGGCGCGCGGTTCCTCTCGTCCCGGTCCCTTCGCCAAGAATATCTCAGTCCCTTAATTCTAGCATCTCCTCCGTTCTGTACAGTCACGTCTATGGCACTCGGTTCTCGCGGCGAACGTTTCACAACGCGACAGAGGAACTAAGAGACTAGACACACGGGAGGGAGGAGGAAGATACTTCGCGACGCTCGTTGCCGAACGATTCTTCCTCTTCGACATCGTTACTATCACCATCGTTAACATCCTCATCATCATCCTCATCATCATCATCTTCATCATCATCATCAGCATCATCATCTTCAAGGAGCGACCGGCTGGACCAAGCGGAACGGTCCCAGCCAAGGTAATCGCGGCTGATTCCCCGGCAAGTCGGGGACGACAGAACGACCCTCGGTCAGCATTGATGGCGGACATCGTTCCTGGTCGCCTCTTCGAACAGGTCGTCGAACACCTTGTCGACATCCGCGGTGTTCACGTTCAACAGCGGCGCCTGCTCGCTGGGTATCACCAGTCTCAGCCTCTCGTCGGGGATCCCCGTCATCGTGCGGCTCCGGGACAGGCCCACCATGGTTTTCTGCAGCATCCTAGGCGACCGCCGATTCTTATGGTCCTTCGTATCAACAGGCTCTGCAGGGCTGTCGAAGTACTGTCTGATCTTGTCCTCCATCTTCTTCACGCTGTCGGCCATCGAGGACGCCTCGAACTGCTTGGACCGCAGCTTCTGAGACGACGGCGACCTCGGTTTAGGCGGCTTGGGGTGCGACGGCAGCTTCGACGGCGTAGCTACAGGAGCGTTCACTTTGGGAGCACGGGGGTAGCTATTGGACAGAGCCAGCTGGTGCCAGGACTCCGACTTCGACAGCACGATGGACCTGGACGGTTTGTTCGCGCAGGAGACCAGGTACTCGTCGCTGGAGTCGATGGCCACGCCGTTCGGTATCGGCGAGCGTTCCTTCTGGATCGGCTTCGGCGGACTATTAGGCGACAGCTCGTAGGCCTCTCTCAGCGCGCCGACCCGGTTCGCGGTGACCGGACCCGGAGAGTGAGCCCTCTCGGGTTTCTTCTGGGGCACCGGGGTCAGGTACTTCCCGTACTTGGACGCCACAGGGCCCGGCGGGCGGTCGAAGTTCGCTGGTTGGTTGAAGGCCTGACCGCTGTGACTCGGAGCCGGTCGATTCTGGTTCGAGAGCTGATTGAAGGCCTGAGGCAGGACACTCGGCGGGCTGAAGCTGGGCTGGTCGAAGCTCTGCTGGCCCGGGTAACTCTCCGGTTGGCTGGATGGCTGAGTGAGAGGCTTGAACTGGTTCGCGTAGTTGTCCGGTTGGCTCGAGGGCTGATGCTTGAACTGACTCGGACTCACGGAGGGGTGCGGCGGCTCGTCGTTTAAGGACGTGATCTCGTTCTGCAGGCGCCGGACCAGGCTCTGCTGCAGCAGGTTGTGTCTGCGGATCTCGTCCTCGGGCGTGGCGGTCTCGCTGGTGGCTGGCCTGGACCTGGAGGACCACTGCGACGGGGACGGCGTCGAGGAGGCTCGCGAGTCGACCAGCATCTCCTCGGAGCGGGGCTCGGGGCTGTCGACGGACGAGGCGACCGTGGCGATCGCGCAGGTGTAGCGCGTCACCACGCCGGTGTCCGAGCTGATGTCCTGGTTCTGGATGTTCTGGTCGTCCAGGAACGTCGAGCCTTCCACGGGCCAGTCGGCTTTCTCCGGCACTTCCGGCTGGTCGTCAGACACGAAGGAATGATCCTCCACGTTCCCGTGATCCTCTATACGCTGGAAACCTTCGTACCTCGGGTCTGCGACTCCAGGCTGCTTCTGGTAGCTCTGGCTAGCCTCCTGGTGCACGCTCCGGTGGTCGTTGGCTTGCCGAGGACTCAACGCGTCTGGAACCGTGCGATAGTTCTGGTTGTGGTCCAGCACGAACCTCTGAGGATCAGGATGGTAAACGTTGCTCTCCAGGTTGGTGTTAACGTCCGCGTCGTTGGCCGCTCTCGGCTTCTCCAGGTCGGTCGTCTGCACGGACGCGTTGCTGCAAGCCGTAGATCCCTTGGAGATCTTCGGCGCCACTTTGAACGAGCGTCCTTCGTCCTGGTCCTCGTTGGCCCCGGTCTGCACTGCCACCGAAGAGCTACCTCTCAACGTAGCGTCCGGGTAGCGGGGCTTCTGATTCTCGAACGCTCTCGCCTTGATCGCCTCGAACGCGCTTCTGGGAGCGAACTTCTCCTTGGCGCTCTCCCGGCGGTCCGGCTGCTGATGGATCCGAGGGCTCTGCTTCTCGGGGATCTTGAAGGAGATCTTGCCGTCCACCACGCCGGGCAGCCTCTGGCTCTCGAACTTCCTCGCGTCGACGGTGCTCTTCCCGACGAACGGCGCGAACTGCTTGCAGAACGACTTGTAGTCGATGCGGCCGTTCTCCGTGATCGTGCCGTTCGTCTTCTCGAGCCACGGCGGCTTCGGGAACGCGGACTTCTCCTGGTCCTCGATCCTCGGCTTCGCCGGCGTCTCCTTGTCGAACATCATCCTCGCCTTCTCCTTCAGCGTGTTCGTCGGCACGGGCGCGGCCTTCGGCCAGTGGTACGACGGAGGGACCTTCGACGACGCGGCGGACTTCTCCGTCTTCTTGAACGGCGACACCGGCGACTTCTCGATCTTCTTGAACGGCGAAGACGGCGCGTGCCGGAAGCCACCGGTGTCCTTCACCGTGGAGCCGTAGCTCCTGGAGTCCGACTCCGCTCCGTAAACCTGCGTCTGCGCGGTCCCGGGGAACATCTTGTTCGCTCTGTCCTTCAGCGACGGCCTGTTCTCCCTGTCCTCGCTGCCGGTCGGCTTGTCGAAGGTCGTCTTGATGTTGGAGAACCTGCTGTTCCAGTTCTTGTTCGCCAGCGAGGCGTCCATCTTGGCGAAGCCGAACGGCTTGTACGGGGCCGCCGCGTTCGCCGGCGCCTCGTTCCTGTTGATCAGCGCCAGGAACTTCCTGTCGTTCTCCGTCTTCGGCTGCAGCGTCGGCACCGCGGTGCCAGGACTCAAACCGGCCTTGTCGCCGACGTTGATCGGCCTGCGCAGAGAGACGCAGCCGGAGTTCTCGCGGCCGAGGCTCTCGGCCTGCAGCTTCAGGTAGCTGGGTATATCAATAGTGTTCGCCCGCTTGATCTTCGTCTTCTTCGCGGTGAACTTGTTAGCGGCCGGGTACCTGCTGCCCGCCAGCTCCGCTCGCTGCCTGAGCGCCGCTGCCAGCTTGCTCACGCGACTTCTGTCGTCACTCTCGTTGCTCGCAGCACTCTCACTCTCCGGGTAGTTGTACTGAATCATACCCTCGCTCTGCTTAGCGTCCTCGGGCTGGGCCACCTTGTAGCTCTCCCTGATCTCCTTGTTCTTGTCCTCCAGCACCTGCCGCTGGTTGATAGCGTCCTTCACGCACTTGTCGCGAACCTCCTCGGGCTTCTTCTCCAAGCTGGCCTCGTTGGCTTGCTCCTTGTCCTTCGAGGGCGCGTCCTCGACGTACGAGCAGCCCGTCCTCTCCTCCTCCAGCCACTTCCTAGCTTTGGCCAGCTCCTCCGCGGACACGCCGATGGTGTGTCTCGTGCCTCTGCGTCTCCTGCTCAGAGAAGTGGAAGGCAACACCGCTGGCTTCTCGGTTGGCTCCTCGGTCACCTGCAGCCTGGACAACAGACTCGAGACCAGCTTCAGCAGGTGCAATTTGCTACTTGGGTCGGAAGCAGCGCCGTTTCTAGCTAGTGCTGCTACGTCGATCCGCTCCAGGGTCTCGCGCAGCCGCGATAGGGCGGTCTGGATGTCGGACAAGAGCAGGTCCTCCAGGAACTTCAGGTCCTTCCTCAGCTCGGGCCCCTTGCAGTCCACCAGCACGCGTTCCATGGAGTTTCGCAGACGCTGGTCCTCCTCCGAGTCGACCCCGGAGTCCTCGGGCACCGGCCGAGCCGGCTGCTCGCTGCCCGACGTCAAAGAGTGCTCTAGCACTGTCCGCAGACGCTCTACCAGGACTGGCAGCGAGTTCCACTCGGCCGCCGCCGACGTCCCCGCGCGTTCTCCATCGCAGGCCGGCGGCGCAGCGTCGGCCGGATCCTCTCCCGGCGAGCTCGCGTCGTCGGCGGACAATGACGAAGGTGCCGGGGTCGTTTCCGGCGTCGCACGCGCTGAAAAAGAAACGAGACGAGACGGGGGTTGAACCCTGGGCCACCTGAGCGGCTGCCTTGAGGGGCGCGAGAGCGACGGAGCCATTCCGCGCAGAAGACACGCTTCTCTAGGTTCCGCCAGCCTTCCGTTACTCGATTTTCTTACTTTCTCGGCCGGCTCCTCGTTTTGGTTTCGTTCGATCGCTCTTGTTGCTCGCGCTATGCTCGTTTCGAGCGCGGCTCGCCTTCTGGTCTCGCCTACGAGCCGCGGCTCGGCGACATTCGATCGGCGTTTTCGGTTTGCCGGAGATATCGAACGTTCCGGGGTATTTATACACGGTTCGGCCGGCCGATCGAATGTCCTCGAACGGCGCAGACTGCGGATCCGCGGCTGGACTTCAGCAATGAGATTTGATGAGATGATACAGTTTAATGGAGCTGGCACGTCTCGATACAGTTCATTGCACGGGTATCCGCAGTCTGGGTGTAGCTTGACGCTGGAACTACCAAGTACCATTATTGCAAGTTTGATGGATATACAATATTATTATAAGAGAAACAAGGTAATGGAAATAACGGAATCTCATAGGTAGTTCCAGCGTCGATGTTCTATGACTACTTGTAAGGTCCGTCTAATAGGCGAGTGTCGATTGATTTCAAAGTGAATTAGAATCTTTTATTAAATTACGTTAAATTCTCCCCCGATGGATGATCCATCTTCCCCATTGAGAATCGTCGGGAATTCGTTCGCCGTCACTCGGGAATTAAACGGGCCAAATCGAAACGCGGTTACATGTCAGCGGCGTTCTCGAGATCATTCATTCCGGTTACAGTCACACGTGAACGATCGCCGTTACACGGGCGACACAATGGCCAGGGGTTAATTAGACACGGTCGGACGAGAAACGGAAGAGCAGAACGTCCGACGGGTTTTCGCGAGGCCGAAACCGACGGGGCCGGCTCTCTGCGAGTTGACCGGCTATCGCGCGCTCGCTCTTTATTTAAAACCCACCGGATTCTCCGCGGGATTTATTTTCGGTCGCTCGTTCAACGCCTCGCAGCTGCCCGCGTGCGAGCGTGACGGACTGAGGAGACGCGAACCGAGAATCGGTTGCGAGGTAATTCGAGGATGGATGGTCCACCAGGTTTCTTTCGTTCGTGATTGATCATTGTTCGCGCGCGACCTGTACCCTGATACTTGACTCGTGTCTCCCTTGAGGGAGAGAACTCGAGGTGATCCGTGGATCTTCTGGATCTAACCTGCGCTCGAAGGTTTGCGGATCGTTCGTCTTTCTTTATTCTGTTGTGCACGCTATTGTATTTAGTGTCATTTATATTTATAGTGTGTGTGATACTATATGTATAATAGTAGTTTTATTTATATTTGTATTTATTACTGTATATATATATTAATAATATTAATATTAATATTATATATATAATATACTATATGCTATATACTATATACTATATAGTATTAATATAATATATAGTAGTAATAATATTATTATATATATAATATTTTAATATAAATTAAAATATATTACAATATTATTACTATATTATATATAATAAATATAAAGTAATAATATTAATATTAGTAATAATATAATATATAGTAGTAATAATATTATTATATGTATATATTTTAATATAAATTAAAATATATTATAATACTATTACTATATATATTATATTGACATTATTAATATTATTACACAATAGACACTTCGTTCGCCAACAGTTTGAAATAATCGTTGACACATTTCAAAATATAGAACGCGATTAACTTTCTCTGAGAATTCATCTCTAGTCCGATCCACCGTTTTAGGCATCGCAGGAAAGTGAATTATTTTCATACAACTGATTATTATCGAATGCTTGGATTTTCTCGTTGAAAAGACGCACGTTTAAACACACAAACTTTCGAGCGGCGGCGTGTATGCATAGTAACTCCGCGAGTGTTTATGAGAGCGTGATCACTCTTCAAAATGAATCTAGAACGTCCATAGTGCCGGCGTTCGTACGTTACAAAACGGTTTTATCCAGGGCACTCTGTGTCCAGGCGTCGTTAAGCGTTTCAACGTCAGCCTTACAGCTATCGCGCGTTAGAAATCCTCCTATGCTTAATGCTAATTGCGAAATCCCTTAAAAAATCAACGATCAATCTTACCAGTGTAACTCAGAAACCGTCTATTTTCACAATATTACCTTGATTTTTTAAGAAACTTACGCAACGATATCTCCTCGAATAGAAAGTACACGTCAATTGTAGCTCTTCTGACACAATCGATTCCAGTGTTTTCCATAGAAATATACGTGAAAAAAACGAATCTCTTTTCCCCTGAGAGTTGGCTCTTGATCCTCTTTCTCTTAACTTAAGAACACACCGTCAGACTCTCCGTGAACAATTCGGAAATTTCGAGATACGGTACAGAGATACGTCTCTCGACTCTCGAGGTGATCCATCTATCCATGAATTACCATACTTCACGAACCTGGTTGTATGATCTCCTTCCTCTCCGTCTCCAGCGGTCTCCTCACCGCCTCAACGAACGTCTCTCTGTCCTCCCTGAAGTCGTCGCCGTTGCTTTCCTCGGACAACTCCTTGATCCCCTTGTGGACGTCCTCGTACGTGTCTAAATAGTCCGCGGAACTAGATCTGCCGCTCTCCTCCTCGATGATGCTGTGGAAATCATTGCCCTCCACCACGCCTCGAATATCTGGAAAACGTGCTCGTTTCACTGATCGCCGGGACCCGTGGGAATTTTACGGTAACGCCCCGTTCAACGATACCTCGATTAACGCTGACGCAACGTGATCATTGTCGTTCAATGCTGACCGTGGAACAGTCAACCCTTTGAGGACGAACGTCGAATTTGATTTTTGTTTGATAGTATTCAAGAAGTGTAATTTAGCTTGAAAGAGCGTTCGATGTTTGAATTTTCGTCCGCAAAGGGTTGATTTAATTTGAACAATCTCTGCGATGAGAATTAATGAGATTGACACGTTGACTGCCACGAAAAATATTATTTATGTATCACACCTTCGTGACATAATAACATCACATAAGAACTGTAGTAGCAAATTAATAATTCTTATTTATCTTTATGTTAAAATATTGTCTTGTTTACGTCATTGGATATTTTTATTCGACGTCAGTCCTGTGAGTTATAATTGTTTTCAGCGACGGTGGCAGTCAACGTGTTTATATTAGAATAAAAGATTAAAGTGTCATGGAAGAATTACGTGTTCGTTCGAAGAGAATGATTCATTCTGAGAGAGTTAATATCATTTAGTGAATTATAGAAGTAACTTAAAACCACACGTGTTTCATTAACGTTTCTAACGTTAACCGAGGTACTACTGTAAACAGAATAAACGAAGTTACATGAGTACTTGAAAATAAAAGATACATAGTACAAGGAGAGTATCAACCAAACCGCGTGACAATTTAAAAAAGAAAACGAAAGCTGTTTCTGAAAATCTGATTTTCGTAATGATTTAGTGAAGAGTGTCGCGACGCAGCGGAACACAGCAATGTTAGGCTGAGCGTCCACCTCGGGAACGAACAGCTTTTCCTCTCTTCGTCCACTCTGCTTCCTTGTGAAAAACAAATGCAACGGTAAGCTCATCCTTTGCACTCGGGAGGTTTACACGTGAATCTGTAGAATTATTAAGTTGTACATTTAACATGGAACTTTGCTATTTATCTAATGAATCGAAGAAATGATTTATTTAATACTAGATAACTTGAAGAATCGTGGAGATTGTCTTAAGAAACAGTCTACACCTCATTAGGAAAATAGTTCCTTAATTACTGTGTAAATCATCGATAAGTTAATTTCAGAGAAACATAGTCTATGTCTAGAAAACAAATATTTCAACATTAGTGAACAATTTTCAAGTATACATGAATCTGTAGAATTATGAAGTTATACATTTAACATGGAACTTTGCTATTTATCTAATGAATCGAAGAAATGATTTATATAAAACTAAATGACAACTTGAATTATCGTGAAGATTGTCTCAAGTTCCGTTCCTTAATAACCGTAGAAATCATTGATAAATTGATCTCAGAGAAACACAGTCCATATGTCGCCAGAGAACGAATATTTCAACATTAGTGAAAACCTGTCAGGTGCAAAGGAATCCAAAGGATCTCTCTGTAAAAGTGAAACATTTAAACATTCCTTCGGTGGATACGCAGCGTAACGCGAGCGGACGATGCTTGTCCAGCGATCACGTGCACTAATTTTCGTCAATCTTAAACAAAGATCAGAGCGACGAGAGTGGGACGGTTACGTTAATGATGTTACGTTGCCAGATTAGAGGAAGACAGAGAAAGAGAGAGCGTGAAAGAAGAAAAGAAAGAGGCGAATGTTCTCGAGTGAGTCTGCTGTTTCAGCATCTTCGATCATCGTACTTTTTCCCCTGAGCTCCTGGACGTGCGCTCGTTCATTATCTATTTACGATACTCAATATTTCTAGGCCAGAGATATTCAAAGAACATCGTGACGCCAGCTCGTAAAGAAGACCTCACCTTCCGTCTCCGACATTTTGATCCTCTGCTTCGACTGGGCGCCTGGAAACGAAAACAAACATCCTTGTTTTATTCGTCGCATTAAAATTGACGTGGCAGGGATTCAACGGAAGGGAATCGGTTCTATAGTTTCCTAGAAATAATGCAACTATGCTTTCCCCCTCTCTCTCTCTATAAATAATATAAATATTCTAAAAAACGAGACATAACATGGGTTTATATTATTATTACCCCCTTGTCCTAATTTGTTTCTTAACTATGAGTGATACAATTACTTTATCATTAATCATCTATTACAAATGTTAATGCTTATTCTATATCTACTCCAGAATATTTCCTATCTCTTATTTCCTTATTTCTCCTATGTTTCAAAAGAATTAATAACACTTAGATCTTCCAAATTTGAGAACTTTCATCATGAGTCTGACACGATATTGGAGGTCAAGGGGTTAATAATAATTGGAATCCTCTATTTAAAAAACTACTATTCTAAAATCTTCCTAGAAACGTCCATCGATCCTCGCCTGAAGTCCCAAGATGAGAAATAAATTCTAAGGCAAACAATATGAGAAATAAATTATAAAGCAAGGGGTTAATAACAACAGAAATCCTCTATTTAAAAAACTACAATTCTAACAAGCCCACGATCCTCCTAGAAACGTCCATCGATCCTCGCCTCCCAAGTTTCAAGATGAGAAATAAACTCTAGGGCAAGCAATATGAGAAGTAAATTATAAAGCAAGGGGTTAATAACAACAAAAATCCTCTATTTAAAAAGCTACAATTCTAACAAGCCTACGATCCTCCTAGAAACGTCGATCGATCCCCGCCTCTCGAGCCCCAAGATAATCAGGCGAATCTTCCACGGTCGGACAATGTCCGCCGCTTATTATCACAAGTGTCTGGTAGTGCCTAGCGCGGTTCTAGGAATATTGTCCCTATTTAGCGGTGGCGTTTCAAGCACGTCGACATTGAGCTACTCCTATTCGATGACTGGCTTATTCCGGCGACCCGGCCGGCCGTTTAACAGCTGAACGACGGGATTCTCCGTTTCCGCGAAACCGGCGCGGACGTTAAACGACGGGCTCTAGGTCTAGCCGGTGCAATCCGCGACGGTAAGGGAAGCGTTGGCGGCTGTTTGGAACACGGCAGGCCTCGCGCGAAAATAACTTTGACCCGTTTTCGCGCATACGGAAATTAGGAAGTCCCGCTTGATCCGATGCTTGTTACGTGCCCGCCTCGATACAACCGATACCCGAACGCGTCGCGCTCGCGAGATCCTCCACGATCCTCGGAATCGGCGACGAACGAGCCACGGATTTTTCTTTGTGTGGTACTTTAACCCTTTACTCGAGAGGTGACTCACCAATCGATTTGACACTAAAATTATGAAGTGAATATTTAGAATTTTAAATGAAGCTTTCTATTGCAATGTGAAATATTGAGATAAAATAGCTCTGCATAATTTATGAAATATTTTCTTTTTGTGGTACTTTAACCCTTCACTCGAGAGGTGACTCATTCGATTTGACACTAAAATTATGAAGTGAATGTTTAGAATTTTAAATGGAGCTTTCTATTGCAATGTGAAATATCGAGATAAAATAGCTTTGCTTAATTTATCTGTGAATTGTCGTTGAAATAGTTTCAAACGATGTCGACTATATCTCGTTGGAAAATGTTGAATTTTTCCAGGCAAAAAATTGTGGGGCAAAGGGTTGACACTGGAACTACCGAACAGGTCAAAACGATCTATTCTTGATGTCTCCTTTCTCCGATTATTAACAACTTGCGGACCGGTAACGAGAAATCTCGTTTTTATATAGACACTTAGCTATGCAACTTCGCTAATTACCACAGTATTGGAAAAATTTGATATAAGTTGACCTCAGTGAAAATTGCTATCACAATTCAGTTTTCTGAAAATTAGCCTACGTGTTAACATTAAAGCTACCGAGAAGTTAAATTGACTCCTTGAAATTACACCGTAGAAACTTCAAGAGCATCTATTGAGACTTTAACCAGTTAACTGTGTTCGACGAGTATACACGTCATAAAGCTTGACATGATACTAATTCTTTCAACGATGAATTCTTTATTTTTTCACATAAACATGTAATTCTTCTTTGTTTCGCTCTGACCTTTCATTAAAATATACTCTACGCGCATTCGTCCTGCGTTCGACGAGTACACGCTCCATTTTTCGATTGTATCGCGCGGAACGAGAGGTTTTTCCAACTAAATTCCACAGTTAACTGGTTAATTGATTTACAATTCAATTTGTGCATTGGTAAATCGATCTCTTTAATAATTTCTCAGAGCAACATCCATTGTCTTCTTAATAATTGCGGAACGAAGACATCAGGAATGGGTTATTTCGACTAGTCCGGTAGTTTTAGTGTTAACAACAGAATGAATATTACGCAGCGTACATATCCGCGAGTCGCTCGTCGCTGCTCCAATTCGCCGACAAGCGAGCAAGGTAGCCCGTTCAACAACGAACGACATGTGGACCATGTTTGGGTAATAAATTCTAGTCAAAATCTAGGACAATGATCTTTCTTGTGAATAAAGAGCGTTGCGTGCCGCGTTATGTAAGGGACCCGTCGAAGAGGAACAGCCGTTTATAAATAATGGTTCGGACGGAATTAATTTTTGGATCGCGATCCCGTGACGCGCGCGAGTCCGCTATAAACGAAAGTATAAATATTTATAGCCGATAATATATATTTGTGACGCGTCGATCGGGATTTAGGGATTCCAGTTACGTCGCACGGAGAAATTATTCTGTCCGAGTATACTCGTCACGTCTGCCGCGAGAAACATCGGCGTATATATCATTTATCCTTTCTATAACAAACACACGAAGCAACAATTATTAATTCTTTGATTATTACTATTATCTAGTTACATACGTCACGAAGAATTTCTATTCGAAATCAATTATCTTCCAAGTCAACTCTCTTGTAATTTGTAAGCTCCAGTTATGTGGCAAAGTGTTACAAATAATATTCTATATATTTCAATAATATTAGAAATTGGAAATTTATGATCAAAAATAATTAATATATGTAACTCATATGATACTCTATTATTAAATTCAATTATTTTAATTACATCGGGAATAACATTTACATGAAGACGTAATTTAACCCTTTGCACTCGACAATATTTTTCATTAAAAATACTCATTACTTTCTGACAAAGTATTAACGATATTTTTCGCAACTAACACAGTTGATTATCTTCTATAAATTAAGAGACAGAACTATTTTACTTCGTTTGATATTGAATTGAAAATTTTATAAGTTAATCAAAAATAATCATAAAAAATCATTGAAATTATTGAATATAACAATTATTTTAGGTGTACATTTTTCAATTTCACAATATATTGAATATATAGAATCAAGATTTGCAACGATTAAAATTGCTTCTCTGAGAAACTATTAAAGAGATTCATCAACACGAAAGCTGAATTAATCAAAGTCTCATGCACTCTTGGAGTTTCTACAATTCCAAGTAGCACAGTGTTAAAATTTCAACGTCTGTAACTGACAAGCATTAAGAGAAAAGCCATTCCAGACGTTAATAATTTCCGAGCGAGACCGTAAACATGCAGTCGCAGCGAATTTTTCGGAACGGCCGGTGTTGTTAGAACATTACGTCGATGTTGCAAGTGTATCGGAATGTCCGAACGCCTCGCCGTTCCGAAGGTGTAAACACGACGGACGAAATGAAAACGAGAAGAACGGTCGAAGTAAATTAAGAAGGATATTCGCGCGCGTGTTAGGACGCTGCTAAGAAAAGTCCACCGCGGATAAAAACGCTCCGACGCCTCGCGGGTCTCGCGCGTAACCGCCATCGGCCGCGTATCCTCCGGAACGCGATAAATAAACACTCCAGTTGTTGGTTCGCGTGCGATAATAAATGTTTCCACGTCTGTTGCGCAACCGCGTCCCTCATTCATTCCGCCCGATGAACGCAAGAAACGCAAGAGCAACAAATAAACCGGCTTTTTCACTGATCCGGCCCTCGTCCGCGAAAAATCTGACGCGTCCAACTAACAGGAGCTCTTTCACCGTTACAAGATGTTCCAACGGGAGGCTGTCGAGCGAGGCAGTCTTGTTAGATGAACGAAACAACTTAGGAACATTCGTCGGCTCGGGGAAAACAATGGACTACAGACGTTTACGGTGAATACACTCGTTGTACGGTTGATCGTAGAAATTTGATGGGAACGATCTTTACTGAAAAATTGTAATTGCTTTGTGTGTTGAACTATGTCATTCCTCGATAATATCCTTATGGTGTATGAAACATACAATTGAATATGAAGATACGATTCGAATGAAATAATATTCATGGTAATTAATATCTTGAATGCTGTTTTAAACAGTAAACTATACAAAATGGAAATATTAAATCTTTCATCTGCTCTGAATGTCACTAACATTATTTAGAATATAGAAATGTTTTCAATTTAACTGAGTGAACTATATGGAAATATTAAATCTTTCATCTGTTCTGAATGTCATTAACATTATTTAGAATATAGAAATGTTTTCAATTTAACACTAAAACTACCAGAGGGGTCAAATGACCCATGCCTGATGTCTTCTTTTTGCAATTATTAGGTAACAAATGTTTCTCTGAGAAATTATTAAAGAAATTCATTTAGCGCTACGCAAATTGAATTGTAAATCAATTAAAGTCTGAACAGATGCACTCTTGGAGTTTCTACAGCAAAATTTTCAAAAGCCACAGTCCTCGGTAGTTTTAGTGTTAACTAAGTGAACTATAGTAATTCCATTTGGTCACCGGACCCCATGCAATTCAACGATTAACCGAAGTACAATGAAAATAAAAAGTACAGTTTTAAGAGATAAATCATTACATCCGTACCATCGAGCGATGCAACGCAGCGAACAGTATCCAAGCGAAAGACAACTCTCAAAAGGAAAAGCAACCTACAAAGCTATCCCATCGCGACTGCAACAACCAATGACCATCCAACGATTCCATATACCGAAAAACCAAAGCAAACCCATAAATCCGAATCACAAACGATTCCTCCAAGTGTCTTCCTTGAATCTTAGTATCGATAAAATAAAAGAAAATCCTCTCGGCCGACACGCTAACCGAGGTAAGTTGGCCGCGTAGAAAGCCGCGCGTGGTTCCCGGCGTACGGTGCCGGAACAATGTCGGTCGTTCTCCGCAATTAAAGAAATGGAACAGAGTAAAAGCGTCGGGAGGGTGAAGAAAGCGGACGACGAGACGGAGGAGAGATGTTCCGGTCAGTTTGGTTTGCACGCGGTCCGACCATGATAGGCAAGCGGCGGCGGCGGCTAGGCGGCTAGGCGGCTAGGCGGCGTCGGGCGGGCCGCACGCGGCCGCGGCGCGCGCGTTGCCACGAGGAGGAGGACTCCGCTCGCAGCACGCTTTATAAATAGTCCGGGCGAGTTTCACCGGCGGTGGACGACGACTCCCCGATGGCCACCTCGAGAAAGCACCTTCGTCGGCCTTCGCCGGTGCGCTTTTTACCGAAATACGTAGTGCCGTGCGACCTTCTCGGCCCGAGGCGGATTACGGGAGATTTTCGGTGTCGGCTGGCCGCCGGTTGGGAACGCTGCCAGAAGGGAACGCCGCACTTTGTCTCGGCGCGCCGCCGATTTTGGTCCGGACGATGAATCGGAAACGCGGCACGGCAGTCGTCCAAACCCGCGTCGGCTCTTTCAGACGCACACCTGGTACCCGACACGATGACTAATCTCCGTCCCTCCCCCTTTCGCACCTCCGCGTACTATTTCGATCGCGATCTTGCAGGATCCACCCTTACATAGGCTTCCGATTATTAAGCTAATCTTCAGTCCTGAACGACACTTGTGTTATCTTGCGTTAGTTTAAGACGGGGTGGAGTTAAGAGGATTATTAGCGGATCAATGTTCGTTTACCTTGAAGAGCCAGAGGAGCGGTAGCCGGTGTATTGGGAGCGTACGCGCTCAGGAGACTGCGCGAGTAGCCTGCCACCGGACCGCTCGTTCCGGTGGTTATCGTCGGTGGTGGTGGTGGTGGTGGAGCCGCTGGTGGTGGCGGCGGTGGTGGTGGCAGAGCGGCGACGGTGGATGATGCTACCAGCGCTGCCGTTAAAAGCTTACCGTCACCCGGCTCGAATTAGACCGCCTGAAATAGACCGGGTTATTGCCGGCACTATGGACCAACCGGCCTGGACGCGGCATACCTTGCTCTCTCGCGGGACAAGGTGGACGCGGCCGGCGCGGCTTCCGCTACCGGTACCGGACACAGCCGCGTACCCTTGCCAGATCTCTCCTCTTCTCTAGCGCCCTTTCGGCGTCGCCTCGCGCCACCGTCGTTCTCTTTTCTGCTCGGACACCTGGCCGGACCGTAGAGACAGATTCCTCCAGCGATTGCCAGGTTACTCCGCTGCCAGCTATTTTCGCGGCTGCCTCGCCTGAGGAGATCGTGAATGGGCTTAAGCACGGTTGCACGTTAATAGGTTCAACGAGTCGGGTACCACTGACCTTAGCGATGCGGTTGGACGATCGGCGCACCGTGTGGGCGGATACCGTGGGCTAGCTTTTCATTGCTCCGGATGATTCACGCTGAAAATTCTTTGCGATCTGCTAACGGTCGAGATAACGCGATGAGTTCGGCTGATTGGAAATGTTATCTTGGTTCGGGTGAGATTGATGGGTTTTGGGGATCCGGGAGTCGGTTGCTGTGGATGTCTGGGAATCCTGCAATAGAGAAGAATATGTATTTTGTTGATACTTGAAGTACACTTGGACTGAGTTTTGAGAGTTTCTTTGTGGAAGCTGCAGACGGGTAGTTATTCGGGTTTGAATTGGGTGAAGTTTTGGCTTAGGTGGTACTTAACGCTTTGCCAAGTAAACACTCGTTGAAAGTTCAATCGAATTTTCTTGAAACTGAAAGGTCAATATTCTTCGTAACGATTGCTGTTTCTAGTATCTCGTGCATCTAACAGAATTCGTTCGTTACGTCACCGAGAAAATTAATGTTGAAGTTTATGTAAATAATAGTGTCACCTGAATTTGAGTGACGTGGCAGCCGAAGTGTTAAGCAGATTTAGTAATTCCTTAATCCCTCGTCCTATGATTTACTTCTGAACTATACTGGAAAGAAAAAATTTGCATATTTATTCCATATCTACGTTTACTCCAAAGGTTACCGATTGATAATAGAAAAGTAATTATTTATATTATAAAAATTAATAATGGGTCTCTCAAATTCAGTTCAAAATTTCCATCACTAGCCTAACACGACGTTATAAGTCAATCAATTAAAAAAGTATTCATACCTTAGTAATCGCAAAAGGAAACCAATAAACGTGTCATTCTCACTGATAGTTCAAATGTTAACACATTGAAAGCCGGCTAAATTTCAGCTACCAAAAACGCGAGCGTCGGTGATTATATTAATATATTTTCAAACATCAATCAAACCGAAATTTGTAACTTGCGAAAAAGAATAAGGAATTCGATTTTGTCATTTTAGTTTGGATTTGTTATACATATTTAAAATGTTACAGCAATTAACACTTTGCGGAAGATTCTCTAGAGTATACAAAACCTTTTGCAGACTCTGCCAAATCACATCATCGAATCTCTAAATAATATAGAATAAGGAAACTATGTACAAATATTTAAATATTTCACACCGCAACGCAAAGTTTAATTAAAAATAGTAAATATTCAACTTCATAGTTTCGCTGTATCAAACCAAATGGTGTCAAGTCACCTCTCTAGTGCAAAGGGTTAAATATATAAATAAAACATAAAAATATAAAAATAAAATAATGTTAACACATTATCACAGGGCTCAACGTGTTAACACCCTAAGAACAAGTCCCGCGAACCTCGTGTCAGCTACCAACGAACCCCCCAGAACCTCTATCAACGTGCAGTTCCGTCGTTCCCGCGATCCCCATGGAAAAAACCGCCGGTGAAAGCAGGTATTATTAGAGCCGACTGCAATTTACCAAATTCCACGGGTATTTCGCAGTTCAGATTTATTTCGGTCTGACGCGGGGCCGCCGCGAAGAATTCCTGGGAAACAATTGGCGTCGCGTCTAGTGCCGGCGTCGAAGTCTCTCCCGCGTGCCTCGCGATCCGCGCTCACGTGTCACGTCTCGTGTCGTCATCCGGGATCATCGATCGGCGGGCGGCTCGCCGCCGAAATAAAACGACGACCTGGGCCGCACGCACCGTCGTCGTCGTCGTCGTCGTCGTCCGGGGTAATCGCGTTTTCCTGGCTCAGCTGATCGGAATGAACATCCTTTTTATCCCTGTTCTCTGGTTCTCCCTCTCCGGCCTTCTCCTATGCCGCGCCGATTCCTCCTCGCCAGCCCCACCTGTCTTTCTCTTTCAATCCTCCCCTCTAGACCGGCATCCGTCCCCTCTACCGAGCCGCTGGAAATCACTTTCGAAGACCCGTTAACCTACTCGGGGGCCTTAGTATCCGCTCCGACTCCGGACCTCCGTGCCGACCGCTGCGCAGGTGTCCGTCTCCGCTCCAGCCAAGTCACCTTCGTTTCGCAATCCCTCGTCCTTGGACGCCGCCAGCCGAGCGTGGCCGACCTAAGGTACACCCACGAATCCGCCAGCCCGCCGGGGAGGCTATGTTGAACCGTGGGCCGAGCAGAGGTACCTACTTTACGTGTTGGTTTTCGTGTTAAACGTTCCTCGCGCGAAGAACACTCGGGGACAGTCCCCCGATGCGAAGCCGCCCGAGCCGAGGAGAACCGGAACTGGCCGGCCCCGTCAGGGTCGCGACACGAAAAATCGCCCGGCGACGATGAAGGGATGGTTCGACGCGTTCCGCATCGACGGCGGACCGACGCTCTACAGCTACAGCAACCGGACGCCGGTCACCGGCGACGTACCACTGGTGATCGTCTTCGTGATCTTCGGCACGATCTTCACGGCGTTCCTAGTCATATTCCCCGGGATACGAAAGGAGGCTGGTATTCTTTCCTTACTGCGTCGAGAGTCTCGCCTGTTAACTGTTACAATCGTCGGAATCATCTATTCCAATTTCTTTTAGAATTATTGAGAAACTAACGCTTTGAACGAACGGAGAATCTGTAGCGATACGTAAATTGAATTATAAATTCAGTCTCGGAGTTGGATTTATAAAGTCGCTTAGGCGATGGAGAATATTATGGCTTTTAGGGAATTTCAGGGTACAAACCTAAATTCTTCTAAGACATGTTTATAGAACTTGATTCTCGATTTTGTATATCCACGCGACTATGGCTTCTGCTGGTAAACTCAGTCTAATGTAGTCTTCAGCGTCTGAAACGTTGAACGAGGTTCTTGATGTTCGATGCTTTGAATTCGGTGGTTTCACTGCTGATTGATCGACCGAATGGACGTTGCCGCTTAAAGCGTGGTTCTCTCGTTTTCAGAGACTGAGCACGTTCCTCACCGTGACCTTGAGCCTCTTCGTCGGAGCCTCGATACAAGGTACGGTCTACTTTGCCTGCAATTAACCGAGTTTTCTCTTTCGACGCGAGCCGCCTCTGTACAGTAACGAGGACTCTTTACAGTCGCCCAGTATGGCTCATCCTGGCACACCAGTTCCGCGACCGTCGTCAGCACGTACAGCGCGTACTCCGGGCAGAAGACCACCGCCGAAATCGGCGGCTACATAGGCCTGATGCACATCAATATCACCTACCGATGTGAGTCATCAATTGATGCTTCAATTGACGTGCATCTGACCAGTACGTCGGTCTTGATTAATCATGACATTCCAGCTGGCAAGTGTCATAAGGCACTGGATAAACTTAGAATCTCATGGAGATAAATGGAGGTTCTAGATATTAAACTGTAGTTTCATCGGTTCAACTGTTTACTAAGACTGAGTTTCTTCCAGTGTTACCAAGCAATGAACACCCGATGGACGACGTGGAGTACAATGAGAGATTCTGGTGGAGAAGCACTGGAGAGATGACCAGTGCGTTCAAGCAAGCACTCAATCAAGGTGCTCCATTTCCTATTGTCTCGTTAGCTGAATACTTTAGCCTTCATCAAGAAGGATTCTCATGGGGCAGCAAGTACCGTCAGGCTGGTTATTATGCTTCACTCATGCTTTGGTAAATACTGTGATCCTTCTCAAAGTTAACTGAGTCATTCTTGAACAGCCTGTGGATATTATGCATCTACGTTTTTACTTTCATTTCATTTTATACTTAGCTGAATGAATCACTTCTACATGATAAACACCCACAGTCTATTTTCAATATTGTACTTTCCTTTTTAGCAGATTCTAAGTAAACAGGATTCATAACATGAAGTATATGCAATCATTCTAGTTTCTATGTTTAATACGTTGAGAGCCTCATGATTTTGCTGAGAAAAATGTACAAAATGAAAATGTAGCATCAATTTATACAACTGAATCACGTTATTATTATTGCAGGTTTGTCTTGAGAATGTCACTGCATTGTATTGCTTCTAATATAGAAAAGTTTTCAAATAATAGTAAACATTTCTATATTATGAATAATGCTTAGCAGATGAATAATGTTAGCAGATTCTAAGTAAACAGAATTCACAACATAAATGAAGTGTATGCAATCATTCTAGCTTCTATGTTTAATACGTTGAGTGCCTCTAGATTTTGCTGAGAAAAATATACAAAATGAAAATGTGGCATCAATTTATATAACTGAATCACGTTATTATTATTGCAGGTTTGTCTTGAGAATGTCACTGCATTGTATTGCTTCTAATATAGAAAAGTTTTCAAATAATAGTTCTCAGTGAAACGATGATCATTTGAAAACATTTCTACATTATGAATAATGCTAATGCGAAAAGATTCAGCTAGATGAACGTGCAACAATAATGCAATTCCATCGAATGATTCAACATCTGATTTCTTCCATTTCATGTATCCTGCTCTCGTACTGCATTCAACGTGTTAACATTTACTACTTTCCAGGACATCGTTCGCCTCTTGGGCCATGATGAATCTGCTGTTAGTGGTGGTGCCACGTTACGGAGCCTACGGTATGATTTTCACCGGTACTTGCATGCTGCTGACCAATCTAATATACTGGGCATTGCTACCGTGCGAGCCGCTGATAGCTCACATAGACGGTTCTATTCTTGCTTTTAATCTGGGATGGAACTACTGGCTGATCCTGCTATCCGGTAGGTGCATCGTGTTAGTACAGTTCCAAGGGACAGGATTCAGGGATGGCGCTGGTTTCAGGTATCGGATGCTTGTTCGTCGGGGCGGTGATAACTGCGATAGACATGATATTCCCTCATCAGTTCTCCACTATACTAGAGGTCGACTACGACACGCCGTACGACCGGCACGTGATCATAGAGGAAAGTTTCGACACGAGGAACATCAGGCGAAGGCTACCTAAAATCGAGGATTCGTTTGGTGATCGTATAATAAGGTAATTCGCTCATCTATTTTGCTTTCTTAACTAAAGGAGATTGTTTTCGCCTTGACTCAAACTCTTCCGTTTCCACGAATCGTTTCAGCCAACTGTCGTCGAAGCTGCAGAGCAGACACGACGCGAAAGAGGACACCCAAGGCGTGATAAATCGTGGCTACACCTCGCACGAGCCCTCGGACTTCCATCACGAGGACACCGGCAAGAACAACTGGTCTTATCCGTTCCCGTCGTCCTCGCGGAGGAACATGAATGGCTGACTTCTGTTTGTTACGACTCTTGGACGATTCCGGAAATAAATACTTTCATTCCGCTCGATACTTCAGTTTACGAAACATTTCAGCCGCTAGTTTATCCTGGAACTCTGTTGGTATTCGGGTACACTTCCTGCTAAGTGTCTTGATATGAAACCTAAAAGTGACCAAGAACGTGGAAAATCGAGGGTTGCACTTTAGGTGTTCGCGAGGTCGTGTTCAGTGAAGAAAAAGTATTGAAAAAAAAAATATTCATCTCTTCTCTTTTCTTTAACATAAATAAGAAATGTAATACTCGGTATAAATAAACGATGCGCACACGCGCATAAATATATACATAAGGTAGAGTCCCGTGAGAGTCACGATAGAGTCCATCGCTTCTTCTCCTGTGCCCGCGGCAGGATCGAGACTAGCCGAAGTTCTCGAAATGATGAATGAAGTAAGGCAGGCGGCGGCCTTTGTTCACCTCATCGCAAGACGACATCACGCTCTTCGTTAGGGGGCGTGGTCCGCAACTAAATACTCCTATTTTGCTGACCTGAGACGTGAAAGGTTGAACAGTTGAGATTATACTTGATGTCAAGAAGGATATCGTTATTGAATAGTTTCATGAATTGATCCACTTGTAAGGATGTCAGCAGAGTAAATAAAAAATAGACCTACGTAGCTGTGTTTCTTCTGAACAAACTTTAAGAACGATGTCATATCAGGCCGGCCGAAATGATTTATCGCTTTCAACCCAGTGAAAATACTCTTCTTAGACAGTCTCTGGAAGTGGTTCTCGCAAATGTACTGAAAAAGGATTTTTGTCTTGGTTTGTTCTTGAAGAATGCGGGAATGGAACGTTCTAAATATTATTATAGATTACCTACCAGCATAGTAGTACGCAAATCGAATTTATGAAAGAATTGTGTAATAAATATGTGAATCTCTAAAACGTCCGTGACGTCCTTCCTCTCGACGTCTCGTAGGACGTCGATGAACCACTCGAAGTGCTTGTGGGAGGGACATATCCACAGGAAGTAGACCTGGAAAGAGACGAGCAATTAGAAAGGTACACAGGAAAAGTTGCTACAGGATAAACGTTAAAAGTATGAAAAATATTCATGGTAATCATGGACTAATCGTATACAGATCCTCTTAATTACTTTTTTACATGCAACCCTGAATATCTATTCATAGAAGTACTGTTAAAAATATGAAAAATATACGGTGGACTAATTTTATACAGATCCTCTCAATTACCTTTTTACATGCAACCCATAAATTTCTATTCATAGAAGTGCTGTTAATATGAAAAATATACGATGGACTAATTTTATACAGATCCTCTCAATTACCTTTTTACATGCAACCCCTGAATATCTATTCGTAGAAGTGCCAAAAACGAGATCGTTGAGCATAGAAGCGTAAGGGGTAACCCCAATTCCACCGCCAACCATCACAGCGACCTCGAATTTGTACCAGTCTTGATTCCCGCCCCCAAATGGTCCTTCTATCTTAATTTTTGGATGCTCGTCCTCGGGATTGTAATTGCAAGGATCGAAATAGTTCCTCAGCTTCCAGGTCCACGGACCCTGTGCCTTGATGTGGCAGGACAGAAAGTTTTCGTGAGGCGCCGAGGTCAAGGTGAAGGAATGGAATTCGTTCGACCGGAACGCGGTGCAAGAGAGGCGGATCCATTGGCCAGACAAGTACTTCAAATTCGGCGGCCTGTAGAACTTGATCTTTATCACGTCCGATGGCAGTAACTCCGTCTCGATAATGTCTAACGCCATGTACTTCGTCCGCAGGCTGACTACCTGGAATTTTTACATTGACAATTAGTCACCGGATACAAAGAGTTTCAATCATGTTCGAGAATAATAATACTCTATATTTTCAGAGTATTATTATTAAGATTCAATTAGAATCTGTGTTTACATGGCAATAAATATAGTCGAAACTTAATTAATGTATGTGCTTATAGTCCAAGTACAAGCGAATACTTCATGGTCAAAACTTAATTAAAATACACGATTAAAATACATTTGAAAAACTACCATATTATAGATTCAACAGAATGAAACTGTTAATAGCAGTCGCCAGCATAGATTCGCAGAAATGGCACTGTCCAATTTACCTTATCCAGAGCGTAAATTATCGCTGGACCAACAAAGAAAATCCAGAACCGCGGGGAGCCGGTTAGCCGAGCCAAGCCGTGAATCAGACAGAGAGCGTACAGCACCACGTACAGACTATGAGTTGACCAGAAGAATTTGTACGCTTTCTGGCGGATGGTCGGATGGGCGAACACGAAAATAATCGTCATAACAACGAACAAGAGGATCCCCGTCAGACCTGCGGACGTTTCACAATAATTCCATTAGCATCGCTCGGACCAGTCGTTTCGCAATTAACATGAATATCAGTTGTACAACCTGTTACAGTTCTAAAAAGCCAAAAAGAAATGGTGAGGCGAGCATCGCTGGGGAAACTGAGTTCGCTCGTTAAGCAACGCAGATGAGCCAGTGGCTGAGTGGACACGTGGTAGAAGTTCACCATATGGCCCACCGTGTGGAGGACGGAAAAGAACAGAGCGGTGCAGGCGGCTATTTTATGGAACTGTATGTGCGAGTCCAGCGGGATGTACTGTTGAATCGAGAATTCTTTTAACTTGGTAAGGAGATTGCGAGACATGGTCAACAGCAGTAAACTGTAACAAAAGGACAACGCCGCCGCTGATCCTCTGGTTATAGCGATCCCGACTCCCATTATGTGCCTTAAATCGGTATGCTCCGCCATGAAGGAGTAATCTGAAAAGAAAAAAGGCGGCATGAAATACTTGCGGCGGTCGTAACACGCCGGGAGTATCCTTTCTCTTTAATCACTCCGATTGTTCTTGTTTCTTTATCGAGGACGTCGAAAAAAGAGTGAACGTTTCCTCGCATGACGGGACTTTCCGAAACGAAATTCCACGGAGCTACGGGACTGGATACTAACATATAAATCGCTCGACGAATAGGGCGATCGTCGTAACGTAGAAAACGAACAGGTAGAATATGTTCTGCCGGTTTTCCTCGAGGAATGTCGACACGGCGTCCCACTGTTTCCGCGCCCAGCTCTTCGAATCCTCCGGCGGAAGTTGATCAATATGGAAACTGGTCATACGCGCCACGTTCGTCGACGTATCCAGGAAATTCTGCTTCGCGCCTTTGCAATCGAGCCCGATCGCTACGAAATCCCCTTTGTACTCTTTCATCATCAGCTTGAAATCATTGTAGGTTAAGTAATCCTTCCGTTCGAGACCAGCGTCCTGAAAGCATCATCGTTACAAACATTCGGGTTGCAGCATTGCTGACGCAGAGGGAAAAAAACCAATTTAATAGGAAAGTTACTTGGAACATTCCGTCTATCAGTTCTGTAACGTGATCGTCGGACAAGCTGGTGGTTCTCGCGATTTCTACCAATGATCTGAGCATCTCAGACAATTCCTCTTTATCGATCACTCCGTTGCTGTCCTTGTCACACATGTCGAAAATAATTCTCAGCTTGTCCTCGGTTTTTCCTCGTGAGAACAGTAGAACCGTGTCCAGGAATTCCTGGAAGAATTCATTATAATTATGCCCTGCTTCAACTTATCAAGATTGTATTCTAATATAACTAAAACTACTAAAGTATCTAAAACAAATAATACTAATAATACTCCAAAATGGATAAAGCACACTTTAAAAAGAAATTAAATATTCTAGTAAAAATAACATTTGATCTGCCAAGCTTGTGCTTTATATCTTCAATCCTGTTTCACCTATCCTAATCTACCATCAACTACCATCGACTGTTTTCGCTATCATCTGCCTACATCTGATTAAGCTCCCATTATCAAGATTGCTGAATCGACGATGATACCTGGAAAGAAATGCGACCGTCCCTATCTTTGTCTACGATGTTGAACATTTTCTTCACGAAGACAGCATCCGCTCGCATGCCAAGAGCGCTGGCGAACTCGCTTTTAGAAAGCGAGGTCCGCATCACGGTGACGACTTCCCCGCTGTCGCTGTCCTCCGAGCGTCGCCGCCTTTCACCGGGTCGCAGGCCGAAAGTGAGAGCGTAAGCTTCCCTGAAGAACTACGGGAGACAATGTTTCCGTTAGTCCTCGGTATGGAGAGACAGGCAACAATCAAGTTCGCCCTTAAGCGGCAAGAACGCGACGAGGTTAAAGGGAAAGGCAACCTGCTCCAGTTTCTTTTGTCGTCGCTCCTTCGTTTCCGCTTTGGCGAGCATTATGTCCCGGCCCACTTGTGACAGCGTGAAGTGCTTCTTATGGGACGCCAGGAATGCCTCCAGTTTCGCAATGAACTTTCTACGCGAGGCCAGGGAATCCAGTTCAAGGACAAGGTCGTAGTCCCGCGGTATACGGAGAAGCACCAACGCCTTGCGATGACCATTCTCGTTCTCCTTAACGGGAAACCATTGTTATAAACCAAGCTCCGCAGTCTCTCAGACGATTTAAAGATTACTCCAAAGGGGCAGCCATTTTGAACGCATATAATCCTCTTTGATCAATAGGATAAATGAATTATATCTTTAACCCTTTGCACTCGAGGGACTCTCACTCATCACCTGATTTTACACTGTAGAACTATACAATTTGATATTCAATATCATTACACAACGCATCAGTTTGAGAAAAATTGAAATAAAACAGCCTTGTTCCTCAATGCGTGATTTCTCTTTGAGTTTCACAATCGTCTTTATCTCATCAGATGTTGAAATACTTCTAGTGAAAAACTTCCTAGTGCAAAGGCTTAAAATACTGATCAATCATCTCAACGCTAGAACTACCCTAATCTTTTTCAAATCACTTTATAGAAATGTTAATTATATTTCAGTTTCATCACTAATAATTACTTTTCAGTAATTATAAAACAAGAAATTAGGAATGATATTTTGGTCCATCCGATAGTTCTAGTGTTAACACATTTATCCATCAATGATCAATCATCTACTGTAACAGATAGCTTCCTTTTGAGGATCTCGAGGAATCCGTATCCCCAGCAAACAACGCAGCTGCCTGACTTCCCAATCACGTTCCGACCGCTGTAATTGGTTCGCGTGTAGCAAGAATTTCAAGTCTGTTCAAGAAAGCGTGGCGTTACAAAAGCCTCCCGCTGCCTTCACCTGGCCCGGTTCGATTTTGGAAAGTCTTTTGAGCGCGCGCGCGCCCGTTCACGCGACTCCGCGGTTTCCTCAGAGGTTCCCGGTATTTCATGAAACGGTAAAAGCGAGGCCGGTTGCCACAGCTACCTGGGACTCCTCCATGGTAACGGTGTTCACTTCGCTGAAATCGAACGTCCGCAGTTTCTCCCCCTTCCGGTCGACGATGTGAAGAGCGGCTTCCGGGCCGAATTTCACCTTAACCAGCCGCCGGTGGTTCGCGTGCAGCCACTCGCGCACGATCATCTTGTCCACGCAGATCTTCCCGTCGTTCCGCTTCTGTATTTCCTCCTGGAGGATCTTCAGCCGCCTGCGTCGGCGGTTTTGCAACTTCACGAGACCGTAACCGGCTCCAGCGCACAGAATCGGCACGAAACCGAGGAACACGCAAGCGTATATGTACACCAGCTCGCTTCCCTTTGAGAATAAAAAGATTTCTTTGTTATTGTCCATTAGGTAATGTGTTACTTAACACTAGAACTACCGAGCAATTAAATCTAATTTTTCTATGAGAATTATATGAACATGCATTGGGGTTTCAATGGATTTGTAATTCAGTTCACGTATTTCTGAACTGATAACTCAAACGCAAACTGATAACGCAAATTCAATTTCTCAAGGAATCATTTATATCTTTTCAATAGCTGACAGAACAAGTCATCAGATAGTTCTAGTGAAATTCATAGATTGCTCTTCACCTCAAAATAATCATAACGCTGCAATGGAACACAGGGCTCCAGCATCGTCGAGTTCAACTGATAGGGCTGAGGACAAGGGTCACCTTCTTCCCAAACGAACACGTTCCTCTGTATAGATTCTGGTTCAATTCCAGTAGCGTTGACGATCACGTCCCATAAAGAAACGCGACGGATCTCTTCTATTTCATTTTTAGTGAAGATTCTACAGACAATTACAGAATCACAAAACTGTCCTTAATACCTTAACCCTTTGCGGACGAAGACTTTGACATGTACAAGACCTTCAGCAGATCAAGCTAAATAATACATCAATTGCTTAATTAATAGGAAAAAGGGATCTACGTGCTGATGTCTCGTTGTTTGACTAATTAAATCATCTGTCCGCCACTCGGTCTTCCAAATATTAAAATTTCATCTGGCCAAAGTGACGTTCATCCGTAAAGGGTTAATCTATTTAATTATGGAAATTACTGGCTCACCCATTTTCCTCATTCTCGAACCAGAACCTGTCAGAGTCCCTCAGCCGAAGGAACTGCTCTTTGATAACCGCGGAAAACAGTTCACCAGGACCGGAACTGGACTCTAACATCCCTCCAACGTAGACGTCGACGTTGTTCAAGTTATTGAAATGAATCTCCACCAAGGTACGCAACAAAGATGGATTCTTGTTGAACAATTCAGGGTTGATTTCGTTCCAGGTTTTCCTACGAGATAGCTTGAAGTGTGCTCTGGCGGTATTGTAATCTGGAAGTCCATTGTCCCTTCCTCGCATGATGTTCAACGCTCCCAGGTCTCTTCTTGAGAACTCCATGGGACCAAAGAGATTGTTCCTAATATCAGTGCCTAGAAGATTGTCCTCTTTCTCGGCTATTTGAGAAGCCAGTCCCATTATTAGCTCCTCGATTGTGCTGTTTGTTAGGATCTCCTGTAGAATAGACATATTTTATTTATAACCAGTTCACAATATCTAATAATTCAATCAATAATAGTATTAATAATTTGAATTTACTGAGTTGATGCAGAAGTTGTGTTTTTTATAAGAAATAAAAGGAATTCTCAAAAGTTTGAAGACAGGTGTTATTCGTTTAGGGAACAATTTTTCTGTTAACATACAAGAAAACATGAAAATTGTCGCATCAACACAATATTTAGACTCACATTCGAGTCCCACCAGGTGGAACAAAGCCTTATAGCAGGTTGATCAGTGTTGGTCCGCCTGAACTCGCAATTTTCATCTCGACGGTATATACCGGGTGGTATAAGAGTATGCCCGTACCGAAAAGCGGCGCTTTGGAATATGTGACTGATCCCTGGATGAAGATCCGGTTTGTAGCTTGAGTAACGCGGTAGATCGTCGTTCAGCAGCATCGGCAGGTATTCGTACAATATAATATTCTGCAATACAAACACAGAGGCACAACGTGTTAACGCGAGATTTCATAAGATGCCATGGCTCGTGATTCCATGTTAATTCTTCAAACACTATGAAATTAGTGTATCTTGTTACGCTGCCCGTATACAGTTACATACAAATGATATATAGTTACAGCGTAACAGCGGTGTGCTCGAGGATTGCGCTGCGCTGGAAAGACGTATTCATTACTTTATTACGGTAGTTATGTCAACATAATTAATCTTCGTGTGTACTTGTATATCAAATCTAATTCCACCCATGGGAATATTACTAAATCAAGTTCCTTTTACATTGAAAATTCATACTGTTCTTGATTTCAATTTAACACTTTGACTGCTACGTGGTCACCAATGACCTTCTAAATTGCTGAAGAACAATTATGAGAAAAAACTTGATTTTAAATAAAAATATTCAGTAATATAAGTAACTAGACAGCTTAAAGATATAATAAGAATACTTATCCTTTAATAACAGAGGCAAATGATATTGGAAATAATTATTAATGATTTAGTATCATAGTAGTCATATTACAAGTATTAGGCAGTCAACGTGTAAACTGAAATTCTGGGCTAATTGAATTGTTGAGTACGTCGAAGCTTCACCTGCAGCGTTCCCACTACAATGCGTCGCGCCTTCTGGAACACGTCTTCGTCGCCCATATCCGGATGTTCCTTCTGTATTCTGGCCGCGATAACATTGTGCCACCGGTAAAACAAAATTCCCAGAGCCAGAAGCGGTGGATGCTGGTTCGTCCTCGGGTCCCCAAGAACTAAATGTCAATGATCTCTTATTACCAAATGAATTTCTGGTTGCTCGGTAGACTGCAGACATTCCTGACTCATTCATTTTGCAATCATCAAACAGATAACAAATGTTTCTCTAAGAAATTATTAAAGAAATTGATTCAATATACAAACTAACATATTAATCAATTCAAGTCTCAATAGATACACTCTTAAAGTTTTTATACAGCAATTTCATAAAGTCAATTCTACTGCTCAATAGTCTTAGTATTAAATTAATATCAAGACACGTCTTCGAATTTACCTTTAAATTGAATTCTCAAAGCCTTTGAATAAGATAAATAATATACTCTGACAATATTCTCAAACAAGTTTCCCATACACATTCGCAGTCCAGTCATCAAAGATCAACGTACGGTAGAGACGTTCAGGGCTCAGCATCCTCATCACGTGTGGTACAGCATGATTGAAGAGAGGAGCGCGCATGGTGTTCCTCACGGGGAATTTTCTGGTCGGTTCCATCAGGAGGCTTCCATTTTTGAATGATCTCATGGTGTTGGCCCACGCCTCGCTGCTCGAATAGATGAAGCTACCGTCGATCCAGCTCGTCACTTTGTTTATCTGGAACCTCACGTATTCAGAGCTAATTTTCGCGACTTATTTCCCCAGGTGGAAATCTCGTCATCGAACGGTTCCCAAAATGGCGAGTCACGGACAGTTATTCATAGATCCTCATTAGCTTACGGAGTCGTAACGGTATTTATAGTCGCCGCAAATCCGATTAGGATCATGGAATTAATTATCAAAGGGCACCCTTGTTGGGAGACATTCTACTTAAGCCGATTGGATCCTGTTCAGCAATGAAATCATTATGCAGAAAGAGGCGCGTTATGGGACTCTTAATCATCGCCGCTTTCCCCGTCGTTAATAACAATGGTTTCATTTGGATAGAACAAGCGTTAGTCAGTCTCTTATCCGAAGGACTCTGCGTGCAATTTATTAAGCTTCGTATTTAATCTCGGATCTCTAAGCAGTTTCTAGTTCAGTGATTTACATATTTCTCTTAAATAATCAAGTAAACGTCCACTCTTGTATTCTTACTTCAAACGTGAAATGTTCTAAAAATTTTAACTACAAATTTAGATAATTGAACAACGTGAGTTATCAGTATAATAATTATTCAAAACAACATAATTCCTTTAGTTAAAGCTTCCAACAAACTTCCATAAAACAGTACAAAACTCGTTTACTTAGAAATTATGGCTACTCTCTTATTTTAGATGTATCATTCAACATTTTTATTATCAATAGTTCTACGTTGATTCAGAAATGATTCGTTTAACACGTTCGCTAGCTAATACATAATTATATATCATTATGACGGTAATCCTATCTCTTGTTGAATATTGTTCTGAGTCTGAGTCTCACTCGTTGTAGGGCAAGGGGTTAACGAGGAGCCTGCGCCGTGGAATTACCTGCTCGCGAGGGCTGTTCGGGCTGTGTCCTGTTCGGCGGTCGTAGTCGGCGCGACGGAAGGGAATGTACTTGTTACCTTGGCACTCCTTGTCGAAAACCGGATCGCATTTGTCCACGTCGATCCGATGGTACTCTATGGGGCAGCCGCTCTCGCTGGCCATGATTATTTCCGACGTGACCAGCTGCCCTGAAATCATTTCCGTGCGATGAGCTGTGTGTACATTAACACGTTGAATTCCATGGGGGTCACCGGTGACCCCCAACCAAATCGAATTACTACAGTTCACTCAATTAAACCATGATTATTTGGAAACATTAACTAATGTGGTGACATTCAGCTAGATGAACCTGCAATAATAACAATGCAATTCAATCAAATGATTTAATATCGTACTTTTCCCATTTCGAGTATTTTGTACCATGAAATCTATATACTATTTTAACCCCTTGCTCTATAATTTATTTTTCAACTATGATCGACACGACTACTTTGCCATTAATAATTTATTGAAAAGAGAAACGAATTTTAGGTGTATTCTATGCCTGTGTTTGCTTTAAATTATAATCATTGGTAACGAAAGGATATTTCATTTGTATTCACAATAATTGACTAACATTTATATTTGTTAAGTTCTGTTTGAAACCTTCACGAGTCTCACACGTTATTATAAAGCAAAGGGTTAACACTTTTTCCAATAAACTGACAAAGTTCCATCGAGCACACTAGAGAAAGAAATCATAAGATTTCTCATAAATTCTAATGTATTAACCCTTTGCACCCGGAAGTTTTCCACTAGAAATCTTTGAACATTTTCTGACGAGATAATGACATTTCGTGAAACTGACTCTAAGAGAAATCGCTCGTACATCGAACAAAGCTATTTCATTTCAAGCGGTGAGAGTCACCTCTCGAGTGCAAAGGCTTAATGACAGAGTAGTCGACGCTGGGAATTAACCCTTTGAACTCGAGAGGTGACTCTCAGTCACCACTTGATTCGATTTGCAAAATTATAAAGTCTTATATATAATATTAAGCTTCGTATGATACATCAATACATGGAATATCGAAATAAAATAACTTTCCTTAATTTATATATGTTTCCTCGTCAAAGAACATCGTCTGTATCTCATCGAGGAATATCGAATATTCCTACTAAAAAACTTTCGAGTGCAAAGGGTTAAAGGGTTAACAGTTATCTCAGCTAAACCTCCGCCGAATGCGACGGATTGGGCAACCGGTTCCCCGGACTTTTCCCGATACACGTATCGCTTCCGTGGAACGAAACGGGCGCAAGAGGAACACGCGCCGGAGGAATTTAGGCGAGCGTCCCAGTTTTTACTTTCCTGTTCGAGGACACGCTTTCCTCGAAGGCTTCAACCTTACCGCGAGGTTTCGGCAAGAAAGTTATGCGCGCTCTCGTTGCTCTCGATCGTTCGAGGCGACGTCTTAATATTATTCCGCGGAGAGAATCGTACGATTTACGGTAATCGCCGAGCGAACCGAAGAATCGTTTGTCTGGCTATGGCGAGCGTATTCTACTTCGACGTTTACGATGAAACAAAAACTAATACCAGTCATTTTTACTGGTTCTAATGTTAATAACAGTAGTAATAGTACTAATAACAGTGATAGTAATAGTACTAATAACAATAACAGCAATAACATTAATAATAATACTTAAATCAGAAAACTAAATTTTATTATTGAATATAGATGACAGTTTCTTGTTATTATTGCTGATCTTGTTACTGTTAGTACTAATAACAATAGTACTAACAACAATAACTGTAATAGCAATAATAACAATAATAGTACTAATATCAATAACAGAAATAGCATTAATAATAATACTTAAATCAGAAAAGTAAATTTTATGATTGAATATACATCACAGTTTCTTGTTATTATTGCTGATCTTTATCACTGTTAGTACTAATAACAATACTACTAACAACAATAACGGTAATAGCAATAATAACAATAATAGTATTAATAACAGTACTAATTACAATAACAGTAATAGCATTAGTAACAATGAAACAAGAGAAGTATATTCTATGTTCAAACACAGATGACGCTTTCTTGTTATTATCATTGATCCTATCACTCTGTATCTTCGTCGCTGTTTTTATTACCACTATTATCGCACGCTGTTTCCCTGCAACAGCTATTTCCGTTGATTACAGATATTATCATTCTGTAGACCGATGCGTACGCTCATCCAAATTGTGCAAGAATTCGTCGAATTGTCTTTGGAACGGGACAAAGTCACGAGGAAATCTAAATCCGTCTTGCCGCGTGGCGCAGCCCGGATGATTGTTGCCGTTGGCGATTCAGTAGCTCACAGTCGAACCGACAAGAATCAATCGACCGGCTTCGTGACCGTTTTGATCCCGGACATTCGGCCTTTTTGCGCAACGGCGCGATACGGATATTCGAATTGATCGTGAGAGGCTTATCCGCGATTAGTCACGCGACTATCTCATACAACCGGCGGATTTGCATATATTCGTGGGAAATTTGAAAGTGCACGACTCCATAGAATTAATCCAATGAAGATAGAATAAATACAATGATTCAATAATCCAATGATAATAGAATAAATCCAATGATTTTTGGTATGCGAGGAAGAACTGTTCTCTATTCTGCTCTGAAAAATTGATTTTGAGTCTCGAATCGAACTTGGAAACTAGAATTTCCATCATCTAAGTATGTCAACTAAATTCTGTCGTATATAGTTCGTTGGGTAAAGAATGTTTTAAATGAAAGTCAGGAACATCAAGTAGAGCAGCAATTGAATCGCTCAGAAACCAACAGTCGAGTCGATTTTTTGAGATCTTCAGATTTTTGTGAATTCTGATGGAATAAATGATATTCTTTCTATATAAAGGGTTTATTTCGTTGTTCCTAGGTCAGAACGCCTTTTTTTATAATTCCCAAATATGTTGGATAATAATTAATAACTGCAAACGCCAAAACATGAACTTTCTCAATCTTTGTTTTCTAATCAAAGCTTCTAATATCAAACTTCCATCTCAATCGCTTTTCCATACGATACTTGCAAACAATTAATATAGTAATTCATAATAGTAATTATGAATATAAGTATTAATTCACAATAGTAATTATGAATATAAGTATTAACTCATAATAGTAATTATGAATGTAAATATTAACTCACAATAGTAATTATGAATATAAGTATTAATTCATAATTTTAATTATGAATGTAAGTATTAATTCATAATGGTAATTATGAATAATTCTACATTACCAATCGTATATAATGATAACAAATCAATTATGCCTGCGTTAAGAGGTTCATCTTTCCTTAAATATTCTTAAATCGACATCCTGTTCTCCATTGGAATGCACAAAAATCGGAAATTACGTTCTGGAACAATGCTCACGGGTAATTCCGATGAGAAATACGTGTTTGTAAGCTTGACGAACTTTTTTCGGATGATGCATCACGGTTTCCCGTTATCGATCACCCACGATTCATTCTGGCGCGGTGATCGGATGACGACGCGCCGGCTGTTGGGACGTTCTTTTTTGTCGGCCGGCGAACGTCAGCAATGGTTCCGATACAATGGCAATCGGACTGAACCGAACGATCAAAATATACAAGCGTAAAGAGAATTAGCTCTATTTTTATGCATAAATTTCCATGAGACGACCGACCCAGTTTTCATTTTAAGCGTTCACAGGAAGTGACTGACTGCACCGAATTCTTCCTAATTTGAATACTACCACACTTGAGTGCAAATTAATTGCAATGCTTTATTGACTCTCTTCGAAACAATTTCTCCAATATGCACTCGACTGCACCGAACGCATCCTCATAAACAAGAGACCGAAAGTTGGAGAGCCGCCAACTTGGCCACGTTCAACGTGAAATCAAAAGTGAAAGAAATTAGATTAACCCTTTGCACTCGGAAGCTTTTTCTCGTTCATTTCAATTAAACGACGATTATTTGACAATATTTCTATATTATAAACAATGCTTCCGAACGCGGTTATATTCAGCAAGCAATAATAATGCATTTCAATGAAACGATTTAACCCTTTGCGGACGAATGTCGGCATTTTACTAAGATCAAACCTCCATATTTAGAACGCCAAGTAAACAAATGATTCAACTATTCGAACAGCAAGAAATCAGTACACAGTTTCCTTATTCTTCATGATTTAAGTATTCAGCGTTTAATTTAGCAGAATCTGCGAAAGGTTTGTACTAAAAACAGTCTTCCGCAAAGGGTTAATATATTTTTCCCGTTTCGTATGGTTTGCTCTATGAAATCGTGCGACGTGTTAATGATGTAACTTTCTTACCGAAGAAAGCGAACAACGCTGTCCTGTTCTTGACCGACGGCAGCCCGTCGTCGCCTTGCATGAAGAGTTGGCTGAGCTTCCTCGGGGAAGGTCTGTCCTGGCCGGCGAGCATGTAGACCCCGTCGGAATACGCTGCCGGCATCTTTCGTATCAGCCTGCTGTCTACGGAGGTACGGAACCGTGTCAGCATTATCATTAACAGTGGAGAATCAGCAAACGGGCCGAAATGACCGGTTTGAGAATTTTCAATCTACAATTATTGAAATCGTGGAGGTGCCTCTGTGAGGAAATTTGAAATGGAATGATAGAAAAGCGGTGAAACGCTTTGAAAATCGAGAACTGTTGTCTTCTGATTTTTATGATAAACTGGAAATTATCTAGAGAACTGTACTCTTCCAATTTTTATAACAACTCTTATAACGAATTATAAATTATATAAAAAGCAGTACTTTTCGAATTTTCATAACAAATTACAAACAAGTCACTCTAATTGCTTGGTAGTGAATAAATTGGGCGCACAGTGGATCGCACCGTTTATAGTCAGACAATGTATTAATTACCCGACGAGCATTTCGAAGCGGATCTAATTACCTAAGGATTCCTTTACGACATTCTGGACGTTCCAAATATGAGGAATATGTTGTACAAGGTGTTTCATAATATGTGGGAATTATTTCAGGTATAAACTTGCCACGAAAGTTAATTACAAAACTCTGCCCACATATGATGAAACGGCTTGTACAATCTGTACCAGTCGCCAGGAATGAATGATTGTTCGGAATTTTACGATGTCCTTTTTCACCCTCGATTTACGATTATTTCGAACGGTCATTAATATTGTCATCGACGTCCCGATGATCGGCGCTAGCGCGAAACCGTATAATTTTCGTGCTTAAAGAACCGTGACACGCGTGTCGGCCTGACTAATTGCGTTTTTCACGTGGCCACGTTTTTATACGCGTATAAATGACATCGCCTATACTTTTTCCATTTCTCGCAATTTCATTTCACGATTGCTTACCTAATATTTCACGTTACTTCATCTAATTAAAGAATTCGTTAAAGGTTAAACTCCCGTTATCCGACGTTTTCAAATGATCTGATTTCATCTTCAATCTGTAATTAATCCAGACACTGCCAAATATTTTCTTCTAATTCATGAAAATAATGTACCTTCCTTTCTTCTAATCTAAAAGGAACGTGATAATAAAATTATTGTACCAAATTATTGTTTCAAAAAAGAACCATTCTCCAAGAAAAAGAGTACAAATATTGTAAAATAAAATTACCTTCATCAAAATCATGATCATTCTGAAAATAATGGTAGTATCTGGATTAAACGAGGGACAACGAGAATTCACGTGATTAATTGTATCAGTATGAAAGGATCAAATTGATTGAGTAGTTCTGGATACTTGCCGATCGATCCCCAATCCGGATGAGCCAGATTGTTGTACCATCCATCGTACCTCTGTTTGTCCGCATAGCTATGAAGCACTCCTACAAAAAGAAGACAACGTGTTCGCTGAAGAAGAAGAAGAAGAAGAAGCAGAAGAAAGAAAAGAAAAAGATTGTCTCGCAAAGAAAGCGAAGTTCACTGTCGAGGAATGCTAACAATCGGTCTTTTTTTATGAAAGGAGAACGACGGTGGCTGAATGGTTCAAGGATCGTCCTCATTTGCAGCTGTCAATTAAATGAAAATCTTTAGCCAAGCCTGTCGATTGACTAATCTCTGAGAAAACAATTTTATAACAAGCTACTTTATGCGATATTCTCATTGCAGAATGAAATAGAAAAATCAATGAATAGATACTAATAAATAAATAAATAAACAGCAGTAAATACTAGTAAATAAATAAATAAATAGACAGTAGTAAATACTAGTAAATAAATAGACAGTAGTAAATACTAGTAAATAAATATACAATAGTAAATACTAGTAAATAAATAAACAGACAGTAGTAAATACTAATAAATAAATAAATGGACAGTAGTAAATACTAGTAAATAAACAGACAGTAACAAGTAAATAGGTAGAAGTAATAAATACACAGTAGTAAACGAAACATTCAGGTATTCCATAAACTGAATGGAACGATCGTTATTCGACAATTAAGTGGCCTCTCCCGAATTAATCATTGGACAATCAATCGGTTGGCATACGGCACGGGCAACGTTAATCGGTCGCAGGATCTGGTATGCACATAAATTAGTATGATCGCATCTGAGATATCGAAAGAGATCCGGCTATCGGTTGCTAGTTTGTGAGTGAGAACTATGTTCGGTCGCGAATACAATGGGATATTAGCTTCGCGAGGATCGCTGAACCGTTTTGCTACATTGAACTTCAATTATTGTCGACTTCGGGACGGCAGAGCAGCATCCAACGAGACTGGCGAACGGTATCTAACGGGAGGCAGTGATATCTAACGACTTCGACTCGCTAACCCTGATACAGCGAGGCGCAGAGGGAAAAAATCCCGTTGAATCTAATTGAGTAAATGGAACAGCAGAAGCGGAATGCGTGTTTCAACACTGTATAATATTCAACGAAGATATCAAAATGCTACCAGTTGGCACGCCGATCATCAATGGAGAACAGAAGACCCCTATTCTACTTTCTCTGGTCAAAACTTTCAGTAGAAAGTGATAAGGAGTATCGGTGTCGTCTGAAGAGTGACTTTCTCATCAACGTGTACCCTGTATACACAAATAACTACACATCTTACTGTAAATATATAAACCGTCCGCGTTTGTCGATATGCACTTCACCGATGCACAAACGAATCTAGTTGAAAGTATACCAAAACGCAAGAGTTGCAACTGCCAAACGCTTAAGGGCAAAATGTTCAACTGGTTTCAGCTGCGTACTGTCTTATCAATTATTGGAAAGATAAGGAACGCTGGGTAGCTAATAAATTACAATAAAACCGTTACGGATTTGTTACTGAAATAAGTGAATTAATCTGCTCTCAATATGTAAACGACTATATCAAAAATGCATTTCAATCGGTCCAGTTTCGCTACTCGCTACCTACACGCATTGGACCAGAGGTCTAGTGGTAGTGTACAGATAACACAGACAAAAGCCAATCTGCAAACATTGTCTATACCGAGGTCTACTTTCAAATCTCCAGACATACCATCCTTAGAGCCAGGCCTGCTGCACCTATCGCACAAACATCTACTCACATAACCATGCACCCACTGTAACACGAATCTACCAACAATGTACACACGTCGCACAGCCTAACATTCCTATAGCTCCGACATCACCCTACAGGCACCGCCTACGATCCTCCCTTAATCCCTAGAACCCCATGAACAATCACAACGACGAACAATCCCGACATCCAACGAAATCCCGTTCACCGGTGCATACCGTCTCAAAACGTAATTCTCGAGTTAGAACAAAGAGCCGTATCCCCCTGACCGCCTCTGACAGGCGAACAGCGAGCATAACGGAACGGTCGCGTTCCATATTTTCACTTTCGGCACACTCTCGCGGGTTGCTCGTCCCGGGCAACTGATTCGCACGCGGATCACGGCAGGTGCTCTACGTTAAGAAAGTGGCCGCGTACCGGTCCCAGCAGGCAAGACACACCAGAGGAGCCAGGTAAAAGCACAGAGCCGCGCCAAGTCTCGTCCCGGTGGCGGTGGTCGCATCATCCTAAGTGCACGGCCAGCTCTAACATCTCTTCGAGGAGCGTCGACGCCGGAGCCCGATGTTGCCTTTGACGTTCAACGCGGGCCGGTGCAGAGTAACATCCTCCGGGCCCGCGGCACTTGGAATAATATCGGCTGCCCGGTTTACGGTACAAGGATACACAGAAACGGCGGGGAACGGAACAGGAAAAGCGGCGGGACAAACAAGCGGGGTACGTTCTCTCCGCGAGTGTCGTGAGACGCGAGGACGGTCTCCACGGCGAACGATGACGACGGCGAGGAGTCGCGCGGTGTACGCCGGCCACGGGAACGGCAGACGAAGACGACACACGTGTGCGACGCGGCCGAAAGAAAAAGAATCGAGGCCCGTTCGCTCGGGGTATGCCCCCGTGCCTCGTGCCCGCTACAAGGCGCTCGAGCAGGATCCCCCCCTCCTCCGTCCCCCACCTCGAGGACGACGGGAACAGGCGAGCGAGGGTACCCGGCGTACCCGAGAGCGGTTTGGGCCAAGAGCGAGCGAGCTCTCGCCTCTCCGTGCCGTGTTCTATAGCCGTTCTTGGCTACGCGGTGAAAGTCGCCGGCCTATTTGTTTCGTTACCGCGAACGAACGCACGCCTCCGCCTCACCTCGCCTCACCTCGCCTCGCCGTCGCCTCGCCGTTCCCCCCGTGGCTCTCGTGTAACTAACTTCTCCCTCTTCACCACCTCCTCGTCCTCCTCCTCCTCCTCCTCCTGCCCCCGCTGCCATAGTGCACATCGCGACGCACCGCGGCGACGTCACCGCAGGCGCAGGCCTAGTTTTCGAGTACGCGGCACCGATTACCCAAGGCGAAACCGAGAGAGGTTCCCCGACCCCCGGGTTTCAAGGTCGACGACGGACGTCCGCCGTGGACACCCCGGGAGACGTCCTGCGATCCGGACGATGAAGCGGATGGTCGTGATAGGATGTCCTCTTCAGGGTTCTTCGAGACGAATTAGGCGACGGGATACCGTTGAATGACCTTATGCCGGAGGGCTGTAGCTGAAAAAATGTGGTTTTAATGGCTGGTTTTGATGGATATTTGAAGCGACTTGCTTTGGTATGGGGGAGTATTTGAGTTTTGTTACCGTGTCCTCTTGCGCTCCTGTCGGCTGGAACGGCGACCTTGGCAAGGAAGGCCCATCGTGAAGTGAAGGTACAGATTTCGGATGCTTTGCGGTTTTGCTAAGTGGATGCAGCGTGGCAAGGATGGCGTGGTACTCCTTAAGCAGTGAGGCAAGGTGATTCATGCTGTCCTTTAAAAGTTAGTCGGATCTGCTTGGACGTTAGAGGCTCGTCTGGCTTGTGTTATTTCGTGTTTCGTAAGCGTCAAGTGGAATATGGTCGTTATAATAGGCCCTGCAAGAGTAGAAGAGAAGCGGTGTCTTCCAGACGAAGGAGAGATAGATTGTAAATGATCGGACACGATGCTCGAACCTGTGCAACCGTCGCGGTGCCGGTTCACCCTTGGCTAGTTTCGATGGGTCCCCAGTGACTCACGTTTCCCTCCTTGCGAAACCGTGATTAGAGACTTCTCGGGCTCGAGTCAAGAAACTCGACGCCCGACTAAATACATAATTAGAGAATAACGCGGATGGAACGCAGATTAAATTGGCTCGCCGCTGCCTCGCTCCTAAACTAATCCCGAAACCGTTGCGAAATCCTCGTCAGTCTCTTCCTCGGCGTCAAAGCTCGGAACCAGTTTCCTATTAAGAATAATTATGAAGAGCGCCGCGACGGTCCGCGAAGGAATTCGAGAAATTTGGCAGGGCCGGTGACGGGACTTCGCGCGAGACGCTCTCCGCGAAGACGTGCACCGTGAGTCAACCCGTCGGAGGGACAGAGACAGCGCCGGAGAGACAGACCGTGGCTACCGGGCGATTTTTATCGCCCTTGGCACGAATCGGCAAAGGCGATTGCATTTCGAGAAGGAGATCATACAAGCATAATCCTTATTAACCCTTTGAGGCTCGGTTTCTACTCGAATGTTGCTAATTAATATCAGTGTTAACATTGAAAACGAACCGTCGGATAAACTACTGAAATGTTCAATCGTGAGTCAGCATTTGAGTCAATATTTTTGTAGTGTAATTCACCGGGTTGCATAAATATTTTGATTATAGAATAATTAATTTAAGGATGACTCGGTTTTGATCCTTAAAAGGTCAATGGAATGCGTCCAGTTTTCTTGCTCGATCCCTTCCAGTGTCCTCTTCATCTTTTCTGTTATACATCTGTTAAACACTCTTCGATCCTCGCAGGGAACAACGATATTCTAGCTAGCTCCGTTTCACCTGAAATGTTAGTGACAGTTACTGCACGAACCAATGGAAAGAGAACAACATGGAAGTAAAACAAATTGTTGCACCTGTATTTCACTTTAAGTCATTCACAGTCACTACTACGTCGCTCGAGTATCATACGGAAGACGTCGAGGAGGTTTGTCCTCGGGTTCGATGCACCCAGGTCACACCGGAAGCTACGACCGCGCGCAGTCGACACTGTGTACCGTCGCGAGCATGTTCGGATCGTTCCACGAGAGGGTCGTTATTTCTTTTTCAATGAAAATTCGTTCGGTGGTCACGGAAAAAGCCGAGGAAAATTCGAGCCGAGGATCCCCGAGCTTCTGTTCGTTCGAATGAAGCTGCTCGCGTCGGTCTGCACGGTTTACAATCGACAAGCTTGTCGAACATCCACTCTCGCTGAAGAATTCATAAACTGTGGCTCAACAATAATCGCACTTGAAGTTGGCAAATCCTCGTTGCCTTTACTAGAACCACTGTAAGTCTACACTACTCATTCTTAAAATCTTCTTTCACAATTATCACGAAGACAAGAAAGAGAAGTTACTAAAGAAACTGATTTAGTACAGCAAACTTAATTTAACAGATATACTCTCAAAGTCCTCATAGATAAATGTCAAAAACTCTACTGTGGTTCTAGTATTAAAGTTCAGAAGTTTCTATATTGAACTGTGAACCCCACTTTACCACTGGAACCACTGTAAGTCAACATTACTCATTCTTCAAATCTTCTTTCACAATTATCACAAAAACAAGAAACGAGAAGTTACTAAAGAAATTGATTTAGTAACACATAAACTTAATTTAATAGATATACTCTCAAAGTCCTCATAGATAAATGTCAAAAACTCTACTGTGGTTCTAGCGTTGAAGTTCAGAGCTTTCTGCATGGAACGTTAAACAGATTTCCAGGCAAATATTCCAATACTCCAGTGCAACAAAGAATTCGACGCGAATGAGAATTCTCTGTTACTTCAGTCCATATAAAACGTCCATAGTCAGAACGAGAGGTTTCATTCGCTTTCCGTAAGTCAACGCGAAAAGAGACGAAGGTATTTGCATAAAAATCCACAGTCGACTCGTAACTTTCAATGTCCGACTTTAACCGTGAACCTGCGCACCTCGAGAGGTGAATACTCTCGGGTTCCTCGGCGGGACGTGTTAATTCGGCCAAGACAAACACCGTACCGGTTTCCGAGTGTCCCGATTTCCTAACCCATTGGCCAACTAACGAAATCGTTTCTAATTCGGGCACCGACGAGGCGGCCGGACGGTGCACATCCAGGAACGACGAAGTCACGCGGCGTTCTCGCGCGAACGCGCAACAGCGATCGTCGGTGAATCGTTCTCTACATTTTTTCCCCCATTCATTTTTTATCCTTTTTTCTTGCTCGAGAGTCTCGTAACGATGACAGGCAATCATTCTTCTCGGTAACAACGAGATCACGGTTGGCCGTTTCGCGGGCTGACGCATCGTCGGTCGAACAAAGGTTTCGCGTTCGCGAGCGGCGCAATTTCGGGGCCGTCCAGCGATTCCGTCTCTCTCCTTTTCTCTTTCGTGACGTGTTCAGTGAATAATGTGGACGTTGAGATCATGCGAATGAAACGGGGATGACATTTATTAGGTCTATTCGAAAGTTTTTGTCGCGGCCGCTTTCGACTGGCTCGCTGGCTTCTTTTTTACCGGAGCCATTTCGAGTGGTCTCCTTCGACTTCGTGTATAATAAACCACGAGCCAGGTAACACCTAGCTCCGAGATTTTTATGCGTTTATGACACGCATATGCAACGTTTGACACTCTAAAAAGCTCGATAAAATTCACGAGGTAATTGCCTTTTTCCCGGTGATCCTCGTTGAATCAATGGGAACGCGAATCTGCATAATCATCCGTATGGTCACCGTTATCGTTCACGAATCTATGGTTCGGCCAACCGTCGCAGACAAATGCAAATGCGTGGAAGTCGTGACGTAGCTGAACAATCGTTACTATGGCACGTTAGACGTGTTACTGGATAAATATAACGAGGGAACGTTTAACTACATCAAGATCGCGCAAACCTTCGCACAGACCTAACACAACATTTCAAGATGCTGTAAAAAATATGTACAAGTGCTCGGTAACCGGCTGCTCCGAATAATCGACGCTGAATACAAATGAAGGTCGGGTAAGGTTCGCTGGCTTCGTTGAACGCGCGTTCGCGTTCGTTGCGCGAGTGAATCTGGCGAGCTGTTTCGATTATTCGGAGCGGCGTACAACGTTTAGAAAAGAAAGGATCAACAGAAGACGGTAAGTATCATTTTCAATCAAGATTAACGCTCGCGAGAGGATCTACGTGACCATGCAAGCCTCCGTCGAGTCGCCTCGGGCGATCAATCACCTTCGAGCGACTCGCTTAGCCCGGGGCCGGCGGTGTTCGTTTCATTTTTATTCGCATGATCAGCAGTCGACGCATTCAAGTACAAGGAACCCCATTAAATCGCATACACTCGGCGGAACAAATGTAACGACCTTACAAAGCGCTGAACGGGTCCTCGAATAAAGGACATCGCAAGGATCGCGAATGGGTCGATCCTTTCTTTCGATCTAGCGCCTCGAGTTGACTACTAACCCTGACAAAAAGCCTTCAGAATGAACCGAGTGTCTGCTATAAAAGAATTATTTACTTAGTGGAAACATGCAAAATATTTTCACGAATGAAGCAGGTAGAATAAAATAGTCCCCTTCACACGAGTAAGTTAATAAATTAATAAATGTTTCAATATTTTGCGGGGCTACTTATGTACATAGTTTTCCCAGTAATGTTCACATTCCATGCATTATCCTATGGATATTGTCTTTGCATATCGTCAGACGATCATGCGAGTAATTCTTTTAGCAATGACGTTATCGATTCTCGTTGAAAACATTCCGCCAGAGGTAGTGGCTCGCGAGAGAGGTAGAAGACTCAGGTCTGAGTTAACATTGCGGATTGAACGTCTCAGTGAAATTCATCAGAAGGTTATTGCATTTGTTCCACCCACTATATGATCGCTCAGCTCCACACGTACCCGTTGTGCGCACACGCACAGAGCCGACGAATGGACGGAGGGAGCCGAGACAGTGAAGGATCATTTCGAGGTCGACCCGGGATAATAGTATACGACCGCCGGTGCCGGAAGCTGCCAGTGGGCGGCGTGAAGTTCAATCAGTTGTAGAAGGGTCTTTCTAACCGACGGCAAGATCGTGTCCTCCGCGAGGAACGCGTCCCTCAAGCTTCCCAGCAGTTGCTGCAACTGGGCCGGCAGTTCAGTGTCCAGATCCTTACCGATGCACGTCATGATGAAGAACAGACAGTCCGTCTGTAAAACGAACAACGAAGAAAATTCAATGTTCATTCGTTCCTCCGGCGTTTTAAAATGAGAAAGACTTTGCAAGGTTAGAAAGGAATGACCTGTCGCGAGTAATCAGTCCTCTCCTGTGACATAACATTAATGATTAATATTAATGATCAGCTGCAGGATTCTTCGCTGAATATAATCTGCATAAGTATTACGTCAGGAATAAATAAAGCAACAGTGCTCTCTCGGAGACCACGCTGACGACGTTTAGAGAGTTTCAGAATATTCGAACGGTTCCCTTTATGGGGACTCACCTCCGCTAGGGAATTGACGACGGGAGGCTGTAGACAATCCTGACAGCACTTCCAAAGCAACGTGAGGAGAACGCGTCCGGGAGGAACGCCCTCCTGTTGTGTCTTCAACTGAAGCTGCCTTCGCTTCAACTGTAACCGTGAACATGAATATGCATGAACGCGGATATGTCAACGGTTTCGACTGGTGTTCAAGTAAAAAAAGAAAACAAAAAAGTGATTGAATGGGCTGTGACTAAGCGGCGTTGCGGAACGTGATCGATCACGGGATCAATTGAGGATCGTGTAACGGTACCATCTATGATTCAGGTGACGTTAGACATCTGTGTGTCTGATCGATATAGTTCTTGCGCGTCGAACATTGCATCCGGTTGAACGTTCCCTACCTGACAGTACATTTCATTGAGGAACGTCATGAAGGCGGAGTAACGATGATAACTCGACCCATCGTAGAGTATCTTGACGCGATCCTGGTACCACTGTTGGCACGTGTTCAACAAGGACTCCAGGAACGTTTCCTTCGCTTCTTTCTGTAACAATTATTTTATAGTTACGTTTGATAGACAACTGAATTTACAAGGTACGATAACTATCAGTAATTCTTTAATAGCAACCTCTATAATGGTGATACAAATCTTCGCCGCCGGTTCCGCGTACTTGCGATTCTCAACGACCCTCTCCAGGATGTGTCGCACCAGCTCCATCAATGCTCTTGCGTTTAACAGGTTTGGGTCTGTTTAACATGAATAAAATAGTTTATATCACAGATATAAATCCGATGCGCAGTTAACAGTTGTCAGGAGAAATTTGATCTACCATCGATAGCTCTCAAGAGAGTGTCCTGAACCGCTGGAGGAAATTTCCCTAATTCTGAGGCGTCTGAGATATTTACTGCCTTCGCAGCCAACACGTCAGCCGCGTTCAAGCTCTTCGATCGTTTCAGGCCATACGTGGACACGAAGGACAACGATTTGGTGAGCCTGCCGGGTTTACTTGGATTCGGTTTCACCTCGTTTTGTTCCACATTGAAATGGACCCTACCGGAACCCTGCAAAACCGGTGGAGAACAATTAACCCTGCACTTGAAAATTCTTTCGCTACATACATTCTTCATTCTCTAATGAAATATCAATGGTATGTTTTATAACTGATATTGATATAAATAATATAGAAATATCAATGGTGTCTTATAACTGACACTGACAAATAATACAGCAATCAAGGTACAGAACTATTCTATTTCAACGTTTCATGGATAATTACGTTAGACGAACTTTAATATTAAACATCAATTTTTGTAATTCTGCTGTATCAAACCAAATGGCTGAGTCAACAGTAAAGGATTAAGACCACTTTCACTTATAGAAAATAATCAAACTAATACAAGGATCTTGAGAAAAGAATGTAAAAGAGACTTCATAGAGTATCAGCTCGTTTCCCCATTATTCTCAATCTCTGCCTACATGTATGATATTGCCGCCCGACGCCGAAGTGTCAAGCGGGTGTGCCTGCTTCAGCGCCGAAGTGATCGAATGATGACTGCTCTGCGAGTGCCGGGACGTCTGATGATGCTGCTGCTGCTGCAGGGTATGCTGTATCTGTTGCTGCTGCTGGGCGTACAGGTACCGGTGCACGTTGCCGCTGGACTTGCTGTGTTGCAGGTAGTACGGGGACCGTTCCGAAGCGTTCGTCCGAGACCTACGCCAGGCACGTTCATTAAGAATGAATTACTGATACGCGATGCGAGACGTGTGCTTAAGATTGCGTTCGTCCCTGGTGCCCAGTGAAACGTGGGAGACTCGTCGCGCTAATCGTTTGTTTAACTGACGCAACAGCTTTTAACGTTGAAAATTAAAGAGGATCGTTAAAGCGACGCGCTGACATAATCCCGCGCTGTCACTTCACGGCCCGATCCCGCTGATAATCTATAACGTTCGCATTGCGCAAGGTATTCGACGTGTCTCTGTTCGATGTTGCCTGTATTTGGTTCTCTACGTTCAAGGCGTACGTACGCATAAACAAATAGTCTTTGAAGATTAAACACTAGAACAAGACCTTAACATTAGAACTACCGCGCACTTACACTGACTTTTGAGAATTTCATTAGAAAAACTACAGACGGATTTATTCAGATTTGAATTGGTTCAAATTTCAGCTTAGGTATTAACACGTTTGACAGTAGAAATTTTAATAAGCCACACAAATAGGAAAAATGCAAATGCCGTACCCCAAGGGTTAAAGTGCATAATTTCAAAAAATTAAGGCTATAGAGAATTCAATTCATGACAATGTGGCTTATAAATTTCAATGTTATAATATTCATGTCATTTTGCATCACAATGAAAATGAATGCTGCAGCATTCACGTCTGCAACGTGTTAATAATTTCTGTGTTCGTACCTCTTCAGTAATCGCAGAAGAAAAAATTAAGGAATGATTCATTTTGACCCATTTGTTAGCTCTAGTGTTAACGAATAACATTAAGTTTAGCAGACTTGTACGCTTCTCAGCTCTCGGGCGTTCCTCCAGCCGTTCCCGATACGTCGACAGAGTCTTGGTCGTTTCCTAAGTCGTTTATACTCACTTAGAAGGATGCGAGTCGTTCTGCTTCATAGTGAACTCCTTCGCGTGTACGTTCAATCGGGGATTAGTGACGTTTGCCGTGGCTCCTTCCGTTCTTCCGCCTAGAAAACATTCAACGTATACAATTCCATTTCTCTATGCCGTCAACAAACAAAGGGATAAAAAGGGGTATAACAAAATGCAAACCTGGAGGCCGGTAAATCACCAAAGAAGGCTTGCTCTTCAAGGGGGTTACGTTATTGTTATTATTGTTATGGTTGTTTCCTTTCTGCGGAACCGCATCCTTCATCTAAAACAGATTAACATCGTATGAATCGTTTCAATCATAAAACAAGCGCACCAACGACCATCTTCTGCTTTCCAATCTATTACCTAAAGTCATCAACCCATCCTCTAACCAAGACCAAAACCCATCGCTGCCAATTGCCACCCTAATCGAGGCCAATTCGATCCTAACAATCCTTTACAATCTCACTCGCTACGAACACATAAAAAAAAAACATCTCTCTCACCGATCAACAGCTACAAACCGTCTTCCCACAAGGCCCAATGAAAACTTGAATGGCGACCACAGGCCAAACAATTACGACGTGCGGCCGGACACGTTAAAACGACCATAAACCGAAGAACACGAACGAACCGAGCAGCGAGAAGTTGCCCGAATCGGCGAAAAGGAAGTCCGAGCGGTGAATGGATCAACATCGGCTCCGATCGATCGGAGGCATTCTAAAAGTAGTCTCTCCTAACTCGCCGAGCGCACGGTATCAGATTCAACGAACAATATTTTATAAAGCGCATTTTAAACGGTTCGTTCCCTTGGCATGAATTCCATTAAAGCGTTGTAAACAAACAGATGTTTCCTGTTACGTCCGTTGCTCGCGCAGATCGGACCTAGACGGGCCGCATCTTCTGACAATAACGCAACTACTCGAACGTTAACAATAAACAAGAATTCTTAACCCTTTGCACTCAGTTTTTTGGAAATAACACTTCTTGATAAAATCTACGCTTGTTGCGACTAATGTAAACGATTGGATAAATTAAGGGACAAACGTAGTTTACTTTGATATCTCACATAATGATACTTTAGTATTGAACATCAAACATCAATCATTTTACTGTATCAAAGTGGCGACTGAGTCGTCACCGAGTGCAGAGTTAAATATTCCTCAAACGAACCAAATGTAACAAACATGTTTTGCATCCTGGTCTGCCTCATCTCGGTCCCTCGCGATTTTCCCATTTGATTCCTGAATCAAAGCGAGGAGCACGTTGAACGCGTTAATTTCGGCGTAGCCAGACACCGTCTTGGTGAGCAACCGACGTAACAAAAGGCAGCTTGGACCGAGAAGAGGGAAACAGGAGAGAGACAGACAGACAGAGAGAGAGAGAGATAGAGAGACAGAGACAGAGAGAGACGCAGTAAAGTGTGTGCGAACGGTGTGGGTCACTCACAGTGGAAACCGTGCGAGAATCATCGTTTCCAAGGGCGTCGAGATAGCGTCGGGATGGAAATCCTCTTTAACGTCGGTGACGTCGAGGAACGCCGTAGGTAGCCACCGGCCTGGCCTAAGCGTAGCTCGGCCTGCCCGGTTTCGGTGAACACGTGCCGCGATCACACATGCACGCACGCAAGAAGACGCACGCACGCAGGCACGCAAGCACGCCACGCACACGAGAAAATCCCTCGTGGGAAACCGCGTTTTCTCGTCGAATTTTCTTCCAGCTTTTTCCGCGTTGTCGCTCGGCCGCGCGTGTTACAGCCGACTCCGATGACTGTCGACTAATAATAGACGGGCACGGCCACGAGCGAGCTAGCGAGCGGACGAGCGAGCAAGCGAAACGAACGCGAATATACAGCCCCACGATACCAGCTTACATACGTATTAATGTGCGCTGCATCGTTGCTAACAGTGGACTCAAAATATCCGACGGTAGTCATCCTCGGCTGTCGCCGAAACACGCGGCCCGCTCGGGGCGGAACCGAAAATTGTACGACGGGCACGGTATCTCGCGTCTCTCCCTCCGTTTTCTCAACGAGGATGCCGGCGTTCGACCGCTTTCGCGGCTTTTCGAGCGGCCCTCGCGGAGACCGACCGGTTCACCCTTTGCACTCGGAAATTCTTTCGCTAGATATATTCATTTTATAATGGACTATCAATGGTGTAACTCGTAACTAAGATTGATGTAATGAAAATTGTCTAGATACATTCTTCATTTTCTGATGAAGTATCAATGGTGTAACTTGTGGCTGAGGTTGATATAAATAAAAGTTGTCTAGATACATTCTTCATTTTCTAATGAAGTATCAATAGTGTGTCTTGTAACTAAGATTGATGTAATAAAAGTTGTCTAGATACGTTCATCATTTTCTAATGAAGTACCAATAGTGTAACTTGTAATTAAGATTGATATAAACATAGATATATTCATTTTCTAATGTAGTATCAATAGTGTGTCTTGTAATTAAGATTGATATAAATAAAAATTGTCTAGATACATTCTTCATTTTCTAATGAAGTATCAATGGTGTGTCTTGTACCTAATATTAATATAAATAAAAATTGTCTCGCTATATATATTCTTCAGCTTTGTTCCTCAATGTACCTATGATTCCCTTAAGTTAGTTTCAAAGAATATCCTTTCTATCTTGTCAAAAAATATTAAATATTTCTAATGACAAACTTCCGAGTACAAAGGGTTAATTTCATTCAACCCCATCTTACAAATTACAACTGTTTCCAAGTAATTTAAAATCTCCAGTCATCGACGACCAGCGTGGCAGTCAACGTGTTAAATGTTTAGGAGCACTCTCAAAAATCTCGGCTGAGTGCAAATACCAACCAAATATAACATTCCATGGCAATGGACGCCAGAGCTATTCAAACCGATGAAAATAGCATTAATAGTACTATGCCTACATGTGACAAAAACCAGCGAATATATTCCTCCACGAATACAAGCAAAAATGATATGCAATTTTCAATGCTCCTGATTATTAATCATTTTTGCATCCACCTAATCGAATCGTTCATACATAATCGCCCTGTACACGATTTTCCTCTTCCTTACCGTTTACTAATTATCTGTAACACAATAAAATCAGCTCAGTTATTATCCCAAATTTTATCACTGAAGCCTGGCCTAATAACGGTACCGTAAAAAATCCGCGACCAGTTTTGGCTCCGTTTCCGCTTCCGTTTGGGCCCTAAATATCTATGACTAACGCAGTATCCGACGAGCATATGCGCAGCGCTAGGTAAACGGTCATCCGTCCTTCGCCGCGCATTACCCACGCTTTTTCGTTACATTCTAACTCGGTTAATTAGCTTACCTTCGTGGTTTCTCCGTTCGCGTGGGAAAGACGCGCGACACGCACCATCTTGGACCGTCGATTATCCGTTCGATTATCCTCCCGTCGAACAGCCCGACGAACCACTGCACCAATCGCGCCACCTCAATTACACTGCGCGCTCTAATAAATACACAGATCGTTATTACCATTTGAATCGCCGCGCGATTCCCCGTAGAATTCACGCCGGAACGCGATCGCTCGAGAAAAAAAACGCGCAAAATCGTGTCTCGATTGCGTTACGATCATCTAATCCGAAATCACTTTCACTTTTCCAATATGGTTTCGCGGGTGAACGATCGACGGTTGACAGGGTTAATCGATACGATCGATTCAACAATTTTTACTAACCTCTATTGCGCATGGCAGTGGACGATTCCCCTCGCAGTTGCTTCGGATTTCAACAGTGCTCGAGACTTTCGGAAAATTCGTTGAAAGTCTTCGAGAAAATCGTTCGTTCGCTTGGAATTTCGTTTGACCGGCGCCGAAGACCGGAAGTGAGCCGCGGTACTGACGTCGTCCTCGATACTGGCACTTGGTCAACCGATTCGAGACAACCGCGTACCTATATTCAAATTATCACGATGAATCACCGCGCAGTTTGTTGATGATCGTACCCACACCCAAGTAGACTTAATATTCATCTACGCGTCAACCACTCAACAATCCAGTGTATCTAAGAACTGAACATATACGGCGGAATCCGAGGAAAGCCGTAGAACCACTGTTTAAACTGCAACTGAACTTTCCATCGAATCGAATCCGTTCGAATAATCAATTCCTTCGATTTTATTTACCGTTTAAATATTCCAATTCTCAATACACTCGCACTATACGAAGCTGCCTAAATTACGCGACCTAGACCTCGTCTATTACCGGGCCAAAGATAGGCAACGAACCTAATGCAAATATTCAGTCCTGTTAATTACAGCTCTAAAATTTAGGCGCTATTCTTTTCAACTCGCTACCCTAACCCAAGCTCGATGAAGACACGGTGATCGACTCGAGTCGCTTATATCTTCACACTCGAGATTTACACCGGTCGAAATCCAAATTCCTCGGATATTTATATTAATCAAAATTAATGTACCTATCGTCAATTTTACCCGAGATACAATGGACCGTGATCGACTCGAGTCGCTTACAACTTCACACTCCCTAAATTTACACCGGTCGAAATCCAAATTCATCGTATATTTATATCAATGAAAATTAACGTCCACCGATCGTCAACTTTACCTGAGATACAACGGAATCGTCCGGGAATGGAATTTCCGTTCGAGAGTGATTCAAACTGGATGCACACTGAGAAAAGGCTAGAGCCTGCGAACGCTTCTAACGGTCAAAATCCCGGTCACTTCGATTATCGAGGCGATCAACATTGCATCGAGAACACTTCGCGGCGACTTCGGTCGATCTTCGAGAACAACGTCGATGCGGTTACTCGATGGATTAACGTCGCGATTCGCACACTATCATGATCTAAATGACTGTCCATGCGCCGCGCGGTTACAGTCATTCGCGAGCGGAAGGATGCACGGTGTTGCAAAAGTTTGCCATCAACTCGCGAGCATAGAGAACCCGCTGAAGCGGCGATGATCGAGTTGGATCATCAGCGATCCGTTTAACCGGCCGTGAATCCTCGAACACGCTGAATAGCCTCCACGCGAATGACGTTGTTTCTCCATTCTCGTTGCATGCACGTGCCTCGAGCGTGTCATTAGTGCGAAACGCGGCATGCCTGCTAAATGACCTCTGCATCTGATGAGAGCTGTTGCATCGGAATCAACGCTTATCTTGCTACCGTGTTGCTGTTGTTGACGCACAAACTGAATGGTAATGCAGACGCTGGAAGCGAGGTCTTCCCCGATGCAGCTCTGACTTGCCGACGGTGTTGAGAATCGAGGTATTGCACTCGAGTTTTCCACTGGAAGTATTCAACGTTTTCTAAGGAGATATAGGTGACATTGTTTGAAACTAATTAGGATAATTCATAGATAAATTTAGTGACAAAGCTATTTTGTTTAAAGTTGAATGCCCACAATTTCATAGTACAAAGTACTCGAAATGGAAAAATATAATTAAATCGTTTGATTGAATTGCATTGTTATCATTGCAGGTCTAGCTGAATGTCATTGCATTAGCTAGCATTATTTATAATATAGAAATGTTTTCAAATAATATGGTTTAATTGAGTGAACTACAGTAATTCGTTGGGGGTCACCGGTGACCCATGGCATTCAACGTATTAAGTACTTTACGTAGTAATGCAAAGTTTTATTTAAAACATTAAATATTCAACTTTATAGTTTTGTGGTTAAATCGAGTGACTGAGACTCACCTCTCGAGTGCAAAGGGTTAATTTAGATAAGTTGTGTCCTGTATTGTGGTTAGATGGCGCTGATGGATTGCTTGTGTTTCTTTATTTGATATATTATTTATTTACAATGTTGAATGAATTGTAATTTTGAAATATTTTGTCGGCTAACTTGTATGATGTTTCTAACTAATTTGCAGAAAGAATATCTGGATATTAACAAAATTTGAAATATGTAGTTAAACGGTTTCTAATTACAGAATTTGACTTTATCTAGAGGTAGGAACCGACATTACTGACACGTTGGCTCCACCCAAGTATCATTGTTTTATATTAATTATTATAGTAATCAATGTTACTGTTAGTATTATTTATTATAATTTAAAGCTTGGGTTAATGTAATCCTGAAAATCATGAGCATCCTCGTGGAGCCATCAAATATTCATTTATTTATGGTAACAACTATGTACACACATATCATACACACATATACGCGTATTTACTTGTACGTAAATGCAGAAAGTGGTCCATACTCGAGTAAGTTTGGATAAAGAATCGTGTCTCGCGGGGAAAAATTCTCTGCCCTCGAATAGGAGCAGCTCTGAAACGAAATCTGACTCAAACTATTCGCCGTCGAATGAATTCGACGAGTAAAATCTCCTCGCGTGCTATATTATCGATTTCTATCTAACAAATGTACTTAAGCCTCGCCTAACGGCGCCAGAATCCGAACAAACCGATTGAAAATTCAAGTGATCGACGTACAGGTGTTTCTATTTAGTATCCTCTGACAATTTCTTCTATTAGGCCACACGGGTGTTCACGTTTCTATGAATTTATTTGAATCCTAGATGCCCGTCTTGGCACGACATTGATTTTCGTGAGTTCAAGGACAAAAATCTACTCGTATCTCTCGCGGATAAACATTTAACAATCCAACGCCTCCAAAATTGTTTCCTTTTTTATCACTGTCGTGTTTCACTTTTGTACTTGCTGTAATTTGTAAAATGAAAAGCATCAATTGGAAATATATCTGTGATCGCAATATTCCTCTTTTCATGTGTAAACGAAAAACAGCATTAGCACCAATGTTTCAATTTGGCCTGCCTCTTAAAATATACATATGCATGTACATACATACATACATACACACATACATACATACATATACATATATGTATTTATATATACGTTTACAATGTCCTCGGATAAATAGCTAAAAATACAGCTCTCCACGAAGTGTATAACGCGGATACGGTGTTAAAATTACGGTTTCCATAAAAAATAATTTGTCGATACGAGTTGTATACCTCTGTAAAACTTACGACTTTCATCTAAAGACCCTTACTCCTATTCTTTCATTGCGTTCGCTAGATATGATACAAAGTGTGCCTCGTTATTGCTCAAACGTAATTGATCACATGGAAACACAAAGCTCGCCGCAGTCTGTTCCATTCCGGCTGTTACCGTCATCTCGAAATTCAATGTTCACCGAGCAACTGATCAAATACCTTTGAGCGCTGTAGTGAGTATTTCTCGTGACAGTTATACACAATTCACCCTGAAACTTTAAGAAAATAAAATAGTTCCCTCTCGATGATGTACACTGTACTGAACGACAATGCTTCTGTGGTAATCCTTTCTCTCGGATGAACAGCTAATGACTCTTCTGTTTTCAGACGAGACACTTCGGTGGAACTGTGTATCTCCACTCGACAACGGTGCAAGTTGGATATGTTGCGGTAAGAATGGAAAGGAGGATCGGCACTCTTAACGTTTAAAGTCCAGAATCGGGGCGACAATGGAAACCTTTAAATCCCACATCATGCTCGACTCGAAATCTTGAAGAACGTTCTCTTTGGTTTCCTTCGCTTGGAAAAATAGTTGAAAGGAGGTAATGATTTAGTTCAATACTGATCGTTTCCGGCCGTTGCGCAGCTGCTGACACTGTGGGCGGAAATAGGAGTAAAAGTATCCAAAAGAGTTCTCCCTCTTGAGAACCCGGAGGTAACGCGTCACTGATTCCCCGAATGAAAGCTCAGCTATCAGAGTTTCGGTATCAAAAGGTGGGTATACTTTCGTTGAAGACGGCTAGTCGTCGAAATCATACGTTTGGTAGGGTTTCCAACCGAGGTGTTGAATAGATCTGAAAACGATACAATAATAATACCAATAACATCTTCATCCTATCAAATAAGAATCGATGATCTTACTTTTTCGCAGCCTGTATGAATCCTCGTGGACCACAAGTGAAGATGCACGCTTCAGGATTCTGTTCTCCTATCAGCTGCTTCAGTAAGTCATCAGACACGGTTCCACGCAAGCCCGTCCATGTACTATCCGCTTGTGAAAGGATGTTCGTGACCTTCAACCTAAAAAGGGTACCAATCGAATGAGATTACATTAAGTAAACTTAACATCATTTCATGTACTCACCTTTTATCACTGCTGGCCTTTTCCAGTTGCGCCACGTAGAACATGTTATCCACATCTTTGTTGAAGTTGAGGAGGTTTATCCTTTTCCTGAAAGAATGCAGGAGTTTTCCTCAAAGTTCAAGAGAAATGTAAGCTAAAGGATCAAATTGGTCTGGCACAATTAGCAAGTAATGATTCGAGTAAAGGTACTGACACGGTCCGCCTGGCCATGGCTCGCTGAATTATCCCAAGCATCACGGTGAGCCCCGTGCCACCAGCCAGCATGTGAATAATGGAATAACGATCAAAGGATTCAACTACGAAGGCACCTAAAGCATTGCTTAGCACGAGGGTCTGGCCGAGTTGTAGGCCAGTTATGGACGGACTCAGCGCGCCATTCTGGTACTTCTTGATCATCAGACATACACAGTCGGACTTGTAGTTCGGCGCCATGTCGTCAGGGTGAAGGCACGGTGGGACAGGGGTGTACGATCGCGACGCTTCCACCCCTGAAACGGAACAAGGAATCTACGTAAAATAAAATCGAATACTTCAATTCTTCCTGAAGACTTTACCTAACCACTGAAGCGGTTTACACGTGGCTAAAGTATCAGCAGCATGTGGCACTGTACAGGAAGGATAAATTGCTTACCCATCACTTTCATCCTGGCCTCTAAGTGTCTGCCAATGGGTACCAACTCTAACGAGTCCTTCGCTCGCAGGACCAGCAAATGAACTAACTTAGAAAGCGGCGTGTTCGTAACTACTTCATATTCTTTATATGATCGACTATTGGTGTTCGGCTCCCGCCATATCGTATGGCTACCCTGTGTTTTCCACATCTCCTTCGTCTTCTTGGTGAAGGTGAGGTCGACCTATGATACAAAGTACATTTGAATTTAAGATTCAATTGTTAATATTATATTAATGTATAGTTGTTATATCAGTATATATTAATATTATATTAAGTTATTATATTAGTATATAATTATAATACTTAAATCATTTCATTATTGATATAACAATATTAACATGTTGAATGCCATGGGGGTCACCGATGACTCTCAACCAAATCAGATTACTATATTTCATTCAATTAAACGCTGATTACTTGAAAACACTTGTATATTAAAAATAATGCTACTTAATGCCAGTCAGCTCAACATGCAATAATAATTCAATTCAAACAAATGATTTAATATTATCTTTCCATTTTGTATATTTTACTCTATGAAATTCTGCGGCATTCAACGTGTTAAATTATTATGTAACAATACAGGAGCTCCTCAGGTTCACCTCCATGGTATCGAAGTTCCTCTTACAAACTGGCGGCCACTCCACTCCTGCAGCCAATTCCAGTTCATGCGTGATCACGTCCTTCTCGAAGAACAGCTTGAAGACCAGCTTCGAGTCGCTTATCCTCCTTAGTTGATAGTAAATACTCGGATAGTCCTTCACCGATTGGTAGAACAGCGTAATCGAGTCGGACGTCTGTCTCCAGTCCATTTTCACGTTCAACGGACTCGAATCTCGTGGGGTTTCCTCCTGACTGTTGCTGCGTGCTGATTATATAATAAATTACCAAATTTAAAATCGTAGGTTTCTTTTTCGTATATGAACTATTTATTTTAAGTAGCTTAAGTCCAATTTTCAAAAAAAATCAACTTAATCGTTATAATGGTTACAATTCTGAATAATCGTTTCATTTGATGGTTTTTTAGTAAACTTTTTAGTCTTTACTTTAATGGTTCATATGTAATTTTAATATCAATTCCTCTATTGTCGGATTACTCAATTTTTCAATTCTTTCCTTTGCTTTTCTCCGTTTTCACTACAAAACATTTATCATCTAACTTGTTCATCTTTATTTTACAGGTATTTGTAAGTGTACGGTTAGTGTTAAGGACAATGATGAATTAAATTACTAACTCGTACAACTTTTGATCAGGTCCAGAGCAGCGGACGCGCAGTCCGTGGTACTCGGGGAAGTGTTTTCCGGCGGAGGAGACGATGGACCGCTGATGGAACCACGGCTCAACCTTCCCACCACGCATTTCTGAAGGATGCTCTGATAATTGACCCACGCGTGAACCTGCAACGAACGATCTATGGGTACGTGAAAATAATCATTTCCAGGGAACGTTCGAGCTCTTTCGAGGAAGCGGCCAGAGCGAGTTCATTCTCCGAAACAATGCGACTCGAAACTTTTTCTCCCATTTCTCAACTGCCAAACGATCTTCTCCCCATAACAAAAGCGGCGATTACTATATAAATGCATTCTACTGAGAAAATAGAACACTACTAAAATAATTTACCAAATGTCTGGACAAATTGTAATGTAGTAGAGATATTTAAAAAAATGTCTCAACTGTTTCAAGTTAAGATTTACACTGTTCTGTGTATAATTGTTTTCTTGTTTTAGGATGATAAGGAGAAACTTGTTTCGTGTAATTTTATATTGATTGCTATTATTCCTATTTAATTGCTACTCTGCAAACGTGATCAATTATGTTCCGGAATTGGATGTAATCGCTGTTGGGAAAATGATCTTGAACGGCCAATCAAGTTTGATTCAATTAGAACGATTTGAACTTCAGCATCGAGCGCCTCATTCGAAAGAGCTCTGCCAATTGATCGTGTGGCGATCTGAACCACTTGGACTCACGTTTTCGAATAGTTTCGTCGCATCTTTGCCCACGCCGCGCATCAATTCGCTGATCCCTCCTGGATGGAAGTCCATGTAACGCGTCACGTTGAAGACGATTCCTACGTTTCGAATATTCCATTGAGTTATTATTCAGTTGGAAACAGTAGACACACTGATAAGGAGTCCAATATTTTCCTAAGAAGGTTTCAATGCTTCAAACATTTTCTCAATATTCTGAACATCGAATATTTTCATTGCGACGCTCAAAATATTCGACGTTCAGATACTTCAGACATTTTCCAATATTCAAAATGTCCAATATTTTTATGGAAACGCTGGAAATATGCAACGTCCATTTCAAACATTTTTCAGTATTCGAAATATCCAATATTTCCCAAGTTCTGCCAATATTTAAACAATCTAATATTCTTACTGCAACCCTTGAAATATTCGGCGTTTAAATATTCCCAAATTTTTCCAGTATTTAAATATCCAATGTTATTGTAATGCTTAAAAAATGCAACGTTCAAACATTTCAAACATTCTCCAGTATTCAAAATATCCAACATTTCCAAAAATTTTCCAATACTTAATCAATCTAATATTCTTTCAAAAGATCCAATATTATCACTGCAATGCTTAAAAAATGCAACATTCGCACACTTCAAACAACAAGACTGTAATCGAGTCGCGATAAAACTCAAGTCGGAATATCTTTCTTTTAATAGAATTAACAAAGTGGCAACTCATATTATTTCGAGTACCAATTTCTTCACGATTACCCATTTCACGGGAAATTTACCTGCGTTTACGGACATTGTCCTGTTACTATCGCGAGTCCACGCGTCAAGCAGATCGTTAACTCGCGATCGATGAATTGTGATCAATGTTTAATAACCGCGATTAGATACTGTGCATTGTTTCTGTGAATTGCGAACGATGGTACGCACGAAACATGTTGTTCCTCGAAACGATCGGTCACTAGCGACGTGCAGTCGATATTCGGTAAACCAGGTGAAATCACGATTGAAAATATAATAAAGCGAACGTAGACGAGAGAGGAAGTTGACGTTGGTGGTCACGAGCGATTACAAAATCGAGGACAACATCGACGTGATACATAATTGAAATTAAAATAGCCGATCGAAACCGGCCGGGACGAGGGCGGAATAAATATTGAATTACCGGGTTTCATGCAAAAATTTCGACATGATTTACGGAACGAGCCAATTTGACTCATATTGAATTTTAATATTGTCTGTTGTTACCTCTATTAATTAAAAATATTCTGTTGCAGTCTAGAAATAGAGTTACGGCTAACAAAATGTCTTCTATCTTAAGATAATTACAAGCATTGCCTTGTAAAAGAAAAACTTTTTACTTAATTTTGATTTAACCGACGAATAGTTTCTATTTTAATTGTTGCAGGCAAACGTCGAAATGTATGCATGAACCGAATATAATGTCACCAGTGGAAATTTCAATCAAACTAAAAGCGAGCAGTCCTCCGTGACCCGGATACCCTTTTCTTATGAAATATGAAGACAAGTTTCTATTACCGGCCACTGCGCTCTATCGATTACACCGAAACGTTTCGTATCCAGCGGGAAAGAAAATTAGCTCGATTCCTATAACGAGAAAGAGACTAGCTTCAATTAAATTTAATCCGAGCGTCGAGTTAATCGGGATCGAGCGGATCCTCTTATTTTATTCGCTCGACGGACCCCCGGGATTTTCGAGCAATCCACGTTATGGCCTCTCCTCGAGCTCCATTCCGAGGTATTTAACGAACAGATTGCATTTGCATAAGAACAAAAGGGGACGAGGCTCTCTCTTCTCGTTTAACGTGATCTTTCTTTTTTATTTTCAGATGAAAATGTTGGGAATATTATCTTCTTTGTCGTCTACGTCCTTTTCTCTGGGGATTATACGGATTCGACGCTAGGTCCACCGAGTATTGGGTTGGTAAATGCCTTTTATTTTAATAGAACCTATGAAGGGGAACTATTTCTATCGACTCGTATTTCAATTTACTAAATCTATTTACTGTATCCATTTTTACTAAATCTATTGTACTAAATCTTATTCAATTTTCCAGGAAAGCAGCTGTGTCTTGTCAATAACTACAAAAGAAGAAGTCGCAAACAAGTAACTTGATGCATTTCATAGTTCTAATGTTAGGGTATAAGTGTGAAAGAAATCATAGGTGAAAAGTTAACTCATTGAATGCCAAATGTCAATCCCTTCAGGTCTGACGCACATTACAATATACAGGGTGTTACTTTCAGTATCTGAAAGTTTATTCTGTTATCTCTTCTTTTGTTGTTTAGTGAGTCTTAAAGTGGGATTATTTACAATCAAATACGGTTCTCGTTTTCACAAAACACAGTTTCTAACCGTATTGATTGAATGAGTTCAATTATTAGTTAGTTCTTTTTAGGCGATCGCCAAAGTGTTAAGCTGTCTATACCTCTAATCGCGATCCAAGCGTCATTCTCCTTGTTGTGATTGGCCAGCTCGGACAGCGATACGACACGCGGTACGCCACCGACCCCGGTCAAATCCACCCCCGAATTAGTCAATCGGATCCAGTCCATTAGACTGTGGCCGGGCGCTAGGGCCGTCTTGTTCCGGGGGTTCCCTGCGAACAATCGGAATAATACGTTCGGCAACGATCACAGTTTTTTTTGACGAACACCGTCATCAACATGATTCGTGAACGGAACATTCACTTTCTCAAAAAACAAGCATTGAACGTGTGCTAACAATGTCAACCGGTGCTACATTCACAAATGTAAATTAACCCTTTGCACTCGACAATATTTCTCATTGTCATAAAGTAAAATAAATCTACTCAAGAAAAATTGAGAAACTCGATGTTTTTGCATGAGTGATTATTTATTTAAGTTTGCTCAGTGCGTGGCTAAATTATAAGGCTTTTAAAGGTACGTAAAAACGTGATTGCACTTGTAAATTGCACGTACGAACAGAACCATCATCATGGATTAATGAAACGCTATTAACAGTCCAGATGATCATGCAAGCGATGAATTTAACAGATTCACGCCGGCGCGTACCATCTGTGGCTCACATCTCGATGACACAATAGACTTCGTGACCCAAATATATAATCTGTTAAACTAACAAATTTAATGAATAGAAAGCATTGTCATATATTAGATCGTCCCATAAATCAGTGTCTTTTATTTTTCTACCATATAAAATAACATTTTACTCAATATAAAATTCGTATAGAAAGACCTGTCATTTTAATACATTCTGGGACGACCTAATTACTAGAAAATTAATTTACTCATTGACAACTTGAATATTCTCCAAAATTTCACGAATTCCGCCAGATAGGGAAAAACATGTAAGCGCCGTCGTGAACGCGTTAACACTAGAACTACCAAGCAATCAAATTAATATCTCCAAATTTTCTCTAAAAAAACTCTAAGAATACAACTACTGAGATTTCAGTTGACTTATAATTCAATCTGTGCATTGCTAAATCAATTTCTCCACTAATTTCGCAGAGAAGTATCCGTCGTCTTAAACAACCGTGAAAGACGAATTTAAGAATAGGTCTGGTTCTAGTGTCAACGAAAAAGGAACGAGCGCGAAAGGCTCTTTGAGTCCTCGACTACTTTCTAAACGTTTCCTCGCGCACCGGAAGACAGACACGTTTCCGGAATAGCAAGCAGAACTCGTCTAATCCGTGTCGGCCGGCGGCTCGACATTTTTTCCCTGTTAGACACTCCCACGTTTGTTCGTGACAACGTCAACGTTGAACTTTTCAAGAAAACGTCGGAGGAACAGTCATTGTTTGGAAAAAAAGATCGAATACACCCATCAAATCGAATGACTGGCCATGTGTTCCTTATTGATCAGATAAAGATTGCACTTTAAATGGATCGTTTATCGTCGTGTGCGAGACGCCTCGCAGATGGCGAGCAAACAGCGTCGTTCGCTTGCGAGACATCTCGTCGACAAGGGTCAATCGATGTCAGAGGATCCATAGATCCTCCTGCGCTGGAAGCAGTGGCTTAACACGTTCACTGCCACGAAAATCTTGAGCGTTTCACGTAACGCTTATCCCTTCGTATCGAAGATAAATAAGGGTAATCAATCGTTCGGTATCGTAATCCTTGCGTCACGCTATCATCGAATTACTTATATTATTAACGCGTTGAACACGGTCTTGCTTTGCTTTCCGTTCGGGCACAACAAAATTGCGGTAACAGAGATCTTGTAACGTACGATTTGTAGTTATTTATAACGATTTATATTTACAATATTCCCGATTCATATCTATAACTCATAACGATTTCGTTTATAATTATTTCTGATTTATAGTTATAATCTAATTTATTAAGATACGATATAATTCACAATGATTTGTATTTGTAATTATCTATAATTTATAACGATTCATACTGTTTATTATTATTCGAACGGAAAGTCCGCAGCCGCTTCCAACGCGGTTTTCATCCAACGTCGGTGATCCCGCGTGTTACGGTCGTTTCCAAGCAATTTCGAATGGTCGGCGACCGCCATGACAGTCAACGTGTTAACGGAGTCGAGCTCGACGACGATCATTAAGCTCGCCTGTAACCGGACGCCCGTGGAAACGCGGCGAAGCGTGTTAGACGTCCGCGGGGGGACCGAGCAAAAGCTATCAGGCAATTAATCGTTAATTACTGACCGTCCTGAATCTGCAAACCGAGACTCTGCGGGGACCCGTCGCCGTCCATGACGGAAACCAAAGACGCGCCGCAGCATCGTGGCATTGTCTCATCGAAACGCTCGGGGCCGGACACTTTTAATCATCCTCCTGCGTGGAACAACCGAAAACGTGAGAAGAACGCGTCCGGTCGGGTCAACGCGTTGCGATCCGCGCCCACGTCCATTGTTAACACTGACCGTACCAATTTTAACACGCTGAATGCCATGGGGGCCACCGGTGACCCCCAAGCGAATCGAACTACTAGAATTCACTCAATTAAACGACGATTATTCGCGAACATTTCTATATTGTAAACAATGCTGGTGACATTCAATTTGACGAACGTGCAATGGTAATAATCTAATTCTATCAAACGATTTAATATTGTATTTTCTCCATTTTGTGTACTTTATGAAATCGTGCGGCGTTCAACGTGTTAACACTTAGCCAACCGAATGAGAAGACCCACTTTTCACTTAACGTGTTGCCCTTTCTGTTTATCTTTTCTTTCGTTATTCAGTAAGTCCTGAAGTGGGATTATTTGCAATTCATCAGATACGATTCTTGTTTTTACAGAAGTTCCTAACCGAATTGATTGGATGAGTTCAATGATAATGAAATATAAATTAGATGTTACTTTTCTATTATCAATCGTTCGTCTTTGGAGTAGACAAACATAGAATCAAAATTCTTTGTCGCCCTAGTAGATTATTAACCCTTTGCACTCGAAAGTTTTTCAGAAATATGCAACATTTTCTGATGGCATACGGATGATGTTCTTTGAAACTGATTAATGAGAAAACATACATGAATTAAGGATACTTATTTTATTTCAGTATTACACGTATTGATGCATTATACAAAGCTTGATATTATATGCGAGACTTTATAATTTTGCTGCATCAAATCAAGTGGTGAGAGTCACCTCTCGAGTGCAAAGGGTTAATGATAAAGTGGATGTATCGATCGTACTTCAGAAATAAATCATAGAGCAACTAATCATTTTAATTAACCCCTTGGCGTACTATTTACTTTCGTTACTAAGCTCGTGTAATATTTTACTATCGACAATTTGTAAGAAATACAACAAAATTTTCCATTCAGGTGGAAATTTCATTTGAAGATAATACACTGATAATAGCAATATACTTGTTTGCTTTGATCCGTGGGTAATGAACAACATTGATTCTTGTTAAATTAGAAATTTTCATCACGAGTCTCGCTCGTCATTGTAAGGCAAGGGGTTAACTAATAATTCAACTAGTAACTAACCAGTAATTTATTGAACAAACGAGAAACACTAGACACATGCTATGTCTGTTTGCTCTAGAATATAACGATTGATAACAGAATAATATTTAATTTGAATTCGAAAGTATGTAGTAATATTTGTACTCAAATTCTGTTTCAAATGTTCCAATTTCTGCATTATAGTCAGGCATGGCTTAATAAGAATAAAGATCTTTAACAGAGGAAACGAATTTCCCTTCGGTATTGGGAAATCCATTTCACAATTCTGTTCCACGAAATCTTGCTAGAAATATCCGACGAAACGAACACGATCGCGAACGTTTCGAGCGATCCCTTCTAGTCGGAAACCACCCTTCCAACGTTTTATTATGCCGCACAATACCCCGAGGAAAAAGCATTAAAGAAGAGTGAACCTCGAGCGTCCATAAAATGAGGGTCAAATTACGAGGGAGAATTGTGTTACGGAATGTTATAAAGTTTCGTCGTTAAGTGAATCGAGTTAGCCGGGGGATGGAAAAATCCCGATCGAGGGGGGTGGTGCGCGAAACCACGAAAGCTGTGCTCGTTATAATAAACACCGTGCCGCACTAATTACCCCCGAAATTGCGTTTTCCCGTCAGCGATTGGACCGGTGCAAAATGGAAGCGTAAACAACGACGCGAAATATCGTGACTCACCCTTCGCGAGGTGTCCGCAAGTGACCGAACGAGAAACTGAACATCTCGGATTGAATTTCGCTGCGAGAAACATGTGTGTTTGTGACTGGTCGACGCACAATAAAATGGAAAACTACAAAAATTCGTGACGAGCGCTGTGACACATGAAATTAGAAGCATCGAATGTTTCTGTACGAACCAAGGCAAAACTGAAGTTTATTCCTCTTATGCCATGGTGTTCGAGTATACACGCGTTTATAGAATTCGATAACTATTGTTTACATGGTGGCACTTATATTAAAAGAATTTTCCATCGACGTCAGTTAGATCTAATTCTAAAACACTTCAGCCCTCAGACAAACCAGAAAACCTTTGGAACAAACAATACCAATTAATTTATAATTGAATTCATTCTACGAAGAAAGAGAGTAAGGGAATCGCTGAATCATTGCTCCTTGTCTAAACCATTAACACGTTGAATGCCGCAGGATTTCAGCAAAATACACAAAACGAAAACAATATCGAATTATTTCATTGAATCGTTATTATTGCATCTTACTGAATGTCACATAGATGGCATTATTTGTAACAAAAATATTTGCAACGATCGTTGAACTGAATTATAATTTAATTCAGTCAATAGTTCCAACATTCAGCGTGTTAAGGTAACCAAGAAAATTCACGAAAAGAGTGACGAAGGGGTGGTGTCCAAATAAAACGGCGGGAACGCGAGTGTTCCGCGACGTACCTGCACGAAATCGCGAAACGCTCATTAACGCGTGTCTCAACCCTTAAGAGTGCTCGAGCGGAGCAGTGGTAACGGTCGGCCGACAGAATCCTCGAAACTCGAAGCAAAACAACACGAGACACGAGGAGAGGAGTGACAACGAAACAAAAGGACCTGCTAATTCGGAATCGAGTCGATCACTGTCCTCTTCGGGGTTGCCTCCGGCGACGATCCCGACGGAATCATCGTTCCCGAGTCAAGTGTCTGTCCTGGGCGAGCGATTCGGGGTGCGAAACTCGAAGGGAGGATTGTTTCGCAGGCGAGAAACGTGATCGCGAGAGGAGCCGCGAGACGAAACGTTGATCTCGCGACGGCGGATTGGAAGATACTGCACCGAAACACGCGGACCGATATAGCCCTCGGACAGGTAGATCAATATAGTAGCTACGGCGTGCCCAACACGCAGGATCTCGCCAGCCGCGTGGCTCGCTGGCAAAATACTCGGCACTCATGTTCCCCTGTTGCCTGGAAGACGCGCAGAGAACTCCTAACCGACATCGTTCTTGGTCTCCAAGTCACTTCCAGAGAATGAGTCATTAGTGGCTTACAGGTTGAGAGGAATAGGAATTTGTTCCCAGCGTTTCGCCATTTGACATACTGATACTGGTGTAGGAAGACTATATACTCTGTAGAAAGTTAATTCTTTCTTAAAATTAAGAACTCAAATATCTGACTACAATCAGACACAAGATATCAATTAAATCCCATTTGGCAGGCACTCCTCTTTTTTCTTAAAATTAAGGAAGACTCAAATATCTGACTACAAACAGACACAAGATATCAATTAAATCCCATTTGGCAGGCACTCCTGTTCTTTCTTAAAATTAAGGAAGACTCGAATATTTGACTACAGACACAAGATATCAATTAAATCCCAATTGGCAGGCACTCCTGCTGTTTCTTACTTGTTCAGCCAATTAAAAACTGGTGGCTACTGATCCGGAATATTAATCGTGGAATTTATGATCCGTTAATCCTGGAATGGTTCTTAGAATCATGTAATCTTTCCCTGGTTTGTAACCCGCGACGCTGTTAACGGTTCTTGTTGAAGATTCGCTCGAGGAAATGATCAATTTGCGAGCGGTAACCGAACAAGATTCGATTCTTGAATCGGATGCTGCTTCACCGAGACTACTTGGGGAACGATACCCCTGCGACGAGCTGATCTCGAGTTTCATCGATTCTCGATAAGAATTTGTTCATTTTCGCCGATGTTTACCGATGATACAGAAGATCAACGCTTTCCGCGGGTGGAGATATAGAAAAGGAACTCGAGTCCGGCGTGATGGCCGAGAAACGCGGAGGATTCGTGGAACAACAAACACTTTGAGAGGCTCTCCGATGGATCGACGAGAGCAGAATGGCTGGAGAAGCCTTTGAGCAAGCGTCGCGGTGCCGCGGATGTGTTTATCATTCGCGCTCCAGGAAACGCGATCGATTTATTTATGCGTGAAAGCACTTTGATGCTATTGGAACGCTGCGAGAGCGTTGAAGAGGATAGAGTCTAATAGAGAAGAGGTTCGGAAATGCAGGGCCGCGTCGCTTCTTCGAAGATTCGCTTGTTCTGAACAATTCTCGCGTCGTGCATCTACTTGTAAAAATATATTAATTTAACAATAGATTAACTTTTCAATTTTTCGCTACCAGCGTCACAAATATGTGACGATTTGTGATATTATTATTAGAAATTATAAGCTCCTTGGAAGATTCGCTTGTTCTGAAAAATTCTCGCGTCGTGCATCTACTTGTAACAATATATTAATTTAACAATAGATTAACTTTTCAATTTTTCGCTACCAGCGTCACGTATTTGTGACGATTTGTGATATTGTTATTAGAAATTACTACATTACATTTAGGAACATGACTCGTTTCAGTTTCATTGTTCTAATATTTTCTTTAGATTTATTGGATTGAAGAAACTATTATTGAGGAAACCGTCACCGAAATAAAAGCTGGTAGCGAACGTGTTAAAGCTTAGTGTTCTCTAATGCATAATGCAGCCCTGCGAGGATCGATGAATCACTTTTGAACTTTGACCCAACCGACTCCCAATACAGTCAAGAAGAATTAAGTAAAGCGAACCTTTGATCTTAACACTAGGTTTATGGACATCCATCGTAACTTTATTCTATTGACCTTAGAAAGCTTGACGTTCATTCATTTAGATCTTGGAAATTGAACGCTTCAAAATAGACTATACACGTCCATGCAATTTCAACAATCAAAATCATAAACGTTTATCAAGCAACGTTTATACAGTTCAATAGTAACCCTTTGCGAACGAAGATTCTCTGAAATCTACGAAACCTTCAGCTAAATTATAAATAGATCGTTTCAGTAATCAAAAACAAGAAACTACATACCTCTGACTGAGTAATCAAATCATTCGTCCGCAAAGGGTTCCGACACGTTTCACAAACCCAGTGTCCACCAAATTACAATAAATTCTACACCTGCTACCTAACCATTCAGGAACCCGATCAAGCACCGATTCTCACTATCGGGACAGGACAGGGGACAGAAATGGTGACACCGATCGGCCCTGCCCTACCCTATCCTGACCCAATAATGCAAATCGGGAAGTACATCCGATTCCAGGCAGCGGAACGCCGGCTCCGTCGATCCCGCGTCGAATAAGACCGATTCTCACTATCGGGACAGGACAGGGGACAAAATACGCTCGCCGATCGGCCCTGCCCTGCCCTATCCTGACCCAATAATGCGAACCGGGCATGACGATGAGATCCATTCCATCGGGTACAGTCTCAGGGAACAGCCGGAGCGATGACAATGCAGCGAGCGAGCTTCGGTTAGTCGGACAACGAGGATTCTGGTGTTAACGTTCGACTTCAACATTTCAGGCTGTGCCCTGTATCTGGTGTACAATACACAACAACGTATCACGGACAGGAAACAATCGTGCGGACGCATACAGAGAGACAATTGCAAGCTACACCGAGAGGCATTCCGAGGGAATCGCGTCTGCTCACCGGTGGCGGACCCTGAAGACGACCTCGGCTGGCCCGCGACCTTGCCGGATTCCTGCAGCTGCTTCACCCGAGCAACCGCGGCGGTCGGCGGCGGCGACTTCACGCCCACCTTCCTCATCTTCTCTCGAATGTCGTTCGCGTCGTCCTTGGTACCCGGCGACCCGGCCTTCCCCGCGTCCGGACCTTTCTTCATCTTGCTCCGGTGACCTCGGCTCCAACGATTTCCACTGGCGGCGAGCGAGTCAAAGCGCGACACTCAGCGCACCATAGTGCCGGCTGCTGCTCGAATCTGAGGACACAACGGGGAAACTTTTGTATTCGGCTGCCTCGCGCTTCTGAACCTCTGAACAGTCTGAATAGGCTGGGTCAAGGTTTCAATTATCGAAGCCGCTTCCGGTAGACGGTAGAAGTATAACAGCCGGTCGATCGGCAGACGCGTGAAAATGTTTCTTACATTTCTGCCGCGCGACGCGGAAGGACCTGTGACTGAGAAACGTCTCCGTGAATTGTGATGATAGTGGGTAATGATTGTTGGGATTAACGCTGAAACTACCGAGCACTTTAATTGACTTTTGAAAATTTCGAAATAGAAACTACAAAAGTGCGTCAGTTCGGACTTTAATTGATTCAGAATTCAATTTGCGTAGTGCTGAATGAATTTCTTTAGTAATTTCTCATAGAAACATTTGTTACCTTTATAATAAGTGCAAAAAGACATCAGGCATGGTAGTTTTAGTGTTAACACTGGGCGACCGCCTAGAAGAAACTGTAACTATGTTTTCATTGACTTTGAACTCGGCAGATTTGATTAAATATTGTTTTTACAAGATGAAGGAAGGTGTTTATCGATCTGTGGTTATATCTCCGGTTCGAGACTTACTAAATAACAAAAGAAAATAAAATAAATGGCAATGCGTTGGTAATGGAACAATTGGAAGGACACTAGAGTATCAGATGGGTCAAAATGATATTTCTGATTTCTTTTACCATTACTGAGAAGGTAAGGATACTTTTGCCTTTTCTGATAATTGAAGCATTAACGCTAGATTTACGGAACGAGTCAATTTGATTCATTGGATTTTATAAGCATTATTTGGTGAATGTTCGAGTCGATTTTTACTAACGCAGTTATGCAAATGTGTATCCTAATAGTCTATCTTTTTAGATAATTATCTAACAATTTTTCTAAAAACAATTGAACAAACTGTACAAATGTCAGTAAATCTAATGTTTATAAACACACACTTATGGTTTTTGTACAGAAATTTGTAATAGTTTAAATGATCGGTAATTTTAGTGTTAAAAATGATTGTTTTTATTGAATGGTTGTTTGTTTTATTAAAGGAATTGTTTACGTGTTTTCGTCGGTGAAACATGAATATGTTGATCTGTGTTATCGAAGTGTATTATGAATATTACATGTACGACTGTAAAATAATAATCGCAACGTTTAGAAAGTGAAACGTACGGCGTTGCTTTCACTTGAATTTCTCGAATAATTAAAAGTAACTGTCCGAGAAGTATTCATACATGTATTTATTTACAATTTAAATTGAATAATTTTAGAAGTAAACATTTCTATGCGCGCTGCTCCATATTCATTTATTCTAAATGGGTGCCATCTCTGTAACGAGTTTTTCGCGGTATTTCGAGCAGATCATAAATTTAAATAAATATTCCCAGTACCAGCTCGGTAAACCGATATCTCGACTCTCCACGTAGAATTAGGTAAGTTCAACGAACGTGAGAATCATACGACAATGCAAAGTTAAATGATCGTCACGAGGAAATAAAAACACCGGAAGAAGAACCGGACAGCTAATTTATCAACTATGTAACAATCGTAATAGATACGACGATACGAATGTGTTATTAAATGGCTTTCAACATAGATAATTATTTATATTCCACGGAAACACAGGAAATTATCGCCGCGATAAATTTAGATATTATTTGTTTCAAGTACCTAACCAGTATTTGAGGTTATCATGAAACGCTGATAAAACAGAACAGTAGGAGCGCCGTTAAAAGATACAATAACATGCTAATGCCAGGCAAACAAATTAAGCCATTGTTACATTATCTCGTTTCATGCATAAATTCAACGACACATCATTACACATGCATTCATTAACACGGTTAAAAAGCGTATGCAAACCGCGGGAAATACAAATTTATTCGATCCGTGAACTTCCTTTCTCAAGGACGTCCAAAGGTTATCGCGCCGCGATCGAATCAATTTTCTTATCTATAAGAAAGCACCACGAAAAGCACCGTTGAATGTCGAAATCATTCGCGAACGAGTTACCGATGCAAGGTTATGATAGGTCTCATCTCAATCCCATTGTTACCAGAAACAATGTATCGTTTGTTTGCCATCTAGCGAGCATCGTACGATCGGATAACCGAGGGGAGCGGCGGGAGGCTCATGTGGAGGCACTAAGTGCTTGACAGTAATGCGAGTGTTACGTGATTCTCTCGTATGTGGCACTGTTAACGAGAACGACGGTAATAATGAAACGCGCGGCGCGAATTGGGAGAGCGCAACGAGGCGGAATCGGAACGGTTTCGCGGTGACACCCAGATCGTTTCGAGCTCGGCCGATTTAAATGAACTATGATCCGTCAACGCACGGGAATCCCGTTAACGCGACGGAATCGTGCAACGGTCCGGCTCGTGGCACGACGTCGGGGTGCCGTCGATAGACGAAGAAGCCGCTACGGCGGCGAGCTAACCTCAAAAAGGTGGTCGGAGAGCCTGAGTCTCATATCTCGGGTCGGAAAACGCAGGAGCCAGCCTCTCGCAGCACTATATATCGTCGCGTTGTTAACTCAGCACAAGAACCGGCCAATAATAAAATCGCCAAGGATAATGAACGTTCTTTGTCGAGTGATAAGGAAGCAAGTGGTTACAAAGTGACATTCACCCTCTCGGACACGCACACAGGCCCACGGACACGCGAGCGAGAGCATTGACGCCATTACTCTGTTTACTCCCTCCCCGAAACCGGGCGGCCGATCGTGGCGCCATCTCGGCAGCTTTCGAATTCAGTTACCGGACGAACATCAAGTTGACAACTTTCACTCGGCGTGGGGAAGTTAGTGAGGTTTCATCCACGGTTTTGCAAAGTTGAACGTCAAGGAAATGTGCTGTTGAAGTTTCCCGTCGGAAGGTTATTGACGCGGTGACTGCTACAAAAAATCAGGTAAGAGAGATTTTTTATATTACGTCGCCTCGTTGTTTACGAGACTGGTGTTTGTAAAAAATATTCTTCAACATTCTCATTGATCGGTAAGAATGCGATTTTGGTTTAAAGAAACAATGTTGCAGTGTGAAGCAGAAACTGCGCGTGTGCACTAAGTGCAAGATAAATTTTGAAAGTTTTCTCATTGATTTTAAAATATCTGACCCTTCCGCTTGGGAAGGTTAGGTAAACATCGCAGAATTCCAGTTACAGTGAAATGTACCTCGCACGGGAATACATTGTAGTTACTCGACTCGATACTGTTTGACGTTTCACGTTTAAAGCAGCATTCTTCTTTATCGCTTTTTTGTATCGAACATTGATATGCAACGTGCAGCATTTGCATGCAAATGTGTATAGTTGATTAATTTTTTGCCGTTATGAATTCAGGTTTTTCAATTATACGTGATAGCTTTTCTTATCGGACATGTAACATTATCGTTTAACCATTCGCCGTGAAGCGTTCAATCGATAATGAGGTATAAATCTTTTTTTTCCAACTAACGTAAATACCAAGTGTACCGGTTGCGCTCGACACGGTGAGATAAAACTTTATACATTGAATAGATTGATCATTGAAGCTGTCAATCGCGCGACCATTTAAACGAGCAGTGTACAGAGACTCGCCGACATTGTACAAGGAAAATGACATTCAAGCGGTAGAAACGAAATTTATATCACGCTATAAAAAGGTTACTAAAAAAATAATATTCTTACTAATACCCGAATGAAGTTAATATTCCAAAAACGCGACGTACAAATTGAAATACGTTCCGCTCGTTATCAACGGAGTTTGAATCATCGGTGACTTCAACGAGTCATTAACCGTTACATGATGTAATAGGGTCGACACGACCCTATTCACCACTCCAATTATCACTATAACACTGCGCCCACGTTAATACCTCCCGGCGTAAAATGTATCCGCTAATTTCGATCCCATAATGTACACGTGAATACTGTCCGAAGATAAATAACCTTATTCGTGAATACCCGGAAGTCGGTAAATCAGAAATATAAAATTGTCCGCGTCACGTTCACACCACAGATCTAAATACAGCGGCGTAGCGTGTCGAACAATTAATCCACTGTGATCGACGAACGATACTGGGTGTCACTCGGCGGTAAATCCCTCTCGGTGAATCGGCATTGTTCTTGTCGCTACCTGGCAGCCATCTTACTGGCTATCCCCAACCCGCCAAATACTTATCTGCCCGGCGCATAAAAGGTCGTAAGTCCCAGGCGGCCGAGCAACTGTAGCGATTGCGCGAACCCCGTGGTAGTGTCGATGCCGGCGAAGGTGTAAACGGAGCTCGCGAGTGATACCAGTCGACAACGGCGTTACGTCGTTAGTGGTTCGAGGCCTGAAATCGGCGAAGTGGCGAACAACACCGACTCGACTCCAGGCCCTCAGCGAGTCGAGCTCGACGAATTTCTGTAAGTGGAATTACACGGAAATCGGCGATTATATCTATCCTTGAAAATGTTTTTAACGTTTGCTCGAACGTTTCCGATCATTTTGCACGCTATGTAATAATTATAGTTCGGTTGACCACGTCATAACTCGATCGCAGGAAAAAAGTGAAACAAGAAGATTGTAAATAGTTCGTGGAACATGAATTTCACGATTTGACAGAATAGCTCTTGCAGCCGTTATCTGTGATAGATCGATTTATCGGCGTAGCGCGTTTCGATGCGTATTCGATAATTTACCTTTCCCGTTTATCGAGCGAACCCATCATCAGCGTTTTTCGTGTTTACGCAGATTGCTTCGCGGTAAGCCTTCCGATGGAAAACGCCCGACTGAAACAATACGAACCGTCTGAAATGCGTCGTGAGTAACTTCCGGTTGAACAAATACTGTCAAACTCGCATGGTGCCGTTACGGGGCAGCCTTGATCCGTAATTTAGCCGATTACTCGGTAGTTCGGCGATGGAAAATTCACGGAAATGTTGCACCATAATCGTTGCGATCAGTTTGAAAGAGAACTATTTTTTTCCCGCCATCGAAACGCGAAGTCTCGGGTCACTCGTTGATCAAGATTAGCAATTAACACTGGAACTACGAAATGGGTCGTTTTGTCAGTTCTTTCGCAATTGTGGAAATGGCACGATTTCCTGAGAAATTATTCGATAAATTGATTTAGATGAATAGAAACTGGAATATAAAAAGATTGTACGGTCGGTAAATATATTTTTTACATTTTATAAGGTAATGCAGAATAATCAATTTTACTGCTCGGTAGTTCTAGTGTTAATCACTAGACAGGGCAATGCATGGATAATATAGATATCCGCGGGCAAAAAGGGTCCAGATGGTCTAGACCAGTGTTTCCCAACCTTTGTTGTGCCGTGCCCCACCTAAGTCTTTCTAAAATTCTTGTGCCTTCCTAGGTAACATATAATTTTTAATATTACATTATAATATTTTTGCTATTTTGTTTACATGCGAAAATACTGTGAAACATATGAAGTGATATTTCAAATTTCAAATTGTCACCCTATGTAACATATATATAGTTTTTAATATTATATTATAATATGCTATTTTGTTTACCTGCGAAAATATTGTAATATATGAATATTTCAGATTTCAAATTGTCCCCCTTAAAAATCAAATTGCCCCCTACGTAACATACATGCAATTTTTAATATTATAATATTTTTGCTATTTCGTTTACCTGCGTAATATTTCAAATTTTAAATTGCCCCCCTATGGGACGACGGTCACGTTGAGAAACACTGGTCTAGACCAAGGGTGTCTATGTAACTGGGTGCCACGGGGCACCATAGTGACATTCCCCTCATAAAAATTACCCTCTCCACACCTACTTTTACCTGTTGTATTGAATACTACACGGAACCGCTCACACAACAACCTCGGGCAGTTCCTCGGGTGGAACTAGTGGGGGAACGGTTGTTTCCGAGTTACTAGCATGAGGGGAATAAGTTCCGACACCTCTGGTCTAGATAACCGGTAAAAAATGTTCCGGCGTGTCGCGAACGACCGTCGATTTTTATTGGCGAATTGAATGAATTAGTTACGGTAGCAATTATAATTGATCAAGGTATGTATTAAATTACGAGCTATTATGAGCAATGTGCCAGCGTGATACGGTGACCTCTTTCAACGGCCATTAAACGACATAATGACAAAAACGTTTATATACAGTAAGTGACAAAAGTATTCCTGCCGTTACTACGAGGAAACGAACGAATTTTTCCTTTTGGCTGTTTGCGTAATTCCTGGGTTAAGTTGATACCAATGTCCAGACAAAGAACGAGTATGATTATTGGAATGATGAGATTATTGTCCTGCCATAGGTTGTCATCTCAGTATAAAGTCTATTTTAGTTTTTTTTCTTTCTTGTTTCCTTGTATACTTCTCGGTTATATTGTTGACGTTGTGAACAATGAAATTAGAATCGGTATTTTAAGGAATGAGAATTCTTTTCATATTTTTGTTTGTGGCGACGCAGTAGCCCGCCAATTAAATATCCGGTCGGTAAGAAGAACATTGCATTGATATATCCTTATAGTTTCGTGGAATTACATTTAGTATTTTAATTTGAAGGTAAACATGATATGTCGCCACATCGTTTCAACGAATTTCACTGAAAATGAAAAAATCGAAGAGATTCGACTTGAAGTTGAGAATCCAGTTGTTTGAAGGTTACATCATAATGTATCATCAAAGACATTTTAATATTTATCACAGTATTCGAGGCAGGAAGTACGTAGATTATAATGTATAAGAAAGACTGGCGGTCCTTGTGGATGGAAAAATACTTTATGTAATAGATGCAGTATCATTTTATGTAAACAAGAGTATTCGATGGATGCGGGTTTTTGTATCGTTCGTAACGCGTACCATTCTGATGTTTATATTATTCTCTGAACGTTACTATGTTTCACATGCGTTTACACACTTAAATATGTCGACGTGAATGTGACTGTTCGAATAGCGTAATTCTCGAAAATAAACGTTACCAACTTACGCAAGCGCGTAGGAATCGGGACTACAACAACTCTTTTGTCGTTTAAACGTGAACAAAGATTAGATTGTTCTTCGGCACTACAAATTATGAGTTATCGATATTGGTACATTTATTATTATAATGGTAAAAAGAAGGATAATGAAAGAGAAATATTTTATAATTAAGGATGAATAAATGTTAATTTTAAAAATAAATTCTTATTAATTCGTAATGTTTACTTTTCAGATAAATGTCAACCAAAAATAAAAATCAGAACAAAATGCAATCCAAACGCCACATATTGAGTACAGTTCATCGATTACTTGAACTCATATTAAGGCAAATTTATTTGTTTTTCGCATTTCTGACGGGTCCTGCTCAACAACAACCACCTATCAAGGATTTGGTTCTGTTAAATAGTGCAACAGCTTTAGCTTGTAAAATTCGAAATAAGCAGGTGAATGAATATTTAAGTGTTTGTACTTTCTCTAAGAATGCTTCTAAAATAACACAAAGACGTATCACTTTACAGCTGACTTCAGAAAGTGTAATACAGTCGTATATAGATAGGATAAAAGAAATTCAACCAGTGTTAAATTGCGTAGTAGAGGATCGTTTTGAAAATGCACTGAAAGAAGCAAAAAAATGCGATGAACTCTTAGCATCTGAGAATGCTCCATCTCCACAAGTATTAGCAGAACAGAAGCCTTTCTTTGGAGTGCCTTTCACTACAAAGGTTAATTTTATTTAATGAAACGCGAATTGTCAATAGTAACACTGTGTTTATGTCAATAAAAATTATGCTATTATTTCTTACAGGACTGTATAGGAATTGCCAACATGAAACAAACAGCTGGTCTGGTTGCTCGCAAAAATGCTGTTGCTGAAAAAGATGCTGAAGTAATAAGACTGATGAGGGCTGCAGGGGCAATTCCCCTTGCTACAACAAATGTTTCAGAATTAGCAATGTGGTGGGAAACTAATAACTGTTTATATGGCATCACAAAAAATCCTTACAATACTAGATACATTGTTGGAGGATCATCAGGAGGTGAAGGCTGTATACAAGCAGCAGCTGGTTCACCATTGGGAATAGGATCAGATATTGGTGGTTCCATTCGCATGCCATGTTTTTTCAATGGAATCTTTGGACATAAACCTTCTAAAAATATTGTTTCAAATGATGGTCAGTATCCAAGTACTCACAGTGAAGACCAAGACAAGTTGCTTGCAATTGGCCCTATGTGTAGATATGCACAAGATCTGAAACCCATACTGAAAGTTCTTGCAAACGAGAATGCAAAATTATTACATTTGAATGAGAATGTAGATATTTCAAAACTTAAGGTACGAATAATATAATTAAAAAAAAAACAAATTTGGTAAAAGTTTCCTTTTCTTTTGCTTAGAGTGTCTTAATAGTTTTTTCTTCGCTAAATTTATTTAATACCGTTCCTAATAAAGAGTAGTTAAAAATTGAATGAAATACGTGATGTATGTATATTTTAATCTAGTTCTATTATATGGAAGATGACGGCGGTCAATACTTAACGTCTCCAGTAGATCTGGAAATAAAGAAAGCCATAAGGGAGGTAATCCGTTACCTTGAAATAGCGCATAAAATTAAAGCTACCAAACTCAATATTAAGAAACTTAAAAAGAGCATCAATCTGTGGACGGCAAACATGTCTTGCAAGGATGAAAGGGACTTCGCGTATGAATTGACTAACCGAACTGGTCGCATTAATATTTGCTGGGAATTTTTAAAATGGATAACGTTCACAAGCAATCACACGTTAATAGCTCTGTTCACTGCCATGTTTGAAAGGTTCATGGTGAAATACGGAACCGAGAAACATACGAAATTGATCGAAGAAAGTAAGGATCTTTCTAAGGAATTTCAGGTATGACACACAATCCTGTATTTAGAGTAATCTACAGTGTATGTCAATGAATTCTTACCATTCTGTAAATACCTCGAATTCATAAGTACTCGTAATGTAATCAGGGTTGGAATTGGCTCCTTTCTTCTTCGCCTTGCTTTCCAAAAAATCGCGCAAGATACCAAGAGTAATGATTTATTCGTACATAATCGAATTGCGGAATCTTAAACCCTTTATTAATGGAAGTGATTTCTTTCTCTGGTCAGACTACTACTAGTCCTTCTACGGTATAACGTGTTTTCCTAGTTAGTAGCAGAGAATTTTTATCTTGCATGCAGAATGCGATTTTTCCATCGACTATAGTGAAAATACATTCTTTTTGTGAAACCAGTTTGTGTTGATTTAAAGCAAATTTATTGAATCCGTTAGGAAGCATGTATCAAAAACATTCAGATTTTTTTGTTTCCTGGTAATATTACATGTATAATAATTTTTCTTTCTCTTTTCTCTTTTTTAATTGTAGGACATCTTGGGAGAAGACGGTGTATTTTTCTACCCAACGCATCCAACGGCAGCACCGATGCATTTCGAGCCGCTTATCAAGCCGTTCAATTTTTCATATACTGCAATTTTTAACGTGCTAGGTTTACCTGTCACTAACTGCCCTTTAGGATTAAATTCTCAAGGCCTTCCTATTGGTATTCAGGTATTTCCGCTAGTATACGTTTGATAATATATATATAGACGTCCCTGTCACAGTGAATATCCAAATGTTCAATTTCTAATGAAATTTAATCTTATTCGCAACAGATCATTGGTGGTTTAAATCAAGACCATCTAACGATAGCTGTGGCTGAAGTATTGGAACGACGTTTTGGAGGATGGGTATCTCCTGCAATACTAGCTTGAATTTTATGTCTTACAGACAATGATACTGTTGGAAAACTATTACGACACCCAATTATCGTTATTTTCCTGTACAAGACAATTTACATCTGATAATTTCGTGTCGGAAAAAAATCAGTAAGGTACAGTACAAACTTCGGTATTGAAAAAATAGGTATCTGCGCCTCAATGATTTCTGTTGAATATATTTGTGAATATACAGAGAGAGGGAAAAAAAAGTACATCAAGAATGTGGATGTAAAAAGCACAGTAATGTTTTGGAGCCAGTATATATTTGAACGTAGACATTGATATAAAAAGTTATAGTACATTTATTTTCACATTCTGACTGTACCAACACTGTCGTCCCTCGCTTTAAATAATATAAGAAGTATTTGTATTACGATTGGTTGTATAATCGACCATAAATTGCATTTTGTCAAGCACGATACCGTAGTCGTATCAAATTATAATTCGAAGTAAGATTTCGAACAAGAAATCGGATATAGTTTTAATAATTTCGTATACATATTATATTTATACTTATATTTATATTTATATTTATAAATTAAAGTCGAATGATTTTTTTTCTGGAACTAAAATCAGTATCCACGAGATGTAATAACATTTGCATAAAAGCAAATTGTTGCATTACATTTAATTCTCGTTTTTTATATACCTCATCATAGATCTCTATTAGAGTTTTCTATTTTCATACAAATCGAAAGAAAGGAGTAAAGTGTATGGGTGGTGTATGTACGTATGAAAGAAGAAAAAAAAAGATACAAAGAAAAACAGAATTGTAAGGCAGCAGGGTGTTTTCGGCAATGTAATAAGGTATTAAAAAGATTCTATGTTTATAATGTGTATTGCTGTTAAAATCGTATACATATATATTTTATGTACTAAAACAATAAATTTTTATTCCATTATTCTATTATAAATTTTTCATTCTAATAAAGATGTAATCATCTGCTTAGAATCTATTTAATTTGATGCCTGGTGATATATATTTATTTTATATTCATATAAATTTAAGAAACAGTGTGCATTGTCATTTTCAATACTTTACATCTTTTATTGACGCACAGAAATTTCTAAGTTCTAATAATTTTTTTTACTACCGTTATAAAACGAGAGATGATTAACAGAAATCACTAAAAGTGAAATATACATATAGTTTTTTTTCAGGGATACGTTTCTTATGGATCTTAAAAAAATATCTAGTCTGTATTTTATATACTTAAAATTAGAAGTACGAAATATTTATAATACGTGTAATAAGAGATCCTTAATTCCGTGATACATTTGATATCAATAAATAATTTGATACATATTTACAAGACTAATGTAAATTGACCATTGTAAAAACCCGTTTAAAAAAAAAAATATGTAAAAATGCATAAAAATGAAATTCATTCAATTTCATGAGTCTCTTTCAAAATATCCACTTATTAGTTTTCATTGCTATAAGAAATATATAGGAAAATTTTGAATTCATCGTAATAAGACTTGTTACAAATTATAACAATGTTTGTCAGTTCAATACTTTGAAGGAACATTTTCTATATTTTTGATAACAGAACCAAAGTTCTATGTTTAAAACAATAATCTTAATGAAATTTGTTAGCTTAAATATTCTAATAATACCTAAATGTGTTGATACCAGTAAGTGAATGTTTTCTATATAAGAGAGAAAAATAAAAGCCTCATGAACGTTTAAATACATTAAAAATAATGTTAACCATATCACAAGATACTTCTTACAGCCTATAGAAGATTATTCTAAAACTATATCAATTTTTATTTGTTCCTCTCGTCAAAGATCTATGAAAAGTTTCATTATTTAGATACACATATCTAAATTTAATATACCGTATAAAAATTCCGCTTAAGTACTCAACGAATTCGTTTTAAAGATTAGTACGTCCACGAGATTGTTATTATGTTATGAGATTCGTTTCTTCAGACGGGATCTCACCCTTGTTCGCGTCAATAAGTGCATTCTCTGATCTATTATCTAATGAGTTCTCCTTACTGTCATCGCTGTCTATCCTATTCGAGATCTCATAGTTATTAGAATTTGTTTCAGACTGGTAAGTTAATAAATTATCCTCCACGTCTTTGTACGAGTCCCTTTTATCATTGAAATAATCGTCGTTCCCATTGCTCAACATTTTATCTCTACTCTGACAATAAGGATCCTCGTTTTTCTCTATCATTTTACACCCTTTCCTGCTCTCCTTTCCCTCTTCTGTGTTACTACGGTTAATTAAATTTAATTCTACATTAGCCCCGGGCTTTTTCGTCGACTGATTCCTCGCGGAACTACCAAAAGGATTAAAAAATCGTCTCCCATTCTCTCTGTTCATGTTATTACTAGACTCCAAGCTGTTCGTCTCGTTTCTCTTGTGATTCTCTACATTCTTAGACTCTATCAGCGTTTTGTCACACATTTTCCCACCGTTCTCAGCGCGATCCTTCTCCTTTTTTATGGCAGCCAGTTCAGCTTCCTTCATTGCTGAATGAATGACTGGCTCTGCCCATAGTCCTGGATTAAAAGCAGGCCCCGTACCACCTAACTCCGCTGGCAGGATGTCAGTAGGCAGGTGTTCGTGCAGCGTGCTCAAATTATTCCCGTGAAGGTAGATCTGGTATCATTATTCACGGAGAAATTAACTAACTTGATTAACGAGTAACATCTGTATTCTAAAATGTGTATATTCATAATTTTCTGCAGCGTCCTCAGAATGGCAACAATGGCAAACCGGTCTTATAACAGAGTATACACCGTGCTACCTCGAATTATCTGCTAGTCAATATTTAACTCCCCTTTATCTAGATGTGCATCTATAAAACCATATTTGAATGTCTTCATTAACCGACCCAAATAATTACTGTCTACGTTTTTATGGTTTCTGTTTAGTATTTGTAAACATTACTTAAAATATTATCACTTAAACTCTTGTCCTTTCAGTGTGTGCTTAACACATGTGTTTTTCTTACTTGTCACAATAACTTCGAATACGATATTGTCACGTTTAAAATTATTTACATAGAGCAAATCAGTTCTATATTTCATGTGATAAGCGCTTGCTCTAACTTTGAACCGTGCCGACAGCAAAGAAATCGCAAAATAGGTCAATGTTTAAAACCACTAGAGAAGTATTTGACGTTTGAAACAAATTATAAAAAGCTCTGATATAAAAATAGAAAATTAATATTAACCCTCTGCACTTCATAGGCTCCTCTCAGTCACCACTTGATTTGATACAGAAAAATTATGAAGTATAATATTTAATGTTATCTAGTAACAGTCTCTTTAATTTATATACTGTGTCTCGTGAAGCTAGTTTCAAGAAACGTTGACTATATATCATCAGAAAGTGTGTTGGGTATTTCTGGTAGAAAACTCTTGGAGTGCCAAGGGTTACAACAGCATAAAATATTCATAAGAAAATTAGCCTTACCTTGTTCCGAGTCTTTTCATCCAGGAAGGGTTTCACAAGGGCCAATGTGGCCTGGACGTATAAAGGCGCAGAGAGGAAGTGGATGGCTTTAAATCGTGCCGGAAATCGTCCACGAAGGGCAGCTATTAGGTTTCGCAACGCCGCTGCGCCCAAAGCACCGCCCTGCCGCAAGGAGAAACCACTCCAATCCACCACGGCCACGAAACCGGATTGCTGAAAAAGAAATTGGGGCACCGTTAGTCTAGCTGCTCCGAACATCTACAAACTATACCGTGATACACAGTTTACAAGCACAATTTGCAAACAGTGAACGTCCACAGCAATTAATATGAAACTAAATGCACCTATATAAAACCAATAAATGTAATACCTGATTTCGAGGATCTTGAATGAGAATTTCCAGTACCAAGAAGAGTGCCCTCTGCACTGACAACGCTGGTACCGCTACGGGGTCCCATTGAGAGGCTAAAATAACCAGCACGCATCTACCTTTCCTGAAATAATTGACAATTTTTAATTTACTTCTTTAATTCTCATTTTAAAAATAAAATATCTTTATTCATATGTTCATCCTATTACGTCAGCGGTTTCCAACCTTTATGCTCCTATGCTTCCCTAAAAAGAATTTGAAAGAAAAAAATAAAATAAAAAATATTCAAGAATGGAAATTTAACCCTTTGCACTCTATAGCCTCCAGTATGACACCATCAATACTATTAAATATTTTAATGAATAAACTTAGTACCCTAAGATTACTGGATCCTCTACACATCCAAATTTTATGTTAACCGTTTGGAGGTGCTTCTGTTTATTAGTATCAATTATAATTTTCTTATGTTTTTCAAGAAATAAATCAAAGTAAATTTATTTGAATGTTATTTTCTGATATTTTTTTGTCAACACAATATTTGTGATCTCATTAAATAAGTACTCTTATTTTTTTGCATACACACCCAATCACTTAATTTTTGGTAAATATCCACAAAGTTGTTTAGCATCCAAACGGTTAAGAATGAAAATAAAGAAATCTAAGAGACGTTACAGTATAAAATTTTCCATTTGTGCTGGGGATACTATAAAAATGGCTTGCAGATTACAAAACGAACTGGAGCGTTAATGTATGAATATAAATACCTATCACGAGCCGGAAGTACACCCGGTATCCCAGCGCGCAGCGCTCGTTGCAGGGCCGGGTCCCTAGCCGTTAAATTGCCGAAGATATCTTGTCGATGTGCTACTTGCGCCTGATAAGCGGCTATCAGGGCAGCAGCCTGCTCCGTCCGATACTTCCGGGCCAGCAGGAAACGGGTAATATATTCGTCCGTGCAGTGCTTCAGGTCTAGGAGCAAGGGCAGGTAATTGTAATGCCTCGCGTGAAAAAATGGCCGACAGGAAGCCGGCTCGAACGCGGATATTATGCCGGAAATTCGTGGATCGACGCGATGAAAACGAATCAGACACTCGTTCGGTATCGCATCGTAGGTTCATTTGCTTGCACGAAACGGGATGGTCTTTTACTATGGTTAACGGAACAGATTAAACGAAGCCTGGTATTACGAGCTTCTCACAGGCACGAGCAAGAGTACCGGAAACATTTCACGCGGAAGTGCGTTTCGAGTGTACAGGGATGGCTCAGAAGTGGGGATAAGATCAATGTTCATTCTTCCATGGAAAATAATTACTATTAGCACTAGAACTACCAGTCGAAATCACTGATTTCAGTTTTTCTGAAAAAGTATAGCATCGAGTATTCGAAATGATTTTGAAAATAAATTGTTTTACTTGAATACTATGATGAATGTCTGAAGAAACTGAAAATAATCTATTACAATATTCATAGCGATTACATTTCAATCGTATCAAATGCTTGGTAGTTCTAATGATAAAATGGGGCATCATTATGTGAGAAACTTTCTCATTTGGAAATTCATTTTGTTAATCCTCGGAGTACATTTACAATTTTTCTATTTTTGCAGTTCAAAATTTTTGTCCGCGGACGTGTTAACCCTTTGCACTCTCCATACAATTTGATGTACCAGAAACATAAAGTCTTCCATATAACATTAAGCTTCTTACAATCCATGAATTTTTGAAATATTGAAATAACTTTGCTTCTTAATTTATGTACGTTCCTCATTGAATTCGTCTTAAAGGATGTCATCCGTAACTCATTAGAAACTGTTGAATATTTCTAGTAAAAAACTTCCAAGTGCAAAGGGTTAATATTTCCATGAGAGTGAAGTGTTCGTGTCGCATATGCAGTGGAAATAATTCTTGCCCTGAGGATATCACTTGACCAGCGATGCGACGATACTTATGCCACGTATACGTCTGCTAGAAAAACGTTTCCACGGATGTACTATTTCTTACCTACATCCGGCATTTCCCGTAATATCGCTCGGACGGTCTTAATGGCCAGCTTCTTGTCACGTTTGTCGAACCTGGCTTCCTCCTCGTAAATGCTCCGCGCCAGAGCGGTGCTCGCGTGACCCCTCGTGGGATCCCACATGTACTCGCAGTACTCGGACATCTCGCCGGCCCTTCCTCTGCTTTACCGTGGATCTGTAACAATCGGAACACCGGTCGTTAACACTAGGTTTACGGCCATTTATTCTACACTTCGTTCTATTATTCCTAACAGAATCAGCTCGCGGCGCGACCGTCTGAACATCGGCATCCGACTATTCGTATAACGAGAATTCAAGATTACCAATAAAATTTAAAAATTTTTAAAAATATTAAAGTTGTATTGAACGAATGATGTATTTAAAATATATCACACAACAATATACTTGAGTTTTTCTGTAGATAATGATATAAGTTGATCTCACTGAAAATCAGAAATTATTTTTGTTAAAAATAATGAATATCCTAAATGATTTGGAAAACAAATAGTTTCACTGGAATACTATAAATAAATACCCGAAAAAACAGAGAAAAAAACCATTGTTACCATTTTGGAAGAAATATGATATTACATCATTTGATTGAATCGATGTTATTATTATTATTATTGCATCCGGCTGAATGTCACCGCATCAGGTAACACTATGTATAATACAGAAATATTTTCAAATAATCGTTGTTTCATTTAATGAACTATAATAATTGAATTTGCTTGGGTCACCGGTGACCCCATGGCATTCAACGCGTTAACACGTTCGCTACCGATCCAATCAGCGAAACTGTTTTACCGACCGACTCGTTCGTTCGGGAAGACACCCGTTAAATGTCGACTGCTTCTACAACCTGTCGAATTTCACTTGCAACTATCCAACCAATAACGAACCTCTATTTACTAACGGCGAGTTCCTGTATCGATACACAACGCAAACGCGAGAAGGAAAAATAGACGCTCCCACTAAGCAAATGTAATATTATGAAACTAAAGGTTATCTGAAACGTTTTTTCTCGTACCAGAAAAAAACTGTCGATCGATCGGTGTTATCGAGAGGGCACGTGAAGATTTCGGGAGAGTCTTTTTGTGTGTCCCAGATAACGAAAACGAAAGGATGAAAGAAGAAATAAATATTGAAAAGTTTTTCAATATTTATCATATCATATTTATCACATTTTAATCAAGTTTTATTAAAAATAGTTTTTCAACATTTATATTTCCTTTTCCTAATTGCTTAACCCTTTGTACTCGACAATATTTAAAAATTTACTTTTTCATTATAAATACTCATTATGTTTTCTTAACCCTTTATGGTGGCACATATAGATGCTTTTATTACGGGTTAAATTACAGGGACTGTTCACCATTTTGATCCTTATGGTGTTGCGGGAACGAGCACAAATAGGTGCCACCATAAAACAAGGAATCTAGGAAAATTTCGAAAAAAAATTCTCAATAATTGTTTTTTAAAGTATCTAAAATATCTAAAGTATTAAAAATAATTTGCCCTATAAAGGGTTAAAATATTGATAACACTGTTAGCAAGTAACACAAAGGAAAATCCGACGTAAATTAAGAGTTGGAACTAATTTATTTCTAAGGTTGCGTTACCTAATGCAAAATTGTATATCGAACGTCAGTGCTCGTGATTTCGATGTATCGAATGAAATGGCGAACGAGAGTCGCCTGTCGAGTGCAAAGGGTGAAAGGATTTAAAATCTTATTATTATTCCGCGTGACGGATGAAAGACAACATTCATATGTGAAACATCAAACAAACACACTGTTGCACGCGGAGTGAGTCATTTCTAGGTGAAACACCGTTCAGTCTGAACGTCTCACCGGAGAATGCTCCGCGAGACTTTTACTTCGGTTTTATGGTCGCCGTGAAGTCGTTCGCGTACGATGAATCATTCCCGTACCCGTTTTCCTTTTTTTCCATGCGCAACCCGGAATTTTCAGTTCGAATTGAATTTTCGCTCCGCGAATAACCTGACGCGTGTATTAACCCCCGATGTCTGCGATCGGACACTCGGTTTAGCGAGATAACCTCTAACGGAAGGGAACCGTTGCTGCCTCGAGTTCAAACGTAACCCGCGAGTGGTTTAACACTAAAACTATCAGAGGGAAATGACCCATGCCTGATGTCCTTTTGCAATTATTAGAAAGGTAAATGTTCCTCTGAGAAATTAAAGAAATTCATTCAGCACTACGCTAATTTTGAATCGATTAAAGTCTGAACAGATGCACTCTTGGAGTTTCTATAGCGGAATTTTCAAAAGTTAATTGAAATTGGTAGTTTTAGTGTTAACCCTTTGCACTCGGAAGCTGTCACTGGAAATATGCGACGCTTTCTGATGGAATAGACGACACAATTTGAAACGAAGTAACGAGAAAACATACGTGAATTAAGAAACAGCTGTTGTATATAAATATACATATTGATGTATAAACTGAATATTATATATAACACTCTGTAACTTTGTTGTATCAAATCAAATGACAGTTACTCGAGTGCAAAGGGTTAAATCCAATGATAATATAAATACTGAATTACGTTAATTGCGTGTAAAATAGCAATGGAATATAAGGAATTATTAATACTAGAAGTACAGGTACGTCAAAATGACCAATTCCGAATTTTTCCAATTACTGAGAAGGTAATGCTTCTCTGAGAAATCGTTAATGAAGCTGACTCAGTAATACACTGAAATTTATTGTTATTCTATTGTTCCTAGAAAAATTGATGTCCTTGGATCTAGGAAATCATGTTTAAAAATATATTATTAGAAACCATAATATAATTGAATAAATCAAAATCGACCGGAACATTTACCAATGTTTAATTAATAACTATTAAACTTTGAAAAGGCGGTTTAAGTGCTCGGTAGTTCTATCGTTAATGGCGCCGTGGAATGTTAATTACGATTCCTTGAGGAACATGATATTCGAAAATTGTTATAATCATTCTAACCGTTACACGTGACGAAACACTATTCTCTATAGTGATTAAGACGAATTATTCATTCCAGTATCCAGATTATGGGACACTTTTCAGGACATTCTTCGGTCAAACAGAAATAGTCATTTGCAAAGTGCATACGGCGAATGACAGCGTTAACGATCGTTCGCGATCGTAAAACCGCGCGCACGTAGAATCATGACGCAAATTGTATTCGCGATGTAACTTACGTCGAGCAGCTATTTTTTTCCACCGATCCGTAGACACTGTCTGATTCGATTTTCCCTCTGGCGTATTTTTTCCAGCGTGTCGCACCGTTGAACCGGTTGAACACCGTCACGCAAGGTTTCCACCGAGAGCCGGGACAACGTTGGATTACGGAACGCTCGCGAGTCACTCACTGTTCGATCATTTTTCGGACACCGGTTCCCGGCGGACGTGTCGCGCTCGAATTCGAGAACAACGGAGACAAAGAATCCGCTCGGCGAAGGAACCTCGTTGCTCGAGCGGACACGAGCGAACGGCACGCAATGAAGTCGCCTGTTGCGATTCGCTCGAAAGTGTTAGAGCATTGGGAAACAAAGGAGCGAGAGAGAAAGCTTCAAGGCGAGATGATCGCCGCGCACGGTGGAAGAAGGAAAAGGATCGGTTGCGCGGCGCAGCGATCGACTCGAGACGTGTCGGTTTCGTTCAATCGCGTTACTATTACGAACTAAACCACAGCTAATACCGTGTAACACGTGTTGGCTTCGTGACAATTGTTTAGACGAAACACTGGTATAAATAATTTTTTTATTATACTAGTTTCATTTTGTAACGGATGCGTTTATTGAAATAATAGTTGATTGCAAGTGTAATAAGGAACTGGGTTGTTAACAGTTTTTTAAATATACTATTTTCAGTTTATTACTAACAGATGTTTAGCACTGGATTTACCGAGAGTCAAATTAACTTAGAGATTTTTCTGTAGAAACTTCAAGGCATCTGCTGAGATTTCTATTGATTTGTATATTTTCTATTTTTAGAGAATTAAATTAGAAGTGAGTTACTTTGACTTGGCTGGTAGTTCTAGTGTTAATAATAATTGATTGCAAATGTAATCTAAACTGGGTTAAATTAAATAATTTTAAATGTACTATTTTAATGTTATAACCAACATATGTTTATTAAAACAATAACTGATTAAAAATGTAATCTATGATTCCTCAATCTTGATTACAAATGTAATTTAAAGAACTGGGTTAAATTAAACAATTTTAAATATACTATTTTAATGTTATAACCAACATATGTTTATTAAAAGAATAATTGATTAAAAATGTAACCTATGATTCCTCAATCTTGGAAGCACGTTACACGAGGATTGTCTGGTTAATTGAAATTATAAAATCTTTAATTTCGCCATTTTGAAACAGAATCGTATGTCGTCGTATGTCAACTGTTTAAATGCAATCTATCAAGTTAATACATTTAACGCTGATCATGGTTTATAGACAGCTTGAAAGCATAAACATCCACCAGTGTCAGAGTGACATTTACTAGCTTCCTATAAGCAAATATCGAAATATCTATAACTATAATTCATACATTATATATAAATCATCCTCTTACCTTATAACAAAAAAAACCAACACATTTTCTCGGATTTGAGCAAAGAACTACTGGATAAGCTCGAAACGATATATTTTATAATCATTCTCACACACCGTGACTCAGTGACGGAATCGAAACGCGTCGAGTCTGTTCAAGCAAGGAATTCGTTGTTCCCTTAAAAATGTTCGAAGTCTTACGTTCGAATTATTTATAATCCACAGAAACACTGAATATTTTTAACTCGAACGCAACTAATTTGTTCGGTGACTCGAGAGACAGAGGACTATGATACCCATCGCTAGTTCGCCAGGATTAAATAAGATCGAGAAAGGAAACTGTGGGCCAGAGAGAGGCGAGTGTATCGCTATTGGTCGAGAGAGGAACGAAGAGGGAAGATAACCTGTGTCGATGTAGACCGAAGTAGGAGAGAAGGTTAGTAAACTGAAGAAGGACGAAGAACCGAGACCAAAGGGAAGGTAACGTAGGAGCGAGATAGAACGGCGACGACGGTAGAAAAGGAGTACTACAGTCGTGTGAGGGAGGGAGACTACGAGAGAGAGAGAGAGACGAAGCCGGTTACCGGTACGGCTGACTCACCCGATCGTTCTTGTTACGCTATCATGTAAACCTGTCCCCCCAAAAATGCGAGCGTCCGCTAGTATAGAGTTGCTGTCAGGTGCATAAAATTCAATTGCATCAGTTGCACAACAGATAAACAGCGCATTGTCCAAATCGATCTCAAAATAAGTATTTAATGATTGTAAGTTAAACAAAGAATTATGAAGAAATTTTGCCTACCCTATAATTTTTATATCTTATGATATAATATAATTCCACCACTTGCATAATAGATATCCAAATCGATCTCAAAATGAGTATTTAATGTTCATAAGTTAAATAAAGAATTATGAAGAAATTTTGCCTACCGTATAATTTTTATATATTATAATGTAGTACAGTATAATTCCACCACTTGCATAATAGATATCCAAATCAATCTCAAATTGAGTATTTATGTTCATAAGTTAAATAAAGAATTATGAAGACATTTTGCCTACCGTATAATTTTTATATATTATAATGTAGTACAGTATAATTGCACCACTTCCATAATAGATATCCAAATCGATCTCAAAATGAGTATTTAATGTTCATAAGTTTAAAGAAAAATTATAAAGAAATTTTGCCTACCGTATAATTTTTATATATTATAATATAATGTAATTGCACCACTTGCATAATAGATATAAACAGTGCATTGTCCAAATCGATCTCAAAATGAGTGTTTAATGATCGTAAGTTAAATAAAGAATTATACAGAAATTTTGCCTACCCTATAATTTTTATATATTATGATATAATATAATTCCACCATTTGCATAATAGATATAAACAGCGCATTGTCCAAATCGATGTCAAAATGAGCATTTAATGTTCGTAATTATAAATAATCATATTCCCTTAATTTGAATTTCATAAATTTGTTTTCGAAGAAAATTGAATTTGTACCTTACAAGAGGATACCGTCGTTTGCATTACCGATCGACGCCGTTCATCTTCGATGTCGATCGCAGCGACTTCAAGCGAAACTTGGAAGTTTACAGTTAAACGGTCACCATGAATTATTTGCTCGCGAACGATAGGAGTAAATGCACGGACAATTGCAGCGTTTAAGGGGCCCCGCACTACAGGCGCGTAAATGGCGCCCGCACGATTAACAGCGACCGTCTTAACGCACACCTGTGAGAGAGGATTCTGGGAAAAATTAATCGAGCAGATGCCCTACGTCCGGTTTTTTGTCACTTCGGTCAACTAAACGACACCCAGGAAACGTCCAACACGAAGATGGTTGTTCTTCAATGGAAATTATCCCTCGCGTCGCGTGTACTACTCTCGAGCAGTTCTTCAAGAAACGTGTCGCGAAACTGTGATTTCATGTAAACCGTCCAGTCATGCAATTATTTTATCCATATAGACAGAAAAATTGGTCAGAACTTATTTTTAGGTATTAATGACATTATGAAACCACTAACCTTGACGCGTTTGCATAAATTAAATTTCAATGTTGACGATATCGCGACGATCGCGATAAACAATGTTATAAAATAAATTTTCAAACATTAACCTCTTATAATACAATACTTTTAAGTGACCGATTAATCCTTTGAACTCTGTAGACTCCAATATTGCACCAGTTATTAAATATTTTAATAAATCTTAAAGAAACTACCCTAAAATTATTCGATTTTCCGTACATCCAAATTTTGCACTAAGGAAAATAAAAGATCGAAATGTTATAGCATTTCTAATAAAAATTACTATAAAAATTATACTGTTATGCATTTCTAATAAAAATTACTATAAAAATTATACTGTTATAGCATTTCTAATAAAAATTACTATAAATACTAAAAAATTAGTTGCTGATAGATTACAAAACAACCTGGAATGCCAAGGGTTAATACAAAACAAATAAATACACCGTGTTAAAGTACAAATTACTGGATTGATATGCTACCGTATACATGATACAGCAATAAAATCTTGTTTTATGGCGCGAAACCATTCAATTCTTCCATCGATCGATTCTGTCAAGGACTCGTAACGATAACACGGTTTGGATTAAGCGGCGTAATCCACAGGTTATTCACGCCGCATGAAATTCTGTGGCTAAAGATTTTAACTGACGCGAATATGCAGCTGAAAACAACTCGGAAATCATTCGACGGTATTTATCCATGAAACGACGCGCGCAACGGAATACATTGAATTTCTGCCGAGGATTAAATAACCTGCAAACTCAAACACGAACGGACAGTTGGGCAGGATAACCTTACATTTCAACCGCCGACTGCGAGAACCAGCCTAACACTTTATAAACTATTGCGCGGTTTCGAAACTGCAACGCGTATAAGTTACTGATTCGTTTTATTTCTCTTTGTGGCGCGTTATACGTTTGTCTCTGTTCGAAGGACGAAAACAGATCTGTCGGGTAACGCCGCCATAGATTACGCAACATAACGGTAGAGGCAAGTGGCGAAGAAAAAGACAGAAGTTACCGGTTTCTTTTGGCGCCGTAAAAGGTGGCCGCAACCCATTTCTCAGAGTTTTGATACACGTCGCAGTGATTTTCACGATAATTGCCAAATCGAATCGTAAACAAACACTTACGCACCTTTCTTGAATTTATTTCGGCCCCGAATGCATTATGGTTACCGAGGTATTTTTTATTTCTAATTTTGTCAGTTTCAAATCACTTTGAGGTCATTAAACTTATGATTCAACGACCCTGTCAATAATTATTTAACACTATTCCTACCAAACAATTGAGAAATATTGAAATTTTCAATTCAAATTATTTTTAGTTCAATGATTCTTCTCCAATTGAATTTTGCGTTTTATATAGTCAATTTTATAATCAATTTTACAAGAAAATTTTATAAGATTAATATTAAGAAAATTATATTAAGAAAATTTTATAACTATAAGATAAATTTTATAAGAAAATAATTTTATAATTTCAGGTCTTTTGACATCTTTGACAGAAATAGTTAATACTCCAGGAATTTATCGCCTACCGTACAAAGTGTCGAGACTTCTATAATTAATTTTCATTATTTTCAGCATTAGTACTCAACCCACGGTGCACCATAATTCAGGACAACGAACGGCAGAATATCGACCGTCGAAACGGCCGCGAGATCATCGACATTTCGCAGATATGTATTAAGCGCAGCGACGAAATGCAGCAGCGTAATAACTGCGGGGGCACTGATCGATTTCCCTTCCGCGTCGAGGGAGACATAGAATTACCGGTACGTAATACGAACAGAAAGACGAAAAGGAAAGTAGGCGCGCCGTTATTACGTTATTCCGTCTTTTTCAGGCGTGGAATAATCATAGCGTGGAAAAGCTGCAAGGAAGACTGGAAACGTTACCAGTGCACGTAACTCGAACCCGCTAATTAAAGCGTTATTAAATTCCAATTCAAGTACAAACTGCCTTGCAACGAGCGGCGATCCCGCACGAGTCTATCGAGAATGATCTGTGAAAAAATCTCCCGCCAACGTTTTGACCTACGGTTGCAAGGCCGACCATTGGCGTCGAATGTTGACAAATAACGATTCGGACTGCGCTCGAGGTTGATAAATTTTCAAGGCTCCGCGAATCGCGATAACTAGGAAGAACCGGACACGATAAATGGTATTACGTGCCTTGGCCGGCGTATGGTGTGCTCGCAGTCCATAGTTACCTGTTTATGCTACGTCAACAGCGTAGTCCGTATCAAATGTCCGTAACCGCATACGAGGCATCAGACCCGACTGCCTCGGCCAGCACAGGGAATAAAGAAAGTCGGTTCCGGACGTTTATTCGTGGATACGGACGGACGACTCCTCGGGACAATTACACGCAAAGCGATTCGCTTAACGCAACGCATCAGACGAATAAAACGTTCGGCGCCAAACTGCCCTTTCGAAACTGCTACCGTTCCGAGTCGACGGTGGGCCCCCTACGGATCGTGCGGCTACTAATGGCAGCGTTATTCTCCTTGGGTAACAGCGTTCTGGAGAATAAATTATGGAAAAAGAGTTGGACGCCGGTGGCGGCTCGCGTATAGGCATTGTGGAACTGCAGTATCCACGATTTCTACTTGGTTTTGTTGGTAATGTTTAACTTATGGGGGTGCTGCTCAGGGAAATTTGTAGCCTTCGTTTTTAAATGGTTGTATCTTTTTCAGGAACTGGGGTGGCTGCTGACGTTGAGCTTGATTGTATATTGTAGAAGTATGGAGAAAGAAGTGAAGAGGACTCAATTTTTTGCAAGAATTAAAGAAATTTTAAAGAACAAATAAGGAAAACAGTACTCAATTCTTTACAAGAATTAAAGAACAGATTTTAAAGAATAAATAAAGAAAGAATTAGAAGGACTCAACTATCTTTGTACTCGTACAATACACAATCATCAAGATTAATGTCAGTAGCCATCCCTCAGTTGATAAAAAATATACAAATATTTTAAAACAAGGACTAAACATTTTCTGAAGCACCGGAAATCGTAGAGTGCGCATCAGGGCACTGCATTTTTAACACGATCGGTATTTCAGATTCGACATAAAGTCCATCTTGTCGGTGAAATGTTTTTTCACAAAATGTTGTGTCTCGACTTTAGAATTGGCAAAAATCCTCGTAAACATTTTGCTCGTGGAAAATGAAGCTATCGATAGAATATCGGACCAATTAGGACATAAAAGTATTAAAAATTACAGGGAGCGACATTAAAATGATAAAACGCTCTGTTGCAGAATTTCATCGGATTTGTCAGGTCGTCGAAAATTTTGCCAATTTTTATATAGACTGAAACTTTCGTGCATTGAAAAGATAAGTCCTAAGAGATATATTAAAATATCTATTAAATAGCATAGTTTAACCGTTGGGTGCACTCGCGTCCATTTTGATCTGCTCCAATGCATCGTGATCCGTTCAACTTCGCTGAATTTAGTTCCACTTAGGTACTTATGTCGGGTCTGGTAAGTTCGACTCACGCAGGTCTGTTTCCATGCTACGCAAAATAAACGTGCTAAGTAAAATAAACGTGTGAGTCATATTTAAATAAAGGTGTATTTACCTGTTTGGGTTCGATTCTTGTTTGTTTTACGTAAAGGAACAAACGGTAATTCTGAAATCCACATTATGCAACAATCTATTATGTCTAAACGTATCTTTTAGTAATTATTGCAAAAACTACGGTAACTATCACTTAGCATGCGTGGAATTCTTCTGTAAATTATAGTATAATATCATGGTGCTGTAAGATGTGAATTAGCTGGAACGATGGATAATACATATTTATGTAAATTTAAATTATATATCAATTTATATATGTTCTATTCAACTCCAGTGTTCTGTTTTTAGATCTGATTACGATTATCGGTGTTTCATTTGCATCTCAAATTGCAAGTGCAAAGTCAGATTAATTCGGACAGCAGATCATTAATTAGAATAATTTCTGCAACCTGCATTATCATGTTGCCAATATAACGAATATCGCAAATCCGGGAGTACCGGATAGCCTTGCAACATCGGTATATTTTTCGAAAACAGTGATTTTGCGTTTGTAATATCTATGCAGTTGACAAGAGCAAAAATCGCTTTACGGACTTGATGGACAAATATTTATAAAAACGGTTCGTTTATGGAAATAATGAAGAATTGCTTTATATAAATACTTTGTGCAAACGTGATAGCATCGATCGTACGGCAACTAAAATATGATAAGTATTATAAATAGAATTTCATATGTATTTTTAACTAAACGCAACTACTGATATGCTAACGGAGAAATGATGATAGTGCACGTTTTCGTCTACTTGAATATCTCATGTGACCACATAATTGGCGTAACGATTAGCCGGTGTACACATGTAAATATAAGAATTTTTTTACGCAATATGGTACATTACAATATTCCATTTACGAAACGTCTTACAACATCGTATATCACAGATAACATTTTTAATAAAGAAATAAAATAAAGAAGTTCGGCGAAATAATATTTACGTCCGTTGGCTTTATATAATTAACGCGCGAAATGAATTTTTGCAAATAATTATTTACCACGTTTATATAGATAACCACAATACCGTTTTAATTGATAGAATTATCATTCTCAGCTACAGAATTATCTCTGGGTCACTGCACAATGCAAATTAAAGCCAGATCAATTTGTTCAACTGTTCGATTCCTTTCGTGAAAAAGAAACGAAAGGGAATTTGTCAGATTTCCCTACTTTACAGATAATATTCGGCTACAAACTGTGCCACGGTCAATGTCGCGTATCAAACATCGCTGTGGACCATCTGCAACTTTCTCCTTTCCAACTCATGGACATCACCATTCCGTTTTATCCAAGAATCTTGCATTACTCGTTATGAAGCGCACAAACCAGTAGACAATTTATACACAGTGTTCTCTGATACAGGATCTTAGCAGTCCACAGGCGTTAGATATCTTAAGACAACCCTGTTTTCTAATTCAAGTATATTCATGCCAGCAGTTTTTTTTTAATTAGTGTGTACATAGTATGATGTATACCTGTTAAGCAAGTTGTTACACAAGAGCGAGAAAAATAATTATCTTGAATAGATACTTTGTAGAAGGTTAATCGAAACATTAGATAATGTTACATACAACGACAGTCGACAATTAAAAAGAATAAAAAGATCAATTTGTTGTTGATCAATTAATTTTCTTATTCATATTACTTATAGGATGAGATAACACTTTAGTCGGTATCTTAAAGTTTGCAGCTGCAGTGATATTGTAGATAGCTTATTACGTCTAATCAAGCAACTAAATGGGCAAGATTAATGTTCTGACCTGCATCCGTCGATCGTGTGAAAAATCCTTCGCGTTGAAGATTTTCATTAGGACAACGTAGCCTTCTCCGTGGGAATGTTTATAATAAACCCTTCGAAATATTCTTTCTCAGCAGTAGCATGCTAGCTACACTGAAAAATAGGTCAATTGAAATCTGAATAGACTAGATACGGAAATAAATTCCACAAAGAAATTTCCAAAAGTCAGTTTCAATGCTCAGACCTTTTATCAATGTACATCCAACGGTATCACAATTCGACATTGTCATTCGAATAGTCATGCTGCACCAATAAGAAGCTCTTTTGTTGTAAACAGAACAATTGCCGCGTATCGTAACTCGTCGATGTCAGAGTACCTTGCTCTCGTGGATCCAATAAAAAATGACAGAAATCGTGGAGATAATAGAAACTCGCGGAGAAACCTGAGCAATGGACGACAACGAATCAGAGGACGTTTCGGATAAAGTTGGATTCATCGTGAATGGGGAGTAACAGTAACGAGTGCTACTGCCAGTTCGCAACCGGCTTTCCGTCGGAATTGTTCTTGCCACACGATACAACGAAGTTCGCCAGGCCGACCAGTGGTTCTGTTATTGTGTCTCAGATCGTCGGTACGTGTACACGCCGTTCGCCGGTTCTCGCAGCCACGGGAAAGGGCTTCGAAATCGTTCACCTGCGGAATCCCTTCAGGTAAGCGTCCGTTCGAGTGAACGGAAAAACGACTCGGCATTCCGATGGAAAAAAATAGCGGACAATTAACGGGATTCACCGCGATTACATGCAGTTCAATGCGGCAAAACGTAGCGTTGAATAATTTCCTGTTTTATTGTTACAAGAAACGATCTCGAAGTGTGATCGATTTGAAAGATTTCGTTCAGCTGGAATAATTACTCAATGTTTCGATGGGAATAGAGCAATTAACGAAATTTACTAGGATACGTGCAGTTCACTGTGCCGGAACGTAACGTGAAATAATAATTTTCTGACGGTTTATTGTTACAAGAGACGATCTCGAAGTGTGATCGATTTGAAAGATTTTGTTGAATTAGAATAATTGCTGGATATTTCGATGGGAACAGAGTAATTAACGAAATTCTTGTTAAATATCTTGCCTTCGTTAAAAGAGACAATATTAAAGTTTAATTTGCCACTCCCTGCCGATCGTCGATTAAAATTACAAATACAATTAGAATACAATTGTCGCCCACTGGCGATCAGTTAGCGTTGGTGAGTTTAATCGGAAACGATTCGTATTTACGGAGTGACGAGACAAGATAAAAATGAATTCCCACGTTTCGTTAATATTAAATCGCTCGATTCGGTCGCGTGTTTCTCTTGTAAGTGAAATATTTTGGATTCCCACAGAATGTATAAATGTAACAATATTCCGTTGTATCCGGGAAGTAGAGTAACGTCAGTAAATGAGTGAAACTGATTAAGAAAGTGCACAATCAAGAGTGGTCGCTATTTCTAAGATAAGGATTTTTACGTGTTTAAGCACTTTGCACCATTCGCTATCATTCTCTTTCACGCTCGTTGATCTAGCGTTATCAGGATAAAATTACAGTGACTTGAGACAATGGTTAACTTTATAGAAAACCGGAGAAAATGAAGTACTACGCGATAGAAAAATATTTATAGACCTCAGAGTAATCTCTTCCGTTCTAATCAGATATTTCCTGATTTCTATTCTACTGGAAGACGCTGGTGTTGTGTACTATAAAAAGAACAGTCATTTTTCCTCAATTGAATTTTACATTTCCTACAGTCAACTATATAATCGTTTTTGAAACAGTAGAAAATTCAATTAAAAAACGACTAAACTAGGAAAATAATTTCCAATTAAAATTTCAAATGTCAAAGAACATGAAATTTCAACTTAGAACTATCTTCTCAGTTCATTTTCCCTCAATTGAATTTTACATGTCCTACAGTCAACGTTATAATCGTTTTTGAAACAGTAGAAAATTCAATTAAAAAACGACTAAACTAGGAAAATAATTTCCAATTAAAATTTCAAATGTCGAAAAACACCTTCGGTAGAAATATCGTCAAACACTTTGCATACAACGCGTACGTTCGCATATAATTCAAAAGTATTGTTGCGTGCAACGGCTGGGAGCTATCCGGGCTATTGATTGGTAATTGTCAGTTGAACCTAACCTACAACGTCATCATTGCCGAAAATCGGGACGAGAACATGGGGGGTTGCAGAGGCGGTCGCGGCAAGCTCGGCAAAAGACGGACGAACCTGAAATGGACGCATTCGTTTGACAAATTACTTTCGGTTTTCCAGCGTTACGGTGACATGGCGTTCACGATAAATCAAGTCTTCCACACGTCGATGGCCTTGACGTACGCGTTCACGCTGTACAGAGGGTTTCAACTACGCATACCGTACACGGACAACTTGTTCAAAAAATATGATCCGGGAATGTTGAAATACCTAACCATTTGGAACGTGGTGAGTCGTCGTTTTTCTATTATTATCTCTCCAATAATATTCCATCTACTCGAACGAATTTTCAAACGCAAAATCTTTAACCGTCTGACACTCGTGGGGGAGTCACTGAAAATGTCAAAGCAATACAATACACTTATCAGTTTTCTCTAACGACGTTAATGTAAATTATTTCCCTGAAAGACGATATCGAAAAATGTCATTTTCTGTGACAATACTTTTATTTTTGTTTACCGTCACCTGTCATCGCGAATCGTGTACATACGCGATACAAATTGTACACCCACTGTTTACAATCATGCGTGGATTGTAAATCATAAATATTTCCATCGACACGCTCTTTAACCTTATTTTCAGTCACTTTTTTTTAAAGAGTGTTTCGGTGTTTTTTTCGTGAAGTTTTCATTATCGGAGATAAAGCGTTCCGCTGCGTCGAGTGGTTCAATGGAACTTCGGTAGATGGCGCCTTGTTAATCTCCGTGCTGGAATTTAAACTTTATGTAATGTTTGGTATTGCAAACTCGGGGTCTTTGCAGATGTGTCATGCAATGGTATTTCCTATTTCTGAGTTGTCGATATTGTCAGGATTCGTTTCATCCTAGTATGATAACGTGAACGATTAACAACGTATCTTCGGACATGGAATGCATTAAGTGTACCGATTAGAAACTTTCATGTGGATCTCTATAATGCATGTCCATTAGTGTATTAACATGTCCATTCGCACTGCATTACCTGCTGCAACTTAACGAGCTGTTTAACGTTCTCCATACGTAGATTGCATGTTGCATCGCGGTTCACTGATAAACTTTACACGACATTGTTCATTGTTTACATAATAACTCACGCGTAGTACTCATTGTTTCCAATACTACGTCATATGAATCGAAACGAGCGTATCAATGAAGAATACTAACGTGATATTCACAGAGACAAGTTATTAAACATCTTTCTCACGTAGCAACAATAGATTACAGAATCGTTACCATTTCACTCTAACAATAAATTTAGTAATGCCGCATTTCATTCGTGTTGTGTAATACATAATTTATTCATTCACATTTCATTTCCATTGAGAAGCGAAAGTTCTTTCATCACTTAACATAATGTTACATAATAATCCTTGTATTGTGCAAAATGGAACATGTTCTGTGATGTTACCGTTTTGCTGAAATTCAGACATGTCCATCGATTATTATTATCACTTGTAGTCTTATTGTGTTATTAATTAGACAGTCGAGCCTGTAACGTGTACATTATATCCACGTCGTAATTCAGATCAATGAAGATGCGCAATTAGAAATTCCCTTTTCTCAAGGTCAACGAACACGTCCGAGCCTGTTGAAGATTTTATTTAACGACTGGAATATAATACGACTTCGATCTTTAAAATCTGACCTTTCTACCATTAAAATCAGATATCGGTCCGAACGAACCTAAATGTCAGAGATACATCTCGATTTGTCGGTTTGAGGTTTATGGTGTAACTGTTATGTGATAGCGTACGCCACGGGGTTACGTAACACGTTGCTGCAATCTTCGATCTCTTCTCTTTTGCCGTGCAAACATCACGGTACGTGTTCCCGGCAAAACGAACCCGGACTTCTAAACTTCAATTAGAAAGCTCAAGTTGGAACAAGTTTGTCTATAGTTTGCACGGTGTTACGAACGTAACGCGTTACGCGTGTCTCGCGACGCCAGGATACACTTCGTTTGCGATATCTTTACATCGAGCTTAGACATCGTTTCGAGCGTGATAAACCAATCGAAAAGATCCTTATCGATACTGGATTAAATCGCGACAAATAATGACTCGGCGCAATGAGTCATAAATAATAGTAATTAATATTAACCCTTTGCACTCGAAAGTTTTTCAGTGGAAATATTTCACTTTTTACGAGATGTAGACATTCTTTGAAATTTAACGATAATTCACAGATAAATTAAGTGACGAAGCTATATTATTTAAATAATTATGATAGCAATGTAAAGTTTAATTTAAAATACTAAATATTCGACTGTATCGAGTGGTGTCACGTCTCGAGTGCAATGAGTTAATTAATATTATTGTTGTAATTATTAGTGTTATTAATGACATTGTAATATTCAATTAATTCAAGAACACTTTCTGAAAGAGTTTTTCGTTGAGAATTCAGGAACAGGGGTTAGATCATTATTCCGAGCCACTCGAACAGAAACAAGAAAACAAACGCAATAACCGTTTTCACTGACTGCGCAACCGGCTCGCGCAGATTGAGAGTCGTAGCCGATATATTTTTCTCTCTTTCTGGAACCGTCATCATCCATTCCGTGCACGCCCCAATATTTCTCCATTTATTCTGCCCTATATTCATCAGGCGCCAGATACTCCATTTTCTTAATGATCACAATGCTCTCCCGGCAAAAAGGACGTATAAGACTCGCGTGTACAGTAATGGTAAAAAGTTATCGTTCACTTATCGTTTAAAATCACGTGCAAGAAATGTCAGTATTCATGCTTCGATAAACCTGGTTACGTGTACGATAACATGTTAATCTAATGAATTATAGATATTGTTAATTGCTGATGTGACAAATCCAGCATAGATACCCTTTAACCCTTTGCACTCGAGAATATTTTTGTCAAAAAATGTTCATTATTTTCTAATGAAACATCAATGATATTTTTTACAACTAACACCAAGAAAATAAAATAATACAAAATGAATACAAAATAATACAAAAGAATACAAAATGAAAATAATAAATATCAAATTATGTAATTGAAATGCATTATTATTGCATTATCTTGTTGAATGTCACTATGTTAATATTACTAGTAATACAGAAAAGTTTTTAAATCATCGTTTAACTGAATAAATTATAGTAATTCCATTTAGTTGAGGTCACCGATGACTCGATGTTCCTTGTCTTGACGCGTTATATAAAAATTTAATATTGAATTTTAAGTTTTATGATTTTCTTGGTTAAATCAAATTACGACTGAAAGACGCCCCTCGAGTGCAAAGGGTTAAACAGTACACCAGATACGTAGGTCAGCGTCGTGAAAAATGTATTAAGTTGTAATTTACTGAAATGAACTTGTATATTGTACTGGCTCCGTCAATGATGAATATAAATACGATTGTGTCGGTCGAGTAGTCACACCCGTTACTGCTATCCAGTTTTTCTGCCGGCATATCACGTCCGCTACCAGCGTTTATGTTAATGACGTCTTCTCAATTATATTTCCTTCAATCCGATAGATCTTGTAAACAAAGTATCGAAAAAATGAAACTGTAACAAGTTGAGTTCCCAGCTTATAACTTTAATTAACATTATCTATAACATTAATTTTATTTGCTTTATGTAAAATAAAAGATTGTCGTTGTCATTGTCAAATAAAAACGAATAAAAAAATACTATAAAAATGTAGAAGTAAACAAAATACAAGTTAATAGTAATCTAAACAAAATATTTAAAAAATGAAACAGAAACGAGTCATCGAGTTCCGAAATCTCACACATAATATGTACCGAAATTACACGTGTACACGCATTTTCCGTTGCTGCTTCGTCGTGTACACTTTCGTTCGCGACGAAGTGGATCCCGTGGCGTCTCGCCTCTTCCGGATTGCTGGCTTCACGCACATACCGAGCTATTTCTCTCTTTCTCCCCGGCTGTATTTTCGCTGATCCGTCAGTAAGTCGCGGACCATCGTGGCGGTCGATACTCGTTCCGTTGGTGATAGGCCGTCCACGTGAAAAAGTCGGAGTGTTCGAAAAATCGAACGGGACCTCGAGGAACCACGATAAAAATCGAAAACGCGTAGGGATTTTTGTTTCCATTGCGAAGGTATCTTCGACTGGTGAGAACACTGTCTGCTGGCGAATAGTCAGTCTGGTGACACAGTTAGATGACGCTTGTTCATGAATAATGTGTCGAACATGATTTGTGTTTCTATTTCTAAATGGACGGAGTAACGTTTCAGTAATCGATCTCTTTCGTTTCCATGTAATTCGGTTGCTTCCATGTATTTCCGATCGGACATACTGTTTTTTATTAGAAAAATTTTTATTAAAAGGGATAAATAAATATCTTGAATGAAAAGTATCGGAGATTCAGTTTTTCTTTGGTAGATCTAATATGTGTGTATGTTCTGATGAACTTACAACGAAACGCGTCGATATTAGATAATAATTCGATTTATCTTACGTATAGTTACGTGCATAGACTTTCCAACTCAGCGGAAATCGTATCCGGTACGCGCGTAACGCTAAACGTTGATCGAACCTGTTATAAGCGATTGTTCGAATCAGATTAAAACAGTGCAGAGATTAGGACTACAAATGAATGATGAGTCGGTTGAACGCATTGTTAAATTATTCTGGTAATTCAGATTATCAAATGATTGTTAAATTACTTAAATTTAAATCAGTTTCTGTTATCATAATAAATTCTCATTTTGTATAATTTATATAAATATGGAAGTACTTCCTTTGCATAAATTGTAATTACAATATCCTTATTAACATTAGAACTACCGAATGAGTCAAAATAATTCTTGATTTTTTTTTGCGGTTACTGAAGAGATATGAATATCTTTGAGAAATAAATAAAGCTGATTCATCAAATCTGAAATTTAAATCAATTCAAATCTGAATAAATCCACTTTATAGTTTTTATAATAAGATTTTCAAAAGTCAGTTTAAGTGCTCGTTCCAGTGTTAATAAATTAAATTTATGTTACACTTCATAAATTATAGATCCAATTATAGATCAATATACGCAAAAGGGCGTTTCAGAAATCTTGCTGTAACAAAAACATTTCAACGAGAAATACATGGAATCATATAGTAGTTATACGAGGCAAGTTGAATGAACGCGTGGTGGACGGGGCTATTTTTAATGTGGCACGTCAGTCGCATACGACAATGATTCTAATTTTAAAACTCAGATTTATTGAATTCACCGGTGGGACAGTATGACGCTGCGTCGAAAGTCGATCCGACCGTCACGAAAACGAGAGATTCAAGAAACAGAAACAAAAGAGCTAAGCTAATGCAGTCCATATGTAAAAACCGGTCAATGCTTTTTTTCTTTCCTCCATTAACCTCATCGCCGGAAGGACGGGAGAAAACGATATAGTGGTTAAAAATCGAAAAGACACTTTGTATCGGTAACATTAACCTCAGGATCAGGTAAAAGCACCACTAGTTGACCAAATAAAGCAAATTCTCTTTAATTAGTTAATCAGAACTTGAAATAGTTGTATCATCCAAATTTCATATTAATTTTATATAAAAATTTAACAAATAACGAAAAAAAATAAAATAAATGGCAATTCATTGTTAAGGAAAAAGTTGTCTCATTTGGTTTGCTAAGTGTTCATTTTAAAGTAACACAAAGATACTAAAGATAATTGCAATATCTATTATTTGCAATGATTATCATAAATTACAAGTAAAAAAGTAAATGCAAATGAAAATTACAGTTATATAACTAACGTCAATGAAGTGAATTGTTAGTTTTAACGATGAACAATTCAATTCGGTGCTTTTATTTTTATTATCTTTAAAAACCTTATTTTTTTACGTTTTCCTGAAAAATGGCCAACTACTAATGGTCAGTTACTGGTGCCTTTGCCTGAAAGGTGTTTTAATGCGTTTCGCCAAGCTTCTTGGGTATAAGTATATTTTATTTGGAATTTCCACTGAAAGAAACAGTCGGCTCGTTAATATATTTCTCTGGGTGGAACGACCGCTGCTAAGGAAAAACTGGTTGGACCATTTTCAGAACAAGGATATCTGAGGCACCCGTATGACGATGAGGGACAGCTTACTGTTTGTCTTTCACGTAATCTCGTGTGTGCAATTCAGTTTCGCGGTGTATTATGATTACGTGCACGTTGTCGTGCCCCGTCGTTCTACAGAGATTCACAGCGACTATGGCGGGAAATTCAAGTTCCTCACATTCTGGAACGCGGTTAGTATTGCGACGCAACACTCGTTTCCACGTGATTCGATCGTTAAGTTTAATCATCGATTTTGGAAAAGTGTGTCGATAACCGAACGACCGTTACGTTCTTCGGCTCGAGTAATCGATTAACCTTTGCACTCGAGAGGCGACTCTCAGTCGCCATTCGATTAAACGCAGTGAAATTATAAAATGAAAAATTCAACGTAAAATATTGAATAAGGTATCAACACATGAAACAAATAAAACAATTCTGCCCGATAATTTATGCAAGATGTTCCTCTAAGTTGCAAATAATACTGTTAAATATTTTGTCAGAAAATAATGAGTGCAATGAAAAATATTGTCGAGTGCAAAGGGTTAACAGGTTGTCATGAGGGTCACCAGTGACCGCAACCAAATTGAATTACTATAGTTCACTGAATTAAACGGTGATTATTTGGAAACATTTCTATATCATAAATAATGCTACTTAATGCAGTGACATTTAATCAATTTAATCAGCTGGTTTAATATTTGATTTTTTCCATTTCGTTCGTTTTGCTCTGAAATCGTACGTCGTCCAATATGTTAATTGCTTTCAGGCATCAGTGGAGTCGTGCCTTTGTGCACTTGCGTAATTAATGATTATTAAACGGCAAATAAGCAGAGTGTGATAATTAAATGCTTGTCTGTTTGCGGTGGTGGCGGAGCTTACTCTGCCGTTCTAAAATCCTGTGTTTGCGAATCGCACGACCGTTTTAACGAGCGATTGCACCATGGTCCCGATTATAACGTTACGCAATGGTGAAAACCGTTATAAGAACATTTATATTATTGTATACGTGGCCGGGGAAATTAGGGGCAATTTGAATTGCAGCAAGGTGCAATCGTGTTTCGAGGAATACAATTAACGGAAGACGATAATTTGTCTGCGCAAGACTATTCATAATGCATCGGTGTAATCTCAATTAATTAACCCTTTGCACTCGGAAGTTCTTCATTAGAAATATTTTAACATTTTCTGATGAGACGGGGAGGATATTCTGTGAGACTAACTCGACGAGAAATCGCATTCAGGGACGAAGCTGGTTTGTTCGAATGTTTCTCACATTGATGCATCGTACGAAGTTTGATATTAACCCTTTGACCTCGAGAAGTGACTCTCAGTCGCCACGTGATTCGATGCAACAAAACTATGAAGTTGAATATTTAATATTTCAAATTGAAGTTTGCATTGCTACGTCAAATATTTAAATAAAACACCTCTGTTGCTTAATTTGTCTATGAATTATCGTTAAATTAGTTTCAAACAATGTGACCTATATCTCGTCAGAAAATGTTGAATATTTCCATTGAGAAACTTTCGAGTGCAAAGGGTTAATACTGACCCTTTGACCTCGAGAGGTCACTCCCAGATGATTTGATACAAAATTATAAACTTTGGTATTTACCATTAACCTTTGCACCAAGCGTGAAATATTAAAAGAAAGTAACTTTGTTACCTAATTTATGTTATCTTGTTAAGTTCATTTTAAAGAATCTTGTCTACGTCTAATTAGAGAGTATAGAATATTTCAAGTGAGAAACTTTCGGTTAACCCCTTGACCTATTTCTTTCTCAACTCTGACTGATACGACTACTTTGTCATTAATTTAATTTATTCGAAAAAGAGAAAAATTCTAAGCACACGTTACGCTTATATTTCTCTTTAATCAATTATCTCTCGTTACTTTTAGTCCCACGTGTTCTCACAAATCATTCCCATGGAGCGTAACAAGTAAATCATTTTCATTGAATTATATTTCATATTCCTTCTCTCATTAGATCTGAATTACTCATGAGCAAACCGAGTATGATAATTGATTACAGAGGAACAATATTTACTTTGAATTCGAATGAACCGAGTAAAATACATATTTGTTGAACCACGTTGAAAATCTTCACGAGTCTCACGCGTTGCAAGACAAGGGGTTAAGTCGAAGGGTGAATATTTGAACGAAGACATTGAATACTTTCGTGCTCATTCGCAGTCGGCGAACTATTCCATTGGTAATTTCACGTCAGTAAGAGGCACGAGAACCAAAGAAGAGTGGCGAGTTCAATTACTCGAGCGCCACTCCACATCACATATAAATTGATGTGGACAACGGCACGCGTCGTTATACGTGGTCCAAGCATACTTACAATTCGCGAATGCGTCACTTGAAATATTCCCAGTGGCATTTTATAGTTACACGTGAACACGTTGCTCGTTTCTATTTCTACTTTTCATTTGAATGATCATTATAAACGAACCGATCGTTTAAAAAAAATGGCTTGTTTCTCATAACGATATGAATATTCGTTTCATTCTGACAATTAATAGAAAAAAGTAAGTACAAGCGAAGAGTCCCGAAGTTTCAGATGAAACGGTTACTTGTATCTGCATGGTCTGATATTTTTACTTCGATATAATTTTCTTTAATGTATTATACCATTGATGTCGAGGATATTATATTTTTACTTCGATCTAATTTTTGTTAATAATGTATTATATAATTTATATATAATTTATGTCGAGGATATTCGGTTTGCTCGTGACTAATTCAGATCTAATGAAAGAAGGAGTATGAGATATAATTCAATGAAAATGATTTACTTGTTACGCTCCTTGGGAATGATTTGTGAGAACACGTGGGACCAAAAGTAACGACGAGAGATAATTGATTAAAGAGAAATATTCTCACGTAACTTTCACCGTCAAACGATTGCGTAACCATTTATGCCTGCCTGTTTCAGATCGTACAAGCAATATTCTTCTTCATATGCATGCTGAACGATTGGTTCGGCACGAACGCCGTGAACCCGAAGAAACCGCCTTTCATACGTAAACTGAAGGATTTCGTCCATGCGTCTTTCAGCTTCCCGGGAGCGATGGTAATTAATACATCTCCTCCAGCGAGATGAATAAATCATCGTATTACTTAATCCGAATTTTTATGTCTTCGGTTACTTCATGTCAGTAACGTTACGTTGCAGCTCGTCGGGATAGTGTTCTGGACGCTGATGTTCATAGATCGCGAATTAATATTCCCGAAGGCCCTTGACGCGTATTTCCCATGGTGGCTGAACCATTTGATGCACACGATGATCGTGGTCTCGATACTAGTGGAGACTATACTGGCGCCAAGGAAATACCCGAAACGATTGCACGGAGTGCTCGCCACTACCGGCGTAGAAATTCTATATACAATCTGGTATGGAAGTATTGATACACACGGTATATTGAATCGGTTACAACCATGAAAATTAATATGCTACGTAACGAGTGGCATATTAATATCTCTTTATAGTACCAGTTAACAGGTTCGCTGCCAGTGTTTCGTTGAGGATCAATTGTAATTTTATTCAATCAATCTTGTAAAGAACATATCGAGAAAATGAAACTGTAACAAGTTGAGTTCCTTTATAACTTTAAATAACAATGTCTATAAGATTAATTTCATTTGCTTTATGTAAAATATGAGATTGTCACAAATAGTGATGCTGGTAGCGAACGGGTTAAACGACCGGATGTTGTTAACCCCTTGCCTAACAATGTCAGACTCGAGACGATTTCTAATATGGTGCAACAAACATCAATGTCATTGAATTAAGTTTAAATGAAACATTCTTGTTAGCAATTTGTATGATTTATAGTAAGTCTAGATATAGAAAGAGCATGGAATGTTTTCTTTTATTAGTGTGTTATTAATGATAAATAGTTCTAATAAATGCACCATGAAATTAAATCGTAAGGCAAGAGGTTAAATAAAAATGAATTAAGATACAGTAAAAATATATAAATAAACGAAATAGTAATCGCGTGCTTGATGATATTTTAATGTAACTTGTGTGAATTCCAGGATGCACATAATCTATTACAAGAGCAACGCTTGGGTGTACCCTGTAATGGATGTGATGTCTTTCCCAGTGAGAATGGTGTTCATAGCAGCACTGCTGACATTCGGTGCAATCGTATATATTGCGGGGGAGGCATTGGACAACTTCGTTTGGGGTAACGAACACAATAAACAGCAAAAGTCTCATGCCAAGAGCAAGTAGCCTCGCCCGGTGGTTAGTCGCTGCCTTCGATCATGTTCGATCTCATCCAAGGTGGTGGTGAATAAAACAAAACCAGATGAAACGTTTTCTACTTCCCCGTATCCAATGTGTTATCCGGATCAGTAATTCGAAGCAAATAATATACACTTAACGTGCATGCTAAGATGGAGCGCGTGATTTTCTTTACTTTTTTTTTTAATTTTTTTTTTAATAAACGGAACACTCAAAGAAAACAAAAATATATGAAACGTGGTATTGGTAACTCGAGAGGGGTGCGTAACTGAAGCATGTAGGTTATGATCTCATATGGTTTGTGTTTCATACACGTGCTGCAAAGGGGAAAACTAATTGTAACTCGACACACACCATACACACTGTACAGTGCCTGATATTCATGGTAATGTAAATAAATAGAGAACACGGAAAATGTCATACATATCTACGCTACTGTCTGTAAGTGTTCGAACGCCTCAGGAATTCTTATGAGAATATTTAGGAATTTGATTAGGCGATTAGACAGTTTGAAGTTGAAGAAATAATTAGCGAACAGTGTTCGAATACTTGGGGACGGAAGCGTAAGTTATACGTAAATACACGATGCAATACACGGTTATACTTTTGTACGGTCGATGACCCTTGTTATCATGACAATAAATCCGGAAAGAAATGAATGAGAACTAGAATAGAAGGACACATGGTACAGAGAACAACGAACTATGGTTACGTGTGTGAATTAAAAATGTATGACTCGCGTTTTTTTTGGGGGAAGCGTGTGTATTATACAGACACATTCTCTACATGCTTTTCTCGACACTAAAATCGGGATCTATTTGTACCGAGTATAGGGAAAAAATACGTAGCCGAAAGTGATGGACCAGATTTGAAAGCGTGAAAGGAACGAATCAAGAGGACCGTGGTTTCGCAGACCGATCGGGGAAATGAGAATAATGTCATTCGCTGCAGTGACGTCGCAGCGGACACGTGCGGAGAGAACAGACTTCTTTTTAAGATGATACCAAGAAAACAAGTTCGACTGTTCCCCCCATTTTTGTATAGAGTACAAGATTAAGACAACTAGTGGATGAAGAGTTTGTTAATACTTTTTGTTATCTCTAGACAGAGTTGAATAAAAATTGTTACTTTCGATAGGCGTTTATCACTTTTGGGAGGAAACATGCGATCACTATTCGTCTGTTAATAATGTCAGGGTACTCGAGTTTTTGAAAGCACTCAATCTTAGCTAATATACAAGTGAACGTGGGCCGCGCTGTTTTCACGGTTGATTGGGCAAGGGCAAAACAAAGATGGTTTCCTTAATTATCGATAACGGATAGACCCTATCTATAATTAAAGGCGCGCGAAGCATTAAGTAACGACTGAGGATCTCTAAAAATAATAACAGCATTGAAGAATATTAAGACACGTAGTTGAAGAATGTTTTTTAACTTTATAAAATCGTCGGTTTCGGAAGTCGATCGATGACGATCGCATCGGAGTCATTCAGAAACTTCGATATCACACCGGTATAATGACGCAAAAAGGCTGAAATATTCATAAAAAACATTTGTATATAATCTAAGTACTGTAGGATGTACACATTGTAAAATACTGTAATGTACAGAGCAATATTAAAGCTAAATTTAAATTGTCTCGTATAAAAGAAAAAAAAAACGTTGCGATACATGTATACTTTCAGTGTCATAAATTCTAAATTATTTTACTACAAAATATCGAGATCTTATTACTGTGTTTCGTCGGTAATAAAACGTATAAAAGTAAAAGTATGTGGTGACACGTCCGAGTTATTTACACATCGAAATTATCCTATTGCACTTTTTTTAAATATACAATCGCGAGTTGCACGTAAAACTACGAATATCATACGATTTTGGCACTGATTAGAATATCGTACAGTTCCGATTTCTTTCCCAGGAAACATTGTAACCACAGATAAGATTAAAAAAAAAAAAGAGGACAGTTATTATAATGATCGAAAAACAACATAACAGCGCAGTCATTACTTAATGAATACAGGAACAGTTCGTAAAATCACTTAGTCGCAGTCACTTCCTATATCTACAATTAAGAAGTCGGTTAAACAGCAATGTTTTTGCTCTTGCTTAATTGCGGCGAGATTTGCGTCCCTTTCGAGCTGCAATGCCGACTGTTTATAATCTCGTCTATGCTCTGTTTCAATTCTTCCATTTCCAAAATGTCCAGTGGCAGTGACGTTTGCGTCGCCATTTCTCGAGCGTTGTCCCGAGTCTGTACATCCGGTTGTTTGAGTCGCGTCACTTCTGGACAACACGAGTTCAAGCTGGACGCTAAATTACCCATTCCTGCCTTCTTATACGCTTCAATGATATCGCTATCGTTTTTCAACTTAATATCATTAGACTCCTGGAACAAGTGTTTCAAAATTGTTTCATCCTGGAGGAAATATTTACTCCTTCGGCCCTCTCTACTCCTCCTAACGCTCTCGTAACTTTTGGAACTTTTATTACTAGTTTTACTTTTGCTACGCTCGTGTGGCTCTTCAGGTTCTAGCATCTTCGTCTCCTCTTCCGGCTGACTGTCGTCGCTGTCGCTGTCTTGGTCCTCCTGGTCGTCTTTCTCAATGTTGCCACCTTCGATGTCTGTGTCCTTCCCCGTGTTCCCTTGATGCTGTTTCTCGCTACTGACTTCTTCGCTGTTGCTTTGCCCGGGGAACAAGAACGGCAAGAGTGTATTGACATTTTTCCCATCGAACAATTTGGGATTCAAGGCACGTTCATCCAGGCCAGTGATCGCCGATCGTCTTTTCATATTCGGCACCTGAATCGCTGGTATCCTTGAATCACCGCCTATGGTCAATGCTGACAATATTTGCGCGCCCAGCTGACTCTCTTGCGACGTGGTGCTGCCTCTCCTGAACAGTGGGCCTACTTTGCCCGACCTCGACTTCCTGAAGTCTCGGCGACGCTTGCCGCGCCGTCCACGCGAACTGCTCGCTACTTTTCGCGTTGTCTTCAGCTCGGCTATTTGCACTGATATCTGCGAATCCAAGGAATTCCTCCTGGATTCCACAGACACACGGCGCACGCTGAAACTGATCTCGGAGTCCACAGAGTTTCTTCGGTTGCTGGACACTGAACCGGTCCCACCGACCAGCGCGCATCTGCGCGTAACTAATTTCGGCAAAGCTGCAGCCCACGTCGAGCTGAAGTCTTGAGAAGCTACCGAATTTAAATCGAAGTTTAAGCCAACCGGATCGTCGTGAGTATTATGGAAACTTATGGACAGGCGACCGGCGTTGTTGAACGTCTTCCTTTTCGCGAACGCTTGAGCAATTACCTTGTGTTTCTTGAGTCTGATTGGTTCTTCCGTCTCGCAATTAAAAGTTCTGGAAGAATAGAATGAGAATATGTGATACGATACTTTGGAAGGTGGAATCGAACGAAGAACCGTACCGTCTAAGAAATCTAGCCCATGTGTCCACCGTTGAGCTTGTCCAAACCCATGAAGACATGAGAATCCCGGAGAAGAAAGGCAGAAGTAAATGTAGCTGCATTTTAGCAGCACTCGGTCGGACCTCCATTTTACATTCAGAGATGTCCAAGTATTTCGTCGTTATTGCACATCTGCAAATGAAGAATAATGTATTGTAAATATGTTGCATTTGATTTCAAATTTTCCAGAAGTTAAATACAGTGTTTAAACGATAATGGAATTCTTACATCATATAGTTTCTAAAGCTTTGACGCCACTGCCATGAATGTTGAAATTCGTAAATATGACAGTAGAATGTCACTACGACCGCAGCGAACGTGAAAATCGAAAAGAGACCCATACGCACAATCGTCTCGCGTATTTTAGCGCTAGCCCTTTCGGATATAATTTCTTGGCTAGTTATCTTTAATCGAATCAGAGTAATCAATCCTGCAAATATTACTTTATGAATACCATGTATGTTGAATTAATAAGGTTTAAGTTGCGAGCACTTATTAAAGAAATACTTACAGACAAAAATCTTTAGGAATGCATATAAAAACATATCTCATTACTTTGATTATATAACACAGAAAACTTATACAGACAAAAGTGGATCTAAAGCATACCTCTGGATAAAAAATATCCGCCGACCATTAAAACAATCAACACGGGACCAAGCAAAAACCAGGCTCTGATTGCGTGATTAGCGTAGCCGACGAAACAAATACCGGTTACGCTGTTTCCATCAATTTCTCCTAACGCCATGATGGTGACAGTTAAAACAAGTGGTAAGCACCAAGCAATCAAATGGAAATATGCGCCCTTTTTGTCGATTCTATCTTGAATTTTACCCAGCGCTTGAAAACTCATGTGCCAAGCATACGTCAGAATCACAAACCATACCATAGCTGCCATAAGAGAATAATAAACTAGGACAAATACGACGACGCACAGTAAGTTTTCTCCGCTGGAAATACATAAATGATATTGTACGCTCTCAGATTAATAATCTTAGAAGTTTACAAGATATTGTGTCATTACCTAGGTTCGCTCATTCTTAATGTGCCATCTTTACGGCATACAATCACTTCTCTGCTTCCAGACATAAATTGAGCAAGCCATCCGATACAAGATATCATAAAACAACAATTTATATAGAATATAACTAAAGCTGGATATTTATTTGCACTTCTCCAATCGATTAAAAATGTTATCTGAAATGAAAATAATATAGCCGACCGAATTATACATAGAATATTACTTATACTCACAACTGTAAACAGGTTGAATGAACCACAGATCCCTGCAGCCCAAGCAATAAAGGAATGAATCTGTTTGTGCTCATCCGGTGTAAACAAAGGGTCATTGCATTGCGTCCCACAACTTTCAACTCCTTCAAAAATTGCAAGTGCATTATCTGTTGGAACCAGAGGCTTCAAACACTTGCCTGAAATATTAAATTTCAGCTCTCTAATATCGTTTTTGCATAATCTTGGAAACAATTCCGTGTTTTCACATTTGATAAAGCTGGGCCATATCGTTTGGTTGAATACAATTCTGCAGGGTCCTGAAATGATCTTGCACATTTCTTGAGATGGCAAGTCTACTGTATCATTGATACATTTTGGCATGAATATTGAGCATAATAATGGTTGAACAACTGCCCAGCACTTTGGTATATGTCTTAATGCTTGTAATATATGCAATCTTTCCTGTGAAACAAAGTGATACAAATATAATATATAAATATAGATCAAAAGATATTATCTTAATCAATTATAAATCATTGTGAAAGTTTACTTCAGAATGTTGCAGAAAAATCTAACTGTAAATCCTATGGCTATAGAAATTGCAAGAGTAATAGAACCAGGACAGGAAATACCTGAGGTGATTTTAAATAGGGTTTCTGTATACCTGAGCCACAGGTATATGGGTGCAAAGGGAAAATACATTTTTACTACTACAAATTTACCTCTCAAACTCTTAGATAATAGTACAATTGAATACAATATGTGTTTCTAATGTACCTCTATCATGTCTTGGGTCATGTGTTCGGGTATCAAATCCAATGTGGTCGTGGCATATGATAATCTTGTGCCCATACATGTGCTCTTCTCCAATTCCACACATTTAGCTGGTCTTCGACAATTCAAAGGATCAGATGGTAACTCTCTTATTGGATATCTCTCCAATAAGTAGCTGGAATCCTTAATCCTGTGTCTGGGACTTAATTCCAGGCTGTTCCATGTTTTGTTTTCATTGTTGGAATTCCCAGAGAAACCGTGCGTCAATTCCGACGACACTCGGTGAAACATGAAGAAGCAACAGATCACCAGAAGTGTCATCTAAAAAAGGAAAAAAATTTCACCTTGTTCTTTTTGTTTTTTTTCTCCTTTTTTTTTTAATTATAATGTTAGGGAACTACTGAAGCCCTATTAGCGTGCAGTAATTCATTATTCGGTCCCGGCACGTTATCGGCCCGATTAAAAACAAAACGTCACGTGTACGGCGCACAGATAAACAACGAAAGTGTTTCCCGAATAAAAATAGTACCTTTGGACTCTTTGTTCAAGACCAGACGCCGATTATATTCTGCCACGGAGAAAGCTCTCCGCTCCGTTCGAACAAAGCGTCTTGCATCTTCTACGCCCGCGACAGCCGCATCCAGCATACGAACGCTCGGACCACACACACGTTACGTTCGCTCGCAGGCCACCCACGACGAAGCCGACAGTCTCGCTCATACCTCTTTCCGGTGTTTGAATGCACAGCCGTAAACAGGTTCGCGAATAGTTCGTTGGCGGCGGAACCATCGATGCTGCGTACTACCGCTGTGCGCATCGAACGCGGAAAATTAGAGTATGACCCATTTTCAAAAAAAAAAAGATAAAAACCGGGTAATGTGTATCGTCAAGATTCTTTTTCTTTTACCTTTTATTTATTATATATTTTGATGTCCCCTGATATTTATAATAAAACATGTTCAATATGTCACATTATTTATTAATAATGTTATTGTTTCGTATGTTATTAATTAATACATATACCTAAAGGAACTATGTTTACTCAAGGGTAAAGTAGGTTACGTCGAAACAGAAATTTCCTCTGAAGTTAATAATGCGGTACATATTAAAGTGTTTCAAATAATTCGTTAATACATCCCATTATTATTCAACGGTTCAAAGAATAAGACGTCCAACGTGTCTATTTTGCATAATCAATATAGCTCTTAGAATGTACGACTTTTTTCAATGAAAAAGGAGGTACTGGTTGTTGTGGATAAATAATGCTTGTATTGAGAGTCTTACGACAAAGGTGTGTGTGTAATTTTTGTAAACATTGACTTAACAATGTTATGTATTTTGTTAATCATTTTTACCGGTGCGACATCTGTATTTTCAGGTGTGCAATTTATCAAACGACAGTAGCGTGGCGAGAAGCTCGGTCGGATGATTTGTTTTTGCGTGTTTGACAAATGCATGGTGTCAACTGAAGATATAGATCTCATCCAGAAGGTGTACCATTAATGCGTGTATAACTTTGACGTCGTTACATCGACCTTCTATTATTCCGGTGTAACAGGAAATATGATAATTGCCCCTATAGTTGATTAGCTGCTGGTGTTGATAATAACATGCTGTTAATATATGATAAGCCTGTACCGTGTACGTCTGCACACCATTCGGAATTAATAACGGTGGAACGATTCCTCGACAGTTTGCGGTCAGTATTTGATAGTGAAACAATTCATGAGGTGACAGATGTTTCGTAAAATAACCTGAAATATTCGCTGGAATCATTTCAACGTTCATCATTTACTTCACAACGTCCGAATAATCAGGTAGGAATCTCCCTCAATGTCAATATTTATTTTCATGATTTCTTTTCTTATCTAATATTAAGCACTTACTGCGTGTGATCAGTCAAACCATATACTTCCCTTAAATAAATCATTTTTCATTGTATAATTTTCTTTACCTACCAAAAATTCTTCTGACGATAACAACTAGAAGTCTAACAGTATAATATTAAAAGACTGTTATTAACCACAAAAGATTTTAAAAATATTAATGCCTAGTACGATTCTTGTTTCAGTTAAGATGCTTGAAATCTTTTACATGGGATTATATTTATTACTCTTTGGTAATTGCATTGGGGATTATTCTGACTGGGATACGAAATGGCAAATGGTATGTCCTGGTTTATATCCCAGGGTATTTACGAGTTACACGCCTTTGGGAAATCTTTCCAGTGGGATATACGATGGTCAGCCACATATGAGTAGCATTCAACATTGTGTTGCTGCATGCTGCAGTAAACCTAAATGCAATGTGGCTCTTATGCATAATAGTACTTGTTACCATTTGCAATGTGAAAGTTCCAAAATATGTTTACCTTTCTATAGAACAGATTTAGCTAATGAAAGTCCACCAAGTATGGTATTAGTTAAGCCTGTAAATGAAGATGAAATATGGAGTGAATTATTGAAACAAATGAATGATGACACTGGGTAAGGGTTAAATTTTTTTCTAAAAGTTTAATCTGTCTTTTAGTACATATTTGCAATGTATATTTTTAAAATCAACTTTTTAGTACCCTGCTTACGGATGGTACAGAAAGGGACCATAATCTTTTTGGTGGATCAAATGAGATAAGCTGTATTACTCAAGGAAATTGTTTGGAGAATGAAATATGTGTTAAAAGTCCAGACAAGTCTGATGTTGGTATATGTCAATGCTCTATTGGATTTAAACGCAACATAGAAGGTACATTTATGATCATTTCTCAAGTAGTTCTTCTTTTTCACATCAGCTAATGACTTTTTATCTGTTAATTGTTATCAATTTGTGGTAGGAATTTGTATCATGGATGAGAACATGGAACTTGGTGTAACTCCACAGATAAAAGCACAAATTCTGAAAGATTCTAGTGCATCAATGACACCACCAATGAAAAGATTGTTAGTTTCTGCTGTGTCAAAGGAAGTACGTTTACCAGAAAATGAAGTAACATTATCTGCCTATACTGTACCTGCAGAGCAGGAGAATGAGCATTATAATTATGCATGGAGCCTTTTAAGTCAGCCAGAAAGTCACCCTGGCACTATGACTGATCAGAATCGTATGACTGTTAAATTAACTAATCTGTCTGAGGGTTTATATACATTTAAAGTGACAGTAAATAGTCCAAATGCTTATGGTGAAGCATATGCAAATGTCAGCGTTTTACCACGTAAGTTAAATTTATTACATAGTTTTCTTACAATATCAGTAAAAAAAGGATACAGTCAGTAGTGAATTACATCATTTACAGCTAAAAGAATAAATCAAGCACCAATAGCTATAATTTCTCCTGCTTCACAAATCGTAAAGCTACCAAACACTGGAGCTGTGTTAGACGGATCATCTAGTAAAGATGACGACCGAGTTATTTCTTATCACTGGGAACTGCAGCAAGGACCTATTGGTTATCAACCTAATCTAGTCGATACACCCACACTGCAGTTAGATAATCTTATTCCAGGAAATTATACGTTTAAGTTAGCATTGTATTTTATATTGCAAATTAGATATATCTCATAATTATGTACTAACTCAATATTCTTGTTCCTTTAGATTGACTGTGGAAGACTCTGATCATATTACGAACTCTACAAGTGCTAATATAACGGTATTGAAAGTAATCGACTATCCTCCCAGCGCGAACGCAGGACAGAATATTATTATATACTTACCTCAGAATACGCTTACACTTAATGGTAACTTAAGCACAGATGACCATGGAATAGCTAGTTGGGAATGGACGAAAAGTCCTTCCGACCAGAATAAAGCGGTGGACATGCAAAACACGAGGACGCCATATTTACAATTATCTAATTTAGAGGAGGGAATGTATACGTTTGTGCTGAAAGTGACGGATGACTCTGAACAGTCCTCAACAGCTGAGGTCCATGTGTTTGTAAAACCACCAACAAATAAACCACCCAAAGGTATTAACACAATCTAGAATCCATGGTAGAGTTATCATAAATATAAATATTTCGTTTTACATTTTTTGTTATGTAGCTGATGCTGGCGAAGATACAACCATAGCTCTACCAGAAACCGGAACCGTACTCGACGGTCACAAAAGTAAAGATGACATTAAAATTGTATCATATCATTGGGAACAAGTCAGGTGAGCTTAAATTTCGATATTAATTCTCCTTCCGTAATAACATACTAAGAAAACTCCTTTAATAGTGGACCCAGCAATGCAGAATTCTCTGCGGTTAACGAATCAATTACCAATGTAACAAAACTAACAAAGGGTGACTACGAGTTTAAGTTAACTGTGATCGATGATAACGGGAATAAAGATTCTGATACCGTGAAAGTAAAAGTAACGCAAAGTATGCACGAAACATTATTCAAATCATTTGAGATATTAGTTAGTCAAGTTTTATTTAAGATGATCCTACTTTTTAGACAAGAACGCTCCGCCTAAAGCAAACGCGGGTGGTGATCAAGTTGTGATCGCACCCATTAGCGCACTTATCATAAATGGATCTCAGTCGACCGATGACTTAAGAATTAAAGAATGGATATGGACAAGGGATGCATCTAGTCTTGCTATTGGTACGATTATTCAAAATACGGACAAATCATCGGTTTTAATGGTAATAGCATTTAATTAGGTATAGGTTAGAAATAAATAGAATCTTCATATCACTTAAATTTCTTGAATTTCAGTTGACTGATATTGTCCCAGGGAGATACGTTTTTAGATTAAAAGTGGTAGATGACCAAGGTCTTAGTAGCGAAGACACTGTCTCGGTTATAGTGAAAACAGGTGAGCAAATGAGAACAGAAACAGAGTATAGATGTGCTACAATGAAATTTAAATAAACCATCATTTTTTTAGATCCACAATTATTACATTTAGTTGAACTAACATTAAACATTGGAGCAAATATGCTAACAGTATCACAAAAGAGTTCATTGGTAGTGAAGTTACAAATGTTGCTGCGAGATGAAGCATCAATCATTGTTCGAAATTTGAGAGCAGAACCTCACACTGGTAGAGCAGTGATAGTATTCTACGTTGAGAAAAAAGGAGGACAAACGACAATGCCGGGACCGGAAGTGGTTAAGCGGTTGAAAGAAAAATTGAGACAAGATTCTGGTCTTCTACAATTGTCTGTGGCGAACATCGACACTGCTGTATGTCAAAATAATTGTTCAGGTATGCACATGCATTTTATTATACACAATGCAAGTACATACTTCTTTTACTTTTTATTCGTGTTCTCCCAAAGGTCATGGGGTATGCGACCAAGAGACAAGATTATGTATGTGCGAAGCATTTTGGATGCAAAATTTAATACAAAAATATTTCGGTAATGGCGACTCCAATTGCGGTAAGTTAAAATATTAGACGACAAATGAAAATTTCTGGAAATTAAAATTATTATACCGATACAATTCTCTAGATTGGAGCATCCTTTACGTAATAATCGCATTGCTATCTCTGGTTGTCTGTTGGGTTGGTCTCATTTGGGGCCTGTTTTGCCTATGCCAAAGAATATGTACAGGGAAACGACGTTCGCTTCGCGCCAAGAAAAAACCTCCTCGTTACTCTCTGTTACAACCGGAACCAGAAGACGACAGTAGCACGTGTATGACATTTTTGTGTGCTCGTTAAACGAGAATAATTTTCCGTTGTTAACATCTATATAATTATTTTATAGTTTCAACGCATAAAATGGTACTATCCGAATCAGATACAGACTCTGACGATGTTCTGTTCGAACATCGTAAGTCGAAGAACAGCAGTCAAACAAGAAATGGTAAATCTCGGAATGGCTTTATCAAAGTGGGTTCCAAAGTGAAGACATAAGGTAACGGCCAGTCTTGGTAAACTAATGAATCCATTATACATTAAATTACAAATGAGTCCTCTTATTTTAGGAGTGTATAGAATGTAAGGTCTCGTTAAGCGACGCACATTCGTGTATGTTTGGCCAAAACGTAAAGTACTAGTCACTTACAGGGCTGTAATGTTAAGTACCTACCTAACAAGATTCCATACTTGATTTTTTGAACTGATAAAATTGCCATCTATACACATGAATTCAACTGAAACGGATGTACTTAAATACAGATACCAGATACCGAGAACACAAGCTCATTTCTATTATTGCATTTCGTTCGATTTCTTTTTTTTGTGATAATATATTATTTATCTGTATTGTACAATTGAATTCGCGGCTCTTTAATTGTGTAATCGTGTAGACGCACCGCTGTTTGTACACGCAGGCGGTTCCATAGCAGAATGATCGAACTTCGTTTGGTCACGGCCTTAGAAAGTATTGGAATTAGTATTTATATATACATATATATATATATATATATTATATAATAGTAATCATTCCTTAACCATATATCCTTTGTATGTAATACGTGCTCTTTAATATGTATATCATCGATCTTATTTTTACACGTGTATGGATAAATAATAAAATTTGTTATCCATATAGCCGATAGAAATGTGACCGTCACCTACAAATGTTTATCTACATTTAGGTATTATAATTTAACTGAACTTTCTCCGTACATTGTTTGAATAATTATACAACCATGTAACGAATAACAAGCATGATTTAATATTCGATGCGAAACAGTTACGATTCGCTTCGCATGCGCCCGCCGAGACGTTATTTTTAACTTATTACGCTATGGCAAACGTGAAGTAGTGCAAATGGTATTCAGGCTGTCCATCGTGAAATCTTTCTGTGCTTGCTAGTAGACAGGATTCTCTTTGATTCGGTAAGTTCATTTTTGTATCGATTTTATGATAAAATGATCAATTAAAAAAACAAACAAATCTTCGTTCACGTTACTGGATACCTATCATAGATCTTGCGAAAGATACTCGTTCACTGAACACGTCGAAGAAAATCCAAGATGATTGGCTCGCCCTATTTCTAATTTATTCGTAAAAGTGTTCCTATACAGTTCCAACGGCTTAACGGTGTTTATGGATTGTGCCAAATGCTCGAAGTGTCGATTCATGAAAAGCTGTTGCGGTGAGAAAACGTCGATGGATGGCAAGAATGAAAATAACGAACTGAACGACAAAGACTGTACATTTCCAAAACGGAAAAATAAAGTTGCAGACGCTCAGTCGGTTGTCAATGTAGATCCATTGGCTTTCGCTAAGAGCCTCCGGTGAGAAATATTTTCATTTTATTCTGAAGCTACTCTTGTATGTCTGTGTCTCTTCAACGTGTACAACCATTCGAGTATTGTCAGATATTCTAAAGATAGATGCTTCTATCGTTGATTTCGTACACAGAGTTTGCGCGGTTCTGAGCAGGAAGATGAATCATTCCATGATTACAAGATTATACAACGAAATATGCAGGGAATAATGCAACGAAAATATAATTTTACATGAGAAACATTACCTTAAATAGACTATTGAACTAAACGATACATAGTAATAATTATAGTTTTTCTTTTTATGTAGTTACGATGTTTATTCAAGGGTGCCTGTGTCTTGGAGCACAAACAGGACCAATTCGATGTACCAGCCATCTTCTGAATTGTCTTATAACGTAGAGAATCAAGTAAGTAACGAATACACCGAAGAAGAAATCTTTTCTTCCCTTAAGAATGGGGAAGACGAAGATTTCCGGTGCCCTAGATGTGGTAAACGGATGCACGAGCCGAGACTTCTTCCATGCCTGCATCCTATGTGTTCACCGTGTGTTTTAGAATTACTGAGCAAACGTAAGTGATCCAAAATAGAGGATTACCATCTCCGAACGTTGAATTTATATATTTTCGTGTATTACAGGTTCTTGTAATTCCCCTAAAATCATTAAGATGCAGAACACACGATCTGGAGATCAAAAGAATAATTTCCATGAAACGTGTCCTCTATGCGATTCTCGTCTACCCAGCGTTGGTTCTCCAATTCCTCCTCCACACTATCCTCTTCAGCACCGGTTGGTTATGGATGCTATACGCTGTAGACTTGCGAATAGAGTTCTATGCGACGTTTGCACGGATGAAGTGATTGTATGCATTAAAGTCCCTTTGTTTCAACCGAGATTATTTAACTGAACTGTTTTCTATGCAATGTAAAACATACTTTTTAAAGGCACTTGTCCAGTGTTCCACGTGTCTCCGGAATTTCTGTTCAGAGTGTGGGATGGAACATCAACAATTAGTCACTATGGAATTTAAACCATTAAAACATACAATAAGACCTCTCTGGGAAGCTACCAAATTGCGGCGCACCGCACTGTGTCAAAAACATTCTACACAGGCTTTGAGGTTTTATTGTATAGCATGCCAACAGGTTTATAATCATAGCTTTTTAATATTACGTGATAATTATATGTTACGTCACGTTACGTAATTGTTTCCTTAGGTATTTAAATAAACGAGCTATTCCTTTTCAGGTGACATGTAAAGAATGTATGTGGAGTACTCAACATCGAGGCCATGCTAGCGAAAATGCATCTGGAGCTGGTAAAAGGGTCGCTCTATATTTGACAACTGTACTGCAAAAGGCAAAGGCACTTTTAAACATGCTTTTGACACAGTACGATCGAAATGCATTTTTAAATGGAACCTTTGAAGAAATAAGGGATACTATCATTTCAATGGATTACCGGTACGTTATACCGATAGTATCTAGCATTTAATAAAAATTTAGACTGATGTATGCCTGGCAGTAATATTGTCAGAGCGAAATGCGAATAAGGAATGTTCTGAAACAGAATACTCGTTTAGAAAAAAGTCAAATTAGATATGAATTGTCATGTGATGTTACAATAGTAGATTGAATGATACAAGAACTGTCATTTGAGGTATACTGTAGGATATTTTACTGATATGGATATACGACGTGTTAAACCATAAGAAGCGGTATGTTTAAAGTGTATATGTAATCACATTCCATTCTACAATTTTGTATTACTATTTTGTATGCAATAAAGACTAATGTACAAAAATAACGATGTATATACATACATATATATATACATATACATATATATGTATGTATGTACATATATGTAAAAATAAAATTTATTTCAAACCAGTGGCATTAAAGTAGCAGTTGGTGCATACATTTTTGAAAGACTAAGCAACGTCCGTGTTTCAAAATTGATCCACAACAAGACCAGTGGCTGACACCTGGATGTCCAATATGACCATGCCCACAACCCTGATATCCACCTTTAATGAAATTTTAAGACATTTAATTAAATCATATATTCTATTATTACGTGCAATACAGTATTATCATGTTAAAAAAATATATATTACCAGGCATAGTTCCACCACAGCCACAAGTCGCTTCCTTTTTACCTCCACTTGAACAAAATGTACAACAATGATAAATACCACTGTGAGGAGGTTTTAACATTGACATCCTTGTATTCTCATTATAATTCTCTATATAAGAAAAAATATTCATTATTAAAGAAATACACATAGGAATTACATACATCATTATATAAATTATTTTACTTACCTATTAATGTATTAAATACTCCCAAAACCTTAAATCTAGTTACTATTGTACTAGCAAGACTCAATATTTCTATGTCAGAACCATCTGAAATTAATTCATTCGTAAGAAAAATAGCATCAAGAAGATGTCTTGCTCTTTTTAACCTATTGAATTCTTGGATTCTTTCTTGAGCCTGTTTGGCATGAGACAATGATGAAACATGTTTCCATGCATCTGTTCCTTCATTAATGGTTTCGTTGAAATGTCTGTTTAAAATAAACAATTATCCTATAATATATAGCATAGAATTCAAATATAATATTTTAAGGACTAACGAGGAATTGTCATGTGATGTACAGTTTAAAGAATAATATAATCGAAGTAATACAGCTGTATATTTTTTGTTACTGTCATTTGAGGTACATGGTTTGAAAGAAGGTATTCACTTCTTCATTTCATTGAATGTCTAAAACATTTTACATAACTCTATAATAATCTATTATTATGAGTTTGTTTATAAATAAATAAGTGAAACACAGTATTATTTTAAAGAGTATTTAGCGAATTTAAGATATACAAAAACAGTAATTCAGAGAAGCTTCTAAGTTAGCCAATACCTTTTTTAGAAGTATCTTCTGATAGTTCTCAGTTGAATGGTTTTACTCGTGAAATTTAGATTCAAGTGTCTTATTATCATCTCAAAACTTAATACTTCTCAATATTTATATTTGGAAATGTAGATAACCATTTTCTTAGCATGTTGTATCCAACTGTGTAACACTAAAAGGCCATTGCTGAAAACAATCACCAGAAATAAATCTGAAAAACAAAGTGTCATATATATTTTACACATAAAATTACATATTAATTATTTTCATTTGAAAGAATGTAATACCTGAATAAGCAACACACAAATAATTCCTTTTTCATTTACACACAAAATAAACTTTGTGAATCATAAGTATAGTGATACCTAAAGTTGTATGTAGAGAAAGCGCCATCTGCTCAACAGGAATTTACTTTCTAACATTTTTTTTTACTTTTTATAACTTTATTACAATAAAACTCTTGAAAATTTGTGATGCCAAAATATAATATATTTATTTTTGCTCATAAATAAAACAATCATTTCATGGATATTTGTCTATACTATAAGCAGTGCTAAATATAGAAATACAAGTATTCAGAATATTTTACTCTTACCATATTTGTTTTAAATATTATCTTACAATTGCCTTTACCTATATTTTGACAACTAGATAGCTGAAGTTATTAACCAAATATATTAAAATTAAATAACCTATGTTTAATATTAAAAAATAGATCTTTTAAAACATAATTAAGAGTATTAGTATCTAAACTAACGCTAATCTAAATTCATTTAAATATGTTAAAATTAACTAAATCTAGAAGCATCAAATATTACACGCTACAATTAAGTGCAACAGTCAAAAAATCTTCAAATCCAATAGTAATTGATCCTGCTTGGTCAGAGTCTCTAACCCGGAAGGCATCTATGGCAATAAATGAAAAGAATATGTTACTACCCGTGTTTTACTTGGATATGTTCAATACGTTTTCAAATATGCTTGCTTTCATTGATGTATTTACCTGTAAACCTTTGAATTTGGACGCATAATACAATAAACTGATCGACAGTAATAGAAGAATGACCAGTGGGATCACATTTTTTAATAAGAAATGAAATAAAGTCTGGACTAAGTCTGTATCCCATTTGTGTTAAGGCTGCACTTAATTCATTTTCTTGTATATTTCCAGAATTGTCATGATCAAAACCACGAAAGACACCCAGCCATGCATTAATATAATTATAAAGAGATTGAAATTCGAATAAATCAATGGTACCACTTTTTTCTTTATCAAACATTCCTATAAAAATAATTTAGTAACTAGATGTATATTAGTTCTGAAGTGACAGTTAATCTACAATAAAATAAATGACCAATTAATAGCTCACCTATCATTAAGTTACAAGCAGTATCTGAAAATGTACCTCCTTGCCCATTTGCTAATGCACTCTTTAATTCTGATGCACTAATTCTTCCACTATTGTCTCTATCAACGGCAGCAAACCATTGTTGTACTTGTGGATTTATTTGCGCTTGAGGATCATTAGCACCATACATTGCTGCCTATAAATTAGTAATATTTAGTTCCAAATAATCAATTATAAATAAGATATGAGTAAATAAATTTGTATTGTTACTAAACGTAAAGATATTGTATTTTGTACAATGATAATAAAAATAGGCGATATATTCAAACTTTTGAGAGACAGAAGGCTAGACATATGTTCTATTCACTGAAACTAAGTGTGCATTAGAGTCAATTAAAAATGTAAAAATTAATTACCGGATACGCCATGATTAAGGCTTTTTGTCAATTGCTGAGTACTGTCAATTAAATGCACGGTTCTTTGACGATCAAAACAGTGGCAACCTTACTCCAGTAACCAACTAGATAAAAAAGAATAGAACAAATACCGTATGGGTTTTCATGAATAGACTCAGTTTGCCTTACCGACCGAAAAATTGAAGACTACAGTAATGGCACTTTGGGGTTTCAGAAAATTGGACTTCAAAAATAATTTGGATTATAAATCTATTCCTACATCATTGATAAGTTATAGAAATTATTTGGGATTTTCACATTGTACTTAACATACTAATTTAATATTTAAACTCGCGTATTTAATCTGCGATATCGGTTTGGATATTTTACTGTAAGATGGCACCATAAACCTTTTTGATCGTTTTTACGTATTAAATAGTTATGAGAACGATAATTGAAAGCGCCATATGTATAAAAGATCGTAATACGTATAAAGTTAATTATATTCTAGGGAAGATAAAGAAATTTATTATAATAACTCGTCTTTTTATACAGTACCACTGTAAAAAGGTTTGTATTTAAAGCACTATTGTTTTGATTTACACGCCGCAGAAACGCCATCTTACGATTTGTTTCGGGTTTGTCATATTCGTGTATATATACATAGCGGAGAGGGTGTTCACCACTGTTCGCTTTTACTTAATTTTCTGACAGTAGTATTCAAGAGGAAAGAAATTGCTGGTGAACAATATTTTCGTGCTCGTTAACACGCCGTTGAATTGGGCCCAGTCATGGACGATTTACAGAATTATAAACTGCAGCTTCAGCAGGTGAGATTATTGTTCTTTGCTTAACCTTACTCGAATGGTGGAATGGCGAGTCCATTTTTGGTGATCTCTTCGTTGTTTACGAGTGTTCATTCAGAAATGAATTTTCGGTTTTGTTACTTTAGGTGGAAGCGGCGCTTACCACGGATCCGACAAATGAAGAACTCCTGAAATTGAAAATTGATCTCGAGGAAGTAATAGAGCTGACACATGATTTAATTAAATCACAACAACAGGAAAAAAGGCAAGCCAATGGCATGGATGCTAAAGATCCTATTTTACTTGCAGTTCTGGCCAATAAATGGAAGGTTGGTGATCAGTGCATGGCACCTTGGAGCGAGGATGGCAAGTAAGTAATAAAGTTAGACCTTGTGTATTCGATGATATACTATTATTCCTTTTAAAAAGATGTGTGTTGTAATCCTAGTTTTACTCTATGGTAATAGATTTAAGTGAACCCAGAAATTATTAATTATAAAAATATTAATTGATTCATTGGACATTTGTAATAAGAATTACATGTCTTTTATAGTTACCATATAATTTTTTAGATACTATGAAGCAACAATAGATGCAATAAGCGAAGATGGTGTTGTTAATGTAACATTCAGTGAATATAAAAATACAGATGTCACAATGCTCAGTCAACTAAAGTCGGTAGCCAAAAGGCCAGCATCAGATTGGGCAGATCAGAAATCAAAGTAAGTTCTCTAGAAAGTGGTTTCTAGGATTTATTTATTTTTTGATAATAATCTATTATTAACACGACCCTTCCCAAGTTTTAATGCATACTAGATTTCGAAGTACATTATGGGTTACATTTTATAAGAACCAATGATTACTAATCATTCATTTTTCTCCTTATTCCTTTATTCCCAATTGGCCATGATAATCATCCCACTGTTTGGTGTGTCTTCATCTGAAATTCCATTACTGTTGATTTATCACTTGGTGTTGAACTATCTATGCACATTGCTGGAAACTAGAAAAAGGTAACAATAAATATCAAATTTCGGTTATATATTATTTCTCTTTTAAAATGATATGTATGGTTATTTGCAATAAATAGTCCTCAAGGATCATGTAGTTCTAATTGTTATATAGTGAAATTTGAGACAATTTCTACTTACATTTTATAAAGTAGTTTAATTTTACTTGTATTATTCTATCATTATTACAAAACCACTACATTTTTTACATTTAGCAAAAGAAGTAATGTATCTACATCAATATGTTACAATGGAAATCCATTTTCAGACAGGTACTTCTATGAGTTTATTAATTTACAGAAAAATGCAAGCTGCTGCAGTAGCAGGTTCTGATCCTAATAAACAAAGAGAATACCTTAAGAAAAAGAAGCAGAGAAAACTTCAACGATTTAAAGAGCTCGAGGAGGAGCGTGAAATGGAGAAGAACAAATGGCTAGCATTTACAAACAAGGTAATTTCTATTAATAATTTATATATGAATTACTGAACTAATTATTGTATTTTTTGCATTACATGAATAGTCCTCGAAAAAAGGTGTAATTAAGAAGAGTATATTTGCCACACCAGAGAATGTAAATGGTCGAGTGGGAATTGGTACCTGCGGCGTAAGCGGCCGGGAAATGACAAAATTTAGTAATGGAGAAAAATGGAGGAGGGGAGCATGAATGTTATTGTAAATACACAAATTAATATTTCGCGGGATAGAATTATCAATTATTGTTACATTATATTGAATTTAGTTCTCAAGAGAACTGAAAAAAAAACGTATGTTTTGTGTTGTATGACTGTTCTAACAGAGTAAATGAATGAGGCGTGTATAGTTGTATTTTGAGACTGTGTGTAGACATTATGTTACGAACAAACAATGACCTCAATAAATCCTGAAATTATCTGGATTTTCTACCTTCACGAAATGAGTGAGTTGTCATGAATGAATGTATTTCTAGGTTAATACATTTATGTGGGTATGATTTGTTTATAATCTATAAATGAAACGAATAAATGTATATTTTAAAGCCAAATGTTCATTGAATGCTTCTGTAAAACATTAAGTAAATTTTGTAAGTATTACATTTAAATGTATGTGATAAGTTTCTTCATTTAGTTGATTATATTTTATTCTTTTTCTTAATAAATAACTAATTTTCTATCAATGTAAATTGATGTGATACGCACATAAAAATAAAACAATCAACTTTTACACAACTTATACACTTCTATATAGTACCGTTAGAAGGATCAAAAATGGTCGTTCTATCGTGGAACAACACGTCACCACTAGGTGATACATCTAATACGATAAGATTGATATAAGAGGTCGATAAACTACGAGAAAAATTAATTTACTAAATTTCAGTTAACACTGTGGAGGCTTACTATAGTTACTTTTGCATCTAAATGCAGAGATTGTATTCTAACCTACCTTAATTAAGATTAACAATAAACATTAAGTATGTTTAACGCTTATTAAGACAGTGAAACAACTTAACACTTATTTTTATTAAAGTCATAACAGTAACCGCGAGATTTGTTTTAAAAGTATCATCCAATACTTTATGTATCATAATAGCTGATGTAGATATGAAGAATTTTAAACAGGGTTTTTATATTTGCCTACCAACATATTCCATGCTTTTTTTACAAAGTCAGAATTGAAGAAAGAAGACTGATATTGTTACTATAGAATAATTAATTGTAGTACACAATATTATATTTGTATGAATAAAAACATGGAACCTAACGAAAGGAATCAAATGTCGAATGGAGATGCTACTAGCAATAGAGATGTTGATTGGTCTAGATATGGTTTGCATAATACAGAAACTCAAAGAAATAATGAAACTAGAAGATCTAATGGAGAATATGAAGGTCTTGGCCCAGAAATGTATCAAACAGGAGCAAATGAGTTATTTGCCCAAGAATATGTAAGTGAATGTACTTTATAAAGTAATGTTGTTACCTATATTTTTCCTTATCTTCTAGAGCTCTGATCCTTGGTGGAAATCAAATTTCTTCATTTCTCAACCTGTATTATTTGGAACCTGGGACGGTGTATTTACGTCTTGCCTTATAAATATTTTTGGAGTTATTGTGTTTTTAAGATCTGGTTGGATAGTAGGACAAGCTGGCGTTCTTAATGCGATTCTAATTATAGTGTGTACAGGTAAAAGTAAAAATGAATATACATGAGAACAACAAATAAATTTAGAAGTATAAAACTATATACAAACAATTTTTTCAGTATGCATTGTATTAGTAACAGTACTGTCAGCAGTGGGAATATGTGAACGGTGTAGAGTAGAAAGTGGAGGAGTTTATTTTTTGTTATCACACGTGTTAGGATCAAGATTTGGCGGATCAATTGGATTATTATATTGTTTCGGGCAGGTGAGATACCTTATGAGAGCAGTAACATTATACTGAGAATTATTTTGGAACTATGTTTTAGGCAGTAGGTTGCGCACTGAATGTATTAGGTTTTGGAGAATCTATGGCTGGTTTAGTAGGCTTAGAATCTGCTTGGGCAGAACGTGGTTTTGCTTGTGCAGCTGTTATCTTGTTATCTGTTATCAATGTTGCCGGTGTCAAATGGGTTATAAAGCTCCAATTCATTCTCTTGTTAATTTTACTTCTTGCTGGAGTAGACTTTGTAGTAGGAAGTTTTACTCATGTGGATGTTGGTAAGATAAGACGATACGTATCTTGTAATATATAATTAATTTGGTAGTAATATTACTTCATGAATATTGTAGAGGCCGGCTTTGAGGGTTGGTTATCTGGAAATCTAAGAAACAATACCTTTCCCAATTATCAAAATGGATATAGTTGGTTTACAGTATTTGGTGTATTCTTTCCTACAGTAACTGGCGTTTTAGCTGGTATTAATATGAGTGGAGATTTAAGACATCCATCCACTGATATTCCTAATGGTACCTTAGCAGCAGTTGGAACTGGGCAAGTATCATAACTCAACATACACTTGTCTTATTGCTATTGTTTTGTTTTTCACTAAAGATCATATTGTTCCTATCGATTGAAAATTTCATATTACATGTTTTATCTGTTTTCCAGAACCTTCCTGTATCTATGTTTTACAATGTTTCTTGCGGCAACATGTACTCGCAACGCGCTTTTGACAAACTTTATGATTGCATCAACGGTCTCAGCGATTTCAGTATTGTTGTTAGCGGGACTTTACGTATCATCATTTAGTAGTTGCTTGGGTGCTATGTACGGTACACCTCGTGTACTTCAATCCATTGCTAGTCAAAATGTTATACCAGGAATGAGTTGTTTGCAAAGAGGGGTTAGTCAAGATATTAAATTGAATTATTAAGTTCTTTAATTCTTAATAATGAAATCAAATTAATTGTTTTAGAGAGGACCGAATAAAGTACCCGTGTATGCGATGTTAGTGGTTGCCATTGTTACATTGACATTCATTATTACTGGGCAGATTAACACGCTTGCTCCAATTGTTACAATGCCTTTTCTTTTGACTTATGCATGCTTGGATTACGCGTATTTCGCACTCGCCCAGACATTCGATATACAATTGACTCGAGAACAGAGATTTCGAACGCAATCCCCAACATTTGATCGCAACTACGGCCTGACAAATAGGAATAATTCATTACCTGAAACGGACAATGATTTGGACAATTTATTCCCTGAAAGAATAAGGCATAAAAACCTTGCTGTAAGCACATGGAAATATTTGGTCGCTGTGTTATGGTAATGAAACTAATTTTGAAATCATTTACAGAGAAATCCTAGCCTTTCAGAGAATAACATTTATATAGACTCTTCGCCAAGTATTGATGAAAATGCCAGCCCTACGGATAATACTGAACGAAAAATTCATATCCATAATAAATTGGGGAATTGGTACAGTCCTCTATGTAACAGATGGCTTTCACTACTAGGTGTAAGTATTTTATATATGTTTCTTAGATAAGTCACGATACTGTATTTACAAAAGTGTTCATTTTACAGTGCCTTATAAAGCTACTTATAATGTTTCTCGTTCATTGGGGCTATGCCATTGCGAATATAGTCGTGGTTTTCCTAGTATGGAGTTACGTTGGCCATGCTAACCCTGCTGTTAAACCAGGAGTGTCATCAGAATTTAAGTTTTTTAATTGGTTGAAGATGTCATTATTGAGACTTATGGGGTAACCATTATAAGAACCACAGTCGTTTACTGTACTTTAAGTATGTTTCAAGAAAGTTTCGTGTACCTTTTATTTTAATTTTAGGAGGAAAGTTTATGACTATGAACAAATCGTTGTTACACCAGTCCATCCAGGAGTCGAAACCTGTTCAGCTCAACTGAATGAGGAAAACGAAGATTTCGCTGGTAGACGAAGATATCATCAGACAGCTACAGTTACAGGGCAATACGTGAATATTGACTAAAAATGGAAGACTAAGATATCTAGGAAAAATCAGGTTACAGAGAGATATAAAAAATGTAGGCAACTGGAATTGCAAAGAGATCGCATTAATTTTATATTTTTAGTATAGGGGACAAAGAGTGTTGAGAATTTTCAACGCTATCATCCGCACAAAACTAGTCTTAACTGAAATCATTTTATATCTTAGGCACAAGGAACTTTTTATACAGTGCAATTTGATAGCCTTAACGATACTAACAATCCGTGTCGAAGATCAAGCCCTATATAACTTTCTAACAATTTATTCTACGTGGATTAGACGAAGTCGAAGCAATATGCTGCCAAAAGCATTTCTAAAATGAAGGGTCCATTCATTCTCAATTGAAATTATTTTACTAATTCTATCATATAATGTGAGATTATGTATTCTTTTATAGCCTTAATTATTTGTAGTTAGGATTCGTAATACCGTGATTAACAAGTAAATCTTTTGGAAAAGAAATTTTGAATACGATTATATTGCGATATCATAATATTTATAATAAATACTCTGTACATATGTAGTGATAATATATTTATATTATATTTAACATTTTTATAAATGTCTCTACGATGACGAGTATGTCAGTAATAAAATATACAAATATAAAAACAATCAATAATACTGTAAACCTTACATTCCATTTGAACACTTGATATGAAACGAAAAAGGTATTAATTAATATGAATATAATTTAATTGTTCATATCTCAATATTAAATAATAATAATAATAAAACAGACAAACATAGATCAATTTTTAATATTTGCAACATTCGTACCGACCTTAAATTTGTGAATCTGCGCTAACAGTTTGAATATTTTATCATAGATGGTACTAGAAGTCTGTTCTGAATTTTTTACAATTTGGGGTTAGAGGAATTCACTGATAATTAAAAATCGCCGGCACTAATAATTGTTAATACAGGATATTTACTCCATGGAGTTACATAAATATATTTATTTGTAATTTATATGTTTTTTTTGTAGTATTTGATGTATGTACCGTTCTATTTATGAGCTAAATTTTTAGTAGTAATAGTGCATGATACAATCGTTGTAGTCGATCTTTCCTTTCTGTCACTGATTGATTTTGTTATTTATATTCTGTTTTTCTGCGTATCTCTATAAAGAGGAAATATAAAAGAATCATTGTTAAAGTTTTTTAACATTTTAATAAATACTCTATAATGTTTATAGAGTAACTAATTGCGCATTACTTGTGCTTAACTTTGTGGTACTATCTACGAATTGTTTCGACCGTTTTACAGACGTAAAGATATACATTATCAAGAAAAATGGTAGTCAGGCAATATAAAGAAGAATTGAATTATATAGAGCAAATAAATGATACATGTTGGAGGATCAAGAAAGGTTTCCAACCTAATATGAATGTAAGTATCATCTGTTACTTTTGATCACTCTTATCTGTACAACATCCTAGATATTTTTCTTTCTCTGTTATAGGTTGAAGGTGTATTTTATGTAAATAACACATTGCAACGTTTAATGTTTGATGAATTACGCAATTCATGTAGGCCAGGTGCTGTAGGAGGTTTCTTACCAGGAATGAAACAAATTGCTAATGTGGCTGCACTTCCCGGAATTGTATGGAGGTCTATTGGATTGCCAGATGTTCATTCTGGATATGGTTTTGCCATTGGTAATATGGCAGCATTTGATATGAATGACCCAAAATCAGTGGTATCACCTGGTGGAGTAGGATTTGATATCAATTGTGGCGTACGTTTATTAAGAACCAATCTGTTCGAGCAAGATGTGTTACCAGTGAAGGTAATACTTTATATTCTATTATTCATTTAATAAACTGTATTTCACAATTAAATATAATTGCATACATATTAACAGGAGCAACTTGCACAAAGCATGTTTGATCATATTCCTGTGGGTGTTGGCTCGAAAGGAATTATACCAATGAATGCACGTGATTTAGAGGAAGCTTTGGAAATGGGCATGGATTGGTCACTTAGAGAAGGTATTTATTTTAATATCTATTGCAATAAATTGTTCATACAAATATCAGTTATTTCTTAACTCTGTGCAGGCTACATCTGGGCTGAAGATAAAGAACACTGTGAGGAATATGGAAGAATGCTTAATGCAGATTCCTCAAAGGTATCAATGAGGGCGAAAAAACGAGGACTTCCACAGGTAACTGTCATAATTTTATTTATTTTAAATACATATTCTAATAGCATTATCTTTTAGTTGGGAACTTTGGGAGCAGGAAATCATTATGCTGAGATTCAAGTTGTAGATGAAATCTATGATAAATGGGCAGCATGTAAAATGGGAATTGAAGAAAAAGGCCAAATCTGTGTTATGATTCATTCTGGTAGCAGAGGATTTGGTCACCAAGTCGCAACTGGTGGGAAACTTACTCAAAGACTGAAATTATTTACAACAGGATAAATTTCTAATACTTTCTTCTTATTTTACAGATGCACTTGTTCAAATGGAGAAAGCTATGAAGAGAGATAGCATTGATACTAATGATAGACAGTTAGCTTGTGCTCGCATTAAGTCTCAAGAGGGTCAAGATTACTTAAAAGCTATGGCAGCAGCTGCCAACTTTGCTTGGGTTAACAGAAGTTCCATGACATTCCTTAGTCGTCAAGCTTTTGCGAAACAGTTCAAAATGTCTCCTGATGATTTAGATATGCATGTTATATATGATGTTTCTCATAATATTGCTAAGGTGGAGGAACACATGGTTGAGGGTAAACCAAAGACACTTCTAGTCCACAGAAAGGTAAATTAAGAATTTAGAATTTAATTTATTATATTACATTTCGATCACAGTTATGTTTAATTCATGATCACCATAAAAAATTGTAAAATTCGTAGGGATCCACGAGAGCGTTCCCACCTCATCATCCTTTGATTCCGGTGGACTATCAGCTTACAGGTCAGCCAGTTTTAATTGGTGGTACCATGGGAACATGTAGTTATGTTCTTACTGGCACTGAACAGGGTATGAAGGAGACATTTGGATCGACTTGTCATGGAGCAGTAAGTACTCATACGATTTTTAGAAAATAAGAATATATATATTAATTGTAAATTGTGTTCAGGGCCGAGCTCTGTCTAGAGCCAAATCACGGAGGAACTTAGATTATACAGTAGTGTTACGAAAATTAGAACAGCAAGGAATATCCATAAGAGTTGCTTCGCCAAAACTGGTGATGGAAGAAGCACCGGAATCCTACAAAAATGTAACGGATGTTGTAAATACATGTCATGCCGCAGGCATATCTCGGAAATGCATAAAATTAAGACCAATTGCAGTTATAAAAGGATAATGTTTTCCCACACCGAACGAATGTTTTGAATTGTTAATTATGATTCAGTTGTTTGGAATGCCAGCCAAATTATTATTTAATTCCAGCATGAAGAGAATTATCTAATAATATAATTGAAAATTTTTAATAACATTAAATGTATTCTACTTTTTGTAAATTATGTAAATGTAACGAGTAATTTATAATAAAATCGGTTTACGAAAATATTCTTAAACAACACCATACTTACGGGTTTTACATGCACCTTCCAATTTCTTCGTTTCGCAAACATATCGCCATTGTCACGATGTAATACAAACGGTGGAGCATTCATTTAAAAATATTACATTAGCGTTTTATTAGATAAAATGTACAGTTACCTACGCTCGAAGTAAGAAAGCTATATTAGACTAATTCGTTTGACTTTACACGTAAATTAAATTCGCAGTGTTACGCTTAACAAATCCTCCAAAGACTAAAAATAGAAAGGACAGTTCAGAGGAAAGATTGTCGAAAGACTGATTGAGTGTAGATAATGGAAGCAAACCATCACCATAAATAGTACATATATTTATATATATATATATATATCTATATCGTGATTTAGGGTACTCGTATATATATAACAGTAAACAACATCACGCGGCAGTGTGAACCCTAAGGAGGAAAACACGGAGGACTAGTCAGTGGAGGAGTTGTTTCTAGAAATACAAGACCGACCATCCGAATATAGTGGTCTGAAGTGCATTCCAACGGGAATTATATAAAATTACGTTATAAAATAATAATTATCCTAGAGGACTTATGATAGGTGATAGTCAGGAGAAGGTTCAGCTACGGACTCAGTAGTGAACAGTGGATTTGGGAACTCTGGTGGATGTGGCAGTGGTCCAGCAGTCTTTGGCTGGCGTCGATACGCCATTAGCCAGCAAGATACAGCAATAGCTACAGCGACTAGTGCCAAAAGTGCTGTGATTACTAATGCTATCACAAAGCCGACCATAGAAACACATATATCCTCCACTCTTTGAGCTGAAGCAACTGGAACAATAAACATAAATGTTGTCAAACCGTATCTCTATCAGTATAGTTAAGTATTTTTGTAATATATCTTACTTTCAGCTGGATCCGCTGTAAACCTTTCTTCTCTCCTCTCTAAGGTGAATATTAGATTTGACTGGATTGTTATTTCTTCTCGAAGTTGTCCCTCAAAGTTGTCAGTAACGCTCAAAGCTGTGTCATTAGTCTCGGAATCAACGTCTCGTCGGCGGCGGCCAAATGCATTGTATCCTCGGCAGTTGACCTGAAGTTAATAATTACCAATCGTTTATTATTACTATTCTGAAACTTATTTGACACTTTGTAATATACAAGCAATTGCTAGGTGAAACTAACAGGCTGGCAGCGGCCGAAGCACACGCGAATATTGCACTGGAATCGAATATTATCGCTACTTGGGAACTTGAACGCGTTAAAGCTAGCCATTAATGCTTGGGTTTCAGGATTCTGTTCCCATTCCCCAAATATCGTCGGATCTGTCGCGCATCCATTTTCATCTGTTACTATATACTCGTTCTCTAAGTTGTCCTCCATTGTCTTGGCTACACAGTTTCGGGCGAATCCACCGTAAATGCCTGAAACATTAAGGATTATTATTTTACTGTATCAATGACAGTTTAACGTTTTATAACGGTGACTATGATGTACTTACTGGAAGGTTGAACTTCGACTTGCAACATCAAATTATCTCCAATTTCAGCAGAGTTGATTTCATTTCCATTTTGGGTGACAATCTTCATGAGACAGACTGGTGGTGGTCCTGTGTTAGCAATAGTTCCAGCGGTGGTTAGCATTGAAACATTGAAACCGAGTGTAACGTTCTGCTCTCCAGTTTGGTAGATACATTTGATGTGATAGGCCTGGGCTTTATATGTCATTAATTTTGGATGCTTCTGGATGACTAAAACGAAGCTAGCTTGTCCCTGAAAGTATAGAAAGAGAATTTTACTTAATTTAAAACATGTAATTGACTAAGCTGTGGACAATATTGACAAGACAGTAATTGAATTCTATTACTTCCTGAAAGGAAAACCTACATTCACGTGGAACAGTCCACAATTTCCAAACACCACTTTAAATATCTCCGTTTTATGCATGGTGTCAGCAGAAATGGATACCACTCTTCTACACTGTTCATCTTTGCTGCGGCCTTTAACGTAGAGGACACCATCGAATTCATCATCCAGAAGGTGTATCAAAACTTGGACTCCATCGGATAAACAGCTGACAATTATATCCGGTCTAGGGAAGTCGGTGCGTCCTCTGTTTCCGTTGTCTATTTAACAAAATTTTCATATTAATTACCCTAATAAAACTCTAATAAAAATATGCCTTCCAAAAAGCAAGTTCTTACAGCATTGAGTATAAGCGTTTCCACTGTAGCCACTGATGCACGTGCAAATAGCTTGATGTCGAGTGGTATTGCAGATGGCGTTCATGCCACACAACTGCGTCAAACAAGGATCTTCGCAGGTTTGACTGGTCTTGTCGCAGTATCTGTTGTCAGCGCAATCATCGTCGCGTCTGCATTCGACTATATCTACTGCAAAGTACAGATCTCAATTTGAATCGACTCTTAAAGGACAAGAATCGTTAAGGATTAGTCTTATCGCCTTTGTACCTAATTTACAGTATCCATTAGCGTCTAGTCTGTATCCATGTTTCGTTGAGCACACGCAACGGCCATACTCGTCGATGATCATGCCATTTTCCAAAGCACAAACGCAGTATCCGTCTTCATTGATGATCATTCCACTCTGTTTGCGACAAGGTATGCACACGTCGCTCTCATCTTTAGCTGTGCCAGGTGGACAGACACAATTACCATTCTCATCACGTACTTGACCCTTCTCCACTGGACAGATGTTAGCTATAAAAATTGAAACATATTTAAAAATATTCTCCTCACATTAGTTGCATACTGCAATTTACTAAGTTCAAGAAATTACCTTTCTCACAGCGTTCAACCGCATTTCCCCTGTACCCTGGCATGCACTCACAGATCATGGTCCGCACAGGACTTGTATCCAGAACTTTACAGTCTGCGTTCGCCACGCACGGTTGAATCTTCACGCAAGGGTTGATGCATTCGCCATTGAAGCAGGCAGTTTGGGATGGACATTCGTTGTCTGCCTTGCACCGTTCTGTGACTAAACGTAGAAACTCCAATGAGACAAAAAACCAAAATTAAAACTTAAATAAACCTAGCTGCATAAATTCATTCCTACGTTTGGTACATCCTGATTCAACATCGCCAATGTAACCAGGTGGACAAGCGCATTCCACCAGGTGATTGTAAACGTTGCAGTTCATGTCCCCGCGGCAAGGGTTCACAACACACGGGTTCTCGCAGCGACTGTTGACGCACGCCTTGTTTGTGGGGCAATCCGTGTTAGTCCTGCAGCCCAGGAGAGTGCAGGCGACTCTAGGATTGCCACCGAGACCCGGTGGACATTCACAGATGGCTTTGTGATTGACTCCTTGGCATACGGCGTTCTTGCCGCAGGTCGGCTCGGTTGGGGAGCACGCTGGGACACAGTTGTGTTGAACGCAGGTGTGGGATCCACTGCAGTCAGAGTCTGTACGGCATCCGACCACTGAAAGGTCAAATTAGAATTCGCTTTCAATGTTCCTCCTATCAGCATGAAACTAGGATCACAATAGAAAGATTTACTACCTTTAGTGCAAGCCACATCAGCGTTTCCATCGTAGCCCACAACGCAGGAGCAAATGGGCTTATGGTCCACAACGAGGCATTCCGAATTGGGTCCACAAGCGCACGGGTTTTTGCAGACCGCGTTCACGCAGGACTTGTCCGACGGACAGTCGCTGTCTTTAGTACACTCGATGTCCTGAATAGGCTTTGTAGCTCTACACGTACCGCTGCCGCTGCTGACGTAACCGCTTGGACATACGCACACCATACTGCGGACAGGGTGAGTTGGCAGTACCCTGCACTCGGACGGTTCGCTGCATGGTGCGATAACGGAGCAAGGATTCTGGCATCTGTTATTGAAGCAGGCCAGCGAATCGGGGCAGTCGTCGTCCTCTCTGCACTCTGGTTTGTCTTCTGGTTTGCAGTTTACGTAGGGATTGCCCACGTGATGGGATGGGCAACGACATATGGGCAAATGGTTGAATACTCTGCACTCGGCCAGTGGCGAGCATGGATTGCTGTGCAGACAAGGATCCACGCATTGCAGATTGATGCAGGAATGGTCGCCCGGACAGTCGCCATTGCTGTAACAACCGATCACTCTGCAGCGATCCAAAGGATTGCCATGGTAGCCCTTGCGACAGCGGCAGTCGGATTTATGATTGTTAGGATAGCACTCTGCGTTCACGCCACAGCTGTCCGATACCAAGCAAGGATTCACACAGTTGTTGTTCACGCAACTCTTGTCTAGAGCGCACTCGCTGTCTCTCCTACATTCCACTGAGTAGCAAGCGATGTCTGGATTGCCTTGGTAGCCTTCCTCGCACGAACAGATGGGCTTGTGGTTTCTCACGTAGCATGCAGCGTTGGTACCGCAGTTGCACGGGTTCCTGCACTGTCTGTTGATGCAGGATTCGTTGTCGCTGCACTCGTCGTTACTGGTGCAAGTGCCAATGATCGTTATTTGAACTGAAAATTAGAAGGAATATTTGTACATCCATTTGCATGAGGTTTTACAGATATACTCATTGGGTCAGTGATCTGAAATTACTCACTTGGTCTGCAGACTCCATCGATGTCAGTGGTCCAGCCCTCTGGACAGGTACACGTCATGGTTCTTACAGGTACAGTGTCAAGGACATTGCATCTAGCGTTCTCCAAGCACGGTTTGATCACCGGGCAAGGATCGATGCATTTGTTCTTGATGCACACTAGTTTATCAGCGCAATCGAGGTCTACTCTGCACTCTGGCTCGTCCAAGTAAGTAGTGAGATGCTCGCAATAAGAGTATGGGTTTCCGGCAGGTAAGTTCTCAGGACAGCGACAAGTGGATTCGTGATCTTGAACGTAGCAGACGGCGTTCTGCGCGCACGGTGATTCCTCGATGCACGGATTGACGCAGCGTCCACTGTAGCAAGCCAGGTTTCGAGGACAATCGTGATCTGCGTTGCACTCGGCGCGCTCGCAATGGACTTCTGGGTTGCCAAGATAACCGGCTCCGCAGCGGCAAACAGCGCGATGGTTTTGGCCGTAGCATTCCGCGTTGATCGCACACTTGTTCTCCAGGATGCATGGATTCACGCATTGCCCGTTGTAGCAGGTTGCGGCGTTGTTACACTCGCTGTCAGTCTCGCAATCCACTGGAAGCAGGAATTTTATAAAATGAATCGTGTAGCATATTTGATAATACTTGATAATACTTGATGTTATAAATATTCCTAATTCATTATTTCCTAATGAAATATCAATAACATTATTTGCAGCTAATGTAAAGAAAAATCTTGTATAAAAGACACAACTGTTTTATTTTTGTTTCACATGTTGATAGCTAAAATTTAATATTGAATTTAAGATTTTACAGTTTCACTGTGTTCAATCAAATGGCGACTAGGAGTCGCCTCTTGAGTGCAAGGGATTAAATATGATTTCTTTGTATTGAGGCATAACTTACATTTGAAGCAGCCTAATTGGGGATTTCCAGAGTAACCAGGCGGGCACACGCAAGATGGATAATGGTCGACAACGTTGCATTTGGCGTTTGGACCGCAGTTGCAAGGATTAATGCACAAACTGTTTACACAGGCAGCATTACCGGCGCAATCGCTGTTCGAACGACATTCAGCTACTATGCCAGCTATAAAGGTACAAACGTTATTTGTAAATGATTCTATAAGTTAATACAAGTATTCTATTTGATTATACACTTACGTGGTATGCAATTGTGTCTGGCGTCGCCCTCATAGTTAGCTGGACATCTGCAAACCGCAATATGATTGTTGACGTGGCACAGTGCGTTTCTTCCGCAAGGATCCGTGGTTACGCAAGGATTCACACAGAGGGAATTAATGCATTGCTTATCGTTAGGACATTCACTATTCGTGTAGCACTCTGGGCGAGGCGGTGGTAAGGTTATAATTGGAGCTGAAATATAAAAATTCATAGTTACTCGCAATCTCTTAACTACCCTTAATCAATCTTTAATTCAACGAGTCGTACTTCTGATGCATTCGATGTAAGCGTTGCCAGTGAAATCTGGAGCACACTGACAGATACCAGTGTGAGATGCTGACTTGCATTGAGCGTTCAGACCACACTGAGTAGTGAGACAGGCTTCGATGCAAGTTCCACTGATGCATTTATCTGAATTATTGCAGTCTTGATCTTGGTGACACTGGACATCAGCTACCACTGAAATGCAAATAACATTTTATTTATTATGTGTTAAACAAAAGAAGGTTGAATTCTTGAGAGATAATTAATGGTGCTTACGAATCTTCTTGCATTGCCCGTTGATGTCAGTGATGGTGTGTGGTGGGCAGCTACATATCATTGTACGAAGTGGTACCGTATTTAATACTTTACATTCTTGATCACCAGTGCACATATGCGATGACAGACAGGGATCTTGACACCTTGCATTGATGCAGGCTAAATAAAATGGACATTCACTATCTGCCCTGCATCCTACTTCTGTAGAAACACCTGTACTCAATTAAGAAAGATGATTAAATTAGAATCAAATAAGTCGTGAGGCAAGGGGTTGATTTAAGTCAATGAAATTTTATAAATGAGGTTACCCGTGCATTCGATGTAAGGATTTCCAGATGTTCCTGAAGGACATATGCACCTCGGTTGGTGCTCCTTAGCAACGCATTGAGCAGTGTCTGCACAAACATCTTCATCGCAAACCGGTCGACAAACCCTGTTCAGTCTGTCGCATGCTTCATAATCAGCGCAATCTTCATTGTAATGACATACTGCCGAGACGCAAGCTATTCGCGCGTCGCCTTGGGTACCTCGCGGGCACATGCATTGCGCTCGATGGGAAACCGCAACGCACTGTGCACCACGACCGCAAGCAATGCCGCCATCGAGGCACGGGCTAACACAGTTTTCATTTTGGCAGGCCTTGTCGTAGGGACAGTCGTCGTCAGACTTGCATTCAGCTGAAGACATAATATATTTTTATGTTTTCTTGTACTTTGAATCATTTGAAACCTTTATTCGTTACTTTTGTATTCATAATATCAATTGACACGATGGCAATTCTCGTCTAATGAAACTTACGTTTGAAGCACTGTACTTGGGGATCACCAGCATAGTTTTGTCGACAGTGACACGTCGGGTGATGGTTCACCATGATGCACTCTGCGTTTAATCCACACTGTGAGCCCAGACATGGGTTCTGGCACAGCTGATTAATGCAAGCTGCTTCAGGTGAGCAGTCTGAGTTTGATGTACAGTCAGGGAAGCCCTCGGTATCTAGTACAAATAAAACATTTTACTCAACATATGAATACTGTTGTTGAGTCAGTGTTATTGATTGCATTTCAATAATTACCTCTATAGCAATTCATGAATGGATCTCCGGATAGACCAGTGTTACAGTGACATTGGCGACGATGGTTTTGTACAACGCACTGCGCATTCGATGCACAGGGGTTGATGGTGCAAGGGTTGACGCATCGTTGGTTCAAGCACGCCATGTTTGATGTGCAGTCGGAATTGGTGTTGCAGATTGCGTCAAGTTGTTTATCCACTGCAGAAGGAAATAATCATGTATTTTAGTAACTAAGAAATTCAAGCATTCAGTAATCATTGAGTGTATTATATTCACCTGGAATACAAGCGACTGTTGCGTCGCCAGCGAAGTTCGGTAAGCATTCGCAGATCATTGTCCTCATTGGTAGCGTGTCCACAACAGAACATCTTGCACCTGTGATACAAGGTTTCGTTTCGATGCACGGATCTTTGCAGACTCCACTGAAGCAGCCCAATTTACTGGGACAGTCTCCGTCTACTTGACATTGCAAGTCCGTTGGTTCTAAGTGGGACAAAGAATTTTTCAATTTTTAATTAGCTCTATATTTACGTATCCTGCAAAGTTAATTCAGGTTCAGTAAATTACCCATGTGGCAATTCGTGTACGGGTCACCCGTGTAACCAGGTGGGCACCGACATGTTGGTCTGTGGTTAATGACAGAGCATTGTGCAGACATTGGACAGTCGCAAGGGTTGACGCATCTCTGGCTGCTGCACGCCAAGGAAGATGGGCAATCATTGTCGTTAATACATTCTGGTCTCTCACAGATATGATACGGATTTCCTTGGTATCCCTCAGGACAGTAGCAACGTGGTTTATGGTAACCATCGGATGAACAGAGAGCATTGACGCCACATTGTGTGACCAAGCAAGCGTCCACGCACTCGTTGTTGATGCAGGACTGAGCCAAGGGGCATTCGCTGTCCCCGCGACATCCAACTGCAAAAATTATTCCAATGTGTTTGTGATATAAGCATTCAACAATTATGTGAACAGCATGTGTGATACCAGTACACGAACGAAGACTGGATTACATACTTTCACGACAGTATTGTTGAGGATTGCCAGTGAAACCTTCATTGCAGACGCATACAGCTCTGTGCAACAGCACGTGGCAGCGACTGTTGTAGCCACACGAGTCCAATGTGCAAGGATTGATGCACTTCTGATTGTAGCAGGACTTGTCATTCGGACACTCTGAGTTCTGAGTGCATTCCGGAACTGGCACTATACATGGAAAATATTAGATGATTATGACATTAATCAGGGATGCCCTTGAGAACGGTTAAGCTTCCTAATTAATTCTGAAAAATTACCATCAGCTGGTGGAATGTTGCATTGTATCCTTGCGTTACCAGTGAATCCAGATGGACACGAACAGACAGGCTTATGATTGACTGTTTGGCAGATGGAATTGACGCCACAAGCGCCTATGCAAGGATCTCTGCATTTCTGCGTGAAGCAGGCTTTGTCCCGTGGACAATCTTCGTTGATGACACACTCCGGATAAATACACACTGCAACACTGTTTCTAATCTTGCATTCGCCATTGTAGGTGCAGGGCGATGGACTGCAAGGATCAGTTTCTGGAAAAAAATCAGTTCAGAATATACCAGTACTAACACAACTGCTTTAGAATGAATAGTTTGATATATCTTAAACTTACCAACTGGTTCAGTGCATTCTACGAACGGATTGCCAATGAACGGTGACGGACAACTGCAAAGTGGACTGTGATTGATCGCCTTGCAAGTCGCTCTGATACCACACACATTCTGGGTGCAGGGGTTCACGCATCTGTTGTTAATGCACGCCTTATCTCCCGGGCAGTCGGAACTGATCACGCATTCCGGATGACAACCAGTGACGCTCGAAGGTACACCTTGGAGACCAGGGAGACACTTGCACACCACCGTGTCGCCGACTTTCTCACAGAGAGTGTTCGGTCCGCAGGGAGATGGAGAGCAAGGATCCCTTTCTTTTGGTTCTGCACATAGAAAACAAGTTGATGCCTCCGTTGAGAAATTGTTTGCAGTGGACCCAGGGTGGGACTTACAAATACAATGACTTTACCTTCTACTCTGCAGAGTGTGAACGCATCCCCTATAGTTGGTTGAGGGCAAGAACAAATAGGAATGTGATTGGACACCGTGCAGATCGCTCCAACGCCACAAGTGCCAAGACAAGGATCTTGACACTTGGTCCTGATGCAAGCTTGGGACTTCGGGCAGTCGGTGTTCACCAAGCACTCCGGTTGGCAACCTTCGTACGCGTTTCCTCTGTATCCAGGGATACACTCGCAGAACGCGGTGTTGTACCTCTCTCGGCAGTAGGCGTTGACTCCACAGGGCGAAGGGCTGCACGGTCTCGACGGTGTCGGTGGTTTTGCGGGCGCTAAAATAAAATTGGAACACCGAGTAAGTAATCGCGTCTATCAACAGGCTGCTCGGTTAATACACGATTAATCAGAGAAACGAGAACGCTGTATATGAAATGGGTTAATGTACAATTATTGAACGATCCGGAGGAAACTGCAAGTGAAGCTGTACAAGAACACACGAACGGAGACGTACATGATTTACAGAGATCGTGAAAGCTTGAAAGTATGAAATCGTGTATGAACAATATGGCAATTCAGATTCAAGAGAGTGTCCAAGAGAACGACGGAGAGAGATCTGAAACCGTTCGCTTACGGTACCGACATGCAACTCGTCTCATATACAATCTATAATATATGTACAATATTTACAGACAGCTAAAAGAATCGAACAAAACAATTGAAACAGAGAACTAGAATGAATTCGCGGGACATCTCTCGTTCTTGATAGTATCATCGTTGTCACACGAGATGGTCCTTACTCGTGATCGGGGAACAAACTGTGACCGGGTCCCCGGTATATCCCTCGGGACAGACGCAATGGATGTAATGCAGGGCAACTTGGCAGAGGGCATTGGTACCGCAGAGTCCTACGCAAGGATTGGTACACTTCTGCTTAACGCAGGCCTGATTGCCGGGGCACTCGCTGTTTACGAGGCATTCGGGTCTACAGTTGGGAGGAGATCCTATGAACTCGGGCATACAGGCGCAGGAAGGTTTATTGTTGATTACGGTGCACTGGGAGTTCGGTCCACACGGTGAGGGGGTGCACGGGTCCAGGCTGGGTTCCACGTCGTTCGGTTCTGTTCGCCGGTAAAAAAAAGAGTCCGGTTAAGGCGGGTGCGTTCTGAAAATCAGCAAGAAGTTCACTCTCTCTCTCTCTTTGGGCTACTTACGGATGGGGAAGCAGCTGACGAATGGGTCGCCCGAATAACCGGCAGGGCAGCTGCAAATGGGATTGTGATTGCGCACTGCGCACAGCGCGGCCTGGCCGCAGGTATTCTCGCAAGGATTCTGGCATCTCTGGTTCACGCAAGCCCTACTCTGCTCGCAGTCGGTGTTCACGAGACACTCGGGTCTACAACTGGGCGGAGTCCCGAAGTATCCAGGGAGGCAGGAGCAAGAGGCTTGCTCGCCGAAATCACGGCAGACGCTGTTGGGTCCGCAGGGCGAGGGCTCGCAGGGTTTCACGCGTTCTATTGTTGAGCAAGAGGGTTCGGTTACAAGTTGGTCTCGAGTGAATCTGTCGTTAGACGAGGAGGACGTTGAACTCACTTTGCACGGGTTTACAGTAGGTGAAGGGATCCCCTTCGTAGCTTTCTATGCAACTGCAGGTCGGAATGTGATTAACCGCGACGCACTCGGCGTTCTGGCCGCAGACTCCCGGACACGGGTCCACGCATTTGTTGTTGGAGCAGGCTTTGTCGCGGCTACAGTCTGAGTTCTGTACGCACTCCGGGTAACAGCCTTCGTAGGGGTTGCCACGGTACTCGGTTATGCAGGTGCAGACTCCGTTTCGACATTGGGTGTTTGGTCCACAGGGTGAGGGGTTGCATGGGTCTGAGGGTGCTGGAGGGGCTGGTTCAAGAAGAGCGAAGTCAGTAAAGCAATTGAAGATTTCAGGAAATCTGAGTTGGAATTCTTATCACTGACACGTTGGAATGGTTTGTATCCTTACTTGTGGGTTTCGGTTGGCAACTGGTAAAGGCGTCGCCTACAAAATCTGCAGGACAGCTGCAGGATGGTGTGTGGCTGATAACATTGCACAATGCATTTGTTCCGCACGATCCTGGGCAAGGATCTATACACTTCTCTCTGATACAGGCTTTATCGCTGGTACAGTCCGAATTGACCAAACATTCTGGCCGGCAATTGGGAGCTGAACCGACGTAGTTAGATAGGCAGGAGCACGATGGAATGCCTCCTATGTCTTGGCACTGAGAGAACGGTCCGCAGGGGGATGGCACGCAGGGGTTCACGGGAGTGGGCGGTACTATTGCTAAAATGGGAGTTCCAATTGAAATTTCATTCAAGAGACATTTGGAGACAACGTTCCTGTGATTGGACCACTTACTGGTGACATCAAAACATTTCACGAATGGGTCTCCTGTCTGACCAGGACTACAGCTGCATATGGGACTGTGGTGGAACACTTCACATCTAGCGTCCACGCCACAGACACCTGGACAAGGGTCAACGCATCTCTGGCCCATACAAGCCTGGTTAGTGGGACATTCAGCGCTAACTACACACTCTGGTCTACATCCTGGTGGGGTTCCTTTGAAGGAGGGCAGGCAAGAGCAACTAGCTTGGCCATTGTTGTCCTGACAACGACTGTTTGGTCCACAGGGTGATGGCACGCATGGATTCGGGGTGGATGGTTTGGCTACTCGGGATAAATTAGGATTAAACTCTGCTTTTAACACAGAATTCAAGTCTTCTAACGTCTGATCACTTACGAAGTTCTGCGAGTGCACCACAGGACTTGAACGGGTTTCCGGTGTAACCTGACCTACAACTACAGCTGGGGATGTGATTCACGACTTGACATGCTGCGTTGAAACCGCAGGTTCCTGGACAGGGGTCTTGGCATTTGTTTCTGATGCAAGCTCGATTGAACTGACAGTCGGAATCAATGAGACACTCGGGTCGACAGTTCTCGTAGGGATTGCCATAGAAATCGGGTAAACAGCTGCATAGAGCTGAACCATAAGAGTCACGACAAACAGCGTTTGCACCGCAGGGAGATGGCTGGCACGGGTTCACTCTGGTTGGCGTATCCTCCACTACAAGCAAATTTGAAAAGTCAATATTGTTCCCAAGTCTTGGTTTACCAATGAGGCGATGCCTGAAAGTGGTTCTTACTAGGTTGAGGGCTACATTGAACGAACGGATTCCCGGTGAAACCGCTAGCGCAACTACACATGGGAGTATGACTGATCGTTCTGCATTCTGTGTTTCTACCGCAGGATCCTGGACAAGGGTCTTGACACTTTTGATTGATGCAAGCCTGTTGAACTGGACACTCAGAATTGCTCACGCACTCTGGTTTACAGTTTGGCGGAGTTCCTATAAATTCTGGGAGACAGGAACAAGAGGGCGTGTTGTTGATCACTTGGCAGACTGCGTTTGGACCACAGGGTGACGGTTGACAGGGGTTCACTGGTACATTCGGTACCTTGCCTAAAATTAAGGGAGCATTGTCTCGGTGAAATTGTTCTTCGAATATTCGAGGCTACAAAGGTGTTATTCCTGAAATAAAAATTCATTATTCTTACTGGGCGGTGTGCATTGAACAAACGGATCTCCAACGAACTGGTCGAAACACCTGCACACAGGGTTGTGATTGATGACAGTACACTGTGCTGATAAGCCACAAGCGCCCAAACAAGGATCAATGCACTTCTGATTGCTACAAGCTTTGTCACGTGAGCAATCAGTGCTGACAATGCACTCTGGCCTACAGGAAGGTGGCGATCCTTTGAATCCATTGATGCAAGTGCAAACTGCTTGCCCATTGGAGGACCGACAGTGACTGTTTGCACCACATGGGGATGGATTGCAAGGGTCAACGATGTTCACGTCTGTATTTTACAATAAATATCAGTAGTATGTTGTTTTTATAACCTATCATATATGTTAACAAGAAAGTAGTAACTAACCTTTCATTGGGGTACAGGATATAAACGCGTTTCCAGTCATGTTTCTAGGACAACTGCACATGGGCAAGTGATTGACTACATTGCACATTGCATTTGCTCCACACGTTCCTACACAAGGGTTTCTGCATTTGTGCAGTATACAAGCTTCGGTTCGCAGACAATCAGTGTTAATAACACATTCAGGACGACAAATACTGTACGGGTCACCTAAGTAACCAGGTATACAAGTGCAAGTGCCATCTCTGCACTGTGCGTTGGGTCCGCATGGTGATGGATTGCATAGGTCTGTTGGAGCTTCTGTTACTAAAATGGAAACATTAATATCTGTTGTAGAAGATGAATTAGCGTTGATACAATTCTTAATGCTGTTTTCCTTACTGTCAGGTTGAGGAATAAGAGAACAGCTGATGAAAGGATCACCAGTGTAGCCTGCAGGACAGTTACACGATGGTGTGTGATTAACCACTGTACAACGTGCACCGATGCCGCAGGATCCTGGACAAGGGTCCCTACACTTCTCCCGAATACAAGCTTTGTTCGCTGTGCAATCTGAATTCATGGTGCACTCTGGTCGACAGTTGGGGGGCACACCAATATAGTTGTTCATACAAGTGCATACAGGAGTGTCACCTGAAGGTTTGCACAGCGCATTTGGACCGCAAGGGGATGGAATGCACGGATCTTTTGGATACTGAACTTCTGGTGTAGTTACTGTGGAAAAAAGAGTATGCATTTTATTCTGTCTATGCTTTAAGAACTTTGTAATTAATATGATCTTTCTCTTGTATCCTTTGTAAAATAAATGATGTATCAAAGGAATTATTCTGTTAAATAAATATTATTACTATACAAAGTAAGAAAGTGAAATGTCACTCGACTCAATGGGGATGAAGATAAGAAAAACTCACTTGGAATGGGGAAGCAATACACAAATGGATCTCCTGTTAAGCCGCTTCCACAGCTACAGATAGGACTGTTATGAATCACTTTGCACTGTGCATTGCGTCCACAGGTTCCAGCGCATGGGTCTCTGCACTTCTGATTGACACAGGCCAGATTCGAATTACACTCTGAATTGACGACACATTCGGGTCGACAATTCGGTGGGGTTCCTACGTATTGGGGTAGGCAAGAGCACACCGCCTGACCAGTGATACTCTGGCACTGACTGTTCGGACCGCAAGGTGATGGTCTGCATAAGTCGGGTTCGTCTTTTTCGACTAGAAAATATTAACATTGTATACACAACTCAAATGAATTCTAATCGTTTCGTTTTCTGACTTACTGGATGGCAATTTGTACAAGCAATTCACGTATGGATCACCGATGTACTGTGGCAGGCAAGTGCACACTGGCAGATTGTTAACCACTTGGCAGTTGGTGTTGCCACCGCAAGCACCGGGACAAGGATTCTGACACTTGAGATTGATGCAAGCCAAATGGGAGGGACAGTCTGATGCAATTGTACATTCCGGTCGACATCCTTCGTAAGGATTGCCAATATACTCTGGTAAACAGTAACAAGAACCAACGCCATTCTGTTCACGACAAATAGCGTTGGCTCCGCAAGGGGATGGTTGACAGGGTTGCGTCGGAATCGTTGACATCGCTGAAGAATCAGTAAAACAGTTAACTTCATTCCTGAAACTTCTCATTTTGTACAGGTGATTGTGGAACACTTACGTGGCTTGGCAGTGCATTGAACGAAGGGATCTCCTGTGAAGTCTCTCATGCAAGTGCATGCTGGTACGTGATTCACAACATGACACTCTGCATTGGACCCACAAGAGCCCGGGCAAGGATCTTTGCACTTGTGGTTGATGCAGGCTAGATTGTTATTGCACTCGGTATTACTGGCACACTCGGGCCTACAATTAGGAGGGGTTCCAATGAATTCTGATTTGCAGGAACAAGATGGCTGGTCATTGATCACTTGACAAACTGCATTGGGACCACACGGTGATGGCTGACATGGGTTTGTGGGTAACACAGGTTCCTCCGCTTTAAAACATATTAAAAAATTATGTTGTGATCTGCTGATTATAAGGATCTACTTAAATCAAGAGACACCTACGTCTGGGTACGCAACGCACGAACGGATCACCGGTGAAAACTGGAGGACAGCTACATATAGGGTTGTGATTGATCACTTGACAACGGGCCGACACTCCGCATGATCCAGGGCATGGGTCGCTACATTTCAAGTTCACGCAAGCTTCGTTCAATGGACAATCGGTGTTGACCAGACATTCTGGTCGACAAGCTGGAGGATTTCCTATGTAACCTGGGGCACAAGAACAAACTGCTTGTCCGCTGAAGTCTTGGCATCTGCTATTGGGACCACAAGGTGACGGGTTGCAGGGTTCTACTATCTGTGGGTCTGTAATACAAACAATCTCCTTTACTTCTGTACGATGCTAATATCAAACCTTCTCATTTCCAACGAGTTTACCTTTAACCGGATAGCATGTGGTGAACGCGTTACCAGACATACCGTCTGGGCAACTACACATAGGTGTATGATTAATCACCACACACTCGGCGTTCTGTCCACAGACACCTATGCAAGGGTCGAAACACTTGTTGCGATTACAAGCTTTGTCCAATGCGCAATCCGGGTTCTGGACGCACTCTGGGCGACATCCATAATAGGGATCGCCATGGTACTCGGGCATACAAGTGCAAGTGCCATCGCGACAAACAGCGTTGGATCCACAGGGCGAGGGGTTACAAGCGTCTTGCGGAGTTGGTTGTGTGGCTGGCATAATAATTTCATTAGAATCTAATATTCGACATGCCTTAAATTTGAGACAACTTGAGAAAGGATTCTTACAAGGTACGTCTACGAAACAGCTAACGAAGGGATCACCGGTGTATCCTTTCGGACAAGTACAAACAGCCATGTGGTTCACCACTAAGCATTGCGCCCCTTGGCCACAAGAACCTGGGCAAGGGTCGGTACACCTCTGTCTCAAGCAAGCTCTGTCGCTGCTACACTCAGAATCGATGGTACATTCTGGACGACAGTTGGGTGGGCTTCCTATGTAGTTCTCCATGCAAGAGCAGCTTGACAGTTGCGTGTTATCGAGTATACGACAAACAGAGAATGGACCGCAAGGTGATGGCACGCAAGGATTCACGGGCTCGGCTATCACTAATGGGAAAAATGTGGTTAATATGTTGTGCAAACATACAGGTGCTCCTAGCTAAAACCTTGTACGTTTAGCTAGTAGACCTGTTTATGGAATCCGACAGTGTGACGGCTACTCACTTGGAACCTTGAAACATCTCACGAAAGAATCACCAGTGAAACCAGCGTTACAGCTGCAGATCGGACTGTGATTGATCGCTTCGCATCTAGCATTGATACCGCAAATACCAGTGCAAGGATCCACGCATTTGCGGTTCTTGCACGCACGGTTCGTGGCGCAATCCGAGCTAACTGTACACTCTGGTCTACACATCGGCGGTGTTCCAAGGAAGGTGGGTGAACAGGAGCAAATTGCTTGGCCATTGGACACGCGACACCGACTGTTTAATCCGCAAGGTGACGGGTTACATGGGTCAGTTGGTCTCGCTGGAAAAGTATTTCCATTAGACTGTGATCAAAAGTTCACGCTATTTAACACTAAAGCTACCAGACGGGTCAAAATGACCCATTTCTGATTCCTTCTTTTTGCAATTATTAAAAAGATAATGGCTGTTTCTCTGAGAAATTATTGAAGCAATTGAATTAGCAATGCAAACTGAATTATCAATGAAAATCTCGTTAGATACAATTTTGAAGTTTCCATAGAGAAATTTCAGAAAGTCGATTCAACTGCTCGGTAGTTTCAGTGTTGGTCTACTTACGTTGTTCTTGAATAATATTGCACTGGGTGAATGGGTCACCGGTAAATCCTACTTGGCAAGAGCAAAGCGGAGCATGACTGACAACTTGGCAGACAGCGTTGTATCCGCAGAATCCTGGACAAGGATTCTGACACTTGGACCTGATGCAAGCTCTGTCTGCCGTGCAGTCGGAATTGATGACACATTCTGGTCGACACCCTTCGTAAGGGTTGCCGACGTAATCAGGGAGGCACCTGCAGGACGCAGCGCCATTCTGTTCGTTACAGATTGCGTTTGATCCGCAGGGGGATGGCACACATGGCGTGGGTTTCTTAGTCGTGTCCTCAATGGCTACAAAGACGTATTCTTTGGTACTCGAGTTTGCTACTTACTGTATTATTGGGTTTGTGGATGAATGATCTCTTACCTGGTCTTGGTAGACATTGTACAAATGGATCTCCCATGTAACCATAAGAACAGACACACATTGGAGTGTGACTTATCACGCGGCACTCGGCGTTAGCGCCACAGGAACCCGGACAGGGGTCACGACATTTCTGATTGATACATGCTAAGTGGGTGGAACACTCGCTGTTGCTTATGCACTCAGGTTTACAATTGGGAGGAGATCCAAGAAACTCGGGCAAACATGAGCAAGAGGGTGAGTTATTTATGACTTGACACCGACTATTTGGACCGCAGGGTGTTGGTACGCATGGGTTTAGAACTTGTGGCTCCTCTTCTGTCGAAGAGAATAAAAGTATTAGCTGGATCGTTACACAGTAGTTATTAATTGATTCTCTATTGATTGGAAGTCGTTTACTCACGTTTTCTGATACACATTGTGAAGGGGTTGCCAGTCAGATCCGAGGGGCAGCTGCAAATTGGATTGTGGTTCACTACCACGCATTCTGCTCTGATGCCACAAGTGCCAGGGCATGGGTCTATACACTTCTGATTGTTGCATGCCATATTAGATGGACAGTCGGAACTAAGGATACACTCTGGCCTACAATTGGGTGGAGTACCTAGGTAGCTAGGGATGCAAGAACAAACTGCTTGATCATTTATCTTTCTGCACTGACTGTTGGGTCCACATGGTGTTGGGTTGCAGGGATCTTGGGGCGCTTGCACTGTTAAACAATTTAGAATGGATAAATGATATGTTGTCTAATACAATAGAGGTGAAAGAATTATCACATGGTTTTTAAAGTTATGTGTACCTTGCACAGTGGAGCAAACTACAAACGCGTTTCCTGATGTTCCTGGTGGGCATGTGCAAACAGGAACGTGATTAACGACAGAACACAAAGCATTCTGTCCACAAGTTCCTGTACAGGGGTTGTTACATTTGTTCCTAATACAAGCTCTGTCTCTTGGACAATCTGAGTTCAGTACACATTCTGGGCGACAACCCAAAAATGGATCTCCTTGATACTCAGGTAAACAAGTACAGACACCCTCCTGACATTGTGTGTTCGTACCGCAATTGGCACATGAATCCTTAGGTTGGTCCACAGCCACTGATTGATTAAAAGTTCCAAATGAATTATGAGGCAACATCTTATTCAGTAAAACGATTATTTTGCATTATCTAATCATACCTATAGCAGGGGAACATCTCACGAAAGAGTCACCAGTGTATCCTTCAGGGCAAGTACAAATAGGTGTATGATTGAACACTGAACATTCAGCCCCTACACCACAAACTCCTTCGCACGGATACCGACACTTCTTTTGAATGCAAGCTTGATCACGAGGACACTCTGAATTTCGAATACATTCTGGTCTACAATTTGGCGGTGTTCCCATATAGTCTGCTTGACAAGCACAGGATGCCTGACCATTTATGTCTCGACATTCAGAGAAAGGTCCACATGGCGAAGGTACACAGGGGTTCACGTACGACGGGACGGTTGGTGATTTTTCTATTAGAATAAATATTTACTCACAAAGTGTTGCCATCAAAGATAGGTTAGTTGTGTTCTGTCAGGAGAGAAACTTACTCGGCATCTCGAAGCAGGCTACGAGGGGATCGCCAGTGAATCCTGGCTGACAAGCGCATATAGCATTGTGGTTAATTATTTCACACCTAGTATTCGAGCCACAAGATCCAGGACAGGGATCGCTACACTTTTGATTGATACAAGCCAACTTGGAGGAACATTCTGTGCTAATCGTACATTCTGGTCTGCATGCAGGTGGACTACCCATGAATTCAGGTAAACATGAACAAACTGATTGTCCATTGATGGGCTTACACTGACTGTTGGGTCCACAGGGTGAAGGGTTACAGGGTCTACTGATTGTCTGGTCAACTTCTATAAATGAATTGTCAATTGTCATATTTTCTAAAAGTAATTGGTTTTGGCATGGATTGTATATTGGTAATAGAATTGTGTTCTATAATTCCTGGTTTTGGAGGAACGTACCTGGTTGAACTGGTGTACAGAGGACAAAAGCGTTGCCAGTGTGTCTGGGGAAACACTCGCAAACAGGTAAATGATTGATAATATGGCACTCAGCATTGCGGCCACAAGTTCCTGGGCAGGGATCTCTGCATCTATTGTTCATGCATGCTTGGTTCGAGGGACAATCAGAGTTCAAAAGACACTCGGGTCGACATCCTTCATACGGGTTACCAATGTAATTTTGAATACAGGTACACGAGCCTGCACCATTCAATTCTTTGCATACAGCATTCGACCCACAAGGGGATGGATTGCATGGATCACCGGGTGTAGGGACGCTCACAGCTGTAAGATTGGTACATTAGAGACTGAAAATCTGCGAAAAATGTCAACTTAACAATTCCAAGATTCTTACGTTCTTTAAAGACACACTGGGTGAATGGATCCCCAGTGTATCCGTTCAGACAGGTACACATAGGGGTGTGACTAACAACATAACAATTAGCACTGGCACCGCATGATCCTACGCAAGGATCTTGACACTTCTGATTGATACAAGCCAACAGACTTGGACATTCGCTGTTACTGACGCACTCCGGCCTGCAATTGGGTGGGCTTCCTGAGAATCCTGAGGTACACGAACACGATGGCGAGTTATTAATCACTTGACACTGAGAGTTGGGGCCGCAAGGTGATGGCTGACAGGGATCTACTACTGGTTCCTCGACTGCAATTGATAAAACTTAATGATACAATGTTTCTAATATTTAACCGAAATATGGCTTGGAAAATCACGAGTTCTTACAGAATGGTACGCATTGGACAAATGGATCTCCGGTATAACGTAATGGACAATTGCATATAGGATTATGGTTGACAATGTTACACTCGGCGCCGATGCCGCAAGTTCCAAGGCACGGATTCAAACATTTTTGATTGCTACAAGCTTCGTTCTGCGGGCAATCTGTGCTGACTATGCATTCCGGCCTACATGTGGGTGGACTTCCCAAATACCCCCTGATGCACGAGCAAACCGCTTGTCCGTTAACAACGCGACATTCGCTGTTCGGGCCACAGGGTGTTGGGCTACATGGGTTTATAGGTATCATATCTGACAAAAAGAAAAGTGTTATTTTGCTTCTTCCTTGAGGAACATTTCACTAAAGGTGTCGTCATGCAGATGAGTAAATACCTTGCAAAGCGTTGCATTGACTGAATGCATTGCCAGTCATATTACCAGGGCAGCTGCACATAGGAACGTGATTGATAACTGTACAAATGGCGTTGAAGCCACAAGTGCCCTGACAAGGGTCCATACACTTATTACGCAGACAAGCTCTGTCTCTGGGGCAGTCTGTGTTTAGAACACATTCTGGTCTGCATCCTAGATAGGGATTTCCTTGGAATTCTGGTAAACATGTACAAACGCCTCTTAAGCATTCTGCATTGGGACCGCAGGGTGACGGGCTACATTCATCTTTTTCTGGTCTCGGTGGAGCTGTAAAGTTAAATTGTCAGTGAGATGTAGCTGGAGACGATTCAAATAATTTCAATTCAATCCATTCGGCCATGAAAATCATTGGGGTTCTTACATGTAGCTGGTACCAACTGGCAAACGGTAAATGGATTGCCAGTGAAACCTTCAGGGCAGTTACACACAGGAATGTGGTTCACAACTGCGCACACAGCACCGGAACCACAAGAGCCGGGACACGGGTCTCTGCACTTCATGTTTATACACGCCACGTGACTCTGACACTCAGAGTTGATTGTACATTCAGGTCTGCAGTTGGGTGGCTGTCCAATGTAACCCTCTAAACAGGTGCACGCGGGTGATCCGCGAATATTTCTACACTGGGCGAAATTACCGCACGGAGAGGGTACGCACGCGTCTGTCTCCATTGGGCCGGGGATTGCAACAGCTAAAAGTTGTCATGAATGGACACGATTAAGTGGATTCTTATGGTGGGTGGATCGAAAACATTAGTAAATCGTCTTACGTTGAACCGGTGCACAGGTAGTGAAAGGATCTCCACTGTATCCAGGCATGCAACTACAGATGGGACTGTGATTAACCACGATGCACTTAGTGTTCAATCCGCAAGGACTGGGGCACGGGTTCACGCATTTATAATCCTGGCATGCAAGCTGGGTGGGGCATTCAGAACTAGAGACACATTCGGGTCTACATCCAGGTGGAGTACCAACGTAGGTTGCCAGGCAAGAGCATACAGCTTGACCGGAAACTTCTTTGCACTGACTGTTTGGTCCACACGGTGATGGACTACAGAGGTTTACTACCATAGGTACCGCTACAGGGAAACAAATTAAAGTGTCAATCGTCAGTGTTGAACTCATCCGAGCCGGGTACTTATTCAGAAACAAGGAAACTTACTGTCCATGGTGCACACAACAAATGGATCACCTGTGAACCCTGGCCGACAAGTGCAGAATGGCTGATGGTTAACCACAGCGCATTCAGCATTTTGGCCACAGGTTCCAGGACAAGGATCTTGACACTTATTTCGTACACACATTTTGTTCGACGGGCAGTCAGGATTAATGACGCATTCGGGTCTACAGCCTACGTAGGGGTTGCCGATGTATTCAGGAGGGCAATAACAAATTCCGGCACCGTCTCGTTCTCTGCACAGCGCGTTCGTGCCACAAGTGGCTTCCGTACAGGGTGAGGGTTCCGGAACACGCACTAAAACAATGAAAAATTCAAGATTAGTCTCGTCCTCGACGGCCTTTGTCGTATACCATGTTTCCCTTACTTATTATCGAGCAACGTGTATAGGGGTCGCCGGTAAGGCCGCTGGGGCAAACGCAATGGGGCACGTGATAGACTACATGACACTCTGCGCTCTCTCCACAGAGACCTGGGCAAGGGTCTTTGCACTTCTGTTGCACGCAGGTTTGGTGGCTGGGGCACTCGGAGTTGGCTATGCACTCGGGTTTGCAGTTAGGCGCAATTCCTTTGTATTCGGGTAAACATGTACACGATGGGGAGTCATTGGTTACTTGGCATTGAGAGTATGGTCCACAGGGTGACGGTTGGCAAGGGTTTGTGGGCACTATTACCTCTTCTACAAATAAGTGGAAAATCGTTAAACCAAAAGATCTCCAATATATCTGACTAATGATTCAATATAGACTTCATAGAAGTTTCACAATTGGTTATAGTACTTGAATTCAGTGTCTTACTGATCATATCACATCTGATGAATGGATCTCCAGTGTATCGTTCTGGACAGGAGCAAATAGGATTGTGATTGACCACCAAGCATCTGGCTAGAATACCGCAAGTGCCGATACAAGGATCTCTGCATTTCTGATTCACGCAAGCTTTGTTCTTTTGACAATCTGAACTAACTACACATTCCGGCCTGCACAGAGGCGGAGTTCCTTGGTAGTCAGCTGCACAAGTGCATACAGCTTGATCGTTTACTTCTCTGCAGATGCTATTTGGACCGCATGGGGATGGATTGCATGGTCTAGTCGTTGAAGGAACTACGATCCAACAGTTTATAAGTTATAAAAGTGATCTGCATGAGTCCACTATTTATCAAGAAGCAAATGATCTATACCTTGCACGGGTGAGCATAAGATCAACGCATTTCCTACAGTACCAGGAGGACAACTACACATGGGTATATGGTTGATCGCTCTACAATTAGCATTTTGACCGCAAGCTCCAGGACATGGGTCGATACACTTGTTCTGTATGCAAGCTCTGTCCGTTTGACAGTCTGCATTCAGTACGCATTCGGGTCGACAACCAACGTAAGGGTTACCAGAGTACTCGGGCAGGCAAGTACAGACACCATTGTTGCACTGAGTATTTGGCCCACAAGGGGAGCTGGCGCATGGGTCTGTTACAGGTTCTTCTGCTGTTTTAATGATTAAATATTAATAGAGATTTTTATGGATACAATACTTGGAGGTCTATCCTTAATATCTTAAGGTTCATAAGCTTACTTATTGGTTTCGGTTGGCAACTACTGAACGGATCACCAGTATAACCCTCCAAGCAAGTGCAGATGGGAACATGATTGTGAACCGCACAATTACTGTTCAGACCACAAGATCCTAAACAAGGATCTTGGCACTTCTCGCGGATACACGCTTGATCTCTCGGGCAATCGGCGTTGATTACACACTCTGGGCGACAGTTTGGCGGGGCACCGATGTAATTAATTAAACACGAGCACGAAGGAGATCCATTTATGTTTCGGCATTGAGAGTTAGGTCCGCAGGGTGAGTTAACACAGGGATCGTCTGGAGTATCCATAACGGGAGGAGCTAGAATGAAATAATTATGTTCATCCGTCACTCCAACGTGAATGGATTCGTTTAAACGTACAGAGATTACTAAATGCTTACATGGATTGAAGAAGCATCGAGTAAAGGGGTCACCGGTGAAACCTGGTTTGCAAGAGCAGATAGGACTATGATTTACAACTCTACAAGTACTTTGTTGACCACAAGAACCAGGGCACGGGTCAATGCATTTGTTATTTCTGCACGCGAGATTCAGTGGACAATCAGAGCTGACTGTGCACTCTGGTTTGCAATTAGGTGGTGTTCCTGTATAAGTTGGCAGACAGGAACATGTAGCTTGACCATTCGATTCTCTGCACTGACTGTATGGCCCGCAAGGCGATGGTTCACAAGGGTTGGTGAGAGTAGGGCCAGGTACTAGAATCGGATGAAGTTTCATGTAACTCTCTGACTAATGGGTGCATATGAAATTATATTCTAAATGCATCAGAGTATATCTTACGTGGTTCTCTTAAAGGATTGCAGTACACGAAAGGATCTCCCGTGTACCGTTCCAAGCAACTGCAGGTAGCTGCATGATTAACTACATAACATTGTGCGTTTTGTCCACAAGTTCCAGGGCAAGGATCTTTGCACTTGGACCGGATGCAGGCTTGATTGGATGGACAATCTGAGCTGAGCGTACACTCAGGTCTACATCCTTCGTACGGGTTGCCTATGTAGTCGTTTTGGCAAGAGCAGGAAGCTACGTTTTGTTGCATCTGACAAATTGCGTTCGCTCCGCAAGGTGATGGGGTACAAAGATCTGGTCTCGGGACTTGGACATCAACTGTAAGAGTAAGACGTTGGAACTTAATTCTGACTCTCAGTGGTATTGAAAGATTTATCGAGTGATCACCAAGGATTAGTCCTTACATTGCTGAGGTGAACACTGTGTAAAGGGATCCCCGGTGTAACCACTCGTGCAGGCACACATGGGTGTGTGACTAACAACGTTGCAAACCGAATTGACTCCACATGAATTCACGCAAGGATCTTGACATCTCTGATTGATGCAGGCGAATTGATTGGGACATTCGCTGTTGCTGACACACTCGGGGCGACAGTTAGGGGGCGATCCAATGTATTCTCTCAAACATGAGCAGGATGGCTGATCGTTTATCACTTGGCAGTCTGCGTTTGGACCACAGGGGGACGGTTGACAAGGATTCACTGGGGCCACTGGTTTCGTAGCTTCAAGATTAAGAAAGGTTTCATTAGTCTTGAGTTGTTTCGTGGAGAAAGTATCTTGCATTATGATTTAAAAGTTCCTTACGCATTGGGTAACACTGAACGAAAGGATCACCGGTCATCTGTTCACGACAGACGCATATCGGATTGTGATTAATGACATTGCATTCAGTGTTAAGCCCGCAAGTTCCTATACAAGGGTTCCGACATTTCTGGTTGGTACAAGCTTCGTTCAATGGACAGTCTGAACTGACCACACACTCTGGCCTACAAGTTGGGGGAGTACCAATATATCCGGTTACACAAGAACATACTGCTTGATTGTTGTTCTGTCTGCATTGACTGTTGGGACCACACGGAGATGGGTTGCAGGGATCACTGATCATAGTTACTAAAATTATTCATGATTGTTGGAATTAATCTTCATCTACCTCTGCCTGTCAAAGAAACTTGTGTGCATTAAGAAGCATACCTGGGGCAGGGGAGCAAAGTACAAATGCATTTCCTGACATTCCTGACGGGCAACTGCACATAGGAATGTGATTGAAAACGTTGCATATTGCATTCTGTCCGCAGATACCGTCGCATGGGTCGACGCATTTGTTTCGAACACACGCTCTCGTCGCTGGACATTCGTTACTCAAGACACACTCTGGTCTACAACCAATGTATGGGTCACCAGAATACTCTGGTAAACAAGTGCACACTTTGTTACTGCACTGAGTATTGGAACCGCAAGACGCACATGGATCCGTTTCGATGGGACGATCTACTAGAAAATATGTTACTTCAAGTTACATTCCTCGTTGTGGTTGATAGCTACTATCAAACATCTTACATGCAAGGGCACAGCTGCTGAAAGGGTCCCCGGTGTAACCAGGTTGACAGGAACATATTGGTACATGATTGACTACACTGCATTCGGCACGGAAACCGCAAGAACCAGGGCACGGGTCTCTGCACCTTTGTTGCGTGCAGGCTTGGTTTGCAGGACAGTCTGCATTAATTGTGCACTCGGGTCGACAGTTTGGTGGACTTCCGACGTAAGTTGCCAAACAAGAGCAAGAGGGAACTCCGCCAATGTTCCGACATTCCGAATAAGCACCACACGGTGATGGGATGCATGGGTCTTTGGGGAAACGGTCGTATTCGACTGGTGCTATCACTGGAATTTGGAGCACAGATTGTTGGAATTATCTCGAGCAATGAAACTGGACTTCTATATGAAGCATTAGGTACCAACGGGTAAATACAATTTTGAAATGATACTCACATGGAACTGAGAAACAAACAGTGAACGGATCACCTGTGTATCCATTCATACAACTACAAAGTGGCGCATGATTGATGACTCTACAGTCTGTGTTCTGTCCGCAAGAGGCAGGACACGGGTTTACACATTTCTGATTTACACAGGCTTTGTCGGAAGGACATTCTGAACTGGTGACGCATTCTGGTCTACATCCTGGAGGTGTACCAATGTACGTTGGGAGGCAGGAACAAACTGCTACTTGATTAATTGCTCTACATTGACTGTTCGGTCCGCATTGGGATGCACCGCATGGGTCTTTTGTGATAACATCCGGAACTGAGGAATATTTTGGTAAATAACAATTGTTCGACAAGTGTACCATGGTAAAATACAAGAAACACGATCACCCTGACTTACCAGCTGGTTGAACAGTGCAATACCGATAGGGATCACCAGTGTAGCTTGGGTAGCAAGCACAAGAAGCTCTGTGATTAATAACATTGCATTCTGCATTGGTACCACAGACTCCTGGACAGGGGTCGACACATTTTGAATTGATACAAGCTCGAGTAGGCGAGCAATCTGAATCTAACACACATTCTGGCCTGCATCCTTCATAAGGGTTTCCTGTGTAATCCGAGAGACATGTACAAGCACCCACGTCATTCCTTTCGGTGCATTGTGCATTAGGTCCACAAGGTGAGGGCAAACATGGATTCACTTGTTGGTCTTCGACTAAAAGTAACAACACATTGGGTGTTTAAAATGAGTTGAAATATTTTCTGGAAATTGTAATTCAACCATTGGGTCGCGTTGGCCCAATGACAAAGATTGCAATCGAATATCTTACTGGGTCTGATAGAGCATTGTATGAATGGATCGCCGGTGAAGTCCACTTCGCAGTAGCACATAGGAGTGTGACTGACAGTGCGACATTGCGCGTTGGTACCGCAAGAACCAATGCAAGGATCTCTGCACTTTTGATTGACGCAGGCTTGATTGCTCGGGCATTCGCTGTTACTAATACATTCGGGTCTGCAATTTGGAGGAGCGCCGATAAAGCCGGATATGCAAGTGCAAGAAGGAGAACTTCCTGAGATTTGGCATTGAGCGTTTGGTCCACAAGGCGACGGTTGGCAAACGTTTATCGGTTCTGGCGGCTGGGGCGCTACAAATATTATTGTTTGAATATCGTATAAAGTTACTTATAAATAACAGATCGGATTGTAATCTGAGGTAACAATGAACACAACTTACGGAGTGGTATGCATCGAATGAAAGGATCACCCGTGAATCCTTCAGGACAGTGGCATATAGGGTTACGATTGGCTACTGTACAACGAGCTCCCAACCCACAGGTACCAATACAAGGATTCCTACACTTCTGATTAGTACAGATCTCATTCGGAGGACAATCAGAGCTCACGATACACTCAGGACGACAATTCGGTGGATTTCCTAGGTAACCCGGCACACAACTACAGATTGCCTGCCCGTTATTAGCTCGACACTGACTGTTCGGTCCACAGGGCGATGGAGTGCACGGAGAGGACGGAACATCGGCTATTGGAAGATTGTCAATATAAATTCTAGTTCTCTCTGGAATCTTCTTTAACACTAGAACAACCGAGCAGTCAAATCGACTCCAGATTTGTCTATAGGAGCTCTAAGAATACAGCTACTAACATTTCAATTGACTTATGATTCCATTTGGGTATCACTAAGTCAATTTCTGCAGTAATTCCGCAGAGAAGCATTTGTTATCTTCTTAATAATTGGAAATGAAAAACGTAAACAAGTCAATTTGACCCATCTGGTAGTTCTAGTGTTGAAATTGCTGATATAATTTTGTTACCTATGGCAGGGCGACAGTAAGCGAAAGCATTTCCTTCAAAACCTGCTGGACAACTACACATTGGTATGTGGTTCACCACCGTGCACAATGCGTTGCTCGCGCAAGTGCCCAAACAAGGATCTTCGCACTTGTTCCTGACGCAAGCTCTGTCTCGAGGACAGTCATTGTTCAATACACACTCTGGCCGACAACCGACAGTTGAGTCTCCATAGAACTCAGGCAAGCAGGAACAAATGCCATTGTCGCATTGAGCGTTCGGACCGCAAGGAGATGGGTTGCAAAGGTCTACTTCCGTTGGCTCAACTGGTTATCAAAATGTCAAGAAATCAGTTTTACAATCTAGACGATACTCTCTGAAGGATGTTCCTCGGGATTGACTACTTACTGGATGGAATCTTCTGATCGCAACGACTGAAAGGATCTCCAGTGTATCCTTCGATACAAGAGCAAACGGGTACGTGATTGAACACCGAACACTGAGCGTTCAAACCGCAAGAGCCTGGGCAAGGGTCTCTACATTTTTCACGGATACAGGCTTGATTACTGGGACACTCGGAATTGATTGTACACTCTGGTCTGCAATTCGGCGGGCTGCCACGATACTCTGGCGAACAGGTGCAGGCTGGGGTTTGTCCCACGTTTTGGCAAATGGCGTTTGGACCACAGGGGGACGCCAGGCATGGGTCTCTTTGCACCGGTGGTGATGGCTCTAGCGAGGTTTCTAAACAGCGTTGATAGTGAAGATACAGTACACCGATAAAAATTATAACAGACTTTAACCCCTTGTCCTACAACGAGTGAGACTCATGGTGAATATTTTCAACGTGATTCAACTATATGTTACTCAGTTTACTCGAATTCAAAGTAAATATTCATCTGTGATCAACTGTTATACTTAAAAGAAAATATAGATATAACATATGCTTAGAATTTTCCTTTTTCCAATAAATTATTAATGATAAAGTAGTGGTATTGATCAGAGTTGATAAAGAAATCATAGGCCAAGGGGTTGATATGGAATTGCAGCTCATACCAGGAGCTCGGAAGCAGGCAGTGAACGGATCTCCAGTGAATCCATTATTACAGAAGCAAATTGGACTGTGATTGATGATCCTGCAGTTGGCGTTCACGCCGCATGAGTTTGGACAAGGGTCCGTACACTTTTGGTTCACACAAGCACGAGTCAAAGGACACTCCGTGCTGACCACGCACTCGGGTCTGCAGTTTGGTGGGCTTCCAACGTACTCTGAGAGACAAGTGCACACTGCTTGATTCTTGTTCACACGACATTGGCTGTTGGGGCCGCAGGGTGATGGATTGCACGGATCAACTACTTGTGTATCTTCTAAAAGAATGTATGGAGACGTCGAATATCGTTAGCTTACTATTTCCAGTTTAATCAATAGCTAGATTGTTTTACTAAGTGGCGAATGCTTACGGTTCACTGGACTCAAATTACAGTATCTAAACGGATCTCCAGAGTATCCCTGAACACACGTGCACATGGGAACGTGGTTCACCGCGTTGCAAATGGCGTTCTGGCCACAAGCACCCGGACAAGGATCCCGGCACTTAGATCTCACGCAAGCAAGATTCTCGGGACAGTCAGAATTCACAACGCACTCAGGTCTACAGCCTTCGTACGGGTTTCCAACGTAGTCAGGCAGGCAAGAGCAAGTGCCTGCGTTCCCTGATTCCCTGCACACCGCGTTAGCGCCACATGGCGATGGAACACACGGGGCGGGTCTTTCTTCTTCAACTGGGGAATCAATGTAAAATTCAATTCAATATGCAGAAAATATTAGTTTCTCAACGCGGTACTCTTTGGCGGTAGACGAAGGCGGAATGTAATTACGCAGTTTGAGACAGGGGACTTACTTGGGACTGGCGTACACTGCACAAAGGGATCGCCGGTGAATTCTGATCGGCAAGAGCAAATAGGAGTGTGACTGAACACGCTGCAGTCAGCGTTGGCACCGCACAAACCGGGACACGGGTCCTTGCATTTCTGATTGATACACGCCTGACGAATAGGACATTCGCTGTTGGTAACGCACTCAGGCCTACAGTTCGGCGGAGACCCCGAGAATTCTGGTAGACATGTACACGCTGGCGCTTGGTTCACGACTTGGCATTGAGCGTTTGGACCGCAAGGTGACGGGTAGCAAGGGTTGACAGGTGTCGGAGGTTGTTCAACTGGAGGATTGATTGAAATCGTAAGTTACAAATGCACTTTCCAGGGTTTCATTTGTTGCAATAGGATTCTTTCTCTGTAACTTCTCACCTATGGGCACGCAGCTGGTGAACGGATCACCGCTCATGCTCGGCGGACATCTGCAGATAGGGTTGTGATTCACTACTGAACACTCCGCTCTTAAAGCGCAGGATCCAGGACAAGGGTCTGTGCATTTTTGGTTGATGCAGGCTCTCGTCAACTCGCAATCCGAGCTGACAACGCATTCCGGCCTACAAGTTGGCGGATTTCCGACGAAACCTTCTATGCATTTGCAAACCGCGACTCCGTTGACTTCTTGGCAATGACTGTTCGGTCCGCAAGGCGATGGCGAGCAAGGTTTCAAGGCTAGGGGCTCTGATAAGGGCAGAGAAGATGTAAGTGATAGAATTCTGTATGAGATTGCAATGTTTTGGAATAATAAATTGACTCGATGGTGTACCCTCTACTGGAGAACAAGAGATGAAAGCGTTCCCTGACATTCCCACAGGACAACTGCACATTGGTATGTGATTTATGGTCTGGCACTGTGCACTTTGACCGCAGGTTCCTATGCACGGATCCACGCACTTGTTTCTCATGCATGCTCTGTCTCGGGGACAGTCATTATTCATTACACACTCGGGACGACAACCGGAGTACGGATCCCCTTGATATTCTGGGAGACACGAGCAAGAACCGTCGCGACAGAGCGCATTTGGACCGCATGGCGATGGATTGCAGGGGTCTGAGACTGGTTCCTCAGCTACATGTAAATTATAAATCAACATAGAAAAATCAAGTGTCTAAGATATTCTGAATAGAAGGTATCGAAATGACAGTAGTGGTGGGCCACTCACAAATGCTAGGCTTCAATATACAGCTGCTGAAAGGATCTCCAGTGTATCCTTCGGGGCAAGAACAAACTGGAACATGGTTCATAACGGTGCACCTAGCTCCAAAACCACAAGATCCTGGACAAGGGTCCATACACTTTTCCCTGATGCACGCTAAAGCGCTAGAGCACTCAGCGTTGATTGTACACTCTGGTCTACAGTTTGGTGGGATACCAATGTAAGAAGACAAACAGGAGCAAGACGGATTTCCTCCAATGTCTCTGCATTGGGAGTATGGGCCGCAAGGGGATGGCAGACATGGATCTTGTTGAGCAGGTTTTGGTAATTCCGATGGTGGACCTATGGGGTATAAAAATCAGTACATCTATTCACAGGTTTTCGCCTCTGAATGAAGTAAGAAAAAGATACAAACGTGGAGTGGGGAAGCAAACAGAAAAGGCATCGCCAGTGAATCCTTCCTGACAGGAGCATATTGGACTGTGATTAATGATTCTGCAAACGGTGTTCCTTCCGCAGGGATCTGGGCAAGGGTCAATGCACTTTTGATTCACACAGACGCGGTTCGAAGCGCATTCAGCGCTCGCTACGCATTCTGGTCTACATCCAGGTGGAGAGCCAAGGTATTCAGGTAGACACGAGCAAACTGCTTGCCCGTTGTTCTCTCTACAAACACTGTTAGGTCCGCAGGGTGACGGCTGACACGGGTTCTTTACACTTGGTACAGTGACTATTGAATAAAAGATCATGTTAAAATTTAGACTCTTCATAATCCCAAATGAGATTTATCTGAGACCACATACCAATCTCTTCTTCGCGACAGAATCTGAATGGATCTCCAGTAAACCTGGGCAAGCAACTACAAGTTGCCATATGATTGATAACCTGGCAAACAGCGTTCTGGCCGCAGGTGCCAGGACAAGGGTCCTCGCACTTGAAGCTGACGCAGCTCTTGCTTGGGACACAGTCTGAATTAAGGACACACTCCGGTCGACAACCTTCGTATGGGTTTCCAATGTATCCTGACAAGCAGGAGCATGACCCTACACCGTTTCTGTCTCTGCACAGAGCGTTCGCTCCGCAGGGAGATGGTACACAAGGTTTCGGTACGTACATTGGGATGACTAAAAGAAGAACAGTCATTGAAATTCTGAAGACGCTTAGACTCGGATGTGTTCCACCGGATGGAACGGTTCTTACGTTTTTCCACGACACACTGAGTGAACGGATCTCCGCTGTATCCAGGGGAACAGCTGCAGATAGGCGTGTGAGACACCACACGACATACCGCGTTCGTTCCACAAGATCCCGGGCAAGGATCTCTGCATTTCTGATTGATACACGCCATGTTATTTGCACACTCATTATTGCTTACGCATTCGGGTCTACAATTGGGTGGTGAACCAATGAATTCTGATAGACAAGAACAAGATGGGGAATCATTGACAACTTGACACTGTGCGTTTGGACCACACGGTGATGGCACACAAGGGTTCTCTCGAGGTGGTTCTTCCAGTGCTGAAATAGAATCCGATTGAAGTCTTTAATACAATGCAGACTCTTGATAACTAAATTAAAAGTCGGATGACTCTTACGTTTCTCAAGACATCTGACAAACGGATCGCCGGTTAATCCCTCGAGACAGCTGCAAAGTGGATTGTGGTTTACCACTTGGCAAGTTGCTCTTATCCCACAAGTTCCAACGCACGGATTACTGCATTTCTGATTGATACATGCTTCCGTTGGCCCACAGTCAGTGCTTACTATACACTCTGGCCTGCAGGTAGGTGGTATACCCACAAAACCAGGGATGCAAGTGCACACTGCTTGGCTGTTAACTTCTCTGCACTGACTGTTCGGTCCGCAAGGTGTTGGGTTGCAGGGATTACTAACAACTGGGTCTGATTGGGAATGAGAATTTCATTAATCCGAAACACGATCAAGCTCCAATCAAGTAATCATCGCAACTACTCTACCTCTAAATGGACTGCAAGATATGAACGCGTTTCCGGTCATTCCGACAGGACAACTGCACATGGGCACGTGGTTGTACACATTGCAAACTCCATTTTGACCGCAAGTGCCAACACAGGGGTCTACACACTTGTTGCGCAGACAAGCCCTGTTCAAGGGACAATCGGTATTCAGAACGCATTCCGGGCGACAACCGACATAGGGATTGCCTTGATATTCTGACAGACATGTGCAGACACCATCATTGCATTGCGCATTAGAACCACAGGGCGATGGATTGCATGGGTCCTCAGCTACTAGCACTTCAGCTACAATTGTGTCACATATACATTAAAGGAATCTATTGAATCATGACTTCAAACTATTGCTTATGGTCTTACGTGGAGCAGGGGAACAACTGCTGAAGGGGTCGCCGGTGAAATCTTCTATACAGGTACAGATTGGCACGTGATTGAAAACTGTGCACCTTGTTGCCACTCCACAAGAGCCAGGGCAAGGGTCAGTGCATCTCTGTCGTATGCAAGCTCTGTCGCTGGGACAGTCAGTGTTTACTGTACACTCTGGCCTACAGTTCGGTGGGCTGCCGAAGTAATTAGCTAAACAGGAACAAGACGGGGCGCCACCAATGTTCCGACACTCGGAGTAGGGACCACAGGGGGAGGGTACGCAGGGGTTCTGAGGTAGATCTGGTAACGTTGACGGTGCTGCGGGATTTATCACTTGCTTAATTAACAATGTTCAATTATTTCGCTGCTCTCATGAATGGAAAAATTCAATTGAATGACTTACGTGGAAGAGGGAAACACCTGGTGAACGGATTGCCAGTGTTTCCGTCTTTGCAGGTACAAATGGGACTGTGGTTCACGACTAGACAATTTGTGTTCTGCCCGCACGGACGGGGACAGGGGTTTACGCATTTCTGGTTCACACAGGCTCGGTTCGAGGGACACTCCGAGCTTACGACGCACTCGGGGCGGCAGGAGGGAGGACTTCCGGTGTACTCGGGAAGGCAGGAACATACAGCGTTACCGGAAACCGCACGACATTGACTGTTTGGTCCGCAGGGGGATGGAACGCAAAGATCCGTTGGATCTCTGACTACGTCTGAGAGGTAAAGAAAATCGATTGGTAATTAGAACATTCCTTAAAACCCCCGGGATTGTATCTTTTAATTTGTTAATTGGGGAACATCGGACATTCTCTTTACTCATTCTTGCCTCTAATAGGACTCCACACAATCAAAACGTTCCCCCATGGACAGATTAAAAGAACAATGGGCTCCATCTCCAATAAAAAATGAATCACCCTCCACGGTATATACTTTACCAGGTTCTCTAACAACTTGGCAGTATCTGAACGGATCTCCGGTGTAACCAGAGTTGCAGGAGCAAGTGGGCGAGTGGTTGATGACTTGGCAGACAGTGTTCTGTCCGCAGGTGCCGGGACAGGGGTCCTGGCACTTATTTCTAACGCAAGCGAGGTTCGAGGGGCAGTCTGTGCTAACCGTGCACTCGGGGCGACATCCTTCGTAGGGGTTACCGATGTAGTCCGACAGACAGGAACAAGAGCCGACGCCGTCCTGCTCTTTGCAAACGGTGTTCGAACCGCACGGGGACGGCGAGCAAGGGGTGGGTGGTCCTGACGGTGAAAGTAACGTTTAACAACTGGTATCCGCCTCGCGCGATCAGACTGTCGAACAAAATGCATTACGATTGTCGAATTGGACGCATTGCGTGAACGGGTCACCCGTGTATCCGCCGGAGCAGACGCACATGGGGGTGTGGCTGACCACGCGACACTCGGCGTTCGCTCCGCAGGAGCCGGGACAGGGATCCCTGCACTTTTGGTTCATGCAAGCGAGATGACCGGCGCACTCGCTGTTGCTGACGCACTCCGGCCGACAGTTCGGCGGGGAACTCACGAATCCAGGCATACAGGTGCAGGACGGGGAGTCGTTTACCACCTGGCAGAGAGCGTTCGGGCCGCAGGGAGACGGTTTGCAGACGTTTATGACTTCAGGCGCTGTCTCCACTAGAAAGTGTTCGACGGTTACTAATGGACATCAAGCTCCTCGTCGTTCATCTTAAGAACAATCCTTACTGATCGGGTCGCACTTCACGAAGGGATCTCCTGACGTTCCTCGAGGACAGCTGCATATAGGATTGTGATTGGCGACCTGACACTGCGCGCGGATGCCGCAGCTCCCCACGCAAGGGTTCACGCACTTCAGGTTGTTGCACGCCTCGGTTCTGGAGCAGTCTGAGCTGACCACGCATTCCGGCCTGCAGGACGGTGGGCTGCCCACGTATCCTTGGAGACACGTGCAGACCGCCTGCCCGTTCACGGCGCGGCAGAGACTGTTCTGACCGCAAGGGGACGGGTTGCACGGTGTCACCGGGGTCACTTCTGTAGATGCAAACGGCAGGATGCTTACTGCGCTCAGGGCGAAGGCGAGGTAACGAAGTACGCGTGGTCGAACGTTAGAAATTGCTACCTTGAACTTGGGTACATAGCACGAAAGCGTTCCCGCTCATCCGTTCGGGGCAACTGCACATGGGCACGTGATTGAACACGTTGCAAACTGCGTTCTGCCCGCACGTGCCGATGCAGGGGTCGGCGCACTTGTTGCGAACGCAGGCCCGATTGAGTGGACAGTCCGAGTTAAGGACGCACTCGGGTCGACATCCTGCGTAAGGATCGCCTCGGAATTCTGGGAGACAGGTGCAGACGCCGTTGTTGCACTCCGCGTTTGATCCGCATGGCGATGGGTTGCACGGATCGTCGGGAACTGGTGGTTCTAGAAGGCGCAGAGAAAGAGAATGCGATGGAGAACAGAGCTTTGAACGAGAGTTTGATGAACGAAGGACTGGGCGCGGGTGTCTTACGTTCGGGGGGTCTCAGGGTGCAGCTGGTGAACGGGTCACCGGTGTAACCCTCCATGCAGCTGCAGACAGGCACGTGGTTCAAGACGCTGCACTGGGCGAACGCGCCGCAGGAACCTGGACAGGGGTCTCTGCATTTTTCCCTGATGCAAGCTTGACTCGGGGAGCACTCGGAGTTCACTGTGCACTCTGGTCGACAGTTGGGGGGACTGCCGATGAAAGTTGGTAGACAGGAGCAGGAAGGTATGCCGTTGATGTCGCGACACTCTGCGTTTAGACCGCAGGGCGAGGGCACGCAGGGATTCGAGGGAATCACTGCTGGAGAGAGTTCTAGAAATTTGGAAGACGTTACATGTGTCAGTGCCACGAGAATAGGTTGATTCGATTTTAAAGTGAACTTGAACTCGATTGATATTTAAAATTCAGTGGTAGATTTTAGGGGACGTTCTCTCACCTGGCATCGGGAAGCAACGAGTAAATGGATCACCGGTGTACTTGGTTCTGCAGGCACAGATAGGACTGTGATGGATTACGTTGCACTCCGCGTCGAGGCCGCACGGGCCGGGACACGGGTTCGCGCACTTCTGATTGATACATGCTAAACTAGCAGGACACTCCGAGCTGACCACACACTCTGGTCGACAACCAGGCGGGTAGCCGCTGAAATTTGGCAAACAGGAGCAGACTGCCTGCTCGTTAACGACCTGGCAGTTGCTGTTTGGTCCGCAAGGTGTTGGGGAGCATGGGTTTCTCCTCTCAACTAGGATAGAGAGAAATGTATTAACATTTGGAAGACTAATCCCTAAGTATAGACAACTAGTATGCATGATTCATGTTTGATGGATTTTTGAAAAACAAGTTAATAAATGAGCAGTAATTCTTCAATTTTTGAAACATAGCCAATGAATCATTTCCTTTCAATTTCACTCTAGAAGACAGGAACACGTTTATAGTATATCTTGACTGATAGCTAGAACTCTTAGAATTATCCAAAAAATTTAGTGTCTGCTTACTATCTTTCACAATCGGTTGACAAGACTGGTAGGGCTGCCCGGTGTAACTAGGGAAACAAGTGCAGGTTGGCAAGTGATTGACGACCTGACACTCAGCATTGCTGCCACAAGCGCCCGGGCACGGGTCCTGGCACTTGGAGCGAATGCAGGCGCGAGTCGACACGCAATCAGAGTTTATAACGCATTCTGGGCGACAGCCTTCATAGGGATTGCCAATGTAATCAGGCAAACAGGTGCAGGAACCTACTCCGCTCTGCTCCTTGCAGACTGCGTTCGAGCCGCAGGGCGACGGCGAGCAAGGAGAAGCAAAGGAAGATTCAATTTCAGCTGAAAATGAAAGTACATCGGTTATCCCTGTCCAGAGGAGCTTACTAACCGTGACACTAGTATCTTACGTCGTCTTTCCAAACACTGTGTGAAAGGGTCTCCGACAAAGCCCGCGAGACACACGCAAATCGCGGTGTGGCTCACGACTCTGCATTCAGCGTTGGCCCCGCAGGAACCGGGACAAGGATCGGTACACTTATTCCTCACGCAAGCCAAGTGGCTGGCGCACTCGCTGTTACTAATGCACTCTGGCCGACAGTTCGGCGGTGTTCCGATGAATTCAGGCATACAGGAGCAAGAGGGCGAGTCGTTGTTCACTTGGCAGACCGCGTTGGGTCCGCACGGTGACGGGTAGCAGGGATTGACAGGGACCGTAGGCTCTTCCACTAAAATTGCCAACAGATTACGTTCCGCGCTCGCGTGTACATTGGAAACGACAGCGACAGAGAACGGATCTCACGTTTAGGTTCGCATCTGACGAAAGGATCGCCGGTGAAACCGGCCGGGCAGCTGCACACAGGATTGTGATTGGTCACTTGGCATTGCGCCCTGACTCCGCAAGTGCCAGCGCAAGGATTGATGCATCTCTGATTGCTACAGGCCTGATTCTTCGGGCAGTCCGAGCTGACGGTGCACTCGGGTCTGCAGGAGGGAGGCGATCCGATGAAGCTGGTCACGCAAGAACAAACGGCCTGCTCGTTCACCACGCGACAGACGCTGTTGGGTCCGCAGGGGGACGGGTTGCAGGGGTCCTCGGGTCCTAGAGTGGTCGAAGCTACGTCAGCATCTCTTAAACGAGAGATTGGAGGACTAAATCGAACTGAAGCCTACCTCTGCTCGGACGACAGGAAACGAAAGCGTTCCCGGTCATCCCAGGCAGACAACTGCACATGGGGATGTGGTTGTACACGTTGCACTGCGCGTTCTCGCCGCAGGTCTCCGGACAAGGGTCCACGCACTTGTTACGAATGCAGGCGAGATTGGTGGGGCAATCGTTATTGAGGACGCATTCCGGCCGACAACCCGCGTAAGGATCTCCTTGGTACTCCGGTAGACAAGAGCACCTGCCATCGGAGCACAAAGTGTTCGCGCCGCAAGGCGAAGGGTTGCAAGGGTTAGCAGGCACTACTGGCTCCTCAATCGCTAGATTGATAGAATTAAAGTTTAGGATGGAATTAGTTGGATCTCTGATCCGATTCAGGAGACTGAAGTCTCAGCAATCGGTAATGAAACTTTAAAGGAGGCTTACGTTTTGGATAACAATTTGTAAAGGGATCTCCTGTGAAACCATCGGGGCAAACGCAAGATGGCGTATGGTTGACGACGTTGCAGGTAGCCGAGGCTCCGCAAGAACCTGGACAAGGGTCCCTACACCTCTCGTTTATGCAAGCCTGACTGCTAGGACAATCGGAATTGATCGTGCACTCGGGCCTACAGTTCGGAGGACTGCCGATATAAGAGGCCAGGCAAGAGCAAGATGGCGCTCCACCGATTTGGCGGCACTCCGCGTAAGGTCCACACGGCGATGGGACGCATGGGTTCTCTACAACTGGGCCAGGCGGGGGTCCTAAAACGAACGATCTTGTAACGTAACCGGAAACCACTTGAGAAGCAGCAGTCATCCACTTCTGATCCTCTTACTTGGCATGGGGAAGCATCTAGTGAAAGGATCTCCCGTGTAACTTTCCCTACAAGTGCAGACAGGGCTGTGGTTCAGCACCCTGCAGTTGGAATTCGACCCGCAAGGCTGCGGGCAGGGATTGACACACTTGTTGTTGATACAGGCTCTGTTCGACGGGCACTCCGAGCTCATCACGCATTCAGGGCGACATCCAGGCGGGGTTCCGATGTACTCAGGCAAACAGGCGCACACGGCTTGGTCGTTGACGACGTTACATTGACTGTTCGGGCCGCAACGGGACGGGTTGCACGGATTTACTGGCCTCGGTTCTACCCAAGAAATATTCGAGATTGAAGACTGTTCCATATGGAGAGGTGAAACTGGATGTAGTTTAGTAGTTACCGGGTAGTACGACTGGACTGCAAAACCTGAAAGGGTCACCGGTAAATCCGTTCATGCAGGAGCACGCCGGCGAGTGATTGATCACTTGGCAAACGGCGTTCTGGCCGCAGGTGCCGGGGCAAGGGTCCTGACACTTGGAGCGAACGCAAGCCATGTTCGAGACGCAGTCGGTGTTCAATGTGCATTCCGGTCGGCAACCTTCGTACGGGTTTCCTATGTAGTCCTGCACGCAGGTGCACGAACCTGCGCCGTTCTGCTCCTTGCAAACCGCGTTTGCTCCGCAAGGGGACGGCGTACAGGGTGACACGTTCTCGAAAAGCATTGCTGCAGTGGAATAACGACTCTGCTAGAGATTCTCTGGATTCTTTGCGACACGAGGGTCATGTGCTGGGCACCGACTTACGTTGTTGCATGATGCACTGAGTGAAGGGATCCCCGGTGTAGCCGCTCATGCAAACGCACATGGGCGTGTGGCTGACGACCCGGCATTCCGTGTTCGAACCGCAAGCGCCCGGACACGGGTCCCTGCACTTTTGGTTCACGCAAGCTAGACTCGCGGAGCACTCGCTGTTGCTGACGCACTCGGGGCGGCAGTTCGGCGGTGCACCGACGAAGTCGGACATGCAAGAGCAAGATGGCGAGTCGTTCACCACGCGACACTGCGCGTTTGGCCCGCAGGGAGAAGGTTGGCACGGGTTTATTGGCTCGGGTGGCGTGTCCACTATTGAAAAAGAGTTGGGTTTAGTTATCTTGAATTTGGAGATCTTACTGCGTTGGGTGGTGTGCTATGAAATGTCAGATTTCTTTGGTAATCCGTTGCAATGTTTGGTTTGCTAGTGGCGCTTGGTAAAAGAATTTGGGATAAGATATTTGTCACTGATCGATACCATCATATGAAATTTATATTTCCACGTTTCCAAGAGTTAACCCCTTGCCCTACAATATCGTGTCAGACTTGTGGTAAAGATTTCAAGTAGAATTTAATAAACATTATTCAGTTTGAATGCAAATTAGATATTCTTCCTCTGTTATCAATGATTATACCCTAGAGCACACTTTGACAGAATAAGACAGGAATGTTCCCTTATTTTCAATGAATTATTAATAAATAGCTTGAATCACAGTCCAAAAAGAAATCATAGGACAAGGGGCTAACGAAAAAGTGATTACCAATGACCGTGCAGTTTAACACGAAAATGCTCGCAGCTCAATGTCCACGTTCAACATTTCATATTACACGACCCAATAGCTATAGCAACCGTTCTTACGTATGGGATCGCATCTAGTGAACGGATCCCCGGAGTGTCTGGGAAGACAAGAGCAAATCGGGTTGTGGCTGACGACCTGACACTGTGTCCTCAGGCCACAGGTGCCTAAACAAGGGTCTATGCACTTCTGGTTGCTGCAGGCTAAGTTACGCGAGCAGTCGGAGCTGACGGTGCATTCGGGTCTGCAAGTTGGCGGAGTTCCAAGGAATCCTTGGACGCAAGAGCAGACAGCCTGGCCGTTCACGACGCGGCATTGGCTGTTCGGACCGCACGGGGAGGGTCTGCAGGGGTCTTGAGGCAAGGACTCTACAAGGGCAATAAATTACCGTGTAAGATCAACAAATTACTACGGAAATCAAGGATGAATGAATATCCACCTTGCAAGACGGAACAAACAACGAACGCGTTCCCGGACATTCCAGGCGGACAGCTGCACATGGGTATATGGTTGTAGACATTGCAGACCGCGTTCTGACCGCAGGTTCCGACACAAGGGTCCATGCATTTGTTGCGGGAGCAGGCTCTGTTCTGGGGGCAATCGTCGTTGATCACGCACTCGGGTTGACAGCGAGTGAACGGGTCTCCGATGTAATTAGGGGGACAACTGCAGACGCCGTTGTCGCATTCCGCGTTAGCGCCGCAAGGCGAAGGGTTGCAGGGGTCCGATGGGACGTTTATGGCTGTAAAGGTCATGGTAATTTATAGGCACGTGTAGCAGATCCGATGATTTCACGGTCTGGACGTTTATAGTTGCTTGAGACTCTCTCGCGACAGCCGTGTCTCATGAACAATTTATTCAACCGTTTACCATTGCAGATGAAGTCGTCGAGGGGTCAAAGGCGCACTGATAATGCGTATTCCGTGTAAAGGTGTATATAATAGTAACCTCACGTTGTGAATCAATGGTAACTTCGACTTAATTGAAAAATGGAGTTTGACTAACAAGTTACCCGATCGGTATTCACTTTGAAATTTCTTATTTAATTAACATGAATGCCGCACGATTTTGAAGTGCAGAATATACGAAATGAAAAAATACAATATTAAGTTATTCAATTGAATAATTGTCACCACAACTGTCATCACATTAGCATTATTTACAATATAGGAATGTTTTCAAATAATAATCGTTCAATTGAGGAAATTGCAGTCATTGAATTTGTAGGGGGTCACCTTTCATTTGAGTATTATATTGATTTTCAATAATCAAACCTTTCATTTGAGTATTATATTGATTTTCAATAATCAAACCTTTCATTTGAGTATTATATTGATTTTCAATAATCAAACCTTTCATTTGAGTATTATATTGATCTTCAATAAATTAGATATGAGTAAATACGTGCTAAGTATTCGATTAAAGAAACTATTCTCGCAACGACTATTTCCTAGCGCAAGATTACTATTATACACAGTGTGCAGTTCATTATCAGTACACTATCAGCCCCTAACGAAGCCAACATCAACGAAGTCAAGAGACGAGGCAAATGTTCCCATGGTACACGTCTCTCGCTCAAAATCCTCGAACAACCATATCGTGACCGAATCGTTCAAGACTCAGACGCTGAGTATCTTACATGGCGGTGGCAGCGGCTGGCAACTGGTGAACGGGTCACCGGTAAAACCTTCGGGGCAAACGCACGTGGGAACGTGGTGTATTACGTTGCAGGTTGCGCCTACGCCGCACGAGCCGGGGCAAGGGTCAGCGCAGGTCTCCCTCAAGCAGGCTCTGTTGCTGGGGCAGTCGGGGTTTATCGTGCACTCTGGCCTACAGTTCGGCGGGCTACCTATGTAATTCAGCGAGCAGGAACAGGACGGAGAGCCTCCTATATCGCGGCATTCCGAGTACGGGCCACAGGGGGATGGTACGCAGGGGTTAACAACGATAGCTGGCGATTGTTCTGAAAAGAATGATCATGGTTGTCTACGGTGGTCAACTTAGCTTAACCCATTCGCGTCATACGATAGCCACTACTGCACTTTTCGTGGCTTGGAAATTAACCCTGATACTGGTTTGTCTGACAAACGCAGTTGCATAAATGGATCACTAGTTAATTCATAGATTCCTATCTTATAGTGTAGATATTTTATGCTGGTCTCTTCGTAGCTTTCCTTCGCCCTGTTCGGATATGACACAAATGGGTTAAAGGGTGATCCTGTCAAGGATTCGTTAGCTTGTAGATCAGTCCAGGGACCGGGCAGCTTCTTACTTGGCGTCGGGAAGCACCTGGTGAAGGGGTCGCCAGTGAAGTCCAGCTTACAACTGCAAACTGGACTGTGATTGACGACCCTGCAGTCGGTGTTGTCGCCGCAACGGCCTGCGCAGGGATCGTCGCACTTCTGACCGATGCAAGCACGGTTCGGGGGGCATTCCGAGCTGACGACGCACTCCGGTCTGCATCCCGGCGGGCTGCCCACGTAACCGAGCGAACAGGCGCACACGGCCTGGCCGTTGGTCACGTGGCAGAGGCTGTTGGGTCCGCAGGGCGAGGGGTTGCAGGGGTTTGCTGGCTCGGGGGCTGCAAGTGGTACGGGGTCAGTAGTTGTTCTCCAATGTTGCGCTTTGATCCCGATGTATGAGGCTCGGTTATTGCGATTAGTCGGGTTAATATGGCGGATGCCCATTATCGGTACGGACGTATTACGATGAAAGCAACGTCGGTGGTTAGCGTGTCTACCGTTATGATCGACTATGGCGTTTGTGGTCGCTATGGATGATGAACGGTGTTATGGAAGTCGATAATTGTTGAGATTGAAGATTGTTATTGAAACTGATGGTTGTCGTTGATATTGATAATTGTTGAAATTGTTGAAATTGAAGGTTGTTATTGAAATTGAATATTGTCATTGATATTGAAGATTGTTATTGAAATTGAAGGTTGCTATTGAAATTGAATATTGTCACTGAAATTGAAGATTATCATTGAAATAGATGGTTGTCACTGATACGGATAATGGTCATTGACATCGAAGATTGCTATTGAAATTGAAGATTATCATTGATACGATGGCTGTCGCTGATACCGATAATGGTGATTGAAACCGAAGATGGCCATTGAAATTGATGATTGATCGCCAGTGAAATTGAAATTGATCATTGGAAGTTCAGACTTACTGGTCAGTTGCTGGACCTGGCAATAGGAGAACGGGTCTCCGGTGTATCCAGCCCAGCAAGTGCAACTCGGCAGGTGATTGATCACCGCGCAGTCGGCGTTCTGGCCGCACGTGCCGGGGCAAGGGTTCTGACACTTGGACCTTATGCAGGCCAGGTTCGAGGGACAGTCAGAGTTTACCGTACACTCCGGCCGGCATCCTTCGTACGGGTTCCCTATGTAATCCGCAACACAGGTGCACGAGCCTGCTCCGTTTTGCTCTTTGCATACCGCATTGGGGCCACAGGGTGACGGCTGGCAGGGGGACACCGTGGGTTCGATCTCGGCTAAAAATCGGTCAGAGGGTAAAGAATTGTTAGCTCTCGACACCTGTACCAAACGCTTACTTCCCCAGGCTGTTAATTCTGTTGTATGTGTTCTAGTCGGGGATTGGAAAGGTTCTGCAAATACTCGTTTTGGAACTGTTATGGAGAACTGAAATAGTCACAACTATTATCAGATATATGAGTTATTAGGTTCTGAGTTATATCAGCTATATTACCACCGATTCTCCTATATTATATCGATTCTATATTCATCCCATAACTCTTATTCCTCAGTTCATTTCTTAGAACCAAAAGACAACAGTTAGAGCCCGTATAAAACCCATATTAACCCTTTGCACTTGGAAGCTTTTCACTAGAAATATTCGAACATTTTTTGATATAGACTTTTGTGAAACTATTGAGTAACAAAAATATTCTATTTCAATATTTCTCAAATTGATCCGTTATACGAAGTATAATAAATATCAGATGTTATAGTTTCACTGTAATCAAGTGGTGAGTCAGCTCTCGAGTGACAAGGCTTTATATCCGACATAGTTCAGAACCGATATCTCTAATAACAGTTCTCTATCAGGGTTCTCCATAGTTGTTTCAAGAACCGGAACCGGTAACCGTTTCCAACCCCTGATTGTATCTGTGTTCTAGTGTGAGGATAGTAACAACGTGTGGTCTGTTCGCGGTTGTCTCTTTCCATCATAATGTTAAGGGATCTTACGTCGTTTGAACGTGCACTGCGTGAAAGGATCGCCCGTGTAGCCGGCTAGACAGCCGCACACCGGCGTGTGACTGACCACGCGGCATTCCGCGTTGGAACCGCACGAGCCTGGACAAGGGTCCCGACACTTTCTGTTTACGCAGGCCAAGTGGCTGGAGCACTCGCTGTTGCTCACGCACTCTGGCCTGCAGTTCGGAGGGGAGCCGATGAACTCGGGCAGACAGGCGCAGGAAGGTTTGTCGTTGATGGTTTGGTAGATAGAATTGGGTCCGCATTGGCAGGACGCGCACGTGTCCTCTTTTGGCACATTCACGGCTATCGGGGAACAAAGTTTTAAGGTTTAGATGCAAGTTAATTGTAGGTGAACTGTCTCATCACGAGCGTACTGGTTTTATCTATAAAACTTGATGCCTGATCGGGGAGAGATCGTGATAATGCATAGAAGTTCTCTGGAACGAGTTAGCTTGCAACATTTTAATCTCGCATTGGTCTATGTGAAGAATAATAATCGAAGAGAAAGTATCGTGTTTGAGTCACCATGGTCGACCGATGCAAATCTAATAAGAAATCTTTGTGAAGAACGGATTAGGAAAACTTGAATATAAATAACATAGAAGTTAAATATGAGAGCGTTAGAAAACCGTGTTTGGAAAATGGAGAACGTTGTTTATGTAGTATTATTTCTATTTATATCCCACGCTGTACTAGTTGAAAACGCGACAAATTGTCATTCATTATTTAGTGAAACAGTGCTAGTATTTTAGAATTTTCTATGCACATCAGATCTGTTATGCGTTCAGTTCTGCAGAGATACAGCCAGTTCGCTCTTGTGAGACAGACTGATCCAGTTTTGCTCATGGTATCGCGATTCTTACGCGTGAATTCGCATCTAGTAAAGGGATCCCCGGTGAAGCCAGGTGGACAGCTGCACACTGGGTTGTGGTTCACAACCTGGCACAGTGCCTTTAACCCGCAGCTACCGGTGCACGGGTCAATGCACTTTTGGTTGTTGCAGGCTTGATTCCTGGGACAATCGGAACTGACCACGCATTCCGGCCTACAGGCCGGTGGACTACCAAGGTATCCGGGTACACAGGAACACACGGCTTGGCCGTTTATCGCTCGACATTGACTGTTGGGTCCGCAGGGGGTTGGATTGCAAGGATTCGTCTGTGGTGGTTCTAGAGAAATAGGAACACTCTTCAATGGACCGCTCAAGTGTACGCAGATTATGAATACTTTTATAGATAAGCTCAGAGAATCGTTATTAACCCCTTAACTGTCGAGTGTGAACAGTGTCACTCGCGAATTCTAAATCAAGTATCAGTCTTGTTCTCATTTTCTCGTGAACATAACATTACTGCTGTTCAATTCTTAGCAAAAACCTTTCGTTGTACAGAGAAACTAAGCTTCTGAATTTCATGAGACTAATAAGGTTTAATATTAATATAATACATACTTTAATATCAATTATCTATCAATAATCAATATTAACATTAATACTAATAAATCAATATTCAGTACACCAAAAACATAATACAATTTTCCTGAATTCGTTCTGTCACTGACACAACAGTCAAGGGGTCAAACTTCAATAAATTTCGTATGCTCCAATTCGCAATCTAACTATCTTCAAACTATAAACACGTAAACCACTCCACTAATCAATCCTCTCTTCCCCGTACCTTCTACTCTATCGCAAGATATAAACGCGTTGCCGGACATTCCCGTCGGGCAGCTGCACATGGGCACGTGATTCAGGACATTGCAAAGGGCGTCCCTGCCGCAGGTGCCAGGACAAGGGTCCACGCACTTGTTGCGGACGCAGGCTCTGGACTGGGGACAGTCGTTGTTCAGAACGCACTCTGGCCGACAACTAGTGTAAGGGTCGCCCTGATAGTCTGGCAAACAGGTGCACACGCCAGCGTTGCACTGGGCATTCGGTCCACACGGTGACGGGTTGCAGGGGTCGGTTTCGGAAGGAGGTGCTGAAAAAGTTGTCACAGATTGTTATAGAACATTCAGGAGAGACGAGAAACGTCGAGTTCCCTGGGAAATGAGTCTTACTCTGAGGCGTCGGTGCAGGGTAACAATTGCTGAAAGGATCGCCGGTGTACCCTTCGACGCAAGTGCACATGGGAATGTGGTTGAACACGCTGCACCGGGTACCTACTCCGCAGGATCCTGAACAGGGGTCTGAACACCGTTGTCTGATGCAGGCTCTGTCGCTGGGACAGTCGGAATTCACGGTGCATTCTGGCCTACAGTTGGGAGGGCTTCCGATGTTATTGGCCAGGCACTGGCAAGTTGGTCCACCGTTCACCACGCGACATTCTGAGTATGGACCACAAGGGGATGGGAAACAGGGTTGCGAAACTTCGAGTTCTGTGGGGGTCTGGGGTGCTGGAAGGATAATCAGGTTGTTAACAATAGTTTCTTCGTTTTCGAGTTGCTGGAGCTATTTGAACCCCTGGTCATAAAATACCGAGTCAGACTCGCGACGAAGATCTTACGAAGGTGGACGAAGGTGGATACAGATGAATTAGAAACTTTTCCTTGTTATTTGTAAATTATTCCAATGAATAGCTTGGTTTACTAAAATCGTTTAGTAGAGCAAGGGAAGAATTCGACAAATATGTGTTTATGTCTACTCTATTTTTCATATAGAAAAAGCATCACTTGTGTATTATCAACCTTCCACCTTTAAACAGATAATATTGAGATCTGTCGAATTTGATTGAATATTTTCGTCACGAGTCTGATTCGATATTACAGCAGAAGGGGTTACGTTATCTGGACGCGTCTTACGTGGAATGGGGAAGCATCTAGTGAATGCATCTCCGGTGTACGAGTCCCTGCATGCGCAGATTGGACTGTGGTTCCGGACCACGCAAGTGGCGAACGCGCCGCAGGAGTTGGGACAGGGGTCCACACACTTCTGGCTCACGCAGGCGCGGTTCTGTGGGCATTCTGTGTTTAAGACACACTCTGGACGACACATAGGAGGAGAACCTGAGTATTCTGGTAGACAGGAGCAAACTCCTTGGCCATTCACCACGCGGCATTGACTGTTCGGTCCGCAGGGTGAAGGATTGCAGGGGTCCTTGTACTGTGTTTGGTCTTCTACAATGGGTAGATCTTGTTTAGTGGAGTATTCTTAAGGGAAATATCGAACTGTGTAATCTCTCTTATGAATCATTGTACTTGGCGCCATGAACATTAAGCTGAATGTTCTAGTTACTTAATGTCATCTAGAATTTGAACGTGGTTCCTTCATTTTTAATTGATAGAGTTTAGAACCATCGTAAGATCTTTAACTTTGGGTTCATAGAACGCGTTAGTTTAATGCGTAATCATATAGAATAAATATAACGAATATAATATAATAAATATATAAATATAATATAATAAATATAATCTATATAAATATAATTCTCATCTATGTGAGAAATCTATATCAAAATATAATAAATATAATCTATATAAATATAATTCTCATCTATAAGAGAAATCTATATCAAAATTATCTATATTAAAATTCTATATGAGAATTCTATACCAGAATCTTATAATCATTTGGTTCGCATCAATTTTCATTGATACAGTTACACGAGGAGGTATCCTAATTTGTACACTTTGAAATCTCTAATTTCCAAGATTTGAATGAATATCTATTTTTCTATGAATAATGTCTGTGATAAATGTTTGTAAAACCAGAGTTAAAGAAATGTGTGGTCATTTTATGATAACGACAGTTGATAGTTCAATTCCGGGATGAATATATCGGATACATTAATTATATCATGTTTTCAAGCAAGAAGATTCAGAAAGAAAGATTATACAATCGTTAGAATGATTTAGGTATACCTATATCACGGATCAAGCTGCAGTATTGGAAAGGATTTCCACTGTAGCCCGAGGTGCAAGTGCACGTAGGTCGATGATTAATGACCTGGCACTCGGCGTTCGCGCCGCAGGTGCCCGGGCAGGGGTCCTGACACTTCGACCGGATGCAGCTCAAAGTGGGAGTGCAATCCGTGTCGATTACGCATTCCGGTCGGCAGCCTTCGTAAGGATTTCCGATATAATCAGGAAGGCAAGAACAGGAGCCGACGCCGTTCTGTTCTTTGCAGATCGCGTTGAAGCCGCAGGGGGACGGTTTGCAGGGGTTCAGGAAGACTGGTACAGCTGAATTTGAAATGGGAGACTTGATAATTTAAATATTTTGTTATAAGACTCTATTCGAGAAGATAAGAGTACGGATTGAAAAGGTTTCGAGTGAAACAGTTATGGAGAACCGAAAGAAAGTCATTAAAGTTGGCGGTATCGGTTTTTGTTCTGAAGAATTATATCGGTTGTATATCAGAATTATCTATATGAGAATTCTATATCAAAATTCTATATCAGAATTCTATATCAGAATTATCTATATAAGAATTCTATATAAAAATGATCTATATGATAATTCTATATCAGAATTATCTATATAAGAATTCTATATCAGGATAATCTATATCAAAATTCCATATCAGAGACATATCGGTACCGAAGAACCAGAACCGAAATCGTTACAACTTAGAACCGACACACCTAACAACAGTAACAACTCTATTCCAGTTTCCTGCACTGTTTCAAAACTCAATACAACTCTTTTCAACCCTTATCTAGAAATTTGAAATCTGGTGAAATCATTGGCCACAGTATCATCTCCACCGAACGAAAACAAAGTGCTTCCAGATTCTTACGTGGCTTAGGATTGCACTGAGTGAAAGGATCACCGGTGAAGTCCTCAGGGCACACGCACATGGGCGTGTGGCTGACAACGCGACAGTCAGCGTTGACAGCGCAAGAACCGGGACAAGGATCTCTACACTTCTGGTTCACGCAGGCCATGTGACTAGGACATTCGCTGTTGCTGATGCACTCCGGCTTGCAGTTCGGAGGGATTCCCATGAATTCCGGTAGACAAGAGCAAGATGGCGCGTCGTTCACGACTCGGCATTGGGCGTTGGGACCACACGGGGAAGGTTCACAGGGGTTCACAATGGGAACGTCGTTCACTAAAAATGTACAAGTGTCTTTACATAATTCATCGAAATTTTGTATAAAGGAATTAACCGTACGAGTCCCACAGCGAGACTTTGCTGCCCAGAATTCACTTCAAAAAGACCCAAATTTAAACCCTTCGGATAATTGAGGTATTCGAATTTTACCGATGCTCGTTCTAGCGTCTTCTCATTTGTAAAAATCAAATCTGGTGTTCTCATTCTTTTAGTTCCCATTTAATGCACCGAAAACATGAGCATCTCCTCTGTAATATATCTTGTCTCTAGTTTGCATTACTTTCAATCATTTCAGATAATAAAAGGCAGATAAAGCTATGTAATACTATCTTTTTAGTTCACATTATTTTCCATCGTTTTGGATAATTCTCATTTAAATGCACCGAAAACATGAGCATCACCTCTGTAATATATCTTGTCTCTAATTTGCATTACTTTCAATCATTTTAGATAATAAAAGGCAGATAAAGCTATGTAACACTATCTTTCTAGTTCACATTATTTTCCATCCTTTCGAATAATAAAAGGGTTATCCTGCTACATAAGATTTCTCTGTGCAAGCTAATCCATCTGTCTCTGTTTGATAAAGTTGACTTCGAATTTTCTGGGACTCGAACAGTTGAGGATCGAAGGAGATCTTACGTTGCGGGGTGCATCGAACGAATGGATCACCGGTCAATCCCGGCGAGCAGCTGCACACGGGGTTGTGATTAACCACGTGACAGACTGCCCTAAGGCCGCAGGAGCCGGGACACGGGTTTATGCACTTCTGATTGCTGCAAGCCTCGGTCAAAGGGCAATCCGAGCTCACGGTGCATTCAGGCCTGCAAGCAGGCGGCAAGCCCACGAATCCTGCTACGCAGGTGCAGACCGCCTGCTCGTTCACCTCTCGGCAAACGCTGTTGGGACCACAGGGCGACGGCGAACAGGGGTTCCTCTGTATGGGATCTGTGTTTCGATGGGAAGGACATTTAGAAATCTAATTCCATTCGATCGGTCTTCCAATAAGAACTTTAGAATATCTTCCCCGAGGAGGATGCATCTTAACACGTTGAATGCCATGGGTCATCGGTGACCCAGCAACCGAATCGGATTATTATAGTTCACTCAATTAAACGATGATCATTTGATCATTTCTATATTCTAAGTTAACGTGACATTCAGCTGAACGTGCAATAACGATAATGCAATCGAATGGTTCAAGATTCGATTTTTTCCATTTCATGTATTTTGCTCTATGAAATCGCGGCATTCAACGTGTTAGATTCTTGTGTATATAGCAGACATCTAGCTTAACTCTCTGTGTTTCTTAAATCTGGCAAGGTATTTAATCTATTCGAGATTTTTAGCGAAAGCAAATCGTTCACTTTGTTTACTACGAAGTAACCGTCTCTCAAAGTGTATTTCAAAATATTAGGAATGATACAGAATTATCGACAAGAAAATACCGAAGGTGTGCAGAGTCAACGCAAGGTATTACCAGATGGGTCGAAATGATTCCTGAACTCTGTACTGTTGAAAAAGTAACTTATACTTTGAGAGGTTACTAAAGAAATTGCAGATCAATTGAAATTTCAATGGATGCACTCTTCGAGTTCCTACAGGATTTCAGAAAATTAAGTAGTTAGCCAAATGGCTGATGCTATGTGTACTTTTAAAGAAACTAAAATTTCCCAGCGGGACATTTCGATAGAAGAAAGGATATTCTGAAGCTCGTATTGGAGAACTCGTTAGATCGCTGAAAGAAACTGGCAACAGGTTGTACCTCGGGTCACGGAACACTGAACGAAAGCGTTCCCTTCCATCCCGTTAGGACAGCTGCACATGGGCACGTGATTGAACACGAGGCACTGCGCGTTCCTGCCGCAGGTGCCTGGGCAAGGATCCACGCACTTGTTCCTTACGCAGGCACGATCCTGCGGGCAATCAGTGTTCAACACGCACTCCGGCCGGCAGCCCACATAGGGATCGCCCTGGTACTCCGGCAAACACGTGCACACGCCGTTATCGCAACGTGTGTTGGCTCCGCAGGGTGAAGACGCGCAGGGATCGGTGATAACAGGTTCAGCTGTGGAACAAAGGACCCTCTAGCTTCTATACAAATTGCTTGACACTAGAACTACCTGGTCAAATTTCAGAATTCTCTTACTTCAATGATTCATACCGTGGAAATGTCAAATACGCGAGATCATTCGATAAATCAATAGTTTTACTATGCAGTGAGTATCTGTAGAAATTAAATGAAACTTATTGTTCCGGTTGTGAGATATAACTAACCACGTATCAATCATATAATAATCGGTAGTTCCAGTGTTAACGCTTTGAGTGCCGCCTTTAGAAACGAGCTTCGTACTCAGGCAAGTACATACATTAAAACGAAAAGATTTCTACCTGAAAATCGAAAACATTAACGCGTAGAGAAGCTTCGCTTCCGAGTGACACATATCTGTCAACGATAGAATTTTTAAGAATTTTCTAATTTAAAATCAATGACTTATTCCTCAATCTAATACTGTGTTCTCCATAATATGTTTCTGTCAACGTAACGGGTGGGAAAGTGAAGACATTCATTTTCAAGATTTTACGCTTAGCACTAAAAGGGTGAAAGGTTCTGGAGATGGTCTTACGTGGTTCAATGGGAGCGAGGTAACAGTTGTTGAAGGGGTCACCCGTGTATCCTTGGGGACAAGTGCACACGGGGACGTGGTTGTAGACCGTGCAAAGGGACGTGACGCCGCACGACCCTTGGCAAGGGTCCCTGCACTTCTCGCCGGTGCAAGCGAGGTTCATAGAGCAGTCGGAGTTCACGCGACACTCCGGCCGACAGTTCGGGGGGGATCCGATGTATCTGGGTGAACAGGAGCAAGACGCCGTGCCGCCGATGTTCCTGCATTCCGCGTACAGGCCGCAGGGGGAGGGCACGCAGGGGTCAATCGGGGCTAGGGCGTTGTCGTTCGGGGACGGCTCTGCAATTAATTCGTGGTACGGTGATGCCTGCTTAAATTTCACTGAACTCCGGAGCCAATAGTGAGAATCTCGCCTGTAGCATTGCGACTTTCTAACAATCGACTCGAGATTAGATGAAACGAGAAAAAGAAACAAATTTCAGAAGACCCGAAAGGAAATCTCATCGTCGATCAGTTTTACCTTAAATTTCTGTAACAACAATGGATACTGGAGATTCTGATTAAAATGAGACCGAACATTCGTGTACTTCACTTAGTATTTATGTTAAACAGGTGAAATTAGCTCTTGTTTGGGCTCGTTTTAATTAGGATCTTAACTATCCATTGACGCTCAGTTGCAAAGATCAGAGGGAAATGACTGAGAATGAAATGTTTCTTACTGGATCTTCACTTTTCATTTCAAATTTCCTTTTCGTCGTCCATTCTCTACTCTTGTTTCACTGAAATTTAAACGAGCGTCACTGTGTTAGCTTCACAATGATGAAGGGATGAAACGATCACAGTGAATTTCATTGAACGCCTCGAACGTTCAACGAATTTTCAACGGGAACTATGATCGACGATACCGATGAAGACCTTCGAGCCTCGAAGTCGATGTGGCGAAGACGAGAAATGGGTGAAACGAACGAAAACATCCGCAGAAAGGTTCTTACGTGGAGCAGGGAAGCATTTGGTGAACGGGTCGCCGGTGTATCCGTTGTTGCAGGTGCAAATGGGACTGTGGTTGATCACCCTGCACTGAGTGTTGATGCCGCAGGAGTTCGCGCACGGGGTCGTGCACTTTTGGTTGACGCACGCGAGCTCCAGGGGACAGTCGTTGTTCACCACGCACTCGGGTCGGCAGTTCGGCGGGTTTCCCATGAAATTCGGGAGGCAGGTGCATACTGCGTGGTCGTCCACGTTTCGACATTTACTGTTGGGCCCGCAGGGGGACGGGTTACACGGGTCAACGGGGGTCACTGTATGGGGGTAAAATTGTATTAGAGGACCTGCGAATGAACAGGTCTGCACAAATCGCGTTTCGTTCTATCTAAGTGCCTTTCTTCATGCTTTTGATCCAGGGCTTCTCAAATTATGAGTTGGGTAATTACACTCAGGGCTTGTAGAAATATTGGGAGTACTAAAAAATTCCTGGACGCGAATCGAGCAAAAATTAATTCGAAACCAACTTAAGCGGAATTATTCGTTTAAAATTATACAGTTACTGTCGAATCAATTTTCTTTGATTTGCTATCAAACGTTTTAACTCCCTCCTGTGAATTTTTTCGCGACTACTTTACTGCTAATAAGTTAGTAAGGAAAAGAATGTTACTCATTCGGTTTACTTTAAAGGTGACTCACCACCTGATTATATAGTAAAACTATAAAATTTGATATTTAATATTCCACCTTATCAATTTGAGAAATATTGAAATAAAATAGCTTTGTTCCTCAATGTGTAATTTCTCTACGAGTTAGTTCACAAAGTATCGCTTTTATTTCATCAGAGAAATTTCAAAGGGTTAAAGTCCGGCAATAAACAAGTAACATTTCGTTCATACGCGAAATAAATATGTCGAATTCAATTTAAAATTTCCATCACGAATCGGACACGATAATATAGATTGCTACACTGTATCCATGGTTGGTCAAGTGGAGAAGTTTGAGAAGCCCTGTAATCTATACTACTGGTGCAGTGTCTAGTGGTTCTAGATTCTAGAATATTCTACCTATCTAGGGTGCCGAGTGAATTCGTACGAAAGTGAGGCTTACAATCGATTGGGACCAGGGAACAGTAGGTGAAAGGGTTGCCAGTGTATCCAGGGTTACAAGAACAGACAGGCACGTGATTGATCGTTTCGCAGCGGGCCTGCAGCCCGCAGGTGCCCGAGCAAGGGTCGCGGCATTTCACGCCCATGCACGCCATCGTCTTGGCGCAATCGGAATTTTGCGTGCACTCGGGCCTGCATCTTTCGTAGGGGTCGCCAATGAAGTCTGGCGGGCAGGAGCAGAGGCCGACGCCGTTGTTCTCGCGGCAGATCGCGTTGATGCCGCACGGGGAGGGCCTGCAGGGGTTCCTAAGGTCTGGGCGTTCATCTGATGGAAAGAGAAAGACTGTCGCTTAAGAATGATACGGTCATGCAGCTCGGGTATGGTCGGTCAAAGCTCGTGCGATGCCATGAGCCGCTCCGCTCGGGGAGCGGGCAAAGTTCAGCTTCGTGCGGTGACGAATGATTCAAGCGGAGGCTGATCCTTGCTACTCTGATCCTTCAGCAGCGCGTTCCTCTCGGTTTTCGTACAGGCTTATGATACTCGTTCTCGCGGGTGTACATGGCGTTGAATGGTTAGGGTGTTTCATGGTGAGGTGCGTGTTTCATGGGGCAACTACGTTGCGCAGCGGCAGCGTTATTTGCATGTCGCTTTCGGGTGGTTTAGATCTCGCTAGGGGTTGTTATGGTCGGGACTCACTTCTCAATGCTCAAGCGTGTTTCGGGAGTCAGGGATGTTCCTTTAAGCGTGGTTTCAATCTGTGGTGTCAGGGATTAATCTCTTTCGCCTGGGGTTCTTGAGGGTGTCGCTCTGAGGGACGCAGGGCTGGGTGTTTCTAAGACTATTTAGCAGACGCCAATTGCGCCCGGCGTCTCCGGACTCTGTCAGTGTGTCAAGCACTATGGTTGGGTATGATCGATGCGTGCGGTATTCTCTGTATGGGGGTGTATCTGAATGTTTCTGGGAGATGAGTGCAATTAAGAGCCTATTACTCCATAGGCCCCGCCACCATTGTGTCTCTTAATGTAGGGTTACGTCGGCAATGGTTACGATCGGGGTGGTACGCATACATGGGTGAAGGCGTGCTCGTTTCGATGGGTTCGTTAATCGCAGGGGTTGGGGGGATGATTCGTTATGGCCGACACTTCATTCGTACATGACTGGGTGTTGTAATTCTCAAGGCCCCGCCACCATGGCGACGCTGGGCTCTGTTAGGGGGGCCTCTCGTGTTACTTCGGTCTCCTCGGGGGACGTAATCTTCTATTGTTAGAGAGAAGGTGAGCGATGACGGTTAATAGAACAGCGGGGCAAAGCACTTACCTGCGTCGCCCGCATGCGTGTGGCGATTGTTTGCGGCGAGAAATGAAATTAAGGAGAAAGACAAACGACAGCAATTCTGTTGTGGCGCACTCACCCTTGGCGACCGGCTCGCAAACGCTGAACGGATTCCCGGTGTAACCCTCGGCACAAGCGCACACCGCGTGATGGTTCACTACCGAACACTGAGCGTTCGAACCGCACAAACCGACACACGGATCGCGACACTTTTGCTGCATGCACGCCAAATGCGGCGGACACTCCGGATTGATCGTGCACTCCGGCCTGCAGTTTGGCGGGACACCGATGTAATTCTGCACGCACGAGCAGACTGGACCGGCGTCTCTCACTTGGCACTCCGCATTTGGTCCGCAGGGCGACGGCTGGCAAGGGTTCACGGGCTTCGGTGGTTCTCCTGGGATAAAGGAATGGAATGTTAATAGTCTTCTGTTGATACCTTCTCTTAGGCGCAAAAAGGAGTATTGACAGTACTCACTGGGCATCGGGTAACACCTGGTGAACGGATCTCCTGTGTGTCCTTCGTAGCAGATGCATATTGGATTGTGATTTACCACTTGGCACTTAGAGTTCTGGCCGCAGGTGCCTGGACACGGGTCCTGACACTTGTTATTGAGGCAGGCTTGAGTCAGAGGACAATCTGCGCTGACTACACACTCTGGTCTGCAGGCAGGCGGGCTGCCTATCAGTCCTGGTTGACACGAGCAGACCGCGTGATCCTTCACCACTTTGCAAATGCTGTTTGCTCCGCAAGGGGATGGGGTGCACGGTTGTTTTCTGGGTTCTTGAAAGTTCAAAGAGTTCGAGTTAAGTACTGATAGAAGTAGCAGTGTGGCCTGGAAATTGATAAGATGGACCTACCTTCGAGTAGATGTGTTCGACACAGAGTAAATGGATCCCCGGTTGTGCCAGGTGGACAACTGCACATTGGTATGTGATTGACTACGTCGCAACGTGCACCTGTGCCACACGTGCCGATGCAAGGATCGACGCAGTAATGATTGGCGCACGCCTTCACGCGAGAACAGTCGGAATTCATGGTGCACTCCGGTCGACAGTACGAGTAAGGGTCACCGAAGTAATTCTGGAGACACTTGCAGTTACCCTCGTCGCATTCTGCGTTTGGTCCGCATGGAGATGGATTACATAGATCTTCAGGTTGCTTAGGTTGCTCTGTGGAGGATGAAAAGATTAATTACAATTCATCATGATCAACGTTTCAAGAGATTTCAAAAATTCCTACCTATTATCTGTGTACACAGAGTGAAAGGATCGCCGGTGTATCCTGATTGGCAGAGACAAACGGGTATGTGATTTTGTACTCGGCAATCTGCACTCTGACCACAGGACCCGGCGCAAGGATCTCGACACTTCTCGGAAATGCAAGCTTCATTCGATGGACAATCTGTGTTGACTACGCACTCTGGTCGACAATTTGGTGGTAGTCCTATGTAATTTTTCAGACACGAACAGGCAGCCTGATCATCGTTTGCTCTGCATTCTGCGTAGAGGCCGCATGGACTTGGCGTGCATGGATCACCGATAGGTGGAACTGGAGTAACTGGAGAAAAAATGGACGTTGAACAGTTTTAAATGACACTGCACTTCGTTTAATTCAACTATCAAAGATGGTGTAATAGTGTGCGAGAATAATTACCTGTCTGAGTGAAGCATCTAGAGAACGGATCTCCTGTGGTTCCCTGTGGACAGCTGCACAACGGGTTATGATTGATCACACGACAATTGGCTCCCACTCCACAGGTTCCTGGACAAGGATCAGTACACTTGTGCTTGTAGCATGCTCTGTTCTGTGGACACTCTGAGTTGACAACGCATTCAGGTCTGCAGTTTGGAGGTGTGCCGATGAAGGTTTCCTGACAAGTGCACACAGCCTGCTCGTTCACAGCGCGACACAAGCTGTTCGGTCCGCATGGCGATGGTACGCATGGGTCTATCACAGTAGGCTCTGTGCTTGTAACTACTGGCAGATTGCAAATGACGAATGGATCTCCCACGTAACCAGGTTGACAAGTACAAGTTGGAATATGGTTGATGACTGAACACTGGGCTCTGACACCACATATTCCTGGACAAGGATCCTCGCACTTGTTGCGGACGCAGGCCTTATTAGTTGGACAGTCAGAGCTGAGGATACACTCTGGTTGACATCCCTCGTAAGGGTTGCCATGATAGTCGTCGATACATATGCAAGCTCCAACGTTGTCGCGTTGCTGGCAGACAGCATTGGGACCACAGGGAGAGGGTTCGCATGGATTGATAGCTTCCTCTGTATAATAAAGATGCGTTATGTATATACATTAAAAAATATGTGCTTCGTTAACAAAGAGACAATGTCAAATGAACGCACCTTCCAGTTCAACGCATTGAATGAACGGATTTCCTGTGAAACCATCGGTACACGAACAGACGACTGCGTGATTAACGACAATGCATTTCGCATTCTCTGCGCAGGATCCGGGACAGGGGTCTGTGCACTTTGAATTGATGCAGGCTTTGTCAGTGGGACAGTCAGGGTTGATCAGACATTCTGGACGACAAGATGGTGGAGTTCCTATGTACGTAGGTAGACAAGAGCAGGATGGATAGCCGTTCACGTTTTGACACTGGGCATTTGGTCCGCAGGGCGATGGACTGCAAGGATCGCCAGTGTCTTTGACTTCCGGTGTAGCTAAAGAAATTGGGTTATTATTAGTATTTTATTTTGTAGTGTATCGTAGAAGTACATGACAACGTTAGATTCTCTACTTTGCATGTCGTAACAACTCTTGAAAGGATCTCCAGTCTGCCCAGGAAGACAACTGCAGATTGGCGAATGGTTGATCACTTCGCATCTTGCGTTCAGACCACAAGAGCCCAAACAAGGATCAGTGCACTTCTTGTTCACGCAGGCTCGAGTCGGTGGACACTCTGAGCTAACGACACACTCCGGTCTACAGGAAGGAGGAGATCCAAGGTATCCTTGTAAACAAGAGCAAACAGCGTGGTTTTCTTTGTTACGGCACTGGCTGTTTGGTCCACAGGGTGATGGTGAACATGGATCTGATGTCGTTGGAACTGTAATATATTTCATGGTTTAAGATGTCGAATCGTTTAAAGTAATCTTTTCTGCTATGTAAAGTCTATTCTTACCATGAGGTTGAATGCGACAGCTGACAAACGGATCTCCAATATAACCAGGTGGGCAAGAGCAGCTAGGTATGTGGTTCACTATATCGCACACAGCATTTTGTCCACATGCTCCAGGACAAGGATCCTTGCACTTATTTCTGAGACAGGTCCTGTCACGAGGACACTCCAAATTAAGAACACATTCTGGACGACAGGCTTCGTAAGGATTTCCTATATACTCTGGAAGACACTCGCAGTCGCCATTTGTACATAAGGCGTTGGGTCCGCAGGGAGATGGGCTACAAGGATCACTTACTGGTGGCAGTGTGGCTGGAGACGAAATTATTATTATGTGAATGTGAATTAAAAAATAAACAGGATGCAATACTTGACGGACTTAAAAATTTAAAGCGATCTTACTTGGAGGGAGGACTATACACTGCGTGAATGGATCACCAGTGAACCCTTCCATACAAGTGCAAACAGGTATGTGATTCAGGACATGGCACTGAGCATTGACACCGCAGGAGCCTACACAAGGATCTTGACACTTCTGATTAACACAGGCGAGATGACTTTTGCATTCCGAGCTTAGAATACACTCTGGTCGACATTCCGGAGGGACTCCAATATAATTTGGTAAACAGGAACATGCTGGATTTCCAGATATAAGCTGGCACAGAGAATTTGGTCCGCAAGGTGTAGGTGTGCAAGATGGCGGCCGTTCCGTGGATGTGCTAGCATTGAAAGCTAAGAAGGAGAATTATAATTAAACTTATATGATCTTATAATAGATGTATACATTGAAATTTAAGTTAATTTTACCGATGAAGGAACACTGAGTGAAAGGGTCACCAGTGAACCCAACAGGACAGGAACAAATCGGATTATGATTTTTAGTGGTACACTGAGCCCTTAATCCGCAAGTGTTAGGACAAGGGTCTGTGCATTTCTTGTTCAAACACGCCAAGTGAGGTGGACACTCCGCATTCACGACGCACTCTGGCCTACAATTTGGTGAAATTCCACGGTATTCTGGAAGGCACGTGCATACAGCTTGCCCATTTATTTCTCGGCATTTGCTGTTGGGTCCGCAGGGTGAAGGCGAGCATGGATCTAACGGTGGACCTCCTAAAGTTACATTTTTAAAAGTAAATATTTGAGATGCGCAACTGAATATTCAGTTAGGTAACCTAGTTTCCAAACTCACTCATAATTTCTTTAAGTTCACAAGCGAAGTATGGATCTCCTGTGTATCCAGGAGGACAAGTGCACACAGGAACGTGTTGCTGAACATTGCAAATGGACAAAGTGCCACAAGTGCTTGGACAAGGATCGGTACATTTGAATCCAATGCATGCCAATTGCGGAGCACAGTCATTATTCGATTCACATTCTCTGTGGCATCCCTTCTCATTGTCGTAAGGGTCTCCAATGAGATCTGATGGGCAGACACAAGCTCCCGCGCCGTTCCTCTCGCGACACTGAGCATTTGGACCACAAGGATTCGGTGAACATGGATTAGGTACACTCATATCCGTTGCTGAAATACCAAAGACATTAGTAACGAGACATTCAAGATAACCTTTACCGATACGAATGAAACATTTACTTGGTGTTGGTGCAAGTACGCATCGAACGCTGGCATCACCCTCGTATCCCTCTGGACAAGTGCAAATAGGAAGATGATTTTGAACCGTACACCTAGCGAGCTCTCCACATGCTCCAGGACATGGATTCTTACACCTCTGATTTATGCAAGCCGCCGAGTGGAAGCATTCAGAATCATCTGTGCACTCGGGTCTGCAATTTGGCGAACGCCCGATGAAGTTCATCAGACAAGAGCAAGCAGGCTGAGAACCAATTACTCTGCACTGAGAATTTGGCCCGCAAGGATTGGGCGAGCATGGATTTCCAGCGCCTTTAGATGGTACATCGGACATATTGAATCTCGTGCACTGAATCAGTGGATTTCCTGTATATCCAGCAGCACACGTGCAGATAGGATTATGGTTCACAGTTAGACACTTGGTGTTCAGTCCGCAAGATCCCGGACAAGGATCAGCGCATTTGTTCTCGATGCATGCTTTGTTCTGAGAACACTCGGAACTGACTGTACATTCTGGACGACAAGTGGGTGGTATTCCAATGAAGCCTGGTTGGCAGAGGCATATCGCGTGTCCGTTATGAACGCGACAGTTGCTGTTGGGTCCACAAGGCGAAGGTTCGCAAGGATTCTCTGGTACCGGTTGCGGCGTATCTTCCAATTTGATACACAAGTTGAACGGATCTCCGGTGTACCCAGGCAAACAGGAACAAGATGGAGCATGATTCACCACTCTACAAGTGGCTCCTTCGCCACACGTACCAGGACAAGGGTTGACGCATTTGTTGTGCAGACAAGCCTTGTCACGATCACAATCGGTGTTCTTGACACATTCAGGTCTGCAGCCCGTGTACGGATCTCCGATATACTCTGGCAAACATGTGCAGGATCCTACACCGTTCCTCTCGTTGCAAACAGCATTTGCACCGCAAGGAGATGGGTTGCATGGGGTGCGAGGCTGTTCTGTCGTGGTGGGTACTGCAAAAGGTTGTAATAAAGTGTGTAATGAAGGTTCGCAACTTGAACAAGGGATTATCCATGAACTTTGAAGAGATTAAACACGAGCAATACCTTCGATTATCGGAGAACATTCGGTGAACGGATCTCCAGTGTATCCAGCATTACAGATACAAAGAGGGTTATGTTTTACAACGTTGCAGTAAGTGTTGACACCGCATGAACCTGGGCAAGGATCGACACACTGCTCGTTCTGGCAAGCTAGATTTCCAGGACAGCCTTCGTCGATGACGCATTCCGGACGACAGTTGGGAGCTCTGCCGACGTAATTAGGCAGACACGAACAGGCAGGGAAACCGTCTATCACGCGGCACTGTGAATTTGGTCCGCAAGGCGATGGAAGACACGGATTGCCGCTTGGTTCCGGACCGGGTACTTTGGCTTCAGCTTGAAAATGATACCAATGATTATGTTAAAAATATACTACCTACAGAGGACAATAAACTATTCAAATCTGAACCTTACGTTCTTTAACGCATCCGAAGAATGGATCACCAGTGTATCCAGAAGAGCAACTGCAAACTGGGTTATGATTGATGACCTGACAGTCAGCGTTCTGGCCGCAAGTGCCTACGCACGGATCTCCACACTTCTGATGGATGCACGCTGTATTCTGAGTGCAATCTGTGCTAACCACACACTCTGGACGACACTGTGGCGGACTGCCAACGTAATTTGGTTGACAAGAACAAACCGCGTGGTTATCGATCACTCGACAATTGCTGTACGGCCCGCAAGGGGATGGTTGGCATGGATCACCCGGTATTGGTGTAACTGCAATCGAATCAAAAACATTTATACAAGAACGACGAAGAAGGAAGTTAAGAAAATTCATGAAACGCAAACTTACCAGGTGACAAATGACAGGATTTTAATGGATCACCAGTATAATCGGATAGACAACTGCACGAAGGCTGATGATTGATGACTTGGCACTGAGCGTTCAAACCACAGGCTCCTAAGCACGGATCCTTGCATTTGTTGTTTATACAAGCCTTCGCCTGCACGCAGTCAGAGTTCTGAACACATTCGGGTCTGCATCCTGCGTAAGGATCTCCGGTGTAGTCAGGCAAACAGGCACAGGAGCCAACTCCGTTCCTTTCTTTGCACACCGCATTCGCACCGCAGGGCGATGGATCACAAGGCAGTGGTACGGGATAAGAAACTGAGAAATATATTAATATATAATACACACAGTAAACTAAAATCAATCGCTCAGATCAATCTGTAAAATACCTTTACTGCATCCAGAGAAAGGATCCCCTTCATAGCCGTCATAACACTGGCACATAGGCCGGTGGTTCTGGACAGTGCAATTTGTGTTAAATCCACAGGACCCAGCGCAAGGATCCACACACTTCTTTTGGACACAAGCCAGATAATTCGGGCAATCCTGATGAATCAAACACTCTGGCCTGCAGTTCGGTGGTGCTCCAAGCATTCCGCTGACGCACGTGCAAACCGGATGATTCTCTTGGACACGACAATCTGCGTTTGGTCCGCAAGGAGAAGGCACGCAAGGATTCTTGGGTCCTGGCGTAGGCAGTGGTACAACTACCAAGAAAACAACAGCTTGAGTATTCAGGTACATAGACACAAGTGTGAAATGAAAGTACAAGAAATTGTGTATCACCTTCTTTAACGCATTGGGTGAACGGATCTCCAGTGAACTCCGGAGGACAGCTGCAAATAGGATTGTGACCGACAACTTGACAAAGAGCGTTCTGTCCGCACAAGCCAGGACAAGGATCGCTGCACTTTTGAGCAATGCAAGCCAAGTGTACAGGGCAGTCTGAGCTAACTAGACACTCTGGCCGGCAAGATGGAGGCGTGCCGTGGTATCCTGGGCTGCACGAGCAGACAGCGCGGTCCTTCATCACGCGACAGATGCTGTGTGGCCCACATTGCGATGGCATGCAAGGATTTTGCGTCGGAGGAGCTAAGGGATTCAATTATACAATTAATTCTCGCCCCAGGAATACACATCTATGAATAAAACTGACTTAACCAGAACACTCACGTGATTTCTCAATCTTACAAGAACCAAATGGATCACCGGTGTATCCAGGCAGGCAAGAGCAAACTGGAACGTGATCGTCTACCTCGCATCTCGCGTTAGCACCGCACACACCTGGACAGGGATCCCTACAGTGCTGATTGAAACACGCCAAATGAGACTCGCAGTCCTGATTCACAATGCACTCTGCTTCGCAGCCGTCCATGTATGGGTTGCCAATGTACGGCGGAACACATTCGCATCTGGCGATACCAGTCGCGTTGATGCAGATTGCGTTCTTACCGCAAGGAATCAGTAAACATGGATCAGGAACGTTGACCGGTAGCGCTGTGGAAAGGTTAATAATTCCATAAGTTGTCTCTAACCAATGGACAATCAATGTAAGCAAATGGAACAGATATTCGAAGGCAACTCACATGCACAGCTTTGATAAGGATTTCCAACAGTGTGCTCAGGACAGTAACAAGGTGGTATTCTATTCGCGTCACATCTTGCGCCAAGCCCACAAGGATTAGGTTCACATTGGTCTGACTTTGGCACGCATCCTCTGATGGTGTTGGGACTTTCAATGTACCCAGGCAAGCACGTGCACTTGGAAAGTCCGCTGGAAAGGATAGTGCACTGAGTGTTGGGTCCACAAGGTGAAGGCTCGCAGGGATTGCTGGGTAGCACGCATGGAGATTCAGGAGGAGATCCCTCATATCCTGGCAGGCAGAAACACCTGACCTGCCCTGCCACCACGCGGCAACCAGAGTTTATTCCGCATGGATTGCCGTGGCACATGTCACCGTCTGGAACTGAATGATCATTGCCATTGAAAGCTAACGTTCTCTAATCTTCAGAAGTGAAATAACGATTCAACTCTTGTACCTCAAATCCGCAAAATAATTAAGCCACTTACTGCACTGTTCGAACGGATTTCCAGTCAAGCCTTTTGGACAGAAGCACACCGGATTGCCATTGTCATTCTCGCACATCGCGTCCAAGCCACAAGGATTCGGAACGCAAGGATCTGAGGATATTGTTGTGCAACCTAGCAAAGGATTACCCTCGTAACCTGGCAAGCATTTGCATTGTGGTTGATGGTTCACTGGCAAACAGCTAGCGTTCTCTCCGCAGTCACTTTCAAGGCAAGGATCAATGCACAGTCTGTTTTGGCGGTCGCAATACTTGCTCGGTGGACAGTCATCGTTGTAGTGGCAGATATTCTTGCCACTCTCATCTACAAAGAAAAATAATGATTGTTTACAACCCAAATAAATCCAAGTAAATACCTTCACTTCCATACTGTAATCAATATATGAAGAAACCGAAGAAATACAAATTTTTAATATACAATTAATTACGATTATGTATACAAATATTTACAAGGCCACAATTTTGACAAAGATTACATATTAACACGTTGAATGCCATGGAGGTCACCGATGACCTCAAATCAAATTACTATAGTATATTATAAACAATGCTTATAATATGTGGCGACATTGAGTAAGATCAGCAATAATAATAGCAATTCAATCAAATGGTTCAATATTATATTCTTCTCATTTTGCGCATTTTCCTCTATGAAATCGTGCGGCGTTCAACGCGTTAACCATCAAATACTAAATTCTGTGCATTCGGAAGTCATCGTATCAATGGAATAATTACCAAGAGCACAATAGAGGAATCCGTTCCCGTGATAGCCCTCGTTGCAGCTGCACTCGGCCCGATGGTTCGAGTTCACGCAGACCGCGTTCTTGACGCACGGGTTCCGGTGGAGGCAGGGTTCCTGGCAAGTGGCCGCGATGCACGCCGTGGTCAACGGGCAATCTTTGTCGCTAGTGCAACCCGCTAAAGAAAGATTGAGGAAGCCCGTATAGCCCCGAGAAAAGTGTGCACAGGTAGGAAACAAGAAAAGAGTCGCGGGTTGCGTGAGTTTGCGTGCGAAGACGCTGCTCAGGCGGATCAGCTTGTATGAAACAACGGTCGGTGCGCGACGATTCACATCCGCGACGAGGGATTCGACAACTAAACGCAACTAATACGCTAAGGAACTTGCGAGAGAGAAAATCTATCATGAACATTCGAGGGTTCGAGGCGACTATTGACAGCTAACATCCAAGACTGAAGGATCGAAAGTAAAAATCGTGTAGGATAGACAGTTCGAGTGCGCTAAAGTAAAATCAAAATTCCAACAAATCACACTTGTAGATGCGCGCAACATATGTACAGTATGTATGTACATATTTACAAATTGAATCGACCGTGCGCTGTAAAGAGAGAAACGGACAAGTGGAGGATTCGAGCGTTCGTTCTTGTACGAACCTTTCACGCATGTGTTGGACGCCGGATCGCACTGCATGCCGGGTGGACAATAAGGACAACTCGTATCGTTCAGTAGATCTGAAAATTTTGGTGAACGTTCAATCGAGTTCGTCGTGCAGGCATTGATGAGTAAGGTTTCAATTGATATTCTACCTTTTACACAGACTGGTCTGTGATCCTGAACGTGGCAAACTTCGACGAAGTCGCAGGGGTTCTCCACGGTGCAAGGGTTCAAGCACTGTTGGTTGATGCAGGCCAGTTGAGAGAGACAGTCGTCGTGGGTTCTGCACTTGGTATCTGGTAAAAGAAGAGAATATTAAGACCTCGAAATAACGATCCTTCGTTTCGTAACGCTACAAACTATTCACGAGTTCGTATAATCGTTTATTCGAATAGGATTTATCCAATGATTCCTCTAAATCACTATGACACATGTTCGAACAAATATCTTTTTTTTAAAAAAAAAAGAAAGTGCGTAATACTAAACACAGAAAACACATTAATCTAATTCCTAAAACATATAATGGTTTTCGTGTTACTTGTGTAAAAGCCCAGAAGTAGTCGTTAGTGCGTTCACTTTGGAAGGAAACGATTAGCTGCGTCGCTCTAGATTCTTTGCGTTTAAGATTGAAATGAAGATAAGGGTATCCTTGGCAGCTGATAATTTCCTTCGCGAGCAGACGTCACAGAAGAATTACAATTAATTGTTATGTATAGATAAGCGAGAAGAGTTCGTGCAGAGGCACATTAATGTACAGCATGCAAAGAGCGCTAATGCAGCAGGTCCATGTCAGCGCTGGATTGCAGCAGTGCGTTGTAATTCTACGTCAGGTATACTATTCGTGTGGGATGTTCACCCGCTTGTGTTCCCGGGATGATCCCATGATCGAGACCGAACAACTCGAAGGGTCTGTGGTACAAGCAACAACTCTCCAGAATTGGTTGCCACCAATTTTCATCTGGATACGACGAAGACACACTAGAGACACGTTTCCGTGGAGACACAATTTTGGTGAACACGAGAACATTTATAAGACTCCCGACAAGAATGATCTTTACCTGGGAGAACGTTACAATTAGGTGTACTCTGGTCGACTGTTAGGTTGAAGCACACGGGCCGATCACTCGGTACGCCGCATTTAGACTTATCTGAGCATGAAGCGTTGCTTTTACAAGAATTCGGGCACGAGCCATTCACGCAAGTTTCGCATTCTAAAATGGGCTCTGTTGTTTCAGGTTGTTCTGTGAAGTATTGTTGGATTGTTGAAGATTCTTCGGTAGAGTGCTGTTCAGTTGATATAGTGTGTTCTGTGGTGTATTCTTTGGTTGTTGAGACTTGTTCTGTAGAGTGTAATTCAGTTGTAGGTGCCTCTGTAATGACTTGCTCGGAAGTTGATGATTCTGTGGTAAACTGTGTAGTTGGTGAAAAATCAACAGTGGACTGCTGCTCAGTTGTAGTGGATTGTCCTTCGGTTGTTAAGTGTGTAATGTACTGTGCAGTTGTTGTATGTTGTTCTGTGGTACACTGTTCAGTTGTACTATATTGTTCTGTAGTGTACTGTTCAGTTGTTGAATGTTGTTTAGGTGTACTATATTGTTCTGTAGTGTAATGTTCAGTGGTTGAATGTTGTTCAGGTGTACTATATTGTTCTGTAGTGTAATGTTCAGTTGATGAATGTTGTTCAGGCGTACTATATTGTTCTGTAGTGTGCTGTTCAGTTGTTGAATGTTGTTCTGTAGTGTATTGTTCAGTTGTTGAATATTGTTCAGGTGTACTATATTGTTCTGTAGTGTGCTGTTCAGTTGTTGAATGTTGTTCAGGTGTACTACATTGTTCTGTAGTGTGCTGTTCAGTTGTTGAATGTAGTTCTGTAGTGTACTGCTCAGTTGTTGAATGTTGTTCTGTGGTGTGCTGTTCAGTTGTTGAATGTTGTTCTGTGGGGTACTGTTCAGTTGTTGGATGTTGTTCTGTGGTGTACTGTTCTGTTGTTGAATATTGTTCTGTGGTGTGCTGTTCAGTTGTGGAATGTTGTTCTGTAGTGTACTGTTCAGTTGTTGAATATTGTTCTGTGGTGTGCTGTTCAGTTGTGGAATGTTGTTCTGTAGTGTACTGTTCAGTTGTTGAATGTTGTTCTGTAGTGTACTGCTCAGTTATTAAATGTTGTTCAGGTGTACTACATTGTTCTGTGGTGTGTTGTTCAGTTGTTGAATGTTGTTCTGTGGTATAATGTTCAATTGTTGGGTGTTGTTCTGTGGTATATTGTTCAGTTGTTGAATATTTTTCTGTGGTGTACTGTTCAGTTGTTGGGTGTTGTTCTGTGGTATATTGTTCAGTTGTAGAATATTTTTCTGTGGTGTACTGTTCAGTTGTTGGATGTTGTTCTGTGGTATATTGTTCAGTTGTTGAATATTTTTCTGTGGTGTACTGTTCAGTTGTTGGATGTTGTTCTGTGGTATATTGTTCAGTTGTTGAATATTTTTCTGTGGTGTACTGTTCAGTTGTTGGATGTTGTTCTGTGGTATATTGTTCAGTTGTTGAATATTTTTCTGTGGTGTACTGTTCAGTTGTTAAATGTTGTTCTGTGGTGTATTGTTCAGTCGTTGAATGTTGCTCAGGTGTACTACATTGTTCTGTGGTGTGTTGTTCAGTTGTTGAATGTTGTTCTGTGGTGTAGTGTTCAGGTTGATGCGTGGAGTATTCCTGTGTGGTAGAAGACTGTCCTACAGTTGTTTCCTGATCTAGGGGGTACTGAGCAGTTACAGTAACCACTGTTTCATGCTCTAAAGGGTACTGCGCCGTCACAGTAATTAGTGTAACTTCTTCAGTTGTCGTTAAATTAGAATCATCAGTAGTAACCAGCGTCATACTCGAATTTCCTTCAAGCACAGAATTCTCAGTAGGAATCGTTGCAGCAGTGGTATCTTGAGATTCCGTAACTTCTATCAAACTTTCCGTAGTATAATCACCTACGGAAACAGGAGTTACTACAAAAACATCCCCTGCGGAAGAAGTCTCTGGCGAATGTCTATCAAACGTAATCGGTGTCACTATCACAACTTTATCCGTTTCAGTCATCTCTTGAGATTTCGACAACTCCGTCGTAGTGCCTACTGTGCTCTTCAAGCCATTACTCTCCGTAGTTTCGCACAATGTCGTACCATTATTAACAAACGATGAAGTTGTCATCTCAAGTGTCGTTAAATCAGAAGGAGTTGTGCCCGTTGTCTGAAGCACATTAGGGGTAGTGAACTCAAGCGTAGTCGAAACTGTCTCTGTGTTTCCATGAGAGATATCCTGTACAGTGGTTGGCTCAGAAGTGCTAGTACCAAAAACACCATCGGTCGTCGTATCCACGACATGAACGGACTCAGAGACAGTTGTGTGTACAGTGACACTCTCAGAAGAACCTGTTGCAGCTGTTGTTGGCAATGTCGAGCTCGAGCTCTCTTCAGTGTACGAAACAGTCGAGACCTCTTCGGTGGCAGTGAAAGAAGTTACAGTGCTAACAGCGGAATGTGTTGTTGTCTCGTTGGTTTCTAGTGTCGAGTATTCAACAGTGGGCATAGTGTTAGTGTCATTGCAACGATCGTCGCGATCGTCGCAGCCACAAAGTGGCCTGTGTGCTTTAACCCGACACCGAGCTACCGATCGACAGTGGTCGACGCAAGGATCAATGCAGGACCCATCGACACAGGCTTCTGTGTCGTTGCAGTCGTCATCGGACCCGCACAGACTGTCGGGCGTGTGGTCGAGAGATGCTGCGGATACAATACAATATAAAACACAGTGATCGTACGGAGATCGAGAAATACATAAGTAAAAAAAAAAAAAAAAAAAAAAAAAAAATAGGAGGCTGAAAAATCGAGTTCAGGTTCAAGCGGTCGTTAAAATTAGACTAATGCTACGAGTCATACTTGTGTTCACGCCAATGGTAATATCTACGAATTAAGGTATCAGTCGGCATGCTCGCAAAATAACAGACAAGCGATCGCTCAGAAGTATCATCGATTAGATCTTTACAGAGACAGATGTAACGGAGAAAAATAATCCTTGAACAGTGAGGACGCCGGCAGAGTAGAGCAGGAAGAGTATACAGGTATCGGGGGCTGGGTCAAGAGTTGTATCTGTGACTTTGGAACCGTTCTCTCATTCAGACAGCGGAACGTTCCGTCAGCTGTGATCCTATCGCGTTAACGCTGCGAGCCGTAGATTTCGGCACACTACATCTCTCGAGAGACATCAAAGCAAAGAAACAACCGGTCGGCTCAAAGCGTTAACGTCCGCCTTTAAAACGCGCCTACAGTCGAAGGTATCATTCCGCTGTCTGAACGCTGGGAAACCTGAAAAGAGTAGCAATATCGGTATTTGTTGGTGTGAGGCGTAGATGCGAGTAAGATACTGTAATATAGATCCGTATACAATAGAATAGATCGGTATACAATTGGTGCGGGCTAATTCAGTTGTGATCGAAAGAGAGAAGACAGTGAAGAGTGTATATAGAAGAAGAAGAAAATGAAGAAGAAGAAGAAGAGGAAGAAGAAGAAGAAGAAGAAGAAGAAGAAGAAGTAGAAGTAGAAGAAGAAGTAGGAGAAGAAGAAGAAGGAGAAGAAGAAGAAGTAGGAGAAGATGTAGAAGAAGTAGAAGAAGAGAAAGAGAGAGAAAGTAGAAAAGAGACAGCAAGAGAGAGATAGGTGGTGAGAAATGGTGTTTACCTTCCATGCATCCGTATTTAGTATCTGGCACAAAGCCGGGGGGACAGAACTTGCAGATAGGCTTGTGCTCCTCCACGTAACAGGGGGCATCAGCCGGACAGGTGGAGTTTCTGCATGGGTCCACGCAGCGATAGTTGCGGCACGCCAAGTCTGGAGAGCAGCCACTGTCTCGCAGGCAAATGGAGAGGGAGGGATTGCAGTTTTGTGTGCATATGCAGACGGGACGGTGGTCCAGGACATCGCAGGTTTTATCAGCCGGGCACGGCCGTTTCTTTCTGACGTTACAGGGGTTCTGGCATTTCCCGTTCACGCACGCGGCGTTCGACGGACAGTCGAAGTCCCTCGAGCAGGTCAGGGTGTCGGGGGCGCATGTCAGTTCACCGACCTCGTTCACCACGAACCCGTACTTGCACACGCACGTGGGCCTGTGGTTCCGCACCTGGCACCTCTTGTTTACCTCGCAGCTGTACTGGGGGCTGAGGCACGGGTCCCGGCACTCGCCGGTGCGCGAGTGGCACGCGAGGCTCTCCGGGCAATCGTGATCGGACGAGCAACCGATCGGCGGTGTAGGTCTGGGATTGGGCGTGTCGCATTTAGGATCTGGATGACAGGCCGTGTGGGGCATACCGATATAACACTGCGGACAGGAGCACCGCGACTTGTGCAGAACCACACGGCACAGGGCGTTGATCCCACAGGCGCCGCGCAGACCGCACGGGTCCACGCATTGCAGGTTTATGCAGGCTTTTTCATTGGGGCACTCTAGGTCGCTGGTGCATTCGCGCTCTATTTCACCACGAAGTATATATATATATATATATGTTGATATCATATTTTTTTTTTTTTTTTGTTTAGAGTCGTGGTGTCGTGGATGTGTACAGTTGGATCGACGGTAAGTGGTGATGGTTGGTGGTTGGTGGTTGGTGGTGGGACAGGAAAAAAAAAGAAAAAAGCATTTATAAGAACTGTGAAAAGAAACTTTCTCACAAATAACATAAACCACATGCTTCTTGTATTTAATGATACGGAAATAAATAGGGTAGCTCTGTGAAGAAGTAAAAAAATAGAGAACCGAACTTTACAACTGTTTTCCTGATTCAACTGAGATCTCCATTGGAGGGATAATATATATACATACTTTTTTGGGGTACGTATATATATGTATCTTATGTATATATGTATATATATGGTATTTATTTATATATTATATATATATATATTGGCAAGCAGCGATATTTACAACACAAGCCCCCAGAGATTTCGAGAAAATAAGAGGGAAAATATAATGTAACAGTGAATAAATCCAGCAAAATAACAAGCATGGGTAATATGAGAATGTCCCTTTCGCAGTTCCCAATCTGTATTAATCGTTAATCCTAGATCTAAATGAAGACGGATCATCAGTGTGTTCACTGTAAATGTGTACCTCTCTCGTTGCAACCGAAATGCCGTTACTATTTACTCGAGTCTTTTCTTTCTTTCTTTCTTTCTTTCTTTTTGTTTTATTATTATTTTTTTTCTATTATTATGCATCACTGGCATTCGTTTTTCCCGATAGTTTCTACGGTTTCCACAAGACAGATTGGATACTGAAATAAACATTCTACATATGAATAGTTATGTGTGAGACATGTGTGAAACGTGTTTCAACTTTGGACACATTATGTACAGTATGCCTAACTATGTAGATATATATGTACAGGTATATGTAAGACCATTGTCGGGTAAATCCAGTGTCGTACGTACACATACGTCATGTATGCATACATGTCGGTAACATTTCAAAAAAAAAAAATAAAAACTAACAGTAAAACAGACAACCGGTTAACTGCGGTCCAATCACATCTGTCTCTCGATTGTTAACGATTCACTGGATTAATACATCTATGTATTACTTCAAGTCCTACTATAGACGATACATGGTTATTCTACGGACCATGTTCCTCTGATCATCAGTATTGCTCGCTAGTCACAAATGCTGTACATGGAATTAATTCGATCTGCCCGGTTAAACAGTTAGTAGGCCGTTCCTTACCTGTGCTGCACTCGTTGTCCGGCGAGCCGCTCGTACCCGGTGGACACCGGCAGACGAATATCGTGCCGTCTCTAATGCATTCCGCGCCTTTTCCGCAACCGTTCGTGCGACAGTCACCTAAACTCTTATCTATACTACCTGCAATCACAGATAAGAGGCGCGTGAACATGCGAAGAACAGGATTCCAATGAGGCCATTCGTATAAGCGACTTACAGCTATGCATAGGATCGCCGAACGGGAAGTTGGGTGGACAATAACACTGGGGCTGGTTCTTGTAAATGCGGCAGGCTGCGTTCTGTCCGCAACGGGTGTCCTTGCAGAGTTCGCCTCCGTCGCAGATGCAAGCCTGATGCGGATCACCTTGGCAGCCAGGGTCGCAGGTACACTCAAAACCATTCAGAGTCTCCCTGCACTTCGCGTTCACGCCGCATGGTCTTCTCAAGCATTGATCTCCGCCTGTAATGAATTTTGAATGACATACATGATATAAGAGTATTTTACAAGTTAACTGCCGCACGATTTTATAGAGCAAAATGCGCAAAATAGGAGAAATATAATATTAAATCAGCATTGTTTATAATATACAAACGTTTTCAAATAATCGTCGTGTAATTAGGTGAATTATAGTAATTCAATTTGGTTAGAGGTCACCGGTAACCCTCATGTCATTTAACGTGTTAGATGATTTTCAATAATCAAACCTCTTGTTTGAGTATTATATTCTCCATAAATTAGATATGTGTAGACATGTGCTAAGTACCTTTCTTGCAGTTGATCTTGGGATTCCCGTAATGTCCAGGTGGACAAGAGCATTGCGCTTTCCTATTGACCACTCTGCATTGCGCGTTGAACCCGCAAACTCCGTGCTGCAGGCAAGGATTCGTGCAGACTCCATCTTCGCTGCAACGTTTGTTCGCCTCGCAGTCGTCGTCCCGGTGACACTCCAGTTGGTAGCACTCCTGACTCGGCTCCCCTTGGTAACCCTCTGGACAGAGACACACTGCCCGGTGATTGGACACGCGGCACAGCGCGTTGATTCCACAGGGTGAGCCATTGGCGGAGCATGGATCTTCGCATTGGCCACTGATGCAGGATAACGAGGATGGGCAGTCGGAATGAGTATGGCAGCCGATTAGACATAAGCCTCCATCACATACGTAGCCCTAAAATGATAAGGAGATTGTAAACGATTGTCTTCAACTTTGGTTTCTTTAGGAAATTATAAACGATACCTTTGGACAAGAATTATTGATGTCACATTTAATGCGGCATTTTCCAGAGTGGCAACTCTCTCCACAGGAACACTGATCTTGGCTGGCGCAGCTTGTCGTGCAGAAGCCTATCTCGTCACATTCGCAGGATCCGTCGCAAGGGACCATGGACTTCACGCAGCTAACCAACGCGTTGCCATAGTAGTTAGCTGGGCAGCTGCATTGTGCCACGTGGTTGACCACGCGGCAGCCTGCGCATTCTCCGCAAGCCTCTCCGTTCTCGCATGGATCTGTAAATGAATAAAATAATTAAAGATTGCTCACTCTCAGAATCAATTCTGAACAACCTCTAAACTACCAAAGTGTACCAACTCACTTCTACATTTGTTGTTTACGCAAGACTCATCGTTGGGACAGCTGTTATCGCTGCGACATCCGATGTCGCACAATCGGTTCTGACAAATCTGATTCGCCACGCAGTGGTCGTCGCTGTTGCAGATCGCCTTGCAAATTCCTCCGTCGCATCGTTCGTCGCTCAGGCAGTTGGCGTCGCTGTAAACCGATTCACGCGTCACTAAATTTCTTCGCGAACAACAACCGGATTCTGTCGTTGGAATCGTTAATCGTTTTACCTCCTACACGTGGCGTAACAGGATCGGCCGTAACAAGTCTGACCGGTCGGACAGTCTAGCTCCGTTGAGCACGGCAAGAACGCCTGTTTGCATCCAATTAGAGGATCTCCGCCAAGCGGCGCGGGACAGGCGCATAACTTCTGATGATTCACAATCGAGCATTTGGCATTCACTCCGCAGGCATCAGGAAGAGAGCACGGATCTGGGAAAACGAAGGCGAAGATTGCGGTAAAACCAGGGGGAATTAAATGACGAATAAAAAAGAACGAACGTAATCGTCTCTCGCGCGAACCCTCGTACCTTGGCATTGGTTATTTATGCACGCATAATTTTCCTGGCACTCCACGTCGGCGCGGCATCCGATAGCGCAGACCAGACCTTCGCAGATCTCGCCGCTCCTACAATCTTCGTCCCTCCTGCACAATGATTTGCAGATACCAGCCTGGTCGCAGCGCTCGTTACTCAAACAGTTCAAGTCCGTGGAGCACACCGGTGTGCAGGTGCCTCCTATACAAGCTGTTCCCGTTGCGCAATCCCTGTTCGCTTGACAAGCGGATCCAGGCGAGCGCAAGCACGCGACCTTGGCTGTTGGGTTCGGTATGAATCCAGCGGGGCACGAGCAAGTGGCTCGCTGATTGAACACGGTGCACTTGGCGTTCGGTCCGCATGGAGTCGCCTCGCAGGGGTCGATGCATTTGTTCGTGATACAGGCCTGGTTCGCGTTGCAGTCCTCATCCGCGCGACAGCCGAAGGTGCACATGTTGTGCAGGCATATGTGGCCCAAGAAGCAGTCGTTGTCCAGCCTGCACGTGAGCAGGCAATTGTCGCGCACGCATTTCTCGTTGAACGCGCATTCGTTGTCGGTGACGCATATAGGCAGGCACACGTTGTCGCGGCAGGTATTGCCTTCGTTGCAATCGTTGCTGTCTCTGCAGGACACCGGCACTGAAAGAAGAATCGTATGAATGAATATGAATAATGTATGACACTCCATAATCGCACGCTCCGAAAATTCTGAATGTAGATTCTTCGCTTACGTCTCACACACTCCAGTTCCGAGTTGCCAGTGAAGCCGGGAGGACAGCTGCACTGTTTAATGTGGCTCCTCACGTTGCACTCGGCGTTTATTCCGCACGCGGCTCTGATGTTGCAAGGATCGAGACATTGCCCGTTCAAACACATGTCTGATAGGTTGCATTCTTCGTCCGATTGGCAGGACGCTGCGGGAATTTTGAATTATGTAATTTTACGGTTGAATACACTCTGGGACTATCGTCGCGGATTGTTTGATGGGACTCACGTCTGCAGATTCCTTCGTAGCAATAGGTGTTCGGCGAGCAGTCGGCGGCTGATGAACAGATAACCGGCTTCGGCCGACACCCTACACTTAAATTGTTCGGATCACCTTCGTAGTCCGGCCGACACTGACACGCGGCCACGTGATTGTTGGCAAAGCAATCTGCGTTTGGTCCGCACTGAGTCCGTGAGCACACATCTGGAAGAACAAAATATCGAGATCGTTGAATGCAGGGAATGTTCATTCTAAATTCCTTTAATGCCTGATGAGTGCGTTCAGGTATTCGACACATACCGAAACACTTTGGCACGTTGTTAATGTTTATACACTTGGCAGTAAGTGGGCAGTCATTGTTTTGAAGGCATTCAACCGGTGGTTGACATCCACTGTTGTACGCGTCACCGACCATTCCTTGTCGACAATGACACTTGTAAGATCCTCTGGAATTCTCACAAACGGTTCCTGGAGCGCAAGGGTCGTTCTGGCAATAATCGATCAGCTGACAACCATGGGTTGGTTCTCCGGTATATCCGGGCTGACACGTGCAAACCTGAAAGAAAGATAACTTGTTGAAAGTATGCCCAACGTAAAAGACAAACATTGTACATGTTTCATAGATAGTCGATGAATTATTACCTGGAGATGTTTCTCTGCGGTACAGATAGCATTAACACCGCAAGGATTGTTGGCCAAGCAGGCAATTCTGCATTTATGCGTATCACAAATTTTCTCCTCGCTGCAATCTTCATTGACCTCACATTCAATAGGCTGACAACCAATCTTATCGTCTTTGGGATTCCCAAAGAATCCACCTTTGCAAGAACACACGGCTCTGTGGTCATCTGCTTTACATTCGGCGTTGCGTCCGCATAGTACCAAATCACAAGTCTTGTGACACTCCGCCTGCCCAATGTTGTTCTTGATACATTTTTCGTCGTAAGAGCAATCATCGTCGGATATGCAACGTAATTCTTGAACACATATATTATTGTGGCAGTACTGGAATTCTGGGCAGCTAGAGTTACTCTTGCAAGTAGGCTGACAGAGGCCATTGATACAGAGTTGATCACCAATGCAATCTCTCGTGCTACCACAAAGAGCTATAAACATATGAAACAGGTTTGCCATATATTCACTGGAAACATGTTTTAAAATTCTTTATAGTATTTTACTAACCTGTGCATATTCCTCCATTGCATGCTGATCCTGTAGCACACTGGGAGTCGGACTTGCAGTACTGAACAGGTGTGCAACCCAAATTTGGATCACCAGTACCTCCAGGTTGACATGTGCACACTGCGCTATGATTCAAAGGAGAACAATCGGCTCCTTGACCACAGACGTTCGATAAAGAACAAGGATCAACACACTTATGATTGAAACATGCATCAGATGGGTTGCAGTCGCTATGGTAGTTGCACTCAAGATGTGTGCATTCAGACTAAAATTATAAAAATTACTGTTAGAAGAGTTTCAAGCTAATTTAAATTACGAGCAAATGATTAGACACATACAGATGGGTTCCCTGTAGTTTGACCGGGACATCTGCAGAGAGGTACGTGATCTTGCACAAAGCATTCTGCATTCCTACCACAGATACGTGAACTGTCGCAAGGATTAGTGCATCTGTTGTCAATACAAGCTGCAGAAATTGGACAATCGAAATCTGTGAAGCAATCTCCGGGTTGTTTACAGCCAGACTTGAAAGGATCCCCTACCAATCCGTGTGGGCAAACGCAAGCGTATGAACCCTCTGTATTTTGACAACTAAAAAAGATATTGTTTCATTAAAAAAAGGTATCTTTACCAGATAGTTATTACACAAATCTGATACTTACACTGCTGTGGAATGACAAGGATTTTCTAAACATTCATTGACATCAACACAGATGTCACCTGCTAGAATAAATCCAGGATAACATTTGCAAATTCCTACATGGTCAGAAGCTATGCAGTTGCCATATCCACAGTTCATTTGATTGCAAGGACCTACATAATATAAAAAAGGGGATTAAGTCATATATCTATGACAATAATATAAAATGAACTGAAAGATGTTACTACTTACTACTACACTTGTTGGTATCTTGATTACAATATTTATCCGTGGGACAATCGTTGTTGGAAAGACATTCCACTCTGAAGCATCCAGAGGCATCACCAATGTAGCCAGGTTGACACTGACAGGCAGCTGTATGATCCACAACAGTACAGACAGTATTGGACCCACAATCGCCCAAGGAACAAGGATCAGTACAGTTGTGATGAATGCAGGCTTGAGTATCAGGGCAGTCTGCATTTATGTTGCATTGATGAGGTATCACACAACCTGATCCCACAGGATCACCTGCTGTGCCTTGTGGGCATATACAACGATAGGATCCATGAAGATTTATACACTCTGCACTAGAGTGGCAGGGTTCATCGTTACATTCATTGATGTCTAGACAGTGTTCTGGTCCAGCAATGAATCCATGACTGCATCTGAAAGCATCAATAAATGAAATTGAAGAGACCGGTTCAAAACATTAATAATTCATACATAAGATAAGCTTTAATATATTTATACAGTTACCTGCATTTGTTCTTAATGCAGACTTCATTGTCTTTGCAGCCAGCATCAGATGTACAACCCACCTCACAGACTCCATCAATACATAATTCTCCAGGCAAACAGTTGCTATCACTATAGCATATCTTCACACAGATACCATTCTTACAGCGTTCTCCTTGAGCACAGTTATTCTGTTCAGTGCATTGACATTGACAGAACCCAGACTCACAGACATGTTGACTTGGACAATCTTGAGCACCTTCACAAATATTAGGTACCCTAACACATCCTTGTTGAGGTGTAGGGTTTCCATGGAAGCCAAGTGGACAAGTACAAGTTGTAGCATGATTGGTGCAACTACAAATTGCATTTGGCCCACACACATCTAATATACCGCATGGATCTAGAAAAAGAAATCATTATGTAGACAACTATGTAACTTGGCAATGAAAATGTCTTGTTTACTTTAAAAAAAGATACCTTGACATTTATTATTGATGCACGATTGTGTGTTAGGACAATTCTTATTGCTACGACATCCCAAAATGCATCCTCCATTCACACATGCTTGATCCAACTGACACTGACTATGAGATACACAAGGAAGTACACACTTGCTGTTGACACATTTTTCTCCAACAGAACAATCTGTGGTTGTTCGACAGACAGCTATAATAGAATTTATTATGTTAAAAAAAATAATTTAAAAATCTTAAACCAATCTGATACACGAAAATTTAGACAAGTAGAATTAGTTATAGAAATGTGTCTTACCTATACACTGTCCCTCAAGGCACACGCTTTCCTCGCAATCAGCATCAACAGTACAATAATTCGCAGATCTGACGCATCCATCCTGCGGACCTTTGGTGGATGGAACGAAATTGTGAATGCACTTGCACGTGGGCTGGCCATTGATGATTTCGCAAATCGAATTTGATCCACAAGCATCTTCGCAAGGATTAATGCAACGATGATTGTGGCAAATAGAGTGAACTGGACAGTCTTTACCACTGGCACAATATCCTTCCGGCTGGCATCCTTTGACGTAGGGATCTCCGACAAAATTTGGCGGACATTGGCAAACAGGATTGTTGGATGGTCCCGGTACGCAAACGGCGGTTTGATGGCATGGATTCGGATGGCATGCCTCGATCGCAACGCACTCTACATCCGGTACAGGATTTGGTCGAAGCCCGGGAGGACATTGGCAAATCGCTCTATGATCATCCGCTATGCAAACAGCATTAACACCACAAGCATTTTCGTCGCAAACATCGTAACAGGTATGAGTTAATCTGTTACAAAGCTGAGTAGGTGGACAGTCAATATTGTAAACGCAAGGAACGGTACGACATCCTTTGATCATGTCCGTAGGATCGCCAGCAAAGAGTCCTGGCGGGCATTCGCAATTTGCAACATGATTATGAACTATACATAGAGCATTAGGTCCACAAGAAATAAAGTTGCAAACGGGTTGACAGGTCAATAAACCTTCGTCTGTGCCTCTGCAGGTCTGATCTTCCGGACATTCGCTGTCGGTTGAACACTGATCCTTCTTAGGAGTCTGACATCCCTGTCTGTCATTTGGATTACCAATAAAACCAGGTAGACACTCGCAACGTCCACGATGTCGTTCAGTTATACATTGAGAATTGATGGCACAGGTGAAACTGCGGCATACAGGAGCACATTTCAGTACACCTAGGGTATCTGGTCTACAAGCTTCAGTTGCATGGCAGTCATCGTCGGAAATACAATCAGGTACTGATGGTTTCTCGCAAGATGATAATATCGAATTCCATTCATAACCATCTTGACACTTGCAAGTGGCATGACCAGGGATTATGTCGGGTTCACACTTCTGATGGGCACCGCAGACTATTTTACTACATGGATTCACACAATCACGGGCACCATTGTCAAGAACAATACAGAAGAATCCTTCTTGACAATCTGAATCACGGATACAGCCAGGTGTTATAACAGATTTGGAAGGTTGGCAGCCTTCTATCAGGTTGCTGGGATTTCCTTGGTATCCATCGATGCACAAGCAAGAGGACACATGATGCTGGGTTACGCACAATGCATTTGGACCACACTGGAGCTTACTACAAGCGTCCACGCATTTCCGGACCCCTTTGCCAACTTGGAAACAGATTTGTTGGGGTTCACAATCCAAATCGTTAGAACAGTGACCATGAAGATGGCATCCTTTGCTGAGATCATTAGGATTCCCGCTGTAGCCTGGAGGACAAACGCAAGCACCATCCTGGCAGACTGAACGCGGACCACACCTAACATCACTGCACCGGTTTATGCACTTGCCATGCACGCAACTATAGTCGAAGGGACACGGCACTGTCTCGCTGCAGGTACACGTTGCAGGATCGGTGCATGGACCGATTTGTACTTGTTGGCAGCCGATGAAGGGATTGCCAAAGAAGGCTTCTTTGCAGCGGCAATCGTAGCTGCCAATGGTGTTAATGCACACCGCATTGCTTCCACAGGCATTACCGTTGCATTCGTTAATGTCTGAGATGCAAATTTATTAAGAAAACCTTCAATACTGTCCTCTAAATTTTATACTATATTTTACTTTATAGATTTTATAATAAGTAGCAGCATACGAACCGTGACACTGAATGTAAGGATTCCCCGCATATCCTGGAGGACAAAGGCACTCCACAGCGTTCGGCCCAGCGTTGCAATGCGCGTCCTTGCCGCACAATGCAGTGGTGCAGTCAGACTTCTCTTGTACTCCGCAGCCATGATAGGGATTCCCAGTGGTGCCAGGATTGCAGACACACTTGGAATCTTGCAAACTGTACTCACAATGAGCGTTCGAACCGCAGCCAGGATCGCAGGTGGCAGGTTGAATCGCTGGAGTACAACAAAGCTCATTGTTGAAATATAATTCCAGCAGTCGGTAGTACAAGCAAACGTTGCGTTTAAGTGATTAACACCGCATAACTTACGGGGCATGCAAAGTAGGTCTGGGTTCCCAATGAAGTAGGGATTACAAACGCATTTGTTGGTTGCAGGGTCACACGAAGCTCCCACGCCGCACACTACTCCTTCGCAGCGTCGTTTGCACCTGCCGCTTATGCACACACTCGGTTCCGCACATGGCACTTCCGGAGAACAGACATCCGGTAGACATTGGCCACCGGGGAACGGATTACCCATGAAACCTTCGATGCATTTGCAAGTTGGCCCGCTGTAGCTCACGATGCACTGCGCTCCAGAGCCACACACGAAGCCATCGCATTCTACAAAGTAATTTTCAATCATTCCATTAACCATTCTTTAACACAGCAAGATAATTAATCAAACATTTCAGCGTGCTCTTTGGATACTCACGAGAAACGCATTCGTTGTTCTTGCCCTCGACGAATCCTATCACGCATCGACACCAAGCAGCGTGTTTATCAGGCTCGCAGTACGCGTTCGGTCCGCAGGGTATGTTATCACAAGGATTCACGCATCTACCATTCACACAAGCGAAAATATTATCACAGTCGTCGTTAGAAGAGCACTCGGTTTTCGGTACAGCCACTCCTGTACACCCAGCACCGTAGGGATCGCCCACTGTCCCCTTCGGACACTCGCAAATGTGATCTCCCTTCGTGTTAATGCAGTAAGCACCATGCCCGCAAGGATTGTTCGCGCACTCGTTGACGTCCACGCAGCCGTGTTGCGGGTCTCCCTCGTAGCCAGCCTCGCACATGCACTTGGGAGGGTCGCTCGGCGTGCACTTTGCATTGATACCACACGGAAATCGATCACAGGGATCTGAAATGACATGAGAGTGCAAACAATGAACGATACAACTAAAATCTGCGGCGTTCATCTGTAAAGAACAACTTCTAGAATCATAGACAGGTATTCCGTGGAAGAACGCTTACTCTTGCAAAGGTTTCCATCGAGAGCATCCGTGTAAAATGGCGGTGGACAAACGCATTCGCCAGGCTGCACGCATTTTTCGTTCGCCTTGCACTCATTATCGCTGGTGCATCTTTTCTGAGCAGGGGAACAAAGGCCATTGTAAGGATCTCCGCCGTAGCCGTGTGGACAAACGCACTGATAAGATCCCGGTAGGTTAATGCACTCTGCTCCGTAGCCACAGACCTGATGGCCAACGATGCACTCGTTTATATCTGTAAGTAAACGTGGATTTATTAGCACAGGTGACTATAAATCAGGCGAATGAACAATTATATACGAACCTTCGCAGGAACCGTCGACTTTAGTGGTGTAGCCCTTAGGACAAGCGCAGTAACTAACTCCTCCAGCAATCGTTATGCATTCTGCGCCGCTTGGACACTTCTCGCCCTTGGAACACCCGGCCAGCATACACTTGCCATTGACAATCTTGTACGGTGGTTGGCACTGGCACTCGATGCTGTTGCATTCTACACAGCATCGCAGGTTAGTAGTATCACAGGTTAATCGAACGTGCTTAACTCAAAATACAATTTCTTACCTTCGCAGAGCGAGAAGGGATTCCCATTAAAGCCGGGCGGACACTGACACTCGTAGCTACCAGGCAGGTTCTTACAAATGGCGTTGACGCCGCAAGCAGGCTTGTCCCTGAGCTCCATGCACTCGTTGATGTCTCTGCACTTGCCGGTTTCGTGGTCCCGAGTGTAGCCCCTCTGACAGATGCACACGCTGCTGCCGATGAACTCATCCTTGATGCACTGTTCCCCAGCTGGGCAGGGAGTGCTGGGCCCACAAACGTGGGGAGCTTTCGATTCCTGGCAACCGCCGCTGTAAGGATCGCCTGTGGTACCACTCGGACACTGACAGGAGAATGAACCGGGCTCGTTGTTGCAGATTGCACCCTGAGGGCACGGATTGATCGCGCATTCGTCAATGTCCCTGCAGCCACCCTTTACTCCCGGCTTCCCTGTGTAGCCGCTGCGGCACAGGCACGTCGCAATGTCGTTGGAGAGCATGCAATGAGCGTTAGGTCCGCAAGACAGGTCCTCGCATGGATCTAATTAAAAGAATGGTAAATATCACTCAATTCCTTTGACTTCAAATTAAATATTATCCTTCTGTTATCAATTATATCCTAGGGCAAACGTAACCATAGAATGCATAAAACTTTCCTCTCTTTTCAATAAATTGCTGACAAAGTTGTGTCGATCACAGTTGAAAAATAAATCACACAGCAAGAGGTTAATCAATGGGGTTTACAAGGGAACCAGGAGTACTCACGTCTACAGTCGTTTCCAACGTTAGGTTCAGGACACAAGCACCTTTTCTGAGGATCGCAAATGGCGTTCCCTGGACAGTCGCCGTCAACGTCGCAAGTCACTATGCCTACGCACTTGTTGAAAGGATCAGGATCCGGTATGGTCCCTTCAGGACAGGCGCACGTGTAAGAACCTTCCGCGTTCGTGCATGTGGCACCATGGCCGCAAGCGTCGTGTCTCGTACATTCGTCTACGTCTGCGTTCCAGGGGAAGAAAGCGTTACACGGACGGACTCTTCATCCCCGGAATAAGAAATAGCAATGCGGGTTACCTAAGCACTGTTTGAAGGCGTTCCCAGAATACCCGGGCCTGCACTGGCAGCTGAATCCTCCCAAAGTGTTCGTGCAGACTGCGTTTTTGCCGCATCGGCCCGTAGGACCATTTACCGCGTCACACTCGTTTATATCTAGTTGTAGAAGCGGCTCGGAATTATACCCGTAAAACAGTTCGGCTGGGTGGGGGAGGGGGAGGGGGTGAAAAAGTTAATTCTCTATCAAGGATGCGGGACACTTACCAACACATCCAGCCGCGATATCGTTCGGATTAAAAGTCCAGCCATCCTCGCAGATGCAATAAGCCTCATGGCCGTCAGCCTTGCAGTATGCGTGATCTCCGCAAGTCACTTCGTCGCAAGGTGCTGTAATAAAACGCGATCACTGTTGGTAGCCCCGTGTAATTGCCAGCCATCGTCAACGGCAATTACTCCGCGTTAATTTACCTTTGCAGGGTATGTGCGGCGGCGTTCCAACAAAACCAGATTCGCACTCGCAATGGTGACTTCCTCTCGTGTTCGTACAGATCGACGACGGCCCGCAGGGATTCGAGAGACACTCGTCGAGGTCCGCGCATTCAGCCCCGACGGCCTTGAATCCGTTCTTACAGAAGCACTGACCCTCGATGCACTCAGCGTTGTTCACGCAGTCGAAGTTCGACTTGCAGAGGGTAGTCACGTCAACCTGCCGAGTTCGCATTCCAAGGTAGAAAGCAGAGATTAACACGATTACAAACATCAGCGAGTCGTTCGAAGACGTAATGGAGTGTAATAAAATCACCTGTTCACAGGCGACTGTCGGACTGGGGTTGGCACTGTACCCCGGTGGACAGACACAGGTGTATCCAGGATCCGCGTTCTTGCAAATCGCGTACCTTCCGCATGGACTCTCCAACGCGGTGCATTCGTCGATATCTAACATGTAGCACGGAAGTGGACGTTACTTAAAAGTATCAACTATCGACGTTACATCGACCGAAGACCAAATATACCAGGTTTCATTTATATATATAAAAAAAAAGAAGTTACTGTTATTGGTTAATGAATCGTTATGATCTCACGAGGATGATTTCTCTAGCACCAGGTTACTTAAAAATACGTGTGAGTAAATCTCGGTAGCTAACCGCTGCATCCCTTAAACGGATCGCCAGTGTAGTCCTGCTTGCAACTGCAGACGAAGCTGCCGATCGTGTCGGTGCACTCGGCGTTCTCGCCGCAAGGATTTCTCTCGCATTCGTTCACGTCTGTTAATCAACACGGTTAATCGCATGATGAGTATTATTAATGATCGCCGGGGCGGTGTCCAGCGGCATGAAAGAATGCCTTAGAATGAAAGAAAAAAAAAACAACAACAACAACAAGTTAGGGGAAACTGACTTTTGCATAGCGTTAGTCCTTGACCGATGAAACCCTGAGGGCAGATACACTTGTACGATCCCGGGACGTTGATGCATCTGGCGTTCGCCGCGCATGCATCCGCTCGACCGCACTCGTTCACGTCGATGCAACCGTGGGTCGGGTCCATCTGATAGCCGGCCCGGCATCTGCACTCGTAACTACCCTCCGTGTTCACGCAATCTGCGTCCGCCCCGCACGGCGAGCTCTCCTCGCACTCGTTTATATCTGTTAGCCGATGGTTAGCGGTACGTTTTACTAGGATTATTGTGATTAATCTCTGCTACGTTACCGCCGTTACGTGTGAAACCCTAACGCGGGACGAATGGTTACCGCTGTACACGCTTACCGCGCGGTGATTGTGAACGTGAACGATTATTATTAACGAAGCGTGGACACTGTTATCCATGGAATAATCACACTCGGATCTCGTAACAGTTCTCTCTATGTACAGGTGGGATTCGTTCGTTACGTATAACTACACGCTCGCCGTCCCATGAATGCGTAATGATTTACTGGCCAGGGGAATGTGCAATGGAAATTCGTGCTGATCCGCACCGTCACACGTCGGCCGAGGTGGTATCGTTACGGATAATTAGTAATCGCGTTACTCACCGTGACAGCCTAACCAAGGATCGCCGCTCATTCCTTCCGGGCAGGAGCAACGGAAACCGCCGTGCACATTTGTGCACTGAGCCGAACGACCGCAAGGGCTGCGCAAACACTCGTCGACGTCCACGCATTCTTCCTCGGGATTGCCGTTATAGCCCTCCGGACACTCGCACTTGTGGCCGCCGGGTAGATTCACGCAGTGCGCGCCCTTTCCACAGGCGCCCGCGTAGTCGCATTCGTTTATGTCGATACACTGGACAATACCATTGTGATTTGATACAGAGTAAGCCGATGAAATCACTGTATGATCTTGCAAACTGAACGTCTTTCGTTAACTCTATTTCCTATATTTATTTCAGAAATCTAAATACTGACTACCACGTAGGTATACCCTTAGAGTTTCCATAGAACAATTCAGGAAAGTCAACTTCACTGATAATTTTAGCGTTAACGAAACCTTTGCTTTCAGAATGTAGATCTAATACATCTTTGATGCATGACACTTACGCTTTCGTAGGGGTCTCCCGTGAAGCCATCCTGACACGCGCAGGTGTAGTTCCCAGGGATGTTGTGGCAGACGGTGTTGTCGCCGCACGCGCCAGATATCGTGCACTCGTTCACGTCCTCGCAGTGGACCTCGCCGTCGCCGATATAACCGGGCTTGCATTTACACAGGAAGTTCGACGGGAGGTTACAGCACTCGGCGTTCTCCACGCATCTCGCGGCGAGGGCCGGATTAGCGCACTCGTCGATATCTGGGGGAAACGACCGCGTCAGCGTGACACGGGGAACGGAGCGGCGGAACAGGCTTCATCGAACACAGTGAGTATTAAACAATTGCAACATTCAATGGAACCAGGAGATTGCAATTATGAAAAGATAGGATCGAATCTAAGAAACGAAGATTTCAGCATGGCGAATGTAGGAAAGGACAATGCGAGTGAGGGAAAAAGAAAGATTGAAAGTTGAAGCGTCTAGCGACAGTAAAGCTCGCGATGACCTTGAGACCTTCAACTTCGTACGTCACTATAGTGGCACAATTCTTTCTCTCTGACAGTTGTGCGCATTATAATCTAATTAAACGTAATTGCACATTGGAAAATTCAGTCTCAAGTCGCAATGATATTACATTTATTATATGTAGATCGCGCCAGACCTTGAAGCTATACAGCTTCGCTAATCCGTGGCTAAAAGATTAACTCAGAAATCAAGCTTCTTTATTTTCGACGTTTGAGAAATGATGCAGTCGTCTCGTTTGCTACGTTCCCTTGATTAAAATGACACGGTAGAATTGCAATCCTAATTGCTTGAGTAATAAGCGATTGAAGTGTGTAAAAAAGAAAGTGACACTTTCCAAGGTTGTCGAGCGCTATGTTAAAAGGAACCCGGCGGGAATGCGATAGGAATAACGACGTTGCAATTATGAAGAGGTTCCCGATGCCGCAATTATCCAATGCCCACTGCGCTCGAGAAGAATCTCGAGCGCGGCGTACCTTCGCAATGGAAACCGTCGCCCTGGTAGCCGGGGAAACAGGAACATTGAAAGCTACCAAGGGTATTCGTGCAGTGCGCGAATATATCACAGGGCCGATACTTGCACTCGTTCTCGTCTGCAACAGAGATTCGCATTCGCGTTAAATATTATTGTCGCCGGCCGGTAACGCCGCGGACGTAAAAGTTAACGGTACACCCGCGTTTAGTATTCATCGAGGAAGACGCGTCTATAAAGAAGTAACCGTAATGAAGGTGGACGAAACGACACAGGCGAACCGGCCGCCGGATACGCTCGAGTGGTAACTCGAGACCCTCGATTCGGCTGCTGAATGCGCGGCGGCGGCGGGTATCGTCCACAGCGGTAAGGAAAGAGGAGGACACTCTTATCTGTTCGTTGATTGGTTTTCTGGTTTCCCGATGGCCATTACGCACATCCTCCTTCACGGCTCAGTTGACTCGCCGCTCATTAATCCGCGGACACACGGCTACCGGACGGATACTGACCTGGCACTTGGCAGTTGCAACCGCCGAAACCGTCGTTGCAGTGGCAGACGGAGTCCAGGCAGACGCCGTTCAAGCACTTGGTCCCGTCCTCCTTCGTGCAATCATCTGACCGAGCGGAAACAAACAAGGAAAATCAATTGCGAGATGATCCGTTCCGTGGGTAAACGATCGGAGATAATCGTCCTTAGTCATCGCGCCGGAAGACGAGGACTCGCTGATTGCGATGAGTAATTCGTTTCCCAGCGGTTGCGTAAAGGACGAAGGCCGATCGCGACGGACGATGCGCGGCGCAACGAATGAAAATCAATGTCGCCGATCGATCGCGCGGTGGTAGGAAAGACAATAACACAAACACAGACGCGCACAGCGGCGCGACCGCGTCCGCGGTTCCAGGCGGATTGTTCGGCGGGCGTAACGACGACGCCGGAATGACGCAAAAAGGAACGAGCCCGGAGATTGTAACGGTAACGCGACCGAGGGATTACGATACCGAGATAACTATTTTCCCCCCGCGCGACGCGACGCGATACGCTTTTGCTTTCCGGCTCAGCGGGACTGCTCTCACCTGTACACTTGAGCCTGTCGCGTTGTTCGTCGGTACCCTGGTAGCAGTCGACGTGGTGGTCGCACAGTTTCGACAACTCGAGCAGCTGTAGAACGTCCGTCGATTTGTTCACCTGGCAGCCGAAGTAGCCGTCCTCGAGGTTCAGGAAGAACACTTCTCTCCTAGGTCCGCGGCCGAGTCCTCTCAGCGATTCGGCCTTGGCGGGTGGTACAGATACGTTAAATCGATCGGTTCGCTCCGCGTAACGATTCTATAATCTCCACGATCGCTCGCTCGCGCAACACTTACCGGACACAAGGATAGAAGTATCCACACCAGCAACGGCCAGAGACGTTTCATCTTGACTGCAACAGAAGGGAAGATCGATCGATCACACCGGCGTCCGCCACCGCATCGTTCCGCGGGGAATAATGATGTCAGTTCATGCCGACAGGCAAAAAGCGCGCGCTGGAATTCGATTATCGTTACGACAGAAACGGCACGCCCGCCGTTTTTCGACGGTTTCCTCAGTTGCGTTCGGTCCAATTACATCATCCTCCGACGGTCCCGCTCGAGCGGACGCCCTTCGCGACAGGGCAAACAGAGACGCGCTGCGTAATAAGATTTTTGGAATCGCTCGTGCGCGACCGACGCTTCTATGATATACGCTCGACCAGCTTATTCTCTCTCTCTCGTTTATCTTCCTCTCGAGGGATAGACGCGAGCCCCGAAGAAAACGCTCGAGCTCCCTGCGACGAATCGATGAAAAATCCGCAGTCCGGTCGCGATCGCAAGAAACCGACTGGTTTTTTGCCCCTGCGGAACAGGGGAACCGACCCGGGAGCACCTGTCCGACATGCCGGCGCGGCGGCACGCCGGCATTTCCGACCCCCTCACGAACCGACCCGAACCCGTAACTGTATCGGCTTACGTTCAGCCCTGGGCCCCCGAGGACCCAATTTCCTGGTTACACACGGTGTTTTGAAACTCAAGACGCTTCCCGGTCGTTTCGAAACGAGGACACGTTACGTAACGCGACGCAGCGACCGTAGAGAGAAGAAGAATGGACCCGATCGTTCGTCCCGTCGTCCTAACTCCGAGGAATTTCATTCTCGATCGATCATGGGATTGTTACGAGCTAATGACGAGGAACGTGCTCGGTGGAGGTCCATGTTTGTTCCGAGGGGCAATCGCGTCTTCACGGTTCCGTTTTCGACGGAGTTCCACCCGGAGTTCCAAAGCCAATTAATTTTTTACCGAAAGAAACGCATTTCCTTTCGGAGCGCGCCGCGGAACGTGACCAATCTCGAGCGCTCGTGGACGCTCGGGAACCCTCCGGTAGAGGCGTGCCCCCCTCCCAAGACGTCCGCGCGGCGCGGTGCACCGGAAGCGTGATTTTCAAGGGTCACCGGTACGCTCGATTCGCGGAAGGTGCGCTCGCGCGCGCGGGCGCGTGTTCACGTGCAGCGGCAGCTTATGGCGAACGGTCGAACGGACGCATGCCGCGCGGCCGGAGGAACTGACTGACTGGCACGTCGCACGATAAGTCGGGGCTGACGATCAACCACGCCGCGAAATGTTAACGACTGTACCCGCGCGGAAGAAGGGGCGGCGGCGGAGCGGCGGCGGAGGAGGAAGAGGATTCGTCAAGAAGGAACGAGCCGCAGGAACGATCGAGAACGCACGGGAGCGGCGGAGGCTCGATGGAACGTTGAAAGGAAAAAAGAGAAGGACAATTAAGAAGACGGACGGGAGGGAGGCAGACAGCCGGGAAAAACGAGGAGGCGGATTGTGAGAGAGAGAGAGAAGAGAGCGGGAGGAAGGAAAAAGGCGGAGGATCGCGGAGGAAAATGTTGAAGAGGGAAAAGAGCTGCGAGTCCAAGGGGACAAGAGCGAGGAGCCAGAGGGAAAAGATGAAGGGGAAGGATGGAGCGAACCATGAATAGTGATGAGTAATCAATTCCCTATCTAGCGGATCCACGGTTTTAGTCTCGGTCTTGATAAAGATTTATTGCAGCCGCGAACGAGGCTCATTTCAAAAAGGAACTATTGCGGAAGAGACTCGGCGTGTGTGCACGTCATCCAAAAGAATTTTTTCCAGATTGCAAACGCGGAAGCAGAAAATTAAAGGTATAGAGATATCGATGGTGATGCTCAGTCTTGGGGTTGCCTAAAGATTTATTGCGGCAGTGAAGTGCACTTTGAAAAGGAACTGCTGTAGAAGAGACTTGGTACTCGCATGGTATCCAAAACAATTTCCTTGGGATTACAGACGGGGAGGATAAAATTGAAGGTATAGAAATAGTGATAGAGATCCTTGATTTCAGTCTTAGGTTTGCTAAAGACTTATTGCAGCGGACGAAGTGCATTTCTGAAAGGAACTGCTGTAGAAGAGACTTGATGTTTGTATGGTTCCCAAAACAATTTTCTTCGGATTGCAGGCGAGGATGATAAAATTGAAGGTATAGAAACAGCGATAGGGATCCTCGATTTCAGTCTTAGGGTTGATAAAGATTTATTGCAGCAAACGAGGTGTATTTGAAGAACTACAAGGGGCGTGATATTTGTATCCAAAACAATTTTCAGATTGGAGATGCGGAAGGATAAAATTGAAGGTACAGAAACAGCGAAAGGGACTTTCGACTTCAGTCCTGTTTAATAATAAAGACAACTTGCAACAGCAAACGACGTGTATGCAAAGAAGGAACTGTTGCAGAAATTACTTGATATCTGTACGTTATCCAAAGCAATTTTCTTCAGATTGTAGACGCTGAAAGATAAAGTTGAAGGTACAGAAACAGCGAAAGGGACTTTCGACTTCAGTCTTGTTTAGTAATAAAGACTTGTTGCAACAGCAAACGACGTGCATTCAAAGAAGGAACTGCCACTGAAATTACTCGATATCTGTACGTTATCAAAATTAGTTTCTTTGGAGCGGAAGATGCGAAAGGAGGAAATAGGACGTGTGGAGACATCGATAAAGAGACTTTTCCCTGGTTCGATAAATGCGTTTATCAGCAACGCATTACAGTTCCAGGTGATACCGGAGGCGTGTTGAGCCCGTCACTAACGAGCGCGGGCTCGTGGTGCGAGGGAGAGGGACGGGAAGGAGTAGGACGGAAGACGCGGAGGAACGTAATAAAGGAGGGCGTACGAGTGCGATGCACCTGTGGCCCTCCTGCCCCTCCGCAACAGCTTGCGCCGGCCGGCGGTGCCTTCTCGTACCCTTAACTCCTCGACAAGTACCAGCTAGACAGATGGCGAGCCGGCTAGACCAGTCCTCGCCCTCGCGGGCTGAATTTTCGTCACGGAAATTGGCCACCCTCGGGTCCCGTTCGCCCGGCCAATTTCGGATGCATCGATACGGGACACCGTCGCCGCATGCGTTTCCGCAGTTTCATGCGAACCACGCTCGCGGAAACGGCCGATCGCGAGCCTCGTGGCGTAATAACGCCGCACCATGAATTTTGAACGAGCGAGCATGGAATTCCGCTCGTTGCCTCTAAGCGGACACGCCGCGTTCGCCATCGGTGAATTTCTTTTCGCCTCCTTTAACCCTTTCACTGGCGAACGCGTGTGTATTCTTTGATTTCTATACAAAAGGTGTGAAGCTTTTCACTAGAAACATTCAATGAGACATAGACACTATTGGAAACAAACTAATGAGAAAATTAAGTCAATTAACCCTCTATGGGCGGAATTTTTGTTCATGATTATGACAAAATCTATGCAGTACAAAATTAATAAATATCCACATGTGAACACAAATTAACCATGTATTCAATACTTTCAATAATTTCATCGAACGAATATATTTTATAACTTTCAAGTTATAATGACGTTAAACTTTCACGCCTGAGTGTATGAAAGTTTAAGTTAACTGATTACTGATACATGATTTCAAAGTTACATGGGCCTACAGAGGGTTAAGCTATTTTATAGTACTTAATATTATATATAACACTTTATGATTTTGTTATATCAAATCAAATGGTGACTGAGAGTTTGCTATTCTTTTTACAGTTAGCAGATTTAAACTATGAAGGGAGCACGCATCGGAAGAGACTTCTTGCTGTTGGACATCAAGTCATCCCAATAGCGTATCGCTGATCTGTCAATGTATAGGAGAAGCGTAGGTACAGTGGACCTCTAATGTCTTGGCTGACTACCAACAAGCTAGAGGCAAGTGGAAGCGTCTCGATTGAGTGATGCTCGCTCGAGTCGCAGCAACAGTGACGCTTCGATATTGAAAGCTTCTTGTTACTCGCGTAACAAAGAACGCAAGCGAAACAAACCGTGACAAACTGGGATGTAACGATAACAAATAAACGCTGCCACCGACTTTGGGAAAAACGAGGTGGAGCGAATGTTTCCCCCTGCCTCTGTACACCTTCAGCTGGCAGGTAGTCCAAGCTGAAACGTGAGAGATCCGCGATACGTGTAAACACAACCAATCAAATTTCTTTACTGCGTATTTGGTGTTTTGCTAACTAGCGCGACACTCTTGCCAGACGACATCCAAATATAGCGTTGTGTAATGGTTCTAAGTTGAAGCCGTTCGCACTTGAAATGGCTCTAAGCGCCGCGGTCGAAGGGTTAACCCTTTGCGGACGAATGTCGACATATTCGAATTTCCATATTTGAAATAGCTAGTAAACTATTCTTTCTATTATGTAACACTAAAACTACCGAGCACATTTTTAAAATGTCTTTGTAAAAGCTACAAGCGTGGATTTATTAAGATTTCAATTGACTAATATTTCAGTTTAGTTATTACTTAATCAGCTTCTTTAGTCGTTTTTGAAAAAAGTATTCGCACCTTTTCAGTAATCAAAAGAAAAAGTCAAGGAATGGTTCATTTTGACCCATCTACTAGTTCTATTGTTTTAGTACTCCGAGAGTTAAAGTGCACAATAATCTCAAACAATTAAGGCCATATAAAATTGAATGTCTTATAAATTCGAATGTTACAGCATTCGCGTCATTTTTCATCACATTGAAAATGAATGCTACAGCATTCACGTCCGTGAATGTGTTAAGCAATCAATATATAATTGAATTTCATCTGTTGAAGGTTTCGTTTCAAAGATTCTTCGTCCGCCAACGGTTAATTCTATCTGACGTAGGAATATTCATTTCTCCAGCGATCGGAATCGCTGCGTTTACACGATATTTCACTCGTGGATCGTTATCTTGACGTTCCGCGAGGATCTCAGGCCTGCAGGTGACCCCCGCGCGGCGCCCATTCAGCGTGCGTTCCCTCTATGCAAATAGCGGCTGAGAATCGCGCTCCGAAGTGCTCGCGGCTTCGCGGAGCCGCCGCTCGGTAAGGGTATCGACAAGAAATGTGTTACGGTGTCAATGATATCATCCGGTAGGCAGACAGAAGGAAACGATGACAAAACCTATCAATTAGCCGGCGACGCACACACACCAGACCGATGCCGACACGCGTGCTTCTGCGTATGTCCACGGTGCCAATAACGCGGGACTCCCACGCACGGTATTGCAAAACTCCAGAGAAAGAGCGCGCGAATTCGCCAGACTCATTTTCCATGGCCTACTTTCGATTCCGCGAATTCGAATCGGCTTGGATCGGCTCGCGATAGCAGCTGACTGCTCTTCTTATTCGTGTTAACACTTTGCACTCGGAAGTTTCGTCCAATAGAAATATTTTAACATTTCCTGATGAGATAAAGACATCTTTATATTCATGTTTCGAAGACTAAGTCGCAAACAAATGATTTAATCACTCAAACACCAAGAAATCAGCACATAGTTTCTATTTCTCCTATCCTTTAAGTAACTGATATATAATTTAACTTCATCTGCTGAAGATTTCGTATATTTCAAAGAATCCTCGTCCGCAAAGGGTTAAATATCTCACGATTGTTCTAGTAACCGAGAAACGACGCTCTCCTGTCTCTCAAAAACAAGGATAAAACTTTTTTAAAAGAAGAATCTAAATGAAGTCCATAAAAGTCCAAACTAAAATTTCCTTGTCCTCGTGAAATAGAACTTCCTTTGTTTTTCAAAACGATCGTAGCTTTTCCTGAAGATCGCCGGTATAAATTGCGCTCGACCTTAGCCGCTAACTCTCTCAAGGATCCGCGAAGGATCTCGGCTGGAGGACACCGAAATCCTTCGCCGATTTCCCTCCATATTTATCCGGTGACGATCGAACCGCCGTGTCGACACCGGTAGAACGTGTTCCGTGGACGTTTACCGATGACTTAATCCGATTTAATTATCATTCGACTCTACGCGCCGCTCTATCAAGGATAACGATCCTGCGGAACCAAACGCGGAGACGGGATTTCTTTTCTATCGCGTCCGCGCCCACGGAAGCTCGCGTTCCCCGGCGCCGTGAAAGCGCTCGCACGCGACACGATACATCTTGTTCCGTGTCCAGTTTGTGCTGTCTTTTGTTCAGACGCGGCGGGCACGCGTCCCACGCACCTGGACCTGGATTAGGGAGAACGGTAAAAAATCTCGGCCCCACGTGGAGCACGCTTTCTTCTCCGACGCGATTAATTAACCCGTTGCCATCTATGATTCGTTTCTTAACACGTTCAGTGCTACGTGTACCACGTGTGGTACACGCCAATTTTTGAAAATATTTTTAAAACGTTCCGTGTTAACGCGTGTACGACCCACACTGAATCTTCCGTTCAGACCGAAAATGAATTCTCATTGAAAACTGAAGAATTTTTTAAATAGTTACTGTAGAGTAAAATATAGTGTATACTTAATGTCATGTATACTATATTTAATTTTATTTCATTGTAACTCTTAACCTTTTGCACTCGAAAATATTGTTCTCGACAAATATTCATTACGATATTTTTGACAACATAAAGAAATATCCTGCATAAATTAACAGAACTATTTTATTTCCATATTTTGATACATTAAATAGCATTTAATATTGAATTTTAAATTTTACCATTTTGTTGGGTCGAAGCAAATGGCGACTGAAAGGCGCCCCTCGAGTGCAAAGGGTGAAAAGAACAGCGCGAACGGAAATATAAAGAAACAATATCAGAATATAAAAATTATCAGGAATTTGAATATAACTGAATATTTTATTGAAGAAATCAATACAGTTGATAATTAATATTCAATTTAAACTCCATAGAATCGAATAACGTGCTACTCGTGTCAAATTTCGTTTGAAGCGTTCGCCGAGTCACTATAAGGTAAGGAATTAAGGATTCTCCTATTTCGGATCGTCGACCCTGTTTCGTAACGTTTGAATATTCAAATTGATGTGATAAATCGATGTCGTAGGCGGAGACACCGGAGTACCTGGGAGAAATTCGACGGCGGCCGATTTTTCCAGCGGAGATGCCACGAGTCCGAACAATCGAAGGAGGAAGGTACTGTTAGGCGTTTAATGAGGGACGCGAGGCTTGAAACAGAGCCTTAATTATTACATTCTTGCCCGTTTTCGCCGGCGAAACCGCGGGACGCAGACGTTGCCGCGGGTTTATGAATATTTATCAATCGTTGCGCTATTTAACGGTAAACAAAAATCGCCCGCGAGGCTTTCTCCGTGTCCAGGCACGCGCGTCCTTTCGCAAAAAACGAGCACGGTTGATTAGCGAAAGAGAAATGCAGCCCGTTATTTCTGTGTCGCTACACGAGATCGATGGGCAACGACGCGATCGATGTACGCGGTGAGTCGTTCAACTGTGTCACCGAAAATTTATTCACCGAGAAGGACGTTCGAGGCAACAATTGCTTTCCAACGGGAGTTTCGTACGATCGATAGGAAACAACTTTCGTAGGAAACATCGTCTTCTGTGGCGAACGATTTCGAAGTAAACTCAGGTAACACGAATCGAATAGCTCACCCTGTATACAAGCGAGCATCGACGGATCCTGAATTCGTTAACGAAGTGAAACCTCCCAGGTAATTGACATTTAAGTTTCGATCCTTTCGAACGGACGTTTTCTCAACTCCGTTTTCGAAAAGTTCCACTTTTTTTAACCAGAATTCGACGATCGGTTCGCTCTTTCACATTCTAGGTCGATCCGGTTCACCCTGAAGCCGAGAAGAGGAGGAGAACGCCGACCAGAGAAGCTGTATCACCATCGTTAAGTTAACACGCAATTAGAGTCGAATAGTAATTAAACTATAGATATCTATTCACTTTATGGGAAATCTGGAAATGCAAAACTGCGGTGATCGCACTTAACGCGAGAGGTGATGTATATAAATCTCTAAATGATTAGCACAGTGTTCCGTACAGTGTCCGCTGGTAAAAAGCAATTTCCATAATTCCGTTTTTCTAATTATGTCCTTAAATTGTTGAATTTGCATGGAGATCCGCAGCCTAGTAACGATCCTGCTATCCACGGACACTTGACACATTCGATGGTTCGCGTGATACACGGACATCGCCGATCGCCGTCGTCCCCGTCTCGCCGGCCCCGCGGCTCGCTAATTAGCGTCATTCCACGACGATCTTCAAACGGGGAGGAAGTTTCGGTCAACGTTACGAGTTGCGATAAACACGGTGCGCGGCCCAGTGATTGATCGTATCCCGGCCATTAAAGCTTCCTCCCGATTATACGCACACTTTAATTGGTTTGCCGGTTATTAAAATATCGTTAAACGTATGGACTGAGGGTAAGATATTAGATGAAATGAATCGGATGATTCATCGGGGTTCGATGGGCCCTATTAATAGAATCCGACTACACAGTACCGGTTTCCGTTTTCAGGGAAGGTGGATGTTGACCCTCCCGGTCGGCGCATTTTTACGCATACTGATCGTAGCAGCGACCGGGAGAGAAGGGGAAGTCCCGGGATGCGATGCCCCGTGCGAACCGCCGCCTCGGTCTGCAGCGGCGGTTAGAAAATTTCCTATTCTAAGCACGAGCCGGCGCAGCGCGGCGCGGCGTCCATCGTGCTCGCCTGTGGCAACATCCGGCATGAATCAACAAAGTATAAAGCCGAGCGAGCGATTCGGGCCTAAAACTTACGCCCACCGCGAGCCGGCGAGAGAGCGAGCGGCGAGCCAGGCGAGACAGAATTATTTCGTTGCAAAGTGAAAGTTCTTCGGGTTGCCGTGGTACAAACGAAACTGGCGCGACGCGTGGGGGTCCCTCTCATCGCCCATGCTCGACCATCAAATTACTTATCGGACTTTTTCCCGAGTTTTTTCTCTCAGGACATGATCGCGACCACGGTCGAATTTCAAGTGTACCCTTTGCGGGGCCTTTGTTGCGATTTTTTCGCGTTCAGTCGGTTGGAAGCCAATGCGGTTAACACTGGAACTACCAGATGGATCAGAATTACCCATTCCTCGTTTATTATTTTATAATAGTTGAAAGTATATGAATGCTTCAAGAAATGATTAGAATAGTTGATTTATAGATATAGAAATTAAAATATTAGGTAACTGACATCTTAGTCAACGAAATTCTATGGTTTCTATACATTATGTTTAAAATCAGTTCAACTGATCAGTAGTTCTAGTGTTAAGTGCAGAAGAGTTGAGAAAATTAATGCTCTGGCTTCAGAAATTATTGTCTTATGTATTCAGAAGCTATAAAACGCTTTCTGATATGGAACAAACGAGGAAACGAGTAAATCATTGAATAATTGGAAAGAATATTCTATTAAAATTTACAGAAATCAGAAAATCGACTTTGGCTTCTGAATGATATGTTGTTCACATGATTTTTATACACTTGAAACATAGTAGATGGACTGAACGAAGCGTTTTACAGAAATCTCATATACGTGTGTCTTTGCTTCTATCCGCTGCTACATTGTGAACAGTTCTGTTGTAGTGGCAGATAGATGCATAGAGCATGAATATAGTAAAGGTAGTTAAAATTGTCCTCTTTCTGGAGAATAATGGAAGATCCATGTTCTTTAGTGTTAAATATGGGAAACGGTAACGATAAAGACACGCCAGTTTTACGTGGAAAGCAACCGCGAACCGAAACTCTCGCGGCCATTGTTTAACGAGGTTTGCGTCATCGGTGAATGCTAATGAAACGTTTATCTCTGCGTTGATTCAGGCGAATTAATTCCGCGGACAGCCTTGGACAGAATTCTTGCCGAAACCGTTGTTGTTCACCCCGTGCGTGGGAAACCGCGATACGGATTGGATGGACGTAGGGTAAGTCCAGCAGAGGTGGCCCAGATTTTTTAGAAGAATTATTACGTGGTAAGTATCAATGATACCTAATAAGAAGAAATATATTTATGAAATTAAATACATGCAACGAGAGTAGTTAACCTTTTGCATTCGAAACATTCAACATTTTCTGATGCAATATAAATGACTCCCATTTCTATGAAACTAACTGATAACGAGACGAATTAAGACAAAACTACTTTCAATATTTCAAATATTCATGCACTACACTCAATACAAATTTCAACTTCAGAATTTTCCTATATTAAATCAAATATTGACTTAAAATCCTTAGGTGCATTTGTTAGAACTATATCGTTAAAAATGCACTGGTAAAACAAAATATTCCATGCTTTCTATGTTTAGATTTCTTACAAACCATACAAATTGCTAACAATAATGTTTCATTTAAACTTAACACAGCTCAATGATTTATGTTTATTAAACCATATTAGAAATCTTCGCCTCTAACACAATATCGTAAGCCAGAGGATTAAACCTCTCTCAATGCAAGATTCACCAGAAACAATTGAGAAGATTCGACAATCCAACATACCTAACAAAAAGGAATAAGATCTATAAACCTAAATACAAATGAAAACAATAGTTAAATAGGCCTGTACACAACATTCAATACACTAAAAACAATTGGGATTTCAGGCATTGAACAACTTGAACTAGGACCATTTCACCCAGAATTACCCAACGTCCACCGATCACGTCTCAACGGAAACCCCGAGGACTTCGCAGGGACGTTCCAGCTGTTTTCCTGCAGCTCCAGATACCAGTGAGCCTCGCGTGCATCGAATTTCTCGTAACAACCGGCTGCCATCCCGACGCAGAAACGCGAAGCGCGAGTTCGTGGGACGGTAGAGCTCGACGCGCACGCCGATACCGTTACGTTTTCCGCAGATTTCGCGCTGGTCCACGCTACGATCCGCGCCGGCAGAGACGCTCCGCGTCGTAAAATGGCAGCCGGCTGGCAAGTTCTAACAGTAAAGGTCCCTCGTAACGCGAACATCATCCGGATCAAGCGAACGGCCGTCCACGAAATTCCCTTCGGTGCGTTCAACCCGTTCAAACGCTCATGCCGCGATCGGCGAACAATTGCGTCGGTCACACGGTTCCCCGAAGGTCTCCCTTTCATTTGGTCCATCGATCGTGGCCGTCGGTTACGTCACGAGCCCGCGAAACGGGCAACGACGATATCGAAACGCGGTCTGCCGACTGCTCGCCGTCACCTGTACACTGCCTGGACGTTGGAGAGGCAAGAGAAATCGATCGCGATATGTTTCGTTCATAGTTTTCCATTGGTCACGTGTAATCAGATTGACTTAGTTAATTGGTAATAGCCACTTAGTAGAGTAGAGCCCGTTGTAAAGCAAGAAGTGTGCATTAGTCGCAGAAGTCGATGCTTTGAAGTTCTTAGAAGGGAAATTCAGGAATGTTTCGGCTTCTGAAATTGTTAACATATTCGGAAGCTATAAAAGAAGGGCGTTTCGATGAAACCAGTAATCCTTTGATAATTATTCCATTACAATTTACAAAAGTAAGAAGATATCAAGAAATCGCATTGACTGAGCGACACTTGAGGAACTTGTTTGACTGCTTTCAGTATTTTCTCACCGAAAGTCTCACTTTTATAGTTATTTTTCAACATTCTTTAACTCTCTTGGTGCGACATTTAAGTTCTCTTTTTGCCTCTGCGAAGTTCAAGTTTACACAGTCGTATTAGTCTATTAGTAAAAACATTAACTTCTAATGAATTTATGACACATTCAAAATCTAAACTTGCAATCTCGTAGCGCAGTGATCGCGTCAACACTAAAACTACCAGACAGGTCAAAATGACCCATTCTTGATATCTTCTGTTGCAATTATTAAAAAGACAACAGACGTTTCTCTGAGAAATGATTGAAAACATTGATTTAGCAATACAAATTGAGTCGCAAATCAATTAAAATCTCAATAGATGCACTCTTGGAGTTCCTACAAACAAATTTCAAAAAAATTAATTTAACTGCTGGGTAGTGTTAGTGTTAAGGAGTACCACTGTATCAATTAAGGGCGAGGAAAGATGAAAAGTGACCGACTAGGCTCGCATTCCTAAGCCTAGTCATCGAGTGGTAGCAGCATCCTTTTGCGGAGACCGTCTTCGGAACGGATACCGATCCGATACGTCCGTAGGGACGCGATCCGCGCGTAGGACGTGAGAAAAACCGAGGGAAATCCGAATGGCATGCGCGCGGGACGCGAAGAAGCCGCGGCGTGCGAACGGGAGCCAAGGTTCGCGTCTTTGGCCTCGATCGGCGGCGGTTACCTCCGATTCGATTCAACCTGTTGCCGCGAATAGGCACCGCTGCCGGCTGAACCTTGACCCCCGGCGCAGCCGAGCGACGTCCCGGGGAATTCCGATATTCTCGTTAAGTTACTTTTTGCTCGGCGCGCTTCCATGAAATTAATTATCACGTTTAATTGTCGACGTTCAGGGGAGCACGGTTCATTATACTGGCTACTGGTTCAGTAAGAGTTGCAGGGTTTATATGTTTCATCTGCAATGGTAATTCGCGGCGAGAGGATAGCTTCACACTCTGATAACCCGCGGGATAGATTCGTATCGAGCTTGTAGTACCGTGCACGCGTGATTATTCGATCCTCCGGGACTCAGCAAGAACGGGGAAAGAACAGGGGTAAATAATAATAACGGTAACGTTGACTAATTAACTAGCACTACGATTCCTTTGTAGTCCCTTTGAGGATACGACCTTCGTTTAAAAACTCTAAACAAAATCGAGTGATTCGACATCTTGACTCGCGGACGTTTATCTTATACTTTAGTCTATTGTCCTTAGAGAACTACGTTCGTTTATAGCTGAAGACATGATAGTTTCGAGACTAGAGTATTACAACGCGTATTCGTACAATTGCAATCAACTTATTTAGTAACAGTTTAAGACGTTTAGATATCGAGTATTTTAATTATTGTTTAGTTACGGTTTATTCAAAGTATTCGACATCGGTCAGATTGACGGGTACCGTAAATCTAGCGTCGAATATCAAACGAAAAGACAACCGCGTACCGATCCTTCGTTATCAGAACAATTAAATTACCCGCAGCTTTCGATTCCAGACGCGGAAACCCGAGGTTATCGTTACGACGACATCAGACCGCGAGGGGTTAAAGGTACGCCGCGAAATAGTCCGAAACAGTGGCATTTATACCGTCGAAGGTCCATTCGAATTTTTCGCGAGTCCGACGCGATATCGCGGGGCAAAGGGTTAACGATCGCACGGGTACGCGGCTCGCGGATGAGGTAAACAGCTTCAATGTTTAGCCGATTCAATTACCCGCTTTACGAGGGAACCGCGAGAGGAGGCGAAGCGAGAGATCGAGCCGTCCGCCGCGCCGGGGTAATCCTCAAACTTATCAGCCATGAATGTTGTCCGCGGACACGCGGGGAACGTTAATTACCGAAGCGGCGTAAAACACCAATTATCACCGGTGGCAGCCGGCCCGAGGGAGCGCGACGAAATTCCTCTCGAGTTGAGTCGAGCCGAGCCAACTCGCCCGACTCTCCCCCGGATGAAGACGTCACGCGTAATGCCCGATGATCGAATCGTGTCATTAACGATTATTCCAGCCGACGAGGCGTCCACGTTTATTGCCGGGGTTATCCCTCGGGCTACCGCCTCGTCGGTCCTATCGCTTATTGGCAAAGCCGACAATCTTCTCGCGTGAGTCCGCGAGCGAGACTGGCTAGCAGCGCGCGCGCACCTTTTTTTTCCCACGAGCCGGCGGGATCGTAACGGTACGATGTTCTGCTTGTTCGATCCGTGAGAATTCGCCGGGCGTAAAGAAGAAAAAAAAAGAAAGAGAAACGATACCAGAAAGAAACGCGGGGGAAAAAATGCAAGTTCGACGGTCAATTAATTTTTCGTTCGGGCCGCGTTTACGCAACGGCTATGGTAAACGAGCGATCGTTCGAGTAGAGCTCAAGGATCTTATAGCGATCGCCTCGGTTTCTTTTCTCTCTATTTTTACATACCGTTCGATCCCGTGTGCGCGCGTGCAACGATTTTTCCACGTGTGCATGCGCAATCGGTTAACGGATGCTTTCCCTAAATATGGGAAGACTGGTGACAACGTGCTGTTTAATGGACTGTCGCGGCATCGCGCGCCGCGCGCCGCGCACCGCTGTCGCAAGCATTGAACTCACCGGCGGGCCGGCCGCTTAAGGAATACGCGCGCTCGGCGAAACGTGTCACCGGTTATTCGCATAACAGGCGTGCGCAGTTTCATTATCACATAATGAACGTGCTAGTTTTATTGTAACGGTACGGCGCGATGGGTATCGGGTTGAAAGGGTGCAGTGGGAGGGATGAAGACGTTTTCCTCTGAGTTGGCTGATTTCATTTAGATCGTCGAATCTATTTTCTATTGTTTTTCGTGTATCGTGAATCTTCCACAGGAAATTTAAATGTTCTTATATGGTACTTCTATAAATGTTCTTTTTGTTAGGTAACAGTGTTAGAAAATGAATTTTCAATTATTCTTAGTATAGTGAGTTTCGCAAAAAGAGCTAATTTATCTATTCTTAACAATAGTCGATCTAGATCGGTGCAAACGTTAATCAAATGGTGTTTATAAAATCCAGTATCCGTCAATCTGACGCGTTCCATAAACCTAGTGTTAACATACGGCGATGATTCGAGAAATAGAACGTGCAGGACGCGGTGCATTCTGTTATCGTGTATCATCTCCAGTGTCACATATTTGCGATGCTCGACATTTTGTACCTAGCGCGAGGAAAATTCTATTGCTTCCATGGATGATTTTATCTAGAATCGTAACGCATGATGTAACGTCTGGGAAGTTGGGATTCTTTCGTTGAATTTCACTCGTGTTTTATAAAGACGACTTGTCGCATTTAATGAAATGTTCTATATAGTGGAATGTTGAACGCTGCTCGTGAACGTGATGTATTGGTACACAATCATCGCGCTGCACGTTGCTCCGGAACATCATGGATTGTTGCTCGCCTTGTCGTAGGAGTAACCTTAGACCTCGGTCATTTTAGAAAACAGTACAAAAATCGTACGTATCTAATAAACTATAAATTATGTAATATAATACAAACACTGTCCTATCGTAGTGTTAACTCTTTGCTCTCGTCAGTTTTTCACTAGAAATATTTCAACATTTTCCGATGAGATAAAGACTATTTTTTTGCGAAACTAACTTGATTGAGGAACAAAGCTCTTTTATCTCAATATTTCTCAAATTAATGCATCATACATAGCATAATATTAAACATCAAACTTTATAGTTTAACGTACGAAGTCAAGTGGTAGTGAGAGTCACCTCTCGAGTAAGTGTTAAAAACCTGGTTCGCCATAATCTCGAACCATCAGGTAATCAAAATGGCAGAAACGTTGGAGACAAGGCAAGCAACATCCCACGATGTCCCGAAGGAAGAAGTAAAATCTACAAATTTCTCTAGCGACCTGTGACCTGGCCGTTTCAGCGAAACCTATCCACGGCTATTTATAGACATGCGTCGCATCGCATCGCGCCGCACCGCATCGCATAGCGTCGCGTCGCGTCGCGTCGTTTGTCAAAGCGGCCAGCGCAGCGACGAGAATGAATCGCGAATTGAAATTGCCGGCGCGAGGATACGCACGAGCTGCGACCAGCAACGAAACAAAGTGCCGGATAATAACTCGCATCGCGGCTCGATGGACCACTTAGGGTACACGGCTAACGCAGAAACGGCGGCGTTATTATCGGTTTGGCCGGGCCCGCGCGTAGAGTACCTACGTACGCCTGGATGACTACTGCAAAACGGTAAATTACAGCAATTTTCCTGATCGCCGTCTAACACGTGTTGCCGACGGTTAAACGGACAAATTGATCGTTGCGAAAATTCACCGTTCTAACGTTTCTCGCGCCGTACGCCGATTTTTTTCCGCCGGGCTGAAGCGCGGCTCGTGTGGAACGGGAAATGGATTGCCGGATAAACAGGAATTATCCGGCGTTGTCCTCTGCGTCGTTGGATGAGAGCCAAGTACGTACATACATGTATGTACATTTTCATCTCGATAAGATTGACCAATCGATTAATTTAAATATCTGGTCTGATTCACTGATATTTTTAGGTGCTTGTTATCGCCGAGAGAACAATGAAAAATATCTAGAACCGATGGAAAATGCAGACAATTCATGGAAAGGAAAAGAATCGATGAAAAATACCGAGAAAAATTAACCCTCGTACTTCCTTGATCAACGGTAACACTTTGATACATAAATCATCCACCATCAAACATACTCCTCAACTTAATTTACTATCCAGAACAAATATCCAAACAGCCGCAGCTTAACAATTTCAATAACTGAATTTTCAGACTTTCACCGCCGAATACTTCAACGCGAGAAACAAGGAGAATCCGCAGAAACCCAAGCCTACGCGTATTCTATCAACGTGGAAGATTTAGGCGTCTAGGATACGCGGCCTTGGGCTATTCCCTTTCAGTTTGTTTTGCTCGCGGAACGTTTCGTCATCGCGGCGCGCTCGCGCTGGCAGGCAGACAGGAAATCCTGTTCTGAACGCTTCATAAGCGTTCGATGAAACTCGGTAAACGGATCGATCGTTCGAATTTCGATTTCCGTGTGAGGTTCAAGCGTCGTGTCATCGGAGTATGATCGGCAACCGTGTGTACGCGCGTTGATATTAAACTCGGAGACGTTTCCCAGCGTCTCTCGGGGAACAGGCATCCTTGGCGATGCGTGGCGAGGCGAGGCAAGGCCAGGCGAGGCGAAATCAATAAAGGTGTACAGATTTCTTCGGAAGGAAACGCGACGTCCCCCGGACGGATAATGACTCTCATTATCGAAGTCGCGGCGCGTCCGCTCAATGAAATAATAAAATCATCTTCGTAATGATAGGCTCGCGTAGTCGTCGTGCCGTACGTGCGAGCGCGCGTAACGGAACCGCGGAAGGGACTCGGAAAAGTAATTTGCACCGCGACCCATGACACCGCCGTCCCGAGGCACGAATAATTGCATCGTAACCGTTAAGGGGTTGGAGAGGTCGCCGAGCGAGTCGGATATCTGCCGGCGCGTCGATGCGCCGGACACCGCGTATAAGAAACGTTATTAGTGGAAATTGCGCCGGGCCCCGGGTGAATCGAGCCGGCGCACCGAGACTTCCACCTCCCGGGACATTTATCACGGCCGTTTATCATAAACAATCAATCCCGGCATAAATAGATACGCTCGGAGGCTGGAACGGTCCCGAGTTCCTCCCCGAAGATGATCGGGGCTTCTGCGAGTCTTCCGACAGCCGGTCGGCCGACCGGCCAGGATTTCATTAGAATTTCCTGGGACGCGCGGATTATTGCCAACCGGCTCTGTCGCACTCTCGATTTCCAAGGGAACGAATCGCGCGAGTGTGTGATTAATTTATCGGCGCTTCGAGCGGCCGGCGTGAAATTTCGGAAAGGAGGGAGCGCGGTTCGAGTTGTACTCCGGTGTTAATATCGGACGTTAATTGGTGGTGGGAATATTATATGAATCGAAGGGGCGATTAGAAATGAGAAATATTGTAGGAGTAATTAGGAATTGGATATTAGAATGTAACGGAAAAGTGACATTCGAGTAATTCTTATTAGTAAGAGTATTATCGAAGAGAATGTTTATAGAAAGTAGAAGCTTACGACAGGTGTATAAATTCAAGCGTAATCATTTTTCAATCCGCAAAAACGAACGGTCGAGTCGAGCTCCTTCGAGACGCTCGAAGCGTCAACAACGTCTGCAGATCCACGGAATCACCGGATCGAGCCGCTCGGGTGCGTCGAAATCGCGGAATCACGCATGGACAATAATAACCATGATATATTCGGATTCCGCGATGGTTATTCAGCTCGACAACAATTCGGAATACGTAATAAATCGACAATGAACGTCGCCGTGCTCCGGGCGGACGGAAATTTTTCTAAAGTAAAACCATCCGTGACTCAACTTATCGGAATTCCCGGCGACCCCCGCGCGCCGGTCGCCAGGCAAATTGAACGTTTACACGATTACGCAGTCGCGAACGAGCCCCGGCCGCGGCCAATTTTCACCTAATTCGGACGCGGCTAACCGTGTGGCAAGAGATATCCAGCTTGTCGAGCGGAGATTTAGCGTGCTGCTTGCAGCAACGCATCCGCCATCGCGCCGCGGCGCTTCCAGCTAAGCGCGTCCACGCTCGCAACACGATTTACGTAACGCGTCTGACACCTATCCGACGATTTTACGCAATGGTTTATTACAGTACCAGCTCGCGGAGACGCGTTTAATTCGTCATCGCAACGGTACAAGACGCGATTCTCCTTGCACGGCCCGATAATCGCTCGTAATTCCGTTTTCCTTCCGCCTCCCGGTAAGCCGGGGCATCCCCGGCGCGACGTGAGATTTGAATAACAGGTTGCGAGCGAATTCGCGGACGCCTCGCGGAGGAGTTTACAGTTAGGCAAACGCCTGCGCTAGAAATTAGTCGCGCGTCGGACAACGTCGCGGACACCTATTATTTGCATGCAAATTCGAGGCACGTTTTATGTTAACACGATCGCGGGAGAACGGGGTGTTCACGACGCGAGAACACGAACTCGCGATTCGCGAGCAACGCTGGACTCGGCGATCGGATATGACTTATTTCCAATGTTTCTTTTGACAAATCGGAACGATGTGTTTCTTGAGATTCGAGGAGTCTAGTACATAGTCTTGTATTCGTAGAAGTTTCATTTAGAATCATTCGCGAACGCCTTCGCAATTGAAGTATTGAAATGAAGATTCGGAAGTGGGTCGATTTGACTATGTGACGAGCGAGACACGGGTAGATAGAGAATGAAAATTCTAATTAGGATGTTAGATGATTATAATCTCTACTATACATAGATTTTTATTATTGTTTACTAATATTAGATTGAGGAATAAGTTTATTTTGAAAACTGCCGATAAAGGAAGGAATGTTAATATGATAATTTTAAGATCAAGATTGATTTCATTTTTCTATTTCAGGTCATTGTTCTGTCGAGTTGAGAAGAATCTCTGGAAGACACTGACGGCGATGCTCTGTTCGATGGTTCTGGAAGATGGCATTATCAGGCTTATAGGCAGGCTGTCAACGGTGGCCCGGCACAAAACGAGGATTGCTCATCGCTGATGTAACCGATGATATACGCTGGCGAACCGATAAAACCGATTACGTCAGCGATAGAGTAGCACACCTCGAATAAAGGTCTGCGCCGGTGAACGAAAGCAGTTCGAGAGGAAACTCGAACGTGACTGCAATAACTGCGATCGACGAGGAGTACGACGCTGTACGCTTCGACGAACCGAAAAGAAACGTGACAAACAAGTTTCTAACTCGACGGGGAAAAGCAAAAGTGACACTTCCAGGCGTGCCATCGAGAAGAACCGCCGCCCGGCGATCGGGTTTCGTGGACAGGGAAGCGGAGAAGTAGACGATCAGATATTACCATTGAACCATGGAACAAGACGTATCCATTCACATCAAATTGGAAAATTCCGTCCGAAAGTAGAATATTTCAGCAAATAGCGTATATCGTTCGAAAGCGAAATTTATCCTCTACAATACTCAAATTTATGATTGATGCAATTTTCATTTCGTTTGAGGTCATCGAAATGGAACGTCAAATATAAGAGTACCATAAGAGATTACCATTTTCCACCAGTAATGGCAGAATGCTCTTTTTCTATTTGATGTTGCATTTTAATTACCAAAAGCTAAAGAAATATTAGATCAACGAAAAATCCAGAAATACTAACGTGTAGAGAATCAAATTTCCTTTTCATACGTTATTTGCCAGGATGTCATTTTTTTCAATGCTGTTTCCAAATTTCAAAGAAACAGCAACTGAATTCAAACTTATTAACCATATCGATCCCTCGCAGGTGAGGATCTTGATCGCGAGCCACTTTACCCGGTGTTACGTGACGGCGTCTACACTCCCCACGGAGCCAATGGCCATGACACCCTGACCCGCGGAGGTATTCGTTCGACGGATGATTGCTACCATCGCTGAAAAACGACGCGCTGAAAGAATAGGGGCAAGATCACGAGCAACGAATTCCTTTTGCACCCTTTTGTCCGGGAATAATAGAACGGAAAAAAATGGTAATCGTTCATCGGGACTGGTATTCAGTTACCATGATATTAAATGGGCGGGTGTCCGTGGGTAATTAGCGGAAGATTGCTCGAAGACTCAATCATCATGTAGCCTGCTGATCTATCTAGAGAGTAATTTGACTTTTTTCCACGTTAGAACTATCGAGCAATTTATTTAGAATTTATTATAATCTCTGGGACTGCACATCCATCGAGACTCGAAGCACGCCGTTGTAGTCGTGCAAACTCTCCGGTTCTAACCCTCTGCATTCCAAAAGTTTTTTCACTGGAAATGCACAATGCTTAAAATTAATTTAATTATTTATTTTAATTACTCCAATATTTCACGTGTCGATTATACTTAATATTGAATTTCAAACTTGATAATTTTCCTATGTCAGATCAAGTACTCTTCAAGCACTCTTCATCAATATTCACTATTTCCCGATGATTTCATCTATATTTATAGATCACGCTGTTTCCAAATACCGAAAGAAAAATCCTGCATAATTTAAGGAACAAAACCATTCTATTTCTATATTATATACATTCAAAATTGATATCCCATCCGAAATCGAGTATCGAATTCTTAATCGCACAATTTCGCTGTAGTAGATAAAACATCTGTAAACCGCTCCCGAGTGCAGAAGGTTAATACCTTTCAAGCTCCAACCAGCCCGACAAATTGACACCAAACCAATATCCCGCCCAGTCATTCTCGAGTACTAAAAAACGAAACATTTCACAGAACATCGTAGGAACGGATCACCGGTGAGGTACGAGGAACGCCAACACGCTTAAAACGTGCCACGCTCGGAAGGCAAAACATTTATTCCGCTTCCTGATGCAGAAGGGGCCCGGAGGAGCGAGGAGTCCCTGCTCACCGCTTTCGCTACGAGGGAATCACGACGAGGGAAACGTCGGGGCCACGTAACAGGCGCGATACGATAGTGATTCCTGGAGACAAAGGAAAACGTGTAGCTACACGCCCGGTTAAAAGGAGCGACCTCCTTGAGAACGGTCCTTGACTCGTAGAGACGGCCGAGATAAGAAGGAGGAGAAGCGGTGCAAGTAGTTGTAGAAGTAGAAGAAGAAGAAGCAGAAGAGGAGGATGAGTAGAAGAAGAAGAAGAAGAAGAAGAAGACGAAGAAGAAGAAGAAGAAGAAGAAGAAGATGAAGAAGATGAAGAAGAGGAGGGAGAGAAGAAAGAGAAGGGAGACCCGGAGGCGAGTAATGGCGCCTACACTCGGTGGCCGCGAAAGGGCGAAGAATATTCTGCTTCCGAGGAGCGCGATATACAAGCCAACAGAATACGCGGGCTGCGCCGGGCACCGCAAGATAGAAAGAGACCATTCGAGGATAGAGAGAAAGACAGAGAGAGAGAGAGAAAGCTGAGAACACGGGAGAGGAAAATGTATCCAGCCGGAGAGCGTACTGTGGTACCGGTCGATCGTTTCTCTTCTTCTCCCATACTTTTCCCTGCTCTAATGCAGTTAATTAAACAACCAGCAAAACGATATTCCTGGAATGAGATCGTAGAGGCTCCGAACGAAATCGAGGGTCCGCGGTTGTAAGTGCATCGGGGAGTATGGAAGAATGACCGTTCGAGCCTAGGGACAATTTTACTGCCTCGCTGTTAAGTTAATGCCTAGGCGTTACGGTGCCCCTGCGCGAGATAAAATGTTACGTCCCCGGCGAGCGTTATTTCTTTCGTTTCGTTTTTTTTCCAATCGATTCCACGTGTAACTCGAAAAGGAATCTCGTACAATAAAATTCGAAAAGTTCCCCGCGGCCGCCGCTAATACAATCGCGGCCCGCTGCCGTTAATATTGATACTCGGAGAGGAGATTCTCCCGGGGCCGGCCGACCGTCCGGCGCGCCGCGGCGCGGCTCGCGGATCGGTTCAAGGACCTGTCCGCTCTAACGCGATCCCGCGCCACTTTTTATCGCGGCCGAACCCGAACCGAACCGGCGGACACGCCGAGGTCGTGAACCGGCCATGCAAATGCGGTGGCGAAAAACTTGATGGCTCTCCGCCGATCGCGGAGAAACGATTCCGGCGCCGTTCGACGGTCTCGTCCGTGACTAAGTGCTTCTGTCCGGGACCGAGCCGGCCGAGCTGGAACAGTGACCTTTGGTTCCGCGACGGGACTAATTGGAGAACGCTCGGACGTTCTTTCGATGATAATTCACGCGCGAATCGAGGAACGGATGTATCCTTAACGTCCCGCGCGGGCTGAGTTATGCGGAGTTTAATGGCGAATATTGAATTAACATTGATATCGGTACGATTATTTTACTACGAAGCATTATAAGTGTTGTAATATTACTAAATATTAATGTTAATGTTAATGGTAAACTTTATAGTCCCACTACATCAAGTCAAGTGCCAACCGGACTCATCTCCCGAGTGCAAAGGGCCAACATTCTACGCGGCCCGCAACAAACGCAACAAATACTTGACACTCCGCCGACTGGGAGCCTATTAACAGGTTTTTCGATGGAGGCGCTGAACGACCAATAGCTTGTAAATCGGCTTTTCGATTTCCAACGCTCGTCCACCGGCGGCCCATTAAAACGACACTGTTCCGGATCGGGGGAGATCGGTACGACGTGATGAGCATGCCTCAAATAATTACTAAATTACATAGCTTCGAAAATAGATCCGTGAAGTGCGACCATTTAATCGGCTTATTTTTCCCTGTTCTCAGATGTTAATTAGAAAAGAGGGAAACGTTCAGAATCAACGTTGAACGTGCACTCCCAAAATCCAATTCGCGAAACTGGAACCCTGTCAACCGTTCAAACGAATGTTGATCTATCCACAGTTGAATATTTAAACACACCGGTAAGGAGATCGCGATTTATATAAACCGTACATCGCGTACACCGCGTTCCACGCGTGATCTTAATTGAAATTTTCATTCAACTATTCAGACCGCCGTAAAGTTCCACAGGTTGCCCTCCGAGCTGAACCGCCGACCAGAAACTCCTCGTAAATTGCGAAGACGAATCCGTTGAAAAAATTACCGATTCGATCCGGACCGTTCCGTGGCTTTACGTTTAATCCACGTTCCTCATCTTCCACGTCCGGAATGATACTCGCGGGCATGCGATGCAGAAGGTCGCGAGGTGTGCTCATTCGTGACCAGAAAAATCTCTCGAAGGGAAAACCTGGAGAAGATCGGAGAAAGATCGAGCGGACGCGCTCGCGTACACCTTGGAACGACTGTACACGTTCACATCGAGAGTGCACGCACACCGGTTTACTCGCTCCGTCTCTCTGCTCGTTTCTCTTTCCCTTTCCCTCTCGCGCGGAACCTGACTGAACGGAGACGGAAAAAGAGAGACAGAGAGAGAGAGATAGAGAGAGATAAAGAAAGAGGGAAGGTGCGAGTGGCGTCTCAGGAACGAAGGATGCCTATAATCGGCAATGGACGACCGCACCTCGCCACTTTCGCGTTGCTTGACGTGGATACCGGTCTAACCGATCGACCGGTTAATCATCGTCGTCTTCTGCCGGACTCTATCTCTCGCGCGCACCGCCACGCATGCCCGTGTGTTTATTATACGGTAGCCGGTCGGTGATTTCGTGAGGGCCTGGAGAACCCGGCCCCTCGCTTGCTCGCTCGCTCGCCCGCTCGCCACGCGTAATTTAATTAGCCGCGGGATAATCGCTGCGCCAACTAATAGCCGGCTTCAAACACGGAGGACAGAGTGCGGGAGAGACAGAGGGAGAGAGGGAGAGAGAAGGGAATGTGTGTTTGCTCCGATCGGAGGTGATCCCGAAGAAAAATCATTTTCCCCGAGTGGGACGAGCGGAATTGGTATCGGGAATAGGAACGTGAGAATTGCAGACGCTTCTGCCGCCGCGATTAACGTTAATTGGGCTCTATTAATATGAAACGCGGCAGTTTGTTAGCAATCGAGGGTATGACTAACGTGTGCGCGTATAATTGCGATTATATTCAATAACTCTCCCATAGCGCGACGATTGGTCTCGTTTATCCCGCGCCCGGATCTTCTCGCGCGATTTTATCCGCGGATCTCGCCGAGTTCCGCCATTGTGCTCGTCGAAAAGTCGAAACGCGCCGCGGAGGTCGGCGGTAATACGGTCGTTAAAGGTTTCCACGTTTATCGGGGAGGCTCGAGGTTGATCGAGACAACGAGCGGAATGATTTCCTTTTATTTTTATTCCTCTCCACTCTTTTTCTTCCTCCTCCGTCTCTCCGTCCCGCGGGACGAACGGGGAGCGCGCCCGATCGTTGCGAGTCGCGTTTATCTCAGGTGTGCCCTCGCGCTCGCAATAAAGAATCGCGGCCGAAGATGCAATTGGGCCGAGGAAACCGCCGCGGGGATGCATAATTGAATGAAGCACGATTTAAATATTACTTGCGAAACTCATAAATATGCAGAGATTACAGCTCGATGGGACGATCCGTGTTTTCAGAGCTTTCCTCCCGGCGGTGGCAAAAAACCGGCGATCCTCGGCGACGCCCGTCGCGGCGCTGATTTCTGCCGATACCGGCGCGGCCGTGGAACGAACGGTTCGATTCAATTCAATTCTATGGTAATACGGTCGCGCCGGGTGACGCCGGGATAGCTCCCTCTCGATACTCGCGTGCTGGGACGCGCGAATTTGAATCCGAGCCCTTTCGGAACGGCGACAGACAAAAACCGGTAGAAGCGATCCAAAGCATTCCACGGGACAGCGAGACCCATCCGTGACCCCCAAGGACGCCGAGGGCCATCCCACCCCCTCCAACGTTTCTACAAGGACGTTCAAGGGTTTCTATGGGGCAACGTTTCGCGCGATCGTCGTGGCCCGAATTGTTTGGCGGATGTGCCGGCTGACGAGTACCCTAACGCAGCGGTTCTTAAACTTGATGCTACGTGTATGTTACTGCAGACAACATCATTGCTATTTCTTTAACGCGTCGACTGCCATGCTAGTCACCGATGATGCTTCTTATAATTGCCTTTGAGCAACTAGGAAGCGGTCATCGGCGAACGCTGTGACAGTGTATTAATAAAAGGTAAGGAATAGCTTCGTGTACCTATGTAGTCTATTTTTCACTATATAAATTATTAGTCTAAATTATTAGTGTTTATTAATATGAGTAAAAATAATAGGAAGTGTTTGACTCGCAGATCCCTAATACACGTTCAAGGATTATCGAAGAACGGCCTGGAGCACAGTTCAAGGATCGCCGGCCCAAGGTGAAAGGCAACGCATCAATTTTCTAATCCACCGCACGCGTTCCATCGACACGGTTCACGGTAACGATATCGAACATTGTAGGAACGTTCCCACGGAGTCTCACCCGGTTACTGGACGAACATTACTGTAATCAACAGAACGCTGTAACAGGATTCCGGCGTCCTATCCGTGCGTGCTCCGGATCGTTCAGCGTTCGCCGCTGGGAATAAAATCGCGGCTACGGAGCCCGTCGGGATGCAACTTTTCGTGATCGTCCGAGTTAAATCGTTTCCTGTAGCTACGAACGTGCAAAGAACTGAATGGACAAGAAGAGTCATCAATTCGAAAGGAGCCCAAGTAATAACGACAAGAAGTCATGCGACAGAAAATTGCCGGACGAGGCAAAACCACGGTATCACTCTTTCTCCTTCTTTTTTTCTCTCCCGCGAGCCAACCGACCGACCGGGATAAGGCGATTGTACTTCCTTAATTATCGAGACATTTTCACATACGCGCGGAACACGCGAAAATCTAGATGCCTCGTCGACGCGACGCATCCTAGGTCACGGAGCAGCTCGTTGGAAGCTTCTCGCGTGAGAAATGATCCTGCTACTGTACATCGAGATTAGGATTACTTCCTGTTATGGTTTAATTCAGACTGATGTTTTAAAATCGCGATAACCGGGTTCTCTTGGCAGACGAGTAACGAAACGCAGCCGAGGATAGCCGTAGTCGTGGCGCTTGCTAATTATTTCCAGCAGAGGCAGTCGACGGATGCGACTGCTCGAAGCTGACTGCTGCCGTGCTTCGCGATACACATTTCTGTTGCGCAAACTATCCTGGCCACGCGAAGTTCGAACGGCGTTAGTAACGATTTTTTCAGTGTGAAAGTTTCAAGGTTTCGAATCTTCAAAGATTCAAAGTTTCAAAGTTTAAAATCTTCAAAGTTTCAAAGTTTCGAAGTTTCGAAGTTTCAAAGATTCTAAGTTTCAAAGCTTCCAAATTCTGAAGTTCCGAAGTTCCGAAGTTCCGAAGTTCCAAAGTTAAAAATTTCAAAGTTCCAAATTTCGAAAGTTTCAAATTTTCAAAGTTCCAAATGATCAAACTCTCGTCATTCAGAGTTTCAAAGTTTCAAACGATCAAGCTTTCCAATTTTTCAAACGCAATGGTTCTACCGCTAACAGCGAAACGCTTGGAAACAAAGTTGCTGGTTGCCGATGTTAATGTTATGTATTCTACGCAACTCGGGGATGCAAATCGTCTTTGAATCATTCGCTCGCATTAGATCGCGCGCCCTTACTCGCGCGCGATTGAGCAACCCGTTGCGCCGCGGCCCACGAGCGTATCGCGCGTCCACGCATTCGCGCTAATTTCGATCGGCGACCAGGAAAATGACGGACCGAGTACCGCGCCGCGACCTCGACAATGCCTTTCGCCGTCGATCGAGTATTGTGCGCCGCTTCGATCGGTGACATAAGAAACGCCCGACGCAGGAAAGTAAATAATCGGGGCCACGTCATTTTAATGCTTTGCACTGGAAAGTTTTCGGAAAGATCTGCCCCTTTTTCCTTAGCAACGCATTATTATTTATTCTGCGTATTCTGATTGTTACTTAGTAAGTCTCGAACTGGGAATATTCCGCGATTCATTAATCCATTCGCGCGACAGTTATTTTATATATTTCGTGGACAAAATGTACTTAGACGATAGTATGAGAATAATCCAAATAATATTTAGAAGCAAATAATATTTAGACTAGTTGGTATGATAGTATGGTATTACACAGAAAATCGAAGAATACAAGATATTAATATTTATTGATAAACTACGGCAAAATACAAAATACAGCGGAAGTCTAACTCGTTATTCCGCGCGAATGGGTTAAGCACCTTTTTTGCTTTTATACGATTTCCAATCACACCTGCTGAATGAGTTCAATTAAAGTTAGTGTACGATGTTATAGTTTCTTTTCGAGCGGTTGTCTAAGTGTTAAGAAAACCATTTCAACGGCACAGGAGGTTCGTTGATCGTTTCCTCGGCAGTCAAAGAGTTAAACAGGAGGTCCGGCGAAACGTTCGAGCAAATGGGAAATACGCGATATATCAATGAGCGTGCCGATACACGGAGTTTCACGGCAACGAGCGGCAATCACGTAATATCGCTCACGAGAGTGCGGAGAACGGAGCCGGAGGTGTTGTTAGAATCGTACTTTCGAACAGGCGATTACCTTTAAAAATTCTATTAACATTCTTGTAAACGTTCGGTAACGATTGCTCGTTAGAGAAAAGAATAACGCTCGAACTGTGAATTTAACGCTGGGACTACCGAGGAAATCTGACTGAGCCATTTGAAACTATTCGTTTCACGATTATCCAAAACGAATATTACGAAAAGTAGCAACACAAATAGATCGGTAACAATCTTTTCTCCTTCACTGTTTCTTTTAGTGATATCAATAATGAATATTCCGAATATTATTACTTTTCATTAATGTCGACGCGTTATTTCTTACGATATTCGCAAATTCGAATCGCCTTGGGTAGAACGAGGACGCGATTAACTTAAAAAGACAAACAGGACGGTGCTAAAAAGAACGAGAAAGTGATTGCGTCGAAAAGTGGCGAGGAACGCGGCGGGGTTAAGACTCTGCGGACGAGCGATTTAAATGCGGCACGGGAGACTTCGATGCGTGGCGAGGAAGCACCGCCGCGATGGACGCGTTAAATACGCCGCGCGCTTAGCCAACAGTTTCCTTTGTGTCTCGAGCACGTCCCGTTGCTTATGGCTTAAAACGCGGAACAATGAAATCCTGTTAAAACAGCTTCATTGTGCCTCGATGTATAAATACACGTTTAACCCTTATAGCGCCGGACAACGAGGGATTCTAAAGTTATTCTGTGTTTATCTTCATTCTGAAGCTTGAAGACTGATGAGGGACAAATAATGTAATTTCTTTACTTTTAACGCGCATTGAACGTTATTCAATGAAACGTTTAGTTTATAAATGAAATATTTAGCTTCGTCGAATTTAGTTTAAAACTTTCATCGCGAGTCTGACGCGATATTACAGGAGAAGTTTATACTTCTTTTCCAAACCATACTAATGATATCAATTATTTCTTAACCTCTGCAATTCTTTCAGTCAGCGTTAAAAGGGTCGTGCGTCACGGTAGAATTCCAGGAAACGAATACGAAGGATCTATTTCAGCGCGATCGCGAGCCACGCCGGCGAACGGGCCAGAAGCAAATGATCGCGTAATGCATTCGGAATGCATTTGCAAGATAATAGAAGCCCCGGTGACGTTTGGGAGACGTTTCCTAGTTACAATGGCCTGTCTCGTAGCACGCAGACGGAATCTAGCGAATCTCCACGAAGGTGCAAATGAATAGCTCGACCAATCGCCGAAAGTGCTATTACGAACGATAATAATCATTTCACGCGATCCTTCAAATTTCACATCGGAAAGATCCACTGTATTCGACTATTTCAAATAACCAACAGTGAATCCTACCTATTACATATAATCATTTTTACCGAATAAAATATCGCGTCACTTAGCATCTGCCGAGACAAACTGACGCTCGGGTCTTATCAACTAAGTTTTTTTAAACATTGTAAGACCCGAACGATCAAGGTAATAATGATCAGCTAAACCATATACTTTTACAGTTTTATCGTCGATCTGTTCTTCCTAATACACGTTTCCGTCTCGCGTGATCGTCGCGAGGTCTCGTTAGCAGCGTTTCCCTCGATTTTTTTCCTCCATATCCGCGAATCGACACGTAGATCGAGCAGGCAATGACGCCATTTCGCACCGTTCCCCTTAATCATCTATATTTTTATATTCCTAACAGGACTTACGCAATGCCCGGCGATTCGTTGGTAAATATAAGTACTTGCGTTAGATCCAAAGGCGGCGAGGCCGCGTCCGAGTCCATAAAAGCACACCAAAGGATCACAGTCCACTCGTATCCTCGTTGATCCACGCACGCATCGAACTGCTCACTCACTCGCGGCCGCACTCGCGACCCGTTCTTTACCCCGGTGCTCGATCATCCTAGGTACTACCCGGCGTGTACCCGCGAAACCACGCGCACTCGCGGCTGAAAACCGGATTCCAGCCGGCGAAACGTCTGCGCTCGTCACAGAACGTGTCCCCGCTCGAAATCACTAGTAGGATCTCCACCGGGCAGATCGGTCCTCGATCTGTATACGGTAAACCTTGGATAATTGCAACATTACGAACGCACAACCGCTAATTGATAGAGTTTCTCTAAATACGAGATAACCTGGGATCATAGAATGATCCGATTACCGTTGAACTCGACGATTTTCACATATTCCCGTGCTAATAGAATGAAACTTCGATTGTTGTACGAGTATTCGGGATAATTCTACTTCGGTATCATTTTAACTGGAACGTAACGCAACGGTGAAAGTTTCGCTCATTGAAAATCGAAAGTAACGAAGTTTGATCTTTGAACGTTACAACGAAGTTCCAGCGCTTCGATTGTCTCTTTTTTTACGACCAAGCTCAGCCTTGTCTCCTGGAGTCGGACCGTTTCTATTTCCTCGTAATTGCTACGCGAATCGTGAACCGATCGTTGTAATTATCCAATGTTCGCTCTACCGGGAACCTTGCCGATTTTCGTTCGCGGTGTTCGTCGTTCCCGGCCACCGCGTCCTTGAACAGGTAAACCAATACCCAAGGATGCTCTGTTGCCGAGGATGATCGAGGAATTCGCTGTTGCCCGGCCGTCTATCCGCGGCAGGATCGCCTAAACTCGACCCTGAATCTATTATCCTTGGCGGGACGCTTCTCGAACAGTTCTCGATTCGATCACGCGAATCCGCAAGGCCGGGAAAGCGAGGTTGAGCAACGTTTCGAGTGGATGACTTATCGGAACGTATTTGTCTAAGCTTGTCTTCCTTCGGTAGGCTCTCGGAGAGGGTGCGCGCCAGCGGGGACAATGACGCAAGCGTCGAGAACAAATCGACCGAGAGTTCGAGCGATTTCGCGGACGTTCCTTTCTCGGGATGGGCGACGGCCCCGTGACTCTTGCTCGCTTTCGAAAGCTGTTCAGGACCGGTCACCGGTGGAATCGAAAACGCCTCGTGAGGATGCAGTCGAGTCGAACGTGTGTGAACGTACGAATTGAGACGAGATGAATTATCTTCGGGTCGAGGAGAATTTCGGGTAACAAGATTCACATCGAATAGAAATGGTAATTGGGTAATAACAATATTTAGCAACGTAAGCAACTAGATACTGGGAACTTTGATACTAGATGATTAATCATTGTTTTTATTAGTTTTCCAGAATAAGAGTCGTGGAATGTTCCAGATTCCATTGGGGACAGTTAGAATGAGATTGACGTCGGACGGAAATATTTGGTAACTTGAGTAACTAGATAACAATGTGAGAACTCTGGCATCGACTAATTAATAACTGTTTCTGCTTATCTCTGCTACGACAGAACAAGAGATTCATGAAACGCCCGAGATTCCTCCCGGGACAATTGCAGAAGATCAATGTCGAACAGAAGTATTTAGAAACGTAGATAATGGGAATATTTCGAAATGTAAGTAAGGATAACAGAAATACTTAGAAACGTAACAAAGATAATAGAAACATTCGTGGTACCGAACAATTAGTAACCGTTTCTATCTATCGTAGCCACGAAACAAGCGATCCTCGAGATTCCTGCAGCGACCGACACACGAAGAAAAGCCAGTGACAGGCGTGATACGCGATCCGCGAGAAAAAGTCACGGGAAAACGAGTCGGAGTTTCGTTTCGACTCTCTCGCGCGCGCGCAGAAAAACGCGACCAACTCGCGTTACGGCCAGGTAGTCGCATAATTTCTGATCGGCGGTCTCGCGCGCATCCTTGACACCATCCGCCCAAAGGATGTGCTAAAGGTCGCAGCTGTCGCGCGCGCGCGTGCACGCACGCCGGCGCGACATGACGTCCGATTTCGCGATCGGACCGTTTCCATCGAAGAAATTTCCAGCTGTCCGCCTCGGAGTTTCGTCGAGGCAGCAACCGACATGCAACCGACAACCGTGCCACATGAAACTCGATTTTCACCGAAGGAAACGCCGGGTATTAATAGCCAGCGGGAACACGAGATGAAAGTAACGCGGCGCGTCGAGCAAAAGTGTAACACTTTTACGGAAGACGGGGAACCGGCGGACTTTCCACGTACCCCGCGAGGATCTATTATTAATTCAAGGCCGGATCGAGGCGGGCGGAGGGCCGAGGACGAGGGGGGCAAGCGAGGATCCCCGGCGAACGGACGCGTCCGCGGAGGAACGAGATTCTTTCCGGAGGGATGACTCCATTTTGGAGAACCGCGGGCACCGCGGAGCGTGACCGCGTTAACGCCATGGAAAACTTCGGCGTGCCGCTTTTCCCTCGGCGGGGAAGATCGAAACGAGCAATGAATTATCTGGTAACAGGATTCTCGCATCGGAATATTATCCACTCATTCACGCTGTTCATTCTAATTGGATAGTTGTCCCATGAATTATAATCGTCTTCGGGTACTTCGGAAGCTAAGGCCACCGATGACCGTCGCGGCAGTCAACGTGTTAATTCCCGGGAATACTCGAAAGGACGACCAGCGTCGCGGTAAACCAGTCGATCGCGAATATTCTAGGTTGACCTTGACTCCTCCGGAGTGAATCGGTCCAAGAGCTTCGACCGTTGGCTCCTGCTGGTCTCTATTTTATCAACGGGAACGTTCGGTCCGCGGGTGAGCGACGATAGGAACGGTCGCGGGTAACGATCCTACGAAGGGGGACTGTCGTGCAATGTCTGCCGTTCGCAGGTACGGTTCCATACGAAGGGCAAAGGGAAGGACAGCCAGGAAGCTGGAGTGGATCGGCGCGTTAAGGGATCACCGGCGTTAGACGCCTAAATGGCTCGCACCTGAAATTCACGGAGCTGGATCCTTGAAGCAGACGGTTCCTCGTGATCACTTACCCGTCCCCATGGCTGACAGCAGCCTCCTTCAGCCACGATTCCTCCTTGTATACGTGGTCCAATGCTGGTTGGTTTCACTAGCTGGTCAACGGTGGTAAGGAAAAAAATAAATAAACCACTGTACACCTCTCGGCGAAGACGTCGGGGAAAAGGACGAGCTCCTCGTCCAGCCGGTAGACCGCGGACGAACTGGCGGCTGGCGAAGACTTTTGGTGAGACTTCGACGTGAGACAACGGCGACGTCATCGCCGGCCTGGTGTCTCATTGGCCGGCGGTCCTTCTCTTCGCTCGACTTGCCTCTCTCTTTTCACCGTTCTCCCTCCTCTCCTTTTCCTTCTACGAACTCCGCTCTCGCCTCCTCCTTCCGCCGCCCTCGCCCGCGCCGCGGCAGGCCGCCGTGCCTCTCTCCTCTCTGTTCTCACCTGGCCGGACGCGGTCGCTCTCGCCCGTTCTGGTGCACTCCCACGGCGGACGGCGCGCGAACTCGGAGAGCTCGACGCCTGGAACCAATCTACCTCGCCGGCGCGAGGCCCTCTTCAACGTGTAGAAGCCTCTGGTCGTAGAAGTTCCAGCTTCGCGAACAACAGACCCTTCGGAATGTCAAAGAGGTCAACCTGGAACTGGAATCTTATAATGCTCCCATGAGAATCGTCGTTTTTTGAGGGGACCTCCGGTCGCCTCGAAATGGCGCTGAAATGATTGTAGATGTCCTGGTGGACGGCGGCAACTGTGCCCGGTTTATTTATATATGGCCAGCAGCTACCGATTACAGATCATCACTAGATTACAGGCCTCGAAATTGATTAGAATTGATTAAACCGTCTTCGGGTAGGCCCGTGTCGGGCCGCAGCTGCACCCTATTCATCAAGACCCCACCGGGGGACGCAGCCGGACAACGTGATCGTGCGCGGGTATATTCATGAATAATTCACGGGAGAAGGCGCGAAAGCGATACGGATATATTTTTCAGCGGGCGGATCTACATAAGATCCACGGCGGAGCGGGAAGGACGAGAGCCGGAGATTCCTTGACCAGCTTGATAGCGACTCGACTCGACTCGACGCGACGCGACGCGACGCGAGGCGAAGCGTCGGTTTTTCTTCCGGTCGCGGGATCGCAAATCAACGGGGACGTCGAACGAGCCGCGTTCCCGGTGACGCGGCGCGTTTTCTGCGCTGCCTCTATGAATCGAGCGAGCTGCCACGACAGGGGCCGTAGATTAAGCGTAATGGTGCAAAGTATATAGCCGCGCGCCCATGGATTCTTCTGCTCGTGGCCTCCGCCTGTGAAACGCCTCGAGGCGCCGGGGTTCAGCGACACCGGTGTACTCTAGCCGAGGGTACAGTGTCATTAGAGACGTACGAAACGTAAGCGGCGTGCGTGTATGCCTCGCTGCGCGAGTTACCGTCCCGCGATCATTTACCGGAGTAGGATGCGCCGCGACGTTTACTGGCGAATGGAACTAGTGGATGACTCGAAATGACCCATTTCTGATTGCCTTCCCGCGGATCGCTGGAAATGCAAACGCGTTTCTATGGGAGTCCGCTGAGAGCAACCGATTAGGCCTATACTCAAGTGTATTGGGATGTCAACACTAGAACCACCAGCTAGGTCAAAATTACCAATTTCGAATTTCTTCTTTCAGGATTATTGCAGAGGTACATAAACTGAAATATAAATCAATCTTTATAAATTCACGCTTGTAGCTTTTATAACGAAATTTTACAAAGGTTTAAGCACTCGGTAATTCTAGTATTAGTAAAGATGTATTCTCACGAAATTCGAGAAATTCGACTATTCGGTGGTTCGAGCGTTAATGGTCTTCGAAAAGAACTCGGACATTGAAACTTTGTTCAAGCTATTAGTACCGAATTTCTTGTAGTTTAATTCAGAATTTCTGCAGATTTTACTATAGAAACAGTTGCACGGTTCATTATGTAATCCCATTTGTTTCATACTGTTAACCACTTCGACAAATGATCGCCTCATTCGTTACCAAAAATCCTGACTAATCTAAAGAACCTCCGGCCTTTTAAAGTCGCTCGAAAAGCGTCTCGTTTGCGTCCCATCAAGGGACATCGAACGTCCCGCGGAACTCCCGAGTCGGAAGGGTTAATTCTCGGATTAACGGTAGAAAACACAGCGATCTCGTATAATTCCGGATTCGTATCAGGTTTCGTCCAATATACAGACGCCGAACACCTGTGTCCCCGCATCTCGTAATTACGCATTCCCGGTGTAACGTCCGCGGCGACGTTCACCGCGGAAAGTGCGAAATCCTGTTGTACAGCCGACAGTTACATCGGTCTACGCGAATAGCGGCGACGATATTGGCTGCCTGCCGGCTTGAATTATTCGCCGAAACATTTATTCTCCCCTTTTCTTTTCTTTCATTTGCATTTCGTCCGCCGATGTCCTCGGGGTACGCGTTCAGAGAGCGTTCTATCTAGTCCTTCCTGCTCCGCGCGGTCCGTCCTGACGCCTAAACGAGTCGAGCGACGCGTAACGAGTCCCGGCAAGGTCCCTGGATCCCCATGAATTCTCCCTTCCGCGAGATCGGAGGCAACGATCCGTGAGCCACGATGCAATCTTTCGAAGCATCGGGCAACGATCCATGAGGCCCGCACCGTGGATCTGGCTTCCGTGAATCCAGGCTACGATCCGGCCGCGATACGGAACGATTTCGCCTGATTAAAAGGGTAAACTTTGCTTTCGCGGGGATCGCTATTGTTTATCCTTGCGCCGGCGTTGCGCAACGGTCGCCGTTGCGTTAGCCGGCGGACTCACGCTGGCCAGGAGATCCACGCGAAACCCCGAGAGCACCGCGTCCGCTCGGCCATTTTGTATTTACGAGGAATGTCAAAAGGCGTGTGCCGGGACGCTCGAGCGGTCGTGCTCCTCTTGACCGATAGGCAAATCACTCTGCACTCGGGAGTTATCTGATTCGATGAATTCTACAATTTTAACACTAGAACTACCGAGCACTTGCGCTGGAAATGTATTCAGAAATTTGGCAGTCTCCTGCGATGAATTTTGTTTTTACCTATTTTCGCTGATATGTACACTAAGTTTGTTAATCATTCTGTGTAGAGTGATACATTTCGAAGTAATCTAATAGGCGTAATGCGACAAGATTATCAATGTATGGAAGACATTGAGAATTTTGGCATAGAAACGTCTCTTGCGTGGCACGTCCAGCGCAAGTGGTTAAACCGTTTTTGAAATGTCTTTATAAAAGCTAAACGCGTGAAATTTATCGAGACTTCATTTGGCTTATATTTCAATTTAGGTATTGCTTAGTCAGCTTTATTAACACGGTATATTAGAATAATAGCTTTGCTCTCTGTTTTGTGTAAGATATTCTTCTCTGTAACCTACGTGGAATGTCGTTGATATTTCATTGGAAAGTAATAAGTATTTATAGTGAGAAATATTATCGAGTGCAGAGGATTAATCATAGTATCATTAATAACTGACGGTTAACTGTGGAATTCAGTTTGGAAAATCTCTCGAGCGTAGTGAAATCAACCGATAACGAGTGTACACGTCGAACGATGGGCGAGTGCGATATATACGAATATAGAAAGCCAAAGCAAAATGAAAAGGACTATGTTTGCTTGAACAAGATAAATGATTAACCGTTGGAAAAGTCAGTATTACTTTAGGTTCCAAGGCGACGGATATACTCGCCAAACACAGTGAACGGAACAATTGAACTTTAGAGGAAGCACGTCCAAGGCGAGCGCAAATAGAGAAGAACTTTCGGAATCTCATGGAAAGTGGGCATCGTAGGAAACACGTTTCCTCGTTACTTTCTTCCTTCGTTTCATTCGCACGTGCCCGCGGGTGTCGACGTATGAAAGCGATACACCCGAATCCTCGTTCTTAGAAAATGAAGCTTCACCATCGAACCCAGGATATTGGAGTTCCCGAATTGCTTGAAAAGAATTACACGTAAGAAGATTACAAGATTATAAAGACATACTATATTAACCTGACAATATACAAATTATTATCAATATTAACCCTTTGCGGACGAGTGACATTCCGGAGACGAAATTGAAGCAGTAAGTGAATAAATGATATAACTCAAACAAGACATCATCACATAGTTTCCTTTTCGATATTCTTTAAACAATTGATATATCATTCTCATCTGCTAAAGGTTCTGTATATTCCAAAGAATCTTCATCAGAATACTAAAATTATATCAACATAACACTAGAACACCGAACGGTTCTTTTCACGATTATTAAAATCATAGCAGATGCTTAATCTATCAAATTAATTTAAAAATACCCAAACTGAATTAAAGTCTCAATAGCTACACAAGTTTCTACAGAGGAATATCAAAAGGTCAGTGCTCGGTAGTAGCGTTAATAGCCTAAATAACCAGACAACAGTGCAACGTAGGAATTACGTTGTGCTCAATAATTCTTCCTATCCATCCTATCTATTTTAATTCAAATAATTCACAGCTTCCCATAGTCCACCGATAGATCAACAGCTTCTGGGAACATCCAGATTTTCAAGGACCCGAGGATGCACCGATCCCGTACGGCTTTCCATCTCGAAGTGCGATCCCATGCATACCTTCGCAGCACACCTTGTAGCTCCGAGTCCAACGGGCGCAGTATAGGTAACGGGTTCGTGGGGGCACACGTTCATTTCGTATTCTTTTCGACGATGCGTCATCCGCTTGGCCAACCGCGGATAACTCCGGCCAACCGATCGGTTGCTCGATCAAGTTTCAAAACGCTCTCGGTCCACGGGGACCGGCTTGTAAGTAGTCCTGGACATCTTGTACATTTTTTTCGGACACGTTCGCAGGACACCGGCGATGACGAAAATGAACGTCGACACCGTCCCCGTCCGGGCCCTTCCGTAATGAATACCTGTCCCTCTAGGCCCGGCACGCATTATCGGTTCGCTGAAAATCCTTTCCTCGCCTTTCGTTGCCGGTGGACGATGATCGGAGATCGGGACGAGATTCGACCGGGGTTCGCAGCGTTGGATCAGCAGGCATTTAGGATTCTGTGACGAGGAAGTTAATGTTCTAACTGATTAAGAATTAACCCTTCGCACTACGAAAATTTGATTTGGCCGGGGACCCCCACGGTATTCGACGTGTTAAGTTTATGTATTCGTTTCCATTCTAATTATTTGTTTTGTTATTTACTTCTATTTTTCTTATTACCTTCCAATAATTTATTTCTGCTTTGTTTGTTGCACTCGAGAGGTGACTTGATTTGACGCAGTAAAACTATAAAATCTGATATTTAATGTTGAACTTTGTTTAATACCTCGATACGTGAAATACTGGAATAAAATAGCTTTGTTCCTCAACTTGTGATTTCCCTCGAGTTTCAAGGAATATCGTCTTCGCCTCCTTAAAAGATATTAAACATTTCTAGTGATCAACATTTCTAGTAAATCGAATTAGTATAGTTAAAGTTATAGTATAAATAATGCTATCTAATGCTATTCAGCTATGTCAACGTCCGATACTAATAATGTAATTTAAACAACTGATTCAATATTATATTTCTTCTATTTTGCGTATTTCACTCTATGAAATCGTGCGGCATTCAACCTGTTAAAGAACTCTCCCTGTATCTCCGGTTTCTTAGGCGCCATATCCTCCCGATCTATTTTTATCCCGCACCAAGTCATCCCCCACGAAACAAATCGGTCGATCGATCAACCGCTTCCGATTGGGTATCGAATGACCCTTCCGCCGCGTGGGTTTCCTCGATCCGCCGGTCAATTATCGGCTCCCCCCGCCGAATGGCCCGTTAATGCTCGTTAACGAGCGTTCTCACGAGGATCGGAATCGCCGCAAAAAGCCGCGGCTACGACCAGAAAATACATATTCTAGAGAACAAAATGTGTTATTCGCAGAAACAGTATTTAATCGCTCGCACGATACGTTCCGATACGATTCATCTCTTATTCGTCCCATCAAAATATACGAAAATCAAGGAATATCAAAAAATCGACGCCATCTTTCCTCTCTAATATTTTTCCTCTTGCATCGACAGATTCTACGCGATTCGCAAGAAGTATCCACGATTTCCGGGTGAACCCTAGATACCTGTTCCGGTAAGTCAAGTAATCATTGAACGAGGATCATAGATCGGTGAATGTCGCGCGAAATATTCGATTGAAAACTAATATCGCCGAGCGGTCGCGTCGTCGTACCGGTAATTGACCAATTTGCGAGCGTACCGGCACGCGATCGGTGAACGATCGGCCGATCCGTTCGTTGATTCATCAACGTTACATCACAATACGAGCGAGGCGCGCGTGCGCTCGCTCGCTCGCTCGCTCGCGCGACACACGATAACGCACTTTTCCGCGCGGCGGAACAGGAATTCCTAGATTGGCTGGAGGTCGCCGCCGGATCGGCTACGATGATCGGCTTATTCGCGTAGATTTCCCCGTTCCGATTAGGCGGCGCATAAACGCGGCGTGGAAGGCATTCCGTTTGATTCACGGGATAGCCGTAAACGCGCGATCGCTCGTTTGATTCATGTCCGCGGACGAGCCCCCCCGAAGTTTAATGAGAAGCGTAACCGGCGACGCGCTTTAACCCTTCGGCTGCCGCGGACGCGTATCTGCGTGCTTACATAAGTACTGTGCAGTTCGGAGATGACTTGATATCTGCCGGAACGGCGCAGGGGCAAGAGGTGTCTTCGCGGTTTGCAGTTTTATAGGTTTCATTGGTTACTTGTAACCGTATCGACGAATGCTAATTTAACGATCGAAAGTATCGGGAATTAGGAAGTGAAACCGGTAGAACATTCGCCGAGGAGCGATGAAAACTGACCGGTCTAATGGACTCCTCGGTTTAGACTTCAAGTGATCTAGTTACTAGTTACTACTGCAGTGCTCTGTGAGATTTGAATATTAGAGCTTCACGAATTCACTGGTTCATTGTACACTTCGTTCTATTGTTCCTGGGAAACGTGTCCATTTATGTAGATCGAGAAAATTGTATTCAAAACTAGAGTACTGCAATACAGCGTGATTGCACCGATCAACAACTTGAACTGTTACTAACGCTTGAGAAATTTGATTTCCGTCAAATTGACGAGTTCCGTGAATCTAGCGTTGGTTCTTCGATGCTAAATGACCAGAAAACAACAGAAACGTAACGTACAAGATAACCGAAAAATGACACTGTTTAATAACTAAGTAATTAATAATTTTCCCACTTTTCTTTGCTGCAGAAGGGAAACTCTACGGGATAACGCTTGAGATTTTCATGGCGCTTAACGCGTTGAATATCAAACTCCGCAATCGCGGTGTGTCAAATCGATTGGCGACTTATTCAGTGGGACTAATTCTCACTATCGTCCGCCATTACACATTTCATTCCAATCGTTTTACGCCCGAATGTTTGCCGATAGCGAAACAATAATTACTGTCAACGACTCGTTCCGGAACGTCGAACCTCTCGGACGCTCGTCGCCCCTGCGATTCAAGGCCGCAATTACCCGGCACGCTTAATCGAACGTGCAGCTGAACGTCACGCGATCTTAAACTTCATTAAACGGACTTTTCCCGCGGCCTTTAATAAACGTGATCGCGGACGTTTGTTCCGGCGACGGAGCGAATAAAAAGCGGACGTCGACAGGACGCGGGGACCGGCGTCGCTCGCAACGTCCACGGAGGGCGAAGCAAAAAGTCGAGGAGAATATTGACAAAAATCTGTGTCGACGGACACTATTGACAGAACAATTCGTCGCGCGATCATCTGCCGCGAACGTAACAGCGTCGCAAATGAGCCGTTCACGGTACGATACAATCATGACGAATCGTGCACGAGAGAAACGGTTTGCTTCTCTCGAAGAAAACAACAGGTTTCCTTTTACGATTCGAGCATCTTGTTAAAAATGGAACAATCATACATTCTTTTCGATTTCTTCGACATTTCTTATGCTGTTCCAGTGAAACTATTTTCAAGATCATTGCGTACGTTCAAACCATTTGAGTGCCACGTGTCTTACGAGAGTTCAGTTTAGTTCGGAAACTGAATTATTTTCTGCTTTCAAGCGAAAGTATTCTAATTCCATTTCTAAGCAGACAATGAAACAGATGGAAACAACACGTTCGCTACCAGCGCTTATTTCGGTGACGGTCTGCATTCCCTTCGATCCAATGAATCTACACAAAATATTAGAAAAACAGAAACGAGTCACGCGTAGCGAACGCGTTAAAAGGAAAACAGCGAGTAGGCCCGATTTAATCCTACAAACAGATGGGCCGACGCTCGTGAGTAATCTAGCGGAGAAGCGCGATCGCGCTGCTTGCCACTCAAACGGTTATCACGTTTGAGGTATCAACAATTGCGAAATAAGAGAACCGACGGCGCGGTGGTTCCGGTGTTAATCAATGCCCACGGCAACAACCGTGCGATCCATTAAATCGCCGCAAGAAGCACGACTGTCGTGCATCTTCGGGATGTTATTAATCCGCGTGATCTCGAAAGAATCCGTGTAAATCGTTCGCGTCTGTGCACGCGTTAAAATAACGAGCCTTTATCACGGACGGGCATCGATTATCTAATGCAGTAATAGCCTTGATTATATAATTACCCGTTCACCCGTGCAACGGGAGTTGCCTATGGTATCCTTCGGGTTTTATTACGCTTTCCGTTTTCCCGTCGGTCCTCCTCGCGATCACGTCTTCTTCATCGGCGAAGATTCCGATCGGTAACGTTACACGGCAATTACGCGTGCCGCCGATGAAAATCAAGGACGGCGCGGTATTCGAATCGGTCCCCTCCCCCCCCCCCCCTTTCCCGACACGTCGGAAAATCTTCGCGCGAGCCTCCTCCATCCAGTATTCTTTGTTTTGCAACGGAGCTCCGCGGACAAACGAGTGAAATCGCTTTTGTTCGCGACGCCTGTGGGAAGCACTCTCGGTTTCGCTCGCTGCGACGACGCCGTCGGTCCTCCTTTCCTCGATGACCTCTGCACATCGGAAATAATGTTGATCTTTAACCGGTTAACTGTGGAATTTCGTTGGAGAAACCTCTCGGTCTAGATAATAAAATAAAAAATGGAGCGTGTACTCGTCGAAGGGACGAATGCGCGTAGAGTATATTTTAATGAAAGATCAAAGCGAAAAAAAGAAGAATTAGATGTTTATGCGAAAAAATAAAGAATTCATCGCTGAAAGAATTAGTATATGTCAAGCTTTACGATGACGTGTATACTCGTCAAACACAGTTAACTGGTTAACACGTGAACACGTCGACCAATGGTACTGGAATTGGTTACTGATAGTTCGATACCATAGTTCCCGTGGTATTATTTAGTTACTTGTGTCATTGAATATTTCAATTCGACATCAGTTTCCTTCGTATGTCCTCAAACATTTTAGTAACTCCGGTGGCGATCAATATGTTAATGTATCGTCCCTGGCCGTCCAATGCTGGTGAATGTACCTGCAAATGACGGCAACGACTGTTCTGTATTCTTAGTATTACAAATAAAAGAATATATTATTCTGAAAGTGTGAAACCTTGATGGAACACCCCAGGAATCGAATAATTGACAAAAAGGAATTTTTGTTCTCCATTGCCGATTTCAAAGTGAACGTCAACGCGTTATCCGGTTCGGCGGTACGTTTGGCAAGTAGGTGAAGGTTCTGAAATTAAAGGCAAACAAGTTGGACGATCGATTTTCCGTCGTGGAAACGGGAACAGAAGGGAAACACGAAAATCGAGTAGAACAGAGGAGAAGTCATCGCCGTCGCGGGAACCGGTCGATCGGCGATGACCTACGTCAACAAGAAAAATACCATCGGACCACTCCTTTTCCACGCGGATTCCGAATAATTTCCTTTCCCATACGCAACAGCGACGTTTCCTCGAAACCGGCGGCCATTCAAAATCACGCCGGAGAGCCTCGATATTTTACTGACCGATGCGTTACGGCGCTCCATGTGGGCAGCCCGAATGTACTCGCGGCCGTCCCACGCGGCAGCAGTCGCGCCTCGCGCCAAATCCAGCGCCGATATCTTCCTTTTCGACGCAGAAAAAGAAATGAAAGCCGGGACTAAGTAAAATTCCGTCGACAACCGGCGAGCGTTACGTCCCGCGGATATTTCTACCGCTTATCCCTTCTGGATGTCGCGTCGGTCTTAAAGCTTCCACGGCGAACAGAATATTTTCTTCGGACTACCCGCTTGCAACCTAGAAAGCACGAATATTAAACCTTTGCACTCGAGTGGCTCTCACTAGCCACCTGATTTTGATAAAATTTGGTATTTAATATTTACTTTATACGACGCATCAATCTGAAAAATATTAATCGTAACAATACAAAGCTATCGGTGACAAAATGCAAAAGACATGCTTCGCTATTACCGAGTTTAGTATCTTGAAAGAAAATTTACACTTACAGTGGAATACACTTTGTTATCCTTCCAAATTGTCGGTAAAACGTGACGCAAGCACTATCGTGTTGACTTCAATTCCTGCAATTATACATTGTAACACTAATTTTTAAGCTACAACTTTCATGATCTATATAAATAAACACGTGTTCTAGAACCAACAGAACAAACTATAGAATAAACATCTATAAATCTAGTATTAACATTTCAACCCCTAATCCAGTGAATATTTCAACTGCTTACATGTTCATTTCAGTAACAAATACCTCAAAAGCAGTAGCTCAAAAAACAAAGAGCATGTACTCTAACCATAATCGTGTTAATTACAAACGTCCCCGTACCATAGCCAACCGAGCATTAAGGGTGGCCATAAAATCCAGGGAAGAAATCGCAGACGGAAATTCACCGTCTCCCCGAATATCTTCGTCGCAACGAATATCTTCACTTTCAGCCGGTCGCGCGCGGTAAATCCCGAACGACCGGTGACATTCGAAATTCGCAGAACCCGTGGTACAGCGATGAGTCTATTAACGGGGACATAAAAGTACTCGCACCGATACGAGCGCACGATCCGTTCGACCGGCGTCGTTCCGCGGTTCGGAATGAATTTCATTTTCCTCCGGGAATCGCGCGCGCCCGACCCGCGAAAAGAATGCGCCACGCGAGATTCCCACAGATCATCGCCGTTAACGAACCCTGCCCCGGCTCGGCTCTTTATCGAGTTATGCCCGGCATTAAACTGGCTCGTCCTCTAATTAAATATCTCGCGGTTTCCCTGGCTCGAACGTGGCCTGCGTCGATTTCCATTCGGGATTGCCCGGAGTCCGCGGGCTCAGCGAAGCGGAGCGGAGCGGCGTCCACCCAGTCGCGGGATCCTCGGCTAGATTAGGACGTTAGGCGGTCGCCTCGCGGGTTCCGAGGACGCTCGTTTTCAGGATACTCGCCGGAGATGGGCTGGAACAGGAATAGCAAGGATGACGTAAGCTCCCAATCCGCAGCGCAGGTATACGCGCGCGCGCGCGCGACCGCGGCCGGACCGGACGCGTGTGGCGGGTACACCGACGAGACCAGCTGCGACACATCGGTCCAGTCACCACTGCAAATAGCCGAAGAAATCGGCGACCGGCCGCGGAAACTCGAGCGAGAACAATTCAGCGACACGCTTTCGGTCGATCGCCGACCTCGCCGAACCCGTTTTTTCCTGGCTCTGCGCAACCTGTTGATTGTGCTATCGGGAAACGATTTTTCGTCGTCAAACTCGGCCGCGTCAGCGTTGATTTATTTCCTCGAACCTGGAGAACGTTTCCTTAGTTCTGTGTAATTTGCGGATTGGAACGCTTTAGATTACCTAGGTGGTGTTTAGATTCACGTTTCGGTATTGTTTGACCCTTTGGATTCGAAAATTGATTTGATTTGGTACAGAATCATCAGGTTTTGTATATAGTACTGCGCAACGCATCGATGCGTGGGATATTGTAAGTTGAATAGCTTCGTTTTTTAGCTTCTACAGATTAGAACGCTTCAGAGGATTACCTAGGTGGTGTTTAGATTCACGTTTTGGTATTGTTTGACCCCTTGGACTCGACAGTTTTGATTTGGTATAGAATTATCAAGTTTTGTATATAGTATTGTGCAACGCATCGATGCGTGGGATATTGTAAGTCGAATAGCTTCGTTCCTTCGTCGTTAATTTCGAAGTATCTCGTCGGAGATCGTTGGGTATTTCCGGTGACCAAACTTTCGAATGCAAAGGGTTGACACCGTACCGGCGAGCATCGCGGGGACGCGGCACTTTCGCCCGCGCGTTCGTTCCGAGAGGAAAAAAGGAGGTCAAAAATGACGGAACGGTGAAGTAATAAACGCGGTCTTCCGCGCGCTCGCGTCCAATTCCGATATTCGACGTTCAAGGTGACGCGGTGAACAGTACCGCGAGGCGGCCGGATGCATCGACGGTAATTTATCCGCCGCCAAATCGGTTTGTCCTTCGCTGTTAATTCGTCTAGCGAAAGTCACGCGGCTAATCAAAGACGGGTTAGCGATCGGACAACCGAGACGAGCACGCAATAAAGAGCAACTCCGCGATCGTATCTCTCGAGATCAATGCACGACCTTCGGGGTGGTCGTATCACGGATCAATCGAACTCGCAGACCTCATTTTTCCCTTTCTTTTTTTTTCATCTCTGCTCAATCTTCTCTTCCTCTTTTTCTTTTTTTATTCTTTTCGATTCGCGCGAGGCTATCGGACCACGAAGACCACCACGAGGAACGATTTTCGTGGGAGCACGTATCGCGTAGGCTAAACGTGTGTGGGTAGCTTGGCCTTCAAAGTCCTTCGGCGGAGAGGTAGGGACCAGGATCGTCGTACGCGTAGGCCTCCGGCAAGTGGGAGGACTGGATTAAAGGCATCTCTCCATTACGCGTAACTGTACCTACGGCCATCGAGAAAGTCGTCACGTTCCGCTATCAAATCATCAATGATTTATACCTTATATCGTTCCATCTTCTATTTTTCATCCAGATATTTAAACGGGGTTCGAGGTGAAGGATAGTACAGGACGAAGAAATCATTGCAAGGCTTGTGATCGCGTGAAATATACTTTTTTTTCTGGAATTCATATCCGGGCTTGCGTCTGACAACCATAAAAGAGAAATGTGAGATGTTAATGTTAACGTGTCCGATTCGGGTATATACAGAACAAAGTTGGAATACTATTTTTATGTTAATATTAATTGGAGTCTTTCGTCGTTTTGCTTTTCTTATTGTTCTTTTCTTTCTTCTTATTCGGCAGACACAGCTTTCTTCTTTTTCCGTGCCTCCTTGCGCTGCTGTTTCTCGGTTTGATCGTGAATGCGCCTCTTCTTCCGGAGCAACCATATTTCCTTGGACCTCTCCTCGCGACCCTTCATCATGCTCCTGTACAGATTGCGGTGCTTCTTTTTAATCATTCGCTCTCGGAGCCGGTACTCCTGCCTATCCTGTCGGCTTTTTTCTCGTGGATCTTCTTTCGTCACTGTACCGCTTTTCACCTTCATTTCCTTTTTCTACGATTAACAGGTAGATTGATAATGAAATGGCAATAGAGATTATTGAAAATACGTGTAATTGATATGAACCTTTTTCAACCGATTTCGTTCCTTTTCGTTTTCTGTTGTCGACGCCTCTTCAACGTCGTCTTCTTTTTCTTCTTCCTGCTTCACTTCCACTTCATCGTCCTCGTTTTCGTCTTGTGGATTTTCCTCTTCCTTCTCGTCGTCGTTGCCCTCTTCTTCGGACGCGCTGTCTTCTGTTTAACGAAAGAAGTTTTTAATCTTCGCTGATTAATAAATATTAGTTTTCACTGCGCTAAGAGAAGTGTATACCATCGTTCAGTTTGAAATCGTGATCCATAAGAGCACGTTCCTCTGGAGGAATGTACGTCTGGTCGTGCCGGCTGTCTGAGAACGGCGAAAGATGAGGCGGAAGAACGCAGCCCATTAAATATTTTTCTACAGGCAACAATTCTCTGGCGTTAACAGAGTCGAAAACCCATTGCGGTTGTACGTAATACCTATAACGATGTTAGTGACCAGACATTATTTAATTAAGTAAATAAAGGTACGACGAATTAGAAGTACTACACATTACCTGGAAATATACTGTATGGTCATGTTAGGCCTGTCCACTATCTGGTGAGTTATTGTTTCGTCAGTTTCGTCGAACGTTGCCCCAACGAACAGTAATTTATCCCAAGATACATCGGCTCCGAAGCAACGCAAGACAAAAACTAATGATTCTCTCGGCACTTCTCTATTCAAAAATATTTTTAGACCTTTGAATAATGTTTTCAACTTTTTAACTTTCTCTGCTTCTGCCTTGGCCTCCTCCAACTTCGTCGCGTCACCATCCTAAGTTGAAAATACATTAAATAAGAATACAGTGTGCACACAATACTAGTTTAATTCGTACTTACAGTTGCAAACTGATCTATATCCAAGCCGTCATCTTCTGCATTCTGCACAGTAGGATCAAGTGTTACCAGTGATACATTTAATGCACTTATTCTTTCTGCTACATATGCCTCTTCGTCCACAAGTGTCTTTTCATTGTTTTCTGTGAATAAAATATTGACATTGGGTGAGAATTAAATATTAATGCATTTTGAGCGTGTTTTCGGAAAGATTAAATTCATCTTACCACTAGTAGTGAGTTTTGGAGGATAATACAAATTAAGTGTGTGATAGAGTCTATAATTAACAAAGCCCAACATTATAATGTAAAATTCCACAAATATAGCCATCAATTTGAAGTCTACTTCATGTTTTGCTTGAGGCTCAAAGCAGAAGTGATGTGGTACAATCCAAGTAATTGTTTGACCTTTAATTTCAGCTTGATAATAATATCCTTTAATTGATACAAATACTTTGCGCAGAGCCTTAGCAGCAATTACAGCATGTAAAAATTCTATGCTCAGTTTCCTGCATAATAAAGACTGATCTCTCGGTATGTGACTAAGAGATGGAAATGTGCTGAACAAAAAACATAACGTCAAACAATCATCCAGATCTCTCAGGGCATCAATAAATGTTGGGTAGCGTTCTTTGACAATATGATCCAATTTTAAAGTGGGATGATTGTCTAAATATCTCCTCATATCTGAAAATTCTCTCAATGCTCTAGCTTTCGCCACTTTTTTATTAAATATCTACAAAAATACAGTAGTTTTAGATGTTTATAAATCTATATATCAAATGTAATGGTAAGGAATTGATTTAAATTACCTTGTAGTCTCTTAGTTTCCATATTATTGGTTCATGCAATAAAAATTGAATATCTTTTTTATGATACAATGTCTTGATACCAGGCTCACCCTTTTGAGCCCTTTTACGATTACGGGGTTCTCTTGGGTATATACCTTTTAATATACATAGCCTACGAAAATCATTCAAAGAAAGCTGTAATTTTTTCAAAGCAGCTTTCCTCGTCATAAACTGCGCTCCTTCTCCAGACTGATACTACAAATTTCAAAATATAAGTCAGTAGCTTTCCAGATTTATTCAATGTCAAAATAACCTCAACCGCTTTGATTTAATCAAAAACAATAGATATATTATATAATTTTAATAAATACCTTTTTCTTTCCGATTACAACCATCTTGGTTGCGATGCTAATACAGTTAAATATTAAGAAACTACATAAACATAAAAAAGTAAATTGTAAAAGTATTCCACGTGCTCTCCAAAGGAAAACAAGAAGAGACTAAAATATTTAGAACTTTAAAGTGGCGCCATCTTACGTCACGTGTATTAATGAAAGCAATTTAAAGGTAAATACATCTATGGATTCCAACGATAATGTGAAAAGAATAATCAATATATATAGAGGAATAATTCATTTGAAGTTTCATTAATAATATATTTTGATTGCGCACAGCACAAATATATACAAAATTGTACGTTAGCGTATTGTATTAAACTTCTCACTCATCTTCTTCTGAATCGTTTTCACCATCGCTTTCGTCTTCTAATTCCGGCATAGGAAAACGTAATATTGCTGCTACCCCAGTTACTTGTTCCAGTTCTGAATATAAACATATTAAAAATATGGTAGAAATTGTCAAGAAAACATACAACTTTTAATTATTAAATTATTAAATGATTAAGTGCAACTCACGTTCACCAGATACATGTAAACTTGAAAATATTTTTACATCCCCGCCAGAATCTTTCACATTTTCTACTAATGTGACGTATTCTTTTCTTAGGGCTACATCTTGACATCTAGATTGTAACAGTAAACAAATTAATTCATTTAATCTTGAATCTAAATAAAACAAGCTATTTCGCATTTACCTAAATAATTTGTCTGAAATGAGTAATGTTTCGATAGCTTGTGCTTCACTAGCTTTGTTCACATGCTTCTTTCCATAAAACGCTCTAGAAGGATCAGTCTGCAGTATTGTATAAAATGTTTCCAAAGCTTTCACTTCACCTGCTGCTTTTGTATCAGAGATTCGAGAGACTACTGCTGGTTCAGCTAAAACTTCTGTTAAATTACATTATAAAAATATAAAAAATTATTACACAACTGTCTACCAGTTTCCTTACAATAATTAATTTACCTTTTAAAGAGTGTTTGAAACCTGAACTAGAATGAACAAGCAAGAATTTACTTTTGTTTTCCAATATTACTTTGTTATCTGTTTTTATAGCTTGTTGTGTCATGTAGTCCATGTATTGGTCTTTCACAAACCCAGGACTAGCAAGAATGACGCATTTCACAATATCAAAATTTATATGTCTCAAAATTCCTTGCATAATATTTTCATAAAATCGATTTAAACCCTTTTCATGTTGTGAAACATTTCCTTTCCTCTTTCTAGGTATAACTTGATCTATTTTAGCGCGTACTATTGTCATATTGGATGTTATTAAGCAAATATGAGCTATACCTTCTTGCATTACCACAGCAGCAACATCTGCATTCTGCAATAAAATACATAAGTTTTTAATTAAACAAATATGAAAAGATATCTGATCAGTACTACTGGCAATGTAATTTTACCTGTGTAGGATCACATGCAGTATCAACTCTTTCTAAGGAAATAGAATCCCAGTTAGATTTTGTGATGGTGAATTTTCGATTTTGTTCTACATCCAATGTATGATATGCTCCCATCTATAAGGAAGTACTGCTAATTAAATATTACATTTTTGATGCATGTTATATGATTTGAGTTACATTACCTTAACATATTTGTTCTCTTCTACATTTCTACCTTTCAGTCTTAAAACACAGGCCTGTGTATCAAAGTCAATGCCTTCTACACAAATCGTAAGAGTAGTCCTGACTCTATAGCTATTGGAACTACCAGTTGATGATTCTGTTTGCACCTTTCTATGAAAATTGTAAAGTAATATTTAATACAGTTTTCCTTAAAGTTAATAACGATTAATATGTCATAATGATTAAAAATTATACCTAATTGTAGAACAACTAACAAAGTCTCCTTCAGTAATGATATTATATGTATGCCACATATCTTCTGTATTCTCTGGGACGAGAGACACGTGCCTAACAATTTTTTTTTTATTTTAAATTTTAATATTCCTTCATAGTACAGATAATGGCATAATATGAGTTTACTTACCCTTCCCCATCTTTATCCACAAATTTTGACACAAGCTTCATTTTAACCAATTCACGTATATAATATATCTAAAAATGTAAAACATTGAATTTTGTATTAGTTTGAAACCAATTACTCCAATAAATACAAACGTGATTTCAAATATTACAGCATCATGGAAGATGTTTCATGAAGAATGTTTTAAAATAACGTTAATACGTAAGAAAATTAAAAACAAAACGAAATAAAGAATACATGGAAAATTTATTAAACAGTCTTTACAAATCGTATTACATACGAATTAAAAGCCTGCTATATCATAGGTTAGGTTCAAATCGGTTACGATGAAAGTTTCACAATTATTGATAAAAGTTGTGTAATTACCTTAAATACAATTGCACATATACGTATTTAAAAAAATTATACAATCCATGTTTTACGCTTGACTGAAATAATGTAAAATATATTTTGCCATATGTCAAACATGATACTTTTTTGTCGACTGACAGTTCCATTCATAGTCCGATTAATAAATTATCTCTGAAACGAGGTTTGTAGATGGCGCAAAAACAAAATTCCGTTGACAAACTCAAAATAAGTTTCAGAAACTGCCTATCAGAGGGCTAAAAATTAAATTATTTCTTTTTTATTAGGAAATGGAATTAATACCTGAAAACATACAACCTACTGTACTTACCTTCCAGGAGGAATAAGAGGTTGCATATTTTCAGGGGTTTTATTTCACTCAATGTTTGTTCACTGTTGGTGACATATAGTATCGCCACAGGCGAGGAATTGTTGGTTAAAATACATATTATAAAATTGATCTCTTTTCAGTCTGTTATACTGCTCTTCTGAAAATATTAAATATAATACTTCGTATGTATATAAACTATTCACTCTTACTGATTTATAGTATGTTTAGACTTGGTATCAGAAAAATAATTCCCATCGATTAGTGGTCTCTCCAATTTTATATTGTTAATAATAAAAGAATTTTTTTCAGTTCAAAAATCTCAGATAGCTCTACGTTGCAATTCTAATTCCTAATCCTATCAATTGTAGCGCTGCCATGCAAGACTAGTTTAAGTCGATATGACAGAGCGTGACACAAAAATCGTAAGGGGGTTGTACGACCCCGGCCACATGTAATTAAATTTTACATTGCATGTTCTTTATCCTATACTCCGTCTGTGCTAATATATAGCTTCACGTGTTTGGGAGTTTGAAGCATAACATTGTAATGGGTACTGGTTTGTATACTAGTTTACTGTATTTATTGCTTGGTTTTCTTGATATAGTTTTTCTATTGACCATTCTCTAGGCGTAGAAGACAGAACAAAATCTTTAATTTTTTATACAGTCGGTAATTCAGACATGTGACACGAAGCCCCGCAAACTACAATGCCTGTGATACCACATGTGACAAGGTAGTCTATAGTAGTATTTGAAAACTTCAGTGAAGTTAAAATTTGTGTATCTTATTCTTTTGATTTATTGTTAATGTATAAATATATCACATATTACATTTATATTACATCAATGAAAAGTTTGAGTGACAATACATATTAATTATTAATAAATATTCAAACAGAAAGAAAATGTTGTGCGTTGACACATTTAAACTTTTTAATTCTTTCACAATAATTGTTCTTTGTATCTTGTTGACTTTTATATATATACACATGCATATACTCACTATTTACTTACTATTTAAATAATTTCGAGAATTGTTTTTTGTCACTTAGATTTTTTTCTTTAAGAACTGCAGAAAATGCTTGAAGCTCTTTTTCAACTGTCATTTGCAATGCAGAATCCAACTGTGCTGCTCTTCTTAAATCCTTAGTAGCATTCTCTTCATCCCAAGCTCCTATATATGCTTTGCCTCTCCTGTACAAGGCCTTGACATTATCTAATAATAACAAATTGTGTATTTGCATAGTATTTTTTTATATACACAGAGAAAATATATAACAAACCTGGATCATGTTTCAGAATTGTAGTACAATGTTCTATAACTGCATAATATTCTTTTTGATTCAATTTACACTGTGCATAGTTCAAAAGTAATGGTATCTTCAATCTGTTTAAAGTCAACCATTCTTCTTCATTGGGTTTCTCACTATAAATTACATGTAACAATTAATAATATTTATAAATCAAGCATGTGTATATATAAAATACTAACGCAAGCATAAGTTGCTCTAACATTCCAATTCCTTTTGCATACACATTACATGCTGCTTCATAGTCTTTTTCTTTAAATAATGCATTTCCCTTCTCTTTTATTTCTGGGATACTTTTCAGTTTCTCATCTTCAGTCATTTGCCATGATTCTTTTTCATATTCATCCGGTAATACTACATTAGTAAGTTCTGCAATATGAAACAATTAATTTAAGATATTTTAGATGTTTCTGATCTTACTTTTATTTTAAAATAATCACCAATTGTAAATTCTAAGTCTTGAGGACATTTGATAAGTTCATTTAAATCATCGTATCCTATTCCTTCATTCTGCAAAGTTACACCACAACAATGGTGGGTACGTTTTTCTGATTGTTTTTTTCCTACTTCTCTCAATGTTTTAGACACAAAAGGATACGTTGTGACTAGCTAAATCAATAAATATTAGTAAAGCATTTGTTAATATTTATACTATACATTATACGTGTACATGTACAATCACAAACGTACGCTTTTAGGCACTTTAAAGCATGCCACTTCTTTTAATGCCATCTTTTGTATAATAACTTCCCATACTTCTAGTTTAAACTGTTTGCCTAAAATAAGCTCCATTGGTCTTCCCATAACTTTACTGTCATCAATGACTGTCTTTTCAGGATCACATTTTGTTGTTTTAAAATGAAAAATAACCTACAAATTTAAACATTATTAGTATAACAAATAGAATTTATTTAAAATTCCAACATGAGGAATGTTGGAATCAAATGAGTGTTTGCAATACATACTTTGGTTCCAGGTACAAAATTGATTGCTTTTGTTCCTGCATGGATGACAGTCTTTGCTATATGATCATTATTTTCCATCTCAATGATTGCAATAATTACGACCGCAACAAATTAAATTAATTTAAATAAAATCTAGAACAAATTTTGAAATTATGTTTCAATATCATGACAAGTTACAAAATCTTACAAATTATAAATGCAAGTCTTACAACTTTAGCTATAAAATATGTCCATAATCCTGTGAAGTATAATAAATATACCTATTTTCTGAATTGTTTAATCAATTTTATTCGTATTGTTTAATGTAACAACTTCATGTTTTTCGTTAATGTTGTTTCGCGTGTGTTTTTATACGTTGTTATAGTCTAAATACAACACGCGGTCGTACTTGAGAGGACGGATCTAGAGATAACCATAAATTGAGAACACAATTTTGTACCGTTAATCGAAAAAACTATATAGAAACTGTTCATTCCACGTTTTGAAGTGTGACGTCGAAGAATTCAGTCGAAACTCTCTCAAATTTACAATCCGGGAAACACTATCTAATCATTTGATCATTGATAACTAAGAACGAATTTTCCCTTCAGAAATAGTTAACAGCACTGCTGTCTGAAATTCATTGAAATAATATTTAATACGTCTCAAAAATTTTACGATAGATCTACACGAAAACGGTGGACATTACGTGTAATTAACGTGCGTATAATTTTAATATTTAAGAAATAAATACGAACGTATTTTATGTATATACATAGTACTACTTGGAAAGTCCGTTATCTTATAAAATACAGTGACGTAACAAGAAATATTTTATGCAAGCTGTGATGATTTGTAGTTATAATTTTGAACTTTGAGCATCAAAGGTGATACTGTCTTTCTGTTCTAGTATTTGTTGAACAGGAAAAGAGTAATTCAGTTTCAACAGGTAGAAGTAATTTAAAAGTGCAGGTGCAATACAAATTAAACAGAAAGAAACCTTACACATAATTCAATCACTGTCAGTACATCTTTTGGAGCCAGATGAGTATTGGAAGTCAAAATACTACCTCTATTGATAATATAAATGGACAGAAAACACGGAGTAAGCTAACACATTTATCTTTAAACAGCTAATGCTCTTCTTTGATAAAATAGATTGTATTTACTTAATCGCGTAATTGATTTGTAGGTGTAGAAGAAATTACGATTCCTGTACCATGGGGTCATGTGAGCGGTTGGTAAATTTAAAAATTTATCTCTGTTTATTCTTGAAAGAAGTGTGGGTTATCGCAGTGTAATAATAATTATTTAGGACGATTATGGGGGTCAATGGATCAACAACCGATAATAGCATTACATGGATGGCAAGACAATTGTGGAAGTTTTGACAATTTAGTACCTTTATTGTCTGATGAGATTTCTATATTATGCTTAGATATGCCAGGACATGGTTTATCTTCTCATTATCCAAAAAGCCAGTACTATTATGTTTACTGGGATGGCATAATTCTACTCAGAAGAATCGTTAAGCATTTTAAATGGAATAAGGTTAGCGAATAGATTAACATTACTACTCCACAATTAGTTAGAACACTATATAATTATTCCCATATCAGTTGACTTAACTCCTTAACTCACGTTACAGGCATTGCCCATATGTGTATATAAATCTGACAGTCATTGTTATTTGTTTTTTTCTGCTATATCACTGTAACGTTTGACGGAAAGATATTTAGTTTAACTTAATATTTCATGTAATTATTTATTTTTAATTCTAGATAAAATTACTTGGACATTCCTTGGGAGGAATAATAGCATTTTTATATGCTTCATCTTTTCCCAATGAAGTGGAGTTCATTATCTCTATAGATATTGCAGGCCCTAATGTAAGAAGCGTAACAAAAAGTGCTGCTTTAACCGGTGCTGTAGTTGATAAGTTTTTAATCTATGAAACGCATGATAATGAGAATGTTCCATCCTATACTTATGAAGATGTACTTAATATAGTAGAGGATGCCTATAAAGGTTCTGTAACCAAAGAAAGTGCAATGGTATTAATGAAACGTGGTGTACGACCCTCTTACGATCCCGATCGGTATTGTTTTTCACGAGACACGCGATTGAAGGTAATATATGTCTACTATTTTAGAATAACTTCAGTACATACAATCCATAAAATACTACGTACAATAATATTTACGTCGTATTGTTTTTAGATTGCTGGATTGGGTGTACCAGATGGTATAGATTTGGCACTTGCATATGCAGCTCGAATAGAATGCGCATACCTTAATATTCGCGCTTCAAATGGATTGAAGTACGACAATCCAAACGCTTATCATCAGATCTTGGATCAAATAAAAGTGGGTTCTAAAAGATTTGAGTACCATGAAGTGGAGGGAACTCACCATGTCCACTTAAATAATCCCGAAAGAATTGCACCTATCATCAACAAATTTCTAAGTACTTAATGATAATACAATTTAGAAATGGACTATAAAGCCAGATTATAGTTGTTCCATTTACAAATTAGTTACGTGAAAGCTATATTAGCTATAATTAGTTTATGCAATTCGGTTCATATAAGAGTATGGGTTACATACGAATTTTATACTCTTTGACTTATATTCTTCCAAAACTTCTGATGATCCACATCAAATTTAGCTTAATTTAGAAAAAGATTAACACTTTGTGTTAATGTATTTAACATGCGAATATGCACGCACACACATTATTTATTGAAAACATACTGTTTTTTACAAGCAGTAAAAAAGATCAATGTATTTTTTTAGGATGCTCGAAAAGTATTCATGTTTCCTTTTCATACGTATTAGTCTTCCTTTGAAAAAAAAAGAAGGACAGTACCATTACTAAGTATTGATAGAGTTCACTTTCTCTTGTTTACGCTTGACAGTGAGTCGTAAAATAAAAGTAAACGCGAATATAATAAACATTGTTCCGTATAAGAAAACAAAAAAAAAATAACATTGAATGTTGCCTTTATTTCGTTTAATGGTGCACTACTTTTTTTGATGGACATTGCGGTCGGCTGACCGTAGGGTGATAACGTCTTAATACGCCAGTAATGCGCCGCAAAAAAAGCTTTACCGGTTTATGCTCCTACATACAACATGACGATAAAGAAAACTTCGAAGCGATACTAGCTATCATTACGTTCTTTTTGTACGTTACGATTACCTTAGAAAAAGAAAGAAGAATTATTCCATGGCTGGTTCCACGCATATTTAAAGACAAACCTATCGTTTGTAATTTATTAAAATAAATTAAATAAAAGCGATCGCAAGAAAAAAAGAAAGAAAAAAAAGAAGCGTTGTGACTCAATTTGTACCCGTAAAAATCCAATTGCCAATTACAGCATGTTTAGGAGTTATGAAACACCTTGTTGCCATCGGGATCAAGTTACAAAACGCATGATGTACGGTGGAGATAAAGAAGCTGTTGATACAGATGTTCTCAGGCGTCGCACAATGATCGAGAAATTCTCAAAGTCAATTCCGTTTGCTCAGCTGCCAGAAACAGGTGCCACGTAGAAATAAAATAAAATTGTATATTAAAACATTGTCCGTGCCGTCTATCGCCAGTCAGTTCTCTCTAAATTTCTGATCGGCGTAGAGCAATTAACGGTGAACACTTTTGAGCACGTATGTTTACGCCTTATCGAGAACCTAGTAAACGAAGATCGAGTAGCAACCGGTAGCTTAAAATATTTCCCAAATTATCAGTATTTCAAGGCAACATAACAAAGCAAATATCGGCAATCGTTTGGCACGGTAGCAATTATCTTCGAGTATCTCGGCTTAATAATCTTCAATGCCACATAATTAATAAATAATAATATATATATTCTATGATTGACGAAGCTCGTAACCTGAATATTTCTCTTCTTTTTCTTTTCTTTTTTTTTTTTAATGCTCGTGGGTGGAATTTAACGCGGTGGCATTACACGGGGCTTTTTGTCGAATTATTGGTTTAGGTTGTTATCAGGCAACTCCTGAAACGAACTTATCCTATCGTACATACACGTTCTGCGTGTCAGTAATTACGAGCGACGATAATGCTGTCGCACGTAGAAAACGAACTTGAATATTCCATTCCGACAGGTGAATACCGTTTGCAGTTGTCAACGTGTTCTCCTTTCGCATTCCCGGCTTAGCTATTCGGTCTTTGTGTAGCAAAAAGAACACTTTGTACTACCGCGTTGCCGCACCATACCGTAAGTATAGAATTTTCTTTGTAATATGAAATTACGTAACTATCGAGATAAAGTGATCCAATTGCTTTCATCGTGTGCCCTTAATTTTGAAAATAGTCTGCGTCGTTTCAAGCGTCGATAATCGTATTTTCTTACAAGTTACACCAAATATTACACAATCATGAATTCTTGTTTAACAAGCATCGATATTTTTCAATATTTACCGAAATATTTCGTTGCATCATAGAACAATATTTTTTTAATCTATTCAAACTGAAACCTTGAAACATCTCGACGCTAAAAATACACAGCTTACTCCACGTTTCGAGTTAACGGCACATTCGTGTAGTTTCGTTGGAACATCTTTATTTAAGGACTTTTCTTGTTTTCGTCGTTAGGCCTGTCTCGTCCTTTTCGGTCCTCGGTCTGATTCATCGATCCTAACGATCAACAAACTTTTCACTTGAAAGTTTGTTCGTTCGGCTCGAGTTATCAGACCGAGGAAATACGTGGTTCGCCCCCCAAGGTGCAATTGACACGGTGTCACAAAAAATCCGACCTTCGACCTTGTTTTTGGAGATTTCTGCGATATTCCATGACGCGTTGCTGCAATTCCCGGTCGGTGGGTGTATACGCTGCGTAAGTCCTTAAGCGAGCTTTTGCGAGTTCCAAGTCCTATTCAAAAATACTGATTTTAATGTATTTGTTCGCACGGACATCTCTATCGCAAAAGATCCATTTAATTCGTAGTAATGAAAATAAATGTTATCTTATGCAATTGGCCTTCACGTTGTCCAAATGTTCAACATCGAAACTTACAGGGACCGTACCATCATTAAACGATTTTCATTTCATTTTCATACTGTACCTTTAGGAATGTTCGATTACGAGCCACGGATTCCTCCGAATTTATACGGAAAATCGGCGTCAGAAACTCTTCCAGTTGTTTTCCATATTGCAATTTTTCCGAGGAAATATTGCGTGCGTGAATATCATTAGCTTGCATCGTTGTCATCATTATTCACGAGTTTTCATGCTTACACGTGGCCGTTCTATTTTACTTATGCATACTTTCCAGTTTTAAGCTAGTGTAATTGATACAGAAAATGCTCATGCATGTTTAAAATGTATTGTCAGTTACATAAATGCGGGCACAATGTGTATGTGTATGCGAGCGGTTATTTCGTTGCTTACTGCTGTAAGTTATTCTTATATTTTTCAGGCAACGGATCAATGGATAGCGTGACGCCAGCGTTAACGTGGAAACACATTCGTCGTCTGCGTTGACCTGTGACCTTCGATTATTTGCCTCCTTATTTTTGTTTACCGAACGGACACGATAAAAAATAAGAGGACTAAAATAAAGCCGTTTCGCATCTGAAATGATAACTGGAATTTTGATTGTTTGTATACATGTAGGTTCCCAGTTTCTATAGAGACGCTGCGACCACTTATGGCAACAATCAATATCGACGCCCGCGTCGGATGCGCAACACGCACGTACACTTCACAAGGATAAAGGAATTTTAATTAAACTCCGAAGTATATCTTAAATAAATTATATTCAGCATACTGACATTCATAATCCTAAATATGAAATGTTCTTAACTTCGAGTATGTGCAAAATGTATCTGGATTTTAGTAATACATTCTAATGGATGACCATACAGATTTTTTTTTGTTTTAATTCCCCCTTATCGGATCATTCATTCTTCTAACGATTGCGACGTCGGCTATAAAAGAATGTATCGTAATCGAATCAGAATTGACATGAACGTAAAGTACAAAAGAAAATCTTGTTGCTTACCAGAATGTATATGTGGCTCGGTATTGATCGCTCGATCACTTCCGAGATACGCGCTTTACTTACTTTACGCTCTTCATCTAGGAAAAGTATGAGAACAAAATAAAAATTTGAACCGTAAACGTTGAATATACGTGTACTGTTAAATTGTTACCAGAAGGAACGGCTAAAGACAGCATTGGTAGTTGCACGAAACCAGCCACAAGTGGACGTAAAATCCATTCGACTTTTCTCTCATTTTTGGGAAGTATGTAAATGTCGACCTGACATAAATTATGCGATTAGTTACCATGTTCCAAGTTTCTGAAGTTCCATGCAGTTACGTACTTGTTTCTGACCAGCAAACATAAACGCTTCACTAGCTTCCATGGTTAGTCGTAGTTTAATCATGTAATCGGAATGATTTCTTATAAAATATTTTACAAACAACGGCGTTCGGACTAAACCATGAGCCGGCAGCTTAGCTTCTAAACCAATCAATGCATCTTCGACCCACAAAGGAGCTAAAGTTACACTGCTACTGGTTTCCAATGCATTCTCATCATTGGCGCTAAAATTACATAGCACATTACTAAATTATTACTTGCTAAGACATTTTAGCTTAACAGGTTATGCGCGATGATTTTTACCGCTTCCATCTAATAGTGTATACTCCGATACTGGTAGGTTGTTCACTACCAGTTCTTGGTATCAAGCAATACGAATCCGTTCCTGTTTCACCTTCAGTTAGCGTGATACCAGCTAAAACGGATTCAGATTGGTTTGCATCCTCTCTTTCTATGGAATCACCCTGCACGGTAATGTAATATTAGAATAACAAACATTTTATAATAAAACTAAAGTATACAAATGTTACTTACTAGCTCTATAGAGGTACTAATAATATTTATAGGCCGAGGAGAAACGCAGGAAATGTGTGGCATTATTATAAAAGGCTCATTAATGAAGCCTTTTGTCATTGGCTCAAATTGTGTCGTATAAAATAATGTTGACACTTCAAATGGCTTCGCCACTGACAGCGAGTATGTTAATTCCTTCATTCCTTTGATTTGTTCAGGTTTCGTGTATTCAACCTGTAATTTTTAAACTATAGATAAATATATATCATATGCATTTACTTTGAAACGATTCAAATTAATGTCTACCTTTATGTGGATATTTCTGTCTCCAATTTTATGAGCTCTTAAGTATACCGTATGATTGGACGTACTATTTTTGTCTAAGTTTTCAATTGGTATTGATATTAACGGTTGTTTGTTCTGCATTGTCAAACTTAGTTCCGCTAGAAATTTAGAAATAATGAAGTCAGCTCAAAGTTATATAGTACCGATGATATATTACAAACATACTTGATTGTTCGTTCACTCCGTCAGATACTAGCGCTACGTTTAACAACGCAGATGATAAATTTTCATTAGCGGTGACAGATATTTTAATAGGAAGCCATTCTCCTAAGAGTGCTGGGTTATTGGATTCCGCAGATATAGTTAGACTAGATTCTTCTTGTTTGATTTCTGCAATGACTAACGGTTGTATCATTTCGAATTCTCCTCTGCTGTTATGAACATGAAATATCTTAATTTTTCCTTTAAAAAACACATACATGTTTATAGAAATGGTTTACTTCAAACATACCGAAGCTGTTGTACCTCGGGGTACAATCGACTCAAAAAATTCGTCTCCCTTCCGAGAGCGGAGAATCTTAAGACGATACAACAAACAGTATCATCACCCATGTGTAACGAAACTGTACTAATACGTATTTCGCTGCTATCAGTAGTTTGCGGTGCTTGAAATTGATACTGAAGTTTCTTCATTTCTTTTGCGGCGAAAGTAAGGTTGCAATGCTCAGCACCGGTAATAGTAAAGTCTGACGAGTAGCCAGAATTTCCAATTGTTATTGACACTTTAGAAAGTTCTACGGTACCGCTATACAAATTTCTGTAAGTAAAATGTAAATGAGCATTACAATAATTTTGCATTTATGCAAGCACCTTTTGAAGATAAATTACCTGATAATAACTTCTACATTAACCGTAGAATTAACAGCATATTTTGCTTGCAAGAATCGTGCCTTAATTTCTATGAATGAACTCATATTATTGTCGTCGATTGTAAAGAAAATTGGTTCTGACTTATTAAGCTCCAATTTCCATTTTTCTAATGCTGGAAATGTCACGTCATAAGGTAAATCAAGTTCCAGACTTGGAGGTTTCTTCTGTTGTTTCAGAAAAATTCATTGATTAATTAGTCGTCAATTATTATATGTGATGATTTGAATCTATGTCAACGTACATTAAGAATGTTCATAATATTTTTGTATATTGCAGCTTTATAATCTTCTGAAAATGTAGTGGAAGGTCCTAATGCTTCGAACGCTAATGTGATGTAATCTTGAATGCTCGTAGATAGGTACGCCGCTCTCAAAGCAGTACTCAAGATATTTGTAATTAAGACGGGCCACCGTTCTCCATGATATTCCCACAACATGTGCTTCAATAATCTGGCCAATCAAATTTTATGATTTTGATGTTAAGTTATGAAAATAGTCTAGAGGGAATAATGTTAGGATCAATCAATTTTGATTTACAAGAGGCATCAAGTTTCGTAGGTGGTTTCCAAATAATTTCGTTATAGTCTCTATTTATTGTAGCAATAGTTTAACTCCAACTTACGTGAGTACTTTTCCATAATCCTTGGCATTATAATACTCTTCAGCCATTTGTACCACTGAAATAAAGTTATCCTATTACATATTGTTTACAAGGATAAAATATTAATATAAACGTACTGTACCTAGTACTCTTCTCATTCTTGGACATCTGTATTGTACGAATTGCTGAATTGCTTTTCCCAATAATGCAGTAATTATTTCCTGAAAGCAAAATACCGTTTATGTGTGTATATATATAGTAAAATATAAAACCAATTGAACAAATATGTCTTACTGAATGATTCACTGTATATTTTTCTTTGTATTGTAAAGCCTGTATAGCAACTGCTTCCTTCACTGAGTCTGCAGGTTCTGCACTCAACTTCCCCGGTCGCCATGGCCTTTGTCCATAGAATTCCAATTTTTCTTCTCCAACTAGTGGATCCGGATCCGGATAATTATTAATATTCTAAAATAATATGTATTTTATATGCAAGTGTGTTTAATGATTCTGTATAAATATCTGTTAATTTTACTAATTCGCATACTTGACATAGTTCTTTACAAGCTGTCTGTCTCAAGCTTGCATGATCAGCTGCTGATTGAAAATACAAGCCAGGGTGTTGCCAAGGTGGAACTTGAAGATCTGGCCGTATCTTTCGGATAGCTTCATCAAATAATTCAGCAAATGTAGAGAACTGACTGCACATCCATGCATGATGTTCAAACATAAGTTCTTTTGGACCAGTCTTCGATTTAAATCTGTGTTACCAACATAATGTTATCAGAATGATGCTTATTATTTATTATTCAACTTACTTATTATATTGACCTCTGACCTGTCAGTATGAGCTCTTAACTGTGATATGGCTTCTTTAACAAATTTCAAATTAAATAATATTTTACATAGCTTATAGTTGATAAACCAAGCAACAGTTTTAACTTCCATTGCATTTGTATCTGTCATTTTTATATCAGACAAATTACTGTACGCTTGCTCATAATGCCTGCATAGAAATTTAAGGCTTTAATTATGAAGGATCTACATATTGATATTACTTAACTTACTTTTTTGCCAAACTCTGATCTTGTCTCAGTTCATTTAAGAATGCCATTTTGAAGTGGTGACGTACAAATAAATACTGATGCACAGTTTTATTAAGTTGATCCCTGTGTCCTTTGACAGTTCGATATTCGTGATGATAGAAATTTTGTGCTAAATCGTATAATGCAGTTTCCAATCTACAAGTGTATATATTTAATCATACAATATATGGTCAAATAATAGAAGAATTAATTTATTAATTACCTGGATGTATAGCCTAATAAATGATTTCCATGTGGTAGAATATATAATAATTTTGGTGGTAGTTCACATGCTCCACAAACAGCTGTAGCTCTTTCAGTTGCTAAAGCATCTTCAGAACCAGGTGGTGGCTGGGTACAATGCTGTATAAGTACTACAGCTATTTTTGTATTTCTTCCTTCTAATGCATTCCTGATATTATAAATAATTAAAAATAATAAATATATCCTTTATTATTATGTAATAAAAGTATATTTAATTTGATTATCACCTAAGTGTTTGTACTTTGGTAGCACATTCCATTTTTTTATCATTCCATTGTGGGTCATTCCAATCTAAATCATAAAATACCACTACAACTGCTGGAATTTCATTGAGATACTTATTCATCCAATTACATTTCAATATTCCTTTGGGTATATAATAATCATATAAGTTGACCTATAACATATGTTTGATGGTAAACTTTTGGTTCCAAATTATATTAATTATATTCAATAACCACCTTAGGTTTAACTCTAGGGAACTGATGTGTTGGGCTAAGCAATTTAAACTGGATAACAGAATTTTCTAATCTTCGATTATTACTAAATGCATCCCAAATGGATCGATGCACTGGATTTGTAATATCTAAACCGGTTAAACCGATAAGAGCCAGTGGCTCGGTTACCAATTCTGTTGGTAATTTAAACATAATTTAATATTGCCTGCAATCAGAAAAATAGCATTTTAAGGCCTACATACAATTTTTATCTACATTACATTAACATAAATTTTATATTTTCTCTTCTGACGTCTACATACATTTCCATAAACGTAACGATTCTTCTCATCAATGTACTACATTGAGAAAAATTACTATTAAATATAAACTTACTTAGTATAGTACAAAGTGATACTATTCACATATACGTGCGTACAGTTTGACAGCTTAGGTTATGTGCTGCTATTTGATGATATTGTGTAGGCGACTAGCAGTGCCATCTATAATCATTATCGTCCTAATTGCGAATGCGATGCGAAACGAGATACTTGGATCTGATTGATGTCATGGATATTATTCTTGGTATAAGAAATGCAATTTTAATTTAGACCGTATAAAAGTATCCAAAATTAAAAACAAAATCAGGAAGTCAAAATTAAGTATAATAGAGAGACTTTTATGTCAGTATATATATTACATCCTCTCAATGAGTGAAATTGAACCTCATTGCTAACATTGGACCACTGATGTCGTTATAATAATTGGACAGTTTTATTTGGAATTTATTATTACAATTACTAGACAATATCAGAGGCATTCAACAGTTCCGAATTTTTATCTTCTTCGATAGGATTATGTCTGCTCGCAGAACCAGGGGAATTTAATTTCGTCGGTTCAGGCGTCAATCGAACTGTTGTACCATGTCGGCTATAGTCTTCGATTTCTCCAACTGGCCGTTCAATCTCATCCTCCATATTGGTCCTCCATTTGTTCTGCAATTTCAAATAAGGTTCTATTTGAACTTCTTTCATCTCAATATTCCTATTTCTATAATATATTTTTATTCAATTATTCATTCATTATTCAATTTATTTAATTCTATTTCTATTTTTATAACGTTATCATTTTCATATTTAATAGCAAATAATACGAAATATTATCTGTAGATCATATATATTTTACAGTAGATTATTCAAGCGTCGATCAGCTAAACACCGAAGCCTCCATCTTTTACCTGAATGATCTTCAAAAATTCCTCACGAAACTCTTTGCTGCAGGAGAAATATATGAAAACGTGAACAGCGAAATTTGAAAGCTCCGTGACAGCTGCGAACGCGCGAAACAGATGGTAACCAGTATCCAGGGTCTCGTAATTATCATACAAAAACGGGAGAACGATCGACGGTATCATAGTCACTACAAAGCACGTCACTATGACCGACATTAGTGTAGCAAGGTGCTGTTCCTCTCTGAAACATGATTTAACGTGGATAAGAAAATTGATTACCCAGTTGCATGCAATGGCCATTAACTTTCGAAAGGGTAGCCCATTATTTCATTGATGTTTTGCTTAGTTTTAACTTTGCTTGTATTATACAGGGTGCTCCCTTAAAAACATTTAAACCCATATACCACGCTCAAGATAAATAAAATAAATTCTTCTATGCATATCATTTCCAAGATAACTTAAAAACATTTCATGCAACAGAGAATTTCATTGAGAATTAACAGATAACATCAAGAATTAATTCAGAAAAGTATCAGATACCCTTGAAGTGGCCTTAAGAATTATATCAAACAAAAATCCACTTGCACATTTGCATTTATTAATTAACACGTTGACTGTTCAACCGCTCAAATAAATATATAATAATGTAACTTAAGAATCACAGTACCAAACAGTTGACAATCATTTCTTTTTACCTACAAAAGAAAAAATGACACATAAAATGATACATAAATATACAGTCAACGTGTTAAAACACACACACACAGAATTACTTTCTCATTTGTCAATATTGTCTTCCGTAGACGCAAGAAGGATCATTCTGAGGGGTTTAAAGTTTCCAAGGTCGATCGAAGGTCAACCGAAACTCGTCCCAAGTTTTTTCAATATCGGATCTTCCTTCGAGCTATCCGTGGAAGGGATTTAAGGCTGCCGTGTGTTAAGTGATATATAATGGAGGGTGCACTCAACTAGAGCAAACAGGAGTTTCGAATTTCACACCACTCGAAAGCCCGCCCCTCTGCCAGCTACGCTCAGTCCGGCTGGCTGACTATATAGCTACCTGTAGCCACGGTTGCGAGTCAGCAACGATGTGTCGGGAAGATTCGCGGTGCGGTACTTGTCGGAGACTGATTGGAACTCCCTTTTCTTTCTGTTCAGGTGCAAGAATCTCTTGACGACCGCGGTGTTCAGCAGAAGGAGGATCATGGTCGGGCAAAGCCGAGTCACGATCTCCATGATCCATATGTACGCGTGCCACAGAGGATGCCTCGTGAAGGAAACGTTCTCGCGCAACGTGAACCGAATACCGGTGCCATCCGGCTGTTCGTGGACCGTTCTCGTTCCAGTTAGCGGAGCACTGATCTACGGAGTGACGTTAATTGCGTTTAGAATAACGATTTCATCGGTGATTATCAGCATCGTCTTCTTAACCGTTCGAGTGCCACCGATCGAAATTGTTCTCTTCTGTTACGTATAAAAATTCTAGATGGTTCCAGGTGATGGAAGGTATGAACAAATAATTAGAAGGTACCCTTTGCACTCGGAAGTGCACTAATGCACTCACTACAAGTGTTTAATATTTTTTGACGAAGACGATATTCTTTGAAACTCGAGGGAAATCACAAGTTGAGGAGCAAAGCTATTCTATTCGAATGTTTCACGTATCGAGGCATACCAAGTTCAACATTAAATATCAGGTTTTCTAGTTTTACTGCGTTGGATCAAGTCACCTCTCGAGTGCAAAGAGTTAACGAAAGTAGAAAAAGTATTAGAAGGTAATAAGAAAAATATAAGTAAATAACAAAACAATAATTAGAATGGAAACGAAAACATAAACTTAACACGTTGAATACCCGACCAAGTCGAGTTATTATTATATTATTATTTTTATATTATAAATAATACGGTAACATTCGGCAAGATAAACGTACTAATACGATTCAATGAAATAATTTCATATTACATCGTTTTCGTTTTGTGCATTTTGCTACGTGAAATCGCGCATTCAACGTGTCAATTCAATTGTACGAACCGATAGGCTGTCACTATTAAGCTATAGAATCACGGAGAATCACGTTTGTCACTCAAACGGTTAACGCAAGAGCATTCAAATACCGCGAATCCGATGATGAACGAGCACAGAACGAACGAGCGGACGTCTTTGCGTGCGTTTCTGCTCCGAATCCGGGCCGGGAAGAAAATGAAGATGTATCTATCCACGATCAAGCAGGTCATTATTAGAATACTCGCCAGGGCGAAGACGTTCACAGCGACGAGCTCCATGTGCGCGTGGTAGAACGCGGACGGGTAATTGTTCTTCATACCGTGACCCAGTCTGATAACTGAAACCCGATACATTCATGATTAACTTATGTATTTCCTTTTTTTAGCGGAATTCCACCGTGACAAGTACATATCGGTATCCACGATATCATGACTCCGACGTGCGCCAGGGTTAGTCCTTTGAGATACAGATAAGCGATACCGCGGAACGTCGGCGTAGACAGTACCAGCAGTATTAAAACATTGCCGAACAGGCCGGTGGCTATTATCGTTGGTATTATTATTTTGTAAATGATTCTTAACAGAGGCGCGGTCTCGTGGAGGGTGCTTCTGTTCCCATTGGCGACACCGGTCCACGTGAAGTTCTCATCCTCGCAGCACAAAAGGGTTCTGAAACATGAAAACTTTAATGCTCACGCGGCATGAAATTGTTTAACCCTTTGCGCTCGAAAGGTATATAGACGATTTGAAACTAATCAACGAGGAAACAGATAAGTTGCGAAGGAAAGTTATTTTATTCCAATATTCCAGATACTGATGCATTATACAAATGATTAACATTAGATTCACGGATATTTGTACGGTTTGCTCTACTGATTCTAGACAATTTGTTCGTTCACTTGGATTTTGGAATTTAGATGTTTAACAATAGATAATTATACATATTGTAATTACGTCAAATTTCAAGTAAGCGTTCAGCGAATAATTATACAATTCAGTTCAGATCGACGTATGTAAATCTGGCGTTATATGTAAAACTTTCTAATTTTCCTATATTAACCCTTTGCACTCCAGAGGCGCCTCTAAGTCACCAAATGATTTGAAACAGCAAAACTGTAAACTCTGATGTTTAATATTAAACTTCGTACAATGCATCAATGTACGAAATATGGAAAGAAAATAGTGTGAGATTTCTTAATTCAATCTAAGAAAATGTCATCTGTATCTCATTAGAAAATATTGAATATTTCCAGTGAAAAGCTTCTGGAGTGCAAAGGGTTAAATCAAGCGGTGACTGAGAGTCACCTTTCGAACGCAAAGGGTTGATATTCAGGACGTTTGTTCACTAGCGAATGAATTGCAACGGAACGAAGCCCGGTGTCTTCGCGAACGTACCCCTTGAGAACTCCTGTTAGCATAATGAACTGTTTACGCGAAACGAGGGATCCTGTCGCAACTGTAGGGCCGCGTCGGGCTCAGCGCGGCGTGTACGTTTGCCTCGCGTGTTCCACCGACTTCATTGATAATCACTTCAGCCGTGAACGGGCGCACAACAAGTTCTGCGAGATCCATCTCCGATGAGCAGACCGGCGGGTACCCCGAGAAAAAGCCGATATCGCGCATGCTCCCGCCGCGGGGTGACTTATTGTTGTGCCCGAAGTATATTTACTTGTACATTATAATTATATTCCGGCGCCCTTCGTCCGGCTAACTCGGTTAAAGATGCAATAAAGGCGCGCACCGCGATAAACTAATAGCTCCTCCGCGAGCGCGCCGCGCGACTCGGCGCGCTTCCGGGCGGCCGATAATTGGAATGACCAACAGAAGAGGCTGCCGGGGAGGACCGCCGAGACGGGCCCCGAGTAGGAAAACTGTAAATTAGTTGTGAACCTTCACTTTCTCCCGTGCTATTTTCTGAAAAGGACGTCTGGCTAATAGATGAGCTATAGATTACCAAACACACACGGCCCAGGTGGGGCCGGTTGGTATAAATTCAAAGTGAAACCGCTCCTCCTCTGGCTAGCGCTCGATCGCGCGGCGATTCACATTGACCGATTCCTGACCCCGGTCGGCATGAAGCTGAACGCGATAGGATGCGTACTTTGGTAACGCTTTTAGCTTCGAACGGTCCTCCGCGAGAGACGTGTCGCCTCTGAATTAATCGTTTGTCCGTTTATATTTAGGGCGGTGCTCGTCGATTTCAGCGTCGTCACGCCGAGGACCCTGGAGTCGAACGATTCCTGCCCCTGCGTCTCCTCCGCCGAGTGCTCGGAGAAGTCTCGGCTGTTCTTCAACAACGTCCAGGTGTTGATACTGCCCTGCGAGGACAAGAATCTAGTAAGGTGCTGCTCGACGGTGGCGAGATCGATAGAGGCGGCGCACACGAATGGATCTCTGTGGGAATCTAAGAACGAGGTCGACTCGAAGATATCGTCGACGCAGGAGATCGTCGAAGAGCCAACGTCCATGATGCAGATCAGCGTGCCTTCCCTGGAGGAATCCGCCTGGGACGTTCCCGTGAACGAGTCCGAAGGTCTCGACGACGCGAGCACCGTCGAAAGTAAAAATGTCACTCGCACGGATCCAGCCGAAGATTCCGCAGAGGTGACGCAAAAGCTTCGGAGCGACGCGATCGTTAAAAATGTAAATCAGGTACCGTTGCAACACCCGAGGAAGGAATTTCTCTCAGAGCCGAGGCTGATTCATGGTAAAATTCTAAGCAACACGGTAACGAGTGCCTCGTCAATTTCGAATTTTAGAGCCTCGGGGAGCGCGGTTCGAGGTAATCTCGAACCGAAGAGGACTGGTCAGACGGTACCCGTTTCACTGGCTCACGACGAAGACGACTCGTACGTTCTCGACCTGATCTACAAGGTGAAGAACTTCGAGAGTCGCAGGACGGTGCCGAAACAGCCGGATTTGCTGTTGGACTCCGTGGGAGAGGCGAGGTTGGCCCCTCCCGATGCGGTGGTTCTGAACAATGGCTATTTTAACATGAAACTCAGAGTTCTGCCGGCGGCGAGGAGGTTGTCTGAAAAAATGAGCGATCCCTTGGAGCAGAAAACGTCATTAGAGAAGGCTCTCACGCTCGATAGGGTATCCGCTCAAGCGACCAACGAAAATGCAAGCCCACTGAGCGAACTTGATGTGGCGGAGCGCGACGATACGTCGAATGGAAACTTGTCGCACCCGGAAGACGTCGAGGATGTTAAGCGGGTCGCTCGTAGCCACGCTTCGGAGCCTAATGAAGAGACTCCCGGATTCTCGTCCCCCGTTTCGGAGGCCGCGAGTCAAACGGAAGCCGAGGCTGCTCCGACGAAACGTTTCAGAAGACCGCCGAGGGTTCTGCCCTTCAGGAACCTGCACAACGAGGAACACGGTTCCGGTAAATTCGCGAACTCGCAGGAGCGAGCCAGAAGCTTGTTCGACAAGTCGAACGAAATGAGGAGAAAACAGGTGTCCCTTCTCATCAACAGGAACGACTCGAGTCCGAAGAAATCGGGCTCGATGAAAGCGAATTATTCGAGTACGGAGAGGACAGGAAACGAAGGTAGCAGTTCGGAGAGTAGCGTGGATTTATCGACGGAGGAAAGCGAATTGGTCGACGAGGATCGTTAGGATGTAGACGAGAAGGAAAATAAAGAAAGTAATTCGGTATCGGAGGAGGGGTTTGTTTAATTATCGCACCTAGTCATTAATGGTCGCATTAAAACGGAAGCGCGACGTTCTTTTTTTATTATCGTCGAATCAATACTAAAAATGGACTGGCTCCTATCCTCTTAGCAGCCTGTACACGGCGCAGAAATTTATTCTCTGTTCAACCTTCACCTTTAGATATTGTATGGTATTAACTTTCACAGGCCAGACCCGAAAAAACCATGTAAACAACTCCGCGATGGAATGTTTGTATTTGATTGATGTTTATTCGATACTGTGAAAAAAGGGGTAAACATTATTCTGCGTTGTCGAGTCGAGCGAGGAACGATAGTATTTTTAGAAATGAAAATCAATTGATCGTCCACCTAAGAATGCTGTTGCATTTTGTACATTCTGTTGTATAATCGATTATAATAAAGAAAGAATATATTTTCTTAACGGTTTTATTTCACCGTTTGATTTGAAATTCGAATGAAACCGTTACGTGTATGGAGATGGTGTGATTCGATTATAACTTAACATTTAAATATGGAATATTCTTGATGTGTAATATTTCTTCTCTTTCGAAGTAGTGTATCAATTTTCGGAAGCAGTTGGCATTCATTCGAATAGATTCCATTAGAAATCGTGAACATTATCTGTCAGTTTTGAATTTTGTGCACGTTGGGTTGGCACTACTTATGCGTCCTGCGTCGAGGAAATTTGAAATTTAACGGACGGAAAGTGTTGTAGCTGCATTGACGTGAGAGTGAATCGTCTCGATAATAATATAAATAAAATGGCTGAGTTTAAGACGCCGTCGAAGAGGTACAAGAGCAGATTGCAGGACAATTTAGAAATACAAACTCCTATTAAGATACCAGCCTCGCCGTTTTTAGAACAGATAGGTTATGGAACCGGTAATACTATTTACTATAATGATATAATTATATTTGTATTACTATGAATTATTTTATAAAGTAATTCTTTGATATAATATTATTTAATATCATATTTTCTATAAACATAATATCAGCAAATAAATGTGTTGTCAGGTGTCAGCGTGTTTTCCTTGGAACGATCGCCGAAAGTCGGGTTCGCTCGATCACCATGGGCAATAAAGAAAAGGAACCATAACGTTAAACATGCAGAAGAGTACAATGAACGCATTCGATTCGAAGCAGAGGTACTTCGTAAGCTGAATCATCCAAATATTGTAGGTTTCCGAGCATTGACTGAAGTTTCAAATGATGGACAAATTGATCCTTGCCTTGCAATGGAGAAATTGGATGCTTCTTTAAGTATAAAAAAACATTCACTACTTAATTGTATGAATTATTGAGCAATTGAAACAGTTGTATATTTTTAGGTGATAAGATAGAAGAAAAACTTTGTAGTGATGACGATCCATTTCCGGCAAAAGTTATTTTGAAAATAACATATGAAATTATGAAAGGATTAAAATACTTGCATCATACTGCTTATATTTTGCATGGTGATATAAAAAGTCATAATGTATTGGTTTCTGAAGATTACAATAGAGTTAAGCTTTGCGATTTTGGGGTATCTGTACCACTTACAAAATCATTAAAAATGGATATATCAAAAGGGGACTTTGCATACATTGGAACAGAGTGCTGGAGCGCGCCTGAAATAATACATGGTTGTATTTTGATTAGTATCTAAATGACCATTTAGATAACTGCAGTCTATTAAATGGAAATTTTATTTCTCAGGAGATGGACCTGTTACAAATGCAGCAGACATTTGGGCAAGTGGCTTAGTTATGTGGGAAATGATAGCTTTGTCAACACCTCATCTAGAGACAGTGGAAAAAGATGCCAGTTCTTTTGATGATTCATTTACAGAAACAGACATGCAAGATGTTACAAGAAATAGGAGACATGATGAGAGCATGAATGACAGTGTTGTCTTCCTGGAAGAAATAATTCATGCCAAATATGGTAAGTATTTCTATAGTGGTATTTTTAAAAGTTAGTACATTAAGTATATTAATAATCACAGGTACACGCCCACCATTACCTGCCATTCAACTAGGGAAGGAATATGACAGTGTCCTTGAGTTATTTTTTGTTTGCACTACCATGGACTATAAACATAGACCAAGTGCAATAGGTCTTGTTAGATACTTCGAAAATTATGTATACAAAAACAAGGTATGATAAAAGAAAAGGTTTAACAATTGTTATAAGTATTACATATTAACAGGATGGATAAACTATATAGTGATAGGAAAAATACCTTTATTTTTCTAATGATATTAAAATGGCCATATTTTTTACTTTTACACTATTTACAAAAGCAAAAATAGTAGTAAGAGAAAAATAATTATAGCACAGACGATAAAACCGATTTTAACCTTTCTCTGAAAAAAATATTTTGTATTTAATTATATAATTATGTTTTTATTATGTATCCGTTGATATATAATATTAATACCTTTCTATATCTGTGACTTCGTTTCTCTGCTTTTTTGAGGTCTGTGCGACCAGTGTCAACATTGTTTGCAGTTTTACCAGCAAAATATTCTACACTATTTACCTGTTCACCCTGTTAAAAAAAAGTTGAAGTTTGAATTTTGTTTACTTGAAAGTTACTTACATTATACTTACCTGTTTTTCAATCAGGAACGCCATTTCAGTAAATATATCTCTTACTTCTGCAATGGATTTTTCTAGTTTCACTATATCATTGTGTCTGCTTTGTATGTCTGACAATTGTTGTCTAGCAATTTTACTATCCTCTAAAATCTATCAGTCAAGGAGATTATATCTGCTTAATCTGAATAAATGTAATAATAACACTTACATTATCGACAAACAAACTATTTTCTTGAGAGTCGAGTAAATTATCCAATTCCTCACTTGTGATATGCCTTCTGACTAGAAGTTTAAGGAAACTGGTATGAATATATTTAAATGACAACAATTCGGAATATTTAGAAACGTACTTAACGACTTTTGTTGTTGTAATAGTAAACGGCATTTTTCGTGGTATCTCAACATAGACATATTGTATTCTTCCATAATATCTGAGAATAGTCTTATCATTGTTGTGTATTGCAATGCTTTAATTCGTAAATGCGCGGGACCCTCTATGATACTTGACAAAGATAAATCATCAATTGGAGCAATTTCTTTTCCCATTTCTGTAAAAACGTATTGTAATATTCATTTTAGTTTTGTGTACAAATCCTACATGTACTTTCAATGTAGCTTATAACGTGTAATTCAAAATTAACATTTCTAATTAAGATAAGGTAGTGTTTATTTTTTAGACCACTCAATTTCCATCATTCCACGTGACCTGACGCTCTGAACGTAAAATAGTTTTGCCCGCCTAAAATCTAGCCAATTCTATCGACATATTTTCTGCATAATATACTTTGAATATGTAATATACTTGTAACTCTGAGTACAACATCGGTTGTGATAACATATAAATTATTACTGTGATTTTTATCAGCGTGTGTATGAAAATACGATGCGAAAATGCACGCTTGTTTACAGAGTTAAAAATGTTGCATATTGCGGAGAATGTAATTGGTCAGTAAGTTTCCCGCTTTCGCATGGACGCCAGAGTCGTTTATAGGACTTTACATATTATGAACGAAATGTTCCGTGATAAACATCGTGTAAAGATTTCTGTTCATGCACACTACAACGGAATTATAAAATCATTATCGATACGTACTCAGAAAATGATAACCTGAGGCCACAAGTTTTTCTTTATCGAATGATAAGTTAAGGTTATATTTACATTTACAAGATATATTTGAAAGAAATTGATAATAATTGTAGCTTTCGTTTTAAAATGATTTAAACCAAGAGCAGTTGTTACTATGGAGTCTTTAAAAATATTTGACGATTTTAAATTCAGTGATCTCAACGAAGACTGGATTCAATCCATTTGGGATACAGAATTTATGATTTACAATGAACCACCTGATGAGTACCTCATGTTCTTAGAAAGTGAAGATATAAGACTGCTTCTGCATGAGACCTGCATAATTGTAAAGTCATGGCTAGCTATAGGTAAGGATCAGAATGATACTGAACAGTGTTCGGAAATCTCTTGGAACACATTGATCATAATGGATATAAAGGTGCGTGCTTTATTAGCTGTATTGGGTTATATAATAAACAGCGGCCAAAGTAAAGAAGCTGATGATGATTCCAAACAATCTTGTCTTTATGCTACCAATTTATATTTTATACTTTTGGCTATTCCCGGTAGTAGTGCTTTTAATGTATTCCACCCAAATTTATATCAACATGCTATCGAGACGCTGAAAAGGAACTCTGTCCAACTGCAACCTCTTGTCAAGAAGCGTACTAAACCAGTGAGTTTAGATGATTTTAATATAACGGACGAGTCAATAAATGACAATGTCATTCTTTTACCTAATGAAAAAGAAACATTAACGAAAAATTTAAATATAATTATTTGTAGTTTGATTACAATGATAAGGTCATTCTGGTTTAAAGACCATATGCAATCATTAGACACTACTATTCATGGGTTACTTGAGGTAACAAAAGTAGAAAGTGATTGTATGGATACTAATTTTTTCAATGGGCAAAATGGTACTGTGGAAGTATCATTAGTAAGAAATGCTTACGCAGCATTACAAGAACTGTGTGATAGCAAGCATGGTCCCATTAAAGTTACTATTACAATCATAGCGAAGTATGCATTACCTCGTTTATTGTGTAATTCCATGGATACACATGCAAAATTTATTACAAATGTACGTGAACGTACTATAAATTTTTTAAAAGTTTTACTGCATGACCATCTGAGAGATGCGAAAGTTGCAATTATTACATTAATACAGCATCTAATGCTAAAGTGTCCAGATAGACTCGAACCTCGTCAGAAGCAAGCTTGTATACTAATGAAACTTTTTGGAATATGTAATCAAAGCATTATTCTTGAAGCCTTTAAAAATGTAATACTACTATCACATCATAACAAAATACCCTACAGAGTATTTGCTCAAGAAATAATTGGTAAATTATTGGTCAATTCTTTTTTGATGGACTATGACATAAGTGATAGTTTGAAACAAACAACAAGAAGAGTCTTGCTTGCTGTTGTATTAAGTAGATGCATGGATTGTTCAAGTATGGTGAGAGGGAAAGCTATGGCAATAATCGCAGAATTTACAGAGTTTAATGTGGAGGTGGATAAGCTAATATTTAAAACAATTTTTGAAGGATCCGAACCCGATAAAAAGTTTCTTATATTTGACGACATAAAAGAAGCTTTATCTGAAAATACTGATCTGCTACCCGGTTCAAATACTTTATTATCTATGCTAACAGAAAGAATAGAGGATGAAAGAGCAATGATAAGACGGAGCACGTTACAGATTTTAAAAAATTTAATCTTATTATTTCCAACACTGATGAATGAGGTAGTACCTGCAATTAGCCGTCGTTGTAGAGATCCAACGTTAACGGTGCGTCGATACGCTATACAAATTCTCTCTCAACTTTTAGAGAAGTTCCCAGACAATTCACAACTTTTAGATGAATGGGTGCAAACTGTTATACCGCAAATATTCGATGTTGAGATTAAAGTGCAAGAGAAGGTGCTAGATTATTTACAAGAGTTACTGTTAAATAGAATAATTTCTTCTAAAAGTACTAATAACGTAGCTAACAGTTTACCATGGAAAATTTTAAATACGTTAACTAACTTGAAAATGCGACGACATTTATCGAAAGCTTGTAACTTATGGGTGAAGAATGGTACTATCACTAATTCTGTGGTAAAGAATATACAGACTCATATTGGTACGACTAATAACGTAGGAGCTTGGATATTCCTAGCTGCACTAGCTGAAAATACTCAGCTACCGAATATGAGTAAATATATCACAAATTATAAGGATATCTTTGAAGAGAACAGTTTCTATACCAGTTTAGTCTTGCAGGTTTTAAAATATTCTTGGAAGTCCTTGGATAATAAAGTTTTGGAGGACCTGTATCTTTACCTGTATCAATGTCTACAGCAATTTAAAATTAATTTTGGTTTGATCAGTAGTTGCTTGGATATTATACACAATATTGTACAGTTTTTAAATCCTGACAAAGGTAACAACCTACTGGAGATCAACGTACAGAACTTAATCAAACTGTCGGAGGCAGAAATCACCAAAATTTTTAAGAATGAAAATCAGGCCATAGAAGCGGCACCTCACTATTTAAAAGCTATGTTCACATTAGGACATTCTACACTTTTATCCACTTGTAAAATTTCACCGTTAACATTACGAATTCTGCAAGGTATTTTATTAGAGTGGGAGGCACTGCCAGAAGCTATAAAGGAAATACAGGAATTACAAGCGTCAGCAGTCGTAATTCTTGGTCAACAAGCGATGAGAGATCGTGAGATCGCGAAAGAAGTAGTTCCAATATTTGGTAAATTAATGAGGCAAGAAACGAACTTGAGTTCGGTTTTTCAAATTGCAGTGAAAATAAACACTGCGAAAGCTATGGGTGATATCTGTGTTAGATTCACCGCATTGGTTGAACCATATCTGTCCGATATGTGTGTTAGTATGAAGGATTCCAGTCCACAAGTCAGGGAAGCCATCATGGTAATATTTATTCAACTTCTTCTTGAAGATTATATCAAGATTAAGGGTCCATTCTTTTTTCATATATTGACAATGTTATCGGATCCAGATAATATGATACGGGAACTGACTACCTTTCTCATAGAAGAAAGGTTACTGACAAAAAACAAGACTTTAATATCACAACAATTTTTACAAAGCATATATCATTATAATAATTATAAATCGCAACAAAAAATTTATAATCAAAGGATGCGTGAGAAAGAAAGAAATGCATTAATGCTTCCTGGAAAAAGGAATGAAGATAAACGAAGAACTATATACGATTTCATGTTGGATCATTTGGATCCTCCAGGGAAGATAAAGATACTTGTAAAAATAACTAGTCAGATACTCGGTGGAACATGCGCTAATTCAATTGATGTTAAAAAAGAGGAAGGAGCATATGTCTTAAAGGATGCACTGTACGTGATTAGTAACGAGCGTTTGAAACCATCATCTCTTAACAAACAGAGTGACGATGATCAACTAGAATCTGAAGAATCTGTAGCTCCAGCGATGACACCTGCTGCTAGTGCAATAACTATTATTATTGAAGGAATAAAAAAGCATGGCTTAGAAGTTCTATTACCTGTATTAGTAAAGCTAAAGAAGAAATTATCCTCTTTAAAGTCTCCGTTAGAGAATGAGGTGAAAAGACTTTTAGTTAAAATTTATTCAGAGTATAACAAAGATCAATTATCTAATATATTAAACGAATATCCAAACTTGGAGAAGGAAGTGGATCAATTCAAAAGGTAAGTACCTAAATGTTTAATAACATGCACATTAATGATTGCTAATTAATTATATTCCATTCTAGGCAACTAGGAGAAATTGGTTGTGACGATGAAAGCTCCAGTGAAGAAGAAAATGCACCATGTGATACAAATAATCAGATTAGTCCTTCCAAGATGTCAGATATAAAAAGTTGTGACTTATATCCTACAATTCTATTGGAGCGTGTCTCTATCTCTCAACTTTCGAGTATGAATAGTAATTCTTTGGATACTTGGAATCCCGTTACGTCAACGCCAATTCCACAACAGCATTCACCCTCGGAGCCTGGCCCTAGTACCAGTACACCAAGATCATCGAGATGCTTTGAGTTCGAATTCGACAGTGCTACTAACATATCAAAGGCCAGAAAGATAGATGTGCAACGTAAACTGGTAGAGAGAAACATTTGTCAAATTCAAGATGATAGTGAGTCTGATTAGGATAGATAAAACAAATAGCTTTTATTTCTTTACTTTTATTTAAGCTGCAATTTATAGGTAAAATGGAAAAGAAAAAAAATTACCTACCTCTTAACTTTCGTTGTATAAGAAACGACGTTTGCGTAATGCTATACGTGCGAACTTCCAGTTCTTTTTGTATGTCTGAAACACGCGGACGATTAGCTAGGAGATAAGTACAACATTTGGTATTTGTTTCTTACCTTTATTCGTGTGCGACAACACATTATTATATAAATCCTTTACAATAGACGTGTTCTCGCTAATAAGCTGAATGAATCCACGAATTTCTTCGACCTGTATTAATATGATTTATATGTCTACTGCCAATACAAGAGTCTGTGATATTTGAACGGTGACTTAATTATACGCATGTATCTATGTGAATACGTACTTCATCCAATACTTCCTTGAGTTTCTTATTCTGGGATATTTGGATGTGTACATCTTGTATAAATCTTTTACCAAATGTAGTGCTGTTAGTTTGACACTAAACAAACAAAAATTAAGGGGCGTGTTATAAAGAGTTTATCTGTTTTTTTCATAAAAAGAATTATGCGTTTAGAACAGTATTCGAAAAATGAGAAATTGAGTTCCCCAAAGAAAATTCTTTTCTTTTCTACAATTAATTTTATGGTGTACCCTAGTAATCTATTATATCGCACAGAAGATAAAGTTCCGTTGAAATCTCTTTAATAAGTGTTGATTTACAGAAGATACTGTTTTCGCAAATTTCTTTAAAAGAAAATAATCTATGCTTACTGTTTTGAACAGCGATCATTTATGTTTCAAAGAAAAATGACTTTCGAAGTTGATAATCAACAACTTTAGTTGCTTTAAGTTTTTGACGAAGTATTTTTAACAGATAACAAATGAAAAGCTTATTTTCAAAGAAATTATCGTTCGTTACTCAATTGATGTTTTATTTCTGTTAATATCGATTCAATTTTGATTTGCGAAGTTTAAGCATTTCAATCCGTGCACGTAGGTAGGATCTTACTAAAACAAATATAATGGTGAACGAAGCTAAGCGGTGCCTTTGAAATGAATGGTGTGTCTCAGAGTGTTAACTCGAATGATTTTCGTTTGGCGTACGCTCTCCGATAATGTTAATTACACCGTGTATAAACGAAAACTGTCACGCTCGAGATTCTGTTGAACAATGCAATACTAACGGCATGTAATTCCGGCATTCGATCACGAACCATGATGATAGTCGTCGACAATCAGCGTGTCACTGATACTTCTTTGTATCTGGATCACGAAGTATGTGTTCTGTTATCTACCTTATCAGTGCAGAAGTGATAATTGATAAAATTCGTCGTGGCGTTGACATTGTAAACTTCTAATTGATACCGTTCAATTCGTGAAGAGTGGCAGAACCGTTTGACACACTTCCCAGCAAAACTGTATTACTTTAACCAGAAGATGCTTTGCATCTGCAAATGGAAATAGGAAATAGGCACTTAGCAGCTGGGTTACAAGGACGTGTTTAACATGAATTATACACCTTTGACTTGTTCTCTCAGCCTTTCTTCAAGTTACCACCGGCGATGCGTGTCCTTCTTTTTCTTTCTGTTAAAGACACAATTTCTTTTTTCCCTAACGTTTTTTATATCTTGACATGAGTGGTGTTTTTCTGTGAACATTAGTATGGGTAGAACATGTATACATATATATGTAAATTAATGCAGACTAACGATATTACTCATAAATCAATGAGTATGGAATTAGAAGTTGGAAAACAATTCTGCAATTTACGTTTTGGACCAGAGAGAACTTTTAAAATTGTTTTTTGTGTCTGTATGTAATGAAATATACATAGTATTTATTATTGCCAATAAGCTGTTGTTTATAGCACTAAATATATATATATTTAGGCACATTTTCTTATTTAATTATAATTTCACGGTTCGACGTACAGTTGAAATTGAAAGTTCGATCAGTAATATTTGACTCATTCTGTGATATCAGACAAAGCAGAAATATTCGATATTTATGTATAAAGTACATATAATTATATGCGTTATCGCGTGTTCCGCACTGTAAATAATTTACTAGCTTGTAAAGCTTCCTTAATTGATAAGTCGATATGCATATATGTACATTTCTATATAAAAGGACATGAATACTTTGGGAAAACAGTAAAGGTATTTATTATATTATACATTAACACCAAACAAACAAGTTATAAAATATCTGATTTAACGTTACATTCAAATAAAACGTTTGAATATCTTATATATCTATATATGATGATAGTACGAGAACGAAAAAAAACTCACTTTCCGTTGTTTCTTTACGTTTCGCGTGTGCGTTAACAATATTATATAAATAAACAAGAAGAAATAGATATTGAACTATTAAATTCGTTAATTTTACATACTCCAAGGCAAATCAATCAGTCTTATATAATTCTTAATTAGAACAGAAACGATTGCAACGTTTAATGGTATGCACTATGTATCTACGAAGGTTGTCGACGTTTTTCTTCTATAACCACCGGTTCGTTACTACTAAGAAAAATATATATATATATATATATATATGTTTCGCTCTACTGTAAAAACAACCTTGTTGCGTAACACGGTCCATTGAAAGAATGAATATTTCCAAAATTCATGTAAGAATATATGTATATATATATATATACAAGAGAATGCGTTCAAGATCTATTTTACATTACAAGAGTGGTACTTTTTATATGTCTAACTGTATATACATCGGATAAGTAGCTAACAATTTCAACTCTCAGCTGGTGGAATAGGAATATCATGATAAAACCGGGTCACCGTGGCCCCGTTATTAAGTTAAAAATATTTCAATTATTTCTCCGTTTCGCCCCGGTAAGGATTAAAATGACAAACGGGGTCATCGCGAGCCAGCCAAGAGTCAAGATAATGACAGAGCGTCTGGCCACGCTCACTGTACATACAGCGTGTCAGAAAGATCAACATCTCGGTTACACCTCGAATGCTGTAACGTTCACGAATTATAATAAGATTGCACTTCGTTTTATTTATAAATTATCGAATATAGTACATTCAACATGTGTAGATATATATCTGTATATATATATATATTACATTCTCTTTAGAAATACTGATCTCTCTTTCACTGGTCTATAGATTCCCCCCCTGTTACTCCTGCGAATGCAACGTCTACGTCACTGGACGGAGAGCCGCATTGCTAAGAGGTCCCCGTCCGTGCTCTAACTTTATCCTTCAGGTAATTGGCGACCTGCGTCTGCGAGTGTCTAACAGCTAACTGAAGTGGCGTCACACCCTCTTGGTTCAGCAGCAGAGGGTCCGCTCCTGCTCCCACCAGTTGCCTGGCCACCGTCATTTGTCCTGTTAAGGCTGCTGCGTGGAGCGCGCTTTCACCGTTCTAGAACATATCAAGCCGTTGCATAACCGAGATCCTTCGCTATTCACAAGTAGCCCGGTAACAGCTCGTCGATTATGCATCTCAACATAAGGTGCCTATGAAACCTTTATCAATTCTATCTCCTCCAGCCTCTCGGTAAACGTTAACGCGTCGTCGTATCGAATCGTTTGAAAACTGTCCTCGAACTTACAGGAAGGATGCCGAGCGATGGACGGTACTTAAGCAGTTCCCCGACGACGGCGGTGTGTCCCTTGTGAGCCGCCTTAAAAAGCGGTGTCGCTCCATCCTACAAAAGAAGCTGCAATTAATACTCCTGCACGCATCGCGATGGTCATTCTCTGTTCGGCCGATAACGGAATCAAGATTCCTGGCTGCTCCCTGATCATTGCCGAGACTTACGTGTCTGGTGGCATCGACCTTCGCGCCGGCTTTCAGGAGCCTTCTCACGACGTGATCGTGCCCCATTTGCGCTCCTATCCACAGAGGCGTGGCACCGTCAGTCCGCGCTGCGTCCGTCTTCGCCCCGTGCTCCAGGAGCACCTCCAGGATCCTCACGTGACCATTCTGGGCGGCGATGAAGAGGGCGGTGGCACCGTCCTGGCGAATCAAACGAACCTTCGTTAGAAAAATCCGACCAATGCGAAGTTAAATCAACTGTAACGTTAGGTTTACGGGCATTTATGCTTTAGTCCGTAGCCTCTAGAAACATTGGCATTCATTATACACCTTGGAAATTAGAGGCCTAAAAGCTGGCGATTAACATACATATTCATGTAACAGTATCAGTCGAAACAACATTTGCTAAACAATGTAAATCGAGCCTTAACACGTTGACCGTCATGATGGCCACCGAACCTGAGCGTTCAAACCGCTTGAAAGCAATTACAAGGACACCGATGTCGAATCAACGTATTTAGTAACATAAGTAACTGAGTAACGTAACTCGAGAGCTACGGTATCGAATCATTAACCCTCTATGAACATCATTTCGACGAAATGAGGTGTTCATATTTGGAAGACTGAGTCGCAAATGATTTAATTACTGCAGAGAGATCAGCACATAGTTTCCCTTTTTCTATTAATTAAGCAATTGATATAGAATCTTCATCCAAAGGGTTATTCATTCGTTCTAATGCCGTTTGCCTTTCTTACGGAGGAAAAGTCATTCGAAAATCTTTCTAGCGGTGAACGTGTTTCGCCGCAAATGGTCCTTCGACGTCGATAGACGGTGCGCCAAGGTGTCCGGCGAATTCCGTCGAACCGCCGATGGTCAACATGTTCGATCATGCACCGGTTGAGAAAAATCGCGTGACCGCGACGCGACTTTGTCGTGGCTAGATGGACAGGTTGATCGCCGTTATAGAATTTCTGCGGTTTGTAATGGATAGGTATTATGTCTCCTGGCCTGACACGGTTCGGGGAACACCGGGAACTCCGTGGAACGCGTCCCCGACCGCTCTGTCCGGGGGACATCGCCGATCGCCGGGCCGGTCGGATGGAAACGCGTCCAATAAAGGAAGGTGCACCGGGACGCGTCGCTTGACGAATGGGTTTTCGTCGACGCTCCGAGGCAAGGAACGGCCCAGTGAAAGTATGGGTTCCTGGCGACCGGACCCAGTCCGCGTCGCCCTGAACCGCTACTCCTTTCAGGGATACTCGACACACGCATCAGTACTTTCTCTCCTTTACCGTTGACTTAGCTGCACCGACTTGGAAGCTCTTTTTATCAGCTCGAGAATTTTGGGTGGACTGTTCGCCTGATGCGTTATCGGATCCTCTGTGAAGATAACTACAGCAGTGTTAGCACATTCGAGACCGGTGAGCTAGTAAATACGTCATTCGAACTACTACAGCTGAATACCGGTGACGTACTGCGTTATTTATAATTTTTTTGGAACAATGCCTGTAACGTGTTTCCGCGTTGTTTTATATGTATTAAAAGAATACCGGTTAACACTTAGCCAACCGAATGGGATCTCTCACTGTTCTTTTACCAACGCGTTTCCATTTTTCTTTAGCTTTTTTTTTGTTATCTAACAAGTCTTGAACTGGAGACGTCGTCTGCTGACGTTGGTAGTCAAAATAATATTTAGTATAGAGAAAAGTAAAAGTATATCTATCGTGGAAAAGCTTGCATTTCTTTATATATAGCATCAGGTGGCAGGACCAAGAAGATTGTCATGTTTAAAGTATATTGACACTAGAACTACCAAGCTCAAAATGTTCTGAAATTTCTCTAGAAACTAAATGCTACTGAGACTTCAATTGATTTGCAGTTTCTGTATTACTGAATCAATATCTCTACCTTCTCAGAGAAGCTTCCGTTATCTTCTCAATAACTGGAAAAAAAGGAATCTTGAATGGGTCGTTTTGACGGTAATTCTAGCGCCGACGTAGAAACTATTTCCGTCACGCGTCTATTTCACGTCAAAGCGTTAATCCTACTTAACCCCTGGCATCGTGTACTTCTTATATTCATACGCACTCGAATGTCAGTACTCCGGTGCTCAACTGTATACTTTGAGAAACTCTATGCAGCCGGGAATGTGTTAACAGACGGTAACCAGAATAGCGCCGATCAAACAACGCGCTTCTGGTTCCTCCGTAGATACGTACGGTGTACACTGACAATAAGTAAATGATACTATTCTTCGGCGACGCTCGAAGGACACCGCCGGGCGTGTTGGAACAGATGGAATGCCACAATGCGACAGGCGCGTTGCTCTCGCTGTCAATCAGCCGCGCGTATTGCCGTCACGGTGCGCGCGGACCGTCCCGCGACACACTTGCGATAACGCGGAACAAATTCGAAAGGAGCGTGCGTGCGCGACGCGGCTGTAAAATGTAAAATTCATGGGCCGCGCGCCGGTCTCGCGTGCACGCCGGACACGACGGGAATGTGACATTTAAATGCCGATTGCGCGCTGCTAATTATTCGGGGGTCGTGCGTGACCGGCATTCGGACCGGCCGCGCCGTTTCGACTTTTCGACCGAATTGTCGGGCCGCGCTCGCGGCTGATCGGCGAGCCGCTATAAAAAGAAACGTTACACGTCCTTTTAATTACAAACTCTGCTTTTTTACGAACGCGGGATCCGCTTTACCGTTACTTCTTTAGATATGCTTAACGCTAGAACCACCGAACGGGTTGAATTCAATTGAATGATTTCCATAGTTATTTAAATTAATCGATTCCGATCAACCGAATCCTTGCATAATTAATCAGAAGATTAACGTCAGAAGTTAAGTCAGAAACACGCAGAGTTACCGGAAGTGAAACTCGTTTCTATAAACTTGTAATTTATAATTCTATATCCTCGTTGCAAGTTGTCTATAGAAAAATTGTCGGCGCTCGGTGGTTCTAGTGTTAATAAACTTAATAACACCGGTTATCGGTGGTTCAAGCGGCACACGTGATACCGCGTGAATCCCTGCGCCAAGCGAGTGTTAAATCTTCCAAATCCTCCTCCATAATTCAGGGTCTTGCTAAAGTGAATCCTGAATGATCTTCATTAAGCACGCCGGTTAGCTGGCCCAAGTTGATTGCCATCTATTAAACGGACAATTAACACTGTGAAAACAAGACGAAAGTTAAAGATGCGGAACTACCTTCATGTGCGCGTTCGGATTGGCACCTCTCTCGATCAGGCCTTCCACCACGTCCAGGTGACCGCACTGGCACGCGACGAAAAGTGGGGTGCCGCCGTCCTGCAAATCGCGCCACAAAAATACCGTCTAGTTTTCGTCTTGCGGTTTGCCGATTTCATTTTCGATCGTCTGTTAGGCCCGATAGACACTACCGGTCACTCTCGATTCAACTAAATATTCTTCAGTTATCTAGAATGCATGTGTTCACACTACATGGTGTCGCGAAAGGAATGTTAGCACACTTTGTTGGCTGGTAAAACTCTGAATTTTAGTTTCTTTTAAAATTTCCTTTTATCGTGGTAACATTTTATCACGGCACCTTGTATAAATAATTCGATCTTACAAGCAGAGGGCCAGACAAAAATTTGTTTCTAAATGAAACCCTGTGGACGTTATGATATATCTAGAAATGAAAAGTCCTTATGGCTCTTTTGACAATGGTCCTCCTCGACTAAAATGAGTTTTAAATTTGTATGTTAAATCTCCATGCTTGGAATTCGGTTTTCTCCGTTTCCTTTGTTTCCTTTGAATAATCTCTAGATAACTTGTATTTTGTTATTGTAATATCATTTATCGTCTTATCACAGTAACGTAAACTTGAAGCTCATTTTCTTCGAAAACGGAGGACCATTGTTAAAAGAGGGTTTCATGTAGAAACAGATTTTTATGTCTGGCCTTCTTCTTGTCAGATGGATGTCGCTCTATGTTTGTTTAATTTAAAACATCGATCTTACGATCTGTAGCATTTATCGGGCCTTAGTCAACTTACTATGCTGCACGAGTCCACGGTAGCGCCGTGTTCCAGTAAAAGGCAGGCGATGTCCATGTAGCCGCCCTGGGCAGCGAAGAAGAGCGCCGTGGTGCCGGTCTGGAAGCAGAACGTGGCGATAAAGCGTCGAAACTCTCGGTAGAACACATGAAAAATTTTACGACCCGGACAGACATAAAGTTCGACGTTGCTTTATTGCCTCGGATTTCAACGCCGGGGAAACTGGGACAAACGAATTTGTCGTGCGGCCACGACCGCTTTCGGCCAATGCATCAGGAAACGCGCTGCTTAACCCTTTGCTGTTCTATGTTCAACTAGACACGACGTTCAATTAATTTGAATATAGTAGTAGCAAAAACACTTAACGGTAAATATATTAATTGCTTATAGTTCAATAATATGTAACTAGTTATATATTATTACTATGTAGAAGTTATATATTAATGAACTATAAGCAACTATAGGCAACTATAGGTAGAACTATAAGTAATATAACTAGCTATATATTATTACTATATAGCAATTATATATTATTGAACTATTAACAGTTAATATAATTACCGTTAAGTATATTTGCTACAGATTACACTCGACTTAACACTAGAACTACCAGATGAGTCAGACTGATCAATCCCTAATTTCTTCTGTTACAATTACTACAAAGACATCTTTAACAATCAATTAAAGAAGCTGATTGAATAACACCTGAAATACAAGTCAACCGAAATCTTAATAAATCCATACCCATAGCTTCTATATAAAGAAATTTCAAAAAGTTTCAGAGCTCGGTAGTTCTAGTACTAAAGAACACGGATGCGAATTCCAAAGTGAAAGAACTTGGACCGCAAAGGGTTAACGCTGGAATCACCTGACAAATCAAAACGGCCCCAAATAGTACATACTTTCATCGGAATCAAAAGACCGTTGCATTCGAAGATTCTAAACGCGTTGTAGATTTCTACTTTCACAATTTTCGAGAAGACTCCGAATCTTCAGCAACCCGAACGTGACGATCGGTACCGTTTCGATGTCGTGCGATTCGGATAACGAACATCGACTCGGAAGGAGCAAAAGAGCGCACCGTGAGATCTCCTCTAGGCAGCGCCTAAACGCGCAGTTTGTTCTACATTCTGTTTAAAACGAACGCATCTCGTACGAGCACGCCAATTAATTCCCATCGTCCAGGGGAGAAAGAGAGAGGGCGCAGCGACGGGGGGGCCGGGCGTCGTCGATTTATAATGAACTTGTTACTTCCTGCCGCAATCCGGTTTCCAGCGCACGCTATTTTAACGCGGTACAACAGGCTCGCGTGCCGCCCTCGCGGCTCGCGCTGCCTCGAAATTGTTAGAAACCGCTCGGCGAACTTTGGGAAATCGCCTCGACCGACCAGTTCGCGTAGCCGGAACCGAATCGGAGAGGGAGACGGCGGTGTCGATCGGTTCGAGTCACGGACAAGAGTGGGCCCCGAATAGAAATCCGCGAAACTCGATACGCGGCGACGATACGTAACGACCAAAAAGTGCAATCGAACCGGTCGAAAGTCTGCTCGGCGAACGAGGCCAAACAAGCGCCGCAACGGGCAGGCGGGCGGGATCAGTGTGTCACGAACGCCCACGCACGATTTTCGAACTGATATTGCTCGTCTACCGCCTGATGACTAGGATCGCGGGTCTAATTGCTCGGTTTTCGTCTTCCCTTGCGTTGTCTTCGGTGCTAACCTGTTACCAGGAGAACTACGAACCGAGGGTTCCAGTTCTCCTGTTTCGCAGTTATTGGTATTCGAAGGTGTTGACACTAGAACGAGCAGTAAACCGATTTTTAAACATTCTTTTATAGAAAGCATAGAAATTGATTAAGATGTCGGAAGAAGTATTTATTGCTTTCAATTACTATGAAAGAATAATTGAGGAATCATTAGCAGTCATCTGGTAGTTCTAGTGTTGATCTCTTAACTACCGTACGCCATTAAGGCGGCTCTCGCGTGTACCATCTTTTGGAACGGTGCGCCATTAGAGCGGCCCAATTCTTTCTCTGTTATTGATAGTCGTGCACATTATAATCTAATCTAACGTAATTGCACAGAAAAGTATATCAGCCTTAAATCGCAGTGATATTTATGGCATGCAGACCGCGGCAAACCTTGCCGCACCGAGGTATAGCTTCGCGACTAGCCCGGACGTAGCTAAAAGGTTAAATTGTTTGGAGAATAAATAGTTTCACTTGGATGCTATACTGATTACACGGAGAAACCGAGGAAAGTCTGATTGTTATAAGTTGTATACGGACTGCATATTGATCCTATTGAACCCTTACTACGGACAAAACGCATCGCGATAGACCCCTGTTAATAGGCCAGCTAGCCATCAATTGGCAGACCAGTCCAATCAGCAGCTCAACAGAAAATTATAACAAACTTTACGAGATTGCGAATGAAAAGCGCTTCAACAATATTGCGAATACAAGTTGAACGCGCTATTAACCCTTTGCGGACGAATATTCTTTGCGGTTTCCAACCTTTACGCTACTACGCCCCCTATCTTTTAACAGATATAATAATATAGACACGTTTCAAATAATAATATCTATAGCCTCAGTAAATAAATACAAATTATATATCGAATGTCTATACTGATCTCTTACTGTTTCACTAATTAAATAAATCATTTGTTTACAACATAGTATCCCAAACACGAAAGTTTGACCTCCTCGAAACGTCGACATTCGTCCTCAAAGGGTTAATACATGCGCAACGACCCGGTTTCTTCCAACGAGGCCCAGGAAGGCTAAAAGGTTGGACAACCCTGCGGCAAACGAACGATACCGTACCGTGCCGCGCGATCCGCGTTGCAGGCGGACCGCGGCGACGGGTTTCGCAAGCGTTCCCCGCGGATCCACGTGAGCCGTTGCACATGCCGCGCCGGTGGTTGCATATCACGGCAGACGTTGCCGTTGAAAACGCGCCGGGAACACGCGAACGCGACGCAACCCGGCTTGCTCCGCTTCGGCGACCTTGAAACGTAGAGACCACGTTGCCACGGAGGCTACAGCACGCCTCAGAACGCGTGGCCCCCGTTTCGGGGATGATTCGACCTAGCCTGAGGGGTTGGCAACCTTCTCTTCAGCGAAATGACATTTTTCTGTACGTTCGTTCGAATCGTTCAGAGTTCACACTGGTAGAAAACATTCAATTGCAATGATTTGAGAGCACATAGAATTATTTTGGTAAACTACCGCAAGGATAAGAGAGTATAAATAAAACATAATGAATTGACATTATTTTAGTTAACTAAGGTTGCCGACCTCTTATCTAGCTGATAAGGTTAACACCTGGGAAACATTCACAACGTCATTGGAACTGCGGATACTTGTCCAAATGCGGATTTTTATAAGCCAATTTATGGAGACGATATGATCCATGGAAACAATATGAGAATGAAGCGGTAGGTCAGTTAAACTGACTTTTGATAGCTTCTTCGTGAGAGCCACAAGTGTAGTTATTATTTCAATTGACTTGTATATGAATTTAGGTATTACTCAATCAGTTTCCGCAGTAATTTCTCAGACAAGCATCTGTGCGTTTTCAATCATTCTAAAAGAAGAAATCGGGAATGGGTCATTTTGACTCATCCGGTAGTTCTAGCATTAAAATCGAGTTTCGCAGTTGAACCGTTGCCCAGATGTTATGAAACGCACGCTACACGCTACGCAAAATACATGCTCGGCTATCTAGGCCGCGGTTTTTAGAAACTCTAGGGGTCTCCGCGGTTAATTGGCCGGCGTGAATCAATCCGCAATTAGCCCTTGCTCGCGACTTCGGCGACGGATCGCGAGAGAGAACTCGATGGAAAACGCAGCGACTTTTCTCAGAAGAAATTACTATCGATTTCATAGAATTTATAGTACTAACGTGAAGATTAACTTATAATTCATTCATTCGTATATTTACAATTATATTTATATCAACCCTTTGCGGACGAACATCGACATCTCGACGAGATGAAATGTTTAAATTTAGAAGACATGGATAAATTATCTAATTAGTCGAACACCAAGAGATCAGCACGTAGATTTTTTCTAGTAATTAAGTAACTGATATATAATTTAGCTTCATATGTTGAGCGTTTTGTATATTTCCAAGAATCCTCGTCCGCAAAGGTTTATCATTTATAATCGTAATTATATTCACAATGAATGAATTAATTTATATAAAATTTTACAGCGTTGAGTGAACACTGTTAAAAGCCAAACATATTCCTCTAAAATTCAGTAAGTTCATTTATTTATTTATTGCGCGTTTTCACTGGCGAGCGTGTCCGATCGGAATCACCGCAGAAAGCTCCGGCCGATCTGCGACCGAACGTTTCGCCGCGTATCGGGCGATCGTGTAAACAGAGCGCAAAAAGTTTCTAAAAATTAATCTCGCGAACTTTCGTTGCTGATTTCGAGGATCGCACACGCCCGATCTTCTCGTCGTCGGATAGAAATCCGATTGCCCGTTCGAGTAATCGGGCCGCGATCGGCCGCCGACAGACGCGAAAAGAACGATTCGCCGTTAATTGCGGCTCTCCCCGCGCGCGATCTCCATCTCGTCTACTTTTCATCGGTTGACTCTCTCCCCGACGTCGGTAATTGAGACTCCATTCGAGAATTCATTAAAACGAAACGGCGAAAGATCGGCCGATCGTGTCCGTCACCGACGGTACCGCGGACAACGCTAGAACCACCGAATCGATCAAGGAGGATCGAAATCTCGATAAACGTATTCTTATAATGGAGAACATATCTGAAAACATGAGAACTTATGTTATCCAGCGGATCTTGATGCAGTTATTAGTTACATGAAACATTTAATCGCTTTTATGACGTTTGTTGGGAAAATCGTTGTCTATCGTAATTTTTTCCATCTTCCTATTATTCTGTATATATTTCTAGAGATTTAACACTAGAACTACAAGATGGATCAAAATGACCCGTTCCTAAATTCTTCTTTTCCGATCATTGAAGAAATAGATTCTTTAAGAAATTTCGAAAGAGATTGTTTTAGCAATACGCAAACTAAGTTTCGAGTGATGGAAGTCTCGACAGATGCACTTTCGAGGTTTCTATAGAAGAATTTTGGAAAGTCAACTTGGCAGTTCTAGTGTTAAACTCTCCGTTTAATAAATTTGATTCTACATTACTACTACGTGAACCGCTAATAAAACTAATTCTGGAGCCCGTGCCGCGACGATTGTGCAACGGGTCCGACGATTTTCACAGATCCGGCGGTGTTGTTTGCGTAATTCGTGGCTCTCGTCGGGCGTCATCGCTTCGATTCGATCTCGGAAACCGGAAAGGAACCTGGTTCTTTTCACGGCGACCGCTAAGCTTTCGACTCGTTTACATACTCGGTCGCTAAAAATATAAAATCAAGATGAACAAACGCGCGAACACGTGGCTCTCGGGAATTTCGCGTGACGCGTTTCTCGCGTTGCTAGAAGAGCGATCGTTATCGGGGAATGTTTCCAGTGTTCTTCTGCGAATCAAAGCGTTTCATCGGAACCTACTATCGTCCGAGATACGAAAGGCATTGCCGCTTTCTGCGTTGACTGTCGCGGCGGTTACCGATACAGTAATTCCGGTTTAAATGGCTCGATCTCGTTTCAGGTCTAATTACCTATTCTTCTTATACCTATGTAGGTATTTGCTTTCGCAGATGTATTTCTTATTCTTAAGTGTCAATGATATTTACGATGTAATAGTTCTTTTTGGAAAAGTAGGCTGTACGTGTCCCACTTAGCCTAAGCGAATTGTCGTATTAAAATGTTTGACAGTGTAAATAGAGCATAGTAATTCTATTTTTCATTTAGTATTTGGTAATAGTATTTTCAGTATGTAGTACCTAGTATTTACTAATAGTATTTTCAGTATAATGTATCTATTATTTACTAATAGTATTTTCAGTATATAGTACCTAGTATTTACTAGTAGTATTTTCAGTATATAGTACCTAGTATTTGCTAATAGTATTTTGAGTGTATAGTACCTAGTATTTACTAATAGTATTTTCAGTACATAGCGTCTAGTATTCAGCATTTTGAATATATAGTACCTAATATTTACTAATACTATCTTAAATATATATCACCCAGTATTTAGTAACAGCATTATAAATATTTATCATTCAGCACTTAATAATAATATTTCTAATATTCAGTATCAGACCTTCCACCTACCACTATCCATTTATCTCCGCTACGAAAGAATACAACCGACGCACAATAGCCTCAACATCGTCGCGACAGTCAACGCGTCGAAGAATCCAGCGGCTCGGCGCGTTAAAAAACAAAGAAAGAGAAGGGAAACCCGTGGGCCGCTGATTCCAATGGGACCGATGATTCAATTAACGAATCCCGCGACTCTTAATGGAAGTCCCGGCCGGATGTCGCCAGAAAATCGTCTGCGGACATCGCGTACACGGATTTGCATACAATACCGCGGCTCGCGACGACACGGGACACCGAAGGGACGCCCCGGCTCGGCGATAAATCCTCGGAGCCACTTAAAAAGGTCTGCCCGTCCGCTTCCTGGTGCTCGATACCGAAGCTTTTCCTTTTGTTTGACCGGATGAAACCTCCTTAACACCATCCCATTCAAAATCACCCGTCCCCAATTTCATCTTTCTACAATTATTCAAAACATAAACGCTTCTCAAACGAAACTCCTGAAGAAATCAATCCAATACCATGTAAACTGAATTATAAATCAATTAGAATCCCCATAGAAACGATTCGACTGTGGTTCTCGTGTCAACCACCAAACGAACCGACTACCTTCTACTCAATACAAATTCCAATACACGGAGACAGAAACCGCGCTCGACGCCAACCGGTGAAAAACTCGCGTTTCCGCGAGCGCGCGTAGATCCGACGATTCGGTTATCGCCGCGGCGGCCGCCGCGCGATGGAGATCGCCCCGATAAATATAGAACGTTATCAGCCGGCCGTTTCCCCCGCGCCGGCCGCTCGTACTCTCGCGGATGAGAAACGTCGCGTCGCTGACTCGTCGGTTATGAATATTTAACAAAAAAACGGGGCGCCGAGATAATTGGCAGGCTTGAGTTACGATACAGCCGGACGGTTCACTCGTCTTTCGGTGGAAAGAAATTCCTCCGGAGGTTCGTAGATATACACGCAGCACTGGGAACGGCAAAAAGGAGTTGCTGGAGAGGTAGATAGTGAAAGGCGGCGGTGCATCCAGCTCGCTAAGGCCGCGATCGCAGCTTGGAAATTCTTTCGGGAACGCTTCGTGATTTAGGATCTTCGGCTTTACAGGATGATGGATGGTTACTGCGCGCGTTCACGGCCCGAAACAACTCGGTTTACAACAAAGGCGATTAGAACGTTACACCTAATGTCATGGATCTTTTGATAAGACGCTCTAGATAAGCGAACGAGAGAGTATACGCGTTCCTCGAGCTGCTTGGACCGCTCTTTTCGTTCGACGTCGGCTTGGTATTCACGTGTGCTCGGAGTATCGATCACCAACGCTGCAACTAACCGAGCGAAATCGAGTTTCTATTTTCCTATGGAAACTGTAAGAGTTTATTCAGATTTTTCGTCGGCTGTAGCTTGGGGATACTTGAATCGATCTATTCGAGAGTTTCGTTTTGATATTCGATTATGGTACTAACCCCTTAATATGTGAGTGGTTGTTTTTGCTGCAATTATTCGTAATACCGTGACTGTATCGTATATGAGTAGAGCGTTTTTCGAATGTCTTCCAGAAAATGATTAAAACGCTAACCCTCTGCACTCTATAGTGTTCACTGCGGTACTATTCACAGTACTAGATATTGTAATAAACAGATTTGAAGAGACTACCGCAAGATCATCGCTACATATGTAAATTCTGCCCTAGAAATGGAAATGAATCTACTATTAAAATGTATCTTTCAATTTCCGCTACGGGTTCTGTGATAAAAGTTTGACCTATTTTAATGTACCATAAATACTATAAAAACCTACGGTACTATAAATAGTTTGACCTTTGTTAACCCTTAACGGAAGTACTTCAAGTTGACTTAGCAAAAGACACCGTTCATTGTAAACATTACAACAATAACAACGATCGATATAATAAAATGATCTCTGCCATACGCGTCAAACGTCACGTCAATCATCAATGACTCACACTTCCGAATTACTTGAAAATAATTATAACAAGATACTCGACATCTAATCAAAATGCTCAATAACCTAAGTTGATAATAGTATAATGCAAAGATGGTAACACGAAACAGTGAATCATTGTTGCTACTTCTTAGCTAAACAGAATAACTATCCAGAAAACTGGTCATTTCCGTGGCACTTGATTTTAAGTTAAGGGTTGAACTGCATCGAATCAATATCCACAGTGAAAAACCAGCGTGCTTTCCGATCGCGAATCGCGAAAGGCAACGCTAATTGGTGTTTTCCAGTGGAACGAAGATTTCGCGTAGATAGCCTGGCAATTCCAGCGGGAATCGAGCCAATCCGCGACGTCCGCTCGGCGGTCGCGAAACTGCATTTCCGACGAGTGGGTAACGGGGTTGCAAGGACGCGCGGCGCGGCGCGGCGCGCGTGCTAACGCGGGATTCATTCATTCCCGGAGTTCATTCACGTGCCGGGTAGACCACGCGTGGCCAGGACTTACCAGCCTTCTGGCATTAGGATCCGCCCCTTGCTGGAGCAATTCGGTGACTGCCTCAATGTGCCCTCCGGCGGCGGCCAGTATTAAAGGAGTCGTCCCGTCCTGAAAGGAGGAAAGGGGTCAGAGAACCGAATCGATGCCCGATTTCGTTCGCGGGAGCCGGTCTATTTTTCCACCCCGAACTGTAATAAATTCGAACTGTTGCCAGGGATCTAGGCACCCTGGAGCGACCTAGCCTGCTGCCTTATAAAAAACAGACCTCCCTACGGAGCGTCATGAGTTTAATCGAATTTATCTTGATATCGGACGAGTGATTAAGAGTGTGCTCGTGTCTCGTTACGGAGAGATTTGGAAGACGATAGATATTGGATAATTACCTGTATTGTAGTCGTAGTTATAGGTATTAATGTAATCGAATGGACATCTGAGATTTGAATATCAATAAGATGATTGACGGTTACGCAAAGCATTACACGTAGTTGAGTCTATGATTCAATACTTTCATTGAATCGATTCATTCGGTGTCATCCAAATTAACTAGTACAGTTGTCGATCTGATTTGTTATGACCTATCTTTCTCAAATCTTTTCTAAGTTAATCTATTTCCTCTAATTGACCCATCGCATCGACTCCCAAATCGGAACACCACTCCGTCGCGCTCCTCCCTTTCATAATTTCGTCGGAATCACGTCATCGCCGCATCCGCGGTTTCCACGTAATGACGGGACAATTGTTGGGCGGGTCGCTCAATCGTCGCAATTACGCGGCGACGTGTATACAGTAGACGGGCTGCTTAACGGCGTGATTAATACGCGCCGCCGTTTCCGAGTCACCGGCGAGGCGCCGTTTCCCCTCTGAAAATACGGCGGGGTCGATCGAATCGCGAATTCGGAAATCATCGGCGGAGACGGTGTCCCGCGGGCCGGCGAAGTGGAGCGGCGCGACGCGTGCGTCCAGGGTGATCTAATGAACCACTTTCGCGGCGAGCGGCAACGTTACGCAGGCTACCCGTTCTTTCGGCCATTTGCATAACTAGTCGGCTGACCCTTGAGCAGATTGGCGCCTCGTTAACGCTACAACTGCCGGGCGTTTAATATGATTAATACGTTAGTCGCTTGATGGCCAATGCGATTAAGTCGATTTTTTGGTATTTCTTAATTGTCTATTTTAATGGAACTAATATTCTCTGTGGTTACTCGAGGATTTATTTGTTTCTTCGGAAGATCCTTTTATAGTTTTAGAATGTGTTGCAAATAAAATATTGATTCTTACAATTTTTATTTCTTGGAATAAACCGCATTGGCTTTGAGTGATACATGTCCTTAACACTAGAACTACCGAGTATTTATTAAGATTGATATACAATAGCTATGAAAATTATAGCATAGATTATTTTCAGCTTCTTCAGACGTTCACTATAGTATTCAAGTGGAGCTATTTATTCTCAAGGTCATTCCGAGTGTCTAATGCCTTTAAGATATCAATCATTGCGAAACAAGGGAACCGAAAACAGTCATTTTCGGTACGGTAGTTCTAGTGTTAACAAGGATCTGTCGTAACCGATCATCACCAGGGACATGTGTCTTTCTAGTTCACATAGTTTCTCATATTAAAATATGAGAAATTAGGAAATGTAACCAACAGAAGACTAAGTGAAAAAGATAATGGCTAAACTGAGGAATTAGGATGATCAGTTTCCGAGAGATCTTCTACCAATACTTGGGTAGCTGGTAGCAGAGACACTAACTAGTATCAGTACATAACCGTATCAACGAATAACAAACTAGAAAAATATGAGAAATTAGGAAATGAAACCAACAGAAAACCGAGTGAAAACGATGCAAGCTAATTGATCATCTTGATTCCCAGTCTAGCCATCGAGAGATCCCCAGCAGTAATTGGGCAGCTAATAGAAGAGTCACCGACTGGTTACCGCTCACGGGCAAGTGTCAGGTCCGAATACCATCAAGTATTTTAAGCGCAGAGTAGCGTCTAAGACTGATAAGTTGTTTGCCAGAGGTAAACAAGTGAGGCACCAGGCATCCGAATACTCTATCTACCATTCTATCCGTATCACGCTCTAATAAGAGTCGGGTAGCCGGGAGGCGCTTGAACATTCAAAAGATATGCAAGCTTGAGTTTTCACCGGGCACCAAGAAGCATACTGGAAGTCTCTTGTTAAGTCCCGAGCGCGATAGAGGATGCCGATCGATTTTATACCTTGTCCTTGCAGTCGACGTGGACCCGCCCGGAATCCAGGAGGACCCGCAGACGTTTGGCGTCGCCGCGCGCTGCCGCCAAGTGCAACTCCACGTCCCACGGAGACTCTTTCTGCAAAAGATACAGAGCGAACGTGAACGGGTAGCCAAGCACGCGTTGATTACACTGATCAACGAAATTTAACTGTCCCCTCGTCGCAGAAGGTTTCAAATTTACTATCCACTTTCGCTGCTGAACTCGTGTATTTTACTATCGACAACTTGGACGCGAGACAATTTTCTATTCTATTCCAAGTGGAAGCTTCATTTGACGATAATACATTGATAAGTTTGCTTTGGTCCGTAATAAGCAACGTTGATTGCCGTTAAATTGAGAAATCTTGTCTCAATTGTACGGCAAGGGGTTGATGAGTGATCTTAATAGTGTCTCATGCTGAATTCATTTTCAGCTGTACACGCAATTTCTTCCGACCAAAGCAATTTAACGAACACGTTTAACCTCTTGCGTTGGAAAGACGTGTCACGCACGAGACGTTTTCGTTACCAAACCGTCAATGACGTTATAAGCATCGAAAGTCTTGTTGCAACATATTAGACTGGAATGAAATAGGTAGCAACAAGATTCTTCGCGCAAAAGTTTACTGAATTTCTGAACTGATTTCCAGGAATACACAGGCTGTTTTCCACGTTCCTTGTTTCTGCTTTTCCCAGTCCGCGGGCATTCGTACGCGACCTATCGACTAAGCAATCATCATCGGGAAAGGTGGGCGAATCGTGTGCGTCCGACTGCAACTGAGATCGTTCCAGCGGAATTGCCTTGCCGATTTCACAATTTCACCCGTCCGCGCGTATTTTTCAGTTCTCTTCGTTAACCGCGGGCTATCGAATAATCCTCGAACGTGCGGGGTCACTGGGAACAATCGAAAATATAGGTATTTGGCAGTGTAAACGAGATCGAGCCATCTCGCCGGGAATTAGCCTAAATCCGAAACGCGCGTTCCTCTCCGTTGAAGATTTTTCTCGCGCGTCTAACAAGACGCAACGAACTGAAACTTGTCCGTCGATTTTGAGATAAGTCCTCGACCACTGTCCTCTTATCGAAAGGCTCCCTCGATCCAGATGTTTTACAACTGATATGCCTACCCTTTAAGCGAGCTGGGTGTACGAATGGTAACATCCCTGAGATTGTTCAGCCGCCTTCTTTTAAAAATAATCCGTTGCCGACGCGTTTTCGGTGGAATCGACACAATGAACAACGTTTCCGCGGCGGAAGATCAGTTTCTCGGAGTTCTTGAAGAGAATGAGCTGATTTCAACTAACAACGAAATATTTGCTAATAATGAATGTAATAAGATAATCAAAATACAGTGATGACTATTCAGAGTCAATTATATAAACAATGTAACTCGAACAACTAGTAACATCAATAATCCATAATCACTACAAGCAACATAATTATTAACACTATAACTACTATCAGTCGAAATAACTTTTTTTTAGCAATTATTGATACCGTCAAAGCATTGAATATTCGAAATGATTTTGAAAATAGTTTCACTTGAATACTATGATAAATCTCTGAAGAAATTGACAATACAATTTTCATAATTACATATCAATCGTATTAAATGTTTTATAGTTTCAGCGTCAATTATCAAGTTTAATTGCCAAAGAGCATTTCATTGTTACCAGAAAATCAGCTCGTCCCCGTTTATTCAAACGTTACAGGCTCGCCCCGGTTAAAGTTACGATCCTGAATCCTAGTATTCAAATCGAGCCGTCGACGCAGAAGGAAAAGAAGAGCTGTGCGTGAAGTTTCTTTCGCGATGAATATTTTGTTTTTATTTTCTTCGGCTCGCGGCATAAATCGCGAGGCGGTCGCCGGAGTGCAACGTTCCGCTTTTTGTTCCAGCGACGTGTGTTTGTAGGTCGTCGCGGTTTGAAACGCGATCGATGCGTCGACGGAGCAACTGAATCTCGCATGATCTGGATTGATCATTAGTAATCGGTGATCGAGCGACCTACGATTATGCGTTGACCCGTGCGTGCGGGGAATATTCGCTGATCAAGGTCACTCGGTGGTTCCACCTCTTCCTTGTTACTCGCTACTCCCACCTTTTGCTTCTTGTTTTCGCTTATTGGACTTGAAAAATATTTTTCTAGTCTCGACGACTGTGTATACACGTGTGCAGAGCGAGCGAGCCAACCGTTAGCCAATTGTATGAAATAAAAAGTAGAGAAAAGTAATGCATTAATACATGTATAATTGATTTTGGAAATTTCTCTTTAAACGAAAACTGAATTGAATTGTAGAATCTATTTTACTTTATTACTGGTGTAGCCTGATATATCCAAAATGTGAGATTCATAAAATGGTGTACCTTTGAGATGACCTTTGTTAACACTACCATGTCTACATAACCAAACGAATTCTCTATATTTCATAGCAATAAATCCAATAACAAAGAAATTGATTTTAAATATAAAATGTGAAAAGTCAATCAATCGCATTAACCCCTTGGCCTATGATTTTTCTCAATTCTGATCGATATGGCTACTTTGTCATTAATAATTTCTTAGAAAAAGAGAAAAATTCTAAGCATACGTTATGCCTATATTTCCTTTTAAGTATAATAGTTGATTACAGAGAAATGATATTTACTTTGAATTCGAATGAATTAATATATATATTTGTTGAATAATGTTGAAAATCTCTACCAAGGGGTTAACGATAAAATGTTTTAAAATTACAGTCGAGTTGATTTGGTCAATCTCGTTTACCTGTCACTTAAATTTACCCGTAAGTCGTTTATGTATAAGGTGTTCCAAACGGAAGTTACTTGGCATCGAGTATGTGGAATGTGCTTTCACTTAACACCAAATAACTTTCGTCTCGAATCCTTTTCGATACGATAAACAGTTTACAAATAAACTTTTGTGATAGAACGAAATCGTACACCCCGTGTATCTGTAACCGATAATCCCAACCTGTTATCGAGCCAGTGAATCCGTTGTTCGTGTCCGATTTCAGTTATCTAACGGGCTAAATTCAAATTTTATCGTTCCCGCGTGGACGCCGGGTACAATTCGATTCACGTTGACGGTCTGGAAACCTGAATACGTTAACATCAATACGCGTGACAACGCAACAAACGCCGTAAGATCAACAGGGCAAGGCTCTTGAAAATTGATTACCTCGAATGACGTCAGTTTCTTGTAAGATTTTCCTGATCTCACCTAGTTCCGTGTCGGTTCGTGCGAAAAGCCACGTAACCGATCACAAATGTCGCTATACTCCATCAATTAATTTTACTTCCGTGAATACTTGTCGGTTACGCGCGGACCGTCTAAAAAAATACGCTGTTTCACTCGAAACGACATACCTACGAGGTTTCATTAGCAAAATTAACACGTTGAGTGCCGTATAATTTTGCCGAGAGAAATATACAAAATGAAAATAACGTAGCATCAACTCATGCAATTGAATCACGTTATTAATGCAGGTTCATCTCGTCGAATGTCACTGCATTATTATGGCATTGCTTCTAACATGGAAAAGTTTTCAAATAATCATAGTTTAATCAAATAAATTATAGTAATTCGATTTGAGGCCACCGACTCCATGGCATCCAACGTGTTAAGGACCATTACAATTAAAATTATAGTCAGCCAAGTTAAGGGACAGTTGCTATTATACCAATAATCAAGATGAACCGAGTCCTACCTGTTCAAGTACTTCACTATGATTATTACATTGAAATATACATATAACAAAATATACGTATAAATACAATTATAAATTTTCGATTTTCATTCTCTTTAATTTTCGTCCATGAGGGATCATTTCCACTCGAGTTTGCACAATGATCGTTGGGGCAGCCTGTACACGCGTGACATGGGCTATTCAATTCAAAACGTGGCGAGAAACGGTCACGATTAATTGTAATCGAGAAAAAGGAGTTACCTTCATGGACATGTTCGATGGGCACGTGTAACGTGGCCTCGCAGGATCAAAGTCGTCTTCTAACGCAGCAGAAGGATAGCACGCTTAATGTTAACGTTGCAATTGCATCGCGGTGCATCGGGCATGCTTACAAACGTGTGTCGCGTGTCACTTACGACAGCAACGTGTTTTTCCCGGGAGACAGGTGTATTGACATCGGATGACACTATACTATCACAGGCCGTGTTGAAACGCGCGTTAACACTGACACGTTCCCTCGTGTTTACGATACGCTAGGCCACGACACGCTGGCATCGTGATTTACCGGATGACTCCGAGTCACCGAATGCCCGATGAAACTGTTCGGGCCTGGTTATAGACTGGGACCGTTTCCGTTTGAATCCGCTTGGCGGTGCCACCTGACGAGCTTCTTTTTTCTTATATTATTGATAAAATTCTGGATATCGGATTTTTAGGAACAATTTTACCGTGTCGATTCTCCTGGAAGATAGAAAAAAAAGTAATAATACTGTATCTCGTTATTGATATTTTAAAGGGATGAACTTTGAAAAAGAATAGATCCTGTTGTAATCTCTGCAAATTATAGTAAAAATTGGATTCTGATCAGTTCCTGAAACTGATGGCGCCATCCGTGGAGTAATGATGAAGCTGATAGGCAAATGGCTTACCCTCAGGGTATTACAGGAATTTGACCACCGACGAGAGTCAAGATAGACTGGTCGTTCAATGTGAATTTTAGTCACCAATGTTACCAACAGAGTATAAGTAACGCTGATTTTCTTAAGCTGTGGAAAATACCATAGATTTATAAGTTGTGCTAATGCACCGATAGATTAGTAATAAACATTTGTCGGTAAAACAGAAAGTAGGTATTAAAAATATAATGATATTGGGGTATTTTAAATCTGCATAACCATTTACGACGAATTTGAAAGATCCGTTACCTACGTGGATGTGGGGACATCTAGTAATGGCGGAGGCAAATTGTGTCTTGACTGTGTCATTAAGTCGGTGACGGTAATATCATAAAGATGTTATTTTCACATAATCTTTTAAAGCTTTTACAATTTCTTGGATATTAAAATTAAATCCTTGAAATGTACTTTAAGATGCAGATGATGCAAAGAAAAAATAATTAACGCGAGACACTTTAAATGCAATCTATCTCATCAGGGCTATTTACCTTTTAAATGAATTTCTTTGGAACGGCTAAATTTTCAGGTATAATAATAAACTTTGCTTATACTACAAGGAAGTACTTTACAGAAATACCTATAAATTGGTTCACAGCCAATTAGTCCTCCGTTCAACATGAGATTCCCCAACGCCAAAATGATTGCCATTTTTCAAACCAACAACGTTCATCATTTTCCACGGTATGTGATTCTACTGCAATACATACATCAGTAAATTAAAAAAACAGTAACAAAATTCCAATACCTATATTGAATATTCTCACATTTCTAAACGTTTCAAATATTAAAATAAAAATCAGTCTTCTATAACAAGGAATCATATAATTCGAACACCAGAGATTCCAATAAATAAACTTACCAATGAATTCCATTCCCCGAAATTCCCGTCGCTGCAACGGTACAGATAAACATAAAACAAACGACAATTAAAAGTCAGAACGCGCGCTGTCGCGCTTCAAACTTACACGCTGGCTGATCGATAAAAAGACGAAAGCAGCAGGAACGAAAGCGCGCGCTTTACACGACAATTCGTCAACAAAGGAAAAGATGGCGGGCGGCGCGGGGGGCGATGGGGGTAAGTGTCCGTTTCGAATATGCCGCCAATAGGCTTCAGCCTCGACCATCAACTGACGGGTGGCGCTGACTAACCGCGGCATGAATTGAATGGACGCGAGAAACTCAAGCGTCTGCAACGCTAAAGCCAGCAGTTCCGGGTTCGCCTAAGGCGCAGGCGCCACACGTTTATTATCTTCTTTCTGTTCAAGTGCCATTTCATTGCATGCAGTGCAGTCTATAAAACAGAGAATGCGTTCTCGGTGGATCTCGAGTTTCCTATCACTTATCGTCATTCGTAGCGTATAAACATAACAGCACGCGGTCATTAACTTACAAATTGTTTACGTGTCGCGCGCGGGGACCGCACATGAGAGCTGGCTGATATTGGCGTCGGGATGCTGGTTACTGCGTGCTAGAGAAAAAAAAACCGGATCGCGAGCCATTGTCAGCGTCTACGGGGCATTCGGAGTTTCGGATCGAATTTACTGTGCCGCACCGAACCGAGGGCAAAATGTCATGCAGCTACGCGGACGGGCTCTCACACTACGAAAACAAAGGAGTGCTGGGTGTCGAGGAGGTAAAAAAAAAAAGCGGCCCCCCATTGTCTCTGGCTGTGTTTGGCGGGAGTCTATCGGTCGCCCGCGACCTTTCCCCGAGTTTGACCCCTTTGTTGTTTTCTTTCCTATCGCTGGAGCTACTCTCCTTTCTTTTTTTTCTCCTCTCTGTCTCTCTCCCTTTTCTTTTCTTTTACCCCCCTTCCTTCCCCCGTTTTAATTTCCGTTATCCGTTTGTCTTTTTCCAGCGATACGACAGCGTCGAGGCGTTGCGACTAAAATGCGGCCTCTTAGCCGATTGGATACAAGCGGCGCGTCACGTCGTTGTTCACACCGGCGCCGGCATCAGTACTGCTGCGGGCATTCCGGATTTTCGGTGATTATCATTTGTAATTTTTCGCTCGAATCCCCACCCTACTTCTATGTATTTCCATCCCCTCTCCCCAGCCGCCCCGATGGCCCTTCGTCCCGATCTGTTGTGCGCCCGAAAGCGCCACCGGTCAATTCTTTTAAATTAATCAAGCGGTAACGGCTGCCGCGAAGAAACAACCGGAATCCGTTTCGGTCGTTCTGTCCACCATTGTTGAACACGGCTTCGATCACGTACCGAAATGCTGAGAAATTCCCAGACACACGATACGAACAGCTGTGAGACGAAAGTACTTTTATTTTTACTTTTATTTGTTTTTTTTTTGGAAATTAATTATTTACGCGAAATGAAATTTTGAATAATTTATTTTTGATTATTGATGTACGTTATATCCTTTTTTTTTTGTAATGATTGTATTGTACTTGTTGGAAATGATCATATGTATGGAATAGGGTGGTTTAAATATTTGTATACTTAAATGAATTAATTTTTGTGTTTGTTACTTGTAATTTGGTGTTTGATATTCTAGAGGAACAAATGGGGTATGGACATTAGAACAGAAAGGTCTGAAGCCTACCATGAGTATCTCATTTGACGAAGCAATACCTACAAAAGCACACATGGCATTAAAAAGATTAGTAGATGCCAGTGAGTATAAGCAATGCCAAATGATTATTTATTGGAAATGTTAGATTCATATCTACGTTGATTTGTTATAGAAAAAGTTAAGTTCATCATAAGCCAAAATATTGATGGCTTACATCTTCGATCGGGGGTACAAAGGCAACATCTGGCAGAGTTGCATGGAAATATGTTTACGGAACAGTGCGACAAATGTGGCAGGTTAATATTCTGCATTGAAAATAATATGTTTATAGAATATAAAATAATATATTTCTTATAATGCGCAAGATCTACTTTGAATGTACCTTCTGTAATTTGAAAAATTCATGTACACTGTACTTTTTTTTTAGACAATTCATTCGGAACTTTGCAACCAAAAGCGTGGGCAAGAAATCTTTGGACACTGTCTGTCGATCAGAACAGATAGGTGGTCGTCCATGTCGCGGCCGTATGCATGATACCATTCTCGATTGGGAACACAACTTGCCAGACAGTGATTTGTCGTTGTCTGATTTGCATTCTAGGTAATTCAACATTTCTGTATTAATAAAAATGTTGATTTACTGGTACCTCATGTTCCATGTTATGGCACGCGAAGGGTGGAAATTTGGAGACATTGTGCAAATTTTTGTAAGAAGAAAATGAATCGAAATGTATCTGCGAGAGAAAGATGTAGTCATTTGCAAATATGACTGCCCCCTAAAATGCGTTTGTTCACTAAAAATTTGGTGTTTTTTTGCGAACAGATGAAAAGAAGAGTGCCTAATGGTTGTTGAAGTACATATTACATGTTTATAATTTCGATGCGTCTGTGCAAGTATACGAAAAAATATTTTGGAAAGCTTTCATTGATCAGAAAATGCTATCTCGGTGTCTCAGGTTTTAGTTGACAATTATATTTCATTTACACGGTACCAGCAATACCGGCTAAAGAAACTAATATAGAGAAAATACAATTACAGTGTGGCTGACTTGAGTATATGTCTGGGGACGACGTTACAAATTATTCCCAGTGGTAATTTGCCTCTGTACACCAAAAAATATGGAGGTCGACTCGTTATATGTAATCTACAACCCACGAAACATGTAAGATAATAGTTCCATTCTACAATTAATTATAATTCCCTACTAATCTATAGACTAATAAAATTCAAGTTGCCTCTATACAAGTTATTCAATTATCGATTATCGCTCAAGGAATCGGTATAGTTCAAATGGAAGGTGTTTCTTGATTTCAGGATAAAAAGGCAGATCTGATCATTAACGGTAACATTGACGACATAATGATCAGTGTAATGAAAAAGTTGGGCCTGGAGATCCCAGAGTACGAGAGCACAATGGATCCTACACGAAACTCCGATACAACATCCAAGGAAATGGACTGGACCATACCGACCAGCAGAGTGAAGGAGATGAACGTTTTGTACAAGAAAGTATGCAAACCGATGAAAAGGAAACGGAAAACGTTTATGTACGAGAGGGAACGAACGGACACCAAACGCGAGGTGAAGTCGAAGAAGCCGGCGTTCATGATGAAGCAGGAGATAAAAGCAGAGGATCCACTGAACGCGCCCAACATAGTATGCAACAACCCGGTATCTGGCGACGTGAGTAGTAATCCTGTAAAACTTGAGGAGGATCTCAAGGACCAACTGGAACCGTTCGAGTTCTCCACGGAGAGCGTAGCTCAGCCGGATCCTGATTTACAAGTGTCCGATATACTGTAGCATGAAGATTTTAACATATGGTGATCTTGACGACCTAATATTCTTGTTGAGGGGTCTTTCTATTTTGGAACATTGAAAACAGTTAAATTTCAAATTGAGCAACCTTCTCTTGCAACCATAGGTTCGATCACGTTTCATTTTCTTTTTTAAACGCGTCATTATAGAAATTGAGGAAGGTTGCTGATTTCGAGAAAGTTGCGACTGACAGGTTTCCCTGTAAGGAATCTGTGAAAGGTGATCTAACTGTTTCAACCGTTGAAATAGGAAGATCCCTTTTAGTCCCAGTCCACGTTCAATTTATCCAAGAGTGCATATGGAATGGATGTTATCTATATGTGAAGAATGCCTAAAGTGCTACTGATTTGTTTATACAACAAAAAAAAAAACAAGAATGGAAACAAGAAATCATATGCAGTCAAAAGGGGAGGAGGAGGATATGAAAATGTAACAGAAAAGTTCGGTAATTCGCTTTTATCGTCAGAAGTCAGAGAACGCTGCGCAATACGTGTAAATATGTGTAGTAGTAATTTCGTGGTCGCTTCATGTTTTGTCCGCTTGTCCCATTTTAATCGAGCGTATGTACGCGCGTAGTCCTTTCCTCGAGGTCAGTGCTTCAGCGACTAACGTTGTATCATACTTCCGACCTACGCGTAGATGCATGCACATCATGGGTTTTTTCCATTGTCGTAGTACGTCTAACGTTATGTACTTAAGATGATTTATTTAGAATCGTTTGTAACACGTTGATAGAGATTCCGAGTAGATCTTTCAAGAGAGAGAGAGAGAGACGTGTACTTGAAAATGATGACCTGGTGAGATAGAAAATCCCAGTGGGCCTGTAAACACGAAGACCGTTCTCAAAACCGTGTTATAACTGTCGAATTTGGGACGGTCTTCGCAATTAACATGTTGAATGCCGCACGATTTCAAAGTGCAGAATATGTGAAATGAAAAGAATACAATATTAAACTGTTTAATTGTCGCAAGAGACTTGCCGAATGTCAGTGCATTGTGTAACGTTACAGGAATGTTTTTTTAGTGATCACTGTTTAATTGTGGGAATTACAGTCATTTCACTGGGGCGAGTGTCACCGGTTGCCCCCATGGCATTCAATGTGTTCAAAAAGAAAGAGAAGTTTTTAAACTTAGTTTAGAATAGTAATGATTCGCGCAGCATTGAATGAGATGTCAGACCCCTACTGCAATAATTCCCATTCTTGATAGCTGGGCCTAAGTGTTTGTCCTCCATTTCGATTAATTTTTAGCGTCTGGCAACTTGTTCTGTCGTTACTTCCGAGTACACGTATTTCGTATTATGTTTAAGTGCGTTTAATTGACACACACACATATATATAGAGATATATATATATAAATAATATGATATATATATATATATACACTGTTCGTGTTTTCTGAAACTGTGACCAATACTTCCGTACGTTGTTCGCGATACAAAGGGGGCGATTAAGGAAGTTCTATGATGATGTTTTAACTGAAATACTCGTTGCTAACTTGGAACGTTTAAGATTGAGATCCTTTTAATAGAAAGCTCCGTACGAGCGTCGATGTTGTTTGGTCATTTAATAGTTAAGTGTCTCTTTCTCGTTAAACGCACACGTTTGTATAATCGCGACAGCGGTACAAATCTATTCAGACGAACGTCGAAGCGAACAATAGACACACGAAGTTCGCCGCCCGCTCCACGACGGTGTTACGCGCGCGCGTCGTTTTACGCGTGAGCAGCGAGCCGGAGAACGGAAGTGCAAAGGTTTACAGGAAAAAAAATTCAAGGGAGATGAAAAATATAAGCGAGTCTTTCTTATATCGGCATTCGACGCTATTCAGTCGATAGCGTGTTTTACAAGTAGAACGCAGATTAGTAAAACGTGTAATATTTATATGTACATAGCGATACGCGCTTGGTTGCTCCTAATAATTTATTATTTTAATTGACATTATTTACTGGACGTTACTATTAGTGAAATATTATAACATTTGACGGGAAATAAAACTATGGAAATGGGATAATTGTGGATGTCTTGTTCTATTTATATCAAGCTGTGAAGTTGGTTAGACTTCTTTTTGTATGCATCGATGAATGTGTTTAATTGGTTCGATTGGTCTTTTGCTAATGATAAGTCGTACGCAGGTCTTCTTATTATATTATATTATATTCTTATCCATAGGCGAAGTTTATGTCAGGATATATAATCATGTACACGTGGGTCGCAATGATTACTTCATACCTTAAACTCATTTAACCCTTTGCACTCATATAAAATTTGATATTTAACATTGTATAATGCATCAGCGTGTGAAATATTGGGATAAAAAAAGCTTCCCAATTTGCTTATGATTTCTCTCTGTGTTAATTACAGAAAATATCATCTTTGTCTAGTTAGAGAATGTTAAGTATTTCCAACGAAATACTTCCTAGTGCAAAGGGTTAATTGGCTTCAAGAAGGAAATAGTCGTCACTTCAAAGATCCAAACGTGGTTGTCTCTAATAAATAGATCATTTTATATTCTTCACATTTCTCTTCAGGCGTGTCATAGACACGTCCTGATCCAACGACGTCGCACAAGGTCTGAAACAGCATTTCTTCCTTCAGAGTGACTCAAGTAGGAAAACTCTTAATTAGTCATATTCTAATATCTAAAATTACTGTCGAATTCAGGAGATTAATTTTTTCGCGCGGACCTTGCAATCCGCATTAATGATCTCACGAGAACAGAGATTCAGACAAATTTTTTTGATTCTTCATAGAAGTATCTACCTTTTCAGTAATTATAAGAAATCAGAGATAAGTCATTTTGACCTAATTCTAGTGTTAAAAGATGGCGAATAATTTGCGTTTAGATTTCTCTTTTTCAAAATATACGTTCCGTTGGTTAATGAACAATCCAAGCAACAAAAATATCCAAACATTTGCGCGACCTCGTTTACGTGTAATATCGAGCACAATCATCGAATTCCGGTTTTCGAATATTTCCTATTTCTATTCGTTCGCATGGGCGCGATCACGTTTAGCGTGGTCGGGTCTGTCCGGTCGTGTTTGTGTCGCGATCGATAAGACATCGGATCGCCTATACGTGACCCTGAACGCCGTTAACCTCAAAATTATGGGGGCAATTACCCCGCCAGTTTGCCCAGAAAATAATTCCAACTTCTCGACGAATATTCCCATAAGATCCTTGAAATGAATTTTTGTTTGGAGCCTAGGTTCTCTAAAAAATAGTCAATAGTCAAAAAAAGTCACCCCAAGCGAATATTATTGTTTCTAGTCCGGGTAATCTAAAAAGAAAAATTGTGGGTATTTTGGAAAGCCTCGAGCACCGTTGAAAGTCACCCCGAGTAAACTTGAAAACTCAATTTCATATGAACCTGCGACGATTTCTGCACAGTCGGTTTTTTTATTATAAAACAATAAATACAGTGAGTTTATACAGAGAAACGTAACAGTAATAAAGACGCAGAGATAAAAGGATAGAGACAGAGATAAAGATAGAGAAGGATCTAGAGGAGAATCGAAGATCAAGGGAAAATATCGGATAGAGAATTACAAGGGTGAACGAAGAAATTGCACGAAAATAGAAGGAATTAGGAAATATTGAAGGAAAGTAGAGAAAGAGAGGTTGTATAGGAAATAGAAACGTTTTATCGGCTCGGTTCGATTTCGCAATTACAAGGGAACCGAGGCTCGACTATTTGGTACAATTGCAGTTAAATACCGTCTTAACACGGACTATGCACGACGCGAAACATAGACCTACTCAAGTGTTCAATTAGGCTATCTATATACAAGTATATCTATACGCGACGGAATATAAATCGAATGTATATATATATTTTGTATATCATAAATTTTCTATATTGCTCTATGTTTTGCGTATTATCATCGATGTTTCCTTCTTAGCAGTTTTGACTTAACACGTTCCCGGCCGAGAGAGCAGAACGCGACGCGTACCGATCGGGTCCCGCCCTGTCCCTCGGCTCGAGATCTCTGGTTTTAAATACACGACGAACAATAAATAGTATTTACGTATATGGCTAACATAATTTATTGTGTAAAATGTATCTTTGGGTTTTATCGGCGCGAACCGATGGAGGAAAGCAGAATATTGTCTGAATGTTGTGTACGTGCTGTCCATTTTGACGCTCCTCTTCATGGTTCGAACCGTCGACGCAGTCTCGTCTGTCCTCTTCGTCCGTCGTTTTGTCTCTGCTCGCTCGCTCGCTCGCGAATAATATTAATATGTACACCACGCGGAATAGAGATAGAGATATATACAGATAGAGAGATGAAAGATACATACAGAAGTAGACGCAGTTTATATACACTAGCACGTTTCGAAATTACCGACGGAGAGCGAACCGTTGAAAACGATTATCGGCTACGCAGTTGACGCTTCGTCGCTGACACATCCGAACCGAACTCGTTCTCGCTCAGCACGCTATTTACATTACGCGGGAACCCGATGAGATCTTTTCCGTGATTCGTTGTTAAATATTCGACGAACTGGTGACGTACTTTTCATTATCGACGCGATTCTCGTCGCGTTGGTCAAACGTATCATCGAACGGTACTTACTGTCCAGACATAGAGAATACGGTTGAAACTAGCCTAACAGACTCGACTCTAAGGGACACGATTCGTTGATACGATTACCATAACGCAGAACCGAGTAACAATGAAGACTACGTCACTAAATAAATATGGATAAATAATATATACATATCCTTACGTCTAGAGTAAAAACGAGTCTCCGCGAGATTAAAATCAACTAAAACGACCCAATACGGAGCAGCGTGGGTCACGGGTATATTTACATATTTCCTTTTACTTAAGACTATCTGCTCTCTTAGATCTCGGGCCAACGATCCAAGGATCAACCGAGTCGCGCGGTTGATCAACCTCTGGCGCTGGAGGCGAGCAGTTTAAGGCACGGTCGTGTAATGTCCGGGACAGCGGTCGAGTGCGGCCTTACTCGTGGCTGCGTTTCACTCCGAGAAGCTTCGCCGCGTCGTCGGCGGACGCCTGGAGCACGCGGTCGATGAAATTCTTGTCCCTTATCCCGAGGAGGTTCGAGATCAGGTCGTTGTCGGCGCTCTCACTGGTCTCGGGGTTCACGTTCTGCGGGATGCTGGCGAGCTTTCCGGTCAAGGTCGTCAGCTTCTCGTAGGGGTTGAACCTCATCAGACCGCCGGGACCAGCGTCTCCTGTTGCGACCGGGGCGACGGTCGGCAGCGAGATCCTGTCCTGCGCCCTCAGGTTCCCAGAGTTCGCCGCCACTAGAACGGGCGGTTGCTGTTGGCTTCTTGGGGTTATGGTGGGCGGTTGGATAGGCGAGTTTTCCTCGTCGCCGCTGGTACCTACGTACATGGTGGAGTCGACCGACTCGTGCTTCTTCCTGTGCCGAAGCATGCTGTGCTTCAGCGTGAACCTTCTGCAGCAGATGTCGCAGGAGAACGGCCGCTCGCCGGTGTGCGTTCTCATGTGCCGGCGCAGGTCCTCTGCAGACCAGAATCTCCTCATGCAGAAAGCACAGACCACCTGGGAATGCAGGAAGAGTTTTTGAATTTCACGCTCGAGCTTAATCGTGTAGAATATATTCGATTAACGCGTTCGCTACTGGAGTGACATATTTGTGACGATATATTTTGTATATGCAAATGAAATTAATCAGATATTTAACAGGTTGAATGCCGCACGATTTCAGAGGAAAATATTAACATTTGATTGAATTGCAGTGTCATTATCATGCCATTATCATATCACATATACAAATCTTTTCAAATAATCACAGTTTAACTGAGCAAACTACAGTAATCCGATTCGGTTGATTCACCGGTGACCACATTCAACCTGTTAACCATACTCTATTCACTTTTCAACTATGATCAGTCCTTCAACAATTTATTAGGAAAAGCATTTTCATGCTTCCTACTCCAAAACATAAAGATTGACAATAGACAAGTAACACTTAATCCATCTCAAAAGATAAACGCATAGATCTCTTCAGTTGAAAATGTTCGTCACAAGTCTGTCACGACATCGTAAGTGAACGTGTTACCAAATATCACGACACCTAAAGACATTCACCTTTCTGTTACTGTAGTCAGGGAAGCGTCCTCTCTTCTCTTCGCCGTCGCTGGGATTCTGCGACGGTGGCGGCTGCTGCTGGTCCTCCACAGCATCGATGTCCATATCCAACGCGCCCTTGGCCACCAGCATCTCGTAGGACCTCTTGTGGTTCGCCTTGATGTGCTCCAGGCATTCCTGCCGCTCGGAGAATCCGCAGTCGCAGAGATGACACTTGAACGGCACGTCGCTGGGCCCCGGCGACGACCTCGGCGACAGCCGTCTAGACCTGGACGTGTCATTGGCGGACGAGGAGGTGTTGGGCGTGGTCTTGGCCAGCGCGGGCATCGTCGCCTCGATGCCCTCGGAGATGCTCGACGACTGGCTGTCGTAGTCGGTCTGCTCGTTCTGCTTCGAGCACTCCTGAGGGCTGTTCTGCGGCTCGCTGGACGGAGAGTCTGGCCTCGACTTCGCCTTGCGCGGGTGCTTCGTCGAGCGGTGCTTCTTCAGGTTGCCCAGCGTGGAGAAGGTCGAGCTGGGGCACTGATTGCACTTGTAGGGCCGCTCGGGTACGTTCCTCATCGAGAACGAGTTGTTGCTGCCGCCCGTCACGGGCTGGCTGTCCGGCGACGACGAGTTGCGAACCCTGCGCACCTTGTTCGGGTTCGCCTTGTGCTTCCTCAGCAGGTGGCGGTCGCAGTTCGACTTGGTGGTGAACAGCAGCGAGCAGTGGACGCACTGGTACGGCTTCTGGCCGGTGTGCGTGAGGATGTGCCTCCTCAGGGAGGACGTCCACGGGAACGGCCTCTCGCAGTACGGGCAGATCACTCGGTTCGGCGCCATCGAGTACGCGGACTTCTTCTTCTTCTTGCGCTTCTTCTTCGACGGACTGCTGACCGAGTTCACCGAGTTCACGGAGTCCGACTTCTCGTCGCTGCCCGAGTTGTTGCAGTCGCTGTTGGACGCCACCAAGCCCTCCTCGTCGCTGAGGTACTGCGGCTGGAACTGCTGGTACTGTTGCGACGCGTTGTCCAGCAGCTTCGAGACGCTGGCCAAGTCGGTCGCGCCGTCCTCCATCTTCTCCGTCTTGTCCTCGGCGGGCTCCGCTTTGGCCAGCGTCTTCGCGTCGTCGCCGGCCTCGCTGGCCTCCGTCGGCTGCTCCGATTCGGACAGCTTAGCCTCGTCGCTGGCGTTCTCGCTGTTCGCCGACTCGGTGTTCGTGGAGTCGCCCTTAGCCTCTTCAGCCTCCGGCTTGCCGGCCTCCGCGACCGGGTCCGCAGCCTCCAGCTGACCCCTGAGCAGACTGGTGGTCTTCTCTTTCTGAGGATCCTGATCCTTGTCCTGCGGATCCTCGTCGATCACCAGCTCCTCCTCGGAGTCGTTGTCCTCGGCCTTGTTGGCCTTCAGCTGCTGCGCCAGGATCGCGTACTTCACCTGGTCCGATATCGGGTGTTTCGCCGTGTACTCGCTCGACTGCTCCGTCTTCGGCAGTATGCTCGGGTACGTCTGCGCCGCTTGGGACGCGGGTTGCGTCAGGTTCTGCAGCAGCGTCGGGTGACTCGCGGGTGGCCTGCCCCTGGTCGAGTGGCCGCCCCTGGGTCTCTGGCTCCAGTGCTGCGGGTGCTGTTGCTTGATGTGCCTCTCCATGTTGCTGCGCAGCGTGAACCTGGCGGAGCAGTGCTCGCAGGTGAACGGCCTCTCGGTCCTGTACCGTCTCTGCTTCTGCTTCGGCATCAGCACCCCGTTCTTGATCACCATCTTCACCGAGTTCGACGAAGACGTACCCTCGGGCTTGTCCCGGCTCACGACCGGCTTGCTCGCCAGCTTCGACGAGATCAGCTTCGCGTAGTCGGCCTGCTCGCTCGCCGACTGCGCGCCCATGTCTCTGCCGTGCGGGTACGCGTTGAACCCGCCGGCGCTGATCGGCGGCTCCACGAGGGTGCCCCCGCTGGTCAGCTGCAGACCCCTGACCAGCTCCTTCTGGAGCCTGTCCTTCATCGAGAAATCTTGTCCAAACATGTGGGGATTGAACAAGTATGGCGGCAGTATCCCAGCCCCGACGCCGCCAGGGAACGACCCGAAGTTCCTGTAGATCAAGTGGGCGTTGGCGTACAACGCCTCCAGCGACGTGGGCTGGGAGCTGCTCTGTCCAGCCTTTAACAGAGCCTCGGTGAGCAACAGCTGGCTGGTGGCGCTGTACAGGTCCTTCTGGCTCTTCCCGTACTGCTCCTGGCTGGCTAGGTACTCACCGTCCTCCTTCTCCTTGGACTTCTTGCTAAGGTCCAGGACGTCCATCGACAAGTCCAGGGGCCCGTCCTCACCGGCCCCCTCGGACGCTGAACTCTTCTTCAGGTTCATCGGACTAGCCTGAATTCTTTGGTGCGAGTCTGATTTGGCATCATTGACTAGAGACACGCTACCCTCCGACGACCTGGACTCTACGTCCTCCTCTATCTTCGCGTAGTCCAGCCTGGCGTCCGTCGCGGACTTCCCGTCGTCCGCGCTCCGCTGCGCCAGCTCCATCGCCTGGCCGGGTCTCCCGAACGCGTCGCCCGCCTCGTAGCACATGGACAACGCGCCGTGGAGCTTCGCCTCCTCGATTATTCTGATCTCCCCGCGGCCCTCCATCGGCGCCGAGGGGTAGTGCACCTGCGCCTGGTGCTGCAACTCGTCGCGGTCGGCCGGGTAGACCAGGGTCTTCCTCGCGTCGTCTTTCGTCACCCGCGACGAACTCCTCTCCACGCTCTCGGCCGTCGAGTCCTCGTTCGGGTGGTAGATCAGCACGCTCTTGATGTCCTCCCTGGTCAGCTTGCCGTGCCTGTTCCGAACGTGCCGCTCGCAGTTCGCCTTCGTGGTGAACGCGTACTTGCACAGCGAGCACTCGTACGGACGGTCCCCGTTGTGCGACCTCAGGTGTCTCACCAGCGTGTTCTTGTCCGTGCTCGTGTACGGACACATGTTGCAGGGATACGGCATCCCGGGGGCGACGCCCATGTGCGCCCTGTTGTGCCCCTTCAGCGCCCGCAGGTTCGGGAATATCGCGGTGCACAGCCGACACGGGAACTCGCCCTTCAGCTTCATCTTGCGGAACTCCGCGGCGAACGCGTCTTGGGCTTCCTCCTCGTGATACTCGGAAGACGCGGTGCCCGACGATCCCGAGGAGCTCGCCCTCTGGCTGAACTTGATGGCGCTCTCGGGCGTGCTCGCGTCCGACCTGGGGAAGTTCTGCAGGATCGGGCCGGACGTGACCGAGATGATGCTCTGAATGTCGGCCAGGTCCTTGCCCTCTTTCGCCTCCGTCAGCGCGGACTTGTTCTGCAGGTCGAGGCCAGCGAAGAAGTCGTCCCTCCTCGACTGGCTGTCGTCGGTCACCCTAGTCTGCGCGATGTTGGTGCCGCAGTCGATCTCGTGCGAGTCCAACGCCGATCTGCACGGGAACGCTCGCAGACACTTGGAGCACTGGAACTTGGCTACCTCCCCGGACGCCGGACGGTGGAGGGATTGCTCGCAGACCGCCCTCGCGATCGCCGGGAACTTGTCCGACGAGAAGTCGACGAACGTCAGATCGTTGAACCCGACCACCGAGTTGCGCAGGTTCCTCGCGGTGTTCCCGGTCGAGTGGTCCGCGAAGTGGATCATGAACCTGTGCAGGTTCAGCACCCGGTGGTTCTTGAAGGACAGGTTGCAGGACTCGCATTTCGCCGGGAACTCGGGGTGGCAGCGCTCCAGGTGCGCCTCGAGGAGCGCGCTGGTCGCGAAATCCTGCCTGCCGCATACCTGGCAGTTGTACGCGTTCTGGTTTTCGTCCGGCCTGGCTCTGATCTCAGCGCGCGAGTTGTTCAAGAGGATCTTGTGCCTCTTGTGGCCGTCGCTGTCGGCCAGGCAGTCCGAGCTCTTGCGCTTCAGGTTGCCGGGCTTCTCTTGGCGGTCGATGTAGTCCGGGGAGTTCCCTTTCGCGACCTCGTTGTTGTTGAACTCCTCGATGTGCCGCCTCTTCGGTGGCCTCTCCGAGTCTGTGTTACTGCTCTCGGAGTCCGTGTAGCTCTGCGGCGAGGTGGACCGGTGCGCGGTCCTCAGGTGCCGGTTCATGTTGCCGTTCGTCGTGAACGCCATGTCGCAGTATTTACATTTAAACGGCCGCTCGCCAGAGTGTACCAGCACGTGCCTGTCGAGCGAACTTGCCGAGCTCAGCACCTTGTTGCACACGCCGCAGCAGTGGTCCTCTTCGCCGCTGCAGTCCGTGCTGCGGGGCGAGTTGTGGCCGCGCAGGTGGTTCGTCAGGTCCCTGGAGCTCTGCAGGACCGTAGGACACGCCGGACAGGGATGCGTGTTCTCTGTTAACTCAACCTGTAACAGATACGGGTAGTCGTTAGAATGATTACGGGACGGTTTATGGTCGAATTATTTAACCCTTTGGTTCGATTGGTCTTTTGGTAATGATACATTTGTTCGATCAAGGTTCTCGATTCGCTTTATACCGTGTATACGTATCTATGGGGAAAGTTACACTAAAACTACCAGACGGATCAAAACGACCCATTCTCGATGCTTTTTTCTTGCAGTTATTAAAAAGATAACAGATGTTTCTCTAAGAAATTGTTGAAGAAATTAATTTACCAATACGGAAATTGAGTTGTAAATCGATTGATGTCTCGATATATGCATTCTTGGAGTTTCTATAGAAGAAACTCAGAAAGTCGATTTAACTGCTCGGTAGTTTTAGTGTTACGTCAGAATTCAACCCTTATTTAACCCTTTGAACTCTCTAGGCTCAAATATTGCACCAGTTATAATATTAAATATTTGAATGAATCTTAAAGAAACTGCTCTAAAATTATTCAATTTTCCACACATCCGAATTTTGTACTAAGGAAAGTAAAGGATCGAAGAAATGTTGCATTTCTCATTTTCGCTAGGAATACTATAAAAATTAGTTGCAGTTGCTGGTAGATTACAAAACAACCTGGTGTGCTAAGGGTTAACCCTTTACTCGTGAGGCGACTCTGATTTGACGCAGTAAAACTATAAAATTTGATATTTAATATTATACTTAGTATAATGCAATTTGAGAAATATTGGAATAAAGTAGCTTTGTTCCTCAATGTAAAAATGTCAAAAAATGTGAAACATTTCTAGTGAGAAACTTCCGAGTGCAAGGGTTAATGCGAGGTATGTTTGTAGCGAATTAGTTGTGATATAGTGTATTATATATTATAATATGTTATTCTAATTACATGTATTTGATATACGTATTTAGCGAATGGAAGCTCGGACCACGTTCAAACGAAGATTTCGGATAACGTAATAAAGGGTTTGTATTAGTTTGAATTCGATCGATCTGTTTAGAAATGAAAAGTGACGGAGAGTGCTGGAAGAAGGTGTAATGGGAATAGAGGTTACTGGGATTTTTGTAAAGGTTTTTCTTTAAGGATATCGATCCCACCCAAGTTCAAAGACGAGTTCAATGACTTTGAGGCACGCCACTGCTATCAGCTTATCAGTGTTCAAACTATTGATCCTTGAAGCCTGCTGTTGCTACACAGCTCTCTTCGGATAAAATTGGACGGGGAGGACGTACCGAATATTGTCAACAAACTATATTGTACACTTTCATTGCACCTATGATTGTAATACAGGGATTAAAGAAATGTCCAGCACACCGTAACTGTGTCCATTGATTTGGAGTTTCATCGAAATTCCGATTCTAAGGTATTCCATTTGAAAGATTAATGACGACGATAATGAGATTAAAAAATAACTTACGCTAGATGGCGGCGATGCTACATCAGCTTGAGCCTCGTTGAGTCCGTGGTCGTGTCCGCTCTTAAGTGTAACTGAAACAGAAAAGAGGCGATTAGAATTGACATTCATGATAGTATCTTCAACGTACGAGAACACTTATCGAGACTCAATCGAAACCCATTTTCAATGAAACTGAGAAGCTGTAAGCTTATCAACAATATATCTCATTTTAGAATTCCAGAACTCGCGTAACATTAATTTAACCCTTTAATAACCAATATCGGAACTTCTCGAATGGAAGTTACAAAACTGAAATGTCACTTCATTCTTTTGTTCTCAGAATAATATAATATTTCTCCGTTATCAATTGTTACATAGCGAAATAGAGGATAAGATGAACCAGCAATTTTTACATCTCTTGGTAAATCATTACCACGTTAAGCGCCATGTCAGTGATGACCGACGCTTCTAAATTGAAAACACTCGTGATATTCAAGATACTTGAGTTAATAATATTGTAACGTCGAATTAGACGTAGACAAGATTTTCTAAAATGAATTTATCAAGAAATCATACATAAATTAGGGAAAGCTATTTCCTTTCAATATTCCACGTATTGATGCAGTATATAAAGTTAAATGATAAATACAAAAGTTTATTTGAATAAACTTCCTCGAATGCAAAGAGATAATCTATTATATCAGTATTAATTAATAAGGAATGTATCCAAATATTAATGGCCACTGTTGACTGTTGTGACCACCTTAAGGTAAACTCAAACTAAAAAGAAACAAAAGTCTGTCAGCCAAAAAGAAAGGTCAAAGTGGTTTATTTGTAGGAATTTATCAATGAACAGATACTTATTAATAATTCACAATTATCTACGGCAAATTCAAGGAAAGGAGAAAAATACGAATACATATAGATTTTTTATTTTCTCAAAACTTCATTATCAACTTTCCACGAAACAGTCGACCGACGAACGCAAACTGCCAATGGCGTCAGCGTTTCCAGGCCCGTTTTCCAGGCGAGAACCGTTTTCCGTCTTGCGACAATAATGGCGTATTGTTTGTAAATTTGATATTTAAACGATCGTGTCACGGAGATCCGCCGTATTCCGGAAGCTGATAGACGACCGCAAAAGAACGCCGCCGGCTCTGGGACAATGACACTTATCAGCGGCCTCGCGCGACGCACGCCTGACCGCAATCCGCTCCTATTTACACGCGTCTGGAAACGTCCCCAAGGATCCTGGAGACGACACTGGAGCCGGCTGACTTCCGAGACTGATACGGGAACGAAAATACACGGCCGGAGCAGGAAAAAAAGGGAGTCCGATTAGCGGCGATAACGCGGCGATCCTCGTCCGCTCGCGAACAACAACGCGATCGATAAAAGTAAGTAGGCTTCATGGACGATTTATGCGCGCGTAAGATATACACCGAAGATCCGCGAGATAAACGGGTTCAATAATTTGCCTAATTTCCTGCGGAGTCGCGTTCCGCGGAGCGAAGTGTCTTCTGGGAGAGAGTTATCGATTCAACCCCTTGCCTTGCGATTCATTTCTCAGCTACGATCGATGCGACTTCGTTATTAATAATTCGTTAAGGAACAGAACAGAGTTAGAGGCGTACTCTATATCAATCTTTGCTTTAGAGTGTAATAATTGATAAAAGAATAACATTAAATTCGAATTCAAAGCGATCGAGTTCGTGCTTGTTCGATTTCTCTTGAAATCTGCTTCCTGCTGTCGCATTGGTTGATACTTTATATTCATTGAATACTGGAAATGATTTCGAATTTAGTTTCACTTGGATACTTCGAATACTCAAATAAACTGAAAATTGTTACAATTTTTATTAGATGCTCTAGTTCTAGTGTCAAAGACAAACGACGTGAGTTTTCAATTGAATCACGATGTTATGCATCATTTGACAAGATCAGTATACTTATTATTAGACATTAATTGAGTCTGTTATCGGGAGAATCGGTTAATTCGAAATTTCGGATTTTTAAAGATTTTATCGTTAATGTGGCTGATTGGTATTAAATGTTTGTTTGGAACAAGCTTCTTTACGTTCGATTTGATTTGCATTTGTATTTCAGGGGAATTTTATCAATCGATTCGCTGCGCCGTTCTCCGTTTGTTTCACAGATTTCACCGGTGAGTGATTCAACCGTTAAATGCCGAGTTCAGCGTAAGGCGATCAGCTGAGATCGGCGAGAATCGTTTAGCGGACGAGTTTGTTCCTTGGTGGTGAGTTGCCGGAGTTACGAGGAACAGGTGCGAACGAGCGGTCTCGAATGAACCTGTTCCCCCGCGTGGCTTCTGTGACAAACGCACCTACCTGCCGGCAGGTGACTTTATTCATGCGCGTAAATCACGCGGGCCAAACGGGTTTTCGAGCGGGTCAACTTAGCTTGCGGTTTGCGTTCGCGTTTAGCCCGAGCGATTGCGCGTCAAACGTGGGATATTAATTCGACACGAGCGATTTATGGCTCTGCGACCTGTTTTCCCTCGCGCGACAGGTTTTTTTCGCGTTTCAATCGGTTACCGAGTCCGTTTACGCTCTGCGGTTAAAGAGATCTTCGGTCGATTTCGAAATCGGAAATTGTTCGTTCTTAATTGTACGGAAGATTCAGTGAACTGTAATTAGCCCTTAGTTGAACTAATCTTTGATTAAGTAACATGAAATTGAACTTTGTGTAATATTTTATATTAATATAACACGATTCTGGAGATGATGAATATTCATTTTGAAATAGACAATGGTAGAATTGAAACTGTTAAATTTAAAAAATCTAAAGGTTGAAAATTAAACGCCATCTTGTGATTCAAGTATATTGTCTGGCACAATTGAGACATTTTCTATTCAGAAAGTCGATTTTTTGAAACACTATCGACCGTCGTTGGATACTTTTGATAAATCAATTTTGTCAACTTCCTCTTCCCGTGTCCTCTGTGTCACGACGGCAATTTCGTCACGCGATGAACAGTCAGCGTTTTATCACTCGTCGGAGATCCGAACAAAAATCGGTTATCTGCGATCGCGGGTAGCCGTTTATCAGTGTTTCGTGAAATTTCGCCTCGAAAATTCCTCCGGCCGGCGCTCGAGGAATATATCGGTCGCCGCATGAAACCCGGTGAAATTCGGAACGGGCTCTCGTGTGTCGCGGCAGGTGGAAATCCAGGTGCTTTCCATTTCTAACGATCGCCGATCACAGGGGGGACGGGCGATCGTTACGAGGCTCCGTGAACCACGAAAACTGCGATTTCTATTTTTTCCTCTCCGCGGAAATTGCGCTTTCAACCGGTCAACCGGCCCCGGAGAGATCGAACGCAATGAATCGATTTGAAAAATTCTGTCTCGCGACCGGATGTCGTTCTTTCCACTGAAAATGATCGTTCGACGGCTAACGCGTTGATAGAACAGTTCAGAGAAGAATCGACGATGTTTCTTAGATTGTGATCGTTCGAAATGATTACGCGGAAGATGGAGAGCTTCTTAGAAATCACGATCATCGTATCTAACTCGACTAAAAGTGTTACTTCATCTTCGATTATTTAACGATTATAAGCTTTTAAGTTTCCAATGATTTCAATTTCCTAATCCAACGATTACAATCTCTCAATCTTGCAATCATTACAATCCCTTAACTTCCCAGCTACTACAATTCCTCAATTCCCCAACCTTCGCTCACTTCTCACAGAATAATTTCCCACAACCAATCAATTCCATAAACCCAACCTCGCGACTCCACATTTTTCAACTGTAACGACCATAAGCTTCCAAGTTTCCAATAATCCCAATTTCCTAATCCCCCGACGATCATAATCTCAGTCTCGTAATCATTACAATTCCTCAATTCCCCAATCTTCGCTCACTTCTCACAGAATAATTTCCCACAACCAATTAATTCTACCAATCCAACCTCGCGACTCCACATTTTTCAACTGTAACGACCATAAGCTTCCAAGTTTCCAATGATTTTAATTTCCCAATCCTCCAACGATCATTGCAATTCTTCAATCCCCCGACCTTCGCTCACTGCGCGTCTCACACGATAATTTCCCACGACCAATCAATCCTCGCAACTCCTCGCGTTCTAGAATCCTCGGGTTCACCGAAATGATCCTCCACTACGAAATTCTCTCCCGGTGCTATTTTCGTACGCGAGCAGCGCAAGGGTTGCCGGGCTCCGAAGGGCTCAGCCGCCACGCCCTACATCCGCAATGCACCCCCTGGGAGAGCCCGGTGTGTCGCAGAGGGCCGTGGAAAAGGGAGCAGTGTCAGTCAGTCCATCGAGGGCGTACATGCGCACTTCCGCCGACTCCGAGCCGCCTACGAATCATAGGATGCTGCGCTGAACCAGTGGTGGGGGAGATCCTCGCCATTGGCCGCCTCTCATCTGTCCGAGCTTTTATCTCGTTCCCCTCTCCACCGCCCCCCAGCCAACGGTCGCCTCCCCCCTCCTTCCCACGCCCCACCGCTCGGTCTCTCACCGTCTCTTTCCACGATCCGTTTTATCTCTTCCGCGGCTCTCCCCTTTCTGAACGATCCGCTCTGTCTCTCCTCCCCTCGCGTTTCACGGTTCTTCACGAGTCATCGACGTATTTTACAATACCTATTGCACGCTGCAAACGTTGCTGACATGGATTTATTCCGTTGGTGTATACAATTCTGATGTGTTCTTTGGGCAGTCTCGAGGATATTTGAATATATCGAAGTTTTATATTCATTCTCTGACTCACCCTTTACCCTCTGACCTGTGAACTCTTTCTCAACTCGATACGGCTACTTTGTCATTAATCATTTAGAAGAGAACAATTCTAAGCATGTTATGCCTATATTTCCTTTTAAGTGCAATAGTTGAATCACGTTGAAAATCTTCGAGTCGCACTCGTTGTAGGGGTTAACCCTTTGCACTTTGTAGGCTCTACGGCGCCACTTATATTATTAAACATTTCGATGATCAAAAGTGAGAAAACTACCCTATAATTATTGCATTTGCTGCACACGCAAGTCTTTTCCTAAGAACAAACAAAAAATCTAAGAAATGTTATTTTTTCATATTCATCACGACTAAAAATGTCTTGGAGTTGGTAGATTGGAAAATCAGGTGTGCTAAGGGTTAATGTTTCAGTAAGTAATAATGGATACATTTGTTACATATTATTCGGATATTCTTCATTCATCAGTGACTAAAACGAGCAGTAACTAAACCAACCCCAATTCCATTACCTCTTCCATCCGACCAAAACACCCCTTTCTCCAAGTCTCGTCCAACGTCCAACCTTAACACTTTGCCACGTAAACACTCATCAAAACTCCCATGTACTCGAAACAGTCTCTATTAATCAGAAACTGAGAAATCAAGATTCTCCTAAATAATTGCTCTATCTTTCTTATATCTCATATATCCAACAAAATTCGTTCGACACGTCATGAAAGAAATTAACGTCCACGTTTCTGTAAAATAAGTCACCCGAATTCGGATGACATGGCAGTCAAAGTGTTAAAATAATACACTTCCAAGAACAACCTTCTTCATCCCCTTTCCTAACGTCTACACCATGGTAAAAAGAATCTTCCATCGACATCCCCTCCTGAATTCTCTAATCACCTCGGACACTTTCGAACAATAACTCACGGATCCTCCCCCGCGGCAAGGGCGGTCTGTTCCAACCCTCGACACATTTCCATCTCTCCCCTCGGCAGTTCCCCTTTTTTCGTCTGTCCCTATCTTCCGCCACCCCCACCACTCTCCCCGTATCTCCGACTGTCTCTCTCTCTTTCTCTTTTTCTCTGCTCGAGCAGCGTCGTTCCGTCCCTCTCTCTCTCTCTCTCTTAACATCTCCTCGCGCTTTCTCTCCCTCTCTCCTCCGGTCCCGCCAACCCCCTTCATCCCCGCTCTCTCCACGCTCGGATACACCCACGCAGCACGCAGGAGAAGCAAAGATGGCGGTCGGTTAGTGTGTTTCGAGAGTCGTAGCCCTGACAACCTTGGACCTACCCACCCGTGACACACCGTGGCCACCCTCTGCTGGCTGGTGACCACCGGTGACACACGCGCCTCTTTCTTTTCCCCCTGCTCATTTTCGCCTTTTTTTCCAGCGTCTCCGTCTGCCTTTCCGGTCGCACAGCGGAATCACTCGGTGATCCTTCTGTCGAGGAACTCGGTACGATGGAACGATGAATTTTGCTTCGAGTTCATCGAATTCATCGAATTTCAGTATTAACGCTAGAACTATTAGACTCATTGACTCAAACTGACTTATTTCTGGTCTCTTTTACAATTACTGAGAAGGTACGGATACTTTTATGGAAAACTATTAACGAAACTAATTTGGTAATAGCAAAACTGAAGTACAACTCACTTGAAGGCTTAATAAACGCTTATGGTTTTTGTACAGAAATTGGTAAACGCCAGTTTAAGTGATCGGTAGTTCTAGTGTTAACACTAAAACTATCGGATGAGTCAAAGTAACAATTACTGAAAAGACAATGGATCTAAGAAATGATTAACCCTTTGCACTCCGAATTTGTTGCATTTTTCCCTCAGTATTTCTGTATTATGACATTTTATTTGAAATGCATTTGGAAAAGTAGATTTTTAGAGAGCAGTGTACGACTCTTCTTACTAATAACATTGAAAATAACATAGTATCATATATTTGAAATATATCTTTACAAAGAAGACGAAGAGTCACCTTCGACATAACAGCGCAAAGGGATAAATAGTATCAAGTGATCAATTTTGTCAATCAAAGCTGAAACAATGTAGAAACACGCGGAAAGCGTAACGGTTCGGTTTCGACCCTGAGAAAATCGATGGAATCTCTTCAGTATTCCGAAATCTATAAAAATAGATACTTATTCGATGAATCATAGCAACGAAGAAAAGTCGCAGGTTCTCACTGATTCGAAGGGAAATTAGAATTGAATATGAGTTCGGATTAGATTCCTACCGAGCAACATGATATTTCAAGATGAATGAGCGGAAGCGCGCGTGCTTGTTCTAGCGGAGCAAACGTTTGTTACGGAAAAGTGAAAATGTTAACATATGTTTAGACAATATGCTTATCAACGCCTGTCATGCGTGAGTTTCTTCGAATCTATACAGAAGTCTGCAACAGAGAGAACCAGCTCGCGTCCGAAACTCTTCCACGGATGAACCCATGGAAACGTTATCTATCATCAACATCCGCAGCCTAACAATTACATAATAACCACGAAACGGCGAGATCAGCGAAGAATATGGAAGAATATCGTTCGCTCGCCATAAGCGAACTCGAGCCGCAGAATCATCGTTTCTTCGAACTTTCCGAGCCACGCGACGCAGTTTCATCGTCCATTATCTTTTAACGATTTCCTTTATCGACTACTATTCGCTCTGTGTTTACAGCTGACTCCAAATTTCTCAGACCTCGCGCCGCTATAAGTTCCTCTGGGAAAATCCAGGCTTCCAATGCGATTCCATATAACGAGCAACGAAAAGCTCCGTGACGTGATATCGGAGCCATTAGGCGTCACGCGTCGCGATTAGACCCTAATTCGAAGAGTACAAAGTTCGATCGAGGAATCGCGTCTACGGAGATGTCGATGGAAGATTTAGTGTCAACGCGTTGGATTGATAGGTGGGTAGCTGAAGACATTGATGCTTTGACTATTGGAATTCGAAATTACTCGCTATTATTAGAGTATAGCAAGAAATTTGCTTCGACTTGTAAATTAATGGTTCGTATGTGTTATAATAAAATGGAAATATAGATTGGATGATGAGATATCTAACATTGATATGTCAGATATATTAAACTTTAAAATTAATACATATTTTGCTACGTAATTTGTGAATATTCCTTAATCAAGCTCCGTCATCTAAACGGTGTATAATTGCGAGATCTGGACAAATAGGGATTTGGAAGGAATATTTCTCACTGTTCAGTTTCTTGCTAACAATACGAAGGTTTCCAAGTTTTTTAATCGTTCCTCTTACTGGTACTGAAGTCTAATTAATAAGAAATCTATGGAAAACCGTTCATTCTCAGTTTTACCTATTAGTTTTCTCCTGTTTCATCTGAACTGATCTGGTTTACTCTGATAAATTAAAATCGAAGACCTTTAAAACGAATGTCCAAGGTAACTTGTGCAAAGAAATAATTATTAACTACATAGTTATAATTATTAATACAGTAGATCGCGAGAAGTTATATAGATCCAAATATTCCACGAATCGCTGGAATCGGCTGCAAGATAAACAGAGAATTATCCGAACATCGATGGAAATGTTACGAGAACTAATACAAGGTGAAATATTTGACAACGACGCGAGAGATTACGCTGCAATTCGTTTCGCTGGAACCGACAATATTTTCCCGAGCGATTTCTCGGCTCGATCGCCGCGGCGTCATCGAACGGTTTCGAAACACGCCACTATCTCGCCGGGATCATGATCGACGTGCTTTCTCCGAAAACTGGCTGATCTGTCGGCGTGTAAACACGAGAGACGACCTCTAGCTCGGGAGCAAACAGATTCAGTCAAGAAAATCAAGACGTTCCCGACGTCCTCGCGAGAACGTCAGCCGAGACGACGGGTGTTTACGAAAATTCCGATTTTTAGCGGATCGTTTGAATTCCAGGTGCTTCGAGCAACGTTGAAACCGCTGGACTAGATCACAAGAAATTACAGAAGCTGCAACATTGATGGAACTTCTCGAAATTCGAAAATTTCTAAAAGATTTAGGAAAATCTCAGTTTCCTCGAACACATTGGGAGATTTTGTCGCTGTACTCTTCAACGTGTTCATATTCTAACGAATAAATATTGCAAATTGAGCTAAGACAGGAAGTTTCCACGCGTTTGTTTAAACTTCATTTAGAAAGAACTTCTATAACACTGTACAATGAGTTTCAATTGGAGTGAACTATAAAATGAACACAGGTCGATGATTGGTACGAGGATCGCACAAGAATCTGAAGTTTCTGTTCCGATATTTAACACTTCGACTGCCACGTCACCCGAATTCGGGTGACATTTTTTACAGAAAATGGGACATTGATTCTTTTGACGACCGAGCAAACCGAATTTTGTTAGATACATGAGATAAGAAAGATAGTGGAGCAATTATTAAGAATTTTAATTTCTCAGTTGCTGATTACTGAGAAAAACTGTTTCGAGTAGATGGTAGTTGATGAGTGTTTGCATGGCAAAGGGTTAATCGGCTGAAAAAACAGGAATCCTGTAGAATCCTTGATACGCAAAGCGATCGCGATGAATATTAATAGAAAAATGGATGACAGCGAGGTGAAATGGGGCTCAGGTAATTATACCACGGCGAACGCGAAGTGTCGACATATTCCGGTGGAAAATAAAGGCAGAAAAACGTGGACGGGCGTGATAAATTGAAATTTTTATTTCATAGTTAGCCACGTGATGCGCGCGCGGTGAATTTATGAAAACAGAAGCCGATGCGTAACCGCTGCTTTCGTATTTACGCGTCGGATGATAAATGGGAACGGCGTTTCTCACGTTTACGGGATTTTCTTGGGAACCGGCGGGCCGCTGCGCCCGGATCGGGCAATAAACGGTTGCGGAAAATGAAAGGCGGCCTCACGGGGATCGAAGCCGCGGAAAAACTCTTTTTCTCAGGCCCGCCGCCAGTGAAACCAGAACGAATTTGTAATTGCGACACCGCGATTTTTCTGCCGCGGTTTTCTCCACGGTTCGACAGCCGGGGAATCCGGCTAACGATAGCGAAACACCGGGTCGTTCATCAATTTCACCACTGGATTATCACAATCGTTTCTTCTTTTACTTTCGTTCGTGTGCGCAAGTGTTAGTTGTCCATTGATGTTTCGTTTTCAACTTTCAACCCCTGTTCTAGCAACGTGTGTTCATAATTGTGAGGGGTTCGAGTCAAAATTTTAAAGAGAGATCAGTTGTTTCAGATATTTTAGTGTTAGAACTACTGGGACAAAATGACAATTTCTAATTTCTTTTAGAACTGCAAAGGTACATACGCGTTAAGAAATCATCAGAAAAGCTGATTTCGTAATACTTGAAGTGAAATATAAACTAATTGAAATGTTAATAAATTCAGTGTTGTTTATATATTAATGATAATATAATTAATAAAACATTGTATGTATAATGTAATTATAGAACACTTAGTTTTAAGAAATCTTAATAAGTTCGCTCATAGTTTTTATAAAGGAACTTTAAAGGGATAATTTAAATGCTTTAAGTGCTTCTTAAGTTCTAGTATTAAACTAAATTAGAGAAATATATGACCTAAGCCATATCTTTTGGTTATGGGTAGATATCTTTGAACTTTTACACTGCAATTGCCACTGTCAGTGAGTACTTGATTCAATACATTATACAATTTAATTGGCATCAGCCTTTTACTTTCATTTACGAAAGCGAAAGACAGGTTTCGTATCATTTAACCAGAAGGTGGAATCGCAGCTGAAGTTTCACGAAGATCTCTTTATAAAGTTTCTCGGACTGGGTTGAATTTGAACGGAATACGGAGTTCGGAACAGTTGCGTGTACTATAAATGCAGAAAAACCGCAGTCCAGTAATTACCACATTGCGGATTTTACATGATTATAGTAAATTCCGATTCGCGGAACATAATAACTGAAAGAGTTAATTTGGTTTAATTGATGTTCTCATTTAATGGAACCTTTAACTCGGAGAATGTGTGTCTGTTTATTTTACAAATTGGCCGTTGGAAATGGAAACGGGAGGTTCGACGCAACTGACGATGCTTCGGGGATCATTTAACAATCATCTGCCTTTTGATCACTCGTTGGACATTTTACGAAATTCCATCGAGAATTACTACAATCTACTAATAACCCTTCGAATCTCATTCTCTCAACTAAAAATCATCCACACAAAGGTTCCTCCGAACCCTAAAAGATTCAACAATTCAACCCCTCTCAACATCTCTACCCCAATATAACCCAAAGAACACGTTTCAAATCATATAAACTCTCGAACATCTCTAATTTCACCTAAACACGTTGAAGTATCACCTACACAAAAATCCTCTAACAAACCCCAAAAGTTTCCAAATCTCGAATTAACTTCTCAACCCCTATTATCGCTAACAGAGGCCAGCATAAATCATGACACGTTAATTATCATCGCGAACACACGTGAATCTATCTTCAGGCAAGACGAATCTACGTGGCACGGAACGATCGTCAACGACGAAATTATTATCGAGTAACTAACGATCCAGAGATAGGGGGTGATTGTAAGCGATGTTTTTGCCCTCGAGCGACAATAATCAGTCGCAGGTTGAAGGCGTAGTTAACTATAAGCAGCTAAAGCCCTGAGAAAATTGCCCTCATGAATTTAATAAATCCCAGAGGATGATCGATCCTCCGCCGATCCAACGGGGGGGTGGCGCGGCTGTATACGTGTCATCGGGTTCTTCTCCGGGTGTTACGATTGGCCGGGTGGACGGCGTCGTCCGCGTGTAACAATGTCACGGGAAAGAATCTCTCCGTATACGTGGCCCAACCGTGTGTTTCCGCATGTACCTTAGAAACGCGGTTGTCATACCCACAGGGCACGGGGCGTATGGATCGTTCCTCGCGCACAATCGCAACAGCTCGGCGCGCGCGTCGATTCCCGCCTCGCGACCCCCGGAATTCGCTTCATCCGTCCGTTTCACCGGCGATCATCGCGAATTCTTTTAATCCCTTGCCCGACGATTTATTTCGCAACTGTGATCGATGCGACTAGTTTGTCGTTAATCATTTATCGAGGGAAGGGGCGAGGTGGGATCTTTGTTAACCCTTGGCAGTCCTATGTCGAGGCAAACTCGACATGTTTTATTGCAATCTCTACCTGTTTTAACAATTTTTTCTATATTTATTTTAGTATCACAATTAGTACCATTTGAAGGTAATATTTCAATGACTCCCGAATATTCTTGAATAAATAAATGCGTCATATGAAGCTGCAATTGAATGAACTAACGTCGACGTGAACCTCAAAGTGAGAAACTAAGAGCACTTCGGACCGCAAAGGGTTAATGATTTATCAAAGATAGGGGTGAGTTTAGTGATTAACCGCGTTAATGATTTATTGAAAACAGGGGTGAATTTGGATTAACTTTGTTAATGATTCATTGAAAAGTGATGGGATGGGTTTCGATTAACTTTGTTACTGGTTTATTGAGAAAAGTGGTGAGTTTGAATTAACTGCGTTGTTAATGATTTATTGGAGAAAAGGAAGGGAAAAATAATTGATAATAGACGAATTTCGTTTGAATTCAAGAGTACCGAGGACTCATGATCATCATTCTCTATATAGAACGAAATGACTGAGTCATGTCGCGAGTTGAAAGGATTAATCGATACGTAATACAAATTTCATTGGTCGACTGTGAATCTTCATAGAAATTCAAGGTTTCAAGAATGCAACCAGAAAATGAAAATTCAACGTTCCAAGAGGGTAATTAGAATACAATTACCGTTTCTGTAATATCGCGTCTCGAAGTTTCCCATAAATACATAGAAATCAGCTGGCAAGTCATTGATAACAGACGAGAAGCGATATATCGCATTCTGCTTCATTTTGTTCTACTTGATGGACAATTATCTATATACTCCTAAATCTGTTTCCAAGATGAAGTTCCCGCCGCGGAAGAAGATGCGCCGCAAAGATACGCTTCGCCTTTAAAATAATCTTCCAGTCGCCGCTTGAATTAGTTTTAACGAGTGTTTGTCTTTCAATCCGTTCGTTAAGGAATTCTTTGTCGCGTAGATAGAGGCGGCTGTGAATGGCCAGGTAATTTGTTCCTCTCGCAATCGGTTAACAGGTTTTCAACGAACGATTTCGAACCGACGTCACATTTTTCCCAACGACGACACGACCTTAGCCGCAAGTCAACGGACTCTCTTCTGCTGTGTGGATATTCAAAATAATTTTTTCACCCGATCACGGGTTCACCGGGTTCACCTCTTGTTGTTCCTCGCAGGACAACGACCCCGCGGACTCGTCCCGAAGTCTCCCACTTTTCGGATCCTCCGACTGAACGACCATGAACTTGAATCCGACCGATGTGTCTTTTGATATCGATCCACGCGTTCGTACGCTCGACCATAAACGTGCCGAATAAAATTCACGCGAATGAAGGACGAGACGAATTCATAACACTAACCGCCATTCGATCCGACACGGAACAATTACGAACTTCGAAATTCAGTACCAACCCCCTAGGGCACACCGGGAATCGGATCAGTTCGGATTTAACTCGAAAAATTAGTAGTTAAACGTTAGAATGAATATTTTTCTTCGTAGATTCCTTATTAACCAGTTAAGTGTGGAAAATCTCTCCTTTTGCGCGCAATAAAATCAAATAATGAAGTGTATACTCGTTAAATGCATGCCAAATGCACTTAAATTATATCCTAACGAAAAACTAAAGCGAAACGAATTGCACGTTTGTCTCAAAAAATAATCCATCGTTGAAAAGGTCAGCACTATTAAGAGTTTTAAGATGACCTGTGTACTCGTCGAACACAGTTAACTGGTTAATCGAGATTCACCTTCAATATCAGTGAAAGAATGATTAATAAACCTAAAAACCTTCGCGACAAACAGGAAACTGAAAATATCCGTCTAAAATCACAGAACGAATAAGATGTTTCTCACTTTCCAGTTTTCTGCTGGATCTACCCCACGTGACAACATAATATAATAGTTCCTTAATTTATGCAAAATTTGCGTTTAACACTATAGATCGAAGTGACCTATTTCTAAATTCTTTTGCACTATTAAAAAGATTACCGGGGAAATTCGTTTATGTAACGTGTAAACCGAATTACAACTCGCTGGAAATCTGAATAGGTTATAGAGTTTCCACGGAGAAAATTAAAAGTCAGTTTTAGAGTTAAGGTTAAGTGCTTTCAAGTTTGAAATTCGAAAGGGTTTCCAGGTTTCTGCGAGGAGTTCCGCGAGTCCAGGTGACTTCGATGCCGGAAGGGACAGCCGAAACGTTTCCGTCTGGCCGTTAACGAGCCCTGCGTTAATTGGAATGTTCCGAGGGGGAGACGGTTGGACGTAGGGTGAGAAAAGGGAGTGGTTGACTTTACATGCCACGCCCTAATTCAGCTTTTACGGGTCCGTAGCCCGGTATCCCGACGTTTTACCCCGTGAAAATGTAATTCTCCCGGTTGTCTATTTTAGGCATGAATCTTTGGTCCCCCTCCGATCATCAACATCAAGCTACCATTCTTTTTAATTGAATTCTCGTGTAGATCGGTAGAGTAGATTCGTGAATGCGTGGAATAAAAATTTAGCAGAATTAAGTATAAATGTACTAGTAGAACATAGAATATTAATAAAATAAAACTTTCAATTTCGATACTATCTATTAATATAGATCTTAACTCTTAAAAAGAGTCCAAGGATTTTGTTAATATTTTAAAGAATTTTAGGATCTTGTGGATTTAGGAAGAAAATTCGCGTTAAAAGATACTTTGAATTTTTGGAAGTCTCGTTTAGAGACGAGTTCCATTGTCATCGTTTCAATCCAAGATGGACTCAATTATATGATCTGTACAGGCTTCTAATTAGCACGAACAAAAGAGATCATTTCGTTGGAAGAAATAATGGAGATAAAAATAGTTCTAATCCATGGAATAATAAATGTTCACTGAACACTAAGGGCGAGGGGTTGGAAACGAATTGAATGAAAAAAAAAGAAGAATTATCTTCAAGGTGTCCACGGAATTATCTCTCGGTCCGCGACGATCACAGCCGGCGAACGATATCGTCGATCGATCGTCCGAGGTGAAGAGCAATGGCGACCGAAATCGTTCGAGATGGGAGTAGCCGCGCGCCGGGAAACGAAAGCTTACGAGATAACGAGATTACGCGAATCGCGGCGGGTGACGCAACCGGGAGAGCTCGTCCTACCGAGTGTCAGTTTCCAGGAAGCTCGTATCGATTCTTTTTTCACTTTTAACCCGATATACGCCGTGATTCCGATATTAAGAGCCGACGTGAACGCTGGAAGTATGCGGATGTTTATTCTACGTTTAGATCTTCTTTTATCATTACATACAATTTTTATGTTTCTATACTTTTGTATATTCTTCATTACGTATCGAATGTTTAATATTCGAGACTTAGATCTCTTGGAAGTTCAATCGTTTGCGAAGATTCTTTGGAATGCAAAAGCTTCAGCAGACGAAGCTAAATTATGTCGATTAGACAGTAAATCTACCAGATAGGCCGAAATGATCTTGATTTCATTTTGAAATCTGAGTCTTCAAGTTTCGGAGGAATTTCAAAAAGTCGCTCGGTAGTTTTAGTGTTGAATAAAAGGAAACTACGTACTGATCTCTTGCTTTGAAAAATTCAATTATTTGTTTGCTACTAGGTGCTCTAAATATGAACATTTGATCTTGAAATTAAAGACAGACGATTAGGGTGCCCGAGTGATTGGACCACAGAATCGACGTAATCGTTTAACAACGTTTGTTTATGAAAATTCTACTATATATCATTCCAATATTCACGAAAATCCAACGTGGATCTAGTCGACGCGACCTGTAAAGCTAGAGATCACGTCGCGATCGCTTACGTGTCCCATCTCGTCCAATCTCTTATCGATGTCCGAAGAAAGAGAATGCCGAATGGTAGCTCCAAGTCCACCGCTGATAAGGACCTTCCTTATCTCTCACGGAGCACTTATTTCCACGTGAAACCGATCACGGATTAGGTGTACCCGGGGATTCACCAGGAACCACCCTATGAAAATCGATTCCCTCCTATTTCAATTTTCAACCCTTATCTCGATACCTAACAATACTATCACATTCGTTTGAATCGTATAACATTCACACACAAATCTTTCATTTGCAATGCAAACGTCGCGACGAGAAAGTTTGAAGAATAATTCAAAGTAATTGAAAGAATCGATCATTGTATTCTTGAAAGTTAAATCCTTGCTAAATATGGAGTCGTTTAGATATGTAAATGCTTCGGGTAATATGCTTCTATTAATTAGTAACTATTATAAATTCTATCAATCCGCGAAGTACTCTGATAATTAAATATAACAATTAACCAAGTCTAAATTTATAATAGCCACTATTCAGTGAACTAAGTCTCGTTTCAGTTTTCCCGTTTCTCGTCGTTAACATTGACACAGAATGCCGAAGATCCCCGTTACGGAATTAATGGGGACCGGCCCGATACTCATCGACGTTTCATGCGTTAATCGAAAGACACGAGATAAGGGGGCTAAGCTGTCCCGATAACGATTCGTCGCGGCGCGCGTTCGGCTCGTCGACCGGCGAAATTCGGTCGTTTCCTGTCGCCATCGCCCGCAGGAAACGGTTCCCAGGCTCGTGACGAGGGCGAAAACGTTAACTCCCCGATCTCGCGCGAGGGGACAGCTCGCTCGAGAAGAAAAAACGGACACCGGGTATACGATCCGTTGGCTAGCTGCTTTTTTTCTCTTTCTCCCTGTACTCGACTGATCACAACAGTCTCCTTGAGCGCGAAAATAAAACAAAAGACGCTCGGCGAAACCATCTCGATCGAGGCTGATCTTGAGTACAGATGTCGATCGAATTTTAATTTAGAATATCCAATCTTTCGAATCCCTTCGAGATAAACGAGCTCAATTCGCGAGATGAATTAGCATTAGCGATCTAGATACCAAATTGAATAGCATCACAAAATCTCGAAAATTCACGGTTCTTTTAAACTAATCGTTCACGAATATTACATACATTCTATAATTCTTCTATATTAATTATTTCCTCAAAATTATTAACATTTATCGATTTATATTAATCATATTGCTGGATCAAGTTGTACGTTCATTTTCTCTAGTCGTGTTTCGATACAAAGTTTCGAAAGAAGAAATCGAAAACGGTAATTCCAGCGTCGAAGACGGCTCGTCCTAATGACATTCATGATCGTGCGGTCTCACGAATGAAATAATAAAGGAGACCTTCGAGAGCTCTTCCAGATAAAGTCACGTTCCCTCGCGCACCGGGAAAGGAGCGCGAAACATTGTTTCGCATAAAATGGATCGCGCGGCGTTCTCGTTCGTCAGATCTCGCCGGCAGATCGTCATCTCGGCCCGGCCGCGGCGTCGAAGGCAATCTTCCGATAGAACTTATCTGCGATAAAGCCGACCCCCACCTTCGCCAACGGGAATCTCTGCCGCAATATTCGACGGCGCACCTGCGAGACGTTGATAGATCATCTCCACCGGCGATCCATTAAGAATATTCAACGATGAGGAGACAATCGTCGACATCCTCGCCGCGATAACGAGACACAGTTTTCCGAGCGCGGACAAAGAGAGTTTTTATTTCTAATAAAGCCGACTGCTCCGCGCTTAATCACCGTTCACGGGATCCCGATCCTCGGTTAGATCATCTCGACGACGCCGTCCGCAGGAACAATCGTTAGACCAATTACAAACATAATGACCCGCGGGTTTGATGCGTGTATGAAAAGGAATGAAACAGCAAGACGGTTGAAGTTAGAAATACGAATGTACAAGTTATTCCTTTGTATTCAATTATTTTAATAGAATCTAGTTTGATCGTAATAAACGAGCTTTAAGATTCATCTATTCTCCCTATGATCCCCCGATAGCATCAAAAATATCGAACGTTCCCCAAAATCTCCAAAATCAACGAAGGAACGGTACAAATTTCAAACTTCTCAGAAACAATCAACATCCGAGGAACAAAGCAAAGGTCCCATAAACTCGAGAAGCCCGCACGACCGAGAGAGACGCGGCCGGCCGAGATCCACCATTTCACGCGTCGAGATCCCGGAAGCCTCAGCCCGCCGGAGCATCCTCATCCCGTCGCCTGCTCGTCCGCGAGACAAAAACTAGAGCACATACCTTTCGAGTAATCCATGGTCGGATGTCGTCAACGCCGTAGGCAAGTCATGAAGCCTCAAGGTCGGTCCCGGCACTTCACACCCAAACAAACGCGCCACGCAGCACTGAACACGAAAGACGGGTATACCACTGTCAACAATAGTCTTGGGATCTCGCTGGACCCGGGTTACAGCAGTGGCAGCCTCATCAAGGACCCTCGGTGTGTCTAACCAAGATGATCCTCGAAGGGTTGAAATATATCTCTTGGCTCCCGAGAGCCGCTACCTCCTAACAAACGATCGAGCTGTCCGTTCAGCGATGACGAGAACTCGTCGCTGTCGCGTGTCCTCACATCACACCGCGGAGGATGCGAATATGATATCAGAGAGAACCCCGACCGATGAAGAGTGTCACACTTGGGCACCGCTCTTGGTGCTCTCGCTGGCGATGCGTCGCGTACGAAGGACGACTGTCGAGTAAAGGACTCGTGTCGCTGACGGAAGCAGGCCGCACTGCCGGGGGACCTCAAGCAGACGGTCCTACCTGGAGAGCACCGACGGAGGGGGAGAGGGAGGGGCGGGGATATATACTTGGGTCACCGGTTCGAGGGCGGGACGGAGGGGGCAGGCAGGAGAGCGCGGCCACGCACGAGATCGACGCACCCACGGAGGGGGGAGAGCGCAAGGTCCATGAGAACGGGTCACGACTATCCTACCTCACCGCGGAGAAGTGACACGGCGCTTCTGACAATTTCTCTCCGGGCGCAGCTCGGGAGCCTCATCATCCCCCCCACCTGCTCTCTTTCACCGGCCGTCCATCCCCCCACCGCGGCCACAGCCGTCCCACCACGTCGCCGGTTCCTCTGTCCGTGGCTGCCCCCACCAATCGGGCAGCTCCCCACTAAGCCAGCAGCTCTCGCGGACCCCTAGGTCTCCGGCTGTTCCTCTCTCCCTCTGTCCCGTTGGCTGGCTCGTGGGGGATAGTTCGTCTGCGTTGGATCTGCTAGCTCTTCGAGCCGTCCCCCACTATCGGCTTCCTACTCCCGCACCCCCACGGCGAGCTTCGCGAACGCGGAACCCTCTCCTACGTTCGCCGGCGGGTGTTCGTCTTTCTTGCACCCTTTGGATAGGTGGGACTCTTTGTCTTCGGAACGGCTGTCCCCACTAGCTCCCGCGGCTCTGTCCTCGTCGGATGGGTGGGTGGGCTGGTTCTTCTCTTTCTCTGTCCACCTGTTTTCTTCTCTGTCCTCTCTTCTTCGGCTCCTGTCCTCCCACCACCGACGTTGCGTCGTCCACGGCTCTCTCGGACGCTTTTTCTTCTCACTCGCTCGAATCGACCCCCACCTGTCCGCCGTCTGTGTCGGCTCTCGGTGTGCGTGGGTGTGCGCGCGTCTGCGGCTCACGGGTCCGCCACTCGCCGAACGGGCTTAATACGCTTCTCCGGATCCGATACGCTTCCCTCTTTCGATCGGCCGAGCGCATCCGCGCCGGCGAACGCTGCACCGTTCCTCCGGGCTGCAACGGCAGTTACGTAAAGGGGTGGGACAGGGTTTCTAACGTCTCCTGAGCTTCTCTTTCTGGGTTTTGGGTTCTTCTGGGGAGGATGGGTGTTGGGCGCTTTTTCAGACGGCCAGCTGCAGCGGGAGTTACGTAAAGGGGTGGGACAGGGTTTCAAACTTCCCCCGAGGTTTTCTTTTCGGGTTCTGCGCTTTTCTGGAGGATGATTGGAATGATTACAGCTTGGTGTAGATTGTTGGGAAATGTACTTTGTCTTTTTCTAGTCTACTGAGGAATGCAATGTGAGGTTCATGTGTTTTGTACGGTTGCAATGAAATTAGTATTGTAACGAGGGTTTGATTAGGGGATGGAAATTTGTCTTGCATGTTTTACACTGCGATATATATTTTTCTGATGCATTTTCTATGTGACTTAATGACGATAATTGTATATTCTCGTGTCTGATTTTATTCTTTGTAACCCTGGATTGACGTCGTTTCAAGAATTGAATTTCTTACGAGGGTTGGAAGATCGAAAATAAAGGTGGTATATTTTTCGCTACGAAAATGAGAAACTTATAAGAAACCGTAGTATCCTTGAAACTTTTCCGTTTTTGTTTGCTAGTGCCAGCGAAGTTTGTTATCAAAGTCGTTCAGAAGGAGTCTGGAATAATGCACAACGCGGATCGTGAAAATTGTCGTCGATAGTTCCCCGCCGATAAGGCACAAGGTCACCGTCATTGGATGGATGACCGAGCATTAAAGTTTCGTTAGATAATGTATGCTAGAACTTGCGTCAGCTAGCAACCAGAACAACAAGGAATGAATTGCGAACGATGCTCAGCATTGTTCGTTCGCGATAGAATTCCGCGAAAACGGAATTTCAAATATTCACCCTTTAACATTTAACATTCCCTAATAAAATACAGACGACATTCTATCAAACCTATCAATTGAACATTAAATATCAAACTTAATCATTTCATCGTACCAATAAAATCGCTCAAAATTCCTCACATTTCTTCCTACTAATAAATAAATGAAAATCTATATCTCCATAATTCGCATAAATTATATTCTACAAGATTTCAATATCAACCCACATCACTACTATCAAACATCATCAAACCATCAAATTACTCGTTCCACGTCACAGTCAAAGACAAAATGACTCATCACAAAGGCCTCGTTAAAATATAATTGTACCCAAACGAGGACCAAACTCTACAATGTACAATCCACCGAAGGTTCATTAAGAACTTTCTTAATTATACTTCCTTAAACCTTAGTCAATTGTATTTTCAAGCAGAACGTGCTCGGATCCGTTTAGTCGTTATCCGAGCTCGCTCTTTGTTATCTCCAAGAAACACTTCGACCATCGGGAATGGCCGGGTCCAGGTCTGAGCGGGGTGCAATATATAATATCTAAAATGTTCGTGCCGCAGGCGACAAAGGATTTAATCGAATGAAATCCGCCGCGGACGTCTCAGGTAGCCGGCGCGAGATTAACATACGGACGCAACCCTGGCGGGGCCGTTTCTGCTCGTTTACCCGGATGACGCTTAATGTGTCTTCGAGGACAATGGCCGAGGACCCCGGAGGACAAAACGGAGTCAACCGTCGACTCGCATTATTTTATTGGGTCTCCGAAGATTGGGCGGCTGTTTGGCCAACACTCCTCGAAGGTTATACTTTCTTTTCATACACCCTGCGCGGCCAGGTACCCAACGGGGTGCATTGTCGCGAAAGGTTAGAAGGGGGTGGTCAAGCGAAACGGACTTGTAAGTGAGTATTACATATGTATGTTTTACAAATTACCATCTAGCTTCTTCTAACTTGTCATTATAAAGAGATGTTGAGAAAATCAATTGTAGTGAATCTTTGAATGAGTACGAGATTGGTTGTATGAAGAATGAGAGAATGTGATTGAGTGTTGATAAATACAGAAAGAGAAGGAAGGATGAACATTGAGAAACCATTTCATACAAAATTAAATTAAGTATGTCATTGTTAAGAAATGTTAAGTATGTTTAATAAAGAACTTTCGAACGGGAATCGTCGAGAAAATCTGTAAATCATCGAAAGTGAAACTCTCTGTAGACATTTGGAACTTACAGAGGATCGCTCAATGATTACGTACTGATTGGGGTGACAATGCTTCGAAATGATTTACCTGTACCCGTGGATTTTCGTTGGACCCAGTCGCGCACACAATCGGGCGCATGATTATCGAAACGATGGAGCTCCTTCGATCCTTTTTCCTCTTTCCTGCTAATTAGCAGTAACTCCGTTGCTATGACAAGGTGATCTCCGTTGGGGGTAGTCCCTAATTGCTTATAATTAGCCCTATGGAGTGGGAATGGTCCCTGTGGCAATATCATGCCTGAATTTCAGGAAATTCGCCTTCGAAATCTTTGTTCCTCGATGTCAAGAGCATCGACGGTTCTGTGTGACCTTTGTCTCCATTGAACGCTTCACTCGTTACAGGTAGAGAGAAGACAAAGCGATTGTTGCACCATGGAATTCCATGGAATTGCAGGGGATATGTTACTCGCGACAGTTGTAAAGCTGGAAGCGATTATTATTCACGGGAATTTTATGCGTTTATGGGGGATGAAGGTGTCCATACAAGCACCAAGTAATTACACGATGGAATCTTACGTTACTGCTTGTAGGGGATAATGATATTTGTGAAAATTGTGAGGCAAGGAATAATTATTATATTGTAGAAAATAAACACGTTATATTCATAATATAAACATATTTTTAAATGACCCAACTTTCGCTGGGTACGACAAAAAATTGTTACGACAAAAAATTGTTGAATATCAAATTTTATAGTTTTACTACGTGAAATCAAGTGGTGACTGAGAGTCTCTCGAGTGCAAAAGTTTAAGCAACTAACGCTCTGAGAGGCTTTGCAAATGACTTTCCAATAGCATCACGTAAAGGTCACCGTGAAAGTGTCAAGGGTGAATAAGTGTAATTGTAAAACATCCCAAATTTCCGTGCCAGTGAACATGTCAACGTCGTATTTCAGATTCTCTACACAACATCAACACGATATCATAGGTCAAGGGGTTAAGATTCGTTTGATCTCTCTGGACCGTTTCCCAACTTCCCCGACGTACCCTCTTCCACCCAGGTACGCAACGGAGGAAACGGTTAAACGTCAACTGCCCTTTCCGTTTTTTTCCCGCTCGTTTTTTGTTTCTCCGGGGATCTAATTTGACTTCCGACAGGTCCAGAGATCGGAGCGACCATCGAGGGTAACTTCCTCCGGCCCCTTTCGTTTCCAGCAGGTCACGATGGACCATCTGGACATCGCGGTCAATCCCTTTCCTCCGACTTTCATTCTTTGTTTGTTCACCTCGCCTTTTTTATCGGGCCACGAATAAAGGGGCCGCGGTAATGAAGGCTCCGCCGACAGCGAAGGAGTCGATGGTCCTTCGCGCGGAAGGAAGTGCATTCATCTCTCGACGGTAATTGTCGTGATTACGCAACGTATCACTTTCAATGAGAACGCGTTCGGCACTTAACCCCTTGCCTTATGACAACGTGTCAGACTCGTGAAGATTTTAAACAGAGTTTGACAAACGTACATATTACTTAATTTTTGTGAATACGAATTGAATGGTACTCTTTTGTTACGAATTATTATAGATTAGAGAAAACATAGGTGTAGAATATGCCTAGGATTTTTGTCTTTTTTCAATAAATTTTTAATAACAAAGTAGATCATAGTTGAGAAAGAAAGGTGAAGGGGTTAACCCTTTGCACTCGAAAGCTTTTGCCTGGAAATATTCAACGTTTTCCGAGATGTAGTCGAGATATAGTCAATTATATTTCTAATGAGAAGAAAATTGAGAAAGGGCTGTTGCTAATTTAGTTCTGAAATTAGCATAGTTTTTTAGGAAATGTCTAAAATTTAATCGAGGAAAAGTGGTTGATCTGAGAGGATGATTTTGAAGAATTGAAAGCTGGTGAAAGAAACTTCAATGGTTTCGAAGTGTTTTTGAATTATAGAAGACTTTGTTGATGTTTCTGGTTTCAATATTTGACAGTGACACTGATTTTCCTTAGAAAATCAGACAGTGCTGTATATATACTGACTCTTACTGTAAATCTCGAGCAACATTGCAGAATTTTTCAGACCATAACAATGAAACACTCAGATTTCCATAGCTGCAATTTTCTACGTCTCTTATTGGCAAATATAAGATAGCAAGGAAAATAAAATTCCAATTTGACAGTGACAATTTATTCTCCTTGCTATCTTGTTAATTGTACATTTGCCAGGAAACATAGAGAATCGCAGCAATGGAAATTTGAGTGTACTGTTTCATTGTTATGCTCTGAAAAATTCGGCGATGAAGATGTTTGAGATTTATAACATGAGAGCAGATATTCGTACAACACGGAGAACGTCAGATGGAACCGTCTCGATGGAAGGAAGGAAAGATATGAAGGAGACTGATTCACGATCTTCTATCAAATACCGCAGCTTCCTACTTCCTGGATTTCAGAATCAGCGAATTTTCTTGTGGCAACGGTTTCGTTCGCGAGATTTATCGTGCTTCATAATTTACGTCGTTCGTTACGCGTAAAACTCGTTAGATCTTGTCGTTCCTTTAATTAATATTATCTAAGTTCTCGTTTGTACAGTTTGGATATCATCTAACGGTACCTTAGCCAACTAACGTGTTATTTTATTGCCATTCCAATCGTTTACTAGTGTTCCAGTGTTGCTGCTTCAATTTCTTCAATGTTCTTCGTATCTGCTTTCTGTGTATTATTTAGAAGTTATAGTAATTTTCAATTTGTCGGAAGAAACAGGAGAAATAATAATAATCCTAATTCCCGAAGAAATAAAAGCAACTTCTCTGTAACTTCTATTTCCCAAGTAATTTCAAGTTACGATATGAAATTTATTATTAATTTCTCGTTGCCAATGATTTGTGGCATTTTTGTTCACGTCGAAAATGTTTCTTCGAAACTGAAGATTTCTCTGATTGTGTCGAGAGGCTGTTTGTTCATCCGTAGCTGTAAAAATCTGGAGACAACGCGGCGTCGGCGTACAGGCGTCTCACAGTCGTCTGCGAGGTGCCATTAGCCATTCGAGAAACTGACCCAACCGACAGATGACCTTTACCGCCATCCCCATAACAAGATTAAAGCAGCTTTTCGCTGACTTATTCAGCGATTGTCCTGCTTGTTTAGAATTCGTTGATCCTTTTTATTGCGGCGGTCCCTTTAACTGCCTCCGGTAACCGTGCCGAAGTCCCGCATGGAGGTTTGACCCTCGAGTACACCCTAGGACCGTTCTTTTCATGGTACATCGCCCAATATACCTGTATCCTTGCGGATGAATTAAGATACGAAACGCAGATGAATTCGACTTGTTGCTAACGTGAGACACGAATGAACTAACAGTTACATAAATGGCTCTCTATAAAATCGAATGCACCAAGAATAATCGATGATAAAGATATTTCATTCGAGTATCGTCATTCCGTTAATACGGATTGTATTAACCCTTTGCACTCGGGAGGTTTGATACGGTAAAATTATATATTCAAATTCAAATAATATCATTAAAATAATAATAATTATTATTATTATTAAATAAATAAATGTCTCATGGAAACTATTATTCTGTTTGCAGAAATGAATTCAATTATAAGTATTCCATTCAAAAGAAATGATTGAACGTGACAATGGAAGTTCTAAATTTCAAAGCTTCATTGTCTATTACATTAATTATTCTATTCAAACTCTCCTTATATTGCTTCTTTTCAAATATTACCAGATGAGTACAATGTAGCTGGAAAGAAGGCATGCGGGACTTTAAAGATTCTTTCTCTGTTTCGCGACGTAAATTAGAATTTATAACTGTTTGAGCAAATTGCAGGCCAGAGTCATAAATGTATGAGATAATGGGTGGGACTTTTCACTATGGCCATTCGGATCCCCGTTTCTTACATCTGTCGACTATCCTCCAAACGACAGGATCCGCCATAAGATATTCCGAATTTTTGCTGACGGAGCATTAGAGTTCCTCGGAGAATACGAACGAAATTATCTTCCTTCTTCTCTCGCTTTCGAAGATATTCTCAGGGATCGTACAGCGGATAATTGCCGAAGACGTTAGGAAACCTTCGAGATTAGCGGAGGAAAGCTGCAGTTTACAGCTTAAGGGGACCGATCAGAGACAGAGATATACGCTTAATGGCCCCAGACGTAAGTATCAGGGGCTTGGTTTTCTCGAAATCGTCGCGTTCCTGCGATTACGTTATTGGGAAACGTTCGAGGAACGTTTATATTACGCTTGCTACGTTCCATTCTCGAATGTTTCGTATGTAACTATAAAATCTATTCACTAACCAGTACCTTATCGATAACATTCTCTGCATGGCGATGAAATGAAAGATTGTACGCATATTGTGCGCGTGGTTTGATTTTGGACGATCGTTTTATTATCGCGAAGAAAAGACACTGTTTTAACACGTTCAATGCCGCACGTACATAGAGAAAACTACAGAAAACCCAAAGAATTTAACCCTTAGCAACTAATTTTTATAATATTCCTAGTGAAAATTAGAAATGCCATAACATTTCTTAGATCCTTTATTTTCCTTCTCAGTACAAAATTTGGATGTGTGAAAAATCGAATAATTTTAGGGTAGTTTCTTTGAGATTCATTAAAATATTATAACTGGTGCAATATTGGAGCCTACTGAGTTCAAAGGGTTAATATTAAATTATTCGATTGAATTCCATTATTATTGCTGCACATCGAGCTGAATGTTCACCGCATTATTTGTAATATAGAACTGTTTCTATAATCACCGTTTAATCAAATGAACTATACTAATTCAATTTGGTTGGTCACGGTCTCCAAAGCATTCAACGCGTCAATCATTTCTCCTACACGTATAACACACCATAAAACACATTCACCATTAAATACCTTATCAATGGTAATCTCGCACAAGATCCCCATTATAAAAGTACTAATTACCGCGTGCTCCGGAAGGAGCCGGCTCAAGACGCGATACCGCGACCGCGCAGGAAAAAAGGATCGGGGCGGAAGGTCGGGATCGACCACGGTTTCCGCACGGAAACCTGTCAGCGCGGCGACGGCTCGCCTCCGCAGACGGTGGATCGGTATATTTTTTTCCTTTTTTTTCGGGGCCCGGCCGATAACGCGTTCCCACAGGAAAGCGAGCGAGCGAGCGAGTCCCCGGGAATCAGTGTCGTGATGCTGCAACGTCAATAGCTCCTCGCCGCGTTCCGTGGCCCTCGAGAGCCCTGATAAAAGTGACGTGGGCCCGATTAGATCGCGCTCTTGTTTGCTCGTCCTCGCCCATGTTTGAACGGTGATCTCACCGTTTGGTCCATCCGGTCTGGGATTAGGTCAAAGTCTCCGGGCGTTGATAAAAATCGACAGTCCGTACCTACCGAACTTTTCTTCTCTCGACGGGGCTAGACGTTTACCTGAGCCACGACGATTCCTTAGGGCTTTATCTCGCTCTTCCCCCTTTTCTTGTTTGTTGCGTCGCCTGAGCCCTTTCGCAAACTTAGCTACGTGTTTGCTGACGCTTCTCTGATTTACCGTTTTGTACTGTCCTGTTTGACGAGCTTTTTATTCGTGTTGACGTGTTTTGCAGTTTGAGGTGTATGGTTCTTTGTCTTTTTGTGTTTGTTCGGTGGTATTTTATTATTGTTGGGTTATTGTTATTGTTATTCTATTATTATTATTTATTAGTGATTTGGTTTTATATTTTACCATTGGTAATTTAGAGAAAACGAGGAAGAATTGTTTTGTTATTTTGACTTGCTTATTTTGAGGTAGCATGTTGATATTAGCAATATGATTAATTTCAATCAATTTATGAATGGTAATCGAATTTGGATGAATCCAGCTAGAAATCTTCCTCACTTGTTATTGCATCATCATGCAAGTTGAGAATGTTTCGCTGAAATAGTTTGAATCATCTGTTGCCAGTTGCCGGACTCGAGTTTGGCATCGAGCATTATCATTATTATAATACCGACGTATCATACTCGATACTCGGCGCGACGAGGATTAGAGCGATTAAAGTGATTTAATTGGCTGAAACAATACCTTACCATCGATCGAAAGAGAAGTTGATATTCCCGATTTCTATCTTTCACGTTTCTAAAAATACAATTGTATCCTACTTCCGGAGCGCTGAAACTGCCACTCGAGATTCCATTTTCACGCTTTAACGCCGAACTCTATAAATTCTCTTTATCGAGCGATTACGCGTCGATATTGAAGTGTCATCTGACGGAGATCCGAAGATTCCTGGCTTCGCCTAGCGAATATTCTCCAATCATAGCGAATACCACGAAGCAAACAACACATTAACTTCCTATACAATTCAACGACAATTCTCGTTTTTTCACCTCGAAGTAAACAGAATTAACTAATTAAATTTCCGAAACGTTTCGCTCTTGTAAGAGAAACAAATTCTCAATCTTCAGCGACGATTAAACACGTACGATAGAATCTAATCAAAGATCGTTAAGCTTCATCCGAAGAAAATTACTAAGCGAAATTTCAATCGAAAGCGATCAAATTTTTAAACAGCCGACAGAGCAGCAGTTTCAAAATCGGTGGTTACGAAAGAAGAGTCGCCGATGCTTCAATATCGCTTTATCTGCGGCCGATTCGATTCGATCCAGACTTCTTTGAAGCAATAATCTCGAAGTGTACATTTCACGAGGGAATGAAAAATGGAGGGAGAGGAAAAAAGCGAAACGGTAACCACGGACGGCGTGTTTGCGATCGCGCGATCATCTTATCCGCGAGCGGTTTCCGAAGACGAATGGGAGGGAAAAAAGAAACTGAAAGAAGGTACTTTTTCGCCGATATCGCGCCGGCGGAGGCTTTTATCGTTCGCGGAGATCGAGAATAGAATCTTCGAGGCCTCGAGCGAGAGCGGACATTTTCATATCTCGCTGTCCAGATAATGGTCTATCTCGGTATCTGCGTATCGGCCGAAAGAAATAGTCGTATCCTTCCTATCTGCCGCGACGGATCAGATTAAGCCGCGTTCATTCGTCGCGACGATCGATGCGAGTACTTAACACTCGGGCGACCGCAAAGAAAGAACTGTAACTACATCCGTTATCTTCAATTATAATCATTCAATTAACCCTCTATGGGCCGTTTGTTCACAAACAAAATCTATGCAGTACAAAATTAATATCCACATATGAATACAAATTATTAATTTTGTAAAATGATTAATTTTGTTTCGTTAAATACGTGCGTGGTAATTAAGAAGTGATTTGCATAGTTATAAATGGATATATATTCTTGTCTAATAGTTTGTATTGTTTTGACGAATTGAATCATTTGCCTGGTAATGAAAATGGAGTTAACCCTTTGCTTGATTTGCTTGATTTAACCGAACAAAATGATCAAATTTAGAATTCAATATCAAATTCTCTATAATGTATCGACACATGGAACATCGAAATAAACTAGTTCTGTCACTTAATTTATTTATAAACATATAATTGATATTTAATCAGAAAATAATGAATATTTGTCGAGAAAAATATTCTCGAGTGCAAAGGGTTAATAATTGAAATTTCGATTTAATTGTTGTCTAATTTTGATAATATTAATTTGTTGAGGTTGCGATTGAAATAAAGGAAATGGTTTTCGAATAATTGATAATGTAGTAGCTCAGATGTCTCGTGTTCAGTGAAGTAGCAGCGATTTGGTTGTATACAAAAATACTCGTTCATTATCATGATTATATAATTAACTTTCTTGATCGAGAAGATAGAGGAGCAAACATTGTATCTTCCTGTTATCGAGCATTTAATTCCACCGGCTAAATCATTCGCGAGAGGGATAACCATTGAGTGGGATCGTGGCAGAAAAAATTCCAGTCCTCCCTCACTGAGTCTCCGATTCAACGAGTGTTCATTCTTAACGCGCATGATCGGTCATCTGCTCGCAGATCTTCCGCGGAGATAAATTATTCATATTATATAAATGCTTCAGGCGGCCCGATAATGATTTAGAATCACTGTGAACGTGATTCAAGATACAGATTTCCTCGAAATTTCTTATTCTCCGTTCGAGCGAGTCAAAAATGTCACTCGTCGACACGAATCGGAAATATTAGAATGAATGAAAATATAGAACGAATCGGGAAATTCTACTCGTTGAAATAAATAAAAAACTCTACTCACTCAAACGAGTAAAAAATCCTGTTCACTGAAAGAAACAAAAATCACTCATTCAAACTATTAGTTCCAACGGAACAATGAATCAGTTTTTATGTCAAGACAATAAGTAAACATGTCTTCGGTGCAATTAACCCTTTGCACTCGAAAGTTTTTCAGTGGAAACATTCCACATTTTTCGACGAGATATAGATAACTAATTTAACGATAATTCACAGATAAATTGAGCTACAAAGCTAGTTCATTTAAATATTCCCTATAGCAATACAAGGTTCAATTTAACCCTTTGCACTCCAAAAATTTGTCACTAGAAATATTCAATTTATTTTTACGAGATATAGATGACATTTGTTAAAACTAACTTAACGAGGAATCGATTCACAAAATAAGGGAAACAATGGTATTTTATTTCCACGTTTCACGTATCGACAAATTACTCAAAATTTAATGTTAAATACGCAATTTTACAATTTTGCAATTATGCACCAATCGAGTGGTGACTGAGAGGCACCTTTGGAATGCAAAAGGTTAAATCTTGACGTAATGAAAAATTGCATTAACTTATTTCATAAACATCATCGCGCAAATTGAGATCCTTTTCTCCTTTCATCGACTGCCATTTTACCCCGTCGAATCCATTGATGGCCGTCACCGCCGATTCTACGTCTAACACAAGTAAATCAAAGATTCTACTAAATCCCGAGGATGACCGCCTAATTTCCGATCAACCGTGGCTGATTGGCAGTCCATCAACGTCTCGCGGGCCAGACTGTCCACGAGGGGGTTAGAAAGCGGCGGGAAATTCGGCGTCCGACGAGACACGAAGGAAAGCGACGGTGTGTCGCGTGAGCGGCGCACATTAACGACACACATGTTACAAAGTCGCAACCCCCGTGGAACCTGATGAGCATATAATGGCGCGGGGAGGCTCAAAGGGACTGCCAACCCGGGTTTGGACAGGTATTTATACCTGTATTTACACGGCCCGCTCGGACATCTGTTGTCGCGCAGGTAGCCCAGACGAAACAACGCACGCGCGCAGGTATATCCAAACAAGCGCGCAGGGGTGTTGCGACAAGCTGATTTGAAATTTTCAATGACGCTTCGACAAGGATAGGTGTGCTCGTCGAGGGATCCAGGGAGAAATTTGCTTTTCGTTCATTAACGGATAGTTGAGAGGATTTCCTCGGATTAGGGACTTCCAAACGTTTATGCGAATTCGAGAGATTCAATGGAACTCTTGGAAATTATGGGGTACTGGAATGAACTGATGCTGTTGAAGGACTGAGGAATTATCTGTAGAAGCGCATGCGTTCTGCAGATACAGCTTCGAACAGAGTGATTAACAAAATGAATGCCATGGGGGTGGTGACCCCCAAGCAAATCGAATTACTATAGTACACTGAAGTAACACTTTGACTGCCACGTTACCTAAATTAGGGTGACAGTATCTTTCACGTAAACTTGAATATGAATTTTCTTGGTAACGCGTCGAACGAACCGAATTTTAGATGTATGAGATATAAAGAAGATAGTAGAGCAATTATTAAGAATCTTGACCTTTTAGTTTCTACTTAAGGAAGAGAACTGTTTCGAGTACATGGGAGTTCTGACGACACTTGGCAGTCAAAGTGTTAAACGATGATTGTTCGCAATATTTCTATATTATAAATAATGCGATCCATTGCGGTGACATTCAGTTTGACGGGTTAATATTGAATATCAAATTTTATAGTTTCACTGCGTGAAATCAAGCGGTGAGAGTCACCGTTCGAGTTCAAAGGGTTAACATCTCTGCTACTCCAACCGTATTCACAGCGAATTGACGAGAGCCACACGAAGGTTCGAATTTGTTTAAAATTCAATGCGACGCGGGTCCCAAAGGAAGAATCGTTAGATTCCGAACCGCTAGATCTCCATGATCTCCCTTCTACGTCGGCCGTGGCACGTGAATAGAAAAAAAGTAGGTGTCCAGGTCGAAGATATCAGCGATGTGTCCCGCGACGCGACGCTACGCCGATACACCGATTCCTCTCCCGCGGACCCGGCCCACCTCCTCGGAACAGTACTTCCAATTGCCGGTCATATTCTAACGGATAACCTACATTCGCGGCGAACTGATACGCCGTCATGGCCGTCCACGTGGATTAGCCTGGGCTCCCTTTCGTATGCGACTTTCGTAGCTTCTTTCCTCGCCGTGCGTGCACCTTCTATTCGGATACAGTTCGCCTCTGCGGTGGCCACAGGCTAACAGTGCACGGGGGCAAAGGCGAAAGATCAGTTAACGTGTTTCTTAACCCTTCGCGCGGTACAATATTTTTCATTACAAATATTCGTCACTTTCTGACTAATTATTAACGATTTTTTCTTGCAACGAGTTAGTTTCACAGAAACGAAATAAGGGGAAGAATGATATTTTATTTCCACATTTCACGTATTGATAGATTACTCAAGACTTTATGTTAAGTACCAAATTTTACAATTTTATCGTAAGTCGCCTCTCGAGTGCAAAGATTTAATATTATATTTCGTGTAATGCATCAATTTGAGAAATACTGAAATAAAACAGCTTTGTTCCTCAATAAAATTAGTTTCACAAAATACTATCTTTACCTCATCGGAAAATGTTAAAATATTTCTAGAAAAGAACTCCGAATGCAAATCTCTTTTTCTTCTCATTTTCGCTAGGAATAAAAACTAGTTCTATTAATCGGATACAAAAGAATCACAAAGCAAAGATTAAACTATATTATACACAATTTCAACCTTTCACTGACGAATGTCCACATGCAAGATCAAATGTTCATACTCAGAACACTGAGTAATCAAACGATTTAATTACTCAAACACCAATAAACCAGTACATAGTTTCCTCATTCTCTACTTCATCAATCGACAAATAATTCAGGTTCATCTATTGAATGTCTCCTATATTTAAGAATCTCCTCAAAGAGTCAATCATCGTTTCAATTCAATAACGAAACCAACTTCAATTCTACTCAATTCCAATTTTTAATTACTCAAACAGCAAGAAACCAGTACATAGTTTCTTCATTCTCTACTTCATCAATCGACAAATAATTCAATTTCATCTGTCGAATGTCTCCTATATTTAAGAATCTCCTCAAAGAGTAGTCCACCATCGTTTCAATAACAAGAACTTCAATTCCACTCAATTTCAATCATTGCAATCCTCCATTTGCCAAAGTGTCTACTCTACCTTCGACTACCTCCACTCAGCTCTCACAAAAATTCAAATTCAGTTCTATTATCATCATCGTAGCTCCAAAAGACCGAAACTAAAGAACTTCCTGGGAGTGACCTAGACTAGAGGCAACCTTTTTTGTAAGAAAAATCGTCGAACTCATGAATGAACAGGGTCTTCACTTTCGTTCGACTGTTCGAGCTCTGACGTCAGCTGCGCGATGTTAAACGTCGTCGACGGCCCCGGAAGGGCGTCAGCAACCGGAAACGGAGCCGCGGAGCGGTCCAATTGCGAAACGATCGAGACATTCGGCGAGCAGAGGCCGTGGAGAGAGATGAAGCGCACCGCGCAGGTGACTAACGACACCGGTATGCTGGACGCGAACGGTTCGCCGTGCATCTATCCGGGCGGCCAGTGAACTGTTCGCGCAGGGGTCAACCTCTGCGTTCACGCTACGAGCACAGGGTCAGAGAGAAACGTCTGTTTTTCAATGAAACTTTGAAACTTGCATGTTGTGGAGTGTATATCAGGTATATATAGGAAAGAAAGGGTTAACCCTTTGCACTCGAAAAATTTGTTACTAGAAATATTCAATTTATTTTTATGAGATACAGATGAAATTTTGTTAAATTAACTTAACGAAGGATCTATTCACAAAATAAGGGGAACAATGGTATTTGATTTCCACATTTCATGTATCGACAGATTACTCAAGACTTAATGTTAAATTTTATAATTTTGATGCACCGATCGAGTGGTGATTGGGAGGCACCTTTCGAGTGCAAAGGGTTAACATTATATTTCGTATAATGCATCAATTTGAGAAATATTGAAGGAAAATAGCTTTGTTCCTCAATCAAGTTAGTTTCACAAATTATTGTTAGAAAATGTGAAAATGTTTCTAGTGAAAAACTCTCGAGTGCAAAGTGTAAAGTTCGTATGTCAATTTAGATCTCGGAATTCTATTCTTCCTCTGTTTTTTTACATTATTCATCGTTTTATTACAGTAACGTACAAACTGAAAGTTCTTGAATCGATCGTCCAGTCAAAGGCAAGCGTTCTTTTGATCCGCGGAGTTAATCGGTTCGACTCGTGACCGGTCGTACTCTACACCGTGGCGACGAAAATTTCCGCTCGTCTTTCGACCTGCGACGACACCTGAGACGCGATTCCTTTCTTTGCGAAACGACGCTCCCGGCCACGGAGGAGTTACGGAATTCATCCGAGCGATGGAATTTAGCTGATGGTGGATCGAAGAAGTCGCTGAATCGATTTGGTCGGCGCGATGACGCGGATGCTCGGGAAACGGAAAGTTTTGTGATTTCTCGAGAGGTCATTTATAACACCTTCATCCTAGAATATTTCTTAACAATATTTCTGTTGTATTAAATATCCAAAATTCCATTGAGAAAGTGTAAAAGATTCAATTAACATCAGATTTCCTTTTCTTCTCTTAACGTCAATTCTCAATTAATTTTAGATTTTTTAGAAGAGGCTGAATCATTATTTTATACGATTAACACTAAATCTTTTGAAATTCCTCTATAGAAACTCGAAGAGTGCACTCATTGAGACTTCAATTAATTTACAATTTGGTTTCCATATTACTAAACCAGTTTCTCGAATGATTTCGCAGAGGAATATTACCGTTTGAACAATTGCGGAAAGGAGGAATAGGTGTTAAAGGTAGGTTCAGTGTTAAACAATCGAGAAAGAGAGGAGAGAGGAGAGTGGACAGAGTAACAAACACACCTCAAGTAGATAAGGAGCAGATTACGGATCGTCTCGCGAGCTTTTTATGCTTCCCGTGTTTCCGAAGTCTCATTCATCTGTGAACGAGACGCGGCTGGAATAGAGAATGAGGGGCGGCCATTGGTCCGTTCCGTTTCTCTTCTCTCGCCGTGTGTCTCCAGCATCGAAAGCAGCGAGATTCCTATAGAAACCTCTCTCCTCTTTCTCCCATCGGTTAATTCCGTGGAATCTTGCACCAAAGACGCAGGGAAACTGGCATCCCACGTTCAACACTGGAACTACCAGTCAAATAGACTTTCTGACATTTTTTTCTATAGAAAGTTCAACAGTGTATCTATGAAAATTTCGACTGGTATTCAGTTTGTCTGTTGCTACATGGATTTAATCATTTCTTGGAGATTCGTCGGTTGTATTTTTAATATTTGCGAAAGGAAGGAGATAATTAGATATCAGTACTTCGAGCTTAACACGTTGCAGACTTCAAATTAAATTAATGTAGTTCACTTAATGAAACGATTATTTGGAAACATTTCTATATTATGAATAATGTAGAAATTATGATATGAATGATATAGAAATTATGAAATGAATAATATAGAAATTATTAAATGAATAATATAGAAATTATGAAATGAATAATATAGAAACAATAATGCGATTCAATGAGAAAACCATTATTTTCTCTATTTTATGCAGATATTTCACGTATCGATGCATTATATGAAACTTACTATTATATATGACACTTCGTAATCTTTTATATCGAATGAAATGGTGACTGAGAGTCACCTCTCGAGTGCAAAGGGTTAAAAGGTGATCGATGCCTCCCGAAGGGTTTTCATTTGTTTCTCGATTCTCTAGTTTCATGGGTTCCTCGTGCATAGTTCATCCTGTATTCAGGCAAGCTGCGGTTGAAATATTCTTCCCAGCTTCGTTTTCTCAGTTCATGTTACAATTACGATCGGATGCATACCGTGGAGCATAGTTTCGTGACGGAAGCGTCCCGGCCAGATGGTATGCACTGCTTTCTCCCGTATGGTTTCCCGTGTGCATCCAGCTCGCATCGTCGTCTCCCCTTGTACAGGTATTTCGCGCGTCGCGGGTTTCCCCCCTTCGAGATCGGTTTCGCAAAATTTTCATTAACCCTCTACACTCCCGATCACCAGATGATTTCATCCAGAAACATTATAAACTTTTATTTACCATTAATCTTTGTACACTGCATCGATACGTGGAATATTTGAAAAAATAGCTTTGTTACCTAATTTACGTATTTCTGGTTAAATTCATTTTAACCCTTTGCGGACGAAGACTCTGAAATGTACAAAACCTTCAACAGCTGAAGCTGAATTATATACCAATTGCGTAAATAATGGCAAAAACAGAAACTACACACTAATATCTCGCTGCCCGAGTAATTAAATCATTTGCCTGCGACTTAGTCTTCCAAATATGAACGTTTCATCTCCCGAAATGTGTTCGTCCGGAAAGGGTTAAAGAATCTTGTCTACATCTGATTAGAAAGTACAGAATATTCGAGCCTACAGAGTTCAAAGGGTTAGAAAGCAAAGGTTAGGGACAGATGTGTATTCGATTGTTGAGTAACGGGGAAATTGTGAGTCGAACTGTTTTCTCGAGAAACTTGTTCCCCCGATTGTACGCGGGATCGAATATTCCCGACACGATCCAGCAATTTCGGCGCGGAGTTCACGGTCGATAATTTCAAGTTGAATCGATAAGAGCGGGCGTACGGATCAGGTCTCTCGAGTGAAAATTCCCGGGAGTTGGCGAGTTCCCCGAAGAAGAGGATCGCGTGCCAAGGAGCGACCGATCGATCCTCGAGCCGCGGATGCTCGCCGGGTATATGCATAATAGAATTAACCCTCGTCGTGCCGCGACTCGGTCCGTTAGGATCTCGAGCAGATGACGAACAGTCTTCGTTCGATTGTTCGATTAACCCCTTGGCGTACTATTTACTTTCGTTACTAAGCTCGCGTAATATTTTAATAATTTTGTAAGAAATACAACAGAACTTTCTACTTCAGGTGGAAACTTCATTTGAAGATAATACATTGATAGCAAAATAGTTTGCTTTGATCCTTGTTAAATTAGTTTAGAAATCTTCATCATGAGTCTCACTCGTCATTGTACAGCAAGGGGTTAATAGTTTCAATAACCCGAGTTCAAATTCTCGAAACTCTCTGAAGCTTAATCTTCCATTAGTCAAATATTACAAACCTGATTATTTCTCTTGTCTCGAGTTTCAATGAACACACGTTGCATTGGATTTTAGAAATATTATTTTGTAAATGTTTACACCAATTTTGATGCGATCACACTGACATGTACCCCAATTACCTGCTACCAAATCTCCAGTTTCCACAATCTAAACAAACGAGCATCAATTCTTTTAGAATTGATTTTTATAAATTCCGGTAAACCTAGTGTTAAACTTATTAATTTCTCGTTGCGCAATGATTTGTGGCATTTTTGTTCACATCGAGAATGATTCCGTCGAAAGAAATGTTTCTTCGGTGAAACTGAAGATTTCTCTGATTCTGTCCAGAGGCTGACCGATGACCTAAAAAACCTAAAAAAACCAAGGTTAACCAAGTTAACCAAAAAGCAAAGGTAGCCTACATAATACTGCAACTACCTTCCTCTCCTCCCGAGATTCCAAGCGCGCAAGAGAAACCTCGCCCGAAGCGTGCAAAGACGAGACATCCTGCGGATCCTATGGATCAGCCTGGAAAAATAGGTCAGCCGAGAAAGCCACGAGGAGAGTTTCACGTGGTTGCCTCGGAAGGAAGCTGCAAATTACACCATCCTCTCGGCGGCGGGGCAACCAGCGCGACACACGGACACTGGCGCACGTACGTGCGTGAACGCGTATCTGCGACGAGGAGGTATCATGTGGTAGGTCTCTACATTTCGTGCATCCCGTATAATGGTCTCCCGGCGGCCGGAAGTCAGCTACCTGTCTCCCACGTGTGTGATGCAGCCAGCCTCCCAACGTAACGCGACGCAACACGGCCGCTGAGGTCAACACCGCTCGAACGTGCGCGCGAGCGTGTTCACGCGCCGTACACAACCTCGCCGCGGACAAAAGCACGGGGACGACCGCAAGGTGTCACAATGTCAAGTGTTTTTCGCTGTAACCGTGGAACGCGTGAACGATGCCGGACAATCGGCCGCATTGACCAGCTCGTAGACTGGAACTGAATATTTCTGGACGCGGCGTGTTCCGGATGACACCGCGGATGCTCATCCGATTGCTTTCATATGGGTTTCCTTGTTTCTTCAATGGTTTTCGGGGAACTATGTTTTTGATGTAGTTGGTTAATTGGGAAATTGTGATTGTAGGTTGCTCTAACTTTGGGTTATTTGTTTATTACTGCGTTTGTTTTTGTGGTTTGAGGGGAATCAACTTCAATGGTTTTCAAGGAGAGAACAATGGTTTTGATGTAGTTGGTTAGTTGGGAAATTGTGACTATAGATTGCTCTGGCTTTGGGTTATTTATTTATTATTGTGTATATATATGTGGTTCGAGAGGAATCAACCCTTTCGAGAGGTGACTATCAGTCGCTAGACATCTCGTCGGAAAATATTGAACATTTCCAGTGAAAAACTGTCGAGTGCAAGGGGTTAACTTTTCTCCGTTTCAGTAATACACGGAATGAGTTCAGAATTTGATTAGCAACTTGAGCGTGAACGTAAACCAAATTCGTTTGTTATAGAATTCAAAATTCCTACTGTAAATGTAAATTCGTATTTACACTGAAATCATTCGAAAGGTTCTCTAAAGGGTTACTATCATTATAAATAAATAAGCAAGTGATTGCTGAACGTAGTCGCGCAGAAGCAAGTGTATTAAAAACTAGCTGTCCAATTAAGAAGAGCAAAATTCCATGGAGAGAGACGAGTGCCACGGTGGCCACAGCTCGGTAGACGCCGAGTGCCCCGTACAATGGTCCCGGCCGACCGGAAGCGAGCTACCTGTCTCCCACGTGTGCGCGATGCAGCCTCCCAACGCGCGTCCCGCGTCGGTGTGCGCGCGGCTCCCTGGAGAAAGATTAGTTTGTATTCATCGAATAGATTTTATTGTTTCTACGGCCGGGGTATTATTCCACGGTGAGAACCGCAACGCGCCGGGTTCGATCCGGGCACGACGCGAGTCGTGAAAGCTGCTCACCCTGTTCGCGAGAAACTAACGCGTTAACCCTTTCGCTACGAAGAAAGTGTGTTGAAACCACGACAACACTGAATTCAATTGAATTAACCTTTTGCGGACGAATGTCGGCATTTCGAGATGAAATGTTCACGTTTCGAAGACTAAAGCAAACAGATGATTCAATTACTCAAGCAAGAGATTACGTTTCTGTTTCTTCTATTAACAGTTCGACTGCCAAGTAAACACTCAGTGACCTTAAGTAGAAACTAAAAGGTCAAGATTCTTAGTAATAATTGCTCTACTATCTCTGTTATATCTCATACATCCAACGAAATTCGGTTCCTTCGATACGTTACCAAGAATATTCATATTCAAGTTTATGTGAAAAATAGTGTCACCCAAATTTGGGTGACGTGATAGTCAAAGTGTTAAGCGGTTGATATAATTTAGCTCCATCTGCTAAAGGTTTTGTATGTTTCAAAGTATCTTCCGCAAAGGGTTAGAGTAATCTGAAATAATCAGATTTATATGATACGTGACTAACGGAAGATATAATTGTTGAATTAGCTGCAATTATTGTCAATAATATTCTACCGTCACAAGATGACCGACTTTCTCACGTGAAGAAATTGATCACGTTTGTAGCGAACATCGAAGTTCCTGTAAAACTTACAAGATGTGTTTTCTTTGTTGGAAAAACTTGTATCTAGTGGGCAACGACATTATTCACAAGGAAATATACGACGAGTATACACGTCGAACACTCGCGGTAAATGTATTACCACGAGATATCTCATAATTGGCAGCGAGTGACTTACATGGTAATATATTGGAAAACATGGAACGGGCACAGACACCTGGAGGTTAATTGCTCGACCGATCGGTGTTTCGGTAACGGAATGTTGCGCAACGATTGTTTGCGATCGCAGCACGGACCAAGCTGTTCCTGGAGACTCGTTCCTGGAACCAGCCGTGTTACCTTGCTCGCGGAGGAGCCCGGATTGTGACAGGGAAGCGAATTGCTCGCAGCTCGATCGTGTTTTTCCTCTTGTTTGCGCTTCATTTTTGGCAACAGAGGTGTTCCGCGCGTTCGCTGCGGTCGGGAACTAGTTCTCCGAGTAGAATTCCAATGTATATTGCAGTTAACTGTAGCTTCTGAGGCGATACTGCAGTTTTCTAGACAACATCGCAGTTTCCGAAGTAATATTTCGTTTTATAGGTTTATAAGAATTAGAAAAATTACGATAGAGACTAGCTGAATAGCGAAATTGGAAATAAATCACGATAGAATCGATTTTTCCTGTTCTATAACATAGACTGCCGGTAACACTGTTTTCCAATATGGCGTCGAAGTTCCCAATTCGCTACTTCCCGCGCTCATAAAAGCTAGAAGCGTTACCAAAAACGCTAACCAAGTTAAGAAACAGAAGCAGCAGTCGTGATAGGATACTCCTATGCCGATAGGAAGAGCATTCCGCGTTCGTACAGATAATTCAGCGCCAATAAGGTGAAAGCCGGTTAACAATATGGCGGCGAAGTCCACCGGCCGACATGTTTACGGAGATCGGAAATATTAAGGAAAAGTAAACCAGCGGAATAAGCGACACGAATATCCTCCTAGTCTCGAGCGGAGAGAAATTAGTTAGCACCGATGACTTACGAGCAGTCTGTTAATATAATAAAGAGGCAATAAATACCGCCAATTAAACGTTTCATCGACAATCGCGCGAGCCGCGCGGAAGTCCCAGGCGCCGGAGAATAGGTTAATCGTCGCGAACAAAGCGAGCGTTCCCTTTTCCACCCACGCGTGGAAAATCGAGCCGATTTTCACGATTTCCTCGGAGGGTCATCGGTGAAAGTCCCCGGATCCCGCGTGGAAAGCCCCTAGGCGGCCATTTGCATCATCCGATTCCCTATGCGCGCCTTTATTGTTGCCGCGGCGTTAACGAGGGATTAATGAGGTTTTTACAATACGCGAACGCGGACGGCCGGCGGGGAACAATAAAAAAAAAAAAAATGATCAATCGCAGTATCATTAATTACCTAGATGTTCAGGGAGATCTAATAAGCGGTTCGAACAATCAGAGTCCCTAGCCGGGCCCCGGTATCGGGCTAGGAAATCTACCGCGGCGGAGGAGACCATTATCTTCTAACAGGAAACAGTTCTGAAAGACGTGGAGCCTATAGAAATAAACCTCCTCCGCCTTCTCGCGTTTTACATATTCGCCAGAGGAGACGAACTCGCAGAAAAAAGTAACGAAGCGGTGTTTATGTGAATGGATACTTTGTGTTGTGACCTCCTTACCTTCGTTGTCTTGGTTGAGCAACTTTTAAATATCGTAAACCTCTACGCCGGAGAGTCGATTTCACTGATACAGCTTGATTATGAACTGTTGCGTGTAATCGAGCTTCGTATGCATCGATACGAGAATAGTGAGATGGAATAACTTTGTTTATTAACGCTAGGTTTAGGGATATTTGGTACATAGACTGTTCGATCGTTCTTAGAAAAATTGATATTCGTTCATCTGTCTTAGAAATTAATAAAAGTAGACAATTAGAGTATATATTTGCGTAATTGTATCAATCAAAATCGAGCCAACCATTTACTAGTGTTTATAAAATTCAATTAATTACATTGACGCGTAATAGTGTTAACTCTCAACGGATCGTAAGTATTTCAAGTTTATTTATTATTTACTCATCGAAAAATGCAACATAGATGTCAAGCGGAAAGGAATTCGCAGAACTGATCCAGCACGATACTTAACGCATTGATTGTAAATATCACAAGAATAACAGTGAGGAAAGTAATAAATTTCTGACGTCACATACGCGGCATTGGATCCAAAGTGCCGTTTATATGGCAGCATCGCTCCGTTAAGAGTAATTTACGTATGTGTGTCTTCTCAATCAGATATTGAGATAATCAGAGAATGTTGAACGTATCCAGTGGAAAAGCTTCGAGTGATCGTATCGTCTAACAAGGATTAAACGAAGGAAACAGCGGAGATAAATGTTTATTACCCGGGAAAATAACGTTACTGTATTCGAAGAGAGATTCGTTCGATGGGACTCCGTAATTAAGGAAAGCAGTTTTGTATATACAACGTATTCCGGATGTTGTACTGGACTCGGTAGCTCTGTAAACATTCTAACGATTAGATAGTAAATAGTAGCTACTGTAGTTCCGTTTCGAGTCTAATCAAGTAGACAAGATGTAAGGAATTGCAACCTAACTGTCCACAGTCACTTCGGTTTATACCGTCAGAACGTTTTACGAGAAGAGTGCGATTCGGAAGCTCGAGTGAAACGAAAGCTCGCTTCGACGAGAAGAAACGTTCGTGTTTCGGAGACTAAGTAACAAATAAATGATTCAATCACTAAATAGCAAGAGATTGGCAAGTAGTTTCTGTTTCTTCTATTAATTCAGCAATGGATATGTAATATTAGCTTTGTCTGTTGAAAATTTTGCATATTTTAAATCATCTTCGTCCGCAAAAAGTCAATACAGGTTCCCAAATTCAAAAAGTTAATACAACTAAAAAAATTATCCGCGCACAGTTTCCTTTTGTTCTATTAATTAAGCAATGGATGCATAATATCATCTTATCTCATAAAAATTTTGTATATTTCAAACCATCTTCGTCCTCAAAAAGTCAACACAACTTCCCAAATTCGAAGAGAGTCATCGTAGCTTAGATCAAAGCGTAAACAACAGTCATTGCACGAACAATAAAGTCACGAAATGCCTTAATTGGAAAAATAATGAAGATCATCGAATCTCTTCCTAATCCCAGCAACTTATATGATGTCACTCGTCGCTGCGCAAATAAGCACGCCTCTCGATAGGCGAGCAACAGAAAGAAAAAAATTTCCATCCTCTCCGCTTTATCTGAGCCGTCGGTATCAGTCTCGAATCCGTAGATCGAAATCTGCGCAGGTTTCGCGGAACGGATGAAGAAACCCGTCATCGAGCCGAGGAGGATTCATCCGATCTCCCCACCCGTCTCGATGAGACACGAATCAATTTCTCGAAACGGGCTTGTCGCTAACGAAATAGGAAGAGGAACGAATGGCGAGGGAACGGCGATGATTCGGTAAACAAAAGGAACGAAGATAACGAGGAGGAAGACAAGCGGATCACAGATGCGCAAACAGAGATCTCTGGGATCTAGGGCTTTCGAAATATGGCGGCTTTTGTGTGGAACGGAGGAGCTCTTTGATGATGAATATTGTAATTAGAGAATGTTGGTGATGAACGAATGAGAACTAGTGAATTTGCTGATGAAAGAATAAGAATTAGAAAATGTTCGTGATGAACGAATAAGAATTAGTGAATTTGCTGATGAACAAATAAGAATTAGTGAATTTGTTGATGAATGATTAAGTTAGTAACTAGTGAATCTGATAAATATTACGATCAGAGCATTTGATGATGAATGAGTAATTATTGAACTGACTGGAAGTATCTTGACGTTGAAGTTTCTGCATTCTATATTCGAAAATTGAAATTTAGATTGAAAAATAGACGAATAGTTTGATTTATTGTAATGAGTAGCATTAAAGTTTTATTCTAAGTATCTATTGTAAGATAATTATTGTCGACTGTACTACCATTTTCCTTGAAATAAAATGTTATTTTCTATGTAAATGTGTTTGAGTCATTGGTAAGTGGTTCAAAAGGAAATTCTCTTGGTGTAAAAGGTTAAATCTGCGAAATCTTCGATGGACGTATTCGTGGATCGAAAGAGAGATCACTCGATCGTGGCCCGCGGCGAGTGCGTGCGTGTTTCACGGCACTCGACCGCGGATTTTTATCGGCGCTATCAAAACAATGGCCAGATAAAGAAAAATTACACGGAGAGTCCGTCAGCGCGCGGCCACTTGTGCAATTTGTCGCTTAAACACGTAATCGGCGGTCATTGGGCGGGGACCCGCTTGGGCGTAATTCGCTCGCGCGTAATCGGTTCGATGGTTACCCGGTGACCCGGATTCGAGCGATCCGGATGCTGGAAGTTCGCGAGCGGAACAACTCTTGTGATGTTAATATTATTATGTTTTAATGTGATAAATTATAATGTAATGTTATTATATACTAAAATATTTTAATGTGATATAATATGATATAATATTATTATATAGTAAAATATTTTAATATGATATAATATATTGCATTATAATGTAATATTATAATATACTAAAATATTTTAATGTGACATAATATATTGCATTATAATGTAATATTATAATATAGTAAAATATTTTAATATAATACAATATAATATTATAATATAGCCCAATATTTTAATGTAATATAATATAATGTAATATCATAATATAGTGAAATATTTTAATATAATATAATATAATATTATATTATAATATAGCCCAATATTTTAATATAGTATAATATTATAATATAGCCCAATATTTTAAGGTAACATAATATAATATAACATTATAATATAGTTTACATTCTAATATTAATATTGCAATATTAATATAGTATAATATTGTAATATTAATACTTTAACATTCTAATGCAACATAATATAATATTACAATATATTGTAACATTATAATACTTATAATAATACAAACATTACATATAACAATACAAGTGCAAAGAAACAATTCCACCAATGCTTCGCTACCAAATCGACGATTATCTCCAACGTTCAGTTTTCTAAGAGAAGGTATAGTGAACCGTTCGAGATCTTTATCCGTTGAAACATGGAATCTCTGACTCACTAGAAACTTATTCATCAATATAAATATTCCTAGCAATTATGGAAACGTAAATCCAAGTCTCGTTTCACGACTACTATTTCAGTCACGTTAAAACCCAAAGTAACATTAATTTCTTCGACAATTGTCTATTCTTTCAAACGGGCACGTTTCTTTGATTTCCCATTTATATCAGCTGCACATGAATATTCGTGGATCACACGGGAACGATGAGAACTAGCAGGTCGGAAAAGCGGAATATTCCGTGGTCTCGGCGCCGGGGAACGGTCACATCTTCCACGTAGCAGGAAGATACGTCGAAGATATACCGCGCTGCGAGTTTGTCGAGCGGATGACAAAGGCGTGTTCTTTCGCGGGAGAAGATAATGTACACGTTCGTGTACACAGGTGCCAAGAAAAGGCCGCGCAGATGCTGCGCGTCTAATCGTAGGAGGCCGCATAACTGGACGAGCGGATACGTGGCTGCCACGAAACTGATCGGCCAACCTATTCTCATTGGAAATTATCCTAACCACTTCTCACGATCAACTTTATTATTCCATTCGTCGTATCACGTCGAAACATACGAATAAATATAAATAAATCAATGAATTTCCATGTATCCTCTTTACCACTCTAATCACAATCGATTGTTTATCTCAACGAAATTTGAAAATTATTTTCTAAGTTTAATGATATATTGACTTCCCGACTTTTCCAATGATTCGAAAATTAACTATAGGAAATGTCTAATTTAACCCTTTGCACTCGAAGCTTTTTTTAATTAAAGTTACCAGCAACTGGATGTATTTTTACTAGAGAAAGCATGATAACATTTAATAAATTTTAGGCACGAAAAGTCATTACTGTCTTCTATCGATTATAAATATTGTAATATATTCAATGACAAAATTTTACAGTTTGTAATGACAAATTTTCAATTTGATTAAGCTGGGAAATAATTTAGAGTTAACATTTCAAAAGGTTTGATAGAAATAGCGTTAATAAATTTTAATGATTCCACGGGGATCTATTTAGAGTCTAGTAGAATTGCAGACGATAAAAAGATTTGTTAATTACTTGAACTTCTGAAATAGAAGTTTCGTTGCGTCTGGATTCATTTGAATATCATTATACCGATTCCCGCAGCTTCCTCGGTTACACGTGGAAATGCACCTTCGTATCGCGTTAATATTCGCAGATGCAGTCCCCCGTTAATTACGTTCATTAATCTCGGACGATTACTTTAATTCCGGCGAATCTCCGGTGTGTAAATACCGGGAAGACATTGATTACTGGGTTCTCAACTCGTTCTCTCGAGATAGCAGATTAACTCGGCTGGAGGTTTCGTTCGTGCTCCTTCGTGGAACGTGGATGTACGAAGTGCAACGGGACGTAGATTTTAATAATTCGAAATATTTGCTTCCATATTTTTACAACGAGATCATCGAACATCTTGAATTCAAATTCAAACTCGACTGGAACACCATCCGCCATTCCACATGAATAATTAAAAGTCCTCTTAATCTCTATTTCCATGAAAATCTGCATTTGATTCGTAATTAATTATACAACAGATCTCACGGGAGTTGCAACTTAGTATTACTATAATTCATTTGATTAAACGATGATCATCGAAAACTTCTCTGCATCATAAATGATTCGATGTGAAACGGTGACGTTCAGCGAGATAAATGTCCAGATAACGTGACTCGATTATATAATTTATTACATACATTGTTTCACCGAATTGTTAGACTCAACGCGTTAAACAAACTCGAGAGAGCTCGTAGTTAACTGCTAAACCCAGCCGCATCTCCCAAGATAAAAGAATCCCACGAGCGCGGATCCAACGGATTTACTGTAAACCCGGCAAGAGTGGGGCGCATTAAAACGGTGGATTTCATTAAAGCTCGCCGCATAATTCTTCTTCTCTTCCTGCTAACGAGCCGATTAACGGAAGGAAGCAGTGATACCGAAGCGATGAATCCTCGCGCTTATGCGAGCAATCCGTGGCAGTTTTTGTCACGCGATATCTAGCGACCTAAATATTCAATTTTCCACTTTAAAACTCATCTAACAAAGATCCACTATCGTTTTTGATACTATTGAAAAAGGGAAAGTCTAAATATTAACACAGAAAACAAACAGCTTGACATTAGCTGCTACTAAGGCAGCCACAGCAATTTTGATTCGCCAATGACGCTTCTGAGACGTTGCACTGTCCTCACCTAAACACCGAATTTTTCAAATTAAACCTTCATTAGTACAGATTCCGCGTTGTTTCCGGTACTGTTATCAAGGGCGAGGTCTATACTTGAAGACAGAATGAAACCTGTCTACCATTAACCGCTACCAAGATAGCTACAGCAATGTCTGCCTGCGATTGTCGCTCTCGACATGCCACGCAACCTCTGTCCAACAAGGAAATACCAAATTCTACCACTTAAATTCCAAAAATCCAGTATTCCTCTCATAAACACCGCAAACTAGACAGTCTAAGCTACAAAGTGGCGAAGAAAAATCATCGATCCACCCATCATCGAGGTGCCTGCAGCGATATCTGCTATCGACGCGCTCGGTCGAGAGACTCTGCCTGGCTCGGTTCGATCCCGTTCACCGGGACGTACGTTAATTAATCAATTATCCGGACGCTCGCGAGTCGCGAGCTAATAACGAGACAAGCTCGGAGGAGCGAGAGGGAAGCGGAAAGGCGAGGAACGGGCGAGCGAGAGGGACGCCGGGGCTGGAATCCTCTCCGTGCTCGCGCGGGGAACCGGAAACCGGTGTACCGTGAACGACGCATCTCGCGGAAGAGGCGAAAGAGGATAAGAAGGAGCCGCGAGCGCGAGCTCGCATGCGCTCACGAGAATTATTACATCTTCGCGGTCTGGTGCACGTGGCCGCGCGCCACGTTTAGTCATGCCACGGACCGAAAGTGGCTGCCTCGGAAACAACTGAGCACAACCGAACAACGCCGCGCCAGCGAGGAGGATGAGAGCTCCGCCGAGGAGATCGGAGTGAGGAGGCAGGAGACCGGAAACGGCCACGGGTGATATACGAGCAAATTATCGGGATTTCCGGCTTCTGGAGCCACGACAGAATTGGACAATTTTCGCTGACTGCCTGCGACGCGGCGGACATTTTTGCCGAGAATAATGGCCTCCGTCTTTTGAACGCTGCCTTCGAGATCGTTACCTGTAACGAGGGCGCAGCGAGGAGTAGGACTGATCGAATAAAATGTAAAGCGTACGGTTACAGCGGTGTTCTTTTGTGTCGGAGTTGTACTTTACGGTTTTCAACTGTATTTGTTTAGTGGTCGGTTGCTGTTTAAGGGAGGTGGATGATTTTGATGGTAGATGATTGAGAGAGGGTCGAAGGTATGGAGGTTTTGAGCTTTGAATTTGCGTTCTGTGAAATCGGTTGTCATTGTTTCGTGTCTCTTGTAATTAATGAATAAATGAATAAGTAAATATTAAAGTACCTTTCGCAGGTTTCGAATTTTTGGACGTTAAGGATCATTTCCAAATTTTTGAATATTTTTCAAGGATCCATTTGAACCGTTCTACAATGAGGCATGGATTCCACGAAGTTTCGAGGATATTTCAAGGGAAAATTTCGAGTAGATTTGAATGTACACCGAGCATCGTCCAGGGATAGCGAGAACGCGGAGGAGAAAGAATCTCGAACTGCGGCGTGTATCGATCCGCTGGGAAGGGACCGTTTCTCCTATAGATACCGGAGGAGCGTCTGGAACGCCGGCGCCGCGTCGACTTTCGCATAGGTTCGTACGGCGTCAGGCTGTCGCTGCGCCATACCATCCAACAAAGATGGTAGAACTTTTTGATCGAGCCTCGGTTCCCAAACAGCGCAAAACAAGTATCGAATAGACTATTGTTGGCTTACCAGCGAATACGAAAAGCATGATGTCTTCGTGAATAGCGGAGGAACTCTTCAGACTATTCGTCTGTGGATTGGACAAAGCAACTCATTTTCATTCGACAATTCTAATCGATTCAGTTTCGAAACTTCTCTGTTATATAAAATAATAAAATAATAGAAGAATCTCTAGAAGAAGATAAATCAAATCAATTTATTACTAGATTTATGGATATTCATTCTATCTTGTCTAACAGGCAAGATGTTTATGGAGATCACGAAAATTAGTGCTTCAAGAACAGAGAATTATAATATGATGTAAAATAATTAAAAAATTATTATATTATTTCTACAAAAAGTCAAATCTTTCGAATTAAGATGATAAAACAGTTGTAAAATTCTTTGAAGATCTATTTCTATGGTTACCTTTATCTAATTGCAAGTTTCCATTGCATCAATGGTTAAGGTTGCTATGTGTGACGTAGAGATTGTTGGCCAACAATTACTAAACTATTTCAATCGAATTCCTGCGAATACTTTCTGCGCTGCATCTCTGCATGCTATAAATGAAAGCAGACGGGGATTGAAAATTCAGAGACACGGGCATTTCGTGGACATTTGGGATGCAAGGCAGTGGCCACTTGCAGCCGGGGTCAGTGAACGCGTACGATTTCCTGGACAAACTTTCGTCCGAATGGATTTCCGTGAGGCCCTTCCTTTCTCGAACTGTCCCTGGGTTTTAAAAGAGTTCAGAGTTCTCTTAATCTGTTTGTTTGTCCCTTTGTTCCATTGTGTTGGGTCCAGTCATCGTTGTACTGGAGATTTTATGTTCACGGACTTCGAGCGTTTAGTTTCTCATGACTCGTAGTAAACTATCCAACGGTTTCAAATGATGATCAATATGCTAAATATTAATTACTAAATAAGTTCAATTTTCCTTTAATTAAGTAAATTATTTTAAACTAGTTACATCTTGGGAATTTGTCCGATCAATGGTGATAGAATTTCATTGAGTTTTATATAATAACATTCCTAAAGCATAAAAACAACTTTTCATTAGATAATTCTAACTGATTTCTAATTTTTTTGTTTTTTGTAGTTTCTAAATTTTTCTGAAATATAAAATAAAATAAAGAAATCTAGAGAAGAAAATCGATGTCCGATGATCTTGATTTTATATATAATTCCTACGATACGATTTCCTGTTTAAAAATTCACATATTCGCTGTTGAATATTATACACTGATTAGAATACGCAATTATGAAGATTCGCGAGAATCCAGCGCCGATTCGATCTCGACGGTGAGTCAATACCGAGCGTCTCGTTTCCATACTGTCACACGAGAAGCGGGTTGCGCAATTTCGGAATACTTTTCACTGACAACGGTGCACACCCAGCTCGAGATCCGCCGTGCGCGAAAACCTGCACACCTAAGGAACTCCGCCAGTTACAAATCCGACGCGGTATCTTCGGACATTCGCTTCCTGTAACGCTGCGTTCGATGGTTCGCAGTTCATAAAATTCATCTATCAATCATTCATAAAACTAACCTCTATCGATTTCTCCAAACAAATACCAATGGAAGAATTAACAGAACTAACCAACAGAATTCCCATAAATCCTCGATATACAGAATTTCCCTAAAATATTTAAAAATAGAGCTAAAAGAATTTCATTCCCAAGTCACAGAAATCTGACGAATCTATATCTTTAATCGGTTAACTACCTATTCTCTATTAACTAATAATCAGCTAGCTAATTTCAGCTACTCAATAATCTACATAGTGTACCAATCACTAATAATTCACCTAACTCACTGTCAGCTATTTATATCTACCAATTCACTCTCAATTTACAAATTACCCAACTTACTATTAACTATCCACTATCAACCGATCGTTAAACTAATAACCAGTTCTATCATTCAAATTTACTATTCAAAGGAACCTCAGACTTCGAAACCTACGAACAAGAATCGATCCGCGGTTTCCAAGCTTCACCAGCGGAGAATCCCCAGAAATCTCGTCCACCGGATACCGATCCTCCGCTCCGAAGCTGAACGAAGCATAGATCGGTCTGAGGCGATCGCGTTCCGGGCTGATTTCGCGCACTCTGCGGAATAAGAGAAACCCGGCGCGGCGCGGCGGCTCCCCGAAACGCGCTCGTGCAAAATCCAGCCGTCGTTTCCAGCGAAGAACGGTATCGCGATCTCATCGATTTTTTTTTCCTCCTGCTGCACGCGCGCGAGTCGCATAAGCGAATTCCGTGGCCGAACGAGGCGGCGGCGTTTCCGATTCCGCGCCGGCTCGCGGCCGATCCGCGAGGATGCATCTTGAAAGACGAGGCAAACGCCAGATCGACGTCATTTGATCCACGGCGGACGAGAGATGCTCACCCGCGATCCGTTTCTTGGATCTCGGCGTGGAATTATGTTTTATCTGCGACTTTCGGTTCGATCGTCCGCTATCCGAATTTTAGCCGTTGAGAATCTGTTCGAAGGGATTCGAGAGATTACTAACGTGATTTCGAAAGTCGAGTATAAGAGACTTTTGATCTGTAAAATTCGCGATCTTTTATTGTGGGTGATTTTTGTTTGAATTGATCTGCTAATGGGAGATTATCAAACGATGTTTCAGTATTTTCGAACGAGGAACAGTCTGATTCGACATATTTTGCAAGCTCTACCTGTTTTAACAATTTTTTTTATATTTATTTGTAGCATCAGATTTGTACTATTTAAAGGTAACATTTCAATGACTCCCAGATATTCTTGAATAAATAGAGCGTCATGTTAAGCTGTAATTGAGTGAACTAACGTGAACCTCAAAGTGAGAAACCAAGAGCACTACCGCAAAGGGTTAAACGTTTGTTAAGGAAGAGGAATATTGAGTTTGAAGATTGTAGAGAATATCTTTGAATCTAATGACACCCATGGATATTGAGATTTCTCAAATTTAACTCTGATATAGCAATTTGATGTAGCAAGAACATAGTCTTATATATTATGCTTCGTACAATGCATCGAAATGCGAAATATCGAAATAAAATAGCTATGTTTCTTAGTTTATATACGTTTCCTAGTTTCTTAGTGTTAAAGAACATTGTTTGTATCTCATTGAGAAATATTGCACGTTCCCAGTGAAAAACTGTCGAGTGCAAAGGGCTGAATTGCAGTCTGCAGCACTTAGCGATTCTGTTATAAGGTCGGAGGTCCGACGATTTAAAAGTCTCATTGGAGCCGACCAATGGGGCGCGTTTCCTGCGTTCATATTTTACGTTTTTTATTAGACAGCGGTGGGAGGACGGATCTTACGAATGTAGAAGGCAGCACACGGATCAACGATCGAGAATCCTTTTGTCTAAGCGTACATCCGTACGAATCTGTCGCGTAATGCGTGTCACACGTCGCCGCTCGTGGAAAGCAACGGTGCCACCGGCTGACGTATCGTCATTTTGTTATGCGAGGGGCGTCATTTCCTTCTTCCATCGTGAGCCACCCGGGAACGAGAAGCGACGGGGAAGCGACGGAACGCCGTCAATCGGGAGCAAGATTTGTAAGCGCAGTTTCCGACTCGGCGTGGCCCGCCGCGCCTTGAAAGCTTAATGCCTCCTCCTTCGACCTCGACGGTGTCTCCGTGCGTTCCATTTAACTCGACCACCCTTCCCGTAACGTGGAATTACAGAGTTAACGCTAGAACTGCGGTAGTTCAATTTCGAGACACTCGTTTCGCCATTATTTGCGCGTTGAATGCCACCATGCCCGACCGAATCGAATTACTTAGAGGAAAAGCATTTAGATACACTGTATTAATGATAACGATGAAGGAGTTAGCAAATATTGTAACTCGAACCGGATTACAGTGAATCGAAATCGTGTTATCGAGTTCCGATAAGAGAACTACACAGGTAAGGCGATTCTAACTTTAAAACGATTTGGGATTGGAGAGGTGGATGGGATAATTTTTGGTGAATGTTAGTGATTAGTTGGGTAACTTCTGTTTAATATTCTACTGATTGTTTCGGTGACTTCTATATAATGTACCAGTGATGATTCTAATAATCTCCATTGAATAATCTAAGAGAAGTTACAATTTTATCTCAGTCGTACATGTGTGTATTTAACACTAGATTTACAGAATGAGTCAATTTGACTCATATTGAATTTTATGAACATTTGGTAAATTTTTGTGTCGGTTTTGATTGATTCAGTTACGTGATTATGGTTAATAATTTTTAAATGATTTCCTAGATCTAAACGGACGAACGTCAATCTTTCTAGGAACAATAAGATAAACTATACGATAAATGTCTAAATTCAGTGTTAAATCCACGGTTTGACGATGTTACTCCGAACGGCATCGATTGCTCCAATTATTTCTCAATTTCACCGTTTCCCGGTGGTTCCCGAAGCTGCCCGCCGAGCGGGTTGAACGAACGCGCGAACAAGATGGCCGCCGACGGCACCGAAAAGGAAATTGGACGCCGTCGGTACTTACATTCGGCGTCGGAACGGGACAGGCTAACGCGATTGGCCATTACGTAATATGTTACGCGTTACACGTTAAGTCCCGAGGAAAGGAGCAGCTCCGGCACGGGCACCGTCGGTTTGTTATGCGGCGGGCATCATTTCCTTCTCGTGGCCTCCGTGAGAAGAGGAGAAATGACGGAGAACGGGGCCCCTCCTCGCGCCCGCGCGCGCGCACGGAATCATCCGATCATTTCTCTACTTTCCATCGAATTTCGTGGTACACCGTCGACTATCGTTTATCCGATTTCATTGGCTGATTAATGATACAGATGGACGAAGATTCGAGGAAAAAGAATATACGAGTCACTTGGTAGCCAATGCGGATGACCTTTGCGGCTTTTGTTCTAATTTCTAAATTTTAAGGGAAGAAACAACATTCTTTTCAGATACTAAAGGATTCACTCGTTCCTTCCAGGTTGGAAAATCTATTTTTAGCTTCTGTATATGTTGCATAATTTTAGAAGCATTAATTCCCTCAATTCTCCTTTTCTGCACTTAACCGCACCGACTTCCGAGTGACTCATGAGAATAATCTTTGAGGCGGTTAACAAGGCATGGGAATAACGTTCGAGAAGATTAATATTCTAGAATAATATCCGAGAAGAGCAACGCAATGAACTTCCAGCAGGTATTACTCTGATTTCAACCGATCGCTACCACTATTTACAAGTTTCCGGTTGACTAACCTCTTTCGAGAGTCACGAAAATCCACGAACCACCCTTTCTAAGGTAAATTACCAACAACTGTAGCTTATAATAGCCAACAGCATCTCCACCGATCTTTGAATAAAAACGGGATCTTGTGATATCGATCTAAAACATCGGAATAATCATTCGAAGTCAAGTGAAACAATCACGAAAATCCACAAACCACCCTTTTTAAGGTACATTACCAACAACTGTAGCTTATAATAGGCAACAGCATCTTTACCGATCTGTCTCCCCTAAGAGCCTTTGAATAAAAACGGAATCTTGTCATACCGATCTAAAATATCGGAACGATCACCCGAAATCAAGCGAAACAATCACGAAAATCCACAAATCACCCTTTCTAAGGTACATTACCAACAACAGTAGTTTATAATAGGCAACATTATCTCCACCGATCTTCGAATAAAAACGGGATCTTGTGATATCGATCTAAAACATCGGAACGATCACCCGAAATCAAGTGGAAGATCGACGAACACGATCAAAACAAACATCCACGACCGCGAGACGTCCAACCCGTTCACACCCTTTCCGGTCAGCGACGCGCGTTGCCCGCTTCCTCCGTCGAGGCTGCGTCCCCTGATCCCTGGCGAGAGAAACGGCGCGACGAGGGGAAAGGGTAGAAGAGAACGCGCGCGAGAGGAGCCCGCGGAGAGGAGAGAAGGAGAAGACGAGCGAGCAGGAAACGGTACGAAATACGAAGTGGACGAACGGCACGTGTTGAAGCGCACCGGCGCGGTGGCATTGCCCGGAACCTGCTTCCACGTCCCGGGGAACGGCGAGCGGCCGAGCGAGCGAGCGAGCGAGCGAGCCAGCGTCCATCCGCGGTGACACGGGACAGGGAGGTCTCGGCCCCGAAAAGACGAGGGGTCAAGCGCGACGGAGGCCAAGAGGGCGCGAGGACGCGTTTAACACACGCGTGCATGCGCGCGCTAGACTGATCCCCAACGGGCTCGCTTCCGTCGCCACGTCTCGGCTTAATGGCTCTGGGTTAGCTCTCCTGATGACCTCTGACACGAGGTTCGAGTAACGTGCTTTTGAGAAATGTTAATGGAATCGAGAGGGGTGAATTGTTATTGGTGTACCGTGAGGTGGGAGGGGTGGTTCTTTTGTTAATGTTATTTCGAGGTGTTGGAAGATAGTGTTTGAAATTGTTGGTTGAAGTTATTTTCCAGGTTTAGTTCGTGGAATATGCTTTTGAGAAATGTTAATAGAATCGAAAGTAGGGGTGAATTGTTGTAGGTGTAGGGTGAGTAGGAAGAGATAGTTCAAACAATTAAATAGTTGGGAACGATCAAGCAATAAGATTTCCATTTTCTTAAATAGAATAAGTGCTAAGATTTCTATTTAAGCAATTCAATAACTTCGATGTACTGTTGGGAACAATTGAAAACATAAATGTTCGACAGTCTAAAAGAAACCGACTTATTTTTAGTAAAATTAGATTCAGTAACTTGTACATTTAGATTTTACGAAATAAAAGGTAACACGACTACAGCTACGCAGTCGCAAATCTCAACCCAAATCCACTTACTAATTAATTATACACGCTACGCAGATAGTTCAGGGTACCCAAATGGCAATACCAATTTTTCAAATTCATATCAAAATCTCCAGGCCGAATTCCGCCCCGTTATCGCGAGGCAACGGTGCTAACTGGTTCCAAAAACTCCCGTGTCCGCGTTTACCGTTCCGTTTATTTTTTAATTGCCCTCTCATTTCTCCGGCCCGTCGATCTCGGCGTCTCGCAGCCGCGAAAATGGCCTTTTAAGCGTCCATGGTCCCACGCCACGGAGATTTGACACCGGGCCCGCGAAACGGGTAGCTCGTGTGACGTTCCGACCGGAGACTACGATAGAACCTGCTATATACGCGCTTGGTACCGTACGCCGGTGAATTAGCTGCGCGTTGCCAGACGAAAGGTCGCAGCCGGGTGCAAGTGTCATTCCCGGGGACCGAGCCGTCCGCGCGGAAGCAGTCCGGACCGGCCGGGATCGTGATTTTTTTTAATTAAACGATTCGAGACGCGAAATCCCGGAGAATCGTCGCGCTGACGCTCGGCGAACGATCCTGCGATAAGGGAAACGGTGCTTGGGACACGCGTTGCAGGGAATATGAGCAATGTGCCATTTTTTTGTAGCATCTATGAATTAAATTTGAGAATATTAATGGTAAGATCCTTTCATACTGTAAATATTCTTGTTTGTTCCTTCGTTTTTTTTCTTGAGATATACGTTGCAGGAAATATGAGCAATGTGCCATTTTTCTGTTGCATCTGTGAACTTAATTTCAGAATATTAATGGTAAGATCCTTTCATACTGTAAATATTCTTGTTTTTTCCTTCGTTTTCTTTCTTGAGACACACGTTTCAGGGAATATGAGCAAGTAACAATTTTTTGGTGGATCTGTGAACTTAATTTCAGAGATTTTTGTGGAATTTAGAAATGAAAGATTGACTCGTTGATGGAGGATAGAAATGAGCTTTCAAGTAGAGATATTTTCATATTCGTATCACCCATGGAGTTGACTTTTGAACAGCGATATTTTTGGGAATGTCTCAACGAATGATTTTCGGTATACTTCCCCGGTGCGACCGATGTTTTCGAAGTCGCAGCATCGCGAGGCAATCTTTATGGACCAGCCAGACCCCGATTACAGCGAAGCATCGTCGTTTAATCTCCGGAGGAGCAAATAAGATTGTAAGCGTTATCTGAACGCCTCGGCTGAATTCTGAATGCTCGCGTAACGAGAACACGGCGCAGATAAAGGAACTCAATATCGTAGTGACTCAGTTGTCTCGTATTCGTCGAAGATGACCAGTAATGATGGAATTTTCTTGTAACATTCAACGTGTCGCAAATAAAATCTCATTATTATAACTGTCACATATATAAGTAAAGATAATTCAAATCATTTAAATTACGTTAACACTATTTCTACCGAGGTACCAACAGACACCTGTCGAATTTTCGACTTAAAACTAACTGACCTTCGACTTTACCAATATTATAACATTAACTACAGAAAATGTCAAAAATCGGGGAAAAATTGTTAAACCAAGAAAAGAATTGTAAGTTAAAATTTCAGGAAGTATCTTTTGACACCTTCGGTAGAAATAGTGTTAATCATTAAGATCAGCAGAAATAAAGAACTGAACTGACCTTCAAGTTTACCAATATTATAACATTAACTACAGAAAATGTCAAAAATCGAGGAAAAATTATTAAACCAAGAAAAGAATTGTAAGTTAAAATTTCAGAAAGTATCTTTTGACACCTTCGGTAGGAATAGTGTTAATCATTAAGATCATTAATGCCACTATCGTAATTATATAACAGAACACCGACCAGCAGAAATAAAGAAGATCACGGTTCGAACGGACCTGCACGCGAGTGCAACATTTTTTCGCCGACGCCAGTAATTCAGGTAGGAATCGAGCGCAACTTTCAACGCGTCTAATTGCAAGGATTGAAGCGCGGTTACAGAACCGCGAGAGAGTGAAATGAGCAATCCGAGAGAGATAAATCAAAAGGCCGCTCGCTCGTCCGCTCGAGTTTCCCTTTCCCCCAGCCGGAAGGGAACTCTCGTATTTACATCCCGAAAAGGTTTTTAATTGTTCCCCGGGCGGGGGGCGGGGATGAACTGCGGGCAGATTTATTCGGGACGAGCCGCCGGACGAGCCAGCGGAGCCGAACACGCACCGCGGAACGCCCGTTGAAAGTTTGCCGCGGAAAACTGGGACCCCGGTCCGCTGCGTTCGAGCGCGAGAGTCAAGAGTTTTCCGAGGGGGAAATCTCTGGTTCAAAGTCCGGAGGATTTTCTTTTCGTTCGAGCGTCGTTTCGCCGTACTTTTGTTCTCGTCGGGGTTACTTTGTTCGTATGTTTCATTCAATTTGTGGGATGAAGCTGTTGCTGTAAGTTAACTTGGGGAACTTAGAGTTGCTTTATCCTTTTGTTTTTGATTTGTGAGGTGAAGCTGTTGTTATTAGTTAACTTGGGGAATTTAGAGTTGCTTTATTCTTTTGTTTTTGATTCGTGGGATGAAGCTCTTGCTATAAGTTAATTTGGGAGACTTAACTAGAGTTGCCTTATTCTTTTGTTTCCTTTGATTACTGAGATGAAGCTTTTGCTATAAGTTAACTTGGGAAACTTAGTTAGAGTTGCCTTATTCTTTTGTTTCCTTTGATTACTGAGATGAAGCTTTTGCTATAAGTTAACTTGGGAAACTTAGTTAGAGTTGCTTTATTCTTTTATTTTTGATTCGTGAGATGAAGCTGTTGCTATAAGTTAATCTAGGGAACTTAGTTAGAGTTGTTTTATTCTTCCGTTTCCTTTGATACATGAGATGAAGCTGTTGCTACAAGTTAATTTGGGAAACTTCCTTAGAATTGTTTTATTTTCCTATTGTTTTGTGTTTTCTTTGATTCGTAAGACGAAGCTTTTAGCATAACAAGTTAAATACCATTCTCGCCTTTACAAACCACGTTTTTCAATCGAATCTATCGAATAAGTCCAATTCACGTCGATGAGAAACCTTATAGCTATAGTCTCTTCGGTGGCGGTCGCCTAAATGTTAACACACGACGATACAGAGAGTGATGATTCCAATTGCACAATCGAGTGTCAGAATTGGACAAGAGGAGAATAGAAATTTCGTAGATTCGGTACAGTTATTTCGACACGGAATTAAAATGGCGAGGCGAGCGAGAGAGCGAGCGAGCCTGAGAGCACGAGAAGGCACGGTGGCCTCTCTCTCCCTCTCCCGACAGCCAGGCACGCGCTTATTTCCGCGGATCGTACGGTCTCGCGCGCAATCCGCTCGCAACGGCCACGAATCCGCGATTGTCCAGCCGGGTTACGTAAAACTAGACGCGTTTATTGCACGGCAAACTTTTGCTAATTAGCGCGGGAGAAACCGGCGGCCAGCCAGCCGAGATAGCCGGTTACTCGCGCGCTCGCGCTCGCGCGAACGCGGATACTAGAACGTGTTTCTTCAAGGATTTCTTTCGAACTTTTCTTCTGGGATTCGGGGATTTGCATTGTTTCGCCGGAGAATGTTACGCTGTTGTCTGTCGATCCTGTTCCTGTAATGTTATCGTTTGTCGCGTGACTATTTCGACGAATTGCTTGGCGTGATACATTTCAATGAAGGCGGCTAATTAAAATGGTTAGACGGGGTGAAGATAATTAGAGGATTGAATACTGTAACATTATATTAGGGGTTGAAGTTCTGAAATATTCATCCTATCTCTTAATGATTACTTTAATCTTAATTTCGAATTTAATTCGAAGAGTAAATACTTAGAAACGTCAACCCCACAATCCTCAAGGGTTGAAATTTCCAAATTCTTTTATCTCTGAATTACTTAATTTCCATAGATTTTCAATCTATTAATTACTTAAAAGTTCCTTAATATGTTCCAACACCAGATCCGTAAAAGCCACCACCGAAAGTAAAAATATCCGATGAGTCTTCATGCACGAATCGATTGTTCCAACCCTAATTTGCAAACGCTTCGAAATCGAAGCACCATACGAGCAATCCCATATTTTCCCAGAACGACGAGGAATGCGAGAATAAATCGCCGAGCGGCGCAATCTTTTCGGGAAACGGGAATCGCCGCGCAACCTCGGATCCACGGATTTCTATCGTGCATGTGCACGCGTGTGCGCCGGCACATGCACGTGAGAGAGGCACGCAGGGTGGCTCATCGGAGAGGAACCAGGAAAGTCTCGAAGGACGAGGAAGCAGCCGGGACGGTTGTTTATAATTCGAATAAGCCGAGTCGGTGAAGGCGCGTTACGCCGCCGATCGACGCGATAAGAGAAAATGATGAGCTCCGAAAACGGCGGCGAGAGGGGGGCGGAGAGAGAGATAGGGAGAGGCTCTCGGTGGAAATTTCAGCGAGCCAGTTCCGCCTTGTTTCTCCTAAAACCAAGAGAAAGAACCTTCCCGCACTAGCGAACCCACGTTTCGCTCTTCTTTCTCCTCGGACTCAACATCCGCGGCGTTCGCACCGACTCGGATTAATTACGCTCGACGAAATTCGGCTCCACCCGTCACTTCGATCGTTTTATGCGTCCGAACACGGGCGCGTGGAACGTGAAGTGGCGAGATGTTTATAAGACGCTTGTAAAGTGGGAAAAGCTTTCGCTTCTATTGATGATTTAACCCTTTGAGATCGAAAGTTTCTCGCTAGAAATATTCTAGCTCTAGTTTCTTCGCGTTGCTTGAGAATTTCGAGGGTTTTGTTATAGTAAGATTTATTTCTTTAGAATAAAAGCTAGTGGTATTTGAAATAATGATTAACATTTGAATATCACAGAAATTGAGATAATTAATGTTTTGGCTTCTGAAATGATTATACGCATTCGGAAGATATTCAATACTTTCTGATGGCACTTGGATGATACTTTGAAACATCATACAATGCATTATACATGACTATCATTTGATAAAGTACTTTCCGAGTGCGAAGGGTTAAAACAGAAATTCCCAAGGAAGAAATTGGTTTACCAATTTCTCTTTTAATTGCTTCCGAGAGAGTCTGATATTGCAGATAATTTTGTCTATTGATTAACTATCGACGTGAACAATGGCAAATCGCATCGAAGTATGCGATGGAAATTTGGTAAGAATATTGTTGAATTTTGATTACTTCGTATCGAAAGATTTCTTAGAGCACCATCTGTACCTTTTCAATGATTGTAAAAGAAGAAATCAGGAATGGATCATTCTGATCTATCTGGTAGTTCTTGTGTTAAACTGTGTCGGAATTGTTGCCGATGCGTTCGCCGCAATTCCACGGAGATCCGCGCAGCCGCGAGTTGGTCAGCGCAGCCTCTCTCTTCCTGCATCGTCGACGTTCGACGCGTTGCCACGGACTCTCGCTCGCCTCTCCTCACCTTCCGTTCACTGACCATTTCCGCTCGACTAATTTTACTGGGAGGCCTCGATCCGCGGATCGGCCAGACGCCCCCGATTTAAACCCTCGATCTCCGACGATTTCGAAAAGCCGAAACTTTCCAAATGGATTCGCATTCTTTTTTGTTTAACGCGAAACGCCTCCACACGTTCGCACCTCTAATGATTTTATGCATTTTCCGTGCGTAACTGATTATGCATCAGCTTGAGCAACGAAAATTCTATTATTTCGTTATCCTAGCGATTCCATTATTTTATTGTTTTCGCAACACTATTATTTTACTATCTCCGCGATTGTACTGTCTCATTACCCTCGCAATCGTGTTACTTTATCATCCTCTCGCTTGCAATAATATTATTTTACTGTATTCGTCGTTGTACACGGTATTTAATTAGTTTTGCATTGCATTACTATCTTCGCTATTCCGTTGTCTGATTATCTTCGCATTCTCAATCGCGTGATTCTGATTTGTAATTGAACAGAATTACGAAAGTCACGATGATTTTAATATTTATCCTGCTGAATACGGCGGATTCAATTGATTTTCATACCAGTCTAATTTCAATGATTCCACGGTTTTGTTTTATACACTTTATCATTGGATTATCGAAATAATCGAGAGCGTTAGTTAGGCCAATAATCAGTTAAATCGACTTTTTGACATTCCTCTATAAAAACTCATCATCTATTGGCACTTTTGATTTCTAATTGAGTTTGCATATTGCTAAACTAATTTCTTTAATCGTTTCTCAGAGAAACATCTATTTTTTTAATAATGACAAAAAGAGGAAATCAGGGATGGATAATTTTAGCGTTGACTAACCATCCGATTCAGTTCTCCAGTTGCATCCACGCGCGTCCGGGTCTCGTGGACGAGTGAAAATTTCATTTCGAAATGATCGAAAGTGTCGGGCGAGGTTCCGCGCGCCGCCCGCTCGTTCGGGGATCATTCTTTGGAAATAATTGGCGGCGATCGTCTGTTCTGATTGCGAACGATCGCCGCTCGTTATTAATCCCTGGCGACATTGGTCGGAATTCTATTTCAGACTAAGCACAACGATATTTCATAATCGAGACTGCAGACAGTTATTCATTTCCATAATTCATTAATAGATTCATTTATGAAAGCCGCTGTTAAATAACAATCTCTCGAACCTTCTTAAACGTCTGATAGATTCCAATATTCATCATGACACTTCGTTATTAGCACTACATTCACGCAACTCATCAATCTCATGAAAATTGAATATTTTAAACATTTCGTAACGATTTCAGTCGATTTTCATCGATGCAATTACACGAGTTCACATTATTTTGAAGAAACACTAATTTCCGCGACAGACATGGAATAAAGTATAAAACGAACATCCGTAAATCTAGCGTCAATTAATACCGTTCAATGAAAATAACACAAAACACAAAGAATTTCGAAGATCTGGGCACCCTGTAAATTGGCCGTGCAAGAAGTGAAAGAAATCATTTAATTAGGAGAAACGATTAAGAAAGAAACCCAATTCACAAAAAAACGTGCCAGGCAAATGAAACTTTTTATCGCGACGAATTCCGAAGATTCCGATACCGCGTGGATCGGGATCGTTGAACATCTTGCGGCTCGCGCGACGCGACGAGCCAGACAGCGAGAGGTATGAATGTAATTAATCGTTCTCCACCCTTCTGACCTTAATTAACCGTACAATTAAGAACCGTGAAATGAATTTCGCAACAGCCGCCGCGTTATCGCGTGAAGGAAACGATGGTTACGCGGCCCGATCGGGGATCTGGTTTCGTTTCCTCGATCGGAGAGAGTGATCCACGGGTGGTATCAACGCTATCACCGGTCAGACAAATAAATAATCCACCGGCGATTAATAATTCATCGTGGAAGGGGCAGGGAAGAAAGGCGCGTGGAACGCGTGCGCGCCGGATACCGGAATCGCTGCCGATCGAACCGAGATCGGCCGACGAGATCTCCTTTTAATTTAATTTTTCAATTTTCTCGTTCGCCTCCTTTCTTTCGGCGCGACTTCCGGTGTCTTTGTGCGATTAATACGAACGTATTTCTCACGCCACGGGAGAATGGGGATAAATAAAAACAATGGGAAACGTTCGATCCGAAATCGGTCAACGAGGTTACTTTTTAATTGAATTTAAGTCGATTGTCGAGAAATAAATTGGAACGGATATAGAATGATCTATTCGACAGTGTGTAGTTTATAATAATTGAAACGATAAAGATGCTTCTCGGTGCTTCGAATCTCAGTTTAACTTGGAAAATCAGCTTCTTCGATCATTTCTTAAAGTATCCGTACCTTTATAATTAATTGTAACAGAAGAAATTAGTAATTAATCATTTTGATGCACCTGGTATTTCTAGTGTTAAATGAAACGTATGGAAAAATGGGGAATCAGGATTAGAGATCGACGATCCAGTTTTTCCTTCGATTTCCTGTATACTCGCTCGGTCCAATAAATGTGAACGCAAGTAGTTTAGCTTCGGAACTAATTACATAAAATAAAGAGAGAATGGGAAGAAAAGGAAGACACCGCTGTGTTCGGTTTAATATCGATCCTCGTAATCTCCAGTCCCCCCCTTTCGATTTGCACTTTCACCGATTTCATCTTGAGCTTCGCTCCGCCCGCTGGATCTGATCGTAACACGCCGGATGAACCCTGGAAGCCGGAATCCGAGAGACGAGAGCTTCCTCGTGGAATTATTTCGAGTTACGTTTCATGAATTTCGGTAGACGAGCCATATAATTCGACCGGGAGAAACTTCAGCGCGCCGTTGCGTTGATCAGCGATTCCGGTGATACGGAAGTCGACTTTGTTCAAGATGTAACGCGAAATTAACGCCACGATATCGAAGCATGAAAGTTACAATGTATTCCGTTTGTAGAATTCCAAGGAACACGTTCAGTTCGATGAACGTCTAATGTACTTGACACGTTGAATGCCATGGGGGTCACCGGTGACCCCCGAGCAAATCGAAGTACTATGATTCACTCGATTGAACCATGATTATTCACAAACATTTCTATATTATGAATAATGCTATCCATTGCAGTGACATTCAGTTCGATGAACGTGCAATGATAATCCAATTCAGTCTCAAATGATTTAATATTCTCTAAAAAATGATTAAATAAACCAATTTAGCAACACTTAAACTGAATTGTAAATCAAAGTCTCAATACATGCACTCTTCGAGTTTCTATAAAATTTCAAAAATTGAACGGTTTTAGTGTTAACAAATTATTAAAAAGATAAACGTTCCTCTAGAAAATGATTAAAGAAATCAATTTAGCAACACTTAAACTGAATTATAAATCAATCAAAGTCTCAATACATGTACTCTTCAAGTTTCTATAAAATTTCAAAAATTGAACTGTTATATTGTTAACAAAATTGCTTTCATCATCGATTTCAGTGACCATCGACGTAAAAACTGCCTCCAACAGTTCAAAATGAAACGCCCGAGCTGCGAGTCGAGATTAGATCCGTCGATCCTCCGCGACAGTTATTTTTCCGTCTCGAGACAACGGGAGGAAACAAATGGGAGCAGAATATGTCAGTTGAAAACAATGTTCGCCGCGGCGACGGGCAGTTTGTTGACTCGTTTCGAAATAGTGCACGGGACGGAACTAGGGCTATTAAACGGGTCTTGCTACGCCCAGGCCCGTAAATCCCATAAAGCTACAGCCCGCTGAACGTTATGGCCCCATCGCGCGCCATTCCCTTTTCGTCCGCGGCTCGCTACCAGTTCCACTGCTCCTCTTTCCCTCGTATCCCTCTTTTCACTCATTTCTTTGTCTCCGTAACGGAGAGACATGGGACTCCGTTGATGACACCACGGAAATGGCCTGATCCCTAAACAGATAAATACCAGCGCCGGTATCCGCGCTTACGTGACTTCTCCGGGGACCGGCGCAGGCCCGACTTTATTCAGAACGCGACTTAAGCCTCGCCGCTCCGTGGATTTTCGATTTTCTCCTGTTCCTCGAGGTAAATCTCCTCGCTGGATTCGAATACGTTGATTTCAGCAGCGGCGCTGGTGGCCGGGGATCGCCGTGTATTTAGGTATTCGAAACCTGGCTCGAGACTTTCTCGTTCGTCGAATCTCACGATTCGAGCGGATCGTCGATGATTCGCTTGGTGAAGGAATTTTTCTGACTTTGGGGTTTAGAGATGTTTTGAACTCTTAGCACTCCAGATGGTTTTGTAATCTATTAGCAAGCAATTTTTATAGTATCCCTAGCGAAAATGAAGAATGATGTAACGTTTCTTAGATCCTTTATTTTCCTTCTTAGTGCAACATTTGGATATGGGAAAGATCTAATGATTGTAGGGTTGATTCTTTAAGGTTCGTTAAAATATCTAATATTTCTGGTGCGATATTGAAGTCTACGGAGTTCAAAGGGTTAAGATTGCAGGTTCTCTAGGAACTAATCACCGAGTGATTCGGTTTCTTGAATTTTGTGTTGTTGTTCGATGTATTGGTAATTGCTCCTTATTTCCCTTATCATTCAATTTTTTGGATAGAATATATTTCCTAGATTTTATATATTCTAAGTCGAGGATTATTTTGATCTTTCAATAGCAACGGTTACAATTACGAATAGTTCTAAAGTTCTCGATTAAATGAGCATTGTTAACACTAGAACTACCGAGCATCTACTACAATTAATATGCAATTCCCCTAAAAATTGTAAAAATGGTTTATTTTCAGTTTCTTCAGACATTCATTATAACACTGAAATGAAACTATTTTCAAAATCATTTCGAATATTCAATGCTTCAAAGATATCAATCGCTAAACAAAAAAATCGAAACCATTCATTTTGACTGCTACTGTAGTTCTAGTGTTAAAAGACCGTAACGCGAAGCCTGTTGACAGCCGGTAGCAACCCGGCAACGAGCGAAGATTCCGAAAACGGACACCGGAGTCGAGCGACGAGGACGTCGTCAACGGAGAGACAGAGAGCGAGGCGCGAAAGGGAAAAGGAATTGATAAGTGGCGAAATGTAAGTAACGGGGATCGGATACGGGCGCAGACTCAACACGGCTGGGTAACTTCAGCACGTGGCAACGAGACACTGGTGGCGCATCGGAGATGATTGCCGTTGTTCAGCGATAACGCGGCTCCAACGAGATAAAACGAGACGCGACACGAAGGAATATCACCGGCCGAGCCGTCCCATCTCGCGATTGTTCGCGCGTTATCGCGCCGATCTCTCGCCGACTGCTGCAGGATAACTCCGGGCGAACGCTGATCTCACCGCGGGGACCGTAAAACCGCGATATCACAGCGGGAAACGAGGGAAAACGGGGAAATAATGCTTCCGCGTCTCGTTTCCAGTACGACGTTTTTATTTTTCTATTGTGAACTTCGCCGATTCCCCTCGATCGAGCTGAACACTTCCGCGAAGCTGATACGTGCGAATGAAGGGAAGCAACCCTTTACAGTCGGGATGAGATTCTCATTAGAAGTTTGATTTGATAGAGTAAAATTAGGAAGTTTGAAGCTTAAAATGGAATTTTAGTGTATCGACTGTCCTCTGATTCGTTCGAGTTTTCTGTTCGTTACTTGAAGAGAACAGTAGAATTTCATTAGAAAATAATAAACATTCCTTATGAAAAATATTGTCCAACTGTAGTAATAGGAATTTTGTGGAAGATTTCCTTATTGACGGTTTTTTCGGAATTTTCGGAAATATTCTTATGCATACTTAGTATTTTCCGATAATATCGAGTAGATGCTATAATTTCAACTTTCTTCGAATATTAAAGTCTTCCAGGATTTACCAGCACTAGTAGAAGACCGCGAGAGATCCAGCGTTTACTTTTACTTCCATTTGATACGTACAAGCATTCACTTTTTTATGCATACGACCCAACGAGTGCGGTGGTATTCGATTGCGTCGGTTTCCCGATTCCACGGGTCAACATTCGTGTTAGACAGTTTATAAATTCTCTCGAGAGCATTATGAATCTCTGGAATCTTGAATTCTTCTCTCTTCATTATCCCACATATCCTCAGATGAATATCTCGCATAACATATGCATCTCATTCTGCAACCGCGTGCAACTTCCTTTTAACGCGGAAGTGGAATTCGTCGGTGTTTCCTTTTTTTTACTTTGTAGCTGGGTTTCGAGTGATGGACGACTGACCGTGCGACTGATGGTTCGAGCGAAATATTTCCAACATGTTTATGATGCATTGTAGAACCACGTGACACGAGACGCGCGAGGCGATCCGGGCGTATCGCGAATCGAGTGCCACGTGGAATCCCTGTAACGTTACACCCTTTCGTTATCTGTATACGCTACTCGTGCTTCATCCCCGTGACATCCTGTGTGTTGTTACATTCGTAAGAAGCATGTGTTGACAGCGAAACATCCGCGGTGGAAACAAACAATCCGGAATCGATGTAAACTTTACTTCCGTCGAAATTCTCGAGAAGTTTGAATTATTTGAAGAAAATGGGAAGATTGTCGGAAATTAATAGTGAATTTGGAATTAGTCAAACCTCAATTAGCTCTCAATAATGAAACAGTTCATTCCAATTTCAAAAGAAGCAACATCCAAACTCATTAAAGACAATCCCGAATCAATTTAAACTTCGAGAAGTTCGAAATATTTCAAGAAAATTGGAAGACTGTCAGAAACTAATTAAATTTGATAAATTAGTCGAACCTCCATTAGCTCTCAATATCAACAAAACATTACTCCATCCCACTTTCAAAAGAAGCAACATTCAACCTCATTAAAACCAATTAAAATCACGTACTTCACAAAATAAAGGAAACCCTCACAATTCACTTCCTAAATTTAAATAACATAAAAGTTCCAATTGTCCGAAAATTTCGTCTCCAAGAAGAATGCTAAAGATTCCAAAATTCTCGATCTCTCCACTGGAAATTCCTGTCTGTAGAAAATAGAAGACAGAAGAAAATCGGGCAGAGAGTTTCCTAACGATTCGTAAAAGGCGAAACGGTACCTAGCGGCTACATAACGGAACGGTTTCGAGGAATGGCGGCTCGAGAAGACCAGGAGGAACGGGAGACGGAACAGCGAGGGAGGAAAAGCCGATTCAGAATCACGAAGGCGCGTCGTTAATGCAGATTGGCCGATTGTGGGTACCGATGAATCACGTGCTTTCCGGAGTGCGTGTCCGCAAGCGTACTGAGCTGCGCGTTGACAGAAGAGAATCCCCTTCCCCCCGTGACTCATTGTCCCAGCGAGTCCTCTTCCTTCGCGAGTACTTGCGCAGGCATTGTCGAAACCTAGACCCGCTAAAATGGTCATCGTTTTTCAGCCTGCTGACCCCTCGGACTGTTGTTATTGCTCGGATGATTTTCGCTCGCTCGAAACGCTGGATACAAAATATGCTTTAATACTTGGTATTTAATTGCGATATGTAATGCATAATGTCGAGTACTGAATTTTATAACTGAATTTTAGAATTTTATAAGATTCTTGATCATTCGTAGCATAGTTGTTAATTCGATGACATTAGAATTCTAGAAGAAACCTTAACACTAGAACTACCGTGCCAAAATGACTGGTTTTGATTTGTTTCTTTCGCAATTATTGATATCTTAAAGGTATTGAATATTCAAGATTATCTTGAAAATCAATAGTTTTAATTGACTACTGCAATGAACGTCTGAAGAAACTGAAAATAATCTATTGTTCGGATGATTTATTAGCACTAGAACTACCGTGCCAGTCGAAATGACTGGTTTTGATTTTTTGTTTAGCAATTGATATCTTAAAGGCATATAATGGAATATTCAAAAAGGAAAGGCATATAAAGGAATATTCAAAATTATCTTGAAAATCAATAGTTTTACTTTACTATTGCAATGAATATCCGAAGAAACTGAAAATAATCTATGGTTACAATTTTTATGGCGATTATATATTAATCGTATTAAATACACGGTAGTTCTAGTGTCAACGCTTTGCACTACGAATTTCTTTCGCATTTCTTTCGCATCGACTGAACCGCTTTAGTTTCCGAGCGACTCGCACGCTAAAACATGAAAAAACTATCCGCGGCGCATCGATAGCCCTGAAACGTGTCAAGGATCGCGAGCGGGAGGATTCGTCGCGGCGTTTCGATGGTCATCGGAATTATTTCTGTATCAGGACACCGGGAATCGATCGTCCGCGGCGTGTATGCACAGCGTTCGAGGAAACGTCCAAGGAGATTGTCGATCCGATATCGCGCACGCGGCAATCAGTCGCCTCCGCGCGTTTGTGGACGATAAACAAGAGACGGAGTCGAGTATAAACAGAAAACTACTTATTTTTCCGTTCCTCTTTTTTTTCTCCGTTCGCCTCTTCATCCGTGACTTCAGATAAACGCCGGCGATAAGGGCTTACGGAGAAGCGAGACTCGCATGAGCGTACACACGCGGGATAAAAGTTTCGCACGTGCGCCGATATTGCGGCGAACTCTCGGCAGCGCCGAGGAAAATTCTATAACGCGACTCTTCCCGTGAAATTTCAATATTCCACAATAAAAAGTCGATTTTCACCTTCAACATTTCTACGTCAAAATTCAAACATCGACTGTTCGATCGCGAAACAGTTTCTCTAAATTTTGTGTCTGAATCTCAGACAAGACAATTCGACAGCATTAACGCTAACAACCGAGTATATACCTTATACGACTAACATCTATTCACTTCTGTGAAATAATTCATTCCCGAAACAATTGTTTCAGCAACATCGGATTGGAATTATTTATTGCAGTCGAGCGTCGATAGATGCAAAAAGGTTGAAAGTATTTACTCACCCATCTTGACGTCTTCCAGAATCCGTTCGATGCTCCTAGATGTTGAACACGGCCGCGATCGTCCGCTTTCTATCGATCAAACCTATCGATCAATTGCGGCGAGGCGCAATCGATTCGTGGTCTGGAGGGGTGGCCGCCTCGCGTGTTTCACCGTTACGTCGCGCTCGCGAGTCAGGAGAGTCGTCGAACATTCCTGGACCGTGTCCAGAAGCGATCTGAATTCCGAGGACGGAAATTCCAACTCCTATCATCCGCGGATCAAGGTGAGCTGATACGTATGCGAGGAGAACACGACCGTGCGTCCCCACCAGAAATTCTTGCGGCATGGGATCGAAGGAACCACCCTTTCGTGCTGCTCCAGTTAACCGGGCGGGCATGGGGTGGCCACGGGCCGGGGACCAACCCCTTCGAACTCGCCAACGGATCTTGAGACTGGTTTCCTGCAAGGATTTTTCGACGAACTTATTTTTAACTCTTCGTTATGCGACGATTAGCTGAACGCCGCACGATTTCAGAGGAAAATACGACGAATGAGAGAAATGTAATATTTAATCATTTGATCGAATTGCATTATTAACCATTATACATTATTTAAATTAGATTCCCGTTCAAGATGTTTTAATAACTGAACACTGTATTATATGTTCGCAGGTATATTTTTGTTTTCAGATTCAGATGTGTACAGATTCTACGAAATTATTAATGCTAGAACTACCGAGCATTTAATACGATTGATATGTTATCTCTATAAAAATTGTAACATTAGATTATTTTCAGTTTCTTTGGATATTCATCATAGTACTCAAGTGAAATTATATTTTCCAAAATCATTTCAAATATTCAATGCTCTTAAGGTATTAATAACTACGAAACAAACAAATCGAAACCAGTCATTTTGACTGGTACGGTAGTTCTAGTGTTAACGGAACTAATTCGGTAATAGCAAAATTGAAATGCAACTGATTGAAATCTCAATAAACGCACGCTTATGGTTTTTATAAAGAAAATTGTGGTCAGTTTGAGTGATCGGTAGTTCTAGTGTTAAACTTGTTGATGACTTGCGACGAAGATTTCTTAGTTGATTCAGTAAATATCGATATTACTGTCACTGTTATCAATTCTTTACCCTTGAAATTCCTGGTTTGATTTAATGAAACACTTTGTTTATATTCTAGTTGAGAGAATGAACTACTAGAGCTTAATATCTGGAGCACTTCAAAGAATAATGATACCCGCGAGCCTCTTCGAATATCATGCATTCGATCCGTTCGGGATCGATACAATTACTCCATTAATATTAATATTGATATTATTAATAGCGACGCGACATCATGCGACTGAATTTCATCCACGGAACCGATTCGCAATGACCGATTTCAACGAGAGCGACGAATCTTCATCGGAAACCGAGTTCAAAGACAGATTAGCTTCTGTTTCGTAACAGGAGAATCAAAATTACTCGGATATCGGTAACAAACAACGAGAAGGAATCGTTAAATCTCTCTGTCGCGAACGAGGAAGAAAAAGTGAGGAATACCATTTGCGATTCAACGAGCGTGGATTGGATTTTCGTTTCGATTCGATTCGCGTAGGTGTAGCGTATAATCCGAGCTCGAATTATTCAGACTGTCCGAAAATCCGTGGCTGGCGGAAGTTTCAGAATCGAATCGAAACGAAACGAAAAGTCCAATACTTTCTCCCGGCATTCCGTTCTGGTTCGAGCGCGGTCTATTTACACATAGCGATAGTATTTCTAAGAATAGTGCACGCACGCCGCTGGAAGAGCGGGAAACGCATTATCGCGCGAGTACCAAGGCGATTCTGCTTTTCACGTAATTACGCGGACGGAAAATGCGGGAAACGAGCGAGCCTCGGCTGTTCCTCGGTATGGCTATCGCTCGTTTCCATTCGATCTATACGATGGAACCTTTCTCTTGCGAGTTACTTCGAGATCTCGTATCTTTCATCTCGTCTCGTGGGCAACGGTAGCTTCAATCCGAAAAATCACGTCGGTCTTCGTATATTTTTGTAAGGAAATCATCCTGTTTTTCGTTGTACTTTCTAGAACGTAGATAAATGTTGTAGAATGTAAATAGACAGATGTACAAGGTAATAAACGAGTCTCTGGAATTAGCAATGGTAAAAGATATTGCGTAATCGAAACAGTCGCGCGATCGAAACGATTTTGAATAAGACGGAGTTCTCTTTGGATTTTCAGGTTTCCCAACTTGCGGATCTTCAAACTATCGAATCTTCAGACTTTCGGATACTCAGACATTAAAGTTTTCCTGTTTTCGAGTCTTCGAATCGTCAAACTTTCAGATTCTCCGATTTTCAAATCTTCGAAACCGCAAACTTCTAAATTCTTTGTTTCTGGAACTCCCAAGCTTGCGAATTTTCCAATTTCCAAGCTCTCCAGCTCTCTAATTATCAAATCCCGCGAAGACTACGTGAACAATCGTAAAATAAACAAACGGAATTGCAGAAGAAGCCTCAACGAAACATTACACAACACTATCGATCGAAAACAAGCGCCGAAAACCGAGAAACTCGGCTACGATCGAAACGATTCCAGCGAAATCGAATTCTAAAGCTCAAACCCGATTTCCAGCTATCGCTCGAAAGCGAAGAAAAGAAAGAAATAACAATAATGCGAGCTCTACATTCGGGTGACCCGAAAGCACGAGGATCGGAGCGATCTTCGAGCGATGATTTAAAAACGAGCACGCGTTTTGCATACGTGGGAGCGTATGTACCTGTCGCGTTTCCGCGCGATCGTTACGCAAGCGAATGGTCGGACGCGACTTATCGTCGCGATGATAAAAACAACGACGCGGCGAGGAGAACCGACGATTCGCTCGAGGAAAATCGTTTCGGCCGTTCGGATCGGCCGGGAAGAGGGAACGCGACTCCTTTTCGCCTTTTTCCACGTGCGCGCAACGATTGCCAATCGTCTGAAAGTCAGTCGGTCTACTTTCCGCGTCGTAAATCATTCCGCGGGACGCTTTATCCGAGCCGCGAAACATTTTCGTTTTCGACCGCGGGAAAACGAAAGCGATGCGCCACGATCCGGAATTTTATATTCACCGGTACTCCATTATTTTCAGCGATTCCCTTTTCTCGAGTGTTTTAACGCTAGAACCGAGCATTTATTAGAATTGACACGTAATACTTATAAAGATTGTGACTGTATGCTTTCCTTCGGTTTTTTTTTAGATATTCGTTGTAGTAATTAAGTGAAACTTATTTATTTTGAACGTCATTTCGGACATTGAGTACTTTGGAAATATGAATAATTGCAAATTAAGTGTAACCAGACGTATACTTAGCAAAAATACCAATGCTACATAAATAAAATAAGAATTAGACATGTGGGAATTGAAATTTGTATAGGTTTCGAATAGATGAAATTTGTATAGGATCTCAGAATGAATGAGACAATAAACATTCTTACATTTGTAACTTGTTCACACTTTTCAAATTTCCCTTTAAACGAAGAACGAAATAAATATTAGAATACGCTTTACTTTATTGTTACAGCTCTAGCTTCGATCCGATGAAAATATGGAACGCATAAGATATTCTTCGACGAACCTTTGCATTGTTGCAGATCTTACGCGGTCAAAGGAACTTTTGAAGATCGAAAGCAGAAGTAGAAAGGGTTTCCGATAAATTACGCTCGGAGCGGGGACGTTCTTTGAATTTTAAAATCGAGGGGAATTGAATGAGACGTTTTCTAAAGCGCAAGAACAAAACGGGTACAGAAGTGGCACGTTTAGGAGCAGAATTTCTAAACGTTTGTTGACTGTTCCCGGTGTGTCGTTCCATTGAACCAGCTGCAAAAATAGAACGAGTCTCGTTCAAATTGATTACCGTTTCTGGAGGAACAAAGGTGCGCGTCACGATGAGACAGATTTCTCAAGCAGAGACGCGTTACGTAGAGCGCCGTGTCGTGGGTCAATCTGTGGCAATCCGATTTTCAATTTAAATTTCTGCCCGGCGTATATAATAATGACCATATTGCGGCACGATCGTAAACAGTACGTCTCGCTTTTAATTGCACGCGGTTTCATGCGAAGTATCGTGTTCCTTTTCTTTCGAAAAATTGTCTTTCAACAAATATTTTTCTCAGAAAGTATCTTACAAATATCATCTTCTGTCGGATACTTATTTTTCGAAAATATTCTGCCAAATTGTCTTTGAAAAATATTCCTTTATTGAAAGATTGTCTTTCAAGGTATATTCTTTGTTTTGTAAGATCATACCTTCTACCTTCTTTTGTCTTTTAATTGTTCGGCCATTAAATATTACGAAATTTTTGGTATACGGGGAGGAAAAAGGGGGTTGAAGAATCTGCAGGGGAGAGGAAGTGCGGGCTCGAGAGGCTGGACCACTTTCTAGAGTAGGGAGATCCATATCTGGATTGGTCGTGGATCACGGGCCAATGAGAACGAGGAGATCACGCTTGCGCAGCATCCGAGCATACTTCTCGTCTCCCAACACGTCCACGAACTAGATGCACGCCTGTACAATCGCACTGAGTGATTAATCTCCACGAAATAATTGAACAGTAAAGATGAAGTGGAAAGTTTCACTTCGAAAACGTGCATTAAGGTTGAATATATTGAATCCGTTGTCTTTAAGAGAACAATTAAACAAACACTCGTAACAAATGTTCCCCTGAAATTCTTCCTCAAGAAAATATTCACTTGAAAGTTGTTCATAAAATAGATATATATTTCATATTATTTATAATCGATAAAAGTTTTAGTAACATCACTAATAAAACTTACTAATTAAACACGTCCAAAAAAGCAGAAACAACAATCTGCATTCATTTTCGAGGATTACATACACAGCAACCTACATACTCTAAACACTAAAATTAACCATCATCCCCTTCGATACACTGGAATAATCGGAACAACGATTTAAAATAGACCGAAATAATGCAACCCGTAAACGCTCTAATCTCCATTTTTCGCTTAAACGACTCATAAATCCCCGGAAGAGACACCCCGGTCGAACAATAAAAATCTCCGAGACCTCTCGAGGCGAGAAGAAAGGGGTTGCGCAGTGAAACGCTCACCCGGAAGGAAACCGGAACTCCAGACGCCGGTCATGAGGAAGATGACCGGGGATCAGCGGGGTCATATGTTCATTTACCTGCACGCTCCTTGGGGACTCGGCTCGCTACCTGTTCGATCCGGGACGCGTGGAAAACCTGATCGCCGGGGGATCGAGCGGCTTTCGGGGTCCGTCAGGTAGCCAGGTCAGAATCACAGTGGCAGGGGTGAAAGGCTGAGGGTCGAGCAGGTAGATAACCCTTCCGGGGATCCATTTAAATGCCCTTGTTTCGCGAGGAGCCGGCTGGCCTCAGAGGTTTCTCGATAAAACGACCGATCGCTTCTCTCGGATCGTATAATTTCATTGGCGGATTGCGAGGAACTCGACGGAAGGAGCTTCCGCATTGGCCTATCGAGCTGGAAACCGTTTTCCGAGGATCGACGACGATGGACAACGGACCGGGAACCGTTGACTGTTTGCACGAGCCCGGCGAATGATGCATCGAACGGTGGACGCTTTGTGCTGGGTGACAAGGGTTGATCGACGACCACTGGTTCCTCTCGCGAACGATTTCTCGCTAATTTCGATTTCTGGGGGAGCAGCGGATATTACCGGGGAATTAGGAAGCAAATGAATTGGGGATGAAATCGGAGAGGTTTGGATCGGGTATTGTTTGGGGTCTGGGGAAGGATGATTGTTTTGGTAATGGGGAACTTGTGTAATGAATTTGTGCAGTGATATTGAATTATTCGATGTATACAATGATTCTTTGAATTTGGAGAGGCAAGAGTCTGATATAGGTTTCTTTTGTTAAGGATATTCAATTTGGAATTAACATCGAAGGATATAATTGTGCTTTTAGATTCTGTTGCGAACTTCAGGCGCTCGGGTTCGTTCATTGCGTCGTTGAATAGATAAAATTTAGAGTATAGCAATGACGGGGAACGGTATTGAATATTTACGGAGCGGATAGTTTACCTTCGCTGTTTTCTTCTGGAATATAGACGGCAAATGAAGGAAACTAAAGATAACGGATGACAATGTAAAAGAGGGAACTCAAAAGTCCGACTTTTAAAGACGGTCATAAATTTCAAATGAGGCATTGGAATCTCGACTTTACATATTTTCCGGGAATTAGTATTTTTTCTGGATCGATGTTTCAACGGAACGCGAGCGAATCGAGAATTTTTTGGTACTACGTTTGGGAAAGATGTCGGGTACAAGTCGGACGAATTTTGTTGTTAACTCACCGTTTCAACCGCTGCGGTTCGAAACGTTTATTAACTATCGCGCTGTGTTTCTATTTGTTTTGTTTCTCTTATAATTTCTCGTTCGGCGGCGAGCGGTTTCGCTGTTGTCCCCGTCGCCTCCGAACGATATATTTTTTTCCCGAGCAGACTTTGCTGCCTCTAACGATTTTCCCAAGATTTTCAGCGACTAACGGTCTTTCCGAGCATACGTCTTGAATAATGTAAATATGACCGCATGTTGCTTCCGATAAGAGCCGATAAACTGACGTGGTTGGTTAAATTTCAAGGCTCAGCGAAGAACACGTGGAGTACGCGGAGGAAGAACTTGTTTCCGCTCGGCTATCATTACAGAGTCCAAACCGGTGAAACGCAGTTACTTCATTTTCACCCTGTAGTTCGTCCAACATCTCTATCGCAAAGAGATGTAGAATAAGATCAATCTCTCCTTTACAACATCTAAAATTCAACAAACTCAAAAACTAATTACTATCACTAAAACAATCCTTCCCCAGTAATCAAGTAAAACATGAACCCATGCAGCTACCCCAAAAGTGACCAAGAATGACCGTTACTCGGACAAAGCGTCAGGAAAAAAATCAACGAGACCATCAACCGAATACTCAGTCTTCCAACCCCAATTTAAACTGTCTCTTCGTTTGAAAAATAAAAGAATCATCCACCAATCGGCAGCCTCGAGGCCCCACCGCCGTGAAATCTAGAGCTACCGTTGCTCCACATAAAATGAATTCCAAGAGCCGCCGATGAGAACCACCCCAACGGTCAACGAGTCCAGTGGAAGCGTCGAAACGGTCGAACTACCCCCGAAAACGCGAGCAGTGGGGATGACCGTTGCTCCAGTTAGCGAAACAGATCGGACAAAAAGCGGGAAGAGAAAGAATAACGAAGGACGACGTTAATATCGGACGTAGGTAGCGTCCAGGTGGCATCCCTTAACGGTCAGCCGTGCTCGCTGTCTTTTCCCATCGTCCGAGGATACGGTATCGCGGCGGTCACCGGCCTCACCTGTGTCCCCAACGGATTTTTTCGACCTGATTTAAATGGGACCTATATCGCGGCCCCACGAGCATCGCGGAGGGTGTCTTCGGCCAGGTAAAAATGCCCCGAGCCCGGGATGACCGCGCTGAGAGGCAGAAATCGCCTTTTTCCAGGTAGCCAGAGTCCATGGGAATCTAGGTCGAGTGACCATCGCATAGGTCAGTCGATCTCTGGATTAGAATATCGGGACCCTCACGGGATCGCACCCTTTCGGGGCCTTCGAGGATGGTCAACGCGTCTTCTGCCTCTCTCTCGGGGTCCTCGCGTTTCATTCACGGAGGATGGACGGATGTCCTGCATCTTCACTGCTAACTTTTGGGGATGCCGACTCTTGGGACGGCTCGGTTAGATGATCTTGGGGATGGACCGTGGGGTGGACCATGGGAATTTCGAGATGTACGAGTGTGAGAAAAGGGTCACAGTATGATCCAAGTGCGAAGAGTTTTGTCGAAGTAAATAAACATTCTAGAATTCCTTGGCAGTGTTTGGATCAGCTGTACTTTCGTTCGTTTCTCAATCTTACAGTTTGTTTAACCCCTAATTTCACAGCAACCGATGTTATTCATTACCCACGGATCGAAGCAAACTATTTTGCTATTACCACTGTATTATCTTCAAATAAATTTTCCACTTGAAGTAGAACGGACAATTTTGTTGCATTCCTTCCAAACTGTCGATAGTAAAATGGTACATCTTAGTGGCGAAAGTAAATACGCCAAGGGGTTAATTGTTAGAGTTTCAACTGCTTGAAATTTGTCTTGGAAGTAAAGAAAACGTATCGTTTATTAGACTGTTGGTCAAAATAGAAGGCTCAAATCGAATTTATCTTCATCACTGAAGAGATAGAGAGATTTCCAACGAAAACAGCTTCTCAGATCTAGTTCCGTTTTATGGCGATTTCGATGGTGAGAACCATTTTGTTGTTGTATCCGTCGTTGATTGCCATTATCGTTCAGTGGACAATTTCTCAGCGAGAGCGAACGTGAAAAGCAGCGCGAAAGGGACGGCCGTGCGAGGAAATTTTCGAGCGCGACAACAGGTCGTCGTATCGCGTCCCGCGCATGAAGTATACCGGCGTCGCTCGGCTTGAGCTTCCAGAACAACTGATACATCGCGATTAACATAAATTTACAGACGGAACGTCCGGTGCGCGCCGGCGGGCCTGCGACTGGCTATCAGCGTGGTAACTGTCTGCTTTGCATACGCTTGATCCCAGGCCGTTATTTATTTTCCGTGGATGCGGCGCGCTCGTTAAACCGAGGAGAAAGGAAAGCCGCGCGATGCACCCCGTAAATTCGGAGCACAGGCCGCGACAATCGTGTCAGAAAATTCAATTATTAATGAACGAGACGAGCGGCTCCGAGCCTGCTTATCTTGCAGTTATTACCGGAATAATTAAGCTGACGGAGTTTGTCAGACTCGAATGTATGGTCTCACCGAATTGAATTATTAATAAACGGAAGGAACGATTCTGAATTTATTATCTCGCGGTTATTACTTCCATAATTAAGTTGATAGAATCTGTCAAACCGAAATTTATAGTCAAAGCTAAATTGTCAATAACCGAACAACACTGACTTCCTTCTAGAAGTCTCGTGGATCGTTCCCGCAGAATTCGCTTAGATTAATGATGACACAGTAAAAAGATAATGATCTACAAGAACACCGTTCATACAATATTGCGTAATGTGTATCAAGAAGCTGCTTCAAAACTCAACATTGAATTATCCGATTGAATTGTATCATTATTCATCTACCTAAACGTCACATTACGTATTATTTCTAATATAGAAATATTCTCCAATAATCATTTAATTGAATGAACCATAGTAATTCAATTCCATTGGAGTCACCGGTGACCATAGCAATCAACGTATTAATTTCAACAACGTTCACAATACGACGAGCTTCGCAGCTGAAATTCGTATTTCCTTAAAAATCTAGTCTCATCGTCGCTCTCGGAATCTTCCGAGTGATTCATCGTCGAGATCCGAGCGTCTCTCGTCAGAAACGAGTCGCTCCCGGTTTCGTAACAGACTGGCTTCGCTCCCCCGTCCGCCATCGCGATCTTTCCCTTCCTCCCGTGGCGCGGTACGGCGCGCGGCGCGGCGCGGCCCGAAACACTGTCATTTCTGACATGAGTTCGGCTCGGTTTTTCCCACAGCCGGGATTGTTCGCTGCGACCCGGCGACCCCGTTCGGTACGCGCGTCGGCAACATCATCGTTACATTCACGCAAATGAGCCGGCCGATGCTCGAGGCTAAACGACGGGACGCGCACCCGCCGCCCGCCGGTTTTCTCTCTCTTCCTCTGCCCTCCTCATGAATCCGCATGAATATGGATCCGATTCGCGCCGCGACCATGGCGAACGCCTTGTCGATCGCTTATTGATCCTTCGGGTCAGGGGGATGCTCTCTGCACGCGGATGGATTAGACACGATACACACTGTCGGCACGCAGAAAGCGTTTCCCTCGTGCTTTGCGTTCGCCGATCGATGCGGCGAGATCGACGGTGATCCCGGAAGATACCTGATCTCGTTTAGATTGTCGAACGTATTTTCAATCGGTTTTGATGTAGCGTGTTGGTAGAATATAATATAATTTTTAGTGTAATGTAACATAGACTACATTCTTGAAATTGTCATATTGTGGATATTGGACTAAGTGATCGGAATTCTGGGAAATATTGTTACTGATCTTGAATGTACTCATTACGGGTTAGCAGGGTTATGCAATTTCCTGATTTTACACATTTCCAATAGTTCTGTAAATGCTTTAAGAAATTGGGAAGAGATGCGCAGTCTAATTATAAGACAACTTGTAATATATTAGTATCGTAATTTTCATTGGCAATTTGAATATATCTGTTACGATTCAAATTCCTACGGGAAACATCATCGGGAAATGAATCGGAATACTGTGGATAAATCCAAATTGCCGATAAATTCGAAATTATTCTTCCAAAGGATTGAACGTTCGGAGAACCGAACAAGAAAGGAATGGAAAAGCGAAAAGCGAGACGCAAATTGTTCCACGGCAGTGATACGCTCGACTCAACGCCGGTCATTGGTTATATTTGGCATATCTAGAGTTCGAAACGCGTGACTCAGTCCCTCGTATCTGAGCGCGAAAACAATTCGTGTGCTCCGCTGGAAAAAACGGAGGAGGACTATCCATCAAACCGATAAAATTGCTCATTTATATTTCACGGAAGCACGGGGGTGGTTCGGAGCCTTCGTTACCTGATAGCGGAATTCTGTTTCGAATCGATGAATCGTTTATCCTTCGGTGCTTGTCAAATTAATACACCGTTTACAACGGAGGATTTGAGTTTCTGAAGTAAGCTCCAATTCCATGATTCTCGACCTTAACTTTACTAGCTGTAACGTTTCGTCAGTATCAACGATAATTTAATAATAAACATACCGAACAATTCAACGATTTTAACAATCGCAATAGACATTCAAATCGACGACTTAATATTAACACTAGAATTACCGTACCAGTCAAAATGACTGGTTTCGATTTGTTTGTTTCGTAGTTATTAATACAAAAGCATTGAATATTTGAAATGATTTTGGAAATAAATAGTTTCACTTGAGTACTATGATGAATATTTTTTTTTTATATTAAATTCTCGGTAGTTCTAGCGTTAACAAACGTATGATTTAATAATCTAATATTGATGGACGTGCAATTGAACGATTTAATATGAAGAAACATAGGAAATTTTCAGTCCAGTAATTACGTATTGACGAGTATACTTACATATACTTCTGTAGATTAGAAACCTGTTACCTATTCGTAGTTTTGTACTCGGGTTTCATAGTCTATCGTGATTATCAGCGGTCGCATACATTTTCAACAGTTAGATTTCTTATTCTCCTTAGCAAAGTAATTGCCGTCCGTGAATATAATTTTATTTCACACGCCAAGTACGCAATAACAGAGCGTGCCGATATCTTTCTTATTTTATTTGCTACAACCTAACCCGGTCGCATCCGATTACTTGCGTTTAGTTTTCAAATTCCAAGGATTTACCTTGTCGAGGAAGAATTCAAGCCGACATTTGTGGATGAGAATCGCGGGTAACCTTAGGAAACGACGCGTTTTACGCGTGATAACTCGAGGGATTTACCGACAATCGAACAATAGGGGCAATTTCGAAGCTGCCACTTGCGGATTGATCTTAATTTGCCGTCTATACATATAGTATGCACTCGATGGATGCGATACGATAGCTCACCTTTATCATCTGAATAGAAAAACAATTCTTTTCTCGGACAAACATTACCGCAGTCCTTTAATATTACCATGATTACAAAGTCATTAGAATCAACCCCTTACGATTTCCATTGCCATTCCTTCCATTATTAATAATTCCAAAGAACCTCTATTATTAACCCTTCGCCGACGAGAATCTTCTAAACTTTCAAAAACCTTTATAAAACAACTGAGTTGTGAAGTCTTAAATATCAGGAAAAATATTACTACAAAATCCATGATTTTGTTCATGGATCAAATTGTATATAAAAATATTAAACCTAGCGTTAACACATTGCGTACAGGTTAATTCTTAGGAAACTAGCCGATTTTTCAATGAGATCGACTTATAAGTCAACTACATGCAAGATATTCAAATATCTAATAAACTTAATATATTATTAACTATATCACTACATTATTAACTTAATATATTATCATTTAATACTTATAAATATTAAACAAATAGTTCCAATCAAACTTAACATTTTCCAATGGTAGTTAACAAAGTTGCAAAGATAGGTTGAAATAAAAACGAGATTTCCGGTGGACAGTGTGTCAACGGCGAGGGGTTGAAAACGTAGCATCACGGAAGTGCTGTACAGAAACGAAACAGCAACGAACTCCCATGAAAACCAGAATGATCCACGACGGAGCGTCCCAGCCCCGATAAAGTCGTCTCGAGCCCCCGACCCCGCAGCCTTCATTTTCCTCTTTTTCAGCGGATAATCGTTAAAGCAGGTGTCCCCGACGAGCGTGGGAGAGTCGAGCACCACCCAGCGCAACTCCCAACCCATTACTATAACGAACACCAAAGCGTCGCCATGGCGACCCGTGGAGAAACACACGTGGGGTTGTAGTAGCTCGCTCCCGTTTTTTCTCTCCCGTCTCTTCCCACCCTTTCCCCGTCCTTCACCCTCCTACTGTCCCACGCTGATCGCGGTCTCGGCCCACCCCCGCGACGCCCGAACTCGGTTTCCATTTTTCTTCTCCTTCCTCTCTCCCCCATTTATATTAGACCGGAACACATTATTCTCAGTCTCAACGGAAAGCTTTGTTATTTTAGACATCCTTAACCGTTGGACCGAAATATGGGTACGAAGAATGGCGTGGGAGACTGCGACGATTCTATTTTGAATTAACACTGACAAATTTCGTTATGTAAAATAATTAAAAAATCAATTTTCACGGAGAACAGGCGAGACTCATTTGCACTCAAAAGGTTAATTGATTTATAATTCAGTCTCGGTATTGCTAAATCAATTTCTCTAACTCCTATGTCGTGACTCGACATCAGTTTCATTCACGTGCTTCAAGATATTTTTCAAATAGATTGTATTTCTTGAGAATGAGCATATAGTTTTAATGACTGCAAGGTATCCATTGGTGCAGTCCTCTGTTTCGCGTCAGTTGTTTTTCCCGACAGCCATCTTTTTGTTACACGCGCTGAGCGCTTTTCTTTTTTTCTGAACCGTTGAATATACACTTAGCTTTTCAAACTGTGCTGTTTATTTCTACAAATAAATATTCAACGGTATTATTTTATTTCCGATATTAGTAAGAAGAACCGTTTACACTGCTCAACAAACTGTTTCTCAAACTGCAGTTCAAATAAGATATCGTAATAAAAAAAATGCAAAAGAGTGCAAAGGGTTGATGATTTCTCAGAGGAACATCTCTTCAATAACTGCGAACGAAGAAATCAGGAACGAGTTTCGACCGGTTTTAGCGTTGATACTAAACAATGAATTTCTGTTAACACCCCCGTTCCCTCGTTTCCATCGGAGGGTCGGTTCCCTCGCCCTCCGACCTCGTTCACAGTGATATCCTCTCCCGGAGCCCGTCTCCCGGCTGAATTGGAGGTCGAATCAGCCGAGCCGAAGGGTATCCATTGGCAACCGGGCCGGTTGCCATCGCGATGCCCGGCCACAACATGAAATCGCCACTCTCACCGATTTGTTTCGGGCCATTGATGCCACCGCCGGAATCAATTTTAACCGACCCTCTCCTCCTCCTCCTCCTCCCGCCCCCTGTCCCCGTTCACCCCCTCGGCACGACTGTCGCACGTCCATCCATCCTGGGCTCTCGCTCTCGCCCTCTCGCCGCCGCTGTCCTCTTTGTTGGCCACGATTCGCGATGAATTATCCTGCCGACTCCATTTTCGAGCTTAATATCCCTCGACCCAGCTCAGACACCCCTTCCGCCATCCCCCAAGCTGAAACATGGCAATGACTCTTTCGACCTGGCACTCGGCTGACACGTAATTTGGTTTAATGGCGACTTCGATGACACGGCGATTGGATCTAATCTTCGACGATTGTTGGGGGTAGAAGTCTTGAAGGGTTGGACGGTTCTGCTGTTTGTTTTCTCTTTCGGACAGTTTTTCCGGCGGGATTGTTGACTTTGGGACCGAGTTTTGGCAGTGATTCTGAGAGTTAGGAGTTGACTGTGATGGTTTCAGGTGAGCTCCGAGTCGAGGGACGTTGGGTATTCTTGGGGGTAGTTATTGGTGAGAGCGATTTTATTGCTTTTTTGGAAGCTGTTGATTGGATTTTTAATGAACGAAAGGATAAAGCGGAGTATTTGAGGAACTCGTCAGACCTTAGTTAAAGAATGACGTTCTACTGTCTCCTGTAAGATAGAGAAAGTCGGTAAAATGTTTATTAGAAATTTTCAAGCCTCCTCTTTCATATATTTTAACCATTCAAGCAAGTAAATATTTTCTGTTATAAACACTATATAGTTAAATATTCTCAGCATTCTCTAAATATCGTCAACATTCGAACCAGTCGATACTTCCAATTCTACGCAGCGGCGACACGAGTTTTTCCAAAATTCCAGCTGTTTCCTGTCTCATCTGCATTCTGCGGGTGAGAAATGCGTTCAAGCTCCCTCCGTTGTTCTCTAAAGTACCCGTTTCGAGCCCGGCAGCCTCGCTTTTCGCTTTCCTTACGATTCGAACGACGGCGGGAGGCATTCGTGCGGCGACCGCATCAAGCACTGCGTCATACGAGCAAGTACTCGGGTATTTAGGCGTGGCCACGTGCACATTTAGGTAGAACGATCTCAAGTTCAAGCTCACACGCCACGGTACTATTTACTCGATAAAGTCGAAAAGTTTCTTTTAACCGTCGGCCAGCGGCAGACCGAGGAGAAAATTGAAATTAATTGAAACGCGAGCGACTCAGGCAACCATAACTCGTTAAATGTGGAACCTTAGACCTTAACCGTTGCCGGCCGATGGCTTTCGTCCGAACAATGAAGGAATCTTTGAGTAATCAGCGATCGAAGGAAAACCTGATAACGATCATCAGTTTTTAACCAGATTAATCACACGATGTTTCGCTAATCAAGGAAACTGTCTTCTGTTAATTTTACATCGAAACTCTTGCAAATCTTTTCAAAGAATAAAATTATTACAGATACGATTTAATAGAGTTTCGTTTTAAAATAATCCGTGGTTGAGAAAGATAAGTATCTTTAATATCCTGAGAGGAAAGAATTAATATTTTCGTATATCAATCATCATTGTATGCCAATCATCCAAGTGTAGGCTTCATTTCATCAATTTTACTTACAAATTTAGTCTTCAAAATCCTCTTTCATCTTTCATTATGAATGTTCAAATTGTGGCAATGGATGTATTTGAGTGTGCGAATAAATATATTGATGAGTGATGAATGTGTGTGCAATAGATGAATGACGCGAGTGTGTATGAGCGCGTTTTGAATAAATGTTCAAAGCATTCGAATATTCTAGATTATATTAATTTTCTCTATGTTAATAATGTTCGTTTTCTTATGAATCTAGAATATTCCAAATATATGTGAAGTGAATGCATGGTAATGAAAGAATGTTCTAGAAAGTGTGTGAGTGAGACAAGAGCATCTGACTATACAAATAGCGTGTGCGTTGATTTAGTTAGTGTTTTATTTCTAATAAAATTCTCTTTCTACAAAATAGATATTATTTAATAAAATCATATTTAAGGATTAAGTTCCCATAAAGATCAACGATTCATACTAACAGCAATAATTTCTATATCGTAATTACGATTCCTAACCAGTCGATCTCGTTCGGATCCAACGATTTTCCTTCGGATTATTATGTAAAAGGAAACAACGGAATAGAAATCGCGGAGCCATCGGGAATCCCATTAATAAGCTTTCGAAAGGGTTGAACGAGTGAAAAGTGCGTTGGTAACAGAGGCGATCGATCCCAGGGGCACGCGGCCCGGAAAATTGCGGCCGCCGATGCGAGGAGAGAATGAAAAACCGGAGAAAAACGACGTTTCGCGTCCGCGGCCGGCCGCATTTACATAACAATCGCGGATCACGTAACACCGTTCGCGCGACGGTCTTCGCCGCGCTTGTGTGCGCGGTCCCGTTCGTCCGTGTGCGCACGCTACGACGTGGAAAGTCGTAAACGACTTCTTCTGCGTGGACACGAGTGCCCGTCGAACGATCGAGACCGAGAGGGAATCTTCTTCAAAACACCGAATCCACGGGAAATCGAATTGTTCTAGTAAATTCAGAAATCTCAAACTCCTCACTGCTTATCCGACAGTACATTAGACACGAGAAATCTGAAGCATCTTCCGAGAAAACAGATTTTTACGAAAAAAGGAATATGTTTTCAGTGTTTCGTTAAATTGTAATTAGAATTTTTGTAATATTAGCCTTGTCACATATCTTCGAGAGTACGAGATTTACGAGACTCGTCGATTCGGATATTGAATTTGAATGTTATTTTACGAGAATTTAAGTTGATTTCGATTGACACTTTGCGGATACACATTGTGGTTCTCTGTGCTTGAAACACTATTTCCGATCGATACGAAGAGACATAGTGTTCTAGGAACGACAGAATGAAGTATAGAATAGATCTCCGCGAATCTAGTGTTAAGAGAGTACATAGAAACATTTAAGTAGAATGTTTGAACTGAAATTTGTCGGTTTCCTTTTCTCGTTTTTAGATTAAGTTTCAATTGTAAATTTGTAGTTTTGCTGTTTCGTAGGATGTTCTGTGTCTGGCGAGTTGCAGGGACGGTTGACACGAATTGCTGTAGTTCATTTCAATTAAACGATTATTTGACATTTCTGTATTATAAACAACGCTTCCTCACGCGGTGATATTGAGCAATCAATAATAATAACGCGATTCAATCGATTTGATATTATATTTTCTCCATTTAGCGTATTTCGCTCTATTCCTTAATGATCTTAATTCCTCGGCGAAGCCGACGATGCACCCGCGATTGCACTTTCAGCTGCGCGTTGTATCGGGTCCGCGTTGTTCCCTTATGCGGCGGAAAAAAGAAAACCGGGATCACGTGGCGCGAGAGTGAAAGTGCAAGAACGGAGCGGCTAGATGCGCGTTAGTTTACGATTGGCGTGGCCAATAAGATGCAGGGGCGTGCATCGGTCATTATTTATTGCGCGCGATTGCGAAAATCCGCGGCTCGCATCGATGCACCTGTTCTCCCGATCCACCGGCTGCCTTCGATTTCCAATCACAATCGGAGAAAATATCCTGAGAATCTCTCGATATCTAATTTCCGCGGATTTTTGTCGATAGATTCCTTCCGTCGATAATTTCCACGGATTTTCATCGACAGATTGTTCCACTGTTTGTCAAGGAATTTGATAGAAGTGATTCTTATATATTTCACTCTTGACACTTCCTGCTGTGAGTTCATTAGGGGAATTAGAATATTATCACTAGGACGTCGGCACCTATCAAAATGACTTTAGCGCTTTAAGAACGCTGAATATCCGAATCGATTTGAAAAATAAAATTTCACATCAATAGCATTAATATCCTAGAAAATCGAAAAAATCTGTTACGATATTTATAAGGATTCCATATTAATCGTATTAAAGGCTCAGTTATTATTCTTAAAGAACGAAAGCGCAGAATTTCAGCGCTAAATTCAATTTCACTCGTATTGAATTTTTTAAATATTATTCACTAAACATTCAGATCGACTTTAATCGATGCGGTTAAATAAACGTATCCTAATTATCTTCGAATCTCTAATTTCCAAGATCGAGCCTATCGATTTTTCTACAAATAATAAATAGTGAATCTAGTGTTAAATCGAGTTCCAATGGTTTGACCAGTACACGACACTCGTCTTCGATGGGGTTAAATCGAATAATCGAGGCTCTATCGCAGTCCGACTCGAAACGCTCGATTTGCGTAACGGCGTGGAGGAAAACCGAAGGAGAGCGCATAGATATGCATGATACTTCGGCTCTATTCTCGTTTGACGACTCCGAAGCGGCGGTGGAGACGCAGCGGCGAAGAAAAGACGCGCTCCCGATAACGATAAACGTCCTATCGGCGAGCACCGTTCCCCTTTTTCCTTTTCCACCCCTTCCCCCCTCCCCCGGCCGGCTCTCCATTGTCGTCGGATCGCATAATGCACCGATGCGGCCTTCCACCGAGCCGCTACACCTTGATCCGGCGCGCGGAAAGTTTTCCCGGCAAGCGGCGCGCCGCGATTTCTCGAAACGTGATTTCGAGATTCGTTTCTGCTACCATTTCTCTGCGCCCTTTGCCCTGTAATATCGCGTCGGCCTCACGGCGAAGATTTTGAACGGAATTTGACGAGTATAAGTAGATTACTTAATTCTTTTGAATTTAACCGGTTAACCGTGGAATTTTGGAGAAACCTCTCGTTCTGCGCGCAATAAAGTCGGATAATGGAGCGTGTACACGTCGAACGCAGGACGAATGCGCGTAGAGTATATTTTAATGAAGGATCGAAGCGAAACAAAGAAGAATTACATGTTTATGTGAAAAAATAAAGAATTCATCGCTGAAAGAATTAGTCGAACACAGTTAACTGGTTAAATTCACACTAAAACTAGATCAAAAGGAGTCATTCCTGATTTATCTTATTTGTGATGATTAAGTCGGTAACAGAATTGAGAATTTACTGAAGTTGATTTAAGAATACGCAAATTGAATTTTAACATTTCTACCGAATAATTGACATTTCTACCAGTAGAATAATTTCTCCTCAGTTGAATTTTGGAGATTTTCTATGGTTAGTTTTAGAATTTTTATTGGAGAAGTCGAAAGGTTAATTTAGAATATACGACTAAGCTTGGAAAATGATTTCAAGTGAAAATTTCGAGTGTCTTTTGACATAGAAGTAGTGAATCAAATAAAATATCGTGATAATACAGAGTTCTCGAGGAAAAAATGCAAAAGAAATTCAGAGTGCAAAGGGTTATCGCTAATTACCAAGCGGTTTAATTGACCTTCTGGAATTCTTACGGTAGTTCTATAGTGTTAAACCGTAGGACGATTGAATCATTGATGACAAAGTGAAATATCGTAATAACACAGTTCTCGAGGAAAAATATAAAAGAAATTCAGGGTGCAAACGGTTAAATTTGAAAACGAAACGAGGAGTGGTACTTCGACGGGTGACAAATGACGACCAATGACATGGTCGATCGCGTCAGCCGCCTTTTCACCCTCCCTTACCTCGTTTGCGGATCCTCGTCCTCGAGAGTCCTCGAAAGGGTCCTTTCACCCTCGTCTCCCATGGCGCGCATTGGGCAGAATGGAATTCTGCGCGACCAATGAACCACTTGAACGGGATTTCCTAGAGAACCGAGTAACAGGTGAGCGAATGGCGGACAGGTGAAATCCTCGAGCACGTGGACCCCCACCGATTCCTCGCCATCGTCCTAAAATCAACGTTAATAATCAACGTAAACAAAAGTTTACAACATTTTCCAGAAATTTATAAATTCATAAGTTTACAAATGTTTGGAGTGCACAGTACAAGTACAATGTTCACGTACTGTTCTCAAATCGAAATACATTCTTGATGAATTATTTAATATTCTGGAAAAGATTTTTAAAATATTCAAAACACGTCTCGTGCAGTATTATAATAAATTAATGATTTTGCTATGCTCTAGAGATATTAAACTACTGAACACTGTAACAAATGTTCAATATTCCTTGAAACGCTTTCAAAACACAATGTCTCATTGAATATTATAAAGAATTAGAGATTCTACAATGCTCCAGCTAAATCTCTAATCAACCTAGCAAACGTTTGACTCCCTAAAACCTTCTCAAAATATTCAAAACGCGAAGCCCCAAAGATCCGATCTTTCGATCGTTGCTTACAAACCCCAGAATCTACCCTATGACCTTAACACTAGAACTACGTACCAGTCAAAATGACTGGTTTCGATTGTTTTGGAATTATTGATATCTTAAAAGCATTGAAAATGAACTTGAAAATAAATAGCTTCACTTGAATACTATAACGAATGTCTAAAGAAACCGAGAATAATCTATTGTTACAATTTTTATATGGATTACATATCAATCGTTTTAAATCTGCGGTAGTTCTAGTGTTAACCTTCTCTCTGCACCCTGAAAAATTCAATAATTAGCGCTGCATACGTTTCCCACGGTTACTCTCTCCTCGGTTTTCCTGTTTTCCTCGATGTTCATTTTCCTCGCGCGAGGAAAACGCGTTCGCTTAGCCGAGCGACACGCGTGTGGTCACGAGGAACGATAAAAACGACCTTCCCGCGGAATATCGGATGGCCGAAGTGCCAATAAACTGCCACAGACGCGATAGGCCGCCGATACAAGCCTCGGAATGGCTTTATTAACGGGAAACGAAAAACGGGCAAACAGGTGGATCGGGCTAATTGCCGGCCGGAAGAGACTGCTGGAAAATTGTAGCGTTTCGTTATCAGTTTCTCCCCTGCTCATCGCGGCTTGTCAACGTCGTTGAAGCATTTCAAGATGGTGGACACACGCTGCGCGCAATGACTGTACAAATTTGCATTCCGTTTCGTTTTCCACGCAGTAGATCATTTTTCCTTGGACGTCCGCAACTGCGACGTCGGTGCCCGCGGATCGATAATTCATCGATCCTGATCGACTACCTCAATGGCTGGTAATCCATTCAGAATGAATTTTCCCGGTACATTTTCATCTGAACCGTTGATTACTCAAGTGTTCATTCGTTCCTTGTCTTTTGGTTGGCACTTGTTACCTACTGCTTGTTACTTTGTTGCATTGGTAATTGCTCCTTAGTTCCCTTATCATTCAATTTTTCGGATAGAATATATTTCCTAGATTTTGTATATAGTCGAGGATTATTTTGATCTTTCGATAGCAACGGTTACAATTACGAATAGTTCTAAAGTTTTCGTTTAAATGAGCATTGTTAGCATTTTCAAAATCATTTCGAATATTCAATGCTTAGATATCAATAATTGCTAAACAGTCGAAACTAGTCATTTTGACTAGTACGTAGTTCTAGTGTTAGGTTGTTTCTAGAATCCTAACGTTATCGAATTAACAAATATGCTACGAATGATCAAGAATCTTATAAAATTCTAAAATTCATTATAAAATTCAGTACTCGAAAATATCTATTACATATCGCAATTAAATATCAAGTATTAAAGTAATTTCTACCCAGCGTTTGGTGCGTCGTTTCTATTTAATAGGGCATTGACAGTTTAACCAGCGTTTCATTAGGAATTAATAAGTACACGTCGCGAACGGACCTCCGGGTGCAAAGTGTTGAATATCAAACCGATCCAATTTGTCCGGAACACCTGACGCATCGAGGCATCGTCGTAAAGCGATTCGCTCGTCCCGCGGGACGAGTCCGCTCGGTAATCGTCGTCTCGACAGTAAAAGCTCGCGTACGCACTTTCGCTTTTAACGAAAATTACCGGGCAATTACGGCAGTCGCGTCACGAGTTTTTCCCGCGCTGCGACAAGTGTACAGTCGTCGCCAAGATATATCGAGGTCATAAAATCGGTCGGCCGTTAAGGCCCCTATACTCGATGGCTCCTGTTCCGGGCCAAGCGATCGGCTCGAGTCTTCTTCGCCGTTTTTTTCTACGCGTCACGACGCACGCATGGCCAATGAGGCCTTATTAAACCACCATCAGCATCAAAGGCTCTTTGAGACTCGTCTCGGGACGAACAATGGGCTTCAGTCTTTCCCACTGTTTGCACAATATAAACGCATCTTCAATTACAGAAAGGAGAAGAGATTAGGTATTTAGGTAGGTACTTTATACCAGTGTTGCAAACGTGAGTCTCGAGTCTTATTAGAAGTCTTTAATCCTAGATCTTTATGCTTGAAGACTCGAGCCGTTTGGTGAGGATATTAATACTGCCATGTCGATGTAGAAACAGAGACTTCGAACATAAAGCCTTTGAGGCTGAACATTCGAGCTTTGAAAACTCGGTCTTTAAGGTTGAGCAGTGAAACTTTGAAAGATTGAGTTTCATAGGACTTTGAGTTTTCAAGACTCAGTCTTCAAAGTTGAGTCTCTAAGCTTCGAGAAGCTTCAACCTTAAAAACCGAGTTTTCGAAGCTTCAAAGTTCAATACTAAAGACTGAGTCAAGCGCTTATCTTCTCGAAGCTTAGAGACTCAACTTTGAAGACTACTATTGAAGACTCAAAGTCCTATGAAACTCTATTTTTTAAAGTTTCACTGCTCAACCTTGAAGGCTGAGTTTCCGAAGCTTCAAAGTTCAATATTAAAGACTGAGTTTTCGAAGCTTCAAAGTTCAATACTAAAGACTGAGTCGAGCGCTTGTCTTCTCGAAGCTTAGAGACTCAACTTTAAAGACTGAGTCTTGAAGCTTCGAAAACTCAGTCTTTAAGATTGAGCAGTGAAACTTTGAAAGATCGAGTTTCATAGGACTTTGAGTCTCCAATACTCAGTCTTCAAAGTTGAGTCTATAATCATCGAGAAGACAATCGTTTGACTCAGTCTTTAATATCGAACCTCACAGCTTCCATCTTCAAGCCTAAAACACCAAGCCTCCAAGCCTCAGCCTTCACGAATCCTCGCAGCTCCAAGAAGCCAAGCTCCTACTTCCCATATCCACTTCCACACCCATCCCAAGCAACATTCTTTCTTTCCCTAAAGACATAAAAACCCATCGTATGGTAACTAAGCAACACCATTAAGAAAACACCAAGCCCCTTCCAGCCCCTGTGCAGGATGCCAACTTTCCATCAGCTCGCGGTAGCTAACCGAGCCCGGGATTGGCCCGTTTCCCGGGGACATTTTCATCTGCGGCGGCGGTGGTGGCGGGATCGTTGACCGTTACGAGCGGAGATACCGATTAAAACCGAGAACGGGGAGAAAGGTAACGCGACGTAATGTAAATGTGGATGCGGTTGGCGCGTGCGCCTGCAGTAGGGCAGGGCAAGACGACAGCTGTTTCAGTCCTCGAGCAACATCAGTGTTGCACCTGCCTACTCGCCTGCCTGCTTGCTTGCTCGCTTGCTTGCTCGCTTGCTTGCTTGCTTACTTGCTTGCTCGCCTGCTTGTCTGAACGTTCAGCCGCCTGCCTGCTTGCCTGTCTGCCTCTCTGGCTGGCTGGCTAGCTGGATGGCTGGCTGACTGGTTAGGCTGGCTATGCTCGCCGTTGTCCGCTTGCCTGCTTGCCTCACCGCTAACCTATAACCACCTAACCACCTACCCCGATATGTCTCAACGGACTCACTTTATTAGGCGACTGATCGATCGCTCGATTTTTAGGGGGAATCGTTTATCGGTGTCCACGGGGTTCGCTCAGCGGTTACTTTTTAGGGGATCGGGGATGGAGGATTAGGTGTGTGTATGCTTTACCTCTTTCCAGTCGATAATATTTTCCGTTATACGTTATATCATGTTCAGCGTGTTTCTTCTAACTGAGAGACAATCTTGTGTAAAGCGTGGTATTTTATTTCACGTGTCGGTACGGTATGAAGATTAACACTTTGGAAATATTCAACATTTTCTGACGAGATATGGGTCATATTGTTTGAAACTAATTTAACGGGAATTCATAGATAAAATTGAGCGACAGAGATGTTTTATTTAAATACTTCACGTAGCAATGCAAACTTTAATTTGCATTGATTAACACTGGAACTACCGAGCATTTGATACGATTGAAATATAATATGAATATTGTAGTAATAGATTATCTTCGGTTTCTTCAGACACTCGTTATAGTATTCAAGTGAAACTATTTTCAAAATCATTTCGAATATTCAATGCTTCGAAGATATCAATAATTGCGAAACAGAACAACTGAAACCAGTCATTTTACGGTAGTTCTAGTATTAACATGTAATTCCTATAAAAATTCTAACATTTTCAGTTTCTTCAGACATTCATTATTTATTATGAAATAATAATATTATTATTTGAATAATAATAATTATTATTATTATTATTTTAATAATACTATCATCGCGGAACTGAGAAATCGAAACCATTTTAACTGATACCTAACTCTAGCGTTAATATTGCATTGTGAATGTTACAACTTTGGTGTTTTTAATCAAACAACGAAATAAGGACTTAGACTGTAGACTATCTGTAGTAGGATTTCTTTTACTATTATGAGAATAATTAGTTCGTTTTTACCGATGCAACGGAAGGAAACGATTGTTCCTCGTTTCCTGAAAGAGTGGAGCCTCGAAATAGTCTGTTCGGTTTTTCTAACGGAATTCCGGTTAGTTTCGAGGATCGACGAGGTGGAATGAAGTATTGAAAGTGTATCATTTGCATTTCATTCCAATCAGGCGGAATAATTAAGCCGCGCGTTCGATCGAGATGAATTCGGAGCCCCGGGTGCCCCGCATTGAATTTGTAAGACAGCCACGTAAGCACGCGTTAAGAACGTTAACAGTTTATTTTCGGCCGCGTGTGCACGCTTACCACGGTGACGCCTATATAATGTGTCGGATGCGTCGTCGGACGTCGGCGCCCGCATAAGCAAGCGTGGCACGCGTCACGACGCCCCGTCGCCGGTAAACAAGGTGGTGGAAACGAAAACTAACGGGATTTAAAGAACGATCTGTCTTCGACCTCCTCTCTATTACGCTCTATTCCTTTTTTCTTTCTCCTTTCGCAGCGGTATCTGCGATCTTGACGTCTTAATTGACGTCTATCGATCTCGGATCTCATTGACGAACTTCGAACGAGAACTCTGGAGGTCTTCGGACGGAAGCTCGTTAAAAATGAACCGGCCAGTGTGAAAACGAAAAATGTAAAATGAAGGTAACTGAGAATTTTTAATTGGAAAATTTAGAAATAGAGAATTGAGAAATAGAGAACTATAAAATTAAGAATTAAGAAATTAAGAAAAATCAAAATTAAGAATTAAGAAAAATTGAGAACTATAGAATTGAGGAATACAGAACTATAAAATAAAGAATTAAGAAATTAAGAAAAATTAAAATTAAGAATTAAGAAAAATTGAGGACTAAAGAATTGAGAAATACAGGACTATAAAATTAAGAATTAAGAAATTGAAAATTGAACATTTTCGAAACGAGAAATGTGAATGTTGTAAATAGTCACAATTATCATTGAAACATTTCACATAACCTATTTGTTAGTCACTGAATCTCATATGGAACTAGATCAATCTAAAAACAAAATTTTCACTGGATTTTATTAATTCTGCCTTCGTCGATTATTCTGCAGCCCTAGTTTTTTCCTATGACTCACTAGATTCTACTGCTACATTCTTCTATCCGATATGACGAGGACTAAAATAGATTTTAAAATCAATGGTAGACCTGCTTCGTTCGGTTGCCTAATAAATTGCTCCACATCGAAATAAAATAATTACATCCTCTTCTAAGTTCGTACGAGTGACTTTCGCGTACCGATCTTCGAAAAATGATGACCCTCGCGCAGGGATTGGCGTCTAAGAACCCGAAGATGCGAGCGACTCGTCAATAATTCAACAACGACGGAAGGCATTCGTGGAATTTGACGTTTCCACGGATCGCAGACGGGCTTGTCGACACCTCGATCACGGATACCGCTGGATCACCGCTCGTATGGAGGGCTGGCAGCAAGAAATCGTGACTTAGAAGGCTGGCGTTGTCACTGCAGGCCTACTTCATGACAGTAACGGAAGTCTCTTGGCCAATCAATCCATCGATTCTTGGTCAACGGGTCAGTCGGATCAAATGGAAGAGAAAATTAATGTAGCTCGCCGTGAAACGCTCCTACGTTCCAAGCGCGCCGGCACTCGATTCGAAAAAAAAACTTTCATTCGTTTTCCACTGGCGCGAACGGCGATCCCAGCGCACGTCTTCGAATCGCGTTGAGAAGTTACAATCAATTAGTCGAAACAAATGAAATCAGAAAGAGATAGTAGATATATCTGTAGTAATATATCTAGATAGTAATTAAATATATCAATTTGTAAATTTATTACAATCGATTAGTCGAAACGAATGAAATCAGAAAGAGATATTAGATATCTGTATTAATACATCTAGATAGTAATTAAATATATTAATTCGTAAATTTATTATAAACTATATAGTACTAACATTCGTCAATCGACTATCGATTAATGTATAACAGTAGTAAATACATTACTGTGCCAATTTATTACAAATTAACCCTTTGCACTCGGAAGTTTTCCACTGGAAATATTTGAACATATTCTGATGAGACAAAAACGATATTTTGCGAAACTAACTCGAAGAGAAATCACAAGTACATTGAGGAAGAAATCTATTTTATTTCGATATTTCACAAATTGACGCATTGTACAAGGTATAATATTAAATATCAAATGTTATAGTTTCACCGTATAAAGTCAAGTGGTGAGTGAGAGTCACCTCTCGAGTGCAAAGGTTAACATACAGTAGTATATATTAATTCGTTCATTTTTCGCAAATTCGAAAATAAAGATTACATTCCTTAGATAAAAGCTACATTTGCATTAATTTACCTAATTCCTAATCAATGTAAAATTGATCAACGATTCGCAGTATTATTCGAAGATATTCCTACGAATAATTTCTGTCGAATTTCCGAAAGAAAGTCAACCTTCGATCGCAAGGAGAGCAAAACTCGAAGCATCTCTCGAGTGGAAATCACGTTGAACCGATCTAATCACAGACGTTACGCTAATAAATTGCCGGGACACGGTCGCCGAGGTGCGCGGGGAGTACTCTGCCAGCGGCCATCGTATCGGCCTGCTTCTATTACCGGAATCTAAGTAACGAGGTATTTTCTCATATAATATAGCATGCGCGGATTCGCGTATTATATGTATGCGGGAGCACATCAGGCGAAACAAACCTGTTGTTTAGAGGTAACTGTAACGTCTCTTTTCTCTTTACAATCGACTAACTCGCTGTTTCTCAGACTCGCTCGATTGTGACCCTCTGTCGTTGCGCGCTTTCTTTTCAGCTTCATCAAACGCGCACGCGCGCGCCTCCGGTTCCCGGAATTTATTATTCGCCCTGTTATCTTTCTTGCTCTTTCCCCCCTTCGTTTTCGTTTTAACGGGATCCTCACAGCTGAGAATCTGATTCGCGGATCGGATACTGGGGAATAGATACGGTACAATGGAATGTTAATTCGTAATTGATGTTGCAATGTTCCTAAGCGAATCTTTCAATTTGATTCTTCTGTTATTTCAAGGATTTCGAAGTAATTAGGAGTTGATATTAAAAGTGTTTGGTTTCTATGAATTAATTCATAGTCGTGAAAATGCAGAATTACTGTTTTGTGGATCAATATTGTAGGAATTGTTTATGGAAATTGATGTTTCTATAAACTAACCCTTTGACATATGCATATTCTGATAAATTATACATCGAATGCGTAGATAATAGAGGATAAGAAAATATGTACTGGTTTCTTCAGTAGGTAAATCACTTGCTTGCAACTTAGTATTCCAAACGTGGAAGCTTGGTCTCGGCAAAGTGTCGACACTCGTCCACGAAGGAATTAATGTTGCATAAAATTATCTGTAGAATTATTATTTCCGACAAATTAATATTGCACAAAGTATCTGTAGAATTATTGAATTTTTAAAACAGTACTCCTACAGATTGCAATTTCGTGAACGGTTCAGCAGTACTCCGATACGAAAATAAATCCGTTCTAAATTCTAAAAATATTAGAAAGCCGGAATATCGATAAAGCAACGATACGATAAGGGTGCAGCTTTTCAAGAGTCAACTCGCAAGGGGGTTGAACGCTCGCCCCAGCGAGGCTGCGCCGATAGAGCGATGACAGATGTTGCAGCCGCATTAGATAATTAATCTGCCGACGAAATGGATCCCGAATGACGGGCGTGGAGAGATGATTATCGGCCGCGTTTAGTTTTATTAGGTTTGACCCCTGCCTCCGTGCCCTTTCCATCCCCCCGCCCCCCCGTGATTTCGGTTCGTCGTGCAGCGGGATATCTAAATCTACCGGGGAATCCTGTGAAAAGTAAACTGCCTCGCCACACAATGAACTCGACGAGAAAAATGGGACAGTATCGAAAAAAGTCAAGCAAATAAACTTTTTTCTCTATCGACTCCCAAATGTAGAGAGAAGTTTATTAAGGCCGATTGTATTCTTTGCGAGAAGTACTTTACTGATTTGTGCTCTTCAAGGATTGCAAATGCTGTGGAAATGTTAATTTTTAAATTATAGGAGTTTGGATATTGACATGTTTCGAAGTGCATGTTGAAATTTGACGGTTATCGAGCTATAGGCTTTGCGATTTGAAACTTTTTGAATTTGTTGAACATACTTTGCGATTTACAATCGTTAGATCACGTTAAGATCGGAATCCTGCGTAAAGACTTATGGGGAAAAAGCAATATTTACAGAGAACAAAATAGTATCGAAAATATCAAATTCTCGATTTATAGAAGCGTTAACGCATTCTCATTTCGACAACGTATAATTCACTACCAATCCTTAACGTTCAACAGAAATTTCAACGAATTAACCAAAGGCTTTGTGCTCCAAAGTTTTCCACTTGAAATATTCAGTACTTTCTAATCAGATACAGGCAAGATTCTTTAAAATGAATTTATCAAGAAATCACACATAAATTAGGGAACAAAGCTATTTTCTTTCAATATTTCACGTATTGATGCAGTATACAGAGTTAAATGGTAAATAGAAAAGTTCATAATTTTCCTGTATCAAATCATCTCGAGCCTAGGAGTCGCTCCCCGAGTGCAAAGGGTTAAAAGACGAAACATCTCACCGAAAAGAAGATCTCCGTACCCAACAGCGATCTCAAAACTCTACTACAAACCAATCTCTCAACCCAAGAGACACCAACTATCCACCAATTCCCATTTCCATCCGCTTCCGAACGCAAACCATCGCTGCCGCTCCACGAAACGACGCAGCGCAGAAGCTTCTCAATAGGAATCTCTCCGAAAACCGCAAAGATCGTGTTTCGCGTCTAAGGAATATCCGCAGAGGGCAGGGCGTCTCGGAGATCGATTCCGGGGAAGCCAATTAAAGCGGAGAGGAAGGCGAAAAGGAAGAAAACGTCGAGAGGAAGAGGAGAAGTCGGTGATCGATCGGTCCGAAAATGAGAACGCCGTGAAAAAGAGCAAACACGAGGCCATCTCTGCACGGACAAGGATAAACAATCGATCTCCCCTGAAAGAAGTTTAAAAAAGCACGTGAACCGAGAAGCAACGAAACGAAAAGGGAAGAGAAAGAGGCGAAAAAAAAGAAAACGAAGAGGAGGGAAACGAGAAAGAAGTTTCCTCGGCCGGTTCCTCGACCCTCTCCCCCGGACACTGTCTCGGAGAGTCGAAGGCCCTTTGGTAGCGTGGTGCCACGCACCCTGACATTATCTGCCGGTTTATTATATAGGTACCTGGTGGCACGCGCCGGGCCCCGGCCCCGGCAACAGCTGCTCCCGTCCCGAACACCGGAGGTGGATGAATAAAGTGAGAGGCACACCTTGCTGCAGACGCGTGCCGGCAGCCTTCAAGATGTGAATACCGAGATCCTTCGTGCGTCTGGCCGTTGCCCTCCCGCCTCCTATCTACCGGGGATCGGGCTCGGTGAAACTTTTTTCGGCTGCGCACTCGCGGATCTTGGACCAATGCGGCATTGTTTCTTTTTCGGCTTGTTAACCCTTTGGGAGTGGAGGATATTTTATTTATAGCGGAAATGTTGAGGATTTTCTGTTTTGACGTCGAGAATGCTTTCCGAGATTAGTTTGTGGATAGATTGGAGATATTAATATTTGGTTTTTGGGTTCGTTAAGCATTTGAGATTGGAGGATATTTCATTTATAGCGGAATGTTGAAGATTTTCTCTGTTTGAATGCGGAGGATGCAGTTTGAAATTAGTTTGTGGATAAATTGGAGATATTAATATTTGGTTTTTGGGTTCGTTAAGCATTTGGGAGTGGAGGATATTTCATTTATAGCGGAGTTGTTGAGTATTTTCTATTTATATATGAAGGATGCTTTTAGAAATTAATTTGCTAACAAATTGGAGATATCGAAATTTGGTGTTTCTACTCGTTAGTCCTTTGGAACCACCACAAAGCCAAAGAAAACCCCATGACCCCGATCGATCACAGATTACGCCAAGCACGAGACACCCAGGAAGCGCGGCCGAAGAATCCGAAACGACGCTCGTTAACCCCGCTGCAAAGGGAGTATTTATCGGCTATCAAGCAGGCCCACAATAAAAACGGAGATATCCCTCAAAGATATTAACTCCGATGAATCGCCGGCGATCCGGGCTCGTTACCATCGCCGATAATTGCCGGTAAGGCCGGCGCGAGGCGAGGAAGAGCGGCGGCGGGGTATTAAAAATAAAACCGCCGCGCCGGGACCGCTCGGCGTGAAAGTAAAAGTGAAAAATTGTCTGAAAATATCTGCGGACGTATCTGGGTTAAGGGAACGACGCCGGAGTCTGCAACACGCGTGCCCTATTGGCGATCGTGTCGCGTGTCCGATGACGACGAGAGAGGCGTAAAAAAAGGAAGGAGAGAGCACGCCGCCCCGGGGGGAGGGAGAAAGAAAGGGAATTTTATGCGAGGATCTTCATCCTCGCGCTCATTGTTGGCCGAGCGGGCAGCAGCAGGTGCTACCCTTCATGCTCCGGGATGAATGCCGCGATATACACAACGGGAGCTTGGCTCTGGCAACACACGCGCAAACACGGGTCCCGCATCTGCAAGATGGTCGCGCGATGCTACTCGCGCGTCCGCAGATGCACCTCGCGTCCCGTTCATTGTCGTCCACTCGCGGCGTCTGGAGCTCGTTATTATCGATTGTCCGACTTCATGAGGGCATTTGTCGATTAACCCGGGATCTAGATTATTCGCTTTAACCCTTTCTGTGGAGGAACTGGCAAGTTGCTAGCGAATCATTTCATTAAATGAACGATTTGTAGTTGTCCTCGTTTGCAGAGGTTCGTTAGGGAGTCTTCAATGTTTTAATTTTTGTTCATTAAGGGTTCGTTGGGGATGCTAGAGTTGAGAATGCAGGATTAGATGGTTTTTGGTGTTCGTGACAATACTGAGATATTGAGTTATGGGGTACTGTTTAGTAGTTCGCTATGAATGTATTGAAAAATTTGTCAATTCATAAACCGACGGATTCAGTGGCTTCTTAATCACTGATCAAGAAATTCGGTGATTTCTCAATTACTAAGTCAAGGAGTTTAATAATCTCTCAATTACGAAATCAAGGAGTTTAATAATCTCTCAATTATTACATCGACAAACTCAATAATTCCTCAATCTCTAAATCGAAAAACTCAACCTCTCGATCAGCTATCATCACTACCCCAACTCAAAATAACTTCCTAGCACACACAGCTCTCCAACTGGAAGGCCAAGAAATCCAAAAACAGATCTCGCCGATCGGTTTATCAATGCCAACACGAAAAACGCCATTCCATCGAAAGCATGCACGCAACCGAAAACACAAAACACTTTCAATTTGTCCCAGCCGTGAACAGCTCACTCCTCGCCGAAGAGGAAGATGTCCCGGGGCTTCCGGCCGCTCGCTCGATCCGCTTATCTCCCCGGCGCATCTCGAGCCGAAGGGAATTTATTTCGGCCGATCTCCACGGTATTAATATTCACGTGAACGATCGCCGATTGACCTTTCGACCCCCTTCCGTCCCGCCGCCGCCGCCGCCGCCGTTCCCCTCGCCGGCCGAGATGTTTAACCGCGACCGGATAAGATCGCATCTTTCATCTGCTCTCCTCTCGCGCTACCTGCGCCCGTTGCGCTCCGCCCGTTGAAATTCATGGATGTCACCTGCTGCTCGGAACTGAACGGCAGAAATCGCCTTGGCTTTCGGCCTCGAGCCGCCCCGGTCGCGAGATGCGTATCGATTCTCGACGACAAGGTGTCTCTCGCTCCGGTGTTTTCGAATTTCCCGCCCCGGAACATCCGTCATTCCGGCGAGTAATCGCGTGTTAACGATCGTTACAATGTTTCAAGGTGTTTCGTCCGCTTAATTAACCTGTTCGGTTTTCGTTACTCGGCGTCTTCTGCTTTTCGACGTGAATAGTAATGGATATTGCGTCAATGGAAAATGAATAATGTTATGTATGTATGTGGAACGGTGGTAGTTGGTTATTGCGATAGTTATCGGTAGCAATGGTGGTTGTAATAGTTATTAGTAGTAATCCTGATCCTTCGTCTAACGAATGCTAATAACTGATATTACTAACAGTCATATTACCAATTAAGTAATCCAAGCACAAATCAAACTCCGCGAAAGCTTTTCCTTCCCTAGAACTCGGAAACAGTAACTGGTAATTGTAATAGTTATTAATAGTTAAAGCTACTAATACTCCTAGTTACTACCAGTAACTATCATAGTTGCTATTAATAGTAAACGCTACTGATACTCCTAGTTACCACCAATAACTATTATAGTTACTATTAATAGTAAACGCTACTAATACTCCTAGTTACTACCAATAACTATTATAGTTACTATTAATAGTAAACGCTACTAATACTCATAATTACTAGCAATAGCTATTATAATTACTATTTCCGAGTTCTGGGAAGGAAAAGCTTGGAGTTTGATTTGTGCTTCGATTAGTTAATTGGTGATTATATTGTTTAGTCATATTAATTATTGGCATTCGTTAGACGAAGGATCAGGATTAATTGTACTGTCACCCTCAGATATATATACGTACAATGGTGTCCCTTAGTCGAGTACAATGCACAGACGTAGTAAATAATTTCAAGGAAAAGGGAAAGTGCATCACCTGCCTCGCGTCTTCTGGGATCACTTCGTGGTAGTGGGCTGATGAGAAATGGTATACGAGAAGAGGCCTAAGGGCTCGAGGTAATTGGCAGATGAAGAATGGCACGGTCGGATTGCTGACGAGGTGGCATTGGATCAAGATTTATCTCACGAATCCGTGGAAACGAGAAAGATTCAAGTCAAGTTTTAACTGCCAAGCGACTAACTCGATTTCCCAGATTTTCTTCAGTTTTAGTGTTAAAACGCTAGACTGTCTTTTAAATAACATTGTTTGAAACTGATCTAACGATAATTCACAGATAAATTAAGCAACGAAGCTTTTATTTCAATATTTCACACAGCAATACAAAGTTTAATTTAAAGTACCAAATATTCAACTTCATAGTTTCCCTGCATCAAATCAAGTAGTGACTGAGAGTCACACCTCGAGTGCAAAGGGTTAATATAAAGAAACACCTTGCATAAATTAAGCGACGAAACTATTTTATTTCGATGTTCCATGTTGGTAAATTATAGAAAATTTAATATAAATTTAATTCTTATAATTTCGTTGGGTTAAATCGGACGGCGAGTGAAAGGCGCCTCTCGCGCAAAGTGTTAATACTCCGAATAACAATAAAAACGATTGTTAGCGCAGCGCAGGAGGACCTTGGCAACAAGACGGCAAAAAGGAACAACCGCGAAGGATGGCGGCGCGACATTGGGTCCCGTTTTCCAGTGGCTCTTCTTCATCTTTTTTTTTCTTTTTTTTCAAAACTTGTTCCCCATATGCGTCCGCATCTTCTGGCGGCGGATGGAACTGACAATAACCTACTGATCGAAGGCAGCTGGACCTTCCCCGAGTCATCTGCCCGTATAGCCCGCGACGCGATAACTATTCCCCCGCGCGCCCCGCGTTGCGTTCTCGCCACGAGACCAGCATTAATGGATATTTATTATCGTCATCGACGCCGGCTACTCAGAAGACAGCTGACTCGGGGAAGAGTGCTGATCAACGCCGGCCGATGATGATGATGATGATGATGATGATGATGATGATGATGACGACGCGGGCCGAGAGCACATTGATCGAACGGTTTCGTTTCGCGCCGATATCGGATCGGCGAGATCGGAAACGATACTTCTTTTCTTTCTTCTCTCTATTGAAACTCGGCTAAGAATATGTTATTTAATAAATACTAATATTTAAATAGAGACAATAATACTTTTCGGCGTGGACGATCGAAACAAATGAAAATAAACGTAAAAATATATTGCAGACGCTAGGTGTATATGTAAATGAGATAATTTGAAATGCTTCCGAGCAACCTTTTGACGTCACGGTTAGAGGTAAAGTAAATTATAACGAATAGATAAAACATTGTGTGTAAAATACAGGAAACAGTAAACACTGTAATTTAAAAAATTTGAAACTTGAAACTTTTGAGTATTCAATTACTACAACTCAAAGGAATCGAGTTCGCTAAGAACCTCGTTACTTCTAACGAAATCTATGATTTGAAATAATAACGTTCCGATAAAATAATTTACTTCCTTAACACTAGGTTTACGGAGCGCGTCAATTTGACGCAGATTGAATTGTATAAACATTATTTGGTAAATGTTTCAATCGGTTTTCGTTGATCCAATCACACGAATATGAATCCTGATTGTCTATTTCTACACCTACGATTTCCAAAATCTAAACGAACGAATATCAACTTCCCCAGGAACAATATAAACTGTACAATGAATGCCCTTAACCTAGTGATAAAAAACTTCGACAAGTCCTCGAACATCAGGACCATGTATTCAAAGGTTAGTCAGAATTGGAGTTCACGATGCAGAGCGAACGGAACACGATGCCAGGCAACCGGACGCAGAACCATTTAGCGCGATCGTCGAAATTAGTCTCACGGTCCCCCTTTGTGCCGAAAGATGAGCCCCCGAGCCGTGACGAAAGTGACTCGATGAACTATACGCGTTCGCGTGCACGGCGCCAGCGGTATCAACCTATTAGAGGGATGCTGCTCTGACATTTGAACGGCGCGTGGCATTTAGCCTCTCCGAAACCGCCCCGCCTCGCCGTCCTCTGACAGGCAACACCTCGTTAAACATCCCTACGCAATTTCCTATCTGATCAACAGGGACCAATATCCGAGAGGAACATTTCCCGCCTTTCCGGGACACGACACGCGCGTAAGGGCGCGTCTGCAGCGCCGGAGAGCAAACGCGTCGACTCACGACGCTTTGTATCGCTGATCAATTAACACAGTTGTTTGCTGTAGCAGATAGAATGACTGGTTTTAATACTCTTGTTTCACGATCACTGATATTGTAATTATGTTTAATATTTGAAACTGTCTTGAAAATTGATGGTTTCGTTTAGGTAATGAGTATCGGCGGAAATGAAAATAAATGTACCCGTATCGTTTCGATGGGAATATTAATGCGGAATGCTTGGGAGTTGTGTTAAGCCATTGACAAGCTAAATCGATGGTGTTTTTTCGAGATTTTTAATGTCGAAGCTTTAATGGTAGAACTACCGGCGTTTAATGTGGTTAACAGGTAATCCAACTTGTAAAGGAAGAAAGTGGTAAATATCCTAGATGATTTGAAAGATAGTAATGAATGTATGAAGAAATCGAGAGAAATCTAATGTTAACTCATAAGATATCAATGCTTGTGAAATAAGAGATAAATTGTTGTTGTTTTTATTCTTGTATCTTTCAATCTTGTGTTACATTAAAAAAGAATGTAAATCTCGATCGAACTCCTCAAGAACCAACTAACTGAAAAAAAGAAGTGTGTTTTTGGAAGCACTCACCAATTTCAAAATGAGCGTCTACGTGTTGAAACACTCCTATTCCCTCGCGTCGCTATCGTCGTCGTTTTTATCGAATATCACAGCTCCGCTATAAATGTATCTACCCCACCGTTGTCATCGAGAGCCCCTAGACCCCTGTGTGCTCTTCCCACAAGCCGGTTTCGGCGGCACGCGCTCGCCACGAGGAAACCGCTCGGATGGAATTGCACACCGCGGCGCGCGACGCGTCAAATATTTGCAATATCTCGCCGCTGCGCGGGGATGTGCCGGTTCCTCGACGGTGGGCATTGAATTATGGATCTCCAGGAGTTCTTTATGATACGAGAATATCGAAGAGTCGAATCATCGATGGATACGACCAACATAACGAACAATCGGATCCTGGGAACAAGTGGAATCGCCTTAAATTAAGTAAATTTCATCTCTACTATTGACAGTGTTCAGAGTTTCATTGGGTAATTACCTTAATGTAACATTTGTCAAGGGAAATTAATTAAGATTTATTCTTGAAAGTTCTACTTTCTTCTTCGAAATAGAACGAACGAGCGAAAGCCTGAAGATTCTCAATTTACGCGAAGTTGCAGGAAAAATCGAAATTTTGGAAGCAGCAATTCTAGAAAAGTAATCGAAAATTAATTACGCTTCATCAATTTCAACGAAACAAAATACTTTCATAGTATACTTCTTTCCATAGAAGCAGTGTTAATATTCAACACTCCCTTAAAAAACTGAAGAATCACAAGAATCATTATCCGAATGCGAAAAAGTAGAATGTATACCCATTAAACCTTCGTTTCGCGTTGATAATCGTTTGATCTACAGTTTAATTGAATCTCCGGCCGCGGAGGAGTCGAACGAGCAAGAGGGAAAACTGAATTCGAAATTAAATATGTAAAGCCACCCTCGCAATAGAGCGTGGCTAGTGCCGGCGGAGTTGTTCCCGAGCGAGAGCGGCGCCGGTTTCCCTGGTTTAATAGCGCAAGGGAATTGTTTACGTTACTATGTAAGCCTGATGGAGCCGCGATACTCTCGTTTCCAGGTGTACGTCCGCTTAGTCACGGTCCGGGGATGCCTCTAAATTTGAAGGAGAGAAGAAAGCAAGGTCCGCGAGCATTCGCGCCGCCGGCGAGGAGCCCCCTTTGTTCTTTCAGTCGCGTTGCCGTACCGTGAAACCGTCGACTTTCATCGATAGCGAGACGCTGAACCGATTATGCAGCATCAGAAAGCAACGAGGGCGAGCGTGGATCGTGGATCTACGTATTAGATTTAATGTTCGAACTATGTTAATACTTTGCACTCCGCAGGCGCCTCTCGGTCGCCACGCGATTTCGTACAGAAATTACGAGGTATAATATTTCATGCTAAGCACGATCCATTAACCCTTTGCGCTCGAAAGTTTTTCGCTGGAAATTTTCTACGTTTTCCGACGAGATATAGACGACATTGAAACTAACGATGATTCAGAGATGAATTAAGCGACGAAGATATTTTTAAGTATTCCACGTGGCAGTGCAAAGTTTCGGTTTAAATACTAAATATTCAAAGTTTTGATGTATCGAATCAAGTGACTGGAGTCACCACTTGATTTGACATAGTAAAAATATAGAATGTGATATTTAATGTTAAACTTTGTGTAGTGCCTCGATATGTGAAACATTGGAATAAAACAGCTTTGTTCCTTGATGTACTGGTGATTTCTCTTCGAATCAGTCTCAAAGAACATCGTCTTCGCCTCGTAAAGAAATGTTAAATATTTCTAGTAAATAATATGGTTAATATGTGAGATATTTCAATAGAACAGTATTTCCCTTTCTTGAATTTTTGTATGATTTCTATACTATATTTGGATCTGTGGAGAATCTAATAATTTTAGGGTAGTTTCTTTAAGATTCATTAAAATATCTAATATTATTCTTGGTGCAATATTGCAGCCTACAGAGTTCAAAGGGTTAAAGTAATTCGACGTTAGAATCGAGAAATCTCGAGACTTTCCGCGAAGACAGCGTCACGGGGACGCGTGCCTCCGCGAAATCATGAAAAGCCGCGGCGACACGAAGTCTCCCGCGTTTCGACCCGTGTACGCCGCGACTCATTAGCGACATTCCACGTTGTTGTCTGACTCATCGGCAATACCTCAGACCCATACAACTCCGCATACCGGAGGACAGAAGCTCGTATTGTGATTTCGATCTCACGGAGCCGATAGTCGCGCTCCCGGCCGCTCGGAATCGAAAACCGTGACATATGTATTTATTTCACCGGATCGTGATTCCCCTCTGTAATATATATATAATATAACGGAAACCTGGCTCGCAGTTATCGATTCGGTTTCATCTCGCGGTGAGTTAACGAATAAATGAATAAATTAATTAATCCCGATCTGTGAGTAATTGCGCAACGTGCAGTTCATAGATACACCATGGAAATAACGTTCTATTTTCCTACAGGAAAATTCACCCTAGGATTTCGAGCGAATCGTATATTTTTCTCACGTACACGAAGGTTTTTAAGTCTTCGAATAACTTTCTCTGCTGATGTTAAACCTGAATATCCATTGATAAGAGATCTACGAAAAATTGTCGGACTGCACCAACGGATACGTAGCCATTAAAACTTAGAATGACAATCTTTTGCACCATTTGATTTGATGCAGCAAAATGATAAAATTTGATGTTTAATATTGAACTATGTGTAATGCATTGGGATAAAAAAGCTTTGTTTCTCGATTTACCTGTGATTTCTCTTTGTATTCATTTCAAGAAACATCGTTTTTGTCTAGATAGAGAATATTAAGTATTTCTAACGAAATACTTCCGAGTGCAAAGGGTTAACGTTTCGCTTAAATCTAAACTGATCCTAACAAATCTTTGAAATTCATCAACAGACATAACTATATTTGTCATTAATCACTTGCTAAATATTCATTAATTAACTTGTAGACGTATTACAGATGTACTGTATTCATCATTAATTACTTACTTATCAACTACCTACTTACTAATCAACTTACAGTTACTACACTCATAGTGAATCACTCGTGCACAGTTACCCACTGAGTATTTACTATATAATTTAACCAGAATCTTCTAAATTGTCTCGTTGATCGCAACTCCTAATTCGCATTCCGTATTCAGAGGAAATTCATTTTTACCGATCGGTTATGTAAAGTTATCGATTGGAACGCGATGACCATTATCTCAGGCGTGCACCTAAATACTTTCGCTAAACGGAATCGGTCGAGATTCGCATCGACACGGCACGACACGCGCCCAAGATTATTTATACCGTCCGCGCGGCCGCGTGAAACGGTAAACCGCGATCGGCGAAGGAGTTGGCTTGCACCAGATAAGATCGTCCGTCTCCGTCGAATCGGCGAACAGAAGAACGGCACTCGGAACGCCGGCGAAATTCGAACAAAAATTTTTCGACGTATTTTCTTTGCAAATCCGTCGGTGATACAGAATGATCTACAATGAGAATGAAAGGTAATCGAGTTTAAATCGATCTAAAAATCGACCTGGAACATCGGTAGGTTACGCATGTTTCGGAGACGGTAATTTCTTTGTAGAACGTTCGAAAGTGTTTCAACAATGGAGATCTTGAATTGATCTAATCGATCTTCTCGTTTCGAGCAAGTAAGATGCAAGAATTTCATCGAATTACGCGCACAGAATCATTTACCGGTGGCAACACACAGAAATTCAGTGCAATTAAAAGGGTAATATAAAAGTTGGTTTATCTCGCGAGCGGCTCAATTACGAGCCAGATAAATGCAGCAAATTAAATCCAATTAACGATTACGGAACAAGCGTGTTACAACCGAAGGCTTACATTTCAATCGTCTTTATTAACTCGTAATCAGATCACAATTCACTGGGCTGCGAATCTCGGTGAACATCGTTCCTTCGAATCGCGTGGTTGCAGCACCAATTATTGTTACAGATATACGTGTACTTTTAACAAATTCAAAGAACCCTTTGGTACAACCGTGGAAAAGTGAATTAACGAACAAGGAGTCGAAGGGAAACCAAAAGTAAATCAGGTTTACAGTCGCTTCCAACTGAAACTGAAGCTTTTCATTGAAAGAAATGAAAGAAGAAGCAACTGCTAATGATTCTGATTAGCACTTGAGCTGTCAGCCATTGAAGATCACAATTTTCCTTTATCTCTAAGACATTTTCTAGCCTTCCGTTAAAATGTTCGCGGTAATGTGTATCATTCGGTTAGGGTTAATCCTTTGCAGACACGACGAGATGAAATTCGTATTTAGAAGTCGCAAACTGAGTTACTCAAACAGCAACAGATCACGTATTTTCCTTTTTCTACCAAGCATTCAATATGATTAACATACAATTCCTATAAAAATTGTAACAATAGATTATTTTTAGTTTCTTCAGACACTCATTATAGTACTCTAGTGAAACCATTTTCAAAATCATTTCGAATATTCAATGCTTCGAAGATAATTGCTAAACAAACAAATCGAAACCAGTCATTTTGACTGGTTCTAGTGTTAAGCAACTGATCTATAACTTAACTTTATCTGCTGAAGGTTTTGTATGTTTCAAAGAGTTAAACCTCCATTTTCCGAGATCCAGAGGAACGAACATTTTCCCAGAGACAATAGGATAAACAGCGCAATAAACTCCCGAAGGCGTAGCGTTAACGAAAAATAAATAATTTCCGGCTTCCTTCCGAAGCGAGGAGAGACGTTCGGCCGTGTCGCTGTTATTTTTCCTCTCCTCGTTTTTTCTCCCGCCTCGCTTGTGTGGGTGGCAGGCCACCCACACGAGCGCAGTCTGTATCGGAAGCAGCGTGCACCTATCACCGTGCAAACGTGTCCACCGAGTGGTCGATAACGGGCAGAGACGCGGCAGACTGTAGGATGTTCATCGGACACCGTATATCCTGTTATTCGGCCTACTACGGAACGGCGAATCGCCTCGCGAAAACGCACACAGGAGACCGATTCTTTTCTTCCAGCGTGTTACGTCGCCGCCTCTCTTCTGCGATCCATTAACCCTTTCGTTGAGAATTAGCACGAAGCGTATTTTTAACGCTAGGTTTACGGAACGCGTCAAATCGACGCATATTGGATTTTAGAAATATTATTTTGTAAACGTTTACGTCGATTTTGATTGAATCACACTGACATGTACCCCAATTACCCATCCACGATCTAAATAAACGAGCATCGATTCTTTTAGGAATAATAGAATGAAGTGTACAATAAACCTAGTGTTAATGGCTACCAAGTATTCGTTGGTGCAGTCCTCTCCCTTGCAGTCAGTGGTTTTTCCCGAGGACAGCCATCTTTATTGCACGCGCTGAGCCTCTTTTTTTCTCCGCGTCGTTCGTTAGTTCGTAGCAAACGGTCAACCGTTGAACAGCGTTCTGTTTTTCAGTTTTTGTAAAACCGTAATACATACTTTGATAAATACACTTAGTGTTTTTCAAACTGTGTTGTTTATTTTTACAAATAAATATTCAACACCTTTGCAATCGGAAATTTTCCACTGGAAATATTCAACGGTTTCCGATCAAACAGACGACGTTTGAAACGAACCAATGGGGAAACATACATAACTCAAATTATGACAAAGCTGTTTTACTATAATACGTCACATCAATAATAATATGTATGACCTTATAATTTTACTATATCAAATCAACCGGTGACACCTCTCGAGTGTAAAAGGTTAAATCCTGATTTGAATTATTCTATGAACCTCTGGTACATTCTCCTTCCGATTACTTATTAACTTAATTACTCCGTTCGATATTTCAGAGGACGATTAACCCTTTGCACTCGGAAGTTTTTCTCTAGAAACATTCGACACTCCGATGAAACATAGACATTTGAAACGAACTAATGAGAAAACGAACGTAAATTAAGAAACAAAGCTACCGTATATAAATATTTTACGTATCGATGCATTCTAAAAAACTTAATATTCTATATAACACTTTGTAATTTCTCATCAAATCAAATGGTGACTGAGAGTCACACAATTTTTCACTTAAAATTACCTTCTAAGATTAGTCCCATCTGACTTTCCGATTTTTCCAGTATTCGAAAATCAACCATAGAAAGTCAACCAAAATTCAATCGAGGAAAGATGATTAAACTGAGAAAATTTAAAATTCTTCTGTAGAAGAATTAAGCATCACAAAAATCTTGACCGTTTCCCATACTCCTTTGCAGCAAAGAAAAGCAGAGGAGATTCTTCATGATTTCGCTATCCTTACGTGACACTGTTATCAGCTTCACAGGCGAACCGCGATCCCCGATGATCGCCGCCATGCGAGATGCCTCTGATCGCACGTATGTAAGTAAATACAGCATACGGTGGCCCGGTACACCTTGATATTCGCGTGTTCGCCGGATCGTGGGAACTGGTGTAGTATCTTTCAAGAGCGTGGGTCGCCGGTGTTGGTGTTTATTCAACGGGCAGAACAATGCGCGGGACTGTCGGCTAGCCGGCCGCGGCCGTTCCGCGTTGCTGCGCCCAAGATCATCGCCGCATGGTCTTCTGCTACCGTTCGGAACCGTCAGCTTTGTCACTTTCGTACAGCGCGGCTCCGACGAGTTGGCGGACCACCGACAAGCTGAGAAGTCGGAGGGACAGGGGACCTCCTCGGACTTCGACGCGCGATCGTTATTGGTCGACGGTAAAAGAAGCGAGAGTGAATATGGAGAAGTTGCGCTATAAAAGTTCTTACATCTCTTCTGTCCCTTGAATTCATGTAATTGAACCGTTTATTTCGAAAGTGGCTCAAGTCCACTTAAAACCGATTAGAACTATTAAATGAAAAGATTATGCAGAATTGTGACTATTACAACGGTTAACTTGATTCCTCTGGAAAATGGACTTAAACCACTTTCAAAATACTCAATTGATACAATTAAAGGTTCGTTCCCCTGAAATCGAACAAACTAGTCGCATTTGGACTTATTTCAATCACGATCCTGTATTTGAGAAAGTAAGATTGAAATTAATGGTACTTGTAGTTTGTAAGCGGTGACGTTGGGTTTATTTAATTATTCTCTGGGAGAACATTCCTTTAGCTCTATTGTATTAAACTGAAAACGAGACGCATCAGTGTTGATTCCATTTGAAGTTGTTTGAATGATTTTCGGGTCTTACGCAGAGGACGAAATTGCAGAGGTTACTCGATTTTGGATTTGAACGTGACGGAGCGAGATGTAACGATGGAGAACGAAGTTCCTGGCAACGTCTCGTTGGATGGACTGCAAGGTGGACTCTCCTCCTCGCTTCGATGGGAAAAGAATCATACACATCTCGGGAGGACGATTACGTGAACACCCCGCGCAGCGAGACACTGCGCGCCGACTGTTCCCAACTGGTCACCATTGTCACGAGAACGCGTGCGTAATTTCCTGGCGTGTCTTGCTCTCTGTAACTTTCTGCGATAGTCTTGCATCGACCCGTTGTCACACGGTTGCATATTATGGCGTTAGAAAATAGTTATCGCAGAATTTTTACTCGTATTCTGCAATTATCATAGTTGCTATCGATCCCTTGCCCTGCGACTTCTTTCACAACTGCGCTGGAATTACTTTGTCATTAGTAATTTACTAGAAACAAAGACTCGTTGTAGAAAAGAATGAACTGTAGATCCGGGTAAAATTTCTAGCAGTGAATCTATTCTCCATTTTCCATCGAGCTTCAACCCGGACGAGCAAAAAAGTTACAGCCCACCCACACAAGAGATCGTTATGCAACTGTTCTCCGACGTTTCTCCTTCAATAAGGATCCGTCTGTCGGTCGTTACGCAAAACGCGAATTCTGCGTCACGTCGCGACCGCCTAACGCGTTCGCCGCTAGGAAAAGTTAGGGAATACCAGAGATTCCTATTGTTATAGAACAGTTTCGTTCGAAATAGAAATCCTTCCTCTACGGCTCTTTCATCGAAGAACTGTAATCTGTGAGAATGATTAACCACCTTTCAACGCATTAATCCTAAATCATTTTCTTACCACTTCCATCTAACTTTCTTCGATACATTCTTGTTACTCCCAACTCGAGACTATCATACGAAACTCATAAAACCTACTTTCTCAATAATATTCCAGATTCCTAGACAAACTTCAAGGTAAAGACCGACAAAGATAAAAATTCGCGTAACCAACATCGAGAAATGATCCCTTCGTTCATTGTACATAACCAATTACCACCATTTTCCCTAAATTGAGCACAATGAATACAAACTAGCAGTCCAAACCCATAACACAATGTGCGTATCTCTCAGGCAGCAGCGAAAGGGACAATCGGAAGTTCCCGTAATATATCAGTGATCTCGAGACAACGCGTCAACGCATCCAGCCGACAATGCTTCGGCAGCGGCGAACGTGTTAACCTCGATTCCCGGCTGTTCATCTCGCGGGGTACGCGGCGGAACAATGGCGGCGTTTCTCAGCGAGCGGAGCAGCGGCGTTTCACGCAATTTTCCGCGAAAGGTGTGCGCTCCGCGGAAGACAGCTCGCGGAGCCACCCGAGGTCCCCGGTTATTGATCGAGCCCGAGGCTGGCTCGGCTGGCTAGCCTCGGCTCGGCTTGCTTCATTTTACTCCCGGCACCGAGGAGGACCATGCTGGATGTGGTATAGATAATGGTCGCCTATACCTACGCCGCCTACACCCACACCTGCCCGACCGGCGAGCTACACGTAAGCCCCGGCCAGCCACATAGGGGAACGACGATACCGATTAACCGGTTAACCGCTTGCGCTACGAATTCATTCAGAGATTCGGCGGTGTTGCGGGAAGAATTTTGCTTTCACCTGTTTCACACTTTATATTTTAGTTTCTATGATTTTTAGTTGGTAGGTTACATCATCCCTTCTATGTGGAACTTTTGTTTAACTTTTAAGTGACTTCTCGTATCATCCCTATCGCCATTTTTCTTCTACTGAATTTATATTTTAGTTTCTCTGATTTTTAGTTGGTAGAAGGCTGTTACATCATCGAAAATATAGAAATGTTTTCAAATAATCGTCGTTTCATTGAGTAAACTATAGTAATTCGATTTGGTTGGCATTAAATAATTTTATATAGAGTGATACATTTCGAAACAATGTAATATGCGTGATGCAACGAGATTATCAATGTGTAATCAACAAAGAAGTAATTATCGATCATAGTTGAGAAATAAATCGTACTGCAAGTGGTAAGGAACCCATTTAATTACAACCTCTGCCAAAAGGATGAAACTGTCTCATCGCCTACAAGGTAACAAAGCATTCCTCGATGTCTCCCTGCTTCCACCATAGCAGAGAATCAAATCCAATTAACAAAAGCTCGAAAATCCAAGAATCAACTTGCTGCACTCGAGCCTCAGATCTTCCTCGATCAACCGAATAAATCGGCTACTCCGCAGACCGTGGGACACTGAAAGATCGTATTGCAGGAAAGTTTTCCACGAATCGCTCCGCGCGTATTATATTCCGGGAAAGGGGAAGATTATTGCCGCATGGTGGTCTCGGCGAAGGGAGCGACGCGACGCGACGCGACGCGACGCAGACAAGCGGGTGTTGCGGCTGGGATCCGAGTTGGTAGTAGGTGGTTTCGTATCCTAGCAACCTGGGCTAGTTCCAGCCGTGACCACACCCTCGATTGACCAATTTATTACTCATCTAACGACCGGTCCGCTACTGTGCGCTGCTCGGAGTGATTCTGACGGGGTGACTCGTCGATCGGGACGCCCTGGACGTCCGGGGGCCTCTAACCTAGATTTCCTCACTCTCTCCCTTTCGATTGCTGTCTGCCGGTCCCTCCGGCGGATCGATAAGAATATTCGTCGGCCTACCGTTTCTTCGAATTTCCACTCGACTTCTGAGCAGATTCTGGGCTGCAGGGTTACCGGTCTTCGCGACGCCTTCTTGGCGAACGGATAAGGGTTGATTCGTAGACGTGGATGTAACCGGATGCTGACAGGTCTCGTTTCGTTGTGATACAAATAATATATTATATAGAATAAAGATCCTCTGAACATCTGAAGCTAACCTCCAATTTCCATCCCCAACTTTCCCATGAATAACGGAAACAAAATCGCTTATCTACTAGTCTACAATAAGAGACAAAATCTATAAGATCCAGTTCTAACTATATTCCACATGAAATTAAAAACGATCGCCAACGAGACCCACATTCCTCAGCCGAGCTTAGTAAACATACGAAATCCGAAGACCTCCTAGCAACCTTCCGAGATATCCTCTAAGCACGATTTCACGTGCATAATAACCGTCTCCCTAATAGCATCCAGGGACGCGGAGGCGGGGGCGGTCGTATTCGTGACGCGGGCCGAGGTACGAATGCGAGAAGTTGCGAGGAAGCCTTAATGATCGAAGCGCCTCTTCCACGAACCCGGGGGAATCTGATTCGAGCCGGGGAGCGAGGCTAGAGAGAGAGGCGGACAGACAGACAGAGAGAGAGAGCAGTCGTCCGCGGGGCGTAGGTGGCCGTTCGCCGGAGGGGCGGACGGGGGTGCTGAAGTCAGATCTCCAAGGTTTCATAGGTGTGTTGGCTACAAACGGTTGCTAGGATACGCGGCTAGGGAGGCAACCGGTCAATACCTCGGCTGGCTCTCGGTGCTCGGGGCTCACCTCTCCGCGCGAGGCTGAAAACGTCACCGGTGGAGAGCTGCTCTCTCCACCTGTCCCACCTTTGCCCACACCCCAGCACCCCGCCGACCCTCACCGACCGGCGCCAGGGCAGCAGCAGCAGCACCAGGACACGCTGGCGCTGGTCCCCACCCTTCGACGCTGTCTACGTTGCCATCCACCGCTGCTGGCTAGACTCTTTCGGTTGCTGATGTAGCCAATTGGCATTTGTTTGTTTGTTGATTGTTTTTGGATGGAATCTGGGTTTAGTCTGCTGGATAGTTTCTTTTTGGAAGCTGGTAGTTGGTCGTTGAAGTGGAATTTGTTTGTTAGTTTAGTTTAAGGTAGACTTATAGTGCTGATGGCTAGCTTCTTTGGGTAGCTAATAGTGTGGCGTGTTGAATTAGCATTTGTTTGTTTGTTGATTGTTTTTAGATGGAATCTGGATTTAGGCTGTTGGATAGTTTCTCTGGGAAGCTGGTAGTTGGTCGTTGAAGTGGAATTTGTTTGTTAGTTTAGTTTAAGGTAGACTTATAGTGCTGATGGCTAGCTTTGGGTAGCTAATAGTGAGGCATGTTGAATTAGCATTTGTTTGTTTGTTGATTGTTTTTAGATGGAATCTGGATTTAGGCTGTTGGATAGTTTCTTTGGGAAGCTGGTAGTTGGTCGTTGAAGTGGAATTTGTTTGTTAGTTGTTCAGTTTAAGGTAGACTTATAATTATTATAGATCTATGCTGATAGCTAGCTTCTCTGAGTTAGCACCTGTCTATCGATTAATTGCTGTTAAATCAACTATAGAGATGGTTAAGCTTCACTGAGTACCTGATCGTGTGGTACGTTCAATTAACATTTGTTTATATTAATTGTTAAATGAAATCTAGACCTAGGACATCTGTTATACAGATCCTTTAAGTTGCTAACGGTATGAAATGCTGAAAGAATTAGGGGATATCTATAGGACACTGTAACCGCTAAATATCAGATTTCACAAGAACCAAAAGAAGTTTGCGTCAACAGTTCGACTTCCAAAACGGAAAAGGAACCTGTTCGTCATGTTAACGGCGGCCACCGAAGACCACTAACCCCTCGCTAATATTTTTCGTATTCCGTCGAGCAGCTTTCCGACTACGCGCACGTGAACCGCGCTTGTACACGGATGGCTACGACTGGGATACGCTTCCGTAGGAAATGGGAACGAGGACGGGGTTAAATGGAATTAATACGGTGATGCGGTCCGATGTCGCTTCTGTTGCGATTCTTCGAGATTGGATCTGCACACACAGTTGTCGATAGTAGCGAGTTTCATACAGTCAATCGCTTATCTCCTCGCCGGGGCTTGCCAATTATAATTTTATCTTGCGAAACAGGTCGTTCAATTATTTAACAAACGAAGACTGAGCATCGAGGAAAATGATAAATTACGAGAAAATTCTTGGTTCATCGTTGAAACGAGACACCGATGCGAACGACGTCGTTAACGAATACCGAAACGTCCCCATCGATAACTTTCACGGCTGCTAATGGATTAAGTGAAACGTATCGCGCGTAATAAAAGGCGAACCGTTTAAGATGAACGCCTCCGATAAGATCGTTCGTAACATTATGCAATTTTGTACCAATTATTACGTACACAAGTGGTCTATCGAACACCGTATCTCTCCGCATTTTAAACGCACGAAACCTCGCCCGACACAATTCGTGTCCACGCCTAGAGCGATATCATGCTCGCGAGCCTTTCTCCCTTGCTTCTCGGAACCGTGGCCCACTCGACCTTTCGAATTTTCCACGTGGCCCTTATCGGTCCACGCTGTTCCTATCGGCCACTCAAAATCTTCCGGGTAACACTGAAATTTCTATAGACCGATCGAAGTGGAAAGAAATGGTGGTTTCGATGTGCTCTAGGGAATATCGTTTCGAGACGATACAAAGCCGAGAAAGGTTTTGATACTGGGCTTAAGAATGAACTGTGTAATTGCATGTTTTATCGTGTCATTTTATGGAAATGAGAATCGACCGGGAGCTAATTGGTTCCGCGCAGGTATTTCGGGAGATTAAAGTGTAAAGAAAAGTGGAGGACGGAGTGAAAGTTAATGAACTCGGTTAAGATAATTCCGATGCTGAAGCCGATCATTTCTCTTGGAATATATTTAATATGGAAGTCGATACTTGGGTTGGAATATATTTGGAATGTTAATTTCAATAATCAACCACGGTTATGTTCAATTGGAACGCCGGCAAGCGTGATAATCATATCGATATTCAATATTAAACGGTATTTAATATGATTACATCGTCGAATATTCAAAATTACTTGACATAAATACTCAAACATTCAATATTCAATATTAAAATATCCAAACACTAAAAGCTTCACCTCTTTTATGAAGAACCAAAAACCAAACCAACATAATATTCCCAAAAATATAAAATATAAACCAAAAAATCCAGAACTCATGAAAAATGTTACAAAATTATCTACCATTAGAATATTACTTCTCGTCTCATTTACTAATTATTCTCAAGATCACAAAGTTTAAACAAAGTTTAATTTAACCCTTTGAACTCAGTAGGCTCCAATATTGCGCCAGTTCTAATATTAAATATTTTAATGAATTTTAAGAAAATTACCTTGAGATTACTAGATCTTCGAAATATAAGTTTGTACTGAGAAGGGCATTATAGGTCTAAGAAATGTTATAACATTGTTAGTTTTCAGTAGGACTACCACCAAAATTGGTAAGAGTTGCCGACATATCACAAAGCTATGTGGAGTGCTAAGGGTTAAAATAACAAATATTCAACTTCATAGTTTTGCTATGATTAATATCAAATCAAGTGGTGACTATGAGTCTATTCACGAAACCACCCGAAACTAAATAAACAAATAAATAAATACAACACAACCGACGAAACCTACGAGCGAAACACTCCGAGAAACACCCCTTTTACCTTTCTGTCGTTCAGCTAGGCATCTAGTCATCGGCCAGCAGTACTCGTGTTCCTTTCGTAGCGAGGCAGCCACCCATTTCCGGGAACCGCAGCCACGGGAAGCCCCGGGGATGAGCGAAAGGGGTGCACCCCCTTTCCCCTCTCGTCCCACCTTCCGCTCGACGACTCTGCACCAACAGCGAACACGCGAGCATTCCCCGTGTGTCGGTGCATCCCCCCCCGATGCGGCCCCGCTTCCTTCCCGCCGCCTTTTTGACTCGATGACTACGTCACTTTCGGCCCCGAAGGCTTCCTTTCGACGCTGAAAGGTCGCCGCTATTACGGGGGATTCACCCTCGCCGCTGGGGATGGGTTTCTCTGCGGTGTCTTGCGGTTTGCCTCGCAGCCGCGCCGTTGATAACACTTTCACAAGTGTTTCGAACTGTTTTTCACGTTGCAGCCGATCGGAGATTTGTTTATTCAGGGGTCTCGACTGTTAACCCCTTGCTCTACGATTTCATTTCGCAGTTGCACTTGTTAGTACTTCACGTTAACACGTTCCACGGAAATTTCGTTCATATTTTGCTTATGATATTATAATTTTATATATTTTGATATCGTTTTTTGATGTTTTCGGTGCTTTGTAACGTATACAGCTATTCTTGACCATGTGTCCCTTAAAAATATTTTACAAAAATTAACACATGTGGTACACGTGTTAATAATACACTAACAAAACAGAATATTCTATGATTTTTTTATATATAGATCTACTCTAAATCACACAGATTGGTAATAAGAAAAATAATGTTGCATTTGAACTCAAAAGGACTGAATAATATTTACATCTGTTGAATAGTAGAAATCTTTGTTACGAGTCTGACACGGTATGGTAAGGGATTAATCTTTGTTTAATGGTATTTTTATTGAAGTTATCGAAGGATTTTGTTTTTATTGAGTTTAGGTAGATAGAGAAGATGTGGTTAAACGAATCTTGGAATTATCATAGAAACCCTCGAAAAATTGATAGAAGATTATTAAGCTTCGAAAGTAAGTTCAAGACACGTAATGAGAAGGATAAGTTAAATAAAAACAATTAAGAACACAGATGCTCGACATTAAAAGCATCCAGTGTATATAGGATCACAATTCTCACGAAAACGGTAACATTTCCCGTTCCTCGCGTATCGATCACAGTACTCGAGTGAAGCTGCGTAAAATAATGTCGGATGTTCGAGACTTTATATCGATAATTGTGAAATAAGAGAAACGAGATACGTCATTCCGGACACGGTAGTTGCAGCGTTAACGATCCGAAATGAGATCAGGCCATCTCACCCGGAATCATCGTAATCGTTACCTAATCGTGGCCACGGACGATATTAGGGATATCTGTGAATACCGAGGCCGCAGAGGTATCGCCGCTTTCACCGAGATCATTAGAGCGGCTGCTTAAACACGCCGCGTTCCGACAATTCGGCTGGAAAGCTCGATTATTCATTCTAACGAGCTGATTTTATCGGAAAACCTCCGGCCGGCCGGCCGGGCGGGCGGCGCTTGCTCGAACGCTCTCGCTGGACGGAGCTGCTGCGCCATTATGATTTATACAGCCGAGATGCAAATTCGCCGCGAGCTTCTCCTTGCTAAATATTCTTATCGATTCGCGTATCCCGGGGCTTGTCCCGGCGATGTCGGAATTTATACGAGCTCATTATACACGGTGCTCGGCGAGCGACGAGCTGCTCGCCTGGATTTCAATTCATCACCTTTGTGTGTTAAACCACTGTTAATTAGCCGATTTTCCGCGGAGAGAACGATTCGCCGGCGCAGATGTTACTCGGGACGGTAATGCCGCGGTAAAAATGCTAATGTTATCTTTAACCCGTTCGCAAACAGGCTCATTCTCTTTTTTTCGCTAATTGTTCGCCTTTGCGCGTGTTGGTTGATTAATCGATTGTACGTTTATTCGTTGGTAATTAGGCGTTTTATGGATGGCGAGGTCTTCTGGTGACGGGCTGTTTAATAGGTTAATATTCCGATTTAACAGCATTCATTGTTGTAAATGCATGTCTGAGCAAAGTGTCGTAAAGGTTTTCGTTTTCTTTTATTTATGGTTTGATAAACGGACGGGAGATAGACATGTGATAATTTCACTTTGCTTTCGACCCTTTCCCATATTTCATATTAACACAGAAGCTTTCCTTGTTTCTTAATGTCATTACCATACAATTTCCCTTCACTCTTCTATATCATCATACAATCATCAATTGCTCCTCAATATTATACAATTTTCACTCACTCATTCTCAAATCTTCTCTTACTTATTATACAATTTCCCTTTAGTCCTCAATGTCATCATAGAATTTTCCCTTTCATTCTCACGGTTATTCCCTTAATCGCTCATGAATCATCTTCATTGTCACACCTACTCCATATCGTCTCGTCCGAACATCGCCACGAAATTCCCTTCCGCTCTTCGAAGATCATCCAGCGTTTCCTGCAATCCGGAGATTGTTCGGCGCGTTATAAAACCAGCAGACAGAATTCTATAATAATTCCGATTTCACTGGAATCGGTATTCCAGGAAACGATTCTTCCGCTTCAGTTTTTATTCATGCCGAGCGGCGCGGCGGAGTTGCGGCAGGAGCCGCGGTGCCCACCCATACAAGGCCCTCATCCACTCGCAATGAAAGTCAAGTGATCTACCCGCGGGCGAGTCGATTCCTACGTTTCAGCGGCGCGCACATCCTCGCCTCACCTGCGCTCACCTGTCTTCCGCTCACTTTCCTTACCCCTGCGCGGCCAACGGCGCGATCCGCATCGCGGCCGCGACCATTTAAACATCACCGTTTCTCAACCGGCCGTGCACCAGCTCCCACATCGAGGGAGCTGCTCCGCCAACGGTTGCGCCATCGCGGAACACGCTCCGCCGACCTGCGCCAACATTTTCCCTCTGTTCCATTTGTGTTTGTATTTCTTTGATTTTTAGTTGCTAGAAAGCTGTTACATCATCCCTTCCATGTAGAACTTTTATTTAACTTTTAAGCGATTTCTCGCATCATCCCTATCGCCATTTTTCTTCTACCGAATTTATATTTTAGTTTCTCTGATTTTTAGTTGGTACTTTTTAAGTAACTTCTCGTATCATCCCTATCGCCATTTTTCTTTTAGTGAATTTATATTTTAGTTTCTCTGAGTTTTAGGTGGTAGAAGGATGCTACATCATCCCTTCTATATAGAACTTTTATTTAACTTTTAAGTGAGTTCTCGTATCATCCCTCTCGCCAACATTTTTCTTCCATTGAATTTGTATTTTTATAATTTTTCAGCATTTCCTATACGTACAATTATTAATTCTCTCCTATATTTGGTAGTTAGATTTTTCATCCCTCATCCTCCTTCACAAGGAATCGATGTTTTACAAAGTAAAGAAGTTGTTCTCCTTATTTCCGTAGTTTCTGTAGAATCTCCATAGAATCCCTATAGAACTGAAGAGCGACGAAGGTATCTCTAGACACATGAATCGCCATCTTCTCTTTTAAATAATCCCTCAAGAATCAACGACCAATATTGAAGCTAACCAAACAATATCTTCCCTAACTATATTCTTCAAAAAACCTCTCGATCTTTCCGCTATAAATATCCCAAGTCCGTTAACAGACGAAACCTGTGTAAACAACACAAAATCAAGAGACTGGACCAGCAACGAATAAAACCGATCTCGAACAACGATTTCCCAGAAAATAACACCGCGAACGTTGGAGGGACGACGAGGACGGCGTTTCACGTCCGAGAACATTGAACTCGAAAATGCTGCTGACAAAAGACAAGCGTCCCTGCCTCCGCTTCGCAGACGCGTCCGCCATAATGCATAGTTCCCACATCGCTCGGCGGCGGTGCAGCGATTCTCCTCTGGCTCCCGGTTACTTTCTATAATCTGAATTTCCACCGAAACCGACGCGACGGGCGCCGATAGGATTCTCATTAATTAACATTCAATGCAACAAAGTCGGCCGGCGCGGGGCCTTGAAACGGATCCCGACCGTTCCGCTACGGGAGCCTCCTCCAGTAACGATCTTTTAAATAATCCGGATCCCTCCCGGTGATTAGCGTTAATTACCCTTCAAACTGGCTCCGCGAACCTGGCCCGGAGTCAACCGATTGTTACGTATTGGAACAGAGTTTTCTAACGATCCCCTAAGCGATCGGAATCTACGGCGGTTACAGTTACTTAACTACAATTATCCTCCGCGGTTCACTTAGTATTCCATTTTAATTAGTCCTGCTGCTGACTGTTAGCTCCGGGGACAATTTACAGATTCACCTTGCGAACGTCCAACTGTCTCGAATCGTTAGACGTGTAGATCATTGTAAAATAATTGTAAATCAGAGATCTGGAGCCTCCGTTGGATTCCTATACGTATTAAATCTATTTTCTTAGAATTAATCCTTCAACTTATTCTTCCTCGCCTAGTCCCGTAAGAGTTGCGTCACATTCAGAGTTCTATTAGAAACTTCAATTGTATTAGAATAAAACTAGTGTCCTCCAACTGAAGTGAACTATACGCAATATCCGAACTTAGATTCATTAAGAAGTAAAGGATACAATCGACAGAAAATTAGGTGAAAAATGAAGAATGACCGATCAACTGTATTCCTCGATCTAATCATCGAGTGATCTCCTTGCGGAGTCTACTACTTACATCGTACCAAGCGGAAATTAGGGCAGACAGGACGAAAACGTTCGTTTTGAGCAACGGATTCCTCGGAGAAAGAAAGGGCAAGTATTTCGACGAGCGAGTGACTTATCCGTTCGCTTAACGAGGCCACAATTCATTTTGATGCTCGCTTAAATCACGGGAGAGTGACGTTCTCGGTGTGAGGAGGCCCGCCGCCATTTCCATAGCAATCTCGATTCGCTTCTCGGCGAGCGCACGAACGAGAACGCTCGGCCGGCCGGCCGGGGCTCGGTTATCTCGCCCCGAGGATTGATCAAGATTAGTGTTCCCACATCCGGAAGCGTTTCTTATAAAAGTTTCCCTCTTTTCCTCCGCGATCCGCGGGCAACGCGCGCCTATGGTCGAGCCAGAACTTTCCATCATCTCTCTCTCCGCGGCGCGGCGCGGCGACCCCGTCGCGAGACGGTGCACCTGCGATCACACGCGCGCTTCGATGCAACGAGATCAACGCTAGAACTGCGGAATCTCGAATGGACGACTTTCAGTCTCGTTGTTTCGCAGTTGTCTAATCCCAACCCCTCGTCGAGTTTTAATTTCCTGGCTTTAACCCTTCGCGTCGCCGTTAGTTCATTCAATTACAACTTAATATGACGCATTTATTTATTCAAGAACATTTAGGAGTCATTGAAATGTTACCTTTAAACGGTACAATTGTACTACAAATAAATATAGAAAAAGTTGTTAAAACAAGTAGAGGTTGCAATAAAAGAATGTCGAGTCTGACTCGACATGGGACTGCTAAGGGTTAAAGTTATGGACATCTCAAGCCTTTGACCTATGATTTCCTTGATAGAAACAAGATTTGATAGTTATTCTGCTTCTACGTTTACTCGAGAACTTGACGATTGATAGGAAAGTATTCAATCATTGGTTTGTAATCAAAGTATTAAGCTTTCTGCTTCGCTAATATGGATGAACATGGACGATAGGGGAGAGAATAGATTCTTTTTATAGAGACTCTACTGAAGATAGTTTAAGGAAGCTACTTCCTGTTTGTCGAGTAGATGTGAAGTAGAATAGAATAAAAGGAGAGTGGCGATCCCTTGAAGACGACTGCAAAGACACCAAAAGGATGTCGAAGCGCTCGTGTTTCCCCTAGTTGTAATCTGGATGTTAATCTTAATTAAAGGAAACACACTTTAAAACCCATCGAAATATTTATATTGTCCGACCAAACGCGAACGGAGACGCGTACATGTCGTTGCTTTTATCGTTCGATAGATTCTGCTCCATATTTCTAACAATAAAGACGTCTCACGAGTCTCGCGAGCCTCCGCTCGAGCGTGTACGTCCGATTCGATCATCGGAATCGATAACGCCGCGGCCGGTGGCATCGTTCGATATTATTCCCGTTGATTTCCTTCGTATCGGCGAACTCGAACCGCGAACAACGCCGGGATATCTTCCGCGCAGAAGCTTACGGTTCTCGTTTGTCAACTCGCCTTTTGTGATACGCGATCTGCTACATTCGCACCGGCGCGGTGTCGCCGCTATAATACGAGAACGGTTCCGAGAAAACGGATGCGGCGCTAATATTTCCGAGGCACGTGTAACACGCAACGCGATCGTTCGAGAAATCGCGGATCTCGCAGAATTTCAACATCGCCGGCCGGCGCGGGGGACATTCTTAAACGCTACGCGAGTCGATCGCCGATCCTCGCGTCCATCGATTAGAACCCGAGGTATTCGCGCGTTGTACGGATCACCTTTGTTTTAAAAAAGGAAATTTTATGCGTGCGATACCTTAGAATACTGAATGGAACGAGATGATGTACTATAATATTATCCCTTTGTACTCTAGAAGCGTTTCACTGGAAATACTCAACGTCTGACGAGATGCAGAGATAGAATGAAAATTGTTGTCCGTAGATTTAAAAACAATGATTAAGGAGCTTAAAAACCTTCGTTTTCTAAGCAAAAAGAAAAGTGAAGAATATCCGATTCACTCCGGGATTTCGGGCGAAATTCAAATATCGAATATCAAACTTCAAAATTACTATCACTAATTTTCATGTTTCCCGAAAGCTAGCTAGCTCAGATAGCAACAGGTGCTTCGCAACAACGAAGATTTTCGAACGATTTAATTCCAAGACAAATCGCGGACTTAATGCGTTCACCAATTCATTCGAAACATTGAATTATTCGTCCCCCAATTATCCAGTGCAACAAAGTGGTCCTTACAAAAAGAAAGTCACCAGGACTCAAAGAAACACAATAACTTACAAACGTCAATAACAATCACTTAGCAGGCAGATGGGTGAATACCTCCATAGCCTTCGGAAGGCAGTAGTTCTTTATTATCCACGGTTTCCGCACCTTTTTCGGTTAACTTAATTACTCTTATCGCCAATCATCAATTGCATTCGGCGATCAAGAAAAACGCAACTGCCTCACAATGTAGCGAAGGAAAACGTCGCGTGTCGAGAAGCAACGATAAGAAACGATTACGAGGTGAGAGTGACATTCGTTACTTAATAAAAATGTAACTGCCACACAATGTGGCCAGAAGAAAACGCATCGAAGAGCAAATAAGAGGAAAAAAAACCGGGTCACGATACTTTCGCGGCAGTCGTCGAAAGCGTCGAAAGAGTCGGTGCGCACCGGGATTTTCCTATCGGCTGCACGAGCCTTTAATGGTAGCCAATTAAAAAAGTTGCACCAGAACGCCGCGCCGGTTAAAAACGACGCGGGAACGGGTAATTGCTACCCGACGGGCCCATAATTCAGAAACTCGCGCGACAATGTCTGCTCCTTCTGCAACACGCAGCCTCGCACGCTGCGCGAAACAAGGTTGAATCGGTCAAAATGTTACGGAGGATCCAATGACATATCGGCGAAAGTGGGACGCGTGCACTCGATCGATCGACCGGTTGCATCTGTTTCGGATGCATAATTTATCAGTCCAGCTTTCGATGCAATTTGCAGCCTAGATTGCCGGTATTGATAACGAATTGATACTTTCACGTACCGGTAGTGGCACGCGACGATTGGGCAGGGGATTCTATTATCTCTCGAGCGAACCGGCGATGCTCGCGGTGGATAGTGTTATTTGTGGGTCGGAAGATCGTCAATAGCGGCGATGATCGGTGCGATGGTTCTCTCTGGCGAGATTGCGTTGCTCGAACAGAAATTAGCGATCTGATTAGGGGACGCTCGAGATTCGCGTCGGATAAACCTCGGGCGCTGGAATGTTTGAATTAGATGTTTTTAATGAGACTGTAGTATTTCATAATATGTAGAGTTTCGCGGAGTCGAGAAGAGATAAGAGTTCGGTGTTAAGTCGATGTACTGGATGATTGAGATGATGAAGTTGTGGAAGCTTCATTGTGATCTGTAGTCAAAGACTTCTACTAATTACGTGTTAAATCTTGTAATTTCCCATTACAATCGAATCGTCTAACGAATGAAGACAAAGTTACCATATTTTGCATGGAAGATTAAGTATGGTTTTTAAGTTCAATCTGTTAGCGACATCGAGATCAACGATTCAACTGTCTCGAGGAGAATATCGTAAGACGACGGTTTATCTGACAATCGGAACGCGGATAAAACGGATCTACCCGGATTCTCACGGAAGATCTGGCGCAACAAAGGAGCATCCGCGGAGCTTCAAGGGCGGAGGTCAGTTTCGAAAGAAAGAGGGAAAATACGTATTAATCTCCATGTTCCATGGATTCCAGGAACATTGTTATCTCGCCCCTGAAATCCGCCGGTGAGTCCACCGGTTATCGTGATCGTCGTGTGCGTGCCATTCCGCGTGCACGCGAGCGCGGATGAGAGCTTCGAAATGAACGTGTATCCTGCTACTTTTTATGCGTCATAATTCGCCATATTGTCGGATAATTAAAGAGCGCGGCGGGTAGCGGTGGCCAGCGGAGTACTCATCCTTGAATCGCGCCGGACTCTATCCTTACACGGTCCATTAAAATGATGAAAAACGGTCCGCGAGCCAATTGTTGCTCCATCTATGCAATCGAGGCTGCACCGCGAATTTTCATGTTACAGAGTTTTTATCGCGTTGACGTTGACGTGCAATTGTTCTTTTTACTTTAACGATGGAATCGTTAACGAACTTTCATTTCGTCGTATTAATATTATTCTTAGGGAACTTCTATTCTATACTATACATTAATATTACCGTTACAAAATTGTAAATGTATCGTTACAAATTGTCTTGTCAAAAAATGTAAACATTTCTAGTGAGAAACTTCGGAGTGCAAGAGAATACTATCAAAGAATCTTCCTTCTACATTGTCAAACTCTTCACTAAATTATTAACCACTCCATAAAGTGAAGTGAAAAATTTTCTAATAATAATGTCGGTTTGTTTTATCGTATTAATATCACGATTAAAGAATCTTCGTTGCGTTATATCAATGTATCAACGTATTATCATTGATTTCGTTAATACGACCGCCAAACAATGTTTCCTGTCGATCCGCCTCGTTTTTAATTGAACCCGCTAAGTCGGAAAGGGGGATCAAGATGAACGGGTCAGGACAGCGAGACGGTTTCCCGGTGATCGAGCGAAAAAATAATGCATATGTATACATCCGATCGATAATAACCGGCTGATACGGTCCGGAGATCGAATAAATAATCGTGCTCATTATGCGACGGGATGAACCTTGATTACTGACCTCTTCACCCTGTACCGGTCGCGCGTGAATTATTCATCGTCCTCGCGCGCATCCGAAAAACTCATCAGCGGGGCTCGGCGACGTCTTCCTGATACGCCGGAGCTAATGTATACGGGGACGGGGACGACAGAAACGCCGTTTCCTTTACGGCGATCGGAAGTGGAGGCGACGGAGGCGGGCATTACGCCCGGTATCCACGCGAGAGCAAGTATCAAGGTAAGGACGTGACTCTACAGTTTCAGTTTCGTCGAGGAGTCGTTCTGCCCGGTTCCAAGATAATCAGTGAAGCCTCAACTGGTAGCAGCGAGTAAACATGAAGCTTCAGTCGTAATTCTCGTAGACTTGGAATTTCACTCGCATGTATCACCGTTGAAAATTTTCCAGTAAATGTCTGTTGGAAGTTAACTATATCAAGTGGAAAAGTAGACACTGAAGTAGAAGCTTCAATATTTTTCTAGCTACCAAGCATCAAGAGGCAAAATTATTATAATCTCGAGAAGAAATTCGACAATGTCTTTAGAACAGAGTACATTGCACAGTAGATCACAGACGATAATATATTCAATATTTCCCTCGCTGAAAGTCGGAACCTCGTTAATCCTTGCAGCTTTTCCGAAAACGAGACCATCGCTCAATGGTAACTCCGAGAATTTACATTCAACCGATAATTCCAATCGCCCGCATGCGAGCGTATATACCAGCCGACCAGCAAAAGGGAACGGCAACCGAACGAGACAAGAAAACTGGCGAATTAAAGATTCATCAGCCTAGCGAACCGGTGGTCGCTCAAGTACAAAGCGCGAAGCTTCCCGGAAGCTTCGCGTAGCCCCGGCTGAAACAGGGATTCCCTATCTAGGGAATTTTCATCGAACAAGGCAGGCGCGATTCGCAGATGCGTTCCTTCGTCCAGATGCATCCACGTCCGTGGAGAGATAGGGCAAGCATTACCTTCTGCACGCACACACATCCTCCGGAGCGTGCACGCAGGCGCGCACACACGTGCAGCCCGGAGCACGGTGCCCGCGCTCGCAGGGTCCACCTGAGCGAAGCAGACGAGCGAGTGAGCACCGGGAGGAGAAGGTGTCTCACATGGGTGCCTCTGTTCCCTGCAACACGAGTCCCACAGATGGGGGAGACATCCGGGCAGCTGACGTTCAAATGAAACTGACTGACTGACTTCGGCTTAACCGACTCCACATCCTCCTTCGATTAAGGAGAACTACGTCCGGAGAAGTTGGAGAACGGGAGGATGGGGATATTCCGTCAAATTGTTTTTCCCTCCCCTCGGCCGCCACCCTTCCCCCGCCCCCCACTGTCCCCGCCGCAGTTCCTCTTGTCCAACCGTTCACATCGGTTACACGCTCCCGCGATCTTCCTTTGTCTCGCTCCTCCGACGACGACTCGGAAGAATAACCCCGGGGACCGTTTTTAACCTTCGGTACGGTGACCGGGTCCATTTTCACGTGTTTCCTTTCGGCACGAGGAATCGGGGCCTGATCGTTGGGCGATCTCTTTTTTAACCCTTCGCACTCGAATGTTTTTCACTGGAAATATTTGATATTTCCCGACGAGATATAGACGACATTGTTTGAAACTGATCTAACGATAATTCAGAGATAAATTAAGCAACGAAGCTGTTTTATTTGAATAGTTCACATAGCAGTACAAAGTTTAACCCTTTGCACTCGGCTGGTGACTCTCAGTCACCACTTGATTCGATGTAAAATTGTAAAGTTTGGTATTTAACGTTAATCTTTCACGTTCACGATTGTTTCACTTTCATATTTAATTACGAAATAACAACCGGTGACACGAGATAGCTTCTACATGGAATTTCCGGCCAATAATGTGTTGATGTAGCGGGATTGTTGCCACCGCGATCACTGGTGTTCGTTGGTAATTTGATTTGCTATGGATTGGCGATTTCAAAAGGTTAATGATTGAGGAAACTGAGGGAATTAATGTTTTTTGGTTTATTCACTTGATCAGGCGTGGAAAGTCTTTCTCCAAGAATAAACTTCGCGATAGTAGAATATTATTTATTCCACTGAAATTTATGAAAATCAGAAAATATGAAAAACTCGTCGTATTTTCTATTGTTTCTTCGTGCGACCGACAATCGAAGGACAGTCCAACGATTAAACGAGTAACTAATGTTTCCTTGCTAACAGTAAAGAACAAAGAAGAATTTAGATGCGTTTCTGTTCGCCTCCCTGTTCACGAGAAGAAAAGTTTCCCGTTCCCGTAACATCGGTAGATCGGATCTCCTCGGTTTTCGGGTGCCGTTTGCATGAGCAACGGATTTTAAACGTGCCGGGGCGTGAGAAGCGCGTAGAAAGTGAATCGTGAGAAGTAACCGTGACGAATCATGGAAATATTACGGTTCTCTCGTTTCACCTTAAATAAATAGTACAAATCTCTTATCTTCCGCCGGCGTTATTACCTTCTTAACCTTTTAACGTTCGTTTCCGAAGAATCCTTCGATGGCATTTATCTCGGAAGATCATTCTCGATCCCAGGACGCAGATATTTGAATTGAACGCAAGTTAAATTCAATGTCTCACCTTTCGATGAACGACGCGATACAAACGAGGCGGCAAATTCGTGATTTCTGTTTCCCTCGGATCAGTCCAAGGAACCGTCGACGATTTGTCGAGGAAACCGATGATCTACAGCGCGACTCTCTGCCGAAGCCGCTCGATAAGATTGCACGATATACACAGAGACATGCGAACTCGCCACGCAACACCTTGACTCGCATTAATGCAGTCGTTATCGACGAATTAATGTGATCGGAGACGAACCACCGTGGATTCGGTGACTCTCGATCAACGGTGAACCGGATTCGTGTCGCGATGCGCAGAAGATATTGCTCAATCCGGCGAGTCGCTGGATTACTAGGCAGATTGAGATCTACACGGTTTCGCTGGAACCTTATTCCGTTTCTGTTCAATCTCATGTCGAAGGATTCCGATCTTTCGGAACCCGCAACGCTTTGATGAGCATTTCAGCAAGAATTCGAACTAACTTAACGAGAAAGTCGTTTGTACCATGGGACTCGTGCTTCAATTAAAAGCTAACAGGATTAAGATACGTAACCATTAGAACGAAACGCGAAAATGCAATCAGCGGCCCTAATCAAAAAGTAAAATCGGGACGACCGTTGGCCAAGAGCTTCTCCAGCCACCCCAGCGCAGAATCTTAATAACAATTATTAACATCCATTAACCACGAGGCCCGCGCATAATCTCCCACGCCAAGAGAAGCCCTTCAAGAGATCCCCTCCGAGATCCTCGTACCACGCCAGAAAATAAACTGTCCTCTCGATCCTCTTCGAGAACCCTGCCGAGGAATCGATCCCATTTCAAACTTACAGAATATAATCTACTATAGGTGAGCAATTCTACCCACACAGTAGTGCCGTTTGTCAAACCGATTAACTACGATAGGTAACTCAAAGAATCAATCTTTCAGCACTGAAATCGAAAGGCGTTCAAGAAGACCCATAGGTACCATATTCTCAAATTCAAGCGTTAAAACATTTAATCAACTCTCCGTGTGCCCATGCAATTTCATCGAATTTCTTCCTATACAAAATCGATACTGCTACACCTACGTACTATAGTGTACATCTACATCGAGCCTACATAGTTACTGAACACAGTACTCGTACACCAGACGCGAGATCATTTTCAAACGCGAGCCCTGATCAATTTTCCAAGAACCCAGGCGAATTCTAAATTCTCTCCTATAGAAAATCTATAGTACCACGTAGAACCTATCGTACGAGGCACAGTAGTACTCGTACGCCATCAAGAGATACTCCAACCCGCCGACCAAAACGAGACAGACTCATGCAGCATTTGCGCTGTACGCCGAAGGGGAGAGACCGTGGGCCAGGGAGAGGAGAGGAAAAAAGTGAGATAGTGTGCCCCAGGGACGGGGAGTAGCCCGTAAAACGACGAAGAGGGTCCGTGGCCTGGCTTCGATAAAACGAACAACTGAAGAGAAAGAGGGAGCGAGAGGCGGGAAGGGAGCTAGAACGTGAAAAAAAAGAACAGAGAGGGAAAGCGCGGGGGAGACACAACCGGAGAACAAGGGGGAGAGCGAGAGGGAGAGAGAGAGAGAGAGAGAAGGGGAGGGAACGGATAAGAGGAAGCGTGGGCACTCAGGTGTGACTCTCCCGCGGGTTCTCCTGCCTCTCCTTGCCAGCAGCAACAGATACGCGGACCTTGGTCTCTCCCCGTGCACCTCCGGAAGTGCTCTTTATCTCTGTCGGTCTGTCCCCTCGCCCGTACCACCGTGCGTGCGTGCGTGCATGCGTGCGTGCGTGCGTGCTCGCCCGCGTCTGCCCCGAGCTGGACGTGCAACGGCCGGCCACGTAACGCCGCACACCGCGCCGGCTCGATTAACCGAAATTTCGATTCCACGGAACCTGCTATCGACCAAACGTTGGATCAACGGGACCCCGCCGCTTTCCGGCGCCACCCTTAGCCGAGGGTTGGACGCGGCGTTATGGAAAGTTCGAGTCTTTGGCGGTTTCGGCTATTAAACACCGAGCTGGAGTCTTTCGAGCTGTAGGGTTTGTCTTCGAAGCGTCGAATGTCTGGAGTATTGGAGGCTTCGGGTCTGCGAAGATCGAGATCAGAGTTTCCGGTTTAGTCTTGGAAACTGAGGCTCGGAGTGAAGTGAAGTCCGAGTCTTCGAGCTTAAGGTTTAACCTTGAAACTTCGAAGGTTTCAGGTTGTACAGACGCGTCTTGGAGTCCCGGGCTCTGCGGAGCTGTAGGGTTCGGCTTTAAAGAGTCTTTGGAATTTTGGGTTTAGTTTTGGAAAGTGAGGCTTGGAGACAGGGTTCAGAAAATTTGAAGCTTTAGGGTTTAACCTTGGAACTTCGAGAGTGTGATCTGAGATTCTTAAGAACTTAAATTAGTTCTGTCACAATAGACTCGCGTTTTTCTCAGTTGCGCAATTTTCTATGATAGGCGACAGTGTTCAAGGTAAGTTTCGATGGACTCTAGTTATTCTGTAGTTTAATTAGTAAGAGGAACGAAAGAATCGGAGACCAGGGGTTGCCGATGGATGTTTCTCACGTTCCAGAAGCATCGTTTCCACGTCTGGCCACGTTCTAGCTTAAGTAACCAAATTAGCGACGAGTGCAGCACGCTTTGTGCCGCATAAGCCGAAGCTTCTAAAGCTGAAAAGGACGTCCAGTTTGTCGATCTCTTCATCCGATTAAGTCCCACCAGTCGCGACCATTCCGCCGCGCTGTTCCATCTCCGTGGACTCTTTTGTTTCATCAGCCTCGCTGCCATTTCCTCCGGTCACCGCGAAACTATTTCTATCCCCTACTCTACTTCGTACAACTTTGGCAGCAGCGTATCATCGAAATATGTTCAATACCCTTGAAAAATTCTTCCCTATAATCTCTTGTAGAATTGCTCGAAGTAGAAACTTCATTAAAAAACTTCGAAGTGATCGAAATTCAAAGTTCTTCAGTCATTCTCCCTCTATCCTCATGTCTACAGCTTTAGCTACCTACTTTTGATTATATTTCTATATATAACACGATCACTTTATCGCCGTTATTATCGTTACATCGACTTCATAGCACACCACATAAATATCTTTATTATTCATATATCGATATTTCGAACAATGAGACGTGTCAAAAGCAGCGTACCTAGGAGATAAGATGTCCCTTATCGTGACGAACACAAAAAAATAACCAGAAAGAAGAAAGAAAGTAAGGAAAAACGGTGAGAGTCTGTAGGAATGATTCTAGGCGTTCAATAAATAATTAATGCTATTATGAAACAACGTTTTCCTCAGTTCGGTATCTTCCAGCGGCGTGTTCCGACGCTACGCCCGATCGAGATAGACGTAATCGAACGGAGCGGGTTACGAAATCGCGGAGAAAAAAAAAAAGGGAACGGTCCGCGGCTCTTACGTAGACCCGTTAGGTAGCGTTGCGTGTAACTAAATGCGAGAAATGCGTCTAATCGGGGAACCGAGCCGATCATTTTCGTTGGACGATGCACACCTGCGCGTCCGCTCGTTCACCTTTCGAAGACGCGTCGGAATCATCGCTATGTAACACGTAATGCGAATTTCACCGGGTTTCGTGTCTCCTTTCGTGCCGGTTTCCTCGCTGAGAGTGCGACGCACCGCGCATCATTGAAAATCGAACGATGTCGGTGTCTTTCGGCTCCTGTCCGTGAATTTTGATCGGTAGAAGGGGGTCACGCTGCGCCCCGATCGATCATTAATACCGATTCATCGGTAATGATACGACGAACATTGATCATCGGCCACCTGTTTACCTGTTCAAACACGCTCGTCGATGTTTCATCGAAGATCGAATTAAAATCGATAGAGAATTTAGGGAATTTCATGTTTCTCGATAGACTACTGTAGGAAACTAGGCTAACCAATTATCTTATAAATTTCTAAAAGTTATCTAAACTGCAAATTAATCTTCCCAATATTACAGCAATTATTCGTATCATACAATGTAATTAATATTATTCATTATAATTCATTCAATTATACCAAATCTCACTTTGATCTATTTCGATCTACCTTTCAACGATAATATCGACTCGCGTTTGAATTATCGAACATCTTAGCATTACTATCTTTAATTATCTATACTCGTAAATTATCTAGAACGACCAACAAACCTTCGCAGATCATAGAATTCCAACCATCATCAATACTGACTACAGAATGACGCTTCGATTTCTGTTCCAGTTCGAATATCCGGATGATCGAACGGTTATCAGCGTCGTGGTTCGTTATCGAGGCTCGCCGGCCCCGGTGACCGCTGAAAAATTCAGTTTCCCATTTTTCAAGCCGCCAGGAAACGGAATTGTTTCGTGCCGGCCGTAAAAGATCGAACGGTTAGAGGCCGGTGCGCACAGCAGGTGGTGCACACATTGTGCGTCTACGTGTCCGCGCCGCGCCACGCGACTTTCTTCTCTTTTCGAGTACCACTTCACGTGTCTCCGTAATCCGGCTGAAAATTTCCATCGGCCCGTGACACCGCCGCGCGCGCGGCTGTATTACAACGGACCTTGACTCTGATTCCACCAGACGGAGATCAGTATTGACTTTCACCGCGACCAGGAAATTTAACTTTATAATTCAGTGACAATAGAGTCGTTCGATCCGCTCGCCGAGTCCTTTTCTTATCATCGACCCTTACGCTGGGAACCAGACGCTTATTTCGTAGCTACTTTGTTCCGTCTTCGTGGACATTTGAGGAAATCACTTCGGGTTCTCCTTTCCTTCGATGTTTCTACGTTTCGTTTTGAAACAGAGGAGATAGAGAATTTATATGAAGATCCTGTGCTGACAGAATTTCGATGATTGAAGATGTTTTCGCGATGTAAGGGTCGTGTTTGAAATGGGGACTCTGTTTTTGTTTGACAGTGTTTTTATACTATTTATTTTGTGTGTATTTGAAACGAATTTATCTGTAGGTCTCAACTGGAATTCACGAAACTTTCCCAACAAATTGCTTTCTAGGTTTCTCACGATAAACAATCTTGAACACACGAGCAATCGAAGGTTTCTAGAGCTCATTGCAGATACAAAAATAAGAGCGGCTGAAGCGTTCCCTGTTAATAAAGAAAACTACAATCAACAACCGGACTCCATTTATTATAAACGCAGTGTAAATCCATCTTGCTTAGTACCGAGATACTTAAAGCATCGCACTCGAATCGATTCAGAGGTACTAATAACTTCGTCGAGTTTATCCACGTTCGTATGAACTGGAATAGAAGTAGACAAACAGGGAGTTAATAATAAACAAGAAATTCCCACTGAATCTTCACACGTTCAATCGCCATTCGATTCAATGCAGCAAAATCATAAAATTAAGTATTCAATACCAAATTCTATTCAACCTATTCACGCATGATACGTCCAAACAGAATGATTCCCTCCCTTAACATTCGTGTGACTGTTCAAATATTAGATTCGAAAGACATCATTGATACCTCGTTAAAAAGCGATACATATTTACGAGAGAATTCATCGAGTGCAAAGGTTGAATACCGAATAACAAAGTAACGCCTCAGGAAGGGCAAGATGATTAACACGTTGACCGCCACGAGAATTTAGAGCGTTTCGTATAGCATTACTTATCGTATACAAAGGCTGTTAATATTAGTTATCAATAGTTTGGTATCATAATCAAGTCATATTATTTAGTCACTTATACTAAGAATTTTAATTCAACATCAATTTTCACCCTGTAATTGTTTGCAGGTAATTGACGGTCATCGGTAACCACCGTGACCGTCAACGTGTTGAGAAGCAATAGAGATAAAGAACAAAGATACGAGGAGTAATCGCGGGAAGCGGGGTTTTTCGAGAGGGAAACGTTTTTTTCCTGCGGCAGAGAGGAAGCGGACGATGAGGGGAGGGTGTACGGGTCACAGGGTGGGGCCAGAGGGGAGAGGGACAGAGAGAAGAGAGACGAGAAGAGATGCCCGGAGAAGCAATGCTAATTCCTGGCTTGGAGTTGGGAGACTCCGAGAGGTTTCCCACCTTCTACGGTTTCCCTCTTCTAGACGGCACGACGGCCACTCGTCTGTCAACCGTTGGGGATGATAATGATTTCGTTTTCAATACCCGTCCGGTCAATTAACACTTTATCCGCCGCTCGCGATCAAAGCGACCACCCACGCGACCTCGACTTTCGATGACGATTGCGTTCGAAACGAGCGCCCTTTTTGGTATTTATATAAATATTACATTAACTGCCTTTGTTTTTGACATGGAATATTAATAATAGTAATGATGATAATAATGAAGTATTAATGATAAAGTATTTAAATACTAATCCAAATGACAATGCGACCTTCAGTTAGGAAACAAAGGTCCATGTAACACGTAAGTACTCTCTTGCTTTCTTTCATAATGTTCTTGTGTTCTTATTGTTACTTTTATTATTGTTATTTACTTTTTGGTGGAACATTAACTATCGCAAGGACCGAATTCGATCGCTTTCTAAGGGAATAATACTTTCCTTTGGAAATGAACGAGGAGTAGCGTGGTTTCAGTGGATCGTCGATTGTTAATTGTTCGTTGAAAGAAAAGCCGATTAATAGGCTTCCGGTAGACAAAGTGTTAACGAACGCGAGGCGAGTCCGCCGTATTCGGTCCTCCGGTCATAATCGATCGATTATAATTGATGGAGACCCGGCTGACGCAAGGTGACTCGGGTAACGCGATGGTAACAGCATTCTTGCCATTTTCGAGCGGCGGTCATCTATCGATTCTCCTTTTTATTCCGATGATGTTGCTGTGCAGTCGATTATGAACGCTTTATCGCGTATTGTTGGACACCGTCCGCTGGCTGCGTACGTTTCTGACGCAGTCCTCGCTGCCGCGATGGTTTATTAACGCTAGAACCGCCGCACCCGTCAAAATGGCGGGTCTCAGTTTTCTTGTTTCGTAATTATCGATGTCTCGAAAATGTCAAGTATCCGAAATGATTTTAAAAATAGTTTCGCTCGAATACTATTCTCAACAAAATCGAAAAATATTCATTGTTACGATCTTTGTGAGAATTATATATTAGTTGCTCTAGTGTTAAACGCAATGCATTGTTTTTCATGAAATTCCGTAAGTTTCCTGCGTGCTACACTAGAATTTTGTATAAGTGAACATGTTAAGGTTTGAAAATTTCGTTTGATTAAGGTAGATTCTTCTTGATGCTCTTTAGTTCTGATGAATGATTTCAAAAAATAAAAGGAAATGAGAATTTAACACTCTTTCACTTGCAGTATCCCTATCAAATCATCTCAAAAACAAATCTCAAATATCATTATCCAATAAAAAAGATCTATTTTCATCTCACTACTCGAAAAGAAGTTTTCAACTTCGATCGACCGATTCTTCCACCTGTTAATCAAAAAATTCGAATCAACGAATCTCCTTACGATAAAGTCTCTTTTGCAATCGAGCAAATCTCTTCGAGTGAAGAAGACGAATCTCACCGCGACGTTTCCGTTCTCTTCATTCTCCGGAATGAATCATCTAAACGAATTATAAATTATCAATCGAATTCAGGAAATCTGATACTCAAGCTGCCTTACAACGGATGAGCGAAGCAACGAAAGCCACGACACGATTTTCGTGGTGACGCGGAGAAGAGGCTTGATGCTTACAACAAAATCTCATTATGAAATTTCCGCCTCGATACATTAAGGAGATTGCGCGTTGATCGAAGAGAGCCGCGACGACGCATCTCGTTTCTCCGCGGAAATATGGGAAAACAATACCATGGACCAACAAAGATTGTAAGTGAATTCCATGGAAAAATCGAAAATATCCTTCGAACTTTCAACTGCGTGTTTCTCAAGCGTGAACTCTCGCGAAAGCGCGATTCGAGGTGAATTAAATTAATAGTGAACATTGTTTTTATAACGATGGATAGTCCTTAGTATTGCGTAGTTCATACTGGTACCAATGTAAAAATTATTAACTATGAAATTTAACTATCTTAATTGAATGATAAAACTATGAAATTTCACTGTACAATTTCACTATGAAATTTAACTCATGAAATAAAATTTGAGTAGAAAATTCAGCTACAAAATTTAACTATAAACCTATATAATTTGATTACAGAATTTTACTACGAAATTTAATTAGAAAATTTAACTATACAATCTAACAATCAAATTTACGAATCGAAGGACCACAGAGAAACGAAACAAAGGTCGAACGACGACTTAATTCGTCATCCCCATCGAAAGGGTGGATATCGTTAATTTCGATTTCAATTTCGGTTTTGATTTAATACCATTGATAATCCCAGCAAGGCGAACTCGCCGCGTTATCGGTCTAGTAACGTTAGGACGTAACATCAGACGAAATCGATGACGAGATAATGGACGCAGACAATATGACGTCCGGTGCTGAATATAAATCGTCTGTGAGTCAGAATGTCGCCGCTTTGTTCATAACTGTCCCGAAAGGCTTCCGCGGCAACTCTGTTGAAACCGAGCGACATCTGTTGGCCGATCAGCAAAATAGCTAAAGGCTTGGCTGATAAATGTGACGTCCATTTGTTTAATAATTATACTCAATAACTGAGCGCAATTATTTCATCATTTCGCAAATATTACAATATTTATGAAAACTATAAACTTTTCAGTATACTTTGAACGTTTATAGTCGCAGACTGACAGAAGTTTCTAGAGAGTTACATTTATTTACTGAAGCTGTTAATGACGATACTTTATTATAATTCTAAGAATTTCACGGATTATTTGTAAGATAATGAAAGTACGAATAATTGTAAATATTTGTTTCGATCAGAGTTCCATAGAGTTCGAAATGTGGAGAATTTATTGGACTTTGTAAATTTCTGTGACATAATGATTGTTTATTATAGACTTTGTTTATTATCGTCTTGAGGTTGAAAACATCTTGAAAAACACATGGGATATTCTAGTCAGCTTCTGAGATTTAATTCAAATTCGTGAGTCCCCACGACGACGTTATTAAAGCATACTCCGAATTCCATGAATGAATCATTTTGAAACGTGTAATGTTACCGCGACTGCGATAATTTTCCTCGTCTATAATTTTATATAGTCTGATTAACGTTGCATTATTGAGAACTTACGCATTGCCATCTCGGCGCGGTCTCCGGATGACACAGTGGTTCTCCACGTGATCGCGAAGTAGGACACAGTTATTTCATTGAACGATCATTTCAATCGCAAATTTAGTAGACTCGCACGTTTCGAAATAAGCTGCTATCACAACGCAAAACACAGTCTGATTATAAAGAGAAATTCGATATGAATTCGATCGACAATGAATTCCTTCGCGAAGCATCGAGGTCTCCAAAAATGGCACCTCTCTTGATTCGATAATTTAATAATTCACTGAATTAGAAATTCAGTTTAGTCCTTTTCGGAGATAATAGTCTGTCAAGTACTATTGCACAGTAAAAATAATTGAAACCTAATTTAACGTAGATTGTATAAACGATTAATAATCCTAGCAATGATTAAGTAACAGAAAACTGAATTGCAAAGGAACTATTGCAAATTATCAGTCGATGTTTCCTCTATCTTTTAACTATAAACTCTATAAATTGCTACTAACTTTTAATTATCGATCTAATTAATAGCCTATCAATCATGTTGATATCTTCGAAGATTGAGAAACACAATTACTACGACTGAGCAGAATTTCCTTCTCGTTTTCGAAGGAATAATTTCGTTTGATAGAGGCAAAATCGCGATGAGATCGACTTCGCCACCAAAATCGCTAGAAAGTTGAGCCGCACGGCCGAGAACCTCTACCCGCTGTTCAGCAGTTGTCATTTCGCGGATAGTGGTTGCGAGTTACGACGACAATACGGGAAATGCTGCACTCATCCACCCTGGCCAGGCAGAACGACCGTTACATCGTGTGCTCTCACTGCTGTTCTCTCTTCTGCCTGAATGGTCAATCATGGAAAAAAAGAAAATCTAGTCCAGACCGTCGGTGGCTCGGACAATCTAACCGATCACACGGAAATGGGCTGCCTAACAATCACCAATCAACAGTGTCCAATACAAGCTAACCTCGAGTGCTATACTTTCATCTCAATTCCTGAAACTCGACAAACGTCAATATCTAATTTCCTAAGTATCGATCATTAACGAAATCGACACCTACTTTCGTGGTAGTCTCATTGAACACATATTATTTCGACTGAAATCAAATGAAAAATCAAATTTGATTGTTAAAAACAGAAACTTGTTTGTTGCTTATAAAACGAAGATTTTTAAGTTGTCTAATCATTCCTTCTACTAACATCTGAACTATTAATAAGAAGTCTATGAAAAAATATTGATTCTAAGTTTTAAGTATCAACTTTTCACTATTAAATCCGAACTAGTCCAATTCTCTAAACAAATTTTATAATATCAATTAACTAAATGTATTAAACATTAACTCCAACTTTTCACGATATCCCGATCAAAACAATCAACGAAACTATTGCAAAGTTACCTAGCTACCATCATCCTTAACGTTGTATAACTAGAAAATTAGACAGCAATTTTTCTAACACCCTAAAGAGTCGAAAGAACAAATAAACCTATTCTCCGTGTTAATTAATCGACAGACGAAGGATCTTTTAATAACTCATCATACATATGCGAAAACCATTGCGCATAAACGTTTCTTTTACGTGATTGATTTATTGAGTCGTTCGTTAAGAAAGTCCACACCGTGCAGACAGTCTCCTCTAACCCCTCCAGCCGCTGTGGGCCACGCTGTAGCCCACGATACACGTGGAACCCGCTTCCGGTTGGCTGGTACCCGAACGTTACGGTATCGACAACTTCCGGTCATCAGGTGCCGAGCGAAACCTCGAAACCATCCGGTGATCTCCTGAACCGAATACATATCTATGTGCGCAGCGTACTCGCCGGTACGCGGCGCGGGGAGTGCGTTAAGATAAGCGAGGTGCTTTGAAAGCCCGATGATAACGGGCCCCCGGAGGAAACGCGTTCTCGACGACCCGACGCGCTGTGAGAACGCGCCGAGAAACGTATTTCAAAGCCGCCTTTATCCGAGGTGTCAATTCAACGAAACAGTTCAAATTCGACGGAGGAGTTTCAAAGATTCTTGAAATTATTATCTAAGTTTCGTGATTTATTCTTGAATCACTTCTCGGCTTTTCCCGTGATGATCATGGAATTTTAACGGTATTAATTAGAATAGGACAAGCTGAGCAGATTGATCGATTATATATTGAAATACTGATTGATAGCAATCTCCTAGAGAAATGCTTGTCAGTACTTGCGAAGGAAGAAATTAGAAGAGGATCGTTCTGACTCGTCTGGTATTAACGAACTATTAATAGAGAGTATCAGAGAATTCTTAAATCTTCCATCAGAGAATAGGTTAACCCTTTGAACAAATTATTTAATTACTTTAAGTACTTTAATTATTCTAAGCAGGGGGTCAGTATGTAGTTTCCTTGTTTTATCATGTAAGCAATCGATGATTTAGCTTCATCTGCTGAAGGTTTATATTTCAAAGAATCTTTCACCTGCGAATAGGTTGAATGAAGGAACGAAAAAGGTTTTGTTTCCGGATTCTCGGTTCGATCCGATTCGCCCTGCGATCGGGATCAGTTCGACCTATCAGTTTCCGCCAAGGTCAGGCCGGGCCGCGGGCCCGATCTCCGTTTCCCAATGAGAAAGCCCCCAATAAAAGGCCCGGCTCGCGGCGATCACGATCTCACCGCATCTAAAATCACCGGGCGGTCCTCGTGATTGTATTAATTCACTTGACAGAATACAGAATACGGGACGCAGAGTGTATACAGATGCCCGCGGCACCGGACTGGCCGGTGTGGATGTGGACGTATTGTCTTCTCGGCTCCTTTCTCGCATTAGCATAAGAATTCAGCGTGTACCTGAGCCGCGTATCAATGGCCGTCCCGGTGAATCAAGACTTAAATCTTGCACCATGATCACCCGCCGACAGTCGAATGTTGAAATATCGTCATCAACGATTGGAAACCTGGAACGCCGTTCCGCCCCACCCCTGGGGCGGGGAGGTGGCACGCCGAGAGGAGAGTGTCCGCCGGTGAACGTTTCTGGGAAGAGCGACGCGCTGCCGCGAAAGTCGGAGAAAATGCAGTAGTGCCCCGATACTTGCGGCTGATACCGTATTTCGCCGAGAATTTTTCTTGGGGATGCCTCGCTCGGGGTGGACGGGAAGGATGAATGAATGTTGATCTTAATGAACTTGCAACGAGCTAGAAGCTTCATTTGGTGTACCTGTCTGCTACCCTTTGGGTAGCTAACGGTTGGGGTCCTATTGTAATGTCTTGGAAAATGATTTGTAAGAGTCTTATTAAGTAACTGAGGGTTGAGTGCTTTAAATGTACTGTCTGTTATTTGTAAATTAATGATATCTTTGAGAAGTGAATGTAAGTCTGAAGATCTGCTAATGACTAATAGATACGTTAAACTATTGACCGAGGCTATTGAAAATTGAAGACATCTGAAATCTTGATTAACAAGGATTTTAGCCCTGATCCTAGCAACCTGAATTCATTAGCTTAGCGACTTTCGGAAGAAATTGTTTCGTAGCTAGTTAATGAAGACCCAGTGTCTACCTAGCGACTTTCATTCGTAAGTTCAGAATTTTAAGCGACACCTTGAACGAAGACATCTTCGAAGATTTTCTAGAAACGTAGTCCGGAAGACGAGCAGGCGCGAGAGGGGTTGCGGGACAACCCCCGTGGAGATTGAAAAGATGGTGGCTCGGGGGGCCGTACGCGGGAGACAGCGAACTGTGAAGGATCGACGATCCATCCAGTGGCTCCAGTCCCGGGGACAGAAATTGTTACGTGCCCGGTCCGGTCGTCGTGATTCGAATGCTCATGCGTATCGGTCGCGGTCATCCAGCGACGAGAGGAGAGACAACCGGGAGAGTCCCGTGGCGTGGCTCAGCACCGGAGAGCTTTCTTCGACGCGTGTACGCGGCCAGCGAGCACCGTATGGGTGTGCGCGTATACAGTGTGTACCCGCTTATCAACGAACCATTATCTCGCCGAGTACTAAAAATATAATATCAATTTGCATGGAAGCTACGTAACATAAAGGCGCAGATCTCCCTGTCAACGAGTCTTAAATATTAATTCAAGGGATAGATTAATCAAATTTGCCCATGGATCATTTGATAATATCGAATCTAAGCATTAAAACTTGTACACTAGATTCAGAATGACAAATGTTCGAATAACAAACGCAGCAATCTATTCAGGAAGCATCGGTAGCAGTAGATAGGGACTGCGCTGAACGTATAATTTACAACTCATATTCCAATTCTCGTATTGCTCAACCTACTCATTGAATAATTCTTTAAGATCTTAGCATTTGCAACAGGAAACTAAAAATAGAACCCTCTATAGTTCCCCAAGGAACTGTTGCAAACAAAGGACCAGCTTAGCCCTTTGCGAACGAAGATTCTCCGAAATATAAAACCAGCAAACGAAGCTGAATTATACATTAATTGCTTGAACAATAGAAAGAAAGGAAACGTGCATGAATCATGTTCGCAATTTAGTCTTCCAACGAACATTTCATCTCCGAAATGTCGCCATTCGACCGCAAAGGGTTGCAAGTTGGACCGGTATTAAAATTTGATGCGAAATTTGTCAACGTGAAACCCTGTGACATTTTAATCGCGTTCCACTGTATTCCGATCTATACGATAGCTCTAGCTAATCCATAGTCAGTCCATAGTTAAGCCTGGACACACTGTATAGCAGTAACGAGCGCTCGCGCGCGCGAGCAGCAGCGGTACGAAAGAAATCCGTGCGGTTAGAGAGCGCGTGCACGCTAGCGAGGAACGCCTCGTCAAAGGCGATTGTCCGTCCACGCGGAAGCGGAGCCAGCGAGCATCTATCCCCCGTCGATCGCCTCTCACTCGCAGAACACGTACACCTCGTGTCCCCGTACACGTTCCTCCGCGCGACGCGCTCTTGCACGGCCGGCATTTTGGTAGCACGCGCGTGTGTATGTGCCAGTTTTACGCACCGAGCTTGCTTCTCTCGCCGCTGCCTCTTGGCTCGTCGGCCGTGCAGCGTCCAAATTATCGGGCCGGGGGCGGAGGAGGCCGCGACGATGCTTTCGCGTCGCGCATTCCACACGTCTGTCTCCGTTCGCCGCGGCTTCCAGGTGAAATGATGCCTCCTCGGGACTCGAACGATGATTCGGCCGGGGCACTGTTGCTTGTAGGTTGTTGATCGCAGGGTTAAACTCGATGACGCTCGAGTTCTGGTGACTTTGTTCGCTCTCGAGGCGGAGAGAGGTGTTCCTCGGATACTTTGGTATCTGTAGACTCTCCATTTTGCAGGTGAACTTGATGGTCCTAGTGAATTCCTTCATTCCTAGAGAATGTTCCTCTGATCCTAGGATGCGGTGAGAGGCTTCGAAAGGTCCTTGATGTTTGCAGTGTCACTATGGAGCTAGGATGTTGAAACTGCAGTTCTTGATCCTTCAACTTTGATGATTCATTAAATTATCTAAAACCTTCAGCAGATGAAGCTAGATTGTGTATCAGATACTTAAATAATAGAGGAAGGGAAACTATATACTGACGTTTTGGTGTTCGAAATCATGTCTCAAAAAATTATTACCAACCACATCCTCACCATCGTGATTCAAAAGCGACATCGATTGTTCCGAGGGATTCCGCGAAACGATCGACCATAGGAAATCCCCAGATAATTCCGTTTACTCGATGAGTCCGCTCGCGGTGTTTTTAGGAACGTCGAGAAGACGTCCGCGGCAGAGGTCGAATCGCGACCAACATCCTCTGCGGTCGTCGTGTGCGGCACGAAGATCCGCTCATTGTTTCTCTAATGCATATTGACTATTAACAGCGAATCCGTTCTCCTTATACGCCTCTGATGTGGCTACGTCACGTCCTTATTCGCCTAAACAGTCCTCCCACCTCCTCTTGCCCCGTGTCTGCGCTCATCTTGGGACGCGCTCGCTCGCTCGCGCGCGCGCGCCGGTCACCATACTCGGCGGTCCCACCCACGCACGACGCCGGAGCAGGGTTCATAAGGATGCCCGGTCCGTTTCGACCGCGAAAATCGAAGGAGACGCGCGCGCCACCGGAAAAATCGAAATTCCTCGGGGCCGTCCGCGCGGTAACGTTACCCGAGATACGTCGGCTTAAAATAGATCCCAGCGGCCGATACCCGCTGGAAGCGTAATTAGCAGGCCCGATTACACGCCTTGCATTCCGCAGAATGTGTCGTTTCCTTTTTTTCTCCGTTCCTCTTTTTCGACCTTGCTCCGATTCGCCGAATGCGCAACAGTGAGAAGGGTTACCGTGTGTTCTTCCTGTAAATGTCCTTCTGAAGGTCACTCTGATAGAGAAATTGATCGTTCCACTTTTTGGAGAAGTGATTCGCTAGGAAGATATCGCGACGATTTTACGAGTCTCGTTTGCTCGATAGAATCTCTGACTTGTTCATGTCGACGTTGATGGTAGAGGTTAACTCGATGCCAATGCGACGCGGTACAATCAGTTTTACTCTGATCAAGCTGTTGGGATTGAAACTCAACATGGTTGATTACTTGTACAGCGAATGAAGGAAGGAAGAGGATTTAGACGCTACATGAAGTCTGGAACGCCAATAGAGAAGTATATGGAATCATTGATGAAATTGAATAACAGTTTCAACGTTGAAGAAAGAAGACGAGGCAGAAGAAATTAAGAAACACCCTGAATCCTGGAATTCAAGTAGATTCAAACTTTAGACATCGCATCGAACCCTCATGCTCTTGAATTCTCGTTTCTTTGAATCGAGCATAAAAACCCTAGCACGCTCGACGGTTCCCCAAAGCACCTTGAAAAGGCGAAAACAATAGACACAACGAATCCAGAAGCCGAAAGAAGTGGAAACTCCCTAGTAAGAGCACCCACGAAAGTGGCCGAAGAAAATCCTCGAAGAAATGAGGTAAGAAGAAAGATAAACAGGAAGTCGACGAAATGCGCGCGTAGAAGAATGAACAGACGCGCGCGCGCATTGCGTAGAGAAAGAATGATTCCTATCGGGGTGGGAGAAAGAGGGGGACGGCGTATGAAGACGAGAGGAGAGAACGCCGCGGCGCGAACGGTTACGAATGCGTCGCACGATTCGCTACGAAATCTCGGATTCTATTAACGGAGAAATTATAACGGATTGACGGGCGCAGGAATGGATGCACAGACGGATGGACGTAGGCCGCCTCTTGTCCCGGAGAGAGATTTCTCTTGAATCGTAAATACCGATCGGGCCGCGCGCCGGGGAACGATATCCGAGGACGGCTAAAGTCGGTCCCCCGGCCGGCCTTACACGTTGCATGTTCAAGTACTTCCCGGTACAAATTGTACCAGAGGAGGACGGGCCCCGTACAGTTTATGCAACCTGGATAAGGAACACATCCGCGTCCGACCGGCCGATTTCGAGGGAAGCAGCACCGCCTATCAGCGCGCGGGAAACGATGCGTGTCACCGTCGCGCCGTGGAAAATCGAGCTTGGCCAGGAGCGTGGAACGCGCCGATCGCTCGACGATTTCGTAGCCGATCATTCAATGAGAAGATGCGAACGAAGGACCAGTTTAACGCACTTTGGACCGGTATCCAGATTTCACGCGAAACTTGTCAACGTGAAACCCTGTAGCACTTTAGTCGCGTTACAGGTTCTACTGTATTTTGATCTATTCGGTAGCTCTAGCGTCAATGGTCAATTCATGGTGAACTGGATGCACTGCGTAGCAGTGACGAGCGTTGCATAACAAGAAACTTGGTTGATGCAACTGGAGGACGATCCCTGCTCGGTAGCGTATCTTCCTTCGGGAGAAATAGATGTTAGAATAGAGTTGGCAGGTGACCCGATGTCTAGCAGAAGTCTTCTGGCTTACACTTCTAGTTTGGTTTCGATATCGATGAATAAATTAACGATCGGACGTATCGGGAATTAGAAAATAAAGCGAAGAGGGGATTGGGTGTGTAAAGATGAAAACTTTGGTCGATCAGAACTCCTCAGTGTAGCCTTCAAGTGATCTAGTAGGACTTCGTGAATTGATATAGTACTTTGACCACGTGATCCCTTCGTGGAGACAGTAAGTTTCTCTTTGGTCTTTGGTAATTCGTGAACATCGAGACTCAAGTGAGCATAGTTTCATCGTCGTTCAGGTTACCAAGATCATTATGTCTGCTGAGATTTCTGCAGAATTGCTAATTACGACGTTGACGTCGATTCTTGTGTAAGCTTCTTCAGTAGCTTCGTTGGAATATTTCGAACCACTGCGGATTCGTGTATTTGTAGACTAGATAGAACGTAATTGTACTCACCCTCCGCGCCGATCCTCTGCTCAGCGGTTCCTCGGCAGCCATCATCCCGCAGAATGGTCCTCCGTCGCTGTCTACGTCGATCGACCGTCTTCCTCGCTGCACTGATTCCCTGAAACGATTTCCAAGTTAGAAACGTTGAACTAGGTATCTCAGAATCGATGGTCGTTCACTTTTTCTTGGAGCGAACCTGTTCGGTTGGCAGGCGTAAGGGAAAAATCTGAGGATCGTGGGCCATTGACAAATGTCTCGCATCGATTCGTCAAACACGAGATGAGTGGTTTGGCACGTTAAATTGTAGTGAATTCAAAGGCGGTCTTCCCTCTCGTACAATGAAAATTTCCGGGGGTAAGCGAGGGCAGCGATACGAGTCGCTCAGAAGCCAACGCGATGGAGTCTATTCTCTGACATTTTCTGATTTTCGTAAATTTTAATGGAATAAATAATCTTTTCAGCATTAGCTTCTGAACGCATATCTAACACAGTGTACATAAGTTTCTAAAACACAAGTTACACTCTAGGATTACCGAATTACGCGATCGATGTAATTACGATCTAGGAGTCGCAAGCTATCAGTGACGAAAACTGGATACAAACTGTTCGGAAAGCTTCGAGTTTCAAAGATGGCACTGAATTGAACCCTGCGTTACACCCTTGAGCAAGATATGACTACGTTTGAACATCGAACAATATTCGCCAGGAAATTTGAAACGCAACTTTCCTCCGCGAGCTGCGCGTCTGTTGAAAAATGATTGATGCCCAGACTGTGGGCCCCGAGGTTTCTGAGAGGTAAATCTTTGCTCGTCAAGCCGCGACATCGTTCCACGATGCACGAGCCGAGGGACACGAGATTCCCGAGGAACTGTCGCAACATTCATGACAACAGACTCGTCGGCGTGGAAGGTACGCCTCTAAAGAAGAGTGTACGAACGTCTTCTACTCCGCTGTTCGTTTCGTTAGAGATCACCACGGTCTACAAGCATCCGTATCTCACGCACATCTCCGAGTACATAAAGGATAAATTCTATTTCGCGACGCTAGTCAGCGGACGCAAAGACGCGAGGAGCTCGTCGAACCTCGATTGCTTCTCGATCGACGACGAGTTGGTTTACAATCATTTTTACAACGATTTCGGCCCGTTGAATATCGCTTGCTTGTACAGGTGAGTGTGTACATGTTCTTTGATTAACAAGTTCTTTCGGTGCAATCGATTTAGTTTGATATTTGATAGGAGGAAGTTGATTTTTAAATTATATTTTTCGTTTGCGACTGAATCGTTGACAGATACTGTCACAAGGTGAACAAGAAGCTGCAGAGCCCGGCCAACAAGCACAAGCAAATCGTGCATTACACCTCCCAAACGGAGGACAAGAGAGCGAACGCTGCTTATTTAGTAGCTTCGTATGCTCTATTGTACTTGAACAGAAGTCCCAGAGAAGCTTACAACGCTCTCTTCATGGGCGGCGACGTACCGATAACACCGTTCCAAGACGCTTCTATGGGAACCTCGATTTACAAGATTCACCTTCTCGGTGAGAGACAGTTGAGTTCAGAAGCCAATGCGGTTGAGTCTAGAAAGCAAGGATTGAGAAAATTAATTTTTTCGCTTGTGAAATGATTATACAACGTATTCGGAAGCTGTAAAAAGAAGAGCTTTGATTCAATTAAAATGTAGAAAAATCAGGAAATATCAAGAAATCGGCTTAACCGCATTCGCTTCAGGACTATTAAAAGTCGGTATGAGTGAAATTGACTCGTTCCATAAGTCTAATGTCAACTTCTAGTTATTTTGCTCATCCGTTTGTCGATAGATTGTTTGAACGCGCTCCAGAAGGCAGCATCGTTCGGATTTTTCAACTTCGACGACTTCGATCTCGCCGAGTACCAGAAGTACGAGGACACGAGGAACGGTAACCTGAACTGGATGGTGCCGCAGAAGTTCCTAGCTTTCATGGGTCCCAGCACCGAACCGGGAACCCCCTATCACCCCCCTGAATGTTACATCGACTACTTCAAGAGAAACGGAGTCACGGCTGTGGTTAGGTTGAACAAAAAGTCGTACGACGCATCGAGGTACAAATATCAGAGAAATCGTTTGAAATAGTTCATTAACACTAGAACCACTCAGCAATTAGGGTGACTTATATCTAGCCTTCTATAATAACTTTTCATAAAACATAGAACAATACATTCTTCGAAATTTAAAGAATCCCTTATTGTTGCATCTTTTTCAGATTTACATTCTAATTCGACTGCTTGCTTGTTTATTCTTTTCAAATTTAAATAGGATTATAGAAGGTTAATTAATCTCGTGGTCTTAGATTCACCGAAGCAGGTATCTCTCATCACGACATGTTCATGCCGGATGGGACCGTGCCACCGAAAAGGGTTCTACATCAGTTTCTCTCGCTCAGCGAAAACACTAGTGGGCCAATAGCGGTTCATTGCAAGGTAGTCTGAATGGTTCGATTTCTGAATAATATTCCCATGCCTCTTAACGTTCATTCCGTTTTTAATGCGTCGGTCTCTTAGGCTGGTTTAGGTAGAACGGGTTCCCTAATTGCGGCTTACTTGATAAAGCATTACAAAATGACTGCGAGAGAAGCCATTGCCTGGATAAGGATTTGCCGACCCGGTTCTGTTATCGGCCACCAACAAACCTGGCTGGAGAACATGGAAAAGAATTTGCTGAACGCCGGCGAACAGTACAAGTGACTAGACAGATTCCTGATTTACAATATAGTTTCTTTTAATTTTTAATCTTTCTTTGGGATTCGTCCATTTGGACACTTGGGGAATTTTTCTATCATTTATATAGACATCATAAGGGTGCCACTTCCAGCGAGGTTACACATATTACATACATATTTTTAAATAATTGAATAAGTGATAAAGATAAAAATGAAAGAAAATAGAAATGAAACTGACGAAGCATGTAGAGGTGCCTGAGGGAAGTAATTGTTTTAAGATCACAGTTGAACATGAATTAAGTAGCTGAAATATAATTTTCAAAATCGTGTTAATTAATTGTCATGATGTAAGTACTTACTTCGTATCGGTGTGTCTATGCTGCAGATTAAAATACTATGCTGATGGGGATGTGATTCTGCACCATAAATGGGGTATCTATTCAGTGATGGACAAGTTGGAGAAGAACTTACAGGAATCATCTCAGATCACACACACAGGTAAACCATCGAGTTCACAACTGAAAAGAACATTTAAAATATTTTCATAGAATTAAATTATTTCTTATGGTGAATAAATCCACGAACGAGTAATTATTAAAGAAATAATTTTTAAACATTTCAGAACCTAACAAATTCAACAATCCACCAACAGGAAAATCGAGCAAGATGAAGTTCACTCGACTTCTAAGTATGTTCTCAGCATATTCTTTTTTATTTATAAATTATAATAATAATTTGTTTAATAGTTCTTTAAGTTTTAGGTTTTTTAACTGTGTTAGTGTTTATATGCATTCAATTACCAATACATTATGGACATTTTTAATGACCAATAGAACATTTTTCTACTCTACATGATCAAACAAGTATTAATGATCGTAATTATGTGTATACGTTATAATCAAGCAAGCAGAAATTGAAATATTTATTAAAGCAACGTCTCGGTGTTTATTTTTAACTAAAAATTCGGATATGCAAAGGAGCGGTAACCGTCTATCTGCTCTACACAGCCAGATCGAATGGCTGAATTTTCATTTCAATTTAAATCTGTTAATTCTTCGAAAATCTCTTAACAAACACTACCACAGAAAGAATGGACTACAATTGTTCAATTTAGACTAGTTTCGTGGCTTATCTTTAAGAATAATCATAGTTTTGTTTAAAAAAAGTTTGAGGGTACTCACCAGCGTGCCAAACGTTAAACGCATCGTCAACCACTGCGCGCGCATCTATCAAACTTCAAATTCGAAGTACCCGTAAATTACAATTTACAATATCTGTTAACTCGTCAAATAATACAATACAAAAATACAAAAAGAGATTTTATATGTATTCCTGATAATATTTCAAAATAGTTCAACATTCTATCAATCACGTAACTTAAGAAAATTTAATTACACGCGAAACGATTTCGCGGTTATTTCAGTTGCACAAATGCGCACGCATCTAACCTAGTCAAACCCTCGACGATGCGCGCGCATTTAATCTTAAAGGTTATAGATGCGCACGCAGCTTCTAGAAGTAACCGTTTCAAATAAGAGTCTGTTTAAACCCGCGAATGTGCACTATTGTGTTTTGTGATACATATTTTGGTTAATTGACATTTAAAGATCCGATTAAGTCCCGAGTAAGTACGCTAATTTATCTGCATTAGCATTTCTTCGAAGATTTCGTATGAAACGATCATGAAACGAACCATTATTATAATTTTATCGCAGGAAGGTTGAGGAATATTAAAGGGGCAGAAGATTCGGAAATGGAATTGCAGTGTCCACGTATCATGACGCAAGGGGACCGGTTGAACGAAATCAAAATGAACAGATACAAGTTGCCGCGAAGCTCGGAATCACGCCAAAAGAACTCTCCAGCTTACGGAACCGATAATCTACAAAACACACGTAAAAGGAAATAAAGAGAGGTAAACGGTAACCAAAAATTTGCTGTTTTATTGCGTTCGAAAGACGACCGAGACGAGTATCGGTACAACCGATCGGTCCCGATCGGCCAACATAATTATTTCTTAGGAAGAAATAACGTACATCCAAGATTGTCGTATCCACAAAAGAGAAAAAAATGATTCAATAGAAAAATGGTTTTACACGATTTTATAATCCATTTGATACAAAATGATTTCTTTTTTTCCGTATAAAGTAAATAGAGAGACTTCTGTGGGCGAATTATTCGAAGCAAGTACACAGAGAATGCAATTACCAAACGCTGCACGGATTCACCGGCTGTTGCCTATTTTTTCAACTTGACTGATTTTTCATTTGATTTTAGTTATCACCGTTGTAGGTGGCACGAGCAAAAATTTCTGTGCTCCGTATACTGACTAGAGAATAATCCCCACGCAAAAATAGTTCGACGTAGCGTTGACAAAACAGGAGGTATTCGAAATACGATTTGAGAAACAAGGACAGGCGCGGTTTCCTGGCTGCACGAGTGCTGTCCGGGTCCCTCAAATCTTCTAACAATTATGCATCGATTAACACTTTTCTTTTGTTGTCTCTTCGATCGCGTTTCAATGTTCGAATACAGGCGGTAATGAGATCAATCCGTTTTCGAATAGAAAGTTCGATGAAAGGAATAGAGTAGAAGAATTTATAAAGAATCCATCGGGGTCCATGGAATAGAAATATCCATTTTGTTTTTCCCTAGGTCGATAGTGAACAAGAAAAAAGCAATCGCAAGTCTGTGCGGTTAAAAGTGTTAATCAAAGTAATTACTCATCGTACATGCTTCACGTGTCCATTTGAATAGTCTTCGTTATTTATATTTCACGATTATTATTCGTTACAGGTCTTATAATCACTGTAGGTTACCAACTATCGAAGTTTATACGATACATAAAACATAGCTCTGTCCATACCCTATGGTTACTGGGAACAATTCGGAATAGGGTATAATTACGATTGTGCAATTTAACATTCAATGTGAAATCCAAATTTGTAGAAAATCGAAACGAAACGAACTTTCCGTGAACGGCTGCGTCGCGGCAGGTTTACAGAGGAATATCCGTTGTTACATTTAAATACTAAAAAACACTAACGGCTAACCGGGCACTGCGCATACATTCATACCGTAAATTGTTTACCTAACAATGCACAGAGAGAAATATAAGAAAGTATATTGTCAACTAAATGTTATATGTATATATGTATATGTATATGCGTGTATATATATATACATATTTAATGTTTTTTTTTTGTGTTAATGCAAACAAGTAGTCAATGTAATTATCGAATCTTAAAATCTGTCGTCGTATCACAATGTTCAGAGTGAATATAGATAGAAGTGTAAAAAAACAGGCCATCTGTTTTGAATTTCTCTTGCACAGACATACTTTTTTTCCGCTTTGTAGATACTTCCGTCGTCTTGATACTTCTTTCTTTTTTTTAAAAAAGAGAAGTCATTGGCTATGTTAAGAAATCAACATACAGTATATTCAGGATACTATAATTCACATTGTTACGTACAATTGTGTACAGGCTGTTCGGGTAACACCATTTTCGTGCAACTATTGTGCCTCATGGTATTTATACCCAAACATTGTCTCCTTGTATCTTTTGCTTCTTTTTGTTTTTTTTTTTTTTTAATTCTTTTGCCTGTTGCCTCGCAACACGTGTTACAAAATGTTTTCTGTTACGAAACTCGATTATCCTCTTTTTGCACTTGCTCTAAGCACGTTATTACATTTTTTTTACGATTATTGAATCGTTATTGTTGTTATAATCATTGTAGATTCATCAACTATCAAAATTCTTATTATCCACTGGAACTAATTCCCTCGTTTATTTTTTTCTTTTTTTGTTCTTTTAAATTTATCGAGCTCAAATGTTACAATATTGATTGCTCACACAAAACCACTTTTTTTTTGTCAGCTATATTTAAAACTTATAACCAAAAGATAAAAACAGTATATTAAATATGATATTATCGAATATTGCAGACACTTGTACCCCTTAGTTGATGTTCTTTTTGCTTTTTTTCCACTTTTTCTCCTTTTTTTTTGTTTGTTTGTTTGTTTCCTTTGACGGGCGAACCCAAGGAAGAATGTAAAATATTATAAGCAACAATACGTGATATTCAAAATGATATCGCTTGGTTTCTGAGCCTCACGTTGCATCGCCTCCCCAGGTAATTGAAAATCTTACCTCTCTTCCGTCTGACATCCTTGCACATTTCTCTAATGTTACGTTACTGTTTAAAAAATTGCATCGCTGTCCGACACGCGTTACTCTAGCTTATCACTTCTGTCCGGGATAACACAGTCCTTCAGAGCAGATGCTATTACACGATTACCAACGTCCAAACGTGCCTCCTATCCTTACATATATATATATATTTTTTTTTATTTTCATCCTTCCAATGCCATTTCCTTCGTTCGCTCTTTACAGAGCACTCGATAATGCACCATATTGCGCGAATAATCAAGGTCACGCCGCTCTGTACAAAGTTACACTAGCAATGTGTTGATTCGCCATGACCTCGACGATCGCATCACGTATACCGTAACAAAACGTACATCCGAACGGATTTGTTGTGTTCGTAGAAGACGCTCGATTCAAGACCACCGGTCGTGCACTAGCCTTCAATTGCTCGCTGATTCGATCCCATTTGGTATAGGCAGTGATCTAAACAGTAAAAATTAATTAACAATTTTTCTCATCGTCAGAGGAACGTTTGTCTGGACCAGCGGATTTATACATCAATTTTAGCCCTTAACGTCAAGAATTTAAATGCTGGGATGCAATACAAATGTTTTGTTCTCCACTAATAATGCTAAACGTAATGTGTGCTTTCTTTTTAAAGATCTTTAGATACTATGATCACGGTTGGAACTACAAACAAAATGGATTCTGTATCTTACCAATACATTCACTGGGGAAACATCAATCAGTTTTCCCGATTCAGTATTTTCAGACGGTAAAGTCAGCGAAAATTCACAACGGTGGTACATATTAAAGTTATAGTGCCCCGGATAATTTGTGTGTAACACAAACTTTTTGACGCATTGGGTTTTGGCATCAAACAAGACGTCCTGAAAATGAACATGACTGTAAGAATGCGATGTTCATTGAGTGCTGTAATTGTATGTTAATTATACTTACCAATCCTAAGGTGAAATAATTGTAAAAGAAATCGGACCGTCTTATTTTGTCCCGTTTATGCGCATGGGGGCTATGTATTCGCATTTTATCCTCAGCCTTAAAGAAGACACGAGACGGGGCACCCAATGCGCTCAGCACATCTTCACAGGTATCGCCAAATAACACCTAATTGCCATCAAATTTTCATTCTATGTTGAAACAGACAATGAAATTATAATGTACTACCTCTTTGGTCAAGCAGTGTTTCTTCGGTTCCAGCAATACCCTAGTTACAGAGCTACCTTCTGTGAAAAGATGTAGTCTAAGACCTCGAGTACGAATCTTATCACGTATAACATCTGCCTTCTCTAAATAAAGATTATTGTGATAGCAGACCTATGGAAACACAAATGTACAGTGTCAATGCAGTCCTTATTGGTATATACTTTGCACTGGAATATTGACAAAAAATAGTTACAAGTGGTAAAGGAGGTGGTGGTGCCTTCAAATTGTGCTCATCACTTCCACTTCCAGCAGCCATGTTACCAACGTAAATAGCTGTTTTTGCTACAAGAGGGGAAGTTCCATTTGGAAATTGTAACGACCCAAGACCATGTGCATAGCCAGGTTGAAACTTGGAGTCTATGGGGAAGTAAAATGACAAACCTCGGAAATTTAAAACAAACACCTGTGAACAGAACACAATTTTAGAGGTAATAATGGATTATTTTCTTTCCTTTTTTCTTTTAGAATATGGAAACATTATACCTGTTTATCACTATCATAAACACCAGGGTGAGTTGCACCAAACGAATGTTCTATCTGCTCGATAGACGGTAATACCTCTGGTGAATTGAAGGGTAAACCGCAGTACTTAAGTTTCACTAATTTCATATTATAAATTTCAATTATTTTGAGCCTCTGCACCACAGGGTCAAATATAAGCCGAACACCATCATGAGGTAAATTTATCACTAAGTCTACATCTAAAGGATTCTGTAAACCATATTTTAATGCGATAACCAATGCTATCAAATTATAAAACCACAGGATACCGCTTCATTAACATGCGTACTTACACTGTCGCTGTACAGGACTTGCACTCCCCTTATAATGCCCACTTGGGATTGTATTATAGCAACAGATTGGGAAAAATGCATACCTAAAACACCAACCAAGGTAAACAAAAATTGTCCTACAATCATCTTGTGCGTCGTATAACTTCATTTTATCCAAGTTATACATTATTTCATAATAAATACGCATAAACAATCGTCTGGCATGACCAAACGACTCTCATTACCGAGTTCTCTTTAATTTTTTAGGCGATGGCAGAGCCGAGCGTCTATTTCCGATAAATTGTCAGTCTAAGAATGGCTTCTCAGCCAGGAAACGGCTCAACAAAGTGGCGATAGTTGTCAACAATTACATAATGAGCAACAAAATATTTATAATAAGCTCCCATTTTCTTTGTTTACGCGCGATTGTCAGAGGAAGTGTTTACAAATAGAACGAAATAGTCGAGTGCGAACGCTGGTACGAGTGCAGCATCAATAAGACGCACTATGGGGCAAAGGAGGCCGTGTTTCGTCGATCATTCCCTGTTTTAACAGGCCGATCCGGATCAAGATTGACATGTTTGAAAATTACGCGTAATAGGGGATAGGCCGCGATACATTATGAGTGTTTCGTCACTTGCCTAAAATAAATTCCCACTGCTCGCAGCCGAGGGACCTCTCGGGCACTACCTCCAGCTCCAACATTCTACGGACTAACCGTGGCTCCTTTTACTTAAGTAAACTAGAACGGCACGCACAACGCGCGTCTCCAACTACCATGAGAACTGCGTGCCCCTTTGTCTACGTATCGCACTGTTACTGGTCACCAGATAGCCATATTGCTTTCCAAACAATAAGCCTCGACACTCTGATCACGGCTGGCAAACTGTCACCCGAACAGCTGATACGTACCGCGGAACACCTACCTAAAATCAAACGAGACTATCGGCCGTGCACTTGACCGTGCCGTTTCGAGGAAAAGTTGCATTCCTCTTTCGGAAGATGTCGCGGAATGCCGACTTCTTTACCAATATAGCAAGAGCGCGGGAAAGTTTTTCTCCTTGCGGTTTCTTTGAACTTTACACCTATTGTTTATCGCACGGGAGAAGAGTTTGTTGCACCTCGAGACGGCACGATTCTCTGTTGTTCGTCTGTCGCGACAAACTGTTTTGGAAAAATTTGTGACCGATCGTCGGGCGATTCTTGGATCATTATTTATTTCCAACGCTGAAACTATCAATTAAAATTAATAATTTTCTTTGTTTTTTGAAAATGTTATTCCAATTAAAATAATATTTTACATTTAAGATATTCAAAGGAATATACACTGATATTATGTACAACCGTATTTCATAGAATATTGCAAAATGCACGATTAACGTTTGCAATTGCAATTGTGCAACATCCTCTGGTCATCAGGGGTAACTGTTCTATACAATGACTGATTATACATTGGAAATCGAATTTTCTTTAATTGTAAACAAACGCCGGACACATCGCACGTCCTCGTATCGACCTATCTTCACGTCCTAACCATTGTATTAATCACGTGCACAGATAAATACGTACACAATTGCAAAAGCGAAACTGGCGACACGCCTGAAATTTTATAAATATTTATTGCACAGAGGCGTAACGCGATACATGTTTATTCCAGACGAGGGGCGTTATCTTTCTATAAAAATTCGCGACTAGTTACATAAATGTCGCATAGTTTCTGAACAATAACGCGTCGAACGTCTAGTATGCAATGACATGCTTTATTATTATATTATTATATGAAATATTTATAATATATACATTTATCATTTAACACTGGAACTACCGTTTAGCTCAAAATCACTCGAAAAACACAGACGCTTCTTCGAGAAACGATTAAACTTATTTCAGTGATGCATAGAAAATATAAATTAATTGAGATTTCAATAAATGCCTACTGTTATGGTTTTTACAAAACGATTAAGAAAAGCCAGCAGTTCCAGCGTCGAATATAACTAATGATCCAAGAATCGCCAGACATCTCGTCACGATTTTCTCCAAAACAGTTCAAAGCAATAGACGAAAAATAGAGACCTGAAATTCTCGCTTTTCTGAACCAACATCGAGCAAAATTGAATCATGCAATAAAAGCATCGATAGAGCGCCTCTTCGTTATGAGGCTCTAGGGTTAAAGACCATAGATAATCGTGTTCTGTTTGGAACATAAACGCATCGCGGGGGTTCCTCGGTTGTAAATATGTGAGGCAACTCTCGGGCAAACTGGGGGACTGCGAAATCGGCGAGAAATGTTTCGCAAACGGTGCCAATTATTCTCTCTCTGCTTCTAGTTCATAATGAACCCGTCAAAATCTAAAATAATCATTTCAATTATTAACTCAAACAGGTTAAATTAACTTCAGCACTAGAATTACCAAATAATCGACTTGATTCCAAACTTTTCTACAGGAATTCTGCAATTGGATCTATCGAGGTATCGATTAATTTATAATTTAATTACTATTTAATCCGTATATACTAAATTTCTTCATTTCTAGGAGAAGCATCTATTACTGTCAATAATTCTGGAAGAATTCAGGGAATGACTCAATTCGACCCACTTGCTGGATAAAACAATGGAACAATCTCTCAGTGCGAGCAGATAGAACCAAATAACTTTTTACCGAAGTTATCACAAGGGAAAGGAAAGCGTGGAGATATAGAATTATTAGTTACCACAGAGATTGGTATCGGATGGAGAGGGATGAATGCGCCGGATAAGAGAAAGGTGAAGGTTTAGGCGAACAGAAAAGTGGTCACTGGCTGGAACACTTTTGCCTTATGAAATCGTTGCCAGTGTATACGTGTTTCGTACGCGGTGTATGTATACAAATCGCGCGGTCGTGCCCACCGTGTTATGCAATCAATAATGATAACCGTATCGCAGGCCACGCAGCCGAGCCTCCAGATACGTCAAACCACGCGCGATTCGCTGGCCGGCTGTGCGCGTGTAACGTGCTTATATTTATACACAATGTATTGGCAACTTCCAGACGTCTCGGGTCGGCGTTATCGATGATTCGAAAACGACGAAAAGAAACTTGGGAGAAACCTCGATGGCCGCGGCAAACGTTCGCTAACGATTTTGAGCGGCCGGCTGAAACCGGAACCGATGGCTTCGTGCCCCGAAGCTTGTCAATGTTTTTATTTCGCGGAGAGCAATTATTGCGAGACTTATACGATAAACTCGGCATCATTACTTATGAAAGTATTAAATTTACTCTAAGAAATCATTTAATGTTTCAAGAAATAGTAGCGAAGACAGCTTTGCAAATGGCGTCCATTGCTAGTCAGTTCTGTAAAGTATAATTCTGATTTGAGTGCGATGGTGTGTAAGTTTAATGATTGCTGTATTATTATATTGAATGATTACGTTGTTTCGATTTCGTTCAGATGAAAGCGTGCAGTTTTAAGGAATGCGATCGCTACATGTCCGACAGCGTGAGTCCTGTTCCAAGATGGCGGCCACCGGAGTACCGCGTCTAGCGTGACGCCGACACAAAGTTGCGAATTATCTGCTCGTCATTGTGGTGTTCCCGGTATAATTTTAGAACTATGTAACGAATTAATACCGAGAATTAGGGGAGATTAATTTAAATCTGTTGACACGATCATTTGACACGACAAGGTCCACGGTTTCAACAGTCCGAATTTCTGATTGATATCTCCGGTACTTTTTCTCGGTATCTCGTTAACATTTGACATAGAATCATCTTTCACTAAATCACACTGATCCGAATCTACGAGATCACGAGCCCCAAAATTACAAAGTGCACGGAACAAGCGATAGCATGGACGTTGCTCCGACCCCAATCATCAATGAGTTCATTGAAGGAATTATACTCGCATTTCTGCGTTATGTTGCTGTGCAGCAATCAGCAATGTAAATTGCAAGAAAACAATAAGGGGAAACTTGTTTCCCAGAGATTTTAAAATAACTTCATTAGAAACTAACAAACAAACAAATACTTCTCCCTATATAATATTTTTATAGAAACCCTAAAAGAGATTTCGACTGACGTATAATCTTGCGTATTGCGAAAGCAATTTCTTCGATCATTTCTCAGAGAAACCTCCGTTGTCTTTTCATTTTAAAACACGATTCTCTCGCTAAAAGGTGCGATGGCAGCTGTATAAATGTAGCCTTAAGGTAAATTTAATATTCAAGATTCTGTAATTTTCTCTGGCACACTTAAGTCGTTCTACGTGTGTTCACGATGCTTTTCGAAAATATTGATAACGATTCACGGTTGCAGGGAGAAGACTCGAAGAGATTTTCGAAAAATGCAGCACACGAGCAGCTCGAAGACAAAGGCGTTATCATCCGAGCGGAAAAACTCCTCGGGCACGATCCTTTTATCGTCTCTCGGGACTCTTCACGTTATATTCCATCCGTCTGCGACGCACTCGCGTCGGAGTCTCGCTGAGCAACGATTAATTAAATGCACGGGGTGAAGAAAAATGTTAAACGCCGATAAACTCGTCGGGGAACGTCACCTTGGACCAGACACGAATAAATCGTGACAATAAAGATAGGAACTACCGATTTGACATTTCGAGTCCGGAAACCTAGCGGAACGCCGGCTTAGAAAGTATTCAAGTTTTTCCACGTCGCGTCGACTCGGCCGAACACGTTTTCCTTTAAGGATACTCAAATGATTCGCCGATTACTTTGCTTCGATTCAATTTGACATAATTCAGGTATAATCAGTGCTTCGACTCAATTATTACATAACACGTGAGACTCTTTCGGAACGAATATTTTGTTAAATATTGAACTTATCAACGTATAATATTCAAATTCATTTCTTTCGACATTCATTGACACAATTTAACTATAATTGTTATTTTCATTCGGTTATTACATAACCGAGATTCATATTGTTTTGGAACGAATATTTTATTGATAATACACGTCGAAAAAGATGAATTCGAATGTGCAGCATTAGAACGGGTTCCAGAAGCTTTCCGAGCAATTAATCATCACGATTAAAGACAACTGACTCCAGGCACCAAACAAAGTTCGAAGTTGTACGAGAAATCTTGGTAAACAATAAAATTGTATGAATTACGCATTGGCCAGCTTAGATCAAAGTGCAACGCGCGAGCACATTTCCTTTCTCTGTGCAATCTTGCCTCAACGACTCTTTTATTTTTTCCCTTTTCGATCGCGAATCCACCTTCTGCGCGGTCAACGGTACTCGGTCGAGACGAGTCACGTTTTCCTGTATTACTTTCCACGTTGGTTCGCGGCAACTTTTCCATGTAACGTTGAAAACCGTTGATTTTAAATTTCTAAACGCCGGACAATAAAATTCGTTATCAACGTTAGAACTACGTATGTGTCAAAATGATCCGTTACTGAATTCTTGTACAATTAGAGTCATGAATTCCAAACAGCAAGTCCGCTTTTGAATTTTCCATATGACTTATTGATGTAACCGTTTTCAGCTAACTCAGATCTATTTAATAATATTAACAACGTACTCGTAATGAAGATGTATGCGTGGCCAATGCTTGCAAAAAGGATCAACAGAATAGATAACTAATGAACGAAGATGAACAAAAAGATTGATTGTCTCGAACTCTTTTGGAATTCTTTTGCAATCATTAAAAAGGTAACAGATGCTTCTCTGAGAAATTACTAAAGAAACTGATTCCGTAATACGCAAACTGAATTGTAAATCATTCGAAGCTTCAATACACTCTTGGTGTTTGTACAGGAAAATTGAAAAATTCAATTCAGCTGCTGGGTGGTTCTATATAATGCCAAGTGAATATCTGGGAATGTACAATGTCAGATAGTGCATTTATTTTTGGACCCGTTATCATTGATTCGCAGACTCGGAAAGGTGAAACGATATTCAATCTTCGATGATGCTGAAATAACAGAGCAACGTATTTTCCTGATCTTTTATCACCCTCACTGTCCATACCAGTACCGTAGACAATTAATTGCATGAACACTGTTCAAGCATTGTATACAAATACAGTCCTCGATCAAAACATTAAGGCCATAATTTTTACCATTTCCCTAATTTAATAATAATTTCTTTGTTACAGCGTTAATACCAAGAGTCAAACAAACAAATTAAACCTGAGTTATACAAAATTAATATTAAGAAACGACTATGAAAGAATCAAATCGCTGGTTCATCGCTGATCTTCTCCAAGATGGCGTCAATGGTGGCCCTAACTTTTTGTTCAAGTGCTGTAGGTATTACATAAACTAACTGCACGTTGTTTATTAATCGCAGATCTCTTGGGGATTGTAAAATGTAGTAGAAATCGAACATCGAGCTCGGATTTCGACTGCAATTCACTTTCCGGTCCCGTTACGCTGAAACGATGCATTTCGTCAATGGAATCCGCTACTGGCGTAGTCCGTAGTTCACTGTCTGGCCGCGATAATTTATGGATCCCGCATTTCTCGCGATAACGTGTCGAATCGGGGAATCTATCCGAACTACTCGTCAAATTCGTAGACTCTGGGCATTCGCAGGTGTAAAATTCATCTCGAAAATTATTCCTATCTCTTATTATTATCACTTCCATCGAACGCAACTTGTGCTCGTTTCTCGCCACCGGTTAATAGAAATTTAATTACGTTACAGGGAATGATCGGAGGAACACCGAGAAGCGGAGTTTCCAAAGAAATCTGAAACCGATCGATCATGCCGGCTGACATAATGATTTATGTAAAACGCTCTGAGAAAGTTTGAAGTCTTTTTATCTCGAGCAAAAATTTATTTCGCGTCGCTGATGATTTAAGGAGATCCTGATACTTATACTTTGAACTATAATCATCGATTAGATACGGTCTGCATTCGTTCGACGGTAATCTATTTAAAAATCGTCGACTTTGGATTTGGAAGCGTTCGGCTCGTTTCAATGAAGTTCGCTGAATTTCTGAAAAGAGAGCAACCGAAGGACTTAATTGAGGAGTTAAAGGAAAGCAGGATGAAGATAACGTTTGAGAAGCACAAGACACCTACGAGCTACGGTAGCCGATCGGTTTCTCGCGTTGGCGATTTCTTGGTCGCCTTTGAAACTTATCGATCGTAAGCATCACGCTCGATTGACGATAGGAACTCGGAAAGGCTTCTTTGAAAGGAATATAGCGCGACAATGAAAAATAGTTGCTCATTGGAATCTTATCAGTTTATTATCTATTATACGCGACATTCATTTGTATGCACATAATTGTTAAACTGCGAATATCACGCAGATTTCCGTTGAAACGTGGAGAGTAACATTTCCTTTTTGATTTTCATATCTGTAAATTGGTGCGAAAATATCCGCAGTTAGATAACCGCACGTAAAAAATAGACGGCCTACAGAAAACGGAATTTGAAATTTAAATGCTCGTTCTATACATAGCCGAGGAATATAAATAGTTCTATAATATTTCCCTTTGCGTCGGAAATCAAGAAAAATTCAAATGCCCACTTGAAATTCCGTTTCCTGCGCCGTTCCGTGAACACCGTCGGCCTACGTGACGCGGATCGCGTTGCAACTGCCCCGTTCCTTAACGCTAGAATCGCCGAGCTGTGAAATGACCTTTTCCACCTTTTCTTATAGAAACAATAAGAGTGGACATGTTAACATTTCAGTTGACTTGTGTTTTAGTTCTCGCGTTACTTAATCGACCACTTCAATAATTTCTCAAAGAAGCATTCGTGTCCTTTCAATAGTTATGACAGAAGAAATCAGGAATAGGTGACTTGGACCTACCTGGGAGTGTTAATCCTAGAACCAGATTTCTTAATCCTCAATTACCGATATCTTAAAAATTTAATGGTTTCAAAAATACATAGTTTCGCTTGAACTCTGTAACGAATGTCTGAAGACACTGAAAATAACCTATTATTACATTTATAATAATTACATTTATTACAATGCTTATACGGATTACATCAATCATTCCAAATGCTCGATAGTTCTAGCGTCAACACGTTCGCTACCAGCGTCACATATTTGGTAATCCTATATTTCACATAATGAAAATGAAATTAATCCTATAGATACTGTCATTAGAAATTATAAGCTACATTATACTTAGAAACTCAGTGACTCGTTTCACTTTCATTTTTCTAATATTCTGTTCAAATTTATTGGACTGAAGGGAACATTATAATTGAGACCATCACCGAAGTGCTGGTAGCGAACGTGTTAACGAAGCGGAATTCGACGGCGACACGGAGCAAATCCTAAACCCCGGGTCTTCCCCGGTAAACCCTTCGCGATCGAAGGAACAACGCGAATCCCGTGCGATCAGCGTCGCGCGCACGGCGCGCCGTTTAACCTGTCGAAAGCCGGCGGGCGGTCCGGCCAGATAATTCGCGAGGGAGCAAACGAGAGCCGCGGCTCGTCAGTTGACGAATGAGCGCGGCGCGCGCGGTGAGCCAGATAGCGTGCAAGGGAAAGTGTCCGCGCAAAAATAGAAGAGCAAGTGTCGCTAACGCGCTTTCAGTGTAAAACCCGAGCGTCCGTTTAAATGCAAGCGTGGGCCGATTAATCGCACCGCGATTGCTTTTACTTCTAGCGTGCCGCGGCGTGTATCCCGCAGTCTACCAGTAACCGTGCGATCGACCGTGCCGATCGCGGACAGAGCCCGCCGCTGCGGATCGAAAGTAGATCACCGAATATCTCTGCCCGTCTCAGCCGAACCGCGAACCTCTCGCAGGGGTGTCCGCGCCGATCTCCCGCGAGGACAGAGAGAGGGGCCGATCCGTCAGCCCGACTGTCGCCGGACAGCCCGCAGACCCGTCGCTTTCGTTCTAGTAGAATAGCTGTTGGCCGAGTAGACCGATTCGGTAGAAGCTCGAGAACCTCGACCTTCCTTCGCTTCTCCGGTGAGTCGCAAGCGGGACGACATTTTGCATCATCCAACCCCGGGGTGAAAAGCTGGAGAACGCAAGGCCGACCGCCGCGAGCCGATCCTCGATCCTACCGAACGACTGATCCAGCGACCGATCGCGGATCCGTGGACTGGCATCTCTCCCCCACTATCCACCGGAAGTGCAACCGGCCAATCCGCGGAACGAGCTGTCCAGGGATCGTCATTGTTTATTGCGAGTCCTATAAAAGCGGGAATCGGCAGACATGTCGGCGAGAATCAATCCGATCCGTTGGACCAGTCTGGCCTGCAACAGGCTACCGGCCGTTAGGGGATTTTCTGTCCTCGCTGGACCACCACCGGGAATCGGCGCCAGAGCCAGCTACCTTCGGATCCTGAATCTGACCGATCCTCCGAAGACCGGCCAGCAAACCGCACGATTCGCGAAACTGAGCCATCGCATCGGCACCATGAGCGGAAGCGTTAAAGTACCGCGCGCGGCTGGCGTTTGCTACCCGCAGTAAGTAGATACCGGGTGTTTCGGGTTGTTCTTTGGATGGTTGGCTTGGCTGGACGCTGATGTTGTAGACGTGATTTAACTTCTTGCGCTGGAATGTTTAAAGAATGTTTATGGAATGTTTAAGGACGAAAGCTTGAAGCAATGTTGCTTTTTACCTGCTTTACGCGGATGTAAACTAATTTTTTTTTTAATACATTGACTGCCACGAAAAGCTTCAGCGTTATATGTATCACTTATTCTTTTGTAGCAACAGTAAGAAGGAATAATTATCAATTATTTGGTACACGATTATTAGGTCACACTATAATCTAGTTATTTGAGTTACTAAACATTTTCATTTGACGCCAGTTATGTTACGAATTATAATTGTTTTCGAGTAATTTGATAGCTCCGGTCATCGGTGACCACCGTGGCAGTCAACGTGTTGATCATTTTGTATAGAGGGATACGTTTCGAAAGAACCCAGTGTGCGTAATGCAAGTAGACTGATGTTTATAAGATGTGTTCGATAATTTTGGAACGGAAATATCTCGAGCGTGGTACTGTTTTCCAGCGCAAGGGTTTAATGGTAAACTTACCGGAAGTTTGTTTGTACCTACTGCTACTATAGTTAATCTATTTATAATTATCATGGTTAATCGTCTATAGTTGCTGTCATAGTTAAATAGCTGGTTATAGAATGGTAAACGACTTAGACTTTTTTTTTGGAAATGGAAAGAAAAGGAAGAACATTAATCCTTATAAAATAAGGACTAACCTTAATACTTCATAATAATTAAGCGAAGATTATATCAGCGAAACTTAATTGAGACTAGCGAACTAATTATCGTGTCAGGAGGTCAACAAAATATTAGAACGAGCGCATCAGCGCGTCTGTTTAGAAAACAATAACTCCGTTGCAGTTTCAACAGTTTATTATTCCAGCTTCATCTCGCGTTGAAAACATCTCCGAACTTTCTCGCAGCCGAGACACAGGTGTCATTATTCCGCAGGGTTCATTCATTAACTTCTTTATCAGGGAATTAACGTTTCGTCTGATAGCGTCGCGAGCAGTCTAACGAAGCGGCGCGTTATCGCGGAGAATTATAAATTCAACGAATTTTTTCCTCCTCGACTCGCCGATACATTCGAGCCAATTATACAACAATCCGACGCGGAGTCTCTGTAAACATAAATAATTAGAAATAGAACGAAACCGTCCGACGGTGACGTTGCGCAACTATTGTCCTTCTTTGTTGCATAATAATCTCGTAATTCCGTACCGTAATGCGATGAAATTTTCGTGACCAGCGCCGATTCGCCGAGCGAAATGTACGCGATGTCCTGCGAACGGGTTCGAACCCGGAATTGCGCCACGCGTCCGTAACGAGCAGCTACTTACTGCACACTCCGACAGAGAACTCGCTGACACAGTGAACCGCAGAAACTGGCCACCGTGTAGCGTGCTCGAAACGCGAAAATTCATTTTTCACGTCGGCAAGGTCTCTACGGTTGATGAAGTGAGAGTGGATCGATCGGACACGCTGTGGACAGGCTTCCCGCGGAACAACCTGTTACACAACAGCCGATGAAGTTGCTGTTCGATCTAACACACTCTTGCTCGACGAACCGATGAGCAGGAACGCTTCAAAACAAAGATTTTCCTGAGGGGAATTTAACACGTTCACAGTACAAACTTTAGAGCCAGAAAAACAGGGAGAATGCAAATGCTGTCCGAGGGTTAAAGTGCATGATAATTTCACAAAGTTAAGGCTATATAGAATTAATCTTGTAGCATTCATGTCATTTTGCATCACAATGAAAATGGATCGATGCAAAAATTTTGACTGTTGGCTAAACCAGCACTAAGTGAAAACGAAGAAAGGGTCCTTCATACTAGTTACAATAGTTTGAAAATACATATTGTTTCGAAGAAAACAATTTGTTAACTATGTACAAAGAACGTTAAAATTGTTGCGTCAATCTAATGCAAGCACTAGAGAAATAGCTTAGAAAGTAGCTAGAAATTAGACTAGAAGCTTTGTCAAAGATATTTTAACACTGGAACTACCGAGCATTTAATACAATTAATATGCAATTCCCATAAAAATTGTGACAATAGATTATTTTCAATTTCTTCAGACACTCATTATAGTACTGAAACTATTTATTTTCAAAATCATTTCGAATATTCAATGCTTCGAAGATATCAATTACTAAACAAAAATTCGAAAGCAGTCATTTTGACTGGTAGTTCTAGTGTTAAAGACTGTCGGTTATTGAACAAATAGCGTGAACTATTATAGTATTCTTAATTAGAATCGCATGGATACTTTACTTGCTTCCATCTGTTTATTAGAAGGCAATCGAAGGAATATTTTGTATCAGATCGACGGAACAATCAATACGATTAATTAATCTTTGCAGGGTTTCGAGGTTGCTGGTGACTCACGCGGCAAAGAGCCCGGCGGTGAGCAACAATTACGAGTACATCGGGAAGACACCGTTGTCGAACACCCTCGCCGAGTCTCTTGCTCCGAAAATTCGCTCCTACGTCGAGGAATGCGCGATCCTGTGCAACCCTAAGGACATCTACGTCTGCGACGGCAGCGAGGCTGAGTACAGTCATCTGCTGCAATTGTTGGAGAAGAGCGGCACCATCTCACCGCTGCCGAAATACGAAAACTGGTGAGTTCTATTCAGAAAACTGCAATCATCGATGAACGCTTCCTTAACCGTTCGAGTGCCAAGTGACGCGATCGCGCTCGAATTGAGTTTATTTTCCCTTCTAATTACTTATTTCCAATTTTGCCACTACCTGCTTAGACATGGAAGAATGGAACGATCGCATTATTCAGAATTTTATATAAAAACATAAAAGCGTAATCTCTCAACTAAAACGAAAGAAGCGCTGTTTAACAGTTTTCAACCAGGTTTTCGCTGAACATTGTGAACAGTAAGAATCAACAGCAGAATTTCACGTTAAAGGATTGCTAACGACTCAACAACAATAGACTTAAACATATAGAAAGCTGAGGAAGTGGTTGGCGTAGGTGACCTTGCTTATTTTCAATTCGGCTGGCATTTTCCCAGCATTTCTTTAAATAACACTTACTTTATAAGGTTCACGCGATGCACGATATTAGTGTTATAATAGACAGTGTATAGCGACCGGTCAGCGATCAGCTGTCTCGACTCGCCATAGATAATCAGTAGAACACAGAATTCCATGGTTCCAAACGGTTGAATCGGAAGCGATCTTTAAATAGGCAGCGAGTGAGAATTTCAAGAATATCCTGTAACGTTTCCAACGCGAATTGTCAATATAGAATCGTTTATGACTTGTTCTGCTCGGTTTTCAGCTGGCTGGCGAGGACGAACCCAGCGGACGTGGCTAGAGTAGAGAAACGCACGTTCATCAGCACGGAAACGAAGCGCGAGACCGTTCCCACCCCTCGCGATGGCGTCACTGGAGAACTGGGCAACTGGATCTCGCCCAATGACATGGACCAGGCGATTCTGGAACGATTCCCGGGATGCATGAAGGGTTAATAACCATTTTCACGTCACATTCGTTTCTGGCTTTCGGGTGAGAGCCTAGGAATTGTCCACTAGGCACATTGTCACTACCTTTAGTCCCTTGATGAAGCCAGCTGCAATGCTGGCGAAACGTTGAGAACAAATTTCTAGTGGACACGGCTCTCACCGGAAAGCCAGAAACGAATGTAACACTCCAGATCGTGAAAGCCTCAAAACATTTTGCGAAACAGCATCATTTTGACATCGTCTGTTCAACGACCAATCTTCTGGAAACGATTCCTCAACGACTTCTTTCCAACCAGGTCGAACCATGTACGTGATCCCGTTCAGCATGGGTCCGGTCGGATCTCCCCTCTCAAAAATAGGAATAGAGATCACTGACTCGCCGTACGTCGTCTGCTCGATGAGAGTAATGACCAGAATGGGAAGCAAAGTCTTGGAGACCCTGGGAAACGACGATTTCGTCAAGTGTCTGCACTGCGTTGGCGTTCCGAAACTGGACACGAAAATCCCCGTGATGTCCTCGTGGCCCTGCGATCCGGAGAGGACCATCATCCTTCACAAACCAGCGAAGAACGAGATCGTCTCTTACGGGAGCGGTTACGGTGGGAATTCCTTGCTGGGGAAGAAGTGCTTCGCGCTGAGGATTGGCTCGACGATCGCGAAGAAAGAGGGCTGGCTCGCTGAGCACATGCTTGTGCGTAACACTGAAACAACTTGTTCAGGGATACTGCTCGATATGAGTGGAGACCTTGGAACTCTTGTTAGAATAGTATACTCAATCAACGTATTGACTGCCACGAAGCTTCGAAATTGCTTAAATACAATTGCAATAAGAAAACTGTCGAATCAAAGTACTTAGTAACACAAGCAGCTAGATGAGATAACGTGTGATACCAATTGATAATTATTTCTAGTGCGTAGGATATATCTTGAATCGCTTGTGTCAAAGTAGATCTGAGAAAATATGAATCTTTAGAAGCTTTATAAATCATAAATAATGTGTTAACACTAGAACTACCAGATGCGTTAAAATGACCCATTCCTGATTTCTTCACAATTATTGAAAAACTACAGACGCTTCTGTGAGAAATCGTTAAAGAAGTTGATTTAGTACTTACACTGAAATCTAAGCCAATTGAGATCTTAATAAATACACAGGAGTTTTATAAAGAAATTTAGAAGTCAATTGCTTGGTAGTTCTAGTGTTAAAGTATTCGGAAGCTTAACTACTTTGCACCACAACGTGGGTCCGTGCTTGCCGTTTGTCTAAGAGATTCTGTATCAGTTGCCTTTTCTAGATACTGGGTATCACGAACCCGAAGGGTAAAAAGCGTTACATCGCCGCCGCGTTCCCGAGTGCCTGCGGCAAGACGAACTTAGCCATGATGCAGCCGACCCTGCCGGGGTACAAGATCGAGTGCGTGGGCGACGACATCGCTTGGATGAGATTCGACCGTGAGGGCAAGCTCCGCGCCATTAACCCCGAAAACGGTTTCTTCGGGGTCGCACCGGGCACCAGTTTCGCTACGAACCCGAACGCCATGAAGACTATTTTCAAGGACACCATCTTCACCAACGTGGCCGCCACCAGCGACGGAGGAGTCTTCTGGGAGGGATTGGAGAAAGAAATCAGTGACAACGTCGAGGTAACGTTGAGCTTAGAACCTGAATAATGTTCAACCCTTTGCCTTATAATTGAATTTCGTCGGTGCATTTGTTAGAACTATTTATCGTTAATAATGCAAACTAAACACTAGTAAAAGAAAACATTCCATGCTCTTGTTATGTCTAGAATTAGTATAAACCATACAAACTGCTAACAAGAGCAATATTTCATTTAACCTTTGCACTCTGGAGATGACTCTCAATCACTTGGTTTGATACGGTAGAATTATAAAGCTTGATGTTTCTATATTAAGCTTTGTCCCTTAATTTATCGATTAAATTAGTTATACTAGACGCAACAAACATCTATAGTTTGTCAGAGAGTATTGAATTTTTAGATCACTGATTGGCGAGGCAATAAGTGGACCAGGGGATCCAAAGTGCCCGCTGCCCACCCTAATTCTAGATTCTGCACACCTGCGAAGCAATGTCCTATCATTGATCCCGCTTGGGAAGACCCGATCGGTGTCCCCATAGACGCTATCCTATTCGGCGGACGAAGACCCGAGGGTGTTCCTTTAATCTATCAGGCACGAAACTGGCAACACGGTGTCTTCATCGGGGCTTCCATGAGGTCGGAAGCTACCGCTGCTGCCGAGCACAAGGTGAGCGATTCGAACTGTCTTAACCCTTTGCGGAAGATTCTTTGAAATTTACAAGTATTAATTGAAATGAAATGTTAACAGTATTATTCGCAACTTAAGAAAACATCTTGCATCAATTATGGGGCAGAATTGTTTTATTTCTGTTTCCTGTGTTACCTTATTCAAAGTTTTATATTGGATCTATCGTTTCATAATTTTCCTGCAAATCGAATTATACGGGGTTCTACTGTGTATAGTTTCAAAGATGATAGCGAATCCTGACAATAAGGAACACCTTTGTCAGTACCCTTAGTAGAAATTAATAGGTGACTCTAGAGTTAAGTTTGCCTTTCGAAGAGATCAAGCTCTGTCTTTAACAACCAGGGCAAAGTGATCATGCACGACCCGTTCGCGATGAGACCGTTCTTCGGCTACAACTTCGGCCACTATCTCGATCATTGGCTGAGCATGGCGAACGTGGAGAACGCCAAACTGCCAGCGATATTCCACGTGAATTGGTTCAGAAAGGGGGAGGACGGGAGGTTCCTCTGGCCAGGATTCGGCGAGAATTCCCGCGTCCTGGATTGGATCCTCCGCAGGATCGACGGCGAGGACATCGCTGTAGAATCTCCCATCGGCCTTCTGCCGAGATTCGATTCCTTCAATTTGGACAACATGAAGGACCAGGTTGACATGGACCAGCTGTTTAAACTGCCGAAGGACTTCTGGCTGAAAGAGATCGAACAGCTCAGGGAGTACTTCGACGCGCAAGTCGGCGACGACTTGCCACAGGCTATTCGCTCCGAACTCGATGCCCTTGCCAGTAAAATTGATAAGTTTTAACCCTTTGCACTGGGAAGATCTTCACTAGAAACATTCGACACTTTCCGATGAAACGTAGACATTATTTGAAAGCTAATGAGAAAACATACGTCAATTAAAAGACAAAGATATTTTACAAAAATGTTTCACATATTGATATACGAAACTTGATATTATATATTACACTTTGTAATTTTGTTGTATCAAATCGAATGGTGACTGAGTCACCTCTCGAGTGTAAAGGGTTAATCGAACCCTCATAATCATTATCATTCTTCGAGAATGGAAGTGGATTTTAAGTATGAGTACCTTTTATTTCACAGTCACTTTGAAGTTCGATTATGATGCTTGGAGAGAGCCAAGTAGGTTCGGTAAATAATTTCGTTGATGAATACATTGAAATCTATTTAAAGGAACTGGATATGTATTAGATAATCATTCTATATGACACTGAGAAGTGATGATAGAACTCTGCATTGATTCGGAATTGTAATTTAATGTTAAAATCATTAATGCATTACAATGTTGTTCGCTAAATCTTACTTTATTATTCATTATGAGAACAGTTTGCTGATGCGAGATTTTCTAAATTAATTGCTGGAGGTTTCATCTTTATCAACTGTATCGTTAGGACAAGTATTCATGAATGTTTCAAACAGTTTCTTTTTTATGGAGAAGTGTGCAAGTGAGAGGTGAATAAGAGTTGATTCACTAATTATGTACAGAGAGACATGTATTTTGGATATTATTTTCTCAATAAAATATTATGAAAAATGAGGGAGGTTTGAATTTTTCATTCACAGTAGAAGAAACATTTTGAGAATGGCTCATTTTTAAATAAAAAAACAATTAATTTTGCTAATCATATTTATTGATCAATACTTCAATCATCTAAGTACTCTCAGTGAAAGACTTCATATATAGGGACATTTAGAACTGTACATTTGTATGTTATAAAATTATTGCGGGTCGTATACATATACAATGAAATCTTATATTTCTTTGAATCTGTTCTACTTCAGAAACATTGTCGAAAACCGTTGAACTTACTAAACGAAAGTCAAATGTCTATTCCATTACGTCTGTTTAATGTGCCTATACATCAAGTGTCGAGGGAAAATTGCTACTACTTTAAAATGTATTATTAAATTTAAGTAGAGTAAATGTTACAAGAGGTAACTCAACGTTATTACTATACAAAATATTGCACTTCCTTGAACGGTTGTTCCCTTTTTCAAAATTTAAAAATTCTCTTCAAAAAAAGGAATAGATTGCAATAATTGTTTTGCCTAAAACGAGTAATATGAATATTTTGAACGTAATACATTACATCCTACTACGGAAGATAATTAAACACTCGGCAGTAGTAATTTTTAAATAAAAAGATCATTACGATCTACATGAAGACAGATTTAAAATAAAACTTCTTAATTGGTGACTCGAATAACAATAACTTAGGTCCTTAAGGTACAGGTTTTCAATACTTGAAAAAGTTCTTGTCCATATGGGACTAATACGATTTATAATAGTAATTGATTCGCCTCTCTGGATATTACAACCTGTATTCCTAGTATAATTTTATCATGAACTTCATCGTTTCGTTTTCCATCTTCATTTAGTTCGTAGTAATCATACAGTTTCAATAATAACAATATATATTTCTATGTATATTTGTACAATTTGATTTCACTACTTGCATCGATTAAGTATTGAAATCTGTTCAAATTAATGATTCAAAATTTTTTAGAGTAGTCCTATGACGTAAACATACTACACGTTCATTTATGATTTCTAGTTTTAGTCCACTATTAAAAGATAATAGTTTGTGTCTATTATGCCATATTAAATTTCGATGCAAGTTCTCTATTATACAGATACATCCAACCTCTAATCAAAATTAGATACAAGTCCACGTAGAATCACAATATGTATTTATGTTACCGAGATGTTCATTTCGATCCTTAATAAGATCGATTGATTAATATACAATTCTGGCATATACTTTGAAGACTAGATCAATAGACTTATCATCAGTCATTAGTACTTTGCACCAATTTCGTTTAATAATTGCAATTATAGACTCTATTCCCTATTTCTTTTCTATTTTACATTAGTAATTTAATACCCACTGTACAATTGTATATTATAGTTTATGTACTAATTAATGTGGTTAATTAACAAATAAATTTATAAACTCCATATACGAATAACACATTTTCTTTAGAGCCGTTTTCATGTCACGATTCAATATCATGTTCTTACTACTGAATTAAAAATTGTTTGTCTGTCATAAAACTGCACGTTTCATCTGTGACATATTCCATGAAACAGAAATGTTTACGCACAACGTAATGTAATACTTAAAATGATTAACAATGTTCTGTAAAATGTGAAGTTATAAAAAATATTTTAATTACCTTTCTAAATCATGAATATTATATTACATTATATTGTTAAAGATAATTGACAACGAATTTTAGAAAGACTAAAAACCTTGTATGAAAAGCATTCGCTTGGTTTCAATTTATTGTGTTTACACTTTGTTGCAAATTTAAATAATCTTCTTCATTCCGTTCTACTTCAACTTTTATCGTTGTATGTGAATGATGAACGTTAATTATACTTCAAAATATACATATAGTTCCAACTACCCTCTAATTTCGCTAGAATTAATCTATCAATTAAAAGTAATATATTTCATTACAATTATTATAATTCGTGATATTTAAAGGGTTCAATCTGAAAATATCAAAACATAACGTTGTCTATTTTCATGATTCAAAAGGCTTTTCAAAAACAGTTGAACACACGAAGTCGGTCGCTACAGTGAATATGTACAATTTCAGTGTGCGTATATCTCCGACAGATTATGAAACTTGTGAGTCGTTAAACAATTAAAAAAATACCTAATTTCCTATAAACCATCTATGCTCATAAATAATGTAAAATGTATTATTTAAAAGTCATAGAGAGCTTAAACGTCGCGTTCAATTGCTTCAATTTGGACCAACTATGCCTTGGTATATCTTCAATTAATTGAAACGTTCATCTCACGTGTATAATTCGAATCTTTCAATCTAAGAAAAATCTGTATATGAATCTTCATTACATAAAATCTCAGGTACATACTTCTTAACTATTGTTCTTCTGCACCAACGTTCCTAATGCTCGCGGTATACACTGCGGGCACAGTATTTCCGGTTTGGACGTCTGAGATAACATTTTCCCTAAGTACTGAGCTGTACATGGAAGAACAAGCGAGTCGGATGTTAACAACTCTGTTTCCATCGTCGGAATTAACTCCGTGTCATACATGGTCATTGGAAAATGATGACCGCATGTAAATACCATTGTATCTTCTTCAGTCGCAAGGAATCTATATACAGTATCCGGATCCTGATTCGAAAATGTTCATTTCAACGTTACACCGACAAATCCATATGCAAGAAAATCAGTGACAATATTAATAAATTCAAAATTTACCTTAATATGCACAAACGACCTAGAGTCATGAGTCTCGAAGGATAGAGTACTTATAACACCTTCTATCATTTGCTTCGACGTATTATTTGAACCTGAACCAGGGTATCCAGTAAGTGGTGGCCCATAATGATCAGCCGTTAAAGAAGACAGTAGTTTAATGAACTCAGGAGCAGGTTGATCTACAATATAAAATATATTTCATTATACACCGTAAAATACCAACTCTTCATGGGATAACAATTAACCTACCTTGGCCAATGTGATGTAATAACAAGGAACACACTTCTAGACAAAACTTCGAAGAGAAGTAATTAATTACTGTATAATTCTTGTTGACTTCAGTGTCATTTTTATTGGTATCCAAGTACTTTTCCATTACTTCTTGACTGTCAAAATAAGTGCAATAATTAGTTAGTAAATAAGGCAATATCAAAACTAATTTCTATCGCATTCTTACCAAAATAATAACAGTCCAAGTGGATAATAAATCGATTCGATGTGATCCAGGAAAACACTCTCTATACAATGCATCGGCAGATCGTGTTCTATCCAGAAATCTAAAATATTCTGTAATAATTTACACTTCACTGTGTCTGTTTCATTCTCCATTTCACGCAAGAAGAACTTAATGACTTTCACAGATTCGTTGGTTACGTTATCTTGCTTGGTATTGGTTATTTTTTTCTCGTGGTAGATTCTATTTTTTTGACACGTTCGATCCTGATCTGTACCTTCCTTTGCACGTACGCTAGAAGATGCTGAATGATTTCCGGTGGATTCTGTCACTTCCTCGTTTTCCCTGTCCGCCATCTCTTCTTCGCCTTCTTCCTCTTGAGAAATAATATTCTCCATCCATTCTTCTGAATCGGAACTAACGTCGGAATCAAATGTATCCTCGAGAATGCCCAATGGTGCATTATCACACTTCATTTCTCTACACAATTCCTCCGAGCCACCCTGGCAATCAAACGTATATAATTCTTGCTGCAACAACTGTAAACTGTTCAGAGATTTACTCGCGGGTATTTTCATCTTATTTTTAGCGGCGCAGTCTTCTACGGAATCAATCAGATTTTTCTCCACTTGTTTGTTAAAGAGTTCGGTGTTCTTTTTGACGTGACGATTCGGCAAAGACTTCCTTTTCGAGTCAGAAATCTCCTCAGATCTATGCTCTTCTTTGTCAGGTGTATTTTGAGAAGGCTTGTCTCTCGAGCAAGATTGTTGACTCAGGGTGTGCAATATTTTTAATTGGTACGAAAGTGCGTCAGAAATGTTATGCTGAAGCATGGATATCTTTGAACAAGCTTGATAATTTCCCAACTCAACGCACTGTGAACAGATTAATTTTGCAGAAGCAGCTAAATACATCTAAAAAGTGTATAGAATAAAATGAACTAACCTTCTCCATAATTCTGGTAGAATCGTACAAGCCACAAAAATATTCTAATGCATAATGGAGCGTCGATTCACCTGGTGACCTCTCAATGACGCTCAAGGGACGAACCATCCCTGCCAGAGAGGGCAAGTCGTAACTTTGATAGGAAATGATTGGGGTAGGAATACTAGGAACTTGACTAGGCATGTCTAAAGCAACGTGCGACGTGTTAGGGACCCTCACTACTCTCTTCTTAATTAACACAAGTTTATCATCCGCATCGCGTGTATCTTTTGGAGGCAGACGACCTAATTGTGCCCTCCTGTTGTTACCCCAAGCCAATACAGTACCGCCTTAAAAAATGCAGAATAATAAGTAAGAGTTCCAATGTGAACATGACGATTGCATAATTTTCATACCTGGTTGGATCGCAACGGTATAATCATATCCGCAATATACACCAACGGTTTTAATCACAGGACTTTCTTTTTCTTTGAATTCATTACTATCCACTTGGAAGGATTTAATTTCGCCATTCATGTTCCCATTTCTATCATTGTTTCCTTCAACTAATTCTTGTTCTTCATCCTTTTTCTCATAGGCATTATGCCTTGGCGGTACTTGCGCAAAGATGGAAGCAGGATTGTAACAAAGAGGCGTTGGAATCTGTACCTCTCGTTTAGTACCATTACCTATCTGACCGTCTAAATTTCTACCCCATGTGTAAAGAGATCCATCCTTTGTTACGAGAGCATTATGATGACAACCCGTCGATATCTGTCACAAACGAGAGACGTTACAAAACTGAATAATATTATTGATGCTCTTTGCATAATTCAGTTATTATTTGCACATTTTTAACATTTCACTGACCTGCACAATATCGCCCCTCACTAAACTGGTATCTACCACAGACGGTTTCAAATGTGCTTGGTTTTCCTCTAGTGGTCCTATATCAACGTTTTTTAAACACATATCTAATTGTTTTCTACGAGAGTCCGTGCTGTTTCCAGTCTTCTGTTGTGCATTTTTCTTTTGTGCATTACTCTCCAAGACATCCTCACTGGTGTCATTTGTGGAATCCGTCTTCTCGAATTCATCAATGTTTTCAAACTGCTTTACAATGGCGTCCCGTTGCTCCAATATTCGAGTCCTTTTTTGCGTTTGTGCTTGCAGACGAAGAACTTGGGGGCTTGCACCCCATATGTACAATCTATTTGTATGACTAACGGCAAGCTGAACAAAAATGTGATGTATGAAACAATGTGTTGAATATATCTATTGTGTTAAGAAACATCAGTGAACGTAGCTTACATTGTGGAAGTATCCAGTCGCAATGAGAGATATCTTTTCTGGTAACGAAACTTTCGTTGGCACTGAACTTTTAACATTACTTCCTATCCCTAACTGTCCAAATACATTACAACCAAACGCATACACAATGCCCTCTGTTGAAAGAGCTAAAGTATGCGCGTGGCCAGCGCTAATACAGCGTATAACTACACCAAGTAACGATGTAACTAATGTCGGGGTCAATTTTTCATCGGTTGTGCCATGCCCCAATTGACCATGAACACCCCAACCCCATGTGAAGACTCTGCCATCAGCAGTCAACGCGATAGAATGATATTGTCCTGCGACTGCATCAACAATAACTTCTTGAGCCAAAGCTGTGATTAATTCTGGAGTCGAAGATTGTAGAATCTTGCCTAAACCCAATTGGCCAAACTGACTCGACCCCCATGCATAAACACCGTTATTAGTAACTGCTAAAGTGTGACAGTGTCCACACGATACACTGAAAACTTCCAGTTCCATACTTCGAAAGAAGGATATTGATTGAGGTGTACCATACCTCAAGAGAGATGGACCAGTTCCTAATATTAAAAGTAAAAATAAAATATACATATTAGAAGTGAATAATTGATTAAATAATTACTTGAGATTTACCTAAACACCCTTGTACAGAACTTCCCCAAGTATAAACATTCCCATTTCTAATGAGAACAACATGACAGAATCCGGAGCATAATGACCTTCTCTTAAAATCCGCGATATAACTATTTTTATTTTGATCCTGTTCCAATATGTGAAAAAGTGATTAGTTTTCAATACAGTTACAAAGTATATTTAATCTTAACTATATACCTTCTTCGGTCCTAACAGTTCAATGTTGCATGTGAGAAATGGTTCTTGATGCAAGATAGACTTCTTATAAATCAAAGTCAGTAAAACGAGTAAAAAAGTTTCTATAATTTCCTCTACTAATGTGTCAGCCTCCTCCTATGGAAAATTAAAAATGTATGTAGTGCTACATAATTATCTTCTATCGTTTATTTGTCAGATAATATTGTACTTACATTTTCCACGAGATCTATAGAATCACATTGACTAGATTGTGAGCTGTGCGAAGTGGTTCTATGGCGTAACCTGCAGTGTACTACTCTAGGTCTTATCACTGGATTCGTTGGATCATACAATGTTACTAATCTCTAATGTTTAACGAAAAGTGATATTATAGACCTTCATCGATAGTAGAATAAAAATATTTATGTACAAGCAAAAATAATAGGTCTTTACCTGAAGTACAAAAATTTGAGATTCTTGAAGATTATCAAGAATAAAGGACATGTGACTTCTAGCTAACTCAGGATCTACTAACATGGCTTGCATCAAACTTGGTTCACTTACACATATTAACAAACCATCTAAAATGGATAAATATGTATATAGCCATGCATACCATTTCTAAAGTGAAGGACAATGGAATGAAATGTTACAATATACATTACATGATGGTTGAAAGGTGCTTGCACTAAAAGAATGTATTGTCCTCATGAGTACATCTAACATTTGTCCATAAAGACATTTCTGTGTTGCTAAATGATGCAACACTTCCCATAAACACGTTTGTCCGGCAATATTAATCGCTAACAGTTCGTCGTAGAAATAATTTGTAGATAGAAAATACCTGTGCATTAAATAATTCTTATTAGTCATAACTTGTATATTAATGCGCATATAATTTGTCAAAAACTTACAAAAACTCTTTATAAATAATTCTGGATTTTTGAGATGGAACCCTAAGTGTCATCTCAATGAAAGCAAGTACACATAAATTAGAAAGGTGAATCCTTGTTGTAACAGGTAATTTACTGCTTGTTGGAGATGCCAAACAGTGGGTAAGACAACTTAATAAATCTGCTGTATAACCAGCAGATGCACATTTTAATACGCTCTTCAATAGTCTACACTGCAAAATTAAATGCATAATTGCAATAAATTATAAATATTAGTCATTCCCCTTCATTTACCTTAGCACAGTATTGACTTACTTTAGACAATTTGTAACAAGCCACAGCTCGCGAAAATTGTTTATTTGACAGAAGAATATCACCAGCTTGCTCTAATAACTGTTGTGCATTAATACCAAACACAATTGCCAATTTTATCGCTTTTTCAGGATCATTATCTTTCAGTACTAATTCCATAAAAATTGATAACACTGACTTTCTGTAAAAACATATCAACTTATTATTTTCTCAAAAGTTTAACGATTGAGATCTGGGATAATCCATATACAATCACCAACCTCAAAACAACTTTATATACAGAACGATTTGTTACAATTATACAAGTATCCATATGAGGTAATTCAATTTCAATATCTTTTACTCCTTTTGGTAATGTGTATTTGTTTCTAGTATCTCGAGGAATTGTTTTATTTGTAAAATCAATAGATCTATACATAGCAAGTATCACTTCTTTACTATTTGCTAAAGAAAAGTGACCAACAATGCACTCTGGATTAAATTTACAATTATCGTTTGTACGTGTTTCAGATAATCTGTCTGATATTACATACATTACATGCTGACTGACGTCAGCGATAAAGAAGAAACGTTGCGTTAATAAAACATTTCTACAAGATTCAAATACTTTATGCACTGATAAAGGTACAGTTGAAAAATCAGGTCCATGTATCTGTAATTATACAACTGCTTAAATATCATACTCATCATTATTTTTTAATTTTTATCAATCATTTCTTACTGTTATGTGATTTGTGATAGAATGATAACACATGTACAGCTGCTGGCCTTCTCTATCACACTGAGACATGAGAAAAGTTTCCTTTGATATTGGTTCAGGAGTCATTTGATTCTGATTTACTTCTGTAGATGAGTCAAAGTTAACAATCGTATTGTGAGTATTTCGGTTACTTGTGATATCTATAAAAAGAAGAGACATTTCAACATTTGTTCCTGTAGAACAACAAACAAATAAACGATAATATTACCTAAAGTTTGATTTTTAGTTTCAATCAACTTCTGCCTAAGTATAGCAAGTTTTTCCACTGATAATTGTTTGAGTCCTTGCAGTCTGGATCTGGTAGCAGCAAAGGTTCTTGTGTTATCATAACTTGTGTCATTTGTATGTAATGTATTGTATGATTCTCCATTTTCTAAGTTACGCAAACAACTATAGGTATGCTGCTCTAAAAGCAATCTCCACTGTTGCTTTGACTGACTTGTTATCAAAAGAGATACGCTGTCATTACTTTCATCACGGCATACATGGAGACTAATGATATTCCCATTAATATGAGTAACATTTGTTTGATAACCAGTCTCAAGATTTATAAATATTATCTCTCCATATTCAGTTCCAATAATTCCAATTTCTGCAGGTGTTGCTGTATCATGCCACCATACTATTGCAGTAGGTCTAAATACATAAAATTATTAAAGAACTCGAACACATGTAGTAATACATACTTATAACACATGTAGAAAATACATACTTTGAATGGGATGACTGTGAACTAATTGAAGGAAAAGATGTTATATCATTGCTGGTCCATCTTTTATCTAAGTCACAGTTCTCTTCGACCAAACACAAAGCAGGAATTATGTACACAGACCCATCAATGCTAGCACACAGCAACCAAGATCCCAAAGAATGAAAACATAAAGCTGAGATCTGTTTGTGAGATCCTTGAAACCAAGGAATCCTTTTAATTATTGGAGTTGATATAGAGTCTTTTTTATAATACAAAAAAATTTCTGCATTTCCAGTTGTAAACGCCAAAAATAATTTCTTCCCATGTTCACATTGAGCGCTCTGTTGTATTTCCGTTGCTTTCATCAAACATTGCAGCTTAAACAAACTTTCTTCGTTCAGACTTGCCATTGGCTGATAGCCCTCTGTTTCTGCTTCTGCGATCATTATATTTATGGCAAGTGATTAATCCAAAAACTATCTGTAATACAACATATAATAATTAATTTTGTAAATATTTACACAAATATTATAAATATCTGTTGAAAGTTTCAATAAACAACTTCATATGGCCTCGAACAAAATTTATTTGAAACGTGGTCAGAACAACTGACTTTTTCTAAAAATACAATTCAAATTTCTATAAAATATAAATATTCAAATTGATATAATTATTCGAGCATAAAATATGCTTTGTAAATTATTCGTAATTCATATTGTTCACGAAAAAAGAACATGGAGAAGTTGTGTAGAGACGACATAAGTGATATATCAAGTACCTGCTCTCACGATCGCGTAACATAGCGATTCAAATATTTAAAAGAATACTGCGTGCTGCTGCACCTGTGTTTATATGCTTGGAAAATAATATAGTTGATCAGACGTGAGCTTCGCCTCCAAAGAAATTCTTGTTGTGCTAAAAATAAATTACTGTAAAAAGAACCTAGGCTAAGTGTCGCATCGCGCATTCCGTTTGAACGTGCTATTCTTTCGTGTGGAATAAACAAGAAGAACCAATTATTCACTAAGCATTACATCTTTTACAATAACACCGCCGTCAAATTCCCAAATGTCAGAATATCAAGGTTAGATTACATATAATCATCGGCGCTGCCACAATAAGAGAATTAAATTCACCAGCTTGTTATATTTAATCTTGAAACTATACTGCTGGACATTCAACAATTCCAATTATGTGTACTACTACTGCGCTTGGATGAAGGAAATAAACGTTCTTCTTGTATCGATCGATTTTTATTATTTTTCTTTATTACTTACTTTAAATTTATAAAAGCATGATATAAAATGGTAATCATATATTATAAAACATTATTTTTTACTTCATTTGTAACAGATAAGAGCGCCACCTGTTGTTAGAATTCAAAGTAGAATTGTACCAGCACAGACTAGTAGTATAAGTTGCAAACGGGATCTCCATTGCAAAGATGACAGCTGACATGACTACGAGCAGTGACAAATATTATTCAGTTTACTTTTGACTTTAATACAAAAATACGAAAAAACATAAAAAACAAATTAATGTCGTTGCTTCAGGATTACTTGTTTCATGTATACGAATGCATATCTATGAGTAACTACGTTAAATAACATACTGGATTTAACGAATGTTTTATTACTAGAACTACAAAGGACACAATTAACAAAGGACACTTGTGTTTTATCGCCTCATAAAATTGTTAAAGAAGTAATTATTTTAATGACAATTTAATTTCAAATACTTTTCCCTGGCTGTGATTGTAAAATATTCCATTCGAATGAAATTAGAGGTTATACAAGGCTTTTATTTCTTATTATATACTTAATCAAGTAAACGTAATATTAGATAATTGATTAATGAAGGTTACTTCTTATTATAGAATCAATTTTTATTGAAACTTCATTTATCATAATATACATAAAGTTAATGTTTAATATCATGTTTCAGATTCACAGTTTTGATTACATATATTATAAACTATATTTACAAGAAAGGTTTCATAATGGCTGATTCTCCACTGAAAAAAGTGGAATTACACACGGATGTGTATATGGTATGCCTCCAACATGCTTTATCAACGGAAAGTTTTGAAGTAATGGGTCTCTTGATCGGAAATGTATGTCGTTATAGTTCATTACTTAATATACTTTTAGATCTTTCTCACATACTTGAAAAAATACATGTGTCCCTTCATAAATAACTTATGTTAGATAGTACGTGGCATTGCAAAAATTGTTGCTGTTATCATTCTACGACGTTTGGATAAAAAGAAAGACAGGGTAGAGATCTCTTCTGAACAACTACTTAAAGCTGTTGCTGAAGCAGAACGATTAACGGCAGAACTAAATCATCCTGTACGTGTTCTTGGATGGTATCATTCACATCCACACATCACAGTTTGTCCATCACATCTTGGTAAATATAGATATTAAATACTCATTAAACATAACAAATAACTAATTTCATTCTAACAATGAAAATACTTTAACCAGATATTGCAACTCAGACAACCTATCAAACAATGGACCACGACTTTGTAGGTTTGATATTTTCAGTATTTTCAGAGAGCAAGGATTCTAAGGTAATACTTATACATAATAGTTATAGTACCTTTCAATTATTACATTAATAACAATACACTTTTATAGGAGCAAGAAATCTTTTTAACCTGTTTCCAATCTCATAATGATAAAGCAACACAAATCCCATTGGAAATTGTGCACACACCGACAATATCAAATATGTGTCTAAAGGTGAACCTTTAAATAACATACTTAATTCTATTATAAGTATCGTTTATAAATATTTAGTTTCCTATTGCTTTATAGATGATGACAGAATTGCCAAAAATCTTGGTTCAAGAAGAAGAAGAGATGGCAGAAAGGTGTAAAGATAATCAGGACATTCTTGCCAGTATACATAACAATGCAGGTCAGTAATAATTATTTTTAAAAAAAAACTAGTAATTTTAGTTACCAAAAGCAAATGATAAATTTCATTATTTCAGTGAGGACTCGAACGTTGGTTCACATAACAGATATAATTACAAAGCCTTTAATATTGACATTTGAAAAAAGAATAGCTTTAAATAAATTACGCGCTGCTCATCTTCGAAGGCAACTGCAAGAATTGCAGAAAGTATGCAATGGATGAAAATCTTTTATTGTAATAAAAAAGCAAATATTCGTCTTCTTTTGGGTGTTCTAAATATGTGTTAAGTTCAGTATTTTTTCGTTTCTTAATAATCCTTTAATTTTCATACTATTTATTGTGCAAGAAAGAAATAAGATATATGTACAAACCGTACAGTTCCTTAAATAACAAAACATGAGTAACTTTTCCTTTCTTTCTTTTGTTTTTTTTTCCAATTTTGACAATTCTTTTTGTTCACTATAAATAAGAATAGACAAAAGAACCCTTCAGTGATTATTTTTATTTTTACCTTTCACGAACAAAGATCTGGCAATTAATTGCACAGTTCTATATTTACACTACGAGAACAACAGTGTATTTTTTTAATGGACTTAAATGTATTCAAAACACGGATTCTGCAGAACGAGAAAGATGTATAGGATGAGAAGGACTACGTGCTAACCTTTTGCGAGGCAGCTTTTCCAGAGTAGTTAACAATTTTGCGAAGTCGGGTCGATTTTCTGCGTGGTATGACCAGCAAAGCATTAAGATGTCCTATAAATATGGTGAATAAATTTATATTAAAACAGAGATTGTAAAAATCAAATAATAAAGTTATAACAAATAAGAAGACAACTTTTGTCACAACACTTCGTATACCATGCAGCATCATTATAGACATTTTGAAATCAAGATGGACGGCTACAAATATATTTAATCAAGAAATATCTATAATGCCACTTTCCACTGTAATATTTAATATAATTATACCTTTACATCGCGGGAAGCTTGTAAATTTGCTAAAGTTTGCTTCATCCCTTTGCCAACTTGCCAAATGATTGCTTCGGGAGGTTGTCCTTTAAAGGGCCACTCGCCACATAAAAGTTCGTACCATACAGTCCTATAATAAAATACTTTATTATTTTTTCTTCATCGAAAAATCGATGTATAACAAACTAAGAAATCTGATTGCGAATAATAAAAAAAAAACAATTTAAAGAAAGTTCTTTAGATATCAAATTAAATTTGAAATGATCTAATGTATATTTTTAGATAATTGATTACACTTACCCAAATGCATAAACGTCGGAAGCTTCTGTAAAAGGTAATTCTTCCTGATCCCGATTTTGTTGAGGTCTCAGTCGTCGAACAATTTCAGGAGCTAAATAACACAACCATCCAGGTGGTATACTCAATGCATTTCCTTTCCTACATGTAAAGAAAAAAATGTCAAATATAAAATAAACATTATGATCACATTTCAAGAGGACAAACATGCGTGTTTCCTTGAATTATATATTCACCTATTTCCATAACACAGCTTTGTAACGCTGAACAATCCGAAATCGGTTATTACAACTTTCCCGTTTTCTAAAAATATGTTTTTGCTCTTGAGATCTTTGTGAATTATGCCACGAGCATGAAGATATCCCATTCCCTGAATAATAAGGAACAGATTTTAAAATATATCAAAACCTAGCACAACTCATTCTGTACAAAATAATCATGCCAGTATTGTACTCGTTTAATATTCCCAACAGAAACATACCTGAGAAATCTGTTGAGCGATGATAGTGGTTTTATTCATATTAAACTTATCTTTACGCAGATGAATGTGAGTGTAAAGAGTCATGCCTTTGCTCATACTAGTCACTATCGCCAAGCGAGGAGGCTTCATGCAAGCTCCCATAAATAAAACTAGATTTTCGTGTCTAGTTTTCCGGAATGTAGCCACCTGTAAATTTCAACAATGAATATTACTTAATAAAATTCAACGTTCATGTACTTTTATAGAATTAAGTTAATGAACGCGATTGAAAAATCAAAAAAAAATATATATCCTTCATCATACCTCCAATTTGAATGCTTCCAGTGTTTTATCATCGTCTAAATAATAGTCCATGTTCAGTACTTTAATCGCAACATTACCATGCCAATAGCCTCTATACACGGTACCAAATCTTCCAGTACCTATAGGTTCGCCAATTTTCAATTCATCGTAAGGAATGTCCCATTCTCGCATTGACAACTATAATATACTTATTTAAATATAATAATATTTTTATTGAATTCAATTACATCGAAGGTACATACACTATTCTGCCGTGGCCAACGACTGTCTCCTGGTTCTCCATCGGATACTTGAGAGTCTTGAGAATCAACCCTGACAGGCGTTCGTTCAGAATCCGTGCTAACACAACCAGATCCTGAAACGCTCACTGTCCTCTCGCTATCGCTCGATACAGTTGTACTTTCGAGGCGATGGGTCCCTAACGTAACACCTTTATCATTGAGCACAACGTCTAAAAGTAAGTTTGAATAAACCTCCGATCACACGCGGTAAGAAACTATGCAGAAGAATTTAATACCTGGAAAATGGAACTGTGGTTTGGCAGGTGCCTGTGGAGTTTGGCTAGTATTGACAGGTAGCAAAGCTGGACTAGAAGGCGTTGAGCTGTTACAGCTCGAGGTATTTGAACTAGAATCCGCGCCCTGAGAAATATTCTGCATTGAACATTTCTATTATTAAGAAATGAATGGAAGGTAATAAGTAACATTTAACGTACCTGAAAAGGTATTTTCGCAGAAGAATGTGGATGCGATCGTTTCCGATCCTTTCGGTTCAAAGAGCTCAATAAATTTGAGTTGTGATGATTGGGAGATGTAATACCAGGCTTACTTAATATCGGAGAAGCATTTACCATTGCTGGAAAAATGAATTTTAGTTAATATCGTCCGGGAATGTTCACTTTCAAATCTTATACGTACCGTCGCCTTGTACACTTCTTTTAAACTCGTCGAAGAGCTCTTGAGGTAGGCCACAAGAAGGTGGTACTTTGGATTCGCAATCCCGGTGACACTTATATTTACACTCTGTGCACTTAAAACCGGTATCCATGAATATTTGCTTGTCACAATAATCGCATGTTGTCATCATATTAAACCTTTTGGTAAAGCGGTGAGCAATTATATGCCCCATTCCCCGGGTTGCAGTCGGAGTACGTGGTGACTTTGGCACTTGGAGACTTGTTACTATGGAAAGATAAAGATTTAACAACGTTGTTGTACGTATATTTATAAATACAAACTGCCGAGAATCAAATGAAACTGCAATTACCTGTTCCCTTAAAACTGTTATCATCGTTTTCTGCACTAGAGTATGGTGGTGACTTAATAGGGCTATTACTATTCAGCAACAGATTTTCCCCCGTAATATCTGCATTACTGCTACAAGATCCAGTCTCTGTAGGCAGACGATTTCTTCTTCCCACAGATCCAACATGATCGTTCCTACAACTGTGGAAAGTATAAAGCATATTTGATATGGATCTGAAAGTTATATAAAGAAACGATTAGGAATTTAAGTACCTTGAAGCTGTATCTCCATTTTCAAGACGGTTTGCTAATTGCGATTCATGAGATTTTGACTTAGTCAATGGAAATACTTCTGGTTGTGATATTGTATTCTGTAAACCTATTTGATGTTTCTTACAGGGAGGGGGAGTTGTTGGAAATTTAATTCCTGTTATTAAAAAAAAAAAATCCAAATAAAAACATATTGATTTCATAATGCAGAAGAAGGATTACAAAACTTCATATTCTATAGAACGCAAAAGACATCAGGAAAACGTTCTTTACTTACCACGTCCTGGCCTATGTAAAAGAGGGGTAGAAGGAGGACTAGTTGATGATAAAGATGTAACGGAAGAAGCTTGTGCTAATATATCACTGTTAAGATTATTGTTGTTATTATGATATGGAATGCTGTCTTCTGAAGGAATAGAACATCTTGTTGTATGTCTGTCCCAAGAATCCCAATATAAATTCATATCACTATTATCCATATCTCCCTTTAAGAGAACGTCTAAAAATAAAAAGTACAAGATAAGTTGTAAGTATTACATTATGTATAATTGCAAAGTAATCATTCATTTACTTATAAGGAAAAATTATAAATGATCGTACCCATATACCGACGAAGATTGTGCAATGCCCTACAAAGTCTACGTAATTCTTCCTCGTGCCTAACATTAGTTTCCCCCAACATACTACCTAACTCGTGTTCAGACTTCTCTTTAAGAGCTTCTAGCGAGTTAGCTTTAGAACAAACCATCTGAAATTAATATGTAAACACATTTATTTCAATTCCAAAATGAAATTTTTTAAAACAGCACATTTGAAAGATTAACCATACCTGTATAGACTCTTGCGTAAGTCCCACTACCCGCAACCATTGTTGCAGAGATGGATATTGTCTCATCTCTGCAGGCAATGATTCTACAGCCAGTTTGGCTTTGGTTACTAGTTGTCTTGAATATAATTTAATAAGCTTCCCCTAAAACACAATTTACGAAAAATTACAAAAAATAAATTACTCGTACACTAGAATCCTTTGCATCCAACATTAACTGATTTCACTACACGACTAAGTTCAAATTCTATTGATCAACCCACATTTCCATACAAAGACAAATTCTTATAAAATAACCCGATATCAACTCCTAACATAAATTCATTCAAAAAACACCTTTACTAAATTAAAAACAATTTACAAATGCCAATCTTCAAAACACAAACATTATTTTCTCTCACTGTGTACAATCACACAGGAGAAAGCGAAAATTCAATAATCCCTGTACGCTGTCCGCTATCGTGAAAAATTGATTTTTAATAATAAAAACAGCAGAGATGCCGAGGGACCATAACAAAATGAGAATATTTCAATATCCGCGGACAAGTTTCCGACGCGTGTACAAAGATCCGTGCCTCAGGTCGATAAAGAAATGCATTTGCAACTTGTTGACAATCGGACGGTGGTAGCCCTTCACGAGGTCAAGGCAACCGTAGTTGAAGGTAACAGAGCTAAGACGGGGAAGGAATCGGTGGTGGTCATTTTATTTCGCAGCGGTACCTCGAGCGTGCGAATTTCCTGTTGGGTGAGTTCCGCGCTGGTCGAACATTGGGTCCTCAAGCCCTCCAGCCGAACGGCTGAAATGTCAATCATGGATTGAACGACATCCAAGGCTCGACGGATCTCTTGTTCCGCATCCTCGCTGTCCGCCATCCCGCGCCACGATGACGGCCGCCTGTTTCCTTGTCCGCGAGCCTGACTCTTATTTCACAGGCATAATTACGCTCGCGTGGGGGCCCTGTCGGCTGCAGCTATATCACTGGCTCTCCGTGTAACCAAACCACTTATCAACATTGACAACCATCTTGGCCGCCTATCGGTGACGTCAATCGGTACCCGACGATCCGGGATCTCAGCGCGTTTATTCCAGCAACTCTGTCGCGTTCTCAAAGTCATTTTCTTCGGATTAATCGTTCGACTATAGATAATACGTTTTGGAAAATTTCAAATACATTTCTTCCAGTTTTCGTTGACCGGTTTGTATCGTTTACGTGGAATTGTATGTAAATGTTGATTTATAAATTTCATTATTATCCGAAAATGTTAAATTATTTGTTGGTATTCCTTACGCGATGTTAAATTGTTTATTGAACTCTCTTATGAAGGTGTTTGGTATTCAAATCTGCCAATGTTTAAATAATAATTAAATATTTAATTAAATAGCGAAGTAGGCGCGAAAAGTGTATGGCGGCGCTATCTAGGAAGGATAATGAAGGACTAATTGCTAATAGTTTGAAGATCTGACGTAGATGGCAGTAAGTGTCTATTTGGCTATAAATTTTTGTATGAAGTATTAAATAATAAATTAGACAGTATAAGCAAGGATTATTACATGCACTTTTAATACAGAACGCTTTTATAAACATTCTATTGCTATTGAGATTGACTGTTAACAAAAATCGGCGTCTTTGATTTATATTTTTTTTATTAAATATATATTAATACGATAACACCGTAATTAGTTATATTTGTCTCTTCAGATGGTTCTAATGAGTAATCTACGATCATTAGAATAAATTTTTAGTGGTAATTCGTAAGCACTGTCAATTTTTAATAATACTTCATTGAAAAAATATAAAATAAAACATGGATTGCGCTTTATTATTTCCTGAGTACTTGTATGAATTATTAATCACATAAAGATCCGTGATCTAATCATTAGAGTTATATATTTTTTAATGGAGGGAATAAATTTATATCGTTTTAGGAACGATTGCCGGGTCGGACGTATATAAGCGCCACTCACAACATTTCCTTTCATCACTTAACGCATTCTCATGTCGCTTTTGAGTTTCTTATCTAGCCGTTGTACCCGGTCGATGAGTAATGATAATTTACTCTTTACATACCCATCCGTCGTCTCTCGGTGTCATGTATTCGCCTGAGAAGATTTTGTGTCGCGTGCTTGAATCGTGGGATTCCGTGTAAGTTATTGGTGTTTTATGTCAGCGTTAAAAAGGACCCCATAGAAATGGTGAATATAGACACAATACAAAAGAATTATCCGCTGCACTGGCTCGTATGGAATAACAGCTATGTAGAACTAGAAGAGGAGCTGTCTTCGAAACTGGTTCGTAAAAAAAAATATTAACCGATTAATGAATCGTCTTCAAAAGTATCGCGACACGTACACGTCGAACAGAAGCGGCGGTCAGGCACGAAATATTCAATGTTCATTGATTGCCAGTTCTTTTGCAAAAGGAACACGATAAATGACGTTTACCTTACATCTGCTTTCCTTCTGGGAGCATTCGGATAGCTGGACAATAAATCACGATGAAATAAAACGAAACGAATCTTTATTGACAATTAATTATTTTACGCGTGCATCGTTTAGAGGTTTATCGTTTATTTATTGCATGTGAATGAAGTTGATACTGCACAACTACAACCAGGTACTGTTTTATGTAAATACGTGTGGTTGAATTCAAAGGAAAAACAAACGTATTAAATTCAATTCATTCAAATTAATTGCGTACTATATATTGATTTGAATGCAACACTCTGTACACTGTCAGAGAGATTTATGAGTGAAGCCTCATGCATGTGGGAAACCATAAATGTTCACTGCCATATAACTTTCGATATTATCCATTGAATATATTGTTCATTGTGATACACTTTGTAAAATTATTACGTGTTTTTAATCCGTTCGATGACAAATCTTATAATGTCGTAGAAAGTGAGAGAGCTCGTCGAAGCTTAGTTCCCATAGAAATGATGCTGGTGCAATAAAATTTTATCTGCTCTGATAAAGCTCATAAACGGATTACAGTGCTCATTGTATACTTAGCGATGAAATCTTTGAACATTTAGAAGTTTAGAAGAAACACGTTTTAAATGATATTTATAATAATAATTTATAAGCATACTAAGAAGGGAATTGAAATTTGTAATTGACTTCACTAATTAAAATTACTTTTACAGCATGACATAGAAAAGCCTGATAACAGAGGAAGAACACCATTGATGTTAGCTGTTACTTTGGATCATACCGAATGTGTTGGAATATTGTTGCAGCATGAAGCTAATGTTAACACAGAAAATACTCAAGGATGGACTGGTAAAATGTTTTGTTTGTTAAGGTCACATATTGGCTTTGTGCAATGATATTAATGGGTCATTGTTATTTGTAGTGGTCCAAGAAGCAGTTGGGACAGGGAATCCTGAGCTACTACAGATGGTGCTAGCACGTAGGGATTATCAAAGATATTGCAATCGAGTAGCTGGTATTCCAGAGTTACTTCACAAACTTAAGCAAGTGGGTTACTTAGAACAAAGCAGAAAGCATAAAGTTAGTTTGATAAATGTAAACCAAAATGAAATAATATTTTCAGGCTCCTGATTTTTATGTAGAAATGAAATGGGAATTCACTAGTTGGGGTAATTCAAACATTTTATAACACCGTTATTAACAATAGTTTATCTACTAATGTTCTTTTTATTATTAGTTCCTCTCGCCTCTAGAATGTGTCCTAGTGATACTTACAAAGTATACAAACAAGGGAGTAATGTGAGAATCGACACGACATTATTGGGGTTCGATCACGTGAATTGGCAACGCGGGAATCGTAGTTACGTCTTCAAAGGACAAAGTGAGTATTCACGGATATTATTCTGCATGGATTTTGACACTCGTACAATTTCTTTTGATCTTCAGGTACTCTGAGTATTCTTTTTTTCTTTTTACATTAATCGTAGATTCTTTTATTTATCCTTTAATTGTATATATTAAATGCAAGCTGCATCAAATGTACCTGTGGCAATTAGATGTGAACGGAGTTATGTGTTCAGTATGGTGGGACAAGAGTCAGGTGACAGAAATACTCTTACAATTAATGTGGTGTACAGGATTTTAGAAAGTGTTTATTTTCGTCAAGTAGAGGAAACTTTGCAATAGTTTTTTTTATGTACATACATATTTATTCTCGTTTCTATTCATAACTATTTCCATTTTCTTTGAATTACGTTTAAAAATTTTAATACAATAAATTGAAGTTTTACCTGGTAAGTGTACATATCATAAACTATACGTACTTTAATCGTATTTGTATTGCTATAAAAGTATATAAATATCTGTCTTCAATATTTATTTATATACACATTTAGGCAAGTTACTTGAGAAAAACTTTATTAGGACATCTCTAATTAGTTGTAGTAAAGCAGAAAATAATTAGTCTGTTTCAATTGTAGAATAATTGTTTCATTAATCATTTCACGATATATTATTCTATCAATGTAAGAATAGAATTTTTATTTCTGCAGATGATGGAGCAACGATGATGGAAGTTGATCATGAAACGAGAAAGGTGTATGTTGAACATATGAAATTAATAGATGTTGATAATATACAATTAATGGAACCCTCTGAAGAAGGTGTATTAGCTCGCCTTACAAATCCTATAGTTACTACGTATATAGACACGGATAAAATTAGTTTCGAACGGTAATCATATATTTCATTGTGTTTTCATCGCTATTCACATTTACTTTTATTAATGTTATTTCTATTTGCTAGCAATAAAGCTGGTTTGTGGGGTTGGCGTTCGGACAAAACCGAAATAATAAACGGACACGATTGTAAGGTTTTTAGCGCAAGTAACGTAGAATTAATAACTAAGACACGATTAGAACATTTATCCGAACCAGATAAAATAAGGGCTCGTGCTCCACGCACGCCTCTTCAGTCATTTCTTGGGATAGCGGAACAGCAAGAGAACTGTGTTAGCGCAACTACTAGTGTAACTTTCTGTTTTGGATGTTAAACAAATACAACAAGCTTTAATTGTTGATTTACCAAATCATTTGTTTCAGGAAGAATATAACAATGTTGGAAATCCTTCTAATATTACGGCCGAGGAGTATTTTGATCCAGATGTTGATCTAAATGGAAGGGATATAGGTAGACCAAAAGAAGTTAATACAAAAATACAAAAATTTAAGGTATTTTGAAGAACCTTCTGCGTAAACGTGCAATTGAAACGTTCAAATCTGTAACTCATTGTTTAAACATATTCATAGGCAACTTTGTGGCTTAGCGAAGAATATCCCCTTAGTCTTCAAGAACAAATCATGCCAATTGTCGATTTAATGGCAATATCTAGTTCGCATTTCGCTAAATTAAAGGATTTCATTCAGATGCAATTACCAGCTGGATTTCCTGTGAAAATTGGTAAGCCTTGATTTACATGTTCTCCTTATAGAAAAAATTCGTATTTAACTAAATTATACTTTATGTTATAGAAATTCCTCTGTTTCATATATTAAATGCAAGAATTACGTTTGGAAATATTTTCGGTATGGATCAGGAGGTACCTCATGTGGGTCATTTGCAAGAAACTAATAGTATGACGTGTTTAGTTGACGACACTTGCTTCGAAGCACCGACGGGTTACGTCAAACTAGGTAAACAGGGCATAAATAATAATATTACCATTCATTAAAATACTTCAAGATATTTTATTCTATAATTTTGTACAGGTGCTGAAGTTCGAACGCAGTTCAGTATCGAGGAGGAGGATGACTTGTTACAATTCGCTATTCAGCAAAGTTTATTAGAAGCTGGAAGTGAACGTGACGAGGTATACAGATATATGTATATATCAATTCATTGTATTTTTATTCGAACGCATTCTAATCCTTGAATCGATTAAAATTAAGGTTGACATATGGGAAGCTTTAAGAGCCCAGAAACCATCCCGACCAACAACACCAAACATGACCGCGGAGGAGGAAAGGCAACTTCAAAGGTACGAGAGCCAATTCCACTCGCGAGAATGTCGTTTCGGATACCTTGGTTTCATTTGAAAAGTTCTAAACGATTTATTTTGCATGTGTTCTTTCCTTGCTCGACAATTCATATTCAGGAAGGTGGGTGGAGGATACCTGTTACAAACGTTGGTTGAACATTACGATTGTTCGAAGGAACATCCAAAGATGTATTTTCTTAGTCCTCGTTTAGATAAATTTCTACAAGCACACACATTCTTGCATGAAATGCAAGAAGACGATCGGACCGCGTTAGAAGAGAAATAGCTCTCTGAATTTGTTTAGAAATCCTATTTTTTTGAGCGCTTAGCCAGAACCTAGATCTTTTGTACACACTGACGTGCCCTAGAATAACAGTGTTTAGAAACTGTCCTTTAACGAACACTACAATAAACACTTTATCTCTCGTTTAATGCAGAGCTATTCAGGCAAGCCTGGCGCTGTACCAGGAGAGTGCTGCTGCATGTGCGAGCGGTCGGACTAACGCGAACAGAACCAGCGACACGGAGGATCCGGACGCACTCGAGGACACAGCGGAACAATTGAGACTAGCATTAAGATTGTCCGAGCAACAACAACTTGAAGAGGAGCAACGACGGTTGCTGGAAGAAGAAACGTTCCGGCAAGTGTTGGAGCTGTCCCTTACAGACAAGTGAACTGTACGATGTGCAATTTAGTCTTTAATGAAATTCGATCAAGTTGTACTTCCACGACCACGAGAAATCTTCCGGCCGCGCAATGTCGAGACTGTCGAATAAGAAACATTTCCTACGATTCATAACGTGCATCATCCAACAGCGATTCTTGCTGCAGAGAACAAGTCGCTCCCTCAGCTGTAAAGCAACTAGACGTATAGTAGTCCGATGTCCTTTTTAGTTGGGGGAAGTTTATATCGTCCCTCTGATAAGAATCACTTCTGGACGCTGTATATCGAGAACTAGAACTGTTGGCTGCAACAGATATTTGTTACTGTGGGGGATGATGATAATAGTACAGCATACAGATCAAACAGCGAAGATCGTATACAACATTAACTATGAAAGTAAATGATTTAACTTATGTTATTTATTTCTTAGCTACATTTTATATGAAAGGAACGTCTTAGTAGTATACGAGGATCACGATACGTAAAGATAAGAAGTCTTGAAAATTACAATCGCTCTGGCGGATCATCATGTCGGAACATTTTTCTTCGAGTCTGAGAATATATTCGAACGATTTATCAATCAAATGAAAAATTCATCTTGTTGAAAGTGCGTGCTGTAAGCTACGACTGTCAATCAACGGAAAATAAAAAGCTTGTAATTCTCAAGCCTTCAACATTATTCGTTTTGTCCTTTTTCCTGGCATTAGATTCTCTTCTCCAAAAGTTGTTTGGTAACGAAATCGATCAAGTGACATTTAAAGAATTTATATATCTTAATTCTTCGTAACAGTATACTAAAAGCTGCCTCTCTTAATATTCGAGCTATGGAAAATTATTCCAAGTTCCTTTTTATACCCGTGATAAAAATATTTATAAGTAGCATTTCAATTGATTAAGAATAATGGTAATGTAATGGAAGTTTGTTATTTATTCCTTATAGTATATTCATCGTAGATAAATAATTTTATCGGTATATTTACTAAAAATCTGTTGTCAGTGAATCGCAATTGGTATCGAGAATCAAACATAATTGTATATAAGTATATTTATAAATTGTTACATCCCGAATCTTTGTCTATAGTCATAATTGTTTATAACGATTGATAATAACTATTCAGGAAAAGAATATTGTTCTTTAAATGAATATAGATTTAAATGAAGCTTGTCTGTTGAATCAGGATTATTCTAAATAAAACGCAGTTTTTAGATAGTTCACTTTATTCTTCTAATTTTAATGTATGAAGATGATCGATAGTATAATACTACATGTATCAGTTATCAAAATACTCAAGTTCCTAGTCTACAGGGGAGAATAAATTCTTGCGATCTTCATGCGACAATGATTCTAATATGTTTGGTTCTCGAGTATAAGGGCATCATTAGGAAATCATTGGATTAGTACTTCGCTAAACCATTAATAAAATAATTAAGCTCTACAATGAAATATTTACGGACAAATGCAGTATGGAAAAAAAAGTTTCAGGAAGTTTTGGATGAAGTCTCAATTGGGTTCCTAAAGATCTTCGATTAGGAGAAGTCATCGTTCATCGTTATCTCATTCGAAATGTTAATTTAATTTGCCGAACAATTTCTTAAACTTACCAGAGATATCAAATTTTTTTTTTCTTTAGTATTCCTTGACTGTCTTGACATTTTCAACCAGACTTTATGATTGGTAGTAATATCTTTCGACTTGAATCATATCAATATTTTAGAAGAAATTTTATTGGACAGACTTTTTACCCGCCATGTGATTCCTTTACTACGCTAACAACTTAAAATATAATTGCGCTATATTAATTATATTGTAACAAAAAGATATATTTCTACAAGTAGCATATAGCAGATATAATTAAGGGTATAAAATAAATCGTGTGTAGAAAAACGACAAGTACATTCTATACCAATCAAATACAGATTTTGGGAAACTGATCAATACTGATGTGGATGAACTACTCGAATTCTGATTGTGCCCTGAAATAAAAATGTTTTTTATAATAAAGTGCGTCTAACAACATGAAATTCAATCTGATAATATTTTTGCAGTGTCCCAATGAAAAATGAATATTTTTATGCATCTTGCACACCATACCTTTTAAAAATAGTATTCAGTATATTTGCACTCTGTACAAAACGTTGTTCATTCTTGTGAGCTTGTTGATGCCACTTTTTACGTACCGCATTCCAATGTGTTCTATGTTCTCTTAACAATGTTTCTCGTGATTTCAGACACTGTCCGTCCTAGAATATAATATAGATAAAATAAATATTTATTATGATTATACATCTATGATAATTGTATCCCCTTGTTAAGAGGATAATGTATGTAAATTTATCTGAACATTTTACATAATCTAAATTCAACTCTTCCTTTTCTCTGGGTATTGGTGAAGGTATACGGTTCCTAGGTATTGCTTCTTCACAAGGCAATGGAGGTGGCAAATAATATACATCACGAACTTCTCCATTAGTATCCAGTATATTGTTACTTATATTAACTTCATTTACTATTTCTGGACTTGGGCTACGCACTCTAAAATCAAATAAAAGTATAAAATCATTTCCTGGTTTCGATCTGTATTATGGTAAAGGTCTATGGTTGTATTTTAAATTTATGAACAATCATTTGGATTAACGTAAAGATGATATGAATAATGAAGAATTAGATACATGTATAATTTTAATAATTCTATTTAATTACTTACTTTGGAACAAGATTAGGATTCCGGGGTTGATTAGCCATCCAAGCTCTACATATGGGATAAAGTGGTGTGTCCTCTTGAAACTGTGCCAAATCAACGCTCCGATCAAATAATTTCATTACATAAGTATGATGGAATGATGTGTCCAAGGGTATTTGTCTTCTACGTCTGACTTTTCTTGGCTGCTGGAAACTCAGTGTTTTTGTCCTATACATGTTATCACTAGAAGTTAGATACTTATTACTTCGAATAATAAAAAATTAATTGAAAATACTTAAGTAATATTACATTTTCTTCATTTGATGCTTATAATCTTGTGCGGAACTTTCTTCACTAGAATCTCCTGATGATCCCGTATCACTATGTTGCAGAAGCTCCCTGAGGGCTCCTTTTAAGCGATCTCTTGCAACTAATACATCGCTATCTCCTGCAGGAAAGATCATTATTCAATTGTTTGTGTTGTTAATAAGAGAATCTACATATTTAATTTTATCATGAATCTAAAATGATAAGCTACATGTATGAAACAATTATACAGTAATGCTCCAATAATTAATGCTACTTCTTAATTACCCAATTCATCTTTAATTTCTATTTTCACACGCCCAGGAATTGGTGCAACCGGTGGTGGAACATTCCTTTTCTTTCCCATCTATGAAAAGTAACAATAAAGTATTATTGAGATATCTTTCTGTTATAAAATTTTACTATGAACATACCTTGTACAAATAAGTCTATGTCATCTAAAATTCTATCGATAATTTATTTTACTTTTAAATCGATAATTTATACATTAAAAATAGTATTACAATGAAAAACAACATAAGATTATTTAAAACATATTTATTTAGAAACAAATCTTGTATTGTTGTCAATTTAAACGCGTGAGGTTATGAGATAAAATAGAACTTAATTGTACAATTGTCTAACAATGATAAAAATAAAAAATGTAATTGTGTTCTTATTTTACGATTAATTCTTTTTAACAAAAGTTAAATTATACTGTTTAAATAAAGGAACGAGCATTACTGATAAATGTGATTTGAACATTTTATTCACATAACTTCGTACTTTAGAACTTCATGTACCGAACGACATACAATGTTGATTGTTTTAGGAATGCGACAAATCGAATCGTTGGATCATTTACATTAATATTTTTATTGATATATTTTAATTTTTTGTTATATTTGCAAATCAATCTTCAATGTCCTCTGCAAATATTACTTAATATTTAATCAATTATTTTTTGTAACATGGAAATTTGTATGAATGAAAACAGTGTTAAGCTATGTTTGCTCGATACTATGTGATTTGTTCGTTATTACGAAAGAATTATTCAGAAATATTTACATTATGACAACCGTAAAAAACGGTTAAATAATTCCATTTACTTGCATTAAAATTCCTGCTAGCAGAAGAAATTTATGTCAAGGTAAAGTTACAATTATTATTAGGTTATTTATGATATAAACCTTATACAAATTTTTGATATATTCTATATAATCAATTCAATACTTCAATTACAGAATGTGGCAAATATTAAAAGTACAAGTACTTTTAGTACTTTGCATTGGTGCAGCAATATCCTTTGCACACAATTGCTTTTTACATGGCAAAGATTATAGATGTAAATTAGGAACAAAAACACCATACAGATTTATAGCTAATTATGATGATTCTCCTCTTGAATACTCAGGTGTGTAAAATATTTATTAATTTAATAAAATACCATATTGTATCTTATCATACCTTATCATAAATTAATGCATGTTGTGTTTAGGTTGCACTCCTAAAAAGATATGGCTAGTTTTAAGGCATGGCACAAGGTATCCTGGCAAAAAGTATATACCATCTATGATTGAGAAATTGCCACAATTACAACAAACTATTTTACATAATTATCAAACAGGAAAGACAAGTTTAAAGGACGAAGATGTAGCTTTATTGAAGGATTGGAAAATCATTTTCACAGAGGATGATGTTATGAAACTAACAGAGGAAGGTGGAAATGAAATGATTGATCTTGCAGAAAGATACCAGTCTAGGTTCCCTTTCCTTATGTCAGAAGAATACAGTAATAAGACTTACAGGGTAAAAGCATGCCATGGTTTTATTTTGTTCTATGTTAACTGCAATTTAATTACTATTTTTATACTAAATTAAATTTTAGTTCAAATACACTGCCACTCAACGCACAGAGGAAAGTGCAAGAAACTTTGCCACTGGTCTATTTGGCAGATACAAAAGTTACAAAGTGCAGTATCCAGAGGCAGAACACAAGGACCCTGTGCTACGAGTAATTTTTTATTTTCTAATCGAACTATTAATTGTTTTCTGTTATTTAATTGTTTTATTTCAAGTTTCTAGTTTTACAAACTCTGTGAGCGTTGGCAGCATAAGGTGCATATGAACCCTGATACACAAATAGAAAAAGAAAAGTTCTTGAAAAGTGAAACTTACAATAGGATGCTGGAGAATGTTTCTAATCGTATTGGGCATCAGATTGATCATGGTTAGTCTACAGTACTTAAGTAAATGATTTGAGAAAGAGAATTTAAAGATTTAAGAATCTGATATACAAAAAAAAATACATTTTAGAAACTGCTAACTTGATGTATATGATGTGTGGTTTTGAAACTGCATGGCTACTTGATGCAGAGTCTCCTTGGTGTAGAATGTTCACATTAGATGAATTTAAGGTGAGTCTTCAGGTCATACTGAATGTTAGTCATACTAATATTCTTCATACTAATATTTCAGATACTTGAGTATGTTGAGGACTTACAAAAATATTGGATTGATGGATATGGACATAAATTAAGTTATGAGCAAGCATGTCCTGCGTTGAGGGATATGTTTGATTTTTTCGGGTAAGTTTATATGTTTATGTACTCACAAAATGTCATAGAACATAAAATCAATAACTTCTTATTTACAGGTCAGTTGATGGTCCATTGGTATCAATATACTTTACTCATTCAGGCACCATTCTAAAGTTATTGGCTTCATTAGGAGTTGCTAGAGACGATCAGCATTTAACTCACAATCTATTTCACTTATATGGGAATGATAGAGCTTGGAAAACTGGTGTCATTGATACCTTCGCATCTAACATAGCGTTTGTTTTATTCAAGTAGCTATCATTTATTATTTTTCACATGTGTAATATCGAAAACCGTGAACATTTCGATTGTATTTTGATTTGTTTTAGTTGTTCACATAGTGGACCTAGTGTTCTTTTCATGCACCAAGAGCGACCGCTCTATCTGTCAGGTTGTCCTTTACACTTACCATGTCCATTATCAATCATGAAGGCACTTTTTCCTGATCACGAAGAAGAGTGTCCATTTAATGCAATGTGTGAAATGGATGAAAGCTCATAATTATAAAATACAGAAAAAGTAAGCGCAAATTAAATTTTAGTAAAATATTCTAAACTACATTTCTGTATTGATACTTTCATATTTAACAAATAAATGTCATGAATATTTGATCTTAATCATATATCTTTTCTTACATGATAGTTACTATATTCTCCATCACTCAGAAAACAATTAGCATTTTTACTACTAACTGAAATGGTAATCTTCTAGACAATTATAATAATAACAAAAAATATGGCATTAAATCATGATATTTATATATATTAATCAATAATTAATCATTAGTTTAAACCACCGTCGATAAGGATCAATATTCCTGATGTTCCCTACATTACCTATGCAAAAGCAGTTTCTGTGTCCATCAAATGGTAACAAATGCGAAGTAAATCTGCGCCTTAATGCATGCAACCGCGAGCACTAGGGTCCACGGAATTATTATATTGCCAGGGGCGAATGTGATTTGCATACGTCAACCCTACACCCAAATAAACATCAGCCCCCGTGTCGCAACGCTTAGAACAGAACTGCACCGCGCAAACATCAAATCCGCCGATGTGTTCGTTCCAATTAAGCGCAATATTATTATTGTAACTGCATTGGCGTTCAAATTGATTGCAGTCGATTTAACGACAAGCCGTTACGACGTACATTACATCCGGGGATAATTTTATGATCGCGATCGGGCTCGTAAATTACGATAACGTCCGTTCGGCAACTGTAATTCGATAACGTCCATTTCGGACTTGTCCATTCGAAACGCAACTGCGCCGAGAACGAACACGCCGGAATTTACGAGACACGTAAATTTATACTTACCGTGGACGGAGAGCTCGGCACGTTATTAAACGAGAAACCAGTTACCGATTGTCATTCGCTCTGTGAAAGGGAATGGAAACCAGAGAGGTTCTGTAATATTAAAATAATTTAATTGTATAATTCGATAGACAGTAACATGGTTTTACACGAATGACGTAATGCCACATCGAAGTTGTTGCACCTGTCGTGGTCGCCGGTCAGACGAAAGATTTCACAATGATACAGGACACTTATCGTTAGCGCAAAGTTATAATTATCTCTTGCAGCGACCTTCGCTGTGTATCATAATCGACGGTCGACAATGAAAATTTATAGACAAATTATAAATGTTCATCAGTGTCTGCAGGTATCCCACCTTTTAAATGGTAATACGATTGAAACAGGAAATGATTTCCCATCGTCGAAGCACTGTAACCTTAACACGAAACAATCAGTAACCGGTAATTCGTTATCGATCATGCTCTGTGAACTGATTGTTCCGCTCCCTGCGCTGGAAATCGATAAGAAAAGACGAACAATGTGCGCATACGTTCTAAGTGCGAGCCGTCGAACATCGAGTGCTCCACACGCGGAGGCCCTAACACGTCCGTTGCCGAATTCCATTTGCGCAATGCAAATTTATACAACTAACACTGTTCCAGTCGCCTACACTAAGTTGATACTTGTAACAGACAGATAAAGCGGAAATTGACGAGTCCTCGAAGCGGTTCAGCAACGAACGCGACATTCAATGTTCGCTAGTGTCCCTAGTCTACATTATAAACGTAGAAAATTAACGAACGTACGAATTAAGACTCTTCTCTTTGAACCAATTCACACTCAAGCTCGACCGAACAATGATAAGTACCATTGATCAACACGTTCCATGCCATAGAAATTTCGGTTATATTTCACTCGTGAACTGCATTCATCTTTTAAATACAATATTAAGTCATATTCAAGTTCTCAATTTTTATATGTAACATTCATGTAGCATAATATTTTCAATCCAATAAACCTCCCAACGAAAATATTAGAAAAATGAAACAAACGAGTCATCGAGTTCCTAAGTAAATGTAGTTTACAATTCCCAATAACAATATCCACAGGATTAATTTCACTTTCATCATGTAAAATATAGGATTACACAAATATGTGATGTTAAATGACGTTAAATCCACGTTTGTAGTTTTTGTAAAAACATGTTCAATAGTTAGTTTAACACTAGATTTACAATTCGACGGATACTGAATTTCCTAAGCATTATTTAGTAACAGTTTAAAAATATTTCCTCTCAGAAACTCGCGTACCATACATGGCACAGAACGTGTTAAAGACAATTCGTTATACAAGAATACAAAACAAAATCGTTACAATCCCAAAGAAGAAACTCTCACTCTCGAAAACTTTTCAACGCGCTTCCGCATCGGACCTCTGCGATCCACGTTCCAGTCACTGATCGCACGGGACCAGTTCAGCGTTCCACCCTCCGCGGGCCGCGATAATCGAAGTAAAATAGTCGAACTATCATAATAGACAAAGGTAATCGGCGACCAGCTGACACGGTGTTTTCCAGAGAGGATCGGCGACGATCGCGTTAAATCCGGCCGTTAACGGCGCGCCGCTCCGGAACGGCGAAGCTGCGTCACGCGGGACAACCGTGCGGCTATTTACAACGCGGATGCCGCCTCGCGTTTCAACGTCTACCGGTTAAAATATACAGAGAGAATAACCATCGTCGCGTGGCCGCGCGAACCGCGATCGTTCGCGTGCGAATGCGAGAGCCCGGCGCTGCCGCGTCCCGAGATAATGGCGCGGCGAAGCGGTAAACCCAGCCGAATGGGACCATGAAGAATAGTTTGGCCAGCTAGGGATTCACAATTACAGGAACGGGCCGTCGCGCATCCGAAACTGCGTGAACCATCTGCCACGTAAATCAGCTTCCCCTTTCGGGGCGGTTCCGGCGAATTTCCAACCGGTAAAAACGGCCCTTTCGGTTCGGACCGGCGAGTGAACTTTCGTTTGATGATCCTGGATCGATTGCTTCGCCGTGTCGTTACCTTCGAACGCGAAACGCCGGACTGGGAGTCAATCTTATAGTTAAAGTAGTCCAGAGCTCGGTTCGCTGTCCGCGAGTCTACGCGAGAATAAGAGCCGAGTGACGCGTGTCCGCCTTCACAGACGGTGATTCGGTACTGGCTCTCCAGTGAGCTTCCATCGGCTCGTTAAACGTTGCAGAAATTGTACAGGTTCAAGGTCCGCGCGCCTAGGGTAGCGTGTAACCGAGGTCACGCGTTTGCCGCGTTGGTGGTCTCGTCCTCTTTGCTCAGCTCGATCAGCTTCTCCAGGGAGAACTGGCGCGCCCTTGCTGCCCATACCTCGCCGTTCGCCAGCACCCTGAGGGGAGGAGAATAATGAGATAAGAATATTGTCCAAGGGAGTATGTCGTTTCCCGTGGAAACGGGGGGACGGGATGATTGCCCTGAACGCGTCGCGTGTTCTTGTATATTGTAGGAACTCGAGGAACAGTTGTCGACGATTCGTATCTCGACGATGGACGGAAGGAATTGGAAACGAAAATGGAAAGGATAGTGTATTCTAATTTGAGACAATGGAAACTTATGTTTGGAATACTGTGGATTCGTTGGAATAATAATGTTTGACCCTTTGTTTTTCGCTAGAAACATTCGACACGTTCCGACATAGACGATGTTATGTTCTTTTTTATGTTCATTCTGAGTCGATTCTTTCGAATTTTTCTCAAAAGTGCATATCTTCAGTTTAACACGAGGTTTACGGAACGTAAATCTAATAATTTGTAATTTGTTATATCAAATCAAATCAAATTTTGAGAGTCACCTCTCGAGTGCAAGGGGTTAAATAAGAAAGGCTGATTTTCTGCAACGATTTCCACGGTTGAATCGAGCGGCCCGTCGCACGCCGGATGCTCCAGGGATTATTCCGAATATCCTATAGGAATCTATGAATCCGATTTCGCTGAAGTATCAACGTTAAACGGAATACATACCGTCTGGTGTTTTCGCTAACCAGCCTATCCGGCGCTCCATACACCGGCGGATTAGCATAAGGATCATAGCCGAGCACAGAAAGCATCGGCGCGATGTCAGGCATCTCTCTGACTACGTCGTCCGGAATGTGGCCGACCCACTTGGTCAGCGCTTCCAAGTTGACTGGCTTTATGATCTGATCCGACGACCTCTCGACCCTGCATACCGAAAATACAACAGAATCTCAGCATTCGATCGTTAAAATCCTGCTCCGCCCGTCTATATCGTTCTTTCCTTTGTGAACCATTATGATCCTCTAACAAAGCGCCAAGGGCTCTCGCTATTGACGTTGAATTATTTATTCGTGGACAGTCACTTAACGAGATGAAATATTTTAAACGATGCAACGAGGTATTTGTTTTTGAGTAGGTAAGGGGCTATGCTTATTTTTGAATAGGTAATAGAGTTTCTTTAGCTTTGGATGGGTGGTAGACTATATTTTTGAATATGTAATAGAGTATTTCTAGCTTTGAATAAGTAGTAAACTATATTTTTGAATAGGTAATAGCCTATTTCTATTTCTGAATAGCCAATGAACCCCCAGAATAGATAACGAATCATCTACTTCAGAATGAACCAAGATGGGAGCGAATGTTTCCATAGTTTTCTCACTTGCTAAGAGGCACGCCGCCCGGCTTGTTAATGAACTCCTCGTGGTGCATGACAGATTCGTTCCAAGGAACGTCCAGGAAGTTCAGGATCTTCTTCATCCACTGACGCGGATGCAACACCAGCTGCTCGTACGGCACCATCAGACACTTGTCCGACCCTATCTCCTTGCACTGTCCATACATTATGGATATCGCGTGATTCCACTTGATCAGCGACTGCCTGTAGGAGGACAGGTCGAAGCCAGTGATAGTGACCTGAAAGACACACGATCCTTGACACACTTCTCCAACTGACCGCATGTTTTAGAAATCAATCGTCCAACTTATTCGAAGCTTCGCAATAGGATTGAACGAACAAAGATTCTGCTGCCACTCATCTAAGTTGTTTATTTTGAAAACAACCCTATTAAAGAAAGAAGAAACTGTTAAAAAATAAAATATAGAATTGGAATTGTTACCATTAATGGGATTTCTTTGGAAAATCGTCCATTTAGTAGAAAATAAAACTGTTAAAGAATAAAGAAATTTATAATTACAATTGTTACCATTAAGTTACTTCTCTGGAAAACAGCCACTTTCAAAATAAACGGTTCATCCGCAAGTTTCAAAGACCGCGTGGAAATTAACCCCTTGCCTTATGATTTGTTTCTAACCTCTGATCGATACAACTACTCTATAATTAATTCATTAAGAGAAACAACAGATTGAAATACATATTCCATATCTTTCCGAAGTATAACTGACAATAGAAGAATAATACTAAATTCAAATTCAATTCCAGCAAGTTCTTCCAAGGCAAGGAGCTAAACGCGTCTGTTCACTCGAAGGAACGCCACCCTCGAAACGCGAGCTACCCTAAAATCTACGCATCCGACGGTTTCCTTTACAAAACATCCCCAAAGGTTGCAGTCACTCAGCGAAATAACTCGCAGCCGAAGGATCTCGCGTGAAAGGCAGGCAGGCAGCCTATCGGCGGAGCGGGGATCGGCGAATATTTCATTCCGCCTTTCGTACACCTCGCAGCGCAATGTTCCATTAAGCCCTCGTGAAAACGACTGAAGCACCCCCGGCAGCGCGATCGAATTAGTCCGATCGAGGAGCCCGCGGTCCTCGTTTTACATGAATTTACATTTCACGGAGGACGATCGGTTCGTTCTTATCGCTCCTTTTTCGCCGTTCCGCTCGCGCTCGGGGGATACCCCACGGATCTCCAGCGTCCCGTCGGACGCCTATCGTTTCCCTCCTATCCGGCGCTCGGACGAGCGCGGCGCGTTTTAATATTCGCGAGTTGAGCGGCCGGATGAATTTGCATGGACGAACCGCGCGCAGATGCGCCGGCTTCGATCGGGAGCCGTACCTTTCTCGAGATAATGGAATGCACGGTGGCACGGCCGTCGCGGATCATGAAGATAAACTTGGCATTTGGAAAGAGATCGAGGATGTACGAGCCCATCTTCAGAGTGAGGGGATCCTTGTTGCACAACCGCGGCGCCGGCTCCGCGTGGCGCGCTATGATCTCCAGGCAGAACGCCGCTATCGCGCTGTCCATCACCTGGCCAAATTATCATTCCGTAATTAATATCCTCGTGTGACCCCGGACGAGCTCGTTGGGGGATGAAACGGTTATTGAGTGACGATCGGACGACAGCTTTGTCGCCGCAAACGGCTGAACCGCCGTTCTCTGCAGGAAACTAGAGAACTTCACTTCAAATGTACATGATTAAGTAATTTCGCGGTGAGATGTCTTTTCAGTAGGGGAACTCGTTAATTTATTTGATGAGAAGAATTACTATTAAGATAGATTGTGTATTGTTGTTTGTTTAGCATTTAATTTAATTTTTTCAATATATATTTATATAGGAATTCAGGTCGAAATGTATTTATTGAATATTGATTGATTTCTTAATACGGGTATCGTAACTTTGGAAGAGCCAAAGCCATCATTCGTAGCGATGCAAGCATCACCGTAGGTTCTCCACGTGTGTGGGAGTTTTTAGAGCTCTTTGATAAGAGGGGCCACAGTGTACAGTTCCGCGGTACTCACTTCCTTCGAAATCCCCGCCTCCGACAGCCGCAGGTTCTCCCTCTCTGATTTCAGCCAGTGCATCCTCATCTGCAGGATCCTCGGTATCACCCTGGTCTCTTGGCCGCACCTGTCACGGGAAAAACGATTCGCGAGTCAACATCCGGCTACTCGTCGGCCGGTCTTTGACGCGGGCAGTGATCAAGTGCACTCGACGCCAATCGTATCGGGCGTTAATTGGCAATTTGTCCCGTGAATAGGGGGCTCACCTGACATCGGGATGTGCATCCAGCATGGCGCGCACCAGGGTGGTGCCTGAGCGCGGCACGCCGCCGATGAAAATTAACGGCATATAGCGATCGTACGTGTACCTCTTGTGATCGAACGGACCCATCACGTATTTCTGCAATGAAAAAATAATCGGGAATGTTAACGACGGGTTGGCAGCATTATCGTGCAAAGCGGGGAGGGAGTATTCGATGGGGACGTCTGTGTTAAATTCGATCGGGTAGTAACAAATATTTTCGGGTATATTCGGTATTCCCTTGTGTCGCTGGCAACGCATATTTCGTATTAATATAGGAGTATATTATTATAATATCGGATCATAGGGTAGGTGTTAATACGGTTGAAGATATAAAGAAAGATTGATCGATCGTTACGTGTAAAGATTGCAAGTTTTTAAACATTGCAAGCGATTGTCGATATTTCGGAAAAGTTTATAACGCCGAGCACCTCGTACAAGTGCAAATTGCGACATTACATTTATTACCGAATGCTTTCACAATGTTACAATTGTGATCGTGTCATTTGCCGACCCGCAATTGTCCTGCGTTCCGCTTTCATCCTCACCCTTCGTCGAACTTTATCATAGAATTCCAATAATAGCAGCGATCTATTATTGACAGTAATTGCGTCGCGCGGGAAACACGTTCCGGAGGAGCGAAGAGAGACGAAGACTCCATAGAAATTTCATTCGCAGCCCGCTTTAATGATTACGCGAATCAGCGATGGCGGAACACTGAGGAGGCTCGGAGCCTCTTGAGCAGCGGCGGGCAAGGCAACAGCTTGTTGAACGTTTCTTAAGAAATTGCCGGGTCCGTACACTTCTCTTTGCATTCGTTAATTAAATGTCGATTGACGGCTACTTTCGATCCGTTTCGGCTAATGAACATCATACTTTATCGACACGGACGAACCGGGATCGATGTCGCGAAATTCGTATTCACACGGGTATTCGCTGCTCTAATCTGAAGTTTAAACAATTTTCAAGCAATTACGTTTCGTTTAAGCTTCGTTTCGAATTCTGCGTACCCGGACTCGTGTTTCTTATCCCATTTGATCGCTCCCAGTGTCTCGTGGATCGATTTATTTGTGGACTCCGGCACGCGTAAACAGAGCTGCTCGTATTACGCGTTCGAAAGTGGCGCCATTAGTGCGTACAAATGGCGTCTGGCCCGCCATGCGTCTCCGCCGCAACAGGAGCAGAATAATACGATATTCAGATCTCTTCTTAAAGGATATTATTAAATGCATTAATTCAAAGTTTTATACATTAGTTAATGAACATTTCGAGAATATACTGGACCTTGTTAATCAAAGTATTGATTTAATTTGAAGCTAGAAATATGCTATCCATATTGATGCAATAGTGGTTGCTGCTAATATTCGAAACGAGATTACGATTGCATTTCAGAATATCATGTTACTCCTATAAAAATGTACTGATTTGACCAATACAAATCATTTTATTATACCTACTTTCTATTTGTTTAAGAGAAACTGGAATTTCTGTTCCAAAGAAAATTAAGATTCAAGGATGAAATTATAAGATGAAGCGAGGAAAAGTTTCTAATAACTGAATTTTCAACAATGTTATGCCCTATATAAGCCGAACAAGTGTAGCTAAATGCCAGCTGTTCACTGGAACCACTCGATCGACCCAGCTAAAGGTCCGTTAAAGTATTCCTCGCGCGTAGGGCGTGAAAAATGTTTTCATTAATAGCACGGGGAACAGTATGAATTGAAGTGCGGTTATCTCCGTGAACACTCGGCGATGTTTTACTCGGTATGGGGGAATATTTATTTCTTATCGCTGCCAGGGGAGAAGGAAGTCTACGGAGAGCGAGTAAGTGGAGGTCTGAAGATAAATAGAAGGCGCATGCCGCGTATTATGACTCGAGAAACGAGGGAAATCTCTCAGGGGATGCACCGGTGAAATCCGCAAACAAGAACGCGCGTGTTTGCGTCGGAAAAGCGTACCATATTAATTGCATTCGTTTCGAACGCGGCGAACGATTTCCACGATGCATCGTTCAATTTAACCCTCCGCAAAAATTCGTTTATTTGCCCTTCCGAATTCCACAAATATTCATTTCCCGCGGTAAAAATCAATATCCTTTACGAATTACCTAGGTGTTCCACATTAGCAGCCATTCGTACTGCTATTGACTGTTCACATTTCTCACCATGAATCGAAGACACTCAAATTTTTGCATTAAAAGAAACGCGTATCTCAATCTTTCTCAATCTTTCTCAATTTCTTTTCTCCCCGTTGGCTTCTGAGCGACTGAAACAATATTCTTTCCAGTCACCAAAGGATTTACTCCGTCGTTCCTCCCAGGACAGAAAGCTCTTCCCCGTATAGCTTCCGACTTCGTTGCATAATCATTTCACAAGCCAGAACGTTAATTTCCTCAATTTCTGCTTTCCGGGCTGAACCGCGTCGGCGACACGTATATCGGCGCAAAATCGAACGTCGGGGCACGGCAACGGGTCCGAAAGGGTTGCCGGAACAACACGGGTATAAAGTTAAAGGCTCGTTATAACCATGGTCGCGAATCGTTTAATTAACCGCAGCGATCCCGCCGCGGCGGAGGGGAGATACACGGGAGGCTCGATCGAGCTCGCGCCGATGCGGCTCGCATGATTATTAATAAACGTCGACGGTCACGATTCATTAGCGTGGCGCATAAATTGCGAGCGAATTACCGGCATATAATTTTCACGACGCGGAGCCTGCGCGCACGCCCGGAACACAAATTTCTCCGGTTCGCACGTACTACGTGTTCGTCGGCGAAAAAACCGCGTCTCGTAATCAGCATTTTTTTTCATCCTCCCCCCGTGCACGGGGAAAATAACGCGTGTGTCCACCCCGGTCCTCCAGGCGCCCGGGAAAAAGTAAATCCGCCGCCGAAATTCTATGGAGAGCGGGAACGGTTTTAATAAAAACCGGTAATTAACCCGCTAATTAGCCGGTCGCGACGTTTCGGCCGCCGAGGAATGTGTTCCTGGGATGACTGGCTGCGGGATGATTCCTCGCGCGCGAATGTTTACGGGAATACGCGGGAGGAAGACGCGAAAATAACTTTGATATTTACCGGTCCGCGAGAAATCGCGGCTCGGAACGGTTCTTTCCTCCCGTTCGCGTTGTTCCGTCGGAACGAATGAATAATGAAGATCTAGAGTGCGCTGTATGAAATGAATATAAATATATATTATATATATTTATATGGGCTACGGTGGCGGATATGAATTTATTTGGAATACGTGATGTTAAATACGATTTATTCGATGCTATGCGCAACGGAACATTGTCGCGTGAATTTATTTCGTGTACGTGCGACGTATTGTTCAACGTTCTCACCATTTTTTCCGGCGTTTCGCGGGGTGTGCGTTAGACTGTAGCTGTTTTGTCATTGAACCATCGTGGTTTGCAACGATACGCGTTTGTAGAAGCATTTTTCAAGGAATCGACGTGCAGGTTTCAATGTCTTCCCGCGAATCGTTTCAATAAACGAGAAGCAACATTGCATCGAATTTTACTGATATTCCTGCTTCGTAATTCTTCGAAGATTTTCGTATGCTGCGGACGCGTGAAATCCAGTAGATTAATAATTACGCTTTACAAATGCAATAACTTGCCGCGTTTTAAACGGTTATTCGTATACCCGTAAATAATTCCGTCCCCGTAATCCCATTTACATGATTCACGTTGTAGGATATGAAATTTTCGGAATGAAATACCCTTCCGGCAGCGAAGCTCGGTCGTGCGCGAATCAACGCCACTTATTCCGGGAAAAAACTTGTTTGTACACAATTAGTTGGAACAGGATGAAACTATTAATACAAAACACGGCGGAGTAAATTGGAGCTAGAAGTTCCTCGTGTAACGATTACAGTTCACGAATAAAACAATTCGCCATGCCACGAGCAGGTTTTACAAACAGTTCCATTTGCATCCCGCAAAATATACAATTCTGTCAATCGATCGATCAATCGCTTTCCAACGAAGCTCATCGACTAATTATCTAATATTCACTCGGACAGAGAAGATGTACAAGCTTCGTGCAACGGAACGAATAGCACAGCGATAACTAATACACAGTGGAAAAATATTAATGAACGTTAATCACGAAGTACGAGGCTTCGAGATGGAACACGAAGAAATGAATTACGGAACGCGCACTTACACGGTTAATAAACTTAACTATCGCTCGGCGACGACTGCCTCGTTTATCCGACTGTCAGACGCACCGCCACGGTTAATTAACGGTTAATTGAGAGTAGACGACGCGATCTCGTGGGAGGATCCGCGCTTCGATACGGGAACCGAGACGAAAAGGCGAACCACAGAATTGACGAGCTCTGGAAACAGTTGTAACTCGTTTGTTCAGCAAGAAAGGAAACGCAAATCGAGAAAATTAATATTTCTCAATAAATCACTTTTGAAATTATTGTACAACATGTTCAGATGCTGCAGAAGAAAGACCGCCCGAGAAAAAATAACGACATGAATAAATCCTTTAATCGCTCGAATGTCAGATCTTCGCGACAAGCCGATCGAAAAATGCCAAGCAGCGCGATCGCGTTTTCTACTTCCACAATCGACGCTTTTATATTTTCACATAAGGGAATTCTAAATAGTTAAATCGTTCTTCTATTGCGTATATAAACAGGTGATAAATAATAAAGAATTAGAAGGCGAATAAATCAACTTAGAATACCAGCGTTTGGAACTTTACTGACCGCTTCCTTAAAACAATACGAAATTTGATCGGAACCAATTATTCGTTTAAAATATATTAGAATTCTTCCGCGTACAGCGACGTCAGTTAATCTCATTGTAAATTGCTAGCTATACAGCTCAGTTTCCTCAGGATTAAACTGGATGCGACGTGTTAACCGCATTTTCGTCTGAGCGACTCGCGCACCGGTGACACGGCTCTTCTCCTTTGTTCCCCTTTGTCCGCGTTTCATTTGATAAGCAGTCGTCACAGTTTACTCGTCTTTTATCGCGAACGACGCGTGCCGCTCGAACGCGACGCGGCGAACAATAAAGTTCACCGCGGAACGGTTTAATTAGCGGCGCGATTAAAATTCCAGCGACGCGGGCGTTAACAATCGCCGGCACAATCGGCATTTACGATCGGCGCGCGTAATTGCGACAGGTCTCGCCGATAAATGAACAAAACGCCGGAGATTTGTTAATAATCCGATGCCCGCAGAACGGGAACGTTCGTTCGCACCGGTTGTGAGCCGCGAATACCTTGGGATTGTTGTTTATTAAAGATTCACGCGGACTGCAGGCGGAAAACAGGCTTACACGCGATTGAATTTCACGATCGAGCGATAAATTACCGGTTAACACTAGGTTCACGGAACGCGTCAATTTGACGCAGATTGAATTTTATAAACATTATTTGGCAAACGTTTCAATCGGTTTTCGTTGATCCAGTTACACGGATATCAGTCCTGATCGTCTATTTCTACATCTACAATTTCCAAAATCTAAATGAACGAATATCAACTTCCCCAGGAACAAGTGTTAGAAGTTAGAATGAGTTTTTGTTTAGAAATTTGTACATGTTCAGCTTCGATAGAACAGAACAAAAAATCGAAATCTTCGTCTTGTAAGTAAAAAACTGAGGAATGGAAAGTTGGATCTCAAATTCTGGGGCGAGAAGCTAGAAACTTGCGAATGGAAATTATTCCTCATGGATTTCTTGTTAATAGACATCAAGCTTCGATATCAGTAAAAGAGATTGTTAAAGAACTGATAAACAATTTGTGTTACAAGCTAAAAACTGAGAAACGACAACCATTTTTAGTTCTTTGCTTATAACACGAAGGTTTCTAAGGTTTACAATTCCTTTACCAATATCAAAGCCGATCAATAAGAAATCTAAGGAGCAAAATGTCGATCCTAAGTTTCAACTGTTCATTTTTCGTAATACACAAAGAAGTGAAAGAAAGAAATACTTCACATAATTCCCTTTCTCTCAAAGGTACATTTTGCATTCATACGTCGATAAAAATGCGACAGAAACGTGATTACAAGTTTCCGTTTGTCAAACGAAACGGAATTCACTTCTGTATGCATCCAAAATGAACAACATTTTCATCCACGCATTGTCCACTTCGAACACGTAATTTGCAACATTTCAAAAATGAAACGCGACTGGACAACAGCGGGAACGGGGTCGTTTATCTCATTAGTTGGCCATTGCGAGCAACTACGCTCGGTGTTTCCGATGCGAGTGGATTAAAGGATACCAAAATATCGCGCGTAGCCGATAATGAATGGCCCGCGGATGCTCATGGCGTTTCCATGGGTGGATTTTCCACGTTTGAATTCGTAACTCCGTTCGCGAACGGATCTCGGCCGGTTGGAAATAAGATCGAGCCGCGTTCCATCGCACGGAAGTTTTCGCCCCGGACATATTTGGAGACTTTTATACGCTATAAATGCGCCGAGCTCCGCGGTGATCTAATAAACTTTATTAAAAAAGGGAACAACCGCTACGGGATGATGGAGAGGGTATACGACGCGGATCCCGTAACCTATATACCGCGGCTTGAAAATATTAAGATACCCGGGCGAGATGAAGTGAACTTGAAATATCGCCCGGAAACTTCGGGAACTTCTCATTTTTCTATTCTCCTCGCGCCGTGATACGAACGGTATCGTTTTCATGTAAATACGAGAAGGATGGAACACTGAGATAAATAAATATCTGTGCACTTTGCGCATTGATAACGAGAAATCTCGTTTTTACGTGAAGAAGCTATGCGACTTTGCTAATTACCAGAGCATTGAAAATATACAGTTTCATTCGAATTGATTATTTAAAATATATTACATAATATCTGAGTTTTTCTATGTATAGTGGTATAAGTTGACATCACTGAAAATTGTTAACACGTTGCGCACTGGTAACGAGAAATCTCGTTTTTATGTAGACACTTAGCTATGCAACTTCGCTAATTGCCACAGCATTGAGAAATATAAAGTGATGGTGATTTCTTTGCATTCGCCTTCATCGTGCTGCCAAATGACTTGATGGTATAACATTCAAATTTATAAGCCACATTATTACGCGTTTAATTCTACATAGAAACTTGTTGAAACTGCGCATTTTAACTCTCGGAGAACCGAAGTTGCAATTTTTCTATTTTTGCAGCTCATTCAAATATTCACTGTGAACCTGTTCCCTAAGGAAAGCTCCGAAAACGATCTAGCCGAGAACTTTCGAACGCCACTGTAGATTAACGAGCTAGTATTTTTACAGCTAACATTTCGAGTTGCTCGTGACACTGGTTTCAAGCGGAAATTGCTGCGGAAACGAGGATAAAAGTGTAAAGTGTATAATCTGGTAATTAATCTCCTATCATGTTGTTTTTTCATTGAGACATCGATGTTCCCGGGAATCCGTTTGATGGAATAATTCGAAAGCGTAATGGATATCGAGAGGAACCATTGTTTTTCCGCGAATTGTTTCACGAGCGCACGAAGCGTACTCGATATTTTTCATTGTTGAAGCGTCGCGTTTCGATGAACGAATTTTTCTACAGTCGCTTTAAAGAGGCAAAAAGCCTGGGAAGTTTTTCCGTCGATACGGAAGACGAATATTTGCGGATTTCTAATTGGCGGGCGCAGTTTATTCTCGCTCCGTCCCATTTTCGTCGTTCGACGCGGACGATGTCTCTCGCCGAGCGAAGAATCACGGACGCGAGAGAAACGACGCGTCTTTATTCTTGAAATAGGAGCATATTTTATGGAAGCGAGAGATTGAGACCGGCAGGCATCCAGCTTAACTCTGGGAAGATTATGTAAGAGGAGCTCCGCGAATCTGCCAGTTACGAAACATTCGAAATGCACCGTCTCTCCTGTGTACCGTATTCTTCGAGAATTATTCAATAGAATCACTGTTTCTGGACCACGGACATTTCTGCGTTAACCCTTTGCACTCGAAAGTTTATCACTGGAAATATTCGACATTTTTCGATGGGATACAGGCGACATTGATACTAATTTCACGATAATTCACGGATAAGTTCAGCGACAAAGCTATCTTATTGAATATTTAGTATTCAATGAGAGTAGAATAATAGTATTCTATGAATTTACAAAGCTATCTTATTAAATACTTAGTATTTTAAATGAAACTTTGTATTGCTATAGAAAATATTTCAAAAAATAGCTTCGACGCTGAATTTATCTGTGAATTATCGTTAAATTAAATTCGAAGTGATAGTGTATTAACCCTTTACTCGAGAAGTGGCTCTTAGATTCGATACAGCGAAACTATGAGGTTGAAACATTTTCTATTTTTTAGTTAAATATTTCACATAGTAATACAAAGTTTATTTCAACTACTAAATATTCTATTTCATAGTTTTGCTGTATCAACTCGAGTCTAAGAGTCACCTCTCGAGCAAAGGGTTAACAGTATCGTCGATCTCGTCGGTTGTAATAAAATGTTCGTACGTTCGAGTAATATTATACTCGAAACGTGGAAGACTCCGAAATAATCGAGACTATTTTTGTTCGGTGTGAATCGATGGAAATATAGATTAAGTTTTCAATCTGTTATAATATTAAGAGCAATAGAGATTTTAGCGTTATCAGGGGCATGAATAGAATTGCGCCGATGGAAGCGATAACACTGAAATTGGGAAAATTTATTTGATCAGCGGCGGAACGGAAAATGGGGATTATTTCACGTATTCCCGCGAAAATATTTCATAGTGCGATACGGATATTTTTATTGCTGATTGAATATCCTGCTCCAATTCGCGTTATTGCGTTCTTCGGTTCAGTTCGAAGCTGTCGTTACTCTTGAAATGTTTGCATTCAAATTTAGCGACACACACGGTGGCCAAACGTAGACGTTTCTTGTAGTTAATTTTATAATCGTCACTGAGAACGTCGAACAGCTCGTTCAGAGTACACGACTAACTTATGAAAAGAATTTTAAGCGAAAAATTCCGGTGTCTTTTAACGGTTCCCGTAGAAATAATGTTAACCCTTAGCAGTCCTATGTCCAGTCAGACTCGACATTCTGTTTTATTGCAACCATTTTTTCTATATTTATTTGTAGTATCACAATTGTACCATTTAAAGGTAACATTTCAATGACTCCCAAATATTCTTGAACAAATAAATGCGTCATATTAAGCTGTAATTGAATGAACTAACGTCGACGTGAACCTCAAACTGAGAAACCAAGAGCACTTCGGACGCAAAGGGTTAACACACTACGCCAGCTAAATTTCAGCTACTAAAAACGCGAGCAGGTGATTATATTGATATATCTTCGAACATCAATCAAACCGAAGTTTGTAATATACGAGAAAGAATAAGGAATTCGATGTAATTTTACTTTGGATTCGTGTTGTACGTATCTAAAATGTTAGATTCACTCTTTGCGGACGGATGTCGGCATTTCGGTAAGATGAAAAGTTTAGATTTGGAAGACTAAGTCGTGAACAAGAGATCAGCACGTGGTTTTCTCTTTTTCTATTGATTAAGCAATCGATATATAATTTAGCTTCATATGTTGAAGGTTTTGCTAAAGTATAGTAACATTCTATAATATTCTAGGAACGATATCGAGACTGAATAAACCAATGAAACTTTCCGCGATCTATACAAACACGTTTTCTAGAACCACGTCCGTGAATCTAACGCGAATAATACTTTTTCTTCGAACGCGATGCCGTGCTCAGTCACGATTTACGTTCCTTTCAATGAGAAACTGTGAAATATGAACTTCGCCCGACGTGTTCCCGCGGTTTTCATCCCGTAATGAATTTCTTCCGATAACAATTGACCGTCGGCGATGCTCCGCATTACCATTCAGCGGTTCCGTTTGTGTTCGATGCGCGGGTATCGTTCCCCGGTGTTGGTAACGATAAAGCTTTCCGGTAAAAGCCGAGCAGTCTCGAGCAAATAAATACTAGCTACCGCGTCGAAGCCCGCGAGCACGCTGCGAACTCGTTGGGAATGATTGTCGGGGATCTAGAATGCGGAGTCGGCCGTTGTTCGGATTGTTTCGGGTAAGTATTTATCCGTGATAATTAACCGAATGTATTCTTGTTATTCCGGCTTTCCGGGTTATTCAGCCGGCCCGTAATTATCCGCTATCGAGCCGGGCATTTATTCGTTACTCTTATCTATTCTATCTTTGTCGAATTTCAATTCACTCGGACAACGCTCCTCTCGTCTCTCCGAAACGATTCCCATGGAATTCGTTCGTTAATGATCTACATTATGAAAGACTCGACCGTCGTCGCGTTCCATGCCACGGAAATTTCGGTTATATTCTACTTATGAACTGTATTGATTTTCTAAATAAAATATTAACTCGGGAGATGAGTGAGTCACTGGATTTGGCACGTGAAAACTATAATTTGATATTTGATATACTGCGTGTAATGCATCAATTTGAGAAATATTGAAATAATAGATTTCTTAGCACATCGTACTGGCAACGAGAAATCTCGTTTTTATGTGAAGACAGTTAGGTATGCAATTTTGCTAGTTACTATAGTACTTAGAAAAATATGAAATTTGATTCAAATTGATTATCTATTTAAAATATATCGCATGACAATATTGATATCTGAGTTTTTGTATGTATGGCAATATAAATTGATCTCGCTGAGAATCGCCAGTGCAATTCAATTTTCTGAAAATTAGCAACAAATGTTCCTTATTTTCTGGTGAAACATCAATGGTATTTTTACAATCAATATAAAACAATACCTTGCATAAATTAAGCGACGAAGCTATTTTATTTCGATGTTCCATGTGTTGGTAGATTATAAAAAATTTAATACAGAATTTTCAATTTTATAATTTCGTTGGGTTCAATCAAATGGCGAGTGAAAGGCGTTAATTTTTTACAATTAATATAAAACAATACCTTGCATAAATTAAGCGACGAAACTATTCTATTTCGATGTTCCATGTGTTGGTAGATTATAGAAAATTTAATATTGAATTTTCAATTTTATAATTTCGTTGGGTTCAATCAAATGGCGAGTGAAAGGCGGCTCTCGTGCAAAGGGTTAATATTCTACCATGTTTCCCATGATGCTTGAAATATCAACGAATCTGCGAAACACTGAAACTGCAATTTTCTTATTCTTCAATGAAAACTGCAGATTCTTGGACAGTTATCAATATCACAATAGATTTCTAGACAATTCTATTGAAAAGTTAGCGTCTCAGTGTAAATGGACGCGTGGGATTCTAGACAATTCTATTGAAAAGTTATCGTTTCAGTGTAAATAAATATTAACACGGAAATCTGCCGGGGAATACCCATATCCGGCTACGACAATATTTTCGTCGGAAACGTACAAGTTTCCCCGTGGCATTTTCATAAGACCAGGACACTGTTTGCCGTACGGATCGCGCACGGACGGCCGTGCACCCTTTAACGTCGCGCCCCCCGGCGTATGATCCATAGGATTTACGTCAAGGTTTAATATGTCCGCGAGGCTTTTAATACCGACCCACCCTTTGACTGTAATCTCTTTGTTCGTCTCCGTTCTAGCAGACTTTTGTCAGAGGCCGAGACACGGGGCCGTGTTTACGGAAAAGTTGACGATTCAATTTCGACGCAATCTCGGCCGAACTACTGGCAAAGGGATAATTCTCGATTAATCGATTCAGCGTCTTTAATACGTTCAGCGCCACGGCTACCGCATATGGTACACGTTAATTTTAACAAAATATTTTTAACCCTTTGCACTCGAAAGCTTTTCACTAGAAATATTCACTGTTCTCCGAAGAGATAGACGATGTTTCTTGAAACTGATTAATAAGAAAACATATATAAATTAAGAAGGAAAGTTATTTTATTTGAATATTCATTTGAAATTTTATTTGAATGGCAAATTTCGTTGTATTTCTTACAAATTGTCGATAGTAAAATATCACACGAGCTTAGTAACGACAGTAAATAGTACGTCACGGGGTTAATCTCAGCTACCGACAAAATGGCGCGCAGTCAGTGGAACGTATCTTCAAATGAAACTTCCACCTGAAGTAGAATGGAAAATTTCGTTGTATTTCTTACAAATTGTCGATAGTAAAATATCACACGAGCTTAGTAACGAAAGTAAATAGTACGCCAAGGGGTTAATCTCAGCTACCGACAAAATGGCGCGCGGTCAGTGGAACGTATCTTCAAATGAAACTTCCACCTGAAGTAGAATGGAAAATTTCGTTGTATTTCTTACAAATAATCGATAGTAAAATATTACACGAGCTTAGTAACGACAGTAAATAGTACGCCAAGGGGTTGAAGAAATATATCGCTATAGATAGTTCTTCGTACCGCGGCCTCTTCACGTCTCCTCGTATGCAGAACGACACGCGAGCGCTGTCAAAGAAGACAGACTCGCATATTTTCGCGAGAGTACCGACAAATGAAAATTCTGCCTGAATATTCCTTGATCTCGCAGTTCCTTTGGAGGACAGGTCGAAAACTTGGCGAAACGAAAGGGATGAAGTGGAATGTTGAGTGGCTCGGATGAATATTTCCGACGAATGACTCCTTGTTTGCGTAAATATTCAATTCTCAGTTGATCCGCTGATTTGTCCAATAGTTGTTGGTTGAATAACAGGTTCAGAGAGAGGGGAACGTTAAGAACAAGGAGGTTCCGTGGATCGAGAAGAAAATATTCTCCGTAAAGCGAGGAACTACCTTTCGGAATATTTTAGAAGAGATTTCGGTGATTTATAGGGAGTTCCGCCGCGGAGAATCATGATTTACAAGTGGCACGTCCCTTCCAAGCAACGTTCGGAATAGAACGAAGAAGATTCTCTCTTCGGATAGACCGTCGCGGAAACTGTGGAAAAAGTGGGACAATCAGTATTGGAAGAGGAAGCAGTTTGCGGTTTTTGAAGCGTTTCTTGGGACTTCGAGTGTTTGCTTCTTGAACGAGCTGAACATACAGAATTAAATGTTTCGAGTCACCTTCGATGACTGTTTGAATTGAGAGACACTAATGTTTCTAGAGATGTAGTCGGATAGAAGTGCTGGATCGAAGAAAATGGAGATCCGAAGGAAAATTCTAAAGATCTGAAACAATGGAGATTCTTCTGATCGTTGCAAGAAACGTTCAATTGAGAATTCTGTAGGTGTAACTGAAAACACTTATAATATTTATCAACTTGAAAACATTTACAAAGCACCGAAGAAACAAAAATTCATGTCAAATGTGGGAAAGTGTTTGTGAAAATAGATTCTTAGCAACACCGAATGCAGAAGGAAGAATTTTAAATTCTATGGAACGTATAACGATGTCATCTTTCAATATTACAAATAATAAGAACAACGATAACAATAATAATATAATATAATATTGTAATAATAATATAATGTAATATTGTAATCATAATATAATATAATATTGTAGCAATAATATAATAGAATAGAATATTGTAGCAATAATATGATATAATAGAACATTGTAGCAATAATATAGTATAATAGAATATTGTAGCAACAAGATATAATACAATATAATATTGTAGCAATAATATAGTATAATACAATATAATATTGTAGCAATAATATAATATAATACAATATAATATTGTAGCAATAATATCATCATTATCATAACCTACTACTATCATCGACCACCAAACCAAAAATCCCTCAACTTTCCCCAACAATACCAAAACAAGAAAATTCCTTACTTCCCACAACAGAATTTCCCACCGAAACACCGATCACCAAGAGGCACCAAGAAACTCACGCCATCCAGTCGCAGGTTCCCACACGCCCACGTCCACCATCGATTTTCCTTCGCTCGTCGAGTCTCTCCGTTCCCAGTAATTAATTGTTTTCATAATGGCGCGCCGCCGGGGGCTCGATTAAAAGTTCCCGGCGATTGTCGTCGAAACAACGTCGTCTGCAGGAACGTCCGCGAGGATCTCCGCCGGCGACGCGGAACCAGGCCCGCCGGACGTCGGGGCGATCGGGAAACGGTTGTAACGCGAGGATTAAGAAGTTCCCGGGCAAGAAGAGGGCTAATCGCCGGCGAGTGGCCAGGGAAATTCACCGGCGACGATAACGGGGAGTCCCATGGCCGGCTCGGACCCTCCCCCGGCTGAATCATAATGAAATTTTCCGGCAAATAAACCGGCGGGATAAAAACTTTCGCGGAAGTTAATTGTCGGCCGGCCGACGTCCAAGACGGCCCCTCTCCGGCGACGCAGTTAATTCGCGCGATAAAGTCCGGCGCGAGCGTTTCCTTTAATTGCGTCCCGCCTAATCCCGGCGGGCTCCCATTGAAATTTTCGCCGGGAACTGCCGCGATGGGCCGCGTTGCTGCTTCATGGTTCGGCGAGCGAGCTAATAGCTCGCTCCTTCTGTCGAGCACGCGTTTTCTATTTCGACATTTTAATAGTGAAACCCGTACGTCGCACGCCGACTTAACTTTGCGCGACTGATTGGAAGTGGACCGTATTAATATTTACTTCAGTGGAAATAACTCGCTGTTTATTAAGAGAATTCGGTAATACTCGTCAGCGGTGTCTACAACGACGTCTGTATAATCCGTCTCGTTCGTTCAGCTTGAATCTATCTTGTACATCCATCATCTCCGTATTTTGCGTGGGTTTTTATAAACCTTTGGATAGGCGTGTGCAAAATTGGAAGTCTGCCTGATTCGTAGCCTTCCAAGGTAGTGGGCGCGTGCAAACAAATTCCTTCGAGTGGGACTAACTTCCCCTTGACCAGTGATCCTAGAGGCTTGTATTAGCATTATAGAAATCAACCCTTAACATGTTCAGTGCCACGTGTACCACACGTAGCACACGTTGATTTTTGCAATAAAATATTTTTAAGGGACACATGGTCAAAAATAGCCGTATACGTTACAAAGCACTGAAAACATCGAGAAACGATACCAAAATATATAGAATTAAAAAAGAACTTGAATATAACAATATTCTATTTAAAAAAATCAATAAAATTCATAAGCAGAATATGGCCGAAATTTCCGTGTCACGGAAGGTGTTAATCATATTGCTTGCAATATGGGAAAGTTTCCAAATAATCATCCCTTAATCGAATGAAGTATAGTAATTCGATTTGATCGAGATCACCGGTGAACCACAGGGCGTCCAACGTGTTAAAGAGTCATCTGGAAATCAGCGTTGCGAGCGAGTTTGAACCTCTAACGAGCAGCGAAGTGCGTTTTCTGATGGCCGGAAATTAATGTCGCCACTGCACTTTGTTGCCAGACGAGGGATGAGCTATTTATTCACGACCGGCCGCGTAGCTAGTTCCTACCGGGGGGGGGGGGGGTGGAATAAGTTATTAACGAGCGGCGAGATGAAAATAGTTTCCCAATTTTGAAGGGTCTGATTAAAAATCTCGGAGCGCGCGAGCCGGCGATTCCTCTGCTCGTTAACGCTCGCCGCGGCGCGGCTGTAATTTCAGGTGGGAGGGGCTGTTGTGAATTTGACGAAATTATATGGGGAACGTTGTACCCGGTGCCTCGCGAGGAGTAATTTATGTTGGTATTGGTTTCATGGATCGCTACTCGAACGAGACGTTCGAGTACACTGGTGAGTTCATTCTTTCGCTCGCATTTTCGGGGGTTGCTCGTTTGGAGATTGAAGTTACTTGCTCGAAGGGGATGATGGAAACGCGATGATGGAAATTTTCAGCAGTACAGTTGCTTAGGAACGATAGAAGATGGAAACTTCGTGGCGATAGTGTCCCGGGATACTCTGAATCGAGAATTAACCCTTTGCGGACGAAGATTCTTTGAAATGTACGAAACCCGCAACGGAAGCTGAATTGTATATTAATTGCTTAAGTAATAGCGAAATCAGAAACTACGTGCTAATCTCTTGCTGTCCGAGTAATGCAATCATTCGCCTGCGGCTCGGTCTTCCAAATATGAATGTTTCATCTTAGCTATTCAACACTACCAATCAGAACTACGAACAAAACACAGAAGTGACTCTCAGTCGATTGGTACAGCAAAACTGTGTTGAGTACTTAGTATTTTAAACGAAACTCTGTATTCTTATAGGAAATGTTTCAATAAATGGCGAATTGTCATTAAATTAGTTTCAAATAATCGTCTATATGTGGTCGAAAAATGTCGAATGTGTCCAATTAAAAGGTAACAAGTTTCAAGTTATTCAAGGAATTGCTTCAGCGACACAGAAGCGAATTCGCGAATCGATTAAACTCTCGATGGATGTTGATAGTAACTCCCGAAGTTACTATAGAGACATTTGGAAAAGTCAATTTAACTGATTCTTCGTGTCCGCTGTTGCGCTCGCGGCGGCGACACGTACGCAACGAACTTCGCGGAAACTCGTTCCGACTGGGCGTGCGTTCCAGGGCGTCGACGATTGTCCCTGCGCGCACGTACCCGCTATTCACCGAGCCGGCCCGCGAAAACTCGGATGAAACTAATCCGTAATTACCGGGCCAACCCGCCGCGCTGCCAAATACCGCGATGGACGGCGTGATGGGAGTGCCGAGCGAGGACGCTGGGAATTACGGGCAGATTGGCTTCTCGATTTTCCGGCTGCTATGCTTGTTTCTTTTGGTTTCTTCGGTGATGGAAGTAATCATTGATCCACTGAATACTGTATTAGTTCATTTAGGTTTTCATTGCTTTATCATAGAATTTGAAGATTCTGATTGTGACTTGATGAATAGAAGTAGATAGTAACTTGATGAATAGAAACAGTAACATAGTTTCTCAATCTTCTACGTAAAAATATTAGCTTCAGTTTCTTTAATTATCGATGACGTGAGAAATGATAGGAATATTTGACTCTTAACACGTGCAACTAAAGTAGTAACCATTTTTTTTATTTCTTCGGTGATGCAAGAGAATCTGATCAGTATTCTGATTGCATATTGTATTACCTAGTTCATTTCGGTTCTCATTGCTTCATTATATAATTTGAAAATTCTAATAATAATTTTACAAGTAGAAGTAGACAGTAATGTGATAAATAGAAACAGCAACATAATTTCTCAATCTTCTACGTAGAAATATTAACTTCAGTTTCTTCAATCATCAATAATCTAAGAAACGATAGAAATATTCAACTCCTTAGTTACGAACTACAATCAACTACAGCGTACAATTAGATGACATCTTAAATAACAATATCAATACAACCCCATATCCTCCTCTATTACCCAAATACAAATGAGAATATTGCAACATATTCAGATATTACTCTGCACTAACGTGAGAACGGTGGAATGCACTAAACGCATTATGTTAATCCCGACAAATCGCACTCAGCGGCAGTGCTGTTCGCGATGCGGCGCAGCTCCCCGGGGTAGCTCACTCGTAATCAAAGGGTTAGAGGTACAAACGCGTTTGATCCCGCCCCGTGGTTGACCTGTAGCGTCGTTCGCGAGAAAAAGTGTCCTTCGTTCCTACCGTAACGCATTATACATTGCAAAGTAATATTTTACTCGCGCGACCGTTGCGAAATCCGACGGAAACGAATATTCTCTAGTGGTGTCCTCTTTTTTCGTTTAACCCTTTATAGGGCAAATTATCGTTTCGATGATAATTCTTATTCTCTACCGCATACATGTTAGACATACTTTAACCCTTTGCACTCGAGAATATTTCTCGCAACAAATATTCCCTATTTTCTGGTGAAACATCCATGGTATTGTTTACAATTAATATAAGACAATATCTTGCATAAATTAAGTGACGGAACTATTTTATTTCGATGTTCCATGTGTTGGTAGATTATAGAAAATTTAATACTGAATCTTAAATTTTATAATTTCGTTGGGTTCAATCAAATGGAGAGTGAAAGGCGCCTCTCGAGTGCAAAGGGTTAAAAAACAATCGTTATTGAGAATTCTTTTCCGAAATTTTCCTAGATTCCTCGTTTTATGGCACCTATTTGTGCCACGTTCCTGCAACACCATAAGCATCAAAATGGTGAACAGAGTCCCTGTAATTTGACCAGTAAAAAAAGTGACATCTATATGTGTCACTAACCTATAAAGGGTTGAAACTTTGACTGCCATGAAAAACATCAGTTTTATGTATCACTTATTCTTTCTATAGCAAAGATACAAAGCAAGAATTATTAACCTTCGATATGAAAATTCCTATATTACCCTATTATCTAGTTATTAACGTTACAGAAACTTTGTACTCGAAATCAATTATCTTCCAAGTCATCACTATTATTGAATATTTATTCGCAGAAATAAACACAACACAGTTTGAAAACTAAGTGTGTATTATAGAGAGAAAAAAAGACGCTCAGCGCGTGCAATAATAATGGCTGTCCTCAGGAAAAACAACTGACTCCTACGAGGAAGACGACTGCACCAACGGATACTTTGTAGCCATTAAAAATATATTTCATCCTTACTCAACAATTATCTTGTAATTTGAAAGCTCCGGTCATCGGTGACCGCCGTGGCAGTCAAAGTGTTAACGCTCGTATGTTTCGCGTTTAGCGAGTCTCCGGAATGTTTGCACCCGTTAGTCAATCTGGTAAATCAATGGTCGAATAACTGACTTCGTGAACTATTTAAAATACCGTCGGCTGGCCGATATCGTTCCACCGAATTTACAACGGCGCCGGCCCACGACGGTGGAATTAACCGACGCTACAGGCCGCACTTCCAACCAATCGAACCCGCGTTTTATGGACCCTCGTGCTTTCCCGTTAACGCGGATTCTGTTATTTTGAACCCGTTGCTTTCCATTCTCCATTAAAACCGCGCGCTAATTGCCCGGTCCGTGTTTTAGATTCTCCGCGTTTCAACGAACACTTTTCTTTTCCTTTGTTCTCGTTCTCCGGTAACTGATTTTTACTTCTCATATTTGTCGGTTGTGTTGACACTAGAGTGAAGTATTTGCTTACTGGTTCTCGATCGACTGCGATTTATTTCGTTTACATATGAATGATACGGACGGTGGTTACGAAAAACATTTGCAGAAAGATTTATTTACGGTTTTATTTACAGGTGTGATTCTTTGCCGAGGTATTTTTTAAATAGACTGTATTACTATGTTACCTTCAATATTATTAGCGTAGTATCGTAATTTTAAGTAATCTATAAATTAAAAAATTGGTAAGAAGAATATGTTATCTTCAATATTATTAGTATCGTAACTTTAAGTAATCTATAAATTAAAAATTAGTAAGAATCGTTTACGCTATTTTTTCAAATGCATCTCGAATAAATTAGTAATAATAGCTATCGAGGGAAAACTGCAAAAGAAATTCAGAGTGCAAAAGGTGAACGTTAAAACTGGAATTGCATCGATTTTTCGGAATTCGTACGGTATGCGCTACAGTGTTGAAGCGTAGAACGATTAAATCATTGATGAAAAATCGTCGAAATTTCGTGTCGCGTAAATTCTACCCGCGACAAACTGTAACGACGGCGCGGGTAAAACACGTAATTCCCGCCGTTGTTACTCTTCGCGGAGAGAGCGATTCATGTAGAGCTACTGTAACACACCTGTGTCTGCACTTCCGCATTAACGTAAGTAGAAGTAGACGCTAATGGTTAGAGGTAAAAGATAAATGATACCTCGCGTATGCGCGCCATTTCCGAAATTGTTTTCATCAAGAACTTGCGGCTCGAGAGAAATATTGTGTTCCTGCTGACTTCTGTCGCGCAAAAGAAATTAACGAGCAAGAAATCTTAGGCAATGTGTTAAATAACAACTGATCGATTATTCGGATCATTTCTGTTAGATTATTTCTAATAATATAGATAATACAGAATATATATTGTATAGAACTCGAAAAAACTCGAACTGGATAATATAGAATATATGTAGTACAGAACTCTAGAATAATAATCTAGAATAATATTCTAATATAGATAATATTGAATATATATAGTATAGAACTCTAGAATAATAATCTAGAATAATATTCTAATATAGATAATATAGAATATATATAGTATAGAACTCTAGAATAATAATCTAAAATAATATTCTAGTATTCCATCGCTTGTATAATTTATTTCTATTCGAAGAACAGAAAATCGCTCACCTCTTTAGCGACCATCATCGCAGTGGGAACGGACTTCATGGAGCCGCAGATGATACCCAGCTGATAAAGCGCGAAGATCAGCAAAATTCCGACGAAGCAGATGATGGGCCCCTTCCGGCCGCCCCGGCTCAACAGGAACGACATATCGCCGCGGCGATCGTCGTTGCGACGTATCTGGACGTGTTTCGGGGACAACCAACCCACCGATGTAGTCTCTGATAGCTGGTTCTCGAGGCCAAGGTTCGGAGGCCTCGTATTTCCGGTTACGTCATTAGCTCATTGCACCTGTTAAACAAAGGAAACGTTCGAATCAATCCTTGACATCTTATCAGACGTTATCGTGTGTGTGTGATATTAATTGTAAATTGTTTGCAGACTAGTCGATTGAACTTGTCTCTTATTCTTCGTTTCAAGGGTTGTATAAAATTCATTTGTCTATGCTGCTCGGATTTTCGGAATTTCTCAGGAATATCCGCAAACCTTCGTATTCCATTTTAACACGTAGCCTGCCAAATGAGCACTCGCCAAAACCTCCACAATCAAAATAATTTTCATAGTAAAACAGAAACTGAACGGTCAAAATTCTTCGTAACGATCGCCCTGCTATTCTTTCTATATTTAATACATCTAACAAAATTCAGTTGGATACATCACCGAGAAAATTCATTTTTACGTTGATGGAGAAAATGCTGTCATCCGAATTCGGACGACACGGCAGTTAAAGTGTTAATCAACGGATGCATTATTCTCCACTACATATTTCACAATTCTATAACTTATATTCTATAATTTTGAATTCCCAATTTCTATACATATTACATACATTCATGCATTCTACATTTCACGTTTTCCATTTCGCACTTCATAATCGATAAACACATTATTCACCAATATATTATTCACACAATCTCCCAGTCCACATTCTATAATATTATATTCCCCAATTGCGAAACCTCGTAATCTCCCGGCCACGTATACATCCTACATTCCACGTTTTCCATTTCACCCTCATCGAAAAGCGCGACACACGCGTGAATCGGGGAAGGTTGAGAACAACCCTTCATCCGAATACGGGGAACCACTTACCGGAATTCCTTTTCAAAAAACTTCTAAAAATCGGCTGCAAGTGCAACATTAGCATAACACTGAAAGGCTCGGGGTACTACAATTTGTTTATCATCTATATCTCATAAAAATAAATTGAATATTTCTAGCGACAAATTTTTAGACTGCAATGTGTTAATTTGAGAATTGGTTCACCAACAGGATTTCTATTTAACAAAGCCACTTCGATATCTGGAATACAAGGAAGGTTTCAAAAAACTTCTAAAAATCGGCTGCAAGTGCAACATTAGCATAACACTGAAAGGCTTCGGGGATCGCATAGAATATAAATAGCAGAGAGCGCACCGATAGGAGAGCACGGTGCACGATAACGCGAAAGTCGGCCGATATCCCGGCGTCAAAAATACCGAAGACCCGTGGATACGCCGGTACCGAGTGGAATAAACAGTAAATAAATCGATTCGCGTTCAACCGGGCTCTTGGCCGACTGCCGCTTTTATTTTCCATCGGGGCTGTTACGAAACGGGAGCAGCAGCCAGCGTCCGACCGCCGCCGCATCGATCCCCTAAATCATTGCGGTTCCAGCGGGTTCCGCCAGTCCTGGAACGCCATTTGCTACTCCCTCCCTCTCTCTATCCCTCTAACCCTTCCTTCTGCTCTATTTTCTTTCCGTTCTTTTTCTATTAAATTTCATTACCTATTTATCTATCGAGCAACGACGTACATACAATCCCCTCGACGGGCAGGGCTAACGCGTCCTTCCGCCAATATTTATTCACGGCCGGCACGTAGCCTTAATAATTTCCGTTTTCGATGGCTCGCTGCCATCGGTTAACCCGCCCCGACCCGGCCCGTTGAGTTCCTTAAGCGGGTTTTGATTTAAAGCGGTCGCTTTGGGAACTGCATTACTTTCGGGGCTACAGTATCAGTTCGGGGATTACCGTGTTCAATTGAAAACTATAGCGTCGCGTTGGGAATTATGGTATTGACTGGGGAACAATATTGTCGTTTTGGAGGTTATGGTATTGTACTGGGTACTGTAGCGTTGGTTTCAAGACTGTGTGCAGTTGGACATTATGGTATTGATGGGAGAATTGTTTGATTTGATTGGAAATGGGTTCGCTTGGATATTATAGAAACTGAGGGTTAGCTATTAGTTTCTATGGGGTTACGTGTTCATCGTATTGAATGCTCTTCTAGCGTTAAACTGTATTTTGTATCTTAATTATTAATATCTTAAGATTATTTGATATTCGAAATGATCTTACGCTTGGGGTTGAAGTATATTCTTTGATAGCTATATTAGAGAAAGTATATTCTTCAACAGTTATATTGTAGAAAGTATATTCTTTAATAGTTATATTATAGAAAGTATATTCTTCAACAGTTATGTTACAGAAACTATATTTTTTAATACTTATATTATAGAAAGTATATTCTTTAATAGTTACATTATAGAAAGTATATTCTTTAATAGTTATATTACAGAAAGTATATTCTTCAACAGTTATATTATAGAAAGTATATTCTTTAATAGTTACATTATAGAAAGTATATTCTTCAACAGTTATATTACAGAAAGTATATTCTTTAATAGATGAATTACAACGCTGTTGTTTTTCAAGCTAGGAAAGCGACTTCGAACCAGTTCATCATGCATATTATCAGTGAATGAACATATCTCATCAGTGAATTATATGCATTGTGAAAGTTTCTTCATGTATGAGAAACTAAATTTTTTTCAAACGATTCCACGTGTAATTCAATTATTTCTTCTGTTTGAAAGCACTCGCTCACTATTTCCTAACATTTCCGAACATTTTTTTTATGCGGTCCCTATCTCGCAAAAACAGGTTTCACTGTAAATCTGCCAGGAAATTATCGAGCAGCCATCGGGCGCGCCGTCGTGTTAGCGGACGCTGTAAGCAGGAGGACGGGCGTCTTCCAATATTTGACCGTGTATCGCAATAATCTGTCAGATCGATAAGCCGCCGGGGAAACGGGAAGGAAGAAGAGGCGAGGTAAATTTTCGAACCGGCTTCTTCAACCCTTCCCCCTTCCTCTCCCGGGCGTCGCGAGCTCGTAATAATACGAGTTTCAAAAGGTTTCCGATAATCCGGCGAGATGCAAATTACACGGGCGAAGGTGGGCGCGAGCCAATGAAATTTAAAAGAAGCAAGAAACCCGGCGAAGTTTCTCGAACGGAGTCGCCCGGACGGTAATTCCGCTTCTTGTTCGGCGAAAGTTAACGGCGCAGCCGACGCGCGAGAGATAATTCCGCGCGATCGATGCCGGCGACGTCGTTCGGCGTCGCGATTTGACGCGCGTTCCGCGGGAATAAGTGATCGTTACCGTGGAAACTCTCGAGTTCGATCGTTCGCGGACCGATCGATTGTGTTCTGATGCATGGGGAAATGGGTCAGTTGTAGATGAACGTAGTAGATGTTAATATGAAATGAAAATTTCCATTTAGATTGTTTATACTTTGAATTTGCACAGGCATTCGCAGTCCAGTTGTTGCAATCGAACACGTTCGGATCGATGAACGTATCGAGTAAGATTTGAGCTGTGTCTATTCCTAATAAATTATTAACAATAGAAGTTGCATCGATCGTAGCTAGGAAATAAATCGCAAGGCACACCTTATCCTACGCTAAGAATTCTAGATACTACAATATTTTCTAATGAGATCGGTACATTCTACTCTATTAACCCGCACTTTTAGTTTCAAAGCCCGGACACGCAGTTTCTTTTGATTGTTTGCTCTGACTTGTTCAGGTCATGAAAAATCGTACACAGAATTAATTTATGTGTTATCTAGACTGTTACGTAATTTTTGTTCAACGTCGAACGTACTATGATTCCCATTTAGATCGTTTCCACGTTCCCTCTACCGTCTTACAGCCTGTCCTTCGCTCACTCATTCTTACATTCACCCTTAAAAACACCTTAACTTACGCTAAAAATTCTAGACACATATATAATTTATCTTCCTCCGCCAAATGTTTCTATTTCACAATATTCCTCAAAACCCGTCCACTTTGCAAAGTTCATTCCAATGACACACTCCTCGAAAGAATAAAAAGAGCATTCGCAAGAGAAAGATTATTTGTCGAACTCCGCTGACTGGGAGACTTCCTGAAGGGCTCGCTCGATAGAACACAATCATCAGTTGAAAGAAAGGAAGGAAGAAGGGAGGATCAAAGGACGAGGAAGTCCGCGCAACTGGTTCCTACACGCTCCAGTATCCGTTCTCCCGCGACAGCTTTCAGCCGGGGCTTTCTATTTCGCGGCTCGCCTTTGACCTCGCCCCGGAGGCGACCCCCGTTCCTCGCGCGGCCGATGAAAGATGACGACAATCGCCACATATTGCCGGCGCCCGTGATTTTCTATCTGCGCCCGGCCAAGCCGCAGTCTCTTCTCCCAAATAAAGCGGAAGCTTCGTTTCCCGTGTATCGGACACGCCTGTTTTCTCCGCCGGGAACGAGCGTTTCCTCGCCGGGCGTGCGCCCGATTGTCCCATCGCCGCGCGTTCGATTGCAGAAAATTGAAACGGGTAACGAACCCGCCGGGAAACGGCGGTACGGGCGGAACTTTCTATAAAAATGCTGATCGCGTCGGGAAAGCAATCTCTCCCCGATTAATCCCGGCAATCTTCGGGCCGTCACTGTTGATACGTATCAGGTTGTCGCGTAAGTTCGCGCCATTCGTTTTTCTACCGTGCGAAGTGCTTGTTTGTTAACTATTCGCGAGAGGTGATTGTTAGTTGACACTTCGTTTGATATAGGGAAACTATGGAGTTGAAGTATTTTTTGTGGCAGTACGAAGTTTTATTTGGAATAATAAATATTCAACTTTGTAGCTTTGCTGTGTAAAATCAAGTTGAAATATTTTCTATAGCAATACAATTTCAACTTCATGGTTTTACTGTGTTAAATCAAGTGACTAAGAGTCACTTCTCCAGCAAAGGGCTAATAAATTATCACTTCGAAACTAATTTAACGATGATTCACAGATAAACTCAGCGACAAAGCTATTTTATTGAAATATTTTCTATAGCAGTACAAAGTTTTATTTGAAATAGTAAATATTCAACTTTGTAGTTTTGCTGTGTCAAATCAAGTGACTAAGAGTCACCTCTCGAGCAAAGGATTAATAAACTATTACTTCGAAGCTAATTTAACGATAATTCACAGATAAATTCAGAGACAAAGTTATTTTATTGAAATATTTTCTAGAGCATTATCAACATCAAAACCAATACAGACAAAATCAATGTAGAATATTCCAATGCTTTGAACGTTCATTCAAAACGCGCACAGTCGCGTCATTCATCTATTGCACACGCATTCGTCGCTCATCGATACATCTTCTCGCACTGAAACACATCCATTCCCATAATAAGCTTAATCGCATTGGCTTCTGAGCGACTCGTAAAACTTCGAAATTTGTTCGCAGTCAACGTGTTAAACGCAAAGTTTTTGTAGCTTCACGGTCTGCCGCTTTAGAGTCGCTTCTGTCGGCGAAATTGAAGCGTAAAGGTTTAGTCGCACGAGCCCCCGTATCGGGCCGCGATAACAAAACGCAACGCGGATTCTCGTGTTTCCCAGTTGTATCGTTTATCATTTTTACACAGTATTTATGTACCGCGATTATATACGATCTATGGAAATCTCAGTAAAACCGATTATACATGAAAAACTCCAATAAAACTCGACGGCGTTCCGTGTAGTTGTACCGTCCGTCACGTACACCGGTAATTCGCAATCCTCGATTCCATAAAACTCCGAATGTTTTCAATAAATCCTGCTGGAAAACACGTAAAAATCCCCTGATGTTTAATAAAGTCATTCAATCTCGACACCAATGAAACCCTCGACAAAGGAACGAAATTCCAATGTAATTCGTACTCGCGCAATCCACGCTCGACTTACTACTATTACATGTATATGTATCTGTGTCTTAACACTAGAACTACCGAGTATTTAATACGATTAATACGCAATTCCCATAGAAATTGTAACAATAGATTATTTTCAGTTTCTTCAGATATTCATTATAGTACTCAAATGAAGCTATTTTCGTAATCATTTCGAAGGTTCAATGCTTCGAAGATAATAATTGCTGAACAAAATCGAAATTAGTCATTTCGACTGGTAGTTCTAGAGTTCACCCTTTGCACTTGAAAGTTTTTCATTAGAAATATTCTAACGTTTTCTGATAAGATAGAGAGGATATTCTGTGAAACTAACTCGACGAGAAATCACACTTACATCGAGGGACAAAGCTATTTTGTTTGAATATTTCTCAAATTGATTTGAGACACCTCTCGAATGCAAGGAGTTAATGTACAGTCGACATAGAGAAGTAAGGTTGCAATGGAAATATTATAATAATCTATTGACTCCTATAATATCCAGTCGTAACTCACCCATTATAATGAACTTTATAATTGACGTACAATACATTAATATGCAATATCCAAAGAAATACAGATTCATCGTCACAGTAAACTAAACATTCATACTTTCCTCTATGAAAACACCGAAGCACTGTCATCCGAAGAAATCGGATTCCTCAGCGGTTTCCGTCGAATCTCGCGATAAGGAATAGATTAAAATTCGTAAGCGGTATTCGACGATCACGGCGCCATGTTCCCGGACCGGCAACATTCGCTTTACGATCGCGGGAAACGTATTTTCCGGGAATATCGCGGCTGTCATGGAATCATGCGAGGCGGGATCGCGTGACAGAAAGAGAAACGTAACCGCATCTCGCGCTGTTACGAAGATTATGCTCCCGCAATTCGCGTTAAACATCGGCGCGTTCGGCTACCGCTTCCATGAAAACGAAACGGCGCGAAATTTCACGAAGATTGCCGCATTACCGCGTAAACGCTATCACGCGAACGGGCGTGTTACATTTTCGGCGAAACGATCGGCTCGTGCTTGAATCGCGGTGATTATCCGTAGACTCGTAAATTGCTCGATGAATGCGGCTGATCAAAGGTACAGCAGTTTATCAGTCGAAGGTATTCACATTGGAATTGATTTTCACACCTTAACGCATTGTAAATTTCATTGGCTAAATTTCAGCTGGTAAAAACGCGAGCGTCGGTGATTATATTGATACATTCTGAAACATCGATCAAGCTGAAATTTTTAATTTACGAAAAAGAATAAGGAATTCGATCTGAGCTTGAAAAGGGAAATAATAATAATGACATTTCTAACCGAATCTCTAACCGAAGAGTCCTACCAACAACACGCATCAACGGAATATCTAACAAAGAATTCCACAACTGAACGTATCGACATCGATCCAATTACAACTCATCGAAAATCTCATTATTTCATTCAGGCTCAGCGTCGCTAATCTGAAACCGAGCCAGAGCGTCGCCGCAACTAACTGCGAAGCTCAACAACAACTATTTCACACAAGGTTAATTCGGCGAGTGAAAGTGTTACGTCCACTAATACTGCATGGGCAGCGTGCACGAACAGGGTTAATACCTGTCAATCGATAAGACATCTAAAAGCACGAGCCCACGTGTGAGAACAACGAACGGAGGGAGTTTCGTGCAATGATTATGTGCCGGTCGAAGGGCGGCCGGTCCGCGCAGGAGTATCGCTATCATAAAGGCAACGGCTGGCCGATAGGGGCGTGCAACTCTCGGGGATGTAGTTGTCGTTCCGCGTCCGGGGCGAAAAGCAACAATATGTCTGGGTGCCAACGGCCAAGCTCTATCGTAAACATCGATCAGCCGGCGTCCGGTGTCAGCGCGGGCTGCTACGGTGTTTCGCGCAGATAGCGAAATCCCCCGGTATCAATTTCCCGCCGACAACGCCGGGCCGCACGTAGACAAATGTCGAATTTAAGAAGGATGCGGGAAACGAGTGGCAATGATATCGAACAGCCTTACGGTGAAATATGCGTGTGCACGTACGATGAAGATAAGAGTACGATGCTTATCGATATTGAGGGAAATTGTTTGGTTATGGAAACTTTGATAGCGAAAAGTGATTCTGAAGTAATCTATGCTGCGTTGATATTGTATGTGGAAGATAGTGAACGTGTAGGAGATGAGATCTGTTCTCTGATTGCGTTGGTCGATGTAATTGGATTGTGGTACTGATGGTAGTGATCATAGTGGAGCAGAGGTTCCTCGAAAATGTGAGGTTTCTAGCTTATCTCGTTTCGTTGGACCCACAGAAAACTGATGAATACACGATATTGAAAGATATAGAGCAGTAACTGTTGAAAATTCAACGATGAAAAATATCGTGAGACAAAGCATCGAAACCAAGGTCTATGAAACTTCTGATAACCTCGCCAGCAGGTGCAAGACCTCCCTTCGTACTATTCACTCTTAAATTATCTCTACAGATTAATTACACCCAACAAAGGGTGATAAATACAAAATCCAAAAAATATAAAAAAGTAGCTCTTGCAAATCCAACGATGAAAAATATCACAAGACAAGCCATCGAATCCAAAGATCTACGAAACCTCTAATAACCTCGCCAGCAGGTCCAAAACCAACGCCCCCTTCGCACCCCTCTCCTTCCTGCATCTCCATAGATTCATTACAGCCGGCGAAGGGTGATGAATACAGAGCGTCGAGGTCGCAAAAATAATCCGGCGCAGGAGGATTGATGGGTCGGCCTCGTTTCGGCTCGGTTATTCCGTCCGAATCCAGCGGCGTCCCGCGCGAGAACGCTCTCAGGGCTCGCGGTCGGCTCGCAATAAAGCCGCGGTTATTAAACGCGGCATAAATATAAAAGGAAAACCGGCGCTGCCTTCTGAGGACGCGCCGCGTATACGGGGAACCGCCGAGCCTCGGGGGCAGTGCGCTGCCATCTTGCGAAGCCATCTTGCGAAGCCATCATCGCTACTGTTTCTTGAAATATTAAATGATTTCTTAGAGTAAATTTAATACTTTCTTAAGTAATGATGCTGAGTTTATCGTATGAGTCTCGCAATAATTGCTCTTCGCGAAAATAAAAATATTGACAAGCTTCGGGGCACGAAGCACTGACTGCACGCCATTTTGTCGGTAGCTGAGATAACCTCTTGGCGTACTTTACTTTCGTTACTAAGCTCGTGTAATATTCTACTACCGACAATTTGTAAGAAATACTACAAAATTTTCCATTCTACTTCAGGTGGAAGTTTCATTCGAAGATACGTTCCACTGACTGCGCGCCATTTTGTCGGTAGCTGAGATTAACTCCATGGCGTACTATTTACTTTCGTTACTGGCTTTTTCACACTGATCGTTTCTTGGTGTTCGCACTTTTGTCTCTCTGGCATTCCCCACCCCATTATCTTATGCTTATACATTGTATACATGTGCATTGTCTGCATTGTCACAGTGCAAACGACAAAAGAAACAGTGAAAAAAGGGTGTCGCGCGGTCTAGTTTAGCGTTCGGCATCGAATGCTCACGCGCTGCCGCCCGAGCGGAAAGTATAGCAAAATCGGCGGCGCACTCAACGCGTTAATTGAACGCCTCCGTCCGCTCCGGAATTGTAAACAACGGAACGCCGCGCGGCGAGAGGCACGTGCGATGGACGCGATGGACGCGAAGGAAGCGCAATCACCTGCGCGGATCAACGTGTCCCGGGGATTTATATAAGACCTCATCCTGTTTGCGCAGCGGCAAATTTGTAGGGTTGTCTCTGGCCGCTCCGGGGATCTCTTCGTGATTCATGTGAACGGGTTATACGACCGAAGGTAACCTTTCATTGGACAGCTGAACTTTGAGCGCAGCTTGTTGCGGCGCGATGCGTTTAGAAGCAATTAGAACGAGTTTCTAAGAAATTAGATGCGTTCGGTGATCGTATAACCTAATTTTCGTATCGTATCGTAATAACCTAATTTTAAATTCCTAATTTCCAAGATCTAAATGGTCGAGCATCAATTTTTCTAGCAACAATAGAATAAACGTCCGTAAACCTAGTGTTAAACATCAAGCACATTTGTTCGACAGATCGCGCGATCCGTTCTTCGATAAGTAAATAATAAAAAATCCTAAGTCCATTTCAAAGAGTTAAACTTCGAGGAAACAGTTTCCAGAACATTCGCAGCGAAGCGTGTTAGTTTCGACTGCTCGAAGCGTATCGTGGCGGCGCAAAGTTCGGCTAATCCGGGTCGAGGAAAGCGACGTCGGAAAAATTCGCGTGGAACGTACAGCTACGGGGAACTCCGTGTTCGTGAGAAATCGGGGCTTTTGAACGACGTGGGCCGACGGATGCACGCAGCGCGAGGGAGGTTTCACCCTTTGCCCTGTAATATCGTGTCGCGCTCGTGATAAAATTAACCCTTTGCACTCGGACGCTTTTCGCAAGAAATATCCGACACTTTTGGAACGAAGTGATGAGGAAACGTACGTAAATTAAGAAACAAAGCTATTTTATGTAAATGTTTCGCGTATTGATGCATTATCCGAAGCTTAACCCTTTGCGGAGGGATGTCTGCGTTTCGGTGAGATGGAATGTTCAGATTTGAAAGACTAAGTCGTAGACAAATGATCTAATTAGTCGAGCAGCAAGAGATCACTACATAGTTTTTTTTTCTATTAATTAAGCAGTTGATATATAATTTAGCTTCAGATGTTGAAGGTTTTGTACGTTTTGAAGAATCTTCGTTCGCGAAGAGTTAATATTATATAGAACGCTTTGTAATTTTGTTAGATCGATTCAAATGTGAGTCACCTCTCGAGTGCAAAGGGTTAAATTCGATTCGACAAGGCTAAACGTAATTTAGTAATGTAGTAATTTAATTTTATTCACTTATCTATTCATATGTTTCCTTTGAAATGAAACATATTTAAATTCCATTAATACCACAGGAATTTTTAATACGAATGAAATACTACTTTTCTGGTACTAAGCCTTTCTAAAATTCTGTGTAACATATATATAATTATTAATATTATATTATAATAGTATTATAATATCATTATAATATTTATTACAATATTCTTGCTATTTTCTTTACGTGCATATATATTGCGAAATATTCGAAGCGTTTCAAATATTTGCTGCAGTTTTATCGAACACAGTTCTGAAAGAAATTCTTCCTTAAACTTCCAAGTTCCGGAGATAAAAAGTATACTTCCAATCTTCAAGTTTGAAGGGTATTTTCATCTCCTCAAAGTGAATGTTGGCTGATAAGAAAAGATACGTGTGAAATATCTTCTTGAGAACTATGTCGTACAGGTTTCAAAATCGACGTGTGTTGGTTGAAAATGTTCCCCCGTAAGTTCGCGATCTCAACCCCTTGCTCTATGATTTATTTCTCAACGCGTTAAGCGTCACGAAAATCTCGAGCGTTTTCTTAACCAGTTAACCGCGTTAGACGAGTATACACGTCATTTTAAAGCTTCAAACGATACTAGTTCTTTCAACGATGAATCGTTTATATTTTCAGATAAACATGTAATTATTCTTTATTCCTATGGAGCATTCGTCTAGCGTTCGACGAGTACACGCGACATTTTTCACTGTATTACGAGCAAAACCAGGGATTCTCTAAATTAAATTCCATAGTCAATTTAGAGATAAAATTTATTCCTTTCTTGCTCTCGCAACGCAGAGTTCTTAACTCTAGATTTACGGAACCCGTCAATTTGACATATACCGAATTATTCAATCATTCTATAATCATCACTATAATTATAGCGACCGATATTTCGTTTTTGTTGTCATCTCGAGTCAGACTCGTGATATTTATGTTTGCTCCAAAATTTTTATCACGAGTCAAGCTCGTTAAAGTACAAGAGGTTAACACGTTAACCATGATCGACACGACTACATAAACGCGTAAACGATTTAGCGTGATAGTTAGCGAACTAACGGAGACTTAACGTTCAAAGTGTTAAACGTGCGACAGCCTTTATCGACCGCGGCGCTGGCGTCGGACACTTTGCTGCCCCGAGGGATCCGCGGAGACAACAATCCCCGCAAGTTTAATGAAAGAACTTCGACGCCGGCCGCCGTGGATCGGATATTCCGGCCTGGCGACGCGAAGAATCGCCGTGGACGAGGGGAAGACGGCGGGGACCTTCCAGCCGTCCGCGATTATAATTCAGAATTGTGTCCCGAGAAACAGATTACCTCGTCTTTTCGTTTCGTTCGAGTTCGTTAGACCCTGCAATTAGCCGACTATCTCGTTGCAGCGCGGTGTTCATTGTTAACCCGCGCTGCGGTGTATAATGAATTTTGCTTCGATGCTGGGAAATGACGGAGGGTGTTAAGGCCACTTACAGCCTTAACGTTTCCTCCGACCCCTTAGAACCATCGTACTTTTTAGTTTGTATACACCTTTTATGTTTTCTACGGCTTATTGTACATTTGGTAGTTTTTTCGAAATAATAGGAGCCTTCGTCCCGTTCACAACTTGCAATCGTCTTTACGGTATTACGAGAAGGGACCGTGGCAGCCATAAATCCCTGAACCCATAAGGCCCGCGATTATTGCTGTAGATTTTCTTTGCCTGTTGTTTACATCTGGTGTCCAGTCACCAGTATTTTTAACTCTCTTGCCCGTCCGTTAGCATGTGTTTCTAAGGCCAAGCGTTTCTTGCTTTTTACCTGCCACGGTCGGCGATTGCAAACGGGACGAATTAGTTATTAACTTTAGCAACTAGGAAGACTAGAAGGGAAGGGACTGTGTCTCCCTTCCACAACCATTTTCAGATCGAAAAGGGCCAACCAGAACGTCTTCACCCCCGTGAAGACGACATTGCGGAGGTGTCGTCGAAGACGATTCTGGGAGGCCCAGGGAGTCGAGAATAGCGAGTCGAGAATAGCGAGTCGAGAATAGCGAGTCGAGAATAGCGAGTCGAGAATAGCGAGTCGAGAATCATAGTTGAAAACAAATAGTCAACCAAGCAAATAGAGAGCAACGATCATATTTCGAGTCACTACACTGATTTTCACAAGTAAATACAGTCCACTTCACAACCTAAAAATTCGCACAAAGTTAACTCGGCGTGCGACGTACTAGTTTAACTACCGAACATAGTCGGTGGAAAACAAGGTACACGACAGAGGGATTGTTTCAATAGTGTACAAAGAGTTTTAGACGTTTTCGTGAATTAATAATAACAGAGGATTCCATGGGAACGTAAGTATATTTGGGATTTAGTTAACACTAGAACTACTGAGCATTTAATAGGATTAACATGCGATTCCTATAAAAACTGTAATAGATTATTTTCAGTTTCTTCAGACACTCATAGCACTGAAATGAACTATTTATTTTCAAAATCATTTTGAAGGTTCAATGCTTGGAAGATATCAATAATTGCTAAACAAACAAATCGAAACCATTTTGACTGGTACGGTAGTTCTAGTGTTAATGTACAGTCGACATAGAACACTGGAAATATTTAACATTTTTCGACGAGATACAGACGACATTGAAACAAATTGAACGATAATTCACAGATAAATTAAGCGGCAAAGTAACTGTATTTAAATATTTCCTATAGCAACACAAGGTTTCATTTAAAATACTAAATATTCAATTTTATAGTTTTGCTGTATCAAATCAAGTGGTGACTGAGAGTCACCTCTCGAGTACAAAGGGTTAATAATTTAATAGTTCAACCCAAGTGCAATTCCAGTGCACTCGCGAAGGAAATAAGTCCAAATGTCGAAGACAACGTCCAAATAATCCTCACGAAGCATCAAGTAATCTAAAAATCCAAATACGTCTGTAAGAACAACTCCAAAAGAACCAAGACAAAGGGCCAACCTGATCCCCCATTCGCGATTCCACCCCCGAACACAACTGCAAAAGAACTTACGAAGATCAAGGTAATCCTGCACAGTGCTTTCGGAATAGCCCCGAAATTCCCGGCAGGTCGAGGGGCGAAGCTCGCCGACGGTCCCCTTCGAATTTTCGAGCCATAAAAATAAGAAGCTACTGCACCGGGGTCGAGGGCGGCCGTAAAGCAAGCTGTTCCTCCGCGTCGAACGATCTTAGCCCGATCCAACAGGCCGAAGATCAAATATCTCCTCCCGGAGCACCGGCGTGTAGACGTAAAACCTCTCTCCCGCGGCGTCGCCGGCCCATTTCCCGCCCCTCGGCGCGCGGGAACACCTATTTCCACCCCTCCGTTCGCGAACTTTGTTTCCCGAACACCGGCAGCCGCCGCGGAACGAAATTCCGTCGCGAACAATCGCGGCCCGACCGTCGGAAACGTCGCGCGCAATAAAAGATGGATGAAAGTTCGGTACCGCGATCGCGGAAAAATGAAGCGTGCATTCGCGGCGCGGCGCGCCTCTAAGTGGGCTTCATTTCCCGTCTGTCGCCGGGATCGACGGAACGCTTTTCCAACCGGAAGCCGGCGAACGAACGAGACTGCAGCTGCGGGGCAGAGAATTTTCATAAGGATCGTGGGAAACGATCGTTGGAGTCGTTGGAGCGCTTCGGGTGGATATGGTTTTTGGTTAGAGGTGGATACTGTTTTTTGAAAGATTGCGTTGGAATGTTTCGAATTTTAATGGTTCTGTGTTAACCCTTTGCACTCTGTAGGTTTCAATATTGCACCAATTGTAATATCGAATATTTTAATGAATCGAAGAAACTACCCTAAGATTATTCGATTTTCCACGCATCCGAATTTTATACTGAGAAGGAAAATAAAATCGACAGTAAAATTGTAAAGTTCGATGTTTAACGCTAAACTTTGTATAACGCGTTACTATGTGAAATATCCAAGTAAAATAGTTTTGTCCTTTAACCCTTTGAACTCAGTAGGCTCCAATATCGCACCAGTTATAACATTAAATACTTTAATGAGTCTTAAAGAAACTACCCTAAAATTATTCGATTTTCCACGCATCCAAATTTCGTACTAAGGAAAATAAAAGACCGAAGAAATGTTATATAAAAATTAGTTGCAATTGCTGATAGAGTACAAAACAACCTGGAGTGCTAATGGTTAATACGAAATAGTCTTCGTTTCGTGATGCTGTTTTAAACATTCAAAGCTTAAAATCGGAAGAAGTTCAAACAAGGATTAAAATCGTTTATTAGTAATCTGTATGCAAGTGGAGCAAGTAATTAAAAATTCCCAATCATCTCCTTTCTTTCGCGGTTCCGCGAGAGGGTTGTGCCAAGCGAAATGAGCTGAAGGGAACGACATTAGAGGCACAGCGCCGTTCGTTGTCGTTCTATTCCCATTTTTCCACAAACGGCGATGCTACGAGCAACAAAAAACTCGAGCACCGCGTTACACCGCGTAGACTGTCGTTCCACCAGTTTCAAAATAACTTCCAGGCTAATTGTACCTGCAACACTTGTTATTCCTAGCTGCATGTGTCTAATTAACTTCTCATGTAAAATCATCATGACCCGGTTCACACTGTGTGTAGAATACCAAGGGTTAATGATAAACGACAAAACAAAATCTGGCGACAGCAATCGCAAACCCTACAGCGAAGAGTTAAATATCAAAAGAAGCCGCAATCGTGTCGACGCTATCCACGCGACGAGAGCTGCGTAAAGTTCCCGGGAAACTGAGCCAATTTTCATAACAATAAAAATAATGGTAACAGCGATCGGGACGGAGTTTAATAAACCAGCGGCAAGTTACAGAGAGTCGGAAGTGTCGGCAGTAAAAGCTTAGCGCCCCATCGATGCCGGTCGTTCCCGACGGTTAACCGTCGCGACAATCGAGCGTGGTCGCCTTTTCGACGACGCTCCTCCTTTCGCCCCTCGTTTCAACCTTTCTCCGTGCAGTTTCGATCATCCCCCCCGCACAGCCGCCGCCAACGGCCGAAGAACACCGAAATATGCAAGGAAAACGGCGGCGAGTGGGGCGGAAACGCGGTTTTCCTTCGTGGAATTCCAATTTGCCGGAACGCGGCCATGTTTTCGCGTGCCGTACGCGCGCAGACCGGAACCGTCGAACCCGGGGACGAGTCGGGGAAATAGCAGAAGCATTATCTGCCGGACCAGTGTGAGAATCGGAGAAAAATGGCCGGGGAAGTCGGTCCGTTTGCGCGGCTGCCGTTGTTTCGAGCGTGGATCTTCCGTTGCTGTTTCTCAAGTGAAACGGCGACGATATGAAATTATCGAATGTCGCGATATCCTGGCTGTCCACTCGATTATTTTCGAAATTACCGCGACGTTCATAGATCAGTTTCACTCGCGAGCTGAAGAAGAGCACTGAAAAGTCTTTCTGTGGATTATGAGAAATTGTGATGAGCTAGAGTTGAGGTACCATCGAAATTTTCAACGAGACCGTCGATCTGAAATTTCGGGTTAACTCATTTCAGTGGAGAATATAACGGAGGTTCAAACTCGTAAATAATTCGAGAATTATTTCCGTAATCTCTTGCCCTATTTCGTTTTCATCGATACGTCTACTTCGTCGTTAATGATTTCTCAGAAAAGAGGAACGCGTTTGCTTTAAAGCAGAATAATCGATAACAGAAGCGTGATATTTCAGTCGAACTCGAGAGGAAGCAACGTTTATGCTTGTTAGGTTCTGCAGAATCTTTTCCAGTTGCATTCGTTCGCGGAACAAAGTGGAGCGTGCGTGTTATCGACGCACTATGCGTCATCCGACGCAATCACGCGTCAGAGGGCGTCGGGGTGTCAATCGAAGATTGACCGCATCTCGGCCCGACGGAACGTTTCCCAGACACACGGTCGCCGGGCCTGTCGGCTCTCTAATCGGTTCCGGAATAATGACAACGCGACATTAACGGGAGGGATATAGAGCATCGGTGGCAAGGCAAACATCCCCTAAATATATTCCAAACACGGCCTCGCCGGGGGAATTCGAAGGCAGCGAGCGTTGGTCGCCGGCCGAGTTACTTGTAATTTAACGTTAATCACGGCATTGTGCGGCCGCGTGCCACGTTTACATATTGCCGTGCATAATAGCTGTTGTTGAACGTTTCACGCCACTGAATTATTAACTGAAACGGATTACTGCGGCCGATAGCGCGCCGCGGGCCATTAAACCGCGTGAATTTGCAAGGCTGGATGGACCGAGGTGACAGTCGTCCGTCGTTCTCGTTCCAAACGAACCGGAAGAGCCAAATTTTCGGCGTGAAAGGGGGAAGGGACGGGGGAGGACTGATTTTTGAAATCAATGGAAGGGCGAAGCGGAAGAGAGGGAAACTGAAGTGAAAGAAAGATGGAGAGGAAGAATTAAATGGAAGAAACCTTTTTCGAAGTGATAGAAAGAACGAAGTGAAAACATCTATCTTCGAGGTAGGAGGAAGAACAAGGAGAGAAAGAAGGAAGTAAAAGATAAAGAGCAAAGCGAAAAAATCAATTTTTGAAGTAGAAGAACAACCGAAGTAAAAGAAGCAACAGCAAAGCAAAAGAATCAATTTTCGATGTAGAAGGAAAACCGAAGCAAAAGAAGCGACAGCAAAGCAAAAGAATGTATTTTCGAGTTACGAGAGAAAAGAGCAATACAAAAGAAGCAAACGCAAAGCAAAGGAATCAATTTTCCAAGTAGAAGAAGGAAAACCGACGCAGAAGAAGCAACAGCAAAGCGAAAGAATCAATTTTCGATGTAGAAGGAAAACCGAAGTAAAAGAACCAACAAGGAAGCGAAAGAATCAATTTTCGAGTTACAAGAAGAAAGAGCAATACAAAAGAAGCAAGAACGAAGCAAGAGAATGAATTTTCGAAGCAGAGAAACGAGAAACAGAAAGAACTCAACGAAAGAACTGATTCCCGGCGAAACGAGGAACGAACGAAGCGCAGGCCGGGAAACGCGAAACGAAAGGATCGGTTATCGACGTGAAAGACCGAAAGAACAAAGGGGAAAGGACCGATTTCCGAAACGAAAGACGGAGAGAACGAATCGAATTGTCGTTCGAGTCGACCAGCGGCTCCGCAAAGGGAAACGCGCGAGTGTTTTCCTTTTTGTTTGCCGTTTAAGGGAAAATAGAGTAAAAACGGAACCCGGCGCGAGTTACGGTCCGTCGAATGAGGGAAACGGGCAAAAAAACGGACACGCGGAGGGCACTGAATGTTAGTGGCACAAGTCCGGAACAAGTTGGGCGTTTCCGCGGGCGAGCAGCTGGCCGACATTCAACCGGGGAAGAACAGGCGACGCTTTTTATTTCTCGACACCTGTTTCGCTCGGCCGTTCCTTACGTTATTGGCTCGTCGGCCGATAGATACGGGCGCCCACCCGAAAATTCCGGCGTTCGTCGAGCGTGCAACGCGAATACACTGCCGGTCAAAAGTTTCGTGACACGTGTCAGAAATTATTCGGTACAAGCATTCATTCGATCGATGAGAATTTATTTTCGTCGACGCAAACCTCGTCTCCGTACAAGCGCTCACCGCCAACTGCGTTTTCACCTTCCTGTTTTCTTTCTGTTTATTCTATGCTTTATTCTATTGGTTCTAGAGAATAGCTTCTTCGAATTCTAGAAACAGCTGCTTCGTCTGGTATAAATAAATTGATAGGATTGTTATCACAACTGATGTATTTTCCATCGTAATCTCGATTCTTGTCGATGACTTAAGGAGATCGAGGTTTGTTTAGAAATCAAATCCGATGTACCAGTTCTTCTAGTTTCCATTCGAAGTCGTCTCGAAGAAAATATGGCAGTCCTCCTTGGAATTACATTCGATTATTATATACAAAACTTCCCAAAAGTTCATTCTAACCGACACAACTTTTGATCGGTAGTGTATGCGCCGTACGCTCCTGAGAATACCAGAACGAAGGAAAGAAACTCGTTTCACTTTTCAACGTGACGTTCGTATATAATGCACTGATAAATATTGCACACGGGAAACGGAAGAACGCGGTGGAAAGTGTTTCGAGCGAAACATAAAATGCGTTGTTTAACGAAGTTTAATCGAATGCAGTGGAATCTTTCTTTAGGCGGAAAAAATACAGAGAAGATCGTTATAATGAGAACCATCGCCTGTGAAGCACACGTTACGGGGGATTTCAGTGGAGGTTTCCTTCGTAAAATGATTATTTCATTTCCTCGTGTTCATTTTCGCCGAGTATTTGCCAAGAATAGAGATCCCGGAAGGGTTACGATCGTTTTACGCGCAACAATCCAGAGCGGAAGAGCCGCGGCAGCGAAAAGAGTGTTTCCCCGTGCGGAAAAACGAGTTACGCGCCGGCACGGTAACGAGGCAACTGACGAAACGACAATAAAAGGGAAGAAGCAATTTCCCGTCGACTTTTCACCGGGCGCGAAGAGAATCATCGCGATATTCGGAATTACTTATGAGCTTCTCCCACGACGATGACGATGCTGACGGCGATAATGAAGGGAAAGTCCGAGCACAGAGTTCGGTGGTATGTAATAGCTCGCTTTAACGCGAATTACGTTTCGCAAGCGTTAATTGTCAGCAATCCGGGCGTTTGGAATTGCTGTGATCACCGCGAGTCTTGATTAGAAAATACAAGAAGCGACTTGCAACGGGGAGTTATACTTTATTTCGACGTCAGAGATCGAACGAGAAGATATCCAGCGTTTAAAGTGATAGAAAATCGATGTAAGAAATATCCGGATCGTTAGAGTATAAAGGATAAATGTAAAAATCCTGGGAAAGTAAATGTTTCACGCGACAATTATATTGTGGCTTGAATTAAAATATATTTGGAATATTGAATTCAAACGAATAATGGTTACCTCGTAACATGCTTTACTGGATTAATAAAAATTATTTCATTAAATCGATCGGTTAGATTGAAGAATTACTCAAACAGGAGGAACACGCGGAAAATACATAGCACACGATCAATATGTCGACGTTTTTTTAGTCTTTCGGTATTTCGTGTTTTCATGTTTTATGATTCTCGTGTATTTCAATGGTATAAATAATATTCTGTTTACTTACTGAGCAAATAGTAAAACAATTTCAGAAACCAAAACATCGATTTCCTCGATCTTCCTTTTCCGAAATAACCCACGTTCGTTTCTGAGCGACTCGAACGATAATCTCATCGATTAACCAAGAATTCGCTCGATCCTCCATCTTTCCTAAGTCGAGAAACCCTTCTTGCAACTTTCGGACACATATTAAAATAATTTCAGAAGGCAAAACATAAATTTCCTTTATTTCCCTTTTCCAAGCTAACCCGCGCGCGCTTCTTCTATATTTCGGCGAACTCGGATCACCGGTTTCCACAATTCCCGGAGGAATCGAAGGAGAGAAAAAGAGGACGCGCGGGAACACGGTCGAGTTTACCGGGTCTCGTCCGCTCGTCTCGCGGAGAGGAACGATCGACCGAGTGTAAACGGGACGGCTGCCGCGCCGGCTAAAAAGGACAAGAACAATGCCATTCATTCTGTGACTCCTCTTCCGCGGCGTGTCGCGCTCCACCCCGTGCGCGGGTAAATCGTCGTTTGAATCTACGTGACAATGGATATCGCTATCGGCGGCTCGACTACCCCTCGATATCTTGACGTCCTTTGACGTGAATGGAAATGGGAGAACGGCACTGTCGGCGCCAAGCGAATGCTGCCACTGTCATAAGAACAGCGGCGCATCAATCAGGAAAACCGTTGTTCGTTCAACCCCATTTTCCTCGGTATCGAAAGGTCACCGTTTCAAAGCGAACCCGGCTTTATTATTTCCGAATGGTCCGAATACTCGGACCTTCCCTCCTGCGCCGGAACCGCTCCATTCGAATTTACCATTTTTTTGTTGCGCGAATACTCGTCGAAGAATAGATATTACAGTTCCAGTGAAACGAGTAGAAACCTTCCGATTATTCGATTCTCAACGCTAGAACTGGAGCAGGAACCGGAAATTTCTTCGATTTTTGACACTAGAACTAGACAATCACTCCGATCTCTTTGTTCCGTAGTTATCAATATCAATTGGATACTCGAAATGATCTTGAACGAATGAAAGTCCGAAGAAACTGAAGATAATCCATTGTTACAATTTCTACAGAGATTCCATATGAATCTTAAACGATAGTTCCATCGTTAAAGAAAAGAACACTGTCGAAACAACCGGAGAACCGGCTAGCCGAGCGAATTACGTTTCCAAGAGCTCCAATTAGAAACCAGGTTCACAAAGCGATTACAGACAGAGCTCGCAGCCTAATTCGAACATTCCACGCTGCGCGCAACAAACTTCATCGCGGAACGTTCGTGTAACTCGCGAAATCCTCTTTGCAATCCTCAAACGTATCCTTCAAAAAATATAACTCCGACACGTCCTCGCCGATCCATCTAAAGAAATTTCGAGCATTTCGAGAACCGTTCAAGGTCCGCGAAACTCAGTCGACCGTACGACGGTCACCGGAGGGGAACAGTGAAATTCGGCGTAACAAAAACGGCGACGACTGCGAAAATCATTTTCACAGTCTCGGCCGAGTGTCGCGTCTCTTCCGGCGCGCGCGCGCTCGTATCGCTAACGAGAATTCCCTTTTCTTCGACTCGATCCTCTCCTCCCCTCTCTCTCTCTCTCTCTCTCTCTTTCTCCCTTTCTCTTTCTCTTTGTCTCTCTCGCGCGACCCCGGCCTCCTTTCCTCGCCGTCCTCGCCTTTTTTCCCGTGCTCGGTGTTCCCGGCACAAGTGTCCCGTAAGTACCAGCTCTCGAATCATGGGCCGAGATTCGCGTAATCAAGCCTTCATTCAGCGGCGAGAATGCATCCGTCGCGAGCGGAGGGCTTTCATTTCGCCCGATATGTCGTCCAAAGGGGCGGGCCCAGCCGGCGAGATGGGAAAAAGAGCGAGCAACCCGTTCCGAATGGAAACGAGGTGAAAACGAGGGCGACGCTCCCGTTTTCGGCGAGCGAGCGACCCGGCGCGGAACGCGATCGCGAGAATCGACGCGGCGAGCGTTTCTCGCGGGCCTCTCGACGGATTCGGCGGGGAAATTAGTGGGTCGCGTGTACAAAAAGGAACGCGAGCTTTTAAAGGGGATTCCGAGAGTAAACGCTCCGGCCCGCGAGCGCGAGCGGAGCGTTCACCGGATTTTACGGTATTCCAAGTTCTACCGATTTTCCGCTGTTTAACGCTGACGCTACTGGACGGGTCAATTTCACTGATTCCGGAATGTTCGTTTCGCGAGTATTGGAATTATAAAGGAGTTCTTGCGAAAATTTGTTTCCTACTTATACGCGACACACGTAATCTCAACGTTCGACCTTTAAAAATTCACGAAAGCTATCCAGTTTTCATCGATGTTGATTAATCGTTTGCGCATGGCCGGCATCCCCGAAAAATCCTGAAAAGCGAATCATTCGCGGTTCCGTCGCAAAGCCGGCGTCCATCGGCGTCCGCCTCGACTAACTTCCGCCTCCGTGTACACAGGCGAACCTCGCGCAGCGGGGTATCATTAGAAATGAAAACGAGAAAAAAAAAGAATGAAAACAAGAGAGAGAGAGAGAGAGAGAGAGAAAAGCAGAGAAAGACGAAGCACGCGCGTGGAACGCGCGATACGCGAGCAACCGGTTTCCTTGTTTATCCTGCAAATATTTCAAAGCTGTCCCGAGGTTTAATTTACGATTTACGCTCGTACGAAAAATAGAGGAGCTCGGAGGGGAAAAGCTCGCCTGAAGTCTGGCTTTTGAAAAGATAGGAAAATTCGGCCCGGAGCCCGCACCGAAACGGAAAAACGTGACAGCGAGGAGGACGGATCCGCGGTTTCGACGTCGAACCGCCCGTTCCCACGAATTTACCCTGTCGCTTTTTACCATAGATACCGGAAACCGACCTTGCGCTCCGTAGCCTGCGATACTCCAATTATACACACCAATTGTAATATCGAATATTTTAATGTATCGAAGAAACCACCCTAAAATTATTCAATTTTCTATCCAAATTTTGTACCGAGAAGGAGAATAAATAATCGAAGGGATGTTAAAGCATTTTACATTTTCACTGGAGATACCATGGAAATTAGTTACAGTTGCTGATAGATTACAAACCCATCCGGAGTGCTAAGGGTTAATGAATATAAATGTCGTCCAGTGTTCTTTAGTTTAACCCTAGCGTGTATCACTGGTAAACAGGTAATTAACTGTATTAAAATGAATTAAGTCTAGATATCTAAAGACTAGACTTTGCGACGACAGAATATTATTTACTCCGTTAACCCTTTGCATTTGCGAGGCGACTCTCACTCGTCACTCGGTTTAACATACCAAAATTATGAAATCTTACGTACAGTATTAAATTTCGTATAATCTATAGACACGTGAAATATAGAAACAACTTTGTTTCTTAATTTATCTTCCATCGTTCGGTTCGTCTAACAAAAATGTCGCCTGTAACTCGTGGAAACCGTTAAATATTTCTAGTCAAAAACTTCCGAGCAAAGGGTTGATAAGTAATCAAGCCAATGAGGTTCAGTGCAGCAAAGAATCGAGCCAATTAATGTTTCAACTTCCGAAATGATTGTACAGCGTAATTACATGTAAAAAAGACTTTCCGACTTAGAAACAAAACGAGTGAATCTTCGAATAACCAAAAGAATTATTCCATTGAAATCTACGAGAATCATGCATCATTCAGCAATCTACTTAACTGCATTGACTTCCGAGTAACTTAATTACATCTAGGCGAGCGGTGAAAGTTTCAACTCCACTAAACGCGGGGGTTCTTTCGTCCGCTGAATTAGGGACAATGAAATCATTCCATTCGACGCGGCTGCGAAAGAAATCACGGGCGCGAGGGGTTAGGCTGGAAATTTGTTTAACTTCCGATTTCGACGTACACCGGAAACTAGAGAGAGGCCGGGCGAGCCCGTCCGAGCCATTCGTTTCAATTAGCAGCCGAGGGTCTCGCGTGATTCGGTGCGCCGCGACACCGTCGCTACAATGCACCGGCCACCCTCGGCTGCGTCCCCCTCCGGTCCCAGCCTGTTTGCGTCATCCCCCTCGGACCCGACGCCTAGCCGTGTTCCTGTTACTTCGACCGGGTTCACGGGGATAATGAAATTTTATCGTGCCTCGGCGCGGAGGGAAAGCTGTCGCGCGGCGAACGTCTGCGATCGAAATTCGCGAGGGGGAGACGGGCGATTCGCTGTCTGGTACTCGCGTTGTAAATTTGTCGGAAGACTGTCTTTTGGGTAGAGCGTTTAACCTTTTGCAGTCTAGAGGTGACTCGACGCTTGATTTCATAGGGTGAAACTTTCGGTTTATTATTTTTTATGTTTTTAGTTATAACTGTACTGAATTTATAAATAAAATATTAACCCTTTGCACTCGGGGGTGACTCTGAATCACCACTTGATTTCATAGGGTGAAACTTTCGGTTTATTATTTTTTATGTTTTTAGTTATAAGTGTACTGATTTTCTAAATAAAATATCAACCCTTTGCACTCGGGGTGACTCTGGCTTACCACTTGATTTCGTAGAGTACAACTTTCGGTTATATTTTACTTATGAACTGTATTAATTTTCTAAGTAAAATATCAACCCTTTGCACTTGGGATGACTCTGGCTTACCACTTGATTTCATGCAGTACAACTTTCGGTTATATTTTACTTATGAACTGTAATAATTTTCTAAATAAAATATTAACCCTTTGCACTCGGCGGTGACTAGATGGGACACATGAAAACTATAAAATTTGATACTTAACATTATACTACGTATAATGCATCCATTGGAGAAATATTGAAATGAAATAGCTTTGTTCTTCAATGTATGTGTGATTTCACAGATTTAACATTGTTGTTCTTAGCAATTTGTATGGTTTATACTAAATTTAAACATACAAAGAGTATGGAATCTTCTCTTATACTAATGTATTAACAATAAACAGTTCGAACAAAATTACCCCATTTCTCCTAATATCTTATCACACTTCTAACGAAACTTCTCAAACGAATTTAACGCGCGTAAACGTTACTTACTTTCCATATAAATGAAATATTATTCGTCAATTACCAATGTCTAAGTTTCACAGTAAACATAGACACAGAATAACCATCGAATTCTTTTCCTCGCCTACCAAATTATTAAAGATAAACTAATTTCATCAAGCATAATTGCGAAAGAAGTCATAGGAGTACTTAAATCGTAAAGCAAGTGTTCAACCCTTCGCGGACGAAGATCGTTTTTACACAAAACCTTTCGCAGATTCTGCTAAATTACACGCTGAACACTTAAATCACGAATAAGGAAACTGCGTACCGATTTCTTGCTGTTCGAATAGTTGAATCATTCGTTTGCAACTTGGTATTCCAAACATGGAAGTCTAATCCCATCAAAACGCCGACATTCGTTCGCAAAGGGTTAAACCATCACTTCCCAGTTGTCGATTTCAAAGCAAGAAGTCACGACGACATTGACCGCGCGGGGATAAAAATCACCGATTATTCGATTCAATCAGCGCTACACCCTCGCGAACCACCTCCTTCATCCATTCACTTTGTCCTCTACTCTCCATTCCATCGATCCCCGGAACAGCGACCGATCTCGATCGACGAATCCACCGGCAGAAATGAATCCCCGGCGATCGGAGATCGCGCGTGAAAGCGGGATCGCCGGTAATGCGTCGGGGTTCGATCGCGCCGTGGAACAACCGCTTCTTTTTTGTTTTAATCGCGGACGCTGGTCGACGGCCGGATCAGTTTCGGATACAGCGCGGACCTCTCCCATTACCGGCGCTCGTAAAACTGTTCAATTGAATGTAAATTCTCGACGATTCCATGATCGCGCGCGCCCGCCCGCCGATCCCGATATTCGTTTTTATCCACGCGCGCGATTGTCGCTCGTTTATCCGGAGCACACCGGCCTGCGGAATTCCTGCGACGACCACACTCTCGCTCGCTCGCTCGCTCGCGTGCGTTCGTTCCAATTAGCGACGGCGCGATTTCGTGCGGCAACACCTCGTTCCGCGCTGGGAAAGTCACCGGAACGAGCTCGTAAATTTCACTCGATATCTCTATTTATCTGGATATTTTTTTGTATCCCAGCCTTTCCGACTCGACCGTGTTCCTGTTTGGACACACGGGCACAAGGAAATCACGTCGGTTCGCGGCGAACAAGCTTTTTCGAAATTTCCACGCGGGTTTCCGGGGATTCTTCTCGTGCGAGATTAATTAGTCGAGGTCTTGTGGCTTAGGATTTTGTTCGATGGTTAACCCCTTGGCGCACTATTTACTTTCGTTATTAAGCTCGTGTAAGATTTTACTATCGACAATTTGTAAGAAATACAACAAAATTTTCCATTCTACTTCAGGTGGAAGTTTCATTCGAAGACACGTTCCACTGACTGCGCGCCATTTTGTCGGTAGCTGAGATTAACCCCGTGACGTACTATTTACTTTCATTATTAAGCTCGTGCAAGATTTTACTATCTGCAATTTGTAAGAAATACAACTAAATTTTCTGAAAGCTGATTTAGCTGATTTAACTGTGAATATTAATTAAAGGTATATTAGTTTCAGAGGGAACGAATCATCACAGTTCTGACGATTCTTGCTTTACGCGACCGCGGTTCTCGGCGCGCCGTTAATCTAGCTTTTTAATTTCACATTCTCCGAGTCCACCGTTCCCGTGTTCCTATTAAAATACACGTTGAGCAGAGAGGAAGCACGTTGACACGCGATGTTGAACTTTTCGGGAGTTTCGTGGAACTTTTTCATACACGACTGAATTACGCATCGAAACTTATGTAATAAAAAGGAACGTGCTCGTAAATTTCACCGGATGCCCCTGTTTATTTTTCCTGTTCCTGATCCGAACGAGAAGATATAAATTGCGTTTAAATTCTTGTTTGCCTCCTCGACGTAGGGCTATGTTATTGCTCGCAAAGTTCGCTGTCGTGACTTTAATGCGAAAGATTCCACTTGTTCCGCTGTCGCCGGGGAATATGTTTCCGCTGTTTCCTCAAGTATGCACGCTACCGAGCATTGTTACTATTTATTTGTGTAATATGTTCGTTATGCCGTGAACTGGGTCATGATGATTTTACATGAAAAGTTAATTAGACACATGCAGCTAGGAATAACAAGTGTTGCAGGTACAATTAGCCTGGAAGTTATTTTGAAACTGGTGGAACGACAGTCTACGCGGTGTAACGCGGCGCTCGAGTTTTTTGTTGCTCGTAGCATCGCCGTTTGTGGAAAAATGGGAATAGAACGACAACGAACGGCGCTGTGCCTCTAATGTCGCTCCCTTTAGCTCATTTCGCTTGGCACAACCCTCTCGCGGAACCGCGAAAGAAAGGAGATGATTGGGAATTTTTAATTACTTGCTCCACTTGCATACAGATTACTAATAAACGATTTTAATCCTTGTTTGAACTTCTTCCGACTTTAAGCATTGAATGTTTAAAACAGCATCACGAAACGAAGACTATTTCGTATTAACCATTAGCACTACAGGTTGTTTTGTAATCTATCGGCAACTGCAACTAATTTTTATATAACATTTCTTCGATATTTTATTTTCCTTAGTACACAATCTGGATGTGTGGAAAATCGAATAATTTTAGGGTAGTTTCTTTAACTATAATAATTCTAATAGAAATACATATTATAGCCTAAGGGAAATAAATACAAATTTCAAACTTACTGAATCGTTTGAAAATCGAGCCTAGAACACTTTCCAGGCGATCAGTAAATATTTCTAATCAAAATCCTCATTGACTATAACAATTCTAATTAAAAAAACCCACTACAACCCAAGCGTAAACAAAAAAAAATTCCTCCAAACAACTTCAAACTCACCAAATCGCTTGACAACCAAATCCAAAACCCTTTCCAGGTAGTCAGTAACTATGCCAGTGAAATCTAGTGAAAATCATCGATTAAACTGCACCGAGACGTGACATCGAAAGACCATTTCCAGATTATCCGGGGAACAACATGCACTCCACGTAATTATTACAAATGCGTCCGTCTCCCTGGGGTGGAACGAGCAACGTTTTTTTCTCGCAACGGAATACTCGTCAAAGACGAGTCATCGGCGGATTGGCAGGATCGGTCGAGTCGTCGGATGAACGGGGGATGCAGGTTGCCGCGGTAATATGCGCGTATCGGCCTCGTTTCTGCCTGAAAGCTCGCCGATGTTTGCACGGACGCTGCATTATACGTACGAGTGCACGCGGAGACCGCCGTTTAATTGAATTGCTACTGACACGCTGCATCGGCCGTCTCCACAGAGGAACGAACGCATACAACTGGTCGCAGCCAACCCCCCTGCACCCCTTTGCGCCGATACAGCCGCGTCGTCGAATTTTAGCTTACCCTCGTGCGCGATCAATTCTATTAGGCAGACCGAAATATTTTCTTTCGGTTTTCTGTTCGGTGTTTGTAGTAGGTCTACTGTCACTGACGACAGAATTTTTTCATGGAAATATAGGTAACTGTTAGAAGAGAGGTTGAAAGTTACGAAAATCATTGCAACGTTTTAAAAACTGATTTGATAAAGCTACAGAATTACGACAGTAGTTTGAGACGATTATAGAACTGTTTCAGGAATGTATATAAATATAAATGATCAAGGATCAAGTAATTGTATCGTCCATAGTTCAGAAATAACTCAAGAATTACTCAATCAAATTCAAGTCGCTCCTCACAAATTTCAATGCAACAAACACCCCTTCACTTATCCAAGAATCCACTAATTCCCTCGTTCCTCCTAAATCAAGCTCCATATCTTCCAAACCCATTATACAATCATTTCACAATCCAAAACACTCATCTCCCAACCTTCTTCCCCAAAGCACATTATCTCCAATTCGACTGAACCGCGAAGAACTCGAAAGCAGTTATTCCGAGCCCATTAAGTTCACGATTTTCCAACTTCCGCTCGCCCCGTTGGAAACATCCCCGACTCGAAATACGCCCGTCGAACGGCGTCCGCCGTCGCGAGCCCGAAGTTCCCCGGTTTTTCCGTGGCGCGGGCGAGGCGGAACTCGGCACATCGATTTCCACTTCGGCAGCCGAACTTCGATTACCGTCTGAACGCGTTCCCACCTTTGTTTCCGTGTTTCGCTTTCTATTAGTATTACATTTCAACGCTTGTCTTCGAGCGGCAGTTCCCACCCCCGTATCCCATTTCTCCGGGCGGCGCGCCGCGCTCCCGGTGTTCCGCGCGGCCCGTTCCATTCGCGTCTGCAGCAGCGCACACCGAACCGATGTCTGTATCTGAATTCCGTGCGAGACGTATCAACGCGGACGAAGTAATTACTGTGACTTTCCGGTGGAGGGGGTGCGCGCCCTCCTTCGAAGGCAACAAAGCGCACGGGCCCGTTCGTCAACGTGACAATCTCGTCGAGCGGCCCGCGCGCGTTTCCTCGGGATTTAGGGTTACGGCTAAATCTTCCGGCGAGACGCGAAAATTCGGATTATAATGAAATTTTAGGGGATCGCCTGGCGTGTTCAATTACACCGGTAAGGGGGGAAAGTCGCGACGAAGGGATGCTCGCCGGGCTTGACGCTTTGATCGCTACATAAATTCAGGTGGCAAGTCCTCTCGCGCGGAATCGAGGACGAAGTCTCTTGGGGTGTGTTCCACGGACTTTGCTGGATTTATCGGAGGAGGAAGATCGTGTTTGGTCATTTTTTAGGGTAGATCTTGTAAGCGATGTGAATTGAGTTGTTTGTTAGGGGATTTCTTAATTAGTAATAGCTACTTCGAAGAATTTCGGGTGTTTTCTTGTGAATCGAAGGGTTATTGAATATGTAAGGGAAATATAGAGTGTTTACTAGATTCATGAATAAATAAATATTCTATCGTTTCTAGACATGTTTGTTCAGCTCGAAATTAGTTTGAAGAACAGAGTTATAAAATATAATCGCGTATTCGTGAGAATCGATTTGAACTGTCATGAAATACTGATTAAAAATTGTAGTATCCCTGAAATTGACGAGTTCCATAAATCTAGTGTTAACCCTTTGAACTCTGTAGGCTTCAATATTGCAGCAGGAATAATATTAGATATTTCAATGAATCTTAAAGAAACTACCCTGCAATTATTAGATTTTTCACACATCCAAATTTTGCGCTAAGGAGGAAACTAAAAGATCTAAGAAATGGTATAGCATTTTTCATTTTTGCTAGGGATACTAAAATTAGTTGCAGTTGATGATAGATTACGAAACCATCTGGAGTGTTAAGGGTTGACATTCCGTAACTTCGAAGGAAAATATAGACACTAGATTCATGAATACTTATCCTATTATTCTATCGTTTCCAGAAGACATGTTAATTAGTTTCAAGAACAGAGCATTATAAAATATAATCGTACAATTGAACTGTCACGGAATACTGATTAAAAATTGTAACATCCGTGAAATTGACGAGTTCCATAAACCTAGCGTTGATATTCCGCGCAGCCTCGAACAACAGGGAATCGCGAATCCTGCAGGGAATCGGTTGATTAGGGATTAATTCGCGAATCGCCTCGTCTGCGGCTGAAACGAGGTTAAATATCAACGGCGGCTCGGAAAGAGGAAAAAAGTGATTCCTCCGGCGTCGATGGAAATGCATCCGATTAACGGGCTCGAAGCGAAGGCAGACGGGCCGGTATCGGTTTAAAGGTTTCGTGTAGGAAAATCGATGCCCATAATTTCCTCGGAAACTCGACCGGCTCCCCGGAGGAATCGATTCGTTCTCGTTAGCGCCGGTTAAGCGGCCGTCGATTGGAATATCGGCCTTAAAGTTCGCCGGCGTCCAACTTCTTTCATTAAACTTACGGCGAAATTCCTGGGAAAAGTTCCCGCGGCGCTAAACCGACGCGGGAGTTCTCGAAATTCGACGATACCCGATCAAATTTAAATAACAGGATCAGCTCGCCGCGCGGCCCGACCCTCTGTCGACGAAACATCGGCATCCGACTGTTCGTGTAATGAGAATTCAAGATTACCAATAGGTTGCTGAGTAGTTCGTGCTGTACAAAATGATTTTCATTTGAAAGATAACAATTTTGATAATCAATGCTATTCCGTTTCTATAGCGTTGCAATTGAAACTTGAGATATCTGTTACCATTGGAAAATCTTTATATTTTCATAATCTAGACAAATAACCACCATATGTTTACGTTTATGTCTCACAACTTTTGTCTGAAGCATTTCCTTGTACCGTACTTTTTAAATTATCAACCCTTTGCACTCGAGTGACCCTCACTCACCACCTGATTTCACACTGTAAAACTATAAAATTTGATATTTAATATTACACCTTACATAACGCATCAATTTGAGAAATATTGAAATAAAATAGCTTTGTTCTTCAATGTACGTTACGATTTCTTCGCGAGTTTCACAAAATATCATTTCTATCTCATCAGAAAGTGTTAACCCTTTGGACTCGAGAGGCGACTCTGTCACCACTTGATTTCATATAGTAAAACTACAAAATTTGATATTCAATATTCAACTGCATATAATGCATCGGTGTGTGAAATATTGGGACAAAAAGCTTTGTTTCTCAATTCACTTGCAATTTTTCTTTGAGTTAATTTCAAAAAATATCGTCTGTGTCTAGTTAGAAAATGTTAAATATTTCTAATGAAATACTTCCAAGTGCAAAGGGTTAATATTTCATACATAAAACTTCGATCCCGCCAGAACCTCGACATTCGTCCGGCAAAAATGTCACGATCGATGCACTGCGACTCGATGAAGAAGCAAGGAAATTCTTCCTCAAAAATAGCCGCGTTTTCGACGATTCTCATCGTTCCCGGGCCGATCGCGTTCGCGACGTGAATCACGAGGAACTGGATCCGGGTAAGACTGTGGTAGTGAGGCACGAACGGAAAATCAGTTTCGGCGCGTGACTAAAATAACCCGCCCCGGCAGGACGGAGTGATACCGTCGGCCAATCCGAACACCTGCAATTTTAATCCGGACACTGCAAATTGGACCACTGATAAATTCACCATCATCCCCGTGTGTGGATGTATTTTTACCCGATGCCGGCTATTTGTACGTCTCATCCCCCTAACAAACCCCCTCCCCGTTCCCGTCGATCTGTGTCGCTTGATCCATCGCGGTCAAAATTTTTTCGGTATATATTTTTAATCGGTGCAGGCCAATACCCAATCGGATCTATCTTTGCATTGAAATTGCTGGCGATCTGCATACTGAAACTGATTTATTAACCAACACCTGTCCGTGGGGATGGACATTTGTCACTTGCTCTCTCCCCTTTACTGCAATGTTAACCCCTTAGCTTATTTACTTTCGCCACTCAGCTCATGTACAATTTTACTATCGACGATTTGGAAGAGATGCAACAAAATTTTCCATTCTACTTCAGGTGGAAGTTTCATTCGAAGATACGTTCCACTGACTGCGCGCCATTTTGTCGGTAGCTGAGATTAACCCCGTGACGCAAACGTTGCAACGCCAAACAATTCATAATTATTCCTACTTTTCTTTGCTAGAAAAGACAAACTCTATGGGAAAACGCTTAAGACTTTCGTGGCATTTAACGTGTTAAAGCGACTTCGCGACACCTTCGAGTTCGCCCGGCGGAATTCGCGCGTTCGCTTCCGACTGTCTTTCGCGATTGAGCCGATGCTAGTTGGTAGGATCGGTATATGATTGTCTTTGACGCGAGTTTTGATTTTCCTGGAATTTTCGGGAGTCGACTGTGACTATAAGGGGATGATTCGAGGTTTAACCCTTTGCGGACAAATGTCGACATTTCGAGATGAAATTTCCATATTTGGAAGAATAACTCACAGAAAAACGATTCAGTTACTCAAACAGTAAGAGACCAGTGTATAATTTCTTTTCTTTTCATTATTTAAGCAATCGATATATAATTTAACTTCATCTGCTGAGGGTTTCGTATATTTCAAAGAATCTTCTGGTAAATCTACAAAACTGGCGAAACGTGCCGAAGCGACTGCGACTAAATTAGCGAAGTAACGGTTCCTCGGGCTTTTATTCCTGCTACGGTAAAAATACCCAGGGCTCTAATGCGCCTCGCAGGAGGTTTCGTCGATAGCCCTCTTAAAGCGATTTCGCGAAACCCCGGGCAGCGTCGCAAACAGTGCGGCCGTGGAAACGAGCGAAATTTATCTTTTACCGGTGGACTTATCCTACACTTTGAGCAAGGATTCCGGAGACAGATTTCAAAGCGAACCTTCCATTTTGCGCCGCCTCCCTTTGACCTCCTCCCGCGAGGGGAGGCTCGTTCCGCGCGCGCGATGAAAGATGAGGACAATCGCCACATATTGCCGGCCCGCCCTCTTACGCTGCCGCCTGCTTTATGCCCCGAATAAAGCTACGCTTTGTTTCACCGTGTCAACACGGTTGTTTTCTGTGCCCGCTGTTCCGCCCCGGCGAAGCTGCAGGATAAATAAAAGAGATTATTCTACTTTCTCCCCTCGTCCGCCAGGTAAGGCTTGAACGCTCGGCCATCGAGGCGATTTACTCTCTTTCCCCTTGCTCGCTTCTTCGTCTTCTTCTCCTTTAACCAGCTAATTTTCAGAAAACTGAATTGTGCCGGCAATTTTCACTGAGGTCAACTTACATCGCTATACATAGAAAAACTCAGATCTCACTGTTATCTAATATATTTTAAATAGATAATCAATTCGAATGAAACTTTATATTTTCAATGCTGTGGTAATTAGCGAAGTTGCATAGCTAAGTGTCTTTAGATAAAAACAAGATTTCTCGTTACCGGTACGCAATGTGTTAACAATTTTCAGAAAACTGAATTGTGATGGCAATTTTCACTGAGGTCAACTTATATCACTGTACATAGAGAAACTCAGATATATCATATCGTTACGTAATATATTTTAACACTAGAACTACCGTTCAAAATGACTGGTTTCGATTTGTTTGTTTCGCAATTATTGATATCTTAAAAGCATTCAATATTTGAAATGATCTTGAAAATAAATGGCTTTAGTTGAATATTACAGTGAATGTCCGAAGAAGCTGAGAGTAATCTATTGTTCGAATTTCTATGGGGATTACGGATTAATCGTATTAAATTCAGGTTGGACAAGGTTTCTCTCGATAGATTCATTATTCTCCGATGAATATAATTATAATCGTATGAATGTTATTTTTATAATTAACACAAAGGGATTTCTTGCATTAATTACTGTTTCATTTCGATGTCGAATGTTAAAATGTAATATGAAATTTCGAATTTTACTATTTCGTTACTGTTATTAATTTAACGATGACGAATGTAGGGGAGTAAACTTTTGTGAAGATTGAATTTTCGTGAATTACTATGAATTAGAGGAACTTTTTCAACGATGGATTATTTAATTTTTCAGTCAAACATGTAATTCTTCTTCGTTTCACTTCAGTTTCTCATTAGAATATATTTTAAGTGCATTTGGCCTGCATTTAACGAGAATACGCTTCATTATTTGATTTTATTGCGCAATGAGAGATTCTTCAAACTAAATTCCACATTTAACTGGTTAACCCATTCGAGACGGCGATTTTTTTCGAACGCGGTCCCCAAGAGCGAAATTCTGTCAGGGGGTTTTCCAATTAAGTTTCTTAAAATTAGACGATAGTCATAAAAACTCAATTTTCTTATTGTTGGTGAGTATGTTTATTTTGTTGTTTTATACTTTATAGATACTATTACACTTGAGTGGCGCCTTTCAATCGCCATTTGATTTGACCGAACAAAATTATAAAATTTAAAACTCAATATTAAATTTCATATAATGTAATCAATTACCTAATTTATACAATGTATTTCTTTATGTCACTTGTAAAAAATATCGTTGATATTTCATCAGAAAATGAATATTTGCCGAAAAAAATATTCTCGAGTGCAAAGGGTTAATTAAAAAAAACTCTTAACTCGACTACTTTACTCAGAATAACTGATAAATGCTCATTATTATTGCACGCACGGTGTGCAATCGGTTTCGAATGAGTTAAAGATGAATGCTCGAGGAATATTCGTTCGTTCCTGAATATCTCGATATTCCTTCCATCATGCAGATCCCATTACACGAGAATAACGGTATCGCAAATGATCCGCACGAAAAACGCTCGACAATCAATGCATTAAACAGAAAAACGGGAAACAAGGGAAAATCAACAGCGATGTTTAATTCATAAAGCGCGACCGCAGCGAAACGTGTTCACCGAAAAATTCATCGCTCGTCCGGGCTCCTTGTTGCCGGATAAAATATCAATTAAAAATCAACCAGCGGCCGTGTGATCCTATTCAAATACCGTTTAACGATCACGATCGGTAAAATTGATTTCGCTTAACCGCCGCGGCGTCCTGCATTTTCATGCGGAACCCCGCGTTCAATTCTGAAAGCAGGCCCGTTTCCATTCCGATTTCTTCGACCGTTAACGCTGCTGCTACTGAGTCCGCGAATCCACTGATTTCTTGTTCTTTTAACCTTTTGCACTCGAGAAGTGACTCTCAGTCACCATTTGATTTGCTTCACAAAATTATAAAGTCTTATATATAATATTAACCCTTTGCACTCGAAAGATTTCCACTGGAAATATTCAACATTTTCCGATGAGACACAGACAACATTGTTTGAAACTAATTTAACAGTAATCCACTTTAATTAAATACTTTTTACAATCCTTGTAAAATTTTAGCTCAAAATTATCTTCTCAGTTGAATTATTTTTCCTCAGTTGAATCTTGGACATTTGGAAATCTTGGAACCTTGGAAAAGTCGAAAAGTCAATTCAGAATATACGACGAAGCTCAAAATAATTTTCAGTTGAAATTTCAGAAGACTGTCGACACCTTCGGTACAAATACTGTTAACTCCTCGCCTTAAAGAATTCAACGAACATAAATATTGCTCAATCCTTCTCACTCCAATTTAAATATTATTCTTCTGTTACCAACTATTATATTTTCCCAAAGTCGTTGCATCGATCATAGAGAAATAAATAGGACAAGCGGTTAATACTAGAACTACCGAATCAGTGAAAATGACAGGTTCAGTGTTCCTTAAATTACACCACAAAATTTACTAAGGTACTTTTATCAGAATGTGTTAATTTTTATCACAATGAAGATGTACTGTACATGCTGGTATGAATAAATTTACTAAGGTACTTTTATCAGAATATTTGTTAATTTTTATCACAATGAAGATGCACTGTACATGCTATTATATGTTTCAATATTCACCTATTTTTCTACTTTACCTTCAACTCGAGAGTAAACGTACATAAAACGTTGGTAGTGTTAACCGATCTACAACTCAGCAAAACATAAAAAAAATTCCAAAAACTGATCGTGAACTCTCGAACGGTATTACACAGTACGCTCAACATTCTCGTGGCAGTCGACGTCGCGTTAAATGGATCATTTCGACCGATCTGCTAGCTGTAGCGTTAAATCCTCTTTTCTGCTGCTCCCACGGACGCGCCTGGCCGTTCGCAGCCGGGTCGCGCGGCCGCTGGTATCGGAGACGTCCATGCCCATTTCCGGTTCTTGTCACCGGACCCGGCCGGTCTGCAGTCCACGCACGTTTCTAATATCCCCAAGTATCCGGGGAAGAACTCATCTTAACCGTAGAGAGATTCTATTATCCGTTATCTAACGCCGCCGTCCTCCTCGCTCGAAAGCGGAAGTCGTCGCGGCTCGCTGTCACGTCCCCGCACCCTCTCGATACACGTATCGGCACGATCGAGGACTGCTACGAGGGGAATCGAGACCCAACCGGCGAACTATCGCGCCGTTCCGTAAATAACGCGACTCTTACGGAAATGGAGATCGAGAGCGCGGAACGAGTTATGATATTCGGCTTTTCGTTCGGTGTACTTTTATCTTCTCGCTCTTCCTTTGGCGCCGTTGCGAGCTTTGCTCTTCCCTTTGGCGGAGTTAGCTTCGCTCTTCTCCCTTCGGTGTAGCCATTTTATTGTGTGGTTACGATTTTTGTCTACTGTAGAATGAAATATGTGGCTCGTCGAATGGTTTGGTAATTAGAAATCATTGCCATATAGTTGAGAATCAATTTACTTATCGATTTTTCAATGTTCTTATCAATTTTGAAAGAGTGGAAAGCGCCGCTGTGAACGTGTTAAGTTGCGAATGTTAGTGTCACAGATGACCGACGCGTCTAAATTGAAAACAATCGTGATATGCGAGATAATTTTAATAATATTGTAACGTCGAATAGTAAATTGCCCACAGTTCTCTATGCTACAAAAGACTCAACGGAAAGACGGTCAAGATTTTCGTGGCGGTTAGCGATTTTCGTTTCCTCGTGATTGTTATCGTTCGTCTCGAATAACTGCAATTTTCAGGTTTCCGTTTTGCATAGTTATTATATCCCTCTGTTTCACGCGTTCGTGGGCAGTAGAAATTTTAACCCTTTGCACTCGGAAGTTTTTCACTAGAAATATTTCAAGATATCCTAATGAGACGAAGACAACATTTTATGAAACTAACTCGAAGAGAAATCACACGTACATCGAGGAACGAAGCTATTTTATTTCAATATTTCTCGAGTCGATGCATTATACAGAGTATAATATTAAATAACAAATTTCGTAGTTTTACTGTATGAAAACAAATGGTGAGTGAGAGGCACTAAGGGTTATACTCTAAGGGTTAAAGTGCACAATGGTTTCAAAAAGTTAAGGCTATATCAAACTGAATTACCCAGCGTCCTACTCCGTGGAACTGTCTCGACCGCGTAAAAACCAGTCGACGCGTTCGAATCGAGCATTTTCAACCGAAACGCAAAACAAAAAGCTGCGACCCGAAAAATGACTACACATTGACGGTAAAGGCTACGTAAACGTTACCACCGTTAACGGCTCGACATCGGTAAATAAATTCGATTGGCTTTCATCCGCCGCATCGAAGGGCGGAAGGTTTCCAGCCGCGATTTCGCGAAGCTGATTTCGCGTTGAAGCTCATCAACCGCTGAATCGAGCGGCGCTGTTCAGCCGAGCGTGGCCGGGAAATTATGCGGGAGCTTCCGTCGGAGTTGTGCTTTTTTCTGTTTGCGATCGGCCGGCTCGCAGTGTTAAAAACGTCGGGATAACGATATTAGCGAACAATAATCGGATCAACGGCGGGAAATCCCCTGCCGGGCGGGATATTAAAATCACACGATAAATCACGGGACCGGGAACGGGAACGCAACGAGTGGGGGGAGAAATAAAATTACGGTGTTTCCGTTAATGAAATCCCCGGGCCGGCCCGCGAATCCGAGGTCTTCATCGGACGCCGCGCTTTTGTCGGCCGAACGATGCGCCGATCGCGGCCGCGTCGCGCGCGGCGGCACGCAAATCGGATTTCGTCGGGCTCTACTTTGAGAATCTGGTTGAGCGATCCTGCGACCGAAGCTTCTCATTTTTCATGATAATAACCGCGATCGAAATAAGCTGTAATGGAAAGTAAGGAGCTCAAGGATTTTACTTTGCAACGGAATTAGCTAATGGTGGGGTATTAATTGAGCTCGGGGGATAATGTGGTTCAGTGTGGAAAAGAAAACCTTGGGAGATTCAGGTTTCTTCTGAAATGATTATGTAATGCGTTCGGAAGCTGTAGAAGGGTTTTTTAGAAAAGAAGGATTATTATTTGTTATATTAAAGTTTGGAAAAATCGGGAAATATCGAAACATCGACCGCAGGGTCTGATTCAATTTTTAACCCCTTGGCGTATTTACTTTCGCTACTGAGCTCGTGTAGCATTTTTTGATAATTTCGAGGAAATGTAACAAATATAGACGTTTATTTAAACGATGACAATTTTTTATATATTTTTCGTTGTCAACACAAACTTTTTTTTTCAATATCTTTTCTTTTTTTTCGCGTTTATTCAAAACGCATACACGCACGCTACGCCCATACATATGCACGCACATCCATAAAGTTTACATTAATATTAACCTACACGTCTACAAGTTTTCTGTTCTACTTTAAGTGGAAATTTCATTTGAAAATAATACACTGGTAATAGCAAAATAGTTTTCTGCTTTGATCCGTGGAATGAAGAATACTCAGTTTTGTTACATTGATCTAGAAATCTTCATCACAAGAAAAAGAACAAAGATCTTCCATACATTACTAAATACTTCAATACCAAGTTTCCCGCAATAATTCCGAAGTAACCGAAAAACCTCGGTGACGACAGCGTCAACATTTCACCACAGACGAATCGAGCACGACGGTCAGTTGAACTCCGCCGAAACTTTCAGCGAACGTCACGGCCGCGCCGATCGCAACTCGCCCGGGGCGCGAAAAATTATGCAAACGTCCATGCATCGTCCGTCACCGTTTAGCGGCGTAACAAACTATGCGCCATAATGGCGTCGGTTAACTTGAAACGCGCGCGGTCCAGGCCGGTTACGAGTTCCCGCGGTCCGCGGGGACCGTTTCCACGGGGCTAACTACCGCGACTACCGCTCTCGGCCGTGAATCGCCCGGAGGGGGAAAAAAAAAGGAACGAAGTGTATCTTGTTAGCGTCGCGTTACCCTTTGCCAGCGTTATTCGACGCGGCCTTTGACTCGCTCGTAGCCGCGTGGAAACGGGCGAGGAAAAACCGAGGGGAAAAGAATAATCGAGGTAAAACCGTGCGGCTCCGGGCGAGATCCGAAGCGCGAAAGGAGGATGGCTCGCTTAAAGCGGCGCGGCGCGGCTAACGACGCTCGTATCCGCTTCGTAAAGGATTACGCGATCTCCCGCGCTCTTTCTTTCGAATTAATCTCGCGCCGAGCAACGCGCGCGCGGATAAAACGGAGATCCTACGAGGAGAAGAAATCCTCCCCTTTCAGCGGCGCGACGAGAAAATGGCAGTTTCGCGAGCGTGGGAACGTTCAATTACCACGGGGAAAGGGGTGGGCAGGGGAGGATTGCTAAGGAAATTCCCAACTCCGTGAAAAAGTCCGGGAACGGCGCGACAGCCATCGGAGTCAGCACTATTTTTCGTCCCCGTGACTATTAAAACTTCTCGAGCGCCGGCGATCGCTCTCCCGCGAACGGCGTCGCCGCCCGACGACGTTTAAAGCGCTGTTTTAAATAACGTTTCACGGTTATCAATTTTCATTTGCGACGACCACCCCCCGTCGGAGACCGGGGCGCAACGGGGCGGACCGTTTCGAGCGGAATACGCGGTTCGCGTGGAATATTTAATTCTCTTGTTCTTACGGGGTTATCGTTGATTAATTTATGTTTGCGCGATGGTCGTCATGGTTCGGTGTGTACGACTGTGTCGTTGCTGGGGATCGCTTGGACGGCTGTTGGGAAATTAGCCGAGTTGATGGTATTTGCTCTGTTGATGGCTGGCTGAGCGTTCGGTCGTTTCGAAGGATGATGGTTTGGAATTACACTTGGGAGTGAGATAGGTTAATGTTCTGATTGTGTGAGGGTTTCTTTTGGTGCTAGTCGTAATGTATTAACCCTTGGCACTCGAGAGGTGACTCAGTCACCCCATGATTCGATACAACAAAACTATGAAGTTGAATATTTAATATTTCAAATTAAAGTTTGTATTGAAATATTTCAATAAAACAGCTGTGTCGCTTAATTTATCTATGAATTATCGTTAAATTAGTTTAACAATATGACCTTTATCTCGCTGGAAAATGTTGAATATTTCCATTGAGAAACTTCCGAGTGCAAAGGGTTAATTTAGCAACTGCGAATAAGATGTACTTTTGTTTTCTAAAACCTCATCATTCAACTATACGAAATAAATATACATTTCCAAAACTTATGCCACCCACGCAAATTTCACTCGAGCAAAACGACTCCACACGGATGATCGAGGGTCAGCTGTGCATCGTTTCCCATGGGGCAAGAAGCGCGAGGAGTCCACGTGACGATCGCGGCCGCAGTAAATACGATTCGCCGTGAACTCCGGTTCGTGACGTGTCGATGCCGAACCAGGTCGCGAGCTAATCCGCGAGGGGAACGAGTTTACACGGCGCGCGGCTGGCAGCGTTTAAACGGCGCGGCGCGGTTCCTTTATCAACGCGGCTCGGCGATCATCGGATAAACCGTGAATATTAATTTCGCCTCGGCGGACAGCACGAAAGCGAGCGGCGAACGCCGCGGATCGTAAAGTGACCCTTTATCGTAATTGAATCCCCCGCGGTGCCACGGCGCAGGTTTCGGCGCGAGTTACAACGTTCATTTCCAGTGTTTAAAGGAAATACGAGCGTAATCGCGGTAATTGCGTGGCCTGCCTCGAATGTTTACGCCGAGAATGCGAAACCAACCGTGAACCGAAGTGCACGGTGAACGTTTCGAGTGTCCATTGCTGGGAATCGTCGACAACATGAAATTACGGGATGCACTTTCGTCAAAGAGTTTTAATGTGTCCTATAAACTCGGTTCAGAGGGCGTGCAGTTTGACATTCTTGACGTTCAAGTGTCGATGGAGTATTTGTTTGCGGAGCGATTAGACGAAAGAATAGAAGCAATTAGTGTTATGAAACTGAACATTCGAAAATTTCAATAGGTTTCTCCCCATTTCTTCAATTCACGAGGACAATTGTACATTATTAATATGTCGAACGATAATCAGTAATCCCTGCGAACATAGCTCGGTCAGTATAAAAGTTTCTGAAGGGAATTCATCATTGGCTCGACTTTTCACGTGGTACAGACCTTTCCGTTACAAAATAGATCCACGATCGCACTATTTTCCAAACATCCCGGCGCCGGTCCGTCGCAATACGACCTGGTCGCCCTTACGCACGCACAACAAACATTCATCCTACAATACTTTAACCTACGCTAAATATTCTAGATACTACAATACACAAGAGATCCTTCTCGTAGCAACCGACAGCAAACCAGTTCTAACAAGGTCAGTTATGAAAGAAACTGCAAGGAACCGGTTAACAGGACCTAACCCGAAGCGATCCTCCCCAGGTCGACCGCTGAATCTTCATCCCCTCGCGCGACGAGAACGTTTAGACTCAGCTGCCCGGAAGCACGTACGGTGAGCTCTCCGGAAAGGCCACGGTAGAACAGATAGCCGGTTCAATTTTTCAATACCGCGGCCGGCGAGTATCGACTGCCAATTCTCTGTCCCTCGTATCTTCTCGTGCAGCGAGTCGTTCTCGCTATCGTCGTATCGGGACTTTCATACCGGCCGATTGTTCCGAGCAGAAAAACGAAAAGGAACGACGGAAGAGGCGCGGAACCTAACGGCGAAAAATGAACGAGCAAAATGGAGGAGGGCCGCCGGTCGAACGGTGAATAATTAGAATATCCCGCGAGCGTCGCGATATCGGAAACAAGTAATTTCTCGATCGAATCGCCCGGAAACGAGGAGCAGACGCTGTCGACGCGTCGCTCGCTCGCTTTTTCATTAGGCGACACGTATAAATGCGTCCTATAACATCATCGATCGATCGTCATCCTTCCACGTCGTCGGGAATATCCAGGAAACTGGCATCGCTCGCGATCGAACGAGCGAGACCGATTTTTTTTGTTTGTTTCGCCCTCGGTTTTCCTTCCTCTTTTCGCTTTTTTTCTCTTTTTTCGCCTTCGCTCCTCTCCTTTTTTTACGAGCGTCGATCGGATCCGTGGAGCGCGAACATTCCGGAAGAAAGCTTTTCCTTGTTCCCTCTTTCACCTGCGCCGTGTTTCCTCTACTGCCTTCTGGGAAACGGGGGGCACGACCGGTGGAGCGAGATCACCGCGCTCGAATGTTTCTGGTTGTTCGGGGTGGCTGAATCTGCGAGGAGAATGTCCTGGAAAATCCTCGAGTGCGAACGCGATTTTTATTTAACCCTTTGCACTCTGCAACCGCCGCTTAGTCGTTGATTGATTTGACACGGGGAAATTTTGAAGTTTTATATGAGATTTTAATTGATAGATCAATGTGTGGAGTATTGAAAGGAAAGCTTTCTTTCTGAGTGATGTGTAATTTATTGATAAAATTTCAGAAAATGTCTTAGATGTTGAGTATTTCCTGGAAACTTCTCTAAATTGGATTTCTGTGGTCCACTAAATGATATGATGATTATTTGTAGAAATTTCTATATTATAAACAATGCTAACTAATGTGGAAATATTCATCTAGATGAACGTGCAATAATAATGCGATTCAATCGAATGACTGAATATTTTATTCTTTCCGTATATTTTACTAACACTAGGTTTACGGAACGCGTCAAACTGACGCATATTGGATTTTAGAAATATTATTTTGTAAATATTTACGCCGATATTGATTGATGCAACCACACTGACATGTACACCAATTACCTACTATCGAATCTCCAGTTTCCACAATCTAAATAAACGAGCATCGATTCTTTTAGGAATAGTAGAATGAAGTACAATAAATGCCCGTAAACCTAGTGTTAATCGTAGGGCGTTCAATGTATTATCGCGAAAGTTCACGCCGATATTAAACGATGCAATTATCTATCATCGAGTCTCTAATCTCCAAAATCGAAATAGTCGAAGATTTCTCCAGGAACAAGAGGCTACAATAAATCCTAGTGAACCCAGCGTTGAAAGAACGGCGTTCGAAGCTCGCGTTCGCGATAAAACTAACAGGAAATCTATCGAGTACACCATAGGATTCAATGTTTTACCGTGAGTTGTAAGGACGATAGTTATCGCAGTAAACTGGAGTTGATGCAACCGTAAAAAAGCACATTTCTGTTTACCAGAAAATATGAAAATGCCCGTTTTACAACCCCGATTCACCGGAGCGCGTCGCGTGCGAGGGTTGTTCGATTCCGCGCGGAACGAGGATCGTGACGCAAGCGTGGGAGTTGATTGATTGAACTGCAATAAAGCCGCGCAACCGCGCGGTGACCTTTCCGAATTTAGGGTACGGGATCCGGTGGGATGTTTGTAACCGATTGTCGGAAGTTCGAGAAATCCTTGATGCTTAGCATTCGCCCGAGAGGCGACGGCAACTTGCTAGGTGGTTTGGATACAATCCGGTGAACTTCGGGAACCGACGGGATCGTTTGTTAGATTTAGCGATTCCTGGCTGGATCATGATTATCGATGTCGTTCACGGAGAGATCTAAATTGATGAGCTTCCGCGACGTTAACGGATTTCGCCGGGCGAAGACGTTTCGTCGGTTTTTTGGACATTAGAAACGAAAATTTGATGCTTGCTGGAGTATGAACGTAACAGAGCAAATTTATTGAGATAAATAAAAGTGATTAAGTTAGTTTCATCAGGCGATAGAATTAACGATATTTAACACGAATGCCCTAACCAAATCGAATCGCTAGTTTACTTAATGAAACGATGATTATTTGGAAACATTTGTATATTATAAATAATGTCACAAAATGCGACATTCGACTAGATGAGAGCAATAATAATTCAATAATTTATATTATTCCATGTACTTTGCTCTTTGAAGTCGCGTGGCAACGTGTTAATTCGATTTAATTAGGGAAATAAACTCTCAAGGAGATCAATTTCCAATCATTGCTTTCTCTCTTCTTGCAATTATAATATTCTTCACTGTTCGTGTTGACTTAATTAAGAGGATCGATACGGTTAATTAGAACGGAAGTTCGAAGAGGAACGAATTATGAAGAAAAATCATTACGTTATTAATCGGATGTTCCCGGTGGCTCCAATAACTCACGGATCCTCTGGTGGACACGTCGCGTCCGTGTTTGCGTTCACGGGACCATTTACAAGGATTAATTAGAGACTGCATGCTAACTGCTGTGAGCGATTTGCTCGGCATCGAGACTGCACATTGGCAATCCTACCGAAGTAATCGTCTAATTAGACTGCATGCATAATAATGAATGCGGACGAACGTTCGCTATGGAAGAATCCGCCTAGAACGCCCACGCAGATGTGTTGATTGCTAACAGCGTCGGTTAACGGTTATTTAACTCGTTAATAGGGTAATTTTCCGCGAATAAATACGAAGGTATAACTCGAACGACTGTAATTAACATGATCAACACTTTACAGCAGCGTTATAACACTGCTGGCGTGTACTAATAAAACGTCCACACGGTAGACGCCATTTTGACGCATTCGTAATTATTCTCTCACGCGAAATAAGAAGATAAATTTTTCATATATAAACTGTTTTTAATCTCAGACCACTAAGCTCGCTAATATTCTTAATTATTATAAAACTTAGACAACGTATCACTATTATAAATAAATAAATAAATAGCACCTAATCAAGAGTTTCATTCTGACGATTAGTTTTCTACTCGAAAGAATAGAATAAAAACGATGATCTTCATCTAAAAACACTCCATATTTATTTACAATTACAACAGTAATCGTCAGTATCAATCCTTTGCTTTTATTTTAGTTTTCCACTTGAAATATCCAATACTTTTCAATTAGATGCAGATGTGGCGAATAACTGCGCAGCATTGGCTAAGGTCGGTTTTCGTTGTCAGAGATGTTTATAGACCGGAGTTTATAAAATAGTAGCGACTATCCTGTCGAACGATAGGCGACCGCGTGTTTACGTGATTCACTGTACTATATACATACGTTAGTCAAACGAAATTCACGTTTCACACGCGCAGCGTTGCGTCGACGCGCGAAACCAATCGGCGGAAAGCTGACCCGAACCCCATGGAAATTATACTGCCAGGTGATATTTCTCTTCCACGTACGCAGCACGCGCCTCGTATCCATTTGCCGTCTCGCGGACTATCTTTCTTGTTTATCCGGCGAAACCGAAGACACTTTTATTCACTTTCTCCGCCTCGGTGTGATTTATAGAGACCATTCTCGGCCGAAGACGCTCGCGACGGAATATATCGACTGGACCTGGTATTGTAAGGGTTTTTAGGGCTGCTTCGCCGAACAGTGCGGCTAAACGGCAGTTTTCTAGGGGAAACTAACAATTTTATCGTGAATAATTTAGGAGAAAAGGAAAGAATATATTTATTCTGGGTTCAGGTTTACTAGAAATGTTGAAGATTCGTGATGGAGTAATATTGAATTTATGTTAAAAATATAAGTGGCAGTCAGATTTGTTGCACTCAATTGCAGATTTATATTACGAGGTTGACACGTTATTTTAAAGGGTTAATGGAGAGGAAGTGTTTTAACCCTTTGCGAACGAATGTCGACACTCCGAGATCAAATTTGCATTTGCAAACAAATGATTCCACTATTCAAGTTTTTCTGTAGTAATACAGAGGAAATCTAGAAGCTAATTTCTCTGTAACCTAAAGTGACTCCTAGCCAAAGTAATAATTGGAACAAAGTCCCGACCGAAAATCGAGGGGAAAATCGGAGGGATCGTTCCACCGGGGAATACATTTGAAATCAAATTCCGCGTATCGGGAGCAAACATAGAAAATGAAATTCTCCGGATAAAAAGTTAAACTCGTTACCCTTTAATGAAAACCGCCTGGAAAATTGAATCCATCGAGTTTAATTTACCCGTCCGATTAAAAAAAGGAAGCTGCTCGTTTCCCGAAACCGTAATCGCAGGTTCGATCAAACCGCCCCGTATCAATAAAACAAATTCCAACAGTAACTCCCGCTTTGTTAACCGTAAAACTCGCATTTCAACGGTTTCGGATTCCACGGGATTCTTTCGATTTCGACGGCTCTCTCGCGGTTTTGTCCCCCGAAATCCGGCGTTTCAAAGGAACGAACGCCGTCCATTCCCGCGGAATGTTTGTGCAGAGGGGAAAAAATGGTCCTCGCGCGTATCGCCGGCGAAATAAATCGCGGATCGCAACGGGGTTGATAGAAAAGTTTGAAACGCGACACTTTGAGAAGCGGCGCGCCGCGAAATCGCGGATGGATTCGTTCGTCACCCCGGCGGCTCGAATCCGTCCCCGGAAGCGGTCGCTGTTGGCTGCGACAAAACGCGACACGGCGCGCGCGAATTCTTCCCTGAAACTTTCGGGCGGAAATCCGTCTGCCGTGTGGAGCGGATAAGCGGCGCGGCTAATCCGCGACGTCATCGAGGACTTAACGTTCCTCGAAATGAGTGAAATAAGTCTAAACACGATGTAAATCGGAGTAGTTTATGGACTTAATGTACTTAGTATAGTTAAAGGGTGGTTTCCTTGGAATCGGTGAGACTGAACCGATTCACATCGTGTTTAGACTTATCTTAATCAGGGAATTGTTTCTTTGTCTGAGAAGTTACTAAGGATAAAGTAGATGCATCGATCGTAGTTGAGAGATTAATCACAATTCTTCGCACTCGGAGGTACATAAAAATATGCAAGTATTATCCTCCGCAAGTGAACCGACGTTCGGTTTCCGCCGAAATACGCGAAATTATAAATTCCACAGAGGAAAACGGCGAGCAGCAGACAAACCGAGTGCATCAGTTCTGGCCAGAGGGACCGGAAAGTTGGCGCTCCTGTCAAAATGCAGAAGCAGAAAGTAAGTTAGAAGACTGCAAACACGAGTCTGCTCTTCCAGATACCGTGCGAGAAGCAATCTCGCCAATTTGCCTCGATCCGAGACCAGCAGAACTTGTTATGCACAAAAGAAGCTTCGAGAACCCTTAAAATCGCGGCTTACAATCGAATTCTATATTCAACAATATTCTCAAAAAAATTATTCCCCGTGAATCCCAACAAATACCTATTAAAAACCATATTACAACCATGTTCCAAAAACCAAACATTAGATCTTAAAAAAGTGTATCAAACGAGTGCCAAAACAGTAAAATAATTACAAAACAGAAATAATCCAATATCAACGCTCCTTCAGAAACGTCCCATTACATTCCTAAAACCTTTCAATCAACATACACACCAGTATCCAACTTCGAGCTCTTTCCCATTAGAAGCTTTAATCAATTTCACGCGTCAATCTAACAGAAGATCTCGAAACGTAAACGAACGCAATTTCAGCATCCACGGAGTGCGCCGCATGAATATTCACCTTCCAAGGTAAACAAAAATCCATCATTCTTCCGCAGAAGGAGTGCTGTCGAGCCGTAAGCATCAATCAGGCATACGGGGAACACGAGTTTCGCAAAAACCGTTTGCGCCGGGCGGTCGTAAGCTCGCAGTAAACTCGGAATTACTTGGGGTTCCTTAAAAATAAAGTGAAACGAGGGAACGGCGGTTGTCGGAGCGGTGCAGCCGCGTATTAGGAACTAACGCGGAGGAACCGGCCGAGGGAAAGGGAGGGAATCGTCGGTGAAGCGCAGATGGAAAAGTTTTTCGGGTAAACAGCGAGGTACGCGCGGCGGTTATGGATTCCGGGCGACATAAATTCCGCTCGGTGCCGCGACCCTCTTCTTCCTGTCCCCGCGAAACCGATCCGCGACACGCGGCCATTCCTATTTTCCGAAGAACTTCCCGCCGCCGAAGATTGATACTGTTCTCGCGCCACTCGTAACGTTTTATTCCGCTCACCGTGAATCACCGGGCTCGTAAACGTTTTATTATCCGCGGGATCGACGGCCGGACTCACGATCGCTGAACGCTGCTACAAATTCGGCTGCAAATTGTTTCTTCGGAGCTACTAGCGTGACGATCTATGAGAGGTCGATTAACATCTTGACCTGCGACTTGAGTCAAGCTGAACGTTTGAACCTTTTAGCTATCTTTGCATCGCGCGAAACTGTATGTGACGCTTCTTACTATTGGAAATGTTAGGAAACGTTCACGCGAAAGGAATTTGAAATGAAGGAAATTACGAGGATAGTCAAGTTTGTTATGTTTGCGAGTTTCGAACGGTTTTATGGAGATTTGTGTTTGAATGAAAAGTTTGCGTAGAAATCTTGTACTAATGTTCGAATTAGGATAAATGTTTCGGTTGCTAATGTAAGGTTGTTACCGGAGATTCGAGAACCGACCGCGTTTTCTGTGTTACTAGTTGGGGGATGCTTTTCAATGGGAACGGTGTTTGAACTTAGTGCGCGCAATTTCGGAGGGAATACCTGTGTAATGTTCGTGAACGTGGAGGTCAAACGCTCGAAACGCGTATAATGTTTCGAGGGTGTCGGCCGATTACGGCGCTATTAATCCAGTAATGCCCGTGGAAACTCAATTTACACTTGATCGAATAAGTTGAGCCTTTCAACCCGCGGGGAGCGGCCGGTTTGTAACGGACTCGGGGCAAACGAGATTTCGTGTGCACTTTTATAATGATTGTTACCGGTTTCACTCGGTTTTGTGGAAATAAACGGTGATCGTGGTTGGATCAGACACAATGGATTAATAAACGTGGGATATTATACTCGAGTAATTTAGAATGAAATATCAATTAGGTGAAATCGTAAGTCTAAACTAACTGAGAACTGTACTTCTTCGTTCGTTTCTTCTGTCGAAAATATTACGTGAATAACGAAATAATTCGTAATTTTCCTTTGAAATATTTTAAACTTACCCACTGTTCAGCTTCGCTGCCTTGACTCCGTGTCCGTGAACGAGGTGCCTGAAACATTGAAGTATGTGTTATCGACAGTCGCTGCGAGTCGTTTCGTTTAAATAGAAAATTAAATAATCATTATAGCACATATTTTATTGTAGAAACTTCGAAGTAATTTTTGTTATTACCACAATAATAAGAAAATCTTCTTTAACCCTAGATATACGGTTTATTTCAACTTTATTCTAACGTCCCTAGAAGACTACACGTTCGTCCACATAGATAGTGAAAATTAGTTCGCCAAGAACATAGAATCATAATATAAATTCTATAATTGCATCGATCAAAATCGGCTCAAATTCTTACGGAATAATACATTTAACCCCTTGCCTTATGATTTATTTCAGAACTATGATCGATGCAACTACTTCATCCTTAATTTCAAACTTAATCTACAGCTACTCCAAAGGTTAACGATTGACAGTAGAAAAGTAAAATCTAATTTATCTTCAAAAACAACAAACAACACTTAGACCTCTCAAATTCATTTTAAAGTTTTCATCTCGAGTCCGACACGCGATTGTAAGTTAAAGGGCTAATACATTCAATTCCCAAACTGACGGGTTCCATGAATCTATGGTTAAACACGCGAAGCCCAGAGCCAACGAGAAGCCCCGAAAAATTCCAAAACGGGAGTTAACCGATTCCCCCAATGAACAGCTCAATTTCTAAAATCCAACGAGCGGCCTTAACTCTCCGCGCTGACAAATATTACCGTCATTTTCCCGGGGATAAGACCCGAGCCGCAATAAGGAGGGTCTGCCCGAAGGGTATCAGCTGGCGGGAGTGAAATTTGTTGAATCGCGGGATCGCCGGGCGCGGGGCAGCGTTCCAAGTCTCGTTATTAAGACGACCCTTTATTCGACGAAATAAGCTCCGATCTATCGGGCCGCGAGTCACCCCCGCCTATCGCGGTGGATTTCAATGTTTTATGGAGGAGCGTCACGACACTCGGCGCACGTATGTTGAAGTGATCCCTATAAATAGGGATCCCACGGTGATCTCCCTTGACTCCCTCAGTTGCGATTAACTTGCAGCCGATTTTTATAAGTTTTTCGAAACTTTCCTTATATTCTGTAGATGGCCCTTTTGCTTGTCGATACTTGGGGAGAGAGATAGTCCAGACCCAGTGACAGATTTATGACCAAGGGACCACCATGACCTGGGTCATGTTGGCCTGAAGACTGAGTTTTCCTTTTTGGAAGAGCAGGTGAGGAAAATTAGAGAATTAGTCGCCGATCCTCGTTAGAGCCACATCGCGTAATAAATATATTTAACTCCTTTGCCTATGATTTCTTTATCAACTCCGATCGATACGGCTACTTTGTCATTAGTAATTTATTGGAACAAGAGAAAAATTCTGGGCATACGTTACGCCTATATTTCCTTTTAAGTATAATAGTTGACGAGAAAAAAAGGAGGTGTCAAAGGGAGTTCGCGAGTTCACCTTTATTCGACCATCGACCGTAATATGGGAAGTGGCGATCCCAGAGTGCCCGAGCTAAGCCAACCAAGTTCTGTTATCTACAAGATACTTCGATAAGGCAGATTTTGCTTACTCACGTATCTAAGAAACCGAACAGGTCCCATGAACCTGTGATAATTAGTACCACGTGTGCCGACAATGCAACGCAAGCGGACATTTTGTGTTGGCTTCGCAGGGCAGTGGTAACTGAACAAAGTTGGGGGTACTAGGACCTTGGTCCCTATCATAATATCTCGCCCGTCCTTTGTCATTGTCGCGCGCCAATGACAATCATGCGTCGAAGACAGAGGCGGACCGAACGAGTGGAAGAGTCGTGCCGCTCGGTCCTCACGGTGCGCGCCATCTTGTCGGAGCGGGACTCTACGGGATTCGACTGTTTTCGAACACGCGTTGGCTTCGTAATGGTAGCCCGCAACTGGACTACAGGGTGTTGAATCGAAATCATTCAATTCATTTCCGCAACCAATACCAAACCTGAAAATCAATCTTCCTCCACTCGAACGCGATCCTCCAATAAAAACTGATCCCCTCGATCTCCGCATTCACTACAATCTCGAGACTAATTCTCGAATCCGTCCTCTATTACCAAAGCGAACCGCCCTTAACCGAGTTCCATTTCATTCCCCGTTCTATACGATGAAAAACCATTCGGCCAACGCGGAAGAGTCACTGCTACGCGGATTCCCCGATACGGAAGCGCTGAAAGCCGGCCGATTCGCCGCAATTATTCAGAATCCATTGTTTATTCACGCGGAAACGGAACCACTTGTCCCGCGGAATAATTCAACTCGAAAAGAGGATCCGATGGTCGAGAGGGCCCCGTCCCACCCGCGCCTCTTTCAAGCTGATCCTCCCTTTTCCCGCCCGGCTCGCAGAAAACCTTAATTCGCGAGCTCAACGGCTTTCCTCGAGACTTTTTCCCCGTGGCCCGGCAGCTAGCTGAATTTAATTAAGAACTTCACGAGGACGCGAGCAAAAAGAATCGCCGCTTTTCCGCGCCGCGCTTTCCGCCCTCCGCGGCGTTCACTAATATTACCCCGGTTTTTACCGCGCCGCGCCGCGCCGCTTTTCCCTTTGCGCCGACGACTTTTTCTTCTCGCCCGGTTTTCCCGGGGCCGGGACTTAACGCCGCCTATCGAGAAGGGAACGAGCAATTTCGCGGCTCAAAGGAATTCCGCCCCCGCCCTATCCTTTACGATCGAACGTCTTCGATCTACGTGACGAGCTTCCCGCGGTTTTTCACATGCGGGAACCTTTTTACTCCGGCGATAAAAGCGGGAGGGAACCGCCGTCCCACCGGATGGCCGAAAATTTTATGGCGCGCGCGGTTCTGCCGGGGTCTTTTAAAACCACTCGGAAAGTTCTCGTTTTGTTTTTAGTTTGAGTGAATTCTGTTTGTACGTCTCTTGGTAGTTGTGCGGGAAATTTGAAAGTTTCTGTTTTTCTGGTATGTCGTAGATGTTTTTGTCATGTTTCATTGTGACGGTGCATTGGTAACAGATATAGAAATGCTTGTAATAATTAAGATACTATTTTGAACCTAGTACTTATTCCTCGAAAAACGATTACTTACAAGTGACTAATGTAAATAAGAAATATCCAAGAATTGAAAACTATTGACCAATTAACATAAACTAATACACGTGTATTCGTTAAACCTAGTTATTCTATACTTTCACCGTTCGAAAAATATCTTACGAAGTGAGAAACACCATTACTTATGAGAAGTAATATCTAAATACTCACTGTTTTGTTTCTCTATTCATATATCATGCTGTGAAACTTACCATTTAGCGAGAAATAACGTTATATAAAGTTTAGAAATCAAATGGCAGAGAGTCCGACTTGAAAGCCGATCTAATAGAAACTCGTCTCACGTATCTCACGGTTATGGACGCTCTGTATCGCATTAAAGCGCCTTTTCAAAGCCATTCGCGAGCCCGTCTATCCAGCGCCATCCACGACAATTTTCCGCAGTTGGAACACATTCCGCGATACCCCGATAAAAACGTATCGTATTAGAGCAATCGACAAGGTAGCACTCTCAACGGAATGGTAATCGATAGTCGTAAAGGACACGCGGGGAAAAAAAGGTGCATAAAACCGCCGGCTCGCGATGCAGCGTCGCGCACGGGAGACTTATCGCGTTTCGCCAACCGGCGCGAGCTGCTATAACATTACCAGGCGTGCAGCATCGAGTAATATCGACTTAGAGCAACATTACCGAGCAAACATACCGGATTCCGGAGGGGCTGGTAAAAATTCGAGTTTAGAAGCCGATTTGCTTGGATTACGACACTGCTTTTGTCGAATCTCGTGTACACTCGTCGTTTGACACTGGAATTAGGTGAAAGTTACCTGTGAGTTCTTTTTGTTGTTATCGTTATAAAGGTAATAGATGTTCCTGTGAGAAATTATTAGGGAAATTGATGAATTGAAGATCAATTAACCCTTGATTAGCATCTTTTGATATTTAACTCTTCGCCTTAGAATTTGCGATTGCTGTCGCTGGATTTATTTTATTGTTTATCATTAACCCTTAGCACTCCAGTTTGTAATCTATCAGAATGCAATTAATTTTTATAGTACTTCTAGCAAAAATGAGAAGTGCTATAACATTTCTTAAACTGTAATATTGGAGCCTACAGAGTTCAAAGGGCTAATACTTCGAACAAATTTTTTTACTTATAAACACTTGTTTCGACGCCAACCGAATTCTTAGATCTATACTTCATTTCTTTTAGCAAGTTAGCAATTTTTGGTATTTAACCCTTTGCTGTATGGTTTTCCTACTGGTGCAATATTGGAGCCTACAGAGTTCAAAGGGTTAAAGTCTGAACAGATGTCTTGCTTCTATAGGGAAATTTAGAAAAGTCGATTGCTCGGTAGTTTTAGCGTTAACACCAGATTTATAGATATTTATTTTAAAAATTAAAGTGTGGAAAACAGAGGATTATACTGTCAGCAAATATTGTTTGAAAAATTCAATATCCGTCAAATTGACGGGTTCCGTGGATCTAGTGTTGACAGTATGGAACAATCATCGTTTGAGTGAATCGGATGCAGGATCGTTGCTCGCGATTCCTTCGCAATTCACAGAAGGAAAAGACGCCGGTGTTCAAACACCATCGAAGAGATTGGGAATCGCTCCGAGTCAGCATCCGCCCCCATCGACCGACCAATCAAACAAGAGTATCTGCTGCTCTCGAATTAACATCCGCGATTTGTTTGAAGCGCCGAGAACCGGTCGCCGACAGAAGTGTACCGATTCTACGGAATATCGATTGTCACGAGCAGCGATCGACATAAAACCGTCGAAATAAGGACGAGCCTTCGAGTGGCTGTGTCCACGTTTCAAACAGAAGACTCTGATTCCTTCCTCTTTGTATTTGGACGCTAAAAGCTTCGCTGTAAACTCGTGTAACTGGCATGTAACATTTCTGATTTAACTAAATCCTCGTGCTCTATTCAACTTGTTCACTGTCGAACTATGATTCTTCTGCAAGAAGCATACGCAAGGATTTGTAGATTTAATTTTAAGATTTGAATGAAATCTTATAATTTCAAGATGCTAATGAAATCTTTTGTAATTTTAAGCTTTTGATCAAATCTTTTGTAATTTTAAGTTTTTGATCAAATCTTTTGTAATTTTAAGCTTTTGATCGAATCTTTTGTAATTTTAAGCTTTTGATCGAATCTTTTGTAATTTTAAGCTTTTGATCGAATCTTTTTCAATTCTCAGACTTTAATGGTAGAAGAATTAAATAGAACATTTTTAATTAAATATTTTTCAACATAACTTTTTTAGTTAAAGAAATCTGAAATTTAGAAATTGAACAAATCGACATCAGTAGTTTGATAATTCAAGAATTCTATAAATCTCTATACTCAAACATCACCAGCAAAAGTCGAAGCGAAGATGTCAAATAGAATTTAGGAAATATAAATATTATTCAATTTGTCTAAATACAAATTACATGTTATTTCTCTTTGATTGACGGTTATAGCTTAGAGCAGACGTTGATATAGAAATAGCCTGAAAAGTCGAAGCGAAGATTTCAAATAGAATTTAGCAAACAAATATTCAATTTGTCAAAATACAAATTACATGTTATTCCTCTTTTATACTATAGCTTAGAGCAGACGTTGACACAGAAAAAGCCTGGAACTTCCTCTTATTTCGAATAAATATATTAATAACGAAGTACTCAGATGAATCACGATTCAAAAGGAAATCACAACACAAGAGGTTAAAACTCGTTCAAATTACGAAACGCCGCCTCCGTTCCTCCGCGTGCTTGTATCGAATGAACTCGCCCTAAAAGGCGCAAGACAATTTCATTCATTAAACGGAAGAAAGGCGAAAGCCCATAAAAACCTCCCTATTTTTCGCGCATCGAAACGAGGAACGCCCGGGCGAAGAGGGTGCGCGGGTTCGAGTGGGCGGGTGTCGTTAATGAATAATTCAACCGATGATTTGCATGAGCCGGCGCAAACGTCGGACTTCATCTCGATTTCGGTGCGGCCGCACTAATGGCCCGGTTCTTGCGCCACGGAGACGGCGGAGCGTCGCGTGTCGCCGGCACGGACTTTATTGCCTGCCGCGGGCAGATTCGTGGCAGCGGGACGAAATGAATAAATAAGTCACGGGGATGAGCTGCGCCATTGGCTTCGGAACACGCCGAGTGCGATCCGTGGGAACGCTCGCACCTCTTATTACGGAACAGTCGCCATAGAAGCTTCATATCAGCTTGAAAATCTATTCTCTCGGTTTCATCCGTCTTGGATAAGGATCTCTATAAATTTTGTTGAATTTTTACTTGAAATGTTCGATATAGGAAGGTGAATTATGTATGTATTTGTGTATCTAATTAGGTGATTAGAGATAACAGTTTAAATATCTATTCTCTCGGTTTTGTCTATCTTGGATAAGGATCTGTGTAAATTTTGTTGAATTTTTACTTGAAATGTTCAACATAGGAAGGTGAATTATGTATGTAATTGTTAAATAGAGTGGAAGGTAGATTGTTCATCTCATTAGGTGATTAACAGTTGAGATAAATGGAGATTTGAGATTTTTAAGTACTTTTAAAATATTTTCCAGTTTTATTTGATTCTTAAACGAAGTGGGATCTATATGATTTATTTAATTAGATGATTAACGGCTGAGAGAACTTTTGTTCGAACGAATAAATTATTTGTTTCTATAAGATTAAATCAATTAAAATTAATTCCAGTATAATCTCGCCTCGAGTACGCTTAAAAAATGATGAAAACGCGGGCGAATTATCAAGGATATATTTCACATTCGTTTCTTGTCGACCGTGCCGCGTTATTTTGCGGAGAAACAATTGGACGATTTCAGAATAAATGAATTTATATTGTATGTTCAGCATTTATTCTGTCCTAAAAAGGTATGTTCTATACGGCGCTGTTAATTGGATGGTGAATGGCTTTCTGGAACAGAAATCGAGCAATTTGTGAAATTGCGAAATACACGGTGTGCCGGTGTGTTGTAGGGGTTTGCGAAAATTACCATTGTTCGGTTTTAATAAAATTCCTTTATTCGATGCGCGCGATATTAATGGTGTATCTTTTTGCTACAAATATTTTTCTCCTTCTCCTACCAATTGCTTTTGTACCTTGAAGCAAAAAGGAAACGAGTGTTTCGAATAAATGCTGCAATTTCGCATCGTTCGGTACTTCGTCGGCCGAACGCAATATTCCTGTGTCCATAATGGGAAATAATTAACTAACCACGCCGGTGTATTTCAATTACAGTGTTTTCAAATATCGGCAACTTTTTCGAACTTCAAATCATTCAATGTAAACACGCGTACACGATTTTTATAACGAAACACATTACATATATTTTTTACCATTCTCAGTCCTCTTATTAATATTCAACAATATTGATTAATATTGAACTATTATTATTAACACTCATTTACGACTTCAGAAATGATTATAGAACATATTCGGAAGCTAGGAGAATGGATTTCTGGATCCTGGATCTCGAAGATGAGATTTAATGAAATTTCAGCGATACAATCGAGCGTCATTTTCGATTTTAATTATTCATTCAATTCCAGATTTTAATCGTAACTGTTTAGAGCGTTCCTCGGTTACCTTTGACATGTTCCAATACAGAATCCAATAATCTGTAATGCACGTATTTGATTTCAAATGGATTCATGTGCAAAACAGGAAGAACAGAACGATTCCAGTGCCAAAAGGAAAACAGATCAATGACGAAGGGAATATTCGGACCAATACAATTCTCGTTTTACATTTATTTTAAACGTTCACCCCACGATCAAAGTTCCATTGAACGATTACGGTAATTAATATCCAACGAACGAGGGACATTTATTTCCATAAAAACACGCTTTGCATCATGGAGAAACAGAAAAATGAAAAAAATGTTACCGTGTGTTGTTCCATTAACCCTTCACACTCGACGATACGTTGCATTATAAATATTCAATGTTCCCTACTAAACTATGAACAATATTGTTCCCAGCTAACCAAGAATATTCAAAAATCAAAAAAACAAAACAACTTTAAAAATTGTGACAATAGATTATTTTCAGTTTCTTCAAACATTCATTGTAGTATTCAAATGACACTATTTATTTTCAAGGTCATTTCAAATATTGAATGCTTTTACGATATCAATAATTGCGAAACAAAGAAACCCTTTGAACTCCGTAGGCTCCAATATTGCACCAGTTCTAATATTAAATATTTCAATGAATTTTAAGAAAACTACCTTAAAATTACCGAACTACCGAGAAGAGAATTAAAGGTCTAAGAAATGTTATAACATTGTTAATTTTCAAATCACTATCAAAATTGCTAGGAGTTGCTGACACATCACAAAACTACGAGTGCTAAATTAATCTAGAAATCATCGCGAGTCTCACCGACACGGGGCTAAAAGAACCTAAAAATCCGGCGCCATTAGCACGGACAAGCGCTCAAAGGCCCACCATAAAAATTACAGCGTACGGCGTCTTTGAATCGATATTCACGCGCACTCCCGCGATCATCTTCCCCGTACCTTCCCGCTCGAGAGCCGACTCTCACCTGTTGAGCTTATTAACAAAGTGGCCGCCCGGCGGAGACGAGCCCTTTAAATTTCCCAGTTACCGGCGCACCGTCGGCGTCTACCAGGAAAATTTGGAATTCTTATCGAGCGCCTTCGCGCGCTCGGCCCCCGGCCCGGCGATTTATTTAACGAGGAAATATTTGAACCGCCCGCCGCGAGAATTTCCGCGCGTTTAATCGAACAAAGTCAACGAACCCCCGCTGGGAGAGCCGGGGATGAAAGTGTATAATCTCTGGCTCGATTTACTTAATTTTCCCGGGGATTAATCTCGTTCATCGCGTCTGCGAGATCCTTGTTTCAAGTTCCACGGTGTAGGAGGATCAACGGAAGAGCCCGGGAACGAACGAGGATGGTTATTGCTGTAATTCGTGTAACAAGATTGAAAGAAGTGCATGTTAAATATGAAATGACGAGCAAGGTGGTTTTACTTTGAATTCGCGTTAACACGTTAAATTGAAGAATTATAATATGCGGGATTTAATGATATGAATAAGTTGATAATAGTAATGGAGTTCTTATGGCAATTTATGATGTTCCTGTTTGCCTTTGCTACGAAGGGATAATTATAAAACGTTCGAGATTCTCGTGGCGCTGAAAGATAGTTTCCATCATTTTCTAAAATAGAATTAGATGTAGAATTAGAATGTGTATACATTCTCTATGAAAGAGTAATTCAATCGAAACACATTTCATTGTGTTTTAGTTTACGATGGAGTCTCGAACAATGAGATCTCAAAACTATTTTCTCAATTCACTTTTCGCAGTACGTGTAACAAGACTATCGATGTACGCAAAGCGTCATTAGAAATTTGCAACAAAAACATCCGGACGTGGTCTTTCTAGCGGAAGAGGTTCAAAGGGTCGAAACTCCCCGTTATTCGAGCCGTGACTGTGAACACGATTATCTAAGCCGATCCGAACACTTCGACGGGAAATTAAAGTTACGTTTGTCGCCGGTCCTCGGATTTCGGACGGCCGCGGATGCTCCGAGCGAGCGAAACTTAGGCGAAACGGGCGAACCGGCCGAAACAGGGCCGTCGAGTTTACGCGTCGCGGTCTGTACAACCGGCGTTTCCATCAAAGCGATCCTTCTCGTCCGACCTTCTCCTCTAATTAAATCCCTGCGTCGACTTGGCTCCGCTGTCGCCCGCAATGATAGCCGAACACAAAAGCCCGCGGCGGATTCGCGCGTGTGCGCGCTAGTTGATATAATCCCTCCCTCTCATTATTCTCCGCTGGATTCCTCGTCAACCGTGCTCCTTGTAATCCCGACGAGTCGATCCACGGGCATAATGTTTCCGGAATCATCCTCCTCGTAGCGACGACGCGGATAACGCGCGTTCTTTCGATAAGCTTGAAGAATCGCTACTTTGCGCGTCGCTTTGGAAAAATGGACGCTCCGTTTGAGAATTCAGGGGAGGAATAGACTAGATGTAGAATGGATTTGAAATTTTTAAAAAGTTTCATTAGGAAGATAGAATTTTTATATAGAAAAGTTATTCCTAATAAACGTACTGTTTGTAGTAACCACTAGGATAATAATTGTACCAGTAGCATAATTAAAAAGAATTGTTTACGCTGTTTCCTATTAATCCTCTTGATTTGATATAGTGAAATTATTAAGCTCAATATAATATTAACCCTTTACGGACGAAGATGCTTTGAAATCTACGAAGTCTTCAACAGAAGTTAAATTAAATATCAATTAATTAATAGGAAAACAGGAAACTACGAGCTGATCTCTTGCTGTCAGATGAATTAAATCATTTCTCTGCGACTCAGTCTACCAAATATGAACACTTCATCTCTCCGAAATGCCGACGTTCGTCCGCAAAGGGTTAAGCTTTACATATTCCATGGATATGTGAAGTATTAGAATAAAATAGTTTTGTTTCTCGATTTCTGTAAGTTTCGAAGTGCGAAGAGTTGACATTACGATACAAGAAACAGTTGAGAATATGATCACGCAACGCTTAACATTCGCATAATACAAGGAAATTAGAGAATTCGGGATTCAATGGTTTTTCGGGGAACATTCTTGCGCGACGCGGTGGTTTCGCGATAACGCGGTCCATTTCAGTCGGGAAAAAAAGAATGAAAATTCGGGAAACGATGGATCTTGTCGGCGACAGTGGGGTGAATCTATCCGCGGGAATTTTCGCTGGAAATTCAGGCCGAGAAACGAAACGGCGACGCCGCCGGGTTGAAATCGCCGATGCAATTCACGGCGAGAGATTTAATTGGCCGTTAAGCGGGAGTTCCCCGGCGCACCTACTCGATAGGACACTCTCCTCGTCCAATTAACGCTAATTACACTTAACTACGGTAATAACGATGTACGCGGGCTGATCTTCCGCGAAAGTATCGACGGGATCGTGCGACTAACGTCGCTAGACACGGACGGGAATGACGGACGTGCTATTCGAGGACCTTTCTTTGAAGGATTGAGATTAATTGAGAGGACGTAGAAAGCGCAATATACAATTATTCGGATTTTTAAGGGAGCTGTCGGCGGACGGAATTAAATTGAATGACACCTTGGGAATTTAATTCTATGCTTTATGTTTATATTTTATTTTTTTGAGAGATTCGGATTAATGGGAGAAGACGTGGAAAGTATTATATGTAATTATTAAGGTATTCTAGGTATTAATATTTTATTTGTTTGATAGATTGAAGGTTAATTGATTTTATTAATCGAGAGGACGTGGAAATTACTCAGATTTTTACTGCTATTAATATTTTATTTTTTTGAGATTCAGATTCATTGAGGAGGGACGTGGAAAATATTATATGTAATTATTAAGGTATTCTAGATATTAATATTTTATTTGTTTGATAGATTGAAGTTTAATTCGTTTTATTAATTGAAAGGATGTGGAAAGTGTAATGTACATTACTCAGATTTTTAGGGGATTTTTTGGTGGAGCGATTTAAATTTTAAGTAGACACCTTGAGAACTTCATTCTACGTTCTCTATTAATATTTTATTTTTTTAGAGATTCAGATTCATTGAGAAGGGACGTAGAAAATATTTTATGTAATTGTTAAGATATTCTATAGACTTCTTGACAGAGAGATTTATGAATGTAGAAACCTTGAGAATTTCATTCTACATTTACTATTAATATTTTCCATAGATTCAGATTAATCGAGAGGGAATGCAGAAGATATTCGTAATTATTCAGATACTCTAGAGATTCTCAGATAGACCGTTTCGAATTCAATATTCAGACCTCAACAATTGGATTCGACGTTCCCCGTCTGTTCCATCTTTTTTCGAAATATATTCAAATTACAAGGTAACTCATTAAACTAAAGACAGTACAGGAAACACGTAATACAATTATTATGAATTTCGGTCGTCCACTTACACGGAAGAGTGGCTTCTGGCGTTTGAAATTAGTTCGCGGTGACCACGAGAACTCAATTTCAAGTTCTCTACTACTATTCTAGCCGTTACCCACTACACGGAATGAATCATCTAAGCCAATCCCCTCGAACAACTCGTTCGCTCGCGGCGATAAAAAGGAAACATCGTTGTAAAATTTCATTTCATTTCTCGCAGCGTTCCTATAAACATTTTCCATCTTCCTCCCTCTATCAATATTCAAATAATCATAACGCTGAATTCCACTGCATTCAAACATCACTTGTTTCTTTATATTCTGCACTGAATGGTTATGTACTAAGAATTTAACATTAACCTCTTGCACTCTGGAAGCGCGTCAATCGCCAATCGACTTGACACAGCGAAATTGTCAAACTTAATATTATCAAATTCTGTATAATAAATGAATATATGAAACATTGAAAAGGATAGTTTCCTTAATGTATGTGCGACTTCTTGTCAAGTCAATTTCAAATGACGTCATCTGTGTTTAGTTAAACTCACTCACCACTTGATTTCATACAGTAAAACTATAAAATTTGATATTTAATATTATATTCCCTACAATGCATCATTTTGAGAAATATTCAAATAAAATAATGTGACTTCTCGTCGACTTAGTTCCACAAAATATCGATTTTACCTCATCAGAAAATGTTAAAATATTTCTAGTGAAAAGCTTCCGAGTGCAAAGGGTTAAAAAATGGTAGTTCCAGTGGAAATTTTCTGGGGTTCAAAGGGCCAACCCTTCGAGTGCCATTTGTAGTTGCTAAAATTCCCTGGAAATTTTCCATGCAAGAGCTTCTGTAGTGGGTTAACATTAATTATTCACAATATATCTAATCTACAGTGTCACAGCAAGTACTCTAAGCGGCACGAAAATCTTAAGCATTTTCCCATATAGTTTTTCTGTCGTAGCAAAGAAAAGCAGGAATAATTATTAACCATTTGACGTTACAATCCTTGCACTATTATCAACTTTGTTATTAAACATCTTCATTCGACATCGGTTGTCTTGTACGTCTAGTCATTCGGAACCAGTCACCAGTAACCGAAATGTCGCTTAACCTGTTAACCCTTTGCACTCGAGAGGTCACCCTCAGTCACCATTTAATTTTATATAAAAAAATTACAAAGTGCTATGTATAATATTAAGTTTTGTATAATGCATCAATATATGAAATATGTATATTAAAGAGTTCTCTCAAGAGTTTCTCATTAGTTTCAAATCATGTCGCCCATGTTTCATCGGAAAGTGTCGACTGATTCCAGTGAAAAGCTTCCGAGTGCAAAGGGTTAAGCACCGACAACAGTCAAACCATTAAATTTCTTTTCACATTCCATCTCACCGTTCCTCCCTAACACCGTCAACCTCTACGTTCCCTATTTAATCCTCGTTAAATAATTAACACGCGAACACTCAGGAGTAATTCAATGATTTCATCCAGCGAAGCAGCCGCGTCGCCGACAATAAAGTTCGCGTTTCCGAAAATAACTAATTACCCCGAGAGCCGCGTTACCAAGGCGCGCCGCCTCGAAATTATTAGGATACCCGCGGAATTTACATTCCCGCTGATTGCGACGCGGATCCGACGCGACGTGACGTCGGCGTGCGGTCCCGAATCGGCGCCGAGTAAAAGCGACCGGGTGACTCCGCGGCGAAGGTTCCAGCCGACGATGCGGATCGCTTTAATTCATCCGGCCTCTGTTTAATCCCCGACGTATAGGTGGCTTTACAGGCGGCCTGCATAATGCGCGCACATTTGCGTCACGTGTTACTCGCGGTCGGCGCGTCGACTCGCGCCGAGATGTCGGCGTAATTTACGTTGTCCGGGATTCATCGATGGGGATCCATTAACTGCTGCTCGCCTTACGATTTCGTTGATTAACCCTTTGCACTCGGAAGTATCTCGTTGGAAATATTTAACATTTTCTAACTAGAGACAGACGATATTTTTTAACCCTTAGCACTCCAGATGGTTTTGTAATTTATCGGCAACTGCAACTAATTCTTATGGTATCTTTAGCGAAAATTACAAATATCATATTTCTTCGATCTTTTATTTCCCTTCTCAATGCAAAATTTGGATGCGTTGAAAATCTAATAATTTTAGAGTAGTTTCTTTGATTCGTTGAAATACTTGATATTATGACTGGTGCAATATTGGAGCCTACGGAGTTTAAAGGGTTAAATTAACTCAAAGGGAAATTGCAAGTGAATTGAGAAACGAAGCTTTTTATCCCAATATTTCACACACCGATGCATTATATACAGTTGAATATTGAATATCGAATTTTATAGTTATACTACATGAAATCAAGTGGTGACTGAGAGTCACCTCTCGAGTGCAAAGGGTTAACCCCTTGCCCTGCAACAACGAGTGAGTCTCGTGGTGAAGATTTTCAACATGATTCAACAAATGTACAGTCAAACTTGTTTTTGTGGTAGACAGGGACCGCATAAAAGAAACCGTACGAAAAAAATGTTCGGAAACGTTACGAAATAGTGACAAAGTGCTTTCCAACTAAATGAATAATTAAATTACACGTGGAATCATTTTAAACTCGCGAATCCTTCGAAATCATCGGGCCAACGTTAATCGAAGCATTCCGGCGATTGCCGGGGATCAACGGAACGCGGATTAATTATCGTGCGTTGCCGATGAATTATTTCGTCGTTCGCAAACCGGACGAACGCGTCGTCGACGGGGGAAAAAATTAACCGACCGATCGTCGTCCGGGAAAATGCCGGAGGACACAATGGTCACGCGCGACGTTCCGTTGCCAAAGGACTCCGTGACGCGAATTCGCGGCAGTCCTCGTAACGGTTTAATCAACCAATGAATATCAACAAGCGCGCGAACCCGGCAAATATCATTTCACCGCGGCATTAACCGTCCGCGCATTATTGTCCAAAGTAAACAATGTTTTAACGCAGCCTGTTTGCCGGCGATCGCGCCCGCGCGCGCGCACGCGTTCTCTGTAGATCGATCGAATCGCTAACTAATTAACGAAGCCCACGGGTGATCTCGGCGATCCCCCGGAACAATGCCACAGCAATTAGGATTGGCTCGCGTCCCCGAATAATATCCTGTTGTCGGTTCGCCGGAATAAAGGGTAATAGCGACGCGTTCCACTCCAATTGACGTGATACCTTTCCTCGAACCTCTGCGTCGGCGTCGGCCGAGTTAGAGAAAGCATCCGTTTTTACGTGTTACTGTCGTAGATACCGTGTTCCGCCTTTTTCAGTTTTAACCTCTTAGGACAATGCCGTTTTCTACACGAGTACATTGGAATGAAGTTTTCGATGATTAAATTATAATTTTTCTGAAAGATATGATACATAATTTAACTTTAACAATTTACTGTGATAATTAGTAATACAATTGGGTATGATCTATGATATGTTGGTAGCGACGGAGCCACTATAGTGGCGCGTCGTTCAGAAAGATGACATCCGCGAAAGTCACTACAGTGGCGCGTCGTGCCTAAGAGGTTAATGCCAAATTCACGCATATTGGATTCTAGAAATATTATTTTGCAAATGTTGTCCGTCAAATTGTAAATCTAGTGTTTAACTATTGAACATTTCCTTACAAAAGCTACAAACGTGGATTTAAGATTCGAACCGATTTCAATTTCAGATTCACGTACTTGTGACGGTAATCCTATACTTTCCATAATGAAAATGAAATGGATCCTATAGACATTATTATTAGAAGTTATAAACCAACATTATACTTAGAAACTCAATGATTCGTTTCAGTTTCACTCTTCCAATATTCTATTAGATTTATCGAATCGAAGATATAACTGCTTGTACTGAAATATAATAAACGCTAGTAACGAGCGTGTTAATCAGCTTCTATAGTAACTTCTCTATTCGTAGATCTCCACTAATCGCAGGAGAAAACATCGAATGGTTAATTTGTCCTATTCGGTAGTTCCAGTGTTAATCAAGGCACTCGTCGATCAGAAACGCAGCGCAGACGGAGCGGAGAACGTTCCAAGCCGTCGTTGATTAATTATTCCGCTCGGAAAGAAGCGCGCCGCGAAGATAGCGAGCCAGGCCGGAACGATTCGTTATATCCGTACGTCTGTCCCGTGGTTTTTACTGCTTCCGAGCGAACGTCGAAAGAATATTAGACTCGTGGAAGCTCGACGGACGGAATCCGCCTCTCTCTCTCCTCCGTTTGCGTGCCCTTCCAGCAGGAAGAAAAATTAGACCCGAGCTTCCCGGCGTGTTCGTAACTCTCGAAATTTTTACCATTCCCGATCCCGGGGAACTGAATTTTATGCACGAGAGACGCGGAGGACGAGAACGGAGTCCAGGAAACTGCCCTTCGCTCGAACGCCGGGGAACTTAAGGTTAGTTGACGAAATTTTTCGAAGAATCCGGAACGGCCCCGGACAGCGCGCGAAGCCATTCGTACGGAGTTCTCCGAGGGAAGAAAATAAAATGGCTTCTCGGAGGAGGGCGCGGCTTAACGAGGTATTAACCGAGTCGTCCTCGTTCTCGATTAACATTTCTGCAGTTTAAATCTCCGCTGGCCGGGACGAGGAGGATCGTTCGCCGAGACAAAAGGAGGAAACCGAGGAGTGAAATATTTTAGCGAGCTGAACATTGAATCGCGGGGAACTTTGAACTGAGGAGAATAGGTTCGGGAGAGATGTCTCGGTAATGTAGATTTTTATAGGAGTTTCTTATTCCGCGGGATTAAAGGATGAAGAGTTTTCATGGTTTTCGTATCTTCGTAGTCGAAAGCAGGTGTTCGTGGGAGGATTTTCTACAATTTGCGGGATTCTGCGAGGTATACGGTTTTAAGGACTTGGATAGGTTGATCTACATAAAATGATCGAGTTAATATGTTAAGCCGATTTGCCGAGAGAGTATCCTCGAGGTTGTTCCAAGGAAAAACCTGTTTAACGCAGGAGAAGCTTTAAAAGTCGGCTATCGTCCAAGTTGCGGTTCTGCTCGGAAGTACGGGAGGGCGTGGTGTCCGCTGAAAATGGCAATCGCTCTGCGACGGGCGTAGGGCAGGTATTCGTGGGCGTGACGAGGTTTTTTACGGAAGGTTGGAAATTGTGTTAATCCGAACTCATGTGTTGAGTTTGATATTAACTGTGAACGGAAGGAAGATAGCATCGAGGAATTGAGAATTTGAGAAACCTCTGGAATTTGATGAATCTTGAGAATCTTGGAAATTTTAGGAGTCTTAGAAATTCGAAAATCTGAAGAATCTCGTAAATCTGGAAAACCTCCGGAATCTGATAAATCTCACGAGTGTTAGGAATCCTGGAAATCTTACAAATTTAAAAATCTGAAAAATATGAAGCTTAAAGATCACAGAAGTCCTTAAAACATCAAAGACCACTAGAATCTAAGAAATCTCAAAATCGCAAAAATCCTAAAAATCTCAAAAACTCTTGAAATCTCCGGAGTCCTCGAAACTCAAGGTGGTAGAAATCTAAAAGATCCAAAACTCTCAGAAACCTCCTAAATCTTAAAAATCTGAAAAATCCCATAAAGCTTAAAGATCACAGAAATCCCGGAAACCTCAGAATCTTTAAAATCTTTAACCCTTTGCGGACGAAGATTACTTAAAATATACGAAACTTAAGGCAGACCCCGCCGAATTCCGCATCGAGTGGTTAAATAATAGAGAAACAGGAAACAATGTACTGATCTTTTACCGTTTCAGTAATTAAACCATCTGTTTGAAACTTAGTATCACAAACATGAGAGTTTGATCTCGGCAGAGTGTCGCCATTCGTCCGCAAAGGTATAAAATCCTTAAAATCTGGAAAATCCGAACAATCTTGAAACCGTCTAAAATCTTCCCTCTCGGTGGAAAAAAGGTGAACCGAGGGTAGGAGCGATGACGAACGAGCCGCGACGTAAAATCGCGCGCATATTTCGTAAGCTCCGCGGTCCAGGTTCCGCGGGCGCGGGTGGGCGGCACAGCCGGGACGCAGGATTCCGTGCGGAACGCTTAAACGCGAGTCTTTTCACGGCGTGGGTACAAGCGGAACGGAACAAAAACAATAGACCGGTCCCGGGCACGCGGCACGATTTATGCCGAGCTTCCGGTGAAAATTTCGCTTCCCCTCCAGCCAGATATTAACACTTGTCATGTGCACTCTGCAGCGCTGGCAAGGAAACATACCGGGCTGCCCGCTCCCGACTTTGATGAAGCTCGCCCGATCTGTTAAGTGTTCGGTTGAACCAGCCAGAAACGAGCCGGCCACCGTTCCTCCCGGCGATCAATTTGTTGTTAACTCCTCCTCCCTCTCTGTACCATTGCCTTCCGCCATGGGGGATGAATTGACGCGTATTCGCCGATAAAAGAACGATAACGCGTCAGACTTTTCATTTTTATTGCAAGCATTGACGTTTGCATATTGCGCGAATTACCTGTGTATCGACTGTTGGTCACGGAGAATATTCGAAGATAAAATTCCATCGAAACTGTTGTATTCGTAAATTCGACTGGTTTTACTTGTCCATTGTTTCATTCAAATCCAATCTCGAATCCCTCGTGATTTACATTCTTCAAAGTGTAAATAGTTAACCTGTTGCCGTACTATTTACTTTCGTTACTAAGCTCGTGTAATGTTTTACTATCGACAATTTGCAAGAAATACAAAATTTTCCATTCTACTTGAGGTGGAAATTTCATTTGAAGGTGATACATTGATAATAGCAAAATAGTTGTTTTTTGATCCGTGGGTAATGAACGATATTGATTCTTGTTAAATTAGTTTAGAAGTCTTCATCGCGAGTCTCACTCGTCATTGTCCGGCAAGAGGTTAATCAATACTGTTATAATGAATAACGGCTACAAATACCAAGGGAAATGAAGCGGAAACTATATAAATATACAGAATATCTTTAACAATATCACTGAAATCTACAAAATCAATTTTCTAGTACTCAGAAGAAAGTATACCCATTCATGAAGAAAGAAAAACATTCAAACTTATGCAAAGACACAACCATAAAAACCTGAAACCAACTTCCAAACTAGCAATCTCGAAAACTTCCATCCGAATCTCTGCAAACTCAATCTCAGAGTCACACAATATTAACACTAGGTTTACGAGCATTTGTTGTACACTTCATTCTATTATTCCTAAAAGAATTGATGCTCGTTTATTTTGATTGTGGAAACTGGCGTGAACATTTACAAAATAATATTTCTAAAATCCAATATGCGTCAATTCGACGCGTTCCGTAAACTTAGTGTTAACAAGAGAAGAGGACGAAGAGTCGACGTTATCATCGGCGTATTCCGCCAGTGTTTCTCGCCTCGGAAACAGTCGTTCCCAAAAGCAGCTATTTAGGACAGGAATTTCTACAAAGTTTCTAAAATTACACGCAGCGAATGGCTCCGTTCTCGGCTGCCGTTCGCCGCGTCTAATCTCGGCGCTCGCGATCGAATATTCCGTGAACCGGCAGAATGCAGCATGAATATATGAAACTCTCTTTGTCGAAAACTGAATAATCCGCTTTTTCTTCTATATCAGCCGAAAATCGACCGTGCAAACTGGGAAATTATTCTGTTTTCTTGGAAGCGGAACAATGCTCCTCGTTCGACATTGCATAATTCCTTCCTTCCATTTCGTTTCTTTCTTAATCAAGTTATTCGAGAATTCAAGACAACGTACCGCGTTTAACATCATTTTTCTCCTCTTCCATGAAAAAAGAATACCCACGCTCCAGACTGAATGATTCCCTTCCCCCATTCATTTCTCATTCTCTAAAATTATTCAATAGCCGGCAACGTGGCGTGTTCGAGATCGTCTTCCTCTTCTCCCTTCCGAAAAGAATACCCTCTGTTCCGGCTTGAATAATTCCTTCCTCTCGTTCCTTCTTTCTCTCAACATGTTGAATACCGCGCGATTTTATAGAGCAAAATATACGAAATGGAGGAAATATAGTATTAAATTATTTGATAGAAAATAGCTTTATAGCTTTAGTTCCTTAATTCATATGTGACTTCTTAACACGTTGAATGCCGCACGATTTCATGGTGAAAAATACACAAAATGGGAAAAATCAAATATTAAATCATTCGATTGAATTGCATTGTTATTATTATTGTTGCATTTTCTAGCTGAATATCACTGCATTCGGTAGCATAATTTATAATATAGAAATCCTTTCAAATAATCATAATTTAACACGTTGACTGCCACGGTCACCGATGACCGGAGACACAAAATTACAAGAAAATAATCATTACACCTAAGATAATCAATGTCCAATAAATATGTTCTATAGCGTAAATAACTAGACAATAGTATAACCTAAGAATTCCAATACCAAATATTCAATAATTCTTCCCTTTTATGTTTCAAAGCTGAAAAGTAAATAATATAAAACACTTCTGCGTCTCGTAGCAAAGTGTTAACCGTGAACTATAGTAATTCCACTCAGTCAGGGTCACCAGTGACCCCCATTCAACCTCCACCCCACTCCATTCGGTGACCCATAGCATTCAACGTAACAAAATCATTCAAGAATTCAACACAACGTGCCTTATTCGAAATAACTTCTATTCTTTCAAAGAAGTGAGTAATTCCCTTCCTCCATTCATTTTTTCCCTCCAAGATTATTCAAAAGTCGACACAACGTAGCGTGCACGGAATCATCTTCTCCCGTCGAAAGGGAATACCCTTCGCCGAAGATCGAATAATTTCTTTTCCCCGTTTCCGTCCTTTCCGTCAAAGATTATTCGAAAGTCGACGGAACGCGGCGCGTTCGAAATCATTTCCCTCGTCTCCCGTTTTCTCCCGGAGTCCCCTTTCTTTCGTCTTTTGTCCCGAGCAACCCTTTGACGTGTTCCTCTCGGGGGACGCGCGTTACGCGAGAGCAATTCCGGGACAATTCCCGACGAGTATCGGCGACGGGCCGGGGAACACGTACGGAACACGGCGGCGGCGCGCGCGTGTAAACGTAAATACGCGTTTTCGAATTCGCGGAGGAACTTCATCGCGCGCTCGGGATTTCCGGTCGACTATGAACTTACGAGACGGGACATGACAGCGTATTAAAGGCGGTGTATGACATTTTTCCGCGGAACTCTCGAAATTCGGCAGCGGAACTCCGAGCGACGCGGTGCGACAAAATGGCCGTTCGGGTGAAACTCGATGATTTGGGGAGTATGAGCGATACGGGCGAATTCAGAGAAAAGTTGTAAAATAGAGGTAAGTGTATGGTTGTATTGTTTTGTTACATTATGGGGATGTTGCGAATGTTCAGTGAGAATGGATGTGAGGAGTGGGATTTATTTGTAAAACATTGATTTTTGGAATGAAGATCGTTTCGTATAGTGGGATTACTTAGCAAGGTATTGCAGTGTAATGGAATTATCCTTAAAATCATTGAATTAATGAAATATCTTGAAATTTATTAACCCTTTGCACTCCGAATTTTGTTCGCAGTTTTCCCTCGATGACTGTATTATTACGATATTTTCTTTAAAATGCATTTTAAAAAATAGTTTGTAGAGAGCAATGTAAACGATTCTTCTTATTAATGATATTGAAAATAACAGAATAATATAATCTATTTTAAAAATATCTTGACAAAGAATCACACCTGTGAATAAAACTGATGTCACGTGTTAATCATCCCTTATCAAACGCTGTTCACTAATGCAGAAATCCAGGATCTCCGTGTCCCAGACGCGAAAAAAGATAAGATTAGACAATCACAACGAGATACGACATGAAACCGAGTATTAAATAATATTTCCATCTAAAAGCGGCGTTAGAGATATAATATAGACACTCTGAAGCAGCTCGGCAGCGAGTACTCCAACAATTTTCAGTCACTTATCCAACTGTTAATTCACTGTCCCCGTTAACCGCATTTCACGCGTGCAGCTCCCGGCGCAGCGTCCCTAAACGCTCTATCAAAGCGTATCCTCGCAACGTAGCTACCTTAAGTCGTCTAATAACTTAAGCCCGAGGCGAGTTCATCCCATTCGCGTTACGCTCCCCATGAATTTTCAGCCGGTCGCCCCGGAATATATGCATACCACTCTTTTCTCCGGAGAGTACATCGGGTGTATCACGTCCTCGGGAAACTCCATTTCGCGAGTCATACCTAATTCACGATTTCCCGGTGGCGTCGGGACACAGGAAGCGAAAGGGAGAGTGAGTGAGAGTCAGAGAGAGGAAGACGGGGAAATAGTGAGAGAGGAGTAAGAGAGGGGAGCAAAGAGAAATAGTGAGAGAGAGGAGTAAGAGAAGGAAGCAAAGAGAAATAGTGAGAGAGGAAGAGTAAGAGAGGGGAGCAAAGAGAAATAGTGAGAGAGAGGAGTAAGAGAAGGAAGAGAGACAAATTTTGAAAGAGAGAGAGAGATGGAGAGACGAATAGTGAAAGAGAGTGAAGAGAGAGGTAGAGAGACAAATAGTGAAACAGAGTGAAGAGAGAGATATAGAGACGAATAGTGAAAGAGAATAAAGAGAGAAGAAGAGAGACAAATAGTGAAAGAGAGTAAAGAGAGAGATAGAGAGACGAATAGTGAAAGAGAGTAAAGAGAGAGATAGAGAGACAAATAGTGAAAGAGAGTAAAGAGAGAGATAGAGAGACAAATAGTGACAGAAAAGAAGAGAGAGAGGGAAGGAGAGTGAAATAGTGAAAGAGAGTAAAGAGAGAGGAAGAGAGACAAATAGTGAGAGAGTGAAAGAGACAAATAGTAAGAGAGAGAAGGAGAGAGAGAAAGAGAGTCAAATAGTTAGAGAGAGAGAGAGAGAGTAAAAAAGAGAAAGAGAGACTAATAGTTAGAAAAAGAGAGAATAAAAGGGAGAAAGAGAAACAAATAGTGAGAGAGAGAATAAGAGAGAAAGAGAGAAAAATAGTGAGAGAAAGGTGTGTGCGAGTGTGTTTGCACCGGCAGCCGGCGTCCCTTTATCACGGCCCCCGGGAAAATAGAGCCGGCGGCCGTCTCGGTGCATCGGGGCTCTCAATTTTTGTGAGTGCACGCCCCATCGTCGGCCCACGGCCGTCGTTGCGGTGATTTTTATGATTCAACGGTCCGCGACCGGACGTCGAATAAAATTGCACCGGTCGCCGTTACGTCGTCCGGTTACGAAACCGCGGCTACGTCTCTCCGTTTTTCCCCCGATTCCATTTTAGTGGTTGCAGCAACTTTGCGTTCCCGACTCCGCGGCGCGTGTACACCGAAATCGAAACGGGCCGTCGGTTTTAATTGATTATTTCGCGCGACTTTGTTTTCAATTATACCGGCAAACAATTGGCTCCATGGTTGTTTCGATTGGTTCTGCGACCGGGTTTCGCTTCTCTTTTTTAGAGAAATTAGGGTGCGGTTGGACGTTCGTTAGTGGGTCGACAGATGACTTTCGTTTGTCGATTAGAGATGAAAGATTGTGGAGAGACAATGTTTTTAATGACAAGTATTGTACGAATGTTGCTTTGTTCTTTCGTTCCCTTTTTCATGCCCTCAGTCATCACTTGATTTGATATAGTAAAACTATGAAATTTGATATTCAATATTGAACTGTATATAATCGGTGTGTAAAATATTGGGATAAAGCTTTGTTTCTCAATTCACTTGCGATTTTTCTTTGAGTTAATTTCGAAAAATATCGTCTGTGTCTAGCTAGAAAATGTTAAATATTTCTGATGAAACACTTCCGAGTGCAAAGGGTTAATAATACGGACACTTTGTGTTACTCTGATTTAACAATGATCCTTCAGAAATTCATTCGAAGGGTTATTCATTCGCTTATGAATTAAGATCGAACAAATTAATACTCAGAACTTTCTGAACGTTCCCCAACCCCTTCACTACTGTCGACGCTTAAAAAATTTCGTTTCACTGTACTATTAACCCTAAAATGTCATCGACAATAACTGCAGCAAATCTAGATCTGTGAGTGAATTCTAATTCAACAATCACATCTTCCACTAACCACATATTGTACAAATCTGATTATCTCAGATTCATTTAACCCTTTGTACTCGAAAGTTTCTGCACATGAAATATTCAACATTTTCCGAGATACAGTCGACATGGTTTGAAACTAACTGAACGATAATTCACAGATGAATTAAGCAACAAAGCTATTTTATTCAAATATTTCACATAGCAGTACAAATTCTAATTTCAAATACTAAATATTCAACTATTTATGTGACATATATGTCTCACCTCTCGAGTGCAAAGGGTTAATTCAATTCCACGGTTTCAACCGGCATTCGTCGTCGAAGGGTTATACTTTTCCATTGCCCGAAACCAACATTCGCGTAATTTACTAACGACTCGCGAAACTCTTCCCCTCTTCGTCCCTCGTCGCCCCTAAACAACTTCACCAGACACGTCGCCGAAAGACAATAACGTCCTTGAGCGGTTGCTTGACAAGGAGACTCCGTTCCTCGCGGATTTCCCCGCCGAATGCTGGTTCAGTTTATGATAATATCCCTCGGTCGGGTTTATTACTTTCGGCGTTGGGATGTTGAATATGCGCGAGCATCCCTTCCCGGCGGATCGAGCAGTAAAAGACCTCGTAAAGAAACCGAGGCGTCGAAAGAGGACCGCCGGGGTAGTACTTAACTGTGCGTGAACAGCTTTAGATAAGTCGATGATAACAATTTAAGGATATGGCGGTGTTTAACGCCGTCGAACTTCTCTTCCCGCGGAATCATAATAATATCCCCGCGGAGAAACGGCGGGAGGCGACGGGCGATAGCGATTTTATTAATGCTGCGTCGTGAAAGGTACGGGGGAGGTAAATACGAGTTTCATCCGCGGAGACGAGCGTAACTCGCCGCTTACCAGCGTCGTTGTCGTTAACCCTTTACAGTGCGAATGTCTTTCGCGTGCTTCCCTCGATAACTCTGTATTATTGCGGTATCTGAAACGCATTTGGAGGAATGGCTAGCTTGTAGAATAGGGTGACCGATTATTACTAGTTTTAACCCTTTGCACTCGGAAGGTTTTCACTAGAAGCGACGACTTCCAACGAGACATAGACGCCGCTATTTTCATAAACAAAGCTGTTTCATAAAAATATTCCACGTATCGATGCATTATACGAAACTTAATGTTATACGTAACACTTTGTAACTTTATTAGGTCAAACAAAATCGCGACTGACTCAACACTCGAGTGCAAAGGGTTAAAATTTGGAAAGAACCTTGACAAATATCTCGATAAGATACTTCACCTCGCGAAATTATTAGTAACACGTTGAACGCCGTATTGTCTGAATCAAATTATATTGTATGTTCATCAAACTGAATGTCACCGCAATGGGTAGCATTATTTATAATATAGAAATATTTTCGAATAATCATTCTTTAACCGAGTGAATTATACTAATTCGTTTTGCTTGGGGGTCACCGGTGACCCCATGGCATTCAGCGTATTAACAAAAAAGCGGAGCGACGAGAAACAATTTTTACCCGGCCGGAACGGGACGTTGAAAGCCGTGGTAATGGAACCGGTCACAATGTAAAACCGATGCAACCGCGCGCGCCCGGTGGCCGACGGCTCGGCGGACGACGGAGGCAGAAAAAATTTCATTTCTCGGGCTGGTTAGGCGGGAGATTGAATGAAATCCGCGCGGAGGCGGTTGCAGGCCGGCGGAAAAAGTCGTCGTTGCAGCTGCAGCCGCGAAAGGCGGCGGCGGCGGTCTTGCATACTCGAGTGGGAAGCGCGAAGAGAAAGATGGCGTAGGGCCCGGGGGTGAAATAATTCTCGCTGCTCGCCGGCCAGGAAAAATATTTACGGCTCGGCTATTCCGTCGTCGGGCTGTAAATTTTTTGGCAAACAGTGCTTAGCCTCGTCCACTCCGCTTCCCATTTTCCACGCTCCTTCGCCCCCTGACCCCTGTCGCAGCGTTGCGAGTGTATGGTCCGATCGGCGACACCGTGCTGCACCCGCTGAACCGACCGTTTCACGAACACGCACCTTTATGGTGCCACGGGTTGTCCGAGGAAACCATTTCGGAAATGAACGTGTCGAGGTACGGGTTCGAGGTACTGTGAAAAATGAGACGAGAGAGTTTCATTTGTCCGAATCAGATTGTTATCATCGCATGTTCATCGAACTGAATGTCGCCGCAATGGGTAGCATTATTTATAGTATAAAAATGTTTGCGAATAATCATCGTTTAACCCCTTAACTTGCACGCTCGAGTTAATTCGAGCGCGCTAAACAGGCCAAACTGTGAAAATAACAATGTGAAAGCAAAGAGAAAAATTGTTTTATTGATATTTATCATTTACATGGGATTGTAAGCTATAACACTTATTTATTCAAGAATAAAATATAGCCTTTTTCCATGGAACAAAAGCGCAGTATATCGAAATTGATTTTTTTTGGCCGGTTTTTTTTAAAAAGAACTGTGCGTTAAGGGGTTAATTGAGTGAATTATAGTAATTCGATTTGCTCGGGGGTCACCGGAGAGTGCAAAGGGTTGATACTGTATTTTTTCCATTTTGCGTATTTTGCTCTATGAAATCGTGCTGCGTTCAGCGTATTAATGTTTCCAGCGAATCCCGTGATCGCATTACACGCCGGGTCCCTCTCCGGTTCGAGTCACGCTTCGAGGGGGAGTTAACGGTTCGTTTGGGGGATTTCGGGATGATTCTTTCGTCGCGTTTGGTTGGGTAGGATGTTTTATCTTGTTTATCGTGCCACAGGTGGGACTTGGGTTTTATGGTTTGATGGGTCTATTGGGACGTGGAGATGGTGCTTCGTTTTTGGAGATCGGTGGCGTGAAAATAATGATGGTGCTTTATGCGAAGATCTATTTTTCTTTAACTTCGCGATGGAGATTTCTAGACTGTAACACTAAAACTACCAGAGTCGAATGACCCATGATGTCCTCTTTTGCAATTATTAACACGCTGAACGCCGCACGATTTCATAGAGCAAAATACGCAAAATGGAAAAAATATACTATCAAATCATTTCATTGAATTGCAATGTTTCTAATAAAAATATCAAGTTTAGAGAGAAGTGTTCGTTATTTAACTAGAATCGCGGTAAATCCGTTTTCTTCGAAGAATGCGTCCACCGTGCATTCCTCGCAGCGCAAGGATAAATTGCACGCGAAAATGAAGATCCCCTGTTTTGTCTGAATTGGAAGACACCGTTAGATGCTTCATCTTCCTCGAGTTGTGTTCCGAGTGAGTACACACCTCCCGGCAAAGTTCTTTGAATGTCCCCTTGTACTTTTCCTCGGAGAACCCGTAATTTCCCGGAGATTTCGCCGGTGTCTCGCTCGCCGGGGCTGCTATCTGCCATTTAATTAAGTTTAACAGCGATAACGAAGTGCCCGCCGGTAACACCTAACTGCAGTTGGACTATGATAATTCATTCCGCTCTGTGCTCCGGGGAAAAAGGGATCCCGGGACCGGTATTTCCCAACTTAATCCTTGAACGTTACACACGACACGCGTTGGCCGCGATAATGGGCCCCACGGATTCGGGCTTCCCTGTCCGCAAATATTGCACCATAGTGCCACTATATTATAGATAATGAAAGAGTGGATCTTGAGTGATCGAGAGCTAGGAATAAATATATGTACTTAATGAAATATGGAAACAACACGGACCACGCGTAAAAAGTACAACTCAATGCACGGAGGCCAACACAAGTTGTACGTGGCCGTTTTACAGCCTGTCCTTCGCTCACACTCATTCTTCCATTCACTCTTCTTAAAAACACCTTAACCTACGCTAAGAATTCTAGATACTACAATATGTCTAATGAGATCGGTACATTCTACTCTATTAACCCGCACTTTTAGTTTCAAAGCCTGGAAACGCAGTTTCTTTTAATTGTTTGCTCTGACTAGTTCAGGTCATGAAAAATCGTACATAGAATTAATTTATGTTATTTAGACTGTTACGCAATTTTTGTTCCACGTTGAACATACTATGATTTCCATTTAGACCGTTTTACAGCCTCTCCTTCGCTCACACTCATTCTTCCATTCACTCTTCTCAAAAACACCTTAACCTACGCTAAATATTCTAGATGCCACAGTATCTCAGATTGAAAGACACGCTCCTGAAACGATCCATAAGTAGGTTCGTCGCGCGGACAGCTGGAATCCGACGTTTCCGAGGTGTTATCGGCGAGCGGTATCTTTCAGCTGTCGATCGCATTATCCGGCGCGGTTTTCGATCCTCGATATCCACTGGATGCTCCTCGCCGGGCTTTTCGTTAGAAACAGCAGCTCAGAAATAGAATTTTTCAATTTCGCACGAAAACCACCGAGCGTTCAATCGGCTTTCCGAAATTCCTCCATAGAAACCGCGAGAGTGCGTCTATTCAGACTGTAATTGATTTCCGATTCATTCATTGCTACATCGATTTTTGCAATAATTCCACGGAGAAACATTTATCTTTTCAATAACTGCGACAAGAACTCAGGAATGAATGTTTTCAACCGATTCGGTAGTTTCAGTGTTAACAGGAGAGGAAGAAGCGAATTGTTTCGTTCAAAAGTCATCTATCTTACAGAAGCTTTCCACGGAAAACGTGAAATTTCCTTTCCTTTTCCTTTGGAACAGTTAATGTTAGTCTACAAACGAACAGTAATCCATTAGGAAATCAGAAAATTCCAAATTCAATCCGATTCACATTGGAACTTCCGTTCAGTTTCAATTTAAATCTCATTTACGAAAGTGTAAACTTCCATGAACTGCCGCGATGCTGTTCCTTATTTCACTCGCCCGATATAAACGGCAACGAGCGAGACGTGTCCGACAGCGGCCGAAACTATCCGACATCGTTTGAACGCGATGCGTCGCCCGGAATCCGAAGAAGCGAGTGCGCGAAGAGCGAATCCGCAGGACCGACTTCCCTCAGAAAAGTTCCCCGGATCGTCGACGTTAATCGCGTTACTGGCAATCAGTGGGTGGATAGTTATCGAATTTCCGTTCGGCGATTAGCTCCATTCACGGCACGGTCGCCGGTGGCCGATCGATCGATCGATCGGGAAGATTCACCCCGCGGGAACTTTCCGCCCCCTTCCCGGTCGTTCGCAGGGTAGAGTCGTCTAATATGGAACAGCCCTTAACCCTTTGCACTCGAGGTGCCTCTCACCAATCGATTTCATACAAAACTATAAGATTTGATACTTGATATTAAACTTCGTGCAATGCAATTTGAGAAATATTCGAACAAAATAGCTTTGTCGAGTTTAGCAATTATGAGAAAGATAACCGATGTTTCTCTGAGAAGTTAAGAAAGAAATTGATTTAGTAATATATAAACTAAATTGTAAATCGATTAAGGACTGAACATTCTGAGAGTTTCTATAGAGAAATCTCAAAAATTCAATTTAACTCGGTAATTTTAGTGTTAATGTTTCACTTCGTATAACGCATCAACCTGAGGAATATTGACGTAAAATAGCCTTGTCCGTCAATTCGCGTGAATTTCTCGTCGAGTTGGAGTCCACGTTTTTCAACGAGGAAACAGCAGGCACGCCGCGCGACCGGGAAGACTAACTTCCAGATATTTTTCAGCGACACGCGAGCGTAACTTCCGCTCGGAGAACAAGTTGCCCCGATCGCTTTAAGTGCGAGCGATTCGAACGCGCTCCTCCTTTTGTGTCCGGCGATTTTTCCTCCTCCCTTCCATCGCAGGGTGAACGATTGTCTGCCGCGTCGGTGCGCCGCAGTCCGTTTGTCGGATTTTACGGGATGCGAGTCTCTTTTTGCATTCGTCCGAGACGTCTCGGAAAGTTTGATTCGCTTCGGCAATGGGACCGCGAGGGTTGATCTAACGCGTTACGTGCCACTGAAATTTCGGTCATATCTTGCTTATGAACTGTATTCATTTTTTAAAGAAAATATTGAGTTATATTTAAGTTTTCTTTTTAAATTTTATATATTTTGATATCGTTTCCTGATGTTTTCGGCGCTTTGTAACGTATATAGCTATTTTTGACTATGTGCCCCTTAAAAATATTTTGTTACAAAAATTAACGTGTACCACATGTGGTACACGTGGCACTGAACGTGTTAACCATTTCATTATCACGGAATATTTATTCTTTGACTGTTACTGGATATCTATGGTAAATGTTGCAATCGTTATTGGGAAAGTCGAAAGGTTCATTTAGAATATACGACTAAGCTTGGAGAAATTTTATAACTAATGTTAATATAAATAATATAGAAATCAAGGGATAGAACTATTCTATTCTGTTTCATAGATAATTACTTGAAATGAACTTTGGGTTAACAAAGGGTTAACCCTTAGCACTTCAGATGGTTTTGTAATCTATCAGCAACTGTAACTAATTTTTATAGTATTCCTAGTGAAAATGAAAAATGCTATAACATTCCTTCGATCTTTTATTTTCCTTAGTATATTTTATTTTCTTTCTCAATGCAAAATTTAAATGTGTGGAAAATCTAATAATTTTAGGGTAGTTTTTTGATTCATTGAAATATTTAATATTAAATGAAAGTTTAATATTAGTGTTAAATATATAAAATATATAAAGTTTAATAATAGTGTTTAATATTAGTGTAAATTGTCAAACAAAAGTTTCAAAAAGTACCTTTCGACAGCATCAATAACAGCGTTAACTCGCCAGAATTGATTAGGCTAATTACTTCGAATAAACAGCTTCGTCAAAGCTATCGAAATAACATCGAGCATTGATAGTATACAATCGTGTGATGCCACCGATATTGCGCACAATAGACGCGTTCTCTATCCTTCCGTCGAACAGACGCAAACAATCAAGATGACGTTCGGTCGGCGCGCGTAGCCGCGTACCTAAAAATTCCGTCTAAATCGGAAGAGCTCGATCGAAAAACTGCCCGCGATAAATAGAAAACGTCCCTCTCGCCGGTGAATTCCAATTTGCCGAACGGGTTATTCATGCGTGTCGACAACGAATCACCGCGCGAACGAATGCGACGAACTTTATCCTATGTGCGCACGCAACCGTGTTTCGTTTCAAGAGAAACACCGCCGCTTTTGTATGCCTGTGTAACGAACACGAAACGGGATTACGCGGTGTATCTTTAGCGTGATTACTTTAACCCTTTGAAGCCGAGTGGCGCCTCTCAGACGCCAATCGGTTTAGCGCAGAAAAATTGTGAAGCTCGATATTTGGTATTGAACTTTGCACAATACGTCGATACGCGAAATACTGAAATGAAATGGGGTTGATCCTCGATGCACGCAGATGCAAGGTGGTTTGAGAAAATTTAGAAAATGCCCGAGCACGTCGACAACTTAACCCTTTGCACTCGAGAGGTGACTCTAGCTCACCAATTGATTTCATACAAAACTATAAAATTTGATATTTAATATTATACTTCGTATAATGCATCAGTTTGAGAAATATTCAAATAAAATAGCTTCGTTCCTCAATGTATGTGTGATTTCTCGTCGAGTCAGTTTCGCAAAATATCGTCTTCATCTCGTCAGAAAATGTTAAAATATTTCTAGAGAAAAATCTCCGAGTGCAAAGGGTCAAAATTCTTACGCCTTTTCAAATACAATGCTCGAATCGGATCTTACCATTATTATAACTTGATTTGCATATAAGTACTTCAAAGATAATTCTCAATTTTTCGTGGCGTTTTCAATGATACAACATGATCGCCCTGAGATATTTTTGGTACATTCAATAACCGCGATTTCGAAATTAATGGAACACAAAATAATTAAACTCGATTTAATAACAATCGTAACGATGACTGATAATTTCGTACATTTCTATATTCACCGACTATCTCTCCAACACATGTACATCAAAAATTTAACAATTATCGGAACCCAACGTGAAATTCACGCCAACGAATCGCATCGTTTTTACCGAACGAAGCCTCGTATTAACAGAAAATTACACGGTACGCATGGAAATTGTACGACGACTTTATGACAACAATATTCATTCACTGATGGAGTCAAGATAACATTCCAAGCCTCAAAATCAGCCCACACAGTCGACAATAAAAATCCATCGCTAAAAGAAGACAAGAAAATCCAGAAAAATGTATAACATTTCAAGGAAAGAGAAATGCTGCAGCAGTTCGGAGAAAATTGCGCGACTCTACGAAAACAATATTCATCGACTAATGAAATCAAGATAATATCTCAAGCCTCAAAATCAACCGACACAGTCGACAATAAAAATGTACCACCAGTAAAAGACAAGAAAATCCAGCAAAGAAGAGTATGACGTTTCAAAGCTGCGCCGGACGTCAAGAACAATAGCAATTAGAGCGTATTAAAGGTGTGAACTCAATTGCCAGGTGAATTCCCGCGACAACGAAATTATCAATGAAATATTACGGGCTGCCGTCCGTTCGGATGAGATCCGTGCTTAATTCGATTCAATTACTCGGCTTCCGAGAGCGTTCCTCCCGCGTATGCCGCGGAGAAGAAACTTTCGTAATTTCCAGTGCATCGGGCCGCGCCTTTCCGCCGAGCATCCTTCGTTCCCCGAGCCCCGGGTTTCGGGGGAGCGCGCTGAAAAGCCGCGCACTCGAAAACATTAGCGAGGCACCGGGCCCGTTCGGGCGATTGATTTCGAAACCAATTAAGGAAGTTAACAGCTCCCATCGTAAACGACGCCGGTTCATCCGGCCAAACCCCTGTCGGCTTATCAGCCTTCTGACAGAAAGCTCGTGGAAAGGTAAACACGCTGTGATTGAACCGACTCTCGGGGATTACTTCGATGAACCCGAGACGTCTGTGTCCGATGGTTCCATTCTACTTACAAAGATAAATACCCGCCTGCGCTCCTAAGCCGCCGCGAGAACCTTATACTCGAAGATCTTCGCGATTGCGGCGGACTGGGGTTTAGGTTCGTTTAATTAATCGATTGCGCTTTTATTTCGGGCAGCGTTCAATGGGTTACTGGGAATAACGTTGGACATTAAGTATGGGGAACGTGTAACGTTCGAGAAATGCTGAGAGCGGAACTATTGTAAGAGGAAGTTTTGAAGTGTCTTTTGTTTGGTTCGGTTGGAAGGAGTTAAGTAGGCAATGTGAAGAGACTAGAGAATCGCGTGGTATTACTGTGTAAACACCATTGTTTCAAAACATAAGTTAGAAATTTTCGATAAATATGAAAGTGTAATTTGAAATTCACAAGTTCCAAATTTTCGATAAATAGAAAAATGTAATTTCAAACCCTCAAGTTCCAAATTTTCGATAAATAGAAAAATGTAATTTCAAACCCATAAATTCCAAATCTTCGATAAATATAAAAATATAATATCGAACCCTCAAGTTCCATATTTTCGATAAATAGAAAAATGTAATTTCAAACCCTTAAGTTCCAAATTTTCGATAAATATAAAAATGCAATTTCAAACCCATAAATTCCAAATCTTCGATAAATATAAAAATGTAATTTCAAACTCATAAGTTCCAAATTTTCGATAAATATAGAACTATAATGTCAAACTCACAAGTTCCACATTTTTAATAACTACAGAAATATAATGTCAAACCTTCAAGTTCCAAATTTTCGGTAAATATAGAATTATAATTTCAAACTCACAAGTTTCAAATCTTCGATAAATATAGAAATATAATGACAAACTCACAAGTTCAAAATCTTCAATAAATATAGAACTATAATGTCAAACTCACAAGTTCCACATTTTTGATAACTACAGAAATACAATGTCAATCTGACAAGTTCCAAATCTTCGATAAATCTAAAAATGTAATTTCAAACTCACAAGTTCCAAATCTTCGATAAAAATCGAACTATAATATCAAACCCTCAAGTTCCAAATTTTCGATAAATCTAAAAATGTAATATCAAATCCTCAAGTTCCAAATCCTCGATACTTCTAGCAACACAATTCCACTACCCACGACTCCAAGATTTCCCATAACCCCATCACGAAATAATCCCAGCAGAAATAGAATCAGTTCACCATCAAGACACTACAATACACGAAGCAGCGTTCGAAACATCGCAATCGCGTCCAGTTCACGAGTAGTAGAATACCTCAATTTCCAGGAAGCATCAATTCCCTTCAAAACCGACGTTCTACACTTCGAAGCGCGATGGCTGATGGATGCTCCCTTATCCAACGTTCAGAGGAATCTGCTGAAATCACTGTGGAACGCCGGAAACGCGTCCGTCTTATCCAGCGGTGCTCGCGTTTCCCAATCTTTCTCCAGCTGGATTTTTTCCCCGGCGCATCGTCTATCCAGCCGGCGAATTACAGGGTGGCGAGAATAGTTTCTCATTGGGAGGAGGCAAAGGCGTGGACGTTGCCAAGGTAAAAATACACGGGAATAGGGTGATCCATCTTGGGCGCAGCGCGAGTTCGTCCCACTTCGGCCCGCGCAGTTTCCCTTTGAACCTCCTGAAACTATTCCGCTGAAATACTCCTCTGCCGGCCCGGTTACGGAAATAAGTTCGCGTACGTCTTTGTCGTTTCGCCTTTATACATTCCCTGTCCACTTACGAACACTCCGTTGTCGTTCGCTTATTTATGCCGGGGATCTATCTCCCTTTGCCGCGGATAGTGCCTATTTTTACGCGACTTCGGAACTTCTCCGACGCTCCGCGCGGAAAGATCGGAGAATCGGGGATTCGGAGAGGTTTGATGGACGAAGGGAGAGATGGTATCTTATCTGCTTGTTCTGTGATTTAGTTTTCAATTGTGATGCAACTTTGTCGGTAATAACTTAGGGGGAACAGAGAAATTCGAGGTATGTGTGTCTATGTTTGCTCTTTAAGCTAATGATTGATAACAAAAGAATATTTTTGATGGACGAGGGGAGAGATTATTATTTTTCAATTGTGATGCAACTTTGTCGGTAATAACTTTGTGAAATCAGAGAAAAATTCAGGGAATATTCTGTGCCTATGTTTGCCCTATAATTTAATAATTGGTAACAAAAGAATATTTTTGATGGACGAAGGGAGAGATAGTATCTTAACCCTTTGTTCTGTGATTTATTTTTCAACTGTCACCGATACAACTTTGTCAGGAATAATTTAGTGAGAACAGAGAAATTCGAGGTATATTCTGTGCCTACGTTTGCCCTACAACTATTAATTTGTAACAAAAGAATAATATTTCTGATGGACGAACCGAGAGAATATTATTTTTCAATTGTGATGCAACAACTTTGTCAGTAACAACTTAGAACAGAAAAATTCAAGATATATTCTGTGCCTACGTTTGCCCTACAAACTATTAATTAGTAACAAAAAAATAATATTTCATTTGAATTCAAAGGAGTGGTGTAACAATGTTTGTTCAATTCATTTATTATTCTTTATAAAATTCGACGAATCTCACGCGATATTGTAAGGCAATGAGTTAACACAGAAAATGTCGAAAATTCAATTGAGAACAAATGAGCGAACTGAGAAAATATTTTTCAAGGGAAATTTCAGAACGCCATTTTTACAGATTTTCCTCGTAGCAATATTCTCTACAAAACCGGCGGTATTAACGAGCACTGTGGATTTAATTGTTCTAGAATATTCCGTTAATTCAAAAAGTTTGATACAGTTACGCGAAAGGTATCGCGGCAAATAAAACCGGGCAAAAGCTTCTACATTCGAGACTCCATTGTAAACTAAAGCACAATAAAATGTGTTATTTGAAACTTCCCCTTTTCCATCGGCCGCAAACCTGCACCAGCATTTCCATCGAAAAATTCTCAAATGATTTTTCCGGAACGCTTCGTACTCGCAATTGAATCACTCAGAAGCCAATACGGTTAACTCCGAAAGAGAAAAATTCAGGAAATTAATGCTTTGGCTTCTAAAATTATTATACAACATATTCAGAAGCGTTACAAAGAAATATTTGCTGACCTAGAAAACACGAAGAAACGAGTAAACCCTTGAATAACTAAAAAGAACATTATTTATTCCATTAAAATGTACGAAACTCAGAAAATATCAAAAAATGGATTTAATCACATTAACTCCTAAATAACTCATACATTATATACTATTTTCCTTAGTACAAAATTTGGATCTGTGGAAAATCTAATAATCTTAGAGTAGTTTCTCTAAGATTCATTAAAATGTTTAATATTGTAACTGGCGCAATATTGGAGCCCCTAGAGTTCAAAGGGTTAAAGGGAAGTTTCAAAAAGTATCTTTCGATAGCTTCAGTAGCAGCGTTAACTTGCCAGAATTTATTAAGATAGCTTCTTCAAAGCTATTTATTCGAAGTAATTATATATTTATATAAATTATATAAATATTAGAGTCTACAGAGTTCAAACTGTTAAAGGACGAAACTATTTTACTTCGATATTTCACATAGTGCCGCCTAATACAAAGTTTAATATAAAACATCGAACTTCATAATTTTACTGTATCAAACCAAGTGGAGAGTCACCACCCTAGTGCAAAGGGTTAAAAAATCGACTGAACCGTATCCACTTTTGAGCGACACAATTCTCGCGAGTGGAACAGCGGGGAACGTTATTTCCACGGCGGATTCGCGGCGCTTTGAATTCCGCACGCGCAGCCTCTCGCAACACCCTTTACGTAATTTCTCCTCGAACGCGGAGAGAGAGAGAGAGAGAGAGAGATTTCCTTCTTCCACGGGGGAGAGTCTCATCGAGTCGCCGCGACGCTGGATCACTTATTCCAGCGTGAAATTGAACCGCGGCCCCGTGCCGAGCCTATGAATCTCCGCGCGGCGATAAAAGTTTCACTGCGCCGCGATCGATGCGCGGACTCGGCCGCGATGAATATTCCCCGAACATTTCCGGGGATAATTGAAAACGGAGAACCGGGAACGCCGGAAGGGAACGAAAAATTAACGGTGGAAAATTAACAGAATTCTCGAATAGGGCGGATAATGTGTTGCTGAGTAGTCCTTGATACACAGAATGATTTTTAGTTGAATAAGAATTTCGTGCGGATTAACCCCTTGCGGACGAATGTCGACGTTTCGAAGAGATGAAACGTTCATTTTTGGAAGACTAAGTCAGATAAATCATTTAATTACTTGGACAGCAAGAGATCATCACGTGGTTTCTCTTTTTTCTATTAATTAAGCAGTTGATATGATTTATCTTTATCTGTTGAAGGTTTTGTACATTTCAAAGAAATTCTGTTTTTTTATTTATATAAGGTTTACATCGAAACGCAATCCATTGTCATTGAGAAAGCTTCATCACAATGTAAAATTTTGTTGTATCAAATTTTTTGTGTTAGTTTTAACTTTAACAGGCTTCAGATAATTTGACTCCTCGCATATTACAGAAATGAATCGTCTGGAAATTGATGAAAGATGTGACTTAACCCTTTGCACTCGAAAGTTTTTCAGATGAAATATTCAATATTTTCCAATTAGACGTAGACAAGATTCTTTAAAATGAATTTATCAAGACATCACACTTAATTTAGGGAACAAAGCTATTTTCCTTCAGTATTTCACGTATTGATGCAGTATGCAAACTTAAATGGTTAATATGACGCTCTATTTATTTATTCAAGAATATTTGAGTCACTGTAATGTTACCTTTAAATGGTACAATTGTACTACAAATAAATATAGAGAAAAATATAGAGGTTGCAATAAAATCGAATGTCGAGTCTGACTCGACATAGGACTGCTAAGGGTTAAGCTACGTTCATAACTATAGGCACAATCGGAGAGTAGCTTCGTTGCTTCGAGAATCGTAGTAAACGTGATTATCTCGTGAATTATGCGAGAAGTGATGAATGATCTGTGCACCGAGCGCGCGCAGCCACGCGGGGATATCGGAAGTATAAAGGAGCATTGATTACAAAGGACAGAAATATATGGAACTATGAAAATATGAACAGACCGGAATGTTAACAAAACGAACGGGAAAATCCGCGAGGAACCGGAGAATAGAAGCTCGGCAACGGAAAAGCTGCGATCCAGTTCAACGGGAATTTCCGTGAATACGGTTTGACTAAGCGGAGTAAAAAAATTATGCTCTCCCGTGAAAAGCTTTCGCGACGCGTTCACGGAATTCTTGCATCGTTGGGAAATAATTCGCATTCGATGATCAAATTCCAATGTCTAATTCTATCTACGTGTATTCATCTTCTCAAGCGACTCTTCCGAACGTTTATAATTTCCACAGAATGATCGTTTCCCTCGCTGGCGAGCTCTCTTCCGAAAAAAAACTGCGACACCGTATCGACCACGAGGAACGTCAGCGCTAAAGACCTTTAAGATCCCGCATCGCCGTGAATATTTAACAGGTCGGCGTAAAAGACGGGTCGACGGCCAATTACCGCGAGAGCCGACGTGTTAACACTTTGCGTACCGGTTAGTTTTCGGGAAACTGAATTGCGATTGGCAATTCTCAGATCAATTCGCATCGTTGTATACAGGAAAACTTAGATATATTGTTATGTAATATGTTTTAAATAGATAATTCGAGTCAAATCGAATATTTCTTTAAATGATCTGGTAATTAGCGAAGTTCCATAGCTAAGTGTCTTTATATAAAAACGAGATTTCTCGTTACTGTGATAAAATCGCGGCGGGACAATGTGTACCGTCATCGCCGCTTTAATGGCGATTCCGCGGCGTTCATCCGCGGAACGCGTTACCATTACCGTTGATATAGCTCCCTCTCTCTCGCTCTGGTTTTATCTTTCTCTACCTCACTCTTTATTGTTTCGTTTTCTCTTCATCTTTCCATCTCTTTTATTCCTGTCACTGTCCTTTGATTTTCCTCTGTCTCTCGATTATTTCCTTCACTCTCCATTCATCTTTCTCTCTTATTTCTCTTACTTTCCCTGTCTCACTTATTTGCCTCACTCTTTCTTCAGCTGCCTCTCTCTACCTGTCATTTCTCTTATCTATCTTTCCATATTTCTCCTCTTCCATTTCTCTCACTCAATGTATATCTCTTTTTTCCCTTGTATTTCCCTCCCTCAACCTATATCCTTCCCTCTCTGTCTCATTTCTCTCAGACTCTCAATTCGCTCACTATCTTTCCATATTTTTCGTTCTTTTTTAGTTCTCTCACTCTGTTTCTCTGTTTCTCTTCCACTCCTCCACTGAATCTATCTCTCTTTCGCTTGTATTTCCCTCGCTCAACCTATACCCTTCCCTCTCCCTTTCATTTCTCTCAGACTCTCTCAATCCTCTATCTTTAGTTCTCTCAATCTATTTCTCTGTTTCTCCCCTCTTCCTTTCATCTCTCCCAAACTTAATTCCTCACCCCTTGTCATTCCTTCTTTCCCTCTCACTCTCCCTTCACCTCACACCCTCAGCACTCTATTCTCTCTCTCTCTCTCTCTCATTCATTCCTCTCGCTCTCCAACGCCGTTCACTCTCGACACCCGCATCGCGGACGACATAATGCGCGGGCAGTCGCGCGTCAAACGCGGCCCGCTTCGTAACGATAAATAAATCGGCGGCCGATAACGTCGCGTCGTCGGGCAACGGCCATTTTAATCTTCCGCTTGCAAATCGAAGTCAATTCCGTTTATCGGCGCGCGGGATCGGGCGGAGCCCGCGCGTCGAAGCGTGAACACCGATAGGAAAGAACGACAATCGACTCGATATCCAGCTGTACACGCGTTCGCCCCGCGCGAACAACGCCGCGGTCGTGTCGCCGATCGAAATTTGTGTTCGAACCTATTCGGCTACAGTCTAGTCGCGAACGTTTCACTTGCGCGCAGCCGCTCGCCGGAGAAACGACAATCGAACGATACAATTTCCGACCTTCGATTCATCCGCTCCCTTACAACCAGTGGATTCTCTCGAATTTTTATGCACAATACTATTTCCTCGATACAATTCGCAGACAATCGAAATTTGGCACGATCGAAGGAAAATGAGATCGAAGACCGAAGTTGAAAATTAACCCTTTAAACTTGGAAGTTTTTCAGTGGAAATATTCCGACGTTCTCCGATGAAATATAGATGACACTGTTCGAAACTAATTTAACGAGAATTCACAGATAAGCAACAAAGCTATTTTATTTAAATATTTCACATTGCAAAATGTAATTTTAAGTTAAAATACTGAATATTCAACTTCATATTTTTGCTGTATCAAATCAAGTGGTGCGATGAGGATTTTCAACGTGATTCAACGAATGTTTTCAATTACTTTACATATTACTCAGTTCATTCGGATTCAAAATATTATTCCTCTGTAATCAACTATTATATTTGAAAGAAAATAGTAATCTAATTATCACAGACACTCTAATTTGTAATACTCAAATCCAAACCGAATGCCGGAATATTAATATTCATATTAAATTCAAATATCCTCCATTCTACTTTAACAAACTTTCGAGCTGCTCAGATCTAAAGCGCTTTACCTCATTTTAAAACAGAATAATATTAAAGACCCATGGAATCTTCTACTGAATTCTAATTTAATAACTTTCCACAAGTCCCGCAGATACAAAGTCTTCATTTAGTGAAAATGGAATTACATTAGAAACTAATAGAATCTTACTCTTCATTCTTATCGAATGACTTCTTAACCCTTTGCACACTGGAGATGCAAAGTCACCACTTGATCTGACACAGTGAAACTATAGAATGTGACATTTAATGTTATACTTCATATAATGCATCGATCTGAGAAATATTGACGTAAAATAGCTTTGTCCGTCGATTCGCGTGAATTTCTCGTCGAGTTGGTTTCACAAAATATCGTCTTCGTCTCATCAGAAAATGTTGAAATATTTCTAGCGAAAAACTTCGGAGTGCAAAGGGTTAATAGTTATAGGGCAAACATAGGCACATATACCTCGAATTTCTCTGTTCTAAGTTATTACTGAAAAAGTTGTATCACAATTGAAAACTAAATAGCTTTGTCCGTCAATTCGCGTGAATTTCTCGTCGAGTTGGTTTCACAAAATATCGTCTTCGTCTCATCAGAAAATGTTGAAATATTTCTAGCGAAAAACTTCGGAGTGCAAAGGGTTAAGCTTTCGACGTATGAACTACTATGAATTCCTTTTCGCGTGTTTCATCGGTTCCCAAAGGACCGAATTCAAGAGAAAAAGCAGCGTCGCACAGGGAGTTCCCCGCTATGCGTCTCCCTCGGAGGATTCACGTAGGAATTTCAATTATCCCCTTCGAAATCGAATGTTGTCCCGATAGTTCTTCTCGCGCGGATCGCGCGGTGACCTCGAGGCTCGAGTTCCTCGGCGCAGGAAATCGGAAACTGGCCCGAAGGCGGTGAATAGCGTGCACCTCTCTGTTCGACCCCTTTCAAAACGTTTTCATTCCGCGCGCGGCGATTGGCCGGCGCCCGCCACTTCCGTCGAATAACTCGCGAACGATGAATATTAATACGGCCGAATCGCTGACTGAAAAGCGCGAAATAAAACTCGACGAACGAGGGAAAGGGATCGGACAGCTTCGAAGAACCTCATTGGTAGGACAACGAGAGGACAATTTTATGATACGGCAAAATATCTCAATGTAGTTAGCAGAGTTCATACTTAAGTGTCTCCATCTAAAACCGAGATATCTCTTATTCTTTATAAAATAAATTAATTATATACTATACACTAATTTAATATATAAATAATAATAAATCATATAATATATCACTATATATCGAAAAACATAGTCATCACATAGTTATGTAATATATTTTAAACAGATAATTCAAATAAAATTTCATTTCAATGTAATTAGCAGAGTTCATAGCTAAGTGTCTCCATCTAAAACCGAGACATCTCTTATTCTATATAGAATAAATTAATTATATACTGTACACTAATTTAATATATAAATAATAATAAATCATATAATATATCACTATATATCGAAAAACATAGTCATCACATAGTTATGTAATATATTTTAAACAGATAATTCAAATAAAATTTCATTTCAATGTAATTAGCAGAGTTCATAGCTAAGTGTCTCCATCTAAAACCGAGACATCTCTTATTCTTTATAGAATCAATTAATTATATACTGTACACTAATTTATTATACAAATAATAATAAATTATATAATAATATATAAATAATCATATAATGTACCACTATATATAGAAAAACATAGACATCACATAGTTACGTAATATATTTTAAACAGATAATTCAAATAAAATTTCATTTAAATGTAATTAGCAGAGTTCATACTTACATACAAAACCGAGGTATCTCGTCACCACTACTCAATCTATAAAAAAACATGAATTTTCCCAACTCCTGTTTTCCGTAGTTAACCACACTGACTTCTGAGCGACTCGATTTCCGGTGTCTCTCGGTCAGAAAAAAACCGGTTTCTCATTAAATCTTGACCTCTCGCGGCAGGAAAACAATGTGCCCGCTCGGACAACGGCGAGTCGCGCCGTTAATTGAACCTTGTTTTGTAACCTTGTATGGATTCGTTTTTCCAGCGAGCGGAACGGAAATGAAAACCCTTTCAGCGGGGAATTACACAATTCCCCTCGTTGAACGTGCTCTCCCATCGATCGGTGGGGGGGCGAAGCGTTCGTCCTCGAGGCTGTTCCGCGGAAAAACTCCCATGAAATTGCGTAACGCGCAATTCGCGGTATCGTCTACCGGTGACGATCGGAAGTACCCGGCGACGGATGAAAGGAATCGATCGAACGAGCTTCCGCTGCGATCGGTTCCTCGGCCGGCGACGCTTTGTACGCCGGCAACGCGTAAAGTGCTCGAGAAATCGTGAAATCTAAGATTCCACGGAATTCAATGGACGTTCGATCTATTTTCGGTGTATGGGGACCGTGAGCGCGTTGAGTGCCGCGAAAATCTTGACCGTTTTCTCCGTAGTTGTTGCAGCGAAACGGGAACAATTATTATTCACTCGCAGAATTATTATTTTTATTATTTTAATTATATTAATTAATATATTTTAATGGATCCTAAAGAAACTACCCTAAAATTATTCGATTTTCCACGCATGCAAATTTTGTACTAAGGAAATTAAAGGTCGATGAAATGTTATAGCATTTTTCACTTTCACTAGAGATACTATAAAAATTATTTGTAGTTGCTGATGGATTACAAAACAATCTGGAGTGCTAAAGGTTAAAGAATAGAATTCTTTAACTTTGATTTCTTCTGAACTCCATTGCAAAAGTTCAACTGTTCGTCGATTGAAGAAATTCTCAAAAATATTAGAGTACGATATTCGATGGACATATCAAACTAAATACACAAAGGTATAATTAACTGCATAAGTATCTAATCACGAGTAATACAATCGCGATTGATTTCAACGATCAATGCAACAGTAGCTTACAATTTGATTAGATTGTTCAATTAATCATACCAACTAATTCCATCGACTGATCGCGATTGCTGCACCATCGATAACCGACACGATCAAAATCATCACGAAACAATCGATCAGCACTCGGCCGCGTGTATTTACTAATGCGTCTGGCAAGCCAGACGCAAGGACTCAACAAGTGTTGGAGGATCCGTTCATCCCGCGGTTTTGTCGCTGGCCACTTCGAATCGCGCGTCCGAGCGTGAAACTGTAGTGTGCGATCGACGAAACATAAGGCAACAGAAATAACATATTTATATATTTAACCCTTCGTTTGAAAATCTGTTCGTTCGACGTATTCTTAACACGTTTGCCACGTTTTCTATCCATCATCAGATAGTACGTTTAACGACCTAAGTTTCAAGGTCATTCAAGGTCAAACTTGCAAGGAAATGGAGAAAAGGTGTATATATATATACATATATATTTTTAATATTATATTGTAATATTTTTATAATATCTAATGTAATATTTTTGCCATTCTGTTTACCTGCGTAAATGTTGTGAAATATTTGTAACATATATCTCACAATGTGTGAAATATATAAATTAGCATTTCAAATTTCAAATTGCCAAATTCCTCAACTGCTTTTCCAAAAAGGAAAACTCTTCAGTCGAGGGCGTGCGTGACCCAGGTGATGGTGGTCCCTTATCTATCTCTCAGGCCCCCAAGTATCGACAAGCAAAAGGGCGAACGGTCTCCAAAATCAACCTCCATTTTTCCAAAATCACGGAACACCGAACGCGCGGAAGGAACGTTCGCCAAGCACCGCGAAGAATTCCGTCGGCGTGGTCCGTTCGCGGCAAGAAAGTTGCGAGAGGCAGCTGCGCGTTTCATTCGCCGGCGAAACAAGAGGGCAAAGTAGCCGCGGGGCCGACGACGCGGATTTACGTCGCTTTAATTCGAGGAAAACAGGTTTTAATCGGATTAAGAAAAACGGGTAAGCGAGAGAGATCTGGCGCCGGCCGGCCGCTCGCCCCTCGGTCGGACGCGCGAAACGAGAATTTATGCTTCCCGGGAAGTGTTTTACCATTTTTATAGCCGCGCGAGAAGCACCGGCGCGTTTAGCGGATGCTGGAAAAGATTGAATAACAAATCCGAGCTCTGCGGCTCCTGCGTACTCACCGGGAACCGGGCAGAAGCAAATTGACGGCGGCGCAGCTCGTGCCACTGGATCTGTAACGGAAACGGGGGCACTTAGCTTCTTCGAGTTCCGGAGGTTACAATGCCTCGCGAATGGACATCGCTCATTAGCGATTTTACGCGGGACTTCTTGTTCGCGATGGATTTATAGGGATGATGGAAATCGGAATGCGATACAGTGAAACCTGTTTTTAGGCAGATGGGGGCGTAAGAGAAACTGTGCAAAAGGAAATGTTCAGAAATGGTACGAAATAGTAAGTGCTTTCGAACAAAATAATTAAATTACACATGGAATCGTTTTAAAAAAATTTAATTTCTCATGGAGAAATTTTCACAGTGCACATAATTCACTGCTACTCCTGGTAACGTAAATTATGAAATTATGAATTAATAATATATAATAACTATATATTTATTCTATATATAATTATATATAATTAATATAATCACTTATATATTAATATAGTAATTATAAAATCAATTATATTTTAATATGTTAATTTTTTATATATATATATATATATATATATATATTAATAGTATTAATAGTATTATTAATAGTATTTATATAGCTGCATATTTATATAAAATGGCTTACATTCAGTAGCACACAATAAATAATAACAACACAATAGGTAATCACATATCATTACAATCAATGATATAACACATAATAAATTAATAAATATTAACTATACGAGTATAAATGCCCACGGCGTTATAGAATACTACATATTATACACAATATAGCATAAAAAAAGTACAGCGTATCATTCGTTTAAAAAGATCGTTCACCCATCAAGGAACATTAATGTACAACAGAATTGAACCGATACATTTTGCAATCCCGTGCCGTTTCGACTTCAACACGAACGTTTTCCCCGCGGGAGCCCCGGCTGACTTGTCGAGCACCGTTGCAATGCTGTTTTCGATGCCGTTTCTGCACACCCGCAGCATCTGATTCGAGTAATTACACGCTCCGCATCCACGTCTCTAGATAACGGAGCTGCTGATTAGCTCGGGCCCTGGGAGATGACTTCCGAAACGTTTCACAAGACACTGGAGGATGATGAGCCGCGGTCGTTGCGGAGCCAGGATGTTAAACAACCGAGTTCTCGCTCGGAGATGGAAAGATGCGGGCTTATCGTCGGATTAACTCTTTGGTTACCGTTGGCGCGTCGAGGTGCTTCAACGCGTTCGCGTTTCAATTGAAACGAATAGCACTAATTAAGGTATTTTTATGTTCTAACGGTGTAAAGTTGAGGAATAGTACAAAATTTCAATTGAGCGAATGTGAGGAAACGGAGGAAGTAATTTTATGTTGACGTTTCGAAGTCTTTTGACAAGGATAGAAATAGTGTTAAAGTTAGTAGAAATATCGAAAATTTATCAGACAGGTTAATTGATAATTTTGAAAAGAAATCTCAGTTTATAAACCATCGGCAATAATTCAAATCGATGAGAAGTTATACAGTCAACGAATAATCGGATGATTCAATGCTGTTGCAGTCAGTACTAGTGGAAAAACCGAGCAATGATCAGACACGTCAACAGTAATTTCAAAAGGAAATCTCAAAGTTCAGAATAAATAGCGAAAAATTACACAGTAATTGAATAATCGGATGATTCAATGCTATTATATTTGGAACTAGTAGAAAAACCGAGGAATGATCAGACACGTCAACAGTAATTTCAAAAGGAAACATCAAACTTCAAAATAAATCGCGAAAAATTACACAGTAATTGAATAATCGGATGATTCAACGCTATTACATTTGGAACTAGTAGAAACACCGTGCAATGATCAGACACGTCAACAGTAATTTCAAAAGGAAACCTCAAACTTCAAAATAAATCGCGAAAAATTAAAAAGTAATTGAATAATCGGATGATTCGATGCCGTCGCATTCGGAACTAGTGGAAAAACCGAGCAATGATCAGACGCCCAACAATCCAGCGAACGCGGCGCGCAGGATGTAAAAAGCACCGTAGTAGCTGAATATTTTTATGTAATAGTGGACGATTTATTTAGCGAGAGAATTCTCCGCTGCCGTTTCACGCTCATTACCCCGACTCCCATGGAATGTTCTCGGTCGAGAACGAGTCAGAGCACCGAAATTCGTCTGTCGGTGTATCGCGCGTGCACCGTCTACGGTATTGTGCACAGCTGTACGGTCTGTTATCACGCGCTTTCCAGCTTCAGCTGGTTTTTACACGGACACCGTGAGCTGACGGGCCGCGCGCGTATACACAAGGTGTTTCCGAAATTGTTTAACGCTATTTCCACCGAACCTCTGAAACGGTGAAATTTTAACTGGCGATTATTTTTCATCGGTTTAACCTTTTGCACTCGGAAACCTATCACTAGAAATATTCGTTTTTTAATAAGTTATATAGGACACTCCTTGAAACGAAGTGAATAAGAGAACACGTAAGTTAAGAACCAAAGTTACTACTTCAATATTTCACAAATTTATAGATGACACGAAGCTTAACATTCTGAGAGAAAATTAAGAGACTTTACAATTTCGGTACATCGAATCAAATCTCTCGATGTTTCGAAGATTAAGTGATAAACAAATAATTTCATTACTCAAACACCAAGAGATCAGCACGTAGTTTCTGTTTTCTCTATCATTTAAGTAATTGATATATAATTTAGCTTCACCTGCTAATATTTTGTATATTTCAAAGAACCTTCGTCCGCAAAGGGTTAATATTTGTTTTCGAAATCGGTATCGCCAATATGACATGTTCCATTTTTCTGAGTACAGTGTTGTTCTACGGTCGAGAGGTATTACACTTATTATTCTTTACAAATTTATATCCATATATTTATTATAAACCACCTATAGAAAAATAACTTTGCTTCGACTAGTTGATACTGTCAGAAAAATGTGCCGATCGTACAGTTAATCGCTTTGTATAGAATTTTGCGTTTCGAAAGAATCTGGTATGCGTGATGCAACAAGATTAACGACGTGTAGAAAATCGGTGTTCCTATTCTACATAGATGATTAGAAAAATAATGTTACAACGACGTCTGAAACAGCGAGTCTCGTCGGATTCACATCCATCGCGCGTCAGTCTCACTCGGCCGACGCGTTCTCCGGGGAAATTGCGTTCGGCATCGTTGAGATTCGGCCGAGAACGTATTGTCAGTGTCCCAGTGATTGTCTCTGCGCGTTTCATCCGCTGCTTGAAACGCCTGTTTGCGCGACGCGGGTAAACCGACACTGACGAGCTGGCTTCGCGCCATTATGGCCGCTAACGACAGACAATTACTTTCGGTAATTGTTCCGGATCACCACGCATAAACGTGGACTCTAAATCTGTTCTTCCCCTTATCAACCCTTTGCACTCGAAAGTTTTTCACTGGAAATATTTTAACATTTTCCGATGAGGTAGAAACGATATTTTGTGAAACTAACTCGCAGAGAAATCGTAACGTACATTGAAGAACTTAGTTATTTTATTTCAATATAAAGTTACATAAAGTATAATATTAAATATCAAATTTTATAGTTTTACAGTGTGAAGTCAGGTAGTGAGTGAGAGTCACCTCTCGAGTGCAAAGGGTTAAATGTCGTCTGTCCTTTCATAATTGCGATAGAAGGGATCCAAAAATCATTTGGTAGTTCCAGTGTTAATTTTCTGGGTGACGTAGCAAACAATCCGAATTTTCTTCGACATATGAAATATCAGAAAGATAGAGCAATTATTAAAAACCTTAACTTCTCAGTCTCTGATTAACCAAGAAAACTGTTTCGAATACATAGGATTCTCGATAAGTTCACGTGGCAAAGTGTTAATTACCCTCCATCGACAGGCTCAATATTAGCACACTCTCGAATTCCAAAATTTGACTGCCACGTCACCCAAATTCGAGTGACATTAGTTTTAACAAAAACTTGGACATTAATTTTCTCGGTGACGTAGCAAACAATCCGAATTTTCTTCGACATATGAAATATCAGAAAGATAGAGCAATTATTAAAAACCTTAACTTCTCAGTCTCTGATTAACCAAGAAAACTGTTTCGAATACATAGGATTCTCGATAAGTTTACGTGGCAAAGCGTTAATTACCCTCCGTCGACAGCCCGATATTAGCACGCCCTCGAATTCCAAACGACACATTCCTCGCAAAGCCGGCAGCGATGTGTCCGAACGGTTCCTTCGGAACTCGTTTTAAATGTAAATTCATTCGTTCCATCCCCGAGAGGCGATGCTTCTTCCAGTGACGAGCGGCGACGGATATTCCGGCGTTCCGTCGACAACGTTACGCCCGGAATGAAGGTATTAGAAACCGAGCGAGCGGGCCAGACGACGATCGCGCCGGTTCGATCACCGAAAAAGACAGCCGCGCGCCGCTTAAACGGGCGATTCTCATTTCGCGATGTTGGCTGTCCACTATTTCCCAGACGGCAGTTACGAAATTTGCCAGACAATCGCACCGGCTTCTTTCGACGCGGAATTAAACGTTCCGCTCGAGCTTCCCTGTCGACGGCCAATGTGATTTCCCGCGAGAACACTTATCTTGTTTCCTGCCGAAAACAAGATACCGAGCGCAACTTCGACTGTTGTGTTTCTTATTGATAGCAGTTTTGGGAGGCGAGGAGGTCGGCTCTCGGGGAGGATCGTATTATCGTCGAAATGAAACTTCTAATCAGACCGGTGACGCGTTAATTTGATCTTTCTCGTTTTATACTCTTTGCTGGGAATTGAGCGATTTAGACGGTTTGATAAATAAGAATCAAATTCGGTGTTTATGAATGTAGTTGATTTAACATTAACACCTTGACCGCCACATCACCCGAATTCGGTGACATTATTTTTTACAGAAACTTCGACATTGATTCTTTTGATGACGTACCGATCGAACCGAATTTTGTTGGACACATGAAATGTAAGAATGATAGTGAAAAAGTTTCCAGTTTCTGGTTAGTGAAAAAATCTGTTTCGAGTACATGGCAGTTTTGATGAGTGTTTACGTGGCAGACAAAGGGTTAATAGAGTTCACTGCCAAGCTGAATAAAATCTGTGTTCGACAATTCTTCGTTTTCCTTCAGTTTAGTTTTGACGGTGTTTCTATATAATTCATGAATCTTTCTGTTCTGGTGTATCGAACCATAAGTGATTCACTAAACTTCGTTAATCTTCATCGAAATGGTGACTGAGAGTAGTCGACGAAGAGTGAGAGAGACCTACGAGTCAGGGAACTAAAGCTATTTTCTTTCAATATTTCACGTATCGATGCAGCATATCAAATCATCTACGAGACACACAGGGTGTCCTGATAATAATATTATTCGCAAACATTTCTACATTATAAATAATGCTACCGAATGCAGTGATATTCAGCCAGATGAATGTGCAATTATAGCAATGCAATTCAATCGAATAATTCAATATTCGGCTTTTCCCATTTTGTGTATTTTCAATTGTGCACGTTGTTTCGCCTTATTGGAAACCGTGAATCGTTCACAACGATTCGAAGGGATCGATTCGTTTGTTTGAGACGTTGCGCGTGTTCCGTTGTATTCCGGATACTTCGTTATACGTTCTCGTCGATTCGAAGTCGACGTTTACTCGAAACTCCGCGCTGCATAGGCGACGTACACCTAATATTTCTCGTTTCGAGGCGGTGAATTTAATCGCACCGCTTTCTCGAAACGTCCAAAGGCGTTTCCGGTTATTAACGTGTTAATCGCGGGACGCGGGACCGGTCGCGCGGCGCCTCGCCCGTTAAAAACGAAGAGAGAAGAGAATGGTGTAAAATCCGCGGCTTATCTCCAATCTAGAAGAGAAATTGCGATGGCTACGAGACCTCGCGAGCCTGAAGCAGCAAAGCTTCCAAAAGCCGCTGGCATTGTTTGCTCGCCGCGATATTGCGGCCTCTCGCGAGGGCGAACTGCGATTCGAGATAGCGAGTTTCGGCGGGAAAACCGGCCGTTTCGGCTAACGCGGTGTTTGCTTTAAGAATCAATTTAAAAAGCGGTATTAATTAACGGCTTCCGAATAAATCCGCTCCGCCGGAAACTCGTACGCCGCGCGTTAATCGCTCGATTCTCTGCCTTCTCGCGATTTATACTGAAATTACAGTAGTATTTACCTTATCTTTCCAAACGGTCGGTGCTTACGATTTCTCGGTATTTACCGAAAGATTTAACGAACGCCACTGTTTCTAATAAATACTCGGTCCTTTGTATCCTCTGTCACACTATTCGAATCGAGCGGGAAACATTCAAGTGTCGCACTTCGTTTTCAGTATCGTTGGAATCACGAAATTTCGAAGCGAACATCTACGGAATATCACCGAGCAAAATATCCATCGTCCAACTATCCAACTTCGAACGATTACTTTCATAGCTGATTTAACCCTCTGCACTTGGACGTTTCTCGCTGGAAACTCAACTGCTGGTTCTAACGTTAACCCTTCGCACTTCAGAGGCGACTCTCGCTCGGATTTCATACGGTGAAGCCACAAAATTATATAAATAACCCATTCCTGATTTCTTCTTTCTGCAGTTATTGGAAAGGCGACAGATGTTTCTACGGGAAATTAAAGAAATTGATTCATCGATCGACTTATTAACGAGCTATACATTTCGAGGATAACGCATACGAATGCTATGAACAGTTTGAACTTCGAAATCCTGGATTTGTACAGATTCGTTGATCGTTTAAAGTTAAATACGCTAAAATTAATAACTTCTGAATGTTGATACCGGTTCAAATAAATTCCATCGCGTCGCGCTTTTCTCTATTTATCGACACATTTCCATGACAACCGGAGGGACCACGAAACGGAAAGCTCGCAAGCGTGTGTATCCTCTTCGCAACCCAGAACACGAACTTCTTCACAGAAAATTGAAGCAGAAGGGTCGCGAAGCTCGCCGAAGTCCGGAAGAAGTAACTTGACTCAAATTCTGTTTCTATGAGGTTCGTTTTACGAATCAGTGCCCGTGAAATCGAATTTCCCTAGCGTGTTTCGAAATTAGTTTAAAATCAGCAACAGAATTTACAATAACAGCGTTACCTCCTTCCTCCGTGTATCTTTTCACTTTGATATTGTGCTATTAATGGAATTTAAATATGCTTTGTTTAAAAAAAAACAAAACATAGGAACAGATAATCGAATAGAATACAAATAAATAGAAACGATATAGCTCGCAGTGTACAGGTCTTTTCTCTTCTCGGGTCAACGCAACTCTCCAAATCTCTCGTAATCACTTGAAAATCATTCTCTCCTCCACAAGCATTCTTCTTACTCGTCTTAAGACACTCATTCTTACATTCACTCTTCTTAAAAACACCTTAACCTACGCTAAGAATTCTAGATACTACAATATTTCTAATGAGATCGGTGTATTCTACTCTATCAACCCATCGCACTTTCAGTTTCAAAGCCCGGAAACGCAGTTTCTTTGAATTGTTTGCTCCGACTTGTTCAGGTCATGAAAAATTGTACATAGAATTAATTTATGTATTATTTAGACTGTTGCGTAATTTTTGTTCCACGTTGAACATACTATGATTTCCATTTAGATTGTTTCCACCTTCTCTGGACCGTTTTACAGCCCGTCCTTCGCTCACGCTCATTTTTACATTCACTCCTCTTAAAAGTACCTTAACCTACGCTGAAAATTCTGGATACTACAATATTTCCATCGTTTCCAGTAACAGAGTACGCTACTAGACGAATACTGAATTACAGTTTGACAAACGACGGGTCCATGCGAGTAAAGAGAATCGGGGATGCGCATTTGTTTCCCGCGGAACTTTATTCCGAAATAAATCGAACATTTATTAGCTGCACACGCGTCCGTACTCGCGACTCGTGGGAATATTCAAGTCCCGTTCAATACAATGTATGTGTACGCGATTAAACTCCGAACTCGATTAAAGCAGAAAATGTTCAGTTTCACGGACAGTTACGAACAGTTTGCATCGCTAGTTCCATCGCATTTTCCGTTCAATAGCAATCTTTTAATGCTAAAACAATCGAACAGGTTGAAACTGCTCATTCTTGATCTCTTCTTTTTGTAATTATCAAAAGGATAACAAAAACCTCTGAGAAGTTATTAAAGAAATTGATTCGGCGATGCTCAAGACGAATTTTAACCCTTCACGGACGGACATCGACATTTCAGTGAGACGAAACGTTCAGATTTGGAAGACTAAGTCGTGGACAAATAATCTAATTAGTCGAACAGCAAGGGATCAGCGCGTAGTTTTCTTTTCTTCTATTAATTAAGCGATTGATATATAATTTAGCTTCATATGTCAAAGGTTCTGCACATTTCAAAGAATCCTCCGTAAAGGATTAAATCAATTAGTCTCGATAAATGCATTCTTCAAGTTTCCATAGACTTCCAGAAACTCAATTCAGCCTCTTAGCGGTTTCAGCGTTAACGCAAAGAGTACAGTCGAAAAATATAACAGTGTAATATGTTAAACACTATACATCAAATTATAGTATTGAAAACTTGAATTGTTAATCGATTGAATTCTCGACGGAAGTACTCCAACTTTCTACAGAGGAATTTCAAAAAGTCAATCCAATCGCTTCTCATTCGACAATGACAGCACTGCACGCTAAACGAAACGTAAACCAATTCACCAGTATCACGATCTACGAATCTCCGCGAACAAATGAAAAATTTTTCTTTCGGACTACAATAGAGACAAGCATCCTATCGATTCAGAAAATTACGATAATCGCGTTACCATACAGATTCCACCGTACGACATCCAATCGCTCGGTTTCTCCGTAAACTAACGCACAAATTCGTCCGGGGAATGTTCGCGCGACGAGACGAGCTTCTCGGGGTTCCCATAGACCGAACGCCGCGGAAGAATATAAGAAGGTACACGCTAAAGGCATATCGGGACGGAGGACGTAACAAAGACGAGCGAACAGACGCGACTCGATTTCCCCATTTACTTGTTATGTCGCGAGTACGTACGATTCAACTTCCACTTCGCCGTGCTATCCCGCCGGCGCTTCACGCGGAAAAGGGGGGAGAGAGAGTTAATTTGAATAAAACAACGTGGCGCCTCTCGAAATAGATTTATCCGACGTGGATTCGACGTCTGTCGTGCGTTAAGTGGTCGCCGGAACGTTTTCTCTTGTTTCGTCGGTCGCCGGAGTCGGGGATCTAGTTTTCTCGAGGACGATAAAGGATCCGGGGACCGAGCGACCCAGTTTGTTCTGCGTCAAAGGGCTCTCGAGGGAATACCCGGGGAACACGAGTTCGATTTTCACGTTGACCTCCCGTGGAAAATATCCCCGCGCATCATGGCGAACTGTTATTCTCCGGGAACTGGGTTATCATTAACCGTTTCGCCAGGATCGCCGACAAAGTCGCCCGACGAGCGATGTTTCGCGCTTCGAAACTTTCCATACGGGATTACATTATTAAAAGTTGTATCCTCTGATTGCGTTGCGCGATAATTTTCTCACCTTTTCCTTTCTGCGGCCGGTTACAGTCGCGCACACTTCCGGCGCGGCGGAAGGGTTAACCGTTTCATTCGTTTAAGGTTACCGGGAAAGATTGCGAAACATGCGCGTCGACGTTAATGAAACGTCTACGAAATCCTAAAAGTAAACTGTATTTTAATTATAATTTCCGAGAAGTCTTCCTGCGACTTTTTAAGAAAACTCGAAAACAAATTTCAATCCGTTCAATGGAACTTTATTGAACTATGCGTCGCTATTTTGTTCGGCGCTCTGTTATCTTCGAGTAGCTTTATTGTTCTGTCTTTGGCAAAGCATCTACATTTTTTATATGAAACAGTAAGAATTTTTTCGAAGGAATCGATGCTCGACGCGTGTTCGCCTGCATTCCCGAGTTTCCAGGGAAATTTCCACGGTCCCCGAGGTTTCCCCGTTAGCAACAGTGTGGCCACTTTTAACGACGCGTTCTCGAAGTAGAGAAATGAATCGATTGCATGGGAGCTTGGAACTCCGTGCCCTATTTCTCGATAAGTGGGAGGAATGGAGTGTTGTTGACTGGTAGAACGTATTAGTCCGCTGCTCTTGACGGAAAGTATTTGCTAATCTGAATCGAGCTAGTGTCGTTCTCGTTAGCTACGTCGCAGACAAAGGAAACATTTTTATTGGATAATTGCGCCGGAGTGGTATAATAACGGCGACGATCGCGATGCTGGAATTTGTGTTAATGTAAAAATATGGGTATTATTTCGATAATCTTCACGGTTGTTTATTTTTTCTATAAAATTAGAGGAACAAATGTTTCCCTCTGACACGTATAATAAAGAAACACGCGGTTTTATTAACATATTTTGTACTAGAAACGAGAAATCTGGTTTTTATATAAATAACTTCGTAGCTGTGGTACCTATCGCATGATTTAAAGAAATATTAGATTTTATTAGAGCCGATTATCTCTGAATCATTCGTAAATTTATCAAATGACAATTAGATATTTGACTGCTTCTATCAGATATCTGACTATATTATCTGTAAATCATTTATAAATTTATCAAATGAAAATAGAATATTCGATTATTTCACATATAGCGATATAAGACCTTGAAAATCATCCACCATGGATCCCAATTTTCCAAGAATTAACCAGTAATGTATTAAGATGACAGAACCAGTAATCTCGAAACTTCGTGAATGAAAAGTTAGCTCAGAAAAGATTTTTCGTCGGTACATAAAACCTATGGACCGGTGCAATTTTATTCCGGGGATATTCTCTATACAACGACGCGTAACAGAAATACTTAGGTGTCGTTTAAAGGCCCGCCCTCCGTATCACTTCCACGAATAAGTTCCCCCGACACTGTCCTTTCACGAGAAATGTCGAAAATAAAACCGCCCAGCCTTTGAATGCACGGATGTCATTCTACCTCGGCGTCCGTAAAATATCCTCCAGTTGTTGCTCAACGTCCAGAAGCATCGTATTCACCTCAGCATTCACACATCGCATTACCTTGCCCCTTTCAAACCGGCGCCCATCACTTTTCCCGGGCCACAACAGCGGCGAAAGCTCAGAAACCCGCTAATTACCGCCCCACTACTCAGCCCGACGAACATCTGAAGCAATGAATCCCATATGTACGCGAGAATCGCGGTTCGTGCGTCGCGTTCCTAAAAACTCCGCCATTTTCTACACCTTTATTTCCCCATCTCGAGACAAAAGGCGTGGACACGCTCAGATTAGCTCCGCTTCAACGCCAGATTCATGGAGCCCGTCGGTTTCACTTAAATTCAATCGTTTCATAACAATCCAAGTTGATTTCGATTAACCCAATTACGAACTCACAATCCTCTGCTCTTAACACGCTAATTTCCATCCATACAAATACCCTCCTAGAAACAGTAGAATAAACTGTAAAAACTCCGTTGCGCCGAACCTGGCACTCTCGCCTAAGTGGTCAGATTCGAAGGCGCACGCCTCCCGCGTACTGTTTCAGTGTACGATTCGCCGAGGCGCTCAAGCCCACTAACCACGCCCACTAACCGCGTCGCGAAGCGCCGCCTCCAGACTCGCAGTTGGACACTTCGGAGTGCAAGGGGTTGATAGTTATAGGGCAAACATAGGCACATATACCTCGAATTTCTCTGTTCTAAGTTATTACTGAAAAAGTCGTATCAGAATTGAAAACTAAACAGCTTTGTCCGTCGATTCGCGTGAATTTCTCGTCGCGTCGGTTTTACAAAATATCGTCTGCATCTCACGAAGAAAGTATTGAAATATTTCTAGTGAAAAACTTCGGTTAACGCGCTGTAGCAAGATCAAGTTGGAGAGTCGCCGCTGCGGCTCGTCCCTAGTCCGCCACCTCCGATTCGGATTCTCGTTTCAGCCGGGTTTATCGGAACGATTATAGTCACGAGTTTCTCCTCTCCTCTCTTCCCCGTGAAAACCGAGGGAGCCACTCGCCCGGAAAATTGCCAGCAATTCGCCGCGGTGTTTACGCGTTCTTATTGCCGAACGCACGCCGAGGAGGAGTCGGCCGAGGCGCATCCGTAGACACCGTCCGTGTATTGTGTACAGAAGCCGGCTATTTACAAACCTCGAAGTGTATTTGCTCAGCTTTTAAATTGTCTGGATGTTGACTCGCCTCGTTCGCGTCTCGCGGCGCGCTACCGCGTTCGAGACGGTTCCGGCGCGATCGTTTCCTCCTCGCAGCTAGATCGGGCTCTTTAATCTTCTTCGCCACTTCCCGATTAAATACACCGCGCCACGGGAACGCGGAAAATTAGCCGCGCCGCGGCGGAAACTTCGCGCGCCCGATCGTTCGCCCGCTCGCGATAAGCTAATGCTCGCCGGTTAATTAACGCATCGGCTGCTGCTTCTGACGCGGTTATACGTTTCGGGGGCTGGGCCGCTTACTTTGTTTCCCGTGAAATTGATCGCGCTGTGGATGTTTATTGCCGGATCTTGCAGTTTTTCTGTTAACGCATTGCGCACGGGTGACGAGACGTCTCGTCTTTAGCACGCCGAACGTTGTGGCCGGCGACGAGATATCTCATTTTCAGGTTTCCTCGACTCAATCGACGATTTAAGGAATTCAAAATAGATTTTCTTATTACGCTACCGGAGTAACGAAGTCTCGCGTGTTCTCCTGATAAACGGTTAGCGAGAAAAAATGAACGTCGACGTTCCGAGAGCGTAAAAGTCAGTCAGTCGGCGTAGCCATTACGTCGGCAGCTCTGTGTCGATCGTGTATCGTACTTTATAAAGTGTTCTATTGTTATACAGCATTTTGTTATTACGAAGCTCGCGTTTTAATTTGTAAGGAAACAGATTTTTAAAAATCATTTATACTTTCGATCTTTTAACGATAATTTATAATAAGAATTTTTTTATGAAGTAGACTTGAAATATTATATTGAATATTTCCGGTGAAAAACTTCTGGAGTCCAAAGGGTTAACGTATATTGAAACATCGAAAACTCAGATAGTTCCGCGGAGAATTCATTTACGCAACATCTCCGCGTTTATAATTAATCACGATCAAAGACAACATTCGGTATCGCGCCGGCGTGTACACGACTGCGCGAACTTCCTAACCTAGCAGCGCATTCTCTGAAAATTGCATCGACACGCAGAAGATTCCCAGAATCTCGAGGATCCCGCGATAACGGCTCGCGTTCGAAATCCCTGACGCTGTGCTCGAATAAACAAGACAACCGGAAATTCCCGCGGAAACCGAGCTCCATCAAAATCCGATCGTCCCCGTAAACAGTGTATCTACCGAAGCTTCGCGCTTCTCCGGCGAACAGACTGAAAATTTGCACGTTTTACGTCGGAGTTCGGAAAGTGGCCGTTGGAATGTCGCGTACGTGGCGATGGGCCGATCGGACACGCGAGCCGTTTCGACCCGGGGCCGCGAGGATTCCGATCGGAGCCATCCGTTCGGCGACCCTCGGCGTTCCTTTAACGCGTCCGCCACTTTTAAGGCTTCCGGTTTTACGATCCGGTTCTTTTCCTCGGCGGCGCGAAGTATCTTAACGTCACCTTCATAGGCTGCGGTGATAATTTATGGACCGTAACGTGAGTCGCCTCGTCGGAAATCGGTATGAATTATGGATCGAATTAGAAGTTCGGAGCTCTCATCGGTGAAAACGACGCCGGCAGTCGGGGCTGGGCACAGACGAGTCCTTTATGGGATCCCTGGGTACCGTGGAAAGACGGTTTCCGCTCGCGCGACAATAGTACTGCGTATAAATCAATGATAATATAATAGTATCGTATATATTTTATATTATACGATAGGTCATTATACTATTATCATTTATTTCGTATATATTATTGTACTGTCGTATTATTGTTTATTTTACATCTCAAAAGTTCAAAAATTCCAGCTTTTAGAATTCTTCTTACTCGACGAAGACTTTCGGAACTTTTGAAATATAAGATAAATAATAATATGACGGTATAAGTTCGAAAGTTCACGTCTTCGGAATTTTCCTTGTTCAATGAAGACTTTCGGAATTTGTTGCATTCGTTTATGCTTTATTATAATAATAATGAATACAACAATTTCTGAGAGTCTTTATTGAATAAGGAAGATTCCAAAGACGCGAACTTTTGAACGCCACAACGGCAAAAGGTCAGCGCGTAGTTTCCTCTTTTTCCACTGTCTAAGCAATCGATATATAATTCAGCTTCGTACGTCGAAGGTTCCGCGTATTTCGTAGAATCCTCGTCCGCGAAGGCTCAACCCTTTACACTCGGAAGTTCTTTACTAGAAACGCGCGACGCTTCTCCACGAGATACAAGCAACGTTCTTTGAAACCAATAAACGAGAGGACGCACGTTGAGCAACAATTTCATTATAATATTTCGATGTGTACAAGACTATGACTTCGCTGTAACAAATCTATCGGTGACCGAGAGTCATCTCTCGAGCGCAAAGGGTTAAAGATCTTTACCCCTGATACACTCGGATTTCCGGGCGAATGCGGTGTCGAGGGTTGCCCGGACAACCGCGCGCCGATGGAATTGTTATCTTGTTCCTCTTTTTTCCCTTGTTGTTCCCCGGCGGGAGCATGGACTTGACCCGGATCGCGGGAAATGTTTGCGCAAACGGAGCCGGCGATCGATAATCCTCCCCCGTTCCGAGCGAAGTCGGTCAAGTTGCCGGTGCAAATTGACGCTGATTACAAATTGTAATCCCGAGACTCTTCGTTCCGCTCTAGGCGGCGGCTCGAATGAAACCTCGCTCGCCCCCTTTGTTCCCCGATTTTTGTCTCCTCGCTTCGCTGGCTGCCGCGCTGGCTGCGCCCCGTCCTCCTCTGCGGGAGAAGACTTCGCGCTCTTCTGCATGGAAGAATTAGCGTGCCATTTTTTAGCCGGCGCAGATTGCATCCGGCGGATCCTTAACCGTTTCGACGCTGAACAACTTTTCTGGATGTTTACCGAAAACGGTGCGCGCAGAAGAACTAACGCATTGCGCACCGGTAACGAGAAATCTCGTTTTTATGTAAAGACACTTCGCTATACTTCGCCAATTACCGCAGCATCGAAGAAAATATAAAATTTCATTCGAATCGCTTATCTATTTAAAATATATTACATAACAATATGGTATCCGAGTTTTTCTATGTATAGCGATATAAGTTGACCTCACTGAAAATTGCAAAGATTTCTTTCGACAGCTTCGGTGGAAATAGTGTTAAAAAACCATTGAACATGCAATATGACAAGTTCCGAATGCAAAGGATTAATTATCTAGGATTTTGATCGAAATTTTTTCAGTTTAAGCACGTCTGTTGAATTTTGGGTATTTCCTACAGTTAATGTTATAATCGTCGAGAAAATCATTTTAAAATTTCCAAGGGCGTCGTTAACACTTTCGGTGGAAACAATATTAAAAAACCATTGAACATGCAATATGAAAAGTTTCGAATGCAAAGGATTAATTATCTAGGATTTTGATCGAAATTTTTTCAGTTTAAGCACGTCTGTTGAATTTTGGGTATTTCCTACAGTTAATGTTATAATCGTCGAGAAAATCATTTTAAAATTTCCAAGGGCGTCGTTAACACTTTCGGTGGAAACAATATTAAAAAACCATTGAACATGCAATATGAAAAGTTCCGAATGCAAAGGATTAATTATCTAGGATTTTGATCGAAATTTTTTCAGTTTAAGCACGTCTGTTGAATTTTGGGTATTTCCTACAGTGAATGTTATAATCGTCGATAAAATCATTTAAAAATTTCCAAAGGCGTCTTTAACACTTTCGGTGGAAACAATGCGAAACCACTGGCGCATGGGAACACCCACGAAGATCTGCGCGACTTCGTAAAATTCAATCGCGCGGTGCAATCGATCGGGGACCTCCAGTTCCTTCGCGTCGGCTTTCAATGACGCGTGGGAAGGAGCGCGTGTGCACGCGCCGAAGTTTTCGGGAATCTCGTCTCGCGCGACGATTAATATTCCACGAAGTTGAGCGGCAAAGGCTGGCAGCGACGCGTCACGGGGACTTGTCAAGTTCGCTAACTACGTTCGAACAGCGCGGATCATCCGAGAGTTTCCGATCGTGTGTTCTTAGCGCTGACTGACGGTTACATGACAGTGTTTGAGGCACCGGCGCGGGGAGGGGGCGCGGGGAGGGGGGAAGTATTTTCAACTGGAATTTCGTGTCGAGGTTAATGCCGACGGCGGGCGAACGCGAGGAGCCCGAATTTTTGTTGAAAGCACCGGCGGGAGAATGACATTTTGATTAGGGGATATGGAACGATTTCAACCCTTAACGCTGAAACTACCGGTTACGCTCACTTCCCGAAATTTCTCTATGGGAACTCCTAGAGTGCGAGATTTACCGAGACCTTCATTGATTTGCAATTCATTTCTCTTATGTCTGAGTTTTAGAATTTACTATTTCTCTTATATTTTAGATTTACAATTTAAAATTCATTTCTCTTATATCATAAATGATACCTTATCATTTCTCGAATGATACAATTATGAATGATTTAACACTCATCTCTCTTATATCTGTTTTACAATTTACTGTTCTCTTATGTCTGTGATTTACAATTTGCAATTCATTTCTGTTATGTTACAAACGATATCTTGTCGTTTCTCGAATGATACAATTATGAATGATTTAAAATTCATCTCTCTTATATCTGTTTTGCAATTTACAATTAATTTCTTTTATACGTTCTCTTACATCAAAAATGGTATTTTATCATTTCTCGAAGATCCTCGAAACGAAATCGTCGCTATGAATAATTTCGATGATCGAATATTGCACTGTAATTGAAAGGTACATCGAGTTCCAACGGTGCGGATTATCTACTGGTAAATGAAAATTTTGAACCGTCCGACAAAAGGATTGTAGAATGTAAGGAGTAAGCCTCTGCCTGACTTTTCGTTGACCTGCATCACTTATGCGTATGTACCATATTCATTATAATCACGGTGTTACGTTATTTACCATATAAACTCGCTAAATATTATTTTATCGTATCATATAGAGTTATTTTATTATGTAAATAATATTTACCGAGTTTATAATACTTCATTACATAAATAATATTTAATAATTTCGGTAAGTATTTTAAAATAAGCATATAAGTATAATTTCTCTTCGAAAGTCTTCCGAGTATACTCGTCACGGTTAACCGGTTAAAGGATTCTTACCCGTTTCCATCGGTTCCCATCGTCCGCGTTTTTCGCGAATCGAAAGGATTCGGAGGCGAGTTTAAAATCAACGTTGCACCTCAACGAGTCGGAGTAACGTTCGCTTGATGTCTTAACGAGCCGTATAACCGGTCAAGTTAAAACCAACTTTACACTGTAATCAATTTCTATCATTCAACGTAGTTAACAACTGCTCAAACTTTCGGAATATATTGTAATAAGCAGACGGAACTTCGTGCCGGAACTCCTAGCTCAATTCCAGCGAACAACAACCCGCCCGGTTCGTGCGTCGATATAATATTCGCGCGAGGAGCTCGCGGTGAACTTTAAATTACAACGAAAGTCACGGTACGGCGATAAAGTCAGTCGCGAGACCCGGCCGGAGCGATGCGCGGACAGCGAAACTTTCTATCTTTGCGACGCATCGAAATCTGCGAAGCGGTTCGAACGCATTCGACGCGGTCTTATTCTTCTCTTAACTTACCGCGCTCGCGTACGACGACAATTGGACTTTTCGAACGTCGATACTCTTCAGAGCCTTCGTAAAAATGATATCTGCGCGCAGATCCACGATTCAGTTCGTTCGTAATTACCCGCGATAGCGAGACGTAAACGTATCGGTAAAAATGAAAATTTCTCTGTTTTCGTGTATAAACGTTTCGAGAATTTTAGAAGGAACGGAGAGATACGAATTGAACTTCAGTTTATTTTGTTGCACCTCTACCGGAAGTGTCAAGAGACACCTTTCGAAATATTCACTTAAAATTACTTTCAATTGAATTTTCTATATTTTCTATAGATATTCTTTATTATTATTATCGATTAATAATAATAATAATAATAATAATAATTATCGCCATTGTAGAAGTCGAAAAGTGGATTCAGAATATACGATTGAATTTCGGAAATAATTTCAAGTGAACATTTCAAGAGCCTTAACACCTTGGGCAGAACTAGTGTTAAGTGCCACCCATGGTAGCCACCGTATCAACCTATTTACTTTCCGAAATATTATAACGTTATATTAAAAGTTGTAAATTGACTGTAATAGACATCCAGGTTTCAATCGAGAAATCTTGATTAAACTGAGAAATTTCCAAAGTTCTTTCTAAATTAATGAAAAACTAAAATGTACTCGAAAATATTAAAAATATTCAATCACGGAAACTTGATTAAACTAAGAAAATCAAATTTGAATTTAAAATCTCCAAAGTTATTTCTAAATGAATGAAAAACTAAATGTACTCGAAAATATTGAAAAGACTAAGTCAAGGAGTCTCGATTAAACTGAGAAAATCAAATTTGAAGTTAAAATCTCCAAAGTTACTTCCAAACGAATGAAAAACTAAATGCACTCGAAAATATTGAAAAGACTAAACAAGGAATCTCGATTAAACTGAGAAAATCAAATTTGAATTTAAAATCTCCAAAGCTACTTCTAAACGAATGAAAAGCTAAATGTACTGGAAAGTATCTAATCGCACGAGTGTCGCGTGTCCTGTCAACAGCGACTTCTGAACGCGTTCGGATCGAAAGGATCAAAGGATCAAAGGATCCCGGGTCGGTGGAATATTCGGAGGCCCGCCCCCCTCGCCGGCGTCCATCAATATCGATCAGGCCGCTGAACACTTTCTCCGTTGGCGTCGGGAACCGTCGGAATTCCCGGTGAATGGCGACATTCAAATGAGTCCGAGCCAAGGACAGCCGTATGAATAAATTCGGTCGCGCCACGGGCTCGAGCTATTTTCGAAGTCGAGCGTATCGGTTTATCAGGCGACCGCTATCTGGCTCATCATCTTTTATTCAGGGCAGACCTTGTCTGAGTAGCGCGCCGTCGATCGGACGGCACCGGCCGTAAACCGTGCAGAACCTGTTCCCTGTCAGGCTCGGATCAAGCGACACGAGGAATGTCCTTAAGGGCGTATTCGAGCGGGTCTCCGCCTCTAAACAGGATTAGCTTTCCTGTCCCGGCGTTTCGGTGTTCCGATAGGCTACCGTGTCGTTTCCGCGGAAAGCGTTGCGGAACGTGCATCTTGATTTCCGGTACGGGTAGCTTCTCTCGTGTGGAATATTTTAACTATTTACGTTTCGAAGGATCTTTAACGGACTCCATACTGGCAACGAGACATCCTGTTTTTATGCGAAGACACTTAGCCGTGTAGCTTCGCTGATCGCAGCGTTTAAGAAAATATTACAGTTGTTCCGAACTGATTATTTAGAATATATTATACGACAATATGATACTTGAGTTTTCCTGTGGACAGTGATGTAAGTTGACCTCACTGAAAATCGCATCCGAGCAATTCAATTTTCTGAAAGTTAGCCGGTACGCGATGCGTTAACGTGATCGGCAACTCTGAGTCATTTTTTGTATGAGTTTACTGTCACTCTTGTTAACTCTATCTTCGACGTTTTAGTATGAGTGTTGCATCCTGTTCAACTGAACACTCTGTATATTCGTAATAACTATTATTATTATAATTATTCTTCATAATAACTTGCAGGGATTATTATTATTATTATTATTAATATTATTGTTACTTGCCACTCTTGTTAATTCTATCTTGGACGTTTTAGTATGAGTGTTGCATCCTGTTCAACTAAACACTCTGTATATTCGTAATAACTGTCGTTACAATAATTATTCTTCATAATAATTATTACAGGAATTATTATTATCATTGTTATTATTATTAATACTAATATTTCTCTTATTTCTATTACTATCACCTTTGTTAATTCTATGTTCAACGTTTCCATCATGACATACCACCTTCAGCGTTCATTTGTGAAACGTCGGAAATGAATGATAATACATACGAGTAAATCGCTCGGTCCCTAGGTTTCGGTATTTCAAGAGTCGGTACGCGAGAACATTTTCATGTGAAAATGACACTGTTATCCAAGGGAAACTCGAGATGATCGCTTCGGAAAAGTCACGTCGCGAGTTGACTGGCCATCTAGCTGTTCGTGTGTGTATGTGTGTGTGAAAGGTCGTCCTTGAGATAGCTCGTAAGGGTGCTGTGCTGCAGGACGTGCATTCACGGGTCCATTAACTGTTACGTCTCATCGCGAGCTTTATGACACGTCAATCGTTATTGAGCTGGAAGCCATGACGCCAGAAGTGCGCTATCAAAACTGTTCAAGGCTGCGTCAATGTTTTCGTAGGCGTTGCGTAATGGAACTGAAGTATCCAATGGACGTGGCAGTCGTAGAAGTACGCAGCGATAAATTCATTTCCCGTCTGACTTCGGTAATGATTTCCTCGAACCTTTCTAATATTCCCAGCATTCGAAATCTAGAGCTGTACCGATCATTAACGCTAAAACCACCGAGCGCTTCAATTGTATTGAAGTATTACGATATATTTCAAATGCTACGAGTATATTCGTGGCTGGCAGTGAGTGGGTTAAGTGTAAACCAAAAAGTAAGACGAAGGAGGGAAATAGTAGAGACAAACCAAGATTCTATCGACAGTTGTATAAACTAATACTACATAATCCATCATTTATGAATTTTCTACTCGCGTGTCGCAGCGACAAACCGGAAATGAAGTGTAAACCAAAAAGTGAGACGAAAGGGAAATAGTAAAGACGAACGAAGATTCTATCGATATTACGGAAGCGACGTTATCCTTCGCGGTTACTCGTCTAAATATTTTGTTAGTATTTTTATTAATATTTTATTTCATTTTCCACGTGGCACGCGACATATCTGTTATACAACGTTAGAATCCTCGCGACAGAGTCACAGGGGAGCAACAAGAATCGTCGCAGCACGCGAGCAGCCATTCTGTCGCGGATATCCTTACCGATGGCAGCCTTTAAATTCCCCTTCCGCTAACGTAGCGTTTCGGGCTCTTTCAGAAATGGCCGGTTAAAGCTCCGTCCGTCTTCCGGCCGGAAATATACGTGGAACAGTCAATAATGGATTGTCTGGCGCGCTTTATCGCCCGCGGATCGCTGCCGGAACGTCGAAGCCGTCGGGATATCCAGGAGCCGAACAGAAGGGAGCGTTCGCTGGAAAGAAACGGACGGGTTTAGGTTCCCCCAGGGGTATGGAAAGAAACCGCATTACTCACAGGAGGGTAATACCCGGGACTGAAATGACCCACGGAGAAGCATTCCCCCGTTGTCTACGCGATCTTAAGATCCTAAGTCTGCGAAATCCCGTCAGACTCTTTCTAGCCGGCCCTGGAAAAATTCCATTGCTCGCCGGGATTCCGACGCTCCTTCCGACTTTCGTCCATTTGCAACATGTTCCCATATTCCGCGGAACAGGGGCCAACCGGTTCGATCGCGACATATGTAGTTGTTTCTCGAACTGTTGCATAGTGGGGTGTTAATCTAGGTTGGTGTGGGCTTTTTAGATGAAGATATGAGAATGTGACGTGATAATATGCAATATTGTGCAACGTAGGTGTCTAACTAAATAGCTACCTAGCTCTTAGGCACTTAGCAACTTAGCTAAATAACTACATAGCTACCTAGCTCTTAGACACTTAGCAACTTTGCTATCTAGCTAAATAGCTACCTAGCTACCTAGCTCATAGGCATTTAGCAACTTAGCTAAATAGCTAAATAGCTACCTAGCCCTCAGACACTTAGCAACTTTGCTACCTAGCTAAATAGCTACCTAGCCCTCAGACACTTAGCAACTTTGCTACCTAGCTAAATAGCTACCTAGCTACCTAGCTCATAGGCACTTAGCAACTTAGCTAAATAGCTACCTAGCTACCTAGCTCATAGGCACTTAGCAACTTAGCTAAATAGCTACATAGCTACCTAGCTAAATAGCTACCTAGCCCTCAGACACTTAGCAACTTATCTACCTAGCTACCTAGCTCTTAGACACTTAGCAACTTAGCTAAATAGCTACATAGCTACCTAGTCAAATACCTACCAGGCTAAACAGTTACCCAGCTCGTAGACACCCAACTCAATACTCACTACCCCATTAACACATTCCTTCCAAATTGATCGTACATATTCAAAATCCACAAAAACGACCTCCACCCAGAAAAACCATAGAACCGACCAAACCCTCGAAAACACCATTCGCTCCACTAAAATACAAAACATCAGAAAACACCCAGCAGTGTACTCCGCCGCATTGGCTTCCGAGCGACTCGAATAGTCCCGATGAAATAAAGATACTCGAAAAACCAAAGGAATTCGAACCCGGAAGGACGCAGATGCACCGTTCCGATGAGACCGTTCGAATTTCGGCTCTAATAAACCCCCGGCGAGTCGGCCCGCTCCCGCAGCTTTGTCTCTCGCATTTATCCGTCGCGCGGGCGGGATCGATCGCGGGAAATCGAAGGGGCGCGCGGGTGTTCCAGGTGCAACGAGGTTACCGGCACAATCGCGGTGTCCCGGAGCGAAAGGATTATCGGCGGCCGTGAAAAGGAGACCGGAGCCCGGCGCGGGGACGAGGAAAAGGTCGCGCGCACCCGGAATCTCGGATTATCGGGCGTCGTTCTCGCGTTTCTGCCGCGCCGCGACAATGCGACCGGGTCCCGGCTTTCCCGTGGAATCCCGTCGGACGGAATATTGGCTATCTCCGCCGTCATCTCGCGGACAATGCGCGTTACGGGGCGCGGCCGCGCGCTGAATTCGTTTCCTTCGTTCCCATCGCGGCGAGCGATAACGCGCGCGCGAGGCTTCCGTCGCGGCTCGACGCGGAATTTTTCGGCGACGCGAAGTAACGAGCCTGCGGATAATTCATCATGCTTTATCGAGACGGTACTTACGCGAGGCGTGACTGCCGCGATGATTTATGGGGGGAGGACGGAATCGGCGCGCCCGATCCTCGTTTAACCCTCGTTTCGTTCTTCCGGGCTTTTCTTGCGGAGATGTTTGCTAATGTGCAACGTGCTCCTTCTCCTCGGGGAATGTGCGCTGGGATTCGTATTATTTCGATCGATCGAGGAAGATTGAGGAAGATTGAGGAGAGGAAAGGGGTTCGTTTGAATATTTAGATTTCACGGTGATCGCGAATTAGCGATTTCGGTGAATTCTTGTCGGAGAATCGAACGATTCTCAGCTCGCATTCAATAGAGGAAGGTGACTAACCCTTTGCGTTAATTAATTTTCTATTTTTCACAATTCTCCCGATACCACTTTCCATTTCTCTCGTTCTATCCTTGGAATGAAACTTGGAAACTGGGGAACGAGGCAAATTCGGAAGTTCCGCTGTGTCAAATCATTCGGCGACCCAGAGGCGCCTCCGGAGTGCAAAGGGTTAAATATTCGAAACGAAATGAAAAGGTCCTCGTGTTTCGTTAACGGTGATCGTTCCGTTGCATCGCAACGATATTACACGGAATAAGGGAATCGCGTCGGCGAGTTCCCGAAACAAATTTCCGCGGATTATTCATCGGCGAGCTCGGGCCGAAACGATCCGGGTTATTAATTAACGCCGCTTATCCCGAATCCGCGGCTCGCGCGCGATCCCCTGTCTCATTGACGTCGAAAATAGACTCGGACACCTTCATAAATTGATGGCCGCTCCATCCGCGCGGACAATCCGTTCGGACATTTCGATTTCTGAGCCGCGTCGCACCGCGGAAAAATCGATGCCCGGCGACGGCCATCCTTCTTCCGCGGCTGACACGCGTCACGCCGCGCATCGATCCTCGCTCGCGTCCCGGAAACGAGTGTCAATAATTCTTTGTTCGTCAAGGGCCGACCAGCGATTCCCGTAGCCACCGGTGCTATCGATCCCGTGGATCACCAACGTGTTCCTCGAATGACGTATTCGCGCTTATAAATCCCGCTGCCGTGAAATTCATCGCGAAACACGCTAGACTCGTCTCAACGCGTTGACTACCGCGTCACCCGAGTTTCGGTGACGCTGCTTTTCGCGTGAACTCAGATGTTGACGCTCGGCGAGAAACTTCGCCACTTTTCGCATCGTCGATTATCCGATCGCAGCTGATAACCTCTAAGATCTTGGAATACTTTCTCAACGCGCGCAACGAGGAATCGTCTACCGTTACCAGCTCCGACCGGAGAAACCGATGTTTTCACCGTAATTACCATTTATATTAAATTATACATGCATGTATTCGCCGGTCGATGAAATGATCAACGCTTATGGGAGGCTTCGACCACGCGGCGCGGAGTCTTCGTTGAATAATCCTTGAATAATCCTGATTACATCGAGAGCAGGACGCGATCCGAAGGAACGGCGGAGCCAACGGCGAACGGAAAAATCGTGTCGGAATTCGGGACAAGTCGTCGCGGCGACTCGTCGGAAACGTCCGACGGAATTAGAGATTCCAAGCTGGATTAGGGGAACGCTGATTCCTACGCAGAATCCGCTCGACTTCCGCTCGGTTCTTGTTTCCTTGCGACTCTTCTTCTTCTTCTTCTTCCTCCTCCTCTTCTTCTTCTTCCTTCGTTCCATGTCGCGCGAGGATCGCCTCGTATCCATGGGATCTGGATCCACGTCATCCGGATTTGTCCTCGATGGAATCCCTTGTCCAGGAAAATAACACGCCATCCGTAGATTAGAGTACTCCTTTACTCGCGTTCCCTATAAATGTGGCCCTGGGATCTTAACGCATCGCGTACCGGTTAATTTTCGGAAAACTGAATTCTGCGGATGGCACTTTTCACTGAGGTCAACTTTACAGATACTATTAATTCAAAGAAAGTCTTATCTCGACGACTACTTTACTCGGAATAACTGACAAATCATCATCATTATTATTATTATTATTATTGCACACATTGCTATGTAAACAACTGACTATATGGATAACTGACAAATCATCATTATTATTATTATTATTGCACACACGGTGTGCAATCGGTCTCGAATGGGTTAAAGATTGCTTAAAATGGAATTACAAGACAACTGATGTCAAATAAAAATTAGTAACGCAAATGGCTGGTGTAACACGCGTACTGTGACACCAAGTTATTAATAATTGTTTCTAATATTTGCCTTTGTTATAGAAGAATACGTATCGTTACAGAGAACGCTCGGAATTCTCGTGGCAGTCGTGTTAACGCGTTGCCGATGGGAGCTTCCAAATTGCTTGGAAACAGTTATATTAAGGAAATTGATATTCAATGATATGTAGTAACGAGAAGCTAGATAATAGTGTAACATAGTACCGCAATAGCGAAACATTAATGATTATTTCAAATACTATCAGCCTTTATTATAAAGGACTAAATCTTACTCTAACAAAACGCTCGAAATTCTCGCGGCAACTTCCACCGAGATCGGCTTATATCGCTATACATGGAAAAACTCAGATATCGTATCGTTACGTAATATATTTTAAATAGATAATCAATTCGATATAAAATTTGATATTTAATATTACACCTTATGTAATTCGTCGATTTAGAAAATATTTCAACAAAATACCTTTGTTCCTCGATGTACGTATAATTCCTCTTCGAGTTGGTCTCACGAAATATCGTCCGTATCTCGTCGGAAAATGTTCAAATATTTCCAGTGAGAAACTTCCGGGTGCAAAGGGTCAAGATGACGCGTATACTCGTCGAACACAGTTAACCGGTTCAACTAAAAATTGTATCGGAGAACGGTTACGCCCTAATTGCGACGCAGAGTTACTCGCGCGGGCTTCGACGCGGCGATCGAATGAAAGAAAATGGCGCGCGTGTTCTTACCGAGGCGGGGCGAACGCCGGGAGATCGTTACGCGCTTGTTAATGAAACCTGGCTTCCGGGGAATTTGCAAATCGACGCCGGAAAACTGAGAATCTACATTTATGCATCGGCCCGCGCAACGCTTTGGTTACTCCCAGTTTGAATAAGAACCGCTGAATATACAAATCGCGAGCAACGCTCGTGAAACACCGTTGCGCGACCACCGCGAGGCAACGCGCGTTATTCGGTTATTGTTAATGCATAACGTTACACAGCGCAATCGTCGAGTAGCAATTTTCTCTGTGATTGCACGCAGAAAATTGATCGTTATCACGTTTTACGAGCTTCAACCTCGGTAGCTGGAATTATGCCGTTTCTCGGTCCTCGTCGATACGTTACGCTGTTTCGAAGCAATTTCTTTAAGACATCGTCGCGTTTTACGAGTTTCAACCTTGGTGGCTAGAATTATGCCGTTTTTCGGTTCTCGTCGATACGTTACGCTGTTTCGAAGCGATTTCTTTAAGCGTTGCAGTGAAATATTACTCGCAAAGGTAACGTAGATGGATGCGATTAACCCTTCGCGGACGAAGATTCTTTGAGATACACGAAACCTTCAGCAGGTTAAGCTAAATGATACATCAATCGCTTAATCAACAGGAAAAGGAGGAAACTACATGCTGATCCCGTGTCGTTCGACTAATTCGATCATTTGGTTTCCCAAATACAATTTCATCTCGCTGGAGTGCCGACATTCGTCCGCGAGGAGTTAAAGGAAATCGAAGCTAACTAGAAATAGACTGAATTATTCTTCTAGAAAGATACCGAACGTTATTTTTATAAACATAAATAAAACCGGAGAGAAAGGAAATAATCTCGAAGCATAAAAGCGGAGAAGACATCAAAAATAAATATTAAATTCCTCGATTCTTCGCTGAACGCGGAGAGCTCGTCCACTTAGGCGTTACATTTTTCAGTTTCAAAGCTCTCGGAGCGTATCGATTCCTCGACTCTCGTTTCCTCGGCTGAAAAAAAATCCTCGCTATCGCGCGAAGATCTAACCAACGTATCGGTGAGATCGACCCTAACCGGAAAATCGATCTCGCCCGGAGAACCGCAGCGAAAGGTTCGGTTTTGTTGCCAGACGCCGCGAAATTTACGCGATCTTTCTTTCGCCTAAATAACCGGGGCAAATGGCTTTCTTGCGACGCCGTGGAAATTAATAGCAAGCCGAGCCAACCGCCGCAAGAAGCCGGGGATTCTAAAGCCTGAGGAATGCATAAAAATGGAGATAAATCGTAACGCTAACCGGCAGCGCGCGAGAGGGGAGGTGTACGAGGGGAATCTTTGTTCCGACGGAGGAAAAACGCGGAATTCCATGATAAAGTGTATTCCGGTTTTTCGCTGGTCGCGCGAACAACGGGATTAATCCCTTAAGCGGGTAGAACGAACGTGTTCGCTCCGATTAATCACGGTCGTTCGTAATTCAATTAGAGCATAATGTATCGCTGTGTCCGTACGCAGATGGACCGTGAAAAAGTGAACACAATGGAGACGCTGCGAGGCATTAAGATAAATAATTCGAATATCCTTTACATCTCCGGATTCCGAAGCGATACACCAACTGAACCGTTCGCGAGAATTCTCCTACCGTTCCACGGAATCGCCGAATTCCGTTCGTTCGTTAAATTACAAACGAATTTTACGTAAATTTAAATTACACGTATAACGAAAGCGATTTTGTCAATGGCGGACTGGAAAGTTAAGATATTTCTCAATAAATACATGTATCGATCTTCTCTCAACGAATCTAAGAATAAGAGAAACATAAACATAGACGTACAATACGCGGCGATTCTATTGAAAATACGCTTAATCGTTCCTCGAAGTTTTAAATAACATCAATTGGTTCCTATAATGGAACAATGAATGTTTCAACTAAGAACGACCGCATCGTTGTCATAAATACCGTCGCGAAAACTGAGATTTCCCTTTTCAACCGATCCAATTCCATCGAATCCACGGAAAGCTGTCGTTGCCGATTCTACTTCAAATATCAGTCGAACAATATATACTCTTATATCTTCGACGTTTGAATTTCTCACGAATTTTCCGCAGAGTTTCGCGTGCTCCGCGTAGACGCGAGAAGAACCGGCGCGCTCGATGCATATCGGCCGGAAGGTGGTGTCGGTCTTTGAGTCTATCCGAATAATTGTCGTTCGAATCCGAGCGAAACGGTGGTCGAAGCGTTAAAGGGTTAATGTCCGCGAGGGTGGCTTCGAGGGCGCGCCGACAAAGCTGTCCGCGAATTAATAAACGGCGAACGACGCGTTGAAAAACGCGGCGCGGAATATGTATGGGCCCGGTGAAGATGGAGCCGCCGCGGCGCTGGCTCCAATTAATCGGCGCCCTTTGAAGCGATCGGCCGGCACGCGAAGGAACGAACGCTCGTTAAAAATACCCGACCGTTGATGCGCCGACTGATTGGTAATTGGAGAGAACGCATTACCGAGGAAATTTACCTTCGTAACCGTTGGTCCGACGTTTTCGCGTTTTGTACGTCGCGTTTAAACGAATCGTTACGATTTCAGAGGGACGCCGGAGTTTCCGCGAGATAATTGAGATACCGCGGCGGAGATAACGTGATACATTGTAATACGCGAGGTGAGATTTACCTTTGAAATCGTATTCAGTTCGTTTTGCGCGTGATAATTGCTCGGTCGTTTGAACGGTGTACCGTGATAGAGGAGAATTGATATTTCAGAGAGATTCCTCTGGAATCTGAACGAACTGAATCTTTACTGAACAGTTTCTCTGCAAAAATATTTTATTGTAATGTGTTATTTGTGTAACTGATCGTATACCTAAATACTTAGTGTATACAGGTATTGAGCTATATATATATATATATACGGCATTGATCTCCGCAAAATTCCTATTTCCCGAACAAGAGCTCTTTTTCATAGCACGAACCGCTTACCGGCACATTGGTCCTCCAATTTTCTTTCCACGAATATGTAGGGCACGCGAGAGATTGAGGCGTGAACGAAGAACGTTTATAACCAAGCGATAGGAGTGTAGGGCATGCGAGAGATTAGGGTGCAAATGAGAAGTGTTTATGACCGTGCGACAGAGCTCGAGGGATCGAGGTTCGAACGAAGAGTATTTTGGAATCGAATGTTAAAGACTGCGAGCGAGAGAGCGAGTGCAAGAGAGAGATAGAGTAATTGGGAATGAAACGAGGAGTATTAAAAGTGTATTAAAACTCAGAGAGTTTTACGTTCGGTAAATTTACGAAATACAAGGAAGCGCTTTCGAACAGAATAAATAATTCAATCGCACGCGGAATCATTTAAAAGAATCTAATTTCTCACGGAGAAATTTTCACTGCTACTCGTAGTCCAAAACGCGCGTCTCGCGACGAACTGGTTCAGAGTCGCTTTCGTCGCCCGAGGAGCACCGTTGGAATTCATATACGCGAAACGAATCGCACGAGATCGCAAAGAGAAGGACCGCGCTGTGCGGCGAATCGATGGCCGGTCCACGGTACTCCGCGCCGGAATCCCACGAATTATACTCCGCCGGCCCTATCGGGATCGAATGCTAATGTATTTGCAGCTCTTATTAGGAGGCACGGGCTGGCTCTCGCGGCGCGATTCAATTAGCGCGAGTTTCGCCGGCGCGTTCGAAAAGAGGGGCGGCCCGATCGCTTCCGGCCACGGCCAGGAATTTCCGGGGGATATGTTTGCACTGGTTCACGCGGCGGGGTTGCCCGTTAATTAGACACCGCGGCTCCTCGGCGTGTCTTACCCTCAGGACACACCGCTCGTAGCTGTTTTGTTCCCGGAATGTTGTTGCAAGCTCGATGATCCACTGCGCAACGTTCGGGGGACGAAGACGGTGCACGAGATCTCCGTCGGAATCGACCTCGACGCGTTGACCCTCGGGGAAACCGGTGAATTTTCTTGCTAGTTATTCGCTTTTCGATCGATAAATTACGCGGGCCTGCCGGGAACGGCGCGGGATCGCGTTTCGTACACCGTTGGGGATAATTGGGAAGTTCACAGGGGTGGGACGTGCGAAATTTAGGAAACGAGTATATAATTAACGTCGGCACGGGTGATCGGTAATTGGAATGCCGGTGATTTTTATTGAAATCGAATTTTCTTTCGGACGCGATAATTGGCTGTTGATTAAATTGAATATCGTTCGAGATGTTGAGCATCGAATCGAGGGGCGGAAGTGTTTGGACGGTTAATGGAGATTACGTAAATTGAATTGCGTTATAGTGAACTTCGTGGAATATGTGAAATTTGGAGTGTAAAGAATGTTGTGCAACGAGCAAGCGTGGCGTTGGTATGTGTGTTAATTAGACTAAATTAATAGTATCATGGATTACGCGAGTTTCGGTGTTACTACGGTATTGCGTCAGAGAATTAAGCATGTTCTGTAAAGGGGAGGCTTCTTTCTGGGAGAATCTAATTTGAATACTTTTTTAATCAGCGCACTTGAAGCGCCGGCTAACAGTTTCCGGTCGTTTTCCCTTTTTTTCGGAATGCGGTTTATTAAAGTGGAATATTATACGGAGGCGAAGTATCGCGTTTGAAAGTCCTCTTGTATCCTTCGGAATATTGCACAGTTCTCCGGAGAACAAACACGGTAACCGGAATGTCTAAGGAACAACTTATTCAAAGAAAACGTGGGGAAGGTATTTATCACAGAACTCTTTAGACATTTATCGCAGTAACTAATTTTCTCGAGGAAGAGCCGCCTGTACCAGAATTATTTTTATCGAACTTCTCGGGCACTCTTACGCGATCCCTAAATTAATTTTCTCGACGAATCTCACGGAAGATGATTCTCGCATTTCCTAAGCGTTTCTAACTAAATTAATTCTCTCTAACCAATTGTTCATAGATATTTATTACCAATGTTTTCAGACAGTTTTCGACACGATACTCAAACTAATCTCCTCGAAGAAGCACCGATCTCCCAAAATATACTTTTCACACCATTTCCTAACCTAACCCTAAATTAACATTCTCGAACTAGTTCGAAAGAAATTTATTACAAAAATCTTCAGCCAGATTTTAACACGATACCTAAACTAATCTCCCGAAACACACTTTACACATTTCCCAAGTGTTTCCAACCCTTATTACAAAAATTAGCCAGTTCTCGACGCAATAAACTAATCTCGCGGAAGAACCAATTCCCCGAAACATACTTTACATTTCCCGAGCGTTTCCTGCCCTAAACTAATTTCCTCGGACCAAGCTTCCCGAAGAATCTCGGCAGGTTCTCGGCGTTCCATTCGAAACGAGCGTCGTCTCCGAATCGTGCCGGCGGTTGCACGAAACACCGCGACGTCGTCGCGTATGATCGATTCTTTCCTCGCGCGAAAAGAACAACGCGAACCGTCGGGAAACCGGGGAATATTTAAATGTACCGACAAAGACGCGTCCGAATCGATCTTCCGCCGTTCCCCGTACCCGTAACTCACGGCCGGCTGACTTTTCACAAGGCTGTGCACTCTCGTTCATCTCCGTCCGGGAGTTTGCACGCGCGCCGACGAGACTGCCAACTATTCTTACCCGAATCCTACGTTTTCGGCCGTGCAACGAGTGACGGATGGCGAACCGTACCGTCATCCGTCTCCGGGCCCCATTGAAACCGTGGAAACGATCCAAGTAATCATCCTTGCGATAAGTGGCGCGCGACTCTTCGGGAATGAAGACGCAAACCAGCAACTTGGAACTTTATGCGACGCGCGAGCGCATCGAGCATTTCCGGCTTGGGAAATTCAGTCCGCGATTTTCAAATATTGTAGTGTTCGCTCGTTGACGTGGCACAAAAGAAAATTTTACAAGCGACCTTCATATAAGATTCTTTCGCGATCGGTATGCAATAAAGAGATCCTGGACATGCATAGCGGATCAAATTAAAAAGATCTTGTTACACGTGTAACACGTTAACACTTCTGCCGAGTGTCGGAAGACGGTTTTTGCAATTTTAATGTGTTCTTATAGTGTTCTTATAATACTGAAAATTTGTCGCATGTTTAAATTTCAACTGCAACCTAGTGAGAATCATGTATCAAGAGCTAGCGATAAGGGTTAAGATGTACCCTATCAAGTTATTAATGATTAATATCAAATCTTAATCATTAATCCCTCGCGGACGAAGATTCTTTGAAATATACGAAATATTCAGCGGATGAAGCTAAATTATGTATCGGTTACTTAAATGACAGGTCGAACAGAAACTACGTGCTCTCTCGGTGTTCGAGTAATTAAATTCTTTGCTTATCACTTAATCTCCGAAACAAGAAAACTTCAGCTCGCCGAAACGTCGACGTTCGTCCGCAAAGGGTTAACCCTTGATTTGACACGGCGAAACTATAAAATTGAATATTTAGTATTTTAAATGAAACTTTCTATTGCTATAGGAAATATTTAAATAAAATCACTTTGTCGCATAGCTTATCCGTGAATCATCGTTGAATTAGCTTCAAAGAGTGTCGCCTGTATCTCGTCGAAAAATGTCAACCATTCCCAGTGAAAAACTTTCGAGTGCAAAGGGTTGATGTCAAATCTTCATTAAATTATTATCAAGAAGTTTCCCGCCATCATCCGAACTCGACGATTCCTCGAAATACTCCTAAACGGCCCCTATCGCGCAACACGCGTCGCGAATAATTCCAACGTCGCGGCGTGAGGTCTCCGTGAAACGAAGTTCACCGATCCCGAAAAGAGAACCGATCCCCGGAGCGGATCAGCGACGCACAACGGTACCTCCCCGTGATTCCCGAGCTATCCACGGACTCGTTACTCTTAACGAGGATCGTCTCGATGGTTCCTCGATATGTGGCCGAGCCGAGAGCGACGGTTTCACGGAGCCGTTAAATTAAAGGCCGCACACGGAGGCGATCCTCGATCCTCCGGCGAAGGGTGTCCGTCGTGTGTCCGCGTTATCGCTTTCCGATAACACCGGGCGCAGGCGTTGTTCGACATTAACAATTCAATTCCATATTTCCCAAGAGCGGCGACCGGCTCCGCCGGATTCACGTCTCCCCGGGGAAATACATTGTTAGTTAATGCGGCCGAGCCGCGCGTTGTTCTCGTTATTGCTCGCCGGATCGTGGCCGGCCGGCCACGAGCGGAACGTGACGTTGCGCCGCGACGGGACCGAGGAGCTACGGGCCACTCGGGCCCCGCTGGACCGCTTCAGTGTCTCGGCCGAACGGCCGTTAAGGCCACTTACAGCCTTACCGTTTCGTTCGAGCCCTTAAACCATCGTAGTTTTAGTTGCATACACTCTTTACGTTTCCTAAGACTTATCGTACATTCGGCAGTTTTTTCGTAACAATAAGAGCCTTCGTCCCGTTCGCAACTTGCGATCGTCCTACGGTATTACGAGAAGGGACCGGCAGCCATAGATCCCTGAACATAAGGCCCGCGATTCTTGCTGTAGATTCTCCTTGTCTGTTCACATCTGGCGTCCAGTATTTTTGACTCTCTTGCCCGTCCGTTGGCATGTGTTATTAAGGCCAAGCGTTTCTTGCTTTTCACCTGCCACGGTCGACGATTGCAAACGGGACGAACGTTAGTTATTAACATTGGCAACTGGGAGGAGCCAAGAAGGGAGGGGACTGTGTCTCCCTTCCACAACCGTCTAGATCTAAAAGGGCCAACCGGAACGTCTTCACCCCCGCGAAGACATCGCGGAGGTGTCGTCGAAGACGATTCTGGGAGGTCCAGGCAGTTGAGGAACATAGTTGGAAACAAATAGTTGGACAAGCAAAAAGAGATCTAACGAGAATTTCGAGCGGACAAGCGAATAAAGAGTATACAACATATTTCGAGTCGCTACACTGATTTCCACGAGTGAATGCACGGTCCACTTGAAGAAACTGAAAATTCTACTAATTTAACGTACTAATTTAACCGCCGAACATCGTCGGTGGGAAACAGGGTACACGACAACGGGAACATCGTCGTTTTCGTTCGGTCCCGGGTGCCGGGGGATGATCGACGGCGTTGACGTCGGAGGCGTTAGATGATGGGCGATGAGGGTGAGCAGCGTGGAAGCTTGTCTGAATAATGAATAAGGGGTAGCTGGATTTTGTTTGTTATTTGGCCTGGTGTGTGACGGTGATGCTGTTGATTCGGGACACTTGTTGATTGGTTGGGATTGTTGGGGGAAGGGATGGAAAGTGTGGGAGTGCGGGGAGTGTGAGTATAGTAAGTGTGATAGATGTAATAATGAAGTATAGTAAAGAAGTATAGCAAGTATAGTGAATATAGTTAGAAAGTATAGCAAGTATAGTGAATATAGTTAGAAAGCATAGCAAGTATAGTGAGTATGGTAAGAAAGTATAGCGAGTATAGTGAATGTAGTAAGAAAGTATAGCAAGTATAGTGAATATAGTAAGAAAGCATAGTAAGTATAGTCAGAAAGTATAGAAACTACACTAATTACAAAAAGACACCAGCTAGCAGATTCCAAGGTTAGCAGAGGTGTCGAACTGACTTGTTTTAACGAAAAAAAGTTGCAGAATTCCCTCCTTCGGCAAAAGAGAAATGATTGAAAGTAGTTAAGGTCTTTGAAATTAATTGTTCTATTCCTTGAAACGAACGTTGGCTGTTTTGTATCGCTTCGCTGCTTTTCTATCGAGAGCTTTTATCGAGAACGCAGGTTCCAACGACAGAAGAATATTTTTAAAATACAAGTGACAAAGAACGCCGAAAAATAGAGGCAACAGAACGATCTTGCAGTATGAATATCTCTTTCTCTCAACCGTTCCTTGCGTCGTCTAACGAAGGCACGCGTCCATTGTTTCATTTCAGAAAACCCGCATCGAAGCACAGTATCGCCTTTCCAATTATCCTGCACTCGAGCTCGATTCAAGAACAATTATTTCCAGAGATTCCGCGTCAGTCTTCGATATCGCGATACTTCGGCGGACCACGAAACACAATACGAAACCGCGGAGTACTTGAAACGATCGGATACATGTACCTTCGATAAACAACTCGATGCCAACTAGTCTCAAAAATAAAGCACCCAATCAAGCTGATCCGTTCGTAAACGACTTTAATTACCGGTGAACACCAAGCACTGGACTACAAATCTGCGTCCACATACGAAAACTCGAAAACGTCAGAATCCCAAGAAATACACGGATCGAGGAAGAAATCTACAAAATATTGAAACCACAATGACTTTCGCAATCAGGACAAACCACTCTCTATAATTCTATTCTTTCAATTACAACCTCGACACTCGCGGAACCCTCGAATTTCACGGAAACTAAATATTTCAAATATTTCGCGACACTTCAAATCGATTTCGATCGCTGCAATTATTCACGTTATAATCTTCTGATATCTGCATAAACAAACGTGTACTCTTCTACGAACGGTAGTATAAAGTATAAAACAAATATCCATAAATCTAGCGTTAACAGTAGTAAAACTACCGAGCAGTTCAATTGACTTTTTGAAATTTCGCTGTAGTAACTCCAAGAGTGCATCTGTTCAGACTTTAATCGATTTACAATTCAATTCGCGCGGTGCTAAATGAATTTCTTGAATAATTTCACGGAGGAACATTCGTTGCCTTTCTAATAATTACAAAAAGAAGATTCTCCGTCGACTGGTCCCGGTAACGGCCGCGCGCGATCCCGAATCGCTCGTCACGGAAACGGACCGACGCGCCCCGAACGCCTGAACAATTAACAATTGTAATTGGGATTGCTCGGTCTAATTATGGATTCGAACGGTAACCGCGCATGTAAAATTGACGTTAATGATTTCGACATCGGAGCGCAGTCTTTCGAGGCCGATGATGGGAACAAGGCCGATCGGTCCCAGTGTCCGCGGTGCCGGCCGTCGAGAATAGATCGACCGGAAACACGCAACGGCGCGACGCGGCGTATAATGCCGGCCGAAATGCGGCCGGTTTCAATTTTCGGCCGATAAACGGCCGGGGGATCGGTTTCGCGATGCCCGGCACTGCATTTCCAGCGGATGGATCAGCCGATTAACGGCCGAGAGCCGCGATAAAAGAAGCGGGCCGCCTCCCGGTGCAATTTTCCCGGGATTAGCGCGGTTTATCGAGTTTGCGCTCGATAAAGATGCAAATTCGAAGGACAGGATAGACGCGCGCAGCGCGTTTCGCCGCTTCCACTCCGCCGCCGCCTCGCCGTCCGCGCTGCGAAATGAAGCGGCATCTTCTTCTACGTTCAACCCTTTGCGAGGCGAGGAGATTTTCAAGCTTTCGGGACACATTTTCTGTGGAATACACGAGTTGTGCGTCGAAGGGTTGAATATTAGGAAAATTAAGCGTGTGGTGGTCTTTCGGTATTTGAATGATTGAATCATTCATTACGGACCCTTTGAGATTGAATTATTAAAGTTTGAAGTGTTAAATACTAGAAATAAAAACTATGTAGCGATATTTCAGTATTTGAATGATTGAATTATTCATTGCGGAGCTTTCGAGATTGGATTATCAAAGTTTGAAGTGTTAAATACTAGAAATAAAAACTAGGTGACAATCCTTCGGTATTCAGATGATTGAATTATTTATTTGCAGCCTTCGAATTTGTACATCGAAGTTTGAAGTCTCGATTCCTAAAGTCATTTTCTACCGTCCGCTTGTATAAAAAGAAACATTATTCAGCGTTCCTTGCAAATGTACCTTCTTTAAGCGAACAAACAGAAAACTGCTGCTAGCCGAGGTTACTGCCGTTCTTCTGGCTCGTCTCAGCGCCCCCAAGGGGTGATGTCGTCCACTTTGTAAACCACCGAGTTAACTCCCGTATCTCTGTGATGTTTTTTAGTACCAACAAGGGAGAATTTTATATCGAGTTCTACATACATATATATATAGTATAACATTTTTATTTAATTATCGCAATAACCAATATGAGGTAACATTAACATCAATACGCACAGTAATGATTAATTTGTTCAAAGTTTGTACACCTTAGATTGCTAAAAACGATTTAAATATTCCACCCTTATCGGTGCAAAGATAAACCTAGGGAAATCTTTGTACGAGCATTCAGGGTGTCCCTATAATGACGATTCTACATGGAAAAATTCACGGAAAAGTTCACAGAAAGTTCTGAAAAACACAAAAATTCTAAGAGGAATGTTGATCGATGGCACACGTAGGATTCGATTAACGACACGTCCCTCGTTATCTCGGTATACGAGGTGACTCAGTAGTAATTAGTAATTGTTCTCCAGATGAGATTGCTAGTCCTGGTAACCGTAGAAAAATGGATGAAACAAACTAAGCGAGACGCGGAAGATGAAAGCAAAAACGCGGGGAGAGCTCGAGGGAGCTTGTGCAGCGATACAGGGTGAAAGCAAGGGGTAATGGTTTGCTACGGGAACACGAAACCTCGCGCGAGTCTTCGAAGAAACAAGAAATCGGGAATATCATAGGAAAAGATGGCGCATCGCACGTTAGAAGTGAAACGAGCTGAGAAGCGATTAGACGTTCCGAATAATTTAGAAAATAAATAGTGCCACTTGAACGCTATAACGAATGTCTGTAGAAACTGAGAATAATCTATTGTCTCGATTTTTATAGTTATCTTACTAGTTACAGCAGGAAAAGTACTGAAATAAATAACACTGCCAAAGTTTCGCAATTGTTAATACCTCCGAAATACTAAACATACCGAATAATTTTAAAAATATATAATTTCACTTGAACACTACAACGAACGTCCGAAGAAACTGAGAATAATCTATTATCTCGATTATAGTTATTTTACTAGTTACCGCAAGAAAAGTGCCGATACGAATAGCGTTAACACTGCCAGTCGAAGTTTCGCAATTATTAATACCTTTGGAATGCTAAATATTCCAAATAATTTAAAAAATGTATAGTTTCGAACGCTATATAACAATCTATTGTCACAATTTCTATACGAATTCTCTGTGAATCGTATAAAACGCTTGTCTCCAGTGTCGAGCGTGAATCGTTGAAAAAGGGCAGGTTCATAAGAATTCAAAAATATGATCCTCCGTTCCAAAGTTACCGAACTTCTGGAAGAAATTAGTTTCTCGTTAACTCTTGCGCCGCGAGTTACTCGAAAAGGTTTCAATTTCTCCCGAAGATCCTCCGTTTACTCGCAAACAACGCTCCTCATAAAACACCGAGAGTGTTCTCGGCTCCGCCGGGCAAAAAACTTTCAACGCGGACTTGAAATTCTTCGGTGGAATAGTTCGTTCCATCGGCGAATGCCAGTAGGAAATTAGATATCGCGCTGTTCTTCGGCGCTCAATTATCGGTAATCGATCGATCGAGTGGCCGGTCCGCCGCCGGGCAAGTAGGTTAACAAGCGGCATACGTTAATCCGCGTTATATTCGCGCGTTACGATTCACGCGGCGCGCATCGCGTCTTTTACGCCGGACCGGAAGTAAAGCGATCGTTCCGGATCGCCACTCCGCTTAACCCTTTCGGGTTAGCTGGGGGTTACGAACCGTCTTCGCTTAGCTTCTTCCGCATGCTGCGGATATATTTTAACGCGTTGCTGCGACCGGTCGCGAGTTAACTGTATCACCGCTTGCATCAGTTTGAATTTTCGAAACACAGGACAATACGAGATATCGCAAAAACGGAATATTCGGAGTTATGTAACAGTAGAAAAACAGCGTCTGGAGATTCCGCTATTAACTGAAGCAGCGTACCGCCGACGCGTTAGTCTGAAAAGTACATCGTACGACCGCGCTGTATAGAAAACCACGAATAAATACCAAACGCGGGTGTGAATTGTGTTTTATCGTCTCCTCATTAACCTACACTCCACTCCCACTTTAATCATTTGCTTGAGGGATCAACCTTAGAGTGCCGCAAGATGAAAATGTTTACTGTACCTTGTAAACTTAAATAATTCAATCGAAGGAAGAAAGTACGCGCTGATTTCTGATTTCCACCGCAAAACGCGGATGTGAATTATTTTATTGTCTCCTCGTTAACCTACACTCCACTCCCACTTTAATCATTTGCTTGAGGGATCAACCTTAGAGTGCCGAGAGATGAAAATGTTTACTGTACCTTGTAAACTTAAATAATTCAATCGAAAGAAGAAAGTACGCGCTGATTTCTGATTTCCACCGCAAAACGCGGATGTGAATTATTTTATTGTCTCCTCGTTAACCTACACACCACTCCCACAGTGGGCTCGGGGGCAAGCTTCTTGGAGCCTATTACTCGCTCGTCATTGATTAGAGGAGGCCGGTTCCGTGGGCCACGGGGCGCGGGATTTCAATTCTCTTCCCCCGGACCGGCCTCCGCCGGCAGCCATCGTGCCTACCGGGCGCGGCTCTCATTATGCAGAAAGCATACCGGGTGAACTGGACACTGAGCGAGCAGGGAAATATACCTGCGGGCGACCAGACGTACGGACGTACGGACGGGCGAGCGGGCGGGCGGCTTTTGGTGCTCGAGTTTGCCGACTATAGAACCGGAAATTTCAACGACCCCTTTCACGACGACCTACCCCAAGAGAAAGCGGCCGTTGCTCGACTCGCGACGTATCCACCCGTGCCCGTATACACAAGTTTACGTCCTTTCCTCTCTTCGTCCGTTGTGCCGCCGGTGGAGCCGGAGGGTGGAGCCGGAGGGTCGGTCTGTGCGGGCCCGTATGAATCAACGGAAATCGTCCGTCGGTTATTCCTTCCGTGGATATCGGTTGTCGATCCACTGTGGTCTACTCCTTTCTCTGGATCCTTTGTGCCGCGACATCCCCCTTCGGCTGGAGACGGTTTTTCTGTCATGCGTCCCTTAGCGCGGTTAATGCGCGCGGATTTTTGTAGTGTCAATGGAAACCGGGGAGCATCGCGTTTCACGATTACTGTTTTAACCCCGTTTTATAGATGGATGAGACAGTTGATTTGTGTTGGATATGCGCGTTCTTTGTTCTTGTTGGACTTGTTTGCGATAGTGTTATAATTTGTAACAACAGTTTTAGGGGTGGACAGTTATCGTGACTATCGATGTCCCTGAGAACTTTTCCCTCGAAGAGTTGAACGCAAGAAGACGTTCAAGAGGGAAATTTCTTATAGGCAGAAGAGTCAAGTGTGTTTTCGAATGGAAAATTCAACTTCTCTGCTGCTACTAATGGACTTTATAATCGACGGAATCGAAGAAAAACTTTCCTAACGAAAATAATCTATGAAAGTTAATATTCAACGAAATTCTATTCTCGAATGGTTTCAATAAATGAAAATTAAAATAAAGATCTATTAACACGTTCCGTGCCACAGAAATTTCGATCATATTTTGCTTATGAACTGTATCGATTTTTGCAATAAAATATTAATTCTTAGCACTCCAGATGGTATTATAATCTATCAGCAACTGCAACTAATTTTTATAGTATCTCTAGTGAAAATGAGAAATGCTATAATATTCCTTCGATCTTTTATTTTCCTTCTCAGTAGAAAATTTGGATGTGTGGAGAATCAAATAATTTTAGGGTAGTTTCTTTGATTCATTAAAATATTCAATATTATAACTGGTGCAGTATTGAAACCTACAGAGTTCAAAGGGTTAACACAGAAGAATTCTAGGATCATTGGGAATATATGTTTCGGTAAGGTTAATGCGCAGGATTTTTCTAGTGTCAAAGAAGATGACAACTGCAGATCGAAGATATTTCACAGCCATTGCTCTTAACCCCTTTTTACGGGGAATTTCGTTCGACGCGAAGACAACGGACACTACTTACGGAACGGAAGGAGGGTGTGAAAAAAGGGGAATCCAGATAAAGCACGAAGATACATCGGGGCGAGCCGCGATTTCCCGTGAATTATCGCGGCATACAGTCGTAACTCAGCAACGGGACGGGGAACTCGAGCCGCGATAAATAAACCCCGCGAATTTGGCAGCAGCGGCCCGCTGCGGACAAACTGCCCCCAGTTTCCGGCAACTTTCTGGGGTGGACTTCGCGAGCGAAGTTGAACCGCGACCGTTCATTCCGACAGTGCAATTAACGGGGCGACGAGGAGAACGCGAGGGTCTGTTGACCTTCAGCTGTCTCTGACGCCACTGCGAAAACGTGCGCGATTGCGAATGGCGCATTGCCCGGCTGTCTCTCGACGAGACCACATTCAACCCTGTGCACCCACAAGTTTTTCACTAGAAATATTTTAATATTTTCTAACGAGATAAAGACGATATTTTGTGAAACTGACTCGAAGCGAAAATTCATGTATATTAAGGGACAAAGCTAGTTTATTTCAATATTTCTCGAATTGATGCGTTATATAAGGTATAATATTAACCCTTTGCACTCGGGAGGTGACTCAGTCACTTGATTTCCTACAGTGAAGCTATAAAGTTTGATATTTAATATTATACTTCATACAATGCATCAATCTGAGAAATATTGACGTAAAATAGCTTTGTCCGTCAATTCGCGTGAATTTCTCGTCGAGTTGGTTTTACAAAGTATCGACTTCGTCTCGTCAGAAAATGTTGAAATATTTCTAGTGAAAAACTTCGGGGTGCAAAGGGTTAACTATAACGAGAACTGAAGGTTACTAAGTAGTCGATGCTACATGATTTTCATTTGAAAAATAACAATATCATTGAGAAAACTTGACACCCCCGAAATTTTATAGAAATATAATTCCAATAAAACGTAACACATAAAACGCTGTTCCTCGTGGTAGTCAGCGTGTTAATATTAAATACGAAACGTTATAACAGCGCCCTGACAAGTTAATTGTCGACCGAGAGGGCACGTATAGAGAGCAAAAGGTTAAACGATCGCGCGAACTTCGCCGTTACTTCAAAAGAGAGTGTAATTTTTAGTTTAACCCCGAACGGAATTTTTTTGTCCGTCGAGCGTCCTCTGTCGTCGGCTTCCACGGGAATTCCGTCATGGTACGCGGGCAAGAGCGTGAACGATTAAGCCCCGGGTGCATAAATAGCCTCGTCAAATGTCGAGGTCGATCGACCCAGAAACGCTGGAAAGGTAATTGAGAGGTTTCAGCTGGCCACGGAGCGAATAATAGACAGAGCCGGGCTGGCTCCCGATCCTTTGGGGTCCTGGCCGGATCGCGGCGCGTTGTTTGATCTTTCGCGCGGTCCCGATGCACGCGACATTTGCATTCCCATTACTATACCCGCAATTTCCATTACGGCCAGTCAGCCCGGCGAAGGACCGCGCCGGACCAAGCCGCGTTCGTAATATTCCGAATGCAGCTTCCTTCGAGCGTGACCCGCTCGCTACATCCGCGCGCATCCCCTGCGCCAAGGCGCGTCGCGGGATTCGAAGGTATTGACCCTTGGCACTCAAGGTTTTGTAATCTATCAGCAACTGCAACTAATTATAGTATTCCCTGCGAAAATGAGAAATGTTATGACATTTCTTCGAACTTTTATTTTCCTCAGTAGAAAATTTGGATGTGAAAATCGAATAATTTTAGGGTAGTTTGATTCGTTAAAATATTCAATATTATAACTGGTGCAATATTGAAGCCTGCAGAGTTCAAAGGGTTAACCCTTAGTATTCCAGGTTTTCTAATCTATCAGCAACTGCAACGAATTTTTATAGTATTCCCAGTGAAAATGAGAAATGCCATAACATTCCTTCGAACTTTTATTTTCCTCAGTAGAAAATTTGGATGTGAAAATCGAATAATTTTAGGGTAGTTTCTTTGATTCGTTAAAATATTCAATATTATAACTGGTGCAATATCGGAGCCTACAGAGTTCAAAGGGTAGTCCAGAAAGACCATTTGACACGATTAGATAAGAAACGCTGGTAACGACAGTGTATTACAGAATTCTGTAAGTAGGCGCTTACACTGGTCATCGACGTGTAAGATATTAGCTCGCAATCGAATCGATCGAAGAGCCATCGCCGATACCGCATTCAGTCCGAAGCAGAAGAGACACGAGAAACCAGAGCCGGAAACGAGACATTCCCTTCGTTATCCGAACCCCGACGACACTAAAGTTCCCCGAGACAAAGGTCCCCGCCGCGGCGATGAATCCGACACGGCCGGAGCAGCGTCTAACAAATTTCAATCTTCGCCGATTCCGAGACACGTGGAAACGGTCCAAGTTTCTCGTCTAGCGGCGCGTTTAAATCCATTGACCGGAATCCCGAAAGACTTAAGGTCCGCCGGGAGAGGTCGGATCGATCTCGCTTTATCTACGAACCCAGCCGCGACTTTTCGTTTCTTTGAGTTCTTAGCGGTTTTCCTGGACATAATTAACCCTTTGCCCTCTGATACCGAGTTCGAGCTGGGCAAGAATGGAACCGAATTTAAACACTTGGGCTATCATCTCTTTCTGAACTCTGATCGATACGGCTTTGTCATTGATCATTTATTGGGAAAAGAGAAAAATTCTGAACACATGTTATGCCCGTATTTCCACTTAAGTATAATGATTAGAGGAATATTTATTTTGAATTCGAATTAACTAAGTAATATATATATTTCCCAAATCCAATTCAAACGAATTCAGCTCGACGTGACACGTAAAAACTCGAGAACGTCGATTAAATTAAATTAACCCTGCGGACGGAGATTCTATAAAATATACGAAACCTTCAGCAGATGCAGCTGAATTACTTGTCAATTGCTTAATTAATATAAACAAAGGAAACTACTGATATTTTCCTGTTCGAGTAATCAAATCATTCGTCCACGACTTAGTTTTTTAAATACGAAACTTCCATCTCGCCGAAACGTAGACATTCGTCCACAAAGGATTAAATTAAACAAAACCGACGAAAACGGAAATCGAAGCAAGACACTAAATCCCTCGATCGTCCTACAGTCTCCGTTCCAGCGGAAGAAAGTTTCTCGTCTACACGTTCGATCTCGTTACATCGAACGCATCTCGAACAAACGGAGGACGTCCCCGGAACTCCGAATGAAACGATCGACTCGGTCTTTCGAGGTCGGCGATGCAAAAGAGGGTCGAACAGCGGCCGCTCTCGAATCCTCGACAGACGAGACTCAATTCGTCGCTCGATGGCCGCAATAAAAGTTGATGTCGCGAAGGAAACACGCCGGGCACCGTTATAAAATTTTTAACCAGCACCCCCACCCTTCGCGGCGTCGGAGTAAAATATGGCGGAGACGGGGAGCGTCGAGGGATTCAATTTCTGCTGGCAACGCCGCGGTCCTCCTCGCGATGGGTGCGATAAAAGGACCGTCGGCGATACGTTCTCGCGGCAATTTCAATAAAGAGTTGTCTCGTGCTCCGCACAACGGGGCGCGTAAACATCCTGAACGCTGGCTAATGCTGCGGAGCTATTACATCGGCGGTCCCATGAATAACGCGAGGTTTGCGTGTCTTTTTATTATGTTCGAAACGAAAGAAACAGTTCTTAACCTGTTAACTGTGGAATTTAGTTGGAGCGTTCTGCGCGTGAAATGGAAAAATGGAGCGAAGTTTCCTTTTCCTCTATTGATTAACGCGATAAGCGCCATGTCAGTCGCTGGTGACTAACGCTTCTGAGTGACTAGAGAACAATCGTAGCATACAAGATAACCGGTGCGAAATGATCGTCTTCAGTAACGTAACTAAGCTGATAATAACGCGAACATTGCGACAAGAAATAATTAATGATCCTTTCCTTTGCTACAAAAGAAACAAGGGAAAACGCTTAACCCTTTGTACTCGGAGCTTGTCACTAAGATTCGACACTTTCCGATGAAACATAGACATTTTATAGAAATGATATTAAGATATTTTGTAGAAATATTTCACTGGTGCATTATACAGAGCTTAATATTGTATATAACATTTTGGAATTTTCTTATATGAAATTAAATGGTGACTGAGAGTCACCTCTCGAGTAAAGGGTTAAGATTTGCGTGAACGTGTCAAGCAATTGCTAGATAATCTAGCTTCTATCGAAAGTTCCGAGAGTCTTCATTATTATTGACTTTTTGAAAGTTCTCTATAGAAACTAAGACTATTGAAACTTCAATTCAGTTTTCAATTAGTAGTCTGTAACGGATAAAAATGAAGTTGCGAGCAACTTTCCTCCCGCGCCCGCGTGTTTCAGCCGACAGCGAACGTCGGGCGAAGGGGAAAACGCGGTTTCCACGATATAGGGGTAGCGGGAATAATGAGAAAATTGTTCGGATCGGTCACGGCGACTCCCAGGACAGTTAAAGAAACGTGCGAACTTGCCAAAAGTGCTCGAGAAGTTTCCCACGCGCGGCGCGCGAGTTCAATGAAGTTTCAAGGCAGTTTCAATGGACCATCCTCCCCTGCGCTTTGCCCGCGTAATTCCCCCTGTAATTTCGGGATGATATCGGCGCGCCTCGATAGGCCTCATTGTAGTTTGATGTAGGTCAGCGGGGAGAGAGGTGCGCCTCGAAATTTCGCGTCGGCGAATTCTGGCGGCTGCGTATCGGCCTTAACCCATTTGCATCGCGAGCACGGATATGCGCGGATTTTTCCTGGTCTGCGGAGCGCGTATACGCGCGCGACTTTTCGGGGAATTAAAACTAGAGCGCGTATTAACGTGAACACGAACAGTTACATGTTCATCATTATTATGAAGATTTACTGGTGTTTCTAATATTCGTTGAAACAAGTTCATCGAGGACAACTCGCGAACGTAGTGGTTTTTATATCAGAAACAGAAAGAATAGATTTTGTTTGTTACATTTCTCTGTTTACACTTTTCTGTAGGTTTTGAACCATTTTTGAAGCGATATGGAACCGAAGAACTTTCATATGGTGAAGTAGAATACAGTAGAATAGTACAGTATGAATACAAATAATATAAATTATTTGACTAATGTAAAGAAATTGAGTAATTGAAAGTATTTGAATAGAGCACAATACCTGTCTCCGAAAGTGACTCCGTATGAACAGCCTCGACGAAATTCTGCACGGTGGCCGTCTAGAATTCTGTAAAAAGATAGATTCACGTTATTATTGTGTCCCCATTAAATTGTATACATTATATTTTAGGATTAAATAGAAATCAATTACACAGTAGACGATCAACGAAATTTAGTTGCTTAAATAATAGCAAAAACAGAAACTACATGCTAATCTCTTGCTGTCCGAGTAATTCAATCATTCTCCTGCAACTTAGTCTTCCAAACATGATCTCATCAAAGGATTAAAAACCAAACTGCCACTCTATAGGGCGACAGCCCTTAGCGGGAAGCACTGTACCAGATAAAAATGAATTCAAGCCGCGAAAACGGTGGAGCCGAAACGGAAGGAATCGAGGGCGCGGGTTAGCGGCCGCCCGCGCGGCGCGAGTTCCGTTTCATGCGGCGAGTACTCGCGAGAAGTGGCGGATTGACGTGGAACGTTGAATTAGAGGGACGGACGTCAGTTTTTTCCATAAAGCGCGAGGGACGTCTGAGTGCCGCTGCACTCAATCGCCATTGTGCGATTCCCCGAGCGCACTTCACCGCGAAGATCTCTCCTCTATCTGGGGGTGAAAGATGCCCTCGACGACTTCTGGGCAGTCGGTAACCCTTTGTGATCTGCGACCTTTTCACCGAGGCTTGTCGAATGGCAACTGTCGAGAAGAACGTTAAAGGTACAAGAAAGAAGAATTGTTAAGTGTTTTCGCGAGAGGAACCTACGTTCGGATATTTTACGCTTCCGATGGAGAACGAGATCGGTGACCTTTGTATTCAGGTTTACTGAACAACTATCGAGAACATTAAATGATCTACAATATCGTGTCAGAATCGTGACGAAAATTTTCAACTGAATTTGAGAAATTTAAATATTACCTTTCTTATCAATCGTTTCCCATTGAAGTAAACGTAGACGTAGAACAAGCATAAAAATTGCTTCCTAATAAATCAACAATGGAATAGTTGTATCGATAGTTACTAAAGAAATAGCGCAAGGGATTAACGGTGAGAAACAAGGAGAATCGTTAAGTGTTCTCGCGTATGTTCGTCGATGTTCGTCGATGTTCGCCATAATTCATCAATATTCATACGACCAATATTAGCGAAGAGATCGTCGATCACAGCGCCGATAGAGGCTACTTAAGACAGCGTTCATAACGGAGTTACGATCGAACAGTTTCAGGACACGTGACAGGTTTAATAAACAGTAATTAATGTTTCCACGTCGATTACATAGACGACCGAAGCAAAGGAGTAGCACGACCCTTGAACCGAAGATCATTTCCGTACTCGGTGAGTCAACGCCAATGTTTCCACAGCAGAAACACTGAAAAATGTTCCCACGTTCCGCTGGTATCGACTATCACAGCAGCAATGTAAACGCGGCCTAACCCTCAAGGAAATGGCCGACTTTCCAACGATGAACGGCGTTCGCTTTGATCCGGCTCGCTTTACTTTGCTCTCGAAAAAAAGATTCGCGCCACTCGAGTCGCCTGTGCTCCCTCGCCTGGGAATAACTTGAAATTCTTTACTCGGTCGGTTTTAATTAATTTGCAGTCCCCGGCCAACCTCCGCGCGCCAGAATTCGAACCCGGAGGATGCGAGTGGCCCGGCCGTCTTTGAGAAATAAGAAACTTCGGAAGGCTACCGACAACTCTAGGGGATTCCACCCTTTGCCACTTGATTTCGAGAGGGCCGGGGTTAAGAGGTCGCGTGGAACGGCATACTTTCGGCGTGATGTTTTTGAACGTCCCAGAAGACGATGGACTTTCGATGAAAGAACGTATATATATGGAATCATTGGAGATTGACGAAAGGGGCATCGAGTGGGTATGTCACATTTTACTTTTCCATAATTCTGTGTTACTTTAACCCTTAGCAGTCCTGTGTCGAGTCAGACTCGACATATTTTATTGCAACCTCTACCTGTTTTAACAATTTTTTCTATATTTATTTGTAGTACAATTGTACCATTTAAAGGTAACATGATTCAAGTTTGAATTATTGAAATTTCAGTCACTGAAAATTTTAGTCGTCGGAATGTGAATTACTGAAATTCGGATTCTTGAAGTTTGAATTACTGACGTTTGAATCGTTGGAATGTGAATTGCTGGAATTCGAATTGTTGGGACTTCAATGATTGAAGTTCGAATTATTGAAGTTTCAGTCACTGAAATTTCAGTCGTCGGAATGTGAATTACTGAAGTTCGAATTACTGAAGTTCGAATTTTTTCTACATTTATTTGGAAGGATTGCGATTGGAATGATTGGTAGTTTGTGTTCATCCTTCCTAAAGAAGAATAATTAATATTAAAATAGTTAATGTCATGACATGAGAATGGAACGGTCCTCATGTAGAACGTGGGGGTGGAATTTGTAGAATATTGTTGGATATCAAAAATACGTAATCTTTCCCACAGAAGAATAATTAACATTATCACATATAAATTACAACAGTAGTAGTTCTAGTGCCAAGTATCGTCAGTGAACGATTAGATTCAACGTTCCTCGAAACGGGGTCACCCGCGAAACGAGCCGAACGATCGTCGAGTCGCCGCGAGTTCCAAATGATCCTCTGTCCCTTCGTTCTTTCACGAGAAGAGGAGAACGCCGCGTGAAAGGGAAGCGAGCGAGACAAAAGCGGAATATATCCACGCCGGAGCGGGGAGCGGGGAACTTTACACGCCGGCCCTCCGCGCGTTTCCTCGAGCGGAATAAAAAGTTTTCGAAAAAAAGGAGAAAGAGCGGCGGAGTATTCGCGAAGGTGGTGTCTTACTGATTTCCCCGGGGGTGTAATCTCTCGCAGCCCGCGCCGTCTCCCCCTCGACGCCGCTGCCCCTCGCAAAGTCGCCGGACTCGTTCCCGATTCAACGACGATCGGAATTATGATCGCGGCCCCGACGGAAACGCAATTAACGGCCGGCGAAAGACCGCGCCGCTTTTCGTTTACCGAAGGAAAACAGACGGGCAGAAGTTGCTCGTCGCTCCCGATCGGAGGGACGGCCTCGCGCACCTACGTCAGTGGTTCTTAACCCTTTGCTCTCGTGAACTTTGGTATTTAATCGTTAATCTCTGTGTGATGCATCGATACGTGAAATATTGGAAGGAAACAGCTTTCCCGAATTTATGCGTGGGTACTTGGTAAATTAATTTTAAATCTGCATATCTGTCAATGTTATTCCCAGAGATCAAAGCAAACAATTATTTTGTCAAAATGTATTATTTTCAAATGAAATTTCCACTTGAAGTAGAATAGAGAATTTTCTTGCATTTCTTCCGAAGTGTCGATAGTAAAATTCTTCAGTCTTTTATTTTCCTTAGTACAAAATTCGGATGTGTGAAAAATGGAATAATCTTAAGGTAGTTTCCTTAAAATTCATTAAAATATTCAATATTACAACTGCTGCAACATTGGAGCCTACATAGTTCAAAGGGTTAAGAGCCACTGCTCGCGCTCGCGATAGAATGAATTCAGCCAATCGGCTCGCGAGAGGTATCTTCACAATATTCGACCTTCTCGGTCGAAGGATAATTCTTTCTCCTCGAGATTTATCGGGTTCCGGTGGCTATGAAAGGAAAGGCTCGCGTGTACCGTAACCTCCCGCGATTCCTATAACGTTAAAGTAGATTATTTACGAGTAACGAGGCGGATCCGTTCCAGGTATCCGAGGTATTCATTAAGAATTTCAATATTTCAATGAGACGTTAGCCGAGAGAGCCTCATTGATCGGCCCTTTCAGCCGGTTTCAAAGAATCCGCCCCGATACAATTAGGGGCGGCCGGTTTTATCCGCCGAACGATTTAAAAAGGCTCCAATTATTTCGGGGACGGAGTCGGATAAGTTTGTTCGACGGAATCGTCGTCCCCGGCTCGAATTACCCTGACTGATGAAGATAGAGATGGTTCCGTCGGCGACTCGACGGTGTCGGGGATTCTTTCGGAGCGGTTCGAGAGCGGACGGGATAGGGGTGACTATAAACAATGGATACGGGCGCAGAGACACCCCATTATTTTCAGCTGATCGATCCTCTTTCACGGAGTTTCGAGCTAACCGATAAGCACCTTCGGATATCACGGTTTTTGAGGATTTCGCGCGGCGAGAGGCAACTCGATGATTTCTCACATTGTAGCGTCCTCTACGTTTCCTTTTCGATGATCGTGTGTTTCAAAGTATTTCGAAGTGTCTTTCGAAAGGAAGGTAAGTGGGAAACATGTTTATTCTTTTGAATGATTTCACACTTTGTAGAGTGTCCTCTAGATTTTCTTTTCGATGATTTTGTATTTCAAAGTGTTTCGAAGTGTATTACGAAAGGAATTCGGTAAAAAGGAAACATTTCTATTCTTTTTACTAATATCATTGAAAATTGTATAATATCATTTGAAAATGTCTCAACAGAGAAGCACACTTTTGAAGAAATCAGATGAGTCGATGTTCGATCTTTCGAATTTTTAACTGAAAATTCTTTTCTAAGTTTAGTGATGTATTCTGGATTGACTCTTCGAGTTTCCCAATAACGATTATAAAATTAACTGTGGGAAATCTCCGAAATTCAATTAAAAAAGAATAATTCAACTGAGAAAATACACAGTCCCACTGTCTTAACACCAGAACTACCGAGCGTTTAACACGATTAACATGCAATTCCTATAAAAATTGCAACAACAGATTATTTTCAGTTCCTTCAAGCTTTCATTATGCTACTGAAATGAAACAATTTATTTTCAAAATCATTTCGAATATTCAATACTTCGAACCCACCAATAACTGCTAAACAAAACAATCGAAACCACTAATTTTTCTGCTATTTCTAGCGTTAAAACTACGATACTACAATATTCTCAGTCCAGTGATTACTCGCGCGAAAGCTCTCCGGATTTTTGCACGTGTTAAACACCGCTGCGTCCATATTGTCGGCGCGTTATTATCGCCGCGAGCCAAGCGGCGAAAGCTCGGCGCGGGCGAGAGCTGGCCGGATAACTTTCGACGACACGGCCTATTGTTCCGGCGCGGGACTTAACGGGGCGGGGACGCGGAGAGCCTCGCGGCCAGACGAGAGTCAAAGAAACACGGACAATGATTAAGGGGAAAAACACAAAAGCTCCGGCCAAACGGTTCGCCGTCCGTCCGCGGGGCTATCTGGGTTACGAACCGGTGATTCTGCGTCGCTGGCTCTAGCCCCGGTTTATTCGTATTCATCGATGCTCCTTTCGAAAGGCGCGGCCATCCGCAGTGGATGCGGCATTCCCCGATAAACTCGAATCGGCACGCGATAATGTCCGTTCCCTTCGGGCGGCTTGACCGATCGAAACTTTCGAAAAATCTATGCGGTCGGCTTTTCTTTGGTATCATCCTCGTGTGCTTCTGTTTTGAAAGGATTACTGTTTTTTTGTTGGTATCGCTTTCGCGTATGCGTGCTTTCAAAATTTTGGTATTTTCTTTCGGTGTTTCTGGGTATGCGTGGTGTGAGTGTTAGCATTGTTGCGATGTATCGAACTCGTCCCTCCAGCACGCACGGCTGAACCGACCCTTAGGATCCGAAGGGGGTTGAAATAAACTGGTCGCTAAGTTGGTCAGAGTAAACGAAGACAAGCGAGTAGTCTTCGAGCGAACGTTGAGAAAGGACGTGTCGAACTGTAGACTACATTGTGTAATGTTTGTATGAAATTGTAAATATAAGTGTATGAAGAACATTGTAAATAAATATGTCGCGGGCGTGCACCCCAGGACCCGCCCAGCGCAACAGTATTTTTTTAAATTATTTTTGCGTTGGTATTTTCTTTTGTTGCTTTTGGGTATGCGTGGTTTGAGTGTTAGTATCTTTTTCAATTATTTTTGCGTTTTGTATCGGTACTTTTTTGTTATTTTTATGTGTTTTGAAAATATTAGTATCTGTTACTTTTATTTCTGATGGATCTGGAAAGTAGAACTGTTCGATTGATTTGAAATTTTAAGGGGTTGCTGATGAGATTCTAGATGTTTCGAAGAAAAGGTATCTTTTTAAGTTGAATCTTTGACTTTTTAATTAGAAATGATTTCTCAATGTTTAGAACATTATTTCGTATATTTAAACGTTCTGGGAAGGACGAGAGATGGACACTTTTGGATTGTAGTTTTTCCTTCGTTCAATCAAGCGAGCTAATTGCAAGCGTATAAATACCCGAGCAACGACTCGTACGTTGTCCATTAAACGAACCGAGTTTATTATTCATCGATTGAATCACCACGTACTATTTAGAGGTAATATATAAGTATTCCATTAAAACGCGGTACAGTATCCAGGGCAGAATTTAATTACAGCATTCCGAGCTCTTCGCGTGCATTCGTAATGACGAAATTTTACAGTTGTACTCGGAAATCTATTCCTGCGTCGATATTAGAAATACTTTCCAATCCATTCCTTTCAGAACACCCTTCAAACCATAGAACACAGCAAAATAAATTACAACGAAAAATTCCCTTTACCAATACGACGCAATTCCACTAAATTTATGAAACATATTTTTTCACGCATTTCATACATTTCCATTCATTCATGAAATTCATACATTTCGAGTTGTTAATATAATGAAACCCCCATACCAACCGTAAAATCCACGAACCGCACAAATACTTCCACGAAATGGAAGCTTCAAAGCATATTAAAAATTCGTAAACAACTCATTACATGAAACTACGTCTACGACGTAAACAGTATTACAACCGGCTCCCCGCTCATTAATGGAAACCTTGCTAATTAATCCAATGAGATTGGCGCATCGAATGAAAAAATCGTTCAGTCTCCCAGCACTCCGCTGAGATCTCGTTTATAACACAATCCGTTACGAGGAAAAATCTGAATGGCTTTAAATATCGCGAAGCCCCTTAAATGTTCAACCTAAGGAACTCGAGTGAACGTCTCTGGCAGCAGCGAGCGAAGCTTAGAAGCTTAAAGGCATCAATGAGAACAGAGAACGGCGGGAAAAGGAGCGAACGGGGACGAGGAGAATTCTCAAAGCGGAAGCGCTCGATCCGTTCGAGCCGAGCGAATAATTATTCGCGGGAACACGAGGGCTCCGAGTCGAAAGGAGCAACGGAGTCAAACGTGAATGCGAAAAAAACAGGGCCGGCGGAGAGCGGGGATATTAAAAACCGGACGATGGCGAATAAATTCCTCGTAATTAAACGGTCCGGCATGGGGGTGATGCCGAAGGGCCGCCGGGAAAATGCATTAATTAATGGAGAAGTCGAGGAGACGGACAGGAACGTCCGAGAGCGGGGAACAGGCGAGGAGATCCATTAGAGAATATTCGCGAGAAACAATAAAACAGCCACTGCCGTCTGAGAATGGCAGCGACTCTTATTTCGACGACGGTGTTCCACCTGAGGATCGGTAGAAAGTGGTGTCGGGAAAATTGTAAAAAATAGAAAATTAACGCAAAGGGTTGATCACGTTTCTCTATTGAATTTTGGATATCTACGGTATATTTTGTGATTATCATTGGAAAAGTCGAACTTAAAATTATTTTCCACGTTTCCTAGTTTCCAAGTTTCTGAGTTCAGTCGTCTATTCTAAACTCACTTTCCGACTGTTCCAATAATTAGAAAGTTCACCGTAGAAGATGCCCAAAATTCAAGATTATTCGAAAACATTTCTATTATAAATAATACTGCCTAGTGCAATAATTACAAAATTCACCATATAAGATGCGCAGAATTCAAGATTATTCTAAGACATTTCTATATTATAAATAATACTGCCTAGTGCAGTATTAAGGAATGATAATTCAACTGAGAGAATCATTTTACGTTAAAATTCCACAAGGTGTCTTGGAACCTTCGATAGAAGTAGTGTTGAATGGTTTGAGTGATACAAAAATGCTTCAGACAAAAGGTTGTAAGGTATAGAGGTGAACATATGGTGAATAGTTAATTAATTAATAGCTTGGTAACAAAGCTGCGACAGTTATTGCATCAGTTCCAATGTTCTATTGATCTATGCTTAACGTATCGACATCGATCCCATTACAACTCATCGAAAATCTCATTATTTCATTCAGGCTCAGCATCACTAATCTGAAACTGAGCCAGAGCATCGCCATAACTAACTGCGAAGCTCAATATAACCCTTTCCAACGAAGATTCTTTGAAAAAACCTTCAGCAGATAAAGCTGAATTATATATCAGACGCTTAATTAACGTGAAAAAAGGAAACTACGCGATGATCTCTGGCTGTTAGTAACTAAATCATTTGTCTGCAACTTACTCTTCCAAACATGGAAATTTCATCTCTCCGAAACATCGACAGTCGTCCGCAAAGGTTTAATATACGAACGATGCGCGCACAGTGGATCGCAAAGACGCGGAAACATCGTTGGAACGAAACACTGTACCGTTTTACGCGCATCAGGTGCTCGCTCGTTTTCCCAGCGCAAAAACCGAACGGCCATAAAGTCTCGGTAATAGATCGACGCGTGGCAAACGTCACGTGCACCGACGTCGAGACTTCGTTACGAAACGTCTGCTAATTCCGGGGAAAATCGTCGGTGACCCGCGCCGGCCGTAACTACCGGACAATTGGACACTTTTTCGTTTTACGGCGCCACGCGGAAAGCCAATTTTGAATTACAATGGAACTACAACAGCGAAACGTACAGTGGCGTGTAGAGGTTTCGAGCGGAGAATAAAACGAGAGCAATGGAACGTAATGTGAGCAGGAAAATTGAAGGAAATAGAAAGAAGCGGGGAAATATCCGCGTTCTTTGGGGGCGGAGGGACGAAAGGCGCAGGGAGTTCTCAAAATTGGAGGGGAATGTGTTTCGCGAGTGGTTAGAGATGGAACAATGATGTTTTTAAGTTGGAATTCGGCAACACTTCGAGTTCGCAAGTGAAATTGTGCTGTTCGGCGTTGGCACGCTTGGGAAACGTAATTGCGTTCCTCTTTTCGGAACTCCACGAAAAGACAATAACAAATTATTTGACAAATGACAATAATTATTTGACTATAATCATTCGAATAATGATATAAACACGATATAAATCAAAATTGCAGAAATATCACCTAAAAGATATAAACAGTATTCAACACTTGGAACTCCGGAAGTGTTCCACTGGAAATACTCAACATCCTCTAATGGGATACTTCCTGAAATTAAATCGACAAGAAATCGCACCATTCAGAGTTTTAAGATGACGTGTATATTCGTCGAACGCAGTAAACTGGTTAATATTCCCCGACACCGGCTAACGTGTCCAAGCGAGCGCGCGTCCTTTGAAACCGAGGGACCGGCGAAAAGGGGATCGGGATCGAGGAAAACGCCTCGGCGATCGAGCAACCGTAACATTAGACGGCTCGCGTGGTCCTCCAGGGTCCTCGAGGAGCCGAGCAACCGGAGCCTAGATCAAACGTAATCTCGAAATCCGTCGGACGATGGTTCTAGCCGGAAGTTAAGCCTGGCCGGACCTCTGCTTAGCATAAAGCTTAGTCCGGCGCGATCTTATTCCCCTGTATTGATCTCAAAGGCGCTAATGGCCTTCGAAATGGAGAATAATGGTTGTTCAACGTGTATATACACAGAGGAAGATCAAGGTATTTGTTCAACGAATTCCCTTCTTTAATTTTAAATTTCCGTCCGTTGCAGATAACTTGGCACTCTCGTCTGAGTGGTCAGATTCGAAGGCACAGGACTTGCTCACACGGTTCTGCTTATGATTCGCTGCGGCGATCGCGCAGAGAGCGTGGGGAGCCGCCTCCTAACTCGTATTGGACGTCTCGGAGCAGTAGAGGGGAGATGGGCGGGCCTAACGCGCGACTGTCTCCGCCCCTTTCGCGTCACGAGTGCCAGGTAAAATGTGGCTCTGACGAGGTGGCAGGTTATCTAGGTTTTCGATGCATGATTATTATTGATACGAGGTAATAATGACGGATGGAAGTGAGTGCGACGGAGTGAGATGTAATGATGGAGACACTATGGATTGTCATTTGTATCGTTGCATTATACTCAGTTGGATTTAGTCTCGCTTATGTTCTTAGTTACTACTACGCTAAAAACCGGTAATTAATTTTAACAAATTAAGAGTGGAATTTAGTAAACGTAATATTTCGAAGTAGTGAATAAAATATTTGAGTGGAGCAATTCTTTTTCCAAAGGTTACTATTTATTTTAGGAAAACTTTTTCCAAAGGTTACTGTTTATTTTAGGAAAACTTTAGTCTTCTGTTATCGTAGATCTTCCGAAAATGTTGGGAAATACCGGTTAAGCGTCCAATGTTGCTGACATATGTCAATTTAGTTGAATAATTTAAGTTCGAGGGATTGCAACATCGTCGAATGTGTATTTAATTGTCCACTTAACGTGGTTGTCAATGGTCAACATTCGACGGGACAAGGAAGCGACGGCGTCAATACTATTCCCAACGATCGCAACTGTTTAACGACCGAGGAACTCCCAACGCGCGAAATTTAACTATCACCCGGCAATTAATCCATCCGAAACTTAAGATTAAATTGTAAACTATGATACTCTTAATCCTGAGACCCGACTGTAACAGAGATGCACCGGCAAGTCCCGCTGATAGGTTCGGCTAATGCAGTTAGCTGAGAAACGTCTCACAGCAAAATTACTCGCAGACAGAAGACTCGAGTCTCGACTCGTTAAACCTTGAGCACTCGCGTTATTAATTGCCCCTGCTGAATTTATCCTACATTTTAAACCGATGGATTCGAATGTGCTTTCAGTGGAACAAGCGACTGTGCAATGTTGAACGATACAACTGGTCGAACATTACGAAAGTGAAAGAGGAAGAATAAACATAAACAAATATAACCTACTATCACATGGAACATCGAAATAAAATAGTTTCGTCACTTAATTTATGCAAGCTATTTCTTTATGTTAGTTGTAAAACATACCATTGATATTTCATCAGAAAATAATGAATATTTGTTGCGAAATATTCTCGAGTGCAAAGGTTAACACTAGATTCATGGAGTCCGTCAATTTGGCGGATACTGAATGTTTCGAACATTATTTAGTAACAATGTAAGTCAATTTTAATTACTGCAATATATTTATAGAGACGAGCGAGTAATTTTCTAGGAACAATAGAATAATCGACAATAACAATAGTGTCAACCGAAATAACGCGAAATCGCGCAGAAGGATCGGGAAGCCATAAAGCCGTAACAATGGCGGTCAAAGAGTGATATAATACAATTCCGTTGCAGCGAAGGGCTAAGGTAAAACGTAACGATGAAATACTTAGCGCGGGTAATTAAGATTCGTCGTAGGATCCGCGCAATTAAAAGATAAGGGTGTCGGGGTAGAGTTGAAACGCGGTGCGACGCAAGGATAACGCGGATAAGAAATATTTCTCGTGGAGATTGGCCCGAGGAACGGAACGAGACCAACGATGAACGAGAACGTAATGGAACGGTTAAAGTAATTTTCGGTTTGCATTGCGCTTTAGAATAATGGAAGTTTGTTTGCGGGCTCGGTGCCGGGCTGAATGGAACGGTAAAAATTCAAACGAAGATCGGATGCTGGGAGGTTCGAGTGGACCGAGGATCAAGCGAAGGAACCGGATCGGAGGAGGAGGGGATTAAAATCCGCTGAGAGGTTCGAGGCTCTCCTTCGCTCGCTTCTCAAATCCTAATAATCATTCGGAAGCTTCGGAACACTCGCCGTTTCGAGGATTACTTCAAAGAATCCTGCGATCGTGTCGAGTGTATTTAACAATATAAGAAGCGTGAAATTTGAGTGTATAATAAAATCAATCTTCGATTGCGTTACTTATTATAGAAACTAATTACATCTTATTTTATATTATATAAACTTACTAAAAATGATTTATAAAAATATTTATTTTAAAATATAATACTTAGAATATAGTACTTTATAATACTTATTTTATTATATAAATAATATTTAATAATTTTAGTAAGTAAGTATTATAAACTCGCTAAATATTATTTTATATCATATAGACTTACTAAAAATAGTAAATATTATTTATATAATAAGAGGTTTTTCCAACTAAATTCCACAGTTAACTGGTTAATATAATGTACAACAGGTTAATTGAACACACAAGTATTTCCAGGCTCTAAATATGGACGTTTTCAATTTCTATATTCTTTGTTCACGATCAGAACTTGAACACGCGTGTGTTCCTCGAAGCGGATTAATCCGATCCGCAACTTTACGGATCCCGATGAAGCACACAGCCCGCCGCGGAGGGAGCCAAACTAACCGTGGAAGATCACGAGTGTGTCTTGCAAGTTGCGCGAGTGCCAATCGAATATTCAACGAACGTGATCCATATTCGATCGATCGATCGACGAACGCGAAGGAAACAATCGAAATTCGAAAGCGAATGACGAGGTGACGAGAGATCGGTGATCCTCGGATTAACACGTTGAACGCCGCAAGATTTCATAGAGCAAAATACACAAAATGGAAAAAATACAATATTTGAGTTAATTTTAAAAAATATCGTCTAGTTAGAAAATGTTAAATATTTCTGACGAGATACTTCCGAGTGCAAAGGGGTAACTGTCGCTATCTTAACACGTTGAACGCCGCACGATTTCATAGAGCAAAATACGCAAAATGGAAAAAATACAATATTAAATTGAATTGGATTATTATCATTGCACGTTCATCAAACTGAATGTCACCGCAATGGATAGCATTGTTTATAATATAGAAACGTTTGCGAATAATCATCGGTTAACTGGGTGAATTTCACCGGGTCACCGGTGACCCCCATGGCGTTCAACGTGTTAATATTCTTCTCGTTGTTCCTCACCGCGAGGGGAAAGAGGGCGGCGGAGGGGAACGGCACGACGAAACGAGGAAAAAAGAAGGTGACAAGGGAAAAACCGCGAGAGAACTTTGCGGAACGGTTAGACCCGTGGAACGGCCGCCGAGGAGGTTAATTTAATTCCGCCTCGGGGAATTACGAAACACGGTGTTTCTTCGGCGGCAATTCTCTCCCTCGGAACGCCAGCGACAGGGCGGAGGGCAAGAACAACTGAACAAGACGTTCAATAAATTCTTCGATCCGTCGCGTCGGAGTGGACCTGGCAAAGACTTAATTAGGAAGCTCGTGGATCATCGAACAATTTCGGGGATGAGGGTTAAGAGGGTTGAGAGCTGTAGAAATTGTATCTGAATTGCAGTTGACAGTTGTAGCATGCTAGTAAGCAAATCGTAGTAAATAGAATATATAATGTATATTTTTTAATAGTTATTTTATCATTTGTCAATGGTGCTTCAATTTTTCATTTAATCGAAGGTTGGACCATCTTGTGTTCTAAAATCCTAGTACACTTAGGAAATGAATATTTCTTATATACCAAATTTTAATCTGTTAGATAATCCACGATCCACATTCGAGGAACGATAAGTAATCGCAAAAATCAATGACGAACAAAAGGAAAGAATAAACAAATGGTAGAGCAACGAAGATTAACTCTGTTAATATTATAATATTTATAATCGTTAATTCTTTTCGTGCTTATATCATTGATTTATACGTTAATATGCTTTCTCTATTAACCCTTCGCACTCCAGAAGTTTCTCATTAGAAATCCTCAAGATTTTTTAATGAAATACCAACGACATTCTTTCAAACTGACTTAACGAGAAATCGTACATAAATTAAAGTTTGTACAAAGTTTAATATGAAATGTCAAACTGTATAATTTTGCTGTGTCAAATCAACTGGCCACTGAGAGGCGCCTACGGAGTGCAAAGGGTTAAAATTACACCCAGTTGCTGGTAACGTCATTGAGAAGCTTCGAGCGCAATAGGTCAATTCAAATTGAAAACCAGCGCACAAGCGGTGCATCCTACTCGATTAACACGGTCAGCCCGGAAGTTGCTCAAGGGAGAAACATCGCGACGCAGTAAGAGCGGCAAGGACGTCCGGGACGTTTAACAATCGACCGTGTCAAGGCGGCGAGATTAAAATTCAGAGGGCGAGCGGCGCGAAGGTGGTCGAAGAAACGAGGGAGCCGCGTGGAAAGTGGAAAAAACGAGGAGAAAGTCGTCGGAAGGAAGCGGAGGCAAGGACAAAGGGTGGGACGAGCGGACAGGCCGCAGGACGGAGGACGAGCGGCTCCGCTCTCGTTCCGCAGACGAGTCACGTAACCGGAGGATATTTATTATCCCGTTTAAAAATTTGCATCGAGAAATCGGGCTGACTTATTGCGGCGATGCTGCTCGCTCGCCGGGAAAAACGGGGCCCGGACTTCATTCCCTTCCGGCCGAGGAAGAGGAAGACCCCGCCTCCGCCATTTTGTATTCAATTTTCGATTGGAAACGCGATAAATCTGCGGGCGGACCGGCGACCGTAAAATTATAGTCACGACGCGATCGGGACGTATAAATTCCGGGCACGATTTCATCCCCATCGGCGATTCGCCGCGAAGACATTGGCCTCCGCGTGATTCGCCGGCCGACTCGCGACCCGATTTTCTAACGGAGATAAACGAATTGCGGATTCCTGGGGGCTAGGGATCGTTTATGCGGATGTTCGGAGGGGAACTCGCGTTTCCGGAATTTCGAACGATGGTTTTTAACCGTTTGCGGTAAGGAAATATGGATTCGGATGAGTCGAATGTTTTGTTTTAGAGCGAGATTGATTTTAGTTTTGCTTTGTAGGGTTGAGGAATTTGAATTAGCAAGGGTAAATCTAGTTTCAACGTGTACCAAGCCTCTTCGTTTTGAACGCTTTTCTACTCGGATGCTTTAATTAACTACTAATGATATATATCTTAACCCTTAGCACTCCAGGTTGTTTTGTAATCTATCAACAACTGCAACTAATTTTTATAGTATCTTTAGTGAAAATGAAAAATGCTATATATTCAGTACAAAATTTGGATGTGTAGAAAATCGAATAATTTCAGGGTAGTTCCTTTGATTCATTAAAATATTCAATATTATAACTGGCGCAATATTGGAGTCTACAAAGTTCAAAGGGTTAATTCTTTGATATGAAAATTCTTAGTAGTTAGTAGAAATAGTGTACTTCTTTTTATTAGTCATATCAAAAACAGCATAATAGTATATTGTATCTGAAAATCATACGAATAAAACTGATATCAAGTCGCAACTCAAGCCATCAAACGTAAACCTTCCAACGATTCAGACATCGAAAACGTCGGAACGATCGGCGCGGAGTTACGCTCGTTCTCAAAATGGCGTCGAGGACGCGGCGGTACAGATCGAAAGGTTACACGGTCGCGTGTTCCGTTTCATCTGGTTAATGCACTTTGCCCGTAGTTCGGGGGATGAAGTTACGGCCGGGACGATCGGGGTAGTTGTACCGCGGACAGCGTGCGCCGCGTATCTCTATATTAATACGAGACGCGGCGAGGGAACTTTATGCATCTACCAGGCCCCGCGCGCGCCCTGAATCTTCCACGGGAAAAATGAGTTGATAAGGAACGCCCCGTACGAGTTTCATCGTTGCAGCGTACACGCCCCAGCTCCGCGTACGAGTTTCTCATCGTAAACACCGGGAACTTTATACGAACGGCGAAACACCGGGATGACGCGTCGGATAGTTCAGATATTGTTCGCGGTTCTTGGATGCTTCTTATGTCGCAACGTTTGACGAGTTCGAATTTCTTAGGATTTAAGCCTTTGACGAAGATTATTTGACATGTAGAAAACGGATGAAGCTAAATTATATATCAATAGCATAATTAATAGAACAAAAGGAAACTACGTACTGATCTACTGCTATTCGAGTAATTAAATCATTCTTTCGTGACTTAGTCTTCGGAATATGAAAATTTCATCTCTCCGAAATGTCGACAGTCGTGCGCAAAGGGTTAAGATACATTGAAACATTGAATATAACTGGTGCAATATTGAAGCCTACAGAGTTCAAGGTTAATTTAATAACTGTCAATATTCCCAGAGATCAAAGCAAACAATTATTTTGTTATCATAATTGTATTATTTTCAAATGAAATTTCCACTTGTAGAATGGAGAATTTTCTTGCATTTCTTCCACAGTGTCGATAGTAAAATATTAATCGAGCTTACCAAAGTAAATAGTACGCCAAGATACAATAATTATACAATTCAACCTAAGAATTTAATTCTTGTATCACTAGGATCCATATAGGTACAGTTAACAGGTTCGACGCTCCCGTTGAAACACTGTTGGCGCAGAACGTCTTGTTTCGCGTGGGAATATCGATACCGAGGCGATCGATCACCTCTATGATATCTAAGATCGATAACGTCTGTTTGCAATCGGTCACCACCCACGCCGTTCCTCCTTTGAACGCAGAGGCGGCGTGTGTGCGTGTCACGTGTCACGTCTGTTCAAGATTTTAGTTATATTCACTGAAGGTTAAGCGCATAGATGGAAGACTACTATTAGATTCTCCTGGAAATCTCGTTTGAAATTGATGCTAGAGCAAAGTATTATTTAAATCCATTTCCAATATCGCCTCGCGGAAACAAATTCCGCGCGTATATATTATATCGACCATCCATCACAGCGAAGGGGCGAAAACAGCCCTAATGTCGAGGGTGAGAAACATATTTGCTCGAACATCTTCGACATACAAATGGCATATAATTTATAGGAATATTGTAATGCAATTCCCTAGGAAATATTTCCTAGTAGCCGCACTTTCTGTGCTTCGAAAGGAATTCGGTAGATAGATATCTTTTTATTAATATTTTTGAAAATTACCTAATCGTATAATTTGAAAATGTGTCGATATCAATAATGTGTCAGCATCAGTTTGAATGTTTAATTGATCTGTGCTTGAATCGCGCTGTAAAGTATCAAAACACCAAGGAAACTTTCGCAAATATTAATTTAATGTACGAACGACAGTACAGCTAATCGAATGATGCGCTTTCCGATGATTTTGTATTTCTAAGTGTTTCGAAATGTATTTCCAAAGGCATTCGGTAGATAGGAAACGTGTCTATTCTTTTTAATAATATTATTGAAAATTGTCTAATCGTATAACTTGAAAATGTGTCAAAGAAGCACACTTTTGAAGAAATCTGAGTCGATGTTCGATCTTTCGTTTAACTGAAAATTATTCTCTAAGTTCAGCGATGTATTCTGAATTGACCCCTCGACTCGTCCAATAACGATTACAAAATTAACTACAGAAAATCACCGAAATTCGACGAAGAATTATTAAACTGAGAAAACAATGGTACACGCCAATTTCTCTAAGAAAATATTTTCAAGGGACACATGGTCACAAATGAATATCACAAAATACATAAAAGTTACCAAAAACTTGAATGTAAGTTAATATTCTATCGAAAAAATCGATACAGTCGATAAGCGAGATACAGCCGAAATTTCCGTGAACCTGTTAATCGAAAAACGTCAACGGGCACCGCTCGTCGTTAGACGGCAAAGGGTTAACAGGTTAACAATGGCCCTCACGGGCAGCTTATAGCGAGCAAGACGATAAGCGGCCTAAAGCTAACGTCGCCGGCCGAGAATTACGGTAGATCGATGTAGGCGTCGATTCATAAGCGGCGTTATTGTAATTAACATACACGCTGCCGGTCCTGCCGGGGATAGAGGCATCCAGCCAGGTAATTAATTTTCGTAGCTGCTATCGGTGAATTTCACGCGCGCAACCCGATCGACAACCCCGCCCGCCCGCCGGGGAGTTTACCGTGCAAATACTGCTTCGCCGATGAATAAAGTTGCGTCGTTACCGTTACAACGCTCCTCTCGCGAGACACTTACCCCTCGAACGGAGTTTAGAGGGTTTCGCGCGGATAGTCCGCTTTCGAAGATTCGAACTTCTTCGGCTTCACTTCGAAAAATCACTTGGAAGTTCGGCACAGTTTCGTTGGTGTTTAATATGATTAACAGATTGAGGCGACTTAGGAGACATTTATAGTTAGCGCTCCAGATGGTTTTGTAATCAGCAACTGCAACTGATTTTTATAGTATCCCTAGAAAATGGAAAATACTGTGACATTTCTTCGATCTTTTACTTTCCTTAGTGCAAAATTTGGATGTGTGGAGAATCTAATAATTTTAGGGTAGTTTCTTTAGGATTCATTGAAATATTTAATATTGTAACTGGTGCAGTATTGGAGCCTACAGAGTTCAAAGGGTTGAAACCTGAGCGCCGGAAATGTATCGGCCACTTAGCCCAAACGCCGGCTTCATTCGCTTGTATCTGATCAATGAGTATGAATGAATGCGGTCTAAGTGAAAATTGAAAAATGAATTTATCAGTTATCTCACATTGTTTCAAACTAAACTGAAACGAAAGAAATATATGACTTAGACCTCTTACTACACACTTCTTAAGAAAATCAAAACAGGCGGTGCAGCTTTATACTGAAATACGAGTCTTCGTAAAACCATTATCGATAAAGGTTAATCGCAACAGTTGAATCATTCGAGTATCATTTATACACGAGTAAACACACTGAAGTCTAAATGTTTTCATTTCTTCATTTGCGGAGAGAAATCGCACGGCAAACGTTTTCAAGCGGAATTATCAGTATCGGCAACTTGTTGAGAAATGCGCCAAAAGTGAGCCAGTATTGGCAGAACAACGGTTGATATCTTGTTTGGAAGATTTCGAGGGTGAATCTACCGCTAAAGCGGGGCGAGATCAATAAGAGCGGCGGTCGGGGATGGCCAACGCCGAAGGGCAAACCGATTCAGACTAATCAATTGGTCGGAAGTGGTCCTAATGTAAACCTAACCAACGCCGGCTGAACAAACAGGAGATGTTTCGAGTGTCCGGCCACCGAGGACCTGTCATTTGTCCCTGCCCGATCGATTCGCGCCGAGACGCGGAGTCGAGTCGGTTCGTTTTCTCCGCGGAACGTTCGTCGGGTCCCTGCGACGCAGGATTCCCACCGCGACGATTAACCCTTTGCGGAGGAATGCCGACGTATCGGCGAGACGAAGCGATCGTATCAACCCTTAGCACTCCGGATGGTATTTTAATCTATCAGCAACTAATTTTTATAGTATCTCTAGTGAAAATGAAAAATGCTATAGCTATGTATTCAGTACAAAATTTGGATGTGTGGAAAATTGAATAATTTCAGGGAGCCTACAGAGTTCAAAGGGTTAACCCTTTTCCGACGAATGTCGACACTCTGCCGAGATCTAACGTTCATGTTTGTAATATTAAGTAGCGAACAAGTGATTCAAGAACTCAAATAGTAAGAAAACAGTACGTAATTTCCTTATTCTATATTATTTAGGCATTCGATGTGTGATTTGCCGGAATCAGAGGGTTAACCCTTTGCACTCGAGAATTATTTCGCTAGATATATTCCTCATTCTCTAATGAAATATCAATGATATGTTTTATAATTAATATTACTGTAAATAATACAGAAATCAAGGAATAGAACTATTCTATCTTAACGATTCATGGATAACCAAATTAAATGAAATTTAATATTGAACATCAAACTTCGTAATTTTTCTGTGTCAAACTAAATGGCGACTGTGAGTCGCCTCTCGAGTAAAGGGTTAAGATTTGCCTTAACATGTCAAGCAATTAGTAAATAATCTAGCTTCTATCAAAGGCTCCAAGAATCTCCATTACCATAAACTACCTTTTGCAAATTTCTCTAGAAACTAAGACTATCCATTGAAACTTCAATTGCTTCGCAATTCAGTTAATTAGCACTCTATAAATCGACTGCCGAGTTACAGCGAAGCAACTTCACTTATCCAAGAGTAAGAAACTCGAACATCCTACTATCGGTTGTTTACCGGTGCATTATCCACGAAATAAATCCGAAATCCGCGGAACGAGGGCAAGCCGAAGAAAACATCCGCACGGATCATCGAGCAACATCTCATCGCGGTCGTTCCGCAATCTTCGAAAGAAATAACTGTTTCTTTTCAGCAACCCCTCGCCGAGCGAACCGAGTCGCGAGCGAGCGGTTTCACCCGTGAAACGATCCTCGGCGAGTGGAAGCCCCGGCAACCTACTCCGTCGCGAAAGTTTTAATCGCCGACACGAGCCGGCTGCGCGCGGAGCCCGCACCCGCGGGCCAATTAAATTTCCCCGGCCGTTTTCGACCGAATAAAACCACCGTTCCCTCCCCTTCTGTTTGTTTCTAGCTGCCGTGTTCGCTGGCCGGGATTCCTCGCGCGATTTTTCTTGGGAACCTGGACAGATGCTGGATCCGCGGAGCAAGCAGAGATTCGCCGGCAGGCTTACCGCGGTTCCTCCATTTTGCTCGCTTGTAGGAAAATATGCAACGTGCGTATTATAACCGTTTCGATATTGAACTTTTGTGGATGCCAAATATGAAGTGATCGGCTGTGTATGCAAAAATATTGATAAGAGTAAACCCTTTGCACTCCGAATTTCTTTTGCATTTTTCCCCAATAACTCTGTAATATTACGATATTTTATTTGATATGCATTTTAAAAAACATATAGTTTGTAGAGAGCAGTGTAAGCAATTCATCTTACTAATAATATTGAAAACTACGTAATAATATAATGTATTTTAAAAATATCTTAACAAAGAACACCTGTGAATAAAACTGGTGCCACGCTTGACATAGGAGCGCAAAGGGTTAAGAAATTAATAAGAAGAGCTGTAGTTTGACCCCTTGACCTACAGAGTGTTTCAGACTCGTGGACCAGTCTATTTTCTATTATTAACACGTTCGTTGAAATAATTCCTTAAAACTGAAATTCATTTTGTAGTATCTAGAATATTTATTGTAGATTAAAGTATTGTAGGATGAATGGTTTGTTGTGCGTGCGTAATAATAGTCCTCTAAATCTAATTCTATACTACGCCGACAAAAAGAAAATTGCTCTAAAAACATGCACAATCTCGCGCATGCGAGTCCAGCGAAACAAAAGTACACCTTTTACGGTGAACACAAGAGTCTAAGAGTACGTTCGAAAATGTATTCGGAACAATCGTTAAGAAACTGGAGTGATCTCAGGGCGAACGACAAAGCAGCTCCGCGGAGCGTAGTTATAAAAGGAATCATAAGACGAGCGATTGAAACGAATGGGCCCGCATGTGTCTCCATAGAGCCGCGTACGTCTTCATCGCGAAAAAGCGATTGTTACGATGCTCGTTTCGTCTCGCCGCTCTCATTGGCCGTTGCCTTGCCATTTTACGCCGGCACTTCTGCCGCGTACCCAAAGATTTATAACGTCCTCGCGAGAGCGAGATCCACGCCCGTAAGAAAACGAAACGGAACGATGCTCCCTCGTCCGACTGACTTACGAGCGTGCGTCCTGGCAAATGCGTAACAGTAAGTTACTTTTTACGCGACGCTGCCTCCCTTTTAATAGACCTCGATAATTACCTTCAGCAACCTCGAAACTCGGGTTGCGCGTTACACTGAAGCTTCTTGTTTACTCCTAACATTTATGGATAATACGGATAAGGAATAGAAATTATGTACCTTAGAAAATTCGATAGAATAATTACCGATATTACTTATTAAAGAATTTACTCTAATAAAACCTTCAGCAGATGAAGCTAAAGGATACATCAATAGCTTAATAGGAAAAACAGAAACTACGTGTTGATCTCTTACTTTTAGTAATTCGATCATTTGCGACTCAGTGCTAGAAACATGAAAATCTCTGAAAAGCTTTGCTTCTCAATTCACTTGTAATTTTTCTATGAATTAATTTAAAAAAGTATCGCCTCTGTCTAGTTATAAAACGTTAAACACTTCTAACAAAATACTTCCGAGTGCAAAGGGTTAACTCACCCACGAAACCGACCAGAAGAATCGCTTATTTATAAACCGAATTCGCCCACCGTCGAATCGTCGACAGACTCGTCACGCGTTTTATCGCGTCCTCGCCCTCGCCCGTAACCTCCGCGCGCGTTTCGGCGTCCGATGAGCGAACACGGTGTCCCGGCGACCCGAGGGTCACAATAAATTCGTTACGATTCAACGTAAGTGACGCTCGACGATCTTTTCATCCCCCGGCCGAGCCTTTGTGCCGCGACATCAAAGATCCTCCTCCAGCGGGAACGTTGTTTCTCTCCCCGTTCCGCGCGGGGGTTGCGCGAGACGAGAGACGGGGGGGAAGGGCGGGGTGGAGGCAGACGGAGGAAAGGGAGAAAGAGGCGCTGTCATCCCGAAGGCGCGAAAATAATCTCATTCCGGCGGTCGACGAGCCGGGATTCCGGCACCGCGCCTCCCTTCAGCTGACGTTTATTCGAGAAAGAATATTTTTAGCTGGCGGGGACGGGAACGTGACGGTTAGCCGGCAGTCTGCCCGACATTCTGTCGGTTAATAACCCCTTCTTCTCTACTCCCGGCTCTTTTCTTCTCTTTGCCTCGCGTCGCGCGATACGATCTGGGATTTCGGAATCATTGACGCTTGATTCCGGAATCGGAGGTCTTTGTAATACTATGTAGCGACTTCGTCGTTACCACGTTTTCGATAGAATAAGAGTGGGGCTACTATTATTATAGATATTGAAAAGGTGGATCCTCAGTAAAAAGAGAATTAGGAAACAGTATGGACAACACGTACTGTTCATAGAAAGTTACGTGTTCGTTCATGTAAATCACGAAAGTTGTATCGAAAAGTTGAATCGAAATATACTTAAACTGTTACTAAATGATGTTGAAAGAATTCGGTATCCGTCAAATTGACGGGTTCCGTAAATCTAGTGCTAATCGATGTTTAATTTAACTTCTGGTGAAGCTTTCCTCTTCCTAAGAACCTTCGTCAAAGGGTTAATACCTCCCTTCTAGAATTCCCGTAAAACGAGTCCAAGTTCATCAAGAATCCAAAAAACCAATACCAGCGACCTAAAACCTCTGAGCGTATTTTACGACGAAGGCAGCCGACGATCAATGGAATCCGCGATCGCTATTCAATCGTTCGCGGTCGTTCGCAGTCGCGACTCGCCTCGACTCGCCTCGGCGGACAGTTTTTCGTGCGCCTCGCGCAACGGACAAAAGAGAGACGAGACAGATCGAAGATCGCGAAGACAATAAAGAGAAACGAAGGGTACTCGGAAGCTCGCCGAGACGCCGTCCCGCTTTAGCGATCCTTCGGCGAGATACTCGCGATTTTTATCGCCGCGGCAGATGGCGGATGGAAATCCTCCGCGACCGTTCGGGGAATGGAGGACGCCGGCGTCCTCGTCGCGATAAAATTCGTGCGCGCACCGGTGGCCAGGGGACGGCCGGATAAAATCAATGGGAATCTCGTTAATTCCGATCCGCCGGTGCGTGAAAAGGAGCCGGCGATCCGCGGCGGAACTCTCGGAAACGTCGGGAGACTTCCGCGAGGAGTTCCTTTAAGCGAGATGAAACGGGTATTAACAAGACAACCGGCCGCTTCTTTTTTCCTCGTGCCTCTAATCACGTTAATGGAATCTTAATGCCGCGACCCCTGGCCCTCCGCGCGGAAAAACTTCGGGGAAAGAGGACCGCGCAAAGGTCGTTCGTTCCGCCGGGGAATTATGGGACGGCGGGGGGAGGGGCGCGGGAGACGCAGAGATTAGGACGGATTCCGCGTGTTTCTTTGGATCTGCTTCGTTCGTCGAGCTACTGGATCATGAAATAAGTTTCCAGATTCTTCGTGTTATGGCTGCCGGTCGGAATGATGCAGAGATCGAGACGAATTGTATGAAGTTTTCTCTGGTAGTCGGTGTTTTTCTGATGTGAGCGAATCTTGCGGATGGCACGTTGGTTTTTGTTGGGTGAATTGATTTGATCGTGAATGCATATGGAACGGAGGAATGAGATATTTTTGAAGGATTCGAGGCTGGAAGCTTTGGAGACGCGACATTCTTTGTGACGGAAATAAACTGGAATGCTCGTGGTCTGTTGGCGTAGGTTGATTCTTAGTTTGTAGAGGTCTTTTTATGTTCGTTTGGCGGTTAATGGTTTAGTGTTAGGATTAGAGACGATTGAGAAACAGCTAATTTGAATCGAATGACTCGAGTGTGTCGGAAATTAATGTTTCGGCTTCTGAAATGATTGTAGAATATATTCGAGATATAAGAAGGGCTTATTAACGTAGTTTCCTATTTGTCTATTGCTCAAGTAATTGATATATCATTTGAGTGTGTGGAAAATCGAATAATTTTAGGGTAGTTTCTTTAAGAATCATTCAAATATTTAATATTACAACTGGTGCAATATTGGAGCCTACAGAGTTCAAAGGGTAAATTACTGAAACACCAAGAAATCAACGCGTACTTTCTTCGTTCAATTATTTAAGCGATTGATATATAATTCATCTTCATCTGCTGAAGGTTCTGTATATTCCGAAGAATCTTCGACCGCAAAGGGTTAAACTCGATCACGATCCTAGCACGATGTCAATTAACTAATTATAAAAATTCTATTTATATCACTGTGTTAATCCTTCAAGCAAATGATCAAAGATTGATCAAAATGTATCAAGAAACCAATCAAAATTATCGAGAGAATACACAACAACACTCGCACATCAACAACAACCCAAAAACAAAAATGAGAAACCAAAGGGTGAAGCCAGCGACACCACAGCGCCGACATTTCCGCGCATATCGCGATAAATTCCGCGTGTCGGCGGGTCAGCCGCGTGCGTGGCGATCGCCGTGGAAAATGGGTTAACCGGACGGTTCCGCGTTCCCGATGACAAAAGTTGTTTGGCCGGAGTCTTAGCGCCCCGTGTTTCGCCGGGGAACAATGGTAACACCCCCCGCGCGGCGGCCGAGCTTCCCTCATGCATAATGTATTCATTCGGCGGGCGTCGGCGCGCACGATAAAGCCGTATCATTGTTTACGAATCATTGAATCGACTGAATGAAATTACAGTGATACCGACCGGCTGCCGGTGGAAACTTTCGATCCGCGTGCGTCAGGAAGACCAGCCACTCTCCGGCCGCCGCGTTCCGCCCGAGGATCGCGTTATTTACGACCGGATGCGGCCAGAGTTTACCGCGCTTCCCCGACATACGCGCGGAATATATCCCGCGAGCTTTATGTGTATCAAACAGGACCCACGAGATTCGCGAAACAATCGGTGTCTTCTTTTTCCAACCCCTGCCAGATACTCGCGAGCGAAACTCGTTTCTGGGGGATTTGGGGAAGTTTATGTTATTCGTTGTTAAGTCGAGAATCTCTTTGCTTGAGTACTTTGCTTATTAACGTATTCGCCAACAGCATTTTTTAAATAGAATTTTTATTTCATATTACATTGTGTGTATCAAAGAGATTTGCGTTGTTAATCAGTCGAGGTGAATCTCTTTGCTTGGCCACTTTGCTTATTAACGTATTCACTAGCAGCATTTCTTTCGTGAGATGAAAAGTTTAGATTTGGAAGACTAAGTTGTGGACAAATGATCTAATTAGTCAAAGAGCAAGAGATCACCACGTGATTTTCTCTCTTTCTATTGATTAAGCAATCGATATATAATTTAGTATCAAAGAGGTTTGCGAAACGATCAAGTTTTTTTCCACCCCTTGCCAGACAATCGCGAGCGAAACTCGTGAAAGTTTCTAGTGGATTCAGGGAAGTCAATGTTATTCGTTGCGAATAAGATGTTCCTATTAACCAATTCGTTAACAGCATTTCATCCATACGTTCGGTAACTCATATTGCTCGCAGTCTGTTTCCTGAAAGAGAGATTTTCAGGTCACCAATAGTCAGGGTAACTGTTCATTCCACCTCACTTACCACGCAGTCGTAACTTTCTGGTGGTCGGTGTGGGGTGGACAGTTATCGTGACTATCGATGTCCCTGAGAACTTTTCCCTCGAAGAGTTGAACGCAAGAAGACGCTCAAGAGGGAAATTTCTTACGGGCAGAAGAGTCGAGCGTGTTTTCGAATCTTCTACGTCAGGAAATGGAAAATTTAACTTCTCTGCTGCTACTAATGGACTTTATAATCGACAGAATCGAAGAAAAAACTTTCCTAACGAAAATAATCTATAAAAGTGTCTATGAAAGTTGATATTCAACGAAATTCTATTCTCGAATCGTCTCAATGAATGAAAATTAAGATAAAGATCTATTAACACGTTCCGTGCCATGGAAATTTCATATTTTGCTTATGAACTGTATCGATTTTTGAAATAAAATATTAACCTTTAGCACTCCAGATGGTAATCTAGCAACTGCAACTAATTTTTATAGTATCTCTAGTGAAAATGAAAAATGCTATAACATTCGATTTTTTATTTTCGTCCTCAGTAGAAAATTTGTAAAATGAAAAGTTCTCAGTAAAAAATTAAAATATTCAATATCATAACTGGTGCAATACTGGAGCCTACAGAGTTCAAATGGTTGACCCTTTGCACTCGAGCATTATTTCGCTAGATATATTCCTCATTCTCTAATGAAATATCAATGATATGTTTCATAAATAATATAGAAACTAAGGGATAGAACTATTCTATTTTAACTATTCATGGATCTAAGTTAAATGGAATTACGGAATTACTTAACTAGAGTTAAGTTATATTCAAGTTTCTTTTTAATTTTATATATTTTGATATCGTTTCTTGATGTTTTCGCTTTGTATACATCTATTGACCATGTGTCCCTTAAAAATATTTTGTTAGAAAAATTAACGTATACTACATGTGTGTTAAATATTATCGATTTTTGTCTATCGGTTTGAACAAAATTGTCTCGCTTCCTTCGACTATGCGTTGCCTTTATATTACGATACAAAAATGAGCATCGTAAACAAATACACCGGAAGACGGCGGAAAATGTAAATTGTCCCGAAGCGAACAGGTTACAAGGTTTTACACGGTTCAGCCTGCATAAAATTGCTTGCGGCTAAAGGATTCAAGTGAATTCCCGAGAACCCTAGCCGAATGAACTGATTACAGGACGACGGTGCAATTTATCCGGCTCGTTACCCCTTCGGTCATGGTTTTACCTCCAGCATTGGATGGTACGAGCGGAAAACTTTATTAAAACGCATTCTTTACAAGTTTCAATAAGAACAGGCTACTGATATCCGCAATCCAAGCTATGATTGAAATTTCACGGGCGAAGCATATTCGATAAAAGATAAACATTAGAATAACCTACAAGCTGATCCTTAAACTAAGAAGCATTTGCAGATGGTTTTGTAATCTATCAGCAATTGCAACGAATTTTTATAGTATAGCGAAAATGAAAAATGCTATGGCATTCCTTCGATCTTTCCTTCTCAGTAGAAAATTTGGATGTGTGGAAAATCGAATGATTTTAGGGTAGTTTGATTCATTAAAATATTCAATATTATAACTGGTAATATTGGAGTCTACAAAGTTCAAAGGGTTAATTCTTTGATATGAAAATTCTTATATTACCCTATTAGCATAAATATTCCTTGTCAGCACAAAACTTGGAAAATTTGCATAATTCAGTCATTGCCACTTAGTATTCTGAATACGAAAATTTCATCTAAAATCTCGACATTCCATAGTAACTATAGTAATTCGATTTGGTTGGTCACCGGTGACCCCCGCGACACTCGACGCGTCAAGGTGCGTTACTTCCAACTGAATCCTTCCACTTAACCCTTTGCACTCGAAAGCTTTTCACTAGAAATATTCAACACTTTCTGAAGAGACATACACGACGCTATTTGAAACGAAGTTATGAGAAAACATACGTAAATTAAGGAACAAAGCTATTCTATATAAATGTTTCACACTTAACACATTGCGTACCGGTTAATTTTCAGAAAACCGAATTGTGATGGCAATTTTCACTGAGGTCAACTTATATCGCTATACATAGAGAAACTCGGATATCATATTGTTACGTAATATATTTCAAATAGACAATCAATTCGAATGAAATTTTATATTTTCTTCAATGTGGTAATTAGCGAACGTCGCATAGCTAAGTGTCTTTATACAAAAACATTTCTCGTTACCGGTACGCAATGTCTTAATATTATACGTAACACTTCGTAATTTTATTATATCGAATCAAATGGTGACAGTCACCTCTCGAGTGCAACGGGTTAATCTGACGATTCAACTTTGAAACTGTACCAGCGTAGATTGTCCTGTCGTCGTTCCTTAGCGCAGGCTCATAATTTCGCGTTTGCCAGTTTCCCGGAAAGCTGCTTAAAGGATTTCCCCGAGTGGACGACGGCGCGTCGCGTTTATCAGGCTTCCATAACAAATTTCAGCGCGTTTTCTACCAGGCCGGTTTCGAAAACGAAAGCGGCGGCGGCGGCCTGTCTTCGGTCGCGCGACCGAATCATTTGGTATTCCCCGCGCGGACCGCCGAGAGTCCGCGGATAGCAGCTTTGAAAGTGGTCGAGTCTGGTTCCAGACATTCCGACAAGGTGGCCGGAAAGTTTTCGGCGCCGAGATCCGCGGAATCTGCGCTTCGCGCGGCCGACTTCTTCCCCGCGATCCGAAAAATTTCATTTATAGTTCGATGAGCCGGCGAATCTCAAGAATCTCCGCTCCGATAGTTTCGAATCAGTGCCCCGGGCACCGTCGGCGCGATTTATTAAGCGGCGAGCTTTTCGGCTGCTTACCGGGGCGAATCGATGCGTCGCGTTCAGGCATTTGATAGCTACAGCGGAGCGATGCCGAATACCTTTCTCGAGTTAATTAGTTGGTTGACGGCGTCGCGCTGGGATCGCGATCGAGTTTAACCCGCGGACGAAGATTCTTCGGAATATACAGAACCTTCTGGAGATGAAGATGAATTGTATATTGAAGCGATCGAAATAAAACTTCGATATACTTTATTTATCTTGTACATCATGAATTGAAATGAAACTTTACGTACCTGTTACATAACTTTGAATATTTTCTTTTTGCGATATCTTATATTGTCCTGTGTTTCAAAAATTGAAGTAGGTGTTAAAACACCTATAGTAATATATAGACATACAAAATAATAATACATAAATAATAATAATATAAATATTTATACATAGTAAATTCAACTTCATAATATATTTATACATAGTAAAAAACAACAACGTGTTAACTGTTCATCTTTCGACACGACGACGGTTCAACCGTAGTCTCATTCGAGCTACGCGAAATAAAACACCTATAGTAATATCCAAACATACAAAATAATAATACATAAATAATAATATAATATATTTATACATAGTAAAAAACAACGTGTTAACTGTTCATCTTTCGACACGACGACGGTTCAACCGTAGTCTCATTCGAGCTACGCGAAGTTCGCCACTCGCGGTATCTTCCACAAATTCCACCCTCCTCCGAACTATATCACTCGAGGAGCGAGAAATTAAATATTACGCGAAAGGGAAGAAGATTCGCGACTACCGTGGAAGCCGAGCGCGCCGGGGATTGTCCGCGAAATCCGGGATGATCCATTTGTCACCGAGTTCTCGGCCACGGTTCCATTGTTCTTCGGTGCTCCCGCGACCTCCGCGACTCCGCAATCCCCGTTCTTGCGCACCTGCGATTTCTCGACTATTGTACGCCGTCCTACAGTCCGTCCGACGAGACGAGCGAACGTAAACATAAACGCGTGATAGTCAGCTTAAACGCGAGCGAGATACAACCGCGTGTGTCGGCTAATCGCCGCGTTTATGTCGCTCTCTTCTTCTTTCGCGATTAACCCCTTGCACTCCGGGGGCGCCTCTCGGTCGCTAATCGACTTACACAGCGAGATTGTGAAGTGTATTAAATATCGAGTTCTGTACGATACATCCATGTATGAAGCATTGGAAAAAATAGCTCTGTTGAACAATTTTTGTGGATATTCACCGAAAACGCGGAAGTGATTCGGTGTGTATGCGAAAGAATTAATAAGAGTACTTATCTAATGAGATCACAAATATTACAGAAAAATATCAAAACATAACATTTATTCAAATAAATTTACTTTGATTTACTTCTTGAAAAATATAGTAAGAAAATTATTTTCTATAGCGAAAAGTAAAGGAAAAGTAAAGTATAAGAAAATTATTTTCTATATTACTGTATATGCGATTTCTTCTCAAGTCAACTTCAAGAAATCTGTATCTGATTACAGAATGAGTATTAACACTAGGTTTACGGAACGCGTCAATTTTATTGTACAGTTTATTCTGTTGTTCCTAGAAAAATGAATGTTCGTTCGTTTAGATCTCGGAAATTAAAGTCGTTCTACAATTAGGATAAATATTCATGCTATTGCATCGATCACAATCGACGTACACACTTCATAAATGTTTGTCAAATTCGACATGCGTCAAATTGACGCAATTCCGTAAACCCAGTGTCAAGCTTACTGTCCTATATCACTCATACTTCAAGTTATCGAGTATCATTCAGAAAACGACCGTCCGATCGCACTGCGCATTTCATTGGCTGGACCACAGAAAGTCCCAAAAGGTGTGCGAAAGGTTCGCGAACGGGTCACGAAGAACGGAACCACGGAGCGAAGGTCTCGCGTGTGACGCACGGGCCGCCCTCGACGCGTGCAAACAAACTTTTAATTAATTGCAATTACGCGGATGGCCGTTGTCCCGCGATCCACTCGAGAGAGTCGCCGGGAACATTTCTCGAAACAGGCCGCGCATTCGGTAAAGCGATTAATTCGCAGCAGGCAAAATTTCTAACGAGCCCTTTGTACCGAACACAGCGCGCAGGCATTCCCTTGACGGAAGCAACTAATTTGCGCCGGGCCAACGTTTGCCCGGACTTCCGTTCATTTCCCGAATAACGCGAGCCGATACGCTTGATAATGTTTGCCCGTCATCTGCGCCTGCAGCTTCTGTTTCCCATTAGCGAGCGATGTTTGTCCGCTTTTTAGCGAGTCCCCCGACAAAGACGCGAGTCAAGTATCGTCCGGCTCGCCGGAACGAGCCGTTTGACTGCGTCCCGGCAAAGGAAACTCGCGCTTCGCTGTATGATTAGAATAAATTGATTTCGCCCGGGGATTGCTCGTTTCTGTGACGTCATTTCGATCGCGGATTCCACTGGGAATTCTGACGCTGACTGGTGCAACGTTTTCTTTGATTAGGACAACTGAACACTGAAAACAGAATAACGGGGAAACAGAAAATTAACCCTTTGCGGACGAATGACGTTTCGATGAAATGTTCAGATTTGGAAGTCGTTAACGAATGATTTAATTGATGGAACAGCAAGAGCACGCAGGTTCGGTTTTTCCTATTCAGCAATCGATGTATAATGTAACTTCATCTGCGAAGATTTTGTAGGTTTCTGAGAATCTTTGTCCTCAGAGTTAACAAAATTGTGAAATTTCATATTTAACATTAAGTCTTGAGTAATCTGTCGATACGTGAAATGTGGAAATAAAATACCATTGTTCTCATTTTGTGAATAGATTCCTCGTTGAGTTAGTTTAAAAAAATTTTATCTATATCTCATAAAAATAAATTGAATATTTCTAGTGCCAAATTTTTGGAGTGCAAAGGGTTAATATTATATAATTATACCGGTCAAGCGATTTCAACGAAACAAAGGCTGCGATGAGGATCAATCAACCTTCGCTTTTTTAAACTCTTCCGACTGCTTCACAGGGCAGATTTAAATTTCATACGATACCATCTCGTTCATATTCCTAGTTGCAAACGTGAACTTCATATTCCCGGAGTATATTGATGAAATTGCAAAGGAACGCAGCAGAAAATCGAGTTGTTCGAACGTTTGCAAGGCCGACATTCGTTTGCGTCCGCTCAAACGAAATGCACGAACGTTAATGTCAAGAAGGTTACTTCGGATCCCAACGATCCAGCAATTAATAATGTAGTAGTCTCTTTACTCGCATGGACCCGTCGTTTGTCAAACTGTAATTCAGTATTCGTCTGGTAGCGTACTCTGTCACTGGAAACGATAGAAATATTGTACTATCTAGAATTCTTAGCGTAGGTTAAGGTATTTTTAAGAAGAGCGAATGCAAGAATGAGTGTGAGCGAAGGACTGGCTGTAAAACGGTCTAAATGGAAATCATAGTATGTTCAACATTGAACAAAAATCACGTAACAGTCTAAATAATACATAAATTAATTTTGTGTACGATTTTTCATCTGAACAAGTCGGACCCAAGAATTCAAAGAAACTGCGTTTCCGGGCTTTGGAACTAAAAGTGCGGCGATGGTAATACTATAGTAACACTATAGTAACACTATAGTATTATTTACTTTCTCTACTAAATGTAACATTCTACTATCGACAATTTGGAAGAAACAAAATTTTCTCATTTACTTCCAATGGGAATTCAAATTGAAGATAGTACATTGATAGCAAAATAGTCGTCTGCTTTGGTTTGTTAAATTAATCTAGAAATCTGTGTGGTAAGGGGTTAAAAAGTATGAACGAAACAAATGCTTCAGATAATTTGTATAGAGCGAAACATATATTTCGTTTACATTATGGGGATATTATGATTGTTCACAATGACAAGGGATATGCGTTTCGATTCATACGTTAAAGAGCAAAGGGTCCATGTTTCCATATTTTATTAAATACATACATTCATTCCTAGCTCTCGATTACTCAAGATCCACTCTTTCACTATTAATAATATAGCAACACCATAATATTCCCGTTACAGCGAGAAGCTGGAGCCGCGGGAGCGCTCGCGCGGGGAATGCGAGTCACGCGTAAAGTTCAAATTGAAAGTAAACGCCCGGCGATCGTCGTTCCGGTTATCTCCTCGAACTCGTGCGCGAAAGAAGTCGCGCGGCTCCTTCTTTTTCGCCCGAGGAAAGCGTTTTCACCTGTTCCGACCGGCGCGAAGGGCGGAAAGAAACTTCTGATACCGTGGACCGAATCCCTCCGCTCGGACAAAACGATAAATCACGGCGCGGGTTTCTTGCCCCGGTCCCTCGACCCGCGATTTCTTTCGATTAATCAAAGACGCGCATCCGGCGGATGGATTGCCATTAATTTCCCCCGCCCCCCGACCTCCGGCATCGACGAGGCCGAATTAATCTTCGTTTTAGAGGAAAGAACTACCGTCCTCGGGAAAGAAATCGCCTTTTCACGCGTGCATCCTCCCGAGGATCCTCGAGGCTCCGTCTACTTCAGAGCCGAGCGTGATACAAGGATCAATTTGCACACGTTTAAGTACGAAGTTTAATGAACAGTCTGAGTTTAATGAGCGGAGTTCGCTCGTTGGAAGATTGAATAATAAAAGTTTCGTGAAGATTGAGAAGTATGAGGTGTGTTTTATATTTTTAACTCTTTCGGAGGAACAATCCCCTTTGCGGTGAACTGTGATTTCTGGGAGGTGAGCTGTTAATTATTACTTCGGAATATTTATAATCTTGTTTGAGGTGTTGATGATACTTTGTACTAATTATGATTTCGTATGAATATTGAGGAAGATAGAGTACTCTATGTTTCAGCAATTTCCAGGAAACCAAAATAAAAATTATCAATTGGAAATATATTTACAGAATCTTCACTACAAGTGACGTTTAAAATATATTAACATTAACCATGATTTTTTATTGATATTAAATAACAAAACACCGAACCACAGAGTCCTTAACATTCAAGAAAAGCAAAGACTACTCAATATTCCAGCAATTCCCATGAAACCGAAATAAACATTATCAACCGCCAATTGGAAGCATTTTCGCGGCGAGTATTTCCGACAGCGGTGACGTTTAAAATATTCCACCCCCGCGGCCGAATCCACAGCCATTCATCCAGCCCGACTTCTCGACGTGTCCAAAGTTCTGGCCACCTTCGGGCTCTCGGAAAATATCCCGAGTGCCATCCATTCACGCGGCCGGCTTGCCGGGCAAGAAGAGGAGACCGAATATTTCCAAGAGCGTGACGCGTCCCCGCGAGAACCTGTTTTACAAAAGAGAAATACGCCCGTGTGTTTTTACAGCCCGGCAAGAATTGAAAGCGTTACCGTGCGCCGTCGCGATAAAAGCGGGACACAAAGCGAGAGATACCTGCTCCCCCGCGTCTTTCCGGGGGAAGAATGCTCGCACAAAGGGCGCCGTAAAGGGCTGATAGCGCCTACGCCCGGGACGAATGCGCGCTCGTCAAATTCGAGACGGATTTCGCGTCCATCGCGGATTTACGACGGTTATTCAACTTGCGGCCGCGTTGATGTTGATTCGCAGCCTCGACGCTGAAAGAAGCTTCCACTGTGAGTAGCTCTAAAGTATTCTATCGTTTAAATAATTTGAAAGCGACGTTGGTGGGATCATTAGAGAATAGATGAATTCGTGGAATACTGCGATGAAGTTAGAAGGAAAATAGACTCGTGATGTTTCGGAATTGATCTTCACTCGAATCTATCTATCTGGATAATATAATTGTACTGAAATAGTTAACCCTTTGCACGAGAGGTGACTCTAGTCATCACTTGATTTGATGCAAAACTATGAAGTTGAATACTTAGTATTTTAAATTAAACTTTGTATTGCTATGTGAAATATTTAACACTAGAACTACCGAGCATTTAATACGACCAATATGCAATTCCTATTAAAATTGTAACAATAGACTATTTTCAGTTTCTTCAGGCATTCATTATAGTACTGAAATGAAACTATTTATTTTCAAAATCATTCTGAATACTCAATGCTTCGAAGATATCAATAATTGCTAAACTAAAAAATCGAAACCAGTCATTCTGACTGGTACCCAAAGGTTTATAAAAACCCACGCAAGATACGGAGACGACAGATGTACAAGATAGATTCAAGCTGGACGAACGAGACGGAGTATACAGACGTCGTAGACACTCGCGTTGACGAGTATTACCGAATTCTCTTAATAAACAGCGAGTTATTTCCACTGAAGTAAATATTAATACGGTCCACTTCCAATCAGTCGCGCAAAGTTAAGTCGGCGTGCGACGTACGGGTTTCACTATTAAAATGTCGAAATAGAAAACGCGTGCTCGATACTTTGTGAGAACATCGGGGCAAGTGAGAGCAAGGCAGCCTGATCCACAGCAGAAGAATACTACCAATTGACCCAGTTTAGAATTCTTATTCTGCATATATTTCAATTACGAAAGCGATTCTGTGGGAATGGATGTATTCGAACGAGTGTGCAGTAGATGAATGACGCGACCGTGTGTGAGCGCGTTTTGAATGAATGTTCAAAGCATTGGAATATTCTAGAGTGTATTGATTTTCTCTGTATATTAATAATGTTCGTTTTTTTATGAATACAGAATATTCCAAATATATGCGAAGTTAATGCATGGTAATGAAAGAATGCTCTAGAAAGTGCGAGTGAGACAAGAGCATCTGAGTGTACGTGAGTTGTCAAGAAATAATTATACCGTTTCAAATAAAATTCTTTCTCCTACAATTCTGGGGAAGATTTTTAATTCAATTTCTATAGATTGTAAGACATGCTACACATGACCATATATTTTTAACCCTTTGCTACAGAAGTTTTTCATTAGAAATACTCAACATATTTTAATCGAACCATGTACCATGGTTTCATGGATTTTTCTGTCTATCATCCTCTCCTCGACGGGCCTGTTATCGAGAGACTTTCGGGCAACGACGTTAAAACTCCCCGGACATCGTCGAGAAATTCCCGCGAGTTTGGACGGCTGTTCGCGTTGCCGTCTTCGTAATTTGCACTTGTAATTACCGCGGGGTAGGTTGCCGCTAGTTAGCGGGAGAAGTCGGGCCGGCAACGCGCTGCCGGTCTTGTTAAAAGTCGCTCAGCGCTATTACTCCCGTCCCTTAGCCGCGGTTGTCGCTCTAACAAATCTCTTTACATTATTCTCGCCACGTAACTCGCTCCATTCTCGCGGTTTTCTTGCGCCGGAGAGGCGAGCCCGGCGAAAATAAGACGTCGGCAGCCGGAAAACGAAAAGAACGGGGCAGACGTGTGCCGACAACCCCTGTCCGTCTCGGGAACCGAATTATTTTGTAACCGGGCCGAAATCCCTTTCGTTTGACCCCTCGACGAGGCATTAACCCGTGAACCGTGGGATTTCATTTCAAAAATCTCTCACTGTGCGCGCATTAAAATCAAACAATGAAGTGTATAAACGCGGTTGACTGATTAAAAAGAGAACGACGCTGAAGACCGCCCTCTCGTAGAGTATTCTAAACCCCGTTGCAATTCTAAACGTTTCGCTAGTTCCGCTATCACGTGTAATTCCGCTACTCGTCGAACGTCGAAGAATTAATTCAAGAAGAATTTCATTTAGAGATCAATGTCGAAGAATTTTTACCTGTTTCACGTGGATACGTGAATTTTGAATATTAATCGTCGAAACTTAAAATTCTTTTCTCAGTCCAATCATTTCTCCTCAACTGAATCTTATTCCCTATAGTTAACTTTGTAATCATTGAAGCAGTCGATAAGTCAATCAACACGACTAAGCCTGGAAAATTCCAAGTTAAAACTTCGAAAGCTCTTTTGACTCGGTAGAAATACTGTGAAAAATATTGCTCTACCGGATTGCCAGACACATCGACACACGAATGTTACACTTTTAGTTAATACACCAACGATCCAATGCATTATACAGATAAATACTATTCCAGTGTAGCGCACGCTAGTCTAAGGTGGCCATTCGCCGGTGCCAATGCCCTCGTTCCCCTAGCGCCAGCTATTTCAAGGCGCCTTCTATTCCGAGTCGCGCTATTCCCGGCAAGGTCGCGTCTCCTATTTCAAGTAGGCGAGTCGCGCTGCTTCCCGTAGGCTCGTTGAAAGGCGGCCCGACCTGAAAGCACCTCTCCCGGCTCGCGTACAGATCCGTATCGCGCGAAAGCGTGACCATCGTTGAACAGCCCCGGCGCGTTCGCGCCGCCTGCGTATCGGTCGTCGAGAGAGGCTAATGGCTCGTGAAATTGCAAGTTCACGCGCGCAAGAGGACGCCGCCGTTTCAGGGGCGCGTGCCGCGACGGAAAGAGTGCGCGTCGATTTTCTTCGAGCTACCTCGCCCCGCGGTGATTGAATTTCCCGGCGTCGTTCTGGGTAATTAGCAGTTTCCAGAGTAAGAGGCAAAAAGGGGCTGTTATGGAAAATCGACTGAGACGATCGGCGGTCGATGATGTTTTGAGATATGAATATGTTTCTAAGTCACAAGAGCATTGACTCTGAACTCGAGTGCTCCGAAGCAGAGCCATTTGAAATTTGTCGTTACAAACTGTACATTGTCATTAAATATATTACAATGTTTGTGTCTATAATCGATAGAGAATAGTGAAATACATCTGTGACTTTTATTTTCGTACCTGTATCATTGATTTATATGTTAACCCCTTAACTGGCACGCTCGAGTTAATTCGAGCGAGCTAAACAGGCCAAACTGTGAAAATAAGAATGTGAAAGCAAAGAAAAAAAATCGTTTCATTGATATTTATCATTTACATGGGATTGTAAGCTATAACACTTATTTATTCGAGAATAAAATCTTGTTTAGTACAAAATTTGGATGTGTGGAAAATCGAATAATTTTAGGGTAGTTCCTTTAAGATTCACTGAAATATTTAGTATTGTAACTTGTTGCGATATTGGAGCCTACAGAGTTCAAAAGGTGAAGGAACCGACAGAAACGGAAAAACAGAAGTTGCTTGCATCTGTACTGAATGCGTTAGTTACATGAAAAGTTCAATATTTCAAAATACAGATGCAAAGCAGATTATACAGACGTGGAAGAAAAACGAACGATTCATAACCACAATACAAACCAGTACAAAGTACACCAATTCCACCATTCCCGACGATAACGAAAAGCGATACGTTTGTCGCCACGTTCCGCGAAGATCGTCGATAACACGGTACAACTATGCACGATCGTGTTCCCCGGAGCGAGTCGATGGACGCGAACACGGGCAACCGTACGAAAAGAATCGGAGCGTGCCGGAGGGTAATCTGGTCTGCCGGGAAGACAGAAGTGGAAGACGCGAGCGGAACTTCTCGATCGGAGAACGCAAACTTTGCCGGTCCGTCGAAGAATCGGAGGCAAGAAAGAATCGAACTTTCCCCGCTCGCTGTTCTCTCTCGCTCGAGGCTTGAGGATGCTCAACCCGTTGTTCCCGCGAATTCACCGGGAATAATTCCATTTGCAAATTACGCGGCGGCCGACGAATGTTGATGCAGTCGGGTCGAGCGCGGTGAACGCGACTGATCGCGGGGAGGAAGACGAGCGAAGGGAAAACACGCAGACGGATAAAGAAAACCGCCGTGAAAGCTGCAGCTCGAGCAGTCGAACCGCGCGCGTTTTGCTCGGCGCATTCGAATCGATCTGCTTCGATGGCTAAGGCGATCGACCGGGAATCGTAATTCTCGAGCGGCGACGGCTGGAATTCGTTTCGGCTACGTGTCTCTCGGCTCTTGGGAAATGTGTATACATTGTGACGTTAAATATCATGTTGGAGGCTGCAGCTTCTCTATCGAGTGAAAGAGAATTGTTTAAAACGATTTGGAATTGTTTAGAATCGTTTAGAATCGTTTGGAATTGTTTGGAATTGTTTGTTTTTGAAAGGAAGGATGTTTGACGAGATTTATCAGATTCGAGGGATACTCAATTTTTAAATATTATTTGGTGGTAGTTTAAGTTAATTTTGATTGATACACTTTGTAATGCTCACTTTTTGAAACACTGACGTCTAGATCTATATAGAAAAAAATATGTAGTCTGCTAGGAAGGATGTTTGGCGATAGATTTACCCGGTTCGAGGGATATTAAATTTTTAAATATTATTTGGTGGTAGTTTAAGTTAATTTTGATTGATACACTTTGTAATGCTCGCTTCTTGAAACACTGACGTCAAGATCTATATAGGAAAAAATATGTAGTCTTAAGTGTCCGTAAATCTAGTGTTGATATTTTCTGTTATAATAATCCTGCTAATCAAAGATGCGTTCATTTATATAATAAACAGAGGAATGGTAATTCCTCCGTTATCTCATACATCTCTCGACAATCCTCGAATCATACGAGCGAGGATCTTCGAGGCTTCAGGAACAACCACTCGCGAGGCGGACTCTCAAACTCAGAATCAAATCGTCGCGAACTCGTTCATTACTCAAACAGTTGCGTACCTATGGAACCGACGTTCCACTGAAATCACAAGACCAAGTCAACAAACACTACTAAATCATAATCAGCAACCGTGTCCTCAAACAGATCAAACCTAACGCGTCCAATATCCGCGAAACTCGCGGAAGGAGTCTTCCCCACTCTCCCGCCTTTGTATTAACACATTGCGCGCCGATTTTTAGTCTGTCGTTTAATTAAAATTAGCAAACTCAAAGTAAAATCACAATATTGAATTCCTTATTCTTTTTCGTGAGCTGGAAATCAAACATTTGATTGATGTTTGAAAATTATCAATATAATATCAAAAAATATCAGAAAATTATCAAAAAATATCAGAAAATTATCAGAAAATATCAATATAATCACTGGAATTTAGTTATTATTATTTAGTTATTATTTATTAGGTAGCTATTTATAACAGCTGAAATTTAGCCGGCGTGCAATGCGTCAACACTAGGTTCATAGAACACGTCAATTTGACGCGTATTTGACGCATATTGAATTTTACAATCATTTAGTAAATGTTTCTGTCGATTTCGACTGATGCAATAATACAAATGAGTATTCTAATTGTCTAATCTTTACACCCCCAATTTCCGAGACCTAAATTGAACGAACGTACAGTTTCTCAAGACTAGAAAAATTGTACAATAAATGTCCGTGAACCCAGTGTTAAGCACCCATAGGCGGCTGCAGTACCATAAGAGCAATATTTCTGAGCACCTTCAGACGCCTACGGTAGTCGAAGGGTTAAACAAAAGGAACTGCGGAGAAACCAGCGGAAAATAATGAAATACGAGTCGGACGCGGGATGAGAAACGAGACTCGCGAAGGCGGGGGCCGGCCTGGAATTCCGCGAGAATTTTCCCGGCGAAAGAATTTCCAGCGGATCCCTTTCTCTTCATTTGCACTTTCATCCGAGAATCGGACGGCAGCCGTTGGAAAGTGAAAATTACGGGGCTCGCCGCGGAATCCGCCGCTTTTGTCCTTCAACGGGGAAAATCGGTTTTAATGGAAGCGTAATCGCGCGACGTGTAACCCTCGTTTCCCCGGCGCCGAATTACGAACGGAGCACGGTTAACCGAGCACATATTGGGGCAGCTGATGAAACCCGGCCGCCGCTGATTTAATCAAACGCGATCCTCGCTGCGAAAACAATTTTTAGTAATTAAATTGGGCCCCGCGCTCGCGGCGTTATTCAATCGGGATTAATAAACTAGGCCCGTCCGGCGGCCGGCGGCGTTATTCCGCGGTGTTTAAACCGCGAACGCAACGGGGAAGCATCGAGAGACTGGTCGAAGTTTTAAACGGAAACGGAGAGGTGGACTTTTCAACCGTGACGATGTGTTCTGATTGAAATTCTGTTTAACCCCTGCGCTACGGCAGATTTTGGTATCGTGTACGGTGGAAGATTAGCCGGGTAAACTGAAAGAGCTTTGGAAATTTAATTAAGAAATAAGTGTTTATATTTGGTTTTGAGACGCGTGATAGAAAGACTAAGTTATTTTGAAATTATATGTGAAAGATGAGAGAATTTTTAAAAGTATATGTAAAAGATAAGAGAATTTTTAGAACTGTATTTTTTTTAAACTATATGTGAGAGATAAGGGAAATTTCAAAACTATATGTAAAAGATAAGAGAATTTTCAAGATAACTTTACGTCATCCTGTCGCGCGTCGTCCGCAACTCAATATAAAAACCTACTATTTCTCAATTAGTAAATTCGCGAAGCCTTTCAACTTAGCGATGATCCTCGTCAAGGCATCTCGAACTTGACGCAGCGTCCGTTCGAAAGACAGGGGACATTGTTTGGCACTCGACGCCCATCGATCACCGAAGCGCGTGCATCAACGATTACAACGCAGGAAATACGCGAAAGGGGTAAGCGCGACGGTGCAATAAAATCCAGCTATCACTGAGCGTGTTCTATGACGGATCTCTCCGTCAAACCTCGTCGTCCGACGCGCAACCGAGCAGCTCCGGACACCGTGTCCATCCCTGTTGCCGTTCCATCGACGGTTAAATTCACTTGCCAGGGATCAATTCGATATAATGAACTCTACAAATGAGAAAAGGATAGATCTGACGATACAATGTGCAAAAGAGATTCATCTTTTTTTAGTGGAACACGTGAAAAACTCGATTTGATGCGTCCTTCGGAATTTAAGCGTACGTCAAACGGTCACGATAAATCATAATGACAACCGCGGAGGAAAGAATGAGAGTCTGAATTTCATCCTCGAGTACCGATAGCCACCCTTCAAAGTTCGTTACTCGGTCTGTCGAAGAATCTTGAAATATCGACGCCCGGCGGCTGCGTTGTTTGCCTGTCGATCGCTTCGATATCAGGGTAACAGTTCCTTCGAACGTCACGAAAAGTCCCGGCGTGTTTTTAACATCTGAATATATATAACTAGCGAGGAACTTCCGCCATTTTCGTCTGATAGCGACTCTCGCGAGTTTAAAATCGATGACTTACGTTGGATTCGCTGGGTTAATTACCAAGTAAATTTTCCGATACGTATCTTGTAGAAATGAGAAAAGAAATCTCATATATATAAAATTATTTAATATAATCAAAAATTAAATTAAATTTAAATTTTGGTAGTTCCAGTGTTAACTGCCGACATCCGAATAATTGGACCCTCCGAAACGAGCTTATCGATTGAATCGATCACTTTAAGCGACTAGCACTCGATTGATTGAACTGCATCAATCACTACAGCATCATCATCAAAATGTGTTATTTATACACATATCAACCCTTTCGTTACGATAGACGAGATATCTCGATATCACCGAAAAAACATCTCGTCCATCGTAGCGACAGAATTAATGACCGCATTCTAATAACGCTTCAAATATTTATAAATCATTCCCTCTACAACGAATCAAAATACCATCGACGTATTTTCGATCCACTAAGTCACATTTGCACACGCAGCAGATCAGTCCACGGCCGAACAACCTACGCCACTCCACCAGCAAAAACGTAAAGCGAAATTCAAAGTTTTTAATTAAACCCGCCAAATTACTGGGTAAACCGCCAACAAGTCGCGCCGGCAAAAAAACTTCACAAGTTTCTTTCCAACGCATCCGCGTCGTTCGTCCAAACCGCCGACAAAAAAAAAAGAAGAAAGAAGCTCCAGTTCCGGCTGGACGTATCGACAACGCAGTCTGCGCGCGTTACACTCGTCGCCGGTGAAAATTCGTAATTTCCCGTCGCGAGAATTGTCCGTCGGAATTCAGTGCGGTCGGGGAGCTATCCATTAATCGAAATTTTTCCGCGGCCACGCTCGCGCGCGGTGATAAAAAGGGTTTCATTACATTCGTCGGGCGTTCCGAACACAATACCGAACGTCGAAGCAACTCGCGGAGCAGTTTTTTTTTCGTTCGTTCCTCGTCGGTGAGAAATCGCCCCGAAGGATATTCCGCGCGAAATAATTCACGCCGACGGTATCCTCGTTTTTTCCCGCGAGCGTTCCGTTGCTCGACAGAAAAAGATATTCCCACGTTGCGCGAGTCTCGAGGTAACGGGTCGATCTGCGAGTCAAAAGGAATGCTTGCTCGTAGTGCTCGGCTCGGAATAATTTTCGGCCGCTTTGCCGGGGCTGATTGGATTCCGTGCTCTGGACTGCCTCGCGGAGCGGCCCAATGGACGGCGCGGCGCCCGCCATCTTGTCGGCCGCGAGAGTTCTAGCCGCCCTATAATCGAGTGAACGGAGTAACGCGGAAATCGGAGTAACGTGCCGGTTTAACGTTTGTAAAAGTACCCGGCGGAATCGTCGCGGCAATTATCATCGTCCTCGTTTTCAGCGAGTCTCCGCGGCTAACTCGATTCATTTTATTCGTTATCTCGCCAGCCGCGAATGGAGGATGTATTTCATCTCGAGATGAAACCCTATCTTGTTAACGTGGTTTACGGCGCGGCCGGCCGGCTCCTCCGCGCGCGTGAACTATCTTTTTACCGGGCTCTATCTTCCGGCGGGAGGAATGTAAAATTGTAGTTTGAAGATATGAAACGAGAACGAAGCGTTCGGCGTTTCTGGAGCAATTTCGCGGAGCGAACTGGATTATAAAAGGATAAAAGACGCGTCGACCGATGACGGGGAGAATAATTACGGTGAAATATTGAAGTTTTACCGTGACGAATTTCTATTGTCTGTTCTAGCGACTTTATTCCGGCGGGAGTCACTTTACTGACATTCTTTATTCGCGTTTTATTTCCTCTCCGTCTTTCGTCTTTTACGCGACTCTCGTTTTTAAGGTGTAGTAAAAATGATATTCCTTGTTATCGTTAGACGTCCCATCTGGTATTAAACAGGTTGAACGATTGTTCGGCGATCGTCGGAAAGGCGGACACCGCGGACTCGCTGAATTATCGGTTGCTGAATATTCAGCCTAATAAAAAGTTGAGCGAAGTTTAAGAAGACTCTCGTGCTACGCGAGTCCGATAAAACTGTTAAGGGGGCGAATAAAATTCTTTCTGATCGCAGTTTCTGCGAGATTGCGCTATAAAGATCGACGCTCGCGTAAATAACCTAGCTATCTACCATTACGCTATTTATTATATCGAACTTCGGGCAGCGGTCGTCGCGGACGAGGGGAACGTCGAGCTCTGATATTATCAATAGTTAAAAATTATACCGAATGAAAGTGGAACGATTGCAGTCGTGTTCGTATTTTATTTCGCGATGGATCTCTTCAATTAAACTTGCTTCGCTACGTTTTTCCCGCGATATTTCATTTAAATCTCCATTCCGCGTAACCTCTGCGATTTTCTTTTAATATCGTGGAACAAATTTAACACGACATGATACGACGGGACAGAGGACAGGATAATCGTATGCTCGAGCACGAAGAATTTTTATTTCTTCCAACGCGAGAAGCGTATAGAGGAAAAATCGATATTGAAAATCTGTCACAGACGCATGCAACTAATAGCGAGCAGAACTCGAATTCGATGTCCGACAGTTATTGATCGTTTCTGTCACAGCCTGCCTGGACACTGACGTGTTTCACATCACACTACAGGCTTAGACGCAAAGATTTAGTAACCGAATGACATGACTGTCGAACACCGTTCGATGATATGCGAGCTTCATGTATTTTTAAACTCAATTCCTGTTCCGTGTACCGTACGGAAAATATTTGCCGCGCATTTTCTATTTGCGCTTTTCGGTGCGCTCCTTGTTTTTCCCGGCAAACAGCACCAATATGCTCTATAAATAAACGCGAGAGGAATGTGTCACAGGGACACGCGTCCGTAAATGGTATCCCGAAGCGTCATGAAATAAAAAAACACGAAAGAATAATCTTCGTTTTCAATCAACGGACCGAAATTAGCGGAGCTCGTTTCAATTTCATTCGGAGGAGTAATGGATGCTTATTCGCGGACGAACATTTTCATTTAACGCTACACGAGGTAAGGTAAACGTAACCTGTAATCGACTCAATTAGCAAACTTTGTTTAAGTAAACGTTCAAGTAAACACCCACTATGTTTCTGTATACAACAATAAATCGGTTCGTAGTTTTTCTTCCGTCTATTGAAACATACATGGCGATCCATTTGTGAAACATGTTACGGATCACACGAGCGCAAACACCGTAGTAAAACCGAGAAAACAATGCAACAAACAATACGTCGAAAACAAAGAATGCAATTCTATAATATAATATTCCGACTATAAATCGCGAACCGTGAATGCCGAGCGATCGAATTCGACTATTTCGAAAACTACAAGCGTTCCATGGAAAAATCAGCAGCTCCGATCCACTTTTGCACGTGCGAAATGTTTTATTCATTTTCGGGAATATAAATTTCGACTTTTCCCAAGCTGAGCGCGGTTTCTGAAACCGCCTGTGTATTTTTCGAGGATCTCGCCTGCAAATGAGCGAATAATATTACGGACGTTCACTGGCAACGAGGTGGTTATCCATCGCGTAACGCCGCGCTATCAGCGACCACTCAGCTTATGGGTCATTTCTTATCGATCCACTTTCCATCTGTTATTACCGGCATCGGAGATTAACGCGCGTCCGCGATCGACGCGGACTCGACGGACGGCTCGGATCGATGAGTCTTATAATTACCATGGCGTCACCGTGCGGCTTGAACCTTTTTGAATGCAAATTCGAACACATTTCGAAGAAATCGCAGATTCACGGATATAAAATAAAATTTACATATATATAATCTCTAACCAGCGATTCTTCGATATTTCTCATGGGAAATTGAAGGAAAAGCAGAGGAACAATTATAATAGAAAACTGTAAACATCACTTTTGAGTAATTATCATTAGAATCGACCATTACCGTTCCAAATTTCTACGGCGTCAGATTAATTATATAATCGCGTTCATCCGTGTCGAATGCCAAGAACGGTACGAAATTATCAGCGCATTGTTCTCCATCAACGAATCCATAATTCCAATTGTGAAACATTCGTTCGTTCCCTTTCAGAATTGATCTTCGTTCGACATTACGTTTACTTGTTTGGCGACTGCCATTCAATGCCAGTAATGACATTAATGACACTAATTTTTATGGTATCTCTAGTGAAAATGAAAAATGCTGTAACATTCCTTCGAGTCTTCAAAGAATATCGTCTGCATAAAAAAATGTTAAATATTTCCAACGAGAAAACTTCCGAGCACAAAGTGTTAAAATCGGTTGATGAACGTTAAATCGACTTCTTTCACTGCGCGTCGCGCCGGTCATCGTGACGAATCTTTCAGCGAAACGAAAACGGATTCCTGTCCGGCGTGCTCCGCGCACGCACGTCCGCGACGCGCTATTACGGACGTTAATTGGTAATTATCGGGTGCAGCCATCGAAAGTCGAGTCGCGCCGCGGCAAATGGGAATTGTTCCGGTTTGCGGGAATAATCCGTTCGGCCGCCACGCTCTTCCGCTCCTCGAGGCCCGGCGGATCCGCGCGAAGAAAGGACGCAGACGGCCATCGTCACGGCTCGTTATCGCGCAGAATTGCGAACCGATCGAGCTGCTTTCCAATTATTCCGCGCGATTACGCTGTCGGAACGTTCGACTCGGTGCCTCCGCCGCGGAGGACGCCGGTCTTAAACTGTCAGTCGAACTCGAACGAACTTAAAGTGACCTTCGAAGTTCCCATCGTTCTTGGAACTTTTCTTGCACAATGAAGCCTCTAACACTAGAACTACCGTACAAAATGACTGGTTTCGATTGTTTCGTTTCACGATTACTGATATCTTATGATGAATTATGACGCTGCGAAAACCGATTGTCCCGATTGTATCGACCTTGCCGTTCCGCGCGTCTACACCTGGACAAGGTCGACGTCGCGTGTTTGACGGTGGTAGAGATTTTATGCAGATTTACTGGGAACTCGTTAACTCTTTGCGATCGAGCGGTTTTTTTGGTGAGGACTGGCCTGTGGATTGAGCCTGGGTTTTTTTAAAGATACTTAGAGCATAGTGCTTTCTACCCTTTTAACACTAGAACTGTGTTAACCCTTTGCGGACGAATATTCTTCGAAACATACGAAGCTAAATTATATCAATTGCCTGATTAATAGAAAGAAAGAAAACTACGCGCTGATCTTTTACTGTTCGACTAATTAGATCAGTTTTCCATGACTTAGTCTTCCAAATCTGAACGTTTCATTTCATCGAAATGCTGACATCCGTCCGCAAAGGGTTAAAGTAGCAAAGAGATGCTTTGATTTGAAGTGCGAAAGCCTGTTTTTACCTGAACAAATAAGCTTCAAATGTTTACGATGAATTGAGTAATTAATAGCGTGACAGAATCGTAGACCGAGCAACCGTGCTAGTGCCGAGGAATTAGAAACCTCATCGGATTGAAAAAAGATGCGAAGTACGCAACAGGAATGAAATCAGTCGGATCGCGATTTCGCCTGACCACGGGAATTTTTAGCAATTTCGCAGAGACAGAACTCGAAGTATTATATTATCCAATAGGTTCGTGTGGTTTTCGTTTCGTAATGAGTTTAATCAGGACTGTTAGTCGGCGCTTTACAATCGTCGTTCACATGAGCCAAACCGAATTAAACATTTCAGAACGGTGCAACGTATCATCAGAAGCATGTACAAAATTAAAAGTTATTTCATCGCGCACATTTTCCACTGACAATTCTTCGAACACAACATATTCGACAATTCTTCGAATACAACGAACGAAAACGGAGGTAGCGCAACCACTGGATGTTTAAATGAAAGAAAAACGAGATCCATCAGAAACACACGAGCAATTCCATACAGAGATTCATTACCACGCAAGAAACTCGACCCCAACGCATGCCAAAGAACAAAAGAGCAATTAAAGTGATGAACAGAACTAGAGCCCACACACCGCGAAATAAAACAAAACGCCGTTCGATCCGCAGCCGAGTTTACGACCCTAATTTTTCATGGAGCTAATAGCGCATCGCCGATAAACTGCTAGCTAATAAAGGATCCAATAAAAAGGAACACCGACTGCCAAAGAAGTCAACACTAGAACTACGATAAATCACGGATTTCTCCCATGATTCTAGAAACAAATATTTCCCAAAGAATACAGATCCCAACGATGAATCATTCTACCGAAATGGAGTCCACGAATCGCCATCACGCTGAGAAGATCATTAACCCTTTGCGGACGAAGGTCGACGTTTCGAAATGAAATTTTTGTACGACTTGGATAAATAATTCCAGAATGTTTTTCAAATTCGAAACAGCCCGGAAAGGGAGAACAGTGGAAGCAATTGTTTCTCTAAAAACAGCATCAATTCCTATACGAGCATCGGAATGATGATCACGTGTACGTGACAGCGGCCGGTGAAGCGTCAACGATGTTCCGACCGACGAAGCGTCTCGATCGAGGATAACCCGAACGCTGCTCCCGACGACTGGTACATCGTGTACGAGTCGCCATAAACTCATTATGCGAGTTAACTTGTTACGGGGACTTCGCGACGCGAACGGGCCACGCGCCCTTATCAGCGCGCGGCGTCTAGGTAGTTCGCAGCCACGTTAGACCGCCTCGACGGGAAGCTCATTATACCTGCGGACAAGTTCGCGAACACGCGAGACGGCATTTTACGGCGGAGTCGTTTCGACAATGAGCGATTCACGGTGATCCGGTAGATCGTATCCTCCGCCTGATCCCGGACTATCGTCCTCGTTGCACCGTGCTCCGTGGTCGCTGCACTTTAACCCTTCGCGGACGAACGTCGACATTTCCGCGAGATGAGAATTTCGTATTTGAACGACCAAATCGCGGACGGATGATTTGATTATTCGAAGAGAGATCAGTACGTGATTTTCTTTTTTGTATATTAACAGTAAAACTACCGAGTTTCAATTGACTTTTGAAAATTTCGCTATGGAGACTCCAAGAGTGCATCTGTTCTGACTTTAATTGATTTACAATTCAATTTGCGTAGTGCTAAATGAAATTCTTTAATCATTTCTCAGAGAAACATTTGTTACCTTATTTTATTGCGTGTACAATAAGAGATTTTCGAAAGTAAATTCCACAGTTAACAGGTTAAGTGCTTCGATAAACGTGTGCCCTTTGAACTCTTGTAAATGAATTAATTTAATCACGAGATTGAGTCATCACATAAGAAAGTCAAAGAGGTGCTTGAGTTGCATGACGCACTTGAACTTGTCTGTGAAAAAAATTTTCAAAAAAATTCCAAAATGTTTTGGAACATATGAGACTTATATAGAATACATTTGACATAAAATATATCAAGATTGTTCGATCACTTTTATCATGTTCTTATTAGCCTGTTATTTGCAGTCATTTATATTCGTCGTCTTCATCATCATTATGTCGGGTAACACACTGTCGGACGAAATTCGCTGCTCGTTATGAATTTCGGATTTTTTCTCTTTATATCATTAGCTACAAAGCAGTTGTGCAGGTGTATTAACACGGAACGGTATTCTGTTTTATTTTGGATTTTCTATGTTTAACTATGACGGCGCGTATAAATTTTCATAAACGTCCGGGGCTTATTTATAACTACGAAGACACGTCTCGCGATGAACAGCGGTGGTAGCGTGTTAATGTGCTCGCTGAAATTTTGCGGGACTAATCCATTCTGCGCTTGCACATCGATGTACATTGTATGGACCGTTCAACTGTCATAATCGAATGTTCGACGACACCAATAATGTTCATTTGTCCGTTAATATACAGGGTGTCGCGCATCAAACAAGCTAACTATCGACGATCGACGATCCATCGTCCCTGAAGCCTGTTAGCCGAATGAAGAGAGATTGTGATAATGAAATTATCTCCTCCAACATCGAAACTATACGTGTCACGAGTCTTTCGTAATTCTATTAACTACAAGTATATCTGAAAGTTAATCAACGCTTTAAAATTCGAATTTGATGAAGTATTTAGAATACCCGTAACGCTTTTTGTACCGTTAAGAAAGATCATTTCCTGTCCTGATTCTGTATTTCCCAATAAGGTTTCCAGAAATTTGGTATTCATTATGGAAATCCTCAATTTAATATTTGATTCTTAGCAGATTAATCTTAACTTCGTATTAAACAAATTTAATCTAATTTCTGGGTCCAATAGATTTAATCTAAATTTCGGATTAACTAAACTTAATATAACTTTTCCACGTTCAAACGTTAGAAAGATCATTTCCTGTAATTCTGTATTTCCCAATAACGTTTCCAGAAATTCGGTATTCATTACAAAAACTCTCAATTTAATATTTGATTCTTAGAAGTCAGATTAACCCTTTCGGCCCTGCTGGTGGCAACTGCCACAGCTTCCTAGTTTCTTAGTTCATGGTCGAGTTTAGTATTAGCAATGGGTTAATAGAGTAGAATGTACCGATCTCATTAGAAAATACTTATTCCCAGCGGAATCCTTCTAAAGAGCAAAGTGTCCGATTCCTGTAATCCGCCCGAAAATCCGAAGGATCGTTTACGCGAGAAAGTGAACGAGCGACGAAAGCAAGCGCCGAGGGAGCAGATCGCGTATCGTTGTTCGGCCTCGAAGAACATCGACCGCGAGGCGGAACGCAACGCGCTGCCGCGGAGAAAGGTGCAATCAGCAACGGAGGCGACACGCGCGGATGCATAAATCATTCCGCGCCGGAGGACGCATTCTCGCGGGCGTCTGTCGACAGGGTTGGGGAGGGGGCGGAGGCGGCGGAGGCGGCGGAGGCGGCGGAGGATGGATCCCGGCAAGTTGCCGGTCGCTTTATTGTGAGCCGGGCTTCTGGAACGCGGATCATCCGCAGCGCGGCTCTAAACGCGCGGCAGCTCGCTGGAAGACACCGCTCTATTCACGTATCGCGCGAGCGGCGCACGGTAATTTCACCGCTCGATTAATCTGCAATCGGAGCCGCGCCGCGGCGCATACGAAACGCACGGGGCCGCGCCGATGGGACCCGCCGCCCGCTGCAAACAGAATGAAATTGCGAGCGAGGCTACCTGCTACGTGGCTTGATTACGAAACTCTCGTGTGCCGACGCCGCCGAGCGCGCCAACGGGAACTGCCCGCTGAATTATGACGCTGCGAAAACCGGCGATCGTCCCGATTGTATCGTCGACCTTGCCGTTTCGCGCGTCTACGCCTGGACAAGGTCGGGGATATCGCGTGCTAGACGGTGGAGATTTTATGCGGATTTACTCGGGACTCAACTCTTTGCGATCGAGCGGGTTTTTTGGAGAGGACTGTGGATTGAGCCTGGGGTTTTTTAAAGATACTTGGAGCATAGTGCTCTCTACCCTTTTGACAGTAGAACTACTAGTGTTAACCCTTTGACGAGGATTCTTCGAAACTTACGAAACCTTCAACGTATGAAGCTAAATTACATATCAGTTGCCTGATTAACCCTTTGCACTCGAAAGTTTTTCACTAGAAATATTCAATATTCTGCGATGAGATACAGACAATGCTTTTTCAAATTAATTAATGGGGAAACATATATAAATTAAGAAGGAAAGTTATTTTATTTCAATATTCCATATATTGATGCATCATACTAAGCTTAATATTATATACAAGACTTTATAATTTTGCAAATCAAATCAAGTGGTGACTGAGAGTCACCTTTCGAGTGTAAAGAGTTAATGGAAAGAAAACTACGTGCTGATCTCTTACTGCTCGACTAATTAGATCATTTTTCCATGACTTAGTCTTCCAAATCTGAACGTTTCATCTCACCGAAATGCCGACGTCCGTCCGCAAAGGGTTAAAGTACTTGGTACCAGTCAAACTAGTTTCGACTGTTTTGCTCCACAATTATTGATATCCTAATATGCTTTTTCTATTAAAATTGTTTCGAGTTGTTGGTAATCTCAGCGAGAAGAAGCTTCGAGTGCAAAGGGTTATATATATTTTTAATGGCTAGAAGAGAAGAACTCCGATCGTGCCGTTTCACTGGAGCGCGCAACGGTGACACGGCGCGCCGCGAATAGACGGCGAGTTTGCGACCGAGGCTGTTCCGCGAGAAGGTGAAAGCGGATAGATTTCCGAGTATTGAATGTGCCGCGGTTTTTACACGGGAAGCATCGATCGATTGTGTTCATTATTCATGAGCCCGCCGGTGAGCTCTCCGAGACGTTCTTAGGCCCGATCGGAGCGGCCGGCTTCGTTAAGCTCGCGTATCGATTAATTAACGAATGTACGCGACGTGTACGATTGCAGCGAGCTGCTCCGAGGAACATACGCACACGTTGTAATTGGCTTCTCACCGGGGATGTCTTATAAATAATTAACGCGCGCCTTTTCTGGGAGACTTTCCGCTGCTCGCTGATGCAGTGTAAATATTTAGAATGCGCGCTCTTTGTGAGAAAGGCACGCAAGTTTCGTTAACTGCAATTTACTACGTGCAAACGAAAAATCTACGTTCCGTTTGCTTGTTCGCGAAAGACCAGAATTAGAATATTCTAATTTACGTATTTTTATAATGTTAGAATATTGTTTTCAGTTGGAGAATAATTTTCTATGAGTGAATTCTGTTTGTCTGTTTGTATAACGAATCGAAACGTAGAGTATCCATTGTTATTGAAGAAATGACAAGCAATTTACTACGTGCAAACGAAAAATCTACGTTTCGAGCGACGCACGGTGCTTGTTTGCGAAAGACCAGAATTAGAATATTGTAATTTATGTATTTTTATAATATTAGAATATTGTTTTCAGTTGAAGAATAATTTTCTATGAGTGAATTCTGTTTGTCTATTTGTATAACGTTGGAATAAACGCGGAGTATCGATTACTATCGATATATTATCGAACACTAGAAATTGACGCATATTGGATTTTAGAAATATTATTTTGTAAATGCTTACGCCGATCTTGATTGATGCGATCACACTCACATGCACCTCAATTATCAAATCTTCAGTTTCAATCTAAATAAACGAGCATCGATTCTTTTAGGAATAATACAATGAAGTGTGCAATAAATTCCCATAATCCTAGTGTCAAGTGTTAAGCACTCGAGAAATGTTCAAATCGCAAGAACGTCGCTTCCAGCGAGACCCGCAGCTCGATTGCATAATTAACTCGCCGAACTAATGCTGTTTACATGAAAAACCATCGAGACACTTTCGAAACTCGACGGAAACCTCCGAGAAAATTTCCCCGCGAAGACTCGACGTCTTCCAGCGTGACGGAGAGGAAAGTTCGGTAACTCGCTCTGATTTTCATCGTTCCCCGCTTCAATTGGAACATCAAGAATGCATCATCGTCTACGGAGGAGCCGATAAAGTGCAGAACAGCGATCCCCGGCGCGAACGTTAACGAAGAATGAATTCGGAACAAAGATAGCTCTCGAGTGTCGCGTTGCCATTAACAGGGACGACGTAACAAAGTGCTCGAGAAGGAAGTCTCTTATTCTAATTGCGCTATCCCCGACCGTCGAGGCATCCGAGCGGTACGCTCGCATTACTATGCGCGAAACGGTGCATCCTCGAGCGCGCCGCGCGTCTCGTTTCCCGTCTGCGCTCGGGAATTCGGGTCACCCGTTAGACAGCAGTCTCGTTCGAGCCACGCGCGACGTTTCCCAACCGCGATTTTTCCCAGGGAAACCTATGCTAATCGGCCGCCTATCTTTTCCCTCCTTCCGTCGCTCGAAATCCTTCCTCGCTACGCGTTTCCGCGCGACACTGGGATTGACCCTTTGCACTCGAGAGGTGACTCTCAGTCAACGCTTGATTCGATGCAGGCAAACCATAAACTTGAATATTTGGTACTTTAAATTAAACTTTGTATTGCTATGTGAAATATTTAACACTAGAACTACCGAGCATTTAATACGATTAATATGCAATTCCTATGAAAACTGTAACAATAGACTATTTTCAGTTTCAAAATCATTTCGAACATTCAATGCTTCGAAGATATCAATAATTGCTAAACGAAAATATCGAAACCAGTCATTTTGACTGGTACGGTAGTTCTAGTGTTAAGTAAAATAGCTTCGTTGCTTAATTCGTCTGTGAATTATCATTAAAAGTAGCAAAATTTTCCATTCTACTTTAAACGGAAATTTCATTTGAAGATAATACATTGATAATAGCGAAATACGTGCTTTGATCCCTGGGTAATGAACAACATCGATTGTCAAATTACTCTAGAAATCTTCATCGCGAGTCTCACTCATTGTATGTCAAGGGGTTAAACGCGATTCTGCGTCTGAATTCGCGAAAGAGGCGAAAGTCGGCGGACTATTTAGGCGAGTGGTTAACTGTTCAGGGTTAATAAAACGCGCGACATCGCCTACGTCCCTCCGTCGTTCGATTTCCCGGCATTCTGCTCGATCACACGCGGCTCAGGTAGCTGGATACAGGTGGCCGGATAATTGCGGACCGCTAATTGGAGCTCGTTCACCTTCGTTCGCCTCGGTGACTGGCGAACGATCGCGGGAATCAAAACAGCCTCTCTCTATTGATAGAAGACACGCGGCCCTGCTCGTTCCAGCAACTCTGGAACTGTTGAAAACCGCCGGGAAGAACAATTCCCGGTTTCCCGTTTGAACGGACGTTTCGCGAGTTTACTTTGAATTACGAGTGTTTCGTCGTGGCTGCGTAATGTTTACGGTTGTTTAATTAAACCTTTGAACGAAGGGTTAATATTGTATCTTTTCCATTTTGTATTTTGCTCTATGATAGTGCAACGCGTTAACTCGCGAACGGTCAACAGTGTGTTAACGAGGAGTTAGCTGTTTTTGACGAGTATACTCGTCACGAAGAAATGACAAGGTTTCGTGTTACAACTAGTATACTCGTCGAACAGTTGACTGGTTAAGGGAATATTAACCCTTTGAACTTTGCTCCGATATTGAACCAGTTAGAATATTAAATATTTTAATCAATTTTAAAGAAACCACCAATTATTCAATTTTCCACACATCCAAATTTTATATTAAGGAGAATAAAAGATCAAAGATATAGCATTTCTCATTTTCGCTTTGAATACTATAAAAATTAGTTGCCGATAGATTACAATTACCTGAAGTGCTAAAGGTTAATATATTTGCGGCTGCTAGGAAAATTGAACGAAGTTCTTTCAAAGATGAAGATTCATAGGTTCGATAAAAAATATTCAGGTTGTTAGTTACACTAACAACTTAGTATATAAACACACTATACGAATGATTAGATTTGATGATTTCAACGAAACTCTCGGAAGCAAAGGAAGAATTAGAAATATCTTTAACGATCATCGAAATTATGGAAGTTTTATTATAACTTTCTCAGGTGATCGTCAAGCGAATTAACGTGTTCTCGGGCTATAATAAAAGTTAGGTGAAATTTCGAAAGAAGGTGTAGTTTCTAGAAGAAACTCTTTGCTGAATGGTTGCACTGCTAACTGCTAAGTACGCGTATGAATACGCTGCGCGAATCGTTCGAATTATTATGTGATTTTTTACGAGGGCTGTATTAAGTTTATAGAAGCGAGAGTAACGCAGTTTCTCTTGCGGTAAGCGATCGCTGAAGGAGAAATCGAAAAACACTGAACTGACGTAATATAATTGCAGAAAAACGACACGTCGGTGTATATAGATTATAGATTAATATCTCAGTACTAAACCTACCAGTCGGAACGTCTCATTCCCGACATCTTTTCGGGATCATTAAAACGACAACTTTCTCCGGGAAATTAATCAAGAAATTGATTTAGCGATACGCAAACTGAATTGTGAATCGATTAAAGTCGATTTGACTGGTGTAGGTTCAGTGAAGCGAAACATCCTTGGATCTAGTTAATTGTTTATAGAATTAATTGGCAACATCTATTCTAGAAACAAGGAAGCTTCTATGAATAGATTTAAAGTCATGAAGTAATAATGGAAACGTCTGCGTAAAATGATTTAAGGCTAATAAAGTGTTAAACTATCGGATATCCGTCATTCTACCGCGGTTACTTTCGAAGATGCATCATTCCTTCAAGAATACCGCGAGCATTCAGACTTCTCGCCGCGATAAAAGTAAAATGTGAACGCGTAAATCAAGTGAATAAGAAAGCGAAGTAAAACTAAGTAGCAGAACTAAATCCTCTGGCCGCGCTGTCATAAATCGTCCTCACTTTCCCTTCCTGAGGAACAGGAAACTTAAAAGATGGATGCAATGCACTTCCTTCCCCTACGCTTACGATAAATTAGAACCAAAAGCCTCGACACCCAATTTCTAATTCACAGTCAAAGAACAGAGTTAATGAACAACATGAAATCGTGGAATCTGTGTTTTAAGAATAAAATCAAAAGTCTCGACACCCAATTTCTAATACACAGTCGAAGAACAGAGTTGATAAACAACATGAAATCGTGCAGTCTGTTTTAACCAGTTAAGTGTGGAATTTAGTTTGAAAAATCTCTCAATTATTCGAATTATTAATCTTCGAATTATTGTCAAAATCAGTTTCAAACGATGTCGACTATATCTCGTCGGAAAATGAATATTTCCAGGCAAAAGCATTTTGCTGAGATCAAACTTCCACGTTTGGAACACCAAATTGTAAACAAATGAACTATTCGAACAGCAAGATATCAGTTTCCTTATTCTCCATGATATAAGCATTCAGCGTTCAATTCAGCAGAATCTGCGAAAGGTTTCGTGTAAAAACAATCTTCGCCCGCAAAGGGTTAATAACACAAAAGTAGCAAGTCCGCAATGAAATCTGTATACAGCGAACGTACTGAACTTCCGATGGTGTCCGATAAACGCTCGAGAGCGTGCGGCGGATGAATATTAATCGCGGGCCGCGTCGAGCGGATACAGGCGTGGAGAATGGAAAGAAACCCACTTCGGGCGCAATCGAGTAAGTTTCGTTCGTGCCTCGACGCGAAACATCGGACGCGAATGTACGCAAGCGAGCGAAGTAACTCTCGAAAGAGAAACACGAATCGAAAATTGATCGCGGCGAGAGATCACGCGGTTTCTATGTTAATCCTAAACGCACTTAATCGATGCATTCTAATCGGCGCCCAAGGCGAATGACTTTGAAACCTCGAGCGAGCTATGCGAAGGATCCCGATAATTTCCGAGACTTTCAGCTATTTCCTTGAAATCTTCGCTCGCGCTACTCGCCGCGGCAACATCCGGATTGCCGAGCCACCGTAATCGCTCCAGTCGCGTCGCACTTTCGTGCTGACCGGACATTAATACGCGCAACCGATACCGAGTCGCGTAACACGCGGAATGAACGGTTAATCCGTCTGAGCCGAGGATATCGAATGTTATTGAATAATCGTTTTATCCTACGCTAAAATATAATTCTACGTTATTTAACGGAAAGTAGAAAATTAAATGTCCGTCGAGGGTTCCACATTGCCCCGTCCGATGGAACGATTAAGCGAAGTAACGAGTGAATTGACAAAGTTACATTTTTCGCATGTAGATTACGGCGCGAGTGAAATTACGTTTGTGTTACAGCGCGGAACGAGCGCTTTGTTAAATTTGGAGAATGGAGATATCCATTTTAGCCTGTGAATGAGCGAATTATGCCTCGACTCAATTTGTAGGCGGCCGCGGGGGAGGGGGCTGAAAGCGATTTTATCGGGAACGAAGTTCCGCGCGAAAAATTCGATGGAAAGGCGCGTGCGTCGAGCAACAAAACGGAATATTCAGATCGACGAGTCGTCAATTGGAAAGCGTGGGCAACGGGGCCCGCGGTCTCGCCTTGGGAGCAACCTTTCTGAATTAATTATTCCGCGAATATTTTCTGCGTCGCTGGAAAACAGGGTCGCCACCGAATCCTCGCGATCCGCTGGTCGAACGAGCTGCAGTAATTCCACGTACCGATCGATCACGCGGGAACCAGTTACTCCGCGTAATTGTGATCTACGATAATGCGGGAATGATAACGAGAGACGGGCGTATCGGGGATTAGAATCGGCCTTTCGTTGCTGAATACTTCGAAGTATGTGATGTACCTCGGAATAATTACGAAACAAAACTGTTTCTTCAATTTTCTGAGATATTTATAATATACTTTTTATTTACCTTATATGTTAACTTGGCCTATGACTTCTTTCTGAACTCTGATCGATACGGCTACTTTGTCAGAATTTATTGGAAGAGAAAAATTCTAAACATATGTTATGCCTATATCTCCATTTAAGTGTAATAGTTGATTACATAGGAATATTTACTTTTAATTCGAATGAACCGAGTAATATATATACATATATTTTTATTTAGCAATTATCAATATCTTCGAAGCATTGAATCTTTGAAATGATTTTGAAAATAAATAGTTTCATTTGAGTATTATAACGAATGTCTGAAGAAACTGAAAACAATCTATTGTTACAATTTTTATAGGAATTGCATATTACTCGTATTAAATACGGACGTGATTGGTGTGTATGCAAAGAAATTAATAAGAGTAGTTATCTAACGAGATCACAAATATTGTGTCATTACAAAAAAATATCAAAAAATAACATTTATGCAGATAAATTTACTTTGATTTATTTCTCGAAGAATATAGTAAAAAAATCATTAGCACTCAAACGGTTAATATCTCACACGATTGTTAATCACAAGGGAATTCTCTTTCACAGTCGATGGGTTAAGTTTCATTCATTCGCCGGAAAAAACGAGGCTACCGATTTCCCCGCGATCGATCGACGAAACGTGAAAATTCGATGCTCGCCGAAGAAAATGTCTGAAACAAGATGCCACCGTAGGATCCGCTCGAATTTCGCGCTCGCGATAACGACGTGATTAAAGCCCGTTAATTGAACATCCCCGCAGCGCGGCGGGTCAGACCGCCGAATATTCCCCGGCTCTAATTGCGTTATCCGATCGTTGTGTCGCGCGATTGCGCTCGTCGAGCATTTTTCATCGGGCTGCGTTAGAAAAAGCCGGTGTTACATTTTAATTCCAGTCTCGTTCGCGATCGTATTTCTCTTCCTCGAACTGCCGCGGAAATTACGGGCGAAATTTATCTTTGTAGGGCGAGTCGGCGATTGCGAGACGTTCGCTCGACGCGAAAATTGCGTGCGGGGAAGGCTTCAAGTGCGTTCGCGTTGAATAAACATTCGTTTAACAGTGTTTACGACGTCGGATGAATGATGTTGCTTTAGGAGATCGTGGTTCATGAAATGTATTTCATGCGTTTTGGTGAAATTCGATTTTTTTTTTAATAATAATCTTCACGATTCCAGTATTTTAATAGTTTTATGCGTCTGGATAAATTAGCTGGGATTTTGTTATAAAATGATAATCTTCATGATCGCAATATTTTAACAGTTTCATGCGTCTGAATAAATTAGCTGAGATTTTTCTATAAAATGATAATCCTCACGATCGCAATATTTCAACAGTTTCACGTCCCGATGCACTAAACATCTTTCTCTAAAATAATAATCACGGTTGCACTTTTTCGTCTTTCAACTGAATTATCACAGAAATGTGTGCTAAGCGTAAAGAACTAAATGAAACTCGTTACGAGCGCACGAAGAAATGCGTTAAATATTTGAATAATCGAGTAGAGTATAAAAGGCATTGTTTTTAATGAATTTCGTCCGAACATGTAAATGAACCTGATACGAAGAGTTTATACGCGCCGCGCATTATGATCACGTTACAAGCAAGCAATTCCCGTTAATTGACTGGCAGCCCCGATCCGATTCCATTTGCAAAATGTTCCAGCAACAATTTCCTGAACGGTGCGCGCGAGCTAAACAGCGATTTATTACGTCGCTTAATGGATTGTTTATGTTAGTTTCAAGCAACGCTGACCAATTAACCCTTTTGTAGCCCGAGGGACGCATTATGCCGTCCGGATAATCGAACAAAGACTGATCTCCGTACGGCGTCCATTATTTTCTTTCTGCGATAATATAATGCGAGCCGACCTGTGCACCGCGAGCGACGCACGCCCCTTTAAATCCTTTGACTGGGTCGTGCTTTATCGAAGGACCATCAACGCTGCACCGGGACGCGTCGCTGTGCTCGTTCGCAGAAATTCAATTACCTTAATGAAGCAAATAACAAAGAAGAATTTCATACGACGATTTCATCGAGTGTCACATGAGACGTTGACATGTGACAATGTGTATGATAGTTAGTAAAACATCGTTAGTAAAACATCGAATGTTTTATGTTTAATACATTGTTGGCAGTTTTGCGCAGAGGCTACGTCACTGGTTATTATTCTGTAATTAAATACGAAAGTGAAACAATCTGAATAAGCTTCGATATATGTTTACTGTATGTAATGAACTGAACCGGAACCTCGGGCATATCTTTTAAATAAATTTTAACATTTTTTGCAATATTATACTGCCCTGCACTTCGAACATTGAAAGCTGAAATTTTATATTATAGTTAATTCAAATTTGATGTGTCCAAATCTCCTATTCAAATCACATTTTTCTAAACTCTCTAAACACTATATAAATACTGTGGTATTAATGGTATTTTAATATGTTTAGACATTCATTATAGTACTCAAGTGAAACTATTTTCAAAATCATTTCGAATATTCAATGCTTCGAAGATATCAATAACTGCTAAACAAAAAAATCGAAACCAGTCATTTTGCCTGTTACGTAGTTCTAGTGTTAAAACTATGATACTACACATTGGCAGTCCAGTGATTACTCGAACACGCGAAATCTCGGCGGATTTTTTCGCGTGTCAAACACCGCTGCGTCCATATTGTCGGCGCGTTATCATCGCATAGTCCCTTTCTCTTTTATGGCCCTCGGAACACTCGCTGTCCCACTGTCTTAAAACTACGATACTACGATTCTACATCCATAAAACCAGAAAGCTAATACCAAATTACAACTATACCGATCAAACTCCTCACGGGTTCACAGAAAACTTCAGCCAATCGCACGGGACGACGAGAAACTGCGCGAAACTCCGCAAGTCCAACGCTGTTCACAATTCCCACTAAAACTTACAAATCCCCTATAATTTGATCTCCCGAATGACGCTCTTAAAAATTCCAACTGCAACCGCTGACGCGATCTCCCAGAAACACACGAGTACTCAAAATAAACGGCTCGTTCGAGGCGATCGGTGAACTTCCAGCGAACATTCCAGCGATCCCCGGACGGCATCCTAGATCCCGGATCGTAATGGTTGCACGTGCACCGCGGCAAAAAGAGGACTAGACTGCCGCGCGGCGGGGGTCAGCCCGTGGCCCGTCGAATCGCAGCCGCCACGCTTCCTCAATTAAAAGGATCGGCGCGCCTTAAACGGCGAGCACTGGATTTAATTAAGAGCCCCTCCTCGCGGACAGGCCCCGGCGTCTCTTGTAAGTTGGCCCGACGTAACCGGAGTAGTTTAATTAACGTCGTAAGACGGGAGATCGCGGGGAGAAGACCTCCCCGTCGCTCCTCTTGCCCGCCCCTAACGGGCGCGCACTCGTCGGGTCGCGCCGCTTCCATTACGAGCGATCTGGCCTGTGCTCGGAGGTCGGTTATATTATACGCGCGTCGACCTGTGCGGCCGTGTCTGTCCCCGGATGCGGATGCACCTGCCGCCGGGCGCACACGCTCGTGACGCACGCCATCGCGCGCGGATAATCGAACGCGACGCACCGTTCGCCGGTGGAGTTTCCGTTGCCGGGAACCTGGCGCTCTCGTCCGAGTGGTTAGATTCGAAGGCGTACGCCTGATTGGCTGCGGCGGCCGCGCGTACCAATCGGCTCGCGCGGTAAGGAGTGGGGAGAGCCGTTTCCGGACTCGCGATTGGATCGCTTGGACTGTCTCCGCCTCTACGACGTCGCGAGCGCCAGGTTCTCAGCGACGTACTGTTTATGGACGATGTTTCTTCAGGTGTTTTAACCCTTTGAACTCTGTAGGCTCCAATATTGCACCATTTATACTATTAAACATTTTAATGAATAAATTTACTACCTTAAGATTACTGGATCTATACATCCAAATTTTGTATTAAGAAGGAAAATAAAGAAATCTAAGAGATGTTAAGTGAGGTAAGTTGAATTATAAATCATTGTAAAATCGAAATGTAGATTAATACGGCGAATCGCAACGTTTATAAATCATTAAATGTATTTAATAATAACTGAACCGATTTGTGAAGACCGAATTTAAATGGAAACTCGTCTCTGTTATTTAAGTTTGAATATTAAAGGTGCGGCGCAATAGCTATGTGTTGTTTCAGCAAAACTGTTTGTTTAATTCCGTTTCGTACGACCGCGAACGCTGGAAATATATAAAGATCCGTAGTCTGCTTATTGCCATCAATATTCGATATCGAAAGATTAAATGTATTTATTAATGAACACGCGGTCGAGTAGAGAATGCACGAGAGAAAACGGCCGCGGCAAATATTTGTCGAACGTGGCGTATAAAAACTGTTCGCCGCTGCTGATTCTGTATTTTGACACGTAAACGAGTTTGCCGTGCGTGGCGAACGATTTTCCCGAACCAGTGCACCGTTTTATAACGCTGAAACCGCTGAATCGTAATTAAAAAGTAATTTGTAGTTAGCCGGGGAATACAATACACTGAAATCCTATCGTAACCACTGATTAGTATCTTTTCTCTACGCCTTCTGTTCCATTATGATTACGTTGCGGATTTTTTTCCCGTGGGCACCGCTGTTCAGAATGAAATCGAACAGGAGAATAATGTCGTTCGCTGTTCGCTCATTTTTCCAGTTCATTAGAATCTCTTCGTTACGCTTCCTTTATTACTCTATCCCCCGTTTGAATCGACAGTAATATTTCCTCGTAATATCTATAATCATAAATACGGAATATTCTCGTTCGAAACTAATGAACGGTATCGTGAGTCATACTACACCACCCGTTAATGAAATAATTATCCTCTAACGGTAATCTGCTCGTTAACAAACAAGGAAACTGTTTCGACGAGACTGCCATTAAACCAGTTGGAAATGATCATTTCAAATAAACACGTGTCAGTTAATATTCACATTTACAAATAAGTGACCTCGATTCACCCCTGAATCTCTCAAAACGCAAAATACCCTTAAAATGCAATTAATTACTTAATCCTCCATATTCCAATCCCCTACTACTCAAGAACAGCACACCCCAATTTCTCCACCAGTTCCACATCCCTCGTCACCGATGCATCTCACCCCTCAACTATTTCCCAACTGCAAATCTCGACTCTCCGCAAAGAGTAAAAAAAAAGGAAAGAAAGTGGAAACTGGAAAAACGACTTTCAAGGCTCGATAAACGTTCCCGCGGGCCGAGGGCGGTTCTCGGCCCCGAGCGCATAATATCGAGCGGGGAACGCGTGCTGCTAAGATCTCGTCAAACAATCTCCGAGGCTTACAGGCGGGCGCGCTCCGGATTCACGAAACGTTCCGCCCGCTAAACACCCGTCGCATTTCCCCCGCATTATTCAGAGCACTTTGCGAGCCATTAACCGGGCCGCGCTTCGATTCGCGCCTTCGGCGACGCCCCCGCCCCAGAAATTCAGTTAAACCGCCGACAGTTTCTGGACAATCGCCGCCCGTTCATTCGAATGCGAACGAGTTCCCGCCTCTTACTCTCGCCTTTCCTCTCTCTCTCTCTCTCTCGCAGCGTGTACATGAGGGCTGAAAAGAGGACGTGTGCACACACGTCCCGTGAAATCTCGTTTACGAGAGGCTAAAGGGAGAGGGCTCTCTCCGCGACATCCGAGGGGAGAGCCGGCCAAAAGCAATTTCGCTTAAACCCCACTCGCCCCTGGTCCCTCTTCATTCATCCCCTATCCTCTCTCTTCCTTCGACTACAGTTCACACACGAAACCTTCCCTCCCTCCCTCTCACTCTCTCTCTCTCTCTCTAACCGTCTATTTGGCTCTCTTCTACGAGCGAAACAGATAACGGCCGCTGCGAGCCCGAAAGCGAATGCAACGACGCGACCGATAAGGAGATTGAATTCTACGCTCGCGTAATGATCGCAATAACGGGAAACAGCCGCACGGATAAAGCCGTTGGCAAACGATCGGGGGAATTGGGACCACGGATCGCGGACTAATAGCGGGGACCTATGAGCCCTGCAGAGACGGACAAAGTGAAACGAATGAAAATCGACGCTGGATCGTTGCTAAGCGAATCGAAGTGGTTCGGATACTCGAGGTCCCGGTGAGTGGGAACGTGGTGTTGACGAACGGTTCTAATGAACGTTAGAGCCTCGGCTCCGCGCGCCCGGAATTTAGGGGATAGAGCCACTCGCGCTGCTGCTGGGAGATTATGCGCGCAGTGAGAAATGATTAGGGAAATTGGAAGCAACCGTGGGTGAGATTGTGTAGTGTGCTGTTGCGTCTTAACGCTGACGCTGCTAGACAGTGTCAGAATAAGGTGTTACCGAGGTATTTTATGTATGGAACATTTTATATATTTTTATAGATTTTAGATAAATTCTATATATAAGACACGTGAAACATTCGAATAAAATAGCTTTGTTCTTTAACACTAGGTTTACAGGAATTTATTGTACACTTTTTTCTATTTCTAAAAGAATTGATGCTCGTTTATTTAGATTGAAACTGGAGATTCGATAGGTAATTGGGGTACATGTGAGTGTGATTCAATCAAAATCGGCGTAAACGTTTACAAAATAATATTTCTAAAATCCAATATTCGTCGATTCGACGCGTTCCGTAAGCCTAGTGTTAATCAACGCGCGTTCTCATTGGTTAGCTTCGAAGAATGTCGTGTACATCTCACCGAAGCCTGTCGAGAATTTCTAGCGAGGAACTTTCGACTGCGAAAAGATAATAAAACTAGCACGCCAGCGTGTACGCCTGGCTCCGCAAACATTGAATCAATGCGACGCCGGAGTTTAGACTTCATTCAGCGGATCAATCGCGAAAAAAGCCAATAAAATTCAGCTGCCGGTGATCGACGTCGAGCCGTCCCTCGGCCATTCAGAAATTCCGGATGCGACAGTTCCAGCGGGCCGCGTGCATGCGGATAAGTGAACGTTTTTGTATCGAAGGCAGTGCCGCGAGAACGAGCCGCGGACACTCGTCGGAATTAATAATCCGTCGGGCCACGTTTCGTTCCTCGACCGCGTCGATCATCCGCGAGGATCGAAGATCGCTGAAACGACGCTGAAACGGGTCGGGAAAAACGAGGAGGAACGAGGAAAGCGGGTCACGTTTGACGCGGGTAAATAGCGATCGCGGCATTACGCGGACGCGGATAAAAAATCGAAGAGGCGTATGATTGATAGCTTATAAACGGGCCGGGCTACCACTTCCGGCAGTAATTACGACGGTAATTTGTACCGGCTCGGACGGGGATTAACGAACACGGTCAACTGGATTCCGATGGCCGCGTCCGCGTTCGCGCGTGATACTATCGTTTTTTAGGGTGGAACACGGTCTGGCCGCTCTCAACGTTTCGACCCCTTGTCGGCGGGGATTTTTCAACACACTTCGACACTCGGGAATGTATTTGGAACGGTTTCAACCAGTTAACTGTGTTCGACGAGTATACGCGTCATCGTGAATCTTACGATTCTAATTCTTTCAATAACAATTTCTTTGCAGTAACACAATATCTATGATCTCATTAGATAACTACTCTTAATTTCTTTGCACACACCCAATCACTTCCGAATTTTAAATATAAAATGTAAATAATATATTGTGCAAATATCCACGAAAGTTGTTTAGCATCCAAACGGTTAATATTTCCACGGTTAAAATAATTCGCAAAGAACTTGGCGCTCTCCTCTAAGTGGTCAGATCCGAAAGTACGCCCCCCGCCGAAAGAATTTTCGGTTCTAGCTCACGATTAGCCGAAGCGCTCGCGCACGCCAATCGGGCCGCGCGACGGAGAGTGGGGAGAGCCATTTCCGGGCTCGCAATTGGGTTTCTCAAAGCGACCGTATCCGCCCCGTGACGTCACGAGCGCCAGGTTCCCAGCAACGAGCCGTCTACACACGACTCTGTTTTCCTCGCTGCAGCTCCGGCGCAGATTCCCTCGCCGTCCGCGTGTCATCGGCAAGTGGATGAAATGAGAATTAATGTAACCGAGTCCCGTTCGACTTCCTTTCCGCACGGCGCCGACGCGACCGTTCGAATCCGGCAACGGGAGAGTGCCTGCCCGCGAAATCTCCGTCCGTTCGCGCGATTAATAACCGCTAAACTAGGGCCATTAACCGGGCAGTTTCGAAAGCGCGATCGCTGCTCGGTACGCGACCGCAATTACCGGCATCGGGCACGAGTGATTTCGTTCGTTAGCTGCCGTATCGGTTACGCGTTATTGCTGGATTCCCCGAGTGTTCGACCGGGTTCGTCGGCGGATCCCTCGATCGGCGCCGGTTGATGTATGCGTCGCAGATTGAGACCGTTCGCTCGGGATATAGCGACGTTTAACCGTCCGCTAACGGAATAGGATCATTTTAATCCATAAGGGACCGGCGTTGCTAGTGGACTGAGCGTGAATGCGCTTCCATGACGAACGAACGAGGCGTTTGGTTTGAAAGTGACAAGTCGATTTTCTTCAACCCTTTGCACTTTGCCTTTCAGTCGCCATTTGCTTTGACCCAAGAAAATGGTAGAATTTAAAATTCAATGTTAAATTTTACTTAATGCATCAACATATGGAACGTCGAAATAAAATAGTTCTGTTACTTAATTTATGCGGGGTATTGTTTCATATTAATTGTAAAACATACCATTGATATTTCATCAGAAAATAATGAATATTTGTTGTGAAAAATATTCTCGAGTACTAAGGTTAAATCAATTTGACGGTTGTGACAATTTAATTCCGAGGTATCTTACTATTCTCACGCGATTTTACGGTTTATTCAATGAACTTAGGCTAGTTTCGAAAGCGATTCAAATTACTGCTAACAATGATTGATTATGCCTGTGAAGAGCGCTGGATTCTCAGACTCTGAATGCTGAGCCTAGAAACCGCACGTCATGTAACTTGGATAGCATTATGCGCTTTCATTCTATATTTGTTACTCGTAGTGAGGAAACAAAGGATTTCTAACAGAGAATTGACAGTAAATTGAAGAGTTTCAGTGTTAACCCTTTGCGGTCCGAAGTGCTCTTGGTTTCTCACTTGGAGGTTCACGTCGACGTTAGTTCATTCAATGTCAGCTTAACCCTTTGCACTCGACAATATTTTTCATTACAAGAATTAATCATTTTCTCACTAAATATTAACAATATTTTTCGCAACTAACGCGATTGATTATCTTCTATAAATTAAGAGACAGAACTATTTTATTTCGATATTTCATGTGTCGATACGTTACACAAGGTTCAATAAATTTAAAATTTTATACGTTTGCTGCGTTAAATCAGGTGGCGACTGATAGATGCCTCTCGAGTGCAAAGGGTTAAAGCTTGAGTATCTTTTCTGCTGAGATGATTGCTTCCAGCGCATCGTCGCCAGACAGTGTTTAAGAAACGATTATCCGCGGTAACGTACAATTAACGCCGGGACGCGTACGCGTACGAATATCTGGGCATTAATTAAAATGTTCGCCGGTCGGACGCTAATGGAACGGTAAAGACCTCACCCTTAACGATCATCCCTCTGGCACCGCGCGCCGCTAGAAACGTCAAATGAATCAGCGAACCGTTACCGTTGCTCTCTCTCTCTCTCTCTCCCTCCATTTTACAGGGAAAATTTATTTAACCGTTTAACCGCATTATTCGGCGACGTGTTCCCTCGTTCGCCCGGAATTTCCTGCGCGGTAATTCAACGCCATTGATTACGCGAATACACGTGATGCGCGGTATAGTGTTCCCTGGCACGCCGACATCTGACGGAAGGAGAATGCTGCAATTTTATGTATTGTTATAATTTCGGGGAAACGCTAATTCGAATCATTCGCAGCTCCGCGGAGAAGCAATTTTTGTTTCGTTAACTCGTCGAGCCTTCCTGTAGTTTCAGAGGAATTTAGCTCCAGGGAAGCTATAAAACTCGATTTTTAGCACCGACACATTCCTAACGTGATTAAATTAACGTTCCACGGGCAGAATACGGGCACACTTGGAAAATGTTAGTAACATCGTCCTGATTTGATTAACAGCTAAACTCGCGATGAAAATTTCAATCTGAATCTAAATACGAACGTTGTCTTATTTCAACTCTAAATTAACAACTATCATGTCCTTATGAACACAGAGCCTGCATAATCTATGTAATTACGCTCAAGATAGTCGCGAGGAACGTGTTTCAACGAGTTAATGCTTGAAACGAGTAAGCCGCCTGAATTCACTTAGCAACCTACTACTTATAATATTCTTGCCCACCCGCCGCTAATAATCCCCGTCAAAGAAAATTGCCAGGATAAAAATCCCTCGCGCCCGGAACAGTCTCGGTCGATTAACGCTCGGTTTCCGAGGATGTCGGTCTAACAAGGATCGCCTTTAGCGGTAAGTTAATCGCATCTCATCGCGAGACTCTAAGCTAAACGCTCCGGTGCTTAATTTAAGAGGCGGCGGCACGATCCGCTCGAACGAGTTGCGGCGACCGGGACTTTTGCTCGCCGGAGACGCCGGCCGTAAGACGCGGCGCGAAGTTTCGTGGGTACCTCGGTTGTCCCCGTGAACCATGAACTGCGGGGGAACTTGACTGGAAGCAAAACCATTCCCTAAATGATAGCACGAGTGGGTGGCTGTTGCGGCTGCACGAAAGCTGAGGCTGCCGCCGCCGAACCCTTGACGATGAGGGTGTTTAATTCCCTCTAACCTACCCGACCAATGATGCGGTCGGACCCATCATGCTGGCAATACCGGAATATTGTAACTGCATCTGCGGCGCGCATTAAGGTTAACCGTCTTGCACATTGTTTCGCTTAGACGTCCGAGTTTTAGGAATGGCTGCGACGATTAGCGCGATTGCGGGGAATTGCCACTCTATGTTTGTGGATACTAATAATACGATGTGCAATCTCTCGGAGCTAGTGTAATAGTACTGTCTAAATAATATTAATTTAGATTCTCGTCTTCTTATAATAAGATGACGAGAAATCAAATGTAATCTTCACTTTGTGTCGCGTCGCGAAATCGTTTTGAGAGGGCCATTGACGAAACCTCCTGCGAGGCATATTAGAGCCCTGGGTATTTTTACCATAGCAGGAATGAAAGCCCAAGGAACCGTTTAGAATAGACTATTTTCAGTTTCTTCGGGCATTCATTATAGTACTGAAATGAAACTATTTTGAAAATTATTTCGAATACTCAATGCTTCGAAGATATCAATAATTGCTAAACTAAAAAATCGAAACCAGTCATTTTGACTGGTACCCAAAGGTTTATAAAAACCCACGCGAGATACGGAGACGATAGATGTACAAGATAGATTCAAGCTGGACGAACGAGACGGAGTATACAGACGTTGTAGACACTCGCGTTGACGAGTATTACCGAATTCTCTTAATAAACAGCAAGTTATTTCCACTGAAGTAAATATTAATACGGTCCACTTCCAATCAGTCGCGCAATGTTAAGTCGGCGTGCGACGTACGGGTTTCACTATTAAAATGTCGAAATAGAAAACGCGTACTCGACACTTTGTGAGAACATCGGGGCAAGTGAGAGCAAGGCAGCCTGATCCACAGCAGAAGAATACTACCAATTGACCCAGTTTAGAATTCTTATTCTGCATATATTTCAATTACGAAAGCAATTCTGTGGGAATGGATGTATTTGAACGAGCGTGCAGTAGATGAATGACGCGACTGTGTGTGAGCGCGTTTTGAATGAATGTTCAAGGCATTGGAGTATTCTATAGTATATTGATTTTCTCTATATGTTGATAATGTTCGTTTCTTTATGAATACAGAATATTCCAAATATATGTGAAGTTAACCCTTTGCAATCCGTTGGCTCTGCTATGGAGACATAATTTGTGTCACAGATGTCATGTTACATTAATCTCAAGTTGTAAAATTCTTCTTCCTGTTCGAATATGGGAAATCAACAGAACAAATTGAAAGATGTGAATCCATATATACTTGTAATTTTCCTTTTTCAAAACGAAATTTCAGGTTCTTGAACGCTTCTCTATAGAAATGAACTATTAATTCTAACTTCCAATTTCAATGGTACATAAATAGAGAAATGGAAGATACTCGCAAAAATTGTTATTCTACAGATGCAAATCATTCCGTACAACACTACTCAACAGATAATCTCCAATTTTCATCACGCGAATAGTCGAAATTTCGTGGTTCCGTCCACAGAAGGCCGCACGGTGCGCCGTGACCTACTGGCTTTGGACGCGGTCGCACGCGCAACCCCTCGGGGTGGAGGGTGACGAGCCTAACCTCAAAAAAGGGTGCTCCGGGGCGGCCGTTTCCACGACTCGTTCCTCTAGACCTGCGCCTCGGCCTCTTTCCCACCCCTTCGCGCCGCCATTCCGCCCCTGCCATTCTCTTCGCGGCCACATTTCCCGTCCGACTCTCCCGGCTTCCACTTTCAACAATTTTTTCTCCTGCAGCGACCTCGCATTGTTCGAACGCCGCGGAACTTTTCCATCCCGTTCTTATTCCCCGGATTCTCGGATCTTCCACTTGTTTCGCGAACTTCGCGGGACACCGGGTTGAAATATGACTCGAGACTCGCGCCGGGTAGCCATTCCAGCATTGACTTATCGCTCGGACCGGAGAGAAATGGGTGTTCGCTGTTTGTTTGATTGGAAATTTGATAGCGCGAGCAACGGGTTCGAACGATCCATTAGACTTCTTTTGCGACGGGTCGGTTCAAAACGAGTTTTGAGCTTCGAGAAAAATTAACTCGGTTTCGCGGATCGGTTCCTTCCCGCGCGCAGCACGAGCGAGTGAAATTTCGCTAAAAAGCGTCGCCTAAGATGAAATATTCAGGACTCACCGTTCCGTTGACGGCGCCAGACGCTCTCCGCGCGACTTCCTCCTCCTTTCACCAAGTTAACCTGTAACAGGATCGAAGAGTTATTTATTGGATTACGAGTCACTCTCGATGACACGTCGATATCCGTTCGCGCTAAGCGGTGCGATCGCGCTTCTATGTTACGCTGTCTAAAAATTACCGTCCGATTACCTGCTTAACCCCTTGCCGTACATTGACGAGTGAGACTCGTGATGACGATTTCGGGATTAGTTTAATAAACTTATATAAATAAAATTAAAAAAAAATTTAATACAACTTATTTCATTGAAAAAATCAATACAGTTCATAAGCGAAATACGACCGAAATTTCCGTGGCACGGAACGTGTTAATTACAACTTAATTCAATTCATACTGATCCAATTCACAAGTTCCTCTAACTTACCCGAACAAATCACCGATTCATCAAAGGCTCCGCCGCGAATGGTCCATCGAAAACTAAACACCGTTCCTCCAACGACCAGAAACCGAGGCAGTGATCCAATCGCTCGAGTGGCCTCGAGGACTCGTTCACGACTCGTTCACTTTCGGACAACGCGGAACACTTTGTTATAAACCGTTCTCCAGCGAATCGACGCGGATGGAACAGCCCTCGTGATAATCGAGTGTCTCGGAATCGCAGAATCGATCGCACTCGCGTTTATCATTCGCCCCACTGCCGGAAGCGCAACGTGTCGTTTCAATCTGCTACGCTAAAACGGGATCGTCGGAGATGAGTCGGCGGTTCGTTGCTCGTGTCCGCGAGGCAAGCAATTAACCGATAACGTCTTCCGATCTATTGTGCTAAAATCGAACCGGTCCGGCTAACGAGACGCGTCAATCGCCGGAGGAGAAAGAACAGGAAAAAAAGAAGTTCGCAGCGTATCCCCGACAATAGCCGGCCGGGTAATCGCGGCGGAGGATTACGCGACGGGCTAAAAATTCCTTCGGCTAATTAGAATAATTACCAGACAAAGTTACCGCGCGATGAAAGCGAAGTCACAATGGAACAATGCAACATGTTGCAAGTAGCCTGTATCGCCGTCGGCTCCGTCGAACGTTCCGCCCCGTCCCCGGAACTGGAACTCCGCGCCGCGCCGCGAGCGTAGCTAACAGTGCCATTTGAATTACACAATACTTAATGGCCCCGATCGTTACCGAACTAAGTTTCCCCGTTGCTGAACGCTATCGCCGGGACGCACGGGCCCGTTTCCAGCAGATAAACGTAAAATTTCGACCGGCGAGAACACGGCTCCAATTAGTATTATCCCGGCGCAGTAAACACGGAACGACCCGTCGAAATGCGAGCCGTTCGTCGCGAATTCTACGAAGTCTTCTACCGGCCGACCTCTAATCCTCTCGAGGACTGCGAAGATACTAACAGTTCGTCGCTCCTTACGAATTGATCGCTTCCAGGGAACTACGCGAGTATAATCCCTTGTTTACCAACGTCGCTCGGAGAGTTTCGAGAAATTTCATGATCACTGCGTATAGACAATTTCGATATTATTTCTACACGGCGAAGATAGAATACTCAAGACGATAAGTATTATAGTGTTACTATGTTATAGATAGTGAAAGAGTTGATCTTGAGTAATCGAGGACTAGGAATAAATTTATGTATCTAATAAAATATGGAAACACGGACCCTCTGCTCTTTACATAACGAAAATTGAAGATTATCAATCTATTTCTAAGTAGTCCTATACAAAATGATGTTCATTTCGAAAATACAGTCGCGTATCCAATCAGTTTCTTGAATAATTTCGCAGAGAAACTTCTGTTGTCTTTTCAACCCTTTGCACTCGAGAATATTTTTCTCAAATATTCATTTCTTGGTGAAATATCAATGTTTCACAACTAACATAAATACCTTGTATAAATAAAGTGACAGAACTAGTTTACTTCAATGTTCCATTTGTCGATACATAATATAAAACCTGACACTAAATTCTAAATTTGATTATTTCGTTCGGTCAAATCAAATGGCGATTGAAAGGCGCATCGAAGTTGCATCGATCGTAGCTAAGAAATAAACCATAGGGCTCTTAAAAATACCTTAACCTACGCTAAAAATTCCAGATACCACAGTATCGATCACAAGAAACATTTCTACTCTACGAATATTGTACGGTCCCCATCCGACGTCAGAAGTTCACCGTTCGAAAGAGGGATGAGCAGCGCTTAATCTAGTCGGGGGACACCCGACGCGGAATCGATCGACGGGAATGGGATACGGGCCGGAAGACTAATGAAACCACCTACCGAAAGACTAATGGACCTCCTGGAAGACAGTGCCGAGGACCATAGGACTCCGACAAATCGCCTAACCCCCTATGTCGGGGCTACGCCGGCAGCATCTGGGGACGCGGCTCGACCGAACGGATCCGGCGCCCCCGCCGGGGAATTTTTCATCGGGCGGATTAACGGACGCCGCCGGTTAATAAAGCGAAAACGAAAGAACGCCACAGGTGCGTCCGGAGAGTTTCCCGCGTTCGAGTCGGCGCTCCCGCTGCAGCCATAACTCAGCTCGTTCCGCGAGCGCGGCCGTATTTTAATACACCGATAATTTAATTTCCCCTTCTGGTTAGGAGACGATCCCGCGATAACGCGGCGCGGGAGGGAATCGACGATATCAGTCGCGACGTAATTGATAAACACGGGGCAAGTTCGTTGCACGGGGGGAATTTATTCTCGGTAAATTCTATGGGCAACTCGGAGGACGGAAGTTCGCCTGCTTTCGATCCATTGAAATCGAGCGGGGATTTCAACGGGGATGGATCTGCTCCCGACGTGTCTTGATCGGTTAAAAGTTTCGGAAACTGGATGGGCCTCCGTTCTTGGTCGGTTAACCGGATGCCAGGGGAGCGCCGCCCGCTCCGGAGGAAATTAAGACCGCCGTAGGTTGGCTAAATAGCGGGGGCGAGGTCGGGTACACTTTGCGTCTATGGTTAATACAGTTAATGCGAGGTAGAAGGTATCGCTGGCAGAAGTCTGTAGCTTCGAGCCGGTCGTTAACGGAGCCCGCTGGTCTGGAAAGTTAACGGTCGATTCTATTTACATATTTTTCTGTTCGTACCGTTAACCCCTTGTCCTGCGACGAGTGAGACGCGCTGAAGATTTTCAGCGTGGTTCAACGAATATATATTACTCGGTTCATTCGAATTCAAAGTAAATATTATTAGTCTACAATCAACTGTTACACTTAAAAGTAAATACAGGTAACATACTAGAATTTTTCTCTTTTCCCAATAAATTAGTAACGACAAAGTAGCCGTGTCGATCAGAGTTCAGAAAGAAATCATAGGCCAACTCGTCAGAATGTCGACAGTCGTCCGCAAAGGGACAAATTGGTACTGTCTGCTTATGTTTGAAATTGTTTGCGATCGAACTAGTACACTCTAGTGAGAGTTAAATATGAAATTCAATATTCTTCTAGTTGTTCAATTTATTTCACTTGATCCCAGTACAACGATGAATAGACGAAGCAAAATGATACATCAATTACTCAAACAATATAAGAAATCAAACTACGAGCTGATCCCTTGTTTCAGTAATTAACCCCTTGCCCTACAACGAGTGAGACAAATAGCAAAGGATCAATGCATACTTTCCTTTCTCTATTATTTAAGCATCCATCGTGTAATTTGGTCGAATCTGAAGGTTTCGTGTTCCTTGAAGAATTCCTCCGCAAAGGGTTGAAGTTCTCAACCACCGGTGGCGGTCCAGAGGAGCGGTCTAATCATAGAGATTCGTTTCGAAAGGATAAGCCAAGGATTAAGGCAATCTGCCGGGATGCCCGCTCGCTCGATGAACCCTCTGACCAGAATTTTCGTTCGGTTCGGTCGCGATCGGGCGAGTTCGCCGCGGCCGCATTGGTCCGGGTTCCTCGCGGCCGGCAAAGACGAGGAAGCGATTCCGTCGCTTTAACGGCCGAGCGCGCTGGCTGCATTCGAATGGCTGCGGAAGCGTTCCCGGGGACTGACCACCGTGACGGTGTTTGGGTTATTTCGCTCGGAGAAAACCGGCGAGACCGCGTGCTCCCGGCTCGCAGCACCGACCGCCGCGCGAAGAACCGGAACGGGGTGTAGTTGGAAAATCCCGTTTCTCGGGCAACTTTGCCCGCAACTTCTGCCTGAAGGTGGAACTGCCTGAAAATGAAACAGCCGGATCGCGAGCCGCGCAACAACGTTCCGTTTGATAATTTATGAAATTTACCACCGCGGAGAGTGGCTGAATTTTCTTACCGACGACCGCGCGACGACGATAGAAATACCGTCTCCTTTGTCCGCTGCGTCGCGAACTTCTCTAATTACCTTCGTACATTTTTATGGTAATGGGATTCTTTTCCTAACCCGCGGGGAACCGAGAGGAATTATGTTTTCCTTGAGACTACCTGGCAGATCGAAATAACCTATTCTTCGCTTCTTTTTGTAATTAAAGAGATCTTTCTCTGACCACTTGCGCTGGAAATGAATTCCGAAATTTGGCAGTCGATGAATGTTTTTACCTATTGTACACTGATATTTACACTAATTTGGTTTGTAATCATTCTCTATAGAGTGATACATTTCTACATACTTAATGCAACAAGATTATCAATGTGTGACAGACATCATTGAGAATGTTCGGATAGAAACGTCTCGACGTGACACGTCTTTCCAGCGCAAGTGGTTAAGGAAACTGATCCAGCAATACTAAAGAATTCTAAAACCAATAATCTTAATAGATGCGTTCTCAACACGTTGAATGCCGCACAATTTCATGGCATAAAATACACAAAATGGAAAATATTTCTATATCATAAATAATGCTACCTAATGAGGTAACGTTCAGCTAGATGGACGTGCAATTATAGTAATGCAATTTAATCGAATGATTTAGTATTTGATTATTTTCGAATAATCATCGTTTAATTGAGCGAACTAAAGTCGATTCGATCGGGGGTCACCGGTGACCCCTATGGCATTCAACGAGTTAACGTTTCTATAGAGGAATTTCGAACAGTCCAACTGCTCTAGTTTTGTGAATTCTTCTGTGCGTCCGATAGTGCACATTGAAGATTCGAGAGATGAGACAGCTTGTGTATCGATTGAACGCATGTATCTTCAATTAATTATGTATTTCGTGCACCATTGAAGGCGTATTCTTCGATCGATCGAGCCTCATTGAAAGCAGCTTAATCGCGCGGGTAAAGGCTCTATCGTCGTCGGAACGCGTTATCCGCAATTAAACGGCCCTTCATCGAGCAGATTCCCCCGTTAATAGTCTACTCGGACTTCATGAAACGGCGGTCATTAATGCGTATCTAGCCGGCGTAGAGTCATCGGTTGCAATGAACGTCGATCATTACAGGCCGAGATTGTAAACGGAGGTGTCTTCCATTAGCTCGATACTGTCCGGCCGCGTCACGTCGCTGCGGGCGGCGTCCCGTTCCGTCGGTGCCGCCGAAATAACGAGGTTAATTAGTCGAGCGCGTCGAGTAAGGTCTACTCGAGAACCTTCTATTACCGGCGTCAGCTGCGAATCCTATTATAGCGTTCCGCGACTCGTCCTTCGCCCTTCCCATATCCTATCCGCTCGAATCGCCGACAATTAGATCACTTGATGCCGGAATATTCCGTCGGCGTTCGGTCGCCGGGTCGCCGCGTTTGGATAAACGGTTACGTCTCGCCGCGTGTAAATTCGGTAACGAATTTAATTACCGGCTCGAGACAGTTCGGTCTTCGAGATCTGTTATTGTTCTATCTCGGGCAGTAGATGACGAGTTGCTTCGATTGCCTACATCTTTCACGCTTTCGCAGCTCTTCGTTGATTCGTGGGTGTCATCAGTATTGAAAACGCTCGCAGAAGGTAGGGTAGACTGTTGATATGTTGATATTCAGGTGTTTGTGAGAAATTTGCTTGTACGGAATACTCAAAGCAGTTTTCACAGTATTTCTTGAGATAACTCGTCCATAGTAATTCTATCTCTATTCACTTGTATTTACCTACTTCTGTTTACAATCTACTTTTCTGCCCAGTGTAAGGTAAATTGATACCTCCGTTAATCGAACGTAACATCAAACCATACGTGTTTTCTAAAGTGACAAAGCAAATGCTCTTCGAACAGTCGCTAATGGTTACAGCTAGTGATCTATCTTGCAGAAGAGCACAGTAATACGTGAATACGTTTGTTTTCATTTCATTGATAATGATTTTGTCCTGAGTAATGCTGACATTGACACATGTTATGTGTTCGTGTGAATGTTCGAAGGCACGAACTAAAGTACAAATAAAACGATCACACGTTTCCTCCATTTTCCTGCAAGTTCGACCTTGAATGACCTCGAGTCATAGGTCGTTGAATTCGTCTCAAAACGCACCATTTGACGGTGGATGAAAAAACGTATCATTCCATTTAAAGAATGTTGACCTTCAGCTCACCTTGGAGTGTCCAGGAAAAATAAAAGTTCAAAGGTATTGAACAACTTTCGACTGTAACGCTTTATAATTTCCACCCTGTATATCTTGAGAGTTTAGGAGCTCTCCTTCCGCGCGCGTCACCGACGCCATCGCGAGTCTCCGCGACACCGACGTCAGCGAACAATATCGAGTAAAGTATTTCTATAATTGATCTCGTTCGCCTCCGCCGGTTCCACGGTGTCTTTGACGCGAGGGAATCAGGTTAATGGACAATATATCCAGCGCAGGTGGATTCCTCGATATTGTCGAATGGTATTCGAGGCCACAAAGGGTCCTCGACGCGGAAGATCAAACCCGGTAGGGCACGGGAGGACACGTCCGATCAGCGCACGGGGCCCCGAGGTCCATCGTGCACACGCGATAACGAGGTTAATTAGCTCGCGACGCCTGTCGCCGGCTCGTCCTGCTCCTGAATAATTTATCGACCGGCGACAGACGCGTGTGTGTATACACGGCTAAAGCACGCTTCAGTCTGACATCAACCTCCCCCTCCCAAGCCGCGCGTGCACACATTGCGGCCCCTTGGCCCGCTCCTTATATCCGCGGGAAATTGTTCCGCCTAATTAATTAGATCGACCGCCTTACGTGTTTCCCGATAAACTCGTTAGCGCCGGAACGGGGAGACCGTTCGCCTGTTCCCGGTCTTGATTAGAGGGTGGCCTCTGTCCCGGCGTTATCGCGGGGGAGGGTGGGAAACGAATTGTTGCTGATTAATGTTACTGGCCCGCGGTCGCTTCTGGAACAGGTAGCCGGCTCTGTTCTCTGGGGAAACGGGACGATTATTATCGTAATTTAATCCGGGAACTTGCTTCTAATGATTACTATTTTATGTCGGAACTATCGGCAACTTTAGCGTCCGTGCTCCGGCAACTTCGGAGCCGTAGCTTTGGATTATGCTGTCGGGATCTGTCGGGTTTACTCGCGAGCCCGATGCTGCTCGGGGTTTTAGAACTTCTCGCGAAGAATCCGTGTGTTTGGGTGTTTTAGATTTTAGTAAATCCTCCGTGCGAACACGCTGGTTTTGTTGGAGGACTATGAGCTATGCAACTATTGCAGCTGTGTACTGTGCTAGATACAATGTTTACAATCTTGCAAGGTGTACCCTCAATTTCTTGCCTGTCGTTGGCTAAAGGCACTTTGAGAATGTTCGGTGCAGTTTTGACGCTCGTAGATAGTTGTGTAATGTTATTGACAATCATTGCGTCGAAGCTCGCTTAGATCTGAAGTATGTGAGTTCTAATTGAGCGGTTACGTCCTTCGTTAGTCGTATGTTATATAAATGTGAATATTTTAGACTGATCATATATTTAGATTAGTTTAATTTAGTTCGATACATCGTTAGTTTTAATTAATTCAGGCACTTTTATATTATGCGTCCTATGGAAAAAGTATAAAAATCCAAAGACCACTGGAATCTAGGGGATTTAAAAGCAGAGATAGAGATTCCAGGGGTAAACTCTCATTGGGGCGAAGCTTCCAGCTAGCTAATCAAGAGCAGATCACTTCCGGTCGAGATCCAGAAAATCCAAGTAGCCGGTAGCTCGGGGACTCGCCATCTAGGACATCTGGCAGCGTATTAATGGGACTCTATCTGAGGGTCTCGATCTGGTCTACGCTATGGTGTCCAGGTGTCATAGAAGAAATGAACATTATTCACTCTGGCGGAGGTTCAACCCTTCGCGGACGAAGATTCTTTGAAACGTACAAAAGAAGAAAGTACGCGCTGATTTCTTGCTGTTTCAGTAATTAACCCTTTGAACTCTGTGGGCTCCAATATTGCACCAGTTGTAATATTAAATATTTCAATGAATCTTAAAGAAACTACCCTAAAATTATTCGATTTTCCGCACATCCAACTGATATATCAGTTACTTGAGCAACAGAAAAATAGGAAACTACGTGTCGATCTCTTTCTATTCGAGTAATTAAATCATTAACTGACTTAGTCTTCCAAACATGAACGTTAATCATTGAAACTTAAAATTCTTTTCTCAGTCCAATTCTCCTCAATTGAATCTTAGACATTCCCTATAGTCGACTTTATAATCATCGAAGCAATCGACAAGTCAATCTAGAACACGACTAAGCTTTTCTATACGTTTTATTTTTACGTCTTCCAAATATGAACGTTTCATCTCTAAATATCGACATTCGTCCGCAAAGGGTTAAACTTCAAAGACTCATCAATCTACATTAACAGGATCCCGGAGTGTCATCTATCGCGAGCAGATGAAAGGCGTTTCATTCAGAATCGACGCTCAGGGAAACGAAGTAGAAAGTGTAGAACGAAACGCTCCACTTCGAAGACAATTAATGCCGAATACCTGTCCAATTTGCATGCAGTCTTCATTACACGAAGTAGAAATACTAGTTAGCTATGAACAGGCACGTTCCCCGCGACCTAATGAGCATCGCACGCGCGCATCCGACGAACGTTCAATTCGATTACCTCGGAAACGAAACTCTCGCGCATATACCGGCGCACATTTTGACCTGATTTCCGCGCGTAGAATAACCATCCGCTGATTGCGACCGCTCGTCCGGCTCGCGCATTCTTTCCCGGAGTCGCGAGAATTCGAGACACACCGCGCGGGAATAAACGCTCCGCGGACACGGGAATCAGAGACGCGCGGATAAAGCGGAATTTACGCGGCTGCCAGTCAGATTACGCGTGAAACGAGCCGTCCGGGGAATATTAAATCAAACGCGGCAGATATTCTTCGGCCGGGCTCGATCGTAAAAACAACGGCAATCTCCGAACGAATTGCGCCGATAATTCGGCCGGATCGCGCTCGTGAAATACGATCCTCTGAATTATTCACGCCGCTGCAATTACAAATTGATTAAATTATCGACGCGCATCCGGGGAACGGCCAACGGGACGACGTTGCGTCGCGATCGTTATCAAGAAGTAGATCATGGATTAAGCTTCCAGTTGCGCGACCGTATCGAAGAAACGTCGAAACGCCGCGGGACGGTCGTGACTGGCGAAGTAATTAGAGGATAATTGTGACCGGATCACGGTTAACACCGGATACAACCGAAACCTGTTTAATTGGTCACGTGCCAAAGGAAGTCGAGTCGCAGTAGTGCGTATGTCCATTGTCTACATCTGTTGTCTGTATTCATTATGTAGATTTGCAGTTAACACTAGAACTACACCAGTCAAAATGATTCTTTTGTTCAGCAATTATTGATATCTTCGAAGCATTGAATATTCGGAATGATTTTGAGAATGAATAGTTTCATTTTATTACTATAATGAGTGTCTGAAGAAACTGAAAATAATCTATTGTTACGATTTTTATAGGAATTGCATATTAATCGTATTAAATGCTTGGTAATTCTAGTGTTAATTTGACAAGTTCATTATTTCTAAAAGTAGATGAATTACAAAGAATCGAACTCTATGGTAACAATATCGATTCTTCCTTCGATTCGTCTAATTTCTAGTTTACTTTAGCTTCGCGTCTTCGACTGAATGTTTCGAATTAATCATTCCACGCTTTAATTATAACTACCTCGCCATATGCTCGTGAATCCAAGGAAAAACCGTTGATTGCTGTGCGAACCTCGCGTGTTTGATTTGGAGCGAAGATAACCGTTATTAGCAGCGATTTAACTACAGTTTTTACCTTGCATTGTTATCTAGTTACCTACTTACGTGACTAACGAACTTTTATTCAAAGGAACCCATTTCACTGCGATTACTTTCATACGATACAGCGATCAATATACTTTGCCATAATTAATTGCACAGCTACTCGCGTTTCTTTCTAAAATATGTTGCGAGAAACTAAGGAAACTCCTGAAGATAAAATCTTAAACACACAAGAATAGCATTGCATACCGATAAAAATTATCTTAGAAACGAAACGAACGATATTCGTCTCTTAAAATCAGTTTGAAATTCCATTTCACGCAATTGACCAGCGAAAACCATTAAAAATAAATTCTTATATATAATATTAAGCTTTGTATGATGCATCAATGTATGGAATATTGAAATAAAATAACTTTCCTTCTCAATTTATACATGTTTCCTCGTTAACGCTATAACTACCGAGCATTCAATACGATTAATATCCAATTCCCATAGAAACTGTAACAATAGATTATTTTCAGTTTCTTCAGACATTCATTATAGTACTCAAATGAAACTATTCTCAAAATCATTTCGAATATTCAATGATTCGAAGATATCAATAATTGCTGAACAAAAAAATCGAAATCATTTTGACTGGTAGTTCTAGTGTTAATTAGTTTCAAAGAACATCGTCGGTATCTCATCAGAAAACGTTAAAATATTTCTACTGAAAAACTTCCGAGTGCAAAGGGTTGATATTCATCAACGTTCCCCTACAATACAACGAAGATCCGCGACGGGGGAAAGGGTTAACGGAGTCGACCGCTCGCATCGGTCACCGCGGAATTCGGCTGTCACTGCGCAGAATGATTCTCGCGTACGGGGAGGCGCGCATAATGCGACAACGGACATCGGGGACGAATTCCGGCGATTCGACGCCCGTAATCGCGTCAAGAGCGTCGTGTTTTATGCGCCGCGACAGAAACGGGACGGCGGAGCCGTGTCGGCGACGAATCTATCCACGAGCTGCGAGATAGGATTACGTTACGGTTCGTCGGCCCCGAACACCCGGATGCGGAAGCTGCGACAACTCGTCCGTCACCGTAATCTATGACCCGGAGAACTTAATCTGGACGCGTGGAAAATTGACGTCGCGATCCGAACGCCGATTCCGCCGCGATCCGCGGAAACGATCGCCCCCGCGACGAGTAATTGCGACGAGAAATGAACGCGCGGCCGAAATTGAAACGCGCATCAACTGTTTTAAGTTCTAAATTGTTACAGGTCACGCGGACACTTTGTCGAACGATATTTGTCACTTAAAAGCAATTTGAAATTCCATTTCACGCAATTAACCAGCGAAAACCATTAAGAATCGTCACTGCACAGCAGATCTTCATCAAACACTTCTAATATATTGATCACATAGATTGATCAAAACGACACAATCTTCGCGAAATTGAAGATTCACGAGTTTAAGAAATATTCCAAGATAAAGCTGTTATAAATGACCTCTCGAAGAACCCTGAAACTTCCCGTTTCTCGAGCATCCTGCAACTTTTTGGCAGTTTTAACCCTTTGCTCTCGAGAGTTTCTCAATGGAAATATTCAACACTCTGAGGAGATATAGGTCATAATGTTTGAAATTTTTACAGTTTGTATTCAGTACTAAAACTGTCAAGTGAGTCGAAATCCCTGATTTCTTCGGTTCGCATATCTTAGAGATAGATGTTTCCCTGAGAGTTTATTAAAGAAATTCATTCAGCAATAGGCAGACTGAACTGTAAATCAGTTGAAGTCTCAGTAGTCACGTAATTATAGAGGAATTTAAAGTCAATGTGTTACGTCTTTGATTTCGTACTTCGTCAATTGAGATGACGAAGTATAAAAATCATAAATTATAAAATTCTTGTTTGTTCTACAAATTTTTCTATTCGCGTACGAACTATGTTAATCGTCGAAATTAGGACTGAACCTCGTGTTCTCGCGTCGTGAACGAGGAACTTTCATCTGTTCCAGAATTGAATTCCGCGAGTAATGGAATTAGTAAATCGCGACTTTCGTTCGGAAGAGCATTACGTTCAGCGGCGAATTCTTGTCGAGGTTTCTGATCTCCGGCCCGCTGAAACAATGCTCGCGCTGAAACACTTCTACGCGTTATCGCATTCTCTCCGCGCTCTTGCCCGGAGTCATTCTGTTCAGCAATTTTTACAACCTCTCGACTCTAATAAAGAGCTCGAGTTCTCACTTGTCCTGGCAGTTCCCGGTTCCACTTCCAAGTTCATACAATATTCAAGTGGCCAGACCCCGGCGGGTAGTTAAGATCCGTTCATAACATCGTGTAACGGTAAGTGCCGAGTTTAGCCAGCGAGCGTTCTCCTTTTTCAGTTCAACTTCGATTCAGGAATGCTGTACCATCGACTGTGCGTCCTAAACGCTGCCGTTTGTCGCTGGAGTCACTAGAGTACACGGTAAAGTGACATCGGAATTCTGAACAACTCGCGGTGACTGATTATCAAAGAATGATACATCAAAAGTGATCGAGTAAAAATTGTCTAAAACACTTCTAACGATCCTACTTTACTCTGAGCACCAAGGGAAACAAGATTTTACTATTTCCTCCCGAGACAATTTCCTATCTGCAAATTCAATAACACGCCCACGTCTAACTTCACGTTTTAATCGAGAACGCAAACGGAAATTTCCTCGAAGTACCCAAGACACTGAGCACTATTTACAACTGAGCTCCTCGGAAGCAGAATGTAGTTAATTGCAGGAAAGAAAAATGGAGAAGATTCAGCTTCTGAAATGATTATACAACATATTCAGAAGTCCTGAAATCTTTTGAGAAATCCTTGAATAACTAAAAAGAATATTACGTACTCCATGAAAATCTCAAAAAATCCACTTAACGCCACGGCGATCACCGATGAGGAGCTTTCAAACTACAAGAGAATAATTACAATTTGGAAGATAATTGATTTCGAATACAAATTCTCCGTAAATAACTAGATAATAGGGTAATATAAGAATTCCCATATCAAATTAACCCCTTGCCGCAAAATGACGAGTGAGACTCGTGACGAAGATCTCTAGACTAATTTGGCAACTTGAAAGTTACAAAATATATTCGTTTGATGAAATTTACTACTTTTCTTCTAAATTGCCAATAGTAAAATGTTAAACGAGCTTAGCGAATATAAATAGTACGTCAAGGCGTTAATTCTTGCTTTGTCTTCGCTACAGAAAGGACAAGCGACACAAAACGCTGCTGCTTTCTGCGTCAACGTGTCAATCGCATTGACTTCCGACTCTATCTGATTCCGCTGATCGCGCAGTTTCAAATTCCATCGAGAAAGAAACGAAACAAAAAGCTGAAGAGCATCGAGCGTACGCCGAGGATCTCCGACAAAGAAGGGTGACCGACCTTGGGCAAAGAATTTACGCCCACGAGCCCTCGGTGTCCTCACCCTCGCGTTTTAACGAGACGTTCGATCGCCGGCTTGGATATGGGTCAAGCATGGGGTGGACGAGGGCGGCATTAACCCCGGCCCCTCTCCGGGGGCACCGAGGCGGCAAGAAAAAAATACAAGAGGAGACAGAAATAATACCTTTCTTGCATCGGGTAGCCGTCGCTCCAGCGAACGTCTCGCGCCATTCGCTACTTATCGATCGTGCCCGGTCGAAATTGAATTAAGCCTCGCGGCAAAAGGACGAGAGAGCTGCGGGCGAGAAAAAGGGGATGAAGCGGGACGCACCGGTAAAGCGGCGGGTTAGGAGGCTAGAAGTTGAAATGGTTGGCGAGTAAAGAGAAAGGGAGAGAGAGAGGGGATGTTCGAAAGAAACGAAACGAGAAACTGGGGCTAACTGTGGCTTATCGCGCCGAATCCGCAGCGTTGCCGAGATCGTCTAATATCATCGACACCGGAACTCCAATTAAGCACTCCGCCGATTTCCTAGAGCCGAGATCGAATCGGGAAGTCTCAGACTCGTTCAATGCTGCAGAATGCTCCGCGGAGAGTGATCGCCTTGAGAATCATCCCCTTGGTTTAATCACCGATGGAAATCTGTCTGTGGATACTTGCAACGTTTTCGACTGATTCTTCCTCGAGTTTTACATGACTGCGTGTATTAGCAGGAAATGAATATTTTGAACAGATCGTTCTATTTGTGGAATCGTAAACTATTCATTATACTGGGATCAAGTGAAATAAATTGAACAGCTAGAAGAATATTGAATTTCATATTTAACTCTCACTAGAGTGTACTAGTTCGGTCGCAAACAATTTCAAACGTAAGCAATACCGATTTGATATTTTGCGGACGACTGTCACATTTCGACGAGTTCATTTGGAAGACTAAGTCGCAAACGATTTAATTACTGAAATAGCAAGGGATCGGCTCGTTTGCTTTCTTATATGGTTTAAGTAACTGATATATCATTTTGCTTCGCCTGCTGATGGTTTTCATGTTTCGAAGAGTCTTCAGTTGCAAAGGGTTAACGAGCCGTAATGGCAGATCAAACTTTCACAATGTAAAGAAGACTTAAACCAACGATACACTCGCCAAGAAGAACAATGGCCACGAGTGCCGTGCTACCTATCATCGGACCCTCGTTCCTGGGGACTTCTGATCTAATCTGCTCCGCGACAGAGCAACACCGAATGCCTGCCGGCCTAACGAAGAGAAATAGACGTCGGGAGCTACGGACCCGTTCGTCGAATTTCCGGTGATCCGTGTTCTATGCGTCGGTCTCGACGCACGGTGTAATTGTTTGTGGACTAAACCACAAAATTCAACTATTCGCATAACGAAAACTGAAGATTATCAATCTATTTCTAAGTAGTCCTATACAAAATGATGTTCATTTCGAAAATATAGAGTTTGTGCGAATAAATTCCATTTTTCTATCTATATAACGTTTGAATCGAAACGCAAGATATCCATTGTCATTGAACAAACTTCATAATATTCCCATAATGCAAACAAAATATATATTTCGCTCTATACAACTTATCTGAAGCATTTGTTTCCATCACTCATACTTTTTAACCCCTTGCCACACAGATTTCATGGTACAAAATACTTGAAATGGAAAAAACATGATATTAAATCATTTGATTGAATTGCATCGTTATTATTGCAGGTTCATCTAGCTGAATGTCACCACATTAGTTAGCATTATTTATTGAGTGAACTATAGTAATTCGATTTACTTGAGGGTCACCGGTAACCCCCATGGCGTTCAACGTATTGACAAAAAACCAAAGCAGAACTATTTTGCTATCACTGCACTATCTTCAAATGAAATTTCCATTTGAAGTAAATCAGAAAATGTTGTTGCGTTTCTTCCGAATTGTCGACAGTAAAATTTAGCAGAGAAAGTAAATAATACGTCAAGGGGTTAAGTTATGTCCAAAAAACGGCCGTTTCGCCGCACAGTGTGACGCTCCGAAGTGTTTCGCGGCCATTAGCCCCGAGGTGTGCGCGAGATGCAAATCCGGGGGCGCGGCGACGCCCTGCGTCCGGGTATCCCCCGCAATAATCGAGTCGCTGGTAGCCGTAGCGCGCGCGGCACGAAGGGTCCCGCGCCGTGTGCACGGAGGACCTGTCACGGTCCTTTGACTACGTGGAAGGAATTTCCCTGACATAGCTGGTTATCGGCGAAATGCGCAGAATGCCGAGGTACCTCCGGTAAACTTCCCTCTTTCGCCGACGCGGAGTCAACGTAATAATAAAGGCGGCCGGGTGGATTAAGGGCGGGAGCGCGGGCGAATCGAAAGGAAATATTCTTTTCAGTGTACCGTAATTTCCTGCAACGACGAATAAACGTTCGAGGATGTCTGACTGATGAGGAGTCTGGTTACTGCTACATCGAATCGGATTACTTTCTTAATATGTTTCCCCTTCGAGCACTTCGGTTCCTCGGTATCGATTTTATGTGATAGCGTAATTGCGATGTTAATGGCGGAGAGTTGGTAATTCGAGAGAAATTATTGCTCTAATTCTTGTTTATTGGAGATTATTCCAGAGTTGTTAGAATTGTCTTAATCCTCTATAGGCCGAATCTTTGTTCATGATTGTAACAAAATCTATGCAGTACAAAATTAATGAACGTCTACAGAGCGTTAAATTTGTACTCGGAAGTTTCTCACTAGAAATGTTCAACATTTTCTGACGAAGATATTCCTTGAGACTAATTCGAAGGGAAGTCACAAGTTCGTTAACCCCTTGGATATATTTCTCAACTCTGGTCGATACGGCTGCTTTGTCATCAATAATTTATTGGAAAGAGAAAAATTCTAAGCGAAAATCTTCACGAGTTTAACTCGTTATTATAGGTCGAGGGGTTAAGGAACGTTTTATTCCAATATTTCGATCAAGGAATTATATAAAATTCAACATTAACCCTTTGCACTCGAGAGTTTTCCAATGGAAATATTCAACATTTTCTGACGAGATATAGGTCATATCGTTTGAAACCGATTTAACGATAATTCATAGATAAATTAAGCAACAGAGGTGTTTTATTTCAATATTGCACGTAGCAATGCAAACTTTAATTTGAAATATTAAATATTCAACTTCATAGTTTTGTATCGAATCATGACTGAGAGTCTCCTCTCGAGTGCAAAGGTAAAATATCAAATTTTAGTTTCACATCAAATGTGACTCACTTTCCAAGTACAAAGAGTTAATCTTTAAACTACCGATCTATAAGCACTATAAATGTCTAAAAGAATCATTTCATTCCCTATCACTCTTCCCAAGCTCAATCTACCCCCACAATCAATCTGTATAAATGACTGTCCAAAAGAATCATTTCATTCCTCCATCACTCTTCCCAACCTCAATCTACTCCCGCAATCATCCTTCGATAACAACGTTCCGAAGCACCGAAACCACCCATCCAAAGACCACGCGAAACAATCACAGGAAAACGTCAGAAAACAAATCCAACGAAATTCCCGGTACACTATCAGAATTAACAGGCCGAACGGCTAGTCCGCGCTCTCGGATCCAGGAGAGCGAAACTCCCGACGAAGCGCTTAAGTTAAACAATCCGGCAACCGTCGGCGGTGAAGCAACAGCTCTTCTTTTCGAGCTTAAACGGCGAGCAACTAGCTCGTCCCTCGAGCGATCCGACGGAATACGAACGCGGCTAATGTTCCCGGGGCCGAAAATCGCGTTTACGCGGAGCGGATCGACTTCCGGCGCGTAACTTCGGCTTTACGCCGCGCGCGCGCCGGGCGAAATTAAAAGCGAAGCAGTTCCCTCCTCTGTTTTCATGGTCCGGTGGCCCCGTGGGTCTGGCAACTCTTTGAAGATACTACCCAGAAGCCTTTCACCGAATCAAAAGGATCCGCCAAGTAGCCAACTTCCTTCCCCGACTTTCGTTCTCGTTCCGTCGGTTTCATTTCGCTCCGGCGAACCGAGGAATTCGTTTCCAAAGGAGCCCCGATGCTTCCCGAATTTCGCGTAAACTTTCGAGAACGCTGCGAAGACGGCTTCCCGCGATCGATCCGCGGAACAACGGATTTCTTTCTATCTTTACCCGGCGTTCCCTAATTCCTCCGTTGGAAACGATCCTTGGTTGGAGCGGCTCGATCGGTTTCTAAGACTCCTCGTGGAATTAGCCTTTTTCACTCGAGATGTGGAGTTATCGTAGGATTCGATATAAAGTTAACCGTTTGGATGCTAAACAACTTTTGCGGATATTTATCAAAAATGAAGTGATTGGGTGTGTATGCAAAAAGGTTAATAGGAGTAGTTATCTAATGAGACAGATATTGTGTTATTACAAGAAAGTATCAAAAAGTAACATTTACTCAAATAAATTTACTTTGATTTATTTCTTGAAAAACATAGTAAGAAAATTATAATTGATACTTCTAGTACAACTTCCGAGTGCAAAGTGTTCATTACAGATATAATCATTAACCCTTAGCAGTTCTATGTCGAGTCAGACTCGACATATTTTATTGCATCCTCTACCTGTTTTAACAATTTTTCCTATATTTATTTGTAGTATCATAATTGTACCATTTAAACTCCCAAATATTCTTGAATAAATAGATAGAGCGTCATATTAAGCTGCAATTGAATGAACTAACGTCGACGTGAACCTCAAAGCAAGAAATCAAGAGCACTTCGGACCGCAGGGGGTTAATGCTCGTTAATGCAATATCATGTCGCAATTGTGGACACCTATAGTACTGAGATTAGTTAATTATCTAATTAATTCCTTAACTACTGTGTCGCCTAAAGGTGCTTCAAATATTAGGTTTCGATGTTCTATTGACTAAATTAATTTAGTTCAATCCATTGTTTCCACGGTTTCAATCTTAAAAATCCGCGTCGACATTCTGCATAGCCTGGTTAAAGAACTATGAAAATGAATACCAGTAAGATTCACGGTCGAACCTTTCGAGACTTCGAATCGAGCGGATAATTTTCTCGCAGATCAGCGAGCTCGAAAGCGGAGTTCAAGGAGATTCGTCAACTAGAGGTTCTAGGGGATGCTCTTTGACGTCTGTTAGCAAGCTTTTACTTAGCGACCTCGCGAGCTATGAGCCGCGGAATGAACTTTGCGGAGACGGCCTTTCTCCGTCGAGTTGCTCTGTTTCTCTCCCTCCAATAGGAAACAAATCCGAAAGAGATTCCATAATCGCGTACCGTCTCGCCACGCTCGCGATCGCAGGCTGCCGTTTTCGAAACGTGGATCTCGATCCCGTCACTTGTCCCGAGACGTCGTTAACCAATTACGCTGCGTGTAAACTTGATTCTCTGAATAAGTCAAGTTCTCGAGATTACGCAACGCATCGAACGTGCATTCGTATGCGCCGCGCGAAATATTTATTCTTAATTAGCCAGCTTTCTCGGCCGTTCGACTCTCTTATGTCTTCGTAACGAACTAGTTTCCTACTTATTGGCTTCCCTCCAGTTGCTCGGATCAAACGGTTTCCATGGGGGTTCGCTCTTTTTCCTCCTTTCCGGATTCCTCCGATAATCTCGGGCAAGTGTTGGTAACGCGAGTTCTGGTAATCGTAATTGCTTCTGGTAACCTGTCCGTTTTTCATGGAACGGCACGATAATATCGGAGCCTGTAATTAAGGGCACGCGTTTAAGAGTAAATCGCGATACCTCGAAAGTGAAAACGTGTAATTTGCAGACCTCCGCTTCACAAATGCAGATTCAATCTAGAGAAGCGCTATTAACGCGTTCGTTACCGTCGCGTATTCGCGGTTCATTTCGCGACTACTTTACGTAATTTTAATTGAAACCGCAGCGTAGCATTTGAGGGATTAATCAAATTTGTCTCTCGCGTCTGCTTAATATACTATAGTAATTACGATTTTAATAACCGGCTTCGTACCCTAATTAATACACACGCCGCGTTCCATAAAACGTTCTATTTACGCAGACCGCTTCCGAAACGAATGCTCGCCGTTAACGCGGTAATTAACTAAACTGCGAATATTAGCACGCGACGCGCGCTTTCGAATATACAATTAGAGGAACGAAAAATAAGGGAAACCTCTGCATTGTGCGTTCCATTTGCACGTTGATCGCCGCGGTCACCGATGACCAGACAATCAAAATTAGAAACAATTACAACACGAAGACTGATGTCGTTTTGGGAGAAAATAATGGCAATCGGGATTTCATATGATAATTTTAACTCCCTGCAATCGGGAGGTGACTCAGTGATCGTTTGATTTGAGTAGAACTAGAAAATCTGATTTTTAACCCTCGGCACTCCAGGTTGTTTTGTAATCTATCAGCAACTACAACTAATTTTTATAGTATCTCCAGTGAAAATGAAAAATGCTATAATATTTCTTTGATCTTTTATTCTCCTTAGTAGAAAATTTGGATGGGCGGAAAATCGAATAATTTTAGGTATCTTTAACATTTATTAAAATCTCTAATATTATTCCTGGTGCAATACTGTAGCCTACAGAGTTCAAAGGTCGAAACAAATAACTCTGACAAAACCTCGTATCCCCACAATGACGCGGTAATCAGTAAAGCTTCACGCGTATCCGTATAAAAAGGAGATTCCACGATACGCAATGTTAACTCACACGAGCCCGGCCCATTTTCCATTTCACACTCCCCTGCGCTGCCTCCGTAACCCGTGCATTCAACGGAACTCCGGGGGAACGCGGGGAACCCGCGAGGAGAACAAATCTTCGGGACTTAACGAGCCGAAAAACCATCGTAGACGTTCATTGTCCAATTTCCTCCCGCGGATATATAGACGTACAAGGTTTTTCCGCGCGGTGATCGACGCCGCGCCGAGCCGGATCCCCAGGATATCCTGAACCGCGCGCGTTGCCAGTCCGAAATGATAATGACGCCGGCCGAGCCCGAATGTCCCGGGCCAGCCCGGCCGAAGAATCGGAAGCGGATGCTGGAGCCGAGCCAGATCGTCGCCGGGATTCACTCCCGGCCAGACCGGAGCGGACCAGACGAACCGAATTTAGTTGCCGCGCGTGCGAGATATCCTTCGAGCCGCTCGATCGACGCCCGTCCGAGCCGATATCCCGGCGGCCACCTGCTGACCCGTCAGTCCGGCCGGCTTCATTTTCTCGCCGAGAGACACGTCGACTCGACAAGACGGCGTCCGCGATATTAATCCCCGCGCGGCGGGAGTACGCCGCAGCCTGGCGAAACTACGGCGCGGAAATAGTTTCTTCCCGCGTCACGTGCGATCTCGCCGCGCCGGGACAAGTTTGCGGCCCGAGACTTTGGCCGGCGTTGCTTCGCTTGCTCGGAGCGCGTGCTTACGAGGCACGGTGCACCTTCGGGCGAAATTCGATTACTTGTAGAGAAAACTGGAGGACCAATGCTAAGTTCTATGGAGATTGATTTCGTTTCGAGGATAAGAATCTTGTGTAGATCTGTTTCTGTATTTGTATAAGGTGAATTATAATATGAATGTCTATTGTTATTGAAAACAGTACTGGTATAATGTAAACATATAATTAGCATGTTTAGCTATATAATTTTCGTCTAAAGCTTGTTTCTATCGTACTTTTTAAACCTTTGTACTCGAGAGGCGCCTTTCAGCCATTTAACCCTTTGCACTCGGAAGTATTTCGTTAGAAATATATTACATTTCCTAACTAGACACAGACGATATTGTTTTAAATTAACTCAAAGAGCAATCGCAAGTGAATTGGGAAACAAAGCTTTTTTATTCGAATATTTCACACGTCAATGCATTATACATAGTTCAATATTGAATATCAAATTTTATAGTTTTACTGCATCGAAGCAAGTGGTGACTCAGAGTCACCTCTCGAGTGCAAAGGGTTAATTTGACTTATGAAAATGATAAAATTTTAAATTCAGTATGAAATTTTTCTATAATGCATCAACACATGAAACATTGAAATAAAATAGCCCTGTTAATTTATGCAAGGTATTTCTTTATGTTAGATGTAGAACATATCATTGATATTTTATCAGGAAATAATGAATATTTGTTGAGAAAAATATTCTTAAGAATTAAACTACCCAGTTTCCTCCAAAAAACGGTTGTTTCCGCCGCACAGTGCGACTATCTATATACAAAACCCCAAAATTCGACTGTTCTCACAACAAAAATTGAAGATTACCAACATGTCCCTAACTAATCCACAAAACGATTTTCCCTTCGAAAATACACATGTCAAACTAAATTCCAGTTCCCTTCATACGTTCGACTCGAAACGCAAAATATCCATTATCCCCGACGAAACTCCACAAAGCCCCAAAAGACAAAAGGCGGTTACATCAGCGAGTCGCTCTCGAATCATCGCTAATTCCGTCCGGGGAGCGATTACGCGGTACACGCTCGCGCCACGCCCGTCCCCGGCGATAAATAAACGCGTCTGCTCGCCAAGTGGCACGTGTCGGCGAACTTGCCGCGAACTCGCGCTCGCGAACTCGTGCCGCTAACAGTTTCCGAGAGCCTTTTAAAACTTCGCGAAGCTCGCCGGCATCCAGCTCGCGCGTATCGTCCCGACGATCGCCAGAATTCGGCATCCTCTTCCGCGTCTTCGAGGCAGCTGTCACCGAGTAGCCGGCACCGCCCCGTCTAACCCCGAGGAACCGCGAAATTACAGGGCAGCCGGGGTCCCCTTAAAGAGGCGCGCGTTCGCGTGCCAATTTGCGGCGCGGAGATTGCGACTCTTGAACCGGCAACCTCCGCAAACGAGATCCGCCGCCTCTATTATTAGCGTAGCTGCTCCAAGTTCACGGAGCTTAGCTACCGCGCTCTGGAGCAGTCATTAACGGCGGCGGGGCTTAGGGGACGATCGACGAACGGTCTACGGGCATCGCTGCGAGCGATGAGTTCGAGTTTTTTTCCTCGACTCCGCGCATCGCGAAGCCTCGGAAGACACGAACCCGTCGCTCGTAACACGCCCGCGGGTTTCTACGTGGATGGGAGCCTCAAGGATGAGTCGGAGACGCTGCGAACCGGTTCAGATGCGTGTTTGTTTGGGTCGGCTCCGCTGGGGATGATGATTGGGAGATGATGGTTTCCGAGAGCGTAACCGCCGGTTTCTTTGGGTATCAGCTTCGTGGAAGCTGTGAATAATGGTGTTTTCGGGGTAATGCAAATTTTATGATCGTTAATGCGGGATGCCGAGAGATACATTCTATCTGATGCGCGATTGACGAGAGTTCGGGTGTTATTAGTGAACCGAGTACTGGTATAATCGTGTGGTCCGTGGGCGTGAATAATTCAAATACTTTGCACGAACGTTTATAGCGCCTATTATCGGCTCCGAGTTGTGTTTATTCCTGTGCTGCCGGTTCGCTGTACGTCTCCGCGGAAATCACTCGAAATAGCTACCTTCGGGTAAATCAGACTGTGCACGTCTTATCATTAACCCGCTGACCCACTCGGACGTAAGCGGATGGGATTGATAAAACAGTGTTGTGAATTGTTTGAGATTCTGAAAGGTCATACGCGAAATACCGGACTGTAGTGGTAAACAGATAGGGGGATTTATCGGAGTTACTCGAAAACAATGAAGATCAGAGGACACTTGAATGAATGTTTTATCAGTCAAGTGGGGATACGCTCGAATATTATTGCACGAGTGTAGATTAACTCTTATCAGTCCTATGTTGAGTCAGGCTCGACATATTTTATTGCAACCTCTACCTGTTTTAACAATTTTTTCTATGTTTATTTGTAGTATCACAATTGTGCCATTTAAAGGTGACATGACTGAAGTTTGAATTATTGAAGTTTCAGTCACTGAAATTTCAGTCGTTGGAATGTGAATTACTGAAGTTCGGATTCTTGAAGTTCGAATTACTGAAGTTTGAATTTTTTCTACATTTATTTGTAGTATCACAATTGTACCATTTAAAGGTAACATTTCATTGACTCCCAAATATTCGTGAATAAATAAACAGAGCGTTATATGAAGCTGTAATTGAATGACCTAACGACCGCAAAGCCTCGTAATTAGCAATTTTCGAACAAAGTGTCTCGACGTGGTACGTATTTCTAGCACAAGGGGTTAAATAAACTATTCAATACCGAATCAACAAAAATTAGTTTCAAGTGTTATTTATAGCACATTCAAGTAGGAATCCAGTTTTATATCACAGCCACTCGATATTTAGATTTTCCTTATTTCTCTTGACATCGAGTAGGGTCAAGTAAAGTTGCCGACCCGTCGAACGAGGAAGTTTTAATCCACGAGGAGTGTATCCCGGAACGGAGAAGCTACTCCGGCCGCTCAGCCGCAATAAAGACCGCGTCGGTTTCCGGCGCAAAGACTCGTCGGAGTGCGGGAACTCGAGCAGGTTCTCCGAATCGCAGGTTACCCGGTTTCGCGTTGATAACGAAGGATATCAGGATTCGGAGTTCGGGTGTCAAAGAGCACTGTAATCGGATCAAACTCGACCAACTAGCAGCCACTTCCTCCGCAACGAGTTTACACCGGGATAGCTAGTCGGAGATAAACAAATAGACTGACTTCCAACTGAACATCGAGCGGAGTGTCTTGAAAAATGTTCGTACTCGATGAACGAAGAAATGAAGGAATGAAGAACGAAGAATCAGAGTAATTGAATTTGTTACGCAATATGATAAAACGGAGATTATACCTAATCCCCCGGTGATCAGTGTAATTATTCTCCAATTTTATTGGCGACTGCGCATAATTGCCTAGGGACATGTATAATTTCCGCATTGATCGAATTTAACATATCTATGCGGTTAGCACGTAACACGTATTATATAGTTGCACGTCACTCGCGGTTCCTGCGGAGATCGAATCAGATCAGATCGAACGATCGCGCGGCAGACAAAGCGGCGAATGTCGCTCGCAATCCCCGGACACCGGCGTGTCACTTATAATTCACCGTCTCCCCGAGCGCGATCGGCACGCGAACGTTCCGCCGGTTTTTGCCGGCGTCGCGTTAAACGGTCGCAGCTGATTGGCGGATTTGCGGTGCTCCCGGCCGGAACGGTTTTGCCTCGTGTTTAGCGGGCTCTGCGGCGGCCCGCAAACCGACGGGACAAGCGGACGAACAACCGCTAACGATGGTTAACGATCTTCAATGAAACAATGAACGACGAGCTAACCGTTCAGCCGTTGCCCTCGATCCTCCCGCTCTCGATCGTCGCCCCTTCGCCGGCTATCGATACTGTCGCGGGTCGTGTTAGCTCTTGTAAGAAGCTTGATCGATGTTAGCAAACGCTAAGTTTCGCCTAACCACACCTTATTAACGCTAGGTTCACGGAGCGCGTCAATTCGACGCACATCGAATTTTGGGAACATCGTTTGGCAAATGTTTCGGTCGTTTTTGATCCGATTAGACGAATATATATCCTACTTGTCTATTTTTAAATTTATCATTTTCGAAATCTAAATATGGCGAATGAATGATTGTTCTAGGAACAATAGAATACTGTACAATAAATGCCCGTAAACCTAGTGTTAATAGTTTGAGAGTATCTTAGTTTAGTGTAGAGAATATGAATATGAACAACAAAAACAATAATAATAATAATATAAGAATTTTAAGGGTTGGTTTAGTAAATTTAGTAGAATATCGAGACTACATTCAATTTGATCCCTCTAAACTAGGAAATTACTACGCTAAATCAAATCTAAATCAAGTTGCCTCGCAGATGCAGTTCCATGCACACAACGCAATCTGATATAACGCATTAAACGACAAATAAATCGGCGAATCGCTGGAAAACCGGTGAAAATCGCTAAAACGTCCAGCTGAAAAAACAGTCGAAATTCCGGGTGGAAAACGCTTTCTACGCTTGTCAACGCGTGCATCGCTCTAACGAAGCTCGATCGACGTGTTCGAACGTCCGCGACGTCGATCCCGGAGCGGGCAACGCGCGCCATAATTGAATCCGACGTGCCTGGAAATCTATTCATCTTGCTCGGACGAATCGCGTCGACCGAACGGGCAGCGCATAATGTCGATTCCTCGGGGAATCGCGGTACGTGTCCGCACGTCCGCCGATTCCGGCGAATTCCGGCCGCGCCGACAGTTCGTTTTAATCGTTGCAGTCCGGTCGCGTTAAGATACCGATTCGATACGATCGCGTCGAGTTCGATTCGGGGCCGCGCGCAGGCCTCGGGCGGCGCGGACAATTACGCTCGATTAATTTAGCCCAACTATTCCGAGCGAGTTAACTAAACGTATTTCGAGCAACATGTGGAATAATTCATGGTTCTATGAATTACGGAGAGGCTAATGGGCTGCAGCCCTGTTCGCGGAGTTTCGTGCGGCGCATTATCGAAATCGTCGGCCGCGTAAGAAACGCCTGCGTGACCCGCGCCCCGCTAGATAACGCGATTTACGGCGTTGAAGGAAACGAGGATATATGTATCGCGGAATTCTGTGATAGAGGATGGTACTCAGAGACGTTACTGCGATGTTTCGAGAAGTGTTGGGAGATACTTGAGAGCTTCGGCTCTCCCGAAGATGAACGCGGCGCGAACCAGAAGTCGTGTCCAAAATACGGTGCTCGACTTACGTAATTACCATCGACCGTTCCTCCGCGGAAGGCCGCTAATTCGGAACCGTTCCGGCGAGGATCCGCTCGCGTGCTCGGCCGCGATTTGTTCGGCGGCCCGTCCTCCTCCGCGATCACGCGCCTCGTCGGCTGCCCGATAAATAATTCCTTCGGCCGAATTGAATTCCAGTTGAGATTAATACCGTGCCCTGGACGAACCCGCGATCACGGAAACAAGGGAAACGAGACCCCTAGGAAGCAGGGGTCAAAGGAAAATTGCAACCTTGAGGTCACGGTTAGTCTGCCGTGTTTCACTCGGGGAAACGTTCTTCGCGTGCTGTCCTTTACTTGTTATTTACTGGGAAACAATAATAAATGAGTCAGTTGTGACACGTGGTTCAACAGTGATTTAGTGTTGAACCGGTGAATCGTATTTTCTTTGGTAAATGATGTGAGTGGAACAATATAGAAACTTAACCCCTTGACCTACAATATCGTGTCAGACTGGCGACAATCTGAGTCTGAGTTTGGAGATCTAAGTGTTACTAGAAAAATAATATTTAATTTATATTAAAAGTATCAATCGTTAACCTTCGGAGTGAACGTGGACATAGAGTCAGCGTAAAAATTTCTCGGTTTCACAGTGAAAAACTGAAACAGTTAAATATACATCACAGAGGTTGACAACCATTTCGCTATTACGTTTTCATAAACAACAGCAGAATCTGAAACGAAACAAGTCGTGGCTCGAATAAATGTAACTTCCAATTTTCCATCGTAAACGGAACGCAGGGAGAGGAAATTTGAATTCATATGGGAAAGGGAGGAAAAAATGCGCGGTGACGTTGCTTCACGCGAGACTGCAATTCGTAGTGCATTTCGCTGTGGCGGAATCGTTTGAATAAATGCAGCGGTTTGTATCGGGCCGCGTTACGCTGCATTTCACGGTAAAAAATCGTTTACGGTGAAACGCGAACTCGACGGTTCCGAATCCCTTCCGGTGAATGATATTCCTCGGCGGACAGCCCGACGAGCCGATCTTCGCGCGAATAAAGACACGCTGCTGGAACTAAGAGATCGCGATTCCACGAGTCGATCACTGGTCCCTGGAACAAGCCTTTCCCCGATACTTCGCCCGGCGACGAGGGTAAAAAATCGATTCGCCGGAGATTTACTCAAGCCTTTGCCAATTTTCTCATACTTTCCGCTTCGCTTGTCATTGTAATCGAGTTTCTGGCCCGTCCCGCCGGCTCTTGCGCGGATCTCCGGCAGCATCTCGCGCGGAAGCTCATCCATATTTGGTTGACGCCTCGTCCAATGCATAACAATGATACAGCTCCATCAAACAATATTCTGTATTCCGCCTCTACTTATACGATATTTATGGTCGAACAGTGTTAAGGGAAACAGAAGACTTCATGGGCGAGTTTTGACCCTTTGCAGTCGACACATCATACAAAGCTTAATATTATATATAAGACTCTATAATTTTTAAACCAAGTGATGACTGAGAGTCACCTCTCGAGTGCAAAGGGTTAAACTTTAAAGCGAAGATGCCTAAGATTCTCCTATCCTCGATAAATTAACCCCTTGCCGTACAATGACGAGTGAGACTCGTGATGAAGATTTCGGGATTAGTATAATAAACATGAATATTGTTCAATGCTCATGGATCGAAGCAAAAAACTATTTTATTACCAATATATTATCTTGAAAGTATATTTGTACATAAAGTGCAGTGGGCAATTCCTTTTTTCTAAGCTTCTGACAGAAACATTTTGCACGAGCTTAGTAGCAAAAGTAAATAATACGGCAAGGGGTTAATAACGTCGACGCATCGATCACGGTTGAGAAATCACAGTGCAAAGAAGCAAACAAAATGTTAACGAACCCGTTAATCCGTTCAGAAAACGAGAGTCGTCGTCGTCAACAGCGCGGCGACGGTAAGCTTCCGAGAAAACGCCGAATCTTGGCGTGCTCGAGATTCGCCGGGCGTGTCGCGAATTCCGCGCACGAAACGCTCGTTGTAACGAGCCGGCAACTTCTTTCGCGTGCTTCATCCGGCCGCGCGTCGCTCGCGGGGAGGGGTAAGCGAGCACGGGGCGCGTCGTGCAGCCAGTTTGTCCCGGCTTTGTCACGGGACGCGACACTCGGCTACATAACACGCCAAGACATCCGTTGTTGAACGTGATCCTGCCACTCGACGCGACCCTGTCCCGCCCTCCTCACGTGCTCGCGATTTTCGAGGGCTCCGGGGGTTATGAAAGCTACGCCCGAGTTAGGGGACGCTCCCCGAGCACCGGGACGAACAGGGGTGGCTTCATCCGTGAAGACGACACGATTTTCGGCATGCTTCGAACCTTCGCTTCGTGTCGCGACGCGCTGTCTTTTCGAGCGATCTAGCTGCTCCGTGATATTCTAATCCTTTGCACTCGACAATCTCACTGAGGATATGCTAGATTCTAATGAAATATTAACCCTTTGAACTCCGTAGGCTCCAATATAGCACCAGTTCTAATATTAAATATTTTAATGAACTATAAGAAAACTACCTTAAGATTCTTAGATCTTCCAAATATACAAAGTTTGTACTGAAAAGAGAATTAAAGGTCTAAGAAATGTTATAACATTGTTAACTTTCAGTTGGACTACCAAAATTGGTAGAAGTTGCTGACATATCACAAAACTATGCGAAACGCTAAGGATTAATGATACATTTCAAAGCTAACATAAAGGAACACGTAAATCGAGGGACAGAATTATTTTTCAGTCCACGTCGCGACGCGCAGTCGCACGAGGTTATACGGTTACAAAAGTGTGCGATCGTTCTACGAATATTCTATCAAATTATGTAACGTTGTTTTAGTAAACTTATAATAAGATTCCAAAGTTACAGACCCGGAATCATGTCCCCTCCGCGCGAAACGAGGGTGTCCGTGGATGTCTGAAAACGCGGGTAGCTGGAGCTGGGGTCGGACAGGGTTCGGAAAGTTTCTAAACACGTGAATATTTTGGGGTCTCTCTGATGAATGCTTGGCTGCTGATCGTTGATAATTAAACTTGGGACATTTATGGGAGTTACGGTTTTAAGGGTGAAATTTCAAGCGAATACTGCATGTTGTCGGGGAAATTCAGGTCCGTCGCGAAGGGCTGAGCGAAACGAGAAAGTGCTTGGGAATTAGGATTACCAACGCTGCATTTATTCCATCTACTTTTACGTTGATAATTAAATGTACCGCGAGAGAGACCGTGGCATGAAAATGTTTTTACGCGTCACCCTTTGCGCACACGTGAAGCTAATAAAGCGACGAATTTGTAGACGACGCGAAAGATGTCTCGCAAACATCGTATTACACAGCACGAAGTTTACATTACTGAGTTCCTCTTCATTCCGCTGAATGGAATAAGATTTCAATGAATTCAACTGGAATCTTCAATTTAAGTGACTGTCGACTCTAGAACTGGAATATATAATTAACCTCGTGTCTTAACGTAGACTCGAGCCAATCACGAACATCACATTTCATCCAATGAGTCCGAATACTATTTCCCTTAAGAAAAGCGAATTTATTCATTCGCTAACAAATAAAACCTACTGATATAAGTCGACTCGATTGTTCCGATAACGATTATAAAATCGACTATAGAGAATGTCTAAAATTCAATTAAGGAAAAAATGATTAAACTCAGAAAGTTAACCCTTTGCAGAAGAAGACTGTTGAAAGTATATAATATGACAGTTTGATCCCAGTAAAATGCCGACATTCGTCGGCAAAGGGTTAAAAGTAGAAGTTTCAAAAAAATTTAATATTTCCATTGAACCGACAATATGCGAGCCGCACGGCGCTGTGTCAGCGAAAGGATTGAGCCGCTCGCCCGAAGACTTCCGACCTGTATAACCGTGGCCGGAGTTTCCGCGAGGCGGCGGTTTGCCGGTTGATTGGAAAAAGATCGGATCGATGAGTTATCGGTCACAATGGAAAAGGGGTTACTTTCAGCCGATAATGTTTTCGGAGATTAATCACCCTTAAGTTCACTCGGAGGCCAAAGTATTAATACACCGTCAGCCAGTTGGCTGCCCCCGACGCAGTTTAATAACTCGTCCCACCTGCCCCCGCTCGAGTAATTAAAAACACCGTCAGATTACTCGCGGTTCGTTTGCCTGCGGCTTTTTTATCGCTGTCACATCGTTCCGCTCGCGCGGCCTGCTTTATCGCTCGTTTACACGATCCGGCCTGCCCGTCGGTTTTACGCCCTTTAATAATCGACGCCACGGTGAATTTTTAATGATACCGTTCCCGATCGTTTCAAACAGCGGTGCGTGCCGACGAATATAGAATCCGCCGCGGAAAATAGAATCCACCGACGAACGGGGCGCAACCCTTGCCCTCGCGCGCGGACGAGCGTGTTAACGTCGTCGGCGCTCGGAACGATACGGTCGTCTTGGCCTTTCGCGATAATTGCGATTGTTACGTGTAGGTTTAACTAGTAAATTAGTAGCTCCAACTACTAATCTCTGTTGTAAAACCTAGGTCACCCAAGATCTTAACGAATCCTTCACCAACGTCTACGAGAAAACCGAAACCGATTTAACCTCCCGCTAAAAATACCGTAACATAGATGACTAGAGTGATTTCTTTCTCGACTCTGATCGATACGGCTACTTTGTCACTAACCCCTTGCCGTACAATGACGAGTGAGACTCGTGATGAAGATTTCTAAACTAATTTAACAAGAATCAATTTAACTAATTTAACAATTAAACATCAATTATTACGAAGTTAGTAAATTTGATATTTTTATTGATAAAAAGTTCAAGCTTCGCAGAGATTCCCAAGAAACTCAGAATATTACAAAATACTAAAACTGTATTACTTTGTAGAAACGGAAAGATTGTTTATCGTCACTCAGATTTAAGATTGCACCCGAAGAATCTTTATCTACGCGTTAAAAGGAAACAGATACCGTTAAATATTCATCAAAGCGAGGACATTAATATTTACCAGCAGACGGCGGTCCTCTACAGCGATTCAGTAATTTAGAGAAATTCCGAGCCGAGGTAGAATGGCAATTTTATTCGAGGTTTAATTCGTAATTTAATCCGGTGGCTCGTTAGAATGCATTCGAGTTTTAAGCACAAGGTGCGTCAGAAATTCGCGAACGTTGTACCAGCGTACAAATATATAATACACGCGGCCCCTCTTGCCAGATTCTCCGTGAAATTTGCGGGAAGAAACCTCAATCGACGTTACACAGTTGAAATTGCGATACAACAGTTGTTCCGCTGTTTAATCATCGTAAGTACACCCGACGTAAGGCCCGCGCCACTCAAACGCGAGTCTATAATTTACAACCGCGAAGGGTTTAAAGCCACCGGCATCCCCGGAACCTCGCGTCGCCCTCGGAAGCAGTCGGCATGCATCCGCTCGCTTTTCCGCGGAACTACTTCGCGCGGATTAACGTGTACGCCCCGAGACTGCAACTGTTGCTTCCGCGATCGCGCGCGCCGCTACCAGAAAATCCGGGGGATCGTTGACTTCTGTCTCGCCGTCGAGTCGACGGAATCCCTGACGAACTGCGAAGGATCTGCTGTCAGATTCTGCGTGTGGCGTTTATAAGAAAAGCAACGGTGTTGAGGTCAACAGTAACTATTAAGCACTTGAAGTAAAGAGATGTTGAACAGTAACAAACTACAAGTAACGAATCACAGTGCCGAAATTTTTCCTGCACTTCGAGCGAAGAACTAGAGATACACGATGATAGGATGATAGAACTAAGTTGGGAAGGAGCAGAACTTTTTCATTTGACGATCCTTTAAAAGAAGTCCGAAGATTTTATACTGTAATCGTAATTAATCATTAATCGTCTCCATTTTCTCGGGAGAAAATTCCATTCTCCATTTTATGCGAGAAACTTTTGATATTTCCCTTCAACTTCTTTAGCTGTAATCGTCAGTATTGCTTGATAAGGAACATTCTTCCATCGAACTTTCATTTCATCGAACCAATGCATTGCACTAAAATCTGACGCGTTGTACTGCATTAACGCATTGAAACGTTAGAATTAATTATTAACGGTTTAGCATCGTAGTTCTTACGGTGCACAATTATTTCGCAGTCGTTACGACATTCGACAACAATGATTAAAATTGATCCCCCTATTCCGCAATTTAGAGACACGAAAGAACCTTGTATTCCCCGCTTAAACATTCCGCTATCTCGCAGTTCCATAATTGCTTGAATTCCCGGGCTCGATAACTTCGCCCGTAAGCGATAAGCGCGAAACTACCGCGGAAGACGACGCAGGCGCGTTTAATTGTCGCGGAATACGAGCCGTACGAAATGTTTCGCCGTGAAAATTTATTTCTCGGCTCAAAAGCGTCGCCCTAACTGTCCGGTCACTTTTTGCCCGGCCGTATCGCGCGAGTCGTTTTAAAGGGGTTGCTTCCCACCCTCTCTCTCTCTCTCTCACCGGAAAAACGATTCAGCGACGACGCACGGCGGATGGGGGAGAAAAAGAAGAAAAGCGGCCCGCGCGTTGTTTCTTTCGCGATTAGAGGCGGCGCGGGGTTTTAACGAGCGACGAGAACTTCTATTATTTACGAAGCGCGAGGGTGCAGCTGGTGGCAAAAAGAGGAGCGCGGTTGATCCGCCGGATTAACCCCTGCGGACGGTTAAACGTGCGTCAAAAGGATAGCCGGCTGACGTTCGATTAGATTCTACGGAGTGAATAGACAAGAAAATCGAATTACTAAAGCCAACGGCGGACGGCTCGACGAGCCATCGATCGGCTGCGCTCGAACCCATTCGCGTATACGCAAGGCTCGCGTCAACGGGCAAATGATTCGAGCCCGTTCGTTTCGGTCCTCTCGCGGCCGAGGAATTGTGCTCGGTTCGACGCGAACGGCGACGTTTAAACACCAACGGACAAACAATGGATCTTCAACGGATTCTGCTTTGTCCTTCGATTCTGGATCGTGTCGAAGTCTTGTATTTTTATATGAAACAGATGAGTATCTTAAACCTTTCGTACAATGACGAGTGAGACACGATGAAAATTTCATCGGAGTGCAAGGTTTAAACAAAATATAACCAATGTGTTCACCTCTGTACCTTACCTCCACTTGAAGTAGAACGGACAATTTTGTTGCATTTCTTCCAAATTGTCGATAGTAAAATGGTAGCTTACTGGCGAAATTAAATTCAAGGGGTACACCGTTGACTTATTCAATGATTCCTTTGGAATTATGTAGCGAGATTGTAACGATCTTGTAAATACATTGACGACGGTAACCGAAGCTTCCAAATCACAAGGGAACTTGTAAAATAATTAATGCCGAATGCAAGTGTTCACTACCGTGTAACCAGATAACATAATTAATAATTCCCCCTGTTATCTTCGCCGGGGGAGGAGTAAGTGCCGCATAAAACGCCGATGTTTTCCAGCGGCGGTAGACGTGTTAATTAAGAGGAATGTCCCAGCTTCAAGGAATGTTCCTTATTACAAGCTCGATAAACCGGTACGAGGACACTTAACGAAGTCGTCAAATCCTTTCTTTCGTAACGCTCCGCGGCGCTTCTCACGTTGATCTCGATCGGAGATGATTCCGCGCGGGAACAAGCCCCTAACAAGCAGATTCGGATGCGAGATCATCGTCTGCGCGGCTTTATTATCGAGTTTACGGACGACGCGAACGGGGGGGCCGCGCCCGGTATCTTCGCGGGAATTGCGAGATAACTAGAATTTCTCGAGGCGACGCGGGGACCGTGACGCGACTACAAAGAGCCCCGCGATCGATCGCCGGAGGAAAACTCCGCTCGCGTGCTCGCGGGACCGCGGCGGCCGGGGTTAGAGTGCGGGATCATGCCGGCTCCGACTGCAAATAACGACGGATCGAGGATCCTCGAGCGGCGATTTACGAATGTTCGGGACGGATCCTCCGGACGAGGGCTCCCCCTCGTCCTTGTTATTCCTTTTTCATCGTCCTGTTGTTCGCTTTGATCGAGCCGATCTCCCTCGTAACGGACCGCCGAACTTTCGGGAAGAAATCATCCTTTCTCGTTCCCTTTGTCCGATCTGTCTGACGCGCGTTAACGCTATTTCTACCGGAGGCGTCACTGAAATTTTCGCTTGAAATTGGTTTCCACGTTTGATTGTGTATTCTGAAGTGCCTTAACCCTTGGCAGTCACTTGTTGGTGAATCATAATTATATTGTTTTATTTCAATAGCGAACTGAAAATAAAGCTAGTACTGGCATTAAGCAATACAGAAAATGAGATACACAATTTGAACAGTGGGCAACAAAGTATGGACCGCGCAGTCGCGAAAAGGGTCGAAGTATTGTATAGGTACGCCGTCGCGAAAGGGTTAACCCTTAGTACTGTAGATGGTTTTGTAATTTATCAGCAACTGCGACTGATTTTTGTGGTGTCTCTAAAAATGAGAAATGATATAACATTTTTTCGATCTTCTATTTTCCTAGTACAAAAGTTGGACGTATGGAAAATCAATTAATTTTCGTGTAGATTCTCTGATTCGTTAAAATATTTGATATAACTGGTGCAATATTGGAGCCTACAGAGTTCAAAGGGTTAACTGTTCCAGTAACGATTATACACTTAAGTATAGGGAATAAACAAAATCCGAGTAAGGAGAGTGATTAAATTAAGGAAATAAGTTGGAATTTCAAAGGTAGAAATACTGTTAATTATATCGTATCGGAATCGTCAGTAAAGATCGATAATCGAGGAAAATGGAACAATACAACAGTTCAAGAAACAAGATTATTAAGGTTAAACCAGTGATTCCGCAGGAACGACGATCGCCAAAAAATCGCAGGCAATTTCGTTAACGAGATTATAACAGAGATATCCGAGGTAAATAAAATTAACGTGCGGAAACGGTGCAGGGGAGCGGCGATATTCGCCGACGAATTACGAAATGAATTTCCGGTCTTCGAACGCGACATTCCCCGGAGGAGAATTCATTATTAACGTGAAGCCGGTTTCCCGAACACTCGGGAGTACTAAATAATTTACCGTGAATTAACGGTTATTCGTCATTATCGCTGCCGCGGAATAATCGGATCCCCCGGAAACTGGCAGTTAATCGAGCATCCGATTATACGGGATCTCCGTGAAAGCGGCGAACGATCTTCCGGGGGAAGAGAGGTGTACGGCCGAACACGGGCAAACAGAAAGAATGGCTTTCCTCGGCGAATCAACGATATCTCCGTGGATCTGTTAGACCGAGATCCGGCTGTAATGCCGTGATGTATGTCGCGGTGGCCTGCGCTTGACGTAACTCGCGGCTCCGATTTGGTAAGACAGGCGTGCAAGTCGATTTCCTCCGTGCAACGGCCCCGCGCAGATACAACCGCGATACGTTGATGCATGGCTTCCCCTATTACCGATACCCTATTGGAAAATCGGGACGGCGGTTCGCGAATTACGTAATTCGTCCCCGAAAACAGGAGGAAACTCGCGAGACGAATACCGGATCCCTCCGTACGTTGACTTATCGTTCCCATGGTTCGCCAGGGGAGATTCATATCGAACGATCGGCGATCGATACAGTTCGAAATTGCAGCAGTTGGCTTACGATGAGTTTAACCCTTTGCACTCGGAAGTTTTTTACTAGAAATATTTGAATTTCTGATGACAGAAAGACGATGTTTTGTGAAAGTCGAAGAGAAATCACAGGTACATCGAGGAGCAAAGGTTTTTTATTTCAATATTTCTCAAATTGGTGCATTATACGAGGTATAATATTAAATATTGAATTTTATAGCTTTACTGAATGAAATCAAGTGGTGAGAGTCACAAATCTCAGGCTTATCAGTATTTACTCAAGTCGTTCGGAAGCCAATGGTCGCTTTTTCGAAACAAATTGTTTAGAACACCGTAGCACCCTAATTGCAATGCAGCTCGACAAATGAAGATCGCCATTTTCCGAGAACAAGAAAAACATTCGGAATGCCTACTGAAAGCCATTGTCTCGGCTCGCTCAACTTATTCGCCCGTAGGGAAATTATTTACAACGAAGCGACTCTTACGAGAGCAATCGCGGGAAAAGTCAGTGGGACACGCGGCGGAAGAAACAAAGGAAGAAAAAGGGGAAAAGAAACGTTCGGAACAGAAGCGGCGCTGTAAAAGTTTCGGGGGTGTGGGAAATTGAAGATACAAGCGGAAACTACGAGCGGCCATTAACATATTTCTGTCGCGTTTGCGCGACGCTAAATACGCGGGGTACGTTTCACCCTTAACTCGGCGCGGAAACGACGACGGGCCACGCATAATGAGCGTTGCACCCCATTGCTCCCGTGGCACCTTGAACACCTTCCATTTCCCGCAGCCGGCGTAACCTGTGACGTCGCGTTAACACGTTGACCGCCGCGGAGGTCACCGATCATCGGTGATCCGAGAATGCTTCGAAGCAAACTTTCCTAAATCATCCGTTTGAAATATATTAACTTAACCTTAGTATATTAACTTAGTATATTAACTTAACCTTAATATATTAACTTAATCTTTCTTGAAACTAACAAAAGTAATTGAATTGATTCTCTTCAATTCAAACGAAATATATTTCCGTTACCAACTGTTACACTTCGAACTAACCGTAGATTAATGTGAAATTCTTGTTTCCACTAAACGAACGTGAAAGTAACTATTGCACTCAAAGAAATCAAAGGCTAAGAGATTAAAGAATAAGACATTGTATCTTTCTGCGTTTAGCGACGTTAGTCTGAAATTATCCAGTACGCAACGTGTTAACATGTTCGAAATTCATTTAAGCATTCCATTCAAATTCAATTCAAACATTCCTACATTGTGAAATCTGCGAATCTGCGATAACAACAACGCGATATAATTAAGTCATTTAACATTGTGTCTCTCTCATTTCGCGCATTCCGCCTCTGAAAGTCGCGCGGCACTCGACGCGATAAGGACCGTTTCGTGTTACCGAGCCGGCGAGGCATTATTGGTGCCCGCGCCACTGGCGCGGAGGCTCGGGCAAAGGTAATTGTACGTTCCGAAGTTAGCCGTGGTTCGAATTCAACGCGAAAATACCGGCCGACCGCGAGCAGCCAGCGTCGCGCGGGGCATACCAACAATTTGGCCCGCCCCAGTTTACCTTTTTCCCCAAACACGTGCTCCCTGTGTTCAGGGAATTGGATTTCTTCCGTTTGTCGACGCGCCCCGCGTCGTTCGCGGGGATCTCGTCTAGTAAAACCGTTCACGGTGTCCTCGATAATCATTCGGACGGCAAGCATTCTTTACCTCCGCGAGTATCGTTGTCATCAACGTAAAGGGCTGCTCACTTTCGCGGACTAACGCGCTCTTATCGTGCAGCACGGTCGAGTGAGTTCGAAGTTGATGTCTTCACTCTGTTACACCTCGACATTCTTGGATTGACCTTTGAACATTGTAACCCGATAACTCCTCGACGCGACAACTCGAAGCGATGCAACCAACGCTAAACTACCAACCAGTTAAACTGACCTTTTGGAATTCCCATTTATATATAAAAATATATATATTCCTATATTTCCTTTCAAATATAATAGTTGATTACAGAGGAACATTTACTTTGAATTCGAATGAATTTCCAGCACGCACGGCTGAACCAACCCTTAGGATCTGAAGGGGGTTGAAATAAACTGGTCGCTAAGGAGTTGGTCAGAGTAAACGAAGACAAGCGAGCAGTCTTCTATATATATAACTTCTCACTCGTAACCAAGGGGTTAATCATAAGCATTACAACAATAACAGAGACGAGAATCATTTTTGCCATACACGCTGCCAAGGTGGCAACTTCCGTCTCCTTCCTCTCTCCCCAAGTGATCCGGCGACAATTCCAGCCGCGGTTCCTTCGAGCGAGACCACCTTAAAGTATTAAACACCGAGGCGGAGCATTCCGAATAATTTCCCGGCTGCGGGACTATATCGCCGGCCGTGCCTCGCCCGTTCGTTTCGTTTCCATAAAGCCGAGTCGCCCCGAAAATTCAATGGAGTCTCCTCTCTCGGTTCGCTTTTAGCCGGGCCAGAGATACCGGGGCATTAGCGAGAGTGCACGAGGGTGGATGGGGGGGGTCATAATGAATATGTTAAACTCCGTGGGCTGGCCGGGCGTCTCGTGGATCCCGGCGTTTCGCGAGTCCGCCCGCGAGGACTCGGGGGGTCGCGCGCCGACGGAAGAGGGATTTCATTGTTCGGGCACGGCTGTCCGCGATAAACCAGAAAACCGGCCGGCACGCGGGCGCAAACCGGCTGAAAAGAAGCCGGTTTCCCGTTGTAAATTATTTCTTCGGCCGGCTAATAGGCGGCTCGAAATTACGCGAAAGCGCCGCGGAACAATGCGCGGCCGCCCCCGTTCCGTCGGACAAAAGGGGATCGCGGCCGGGGACGCCCGAAAATTGGACGCGTTCCAACGGTTTCCACCGGCGGGTCCCGAGGGCCGCGACTTAGCTGCGCGCGACAGGTTGGCCTTTATTTCCGGCGGCGTCGATACGCCTCGTCGACGCTCGGATTTCTCGAGATCTCGTCTGGCCGGGACAAAGAAGCTGGGGTCCCGTACCGGTATCGAGGGAAAGCGACTTGCGTAAACAAGGAATTCTGAATTTTATTTAACGAAATATATAATATATATTAAATTAAATATATTGTTGCGTTTATTTCAACCCCCTTCAGATCCTAAGGGTTGGTTCAGCCGTGCGTGCTAGAGGGACGAGTTCGATACATCGCAACCTCGTTAATTCGATGTATCGCAACAATATATAAAATCCGATATGCCTAGTAAACCTAGTCTTAACCCTTCGTACACAAATATCGATATTTTTTGGCAAGATGAAATTTTCACATTTGGCATACTAAGTTGCGAAGGATTGACTCAGTTACTTACATACAAATTAGCAGCCATTCTGTATATACACTTTCTTTGATGAAGTTTCAATTAATAGAAAATGTTGATCGATAAACCTTCATGCTAATGGACATGGTGTAACTTCTTCATACGCGTTCTATAATCCCTCAAAAAGTGCATATATGCACTCCAGTGCACGATAAGGAAAAATCCGCGCATATATGCTAATGACGCAAATGGGCTAAATAAAACCAGCCCGCGACGTCACAGCGAAAGCTCAAAAACTCGCTCATGGAGCTCCATTAGAGTACGCGTCGGTAGATACAATCACATGACGAATCCCGAGCAACCAACGCGACGAACACATCAAGACGCCGTCGATCGCGAAAGGGAGCTAACGGAACAGTCGTCGAACAACGGGGAACGCGGGGTAAAAGGTGGCGAGAGTGCAACTCGTTGTTAGAGGGACGTAAAAGCGGAGCATCGCGGGGCCTCGCAAACGTGGAAACGCCGAAGAAGAGAGGCAGTTTCGTGAACGCGGCGAGCACGTTCTCTCCGGCGCGAGGTTTCACCTGTGCAACGAACGCGCGCACACCGGGGAACGCCGGTGCCTCGCGAACCGTATTTTTCAGCCGTCGTCATCGCAGCCACTTTGTCGGCGAGAAGACTTTACAGGCGGAGCGTGTGTCTCGCGAACGGAAAGAAATGTGCAGCGGCGAACAGCCTCGGCTATTCGCCGGAAATACATACGAATATTCGAAACAATATTCCCCGAGCAACGACGCAGCCACTCCGCGCCGATGTTACAAGATCGGGCCGGGATCGCGGGGCGAAGATTGAATTCGGGAAACAGGGGATTTTACATCTCGGAAACGCGGGTATCGGCGTACGGAAAGCGAGTCGAAAGTCGATACTCGGTCGAATCGAGGTGGAATTCAGTTGAGAGTGAATCGCCGGCTACAAATTTGTCCCAATCGTGGGACAAAAGATGTATGACTCATCGAAACGGAAGGAAAGCAAGTTTTTCGTGAGGAACTGTCTATATTATTCGATCGGAAAGCAGTCTAGAGAAAAATTGGGAAAATTGATTGATTTTCGAAATGATTATGCAAGATTCGGACTCAAGTATCATAATTTTGTCACTTCGGTGGAAGTGTCGAAATGATTGGGAACTTGGGAAATTTTAATAACGTTGCTAATCAGATGTCACCTCTGTGTCACCAAATGATTTGACGCAGCAAGACTGTAAACTTTGATGTTTAATATTAAACTTTGCATAATGCATCAATGTACGAAATATTGAAAGAAAATAGTTCTTCCTCAATGCATGTGAGATTTATTCAATCTGAGAAAATGTCATCTGTATCTTATTCGAAAATATTGAATATTTCCGGTGAAAAACTTCTGGAGTGCAGAGGGTTAAAAGACATGATTTTGTTATCTTCACATTCTTCTGTGAAATTAAATAAATTCAGTCGTTCAATAAGATTACCAACCATTGCATTATTGTTATATACCACAGCTAGTTTCTCAAGGAAAAGTTTCTTTTCTGCCGTTTCGACGAGCGACACATCAACGTGGACTTTTGTCCCGCTGGACAGTCGAAACGGACCACTGCGCGGCGGAACACGGAAACTCGGGCCAATCGAGGAGCTCTTCCTGTCGGAACGAGCGCGTTTCCGGGCGATCCCCGATTGCCCCGCGCGAACACGAGAAATCTGTAGCGGAAGGGAAACAACGGAATTCCAAACGGACACCACTTCGGGGAATGGCACGTGTTCCTCTCGTCGAGGCGCGTCGGTCCACGGAAACCGAGAAACGAGTAGACCGCGCGACCAGAATTTCTCGGGAAACCGTGTTTTCGCGTGTCGCGGGAACGCGGCGATGGCGAACGGAAGTTTAGAGGAACGTTCGTTGCCTTTTTCGCGACGGTGTCGTTTTATTCTCAGGAATCCGGCAGGAGAACAAGCAATTCCACGTTTATCGGTCGGCCGCTTGTGCCTCGGGTTTTAATTCTCCCGTCATTAGGCCATAAACGCGAGTAATTTGCCTGCTTCGCGTCAACGGGCAGCGACGTGCGCTTTCAAGCTGCGTTTCAGCTGCCACGGAATAGATTACCGGGCGCGTACGTATTAGCGGTGCGTTCTAACGCTAAACTACCGAGTTGAATCGACTTTTTGAAATTCCTCTGTAGAAACTCCAGGAGTGTATTGAGACTTTAATTGATTTATAATTCAATTTGCGTATTGCTAAATCAATTTAATAATTTATCAGAGAAACATCTGTAGTTTTGGGATTAAATAAAGATGCATAATTATAAACAAAAATTTATATTTCTTCTTTATGACTAATGAAATCAAAAAGAAACTTATCGCAAGTGCATGAAGCAGCGATATGTCGAGCGATTGGCATTCAAAGGATTAATGACCAGAATTTTTAGCATTTCGTATGTTAAAGCTTTGCGGGCGAAGATTCTTTGAAATCTACAAAACAGCAAATGAAGCTAAGTTATATATGAATCGCTTAAACAATAGAAAGGAAACTACGCGCTGATCTCTTGCTGTTTGAGCAATTAAATTATTTGTTCACGACTCAGTCTTCCAAATACGAAAATTTCATCTCACCGAAGTGTCGACATTTGTCTGCAAAGGTTGTTTCGTAACAATAAAGAATAATACTAGAAATAATTCCTAACTAACTCGGTATCACAATACTAATGTTATCTTATCACTCTTCTAACCAAATATTTTCATTCGACATCTATTGTCTTACCGCAATCGTTTCTATTCAGAAGCTCCCGAGTAATCGACCACTAAAGCAATACTTCCTCTGTTAAACTCCTATTGAAACTTTCAGGAAAATGAATTTCAAAAACATCCGACGTAACTTATAACACTAATCCATTCCTTCAAATTCAACAAACTCGCCCGACCATCCCTACATTCGAATCGACGCAATAACGCGTCATCGGCCGGCACCGCGTAAACCTCGTCCGTTCGGTTTGCAGATTCAATCCCTCGTTCCCGGCGACCGATCGTCGAATTCGATATCCGCGGACAAACCGGGTTAAAAGGGGCATCCGGCGAGCCCGAATTCCTCTAGAAAGGGACCGCGATCCAATTGGCCCGTCCGCCGTTTGTCCGTTCGCGGCGGACGGTGAAAACTCGCGCGCGCGAGTTGTTCGGCGGATGCTAATTCGTTCGACGCGCCGTTTCAGTCATTGTTCGGCCGTTCACGGGCCACCGGGGAAGGCGTCTGGGTAAATAGGCGTCGAACGACAAAGGAGATTGGCAAACACGACGCGCGTGCGTCCCGGGCACGACTCATCCTCTTTCGACTCGCCGACGTTTGCCGAGTGGCGCGGCGCCCGTGTAAAATACAAGGTGGCTTTAAGGAATTAGACGCAGCGATCCGAGTCGCGGGGAAACTGGGTTGGATAATAGTCCGGAAGTCGCTGCCGCGCTCCCGAGTATCTGCGACTGGCAGACGACGGCCGTAATTGGGTCGCCGACTGAATGTTTACGCGAATTCGCGTTTCCACGGATTATCTCGTACTGTCGAAACAAGGAGAGATGTTCGGCGGATCGAAGACGATAGACGCGATCGATTGTCGCCGATACGCGCGGCGTTCCCGAAGAAACCCGGAGGAATTAGAAGGGACTCGAAGCGGTCCGGAGAGAGGTGAAGTGATTCAAACAGGTCCCGGGGGAATCGGAGCGCCTCGAAACGGGCCGAAGTGGGTTAAAAAGATTCGGAGTGGCCCAAAGAGATCCGAAGTAGTTCGAAGAGGTCCGGAATGGTTCAAAGAGACCCAGTAATGCCTGAACTCGGCTGAAATTGAAGCAGCTCGGAGAACTGTTCGAGCGGATCGCAGCGAGTCGAAGGAAATCAAGCGGATCGCGGGCCAGTTGGCTGTAAAGCAGTCTTTCGTCCGTTTAATATCGAGATTAATATAATACCAAATATCCGGGCTTATCGATGATCCCGTCGTGAAACAGAGTACTCCCGCGTTAAGCTCGGCCAAGGAATTTTAGGAGCTAATAACGCACCGCGCCGACAGCGTCCTGCGAAACATAATACTCCGCCGGATGATTTCAACAGATATCAAAAGAGTTCTTCGCTCGTTCCCCGCTGCGCTTCGAATGAAACGCGAATATACCCGACTTAATTTAAAAAAAGGCGATAATACGGACATCATGTTACCATGGCGGACACTTTTCTGATAATGCTGAGTTCGAAATTACACCCACTGCGCGCGTTTTGAGTAACCGCGAGCCAGTGTCCGCGTAAAATCTGAATATGAAATCGTATGAAAAACTGAAAACGGCGCTGTGGCAACCGTGCGCACATTTGCGAATTTCATACAGCCGCATCTTCAAGAATTCGTTACGTGGGAAACGTATGGAAATTCATTCCGCTTTTCATTCCGTGAAATCGATAACGAGGGCGGAGTGCAGCTGAATTTTCATTCCCCTCGAATTCAATTATGAAATAATAAACTTTCATTAAGTTTCGCAATCTAGTCGTTACACGATGCTCACTTGTCTGTCCGGTTTCACGGAAAACATTCCACTATTAATTACACGGTTTCTTTCGAGAGGAAACAGCGCAGGCAAGGGGACTCTATTATGTAACGAATATATATTAACTCGCATATGGAATGTCAGATTTTTCTCGCGAGAACCTCGCTTTTCCTATTCGCGCGTCGACCTAATATTTTTCTCTCGTTTGGAAGACAAACGTCAACCGCTTTCCACGCTGTTCCCGAGATCTCCACCATTCGGCGATTTCAAGCGTTAACTCATCGAGAGTACCGACTAATTGATAAGAAGCGTCATCGTCGATCGAACCAGCGCGAGTTCGTCGCTTCCTCCGGCCGGTCGCGCGGAGACCGACGCTCTGCCCACGGTTCCGCCGAAACGAGGCGGCGGCGAAGCTGCAAAACCGAGTTCAATTACGAATCTGCGTCACCGGGCTCCGATATATCGCCGCCCCGATCTTAATTGCCTTTTCAATCCCCAGAATGTTCATTCGGCTGACGAAATTTCAATTAAAATCATCGGCTGTCCCGATTACCTGGAACCGTTCCGCCCATTCAAACGTCTCGTTCGCGCGGACGTGTTCCCGTGAAACAATACCGATTCAACCGGCCGGATTTGCTTCCGATTTTCCCCGCGCGATTCGTCTGGATTCCTTTTCAACGGATTCTTTGTCGATCCCGGCCGCTGATACCGCCGAGCGTGTGCCGTTTAAATTATGCAGCCGCCGTCGCGATTGCTCAACGCGCTGCCTGCCACGAGACTCTCGAGCGTTTTACATATCGCCCCTCTTTCCGCGAAGACAAATAGAAACAATTAGTAACACTGATCCTTCTTTCGCTGATTGAACTTTCTATCGATTGCTATGTTTTCCGATTAATCAGTCTTTCAGTCTTTGTCTCTCCTTCGGCCTCTGTTTCCACTGAAAACAATTCATCGTGTAACTTGTTTACTTTGTTCCGGAGCCAGTTATTCGACTGGCACAATTGTTACGTTACACTGTTATCCAGCTGTTTACCGAACAGTCTTACTGCAATTGTTCTCGATTCATTCGGAAAGGTCGGCCCATTGTGATCAACATTACAATCAACGGCATTAACGTGTCAATTCTGGTATATATCGTACTCGTGACGATTTTAAGAAAAATGGTAATAAACAATACTGTACATAATCATTTAGCGCCAATCCATTGCACATTTAGATCGCGCAAACTATTCCATTCTGTTGAAGATTAAAATCAAATGTCTTTACTTCCGACAAGCGAAACACCGCGCAACAGATGTCTTCGTCTTTCGCATAAAAATTCGATTCACTTTCACAGGAATATTACCGACAACTATCGACGATTCCGAACTACAAGTATCCGCTTCGTTTATCATCTTCCAAACGAGGCGATCGTTAGTCCTCGACAAAGCCCACCGGAAATAATACGCTGCCGTCGAAGCGTCGACAGGAGCACGCTCTACAATCAAAGTCCCCGACGCACGTAACACAAATTTCCCGAGCACGATTTTCCCGGGCCGGACAGATTCGTAGAATCAGCGCTCAGATTACCCGGGAACTGTAATTTCAGCTCGTAATCTACTCGGTAAACTACCATCTTCCGGCGACGTTCGATTCCTGTCGCCCGTTTCCGGCCCAGCGCCGAACGAACGAACGCTCGGACGCGGTATCTCGGCTGGAATTGGAGGAGCAACCGGCAACCAGCGGGCAAAATAAGCCGGCCGTTGTTAACCTCGTTAACGAATCGTCGACCCGAGCGGCTCGCGCGATTATTAAATGGGTCGCGCGAGCGCGAAGCGTGCGGAACACTCGTGGGAAGGCGAATCGCGAGAAGCACCTTTTCGCGGCGGTTACGTCGAATCACCGGTGACTCGCGATCCAAAGCAAACGAATGATTTCGCTGCTCGGCATTCGATTCCTAATTCGGCAGCAGAAGGTTCCGTAATTTCGAGAATCTTCGTCCGCGAAGGGTTAGAGATACAATCGCCGGAGAAGTAACGCGAGAGCGCGACGAGAATTCGAAATTCGTGCTCCGAAGAACCGCGACCTCCTTTCGCAATGTCAGCTCGAGGAGCTGACCGTTTAAGCGCGCTGCCTGTTCCGGTTAGAAGAGGGAACAGAAACGGGAATACCCTTTTAAAAGAGTACCTCCGCTTACGGCCGCGATTCAAGTTTCACGCGACCCGTTCGCCGGCGTGCCTCGAATCGCGCGATGCATCGAAACCAGTCCCGGCTTTTCACACTCGGTTGATCCTCGACGGGAAAGTCGCGCAACGGACGGGTTCCCGAGCGGCGACGCTCGCCTCCGCCGTGTCCGCCGGACACGCCGACGCGGCCTAAATCGCCCGGCCGGCGGGTTCGGTTTTATTCGCCTTGGAACGGATCGTAAACAACCGTGACGCAACCACCTCGACTGCATTCCGGTGTTATCTGGCGGAGCTTTCGCGATACCCCGTGACATAATTCAGCCAGATTGAGAGGGAAATCCTCTTAGAGCCCGAGCATCCTGTGCTTACGTACCGCGGAAGGATCGCTCGGCGGCCGGCACGAGGAATGCGGCTCTGATTGGCCGTACTCGTCTTATTTACAACGCTAATTTCCTATTCCTCGTGACTGTTACGCGTATCCGATAGAAGCTATAAACAAATACGACGGAAGTCTGCTAGACGTACAGTTATCTACCAACGATACCATTTCGTTGCACGGGAGATGGCCTGTGGGAGGAATGCAGTTCTAACCGGTTAATTTTCATCTCGTCGTTTCACCAGTTTACTATTCCTCGAGACTGTTACTCATATCCGATAGAAGCTATAAACAAACGCAACAAAAGTCTACTAGACATACAGTTATCTACCAACGATACGCTTTCATTGCACGGAAGATGGCCTCTGGGAGGAATGCAGTTCTAACCGGTTAATTTTCATCTCTTTTTACTAGTTTACTATTCCTCGAGACTGTTACGCGTATTTGATTGAAATTATAAACAAACGCAACGGAAGATTGCTAGACATCCAGTTTGTCTACCAACGATACCCTTTCGTTGCACGGAAGATGGCCTGTGGGAGGAATGCAGTTCTAACCGGTTAATTTTTTAAGAAATCTGGTTCAACAGAACGCACGCGTGTCTAGATAATGATGTGTAACTAACGAGACTTCATTAATAAACTTTAGACTAAAATACGGTACGGTCAAACTTTGCATAACACGGTACACTCGTTCTGTGCCGCGCTGAGACCGCGTTGTAATTAGTGTCAACCGACTTAGACGATAAAAAGGGGGAACGTTCGCATAGGAAGACTGTCCGAGTTTATCGTGTGCGTCGCGCCGCATGCAAAACCTATTACAGCATCGCTGTCGCAATTTTCCACGGTGTCTACGGAGCGCAGTATTACAAGTGGATCGAGCGCGAGGGAATCTGAATAATACGCGGAAGCGTGTACCGTCCACGGACGATATCTTTTCACTTCTGCGAACCGAAGTGCGGCGAGGGGACGCGGACACTTCGAGCGCAGACTGATAAGGTCGGAGAATGGGTACAACGAGAAGATAAAGAAAATATCGATTTCATTAAGAATAACCGTTCCGGCACTGCCTACCGTAACTAGTCGAATAACTGGCTGGAAAATAGAGACACACAAGTTAGATGATCAATTGTTTTCAATGGAAACGAGAACAAAAGGATGAAAAGTGAAAAACCAATTAGTCGAACAATATAGGAATTGATGTAATCAAATGAACAGAAAACGCGAAATTTTAGATCCTGTCGTGTGACCGGTACTATCACTCGAGAAGAGTTTCATTCTCATCTTCAAGGGCCAACATTTCTACCGGGTCGATAGAATTTAGAAATGAAGAATTTAGACATGTACCCCAATTACCTACTATCAAATCTCCAGTTTCTATAATCTAAATAAGCATCAATTCTTTTAGGAATAATAGAATGAAGTGAACAATAAATGCCCGTAAACCTAGTGTTAAAAATATTCTCTTACAAACATTGTAATGTGGTACACGTGGCATGGAACGTGTTAATGATCATTTCAGTCTTAATTCAAGCTTAGAGGGCGTGAATCGTGGTCCGACCGCGTCCTCGCCAGTAGACCCCGGAGATTCCTAGGGGATGTTCCTCCGGGAAACCAGCGTTCCTCAAGGCCGCACTCGGACGGGCCACGGAGCATGTCCCTGGTTAGCCCCGGACACACGCACGACCTCGGTGATTTATGCCCGACCTCGACGAATAACGGACCGTATCGTGCTCAAATATCGGAAACGTTAGCGCTCCGGGTTAGGCCCGGCGTCGGGGATGACACAAAGCGGTATGTACTCGCAGGGGTTGCTCTGCCAGTAACCAGATACCCGTGCGGGATCCTCCGAATGCTGCGTCACGGTAACCGAATATAATAGCCCGTTGACATACCGTCCGCGGGGCGCAAGTTCAGCTCGAACTATAATTAAAACCCATCGAAACGCGACGGGTAGTTTTCGCGTACGCGACAGACAATCGAGATTTCTCGACTGGGTTCGATGCTCGAGGCTTTCGGTACTCTCGAGGTACTACGGTGAATCAATGAATATTTGTTAACCTTTTGCACTCGATGACTCTGTATTACTGCGATATTTTATTTGAAATTGAATTCACCTAACCTTTCACCTACGGAGCTAGCCGCGATAGTTCTGTATTACAATGTTCGACGCCGTCTGCGTATAATTGTAATATCACTGGGATTTGAGGCTGATAAAATATAGCCGCAAACTCTAAGCTAAGTACTTCAGCACTTATGTCTTTATACAATACTATATACTATTAATTATTTGCCTTCGCCGTAAAGGCGCTATTGTATACCTACCCCCAAACTATGTAAGGCTGGGGAAACATTTTTTGAAAATAAAGCGCTTGTATCACTGGGATTTGAGGCTGATAAAATTATCTACTATGCAATTACGTTAGGTTAAGGGGTTAAGTTAGTTCCAAAGAATACCGTGCGTGTGTCGGGAAACGTTGAATATCCTTAGCGCGAAAAGCGAGCGCGAACGGTTAGCAATGGTTTCAGCCGGTTAGCTACTGGAAAATCCCGACGCCACTAATCACCGATACTATTCCAGTCATCATCGTTGCGGAATTTCGAAGAGAATGTCGGGTCAGGCCGCGATTTTTCGCGTTTCGCGGTCAGAGGGGGTGGCGCCCGGCCGTTTCCCGCGCGTGCACACGGCCCTGATTTATGGACAGGCTGGTCAACCGCGATGGTGAATCGCGTGCAAATATCGGAAACCGGTTCATTGGTTGCATTCGGATACGCGTTGACGTCTCGGCGTACCCTGACATAATTTACGATATAATTATTTAGGAAGAACGGCGAACGGTCGGACGGCCGATTACGCGGGGACAAACGCGACCGCAGCGGCGCTGCTGATATACGGCGAGCGGCCATTACGCGGCTGGATAATTCGACGCGTCGCGGTCGAATGAAAAAATACGAGTGACACCGTTCTGTTGGTCGACTTTCAGCCATGAAGAGAACGGGGACGCGGAAACGACCGATATACTGTCTCGAATTACAATCGATACTGTTACGGGAATTTCAATGGAAACAAATAGACCATCCTCGAGCTAGGGAAAAAAAACGGGAAAATAATGATGCGGCATCATGGACGAAGGATCGAGTAACTTGTCGCTGCGAATCGATGTTATCGATTGATCTGACGTTACGCACGTCCATCTTCTGGGGAATTAACCCTTCGCGGACGAACGTCGACATTTCGGCGAGATGAAACGTTCATGTTTGGAAGAATGAGTCGCGAATGATTTGATTACTCGGACAGCAAGAGATTAGCATGTAGTTTCTGTTTCTGCTATTATTTAAGCAATATATAATTTAGCTTCATCTGCTGAGGGTTTTCTAAATTTCAAAGAATCTCGGCATTTCGGTGAGATGAAATTTTCATATTCCGAAGACTCACAAAAGAATGATTTAATTACTCGAATAGCAGGAGATCAGCACGTAGTTTCCTTTTGGTGTATTAATTATGCAATCAATATATAATTTAGCTTCATCTGCTGAAGCTTTTCTACATTTCAAAGAATCTTACGCAAAGGGTTAATCAACCCCTCAGTCCGTGTAACCTCGTAACTCTAACGAACCGTACGATCTTACAGCGAAGTTTCACAGTATTTGACTGTAATATATAAATATATCTATCCTGAAGATCGTGATTGTATTATAAAGTAACCAACGCAGGGATGAAACGTAATTATACTCTTCCATATCGATGAATAAATCAAAGCAAGAGACATTACGTTATTGAAATGAAACTGCGCGATGAATCGCCGGTCTATAAAGCCTTTCCTCGATTTTCTGAGACGTTAATAACTCTGGTAAACGGTTCACTATAAATGACGAGAAAAGATATCTTGTTCATTTTCGTCTGAAATATCGACAGCGCGAAGAACGCTGAAAAGAATGGAGTGGCAGCGGAAGAAAGCCAGATATAAAAATGAAGAGAGAAAGGAGAGAGAGAGAGAGAAAGAGGGACAGAGAGACAGAGAGAAAGGAAGACGGAGAAATTAATTAGCGAATGAAATGCGGTGAAATCAATATGACGGTCAGGGAAAAGGCTCGGCGAGCGAGCTGCGTTATTAAACTTAAAGATACCCGGCCTTAATTAGAAAACAAAGCAAGGCTACCTTTAGCCAGGACAAAACGTAGACACTCGACCGAACGTTTAATCAATTTAATCGTACTCGATGTCGAAAGACCCGGACACTGATTCCATTGATTGCGCCGTAAAGTAAAACAACGGACGGGTCGCGGCTCGAAGTTCGAGGTACTACGAGTTTATTCTCGACCGCTGACTTCGGTGTCAGCCGGCTCTTCCCTCGTAGAAGAAACAATTTCTTTAATGCGTCTTCTTTGTACCCGCAGCCCCGGTATCCATCTTCCGCATTCTCGATCGAGACGCGAACGGAAACTTCTCGGAAATGCATCTTATGCAGTTTTGCCGGGCAACTCGCGAACCCATTATTCGAACGAACTTGCGTAGTTCATCGTACGGAATGGTTTACACGGGACGCATCCGTTCCGATGGTATCTACGAGCCAAACGGGGGTAGTTTCGTATGAACGACGAAACCGGAAAGAATATTTATCGTACGATACAATGTTTTCATTCGAAACTTCATGTTCGAGACGGTCGAGAGTTCAACGTCCAAGAACACCGAAAGAAACGTGCTAGACATTTCTCCAGAATAAACGAACACGTTTCGTATGAACGACGAAACCGGAATGTTTATCGTAACACAATGTTTTCATCTGAAACTTCATGTTCGAGACGATCGAGAGTTCAACGTTCAAGAACACCGACACAAACGTGCTAGACGTTTCTCCAGAATAAACAAATACGTTTCGTATGAACGACTAAACCGGAATGTTTATCGTAACACAATGTTTTCATCCGAAACTTCATGTCCGAGACGATCGAGAGTTCAACGTTCAAGAACACCGAAACAAACGTGCTAGACATTTCTCCAGAACAAACGAATACACTTCGTTGTTTCCTTTCAACTGACTTTTCAACGCAGAATCACCCCTTTCTCGCCTGTACCGGAAAATCCTGTACACCGTCCCTGAAAGGTTATCGGGAAGCCTTCTGAGCGACTTAAAAGCTGGAAAAACGAGTGACCTTGCGACGGTCGGGAACACTTTTCACCCTTGCTCGTTAAATTTTCCTCCGAGGGAATACACTCGTTATAAATCGAAACGAGGTCGCGTTACGTCACGAAACCGAGTTTCCCCCTTTTTTTCGTCCGTTTCCTTGAAAAATAGACTCTTCAGCGGTTCTCGCGGAGCTCCGAAAAATCCGGTGGAAACGCGGGGGAAACGACCCGTGAAAAAAACTTGTCGCCGGAAATAATTGCGGATTCGCGGGTTCGACGTCGACGCTTGTTCTATTATATTTTTTCTCCCTTCCCTCTCCGCCCCTCCTGCCCGCCCCTTTTCTTTCTCAATTTCTCCCCGTTCGCGAGCGTTTCCGCCCGCGTTTCGCTCGGTAAACAACGTCACCTGTCCACGACCCATCCGCATCACGGTCGAAACGTCGATAGAGAGGACGACGCACGGACGCGACGGCTCCGTCGTTTTATTATTACAAGAAAACGGATAATGAATTCGAGTATCGAGCGTCGAGTATTTGTTGCGCGATGTTCCGCGGGTGTTGACCCGTTGCACTCGATTTATTTTCGATGTCGTTGCGTGTAAACCTGCATTTATTTTGAGGGAACGGGTAAAGAGAAATTTACACCGGTGGAATTCAACGTTTTACATTTATCTCATTTATTTATTATTACCGTTATGAGATCTGATTTTTATAATCTTTTAAAGTATGGTGCTTTTTATAACGAATCTATATTGTTATCTCCAGCGTGACGTACGAGTGTTTTTTTTATCGTGAATCAAGGCAATAAACTTGTAAGAGCGAAACATTATTTGCATTTTAACTGTTTGCAGACGTGTAATGGAATTAGGTCGAATTTTATCAATCTTCACTGCCATTGTTCGCAACGTAACATGTGCAAGTACAACTTTAACACTGGGATTAATAGGTTAATATGCAATCCCTATTAAAATCGTAACAGATTGTTTCCAGTTTCAAATGAAATTATTCTCAAGATCGTTTCGAATGTCGAATGCTTTTAAGATATCAATAATTGCGAAATAGACAAATCGAAACCGATCATTCTGAGTGGTACGAAGTGCTAGTGTTAATTAACTTCTTACTGCACATTTCGCTCGTCTAATTTCATCATTTCCCTGATAACTGACTAATCCTATCTATCCGTGTATATACGTGACCCACATGCTGGCTTGAGTCATCAGCTATACGGGTGAGCTTTTGCGAGAGCCACAAGGCGCGTAATCGGCCTCGAATGTGTTAACTCTAGTTTTACCGATATTTTTACATACCTATCTCTAACGAAAAGCTAAAGCAAAACGAAGAAGAATTGCATGTTTATCCGAAAAACTGTTAACTGTGGAATTAAATTTCAAGTCTTTGATAATGCTCGCGATATATCATACATTCTAACGAAAAGCTAAAGCAAAACGAAGAATTGCATGTTTATCCGAAAAACTAGACAATTTATCGTTGAAGGAATTAGTATCATTATGATTTCAAGATGTGTATACTCGTCAAATTGGTTAAAAAACGACACAATTACGAATGTCGTATGTAAAAAGAAATATAGACGGTTTCTGTAATTTCTCTCGTGAAGTTCGAAAGAGGTCAAAATGACTCGCCCACTAAATCTAGTGTTAAGGACGAGCGATAATTCAATCGATAGCATGCGAGTAGCCAACCTGCAGTTTGCCTGATCATAAATAACCGTGAAAACATTCGAGACGAAACGCAGCTCGATCGAATAATCATACGCGCACGCCGCGGAACGGCGTATCGAGTTCTCGAGTCGATTCGAAACACCGCTCAGAATGTTGTTAGCTCCTGGATACACGTTTATTGCATCACTCGGATGTTTGACGCCAGCTACTCCGGTATCGTGTTTCATATTTAGACATTATCGCAATATTGCTAATTAAATGCTCGGTGTTTACTGCCGATCGACCGCCTAGCGTCGCGTGAGTCCGCCATTTTGAAATGCACAGTTCGCCCGATCGTTTCACTTTAAATCGTTCGCATCCGCCGAATTGTCAGCTTATTTATCCGCGAGGAAACCTCCTCTATTTAACTAACAACGATTTGTTCCTTTGAAACAGATCTTGTCGCGGGATAGGTCATTCCGAATCATTTTGCTTCAGCTTTCATTTCTCGCGAGACGCGTTGAAGGTAAGAGAATAAGATGTTTCTCTGAGAAACGATTAAAGAACTTGATTTAGCGATATCTAAATTAAATAACAATTAATATCTCGATAGATATATCCTTCGAGTTTATAGAGAAATTTCTGAAAGTCAGTTCAACTGCTCGGTAGTTTGTGTTTTTAGTCTATCCTTTAATTGCTAACCCTACGTTCATGTAACATTCTAGATATCTATAACACAAATCCAAAGTAAAATTTACAAAATCGAATCCCTTATTCTCTTCTATAAGTTAGAAATTTTGGTTTAATCGATGTTTAAAAATGTATCAATCACCGACGCTCGCGTTTTTAGTAGCTGAAATTTAGCCGGCGTTCAATGTGTTAAGCACCACGGTTTTTCGTGAATTAATTAAATACTGATATCCACACGATCGCGTTTCCACAGAAATAAGTAACATTTATTGAACTACGCTAGTATCGTTACAATAATTGTAATTATTCTATCTTCAGAAATCCGTATAGAAACATCGAATGAAGAAACGCGGATGCGTGTTAATTCTCAATAACACGACGCCATAATGCAATATCACACGTATATGACCTTTACGAAGGCCCAATACGAAGTGGCAGGCACGCTGAAACGTGTCCACGTCCTAGTGGAAAAATGTAAATACACGTTTGGCAAATATTTGACGCGCAGAAGTTATCCTCGGTAATCCAGGATTACCCACTCGTTCACCGATAACGAACAGGTCCACGAAAACGTCGACTGACATTCTGTTCTGCCCTATGCGCGCCGCAGACAATGCACTCGTGACCTTTGCGAGAGCGGTTTTCATCTGCTTTACGGGCAATTTTTCAATTGCGAACCCCCGCCGAGGCACGGGCAAAGGCAAACAGGCTGAATTCGATGAAGATTTCTCCGGAGCGAATACTCCGTGCTATACAGGTTACTCTAATAACCGTGGCACAACCAAAAACGGAGGTGATTCCTTATGGAAAATGAACGGAACGAAGTTTCCTCACGTGAGGCTCGACTTTTAAGAGAAACAATTTCGTCGGTTCCTCGGTTGCATGCGAACCGATCGTAAACGTCTGACAAATCTTTATCTATCGTTCTTGCTGGTGTTCGTGCATCGAAACGAGGCCTCTATGCTTTTACATTCTATATTTGGCTTCGTAAACGAGAATCCCATAGCTAGAGTCCTTTAACTCTGCACTCCGAATTTCTTTTGCACGTTTCTCACTCGCCATTTGATTTAAAACAAAATGAAATGTAAAATTCAATATTAACCCTTTGAACTCTGTCTCCAATATTGCACCAGTTATAATATTAAATATTTGAATCTTAAAGAAACTACCCTAAAATTCTTCGATTTTCCACACATCCGAATTTTGTACTAAGGAAAATAAAAGATCGAAGAAATGTTGCATTTCTAATTGTCGCTAGGAATACTATAAAAATTAGTTGCTGATAGATCACAGAACAACCTAGACTGATAAGAGTTAAATTTCCAATAATCTATCAACACGTGGAGCATCGAAACAAAATAGTCCATTAATTTACGTAAGCTATCTCTTCAACTTGCAAAAAATACCATCGACGTTTCGTCAGAAAATAATGAATATTTCTTGAGATATTAACCCTTTGCACTCTGTGGGCTCCAATATGGCACCGTTTGTACTATTAAATATTTTAATGAATAAATTTAGAACTATCCTAACATTACTGGATCTTCTATACATCCAAATTTTGTAGTAAGAAGGAAAATAAAGAAACCTAAGAGATGTTAGAATATAACATTTTTCATTTGTGCTAGGGATACTATGAAAACGGCTTGGAGTTGGTAGATTAGAAAATCATCTGCAGTGATAAGGGTTAAAATATCGCTAGTCGAGTGGACGCAACCGAAGGTAAAACCGAAAACACCCACAAGAAAATCACGAGATGAAAGTTACGCCGAGTAACTACTACAGCATTTTATCCCGGAGCTGATTGAGTAACCGCTGAAGGAACGCAGAAGGTTATCGAAAGGTGATGTCAAACGCGGACGACGAGCCGACTCGTCGTACCCGGTTAACGGGTTAAGGGGACACGGCGGCATGCCCGCGATTACGGTGCTTTTAAAGAGGCACCCAGTCGGCGCGAGTCGATATCTCGTATCACGCGTAACGCGGGCTTTCGCGAACGCCTCCGCGCTGTGACCTTGAACGTGCACCTTACGCCACAGTCCCTGGAGAACGGGACAAATGCCACGGAGAATAATATTCCACCGTGAAAAATCCTCGGATGAGTACCACTGAACAGTGAAACGATCGTTTCACGCTAGAACTACCAGATGGGTCCGAAATGACCCATCCCTGATTTATTCTGTTAATTATTGAAACAGTACAGATGCTTGAGAAATTGTTAAAGAGGTTGATTTAGTAATACTTATACTGAAATATAAACTAATTGAAATCCTAATTAATAATCAGTTACAAGTTTTATAAAGTTGATTCAGTAATACTTATACTGAAATATAAACCAACTGAAATCTTAATGAATAATCAGTTACAAGTTTTATAAAGTTGGTTTAGTAATACTTGTACTGAAATATAAACCAACTGAAATCTTGATAATTAGTTACAAGTTTTATAAAGTTGATTCAGTAATACTTGTACTGAACTATAAACCAACTGAAATCTTGATAATCAGTTACAAGTTTTATAAAGTTGATTTAGTAATAATTGTACTGAAATATAAACCAACTGAAATCTTGATAATCAGTTACAAGTTTTATAAAGTTGATTCAGTAATACTCATACTAAAATATAAACCAACAGAAATCTTAATAAATAATCAGTAACAAGTTTCATAAAGTGGATTTAGTAATACTCATACTGAAATATAAAGCAACAGAAATCTCGATAAATAATCAGTGAAAAGTTTCACAAAGAAACTTCGAAAAGTCAAAGTGCTCGGTAGTTCGTGTTAAGACGCGTCCCGTTAAACAAGCGCTTACACGTACGCATTAGGAGAATGTCTGACGTGGGATGAGTCTAGCCACTCCCGCGAGTCCCACGAGCAAACGCAAAAAAAAAAGAGAAGGAAAAAAAAGCTGCGTGACATAACCTACGTTCCTAGCGTGAATCAGAATTTCGACGCGTGGTTGCTGGCACGAAACGCGTTCGCGTCCACGTCGCGTGCCGTTTCACGTGCAATCGCGTCGACGATTGTCGCTAAACGGGACCGTAGGAATCGTCGGGAAACAACGCGTCGAGGTACACGCGACTGGTACGCGTGGTGTGGTCATTGACGCATCAGGTGTCAGTCACCTCGAAAGGGTCTCACGTGTTCGCCTTGCACGTCCGTCTTCGAGATCGAATTCCCGAAGCACGTGCCTTCGATCTGGCGAGGTTTTCTTTACGTGTACCGTTCGCGAGCCTCCCGGACGAGTTATTCGAAAGGAACGTGTAGAGAAAAACTCACCGAGTTTTTCAGGATGGACGCGCGGCGTGCCCGATCCTCTCCGCTCTTCGTACGGCTTCTTCGCTTTTCTCCACGGTCGATCCGCCGCCTTCTCCTCGTCTATCTCCTCTTCACCTTTCACTGTTTCGCAACGTGTCCACGAAGGAATCGGTCGTGCACCACGTTCCGGGACAGTCACTTGTCACGAGTGCTGCGAACAACACCGAGAATCACCAGCGACGAGGAGGAAACCGCGACGTTACGCGTTACCGGCACGAACACACTGTGAAACGCGGCACGGACACGACTGCTTCACACCGCACTACGGATCAGCTGCTACTATCGCAGCGCCCCCATAGGTTGCGGCGCGCGCTCGAACTAAGTGGTGGGGGAAGGGCGGGAACACGAAACTCGAGCCATAGACTTAGCGTGTGTACAGACTGTGCGTGTCATTTTTTTTTGCTTAGTGTTCTGAAATACCGATACTGTTGAGGATTCTGTGATGCACTCCGTTTGAATCGAACGGTTAATTATTGAACTGCGTAGAATTGTAACTTGAAAAGGTGTACGAATATAATTATTTTAACTATTTTATGGGACACGAATGGTCACGCTCACTCTATATACATGAGGCTAATGTATTTTAACAGGTCATCTGCATGCAGAGAGATATATATAGGTGTTCGTAATAATAAAATATTTATTCAGAAATTTTTAATTATTTTTTTAATTCTCTTCGAATATAAATCAACATTTGCAATTGCTTGTTCAAGAGCTTTAGATTAGTGTTTAATTTTTTTGCGGCTCTTTTGTATAACATGAATGGATATGTGTACCATCTATGATAGAACTTATTTTAAAGGTAACTTTGAGTATGACAAATATCGTAGCGATTTTAATACTGTTAAATATAAAACTCGATGTTACTTACCACATAGTTCTTTTGATTTTGAGATAACGTTGCGAATACTTAAATAAATGCGTTTGATAGAAGGCGAAAATCTGCGCTTTTCACTGGTAGCGACGTCTATGGCAAAATGTTTAAATTGGTAGAGAAACGTTATCGATGTGGGAGTTCGCGAGGAGTGGCCGTGGCGCCATCCGTGGCAAAAAGTTTAAATTGGTAGATAAACGTTACCAGTGTGGTGACGATACCCCGTCAGCGGTGATAATTTGAAAAAGTAGAAAACTTGAATGTAAGTTATAAAGTGTACTAGTAGGTAGCACTGCAGTCACTAAACAATTTCTTTAGATCTGTCAGTTTGTATTATGTTGCGACATTGAATATTAAATTTGCTAAATAAACTACACGAGAAAGTATTTATAAGAAAACTTTGTAATAATTTAAAGACAAGATGAACGCACCTCCTACCTTTGAATCATTTCTCCTATACGAGGGAGAGAAAAAGTGAGTATTATAAATCAGTTAACCTATCATTTGGGAAATTTTGAAGTAAGTTACAAGTTTTATACATTATTTAGAATAATTAAAGAGCAGGATACCAAGGTGCCCAATGCAGCAATCTTTACTGTTAATAAAGAAGACCATACACTTGGAAACATGATCCGCAAGTATGTTGGTTTTAAATTATAGTACATGCAATGGTTATGAAAGTTCTAATTGTACTATGTATTTATAAACATATATGACTCTAATAATATAAATTTAAATATTAATAATATGTAACTGTTATTCAATAGTCAACTATTAAAGGATCCTCAGGTTCTGTTTGCTGGATACAAAGTTCCACATCCACTGGAACACAAATTTGTGATTAGAATACAAACAACATCAGATTATACACCACACGAGGCTTTCATGCATGCAATTACAGATTTAATTGCAGAACTTTCATTGTTTGAGGAGCGGTTTAAAGTAAGAAACAATTATCAAATTGTTTGAAAATTTTCATATGTAGATTATGATACAATGTATTTTAAATACTTTTTAGGAAGCTATCAAAGAAAAGAAGGAGGGTCTTGATTAAGTTTTTCTACCTAGTTCTTAAGCTATTATGTAAATATGTAAACAAAGTGATTTAAAATAAATAAATACATAAATAAAAGTAAACGAAAGAAAGATATATTCATTAGCTGCATACCTGTTGAATACAATTGTTTGTATAAACAACAGGAAGGTACAAGGAAATAGTTGATATTATTGTTATTGGAACATTAAAGTTTTTCTGATACCTCTACATACTATTTGACTTTATCAAAAATATTATAATCAGTCTATTACAATTTTATTTCTCTTAACTACAAGCATATTACTAGTTCATCAAATGTACATTTTGAAGATGAGAGTATGTAAGTGAACATTGTTAACCCTGCATTAAGGCTTAAAGTAGAAAGGCAAGAGAATGACAAGTGATAGTAGTACAATTTTACTGATTAATTTTTGTACGGTCACTTATAGTGATAATAAAGCATAACAAACACACAACGAAAGCGCTTACTTTCGTTACATTGGACGTACAAACAGTTTCAGAAGAAATGTACTACTAATTCGAAGAGATAAGTTTTCAAAGACAGTCTGAGAAACATTTTAGTCTAGTACTAACGATTCGAGCACAGTTCATTAAGTAAAGGAACTATCACTGAATGTGTCATGTTTCTAAACGCCCAATAAATATTAAATAGATGTACAGGTCGGTATAAATATTATGTACATAATTACATTTGACTGTTGCAAGTCGGTATGCGGTTAACATTTCATTATGCACGCGTCGACCAAAATATGCTTCCTTATAAATTGTTCTATAATTTATCTAACAGTGTATCCTATCAAACTCAGTTATGATCTATAATTGAAGTTCATTGCTTTGTACTTTCGTAATTATATGGAAATAGAACAAACATAAAACATTTCAATTGGAAAACGTTCTTGTGGAAGATATAGAATACAAGTCATTAGAAAAAGGATACCCAGTTATAACATTAAATATTTGAGAAGACATTATATTCTTTGAATGGAAGTTTTGTTTTATATAGTTTTTTTGATTATATTCTTAAACAGCAAAATATGATAGACATCCTTTATCTCATGACTTACACTATATTCCGAACTATGAGCTTAACAGGAGGAATACAGGTATCCATCAAATCATTGAAATCTCTGAAAGGATACATACATCCTATGCAGGAAGACATATAAACAACGGTAGCATTTCAGTTTTTTTATACAAAAATATACTCTGTAAAATTTCAACAGGTCTTTCTTTCGCGTATAGGATTTGTTTGTCAAGCAATGAAACGGGTATACAAACAATAACACGCTGTTAAAACGTCTCGGCATCATCGCAATCACGAGTATCGTGTCCAAACACTGTAAAACAATTAAATGATATTATGAATGGTACTGAACAGAGATAGAAAGGTGTTAGACTGGTTAATCTGAGAAAAATAATTGTGCCATGAAAGCAATTTAATACAGTAAAAATTGTTAGTTTGTATAAAAATATCTTGGTGATCGTAGAACTTTTTTTGTGGGAAATTTCAGTCGTTTATTCTTCCTTTGAGGGGAAAGAATATTGTAAACGGATGCAATTAGAAATCCAATTCGTACAATTTTGAACAATGAATTCTTACTTTCACAGTTTTCGCAGTACGGTCTTTCCACCGGGACTTTCTTGGGAGATTTTACTACTTTCTCTGTTTCTAGGAAGTCTTGAGCTTGACGTGGGCAATCTTCTGTTTCATGTAAATCGAACTGATCGCAAATATCACAGAACATACGCGGTGCAGCCATACGTTTGTCTAATGTGCTTCTAAAACAATAAGTAATTAATGCGTAACGAATTTATAACTGAAAAGAATAACGGAAAAATTAAAATTTCACAAACTGGGTGTACTCGTCAGCTTCGTTAGCAGGCACTCCCATTTCAAGAACCTCAACCTTACACATTAAAGCTTCATTTTTACGTTGCATATCTACGATTACAGAATTTAAGAAATTTATTTGACTTTTCGCGCTCTCATTTTCCTCTTTTAACTTCAAGATATCAATATCCTGATCAACTGAAAAAACAGTAACACATTAAAATACAGTTAAAAACTAATGAAATGTTGTAATTGATTAACACTAAAAGTTTTACCTATATGTTGTTTCATATCGCCACCACCTACCTGGAGTTTAAATAAATTATGTTACATTAATTACATGAAGTGTCGTAAGTTTGAATATCATTATTATATAAGAACTTACATCGTAATTATTTTTCATGTTTTCACGAGTCAGTTTCAATTGATTCGTCGCTTCTGTCCACTTGGCGGTAATTTGTTTATTCTCCCGTTCCCTAAAAAATATTGGAAAAGTATATTCAATATTGTTTCTTAAGAATATTTAAAAGGTTGTTACAATTCCTTGTGCACTTACAAGTTACTTTGTGCTTCTTTCAATTGTGCGGATTCTGAAGACATACAGTTTAATTTCTCCATCAAATTTTGCATATTCTTTTCAGTTTCTTTTTCTTTATTTTTTACAGCATTTGCTAAAATTTCGATCTTCTGTTCTCGTTCTTTCAATAATTTTTCAAGCGATTCTTTACTATTAATTAAGATTCCATTTTCTTTACTTATTTCGTCCAGTTTATTTTGTATCAATTTAACTTCTTCATTTCTTGATTGTTCATATGTTTTTAACTTCTCCATCTGTGAACTTTCTAAAGCTTTGATTTGTGCTGCCAATTTACTTATCGATGCTTCTTTATTATTCAAGTCGCTAACGTGTTTATCTATCAGACTTTCAAGCGAGGCCTGTTTTCGCTCCAATTCAGAATTCTTCTGAAGTACATTTTCAAGTTCAGTCTGTTTAGATTTGACTTCAGACTCTAATGTATTTTGTAATTTTATCACAGATTCATCTTTGGCGTTTTCTAATTCTTTTATCGTACCCTTTACTTCTTGGAGGGATCGGACATTTAGATTTAATTCGTCTTTCACAGTCTTCAATTCTGATTCCAAAGTGTTTATATTAGCTTCCAAAGAAATCTTTGTTTGCGTAATATCTTTGACTTCATTCTCTTTCGTTGAAAGTGCTTCTTGCATTTTTTTCACTTCTGCTATATTACTAGATTGTTCTTCTTTCATTACCTTAATGATTTCATTTAGTTTACAAATTTCTGCTTCAGTCTGTTGAGCTGTCTGTCCCATCTTAACAAGAGCATCCTCTTTAACCTTAATAGTCTCCGTCGCATTATTTAATTTGTCTTTCAGTTCTTTAATTTCATTAGACATTACATCTAAAGAGTTTGTAAGATTTTTATCAGTGGTTTCTTTATTTTCTGTTAAAACTTCATTTGTTTTTTGTAATTCCGTGTACTTATTCTGAATTTCTTGAAGATTAGAGTCCTTTTCAGATATTAAGGATTCTAATTTCGTACGAGTTTCTACTTCAGCCGCCAATTTCTCAGTTAACTCTTCTATAGACCAACGATTAGCACTTTGATCTGCTTCCAATTTAGTTTTCAGTTTTTGCAATGTTTTCATTTCTTCTTGAGAAGCAACTAATTCTGCCTGCAAGTCAACAATTTGTTTTTGCAAAGTAGATGTTTCCTCTTTGTGCAAATGTTGCAATGTGTCATATTGCTTTTGCACATTAAGGATTTCCTCTTTACTATTCTTTAATTCGTTCTCAAAATTAAGCGCTTCTTGTAATTTTTCGTTAAGATTATTTTTGATTTGATCATTTTCATTGACAATTTTCTTCAAATCATTATTTTCTGTTTCAAAATGTTTTATTTTATCTAACAATTCGGATTTCAGTTTCTCCTCTTGCTGCAATTGAGACTTATAATTTTCTACTTCTGCATGCTGTTCCTGAATTACTATATTTGTTTTACTCAATTCCTGTTCCATGTTACTCAATTTTCCTTCCAACGATTTCACTGCACTTTCACTTGCAAATGATTTATCCTTTAATTCATCAAGCTCCTTTTCTTTCATGCGCAAATCCTCATTGTATTTCATAAGCTGTTCAGAGGAATCAGCAGAACTGCTTATTAGATTTGCGATGTCAGTCTCCTAAATAAAACATAAACGATTATAATATACGCTTTAAAGCGTCTGTATCATAAGACTTCGAAAATGATGACAAACCAATTTTTCTTTTTGAGCTGTGACTTGTGATATCTTATTCTCTGCGCCTGCCACCTGTTGATTCAATTTTTCTACATTGGTTTCAAATACGCGAAGCTCACTCTCCAAATTTGTTTTAGTTTGCTCGGACAATGTAAGAGCATCCTGTAATTCTAAAATAAAAAAATTAATAATACTAAAGTATGAAAAAATGAAGACAATTTGACAACGTATCTGAGTTGCATAATGAGATATAACATACCAGAAGTTTTCTCTTTAAGGTTTTTAATTTCTTCATCTTTACTGGCGAGAATTAATTTTAGTTCCATTATATCTTGTTCTAATTTACCAAGCAATAAAGCTTTTTGTGATATATCTATATTTGCTTCATTAATACACTTTGACTGCTCTTCAATTTGGCATTGATAACGTTTAATCAATTCTTCCATCTCAGCTGCATTTGCAGAACGGAGTTCCAATAATTCTTTTTCTTTTACCTTCAATTCTTCATGCAATTTCTTCAACTGCTCAGAAGAATTTGCTTCTGTAGCCATCAAAGATGCAATGTCTTGTTCCTAAATTAACGAAATATTTAGTCCTAACGAAGTTAATGTCTATAAAAGATACACTTACTAATTTTTGCTTTTCTTGGACTATCTTGAAACCATCCTCAGCTTTTGATTGATACTCTTGTATTTGTTTGGAAAGTGCAACGTTCATCTCCTCCATTAATTTAAGTTTCTCGGTCAATTCTGTAAGATGAAATTGTGTAGAAAATGAAGTGTAATTATTTGTTAAACATCTTTTCATTTACATAAACATACCATTGAGTTTCTGTAGGGCAACGCTCAATTCTTCATCCTTCTTTTTATTCAGAGCAGTCAGTTCACTCGTCAACTTCTCAGTTTCAGATAAATTCTGATCAAGCTGCATAGACACTTCCTTGATCTTGGAATCTTTAATATTCAACTGTTCGTTGAAGGATTCTGAAAGTTCATTAATCTGTTTAATGTTCTGTGCCTTAAGAGTCTCCAAAGCTATATTTTGTGTTTCCAATTGTTTTTTCGATTCGATTTCCAATTCCTCTGTCTTTGCTTTTAATAGAGTCTCTTTCTCCTCGATGATCTTCTCATATTTAGATGTTATTAATTCTATTTCATTTACACTTTCTTGTTTATTCTTCTCCACCATTTCTTTAGCTTGCTGTAACTCTCCCTTCAAAGTATTTGTACTATTTTCGAACTCCTTTTTCATGGATTCTATGAACGTAGCATTCTCCTGCAACTCTCTCGTCAGCCTTTCCAATTCGATCCTTAAACTTGACGCTGACTCTTTCTGCGCGGTACTGTCTTTTTGGTTTTCGTTTAATTTGGCTTCTAATTCTCTTACTTGCGCTACGCACTGTTCTACAAGAATAGTTTTCTCTTGCACTTCTCTTTCGAGACTCGTTTTCGTTTCTTCCAGACATTTGTTTTGGTTTTGTAATTCTGCGATGATTTGAAATTACATCAAAACAAGTTTCCAGTTGTAATTAAGTTACTATGAAATTGAGAGACCCATAATAACTACCTTCCAAGTGGTGTTTATTCTGAGCAGCGCTGGAGACCTCGTTGCGAAGTCGTGCCAGTTCTTCTTCAGTTTCGAACAATTTAATGTTATCTTGTTCGAGCTGAGCTGCCCGTTCCCTTTCCTCAGCCAACTGCTTTTCAAGATCTTTGATCCTGTTTTCATTTACAGTATTTATCACCTAACGACAAACATGCTTATTTAGTACCCAAATTAGATCGACTCGCACATAGATCAACTAACATAAAGCGCATCAAGATATACAAGAGCACTGTTTACTGTGTTGACAGAATTACTTATGAATGAGTAGATTATGTGAGAGGCAACAATTTAATAAAGTACAAAAGTGAAAGTTCTTGATATACCTTTGGACAAGTGTACTTGAAATATTATTCGATTCTTCTATGCAACGATTTACAACAATGTATAACATGAATCAATTAGAATAAATACAAATTGAAAATAATATTTCGAACAGAATATATAATAAATAAATATATAAATAAATAAACAAGCTGCGTCAGTCTTTGAATTTTTCGCCCGTGAATTCAACAGATAAGTACGTACTAACAGTCGATTTATACGTAAAGCATAGATTCAGCGAGAAGAAAGCAATTACCGGTAACTTAACAATTATTTTGCAGTGCACCGCAAAGCATGTTAACCCCGCACCTCCCTAACGAATCTTACGTAACGTAAGAGTCTAAGCTTATTCGTAGTATGATACAATTCCTATTCTTTACATTAATAGTATTCTTTTGGTTTCTTAACGTATTCAACAAACATCGTACGGACTGTACAGTCCTGTTGTAAACAATATAGGTTCTGATACTTAATGTTAACCAACATCGAAACAATTAGTCGCGAAAGCATTGAGGAAGAAGAGGTACTGCGACATCACAGAGTTTTCTGACGAAATTGTGATGAAATGATAAATGATATGACTACAGTGACGATAAGAGAAGCGGTGCAGAAAAACAGCATCATCAACCCCTCCTCGGGCCCAAACGGCTGCCATGGGATACTCACACATTGTTCAGTTCTCTCTTTCTGAAAATAAACGATAAGTTTCTTGCGTTAACCCACAGCCTAGACAGAGACATTTTATGTACCGTATGCTGAATTAATATTTTTTTTTTTTTTTTCTTAATTCGAATACAGTTATAAGCGCAGCTTATACGTAGTTTCACGGAAACCCTTTACAGAAAACCCACCCGTCACCACTTTATTATGGGGAAGCTTCAAATTCTATTCTAACGAAAGCGTACTAATTTAGTCTTTAATTTCGAGTAATACTTGCGTTTCCTTATAGCTTCGCTAAGCAATCGTTACACGGATATTCAAAAGAAAACTAGGAAACGTAAATCCGATTAAAGAAAGTATAACCATAAGGAAAATGAAAATGCTTCGTTTAATACTTTGTAAACATTAAAGAGTCCCTTAATATCTGTTCGTCTTTCTTACAGATGTTAATACTTACCTCTCGTTTCATTATGCATTGACCGTTTTAACACATTGACCATTGCGAATAAAATGAATTTCTTTCTTAAAAGTGGTACTCTCATAGAAGTTCGAGCGCATATTAATTTGGCGATCAGTGTGTTAAACTGCATCATCATAATCTATGCTGCTATATCTGGAAGAAATGATATAATCAGAACCTATACCTGAATATCGTCCTTATTGACGGACTCTTCTTCAAAGCGAAACAATAGGTCTTCACATTTTCTTTTCTCTTCCTCTAATTGCAGCGCCAGTGCGTTCTTCTCCTCGAGTAACTTTAGGAAACCAGCTTCTGCTTCTGTAACTGTCTTTTGCATTTTCTCTCGGTACTGAAATTAATGTAACGCAGCTTTAATCATGCTGTCAAACGTATAATACACGAGAGGAAGCGACAGCTACCTGTTCATATTCTTGTTTTATCGAAAGGATAGATTGTTCCGCTTGATCCGCTTGATTTGCCGCTTTTGTAACACGTTCGCGTTCCGCATCTCTTTCTCTACGTAACATCTCTATCTCTTGTTGCTTCTCCTTCAAAGATTCCTAGAATGTTGCAGATGAATGTAAGAATGATTACGTGTTATCGTGCAGTTAACTAATTCTGTTTCTAAGGAATTCTAAAATACACTATGTCTCTTATATCCTAATTCCTACGAGACGTTTTCATGTCAGAATTTTTTAATATGGGATTTGGAAGAGCAGGAGATGCACTTACTGAAAGAATCAATATCGATTATGGTGTTACTTTCATTACATCGTTATATTTCGAAATTGTACATTTGAAATTGCTTCGATTGGATAGTGAAACGTTAACAGAACGTCAACATTGTCTTTAACGTGTCCTCTTATCAAATTGTGCATCTACATAGTCCTATGCATTATTCTCAGCTTACTCACGCTTGTTATTCTTGAACTTTTTGCGTTGTTAGAAACTGGTTTTTAATCGATACAAATGTCACAAGAAGTCAACGCGACGGGGAAATTTCAATTTGCATAAATATTGCTGAATAGATAAAGCAACATTGTGTTCAATTCAAGGTCTACAAAGATACAAAGCAAATGATCAAACTTAAGAGTTCACTGTAGTACACGTTTGATGACATTTAATAAAATGAAGTGACTACTTATTTATCTTAACAACAAAGAAAAGTTTTACTTCATGAGGTTGACTGTAATTGTTTAGCCAGCTATAAAAAAAATGATGTTTTAAAGTAGATGCTCACACCAATGGGAGCTGGATTATAGGGAGAGAGTGAAGGATGGACAGAGGATTTTATTAAAATCATGTACAAACATCAAAATGCTTTTCTAAGCTACTTATCTAAAACAAAACTAACAATTACATATCAATGTATTTGCTAATTATATAAACCGTATAACAGTTGGCTGTTGTATTGTAAATATTATGCTTAATATTCAACAACAAATCATCACAACACGTTTGTTAATCTACCGTCTATTCTAACAACTACATAAAGAACGCTTTGGGTGTCACAATCCTAACTGAAGATGGCAAATAAGTGTTAGAACAAGGTCTCACCTGCAGGGTAATTCGTGCAGGTGTTGCCATGCGCAAACCAGGCCTCTGGAATTGTGATGCAACAAAAAAAAATCGTATCATGCACAGCCAAATAATCAAGCTGCAACTCCTTTTGCCTTTGTCTACTTACATCTCGGCTAAATAAATACACTTGTGAAATAAAAAATATAATGATCTGGTAAACTCTAAGTACTAACAATACAATACTGTTAAACAGACAATTCTCGGGGTGTACCACAAAAAAAGATGTTAACATCACAAGACTAAACTCGACTGTTCAAAACTCGAGGAAAACACCGAGTAATTGTACAGACTTTGAACGAAATTTTGATCAGCTAAGCTCGAGTATCTATCACTCTATGAAACTGTTCAACAGAACAGAGCGCCTACAGCAACAAAAACAAAAACAACTGAAACATATACATACACATTAAGTTTAACAACAACACTATAAATCTAATCAACGTGAATAGCAAGCTAACAAAAGTTTTCATATTCATTCGCAAACACGTTTCAAACAGAACTTGATGAAATAGTTGCGAGCTTGCACGCTCAAGTCGGTAGAAACGTGTTTGCACAGTTGAATGTATCGCTATGCGAAGCAACTAGAGGATCAGTTGTTCCAACGATAGCTACCCTGAGTAAAGAAAGCTAGATGCATGGCGAATTGCAGATATTTATACAGAAAACATCCACAAACGTGAACTTTACAAATGTTCGCTACATTGACTTCAACATTAACAGTATTGACATTCATCCTAGACGGTAGGATGTTTTCTCCGATCGTCCAGAAACGTGATCCTCCAATTGCTGCGAGCAGAACATATTTAACTGTAGAAATAGTCAGTAGTCTGCACTCAGGACGGAAGATGCAAGCTGCGGTACAGGCCATTCCCTCATTCTGGCACCGTGAATCTTACCCTCGCTGTACTGACACCAGCCCTGGCAGCTGTGCTCGCCGTGCTGGCGATGCTTGACAATGAAACGAGCGACTCCCTCGAGCCGGTCTTCTTCAAAGACGAGTTCAGGGCGGCGCCGGTTGGTCTATGCACGATGCAGCTGGTCCTTTTGCTGGTTGGTGACCGGCTGACCTTGTGCGCGGGTGCGAACAAGCCATATTTAGGCCTACACTCAAAGTACCTGAAACAATGCTAAACCAGTTAGCAGTCGCACCAGAGGAAGGTCTAATAAACATTAACAGCTACACTATCACGCTATGATCTTACAGGTGAAACAACGCTTATCCGATTCACAATAGTATTACTATAATTCATTGCTTAATTGGTCAAAGAATTCTCTAATGGAGCATCTCAAGTCTACAACAAATGATCATAGTATACATCTATTCAAACAAGTTGCTTCAATTAACGTCGTAATCAAAGGAGGTCAAATCTACATCCTACGAGTCTCATTGACAATGTCTATCGAATTCGAACACGTTCTATACTATATTTTCCAGAGTCGATGCAGACCTCTTATCACCAACAGAGCCGTCGTTCTTTCCAACCGGCTCGTCAAGCTCCACGCCACACCATTCGCCTGGCGCGAACTCTGTGGCACCCACATACTTCAGGACGCCGGTCTTGCTGCCTTGGCTGGACGACACTATTACTCGCTCTCCTATCCTGACGTCTCTCTGCGACATCGTGGACGCCAGGCTCGTCGTGGACGCGTCTGTGTGACGAGTTACATGCATTACAGGCGTCTGTATTCCCCTATACTCTGGTCGAGGAATGTTGGACGTTCAAGGTCACCTCGCGGAGGTTCAACCATGACACATTCCGTCGCCGAGGCCTCATTCCCACCTGCTCCACAACTTTCTGAACGCACAACAAACGGGGGGACGAGATGAGAGTCGATGCGATGGTCGGGGCAAAGGAGCAGACAGTACAGTGGGGGGTGACTGCATGGTGACCTTGAACGACCAGCATCTTCAGACCCGAGTACGTGCGAGAGACGTGAAATCAACGTTGCGCAAAGTCGCTAACATCTACTCGGTACACTCTAGGTTTCTACGATTTTTATTTGTCGCGCAAAGAGGTGAGGAATCGGTGCGGATCCGATTTATTTACTAAGTAAAAAGAAGAACACAGTGTGAGCGGTTCGACTACATAGATAAACATCTAAGGACGCAACAGAGGTTTCTACTTGGCTAAGAGCGTGCGTATAGACTAAGAGGTACAGCTTGCTACATGTTAGGTCTACGTTTTACAATCATTCTAATGAGCGTGCGTACAGTGTGGCCCGAGCTGCTCTACTGTAGCGTGCGATTAGGCGATCAACGGTGCCGGGACGGTGACCCCTGGAAAGCCGGGACCCGTCGGATTTTGCAGCTCGCTACGAAGTGAACATCGTTTAATGGTGTAGGCGAGACTGCAAAATCCACGGGATCCGCTGGGAGGGGAACCTTCATCTTCCGGCGTTCACCGGGTTCGCAGCTTTCGAGATTCAAGCGGACTACGGACGGGGAGAGTATCTCTTGCACCGATCCTTACTTAACGAGGGACACATGGCTCTGCCGAGGCTGGTTTTCATGCTGTCCGGCGGCGTCGTCGGCGTCCTCTGCGTCGGCGACGTGATGCCAGCGTCGCTCAACGGCTCCCGCGTCAATCTGGTCAGGCGGGAGAATATCCCGCGTTTCGGCTCGCACTGGAAGTAACGGCAGCCTGCTACCGATCCGTCGTTCTTTCCTGAAGTTTATCACAAGCTTTATATAACATTCTCGAAACTGAATAATACATTGAATGCTTAACACTGGAACCACCGAACATTCAACCGTCTTTTGAAAGTTCCTTTGTTGAAGCTATTAAGGTGTTATTAAGATTTCTATGGGCTTATATTTTAGTTTAGGTATTACTAGATCAGTAATTATTGAAGTTATGAAAGAAGAACTGCAGAATAGATCATTCTGATCCACAAGTTCTAATGTTAAATAATAGAGAATAAGGGAACTATGTTTTTGTTTGCAACTCAGTATTACAAACGTGAAAGCTTGATCTCGATAAATATCGACATTCGTCCGTAAAGGCTTAAGAGTCTTCGTAAACTTCCGATAAACGCTGATCTCGCAGCTAACGCGTTGACCCGTTAACCGGGGAGGCAAAGATAACTCGGAAAAAGAAAAACGGTCGAGATTATCGTGGCGCTTAACGTGTTAACGTATCATTGAAAATTATCCGATTGACAGGTCAAGGGTTGTTCGATAGGGAATGAGTCTTACCGATAGGTTCATCGAGGACCACTCCAGCCCAATCTCCCGGCGCAAACTGGGTCTCCCCGATGTAAGCGATCGCGCCAGGTTTCGTACCGCCGACCCATACTCGATCTCCTATTATAAAGCTGTCGGTGTCCTCTGTCAGGACGACACTAGTATCTGTCCGACAACAAATTTGTTTGATGAACTCGGGATTAACTTGGATTCCTTTATTATGATTAGGTATGTCTGATGGTGGCCGATCCAATCGGTTCTTATTTGAATCCTTAGTGAATTTTTATAGATCAATGTAAATTTTATAGAATGTAATTGCTTTGCGCGACTTATTGGTAGAAATATATTTTCTATAATAATAGTAGAAACGAATGAAAAATAATCGAAAACTCTGCTAAGTTTCATTGAATTTCGTACCGTATTTTTTCTTAGGAAATTACTGTATCGTTTTGATCGGATAGAAATTAGATTCTGTATAAAAATATTTGTGCCTGTATCAAGGACAACAAACGATTTCTATTAACGAACGTACAACAGTTGCGCGATTCCGAATACTCGGTGATTTCAACGCGTGGCGAGGCGATCTCGCCGCGCACGGAGTTCCAAAATGGCGGAGCGGGTCTTTAACGCGAAGTTCATAGTCAGCGACGAATTGTCACTGATACAGGTAAACGAAGGAGACCAAAAATTACTTTTTAAATGTTCCGCTGCTTTCGAAGGATATTCTATGACGTCGGTTTCGTGAATTTCGCCGATGGACTTGATACTAGAATGCTTTTGTCTGATTAAAAGTCTTCTCGGCATTTCTCCGTAAATATCTTCCTGGTCGAATACTATTGAAATAAATTAATACTCATTGCAATCATGCGACAATAGTGTTTCTTTATCGAAGCCAATGCATTCTCACAATCAGACACGTTCACGATAAGACGAACACATTGAACAAGCTTGACAATTTCTTCTGCTACTAACTACACAAGACGATTCACGGTTGCATTTATCATTCTTACGGAACGACGCGGAAATGTTCGTCTAATTGAGAAGAAATATATTTATATGAACATTAATTGCACGTTTGCGACAACGAAGAATCTAAGAAAAGCGACATTCATCGGATTTCATCGCAAATCCTTCTGAAATTATGAATTAATCTAATTCTCCCGAGAATCGTGTATATTTTTAATTATTGCCCGAACATTTCGCATCGTTTCGCGTTAGAGAATAGTAGAATAGTCGACGAAGCACCTACCTGATCCTCTGCGCAAGCCAGCCTCGCTTAATCGACGGCCATGCGTTTCCCAGAGATGTTCCATCTGGTCTGCGATCATGCAAAACAACGCAGAAACAATGCAAATCGTATCAAACAGAGCATGCTTTCGGAAAGGGCAAGCGTTTACATCGGTCCCTTCGATGCAACTGGTCGCCATGGAATCAAGGCAGACGTGTACAATAAACGTTTCACAAGGTAACATCGATTAAAGACGAATTATAAAACCATGTCACGCGTCGTGAACACAATATGCACCCAAATAATTACTCAAACAAATGACCAGACATTGGGAACTCTTTCTGTATGCCACAAGGGAAAATAATTCTACGTTCTCTTCATCTACACCATCCTTCCCACCGCTGTATATCAGAAATCTACATAAGTTTCGCAAGTCGATCAAATCAATATCTCCTCATTACAAGTAACGAATAATATTAATTACCCAATCTCAAAACAAATTTTATAATTTACATCCTTCTCTATTTTTAAACGTTCAACTGTAGAAATAGCAAGATACTTTCATTCCCTCTCGTTCCTTAATCTCAACGATTCTATCCGAAAATCGAAATCGTATTCAAATCTCCTCTTTTCGTAAAACAAAATCAAGGAAAAGCGTTTAGAAGCGCCAGTAAATTATCTCATAAGCAAGATCATCAGAATCTTAACATCTGTCTCATCCTCAGGATCAGTAGAACAACCTCGCAAAAGATCGATCGCCCGGTTCTAGGGCGTCCTGTAGATATTTTTTCGATCGGGGCTTGGTGCGCTGATTATCACCGGCGCATCGGCGCAGCAGGAAGTTAATTTCGTTCCTAAATGGGCAGTTATGTAAAGGAACGATTAAGAAGGCGTGTTCGCGTATGATTGATCGGCCTCGGAAATCGATCGCGATGTTTATTAACTGTCGCCGGGGCGAAGGAGAAATCATCGTTTCCCGTGATCCCCGATTCTGTCGGCGCGGGAGACACGCACCGATAAGCTGTGTCGGTTTTGATTCAATTACAACGCCGGCCGGGTGAATTATCTCGTCACCGGCGGCAGAAAAACCGAGAAAAATACTGCGATTCGAGATTTAATTAATTATACATGAGCAGACGTGGGCGAGACCGGCGGTAGTAGGTCGTTCGCGTGGGCGGCTGTTTCTGTTCGACGAGATCGAATCGCGATTAGAACACGCCGATCGAACTCCCGATTTCCTTTGGCGATCGATCGGAATTTTTTGGGAGCGCCCCGAATTTTATTTCGAGGAACGCGCACATTCTACGTACGATCACGAACGAAACGAAACTATTTCTGCAGTTGCGGAGGAATGGAGTCGCTCAGAAGCCGATTTTTTGATAATTTCTGATTTCTGTCAATTTTAAAGAAATATATAATATACTTTGTAGTTGTTCAAAGATCTACTCGTTTCTTCTATGTCAAAAAATCCTTTTATAGCCTCTGAATATGACTTGCATTCATTTCAAGCAATTACATTAATCTTATCAATTTCAACTATTTCAACGATTCAACTATCACGAAGCTCGAAGAACATCCAATCCACTCCTAAACTCTGACTTCTGTTATTACAACGTCGTTTAAAATCGACACGTTTATCGTAATCTATTCCAAGATACGACAGTTCGAATTTCCATAAGTGACTCCGAGGATTACCTCGAATATTCATTATGATCACACATCTACCTAACTGTTCATTGAAAACACTGGTCTACGCGAGAGATATAAGGCTCCGGTCTGCAATTGCTATATATAGGACGCACGGTGTACGAGTCACCATCGGAAGATTCGAAAAAGAGGATCGCCCGATTGGAAGTCGAACGATTAATGTTCCTTTTCGAATCTTTCTTGAACGGTGAGTCACACGCCGTTTACCCTGTAGATAGCGATTGAAAAATAGAAGCTCGCTCGTATTTAAAGATTCCCTGGTCGGATGGAGAAGGCACGCTTCGCGGGGAACGCGTCGACTGCCTATTGCGGGAAGTGTGTATCAGCGATCGGGCCAAAACAAACGTTGCGTAGTGTCAATCACCTTGACCGCTCGTAACGTGAGCCGTATACGCAGTCATACAATCCAGGATACTACGGGAGTCCCGTCTATAAACAAGGTTAATGGTGTAGAGTTATTCGATTACTACTGGCTCGAGCGCTTTGTTCCTGGAATCTAATCTAATGCCCGCCGGTAACGAGATCCGAATAATCTACGCTCTCCAGAATCGATTTTCATTCGGGCCGAACACACCGCGGCCAGACGATCCGTCGTTTCCTTCGCGGCAACGTGAGTCGGAGATGATTGACGGACACGGGAGAGTTGACACTAGATTTACGGGAATTTCTTTTGTATGTACCTATCTCTAGAGTCAATTTCACCTAACGAAGTCATACGTTTTCTTGGAGAAACATAACATATTATGCCGGCTAAATTTCAGCTGGAAACGCGAGCTGATTATATTGATCTATTTTTGAACGTCAATCAAACCAACGTTTGCGACTTACGAAAAAGAATGAGGAATTCGATTTTGTATCACATCTAACAATCACATATCTACAATATGTTAAGAACTAGATAATAATACACAGTGATATTATAAATGAAACTATGAGACGTACGGACAAAAGTCAGTACAAGTGGCAGAAAACAAATGTAAACGGTCTCTGTAAATTTCCTGACGAAGTTCTAAATATGTTAAGATTATTGTACACTTTATCGTTTCTAGAAGAGTACATGTTTATTCATGTAGTTTGTGGAAATTAGAATTTGAGGATATAGAATAATGTTTAAACGATTCAATGTCCGTCAAATTGACGGGCTCCGTAAATCCAGTGTTAACTCAGGAATCGGAGCTCCGATAACTGTTCTACACTGAGAACAGTCGCACGACGATTGATTAGGATCTCAATGCTAATTTGCGTACCCTATGCTGGATTCAAAGGAGGAAATTCCATTCTGGCAACGACGAAGTATGTACTCCAGACCGATTGGCAACTGATATTGCGATATAAAAAAGAATCCGATGAATTATAATTGGAAACGAAGATAAGAAGATTACAGACATTTAGATAAGACATACCCTTAACGTCCTCTGTGCATAATAAGAAATGTCAATGTATTTCGAGGATGTATTGATCTGTTCAAATCCTTCTGACAAAGTGAATTCTTGAGATGAAAGGGAGTTAAAAGAACTGCTACAATTCTGTGAAAAATCAATGTTCCGATTAAATTTGGAGAAATTTCTTAGGGCAGGCTAGAATGTTGTTCAAGGAAATAAGCGAGATTAGACAGTTTTCTTTGATCCTGTTACCAGAATGACCAGCGATCGCCGTAAGAGGATTAAGAGAGCGGCGCTAAGCGTTACGTCATCGGCGCCGTTCCACCGTTAATTGAAAATCATCGATCGAAGTGAGAACCGGTTGTCGACCGGCGAAGTTGCCCAAAATCCGTGAAATCCTAGAGCCGCGAGCTGCTTATCCCTCTATATTCAGACGCTGGTGTCACGTCGGTGTCGAACACTATCAGGACGATTGCGTCAGAACAAGAGATCGTCGCCTTAGGCGATCTCGATCTGCCAGAGGAATGCTAATACAGACCGCGACAAAAAAAAAAACTTGTAAACACGTGAATGATGTGCTTGGAACCGAGGGAACGCAGGCGGCTACTACGCCGAGGAATCCCGGGAATGCGGGGGAACCAATTCCAGAGATCCGTGGATTGAATCTTCGATCAGGAATGCTCGACAGGCAACTTGCATGTAGATCGAAGACTCGTCGGTTGCCAAGAATCGAACTAACTTGGACAGTTAAGACCGATCTACATAACACCGCAAGCATTAGGTCTAAATATCAAAGCAATGATTTAGCACAGTGAAATATTCGAATAACTTCCTAGTTCACAAAAAGGATAAAACAGTTAAAAAATAACGACACAAGCTGTAGGACAATTAGAGACTCGAATGGAGCTGTGAGCAAGAGAAGCTTCCAAGATAATTTGGAAGGCTACCCCTGTAATTTGGAACAATCCAGCGAATTCTTGGACGAGATCCAGCGAAGGTACTAAGGTATCAATGCAGAGCCCACAGACGCCACTTTCATTGATCTCCGCGACAATCGGGTCGTAGTGCAGATAATATCGAGTATCAGGAACGTATCCGTTTCCCCGTCAAGTCGAAAATTGACATCATTACCTTGGGGCTGGCGATCGCGTTGCGACACCCGAGACGGGGGCCTGGTCCGTTGGACACGGTGCTCCACCGAACGGGAACCGATCGGGAGCCGATCGGGAAGCGGGTGGCCGGCTCGCACAGGAATCGCGGGCGCCGCGGTGGCTCGAAAAGCCCTACCCGATAAGGGAAGCGTCCGGCACGTGGGAGGAAAGATGAAACGGCTGGATATCGAGCGTACAACAAACACGCCGGATTGCATAACCGGCGTGCGTCATCGCGGCGACGATGACTGCACCGCGTGAGGTGCACCGGCGTGCGTTCCGTCCCTTCCTCTGACCGTGCCGCCGCTCTTGGATGAACCAATAAGGCAAGATAGGTGCCCCCGATTCCCGGTGCCACGCGCTTTGTACGCGCGCCGCGTTTGTCTCCGAGGCCTTGCACCGCCGATGAATAATCGAGCCGATTTATCTTGAGATCCGGAGACGTCGGATCGAGATTAGAAATGAAGACTCTAGGGTCGGCCGACTCCGGTCGGCTCGGCGAAGAGAGGCGACTTTGTGAATGGGTTGCCGATCGTGAAACGAGATTGAGATTCTAGAGTCTCTGGAGACTCGAGCGCAATGGATGACCCAGGGTAATGAAGACATCTGGCTTCGGAGGTTCTTGCAAGTTAATCTAGAATGAAGCGTTGGATCAGACGTCTGAGGAAATAATTGAGTATGATTGTATATGAAAGTGAACTGAGTTAGTTAGAAGAGTTACTTACAAAGTGTTTCCTAGGGACATGAATTCCCAATGGACACCGATGGAATGTATTTCAATGATAATGGGGCAAAATGTGATTTCAGGTGTCATACTTCTAGGATCAGCAAGAAGTGTTTTCCATGGGGAAAGAATTGAGGATCCTTTTTATAAAGAGTGAATTTAATGATTGAAAGAAGAACTGAAGAGTTTAGACACCTGTTTAATCAGAAGAATTGTGTTATTGTTTAACCGGAGTGTTCTTGTTAGTAACTGTAGCTGCACGAGCACCAAAAGTTCACTGGATGATCCCGAGGTACCGTTTTTAGGGAACGAAGCGTTCGCGGTGGGACCGTTTGTTAGTGAAATGTGTATTTACCAGATCGCTCGTACGAGATCCGTTGCGGTGAGAGGTAGAAGAACGACTCGCGAGAAGTTCGCGGGCTCGCGCTTGTAAAAGCAACTCGTTCACGCTCGTCTCAGGGTCTGGTGGGCGTACTTGATCGCGTGGCGTGGGGAATTAGACGCGTCGAGTTTCGATCGAGCCCGACCCTTCATCTGTATCAGCTCACCGACAGTAATACAATCATTGGGCTTCAACTTAGGTCGCATTGTTTTCATTTTATTTACCTTAGTAACTTACACCCGTATTATTGTTTCCATTGGTTTCATATTAAATCGCATAAATTGCCACTTTACCAGAAATATTTTTAAGGATCTCTACTTCGGTACCTCCTGAACGCTTTAAAGGAATCATTCTACTGACCTGAGTAGATTTAATTATCGCCTAGAATTGATCCAAGGGTTATTAAATTAAAAAGGGGATACCTATGTTGACTAATATTTAATATGAAGATGCACTTAATTATGTCTTGGTATCTTATACAATAGCATCACTTTCTGGACACTGAAAATTTTTTAAATTAATGTATACTTCCTATAAGTGAGACATCATTCTGCCTAAAAAGTATCAGGGTGTCTATACGGTTTCTATATTCTGGCATATAAGGGTACACATTATAAAATTTAATTATACAAAGGATATACAATTACAATGGATTATTTCGAAGCATGCATATAGAATAAAATATGATAAATAATATTATTAAAAACTCACTCATTGCTGGCCTTGGTGGTGATGGTGGGACTGCTGGTCTTGGCGGCAGATTGCTGCATGGTCGACCAATTTTCGAAGGCGGTTTCAATCCTGATGGTTTTGGCTCACCCATCTTATGTATTTACTTATTGTTATGTAACCACTGAAACATGAAAGTGAAGAATTAGTAAAACTGGCGGAAAATTCAAAAATTACTAAAAAATATCATTTCAAAGTTTATAAATAAAACTTACACATTAATGAGACGATAAACCAACCATAATTGTACAGTAAAATAAACATTATAATAAATTGAATTATAAGGGAACTTTATAGCCTATACAAATCTCTGCTGTGTGTAATTTGGAAAATTCCATTAATGTACACTGATATAACTTAATTAAAACCAATCAGACAATTATTAGATAACAAATTCATATTCGTTCAATGTAATTTTTCTCTAGAAATCGATATTCGAACATCGATATTATTGTCAATATCGAATTCAAAACGTGCAACATGAATTGCTGATCGAAAAGTCGTTAGAACTTTTTAAACTGTTTCCAGAACCTGCATGACAGGTGTGCTTACGCGAACTACGCAAAAAGCACATTTATCGCTTGACATTCTCGCGTGATTACAAGAAAATATCTGTGTGCCTTTATAGTTGAAAATGAGACTGTTTCGAACACGAAACTCCTTTCCAAGCGGATATTATAACGTTGAAAAAAAATGTGAAATGGAAGAAAGGTTAACCTCCTCGAGTACAATGATCATCTTCGAAACGGTAATATAATAATATCCTTACCTTATTTAAACGTGACGTGATGCGTTCGCGCACAATCAATCAACATATTTCATCGACAATTAGTGGAACATCACTGACTTCACGAACCAGCACCGCGAAATATCCGCACCGATTCGCACAACGGTTAACGTAAAAGTGACAAGTCTTGGCGCCAGTAGCGCCGACACGGTCTACTTGCGAGTTAATTCATAATCTGTCGATTTTACCCTGGTTTCCCTGTTCTCTGACACGATTATTGCATCGATGTTACTTTTCCCTTCCGTTTCTCGCACTACTTTCAATAAGTATAAACAAAACCGTTATCCTTCGAATATGTGTACTTTTCAATCGTTTCTCTTTAAACGAACTTTTCACTCTTTTGCAAACGTGTTTTTGAAATAACGCTTCTAGTTTTATTTTTATCCATACTCTTTGAATCACCGCTGTTTAAATAATTTAATAAGACCACTTTTACTTTCATATGTTGCGAAATCAAAATATTTATTCGTCTTACATCAGTGAGATTGATTAACCTCAGAACAATTGACTTTTTATTTCTTGTTAATATGGAAAACGTTATTTCAAATAATATATCTCTTTCCATCGTAATTCAAGTAAAACGATAATTTAGGATTTGTACTAAAACGCAACAATTTCCAGAAAGAAGAATACATAATAATCATAGAAATTACAATTGCAAATTTTGCCTCGTGATGTCATGCAAGTTGCTATATTCCTCTGAACAGATATTGCGTATTGACAATGACTAATTGTCACGTTTTTAATTAACCTTTAATTTTCTTTTTAAGCTAGGATTAATATTCACTGGAAAGTACCTACAGCGCTACCTATGGCAAAATGTTGGAACTACTACTACGAACAGCTTGAGCGTTTCACCGTAGATAGCGCTGCGCATAACAATCATTACGTGTTTAAAACTTAATTCCTCTAAAAAAATATCTATGTAACAAATTACTATAAAACATCATTATTTATATTAACTATATACTAGTATATCCAAACTATTCAGCATTCGAACGTTACAAAACGTTTCAAAACTTTTCAACGTTCAAATTCAAATTTCCCACCAACGGTTTCAAAATACTAAACGAAAAGATCAATTATACAAAAATATCAACAAACACATGGTAAAATATCAGAACCACCGCTACAATACATCTACAATTCATTTGTTAAAAAATTATAGATATTTTCACAAATTAATTAAAAACTCGTTCAGATCATACACTAATTCAGCTTTATCTAATAGAATTCAAGAAGAATCTATTGTATTATTAAAAAATTATTGATATCATTACGAATCGATCAAAAATCTATACAGATCCTAAAACAACAACAACATCCATGCTACCCAGTATAACGAACCGAAGCATTTAATCTTCCAATCGTTTTACTGTCAACATTTACCGTGCCACAACAATTCCTCGTCAATGACACTATGTATGTTCCCCGTATAGGTCACCGAAGGAGTAAGCAAAAAATGTTAACAGACACCTAGAGTCCCGGTGTCTTTACCGATTCCCTTAGTTGATGTCTTCACGATATGGATACCAGCACGTGCTCTTTCGCTGGTCAAACCACCACTCAAGTAGGCGTGCAAAGGAAGTTTTACCAGTGGGTACTGAGATGGATAAACGGACTGCAAACGGACGAGTCGAACGACGAATTGCGTCACGATTTACCGATTCTCGCCGGGTTCTTCCAAGCGATCGGCTACAAGCTTCACTCGTTCGAGAAACGTAACACCGAGGAAGCTAATGAATCGAACGCCTCAGCATCTCGGCCAGGAATCCTGAAGGTCACCATCGAGTGCGGCTCCTCGAAAATGAGAGCGATCCTAGAGTCAAGGGATGTCCCGTGTCGATGTCCTAATCCTGATCATGTCCAGGATGCGTCCTTCTGGAGCATTAGCGGCACCGGGCCTGTAGGAAGCACAGTTCGTAACGGTTCACTGAAATCAGTTCCTTGAAATCGTCGAATCTCTTAACCCTTTGCACTCGAGAGGTGACCCTCAGTCACCTGATTCGATACAACAAAACTATAATATAATATTTGAATATTTAATTTTCATATTAATTTGAATATTTAATATTTCAAATTAAACTTCGCATTGTTAGGTGAAATATTGAAATAAAACCTTTGTTGCTTAATTTATCTATGAATATCACAGTACCACCTATATCTCTTCAAAAAGTGTTGAATATTCCCATTGAAAAACTTTCGAGTGCAAAGGTTGAAATCATCATAACATTGTTTCCTTGAAGGCAAGGTCGAAAGTAACGGAAGAGAAGAGTTTTTACTATAACAAATCTAGCAAGGATCCACGTGAATCGTTTATTAAATATTCCTGAATCTCTAGAAAAGGTTCAAATTCTACGATTACGATTGTTCTGTTAATTAAACATCGTTTCAGGACAATATTCCGCGCAAAGTTGAAGAAACTGGTAGCAATCTGTTGCCCCGTTTGTCGAAAGAAGTTACGCGAGTTCTGCGGGACGTGTCGCAGAGACTGTTCGACACGATCGCCGGTGAACCGGATATGAACCGTAACACAGATGTAAGTTTGAACATCTCGTGTTCGAGTAACGAGGTGAAGGTTCCGGCTGAGAGTGTCAAAAGGGAGATGGGCGTCACTCGAAGCCACACCCAACCGGAAATCTGTTTACGCGCGAATAGCTGGAACACGAAGGTGAGAATTTAATTAATCCATTGCCGCAAATGACGCCCATAGCCGTCCTGCATACCTTCATTAACACTAACTACCGATCACCTAAACTAACTTCTATCAATTTCTCTATAAAAACCATAAGCTTTATTAAGATTTCAATTGAGTTGTACTTCAGCTTTTATTACTGAAATAGTTTCAATAATTTTTCATGGAAGTAACCTTCTCAGTAATAGTAAAGAAATCAAAAATAAGTTATTCTGACCCATCTGGTAGTTCTAGTGTTTATTATTAGTTATCTGTTTATTCTTCAGTAATGCATTGACCAAAAATGACGTAACAGTCTAGATAACATGTAAGTTGATTTTGTGTACGATTTTTCATGACCTGAACAAGTCAAAACAAACAATTAAAGAGAAACTGCGTTTGGATTTTAAAACCAAGCGTTCGGCGATGAGTTAAGGGTAAACAGGAATTTGACAATTTCTTTGTTGCAACTGTGTGCTTTGTTGTGCAGCCGTCCTCTGAGAGCAACGAGAAAGATCACACGCAAACGTCTGTAAGTCGGAACGCAACTCCGTCGCGTGTGAACAAGTTCGCGTTGCAACGTCAGAAGACGTGGGACATCGACATCGAAAGCGGAAGTCTGGAGGGAGAGCCCAGACCGTCGCCACCGAAGCTAACGAGCTCTCCTACTATATTCGATGAACTCTCTAGTTCATTAGGACAGATTTCTTTGCAAGGGGAGGAGACTTCGAAGGGCTTAACGGAATACATAACGGAGGCTAAACGCTACTTAGAAAAAGCACTTAAGGTGTTAAACGAGAAATCAGTTAGTTCGGATGACGCGTGTCATACGCAAGGTGATCACTAAAATAGGGATAATTAGAGGATGATTATTGATGTTATTAACCATTTGCACTCGGAAGTTTTTCACTAGAAATATTCAATATTCTTCGATGAGATACAGACGTTCTTTGAAGTCATCTCTCGAGTGCAAAGGGTTAATTTATTTGTAGAGTACATGTTATTTATTTTGATCTATTGATATTGTTCCTTAGATGACTGCACATCCGTTAAGTCAGCGCCGGCTAACATGTTACCTACAATAGTTGTAAGTTCATTGAAACGGTCGAGGACGATTACTGGCATCAAACCGTCAGCGAGGTTGGAGCAAAACAAGACGCAAGCATTGGTGAAACCAGCTTCAGGAAATACACCGCGAATGCTGAACGCACGACGCAGTATGGATACAATGAATTCTCATTCTTCAACGAGGAAGAGCACACCGGTTGAACAAGGAAGTATAAAACCGTCGGTTCGCCGGAATAGTTTTTATATTCCTTCGTCTAAATCTATTCTTTCGCTGCCTGCGAAATCTACAGAGGTTGGACAAAAATTGTTGACCACTGGAAAGTAAGTGCATTAAACAAATTCAATCTTACGGTTGAATCAAATATTTTAACACGTTGATTCTGTATTAAAAATAATTATATTATTAATATCTTGGTATCACAGTACACGTGTTACACTATCATCTAGCTGTTTGTGTTACTGAATATTTTTGTTTAACAGTTTTCTTATTGTAATTGTATTTAAACAATTTTTAAGCTCTCTGGTCATCGGTGACCATTGAGTCAATGTGTTAAGGGTACGGCGCCATCTGTTGCTACTTTACTATGAACGCATAAAGTAATCTGGCGTCAATTATTCTTTATCGCTGAAGGCAATTGATTTTTTTTTCAGACCTGGTGTAGGAACGAAGACGACTGTATCGCCTGAATCACGAATCAGTACACCTAAGAAAAAAGAAGCACTTAATACGTTGGTTGGACGTACATCAATGATTAAGCCACCCACAAAAATCTCGAAAGCGATACCCGTTAAAATAAAACCGGTTGAACCATTAAAATTGAGCACTGGAATTGCTAAAAATTCGAGAAGTAGTTTGTCGAAAGAATGAGTCATTTTATTTAAACTACAAGTAATAATTTTTATATTCTATTTAAGTAATTTTAAATGAAGCGTCGTACAAATACTTGAGTGGTAAGATATAGCTATATATTTAAATCAATATACACGTTATTAAAGTTATCATGTAAACATTATTATGATTAATCACTGGATGTTTAAGAAAGTATAGATTTTTAGAGATTACTTTAAAGAAATTACTCATCGAGCTTGGTTAAATTTTTAACTGTACTGAACTTTAACATATTTGAAATAAACTTTGTATACATAATATTGGCCGGACACAGTAATCTAAATGTTTTTATTATTCCATCGTGGGTCACACTTTGATTGGCTAGTCAAGTGTCACGTTTGACGGTTTCTTAGAAACAGTGGTGTATCATGCTTTAGTCTAATAATAATATTGAAAGGAGTGTAAATAGTAGTAAGCATTACAATATAAATTAAGGAAGACGTTATAATAGTGGATAAATTAATTGGTGTTAATTATCAAAGGATTCACGTGGCTTGAATAAAAACAATACGCGTTTTGAGTGTCAATATTGATGTGTTAAGCAATGTTAATCTAATGTTAAATAAAACTGCCTGTCTCCTGATATGTTCTGAAAAATACCTTGTTGTTAGAATTTAATATTTATTATGTAAATTATTTAACAATGAATTGTTAATAATTTACAATTGTTTCGAGTAGTTTGAGGTTAAGTACAGGACAAAAAAATGACACCTGCTTTATTAGAATTGCCACTTGTTGCTCTATCTGTGGAATCCAAACAAGTTATCTCAACTTTATTAAATCCACCGAAAGTTATCCCAGCAGAAAATGGTTTGCCCAGGTATTAATTTTTATTTACACATTATGTTAGTTTAATGTTTGCTTAGATCTAAGATAATATATGTATGATTAATTAGGGATTGGAGAGGTCTCGCACATTTATCGAATGTGGGTGGGGAGATGATGCCATTATTGACATCACATCCAGATCCATCTGCATATATTTTAACATTATATGAACAAAAAAATAAAAATATAACAATTAAAGATCTTCAAGCAATATTCGAAGAGCTTGACAGATGGGATATCTTGGATGATACTGCAGAACTTTTTGGTTTGTTAGATTATGTCTTATGCTTTTTAAGTTAGTTTCACATGTTTTATTTTGTACTTATATTACAGAAAGAGATGCACAGAAATATTTGGAACAAATAGAAAGATCTCAAACATCAGCCGATGTAATTATAAATGAAGTTGATGAAAAAGTTTTGACTATAGGTAAATGAAACGTAACAATGAAATATAATAATCTATTGTTACATAAAATTTTATTTCTTCTATAGATGATCTTCACAGACTAAAACAAGGACTTGAAAATCAATATTATGATGCATTTTTGTTATATGCTGATGAGGACCTTAATTTTGCCACTGAAATGATGGATAAGCTGGAAAATCAGTACAGCTTAAAGGTAAAGAAATAAACTCAGTGCAAAATAATGACAAGAAATTACAATTAAAATATTTGTCTTCTAGCTCTGTGTAAAGGATAGGGATTTAATTGGTGGTATTACATTTGAGCATGAAGCTGTGATGACATTGATCTCAGAGAGGTGTAATAGATTAATTGTAATAGTGTCACCTAATTTCTTGAAAAGTCCAGCAAATAAATTCTTTTTAAACTATGCTCAAGCATTGGGTATTGGTATGTTTTATGAATACTCTAACAAGTTACATTACATAGCCTCAATATTATGGCATAATATATTCTCACACAATACTTGTTTTAATTCTAGACAAACGTCAGAGGAAAGTAATACCATGTCTCTATGAAAAATGTCAGTTACCACCGCAATTACATTATATGTTTATATTGGATTACAATAGAGTTGGTATGTATGATTTTTGGGGAAAATTGAGAGATTCTGTTAGGATACCAAATCTAGCAGAGGAGAATGCAACGAGAAATTTTGAGAAGGAAGTAGTACTTCCGAAGACAGTAAATACTCATGATGAATTTGAAACAAATGGAAAACTCAATGAAGAAACTAGTAAACATTTAAAGCCAATTCAGGAGCAAGAAAACCATATAAGAAATTCTCATGAATTAAAAACAGAAAATAACTTTCATAATCTGGATGAAAATATATGTGAGCCAAAAGATAAGAAGAAGTCTGATAATTTTCTACAACGCACAATGAAAAAGTTGACGCGAAAATCAGAACATCAAACAAAGGAATATATACCAATCACAGAAACAGTGAGCTTACCATCGCTTGAAGGTCTCGATACACTGAGTACTTCGATGGATTCTATGAAGAAAAAACATAAAACGAAATTCATAAATAAATACATGAAGAAAGTGCTTGTAAAGTCGTAATACTCTGTTGCATGAAAATGAATTAATTTTTTATGTTGTTGATACATTATGTACATAGATTAATTATATAATAAATAGTATTTTTAACTATGCAATGTTCAAATGAGGAAAAACCAGAAACAGATTAAATATGAACATACTTGTAGAGGACGCTAAAGTACACTAAAGTTATAGCGTTACGTACTATAGTAAACAATTGTTATTTCTCTTTTGATTGGGGAATATCGAGAGGGATATGTATGTACATATATGTTACTCGTTCGTTTTGTTTAAAAGGCGGCGGGAATTGAATTCAGAAAGTCGCCACTTGGTGGCACCACAAAGTCACTTTCAATTAAACTCCCGCCAACGTATTAATTTTGTACCGCCTTTTTTGTGTCCATCTTCAATTGTGATTTTATTTATTTTTCTGAGTTACCTCTATATATTATTTAGGTACAATACGTTAAGAATAAAAATAACTATCTGTGATACGTGTACAATTCAAATAAAATCTCCTATTGAGCAACAATGGTACGAAGAAAATCAAATGCGAGGTTAGTTATCGATTACTTTTATTTATCAATTTTTATAGTTATAATTCAGGGAATAATTTATAAAAGAAAAGAATAATAAATGAAAGAATCACATCTAATGTTACTTATGATAAATTTCAGTATTTTAATTCGTTGAAATAGATTTTATAATTTCTTTATTTGAAAGTTGTCAATTCAAATTGTTATACATCATATGCTTGCTTCATTTAATTAGAAAGTAATATTTTAGATCAATCAGTGGTTCACAGAATCGTGAGAAATCTCGAGTAAGTAATTAATATGTTTAGGATATTTTTAAATGATATTAAACAGTATTATAAATGTAAAATTGGGATCTTTTTAGACAGAAGTTTTGGTACCCAGAAGACGAAACAAATCACATGTTTTTCGAGAAATACGGCATTTGAGAAAATCTATAAAATTACTTATACCAAGAAGTACTTTCGCTCGTTTAGTAAAATTTATTATTTTTGACTTATTCCCTACCTTGGGTGTTAATAGGTAAGATTTTAAATATCAGAGATTTAAAATACTTTTTCTAAGCCGTATGAATCATTGGGTTTTAGAATACAACTAAGTGCTTTAGAAGCATTACAAGAGGCAACTGAAGCATATATGGTACAATTTTTTGAAGATTGCATATTATTAGCACAACATTCAAAACGCATAACTATTAAAGTTCAAGATATGTTCCTGATGCGACGACTTAGAGGAAGAGGCGACATTGTGAATAGATAAAATAAGCTACTGTTCAGGTTCTGAATTTGTATAAAAAAATTAATATATTTTATAGTACTTGACTTGAAAATATCATGTTCTCTCAGTTTGATACTAGTGACATGACGTATTTGGTGGTATGTTTGTTAATCTATGTTTATGCTGGTTAATAGAAATAATAAAAATGACATGATTCACAATCAGATTTAGGTAAAATTTGTTTCAATATTGCTTGTGAATGAATCATGTTATTTCATATATTTTGTAATTAACTAGAATTATTAAATAATTCAAAATTGAAATTTGTATTAACTTTTGTATAAAGAATTGTCTGTGGTATAGGAGTGATGTTTTGTAATAAAATTATGTAGTTTACGATACATGCAACATGGAATAGAGCACTTACATTAAATATATGCCAAATCCATTAGTAATTTTAGCTTACTTGCCTCATCGTTTACAAATGATGTATTGTGCCTTCTATGCATCTTGAAGTATGTACAAAGAAAACAGTTATTATTTTTATAGGAAAATAAAAACATTGTGATTGGATATGGATTTAAGTATTTATATAAAAGTGCTTTCGTCGATACTCCATAGTATAACAAGGAATAAATGTCTGTAGAACATTAACTGGGCCTTGTAATAGTGACAAATCATAGATTAGGTAATGTTTTGCTAAATAAAATTTATTTCGTGGGAAACATTCAAACTTCTGATAAAATTCTTAGACTTTACTTTACGAAACTTTGGTAAAATATACATTTCTCGATTCTTCGGCAGGATCTTAGAATAGTACAGTATCGAAGCTTCGTAAGGTTCGCTTTGCGCAAAGTTTGTTCGAGTTTGCTATGCACGTAAGGCCGATGAACGTCGGTTAAACAGCGATAAAAAGGCTTGTTAAACGATAAAATAATGTTACCGATCGTTACATTTCAGAATTTCTGTTATCTCTGTATGTTAGCTGCCTTTACTCACGACGTACATCGCAAGTGGAATATTACATTTCGACGTCCTATAAAAGAACAACTGTACTCGAGTTCATAAGTTCTGAGTTCCCTTTTTATACGTTCCCTCGTGGTAAATAATCTCATAGAATTTTTACTTGAATTAATTTCGCAGGCGTGGCATCCGCTAATCAGAACTTATGAATTCGAGTATACAAAAAATAGTATTACAAATAACAATGCTACCTATCTACGCGTTTACATGTCTATAATACAATTTGATAAAGAAATATATATATATAAAAGCCACCTGAAAAACCAGGTTACTCTTTCATGTCTGTCTACGTCGGACAAGAATCTCTGAACTTCTAAGAAGACACTTTGTAAGGCCACGTCCAGACAGCTGTTCGCGAGCAGCTAGTAAGTAGTTCTCCTCAGTCTGGACGAGGCCGAATAGGCACAACATCAGTTACACTTTCATGCTGCCTGTCATTGTACAGAAAGAAAACAATCATTCATAACCCTACCATGGCGTGCAGTCCTTTAGACAAACGTCGTATATACTCGCGCGTGTAATTCTAACACGATTTTCAAATATTTTGAATACATATGTACATACTTATGTGTATATATATACTTCTTAGACTGCATTGTAATACAAAATGAAAAGGAAAGAAATGTAATTGTTCGCGTATGGAGAATTAGGAATACTGTCTGTACATCTCGGGAACAATTCTTTCTTTACAAATAGAAACGATTAATGCGACATGCAAATATATACGACACTTGGGGCTGATCGGGACTACGAGGTCCCCGCAATTAATATCGACATACTACGATTAAACAATGTAAAATTAAACAATAGTCTTTATCACCATAACCGGGAAGTCACGTTTCACTTCCTCATGAAAGACCGCACTTTGTTCACGCATTTGTCCATGAAGTTTTTTTTGCGTTTCGGCTCGGCACCGGTCGGCAGAGACAACAGCGATCCCTGCTCTTTTGTTTTCGGCTTGTACTCGTTAGACGAAATGCTTTCGTCGGAATCTAGTCCCGCGCCACAGCTCTTTGCCTTGAGCAGCGTCGACTTGTCGTTTCCCGTAGCTACCAGTCGCTCCTTCAGTTCCGCGTTCTCAGCGCAGTGATCAACGTTCCCCATGCTGGCCTGCGAACCCACCTGTTCGTTCTTAGTGCTCGAGGTCGACAGATGTCCATCCACGCTGATGAATCGATTCGGTTTTGGCGGTCGCGTGGGTGGATTCTCCTCTTTGTTGCCAGGCTCCTCGACGATTGACAACCTTCTCGCTTCCTTTGTCTCCGCGGTAAGCGTTCTTGTTCGTTGCCTAGGAACCGGCGTTGGATCTTCATTCGACTTCACTTTAGAACTGTTCTCCAGGCTTGTGGCTTCAGACTGAATGTCACCATCCGTTCGCTCTCCTTCCACCTTGCTCCCTCTAACCTCCAATTCACTTTGAACAGGTTCTTCTGATTTCGGATCAGCCAGTCTGTTCAGAATGTCTAGGGACTCGAGGTTGCTTTTATTTTCGTTTTGTTCAGACAACATTTCAGTCTTCATGTCTGGTATCATACCATCTTCGTCTAACAAGCCATCCAAGCTTCTGGACCTTGGTCTAGGCTGTGGGTCCGGCTCCCTGATAGGGGAGACAGACTTCTTCTCCTCTTGGTCCAGTAGTTCTAATGAACGAGATCTGGTGGATGGTGAAGGAGGATGACGCGGTGGTCGTCGTGGCACTGGACTCCCCCCAGGGTGTGTGTGAATGAACTTCAATCGTGGAGAAGTGGGAGGTAGACCCATTAACCAACGGGACGGACTCGACGATTTTCTAAATCTGTAATTTGAATGGCACCTGTTAATTGTGATCTGTTAACAGAATAATATACTGATAGGTACACTGAGTGACCATGCAGGTCTTTGTACTCTATTTGACAATTTCATCACGGGGTATGCACACTTATGAGTAGACTGCGGATAGTTTAAATCAAATAATTTAGTTTCTCTTGATTCGAACAATAGAAAAATGTCAATACATTTTGTTGAATATGTCACACTAAGGTTTATGTATAAAATCCGCGGTCTATTTATGAAACACGACAACTGGATCATGCTTACATTGGACGACTTCAACGTTACGGTAATGAAAAATCCTAACGTAGACTAAGGATGTCGAGCAACAACTTTAATCCAAATGACATTGCAGAGTACAATAGCCACAATGGTAAGCAGAACATGGAAGACAAGTGGAGAGGACAATGACTATAGTTCGAACAAAATCAAATGATCATTTGAGGTTATGACGGTTATTGTTCTGATTGTTACCAAATGTTTGTTTCGTTATTTGTTATTTTTATGAATCAGACGACTTTGTTCCAACTGTGCAATTGACACCATTTCAATACGAATATAAATCTGATTTTACAAACTAACCTAGTTGTGATTGTCTTATAGCGATTGTTAGTCCTGGCTGCATGGAAACAAAAAGATATAGTGTTAAACGTCGCAACCCCAGAGTTTAGTGTTATTGAATGATGAATAAATATAGGCAAGGTTGCAAATCACGCTGACCTGCTCGGTATAGCTGTGGGCGGGCCCTCTAGTCAATCCCGCCCACCTGTTGAATCTTTATCGCTGCCCCTGCTCTCATTGCTGTGCATACGTTGGTAATTTGGTGACTGTCGGATATTCGTGTTACCCGGTGTGTTCGGTTGAGTCACGTCCTTGGACGCAATACTTCTTGGAATACCACCAGACATTTCCGATCTGACTGGTATTTCGCCTCGCATAAACCTGTAAATTAAAACGTACAATTGAGCCTCTGATCGAATAAAAACAAACTGTTCAATTAAGGTCAAAAACACATCAAGTAACGCTAAACAAATGGGCGTGGCAAATAAGAAGGAAGGGAACAGTAGGCGGAGAATGATGCGAGGGGAGGGATAGTAGGCGGAGCGAACACAGGAGGCAGGACGAAGTAGGCGGGGTCTGAAGTACCGAATACACCATAAAATATGGTTTATTATATTGAAGCTCACCTTTCAAGCTTGTCTACGCAGGCATCTTGGTAGTCGTGGATCCAACGTACACCATTAAAATGGCAAACCGCTCGCATGTCTTCTGGAAGCTCCTCGGGTTCTGGCCATTGAAAATTATCTATGATGGGAATTATATTACACTGCGACTGAAGTGCTGCTACAATTTCCTGCACACAATATTAACACGGCATTAAGAATGTTTCATTCAACACCGACAATCACAGACAAAACGATCAACGAGCAACGAGACTCACCCTATGAACCCAGTCTTTGCACTCAGTGTCCCGTATACACCTTTCCAAAGCCTTGGGCGTGAGCACAAGGAGGAAGTGTTTCGCCTGTCTGATGCTCTGCAGCAAGTTGTTGTCGAACTTGCCCGCTTCCAGCCTCTCGACATCGATGAACACAGAGAAACCCCTCAACTGCAAATGCACTTTCAGTAAGCTAGCCAACTGAGAGCCATTCGATCTTCTGTAGCTGACGAACACGTCCAACGACTTGTCAGGCGACTCGTCCTCGCAGGAGCCGAGCTGGTTGTGTTGCATGTTCTTGATAGCGTCCAGTATCCTCAACCGGTGTATGCTGTTCGCGATCCCGCACTCGGTCGTCAGCTGGTCCTCGGACAGATTCCTGATCGAGTCTTTGTCGACGCCGGCGTTCAGCATGCTGTACGTGTAAATGGAGAACTCCTGCCCGATGGACTGTAAGAAATTGTTCAAATTCCCGGTGTCCCGACTGCTGTAATCCGCCATCTTCTTCAAGTTCTGCAGCTCCCTGGTGAATCTTCTCCTCCTGATGCCGTTCGTGAGCCCGATGTCCTCTTTAAGATTCTCCTCCGTCAACTGAAGCAGAAGGTCGCCGTCCACCCGGCTCTCAACGAAGTTCTGCGCGCACTCGGCGAACCCGATCTGCTTGACCCACTCCCTGACGTCCTCGGTGGACCAGAGGGGCACCTGTTGGCTGAGCTTGTGAGGGATCTCCTCGCCGATCAGCCGCAGCGCCTGCGCCGCGTACTTGGACGCGATGGCGTTCGGACAGCTCGCGACTTTCTTCAGCGGCTCTATCGCGCCTATCATCCGGAAGATCTCCGTGTTGCCCTGCTGCTTCTTGATTCCAGCTTCCATGCAGAAGTGGAACGCGGCCAGGTTCCTCGCCTCCTCCCTCTTCGAGCTCAGCACCGGCACCAACCGCTCCAGCCAGTTCTTGCTCTGGCCGTGCGCGTGCGCCAGGTTCGACTTGGCAAACTCGTACGGATTGTGCGAGGTTACAAAAGGCTCGACGAGATCTAGCGTGCCGGACTTCAGCACCGCCGCCTCGATCTCCTTGTTGGCCACCAGCACCGCTATCGCCAGGCACGCGTAATATTTAATATTGTCGTCATTGTGGAACGCCAGAGGGAACAGCCACATGGGCACCTTCCTCTTGATCATCGCCTCCTGGTTCTCCGCGCCACCGTACAGCGACAGGTTAGCCAGCGCGCCGGCGCAGTGTCTCAAGGTCTCCACGTCGTTCTTCCTACATTCGAATAGGACCGCGTCCAAACCGCCCAGCCTGATCACGTCGCTGCAAGTGCCCTCGCTGTGCTTGAACAGGTGCTCCAAGATGCCCGTGCCGACTCTCGAGTGGTCCACCGAGTTCGCGTTCTTGGTGCACGCGCAGGCGACGTTCACTACCTTCTCCAAGCCGTGCTCGACCACGTGCGCCCTGTTCTCGGTGGTCAGACACTGCTCCAACAGCCTCGCCGAGGAGAACTGCAGGTCATTGTCGCTGGCCACGCAGTTCGCCATCAGCAGGTCCAAGCCGCCTCTGGTTCTCAACGTGTTGCACAGCGTGTACCCTAACTCGTGCCCGTGCGTGGGCACTGCCCAGGCTTTCCTGATGATCTCGTTCACTCGGTTCAAGAGCAACGGAGCCTTGCCGTTCTTCCCATCGTTCGCCTTCAGGCGCTCCACGAAGCTGTCCAGGAAGCTGCAGTACTTCGAAATCGCTCGGTCCACGTCCTGAGGGTTGGACTTCGAGCACAGGAGGTCTAGATCGTCCAAAGGCAGGGAGAGCAGCTCGTCCTCGGCTGGCCTCATCCCGTTCATCAGCTGGTTCACCGCGTTCGCGGCAGTGATCATCGAGGACTTCGAGGTGACGCCCTTCGAGGCGATCGTGATGCTGGACTGCGAGCTGGACGCCATGTGCTTCTCGTGGTTGTAGATGCCCGTGGAGGTGACCGTCTGCCGCTGCTGCTGCGCCGCCATCGCTTTCTGCAAGAGCAAACACGAGCAAAGATCAGAAAACCGTTCGGAACGAGCGACCACGCACTCGGATAACTTCGTTCGGTCTCCCTAGCGTTAGTACTTATCACCGACAGTAAGCGCCATTAATTTTTATCAACAGATTCGAGCTCCCGGGCAACGAGACTCGTTAGAGGATTCAAACCAGACGCAGCTCGCGACGAACTAGAAACGAACACTTGGCACTGGCCAGAGGAACGCAGCGGCGGATCGCACCGGGGAAAATTATCACGTTCTGTGTCACGTCCGGCGACCGTGGGCAATGTAAACATTATTTCTGTATCGCCACGTAACGGCTCGAATATTCCCATCGCTTTCGTCGTGGAGTTCGGACAGAAATATTTCTACCAACATCCAACGATCACAGTTCTAAGCTGTAGTTTGCAACGGAAGTCGAAACGAGAGAAACGAACTGGTACCATCCTAGAATCCAGGCTCCACTTCCTCATGGTCGCGGTTTCCGGCGTCGCGTCGTCTCACGGGAACGAGGGCCCGCGGCGCACGGGAAACCGAGAATGACTGAACGCCGGCGGCCAGCTGACCACCGTTTAAATCCGTGGTTCCCACTTTGCAATGCGCGCGGCCGGGCCGTTCGCGCCGCGAGAACGCGAGCTGCGACTCTGGCGCACGTCGGGAGCCAAACGGACGCAGACGCTATCAAACGCAGAAGATTTGTGGCCGGCCGGCCGAACGGGGAAGCGGATTCCTTGGTGGCGGGCCAAGAGGAGAAGAACGCGATCGGCGATTGGCGAGTCGCTCGGCGGACGTCTCCGCGGAAAATCGGACCTCGGCGATGGAAAACTACTCCCGCGAACGTCTGCTGCGTTCTTTTTATCGCGTCGCTCGCGAATGATTATCAGCCGCGCGCGAGGATCTCCGAATACTCACTTTTTCCGAGCTGAACGAGTCGCTCTGCAGTTTCATCGTGGACGCCGCCATGTTGTTGCTCTCTTGGTGCGACAGGTCGCCGGCCTTCAGGCTTCTTTGCTCCTGCGAAGGACATTAACATGTTAATCGATGGCTTGACAAGTTTGCTCGGTTCGTTAAATAGTTGCACAGGTTTTCTATTTCGCTTTTTTCTTTTGAGTAAGTGGAGACGCTAAAATAACTTCGGGCCAAGAGCTCCCGAGCTGCGGACTCCGCCATCAAATTTGAATTTCAAAGGCGACGCTCTAATCAGCTAGCCAAATAACCCGGGACTTTGATGTGCCTAGCGGGAATTGGGCGTTCGAGGTGCTTCGTGGAAAACGGTGTTTGATAAATAATTCCCGGAAGTGCAACGCGAAATGTTCGCGAGCCATGGCGGGCGCAGCTCGGCCGTAAATACTAGCAACACTCGAGAACGTCTGATGGGCGTTTAAGATTGACGGATTTAAGATGCACGCTTGTAGATGCTTTTATAGCGTATCAGGTTAAATGGAGTTTTCGGATGTTTGTTTTTTGTAAAACTATTCGATTGGAGGATTCAAGTGTTTGATACGATTGACACGCAATTTCTATGAGAATTGTAAGGATGGATTATAAGTTCTATGGCAACGACCGTGCACCGGGGAAAGCATGGTATTAACCCTTTGAACTCTGTAGGCTCCAATATTGCACCAGTTATAATATTAACATTAATTCTTCTTTGTCTCGCTTTGATCTTTCATTAAAATATACTCTACGTGCATTCGCCCTGCATTCGACGAGTACAAGCTCCATTTTATTTTATCGCGCAGAACGAGAGGTTTTTAACTGAATTCCACAGTTAACTGGTTAAAATATCTTATTCCCACAGGTTCGAAGTGTCGATACGAAAACACATATTTCGCGAACGCTGTGCACGATACAAAAGGTCGATCTCAACGAAGGCGAGATTCCATTCGACGATTTCCTTTTGGGAAGTATCAGCTCGAAGTTGCGGCAACTTTCGACGAAGCCCTCGACGCGAGTCGCGGGGAGCATTCCCGCGGGGATAGACGTTTAATATTCAACGCGCGTTGCAGGGAATTAACGTGCCATCGAAGGCCCACTTATGGCGTGTTAGCTAACGACGTTAATTCGCGGTAGTGCAGGCTAAGATAGGATCGCGACGCGGACCACAAACGGTCCACTGTGCCCCGCGCGCGCACAATTTTATCAATGCTCTCCACTCGTTCGCCACTAACGACGTGCGAATACCAATTAACCAGTTGGCTGTTGCGATCTCTTTAAAAAGTCTGCACTTTATTCTGGTATGCGTACGTATTCATTACTGGAAATCAGTTTTTCTGAGATTTTCATTCGAATAACGTGTACCTATGAAATTGGTTTTTTCGAAAATTATTCCTTTAATCAGTCAACTGTTTCGACGAGTGTACTAGTAACACGAAACCTTGTCATTTCTTCGTGACGAGTATACTCGTCAAAAACAGCTTATTAACCCTCGGAGTACGGCATTTGCTTTTTTTCTATTTTTGTTCATTAATACTAGGTTACGGGAATTTATTGTACACTTCATTCTGTTATTCCTAAAAGAATCGATGCTCGTTTATTTAGATTGAAACTGGAGATTTGATAGCAGGTAGTTAGGGTACATGTCATGTTAAACATTTACAAAATAATATTTCTAAAATCCAATATGCGTCAATTCGACGCGTTCCGTAAACCTAGTGTTAAAATTTTTACTGCGAACGTGTTAAGGCTTCAATCGACTCGTGTCTCAGTTCTGCTATCACCGAATTAGCTTCGTTAACACGTTAAGCGCTATGTCAGTCACTGGTGACTGACGCGTCTGAACGACTAAAAAAACAATCGTAACATACGAGACAACCGATGTGAAATAAAAATGTTTAATAAGGCAACTAAGTTGATAATAACGCAAACGTTGCAACGCCAAACAATTCATTATTCCTACTTTTCTTTGCTACGAAAGACAAACTATGGGAAAACGCTTAAGATTTTCGTGGCGCTTAACGTGTTAATCATTTCTCGCGGAAATCTCTGTACCTTTTCAATAACTGTAAAAGAACAATCAAGGATAAGTCATTTTAATCCCTGGTAGTTTTAGTGTTGACAGTTAAATCGATTCATTGAAATTCTTCTATAAACAGCAAGAGTGCATCTATTCAGACTTCAACCCTTTGCGGACGAAGATTCTCTGAAAAATAGGAAACTACGTGCTGATCTCTTGCTATTCGAGCAATTAAATCATTTGTTTACGACTCAGTCTTCCAAATATGAACATCTGATCTCGCCGGAATGTCGACATTCGTCAAAGGGTTAATTCATTTGCAACTCACTTCGCGCACTACGTAAATTTCTCCATTAATTCGCCAGAAAAACATCTGTTATCTCCACAACAATTGCAAAAAGAAATCAGGAATGTCATTTCAACGCATCTGGCAGTTCTTGTTAATCCTCGACCGCGACACTCGCTACGAAAGTCCAAAACATTTGACGAAGCCGATCGACGAACGTGTTATTCTCCGAGATCCGCCTCACTGATCATTCAAGATAACATCTCCATTAAAAGGAGAAGTTGCACGAAGCAGCAGAAAGATACAAAATCTACAAACTCGTCCGAACTGGATGTTCATGGTAATTTCCGTACCTCCGGAACACCTTGGCGACGCCCGACATCCTCCGATCGCTCGAAAGATCGGCGCGCTTCACTCGTGAAATGCCAACGGGAACTTCCGCTCGCGTCGAATTGTCTCGAACGGCAGATTGTTTAACACTAGATACACGGAACCCGTCAATCTGACGAGTACTGCATTTTTTAATTATTTTAGTATCAGTTCAACTCGATTTTAATTCAACAACGCGAATGCATTGCGACAGTCTGGCGTTGAAGTTACAATTTCCGCGATCTATATAGACGAGCGCGTGATTTCCTAGAAACAATAAAGTTCAGAATAAACGTCCGTGAATCTATTGTCAAGAAATCCGCGAAAGAACCGCGCGAGAATCACTGTCGACGGAATCCCGCAGCGAGCTGCCCGATTCCTCGCGCGGGAAGCTTCGCGAACGACTTTCCGCGACAAAGTTCCATAACAGTCTGGCCTGTCGAAAGCTCATCGGCCGCTGCTCGACCTCTCCGGTCGGCTACTGACGTATTTCTCTAAATATAATCCGAGCGTGTCGTCACGAGCCGCGGTCCCTGTCGTCGCCGACGTTTCCCGCCGTCTCGGGCCACCTTGCGATCGGTCCTCCGCCTCTCCCTCCGGTTCGTCGCGTCCACGTGGCCGCGCCGATCGGCGCTCTTATCGTGGAACGCGTTATTATACGAGACTATAGTCGCGCGGGAAACTAACAGTCGCGCGATTGCTCTGCGAGCGATCGATTGGTCTTAGCTGCAGCTGTTCCGGCGATTTCTGCGGCTGGAGTAGTACGATTCGATTTTTCTCAGGTTTCGAGCTTTATCACTTTGCAGTCCTGTGTCGAGTCAGACTCTATTTTATTGCAACCTCTACCTGTTTTAACAATTTTTTCTATATTCATTTGTAGTATCACAATTGTACCATTTAAAGGTAACATGATTGAAGTTCGAATTATTGAAGTTTCAGCCACTGGAATTTCAGTCGTCGGAATGTGAATTACTGAAAATCGAATTACTGAATCGTTAGATTCGATTAGATTTCATTACTGTCACTTATTATTAATCTTTGAGATTCCGATGGCCCGATTTAACCCCTTGCCGTACAATGACGAGTGAGACGCGTGATTTCTAGACTAAATTGACAACAATGTTCTTCATTATCCACGGATCAAAGCGCATAACTATTTCGCTATTAGCAATGTATTATCTTCAAACGAAACTTCCGCTTGAAGTAGAATGGAAAATCTTGCTACTTCTTTTCTAAATAGCCGATAGTAAAATGTTACACGAGATTAGTAGCGAAAACAAATAGAACGTCAAGGGGTTAACTCGATTTGCTTCGCGTTCAGCGAACTGTATCACGAGAATGATCGCTCAAAGCTCGCTCCGACGTGACGAATATACTCTAGCAAGATCTCTCGCGGCGATGAACGTCACGGAGCGACGTCAGTCAAGCTCCAGTAACTCTGGATCGTAGATTTTTGTTTTATTCTCGGACGAGCCCGCCCGGAGTATTTCGGCGACACGGCGCGCGAACGAAATTCGACGGAATTAAATGTACCGGTCTCCGTCGACTTCCAGATATTTCGACAAGCCGTTTACGTCAGCGACGTTCCTTTCAAATAGCTGGACGAGTCGAGGCGCGAATGAAAATAAATCGTCGCCGGAGCCTATTGTAGCCTCGAACGAGTTCGTCGGTCCACGCGGCCGTTGCAAAGCGCGTCCATATCCTTCCTCCTGGTCACGGGAAAATAAACTTTCCCATGAGAACTGGGAAACGGGAAGGTCGCGAACGCGGATAAAACGCATCGGAACGTTTCGTCACGATTGCGCGAGGAGTATTTATGGAACGCTCGATTATATGCGCGTTCATCGGTCGTTTCCTTTTTTCGACAGCTGAAGCGTCATCCACAGAATCCGTGAAAACAGGACGAACAACCTGTTTCACGGCTATTGAGAAGGAAAATGATGTTTCTAAATAAAGAGATAGTTCGTGTAACTTGTTAAATGTGTAATTAAGGAATCTTACGAATTGTAGATAATTGGGAATCAAATTTTCTAGGGAGAAATCGAAACTATGGTTTACGAGAGGAAAAGTTGTATTGGAAAGTATCTAAGGTGGAGGATGAAAAATGATATTTCTAAATAAAGAGATAGCTCGTATGACTTCTTAGATTTATAATTAAGGAATCTGACGAATTATAAATAATCGGGAATCAAATTTTCTATGAAAAAATCGAAATTATGGTTTACAAAAGGAAAAGTTGTATTGGAAAGTACCTAGAGTGGAGGATGAAACTTGTTATGGTCTTCGTTCTTTCGTGACAACTTAATTCGAGATGAAAAGATCGTATCTTCTTCCAGATTAATAAACTCCTTGATCTTAAAGTGTTTCTATGTTTTATCATGCATTCTATCGACTGTAAGATACAACAGGCGCAACAAATTTTCTGAAGTTAACCCTTTGCGAACGAAGATTCTTTGACATGTACTAAACCTTCAGCAGATGAAGCTAAATTACATTACCAATTGCTTAATTAATAGAAAAAGTAAACTATGCTGATCTCTCGCTCGAGTAACCAAACCATTCATCAGCTCAGTCTCCCAAAAGAACATTCCATCTCGAAACGTCGACGTACATTCGCAAAGGGTTGACACATCGTCGGAACACACGAAGAACCAACGTTACGATCAGACCAAGCGAAAGAGAATCTCAGCGAAGACTTACCGCGTGCGCGCGATCGAAAATCTTACGTTGCGTCACGCAGCGATGCACTGGCCACGGTGCACTCATTCTCGCAAAGGATTCGATCGTCGATCGAAAAATCAACAAACGATCCTCTCAAAGATCAAAACAATCGATTCGAAAGTCTCTGAAAATCTCGAAAAAATTCTCTAGTTCTTCCCACAAAATCGGCAAATTCGTCTCGTTCGGGATCGAAGGATCTACGGTTCGTTTCGCGAGAGGACGACAGGTGTCTCGTTCTCCTCTACAGGATCGATCGAGCGCGACACGGAGAGGGATCGACAGATCCGATCCGGCTGTCGCGACGTATACTAAGCCAGAGATGCGATTTACAAGTGGCGCGTTAAATTCGGTTCCGGCGTCAAGGTGCAACACGTGACCACCGATTTTTCAGCGTGGTCCTGCGAACCGCGACGCTGTTTCTATTTTCCCTCGACCAGAAATAGCCGCCGCATCACTCGACGCCGACAGTTTCTCACGCGTGCACGGATTGTCTCGAAATTTCGCGTTCCTCCGCGGTCGCCCGTTACGTAAGTGGCCCGGTCAGTACCGGAAGTGGCCGGGGAGAAATGCCTGAGGACCTCTGCGCTCGAATTTCATCGGTCGACGAGCGAATCGCTGAGAAACCGATGCGGTTAACGCTAACTACCGATCACTTGACACTAAAACTAACGGGTAGTTCAATTGACTTTTGAAAATTTCGCTATAGGAACTCCGAGAGTGCATCTGTTCTGACTTCAATTGATTCACAATTCAATTTGCGTAGTGCTGAATGAATTTCTTTAATCATTTCTCAGAGAAACATTTGTTATCTTTCTAATAATTGCAAAATTCGGACTTTAATTAATTCACAATTCTTCATACTTTAATAATTTCTCTGAGAAACATTTGTTACCTTTCTAATAATTGCAAAATTCAGACTTTAATCGATTTACAATTCAATTTGCGGAGTGCTAAATGACTTTAATAATTTCTCAGAGAAACATTTGTTACCTTGCTAATAATTGCAAAATTCAGACTTTGATTTACAATTCAATTTGCGTAGTGCTAAATGACTTTAATAATTTCTCAGAGATTATACTCATATTACCTTACTTTTTTATTGAGATATTCGAATTCGGATAAACCATTGAATTCTGCGTAAAAAAGTAATCCGAACTCAAAAAAGACTATTAGACATTCCATTTAAAAATCTGAAGGTGACCCTAATATCTCAATAAAAAAGTAAGCTAACAAAAAACAGATTAGAGCACTGTGTATCCTAGATACCACGCAACTTTTTGAAACATTTTCTCGTACGATACTTTACGAGTTATTTGAAATCGTCACGTTAGGAGACACCCTGTATAAACATTCACGACAGCAGTGTCTGGCGGGAAATTGAAACGCCGCGAGGCGAATCGAGGGACTTTGAACTTGAAATCTCGCGCGCGACGTTGTCGCACGAATTCGGTTTATTTATAAACGAGCTGCTAATAATATCCCGTTATCGCGGCCGTGAGCACGATAACGATATCAATTCCTTCCGCCGTTCTATAATTAAACCCTGCAGATCGTACAAGGTACAATTAAACGGTCATCGGGGAAGCATTCCGAGAACTCGATCGCGATCGCGGTCGCGCTGCGTCGCAGCTTCCAATTAGCGGAATTCGACGCGTAAACTAAAGGGGAAACATTGACGGAGTAGAGTTCGAATATAACGATTATCACACAAAATCGCTGACGTTCCTCGGAACTTTATTGCAGACTGACATTCACGACCCGAAAGGAAAGATCAAATTTTTTACGCGTCTTGATCGTAAACAGTCGTAAAAACACGGGGGAAACGATAAAAAGAATTATGCGCGATTCCGATATAGTACACAGGACAAAAAGACGTTAAATCGGTTGTAAAATTTTATAAAATTCGCTAGACGAATAGCTATTAAGCGACCTGTTGATCGAGCGGTTCTTCGATTATCAGCATATCAGTCCAACCAAAGGTTAATTAAATTAATTTCAAGTGTTTGTTCAAGTTTGTTTATGATTGTAATAAAAGTAAATACGATCTAACATAAGCTAGCATAAATACTAACACAATAGAACGAAACTATTCACTAGTGGGAGCTGAACAAAGAACAGAATCAAGTATACCCGTTGCTACGACTCCCCGTAACAATGGCGGCTCGCCGCATCGATCTGTTTACCGAAATTCGTCCCTGCGTTTCGTTTCCCTGCCAACGCGTTTCCCGTGTAATCGTTTCTTCTGTAAACGTAACGCTCGTTATAAAGACGTCGTTGTTATCGTTGAATCTAAAGTCAAAGACCCCGAGAGCTTCCATGGGGAGAGTTCGAGGGCCTTGAACAAGTCCTTGAAAAGCTCTCGAGGCGAGCGGCTGGCATTGGTAGCGAGACGAACTTTCGCGGTCGAGCTCTATTTCGGTTCCGGGGAAGATATCGGTGACATCTATGCCCCGTTGGCAACGATTCCCGCGGATCCGACCGAAAATTTCGTGGATGATCTCAGCGTTCGTCACTCAATGAATCCACCGGCGGCCGAACGGTTCGCGACAAAGAGGCGAAACCGTTGCGAAACGCGACGGTGCCGTCGCGAAATACTTATCGCGACACGTCGGTCGGACATCCTCGTTGTCCGAAAATAATTCGCGGAAGTCGCGCTGGACGTTTTTCGAATTCCCAGAACCGTCGATGCTCTTCGACGTAAGCCGCGCCCACGCTCGCGGCGTCATTCCGCGGCGATTTTTCAGCGGATCCTCGTTTGCACGGGATAAACGGTGTTTCTTCTTGTTTGATCGTTACTGGAATTGTGGGAGTATCTTTGGAGATCATTAACAGTAAAACCAGCGAGCAGATAAATTGATGTTTTGAAATTTGTGTATAGAAATTGTAAAAGTCTATTGAAACTGTGGCGATGTTAATTCAATTTGCGCATTGCTAAAGTCATTTGTTTAATAATTTCTTAGAAAAACATTTGTTATCTTTTGTAATGGGTCATTTCGACCCGTCTGGTAGTTTTAGTGTTAAGCTGATATTTGCATTTTACAAGCATCCGTGCGCGTGTCGCGATAAGAATTGTAACAATGAAATTGGGTGAACGGAGTTCGGTTTTTGCGTTGGTTGAGAAAAATATTAACGATGTTTGAATAGGAAGTGTGGAATATTTGTACTTAAAGTAAAGAGAAATAGATATATAGAGAGGAAACATTAACCCTTTGCACTCGGGAGACTCTCAGTCACCACTTGATTTGATTTGCAAAATTAAAGTCTTATATATAATATTAAGCTTTGTATGATGCACCAATATATGGAATATTGAAATAAAATAACTTTCCTCTTTAATATATATACGTTTCTTCGTTAATTAGCTTCAAAGAACATCGTCTGTATCTCATCGAAGAATATTGAATATTTCTAGTGAAAAGCTTTCGAGTGCAAAGGGTTAATACGAAATATGCAATATTTATACTCAAAATAAATAGAAATACATAGACAATAATGAAGCTTGAAACTAAGAAAAACAGTGTTCGTTCTTCATGTTAATTACAAATATCAAGTAAGACCTACGGAATATTTACAGCGACAAGCTTTCTGCTCTAAAGTTCTATCATTCCAAAGCTTGTGTATTCCGGCGTGAATAAATAATGAAGGCAGATCGATCAGCCCTAATGTAACAGCAAACAAGAAGGATGGTCTTCCGGAGAGCGTGAACCACCGATCAAGCCGCGGGCAAAGGTCGGGCAGGGTTACGCAAGGGGCAGTGGCTCAAACGGAACGAGCGGCCGCCGTAATTCTTCAATGAACCAGATATATCGCGTATGATCGTCGATCGGGATCCTCTCTGCAATTTGATCGGCGTCGCGCGGCCTCTAATTACGCGCGCGTCCCTTCCATCGGGCTCGCGACGCGTAAAACACGCGACTGAACGGGCTCCGTTCACGACGCTTATCGTCCTCCTCGAGATTAAAAAGCCAATTATCGTTGCACTCGATCAGCTCTAGCGACGAGCCTCTTCTGCCAAGCAATACCCAGTTCACCCTTTCGTTCCCATGGAGTTTTTAACGTTCCAACGAGAAAAAAATTCATGCTGGACGCGGTTTTCACGGGATCTGTCCTTTTAATCGATCCGGTTGAAAGAATTTAATTTAACCCTTTGCGGTCTATGATATTGAAGTGCTCTTAGTTTCAACTTCAATCATTGAAATCCCAACAATTCGAATTCCAGCAATTCACATTCCAACGATTCAAACGTCAGTAATTCAAACTTCAAGAATCCCAATTTTAATCATTCACATTCCAACGATTCAAACGTCAGTAATTCAAACTTCAAGAATCCGAATTTCAGTAATTCACATTCCGACGACTGAAATGTCAGTGACTGAAACTTCAATAATTCGAACTTCAATCATGTTACCTTTAAATGATACAATTGTGATGCTACAAATAAATATAGAAAAAATTGTTGCAATAAAATATGTCGAGTCTGACTCCACATAGGACTGCCAAGGGTTAACCTCGTGGCTGCAGCATATGTCGCAACGCGTTTCCAAGAAAGTATTGAAACTATCGAAACACTGAATTGAACTGATTAAACTAATCTAACGGTCAATAATTAGTCAACTTATGACTAACGGAAGATGTGATTGTTGAATTTGAGTTCATCTACGTCAGATCTAAGCTTGCAATTGACATTTTGCGGCTTTACTGAAATCAAGATTTTCCTCTGTGAAATCATGCAGCGTTCAACGTATTAACCTACACTCCACTCGCACAGCTTGAATACGCAAGACATAGTCGTAGACTACATCACGAAGAAACTGTTACATTCCGCTGCCGGGGAACGACGGCTAACTATAACATTTCCGGCGACTATTGATCGAACGAACGTATCACGATAACTGTGCCGCGTTTCTTCGCGTTGCCGCGGGGGAAAATGTGGTGCGAGCGTTCGTTATCACGACACGGCGTACCGTTTTCGAGACTTTGCTGGCCAGGCTCTCGGTGGCCATGATCTTCCGCCGCTCGGCGCCGCTGCCGGGCCTCAGGAAGGGAAAAATACCCCGGCTGGACAGTTGCTGGCCCATGGACGCGCGCGATCCGACGACTATCAGCGCCAAGAACGAACTGTTTCGCCCCCGGAGGCGGCGGTATCGACCAGCCCGCTCAACGGCGTGCCACGTTCACCCCCATGACTCAGGCAACCCTTGAGGACACCAACGGACGCGTCTTCCGCGTGGGCGGGACCGAGGTTTTCCCTCAAGGACGAGTCGATACGCTTCGTCGCATGATTCTGCGACGATCCAACCTTCCCCCGACGACGCGGAATGCCGACGCGCGACGCCATTCTCGGGGGAGGTTTTCGGGGGTGTGCGGAATGTGGAGATGTTTTGTTCGGTATTGATGTAGTTTCTGTTTTCATGGATTTTATATAAGATTTTATATAAGCAAATATTGATTACTTTTTGCTAAATGTTAATGATGTTTTTGGCAACTGACACGATTTTATGCGTTGGTGCGTAACGCAAGGTTTAATCCTTTGAACTCTGTAGGCTCGGAATCGGGTCATCGAGATCTTGAAGATTGATAAGTGACAGTAATGAAATCTAATCGCGCGATTAAACTCAAACTTCGAGGAACAAGGGAAACTTTTGAGTTATATTGGTGAGAAAAAGAAATCTATAGTAAACTATCTTAACCCTTTGAACTCTGTAGGCTCCAATATTGCACCAGCTGTAATATTAAATATTTTAATCAATCTTAAAGAAACCACCCTAAAATTATTCGATTTTCCACACATCCAAATTTTCTACTAAGGAGAATAAAAGACCAAAGAAATGTTACAGCATTTCTCATTTTCGCTTTGAATATTTATAAAAATTAGTTGCAGTTGCTGATAGATTACAAAACAACCTGGAGTGCTAATCGTCGAATTTCCGAAGGAAATTCAAAATCGAGAAACCCTCGATCGCATAGCCGAAAAGAATATTCGTCAGCGTTTCTATGGTTCATCGTCGAAACGTTTTGAAAACACCGCGGATTTCTGGCCTCCATCGACAATAAACGTGAGTAACACGTGTGCCGCGTGAATCACCGAAAGCACGCGACTACGTGGGACCGGGTCTCGAGTGAGCTCGCCAATGTCCAGCGATCACGGCCGAGTTTTGGCAGCGTTCGCGGGTTGATCGATGATCAAGCTACATCGAACTGGCCGAATAATCGGGTTTCGCGAGGTTGCGCAATCTGGTCCGGTGTTCTAAATTCCAAGAAGCAAACGGGAACGAATATTTTACTCTTTCGAAACTTCTCGGCTCCAAACACGAACGCATTTTGTGAAATAAAATTCTAACGATCTATTCGGATTAATTATACCATTAACCCTTTGCACTCGAGGGGCGCCTTACAGTCGCCACCTGATACGACGCAGCAAACTTATAAAATTTTCAATATTAAAACCTTGTGTAATGTATCAACACATAAAATATCGAAGTAAAATAGTTCTCTCTTAATTTATAGAAGATAATCAATTGTGTTACTTGCGAGAAATATCGTTGATATTTAGTCAGAAAGTAATGAATTTTTAATTTAAACTTTCAATTTAATTTTCAATTATCCGTATAAAATAACATCCGCACGAGCTTCACACTTTAAATCTCGTTTCTTCCTCGAATTCTTCTCAGAAAACATCTCTCAAAGAAACAATCGAAGAATTTGAAAATATTTTCTCAGTGCTTCCGACAAGTCTTTCAACAAAGCGGGAGATAAATTAGCAAACCGAAGGAAATCACACGGTGCGAGAATGAAAGGACCGAAGACGCGTCGAGTTGAAAGGTTACGTCCTCGGCGAGATCTCGAAAAAAGTGTGGAACAAGTTACCGTAAGCGCAGATTTCGATCGTGGAAGCGGCGTGTCGTGAGAACGGATTCGCGAGCGGGGAAAAAAAAAAGAATCGGCGCGTGTTCCGCGCGGGTCAAGGCTCCGCCGCGATTATATCGCGCGATTTCGCGCGAGCCACGATCCACGGGCACCTGGGGAAACACGTTGCCCTTTCGCTCGGCCTTTGAGTCCAGGGGAGGACACGCGAAAGTCCCATTAATCGCGGCGAAACGCTTATAGCGTGCGGCGAATTCGATAACCGTGCCTCGCGTTTACATTTTTCTCCGTCCGAGACATTCCTCGCCATTATCGGCATTAACCTAACTGGTACCGATCGGTTTTGGTTCGCTTATTTCGTGATTAGCGATGTTTTCGAAGTATTCGCGAAATGATTTGGAGAATAGTTTCAATGGAAATGATTTGGAGAATGAATGGTTTCACTGGAGATGATTTGGGAAATGAAGAGTTTCAGTGGAAATGATTTGGAAAATAAATAGTTCCACTGGAGATGATTTGAAGAATGAATAGTTTCACTGGAAATGATTTGGAAAATAAATAGTTTCACTTAAATATTAGAGAAAGAATCTGGGGAAATCGAAACAATGTATTGTTACAATTTAGTTCGCTTATTTTGTGATCAGTGATACTTTCGAATTATTCAGTACGCGAAATGATTTGGAAAATAAATAGTTTCACCTAAATATTAGAGAAAGAATCTATGGAAATCGAAACAATCTATTGTTGCAATTTTTAGGATTACATATCGAATTCGACAAATGCACGGTAGTTCTAGTGCTAAATTGTTCGTTGAATATCAGTTTATAAAATCACGTTCAATAACACACTATTCCATAATTCTTAAAAAACAAGAAATCTGAGGGACTAAATTTCATCTAAGTAAATCGAGGTTAGTAGAAATTGTGTAGACTAGAAACTTCCTAAATAAGTACGAAACAACCATTAATAACCCGGGAATATCATTAGCAGCAAATATTAATCAACACGCAAAGCACAGGAATTTACAATGATTCGCTACTGACCCCAGTAAAGTTTCAAGACGAACGAGGAACGATAATCCGACTCGCGTTCCGAGAACTAATTAAAACTTTCCAAACGTGTTCCAAGAACGAAGAAGAAGCGCGGTGTCTTACGTCTGACGAGACACAAACTGACGGAATATTTTGTTCCTTATCGGGGGGATGGATCATTGGATCGCGGCGGAGCGGGAGGAACACGGGGCAACATTGTGCCTCGCGGCAAGAGTAATTGGCCAAGCGTCAAAAATTCCGTCGATGACTCAAACAGCGTTACGGGCGCGGGTCCGGCTGAAAACGGTTAAATTTAGCGTGCCGCGGCGCGGCGTCGCGTAAGTACAGTTGCGAGATGACTTGATGTCTAGCGGAACGGCGCAAGGGTAAAAGGTGTCTTTCTAATTAACGGTTCTGCAGCTTCGATGGCTTACGTGTTGCCGTGTCGACGCGCACGATGTCCGATTGTTCCACTTTTTCAAGATTGTTTGAGATGTACTAAACTTTCAGCGGATGAAGCTAAATTAAGTTGATCTCTTGTTTGAGTAGTTCGATCATTTACACTCCTTAAACAATAGAAAAAAGACAAGTAACTGATGATCTTTTGTTGTTTGAATAATTCAATGATTTATTTGCGACTTAGTCTTCCAAATAGGGAAATTTGATGTACTAAATCTCCAGCAGATCAAGCTAAATTTATGTATCAATTGCTCAAACGATAGAAAGAAAACTAGCCGATGATCTTTTGTTTGAGTAATTAGATCATTTGTTTGAGACTTAGTCTTTCAAATAGGAAGATTTGATGCGTTAAATCTTCAGTGGATAAAGCTAAATTTATATATCAATTGCTTAACCAATGGAAAAAACATAACTAACTGATGATTTTTTGTTGTTTGAATAATTCAACGATTTGCTTGAGACTTAGTCTTTAAAATAGGGAAATTTAATGCATTCAATCTTCAGCAGATGAAGCTAAATTTATATATCAACTGCTTAAACAACAGAGAAAAGAAAACTAGCTGATGATCACTTGTATGCAAGTTAGTTTTCCAAATAGAGAGATTTAATGTTCCAAACCTCAACTCAGCTGTCGAATGATCTATCACTAAGTGTGCTGTAATCATCACCTGACACGTTATTACGCGATAAAAAGTTCAATTTCAAACTTCTACGTGCCTAACACTTTCTCCATTTTCTTCGACAATCTCTCTCATTATCGAATAGCAATGTCATTGTAACTCTGAGATGGACAACGACCTTAACCCGGTCAGGAGAAGACCGATCGCGCGGTCTACTCATCGGACACGCTTCAATATCGAGCACCGAGGCTCCGTTCGTCGGCCACTGATAAACTGTCGACTTATCACCACGTACGGACATTATTGCAACATTTCCGGAATATTTCCGCGAGATTACTTTCGTTTCACGCGGGAATTTTTACGATGCGAATGGGTTAATTGGGTCTCAATTTCTCTGCTCTCTCCCAGCTTGGGATGGAAGGGCTAGAGATTTGAATTGATTAGGATAACAAGCTTCCACAAAGGGTGAAGCACGTCGCATTCAGTTCTCCCAGATTGTTCCTCTGCGAAAGAATCCGTGATAGAGGTTTGTTAATTAAGACATTGTTGATCCGGTATCAGGCGAGGACATCAGCCCCCGAAGATCGTCATCGCGAAGTGACGATCGTGTCAACGACCCCGGAGTTTCGTGCCAAACTATTCTACGCGAGTCGAGTTTAGGCCGCACCCAGAGCACCGCCTTCCTTTCGATCCTTTTTGCCGCCTAAATGAGCGGAGGATCGCTCGTTCCTCGGCAAATCAACTCTTTCAACTCTGCCCGGCGCGTCTGCTCGGCGAATAGTAGGACCGTGGAGAAATTCGGAAACAATGGGAGTTTTTAACTAGAACTACCGAGTAGTTGACTCGAGAGGTGAAATTGACTTTTCGAGATTCCTCTATAGAAACTCCCAGAATACATCTATGGAGACTTTAATTATTTTACAATTCAGATTGCGTATTGCTAAGTTCGTTAATAATTTCTCAGAGGAACATCTGTTCTTTTTCATAACTGCAAAGAAGACGCCAGGAATGGGTTAAAATGACACTCCTGATTTTTGTTACAATTACTGAAATGGTACAGATGCTTCTGTGAGGAATCGTTAATGAAATTGATTTAGTAATACTTGTACTGGAATATGAGTCAAATCTTAATGAATACACGGTTGTAAGTTTTATAAAGAAATGTTGAAAAGTCGGTTGAAGTGTTTGATAATTCTAGTGTTAACGTTGTCCGTTTCAATTATTAGTTATTGATATGGTTATGGATGTATCGTAATTTGTATAAGAAAGCTGGATTATTTTATATAAATTTCTAGATATTAATCTAGAATATAATTTCCAAGTGTACAGCCTTCATTTTCTTCGTTCCCTCCAGATAAAACTTCTCGGCTTTAAGATTCTAAGTCCGGATTTACTAAATGATAAGCCGCTTTTTATAGCGGACTACGCATATTCTCGTTTGATAAAGACGTATTTACATTCCATGGAATTTCAAAAGAATCGACAGCCTTTGTGTTTCTCGTTCGAACGAAACTTTCGGATGAAAACTCGTGATTATGATCTTCGTGGTATAATTACATTTTGATTACCAAAGTAACTCGATAATCGACTACAGGGAATAATGTTGATGTCAATAATGTACTTATTAAATTTCCAATTTACGGGATCATACTCAAAAAGAAATCAACTATTTAATTCTCGATAAAAAACTTGGCCGATATAAACCATTAATCCTCAACTTCATTTAACTAACAAAACACCCTCAATTTTGTAATTAAATTTGATAAAACTGATACGCACATTATAAGGACCTTACAATTACTTAATGGATTAATTATATCCACTTAATCAATAAAATACCCTCAAACGTATTAATGAAACTCTACAAAATCATAAGCAAACCCTTAAATTCATTTAATCTTAACTCTGCGATCTGGAATTTGGTAAACTGCTAAAACCTCTTTCCATAAAAAGACTCACACATCAGAATTATATACTATGTGACAATTTAATTATCAAAACTACATACTATAATTAAATTGTCCGTTCGCAGTTCTCGATTCCAGACCTCAGAGCCGCGTCTCCATCGCGATGGCATTCCATCGCGGAGGGTTGACCTTAAGGGTTGTTTTACAAAGCGAGGAATGTCCGTCGATCTGACTCACCCTCGCCGCAGCGACGCTCTTCTCCGCCGAGACGCCGTCGAGTTCCACGCGCGCCCTGGCTGCCGTCGCGGCGCTTTGCTCCTTGTACGAGACGTCGCCCGCTTGTAAAGCTCTCATCTCGGCGCTGTTCGCGATCGCCTTCTCGGCGCTGAAACCGTCCGTGACAACCTGAAACCGTTTCGAACCGCCGCTGGTTACCACCATTGTGGAAAGGAAAGTAAAATAGACGCGAACAACGCTCGCGAGGCGTCCGATTGACGACAAAAATCACAACCTTATCTCGCGGACCGTTATCGGGATTTCGGCTGTGTCATCTGCGTAACACTTTATCGCGTTGTTTGCTCGCCTCTCCGCTTCGCGATACCGCGAACGAAGATGATCAACGCTGAACTGCGTAATAAAACGTTATTTCGAAGTTGCCCTCGAAACTTCAAGCGGTAACAGTGGAAAATGAATTCTCGGTCGCTGTGAGATGCAGAGTCTGAAATTGTGATCTTGATTATTTGAATGATGTTAACGTCTTGTTAGCACTCCAGATGGTTTTGTAATCAGCAACTAATTTTTATATTCCTAGCGAAAATAAGAAATGCAACATCTCGATCTTTTTTCCTTCTTGGTGCAAAATTTGGATGTGTGAAAAATCGAATTTTAGGCTAGCTTCTTTAAGATTCATTAAAATATCTAATATTATTCTTGGTGCAATATTGGAGCCTACAGAGTTCAAAGGGTTAAATTAACTCAAAGAAAAATTGCAAGTGAATTGAAAAACAAAGCTTTTTATCTTAATATTTCACACACCGATGCATTATATACAGTTGAATATTGAATATCAAATTTTATATTAATTAATTAATAGGATTAATTGAACAAAGGAGAGATCATTCTTTACTTAGAAATCAGAGTTCATAGAAAGACATTTCGTTGCGGAGTTAAGTTTCACGAGATTCGAGTGAATTGAACTGTTGCATAAGTAGCAGAAGCCGACACAGTCAAGCATTTTCAATTCTCCGATTTTTGATTCAGAGTATACATAGCGAAAATTCCGAAGAAAATCGGCGAAACTGACCTCGCTCGTCGATGGGACTCGGCGAGATAGAGAGAAGGAGACAGAAGCGAGAGCGGGAAAGAGAGAGAGAGAGAGAGGCGAGCGTTTCAACGCCCGCGTGTGACGGAAGTGAAGTTAAAGATAGAAACCAAGCGGAAAGAGATCAGCTGTCGACTGCAGGGCGTGACATTCAGCGATAAAAATAACTGACACGAAAGTACGTATTGTGCATCATCATGGATGTTCCTCAAACAATTAACCCAGAAAGCTTCCAAGTTCCCAGCGGAAGGGATAAAACTGTCGCTGAAATCGAGGATTTTCGTTAAACGAACGGAATAGGGGTCAGATCGGTGGTTCACGGGGTGACAAGTTCAAACTGCGTCCTCAAACGGCAGTTTCTAGGAACGCGTTGCTGGCTTCGTCGGCGTTGCCCGAGAGATGGCCGCGGGAGTCCTTGACCTAGACTACCCCAGAGGAAACCGCACCTTCGGCCAAACGTTGCGCAGCCTCGCGTCGCCGACCGATCGCGGCATCGATTATTACGCGTTTGGGAATCGAACGCGGGACGCCGGTCGATTCTAAAATTGTCGCCGTTTTGAGAAGCTGCCGGGCTTCGGACCATAAATCAAGCAGCACCAACGCTTTAGACGGTTTTGGGACCGAGAATCCGAGAATGTTGGACGCTGCGGTTACTAAATCAATGGTAATGCATCGTGGCTTCTATTTCCTCGTTGCGATGTTAGTAGCAAGGACGTTCGACCGTTTTGCTAATTGTTAATCCGTCGACGTTTGACCTTTTTCTAGTATTTATCAGTTTGTTTTCTACTTTTGGAAAAAGTTTGGAGAGGTGATTGTGGAGAGAAGCATGTTTATGTTGGTAGCAAGCATATAGGTGTTTTGTTTTATTGTTTAATTAGTGATTCTTCTGATTGTTGGAAGTAAGGATTTTTATGTAGAATTATTATGCAAAAATGGATTGGTACTGGAGACTTCAATGCGTGGTGAGGTGTTACACGAGTTCAGATTCTTCATCAAATCACTGTGTTTCCGTCATCGATTTAAAATACTCTGAGAAATGCAATTTACGAGCTGGTCTGACCAGTGGCGTTCTTAATCTACTTACAAACCTATAAATATATCGCCTAAATCTGTCGAATCCACAAAATCACGTCAGTGTTTCATGTCTAACATTTTAACTGCCGAACTATATAGCCCATAAAAAGAATTCTCCAACTAGTCTGATCAATAACATTCCGAATCTACTTCAAAGGTACACGTTCAGCTTCAATCTAGTCTTCCAACATTAAAAATTGATTACTCCCAAACTGAAATAATCTCTTCAGCTCTCTTATACTTTACAACTATCCATCTCGTCTACCTGGTGTCAAAAAAACCATCAACAAAGTATTAACATGTTAATGCACGATTTCATAGAGCAAACTACCCAAATAGAAAAATTGTAATATCAAATCGTTTGATTGAATTGCATTATTATTACTGCACGTTCATCTAGCTGAATGTCACCGCATTAGGCATTATTTATAACATGTAAATCTTTTCAAATAATCATTGTTTAACTGAGTGATAATCCCATTTCTGCATTTCACAGCTCCAACCATTGTTTATCTAGTCCAAAAGTAATAAACAAGACAACAAGAAATTAACACACTGCATACCAGTAACAAGAAATCTCATTTTTATATAAAGACACTTAGTTATGCAACTTCGCTAATTACCAGAGTATTGAAAAAATATAAAATTTCATTCGAATTTATTATCTATTTAACACTAGAACCGAGCATTTCATACGATTAATAATCCCTATAAAAATTGTGACAACAGATTATTTTCAGTTTCTTCAGACATTCATTATAGTATTCAAATGAAACTACCTATTATCAAGATCATTCCAAATACTGAATGCTTTTAAGATATCAGTAATTGTTAAACAAATACATCGAAACCAGTCATTTTGACTGGAATGGTAGTTCTGGTGTTAAAATATATTACACAACAATATATCCGACTTTTCCCATACACAGCCATACAAGTTGACCTCACTGAACATTGCCAACAACTCGATTTCCTAAAAATCATCCGGTACGCAACGTATTAATCTCACCCTCACCTTCGTCTTCGAGGCAGACGTCATCTTCTTCTGCTCGAACTTCATCGTCTCCTGTCCAGCAGGCAGATTGGTCATGTTCGAGATGTTCGACATGCTAATCGGCGGGCTCATGTTGTGAAGGTTGTTCAGCGAGTTCAACGAACTCAGCTGAGAGGGCGAGCCCCCGGTCAACGTGACTGTGCCCGTGGCAGGGGGCGGTGTGTCGGGATCCGGGAACGTCACTAACGGCTCCGTCAGGTCGCCTTCCTCCGTTCCATTCCCGTCCCTGCGATCAAACAGAAAACGCTCGTTCAGCGACAACGCGTCGCGTGGCCGCGGGGTTAGGAGCCGGCGGCAACGTTCACGGCAGTGACGCGGGCACAACGCGGCCGAACACGCTCGGAAATAATCGCGATGGACGAGGCTAAAACGGGAATACCCGTTTATAAATAATTCTTGGATCGCGAGTTCGGTGATTACGCGGCGAGCATCATGAGAATCTACTTCTAGGGACTTTCGGGACTATTTTCTACCTTGTCGCCGGGAACAAGCGTTCTGATGCTTCGTTACGAAACCTGGGAGAGCAGGGCGGTCTCTAATTAGCGATGTTGTTCCTTAATTTTTAGAGGAACCGGGCCTCGTCAATTGTTTTGGAAATTAATGTTTATTCTAGGCATTGCTACTGAAAATTGGAGAATCTTTGCTCGGTGTAATCAATGTTAAGTTCAAATGGTATTCGTTTTGGTGAGTGTCTAGGAAATGAGATTCTGACTTTTCAAAGCGGGGACTGGAGAATTATGAATTATTGTAATCATTAATCTGTAATCTTTAATCATTAATCTGTAAACGTTGAGATCTGTAGAATTCTTTTCAATCGTCAAATAAATTATCACGAACGCTGCAAAATTTCACAAAATACTCGAAATAGAACAAATATAATATTAAATCATTCGATTGGATTGCATTGTTATTATTGCACATTAGCTAGTATTATCTATAACATAGAAATATCTTCAAATAATCATCTATAGCAACCCTGACGGCGTTCAATGTGTTAACCCTTTGCACTCTGAGGCTCCACTATGACTCACCATTAGGCTCACCATTTATACTATTTATTTTAATGAATAAATTTACTACCCTAAGATTACTGGATCTATACATCAAAATTTCGCATTAAGAAAGAAAACAAAGGAATCTAAGAGACGTTACAATATAAATTTCTCATTCGTACTAGGGAGACTACAAAATCATCTACTAAGGGTTAACCCTTTGCTCGAAAGATTTTCACTGGAAATATTCAACATTTCGACGAAATACACACGACATTGAAACTAATTCAACGGTAATTCACAGATAAATTAAGCAACAAAGCTAAATATTTCACACAGCAATACAAAGTTTCACTTAAAATACCAAATATTCAACTTTCGCTGTATCAAATCAATTGACAGTCACCTCTCGAGCAAAGGGTTAATCTCGCTTCCGAACGACGGAGCGCCACGTGCTCGGTGCATTAGCTCGAGACAAAAGACGATTCTCAAGGTTACAGTTACGCGTCAATGCTAGATACGAGCCGGTGTGTTAGTGTGTACAGTGCCGACGGTAACGACGAGGACGAGATAAGAAAGGTAAGAGCGCCCACCTGTCAACGAGGTTCTCCACGCTGCTGCGCAATCGCTGCGAGAAGTTCGTCGAAATATTGTTCTTCATCTCAGATATGCCACGCTGAAGTTCCCTGAGGTCGTTCTTCATAGAGCTAGCTTTCATCTCACTCGACGAGGACGAGGTTAGGATCCTCTGAGAGGACTTGGCCACCCTGCTCGAGCTGCTGCTGCTGCTCTGGCTCTGGTTCGTCGTCAGCATCTGCCGAGTCAAAACCCGTTTACGTTCTATTTAAAATCCACGGGGGGGGTGACTCACTCTCGCCTATTCGTCTTTTTCGCCTCTCGCCTCTTTCTCGCCCCTTTCCCAACGCGCGCGGCCCGCCCGGCTTCACGCCCCCACCCTCCTGGCTGACCGTTCCTCCCGCGAATCACTTTGTCGTCACTTTTCTGTGACTTTCGTTTACATAATGTTTATTTTGTCGGCGGAATCCGTTGCTCGTAATATGCCGCAATTCCGACGATCGAGTGTTTCCTCGGTTATTCTTAGGACACCCCCTTGTGTTACGTTGCCCGATACTTTTCCCGCGAATCATTTCGTCGTCATTTTCCCGTGACTTTCAATATTTCTGTAATACTTGTTTTGTCACATTGTTTTATTCGTGATATTTTCCGATTCCTATGATTAAGAATATTTTTGATTATTCTTGGGACACCCTACGCGTTATATTATCCGATAGTTTTCCCGAGAATTATTTCGTCGTCATTTCTCCGTGACTTTCAATGTTTCGATAATACTTATTTCGCCACCCTGTGCGTTATATTATCCGATACTTTTTCGCGAATCATGTTTTAGTCACTTTCCCCTGATTTTAGTTTGTACTATATGCATTTATTTTTAATTTAATTGTCAGCGAAATTTGTTACTCGTGATATTTAGCGATTCTAACGATCAAGTGTATTCTCATTTATTCTTAGGACACCCTGTGTGCATTGCTCGATACTTTTCCCGTGAAACACTTTGTCGATATTTTTCCGTGACTTTCGTTTGCATGTTTATTTTCTCACCGAAATCTGTTCCTCGTAATATTTTTCAATTTCTGTAACCGATTATCGTCAGCGATTTTTGAGAGACCTAGTGTCACATTACCTGATACTGTTTATATTTAATATCATTTCATTGATCTTCATTTGTACAATATTTATGTTACGATTGAAACTGCTCGTAATATTTCGCGGTTTTCGTAGCCGAGCGGTGTTAGTTACTTCCGGAGCACCCGGTGTGCGTATTCGAACCTCTCGCCTCGGTTCCGTTAAACGCAAGTGGTCTCTTTAAACAAACAACGCGCAGAGAAATTCCGGATACATTTGAAGAAAACAGTGGAACTGTGTCTTCCCAAACGGAACAGAAACATTGATCATTTAATATTACATTTGTACACAAGATAAGATAACAGACACAATCTCTTCTCTCTTCAATTTTTAATATATTAATAGAAACCTTTATGTACCTATTATTTCATTTAATAAAAATCTTCGTCAAATGTAATAAACACAAAATTGTCAATATAATTAAATCATGAAATTGTTTCCGGAATAAAACATTCCATTGGAAACCCTAAAATATGGCAACCCTAGCTGGAAGCATCTCACTGATCTATCGCTAAATTAATTATTCACTCAGCAACGTATTGACTTTTATTCTGTTTATCTTTTCTCTTGTTATTCAGTAAGTCTCGAAGTGGGATTATTTGAAATTCATCAAATACTTGTTTTTACAAAAGCAAAGTTTTCAACCAAATTAATTGAACGAGTTTAATCGAAGATAATGAAAGAGGTCGTAGTTATAGTTCTTTTTAAACGGTTGCCTAAGTGTCAACATAACCAACACTCGAGGAATCGACGAATCATTGTTCAAAGAAAACAGTTTAACAACCGGTCGTCAACTAAGAACCGTCAAGGGAGCGCAACAACTCTTCAGCGGCAACAAAGAGTAACAACTCTGTTCGCGCTGGGGTGAAAATAAACCGTTTGAAGGCACGCCAAAGCTCTCGCGCGGCCAAGCGCGCGACTCGGAGGAACGGGGGAAACGCGGAATCTTCGGAAAACCTCCTCGAGCGAATCGGCGAAAGACTTTCGAACGCCCGACGAAACGAGCGGCTTCGAACGGTTTCGACGAACGCGGAAAAGCGTCCGAAAATACCCGCGGAAAGTGTTCGCTCGTCGTCTCGGCCGTCGGTCCAATTAATAGGACGTCGAAGAAACGCGACGTCGTTCGGCGCGTTCTGGTAAATGTCCAAACGAGGGGGAATCGATAGTGCCAAACATTCGGTGCCACGTCGAAGAGAAACAACGGTGCCGGCGAGCCTTGAGAAAGTCGATCCTCAAGGTTCCCGGACCTGGAAGTTTAGCCTCTCCGGCCGAGGGGGGGAGGAAATTCACGTGGGCGACATTACGTAAAGCCGTGGGTATGCCTACCGGTCCCTGATTATTCAATTATTTCAACTCGATAGAAGTAACGAGCCGATCGCCGACATCCGCGCGACGAGATCTCGCCGCGTCGCGTCTCTGAACCGGAATTCTCTAGCAGGATTCATCGGATTTCGTGGGTTTCTTTGAAATTTCATCTTCAGGGTTCTGGAATTAATTAGAGATCCTTCGAAAGTTTGTAAGAATAAAATCTGCTGAGAGATTGACGTGACCTATCAATTAGAGGATTTTGATAAGTTTCAAGATTGTAGAGTTTAAGGTTGGACGGTTCCTTGAGGAATGTGGATTTTGGAATATGAGAATTTAGAATTCTATGGAACACCTTGCGATTCGAAGGTTTCAAATTTAGGATTTCGATTCACGAATCCACGCAAGACTGAGGCGTAATTGGGAGATGATAACGGTATCAGTGGGCGGCGCTGAAACACGTGGACTCTGTATCATTGCATAATCGCGTCGCTGATAGATCGCGTGTCAAGATCCTCTGGAGAACCGATTTAAGAAGTGCCTTCGCCGTTCTGCAATCCTCATCGCTGATAATCGTTAAGAACGGAAGAGTTTAATCAATCTTTCTCTAGGAACGAAAGGGGATCTATAACTCGCTACAGATCTATGCCGCCGTTTCAGTGAATCATTGCCTAACCGTCGTATCTTCAACAATGTCCCTCCGAATTTGTATTTTTAGTGAATTCAACTTTTTCCAGAAACCGGCTGAATTCCGAATACCCTGTTTAAGATACAGTTAACACAACTGTCGCATCTTCAACAATTTTCCTCCGAATTTGTATTTTTAGTAAATTCAACTTTTTCCAAAAGTCTGCTGAATCCCGAATACCTTGTTTAAGGTACAGTTAACACATTGCGTACCGGTAACAAGAAATCTCGTTTTTATATAGATTAATTTGAATTAATTCGAATCGATTATCTATTTAAAATATATTACATAATAATATGATATCTGAGTTTTTCTATGTACAGTGATATAAGTTGACCTCAGTGAAAATTGCCAACAGTTCAGTTTTCTGAAAATTAGTCGGTACGCAATGTGTCAACATAACTGTCATATCTTCAACAATGTCGCTCCGAATTCGTATTTTTAGAAGTCAATTCAACTTCTTCCAGAAACCTGCTGAATCCCGAATACCCCGTTCAACGTACAGGGTGTCCCGAATCCGTTTCGAGGAACCAGAATCAGTAACACAATTCCAAGAGGGTTCAACGTTTCCCACCTGCACGGCGGACGGCTGCCAACACCTTGTCGATTGCGACAGCCAGCTAGAACCGCGTCTATTTCGGTTGAATTGTAGTCGAAACCAGCGACCGTATAAATAGAGTCGCACGCGTTCGAGGTATCGAACGGATTTGACGGTGATTATGCGGACGGCGTGTAAACAACCGTCTGCAGCGTCTTCGTCGGCCACGTGGACCAATCGCGACGCGAACGATGACGAGCGCGGATTAATTTTGGAGATTCTCTCAACCAAAGGGGGTGAATAATCCGAATGTTCCGGGTTTAGGAAATTCGGGCAAGGTGTGGGCGACGCGTCGCGACGTCGACGTATAGTTTACAATGACGCGACGGCTCCCGAACTTACCGATGATTAACCCTTTGAACTCGGAAATTTTTCATTAGAAATATTTTGACATTCTCTGATGAGATAAAAATATTTTGTGAAACTCGAAGAGAAAGAGCATGTACATTGAGGAATAAAGATATTTTGTTTCAATATTTCTCAAATTGATGTGGTATACATGATTCAATATTAACCCCTTGCCTACAATGACGTGATGAAGATTTCTAATTTAACAAGAATCAATGTTGCTTACCCATGGATCAAAGCAAACAACTATTTTGTTATTATTAACCCTTTGCACTCGAGGGGCGCCTTTAAGTCATTTGATTTCACCACTTGTATCATTTGGCAAAATGATACAATTTAAAATTCAATGGTATATTTTACATAATGTATCGCCACATGGAACATCAAAATAAAATAGTTCTGTCAGTTAATTTATGCAAGGTATTTCTTTGTGTTAGTTGCAAATAATATCATTGATATTTCATCAGAGAATGAATACTTGCCGAGAAAAATATTCTCGAGTGCAAAGGGTTAATGTATTACCTTCAAATGAAATTTCCACCTGAAGTAGAACGGAAAATTTCGTTGTATTTCTTACAAATTGATAGTAAAATATTACGAGCTCAACGAAAGTAAATACGCCAAGGGGTTAAATATCGAATTTTATAGTTTTACTTCATCAAATCAGATGGTGAGAGTCACCTCTCGAGTGCAAAGGGTTAAAGGTCGTCTCGTGAACACTAAATAGAAAGTCCCGGACACGTTTTCCGATCCCCAACATCTTGTAATCTGAACTCGTCTACTCCATAATTAGCCAAATAGATTAGCAAACAAGTTATTAACCTTCACCTCACTCGATATCAAACGATACAATTCTCTGTGTAAATATACCCCTTAATATTCAAGACCTGTATGTAGTCATTTAAAATTCATCGTTATAAACTGTACAATTTTCATGTTAAACTTATTATAATATTTATACGCTTAAATGTTTATACGCGAATTTCTCTATTGGAACTGCTTGTCGATAACTGAAAAGTCCAGTGCTAAGAGATAAAAATAAATGTTAATGACATCTGACACGGTGAAATGAGATGCAACAAGGTGAAGCCAGTGACGAGACGGTAACGAGGATAATTGGAATGAATAGATTCACGATCTTCGGACGGGTGAGATTCTAACGAGGTTTACCTGCGACGACGAGGTGACCTGCGGATGGTGCGTGACGTGACTCCTGCCGGTCACCATGTTGTTCTTCTTCTGGAAAGTCTCCATGACAGAGTGCATGTCGCCGTTTTCCCCTCCCTCCACTGGGAACTCCGACATCTGCAACAAAGGTGCACAGAAACCTTGAAACGTCCGCTCCAATAAACCGTTTTCGAACAAACGCGACTCTGTGGTCGTTAGACTAATCACAATAGACTATTATTCTGGCATTATAGTCATCGAGAGATTGACATTGCAGCATTGCGATGGTACTTCGGTATAGCCATTTTATTGTGGACTAATGGTCGTGTGCTCTAACCAGACTACAATGCAGTTTTACGTTACAGTCCCTCTGTAACGTAATTGAGCAGTATTATAGTCAAGATGCTGTGCTTCCTACAGCATTCTGCATTATACTGCGACGTAATGTGACAGTTATGTAAGGCACGCGGTGTGACTGTAATGTATTTATATACTACGTCACAGTTACACGACAGATCAACGTTCTTGTAATAAAATGTCTACTATAAAACTGCAGTTCGAGTGATATATAGTCATGTAATATCGTTTAGCACTCCAGGCTGTTTTGCAATCTATCAGCAACTAATTTTTATAGTGTTCCCAGTGAAAAGAAATGCTGCAACATTCCTTCGATCTATTATTTTCCTTAGTACAAAATTTGGGTGTGGAAAATCGAAGAATTTTAGGGTAGTTTCTTTGATTCATTAAAATATTCAATATTATAACTGTCGCAATATTGGAGCCTACAGAGTTCAAAGGGTTAACCCTTAGTACTCCAGGTTGTTTTGCAATCTATCAGCAACTGCAACTAATTTTAGTATTCCTAGTGATAATGAGAAATGCTATAACATCTCGTCGGTCTTCTATTTTCCATAGTACAAAATTTAGGTGTGGAAAATCGAATAATTTTAGGGTAGTTTCTTTGATTCATTAAAATATTCAATATTATAACTGGTGCAATATTGGAGCCTACAGAGTGTAAAGGGTTAACGCAACGATTATATTATAGGACGCGTTGCACTTACTGAGAATTATTAGTGTGTTCTACGCGAATATTCTACGGTGCAATTCTTACGATCTCGCTCGAGTTAACCAGCACGCAACGCTCTTTAATTTTTGCAGTCACGGAGATCGCAGTCACCGTTCACCGTACTTCGAACTGCGCGCACTAATACATCGAACGCCGTTCTACACCCACGTGTTTCATTAATAATTGCCTCGAGAAGCAGATCAACTCAGCTGATCCCGGATCTCGAAAATTCGCTCGAAAGCGGTCGACCTTTCACGGTTAATTTACTCCGGCCGAAAAACTTATCCCCGTCACTAGAAATCCGCGTAAACAGCCACGTATTTAACGGTCGGATTCAAAATGCCCGCCAAATTCAAACCGATTCTCTTCAACCGGCGATCGAGAGAACTCCAGCTCGAAAACTATTAACTCTTGAAAGTTTTCTCGAGGAAACTGAAAATAATTGATTGTTAAAACACGCGAAAGAAATTCGGAGGTTCACGTCGTTGTTAGTTCATTCAATTACAGCTTAATATGACGCTCTATTTATTTATTCAAGAATATTTGCCAGTAACTGAAACGTTACCTTTAAATGGTACAATTCTACTACAAATAAATACAGAAAAAATTGTTAAAACAGGTAGAGGTTGCAATAAAATATGTCGAGTCTGACTCGACACAGGATTGCTAACGGTTAACCCTTTGAACTCTGTAGGCTCCAATATTGCACCAGTAATAATATTAAATATTTCAATGAATCTTAAAGAAACTACTCTACAATTATTCGATTTCTCACACGTCCAAATTTTGCACTAAGAAGCAAATAAAAGATCTAAGAAACGTTATTGCATTTCTCATTTTCGCTTTGAATATTTATAAAAATCAGTTGCAGTTGCTGATAGATTACAAGACCGTCTGGAGTGCCAACGGTTAAAGATCGAAACGATTTTCAAGAGCGATCGACAGTATCGACACATCGCGACGGATCGAACGTGCGCGTGCTCGGACGTTCTCGAGGAAAAAGATATGCCAGCAATGCGGTCTCGCAACCCGTTCGTTACGTAAATCGAGCCTTGTGGTCAACGGAACCGATGGGAACACGTCTCATTGTGCGTCGACGCGTCCCGCGAGAATATTCGCGGAGAAAAATTGGCGCTGATGAAACGTAAACACGGGAGACACTGTGGTGCACTCTCCCGTCTCGCTTCAACCTTTGCACCGGTGTTGAGCGTCGACTGCTCACTGGCTAAATCGGTTAACAGATTGTTGACCGGCAATTCCATGCAGAAGCTATCTGATGTCACCGGTTGTTATTTATTAATTAAATACGGAAGTGAAACGATTCAAATAAACTTCCACGCGTGGTACACGCCAGTGTTTATGAGAAAATATTTTTAATGAATACATGGTCACGGTCGGTGGTATACGTTACAAAGCAGTGAAAATATAAAGAAACGATATCAAAATATATAAAAATGATCAGAAACTTCAATATAATATTTTTAATGAATATATGGTCACGGTCGGCGGTATACAAAGCAATGAAAATATAAAGAAACGATATCAAAATATATAAAAATGACCAGCAATTTGAATATAACTTATTATTTTATTTTAAAACTCAATACAGTTTATAAGCTAAATGTAGCCGAAGTTTCCGTGGCACGGAACGGGTTAACTCGTGACCGGTCAACAATGTTAACTCGACTTTCTTGATTTTTTAACATGTTCTCGTCGATACGCTTGATCGGTGCTGAACTTTTTATATTTAACAGTGACTATACCGGCACTCCTAACTAGTCAAATAACTGGCTACAAAATAGTGATAAACAAATTAGATGAATTGTTCTTAGTGGAAAGAGAAACAAGAGAAAGGATGAACATTGAGAAAATTAATCGGGCAATGTAATTAACCCTTTGCACTCGGAAGCTTCTCACTAGAAACAGACACTATTTGAATGAGGAAACTAATGAGGAAACATAAATTAAGGAACAAAGCTGTTTTATATAAATATTTCACATATTGATGCATTAAACAAAACTGAATATTTTATATAACACTTTACAATTTTATTATGTCAAATGGTGACTAAGGGTCACCTCTCGAGTGCAAAGGGTTAATATAGAATTAAATGAACAAAAGAGAACGTGAGAGAACAAAAGAGATACTTTCTTATATTTAAACAAATTTCCTTATCACAGCATTTGACAATAACAGTGACAAGCCAAAGTATGTATAACATTTAACCCTTTCGTATTTGGAAGACTAAGTCGCAGAGAAGCGATTTAATTACTCCGACAGCAAGAGATCAGCTCGCAGTTTCCTTTTCTCCTATTAATTAAGTAATTCATATCTAATTTAACTTCATTCGTCGAAGGCTTTGTAGATTTCAAAGCATCTTTGTTCGCAAAGAGTTAAACGGACGCCTTCATTTAAAACCGTAATTAAAACACTAGTCTCCAAAAAACTGACTAGGCCTATCTCTCCACCGAGAGTGTGTACATCGGAGAATATCTTTCGTTAAAAATACATAACCTTTCCTTTGTTACTTAACGAGACCTTGGAAGCTCGAAATAACAATACCGAAAGATTGCAACAATTTTTACACAAGGAAGAACATTCCTATGGGGGTTAGGTCATAACAACAGTACCATTGGACACAGGTCAATGATACACGAAGGTCAACTTGCGAATCTCACTTACAAATTAATTAAATTAACCTCACAATGAGACAAACGCAATAAGTAACAATAGAATTCAACTTCGCGTTAACGGATTTTTTAATGGACCGTTATATCGTTGGCATTCGATACTCGGAAACGTACTCGATCGACGTGCAGCGTCGAGACCCTCAAGGTCACTAAAGGTCGTGTTTCAGGTGATAAAGTTGGGCGGGACGCTGTACGTGCGCCGACGGAAAAAAAAAGAAAAGTGAGATAAGGGGAACACAAACCATTTGACAGTTCACCAAGGGCACGCAGTTCTACTCTTTATCTGCTGCTCTCCGCTCGGCCATAGTCCTTATCTTCGCGAGAACCTCGATCGAGCACTTCCACCGTCGACCTCTTCGAGCATCGTGCGCCGATACGATTTCCCGTATCATCTACGGCCGGACGACACTGTTCGCGCAGGGAGGACACGGATTTTCACGTGTCATCGTTAGTCGGTGTTTTGAGGCGGGCACGCGACCGCACTTCCATCTCGCGAACCATGGTTCTTCTCGGTCGCGAAAGGTGCATACGCGGGAGATTCGTCGATTTCGAGGGGTCGGGACTGATTTACAGTGAACGGTTAGTACGGTTAACCTCTACCCGTCTGGCACAAAAGGTAGAAACAATGGACATCTGCGATCAACCGTACGATCCACGTCGCGCGACGGTCGTAGCCGGACTGACCGCCGGTGGCGCGACTGCACCGCGTGAGACGCGATCGCAGCGCTGCGCGCGCATGACAGGACGACGCCCCGCCAATTTACGAATTCTGAATGAATCTCGCGTGCGGGGAATGTTTTGAATGAACCCTTTGCACTCGGAAGTATTTCGTTGCGAATACTTAACATTTTCTAACTGAACGAAGATGATATTTTTTGAAATTAACTCGAAGAGAAATCATAAGTAAATTGAGAAACAAAGCTCTTTTATTCCAATATTTCACGCACCGATTCATTATACACGGCCCAGTATTAAATATCAAATTTTATAATTTTACTTCATCAAATCATGTGGTGACTGAGAGTCGCCTCTCGAGTGCAAAGGTTTAAACTTACCGGACGCTAGCTTTTTATGCATAATTATCTTCGACAGGTTGCAGTTGATTTTTGATTTGTATAATATTTTTGTTGTAAAACGTATTGGGTAGATATTAAATTTATTTATGAATTTTTTGAGTTAATATAACCTTGCAAACATTTCAACTAAATCTTCTCAACCCCTTCCGAACAAGGGTGGAAGAAATTGCGTGACTAAATTTGAAATTGTTAATAATTACAGTCACCTATAGAGAAGAAAATGTGAAGAATGCACCGAGAATGTATAAATCCCACTGAGGTTTATGAATGGAGCTCGTTGCGTGGGAAAAACAACTGAAGTGTAAGGATTGCATTCCGTTCATCGGGAAGAGGGAAAAAACTGTCTACGGCAACCGACGAAAGAAAAAGTGTTTTTACACTCGTCTCGGGTGTCGACCGGCAAAAACCGCGTCCGTTTTTGTCGCCAGTGTTCCGAGAAACGAGTTATCTCTGTCCCAGTTTACGCTCGTTCCGTTTAAAGGGGACGCGGAGCACTGCGGCGCTCTTCAATGGGATCGAAAAATCGCTCGATTCTACGGTCTAGCTTCCCCGAATCTCTATGCTCGATCTAACAGGGACACTATCGGGAAAGCAATCGATTGCCACTTTATCCGATTAGTTTTAATTTAGAAAATAAAGGGAACCATGCTATTATTATCCCAAAAAAGCAAGCATGTTCAACCCTTTTCGGACGAAGATTCTTTGAAATACACGAAACCTTCAGAAGTTAAATTATACATCGATTGCTTAAATGGTGAAGGGAAAAGAAATTATTCACTGATCTCTTGTTTTGAGTAATTGAATCGTTTGTTTGCGAGTTACTCTTCGAAATATGATCCGCGAAGGGTTAAACCCACCCCTTCCTCTAACACGATCGATTTATCCTGTCATTCTATTCATTCCTGTAAATTAACCCTTTGCGAACGAATGTCAACATTTCGGCGACATAAAATGATGTTTAGAAGACTAAGTCGCCAACAAATGATGTAATTACTCAAACAAGGAGAGTTCAGCGCGTAGTTTCTGATTTTTCTATTCGACATCAGTTATCTTATGAATTATAATTGTTTTCAAGTTATTTCGAAGCTCCGGTCATCGGTGACTACCTACATTTGATTTCATATAGTAAAACTATAAAATTTGATATTTGATATTTGACTCCTCTGGTAGTTTTAGTGTTAAGCAATTGGTATATAATTTAGCTTCATCTGCTGAAGGCTTCGTATATTTCAGAGAATCTCCGTCCGCAAAGGGTTAACTAAAGTGTAACAAACGCCATTGGGTTTCCAAAGTTCCAAAACTTACTCCAAACAAAATCGATCCTCCATCGATTCTCAATAGCCTTCACCTATACAACGACAAAAATCGAAACCACCTTCACATCTACTTCACTTTCCTTCCAAATTTCCAAAAAACACGTAAGCCACAATCTCGATAATCAACTAAATAACTCTAAGTTCCTATAATCGTCACTCATCCAGCGTCCTCGAAGCAACCCTCGATCGGCGCGCGTCGAAGCAGCGGCTCGCTCGGATGCGAGGCAGTCGATCATCCGGCGATCACGGACGGAAGAAAGCGGGCACATCTGGCCGACGGAAAAGAGGGACACAAAGGCAGGAATGCGGTCTAACGAGGTGCTGGAAGAAAACTCGAGGAGCAGCGAGCGAGCGCGCGTCGCGTCGCGTCGCGTCGCGCCGCGGTGGAATTTTGGCGAAAGTGTACCGGGTGTCCTCCAAGCTGCGTCGCTCGCGTGTCTCCGCACGGAAAACCGAGATCTGGTCGTCTCGCTCGAGGATGAACGAGGAGGGAAGACCGTCTCGCGGCTGAAGGAGTGGAAGAAAAGGGAACGAGACGCGAAGGCGGCGGGAAAGAGAGACGAGGCGAGGGAGAGGAGAGAGAAGAGGATGAGGAGCGACTCGATAAAGAGGGGCATTCGAAAAAGAGCAATAGACAGGGTAGGTGCGGCAGGCCGCCTTGATAGGTCAGCGACCAAATAATATCCCATCGTAGCTTCTTTCCATGCGGACCGTTGGCGGGACGAGCCGCGACCAGCGCGCACTTTGGCGCCACTTGATTTATGGTCTCGTAAACGGCGCCGTAAACGCGTTGTTACGGTTTCCGCGATGCCAGACGATCGGGCGGATCGATCTTTTTTCGATCCCTACCGTCGCGGCTCATTGTCGGATTAGATTTCCCGATCGTTCCTGTAATCGGTTTAGCGAGGTTGCAGGGAAAAACTTCCTTATTGTCGGGAGAGTCAGTGAACTTTGCACCGGTCGACTGAATTGCAGAGCTGGGATGAGGGTTTTATATTCTGAGTTTCACGTTTTGCTGATGCGTTTGTGGATGTTTTGTTGAACAAGTTGTGGATGGTTGTTTAGATTAATGAGTAGATTTTTTAATACTACTGGATGGATCGGAATGATTCGATTTTGTCACTTGTTTCGCAATTATGGAAAAGGATGATTTTCGGAGAAATTGATGAGTTGATTTATATACGAACTAGAGTGTAAGGAAATTGGACACTCGATAAATTCATTTTTAATAAATATCCACATATGAATACAAATTAACAATGCATTCAATACTATCAATAATTTCATCAAACGAATATATTTTGTAAGACGTTAAACTTTCACGCCTGAGTGCATGAAAATTTAAGTTAACCAATTACTTAATTTTATTCACCACTTAGACTGCAGAATGAAATAAATCAACAAGATGCCAATATACTGACATGTGACTTCAAAGTCACACGGGCCTACAGAGGGTTAATTTTATATTAACCCTTTGCACTCGAGAGGTGACCCTCAGTCACCATTTGACATAATAAAATTGTAAAGTGTTAAAATAAGTGAACAATTGAGCGGTTAGGTTTGAACAATAGTTCAGAGGGAATGGTGGCCAAGACTCTCTCGTGGCCGTCGCGGCGGATATTTTTCTAGGGACGAACCGGTTCAAGGTTCGAGTAGAGGGTGCGAATGGAAATAATTTCGTTGTCCTTCCGTTTTGTCTTCGAGCAGGCAAGAGGCTCTATCGGCGCTGGCAGACAGCTGTAGGCGTGTTGGCTCTCGCCAGACACAAAGAGGCGATTCGGAGACGTCTCCTCGTGACACTGTCGTTGTACGAGCTCTCCGGTGGTGTGCACCTACGTGCGTGTGAAGCCACGCTCATAAGCCTCGAAGACGAGCCGCGTTATAGCCGGATTTCGGACGGCACAAAGAATCGATTCGAGAATCGCCCGTCGAATTACACGGGCTTGTATTTAGTCGATGAACCCTGGCTCCGTGTAACCCTCGCCTCGGTCGAGGGGACAAAGAAATTTCTTCGATACCTCTTTTTATGCGTTTTACGCGCCTTTCCCTTTATACTTTGAGGTGGCTGTCTCTGGCCAGGTATTTCTTTTGACGAATATATTCTGTTTAAAAGGTAAAGTAACGTTAATTTATTCTGTAATTGATTATTTATAGTTCCGAATAAATATATTTGATATTGTTAATTTTTATGGGTGTATAAGCTTAGAAGTGTCTGAGTGTTTATCTTTTCCTTTATTTTTGAGGTGACTGTCTTTGATCAGGTGTTTCGTTTGACGAATATATTCAGTTCAAAAGGTGAACATTAATTTCTTCTGTAATTGATTATTTATAGTTTCGAATATATATATATATCATTCTATTTGATATCGTTAATTTTTATGCGTGTATAAGCTTGTTTGACCAATACAAGAAATTTAGAAGTGTCACAGTGGTTTACTTTCCTTTATTAACAGATTTGTAGATCGAAGATTGTAGATTAAGAAATGTTCCAAGAAAGTATCCCGAAAAAAGCCGTTCACTCCAATTTCAAGTTCCACCCGCAATAAATACGAAGCTGACTGGTGTCACTTCCACGTAAAAGAATCCACAGTGTCGCTCCGAGAAGACGTTCAGTGTCTTGCGACACATTCCGGGAAAGTTCACGCACGATTTCCATTTTTAGAAATGGAAACCAATAAGAAACCGTAGATAACGGCCGTGTATGTTCTGGGGACGATTAACGAGACGTCGAAAATCTTCTCGCACTTTGGAATCGGAGTACAACGTCACAGAATGTATTTTCTCAAACGCGAAATGTTCATGCTAACCGATTATCGTATCTCCTAATCGAGTCTTCGGACTAATTAGAAAACGTAAAACACAACAAGCATTGAACCCTAAGATACAGAATGAAGTACAATTAAATTCAAATTTATCTATAAATTTATTTATAATATATAAATAAATTAAAATTTATCGTCAAAACCAGAACTAGGAAAGAACAATATCGCAAACAATCTCAACAAAACAGCATATTTTATAATATCAATTTGGCAAACAAAGTTAGGAAAGATTTCACTTCTTTGAATTAAACTTCACTCCACTGTGCGCTGCTATCTTATTAAAGCCTCAAATTAATTATAATTTCTTTTACTTTAATTATTTCGTAACTCTTAATTATTTTGTCTCCTGTTTCACGTATTCGTAATATTCCTGCGTGGGCGTGTTACAAGATAAACAACACATTGAAGCGAACAGAACTTTTTTTAAATTCGTATTACCCAACGTTTCGAACGATTTTCACGAAGAAAACGTAATTAAGGGAACACCGTTCCATTGAGCGTGGCTCGGCGCAGTCGCAATTAGTCGGTGGAAGGTGTGCGCGACACGCTCGCGTCCGCTCGAACAAAGGACTCCTCTCCCGGCGAGGCGAAACACGTTCCTCCGGTTCTACGCGCGCATAAAGGAGTTCTCTCTCGCCTAGCCGAGAGACACCGCGCGGAGAATTCCTTCGGCTGGTCGTCGCATGGCATTGAATCGCGAGATAAGCCCTCGGGAACGGAGGAATTCCATCCGACGCGAAAAACGCGGCCGCTTTGAACTCTTATCGAGCGGAATTCAGTGATAATCGAGTCTCTGTTCGCGGAAAATCGAGAGCGCGACGGGAAATTTGCGTGTGTCGGCCGCGGAGAGTTTGAAAGGAAACAAACATTGTGAAACTAATTTAATAAATTATTGTATATTTCAATAGTATTGCTGTTTATCATCGAATTATTCAAATTTCGAAAAGTGTCAGCGAATATTCGCGTTAATACATCAACGACGATTTTTATGTTATTCATGTCTCGGAAATTTTATTCTTTAACGAGAGAATGAGAGTATTCGTTTATTCTGATTTCATGATTTCTGAATCAGGAATTCATAGTCTTACACAATTAACTATTCTCTTTGTTACTCGTTAGACACGAAGTCTTGCTCGGTTTGCGAAACACTGGACGGACTTCGATGCTTGCTAGCCGTTCGAACGCTGTTATTAATGAAGATATCTAATCTGCGCGAGCGGCTTTACGTCTGTCGTGAGATTCGACTGCAGAGAATATTCTTAACCGAAACTAATCGCGAAAGATAGGGAATCGTCGGAGAAAATGGCGAAATTTCAAGGTTCATTCGCGCGGCAACGTTTCGTTCGCTCGGCACGACCGCGAAGTGAACGGATTAAATCGATCAAATTGCTTCGCGCGCGGCTGCGGAGGAAATTGGCGGCCTTTAATTAGATCGAACTCGCCCGCGATACACGGAACCGATGCCAATCGTCTATCTGCAGGCTGATAACGGCTTATCGCGAGTGGATACCGATACCCGTAAACAAAAATATCTGCCTGTGATGTAACAGCCACGTTCGACGAATGTTTTATTAGTAAACAGTGGAAATTATATAGATTGTCGGATTAAACGGGGCAAATACGTTGATCGATCAACGACGATTTCCGTGGCAACGACTCCTCGATGCAAAAGTCGCTTCGATTCGAACCGCTCGCCGAAAACGTCTAGTGGACCGGTTTTCGAGACTTTCACGGGGTCGAGAACTTTCCGAACAGTTCTTTGTTGCGCGACAATGCCGTGGGGAAACTAGAACAAGCGAATCGGAGAGCGTTTATCGTCGCGTTCAAGGGAATAATGGAAATTTACACGGGAGAAATTCATTTGACCCTTTGCACTTGAAAGGTGACCCTCAGTCACTTGATTTGATACAGCAAAACTATGAAGTTGAATATTTAGTATTTTAAATTAAATTTTGTATTGTGAAATATTTAAATAAAATAGCTTTGCTGCTTAATTTATCTGTGAAATATCGTTAAATTAGTTTCAAACAGTGTCGTATTTATCTCATCAGAAAATGTTCAAATATTTCTACTGAAAAACTTCCGAGTGCAAAGGGTTAATTATTGACTCTGTAATTATGTTTCACTAGCTTCTGTTAGGTAGAGTTGATCATTTTAGACAATCGATTGTTGCTTTCACCTAGATTACAATGTTATTAACACTAGATTACGGATGTTTCTACAGTTTTTCCTATAAGTATTACATAGATCGCGACAGCTGTTTTAAATTCAGTATCCATCAAATTAGCGGGTTCCACTCTTAATCAGTCCCAAAGATTACCACAGTCCGACTGTCGAAACCATTCATTCACAACTAGTCCAGCCGACCGTTCGAATCCCGAAAACCAACGCAACAGCCAGTCGCAGGCGTCAAACGAATTAAGCAATCGTAGAAAACCGTTGCCGCGACTCGGGGCAGCTCCTAAACGTTCCTCGGCGCCAATTAAGAATAATCAAACGTTCCACGGTCGGTTTCGCGCGATTCGATTCCGGAAATATTTTTATCGGCGATCCCTTCCCCGAGAAAGGTCGCCCGGCGAACGGGAAGAGGAGAGAAAAAAAGGGGAAAGACGGCAGGGCAATTAGTCCGATCGAGACGGAGACGAAATCGTTTCGCGCGAGGGAGAAAAAGGAGAACGGAGAAAAGAAACGGGGGAGAAGAAGAAGAAGGTTGAATCACGGTCTTGGTATTGGCCGTCGACGCGTCGCGCCGACATCATGGCGACCGGCCAGTGCAACAAGGTGCGTTCATACGGGGCTTATGTAAGAGAATGGCACGAGGTACGCGGCGATTAACTCTCATTAGGCGGCGCGTTGCGAATCGGCGCCGGTTGTTTGGCAACACGGCTCGATCGAGTCGGCGAGGGGGGAGCGGGGATGGTCGACGGGTCCGCCTAAATTAATTAGCCGAACGAATTGGCGCGGCAAGGACGCCGGCGGCTAATGAATCTTAATTGATCGGCCTTCGATCGCTGACGTCCCTTTGCTTGTTTTTTCAGCTCTCGATTCGACCGACGCTGCCGAGCGGAATGTTTTACGAAAGCGGAGGATTCTGCAGTGATTCAACGGGGAAAAAGATATTCTGCTGGTTTCTGATATTCAAATTGAACGGTGGATGTGTTTTCGAAGATCTCGATACGAGGAAGAATTGATTCGTTAACCGCGTGGCGTATTTACCTTCGTTACAACCTTTTGTTATGACAATTTGTAATGCAATAAAATTTTCCGTTCTACTTGAGGTGGACATTTCATTTGAGGATGATACATTAACCCTTTCGAGAATATTTTTCTCGACGGATATTCATTCTCTGATGAAATATCAATGATATTTGCAACTAACACAAAGAAGTACCTTGCATAAATTAAGTGATTTTGATGTTCCATGTGTCGATACATTATATAAAATATATCATTGAATCTTAAATTGTATCATTTTGCTCGGTGAAATCAAATGGCGACTGAAAGGCGCCTCTCCAGTGCAAAGGGTTAATAATAGCAAAATAGTTGTTTGCTTCGATCCGTGGGTAAGCAACATTGATTCTTGTTGAATTAGTTTAGAAATTTCCGTCGCGAGTTTCACTCGTCATTGTACGGCAAGGGGTTAATGAATATATCAGATGATAAAGAATACACGAACCATCGATATCGGTATCTCTAACTCGAAGGCAGGTTTAGTAATGACAGAGTGGTAGACAAGGAAAAGACAGTTATTTCCACAACTTTTTCCTGGTATATTCACCTTGAACCGACCGTTTACCGACTCGATCGCTATCATTATTATTGGCAACTCGCCCGTGGAGTCGTTTGATTAATTGAGCCCAGTTTCCTCGTTTAATCGTCGGTTATCAATTGAACGACCCCGCGGGTTGCGTAAGAGAAAGGCCGGAGAGCGCGAGGCAGAAGCAGGAAAGTCGCCGGTGTCTCGTTTTATTCGGACTATCGACAATTTCGAGAGGCGGAGGATCGACGGTTCTGAGAAGCTGACCGGACACAGCGGCCAAGGAAGCGGCGACGAGACGAATAGTTACTGAGAACGGTTTGTTAACTCGCTTCGACGATTTGCGTCACCGTTGCCGGAACGACAGCTGCGGAATGCGCGAAAGGTGCTTCGGGAAAGAGAAACCGTGTCTGATGGTGGAAAACATCTAAATACTGGTCGGAAATATCTGACGCGAGATACTTTGATGTTCTGTCACTGTGGATTACTCGATTGTTTAGGAGAACATTAACACTAGGTTTATGGGAGTTTATTGTGTAGTTTCTACTGGTCTTTGAAAAACTGATGTCCATCTGTTTAAATTTCAAAAGTTTAATTACCATTTGTAAAACTCAAGATGCGTCGAATTAACGCAATCAGTGAACCTAGTGCTCAGGCTAGGACATGGGCTTGTTTTGTATATTTTTGCCGTTGATTTAGAAGGTTTGGGAACTGTATTGACACCTTGGTTTGGAGTAATTAGGATAGACGTTTTTAATTTGAAACCCAAAGATAACAACATTCGCCACTTAAATTCGTAGAAATTCAAAATATTTTCATTATTCTCATCCAGTGGTCTCCATACTCAACGAAACAGATCTAATCACAACTTCTCAAAATCGAGATACATCCACATCTCTTCCCCACAGCAGACACCACAGGATACCTCAACAATCATCCCCAACTATCAAATCTACTCAATCCCAATAACTGCCCCATCACAAAATAAAAAGGAACCTCCAACTAGAAACTGCACGATCTCTCGCTCATGCTCGCGTAACATCACTCCAAAGTCCCACTGACAACCACCTGAATCAACAACACACTTCCAAAAACCACCCCCATAACCCACGATCGACTCCATCGACAGAATCATCGTGAAACTCTCGAGTAACCCATTCTCCCAGTTCCTCGATTCCGATGACAATCGCGGTCGCGCCGGTCCGCGAAGCAAGGAGTCATCACAACAGTAAACAACGATTAGTCATCCCGGCCAAGAGGCACACAACCTGACCTCTCCAATGCACACGTGTGTCGGATGCACACACACGCGCGTGCCGCGCGACACCGATTCCCCGCAGACAGCGAGGAGGGCTCGTAAAGGCCTCCTCGCCGAGTCCTCTTCGTGGTCGCGCGAGCGAAGCTAGCTGCTAGCGCGTGGCCGCTGCCCCGCGTCTTCCCTCTGACTGACATCGACGAGCTGTTTTAGCGCGATGATGTCACCGGCGGCGGCGGTTGTAACGGATCGTGACGATGCGCCCGCTCGCGCGCCGCTTTGATTGCTCGATAGATATTACAACCGCGAATCTCGTTTGTGACCGAAACGATGACGCATACGGGACGAGAGAGACCGTGTGACGTCGCGATTAGACGCGCAGAGGTTCTCACCCACACGCGAAGTTAGAGTCCGCGGTTATCTTATGGACTTCGAGTGACAATTGTCTTGCGCGATCTTTCTCGATGGATTTTTCTCGAATCGTTCCTAGACGTGCTCGTTGGCAATCGGCGATAAACGACCGGAAACTGATATAGAGATTCTTGGAGACTATTGTTTTCTGGAGAGATTTGTTTTGCATCGGTAGCGGAGTTTGTTTTAGCTTTTACGAGCTTGATTGGAGTTCGGGGTAATTAAGACTGTGGATGCTTTAGTCTGGTGTTAGCCGATTTCTCGCGATACTTGAATATGTTTTTGATGTTTTGAGTGTTTCACTTGTTCTGTTAGTAAGGTGAACGTTGTTTCTTTGATTTTGTTGCTGTGGTTACTAGGATACCAAGCACGATCAGAAATTTCAGGTCTTGAAGGAGATCGGTTCAGTCGAAGTTTGGTTTAACCCTCTGCACTCGAGAGGTGACTCTCAGTCACCTTAATTTGATTTGCAAAATTAAAGTCTTACATATAATATTAAGCTTTGTATGATGCATCGATATATGGAATATTGAAACAAAGTAACTTTCCTTAATTTATATATGTTTCTTCATTAATTTGTTTCAAAGAACGTCTGTATCTCATGGAAGAATATTGAATATTTCTAGTGAAAAACTTTGGAGTGCAAAGGGTTAATAGATATTATTTGTTTCATTTTACTAGATTATCGTTGCTTTCCTCGATTTTGTTGTAAGATGATGAATATCATAAAATTCAAAACGTCTTTCATTAAAACTCGCAATCCGGAAGCGCAGTCAACGCGAGACACCTCCGAACCGAAATCCTCCAATCAGCCGTTCAATCTGTCTCCGCAGATTCAGCGGCGTTAATTTGCAAAGTGTTTAATTCCCTTGACACCTACTCAAACACCCAATGATGTCACTCGTCGCGATCGTCCGACCAGTCACCGCGAAAATATGCGTAATTACGCGAACGAGCAAACGCGTCGCAGTTTATGATCCCGATAACAAGACGCCGTGGTCCCTCGCTAACGAAGCGTCTTCTCGCTGCATTCCTTTCGAAATAGGAAACTCACAGTTTCTGATGAATTGACTGCGAATTGGTCTAGTGTCGATCGACGGACAATTTTCCCGACTCACGGAAAATCCGTAAGGTAACGGGAGACAAAGTTCGAATTCACGGAAGAGTGGACTAACTTAGAGATTGCCCGATCACAGGATGAAATCGACCACGTAAACGTTCGAAGATAAATAAAAATTATTCCAAACGGAATAATAATGATAATAATAATAATAATAATGACGATGATGATGATGATGATGATGATGATGATGATGATGATGATGATGATGATTATGATGATAATGATAATAATGATGATAATGATCATGATCATGATCATAATAATAATAATAATAATAATAATAATAATATTAAACCTAACGGCTTAAGAATACTATTATTTTGTCTTGAACTCATTAAGAATCTTAACACTAAAACTAGACAAAAAATCAGAAGTCACTCTCATGCTCAGTGTTTTAACTTTCAGTGTTAAAGGAAAAAATTTTTACTTAATTCTCATGTTCTAAAATCACTCAACTAGCTTTCATTTTGAATTAGGGCAATCTATGCAGTAATTCAGTTACAAGCTAAATCTTAATGAGTTCGGAACTTAATGAATATTCTTTGTATTCCTTTAATTTTCCCTCGGAAGACTCATCGAATCGCAAAGTGACAGTCTGCGAGTCTGGATCGATTGAAAACGCATTTCTTGCGGTCAATTACTTACGGATTTCAGGAAAGCGCCTCTGCCCCTCTGCAGCAAGCTGCCGTACGGCCTGTCACCATGCTTGTGCAGCATGTTCAGCCCCCTGTCCACGCTCATTCATAAATCGTGCGCGATTCAACGCTGCAACGGTCGCGAAATGCTCCGACGAGAAGCCCGGCAATCAATTGTTACGCTCTTCGAGGCCTTCACCGTCGAATGATTTATGGGCCGACGTTCATAGATCCCTCGAGGTAATAGAGTCTTCTCTCGGCGCGACGCACCTTTCCGCGACGCTCGTCGTGTTTCCTCGGCCGTGTTCTGCTGAGTTCGCGAGACGAATGAATTTCGAGGAAATTGGAAATCGGACTTTTTAAAGTCGGAAGGCGATTGGAGAACGTTAGCTTGCGTGCGTAACCGATTTTTTAACCCTTAGCACTCCAGGTTGCTTTTCATTGAAATTCGAACTGTTCAAATGTCAATTCTATTTCGAACTGTTCAGTCCTCGAATTTCAATTTTCCAACGTACAAGAGTAATCAATACGAACACAAGCTTCACATTCGAATCGATCGTTCTTCCGCTGCAGAGTCGAAAATATTTTCTCTTTAAAATTCCCATTGTCACGATAGCCACCACGTGGTTCAAGAGGAAACGAGTATCTACCGATCAACGGATTACGTCCGTTTAGAGCCGCTATCTACTCTTCCTTTCCGACACACCTATCCTCAAGGGATCAGCTGTTCAAACAACAAATGTTTTCCTTGCCAAGGATTTCTGACCATGCACACGCATTGGGAATTCACATGAAAAACAACGCGGGAGTAATGAAGAATTTTTCCATCGTTTTTAAACGACTCGCTTCGAGGCGGTGAAGAACTTCTCGAATTCTCGAATTATACCCTAAAAAGGAAATCTGTCTTTACGAGTTCTTCGAAAAAGATACCGTGCTGTTCTTTGCTCTGAGATATCGAGCGAATCCCAGTGACTCACGCTATTATTCCGATACCGAGGACAATAATCGAAACATGGAATCGTTATATAATTCTTGTTTGCTTATTCCCAATCTCCTTGACATTAGCTCCTCATTACTGTGCACTCTTCGTAACTTCTCTTCGTACTTTCATCTCATTAAAATTGACATTTTCTATTAAAAATTCTACAACAATTTTCGATTTTATACAAACCAACAATCACAAGATCGAAAACAGAAGAATAACTTCACTTTGCCAAAGAGATCCATGAAAAAATTCAATCTTTATTCATCAACTTCTAAGAATATCGTATTTGCATAATTCACTAACTCGGTTATCCTCTCCAAATTTCAGCGATCGACTTAAACAAATCCACGACGAACGATTCAGCCACCAAAGACCCGGGAAACTTAACCCTTAACAGTCCCATGTCGAGTCAGACTCGACATATTTTATTGCAACCTCTACCTGTTTTAACAATTTTTTCTATATTTATTTGTAGTATCACAATTGTACCATTTAAAGGTAACTTTTCAGTTCCAAGGCTCCGCACTCAAAGTCTGAGGATCCAGCGTTCCTCACAGCCATAATCAATCATTGTTACTAATAATCTGAATCGATGCTTTCGAAAGTAGCCTAAGTTCATTGCATAAACCGTAAGAATATTGAAGATACCTCAGAATTCAATTCAATGAACCATTCTCCAACGTTAAGTCGAAAAACTACCTCAAGAAACAAGTTCCGCGAAGATTTCCCAACAACGGTTCCACGGAATCGGTTAAGAATCCTCGAAGCGTTCCCAAGATGGAGGAGAAGCCGAGAGACCTTTATCTCTGTATCGTTATCAGCCGATAATATTCGTCGAAAGAGGCACCGATAACGAGGAGGTCGTCTCGCGTTAGGAGCGGCCGGTTTCGGCGCGCGCGATGGAAATCGAAACGTCCGTTTCCGGCGGGAAGTCACGTATGGGGAACGCCGTGGCCGTCAGCGCGCGCGGAATGCGATTCCTCGTCACGGGTTACGCAGACACGTCTCTTCTCCCCGGGACCGCGTTTCCATGCAGCCGGACACACACGCGGAAGTGCAGCGGCGCCTGTTAATTTCGAACACGTGGCTGCTCGCGCGGACGAGCCTGGATCCGTGGATCACGTGCGACGACGGTGGCCGGAACGTTTTCGGGGATTCGTCGATGGGATTTTATATGTAGATGAAAATTTCAAAACAATAATCCTTGCAGTTAGAATAATGTTTCTTGTGTAAACGGTTCGCCATTTTGGGTGTCGATACCATACCAAAATTGTTGAAACAGGTAGAGGTTGCTAAGGGTTAAAATCTACGGGTTAACCCCTTGCCCTGTGACTTCTCTCTGAACTATGATCCATCCGACTACTTTGTTACCAGCGATTTATTGAGAATCAGAGAAAATTCGTCTTTACGCGAATGCCTGCTCTAAGGTGTAATTTGTAGACGGTTCGGCCTTTTGCGTGTCAATACTTGGGAGCCTGAGAGACAGTCCAGGCCAATTGACAAATTTATGACTAAAGGGGACCACCATGACCTGGGTCACTTACGCCCTCGTCTGAAGAGTTTTCCTCTTTGAAAAAGCGGTCGAGGAAAAGCAGTTAGTCGCCGTGCCTCGTTAGAGCCACATCACGTAATAAATACATTTAACCTGACTACGGACTGAGTTTTTATTTTAGCCCTACAGTTGGTTTGTTGGAGAATGGTTGTTGAGTTCTGAGTATTGAGTATTGAAGGATTTGTATTTGATGTGTAGATAGATAGTTCTAATTGTGGAGTATGTGAATTGTTTAGGATTCGCGAAGAAATGCAGAATAATAAGCACTCGGTAGTTTTAGTGTTCAAATAAAGTTGAGGTGTTCAAAGGTGTTCGAGTGAAATAAAGTCTGAATTTTGCAATTATTAGAAAGGTGACAAATGTTTCTCTGAGTGGTGACTGAGAGTCACCTCTCGAGTGCAAAGGGTTAAAATACACTCTACGTGCATTCTGCGTTCGACGAGTTCACGCTCCATTTTTCGACTCATTTTCCAACTAAATTCCACAGTTAACTGGTTAAACACAGACGAAATCTATCCAAATACAAGCTTCACCAGAGACATCTAAACTCCTAGATCCAAACGATCCCAGAACCCCTAAAAGATCCTCCAACCTTCACCCCCAACAGTCCAATAATTCCGACCCCGCGCGAAAGAACGATCACAATCAACCAACCGATCTACCAATCAGCGCACAAATCTCACCGTGTATCCTCCGAAACATCGAGCCACGCTTCACTGTGTAACTCTCGACGCACGCGGACACGTTTCAGAGCAACGAGCGGTATCGCGATCGGTCCACGACGCGGCGGGTCTCATCCGCGAGGGAAGATCGGTTCTTCGGAGATCGCGAGGCGGGAGAGCGTTCGCCGCGAGCCGTGACACAAGACTGGCGACACGCTCGATCCCCGGCCGGTACAAATACCCGTTATCAGAGGCGGCGGTATCAGTGGGAGCCGGCGCGTGCTGCGAGTGTCATAGATCGCGGCGTTGCTCGCGGCGGCGGCGGTGGTGGTGGCAGCTCCGTGATCAGCTGGTACCCGATCGGGCACAGGTCGGGAGAAGGTTGAACAGGTGGGGGACGCCTAATCGGAGCCGCGGCTAGGTAACAGGCCGCCGCCGCTTCCGAGGAACCGATGATTCATCGGATCAATGGAGGGATCGCGATCGAGAGGGGAGAAAGTGCCGTGGAACGCTGGATCTCTCTTCGAGGTTTGCTCGTCGTCACTGGGGCAGGGTCCTCGGTGAATGAGTCGGTTCATTTGGATGGATCGAGTGACTCGATTTGTTTGTTGGAATGACATGTTCGTTTTTTATTTTGTGCGAAAGTGGTGGGTTCTTATTTAACCCTTTGCACTCCAGAAGTTTCTCGTTAGAAATACTCAAGATTCTTTAACGAAATACCAACGATATTCTTTCAAACTGACATAACGAGAAGTTGTACGTAAATTAAAGAAAGACGCTGTTTTATTTTAATGTTTCACGTGTCGATGCGTTATACAAAGTTTAATATTAACCCTTAGCACTCTAGATGGTTTTGTAATCCATCAGCAACTGCAACTAACTTTTATGGTACCTCTAGTAAAAATGAACAATGCTGTACCTTCGATCTTTCAATGGAAATCTAATAATTAATAATAGAAATCTAATAATTTTAGGGTAGTTCCTTTGATTCATTGAAATATTTAATATTACAACTGGTGCAATATTGGAGCCTACAGAGTTGAAGGGGTTAAATGTCGAACTCTATAATTTTGCTGTGTCAAATCGATCGACGACTGAGAAGCTCCCACGGATTGCAAAGGGTTGAAACGAGGATTTGTTTTATTTGAATGCAGTTTCACCTCGAAACGTCGAGGTTCGTCGAAGGGTTAAAAGATGGCTCGCGATGCGTCTGGAATACTAATATCCCGAATTCCCATGAACCGCTATTCCCCCGAGAAGTTTCCTCGCGCCATAAATTCATGAAGAGCCGGGATCCACTTCTGTCAGTCAGTGAGAACACGATGTTCACCCAATTCCCAGTGATCCTCCCATCAAAGATGACGGTTCGCGGAGAGTATGCAAACGATTTCCAGGAGATAAGACGACTCGCGCGACCAATTTAGCCGCGACGATTGGACGAGCAGGGGGAGGGGAGCGAGAGACACTGGCAGCGACTGGTTGCTCCCGGGCAAATATATTTGACCCTCGTGTTTCGCGGTAAGGATGTCAATTAGATTCCGCGGCTCCGGCCGCCGTTGCACATGGCGCATCCCTCGGTGCAGCCGCCGCGCCGCCGATTCACGGCTTCATAGTACGATCTCGCGATTACGTCACCGCCCAATGAATGGACCGGCAGGCCGCTCCGTTGCCCCGTCGTACAACCGAGCCTCTCCCGGCCGGCTGAATGGCCGCCGGGAGAATTCTCCTCGAACGGAACTGATATCATCGACCCGCCGGTTCTCGGCGATCGATTCCTCCGTATTCGTCATTCGATTATACCATTAACCCTTTGCCGACGAATGTCGTAATTTTGCTGAGGTCAAATTTCCATGTTTCGAATACCAACTATTCGAACAGCAAGAAATCGGTACACAGTTTCCTTATTCTCTAGGATTTAAGCATTCAGAATTTAATTTAGCAGAGTCTGCAGGTTTTGTATACTTTCAACGATCTTCGTCCGCAAAGGGTTAAAATGTCTCGAACGGTTTCCTTATAAACAAACTTCATACGTGTTCTCTGGAATGTAACTGAGTTCATTGGAGTATGTACGAAACCTTCAGCAGATGAAACTGAATTACGTACCGATTGCTTGAACAATGAAAAAAAGGGAACTACGTACTAATCTCTTGCTGTTTCGATAACTAAATCATTTGTTTGTTACTTAGTGCTCCAACTATGAAAATTCGATCTCTCTGTAACGTCGACATCCGTCCGCAAAGGGTCAACGCCAAAACTACCGAGCAGTTCAATTGACTTTTTAAAATTTCTGTCATTCGAGTGAGACTATTTTAAAATCATTCCAGATATTTAACCTCTTGCCCTCGAATTTAATTTAGACGTGACAAAACCCTGCACAAAGAATCTTGTTTCTACCTATTTCACTAATTTTTTTTATTAATAATCTCGCATACACTAATACATTTCAGAGCAATCTAGTATGTAATGCAACTAGACTATCAATATTTATCAGCTTTCGTTGGCAATTCGAAGCAAAAACATCTCGACGTGGTACAACTTTCCAGCGCAAGAAGTTAGAAGATATCAGTGAACCGAAAATGAGTTCTAACGTTAATACGGTTACCAATACGATCGCTCGATGGTTCGGATAAAGCGTACAGCGAAAGATCATTTTTCCTCGTGCACTGCCTCCGGCTGATTTCTTTTCCATCAACCGCATCTACCTACTCGAAGTAGCTTCCGGAGAGTTTATCATCCAGCCACGTGCACGGCCGGAAACAGACCCGATCAACCTGTTCCTCGGTTTCGAGATAACCGTATCGAGCGAACCAGGATTCGCGGAAACGCTAATCGACTCACCTTTATAGGCTGCCGACCGGCGCCATTACGCGATTATTCATAGACGCTTCCGTGGGCGGCGGAGACTTAAAGGATGCCCGGCGGATAGAGAAAATTGATGACTACTTGCCGGAACTTTTTCGGTTCGGCACGATAGGAGAATGGGCTTCCACGTTGAAAATGTTCGAGTTCAACACCGGAACTACCAGTTAACCAGTCAACAAAGGGATTTCTTGCATTAATTAAGCTACTGTTTCATTTCGATGTCGAATGTTAAAATGTAATACGAAATTTCGAATTTTACTATTTTACTATGCAAGATGAAGAATTGTTAAGTTTGATTTGAGTTGAAAATTTTGTTGAATGCGAACTTGCCCTTAACATCTCTGCCCTCGATATGACAATATGACAATTTCCGGTGAAAAACTTCTGGAGTGCAAGGGGTTAAAAGCATTCAATATTCGAAATGATCTTGAAAATAAACAGTTTCATTTGAATACTATAACGAATGTCTAAAATCACTGATAATAATCTATCGTCACAATTTTTATACGGATTACATATCAATCGTATCAAGTGCTCAATAGTTCTACCGTTAAAGTCTTCATCACGAGTCCGACAATTGAATTAATAATACGTTTGATTGATTCCTTAATTGTTACTGGTTTGTTACAAAGTTCCGTTTAGAAGATACACGGTGAAGAAACATTGAATCATTGTTATTCTTGCCGCGAAGCCACGAAAAGCTTCAATTTTCTCAATTGCCTCGCGAAAACTCGAGCCGCAAGCTCGCGCGGATCGACTATTCGAGGAAACGCGCTGGAAACCATGAACTTGGACTCGAGAAGGACGATTAGGTGTCGCGAGTGGCGTAACTCGCTCGAGTGACTCACTTCCGAGTCAAGGATGTCACGACTGCCGGCGTCGTTCGAACCTCGTGACGTCGCCGGCCCAATCTGGTCAACGTATTCAGAATTAAATTCGGTTAAGTCGATCCGAACTCGATTTGAGGACGACCGGCGTCATTAACCATCAATAAATATAAGCGTCGATCCATTACGATCAATAACATTCAATTCTAACACACATCATTCACGTGAACCGCTGATTACTAAACCACGCATGCGTTATGTTAATTTCCATTCATCATGCGATGAAAAACACAATGAAAAACTGTTTCTCAGCCGACAAAGATGGCGCGTGGAATGAATATTCTGAAATGATCGCATTGAGCTGGATATTCCAACCATTGCAATGATTCAATGAATAAAAATTGACATGAAAACTACCGAGCAGGTGACTTTTTTAAATTCCTCTATAACTGAGACTTCAGCTGATTTACAATTCTGTCTGCCTATTGCTAAATTAATTTCTTTAATAAATTCTCAGGGAAATCTATCTCTAATACACGCAAGAAGAAATCAGGGATTTCGACTCATTTGACAGTTTTATTAAATTCAGTGTAAACATATTAACTAACTGACAGTTATCGAATTCCATAGAGTTACCATGGCCAAATACTATAACCAACTCTCCATGTTTTAACCCTTTGCGCTCCAAAGGCGCCTCTAAATCACCAAATGATTTGGCACAGCAAAACTGTAAACTTTGATATTTAATATTAAACTTTGTATAATGGATCAATGTACAAAATGACTGGTTTCGATTTGTTTGTTTCGCAATTATTAATATCTTCGAAACATTGAATATTCCAAATGATTTTGAAAATAAATAGTTTCACTTTACAGTACTATAATGAATATCTGAAGAAACTGAGAATAATCTATTGTTACAATTTTTATAGGAATTGCATATCAATCGTATATTGCATATAATCGTGCTCGGTAGTTCTAGTGTTGAGTAATATCTAACCTGAAATTTAAATCCATTGGAATCTTCACACTAGAACTACTAGATAGGTGAAAATCACTAAAAAATAGTGTCACCGAAATTTGGGTGACGCGGCAGTCAAAGTGTTAAAGAGATTAACACGTTGAATGCCACACGTGAATATTCCTAGAAATTAGAAATGCTACATTTCTTCGATCTTTTATTTCCCTTTTAGCACAAAATTTGGATCTGTGAAAAATCGAATAATTTTAGGCTAATTTCTTTAAGATTCATTAAAATATTTAATATTCTGGTTCCAGTGTTAATTACATCACAGAAAGAGGCTGCAAGCAAAAAGTAAGCCGAATTTTCGACGAATGAAGTTTCTCATCCAATTATCAAGCGATTCGACGGTGTAACTCGCAACGCGCCGCCCGTCCGGTAATTTCCATGGGGATATCGATCCTGCCGGCCGAAAATCTCATGAAATTCTCGGCGTGCAGCCGATCCGGCGGGCTAATGGGACCGTAAATAACAGACGCGCGCGCTGGCGAGCGAAGATTAAAAGGCTTAAGATTAGAATATGCTCGGGTTCGATTGGGTCGGATGTTTCGCATAGCGGCCGGTGCGTCGAACTTCGCCGGCCGATCCCGAAGATCGCGGGCTTCCTCTATTAGGATGCCTCGCATAACTTGGAACGGTCTAGAGGAGGATACCGCTTCTCTTCCCATGCACATCGGGAGCCCGGTCGCCCATTGAATTCGAGGCTCTTCCAACCGAAAACACTTGTCCGGTTTCTGGCCTATGATCTACGAGGTCGACGACCTCGATGTTATCACTCCGGCGATCTCGTCTCTACGGTGGAGTTGAAAAATCCGCGGCTAGATCGTTTTTCGAACACTCTTAGACGATAAAGGCTTTATTCGAAACATTTCAACTTGAATTTGATTCGAGAATTGAATTTCAATGAAAATTCTAAAACATTGAATTATCACGTGTAAGGAATGTAACTCATAGTTTTCGAAAGTAGAGACGCAGGTATCAAAAGAAAGTCATCCGTCTTTAACTCTTTGCGGAAGATTCTCGGAAATATAGAAAATCATCAACAGATGAAGCTAAATTATATATCAATTACTTGAGCAATAGAAAAATAGAAAACTACGCGCTGATCTCTTGCTATTCGAGTAATTAAATCATTTGTTTACGACTCAGACTTCCAAATATGAAAATTTCATCTCGTCGAAATGTCGACGTTCGCCCGCAAAGGGTTAACAAGTGTCAAACGACACCTGGAATTTCAAGTTAAAATTATTTCCTCAGATTAATCGTGTTCTCTCGATTGAATTTTAGTCATTTGTTATAGTACGGTTTATATTCGTTATTGGAAAAGTCAGAATATAGGAAACTTGGAAGATTGTTCGAAGTATACAGATACGTACACTAATTCTGTGTATTAGTAATTTTGTACAAAGTGGTAGATTTTAAAACAACCTGGAATATGTAATAAGGCTATCGACGTGTACAATATGTCGGCAATTTTGGAACTAAAACGTCACGGCGTGCATTGCACGTCTTTCCAGCGCAAGTGGTTAAGATTCCGAAATATGGAAGGAGGTTTTACCGAAGATGTCCGATGGTACCGAGCTGGTTTCCGGTTGGTCGGAGGCGAGTCGACGCTAGGAACCGGGGGCAATCGAGTTTGCTCGAGGTTTGCGCGCGGCGGGAAGAGTAACGAGCCGAAACGCTAGAGAAACGCGTGCAATTGAAGATCAAATTAACCATCGCGCGTCATCGTCCGCGCGAAATCTACTTCCTAGGTGCACGTTGCCCCCGTCGCCGGCTAAATCGAGATGCACTTCAATCGAGGGCTCGCCTCCCGACCCCGTGCAACCGCACTCGAGCCGGACTTAACGAACTTAACGGAGCCAACGCCCGAGACCGCCGGTGTTTATCCCTCGCTGCTAATTGAGCACCGGGTTTAATTAGGGAAACCCGCCAAGGAAGCCATTCTGCCGGAAGACCCTCCCTCGCAATCCCGTTCCAAGCTTGCTCCAGTGATCTCGATGATTTTTTGCTATTTCGTACAATCCGGAATTCGCTGAAGTTGCATGTGTAATATGATATTTTTTTTAATTTTATACAATCTCGAATTCACTGAAATTGCATATGTAATGATTTTAAAAGTTTTATTCAACCTCGAAAATAATTTTCCATTTGATAGTACTCTCTCGAATACTGAAAAATATAGATGAGGCAGATCATTGTAAATAACGAAAGTATTGTTGCCTAATTTCTGACAAGTAACAAATTATTTTCTTCGTACGGAACTGCATCGTACCCGAGATTACGCGATTATAAAACAACGATGAAGCACGAGAGTTTGAAGAAACGAAGACGACGATAAGATTCACGGGACTCCTGACGAATTGTATGGAAATTGCGGTCGACGTTCTGATTTCATGGTACCGAGTTATTCTTAGTCGGGGAATTCACGCACGAACACTTGTGGTTTCTTTCCCGGGGATTTCAGAAGTAAAAAAGAAAGAAGAAACTGTCAGATAAGGAATCTTCATAAGAATGATTCACACGATACAACAATTACTCCCAAAGTTCTTCCAAATTCCAACACCAAGAAATAAACACTCTTCTCATTCTTTCACAATATCCTTTTCTTCGCCAGAATTTCAACAAAACTACTACCTCTCTCCGCGTCGCACCATCTCGCGCCGTTCGCCTCGGGAACAAAGAATTCGCGCGGAAGTATCATAAAATTTGAATAAACAAACACGTCCCAGCTGCCGGCGTGGAGATTAACCAAACGCGAACCGCGTTATCAGCGTCCGTGATCCATTTCCCGGTTACTCCGTCGAGCTCGAGAAACTTCTGCGCATCGGTGATCGATCAACGAATACAAATACCGCGCGTGTTTCGCGAAAACGGCTTTGTTGCCGATTCGCGACACGATCGGTTTCGGTGAAACCAGCGCACCGGTGCGCCTCGAATTCTTTCTCACGCGTCGACGCGCCGGCCCGGAGAGGCCTCCGCGATGATTCACGGCCTGTTATCGAGCCACTTAAGACACGTGGTTTTCTCCGGAGCACGATAAGGGACCGCGAATCGCGCTCGCGGCGGCGAGCCGGCCGGCATTTTTCGTCACGCCCACGATTTACGGCGTCTTACGCGGAATCCGATTGTTCCATGTCCCGCTCCGGGCTTCCTCAATCACTGTCAAACCCCGAGCACATGACGTAACCGACTGAAAATACTCGGTTCGATCCGTGGCCGCGTTCGTTCGACGAATTTCTACCGGCGAAACGGTCGGATAAGACGTGTTTTACGATACAACCATCCGAGAAGCGCTTCCGCGGAAAGTTACGAGGTAAATAAATCGCTGACAGGGGACGGGAGATACTAATAAGCTTAGCCCGCGGTATAAATATCTCTGAAGTCGTGCGAAGTTTTTGGAAACCTGTAATTGTTGCGCTGGAGAGGTTTTGCCTGTTGCTCTGTAACGCGTCGGATGCGGTGAAGATTTCGGATAGTTTGGGAAATGGAAGTGTTACTTGATTCGTTTCAGTTGGAATGAAGTATTGTTCTGGTATCAATGATTGGTAAACGTTAACTAACTACCGAGCATTTAATACGACTGAGATGTAATCCCTATAAAAATTCTAACAGATTATCTAACAAGTCAAAGCTATTTATTTTCAAGATCATTTCGAATATTCAATGCTTTCAACACGTTGTACGCCGGCTAACTTTCAGTTACTAAAAACACGAGCGTCGATGACTATATTGATGCATTTTTAAACATCAAACAAACCGAAATTTCTAACTTACAAAAGAATAGGGAATTCGATTTTGTAATTTTACTTTGGATTACGGACGGTTATTCTATTGTTCCTAGAAAACTACGCGTTCCTCTATATAAATATACTGCACTAATCAAAATTGACTTACATTATTACTAAATAATGTTCAAAACATTCGATATCCGCCAAATTGACTTCGTAAGTAGTGTTAAAATTCATCGAACCTGTTAAGAGTGAGCATGAAATATATTTTCAATGGCTACAAATCGTTGGTCAGTCCTCTGCCTCGTCAATTTATTTTTCCTAAGAACAGCCATTTTTATTTCACGCGCTGAGCGTCTTCCTTACCACGTTCAGCAGTTCACAAACCCTCAACCATCGAACTTAGTTCAAAACATTCGATATCCGCCAAATTGACTTCGTAAGTAGTGTTAAAATTCATCGAACCTGTTAAGAGTGAGCATGAAATATATTTTAAATGACTACAAATCGTTGGTCAGTCTTCTGCCTCGTCAATTTATTTTTCCCAAGAACAGCCATTTTAGAGCGTCTTTTCCTCTCCGCGTCGTCCGTAGCAAACTCAACCATCGAACAGCGTTCCGTTTTCAGTTTTCGTAAATCAGCGTAACACATACTAATAAATCTACACTTAGTTCCTCAAACTGTGTTGCGTTTATTTATACAAATAAATCAACGGAACCAAGCGGCGAACGAGAGTCACCGGTCAAAGGGTTCAAGAGAGTCTCGAGTAAAACGAGTGAAATTCGGGTTTCGGTGCCGAGCACGCAGGTGATCGTGCCTCGATCGCGGCTCTCGATCGAGGCACGAGAGCCCGGATCGGGTGAGTCACGGGCGCGCGCGTGCCTCCGCGAGACTCCGCCGAGCGGAGCGAAGAGGAGAGGGCGGGACACCGCGGAGGATCGGTGATTCACCTTCCTCGGCGGTCGGCCACTTATCACCGGCACTGAAAATTCACAATGATCGAGCCGCGTCCGGCCGCTGCCGCGGGACACGCCGCGATCGGCGATACTCGTTATCGCGGCCGGTTGGTAAAACCGTGCGAACATTACTCACCGGCGGCCGCGGACCGTGTGTCACGCGACCGAACAACGATCCGATCGGCGCCGTTAATCATGCGCTAATTACACGATTTGTTACGCCGCGCGTAGTGAATCACGCGGAACGCCGCGTGCCGGATTTCAACGCGACGGGAGGAGGATCGAGGAGCGGGATGGGATCGCTGGGAATCCTCCCGGAATGCCGGGGAGTCCGCGGATTCCTCGGTGAACAGGAATTTTTGGGCGGAGTGATTAATGGATGGAGTCGAGGAATCGATGAAACACCGAGGAATTATGTTCTTTCGATGGGAGATTGTGTAAGTGTCTCGTGAGATGCTGTTTAACCCTTTGACCATCGGCATTTCGGCGAGATGAAATTGTGTTTGAAGAACCAAGTCGCGGACGGATGATTGAGTTAGTTGAACAGCGAGAGATCAGCGTGGAGTTTCCTTCTTTTCCTGTTAATTAAGCAATTGGTAACGTAATTTAGCTTCGTCTGCTGAAGATTTGGTATATCAAATTCATGTATCTATTTGGAATTGTATTTTTAGTATGTATTTGGAAGACTAAGCTATTTAGCAATTCAACGATAATTCATAGATAAATCAAGCAACACAGGTGTTTCATTTAAATATCTCACGTAGCAATGCAGACTTTAATTTGAAATATTAAATATTCAACTTCATAGTTTTTGTATCGAATCACGTGGTGCACAGGGTTAACCCTTTGCACTGCAGAAGTTTTTCACCGGAAATATTCAATATTTTCTAACGAGATACAGACGACATTTTCTTAGATTGAATTAAGAACTATTTTCTTTCAATATTTCGTACATTGATGCATTACGCAAAGTTTAATATTAAATATCAAAGTTTACAGTTTTGCTGTGTCAAATCATTTGGTGACAGAGGCGCAAAGGGTTACTGTCTCAAGAACTTTCGAGTCGAAGCGAAGACTGAGAGTTTAAGGAATCAGAAACTTACTCCTTGCAATCAATACTTAATTTCCTAACGAATCAAGTTTCCTAGAACAATATTTCCGTTCCAACGAGAAGATTCGATTACACCTAAGCTAATTTTACAGTGTGAATTCCGTTTATGTCATTCTTTTAAATATACACGAACGAGCTCGCGTATTTCGATCGTCACGCTCGTAACTTCGCACAGTCCATTAAACAATGAAAAACGATGACAAGAAAAATCAAATAGCCAGACGGGCGTCTCGGTTTTCCCGAGAAGTGTTTACCAAACAAAACGACAGTCGTGTTCGATGTTTTTATATCGTTTCGCACTGTGTTCATACTTTTCCGCGTAATCGTAGCCGAGCGCGCAACCATGAACGAACCGTCGGATGAATGGACGAGTCGTGAATCACTCGTGGAGGAAGTTCAAGGTCGCACGTTACGATACCGAAGCCGCCACGTGCTCCTCTATCGCGTTGTGCGTTATCAAGAACGCGTAATGCGTGCGCTCGTTTCGTTCCTTCGCGACGGGGACGTTTTCTCGACGGACCAAGAAAACTCATCGTCGCAGGTGATCTGCTCCTTGATCCCTGAAGGATCTCTAGAAATTCCTAGGATGGTTAACCCGAGGAATCTCCCGTGGGTCTCCGATCTCTATCTGTTGTGTTGCGTAATATTTATTTTACATGAAAGCTATAGAACTCGGAGAGTCGGCGATACATCGTCGTGCAGCAGAATGTTTGGTTAGGAGCTTAAGAATGCGAGACGGATGTGCATTCCGATAAGAAAGTTCGATAATTTCCAACCGTCGATCCATGGGTTTCCTCGGCGATGCTCCGTATAAACGAAACTGAAGGAAAACCTAGAATCCTAACTGTTATAATATTCTTTAACAATAATGCCTCGATACGTGAAATATTGGAATAAAATAGTTTTGTCCCTCAGTGCACTTTTGATCTCCCTTCGAGTTAGTTTCAAAGAATATCGTCTTTGTCCTGTCAGAAAATGTTAAATATTTCTAGTGAGAAATTTCCGAGTGCGAAGGGTTAAAGACATTGATTTAGCAGTATGCAAGCCGAGTTGTAAATCAATTAAAGCCTCGATAGATGCACTATTTAATTTTCTACAGAGAAATTTCAAGAAGTCAATTGCTTGAAATGTTTGGCCGTAAAATAACAATAATTGCAGTAAAGCACGCTTAGATCATTGGCAACAGAATTCAAATTCAACAATTAATCTTCCGTCAGTATATCACACAAAATCTAATTACTTCAGAATGCTTCAACTCAGTTCAATTTCAGTTTCGATACGCTTTCTTACCAATATCACGCAAAATTCCGCTGTAGACAAAGGGTTAGGAAGCCGCGGATCGACGAAGACGACCTCCGACTCTCGCTTCGCTAAGATTATCTCACGATATTATCGTCGGATTCCAAGAGTAGCCGGGGCCAAGGAAGAAGCGCGAAGAATCCAATCGCGTCGCGAGGAATCGACCTGCCCAGGTCGGTTTCCAGCGTTTCGCGCCGGTGACTCGCGTGTCCCGCTCGATCTGGATCGAGGGGAAGAATTCCCGGGCGTCGGAGGGGGGTCGACGGTGCAAGAAGAAATTCGGTTGAGTCACGTCGGGATCGTTGGTTGCGCGTAGACGCGAAGACAAAGAGGAACGGGGACGCGAGCTCCCATACCGGGGTCCGGCCCCTTTGGCGAACGCTCGGTGACTCACGGAGGAATTCCAGACGCGCGCGGGCGCGCACGCGGTCACCGGCAGCCCTCCCTTTCCTTTTTCTCACCTCTGGGTCAGTAGACGTACCACCGATCGACGCCCGACGCGCTCGGAACCGTCCCGTCGTGTTAACGCGTTCATTCCCGGTGTAACAACTGTTCCTCGTTTAACCCCTCGCCTTGCAACGTGTCGAACTGCTGATGGAGACTTTAACCCTTTGAACTATGTAGGTTGCAATGTTGCAGCAGTTTGGATATTAAATGTTTTAATGAATGTTGAAGAAACTGGCCTGAAATTATTAGATTTTCCAAATTTTGTACTAAGGAAAATAAAACTTTGAACTCTGTAGGTTGCAATGTTGCAGCAGTTATGATATTAAATGTTTTAATGAATCTTAAAGAAACTAGTCTGAAATTATTAAATTCTATGCATCCAAATTTTGTACTAAGGAAAATAAAACTTTGGACTCTGTAGGTTGCAATGTTGCAGCAGTTATGATATTATATGTTTTAATGAAGGTTAAAGAAACTAGTCTGAAATTATTAGATTTTCCAAATTTTGTACTAAGGAAAATAAAAGATTGAAGAAATGTTATGAATACTAAAAATTAGTTGCAGTTGCTGATAGATTATGAAACAACCTGGAGTGCTAAGGGTTAAATATCAGATTTCATAGTTCTACTCGAATCAAACGATCACTGAGTTACCTCTCTAGTGCAGAGGGTTGGAACTATCATATGAAATCCTGATTGCTATTATCTTCTCCCAAAATGAATTTGCCCTTTCAAGATGAACGTGTTAATTGATCGTCGAGTAGCAACGGAATCAAATAGTCGTTCAAGGTCTCTCCGGAGTAGCGACCTTTAAAGAGATATCCGCGGCTCGAAGGGGTGGGGGAGTGTTTTAGGAGAGTATTTTTGTCGCCAGGCTCGAAACGCGAAGAGAAAGACACGGAAAAAGAAGTCTCCCGATCGGGTTTCGCTTTGGCGATAACGTGACTCATCGGTCGAGGACTGCCGGCCACGTGAAAGTCGGCTGCTCATCTCACCGCGCGGCGAGCGTACTGTACAACATGACAGGACTAACGATCCGTGCACCGTTACCGTGACCAGACGCGGTGTCGAGCTACCGTTGTATTTTTCTAGCACTTCCCGCTCGCTCTCGCGAGGCAAAATATAACGTGTTCGTCAGATTATCCTCGATCCAGGTGATTCGCGATGATTGTCTTGTGTTTTCTGGTTATTGGAAGGTTTGATTTTTAACGATCGGAAATTTCCTGCGACGATCTGAATTAACCCCTTGCCTTATAATAACGTGTGATTTGTGGTGAAGGTTTTATAGATCTTAACAAATATTAGTCAATTGTGAATACAAATGAAATATTATCTTTTGAATTATAACTTAAAGCAAGCAGGCATAGAATATACCTAAAATTTCTCTCTCTTTTCAATAAATTATTATAATAATGTGTGATTTGTGGTGAAGATTTCAAAAAGAGCTTAACAAATATAAATATTAGTCAATTATTGCGAATATAAATTAAATATTGTCCTTTTGTTATCGATTGTTATAATTTAAAGCAAACATAGGCATAGAATATACCTAAAATTGCTCTCTTTTTTCAATAAATTATTAATGGCAAAGTAGCTATGTCGATCACAGTTGAGAAATAAATCGTAGGGCAAAGGGTTAATCAGTTAACTATGTTTGACGAATATACACGTCATAAAGCTATACTAATATACTAATTCTTTCAGCGATGAATTCTTTATCTTTTTACATAAACATGTAATTCTTCATTTTTTGCGTTTATCACGCGGAACCAGAGGTTTTCCAACTAAATTCCACAGTTAACTGGTTAAGGAAAAAGGTGTTTCCCTGATGGAAAGCCGGGAAGTAATTTTTCTTGAATTTTAATTAACGGAAGGAGTGAAAGTTCTTTTAAAGGAACACGTCTTCCTGAAACTATTATCTTCTCTGTAATCAACGTTTCCTTCCTGGAGAACAAAAATTTTCTCTCGCGTTTCAATGGTGAATCCATTGCAGAATAATAAACGTTCTCCTTCCCAAGCGATTAAAAATCATCAGTTCCAATGCGCAAACATTACGTTCTCTCGCGATTAAAAATTCGAAGAGAAAGAAACTGAAAATTCGAAACTTCTAAGAACGGAACGTGTTTTCCCGTTAATAACGAACGAACAGCGAGCTTCTAAGAGTTTTCCTTAATAAATCAGTTTCTTTCCTTCTCCCTCGCTCGTTATTTTCCCCGGCGATCACCTATCTTTACAAGCTCGAACCCGAAGCGCTGCCCGCTGGAACCCACGCCATGTTTCTCGCGCGAGGAACGAGCGGAACGTGCCTACCTGCACGTTCCCGAGCGGCGCGCGACGATTCAAATGGAAATCCCGCAGAGGTGCAGGAGGGGGACTCACCTGAAACACAAAGAAACGAGGTCTTGGTTAGTTTGCGATTTAAGGAAGCTGCCGTTAACGTTTCGAACGCCGTGGGTTCGCATTTAACACAAACTACCGAGCAGCTAGGTTTTCAGATTTTCATGAAACAGTGAGAAATTATATTTCAGAGAAAGATGGCGCTTAGATGTTCCTTAGATGTTGCTATATATTAAACGAACATTACGATTCAATGAATAAAAATTAACGAGCAGTTGACTGAAATTCTTCTATAGAAACTCCAGCATCTATTGAGACTTTAATTAATTTACAATTCTGTTTGAGCATTGCTAAATCAATTTCCTTAACAATTTCTCAGAGACACATCTGCTCTTTTAACCCTTTGAACTCTGTAGGCTCCAATATTGCACCAGTTATAATACTAAATATTTTAATGAATCTTAAAGAAACTACCCTAAAATTATTCAATTTTCCGCACACCCAAATTTTGTACTAACAAGGAAAATAAAAGGTCGAAGAAATGTTACAGTATTTCTAATTTTAGTTAAGTTTAATTAAAGTTAAGAAACTTCCGAGCGCAAAGAGTTAAACACGTTTATATTGTGGCGGCCGAAAAGCTGCCTTACGCCACTGGATTTCCTCGCTATTCTTTTCCCGTTAACGCTGTCCTTCCGCGCGAGTCTGTTTCGTGTCATCGCACATTTGGCGACCAGACCCGCGCGGGTCCTCGAATTTTCCGAAGGTTTCCCAGGCCTCGCACGGAACTGCCCAGTTCGAGGGGCAGGCCCTTGCAGGTCTGGAAACTTTCACCGTTCTTACGACACTCTTGTTTACTTGTCTGTTCACCATCACCCTTCTTCTTCTTCTCTGTCTTTTGGATCTTTTCTCTCTTCCTCGTTTTTCTTCTCTGTCTTTTGAATCGTTTCTCTCTTTCTCGTTTTTCTCCTACTCTCCTATCTTTCTGTCCTTCTTTAGAGGAATATATATTTTCCGGGGAGAGTTTAGGAGGGCTCACTTTTTCTTCACCCGCGTTCGACGTCACCAGGAACCTCCGCGACACCGACCTCTGACAAACTGTGTTGAGGGCCGGACTTCACCAATCGTCTTCGGTTTAACTTCTCCGAACCCTCCACAAATTGGTGACCCCGACGTGATTCGGTGTGCGCGATATTCAACTCGAGTTCGTGAAGTAATTGACGTTCGATTTCCCGCTTTATCACGCGTATGAACCAAAGCGATCATCGTACTTTAAGGATGACGGATCCAAATACAAACGGACCAAATATGTCCACGGGTGTTTCAGCGACCGTGGACCGCGTCGCGGTGCGGGTACCGGAATTCTGTCCGTCAGACCCGGAGATGTGGTTCGCGATGACCGAGCGCAGTTTCGAGGCCTCCGGGGTAACGACGGAGAGGACGAAGTTCGGGTACGTCCTCGGCGCATTAAACTCGCGTTATGCCGCGGAAGTGCGCGATATTATAATGAATCCACCGGCGGCAGAACCGTATCAAAAATTGAAAGCTGAACTTATCCGGCGGTTAAGCTCGTCGCAAGAGCAAAAGACGCGACGCTTACTGGAACTGGAAGAAATCGGGGACCGTAAGCCGTCGCAGTTCCTGCGGCACCTGCGAGAGTTAGCGGGAAATTCCATAGCGGATAACATATTGCGGACGCTGTGGCTAGGTCGGTTACCGATCAACCTGCAAGGCATCCTGGCGACGCAACGGGACACCGAGCTGGACAAGGTGGCCGAACTGGCGGACGCGGTAGCAGAGACGCTGGCCCCGCGGTCCCACGTAGCCGAGGCCGCAACTCACAGCGTACCCCCCGCATACGGCGCCGGTCCCACACCAACCGACCAGAGCCTTGAGTCGTTGCTCAACGTAAAGATGGCCCAACTTGCGCTATCGCTCCGGCAGGAAATATCGGCTATCCGGCATGAATTCAGAGCGGAGGAGCGGCCCCCACGCCGAGGGTGGCAACGGCGCCCCAGATCCGTCTCTCGTCGGCGATGGCGTTCGTCCTCACGATCCGTGGAGCGGAGCGACGAGGGACGAGATGACCAGGGAAAATGCTGGTACCACTGGCGGTTCGGCACGAACGCGCGGCGATGCGAGCTGCCCTGCAACTGGTCGACCCAGGGAAACGACCAGGGAAATCGTTGATGACGGCCAACGATTCCAAAACAGCGTCACGCCGTCTGTTTGTCACGGATGTCAGGACCAAGACGCGATTCCTGGTCGACACGGGAGCCGACCTTTGCGTTTTTCCGCGGCGATTCTTGCGCGGACCGCGAGAAAAGTCGACATACGAGCTGACCGCGGCGAACGGAACGACCATTGCTACATACGGCATGGTAACGCTCACCCTGAACCTCGGCTTGCGTCGAGAATTCACGTGGAGGTTCGTGGTAGCGGAGGTCACAAAACCCATCATTGGAGTGGATTTTTTGGCCCACTTCAATCTGATGGTAGACATCCGCAACCATCGACTGATCGACCCCACGACCTCTCTGTCTACGCGAGGCCGGCCAGTCAGCAGCGAAGCACCTTCCGTCAAGACGGTGGCGGGAGGATCGGTCTACCACGAGCTCCTCGTCAGGTTCCCGGAGATCACTCGACCTGGGGGAATGCCGGCCGTCGTCAAGCACACGACGGTACACCACATCAGGACGACTCCCGGACCACCTGTTTCCAGTCGACCACGTAGGCTGGCTCCGGACAGGCTTGAAGCAGCTAAAAAGGAGTTCGAGCTCATGATGAGGATGGGCATCGCGCGTCCGTCCAGGAGTTGCTGGTCCTCCCCGCTACACATGGTCCCGAAGAAAGGAGAAGACGCATGGAGGCCCTGCGGCGATTACAGGGCACTAAATGCGAGATCCATTCCGGACCGTTACCCTGTGCGGCATATCGAAGATTTTGCGCAAAATCTCCAGGGTAAGAGCGTGTTTTCGACCATCGATTTAATGCGTGCGTACCATCAGATCCCGGTCGCCCCCGAAGACATTGCGAAAACGGCAATCACAACGCCGTTCGGCCTATTCGAATTCCCGTTCATGGCCTTCGGATTACGTAACGCCGCTCAATCGTTTCAGCGGTTTATAGACGAGGTTCTTCGCGGATACGACTTTTGCTACGCGTATATCGACGACATTCTCGTCGCATCAGAATCACGGGAACAACACCTCCAGCATTTACAAATGTTGTTTGAGCGGCTTAGAGATCACAGTATCGTTATAAACCCCGCGAAATGCAATTTTGGTAAGGACGCGGTAGAATTCCTAGGGTATCGGGTTTCGGAAGACGGGACACAACCTCTACCCGGTAAGGTGGAGGCAATCAGAGCGTTCCCACTTCCAAAGACGGCCAAGGATCTGCGGCAGTTTTTGGGGATGTTGAATTTTTACCGTCGATTCATCCCTAACGCTGCGCAGAGCCAGGCCCCTTTAAACGACCTGCTTGCGGGTAATATAAAGGGTAAAACACCGGTACCCTGGACGGAAGAAGCGCGGCAGGCATTTGACACCTGCAAAAACGATTTAGCGGCGGCTACATTATTATCACATCCCAAACCCAACGCACCGTTAGCGCTTACCTGCGACGCCTCCGATTACACGGTCGGGGCCGTCCTGCAACAGCGCATCGGCAACGACTGGCAACCATTAGCGTTTTTTTCAAAAAAGTTAACTTCAGCAGAGCATAAATACGGCGCATACGACCGCGAGCTACTTGCCATATACCTGAGCATAAAACATTTTAGACACATGGTCGAGGGTAGAACCTTTGCCATTTTTACCGACCATAAACCAATCACATTTGCGTTTAAACAAAAGCTAGATAAATGTTCCCCAAGACAATTCAGGCACCTCGATTTCATAGCACAATTCACAACAGATATCCGGCATGTATCCGGAAAAGATAATGTCGTTGCCGATGCGTTGTCGAGGATTGAGACCGTACAGACACCGCTGGATTACGAAGAATTAGCGCAGTCACAGGCCCACGATCCCGAAATCCAGCGGTTTCTGTACGCGGAATCGGGTCTACAATTACGCAAAATCAGATTACCTGGCTCGACTACGGAAGTGTTTTGCGACGTTTCGACAAACGCAGCAAGGCCCTTCCTCACTCCTCCGTTTAGGCACACCGCGTTCACCGTTACGCACGGATTAGCCCATCCAGGCATCAATGCGACGGTCAACCTCATGACTCAACGTTATGTTTGGCCGTCGATTAAAAAGGATGTACGCCGGTGGACGCGGTGTTGCATTCAATGTCAGAAAACAAAAGTCACACGGCACGTAGCATCCGAGCTGAGCCCTTTTGTTCCACCTACTGCGAGGTTCGAACACATCCATATAGACATTGTGATTCTACCAATTTCCGAAGGGTTCAGGTATTGCCTCACGTGCGTAGACAGATTCACGCGTTGGCCTGAGGCGTTTCCCATGGCAGATCAGGAGGCCTCAACCGTAGCTCGAACGTTTTATGACGGTTGGATAGCACGCTTCGGTGTTCCGCTACGGATTACTACAGATCAGGGAAGACAATTCGAAGCTAAAATATTTGCCGCACTTAATCAACTAACCGGCACAAAACATTTGCGCACAACAGCATACCACCCTTCGGCCAACGGAATGGTAGAAAGGTTCCACAGGCAACTCAAAGCCGCTATCCGTTGCCACGAGACAAATCGATGGACAGAAATTCTTCCGTCGGTCTTGCTCGGGATCCGAGCCGCGTGGAAAGACGATTTGCGGGCAACGTCGGCCGAATTAGTATACGGCGAAACGGTACGATTGCCCGGCGAATTTTTGACCACGTGCCCATTAGAGAGGGGAGAAAATGACAGGGATTTTGTAAACAACCTCCGCAGTCATTTTGCCAAAATGGGCCCGAGAGATGGTACGCACCATACCGCGAAACGCACCTTCGTTTTCAAAGATTTAAACACAAGTTCACATGTTTTCGTGCGGACCGATGCAACTAAACCAATTTTACAGCCGTCATACGAAGGCCCGTATGCGGTAGTACATCGAGGCCCGAAAACCTTCGTGCTTAACATTAAAGACAAACACATCACAGTAACAATAGACAGGTTAAAGCCCGCGTACGTTTTGGCAGAAAACGGTTCTGGCCAAGAAGATACACAACCTTCCGATCCACCAGCGACTACAGCAAGCGTGCCCCTCATTATACCGCACACACAGCGCGTTACCCGTTCTGGCAGGCGTGTGCGTTTTCCGGAACGTTTCCAGGCGGGCCTCCGATAAGTCACAAGCGAGTGACGCTCTACGAACGCCATATTGTACCGGGCGTAGTGCGAAACGGGTACCTAGAGCAAATTATGTTTAATTGTAGTGTACCAGCGATCGCGATAACACCCTAACCATGGGTAATCGCATTTAGCAATAAGTACCACACTGCGTGCGTTCCATATTCCTTTTTTTTTGTTTTCGTAATTAAGTCAATTACTGGCAGGGGGGTAATGTGGCGGCCGAAAAGCTGCCTTACGCCACTGGATTTCCTCGCTATTCTTTTCCCGTTAACGCTGTCCTTCCGCGCGAGTCTGTTTCGTGTCATCGCACATTTGGCGACCAGACCCGCGCGGGTCCTCGAATTTTCCGAAGGTTTCCCAGGCCTCGCACGGAACTGCCCAGTTCGAGGGGCAGGCCCTTGCAGGTCTGGAAACTTTCACCGTTCTTACGACACTCTTGTTTACTTGTCTGTTCACCATCACCCTTCTTCTTCTTCTCTGTCTTTTGGATCTTTTCTCTCTTCCTCGTTTTTCTTCTCTGTCTTTTGAATCGTTTCTCTCTTTCTCGTTTTTCTCCTACTCTCCTATCTTTCTGTCCTTCTTTAGAGGAATATATATTTTCCGGGGAGAGTTTAGGAGGGCTCACTTTTTCTTCACCCGCGTTCGACGTCACCAGGAACCTCCGCGACACCGACCTCTGACAAACTGTGTTGAGGGCCGGACTTCACCAATCGTCTTCGGTTTAACTTCTCCGAACCCTCCACAATATATTACAGACAATATCATCAAAAGCAATGGCGTTCAGCGAGATAAACATTCATTAACAATAACACGATTCGATTGAATAATTCGATAAAGAATTCCTCTCATTTTGCATATTTCGCTCCGCGAAATCGTCAGGCATTCAACGCGTGAAATTTCAATACCAAAGCTGAACGAGTCGACAGATTTTAATTACGATGACCCGTTGTCGCTACGCCCACCGCTCTCAGCGAAATCATCGCGCGGGAAACGGCCGAAACTAGATTACATCTGGCGCCTCGCGGTTCCACCTTTCCTCCTTCTCCCAGAAAACTCGTTTCTTAGTCACCGTTCCCTTGTAACGAACTCGGGGAACCGATTCGGCCGCGAAAATAGAAGCGAGGACCGGGGAGAAGGAACACGAACCTTGAGACCGCTGCTGTTTCGAGGAAATTAGAGGGAGCGGCGGTGAAGCAGGAAGGCGGAAAGTTCGCGGAAAAGTCTCCTGACTGTCAAAGACGCGGAGGAACTTCGTGGAAAAGTCTTTGAGCGAGGCCAGAGGTACTTTTTCGCGAAACGTTTAGTCGTTGACATTAGCTTAGTGGATCCTCAGATTTTCAAGCTGAATACAAGACGCTTGTGATGTTATTTAAGTATCATAAATATCAGCAGAAGTATCTGCCTTGTGATCCTTTCAGTTACTTTGAACTTTTATAAACATGCAATACATCTGTTTGCAATAGAATTTCTGACTCGAGCAATTAGCATTTGCTTTATCAAATAAAATAGTACTCGATTTGCTAAAGGAATTTCTAGTGCAGAACCTACGATAACTGTCATTTCAATGTTATTGGCATTTGGTAAATATTAGCAAATATCAAAATACCGTTTCTAATAAAATTCTCTCTCTCCTACAATCTCAAAGAGTTCACGAATGACACAGGAAGAAACAAGCCTGTCTCTCCGCGTTCCTGTTTCTCTCGGGAATATTTACACTTTACTCGACGCGGAGGCTCCGACCGATCAAACTGGACGCGAGAAAAGGGAGCAGGAGAGCGGGAGCGTCGCTCGAAAAGGGTGCGCGTGGGTGTTGCTAATCAGCAGCGGCGCCACTCGAGCGGATTATCAACCTGCGAGTCTCGAGGCCGGCAGACGGGGAATTCGCGGCAGGCCGGGAAGGAGACGAGAGATCTGTAAACTGCAATGTAAATGACCGCGGTCACGCTCGATTACGTCAGACGTCTCTGTGTGTTTACGTGAACGCGAGAGTGCATCTCCGCGGCGCACGCGGAAGCGGGACGCGAGGTGACGCGGGAAAATCGCGCGGCCGATTTTATTGCGGCCGGTTCGTTTCTTGCTCGCGTTCGGTGCACGTGTTCCCGGTCGGACGCGGACGCAAGGATCGGCGAGAAACGGCTTTTACGACGGCGAAATATGAAATCCTGAATGTCGAGTGCGATTTTTAGATGCTATGAAGATCCTTTGAAGATTCTTCGGAATACAGGGAACCGGCTGATGGAGGTAAATTGTGTATCGATTGGTTAAACGATTGGAGGAGGAAGCTGCGTACTGATGTTTTGATGTTTGAGTGATTCGTTTATTTAGTGTTGCAAATATGGAAACTTCAGCTTGTTGAAATGACGTTTGTGAAGGGTTAACGCAGTGATTCGTTGCGAATATACTTGCAATTTTTGAATTCTCTTTTATTTATAGTTTTTTAACGCGTTAACTCTTAGCAGTTCTATGTCGAGTCACACTCGATATTTTATTGCAACCTTCTACTTGTTTTAATAATTTTTTCTGTATTTATTTGTAGTGCAATTGTAGCATTTAAAGGTAACATTTCAGTGACTCCGAAATATTCTTGAATAAATAAATCGCAGAAATTGATTTCTGTAAGTGTTAAGGTGTTTATTTGAATTGAAATCTTTAGGATTTTAGTAAATTTTGAATAAACAATGCTAGACCATAGACCTAAAGTTGTAAAGGTTCATTATTTTCAAAAGTTCTTCGAATCTGAATCGGATATGAAACTACGTTCCTGCGATTCCAGCTGGCTCGAACGTATCTTCCTCTCTATTTGGGTCACAATATTTCTGATCGCGTACCAGCGGCGCGTGAACAGCGGGCGATCGGGAAGGGAACGAGGCCGTAAGAACCGCGGCAAGAAAGCAGCGCGAGTCTCAATTAACGCGGTCCAGTGCAGTCGGTAATTACACGTGGAGAGAAAAAGCGAAGGTGGGATCTAGGTAGGAAACCGTCCGATTGCGAGCTCGAACCTCGAGGGACTCGATCGTTAATTCTTATTAACGATCGAATTTCTCTAATAACCATTAATCGCAATTAATTAACGAAACATATTGACAATTACAGCTGAAATGCAATCGTTAACTCCAGTTAGAGTTAACAGTTACTCGCGATTAAATTTCTGCTGTAACCATTAATAGCAATTAATTAAGGAAACATATTAACAATTACAGCTGAAATGCAATCGTTAACTCCAGTTAGAGTTAACAGTTACTCGCGATTAAATTTCTGTTATAACCGTTAATAGCAATTAATTAATTAAACACGTTAAGAATCCGAGCTGAAACAGGGTAGAACGAGGCGAGTCGGATCGGTTCAGGTTTGACAGCGAGAAACTTATAATTAAAACTTAGAATGATAATTTTTTTTATAGATTCCTCGTTAATGGATATTTATCTTCGATATCAGTAAGAAATGATTTTGAAAAACTTGAAAACCTTCGTTTCATAAGCGACGAACTAAAAAGTGAGATATATTCGATTCGCTCCAGATTCCTACAATAATTAATTCCAGTTCAAGAGTGGAGACAAAATTCAATCGTTAATTGATCACTATCGCGTCTGACTCAGACTGCCGGCGTTCAGAGAATACACATAGATATCTCTAATCGAACAGCTCGTAAAACGTTGCGAAACCACGTCCGATTGTTCCGCCTCGTAAACGACTTTAAAAAAGGACGCTCCGTATTATGTCTAAATTAACGACATGCACTCATTGTTATCCAGTTAATCGCTTAATCAACGGAAGAATTGTTTGCAAGGAATTCGTTAAAAATTCTAATGCTGGTTTTAGTATGGTGTCGTGTATTACAGTGTATCGCAATTAAAACAGTGCCTTTAATAAGGAACGTAGTCTCTTTATCTCTAAGTAGGAGGTAAATCTAATTAATCAAAATATCTGATAATTCGGGATTAAATGAATTCTAAATATATAAATATCTAAGTATCCAAGTATTTAAGTATCTAAGTATCTAAATATATAAATACCTAAATTACTAAATATCTAAATATCTAAATTACTAAATATCTAAATTACTAAATTACTAAATATCTAAATATCTAAGTATCTAAATACCTAAATTACTAAATATCTAAATTACTAAATTACTAAATATCTAAATATCTAAGTATCTAAATACCTAAATTACTAAATATCTAAATACCTAAATTAGTAAATTACTAAATTACCAAATATCTAAATATCTAAATTACTAAATATCTAAATACCTAAATTACTAAATATCTAAATATCTAAATATCTAAGTATCTAAATATCTAAATATCTAAGTATCTAAATACCTAAATTACTAAATATCTAAATATCTAAATATCTAAATATCTAAATATCTAAATACCTAAATTACTAAATATCTATGTATCTAAATATCTAAGTATCCAAATATCTAAATATCCAAATATCTAAACACCTAAACACCTAAACACCTAATAATAAATATCTAAAAATAATACTCCAAAATATCCCACTCAACACTCCAAACACTCAGTTCGCATTCGATTCCATTTTTTCTTAGAACAAGTCTCTCATTGAATATTCTATCGCAAACGACACAGCGAGCTAGGAAAAAGGAAAGACATCGTCGGTAGACGCGAAAAAGCCGGGACGTCGGTATTACGTAAAATTAATACAGCGGATAGCGGCTTCCGGTGGACGCGACCGATCGGGAGCAAAAAAATGCGGTCGGTCGTCGGCTACCGTGAACGGCGTCGAGACAGGTTGCGTCGTAAATACAGGAACGACGCGATAAAGATAGCGAGGGGATCCCGGGGCTCAGGTGGACAGGTCGCGCAGGAAAGAAAGGCCAAATTATACGGCGAGCCGGGAGTCTCTTCACGGGTGGTCGCTCCGTCTAGCTGGGGACCTCCGGGAAACGCACAAACGTAACGGTCCTCGGAATAACGATTTTTAACAGGTTCACGCACACTTCTTTCCGACGACGACGTCGTCGGCACGCTTTCTCTTTCAGCGTGCTAATCCCTAACTGACCGGAAATATTACGAGTTTACTTACCGAAGAATAACATAGACAAGCGGAAGGAAATTCACTGAAGTGAATCGAATTCCTTATTTTCTGATGAACTATCAATGATATTTTTTACAATTAATATAAAACAATACCTTGCATAAATTAAGTGACGAAACTATTTTATTTCGATGTTCCATGCGTTGGTAGATTACAGAGAATTTAATATTGAATTTTCAATTTTATAATTTCGTTGGGTTAACCCTTTGAACTCCGTAGGCTCCGATATTGCACCAGTTGTAATATTAAATATTTCAATGAATCTTAAAGAAACTACCCTAAAACTATTCAATTCTCCATACATCCATTCTCCATACATTATAGCATTTCTCGTTTTCGTCGGGAACACTATAAAAATTAGTTGCAGTTGCTGATAGATTACAAAGCAACCTGGCGTGCTAAGGGTTAAACCAAATGGCGAGTGAAGGCGCCTCTCGAGTGCAAAGGGTTAATTCCAACGAGATCCTAAAATGCAAGAAGTAATTACAAGGGAAACGGTTAATTACTGTGACACGTGAAGCACTGAAACAAATTAGTTATCCGTTGATACGCGTGTTTTGCATGAAATGTCAATATTTCATCGGAAAATCCTGAATATGGGGAAAACATCCGAGTGCAAGGACAGTCATCATTGTACACTTTACTCCAAGAATTGAAATGTCATCGACAGACTATACAAAGTTCAATGCAGACGTATAATTTCAGAGCATCGGACGTCAGAAGCGCAAGATTCGCAAGTTGGTATTTGGGGATTGCCGCGAGCTGGACAGCGATGGCCGTCGGCGTGCGTCAAGTCTCCTCTTTTGAAAAACTCGCTATAGTCGGGCAAGTTCGGTCGGATGCTAATTAACCGGCTAACGAGCGGATACACCGGGCCGTTCTAGTCGTTGCTAACCGAGATCTAAACGTCGCGATAAACGATTCTTCCATTTGCCAAGGACGCGGCCATTAGTTGCCGTTTTCCGTATTAATTGCAGCTAACTGGCGCAGTTTTCTGGAATATCGTGTACCGTAAATTGACCTGCTCCATAAATATCTGGCCATTAGCTGCTGGAAAACACGCCGCGGAATTCTTCAGATATTTTCTGTGCTCGGTGAGCTATAGGTAATTGGACGATACGCGACTTTTCTACCGAGCACCGTTCGGAAAGCCGCCGTGCGCCGTTAACGATCTTTTCGATCGCAATAACGCGAACGCCCCGGGGACATTAACCCCTTGCCGTGCAATGACGAGTGAGACTCGATGAAAATTTCTAAACTAATTTAACAATTCACTAATTTAACAAAGCGAACAACTATTTCGCTATTATCAATGTATCACCTTCAAACGAAATTTCCACCTGAAGTAGAATGGAAAACATTTCTTCTAAATTGTCGATAGTAAAATATAAGGAGCTTAGTAACGAAAGTGCATAGTACGCCAAGGGGTCGCTTTCGACTCGATCCTGCGCATCGCGATACTCCAGCTTCGAAGCTACAATTTCCACAATCTATACACGACCAGCTTCCAGGAACAATGGAATAAACTCAGAATAAACGTCCGTAAATCTATCGCAGCCATTAATAAGAAGGAGCGAAGAATTCCTGTATCTTCCTTCGCTAAGCAAGAAACACTACAATAAATACTCCCTAGAACCTCCCCTCCTCTCCCCTCTTCCCTGCCCTTCGATCCGATTTCCCCAACACGAGGAGCGAAAAATCGCCGCGTACACGCGGTGTTTGCATTATTTCCGCCCACGCGACGCGAGGATAATCAACGGCCGCGCGACCGGTTTCCTCTTCGGCGTCGGGTGTCGCCGTTTCTATTCTTGCGCCCGGTGTTTTCTATTCGTCTCGGAGGAAATGTCACGCGAGCGGCGGCATGCCCGCGGCGCGGCGAGGCGAGGCGAGGCGAAGCCGTGTCTGCATCGCCGCGTAAGCAGCGGCACCGAGAGAAATGTCACGGCGCGGCTCGTGACGCATCGCGGCGAGATCCACCTGGGACGGAACGGGACACAGGGCAGCAGGGGAATATCGCGACCGGTAAGATTATACGCTGACGGAAACAATGGGGAGCCGGAGATTATGGTATTCGAGAGCGGCGCACGTGTGTCGGTCGATGCCTCGGAGCGCTGGCAAGATGATACGTTCGCCTATCGCGGGGCCTCGCTGCGCGCGAGGTGCACGGGTCGGGGATTTTTGCGCCGCCGCGCCATTTTGTGGGTGGATGATTGCGGTTTCGGTGCTGTTCCATTGAAATTCGATGCTGCACTTTGCGCTTTTTCGCGCGTCCCCCCTGACGCGCCTCTTTGTGCGCTCGAGAGGATTTGGAACAGTTAGAGAGGATCGATGATTGGGGTTATCTTCTGGGAGGACTGCGCAGGCTGTTAGCTTTGGTGGATTATAGTCTGAACCTGCGTGGCGTTCTTTGGTATTCTTTTAATGTTTCCGTGTACGCGTCGAGTGAAGGGATCTCGTGTCGGTTTTTTGTGGGTTTCGCAGGTTTTTCGATTGGCATTCAGCTTCGATGCTGGGGAAGAGAATTATTACCCCCTTGGTGTACTATTTAGTTTCGTTACCAAGCTCGTAATATTTTACTATCGACAGTTTGGAAGAAATGCAACGGAGTTTTCTATTCTACTTCAGGCGGACATTTCATTTGAAGATACATTGATAATAGCGAAACGGTTGTTCGCTTTGATCCGTGGGTAATGAGCAACATTGATTCTTGTTAAATTAGTTTAGAAATCTTCATTTCGAAGTAAGAATAATTAAATAGTTGATGTTTCCTTATCGTAGAGATCAGCTGATTCACTCGGATTTAATGTAACTTGCTATGAAAACTTGCATAATGCAAGGAAAAGGAAATTCATGAAGTGATTCAAATCCATGTTTCGAATTATTCCAACATTCTGGTGCTTGTTTAGCCGACGCACGATGGTGTGCGTCTCAAACTGAATTATCATGGCAATGTTTCAAGTGAAATTGAAACAAACTTGCGATGAAAATTTCAAGGTATTCGGATCGCGACGTCGTTCCAACGAAAGCTGCGCTCCGAGGCTAGAGTTTCGAGCGTGGAGTATTCGTATCACAGTCGTCCGCGGCGTGAAATATGCGAAACGTCGCGTGTACACGGCATTACCGGTGAAAGAAATCGCAATAACGCGTCGGCGATGGCCTGTCATTGAAAGGAGACGCGGCCGCAGGTATTCCCCGTGCGATACCGGGTCTCCGCGCGCCGTTCGGAATACGCGATTAGCGGCGACAAAAGCGGAGACGCTGGAGAACGATCGATCGTGACCCAGCTTTGTCGTCCGACGGGAAACAAAGCGGCGTTGTTCGTCGACATTTACGTAATTCGTCGGCGCTGTTGGACAAATAACCATTTGTCCGCGTTCCCCTTCGTTCCGCCTGGAAACGGCGCATTAATCCCGCGGGAGTTCCTCTCGGTTTCAATTTTTCATCGGTTAGACGTATCTCGATTGGAGCGTTCGAGTTACTTATTAGCGGAGTTCGTGTATTCTAGTGCAATAGTTGGTGCATAGTTTCATTTACAACTTGCTAGGAACTATAATCTATACAATATCTACAAATATTCCGAATTTCGCAGTTACTTAGAAACAACTTCTTAGCTTTGAAGTTGGTAGCACTATCTACTGATAGAATTAGACACAAGAAATACTTTGAATTCGATGATTTTTGTTACTAAAGTTACAAAATAACCAGTTAATCCTTTCCAGTTCTCAACTACGTAACTTTTACGTTGAACCCTTTAACTGTCATCAAATTGAACATTAACCCTTTGCACTCGAGAGATGACTCTCAGTCACCATTTACTCTGATACAGCAAAGCTACGAAATTAAATATTTAGTACTTTAAACTTTGTATTGTTATGTGAAATATTTAAGTAAAATATCTTCGTTGCTTAATTTATCCGTGAATTATAGTTAGATTATGATTTTAGATATAATCTTGAATGTTTCCAGTGAAAAACTTTCGAGTGCAAAGGGTTAAAGCTTCATATCGAGAATATAAAACTACAAACTAATAATTATTCAAATAAACAAAGCTCAGCAAGTTTCCTTTCTCTAACATCCAAGAGTTCTATCGTTCAACTTCCTCTCGAAAGTTCTGTATTCAATAACGAGAGATCTACTTTCACACTGACCAGACTCGCATAATTCCCAGCTAGACTATCCCTTCCCTCATCCTCGAGAAACGTCGATCATAACCGAACGCGAACAACAAACTGTACACAAATAGAACCATTCCGAAATTCTCTGTTTCCTTCTGATCGCGGTGCAGTAGGTTCTTTTTATATATCCGGTTTTCGTTGGTCTCGCGCGGCCACTAAAGCGCTTAATGAATAAGACGGGCCGGGGTTCCTCCCGGCGGTCTTCAACGACCGATCGTTTAATGGGATCACACACCACCAGCCGCGTAAATAATTCCTCTCGTTCTCTCGCCGGGCTCATTCATCCGCAAGCTGTTCGTCTGCTCATCTCGGCCCGGCGAGTAATTACTATTGTGCCCGGGTCGCGCGCGCGCGCGAGAGAGCTTTCTTTCTCTCTCGAGAGGGCGTCTCCTCTGCCGCGTCGCTTTACGGCCGCAGATTAAACGCATCCGGTTACGCCGTTGACACCGACTAGACGCTTTCGTGAAAGCCCCGTGCGCAACGCGCGCGACCCGCGTTTTTCGGCCTCACCGGCGAACGCGTTCCAGGAATTCTTTTCAGGCTGTTTGAATTGTTACGTCGCTTCCGGGCATTCAACGCGCCGGAAACCGCGCGAACGCGTGCCCTTCGACGCGGAGGAAGCTTAGGAAACGGTCATTATGATTAGGAGATCGATGTTTATGAACTATTACCAGGAAAACGGAAAACAGTTTTAAATGTTCGGAAAGATAGGCTAGAGGCGAATGGGATCAATGGAGATTTAACAGAAACGATAGTTGAAACTGAGAAACAATTTCGTAAGTTTCTTTTAACCAGTTAACTGTGACGAGTATACACGTCGTAAAGCTTGACATGATACTAATTCTTTCAGCAATGAATTCTTCTTCCTTTCGCTTTCATCTTTCATTAAAATACTCTACGTGCATTCGCCCTGCGTTCGACGAGTACACGCTCTATGTTTTTATTTTATTGCGCGCAGAACGAGAGGTTTTTCCAACTAAGTTCCACAGTTAACTGGTTAAATTGGCATTCAGCTTGAATGTCAGACAAAGAGAATATCGAAGAACTTCAGAACCTTCGTTTTATGAGAATTACTCAGTGAGGAATATCCGATTCGCCTCAAATCTCGGAGCTATAGTTGACATTTGAAACTTCAATGTTCCATAGAAGATAAAGTTGTCGATGGTGTCATTACAATATTGTACTCGAAGTTTCACGAGATAGTCGTGATATTGACAGTAGATTGAAATGATGTTTGAATCTTATGCTTGTTTTAGTTTCCTATGTTTGATATTCAACGTTCCCGAGTATTGTGCGCTATGTTCATGATTTTAACGTCAAGAAATATGAAAATGTATAGTTCAGGAAGAGAAGCGCGAGCTGCACAGTCCACGGATCCACGAATCTCGGCCGATTTCCGGCAGCCGGCCGTGAACGTGACCGGCCGGCAGCGACAGGCGGCCAACGCCGCTCACAACGGAACCACCCGTTCCCCGGCCGACAATATGGCGAAAAGAATGGCCGCGTATCGGTGGAAGCTGCGTGTTTTTCGCTGGTTTTCTGGCGGCGCGCCAAGTTATTTCGACCGGCCGCGTCTGGTAATCTTCTCGCCGCGGACTCTCGACGGCTTACGTAACTTGAAACCACCTCGGAGTTTGTTAAACCCCGTTCCCGATCTCTTTACCTAAAAAAAGGTTTCCCGGCTCGCGGGACACGGGATCGTTTCGCGTCCGGAAACTCGAAACGTGCGTGTTTTCGCGCACTCGCGGCGCGGTTGCACCGCGGAGGCGTGATGTTTCGCGAAAAAGGGGAACGAAGTCGGCGTCGGTTGAAAAACAAGCGGATCGCGATGCAAAGGAGCTTATGTTCCCTTGTTAAACTTCATCCGTGCTTCAACATTCTCGACGAGTTCTCTGTTCACGTACTTCTCGATATATCGTGTGTTCCTTAATTGTTTCCCCGAAGATCGTGGACGCGATCGAAGCAGGAAACAGAATATTGCGTCGGTTTCACACTTTGTCCGCAGTTTTCATATTACTGCATTAGCTTCGGTTGCTATGCTTCGCGTGTTTGCCTTGCCAAGGTCCACGAATCCGTGTTACAAATACCATTAACTTGTTTGTGTATTGCGCGTGTTGTGCTACAAAATGCAGTGGAACGAGGATATAATACTAACAGATCTCAACATTGTAATGCTTCGAACATCGAATTAAATACGATAGAATATCCAACGAATATGCAATTAGTAGATCCGTGCAATTGTAGTTTAATTGACGATTAGAATAACGATCTACGCGTTCGTAAATATTGTCGTTTATTCGGACGAACCGCTCGGATTGTATATAGCGGTCGATTCGTCGACGTGAAATGGTCACGACATCGGACAGAAAATAGATCGAAGAAAAAACAAACTGTATCGATCGAGAGACGGCCGAGCGACTCGCGTCCAATTTTTCTGACGTCGCAGTGGTCGTCGGCGCGGTCGTCGCAGTTGAAAAGCTGGCCCCCGCTCGTTGCACTCGCCGCTGTCTTCGAACCGGTCGAATTTAGGTCCGCTTAAATATAGATCGGAGAGAAACGTTTCTGTCCCGGCCGCGAAATTCCGTCCGGCTCCTCTCATTAGTCTCTCGTTTCCTCGCGATTCATTATTTTTCCCTGGCCCGAGAGGCCGCTTTTATCGCCGCTGTTCAACAGATCGGCCCCTCGTTTCTTCGCGCTTGATTATTCCCACCCTGTTGTCGGCGATTCGACCTCTCGCGCCGGTAAAAAGATTAACACGCTCACCGCCGCGGGAATTCGGAGCGTTCACCGTAACGTTGCTTATCGTATCATAACAAACGCGAATGCTATCGGAACGAATTAGTGATTCGATGATATATTTTGAATTCTTCGCGCGACGGATTTCTCGTAATCGTTTTCAAGTAATTTTGCTGCAGTCTTCGAGTACTACATTTTAACACTAGGTTTACGGAACGCGTCAGATTGACGGATATTGGATGTTAGAAATATTATAGGAATAGGAAACAAGTTCGTCTGAACATAACGCGTGCAAATATTTCAAATTTCATCTCATTTCTGAATGGAAACTATGAATAATGAATAACAGTCCGAAATGCAGTGTTTCGAATACTTTGAAGCGTAAACTGAATTAACCCTTTGCACTCGGTTTTTTTGACGAGATAACGATATTTTGTGAAACTAACTCGAAGAGAAATCACACGTGCATCGAGGAACGAAGCTATTTTATTTCAGTATTTTTCAAATGGCTGCATTATACAAGGTATAATATTAAATATAAAATTTTATAGTTTTTTATGAAATCAAGTGAATGAGAGTCACCTCTCGAGTGCAAAGGGTTAACTTTCACTCAAACATTCCCCTATCACTTTGGAATTTCTTCTTCGCTCTGCTCCTGCTTCGAAAACAATAAACATACATCCAAACTTTCAACAATCAAATTAACTTCCACGTCCAGCCATTTACCTCGGCAAGGGAGACAAACCGAAAAAACGTTAGGGAGCAAGAAACTGCAACGCTCGGCGAGGTAATTTACCGGGGACTTCGTTTACATCCTTTCTTCTGCGAGTCCAGTGTTTAATATCTCGAAAGTAGCATGGGCAGCGTTGACAAACGGGCGTCGGTCACGAGCGTAATTCTATTCCGGCGAGTGCTTTTCCTCCGAGTCGATTAAACGCGACGGGATCGAAAACCGACGGTGCCACGATAAATTGAATAACAGGGTAGCTCTCTCGTGGCACGCGACGATCGCTTTCGTTGAATGGACGTTTCGTGATCGTTAAACCGACATTAATATCAATGTCCCTTCTCGCGGAGGATACTCGCCTCTTCTTCGGCGCGCCTTTCACCGGGCTCCCCGGGGCTTACTTTCACCGTTTACCGAGTTACCTTCGAACTCACCCCGACTTGACACCGCGACGTTCCGACCTGGAACGAGAGTTTCCGAGATCGAAAGGAACTCGATGGAATTCTCGCGGAATTGACGTCACGTTACGCTCCCGTAGGTTCTACCGACGTTTCCGTGGATTACGTTATCGAGAGAATCTACATTAAACATCCGGAATGAAAATTACATAGCACACGAATGTATAAGATTCATAAATAAATGAGAATTATAGTTAACCACTGGTGTCGGGACACAGTATTTCATCCTTCGATGGTGCTGTTCCTCGAAGGAATGTGGGTAACGTTTCGATCAATGAAAAATCTTGCAACGAGATAAGATCGCATCGAGACTAACTGCTCTACCGTTCGGTTTACTCTCACAGAATCTATCGATCTACACGTTGCAACTGTACAATCTACTAATCTACATAATCCGACCATAGAATCTACCAGTTTGCATACTGTAACCATAGAAAACTAGTCTCCAATTTTTGTACGATTTTTTTCGAAGGTATTCTACACTGCCAAAGGATCACCAAATGATTAACCCTTAGCACTCCACATAGTTTTGTGATATGTCAACTCCTACCAATTTTGATGGTAGCCCTACTGAAAATTAACAATGTTGTAACATTTCTTAGACCTTCGATTCCCTTCTCAGTACAAACTTTCTATATTTGGAAGATCTAATAATCTTAAGGTAGCTTCCTTAAAATTCATTAAAATATTTAATATTAGAACTGGTGCAATATCGGAGCCTACAGAGTTCAAAGGGTTAAAGTACACGAAGCTTGCAGCATATGAAGCTAAGTTATACATCGAATGCTTCAACAAGTAAAAAATTCGTCCATAAAGGGTTACCTCATTGCGTACCGGTAACGAGAAATCTCGTTTTTATATAAGCAGCAGCTAATTACCACAGAATTGAAAAAAATATAAAATTTCATTTGAATTGATTATCTATTTAACACCAGAACTGCCGAGTATTTCAAACGAATCGAAACCAGTCATTTCGACTGGAACGGTAGTTCTGATTTCGTCCGACCGAAATGTCGACGTTCGTCCGCAAATGATTAATCCACGCTACGATTCGGAATAATCGCTATAGCAAACGCGGTCGTGTTGAGACTGGGCTCGCAGAGAATCGACGAGGCGCGGGTTAATCGTTTACCGTCTGGTCCGGTCTGGAAAAGAAACGGAGAGCCGGGAGAGCCGTGGACGCCGTAAAAGCGAGCGCGCGAGGCATAAAAGATTCATTTTGCCAGCGAGGTGACCCTGCCGACCCAGCATCCGCTCTCTGTGGGCGGTTCTCTCTCTCTCTTTCTCTCTCTCTTTCTCCGTCCCGCTCCCTCGCCGCCGTTTCGCGCCGGTTTACTCGCCTCGGCCGGCCTCTCTCTCTCTCTCTCGCTCTCTCCTCGTCCAACTTTTCTTTTTCCATTCCGCGGCCCTCCTTTCGAGGTGAGCAGAGAAAAAAAGGGCGAGGGAGGGAGCAGCCTCGTTGAGACAATCAAGCGACAGCTCGTTAAATGTAACTGGCACTAAATTGCCGAGAGTTGGGAGACCAGCGTCCCGGACCGACGCTCGCTCCGAATCCGGCTCCTTTTCCTTTTCGTCGGTTTTCAAAGGACTTTGTCTCCGGGCAACTGTGTACAGAAGTTTTATCGTGTTGTCCCCGTGGGCCGCGCCGTCGAAGCCGATTCTCGCTGCAGATTTTCGGCCGTGGGTAATGAATATGAATAGGACCGTCTCCTTTTCTTTCGGGAACGTTCCGTTTAAGCAATCGTTTGTCCTCGCTTTTCGATTGTTTGAGGATTTAATACGGTACCGAAGTTTTCCAAAGATACAGTGTCGTTCGAAAGTTCTCGACTAGATCGGTTTTGGACTTTTCTTACGATAAAGGTTTAAGAATTTTTGTTATTGCGACATGTAGAGTATTCTTTATATATTTGTCTAGAAATAAATAATAATAGACTCTCGAGCACATCAATTTAGTTATTCTTTAACTACGCAACTATGAAAATAGTCTTTTGCAGCAGTCGTCCATGTGAATACGCTCTTATTCATTACATCGACAGAAACTCTAAACTCTCGAAAGAAAATTCCAAAACGACCTAGTCGGAAACTTTTCAACTGGTCCTTCCTACTGAAGTCAAAGCGGAAGCAAAGGTTCAGCTTCATCCCATCGACTTAAACCCAAGAATTCCAGCTAACTTCGAAATCTAACCCAAAAACGTTCCTCTAAATAAACAATCGATCCTGTTATCGTTCCCACTCCAGCAGAATCTCCTTCCAAGATTGAACCGATCGTCGAAATCGATCACGAGCTTCCACATACCCATAACGGGATCCTTAGAGCCGATTTCCACGAAATCGACGAGGAACGACTCCGTTTCGTCGGCGAACGCAGCCGCGTGTTGCATAAGCGGATCCTCCGGTCCCTCGCGATACGTGCGTAGAAACGCGTCGCTGGCCGAGGGTGAATAAATTTCGATGGAAACCGGCCCCGGAGAAAGCATAGCTACCCGCGACGAAGGACGACGCGCGCGCGGAGAACCGTTAATCCGGCCGGCCGCGCGCGTAGACGATCAGGGACAGACTTATCGCCGCGAATCGGGAAAATACCGTAAAAGCGGGCCCGACTACGCTCGATCGCCATTCCTGGACTGGCCAGGATAGGCGCTGCAGGCGAGCCGCGCGGGCAATCTATCTTTCCGCTCGAAGCGCTGAATGCAATTCCAGAAACGCATCGGCGAGGCTTATGCGCCGCGCCGATGCGTCGCGAGCGTTTTTTCCGCTCCGTATATAGAGAAACTATTCTAACGTTGTTCGCTTATGCTCGGGACTGGCGATCTTTAATTGCATTTTACGTTTGATATATTTATTCATTGTGTTCCGGCGATGTTCGTTTATACTCGGACCGGTGATTTTTAATTGCATTCAACGCGTGATATGTTTATTGATTGTATTCTGTAAAGACACCTTTTATTGGAGCTTTTCGGTATTTGCCGCTTCACCCGCGCGAAATTTTCCTCGCACTCAACTTTTGGCACTCGGCGCACTTCTTTCGGCTACTTGGGGAGTCGCACTCCAATTACTATAATTAATGACGGTTTTATTACGCGTCGAAGACGAATGGAGCGAAGGGACGATATCGGAGGCCTTGTGCATCAGAAAATAACTTGAATGAAGAAATGAAGGTGACTGTACTGACAGGCTAACGTCTATACGGTTTGTGAAATCTACCGTGGATTATATAAATATTCTAAAATAATACTGCAACGATCTCTTAAGATAGAGTCCGATTTTAAGGGATCAATCGACTGTCGAGTCGTTTCCAACATAAATCGCTCGCATTAAGCTAGCTTCTTGCCATCGTTGTTTCCGCATCCCTTGCATCTATCTGTTATCATATAGAATCTCTAAAATACAAACTGCGACCAAGACGCATCCGCGCGATCCCCCGATCCCGCCGCAGCGAAGCAAAAAGAAGCAGGTTTACCTTGGAGTGCAGGCCCGAAAAGAAAGTGCGTCGCGGCGCGGAGTACGACGACATGTTGATCTTGTTGACGACCATTGTCATGGCAGCACCGAAGCGTGTTCCCTCGTCCGATCGATCCGAATAGTAACCGCCGAGTCTGCTCGCTGGCTGAATCGGCACGCAACCCTTCGCTCCGTGCCAGGATCGGCGATCCCTCACGTCATCCGAGCAGTTCGCGCGATCGAAACCGATTCCCGTCGATCCACTTCAATTACCTCTCTCTCCGTTCACATATTTCAACCCCGAGTCTTCGTGAAAAACCAATTTCGCCTCTCAAACTCGATATCAGCCCTTATCGTTGTCCGAAAAACCGCGTCGAAACCGGTGAACCGAAGCCGAACGAGAAACCTCACAGCGTTTCCGTTCGTTTTCTGAGATTCTGAGTCCCCGGAGGAACGATTCCGCCGCTGCCACAGAAACGCACAAACAAAAGCCCCGACTCGGACGATCGCGAGCCGAATGGATCCACCGTGGAGAGAAATCGGAAGCAAAACCACCACCGAGCGAAAGCACGCGCCACACTGACGGCGCATCGGCCGGTCGCCCATTTTATAGTCTCCCCACTTTTAGGCCGACCGGCCAATCAACGAGGAGACCGTCCGCGCGGCGGCTCGGCGCGAGGATACGAATAACGGCCGCGCGGCACCCGGCCGGCCAGTGTCGCCGTGACCTTCGAACCTGGAGGGTTGTGTCTAGCGAGACGCGGGCCAACGACGGGGAGGGATAGAATGCCGATCATTGGAGGCCCCTTGCTACCGAACGGTGCAGAACGATCGGTGGTAGGGCACGGAGGCCGGCTACTCGCGATCCTCCCGATCGATCTGCCAGTTAACCGCCGCGATAGATCAAGCCACACCAACCCTGCCTTTTCAAATTGCGCGCTAGTTTTTTCCCCGAGACGATCCAAGAGATGGCTTGCGACGGAACGCGTGACGCTGATGGTCGCGGTTGATGGAATATGGTTTCTGGAGGCTTTTTGTAGAATCTGGGAGAACTTGAGGGTTGAAACTGTGAGAATCTAATTTTGATGGGTTTTGTCGTTGCTGTAACGATGAATGGTTCTTTGGGAAAAGTCATGGTTGAATTGTAATTTCGCGAGTATTAACCCTTTGCACTCGAGAATATTTTTCTCAATATTCATTATTTTCTGATATCAATGATACTTTTCACAACTGACATAAAGAAACGCCTTGCATAAATTGACAGAACTATTTTATTTCGATGTTCCATGTGTTGATGAATTATACAAAAATTTAATATTGAATATATTTTATCATTTCCATGGGTCAAATCAAATGGCGCCTCTAGAGTGCAAAGGATTAAAGTTGGTATAATCTTTGTGATAATTGTATTGTTTCTATACATATCACGGTGTTTTGTTTTTTTTTTTTTTTGAAGGAACGGGTTAAATTTGAAATATTGAAAATATTGACTCGATAGTGACTCTTTAAAAATGGTAAAGATTAGAGAACAAGGACGTCGTTCGAGTATTAATGGTAATTTCGTTTATGGAGGAGACAAACATGAAGCTCGAAGCACGGATTGCATAGGTCCTTTGTTTATACGCGCGCGATGTTTTCACTGTTAACGGAAGTGACTTTTTAGGTGAGTCCCCGGGCTTCGTTTTTCCTTTTTCGGCGATCTCGCTGTCCGCGGCCCCAAGACGTGCTAATTCGTCGGAAATAGCGTTCTAAAACGTTTCAATATTTGATTCTTAACACCTCGCGCGGCCCGGCCTCGCGTCACCGTGTGTTTTGGCACGTTCCGAGGCGGGCGGACGCATAAATTCGCCGCGGTTTCGGTATCAACATTTGGATTACACTTTATTCAGATTTATGCGATCAGTTCGGCCGGGCTGCATAATTGGGGAATTTATGTCGCGCCGGAGCCACGGGCGATGAAAGGTTCTCATGCGAGACCGCGTGGAGAGCCGTGTTCCTGTCTCGATGGAAATGACATACGAGTCGCGCGGCGGAAAGAGTATTTCAACGTGAAGTAAACTTCGCGGAGGCATTAACGCTAGAACTACCGAGCATTTAATACGACCGATATGTAATCCCCGCGGACATTGTAACAACACGCTATTCTCGGTTCCTTCGGACGTTCATTACAGTATTCAACCTATCAATTTTCAAAACCGCTTCGAATACTCTACGCTTCGAAGATACCAATAATTATGAAACAAAACTTCCATATTCACTGGTAGAATGTTGAAACTTAAACATTCCACCTGAATATAGTCCCGTGCACTCGAATGTTTCAATCCATAGTACAAAATATACGTTCCATCGAAAAGAAAGGAGTAACCTCGTAACTTAAGTTCCACTAATCTCAGACATCAACGCGGAAAACTATAATGTAAAGTATCCGCGTTTTACGCAACGGGTCGCCGAATATTCCAGCGACAAGAGCGCAAACCTAAGAAACACGGATAAAAGATGATAGCGCTTCGCGATCGGGAAACCTCGAGATAATAACGTCGCAAAAAAACGAAGGCACGCCTACCGCAGCTCCGGAAGCAGCAATTTGCAAACATTTCCATGGGAACGACAACAAATAGAAGCCACCGCGACCGTGCGCGCGGGACGCGATCGCGAGAGAACCGGGGAAAAAAGAGGAACGGTTCCGCCTATGAATATTTCTATCTCGTTACGAATCGCATAATGGAAACGCGCGCCGCGGCGAGCGACGCGGATCCGTCACCTTGCCAGCAGCGATTTTCTGGCTGTTGATTCGCCTCGGTGATTAGCTCGGACTCGAAACGGGCAGGCCTGTAATTTTCTTGGTGCAACTGCGCGCGGCCCAGGTATATGCAAACGAACCCTTGACCACTGGGAACCCGGGGCCCTAGAGCCCTCGGCGCACGTCCGAGCGCGCTGCAACGCATGCACCGATTCGTAGCCTCGCGAGACCCGCATCAACGTCAGCTCGCCTTCGCACTACCGATTCTTTTCGGTTCGTCGGGCGATGCCGACGGTGGAACACGTGCTACAAATTGTCGGATTACCTTCCACCGGTGTTATTATCAATTGGGGGGTATGTTAATTAGGAGAGATAAAGGGTGGTAGGCTGACCAGAACTGTGTAATGGGTATATTTAACCCTTTGCGGAGAAATTTGTCGTTAGAGATGTTCAATTCATTTTTATGAGATACAGATGACATTTTTTTGAACTAAACGAGGAATCTATTCATAAGATAAGGGGAATAGTATTTTATTTCTACATTTCACGTATCGACAGATTACATAGATTCTTATCAATACTTTAACATTCTGTAATATATATTCCTAATAGCAGGAAAGTAATTATCCAAGAGCTGAAGGACCAGTGTTATTATCAATAGGGGGTATGTTAACTAGGAGAGATAAAGGGTGGTAGGCTGAACAGAGTTGTGTCATGGGTATATTTAACCCTTTGCACTCGAAAAATTTGTCACTAGAGATATTCATTTTTATGAGATATAGATGACATTTTTTTTAACTAAACGAAGAATCTATTCATAGATTATATATATATATATATATATTTCATACAGTAAAACTATAAAATCTGATATTTAATATTAAACTTCGTGCAATGCATCAATTTGAGAAATATTAACAAAAAATAGCTTTGTCCCTCGATGTAAATGTGATTTCTCGTCGAGTTAGTTTCACAAAATATCCTCTCTATCTCGTCAGAAGACATTAAAATATTTCTAATGAAAAACTTCCGAGTGCAAAGGGTTAATATCCAAGTAGAACCGCAGATGTAATAGATTTAATACACAAATACCTAATACATTACAGGACACTCCGAATCTAAACGAATCTAAATAACGTCGCTGGTCGACTGTCGTGTGGATAAAAGAGTGTTCAGCGGTGTACGTCGAACCCTTCCGCAGACGTGACAGTCCGACGGGAAAACCCGGGTTCCGAGTACGAGCGAGGAACACAGCTGCTTCACCGAATTTAGAGTAGACGCGATTAAAGAGGTCAGGGATGATAGACGACGAACACGGCTTTCTCGATAAAGCCGAGTTCCCGCGAAGAATCAGAAAAACGACCGGAAACGACCGATTCCGTGGAACTTCCTCCGAGTGTAACTCGTTGGGAATATTCAACAGACTGTTAAAACGCGTCTGTGTGATCTGCGACGAGCCAGACATTTTCCAACGATTTCAGAAGCGTATTAAATCACGCTAAAAGTCCGTTGAATCGCTGAATCGAATTTCGGGAGGAACGATTCATTTAATTCTTCGAACGTAAAAATATATTATACATTTAACGCTAAAACTACCGAGCAGATAAACTGACATTTTGAAATTTGTGTATAGAAGTTACAAGAGTATCCTTTGAAACTTGAAGCTATTTGCAATTTAGTTTGCGCATTACTAAACTGATTTCTTTAATAATTTCTCAGAGAAACGTTTGTTATCTTTTTAACATTTGCAAGGATTCAGGAATCATTTCGAACCGTCTGGTAGTTTTAGTGTTAATTCTTGTTATCATATATATAATAGATATATCTAGAAATATATAATAATTATTTAGTAAGTCACGAAGTGGGATTATTTGCAATTCATCAAATGCGGTTCTTTTTTTTGCAAAACAGTTTCTAACCGAATTAACTGAGTTGAATTGAAGATAACGAAGGTGGTTGTGGTTGTAGTTCCTTTTAGGTGGTCGCCCAAGTGTTAAGCTAGTTTCAACACATTGCGTGCGGGCCATTCTGTTCATTTCAACTTATATCAGTTACATTCAATTCATCTATTTATTATTCAAGACATTTTCGAGAGTTTCCATTACTAATAGAAATACTATTAATCATACAAAAGGAATCATCTACTTTTGCCAAAAATGTTAATGAAGTTGTACACGTATTTATTTAGTACTTTTACGCTTCCCGCACACAATGTGTTAAGGAATGTTGACTATGCATCATCGAAAAGTGTTTCGGGTATTTTTGGTAGGAAGCTTTCGAAGAGTTAAACGAACACGTCGACAAAGGGGATTGTCGGTAGACGCAACGCCATTGAAACGTCTCGGGTTTTTCTCATTTTTCGAATATGGCGGCCGCGGAGCCGAACTGTGACACTGTAAATCAGAGGTCGGGCGTCGGGGGATCGCGTTCGGCCGCGTCCCGACGCCATTAATTTCGTGCCGGGGCGAGCGAACGATGATGCGGGCACCGCCGGCTCCTATTTGCGACTACGCGAAAAGAAAACGACCGCTTAGGCGAACGCGGGGGATCGCCGGGTGGAAAAGAAACGAGGGTACGCAGGACGACCGGTCGGGCATCGGCGACGCGGAGTCGCGGGTAAATTTATCTCCGCGGCTTTCTTCGACCGGCGAACTTTCGTGCCTCGTTCTCGTCGGCGCCGTTCGAACTCTTCGCGATAGAATATTCGAACGATCGTGACTATCTCTCGCTACGAAGAATCTTTAACCCTCTGTTGACGAAGATTGTTGAAAGTATACGAAACCTTTTGCAAATTCTGCTAAATTAAACTGAATGCTTGAATCGTAGGGAATAAGGAAACTCTGTACTGATTTCTTGCTGTTCGAATAGTTAAATCGTTCGTTCGCAACTGAGTATTCCAAACGGGAAAGTTTGATCTCAGCGAAATGCCGACATTCGACCGCAAAGGGTTGAAACGATCACTTGAATAATTTGAATTACTGAAATATTTTGGTATATCAGGAATAAGTGACTTTTAACCCTTTGCACTCGAGAATATTTTTCTCGATATTCATTATTTTCTGATATCAATGATACTTTTCACAACTGACGTAAAGAATTGTATAAATTGACAAAACTATTTTATTTCGATGTTCCATATATTGATACACTATATAAAATCTGAAATTTTATCATTTTGTTGGATTGAATCCAGTGGCTGAAAGGCGCCTCTCAAAGGGTTAATTGCGAATCGAAGAAATAGATCTTCCTAACGAATAACAATAGAATCCCACCGATTCATGGAATTAAATATGAATATTTTCTGCACACGATGGTTTAAAGAAAGTTGCATCTGAGTCATAGAACTGAGGATGCGTCGACGTGCTGAACACTATAGAAGAAAACGTATCAATCTCTCGTTACTCGAATAATGAAATGATTGATTCGTCGCTCGCGATGTATTAACCTCGGCGATTCGCATTTATCCAAACAAATCGCGCGTTTCGCGAACAATGCGAGTCGGACACGCGATCCGCTCGAAAAGCGTCGGCTAAACAGCTCCTCGATCGAGGATCGTCCGCCTCGGGGCGAACCGAGGCGACGGATGATTGACGATCGGTAGCGAAACGATCGCCCGTAGCGATCGCCGATTACCGGCCGATTATTCATTCCCACCCACGCGTTGTTTTCGCGCGTCCGCGAGAAAAAGAGTGTCCGCGGGATCGGTTGCGTCGACGGAAACGGCGCGGACAAAGGGCCGAGAAGACGAAACGATCGTTAATGGCCGGTAAACGGCGGAGCGCGCGACGGACGCGCGAGCCCCGCCGGTGTGTAACCGTAATTTGCGCCTTTTATTTTCTTCTCTTTTCCCATTTAGACGGCCGCCATCTTCCCTCCCGTTCCCCGTTTCGATACGGCCGATTCTCTTGCGTAATGCTTGTGCAATAATTACCGACGTTTAAGCAATTGACCGCCTCCGGGCGCTACCGGAATGAAAACAGAGACGAAAAACAGAAGAAGAGGAACGGAGAGTCCTCCCGGCGGACTAGATTGACCGCCCGAGGTGTTCTCCTCGCAATTATTTATTAATCGCCGCCCTGCGTTTCTCTTATCGTAATTAGCTCCCCCATAATCGGGCGCGGGGAATTCTTATAATTTATTCGGAACGCTCGGAAAGCCGAGCTAATCGCCGCGATACTTCTTTTTAGCGTCGCCGCTAATATCTCGCGAGGCGGAAAAATCCATCGGGAACACGATTATAATATACAGGGTATTTCGGAGTTATTAGAACGTATTTTTCTAGCTCGAGGAAGAAAGATTATGTAAAGGTGAACGGTACGTTCCACAGGTCTGAGTAACTATCGACGTACTAATGTCGAGGTGCCTTTAATTCGACGTTATGTAACTGTCGGGATACAATGTTCCAATGGAAATATCATTTGCAGATGAGAAACTGCTGATCGATGCTTCGTTGAATTTAACATAAACTACCGAGCAGACTTTTGGAAATTTGTAGAAACGAAGAGTGCTATTAAGAATGTAATTGATTTACAATTCAGTTTATGTGTTACTAAATCAGTTTCTTTAATAATTTCACATCTCGAATGCCTCGTTTCGACTCGTTCGGTAGTTTCAGTGTTAAAGTTACGATTCAAAATCCGTCATATTCGAATCATTAAACAAGGAGGTAATTCCATTTGTGTAGAACGTAATTCGCGAAATGTTAACGAAGCAATTACTCGAATAACTATGTGCTTGTTATCGTCGACATTTCATAGAACCTTCTCCACTCCCGGTGTCTAAAGAGGAACGCTTAGGTATTGTTAGTATCCGCGCGTTTTGTTTCGAAGCTGCGCGCAGCCGAGGCGTGCCGCGCCGAAAATATAAATTAGAATGGCCGATTTAGCGGGAAGATTTAGCGCTCGGCGGGTGACTAACGTCTCCGCCGGCTAATGATTCAATTGTTCGGATCACTTGGCGAAATTTAGTCACCGGCGCGGACCGACTTTCTCGAAGAAAGAGAAGCTGGTTCCGCTTTATTTATGATTTCCTCTGCAATTAAATTTACCATTCTTCGCGCGCTATTTTATCGCATTTCAGTTACCGACACAGAGAGAGAGAGAGAGAGAGAGAGAGACATCCGTTTTGTAAATAATATCAAAAGAGTTCTGTTTCGCGCGAAGACCCGCGGTTTAACGATCACCGATCACGTCGCGCCTTTAAATAACTCGAAGAAAAAAGAGAAAAACACTTAGAGACCTCTAGCCATTCCGAGAAAAATCTATTAGACGTCTTCACCGATGGATCTGGAACGGAAAACATGATCTGACGCCTCGAAAGGATGCCTGAACCTTGATCCCGCGTTACCCTTCGACGACAACAGCCGGATGACACCGTTTTTACAGCGCTCGACGAATTTGAATACTTTTTTACTACCCATAACAATTAATGGAAGGCTGTCTTCGTAGCCTTCTACAGACTGGACACAAATCTAGCGCTCATTTTTCTCCATCATCCTCTGATTCATCGAAAACCAAACGAAACCGATTAATGGGAACTTTTAACGCGTTAAGCACCATGTGTCACCGATGACCGACGCTTTCGAATTACTCGAGAATAATCATGCAAGATAATGTCCGATGGAAAGGTTAATACCTAAGTTGATGATAGTGTAATGCAAGGAATGTAATGTAGAAAACTAAAGTCTCTCGAAGATTACTTTCTTAAACGTCCTACGATCAATAAAAAATCAAGAGAAACGATCGCTAGATTCGTGTTTAATGCGACAAATCATAAGAGACGTTTGTTAAATGTTAACCCTTAGCACTCCAGGTTGTTTTTATAGTATTCTTTGATCTTTTATTCTCCTTCTTAGCAGAAAATTTGGAAAATCGAATAATTTTAGGCTGGTTTCTTTAAGATCGATTAAAATATTTAATATTATAACTGGTGCAATATCGGAGCCTACAGAGTTCAAAGGGTTAAAAATGAAAAGGGAACGCGGAAGCTCGTCGAGCGACGTCGCCAGCGGTTTCCTCGTCGAAGTCGAGACCGATTTTCCAAGGGAAACGCGGATCCTCCGGGGAAATTGGACGATTTCAGGACCTTGACCACGAGTCAAGGAGAGGATCTAAAATTTGACGGCCGCTCAGAAGCGGAAGAGGCTCCGTTGGTCACCTGCGCGCGTCAGGGAACGGGGAACGCTTTTGTTTTGAAGCGGGGCTTGGCAGTTCTCGCTGGCCGATCGCGATAAAAAAATTGGCAGCTTGGCAGGTGCGTAATAGAACCTTTAAGCGCGGCGGACCTACCGCGCGCCGCGCCGCCGGCTGGACTGCTGCCAAAGTTACGCAAACGCGTTGCCAACCGCAGCGAATATTCAAGTATGATCCGGCTTTGCCAAAACGCGCGAAGAATGGAATCCCGGTGGACGGAAAGGCTCGACAGAATTATTCGGAATGCCCGATGGATCCGCCGTCACGGGGAATAAATATGCGCGCGTATACAGGGTGCTTCGATCGTAACGATCAATTTTTTAACTCTGCGCTCGACAGGTGAATCTTAGATAACGCTCGATTCGATGCAGTTAGAAGGTTCTGTACGCAATATTAAGCTTCGTACAAAGCACCAATACGTGAAATAGATTAGTTTCAAAGAATGTCTATCTTAGATGAAACTTCTATATTAAATCGTTAAGAAACGTGATAAGCAGCCTAATTGTAAGTACTATATACGAATAAAGCTACCATTTCATGATCAAATCGTGAATGTTTATTTCAGAAACAAGTTAAGAAGTTCGAGGAAGTTCGATCTTAGCTTCTAGGTGTCTACATAGCGTAACAATGGCTCCGCCAGACTCAATCAATAACAGAGTCCCCCATTTTCGATCGAACGCCTCACTGGTGTCCCAGAACCCGAGTCCTCCGTCAGAACCTGGCAAAAGTAAGTTCGACGTCAAGGACAAAGCGTATCAATGGCGACTGGCAACTCTGTAGACAAGCTTACACAAGCACGATGCCGGAGAGATAAGGTGCGTCAGAAGTAAGAAGGTAGATCAAGATTCGTCAATGTGTTTTTTCCAGGAGGAAACTAGGATATTTGTATTTTTGTTTCAAGAATCAACTTGTGTCTGTTGCGAGCATTCCGACGCACCCTGTTTCAGATGAAAATGCTCACTCCGCCGACTCCTCCGTCCCTTCCTCCTCCTCTTCGTCCTGATCCTCATCCTCGAGCTCGTCCTCCCCGTAATCCTCCCCCGGTTCCTCCCGGAGCTCCGTCAGCGCGACGAACGGCACGTCCTCGGCTCCCTCGGGGAAATATTCGTCGATCATCGCCTGCGCCTCCTCGTCGACCTCGGTGACGAAGTACGGCTCGATGCTGGCGAACGAGAGGAACACGTCGTCGTTGATCCTCCGGACGATCAGCACGAACACCTCCGCGCCGGTTCTGCGTCTAACCTTTTGCCAATAGCGTCCGCGTCTAACCTTCTGCCAACAACTCGCACGCAACAGCGCGGATCCTTTCGACGCCCCGATCGCCTCGATCGACCAGTCGCCCGCGATCGACATAGCAGTCGGCCGGGCTCTTAAAACGCGAATCTTTATGGCGATGGAGTCGGGATTTCATTCGAGTCCATTAAACGCGGGCAGGTTAAGAGCGTAATTATTAGGATTCCTGAATCCTCCGCTCCTGTTTCATTAAATGAATTGCCCTCGGTTTTATGGGAGTTTGATGGACGGTGATTCAACGGTTGACGTGTCAACGCGCCGTGAATCGATAGTGCACCTGTCGGGTTCGTGTTCCCCGGAGGGAAAAGTTTGAATAATCGACGGCTTTTCGTGTCAAGGATTTTTTCAATGTTCTTCGTTGTGCGTTCGTGTTCGGGTTAATTGCGGATTTTAACCCTTTGCGGACGGATGTCGGCATTTCGGTGAGATGAAATGGTTTGGAAGACTAGGTCGTGGAAAAATGATCTAATTAGTCAAGCAATTGATGTATAATTTAGCTTCATATGTCGAAGGTTTTGTATGTTTCGAAGAGTCTTCGTCCGCAAAGGGTTAAGAATGATGGATACTGATGAATCGGAGTGTTTGGTATATACATCGCCATATAAACGAGTTACTCACGAATAAAATAAAACAAAGTAAACGATCCTTAATGCAGAGGACAGGTATGATAAGAGAACCTTTTGCTGATAGTCCTCGCAGCTCGAAGCGATCCGCCTGGCGAAGGGTGGCTTATCGAACTCGAACGCCCCGAAATATTCAACAGCGTCGGGGAAAAGGGCGCAAGCGTCCTGCACGGCCGCGAATTTCGAGGCGCTGAATTTGAAAGCGCAGTAAGGATCTGGAGGCGTCGGTTCTTCGTAGGGATGCATCTTCTCCATGTAGTTGCCGAAGAGGGTCGTGAAAACGTGCACTTTGCTTCTGGCCTGTCGACGACGGTCCCGACAGAATTTTGTTCTGAACGTATCTTATCAGACGTTATAATCAGAACTAAATAGAGAAATGCATACAAACTATTTCCACGAACAAAAAAGGACAACAAAAGATCTCGAGCTCGTTAATTTCTAGAATTCTCCAGGATCGATCGGTTTCTCTTATAGAGATTTCCCAGATTTCGATGATCTTTGGATAATATTTCCAACGGAAGATACCTGGGGAGGTATCCAGACGGCAGGATGCGTCCGCCGAAAGTCCTCCTGGTCCTCGGGATCAGGCTCGTGGACGTACACGTGTCGCTTCATGTATGATTCAGTAGCGTTGAGATTAAGGGCGGATTCGTGTAGCAGGGGTTTACTGCTGTTCAGCAAATCGGACAGATAATTCTCCACGTCGTTGATCTCCCGCGTGGGACATCTCGTCGCTCCTTTGGGACACTCGTACGGATAGGGCACCGGCCAATCGGGGTGAGGTCGTCTGCCCTTTAACCTCAACGCCAGGGTCTTGCCGTCGGTTAATCCTGAGATCGAGTGTTCTTTACTTTATCGATCTCGTTGAAGTTTCATCGCGTACGAAATGATCGTAGTGTAACAGAAACTTAAAGATTTTGCCTATGGACAATTAACGAGACACTACCGTACTCTATCAGAAACTTTCCATAGATTAGAAACTTTTCCTATAGATCTCGTTGAAGTTTCATCGCGTACGAAATGATCGTAGTGTAACAGAAACTTAAAGATTTTGCCTGTGGACAACTAACTCTACTCAAGATTCTCTTCGAATACACTGTCTATCGTTGTATTACAATTAACGAGGCACCACCGCACTTTAAAAGAATATTCTCCAAAGACTGCAATTGAAATATCCTCTCTGATACTTCTGTCCAATCTCCCGACTCATCCTTTCGACTGTATCCCTCATCGTTGTCCAATTAACGAAGCACTACCGTCCTTCGGAAAATTCGCGCGGAGTCACGGCGTTCCGCTCGCGATCGGGGGAACGTTAATCGAGGAGCGTTAAACGACAATCGACCGCGAGGTTCGGTAAGGGTTAAAAGAGAAAGCGGTAAGGGATTCCAGAACACACCTGCGACCAGCTCTTTCGTAATCTCGACGCCGCTCTCGACCAGCATGCTCTCGATGGCCTCCTCGGTGAGATGCAGCCGTTGCTCCTCTTGTATGTCGAAGTTCTGCTTGAAGAGGCTCGTGGTCAGGTCCGTGTACGGCGGGCTGCCGTATTTGTCCCTGTAGCGGCCCTCCTCGTCCCTGAAGATCCAGGGATAGAAGAGCAGCGCGGTCTCCTCGCTCAGCTCGAACATCATCTGTGCCAGGAACGCCTCGTACTTTTCTCTCCTCTCTGCCTCCTCTTTGGCATGCCGGCGGGCCTCCTTCGATTTTCTTGTTTCAGGATTTTGCAATCAGTCGCGCTACCAACGATCCTTTGTGTTCGATCGGAGGTACCGGTCTATTTCGATCCGTATTGCGGTTTCGAATGTTGTCGCGTCTTTTTTTACTGAGCGAAAGCTATCGAAACTATCCTTCGGATCTTTTAATGAATTTCTAATGGAATGAATTGGCGTGAATATTGTTTTCAATGATTGCTCGGATATCGTGTTCCTTGGAGAGTCAAGATTCATCTGTTACGATGATTTCTACCCATTAAGTCCCCTGGAATTTTTCGTCGTCCCGACAGCAAAACGTTGTCCCGTTTTCCACGAAAGACGACGTTTATTGTCGCATTTATTTGTCCCCGAACGCATCGGCTCGGTCCGCGCGAGACGCGCGCGTAAGTAACGGCCGTCTATAAATAATTTCTTCCGAGCGTCCGGCTAAGTTTATTCTATCCGTGTCTATTTCGAGTGCAAACACGTGAGTCCCGTCACCGAAGTTCGCAAAACGGTTTACACCGGGGCTCACGTGTTGCGTGTACGTGCCGCCGCCGCGTCCGAAGACACGTTCACTCGCGAACACCCGCGACTAATTAGCCGACTCGTCCAGCGGACAAGTTCGCGGTAATCTGTCGTTGTTTTGATCCCCTCGCGATTTTATCTCGCACGTTTCGAGTCACGTAGCCTCGTCTAATCGAGCGTGTGCCGGGATAAATGGAACTAAATTGTTTAAAACGCAGTAGCCGGGGACGTCTTGCAGCTTCTCGCGGTGAAACGATGCGAAATAAATCTCACGCTTGGCTGAAATCTTAGCAACAGTGACATCGACAGTCGCCGCTACTGTGATAGTTCAGAAAATATTCACTGTATTCTCTTGTAATATATTCCAAAATTAACCCTTTGCACTCGGATGTTTTTTACTAGAAATATTTACCATTTCTTTACGAAGACGATGTTCTTTGAGACTAGTTTTGAAGAGAAATCACCGGTACATTGAGGAACAAAGCTGTTTTATTCCAATGTTTCACGTATCGAGGCATTATACAAAGTTTAACATTAAATATCGCATTCTATAGTTTTACTGTGTCAAAGTGGTGACTGAGAGTCACCTCTCAAGTGCAAAGGGTTAATATGTTCTTTCACTCAAAGATTTCTGAATATTCCCACTTCTAGATTCCCACTTGCCATTTCTCAAATGTACAGTAATGAACTGACAAATTCTCAACATGGTATATTTAACAATCTCTTATCAAAAAACCCCGAAGAAGAATCTTCATTTTTAACCATCACAGTAGGGAGGTTCAAGAGTCGAAAATCTGCACGGCCAACTAAATTCTTCCAATTTCAGATGATTGGCCATTGAAAGTACCTAATAGCCTCCTCCTGTTGCCACCAAACTTCCTCCACCGGCGTCCTGATCTTCACGTCTAATCGCATTTCCGGTTCCTCGTCCGCCTGCACCCTCTTTATCTCCTGAACGAGCAGTTTCCTTAGTTTAGGGCAATTCGCCCCGAACATCAGATTCACCATTTTCCCATCCTGAAGGAACATCCACACGGGCTCGCTCCTGCCCCGGAATCTCTCGAGATCATCGATGTTGTCGTTCTTGACTATCGCGTAATTGATCGAGTCTCCGCCGACCTCCATTTTGATTTTCCTCAGCGTGCTCACCATTGCTACGCAAGGGCCGCACCATTCCGAGTATACGTCCGCCAGGATCAGACCTTATTTTTGTCGTGTATTAACAATTTATTAAGAGCGAGCTGATCGTAGGTCATTATTATTAGAGTTACGTTTACACTGATCACACCTTTGCGATTTAATAGTTGGCTCCATTCTTCCTCTGTCTCGACTTCGACTTGGAGAGCTGTTTGCTCTTTTCTGCCTGGTCTGGCCAGTTTAGAGGTCCTTTATTATATTAATTGGTGAAGATTTTAACCTTTTCGAAGTCTCTGATATGAATTCAGCATACTTTGAACGATTTATCACTTGGGAATAATTTCAGACAATTCAGGTAATTCAGATTGAGAATAGCATGCGATTATTATAGATTTATTATAGATTATTATAGATTATTATAGATTATAGGTTATTATAGATATAGATCTATTATAGATTATTATAGATTATAGATTATTATAGATATAGATCTATTATAGGTTATTATAAATTATAGATTATTATAGATATAGATCTATTATAGATTATTATAGATTATTATAGAGAGATATCTTTTAGGTTCTTGTTAGAATACATTTATAAATATGTATTTATATAAATTTGTGTTCTGGTTACAGCACCGATCAATTTAAAACTATTTCGTAGATCACTCAGTAGACATACGAAATCATAGGATCGAATCGCAGGATTGAATTACATTAATCATAGAAGTTATCAAGGTCTACTTAATCTATCGTTAACGACAGAAAACAAACAATCGTTCGATACCAGGAAGCGAAGGCGTGAATAGGGTCATTTGCTTAGCCGCTAAGTAATCAAAATTCTCAGGAATTCGCGTACCCAACGGGAACGACGGTCGGGTTCACACGAGTTCACTCGTCGATCGCTGATCGGAATGAAATCGGAGATCACGGAGCCGGTGTTACGCCATCGAAGACACGGACACCGCGCGGCCGCTTCCTGTTTTCGAAACCGAGCGTAAACAAATAGCGAATCACGTCGAGCTGCGTTTAGCGGAATTTAGAGCCGGACAGTTTAGGCTCTCGGGTGAAATGTGGAGCACCGTTGGAAGCGAAACGTAAAATTCCTGACGTTGATCGGCCCGCTTGAGACCGCGTTTCACAATTCACGGTGCCAGTGACCTTCTACGAGCCAATACTCTCGCGTTGGTATATGTCTTCTTCGCTTGAACTAATCTTTATAGTAGAGTGAACTAATGTTTATAATAGAATTAATTCTATATGCTCAAGCTGTTTCAAATTGCCCCTTTAACCCTTTGCGGTCCGAAGTACTCTTGGTTTCTCACTTTGAGGTTCACGTCGACGTTAGTTCATTCAATTACAGCTTAACATGACGGTCTATTATTTATTCAAGAATATTTGGGAGTCATTGAAATGTTACCTTTAAGTTGTACAATCGTGATACTACAAATAAATATAGAAAAAATTTAAACTTCAGTGATTCAAATTTCAGTAATTCACATTTCAACGACTGAAATTTCAGTGACTGAAACTTCAATAATTCAAACTTTAACTTAACCCTCGAGAATATTTTTCTCAACAAATATTCATTACTTTCCGATGAAATGTCAATGATATTTTCTGCAATTAACGTAAAGAAATACCTCGCATAAATTAAGTGACAGAACTATTTTATCCCGATGTTCCATGTGTTCGTACATTATATAAAATTTAATATTGAATTCTCAATTTCACAATATTCTTGGGTCAAATCAAATGGCGACTGAAAGACGCCTCTCGAGTGCAAAGGGCAGTTTCCTCAAAAAGCAATTTCTCCCATAATCCGAAGAATCTCAAACAATCGGTTCAACCCTCGCGAAAGGTGAACACCGGCGGAATTCAGGGCACAAATGGTCAAAACGAATCGCAAGTCCAGGTTCGAGAAGCAGCGTTCGGTCCGAGTGTGAGAACGAAAACCGCGAGCGACGGACGGACGTGTCGCTGGTCGGCCGACGATCTCTCTCGAGTAGACTAATTATCGCGGCTAGACGCGAATTAGGGCCGTAAGGCTAAACGGAGGAGGTCCGTCGTTGCGACGACAAGCGGGGCTCGTCGGCGGCGTTATCGTCGGCCCCGATCTCTCTTTGCGAGCGTCTCCCCTTACGTCCGCAGGATGCGAGAAACGGCCCGCGGGGAACACCGGCAGATATATCTCGCGCCATTAAGCACGGCCACCGTCGTTTGCATCCGTCGTCGTCGCTGGAAATATCGCCGCGAGGGATGCGTGCGCTGCGCACCGGCGCCGGGACCCGACGCGAGGGACCCGGCCGGGCCGACGACGGAGCTTGTCGCGATTAATCGCCGCTGCTCGCTTAGATGGAATCGATCGGTACGCGCGCGTGCTTCCTTTGAGGATTAAGCTGGCCGTTACACGAACGAGCTGTTCACTTGTCAAAGTGATTGAATTCGTAGAAAAGGAGAACTCCGAGCTAGGTATCCGCCTAGATAAGTAAAGCGCGCCGCGTTGTAAGCGTTTTGACAGTGGAACTCGAGGAGACTTCAAACGCAACGTTCGCCATTTCGAATGCATGAACTTTGATAAGAATAATGGAATAAAATTCGGGTGTACCTGTTGTGCGATTGATCGATTAATAGTGATATTCATTAGATATTTAACCCTTAGCAGTCCTTTGTCGAGTCAGACTCGACATATTTTATTGCAACCTCTACCTGTTTTAACAATTTTTTCTATATTTATTTGTAGTATCACAATTGTATCATTTAACACTAGGTTTACGGGCATTTATCGTACACTTCATTCTATTGTTCCTAAAAGAATTGATGCTCGTTTATTTAGATTGTGGAAACTGGAGATTTGATAGTAGGTAATTGGGGTACATGTCATCAATCAAAATCGGCGTTTACAAAATAATATTTCTAAAATCCAAATATTCCCAATATTCTTGAATAAATAAATAAGGCGTCATATTAAACTGTAACCGAATGAACGTCGACGTGAACCTCAAAGTGAGAAACCAAGAGCACTTCGGACCGCAAGGGGTTAAGGATTCGCGGATAGTGGAATTCATCGATTTCAAATTCAGTATCATACGTTCTCTCTATTCCTTTTATATTCCTCGAAGACGATTCGAATAAGAATTTCACGTCGATGTTCGTTCTACATATCCAGCGATCGAAAACGCGACAAAAAGCCGCGGTGCGCCAGTTTCCGCGAGGTTCGATTCCGCCGGGCAAAAAACCGCGGAATGCGGCGCGCGGGATTGAGAGAGCGGTATCAGAAGCAGGAATCTCGACGGGCCATTTTACGGCGGAATCCGTTTTTTCCGGCGGCACGTCGGGACGAGCGAAACGAAAACGGCCGCGTCGCGACGGGCGTAATTATCTCATCGCGAAAAGACGCGGCCACGCGGCGCGGCCGACCTTAATTAGACCGGGGAATTTTCCCCGCGAGCGCCGCTAAATTCGTCCCCGTGCCCATAAACAGCAATCAGCGCCGCGTCGAGATTAGGTCTACGTAGAGCTCACTCGCTCGCGCGTGCGTTTTCGACGATACAGGGAGCGTCGAGTTTTATCGGAGCTGCGCGCTGTTCCTCGTCGTCCTTCCTCGCCAGTAACATTCGCTTCCCCCGTGTGTCTTTCTAGTCTTTCTTTCTTTCTCCCTCTCTCCCCCGAGTTCGACGAAAATAAACGGTCTAGGCGACATCCTAATTATCCCGCGTGCGGATTCGTTAACACTTGAACCGGAACGACCCGGCCTGCGCTCCTTCGTTGCGCCTTAATGGCCGACTGGGAACGATAGAGGCGGCCCGCCTCACCCTCCGCGCAATTGGGGACGTATCAATGTCAATCCTCGTTAGCGAATATTAAGACAGGCGACTCATTGATTCGGTCGCCGGCGGTTTCGCGAAAAGACAGACGTCTGGCTGATTATTCTCGTGGTTCCCGACCTAGAGCTGTTTTTCTTCTTTGTAGGTTGCTGATTCAAGTACTTCGCGACGCTCGGCAACCTCTGCGTTTCAGTGTTTGGATGAAGAACTGTATCATCCTTTGCTTCTATGCGAGTGTATATTTAAACGTACCTCGGAAAGTCGAAGTTACTCAGATTCGGACAGTCTAATATTCTATTTGAAGCTTTTCATGCAGTTGGCAATGCTATGGACTCGACGGTAGATGCGCAGATAAGTGAAAACAAAGGTTTACACGTCGGAACGCATTAGTTGTCGAGACTCGTGATTAAGGTCGGAATTGCATAATGTAGTGTATTCTATGCAGCTTGAGATATTTTCTTCTTTGAAATCAAATTAGAAATTAAGATGTTACGTAGGTTAATCGCAGGGAAATGTCAATTTGATAGTGATAGTAGACATTTATTCAAGTAAAGCTTTGCTCAGCTTCAGCCTCGGCCATAAAATTCAAATTCAAATTCTCTAGAACTTAGTTTCCGTCCGGTATCGGCAAAATTTTCAAACATTAGGTATCAGTCTACTCGAAAATCTGGACTCGTTGAACGTTCGGCAACGATATCCTTAATATCCATCGTTCCGAGTGTCTTCCGTGTCTGCTTCTTAGCGAAGATTAATGACCGGTTTTATCAAAAGCGACGGGCAAGCTGGAAGACTCCTCTGTCGGCCTTTCGGCACGGATCGCGAATGGAAACAGGGTTGACCCGGCGAAAAAGAAACGGGAAGCCAGCAGTGGCGAGCCGGTTACGCAAGAAAAACGGGCTTTCGCGGGTCGCGATAAGCGCTACTTGCGAGCGGCGCGTCTCCTTTTGTCCAGCCGACGACGGCGGAATTACACCCGCGGAGACCGAAGTTTCTCGGCCGTCTTAATGACCGATGCAAATACACGTCATTAGGCCTCGTTGGGCTCGTTTCGCTACTATTTGTCTTTATAGCTCCCCGCCGTCATCGGCGATCTCGGCGTCCCCCTTGCGATTCTTTTTCGGTGCTCGGACAGCTTCCTTTGCTCGGGGGGTCGAGCGAGCACCGGACATCTGGACACTTTGATTTTCAAACGCTCGTCTCGACGAACGGACGCACTGGTCGTTGGAAGTTGTCGAATATTTATTTGTAGAAAACAACACAGTTCGAAAAGCTAAATGTATATTTATTAACCCTCTATAAGACCGTGTAACTTTGAAGTCACATTAATGGACTGGGTTCAATTGGTTTATTTAAATTTTTAGTGAAAACTGAGAAATGACGGTAAATGATTAATCAACTTAAACTTTTATACACGCAGGCGTGAAAGTTTGTCATTGTAACTTGAAAGTTACAAAATATACTTGTTCGATGAAATTATTGAAACTATTGTATACATTGTTAACTCGTATTCATACGTGGATATTTATTAATTTCGTACTGCATAGATTTTGTTATAATCACGAACAAAAATTCGGCCCATAGAGGGTTAAATCATTTGATTGAATTGCACTATTACTCTTACACGTTCTAGTTGCATGTCACTTCATTAGGCATTACTTACAGAAATCTTTCCAAATAATGACTTTTATATATATTTTCATATTACCCCTCCACGTTTTCGCTGTCTCGCAACGTACCATCCTCTACCACACGTTTCACAAAAAATATCCTCAGAAAAATTAGACGTCCACAAATGGTGCACGTCGCACAAAACGCGTAAAACAAGGAAAGTTTGCGAATTAATGCGAAGCTGCGCGTATACGACGAGGAGAAGGTTCCGAGAGAAAAGCCGGAGGGACAGGCGCGAAGACCGATCCCGATCGTCGCGGAGCCACTTTGTCGCCCGATGGCAATTAACGTCAGGCCGCGTGGAAGCGCGACGGACATTAATTCCGCGCGCGACGGAAAAATCGGCGCGGATCGGTTCCGCGAGACCGGCGCGCGTTCAGGCTCCCTCGCAGACCTTCGACGGCCGCCCACCGGCCGACGCTCGCGATCGTAAAACCTAGCAAAATCGTGGCGTGATTCATTATTAATGGCGTTACGAGGCGACGCGACGCGACGCGAGGCGAGGCGAGGCGCAGCCGCCTGGCCTCCGCATTTATCATCCCCGGTGACGAGCCTCTGGGAAACGTGACGCCCGGACAAAAATCCGAGTGTCCGAGAAACGAGCGGCTTTCGCTCACCTGCTCGGATCGTTTCCCTTGAACTCGAATAGAGCCGTTCTAACGAGCCAGTTCCAGTGTCTCAGCCGGAGAGTACGATTTCGAGAAATTTATTTTCAGCTCTCGCCACGCTTGTTTAGTCTCTTTCGTAAACTCACGACGAATCGAGATCTTAATTGGCTGTATTTCGCGTGGTGTCAAGGGTCCGCGGAAGTTCTCGGCGTCGAGACGGAATTATCGCGAAGCTTCGCGTTTTGGGATATTATGCAATTTCTGGTGCAATTTGGAGTTCCGTCGGTTCCTCTTCGCTTTGATTGTGTTTCCTTGATGTAGTTGTTTAAGATCGCAGAAAGTGTGGAATTTTGAGGAAACGAGATCGATATGATAGATGAATCCGTAGGAAATCGGTTTAGGATCTTTAGTGCGGAAGATTTTAACCCTTTGCGAACTCTTTGTAATATATAAAACTTTCAGTGGATAAATCTAAATTACATATTGCTTAAATAATAGAAAGAAAGGAAGCTACACTCTAATCTATTGTTCGATTAAATCATTTGCTCGCAATTCAATCTTAAAAATATCAAAATTCCATCTCGCCGAAATGTCGACATTCCTCTGGAGATTTTCGTTCAAATTATAATTCGCATTATAATTTGAAATTCAGTACTCTCTTGAGTGTCCCTCGGTCACCTTTCCCCGATAGAAATGCCGAAGATCGTCGCACTTTTATTTCCGTCGTCGCGTTAGGAAATATTTATGCGACGGTACTTTGAGGGAATCAGCGGGCAGATGCCGTATTCTCGATCTATTTTCGTTGGATCGAACGAACGGAGAGCAAAGCCGAGCGAGAGGCACGCCGAACGTCTCAAAGCGGGCAGCCTTCGGGTAGCAGCGCCGTAGTAGATGTTTGACTGGCACGTGGTATCTTTTGATCGGACATGTCCGCGAGTCTCGTGGCGGCTGCACCCAAATCCGTCGGTCTCCGGTGTCGACGACACCGAGCGCGCTTTTAACACCGTTATAAAATCTTTGAAAGACGAAACAACGACAACCGGGGCCGAGGCTCCCTGGCAGCCGGAGCGGGATCGTAAGTGGAACAAGCTCGATTCCGAGAACTACCAAAGCGGACCTGTTCAGACACCTGTGAGAGTGTCTTGGCGAGCACGCGGAACGCCGATTTTTCGGGATTCCTTAGCCGATGCCCGCGGATCTCGGGCGAATAAGCGAACCGACTGTCTTTATACCTTCGATCGAGTGTCGAGGAAACTTCTTTGTTAACCCTTTGAGAAGTGACTCTCAGTCACCACTTAATTTCATAAAATTTGATATTCAATATTCAACTATATATAATGGTGTGTGGAATATTGGGATAACAAGCTTTGTTTCTCAATTCACTTGCATTTTTCTTTGAGTTAATTTAAAAAATATCGTCAGTGTCTAGTTAGATTTTAAATATTTCTAACGAAATACTTCTGAGTGCAAAGGGTTAACACTAACTACAGAGCAGTTCAATTGACTTTGAATTCCTCTAGAAACTCTAAGTGCATCGAAACTTTTGACTCAGTTTGCGTATTGCTGAATAAATTTCTGTAATTTCTCGGAGTCGGTTATCCTAATAATTGCACAATGAAGAAATCAGTAGTTTCAGTGGTAATTTCCTTCGTTTTCTTGAGCTCCGAGAATTATTATACAGGTTTTACTCTCTAAAAAGAATATTCTCTATGAAGAATTATTGATTAGTAATTCCTCAATTTAGAGAAACAAGAAAGAAATGAATAAATTGAGAATTTCTTCGTTAGATCCGATTATTCAGATTCTTCAACAGAACGCTACATAGATAGAACCACCACAGAACGAAACAGATCGAATTCCGTTCTACAAATCGCAAAGACCGACAGTGGAAAATGTCCCCATTACTCATCTTCAGAATACATTACGAAACTGTGTCGTCCTTCCAGAGGAATCGTTGGCAACTTCTAAAAAGTGGCATTTTCGTTCGCAACTTTCGTTCCGCCGGCTGCGTCGCAGGGCGGATTCATTGAGGAGTCGTGTTTGTTGGCACAGCGGGCACCCGGTGGCCATTTTGTTTCTTTTCCTCGGCCGCGGACCGGGGGATTCCGAGTAACGAAGCTGGGACTTTCCTCGTTTCTCCGCGGCGGGTACAGCGAATCGTGTCAGGCGTGCATCGCACGATAATCGCGGGCAGTGAGTCATCCGCGCTTTCGATTAGGCCCCTTCACCCTTCCGCCCGAGCAGAACGCACGCGCGCGCCGCGCCACGATTATTAATGCGTTTCGCTAGCGAAAAGACGCGGCCGGCTGCCCGCCCGGACTTTGTTTCCCACGATTATCTTGGAAACTTGTCGCCTATCAACGGTGCATTTACATTCAATCTGGGGCCAAAGATTAACGCACCGCTCAGCAACGTTTAATCACCGGTTCGAGGAACTTTGCGAACAGTTTTTACGATTCACGATGCTTAGACGCTGACTGATGATTTTCGTACGTTAAGTAGGTACTGTGATGAAACTGTCTTAGTACGTAATGTTTTATTTTGGGATAAAGAGATTACGCGTGATTTATATTTTAATCGAATCGACATCGATTTTCAATCGGAAACTGACGAAACGAGGAAGATTCTGGAATAGAAGTTCAAATGGCGAAGGTAATATGCTTTTAGCTCAGGATACAATTTACTGATGATTTATATAAATTCAATGGAAGGTTTATCAGTGATTTTATCTGTAATCAATGTATGTCCTTTTATTTCCGGATTGTTTTCTAAAGATTTCATTGTAGATCAACATATGAACACAAACTAACGATGTATTCAATAGTTTTAATAATTTATTAAAACGAATATATTTTGTAACTTTGAAGTTACAGTGACGCTGAACGTAAACGCCCGTGTACAAAAGTTTAAGTTGATTAATTGTTTAATGTCATTCGTCATTTTGCAATAAAAAATTAAATATAATCAATTTATCTTAGTATATTTGACTTCAAAATCACACGGGCCTACAGCGAGTTAATATAAATTTGAATATTGAGAGTTTAATTATTCTATATTTATCAATTATGTTAACGGGTATTGTATTGCTCAAGACACCTGCGTTCAGCTAAGCGAAGAAATACTTTTACGCGAGGACTGGGGGAGAGTAGTTACGTTGATGTTCGAAGATAATTACAGCCGAAGTGTTTCCTCGAATTTCATCGCGTTAACAAGGAACACACTCGAGGCACGAGGTTCAAGGATACCCGACGAGGGAGAATAATCTTTTTATTCGGGAAGAGCTTAAACGGTAGTTTATCAAGACCTTTAACGGAGGAGCACCTCTTCCGACCACCTGATTCGAATCCATCATCCTTTTGTCTAGAGGCGACCGAACCCCCACGAGGATTTAACTTATGAATTAATCAACCGGAGGGGCGCGACGTTGCGTTGCGCGGGACGGCGTCACTCATTATTCTTCTTACGCGACCGGATAAATTACGGCAGTTAATTACAGTGGTAGAAAGGACCCTGTGGCCATTGTGCGGCCCGTTCGTACCGGGACGCTCTCGTAATTCTATTTCACAAATCAGGATTCTAAAGTACTCAAGCGTACTTAACTTCGTTTAGCTCAGGGAAGAAGCGATTTTTCATCGTTCGGGAAGAAAGTAGATTTTTCTGTTATGAAATTCAATCAGCAGACTTTTAATGAGGTTTCAGCGTAAGTATCTTATCCCAAGAGGCTGGAGATCTTAAATTGATTTCATTCGCTCATCCTTCATCTACAATATTTATCTTCAAATTTATCTGTACAAAGTCAACAGATGAAGTTGTATTAAGATATCAGTTACTTAATTGATAGGAGAAAGGAAACAACGAGCTGATCTCATAATTATTCTGTCAGCTAGAGATTATTCTGTCAGCCAGATAAATTTGATGATAAATATCATTTGCTTGCGTCTCAAATATGAACACTTCGTCTCAGAAATGTCGACATTCGCCAGCAAAGGGTTAATTCGAACGAAGGAATGACTACACCCTCATTCGCAATGATCATCTTAGTGTTGCGTGAAATGTTCATTTCTAAGACGAAGGAACACATACCGAGATTCTGTCCAGCAGAACGGATGATCCCTGCGACCCGAAGATTCGAGGGTCAATTAGCAAAATGGCGCGCGCGTTCCTGGAACAAGTTTACTGAAACTTTCTGGAAATTGGAAACGAGGACGGATCGGGAAAATTGGGTCGGCGAGGGGCCGTATCGTCGCGGTGATTCCTCGAAATCGGACCACGCGTCTGCGAGCGAATGCTCTCTCGGCCTAGAAAGTCTCGTCGGTGGCCAGCTTCGGCGGCTGCACGTATAGAATAATCGTGTGGTGTCCGAAGGGGAACGGCCACAATTAAAAATCCCGGTCCGCGGGAGCGTTTCGCGTGTCCTCCCTTTTGTAACCAGCGAGCGGCGACGCTGTGTCGGCGAGCGTGGGCCCGAGATCCCGAGGTGATTCAGGTTAATTACGATTGCGCGAAGGAAACACGCCGCGGCGCCGGGGAAAGAAAACAACCGGCCGCGCGAAGGACGCCGATTTTCCGACGGACTTTCCCCGGATCTGTGGATCGAGGATCAACGAGCTCGACGAACGAAATGAACATTGTGTGGCATTCGATCTGGCGGAATACTAAGCAGTCAACGCTGGTAGATGTTGGAAGTCTACGTTGTATTTGTCTCTTTGGGTTTGCTGATTAAGTTTGGTAACTTTCGTATAGATCTGGAATTTTGATTGGTCTGTTCTGTGAGATGCAGTTTTGGAAGAATATTTTGCTATGAAGAATTGTTATTCTTAGGTTCTGTTTTGAGAAAACAATTGCTATGAAAAATGTTGATTCTTAGGTTCTGTTTTCAGAGAACAATCGCTATGAAAAATTGTTATTTTTAGGTTCTGTTTCGAGAGAACAATTGTTACGAGAAATGTTGATTCTTAGGTTCTGTTTTGAGAGAACAATCGCGATGAAAAATTGTGATGCTTCAGTTTTTGTTTTGAAAGAATGCTGAATAATGCATGCTTTAACTTCACGGAATTGTTGATTCGACAATCAATGAGTTAAAAATAGACATTCTACAGAGAAGTCTAGCTGAACATAATTGTTCGGATGGTCGTTTAGCGTTATTTCGTCGCGTTTAAGCGCCTCTTTCTAAACAATCGCCACCTCGCGGGATTCCCACCCTTGAGCGTCGCTCTAAATTCAATTCCCAGAAGCTCTCCATAAACGTTCATTCCCACGTCTCCCATTGTCACCGTTTCATCGCTCATGCATCGTCCTATCTGCCGCGCAAGATCGCTTCTCCCGATCGACAATTCACCGCGAGCGGCGAACACTCCGCGGAAGTAATTTGTTTCTCAGGTGGACGTTTCCCAGCGGCTGGATATTAATTATCTTTCTTCTCGCCTCGTGCCCGAACAAATCGGTGTACGACGCACGCTTGCGAAACCGAATAACACCGTGTCTCGATCAATCGCCGGGACCTCGAATTGTCTGGTAATTATTCCACTGCCTTGTTGCTCGATCCTTGAGAAAATTGATTATGATTAATGATCGCGCGCGAAGAATAGAAGAGTACTCGAGGAAGACACCGTAAGAACCGAATATCGAACTTTCTAGAAAAAAGTCGTCTAACGTTACGCTGGAACTTATTTAACTAAGAACCGAGTAATTAACTCTTTGAACTCTGTAGGCTCCAATATGGCACCATTTGTACTATTAAGTATTTCTATGAATAAATTTAGAACTATCCTAAGATTACCTGGAGTGCTAAGGGTTAACGATTCACACAACAATTCCAACACAATTCACTTCATTCAACATCCGCACTCACAGCCTCTCTCGAAAAGATTTCCAATGAATCCTCTTAAACAGTTGCCAAGTGTGCTCGTCGGAATACAGAAAAAATGGAGCTGCGAACCGCGAGTCAGATGAAAATAAATGCTTATCGCCGCCCACGATCGTCGATGACGTTCGGAGGCTATCGATTCTTCTTTCGCCCGGTTCAAGTAGCTCTGATAAGCGACGTGGCGAGTGTGGGTTTCGGTATGCGGCGTGAAATTAGCCGCCTATTTGTCATCCTCGCGCTGGATTTCGTGCTCATGAATATTCGATCGGGCGTCCACCGATCGCGGCGCCTCGCGCCGTGGATCCGACGTTTCCAGACCTTCAGACTCGATGCAGACGAAGGATTCTCCATCTGAGTCGTGACTGTCCGTCGTTAACCCTTTGCGCACGAATGCCGACATTTTACCGAGATGAAACTTCCATGTTTGCAATACCAAGTTGCGAAGAAATGATTTAACTATTCGAACAGCAAGAGATCGGTACAGTTTCCTTATTCTCTAGTATTTAACACTAGAACTACCAGTCAAAATGACTGGTTTCTATTTTATTTAGCAATTGATATCTTCGAAATATTGAATATTCGAAATGATCTTGAAAATAGTTTCATTTCAGTGTAATGAATGTCTGAAGAAACTGAAAATAATCTCTTGTTACAATTTTTATTTGGGGTCAATCTCTATCGTTTCCTTTCGCATTTCTTCGCCCGGTGCCTACGTGAAATTACGGCGACACGATACAACAGCGGACAGTCATAACACGAACGGAAAGTCGTTCGTCTGCATTGAGCCTTCGAAATGTGTCGCGTGGGTCGCGTCAGAGTCGACTCAGCCGCACGTCCACCAGGAATTTCGGCTGCTCGTGACAGTCGGCTATTTTCAGGCTCGGCGATAGGTGTAGTCGTTCTCGGAGGGAATATCAATTGGTCCTCGCTTCGGGGATCGGGATGTTCGGAGAATGTTAGCGAAGGTATAAAGAAGTTCCTAGGAAATTCGAATGATTTGTGAGATCCCGGGGATCGTTAACTGAGACGCAGCGAGACACTTTTAGGATTTTTTGGATCTCCGCTTCGTTGTAGTTCTAGTCGTATTTTATTTTTCATCGAGCAGATGCGAGTCGAGGACGCTGCTTGACGCTAGATTTACGGAACCCGTGAATTTGCGTATTGAATTCTTTAAACATTACTTAGTAACGGTTTAAGTTGATCTTAGATCGATCAGTAATCATCTGAATACTCATTGCGATACTTTAGTTTTGAAGCTACAATTTTCTCGATCTACATAAACGAACATAAGTTTTCTAGAAACTACCTTAAACGCTGAATCATGAAACTTTGTGCCTCAGAATCATTTTCTGAAACTGATAAGTGGTGAAGCTTGAATCTAGATCATTTCTGAAACTCGAAATACGTGGCTAATAATTTCTACATGGATAACGATTCCTTCAACTTTCGAGTAACTTCCAACCCTATCTTCGATCCAACGACACACTGACGGACGTTGACGGTAAGGCGATTTCCGTCTACGAGCGAGGAGGAAGGGTGTTTAACCGTAATCGTCGGAAACATCAATTCCTGGCGTGGCGTAGGAGACGCATACCAACACCCACCGCGTTTCAGCGGCGCGTGTGCGCGATTGTTCGAGCGCGTTGCAGCCGTCGAGATGCCAATCGAGAGTTCAAAAGAGCCAGCGAGGTGTGCGTAAGGTCAGGGCGCCGTGTTACTCGCGCACGCCCCTGACACTGTCGTTTCCCTCGATTCCAGTGTCTTTAGAGAAATATATTATAACTTCTACATATATATTTATTAGTATAATATGTTTATTTTAGAAGTTACAAGTTATATATAGAAGATAGAAGTTAAAACGCAGAATGCAACGATATAAGATCATTCTAACTACAAGTGAAATTGATTACCGTTGAAATTAACAATGAACTCGAAGGGAAACTGCGGTTCACGTAGAATCTTACGACAGTCCGCGGTGTTTACTATGCAGAAGACGAAGAAGGAGAAAAACGAAAGTCACTCTCTTGGAGGAACTCCAATTTTATTAGTACCCAGGAATTCGACTACATTGTAAACACAGTTTGTTTTATTCGTCGCGCGGCGAACGGAGTAACGGAAAAAATGAAATTCGAACTTGGAGGAAATCCAATTTCATTTGTCCCGTAGGAAGTTTATCGCGGCGTTGATAGGATTTATTCCGCTAGAAATTGAGGCGATAAAGCGGAATTTGATCTTGGAGAAAATCCAATTTCGTTGTTTCTCGCGGGTCTCGCTATAATATTGCTATAGTTTACTGCACTTGCACTTGGGAAGACGGCGAGGATGAAATAATTTTAGCAAGATTTCACGTTGCTGTTCGATAGAGAACGTCTAATTGCGAACTGGATATCAAAGTTCAAGAATAATACATACGTTATTTCTCGCGACACGCTGAACGCGTGGAATTTATGGAGTACTCGAACTGTTATTGGCCGTTTTGTCGAGTGTATTACACGTGAATCCCGATCATCTTGAAAACAAGATCGTTTATTGGGTCACGGCGAGTGTTCCACGGTTCCCACGAGCAAATAGAAACTGATCGTTCGCTTCAGGATGATACAGCGAGGCGTGGCGGCCGAGTGGCGAGGCTAATTTATTAGCATTTCAATGGAAATCCGCGCGGGCTATGTGTACGAGCCGGCTTAACCCGTCCCGTGAATCAACATTAATAAACAATTTACCGTGTAATAACGTGCACACTACGAGAGGCCACTTTGTGCGTCTGGGACACGTGAATCAGTGTTTACAAAACGACCGTAACGTTGATCGTTCGCGTCCTACGATTAACATCCGTTACACGGTTTCTTGGATTCCTGATCTTCTACGGTCTCCATAATTATTTATATCGGAATCTTCTAAGAATCGAGCGGCGCTTGCCTCTAATTTTAATTGCTGGCACGTTAATAGAACTGCGTTCGATTCTCTAGATAATCAGTTACAGTTTACGACCCGGTTTTGCGGGAATCAAAGTGGTGCTGTAATTATCGTGATAGGTAGAACATGGAAAAATGTGGACAAAAATATTCCAAGAAGTTACTGGACAGAATAATTAACACTTGAATCGTGTAATATATTCTCTTAACTACTAAAACATCGATAAGCAGTTCATTACATTCAACAAAACGACCAACATCGAATACTTGTTAATGCTCGGCCAGTTCCAGCAACCTGACAACTAAAACAATCAAAATTAGATTACTCCATTAGATTATTCCATTATTCCTACAAGAACCGATCATAGATCTTGAAATCAGAGGTTCAAAAACAGAGAAATTAGAGTGCACATTCTAAATTGTATCAATGAGAATCGACGTACAAAACCAAATAACCTTCACAACATTCAGTACGCGTCGAATTGTCGCGATCATTTTAGATCTTCAAATCAGAAGTTCAAAAACAGAGAAATTAGAGTACAAATTATATGTTGTATCAATGAGAATCGACGTACAAAACCAAACAACGTTCACAACGTTCAGTAAGCGTCGAATTGTCGCGTTCCGAAAAGCTGCGGTGAAGAGCCGGCAACAAATCATGGGGAATATCTAAAGTGATCAGCCAGACAGCGCGAGACCGCACGGTTCCGAGGGAAAAGAGCCTAGAATCGCCGGCTCGGTTCTCTTTTATGGAGAATCATAATTCACGGGGCGATGTTTCCTTTAGCGGTGGGCCGTTTTCCTTACGGGGACGTAATTTTCCTCGGAGGGGGTTGCGTGGATCGTTACGAGGGCCGAGGAAAGGGGACGGGACACGGCGCGGGACGGGGAGGGAACGAGGGAAAAGGAGCTGACCGGTTAGAGGGCCGCGCAACGAACGGTACAAGCTTTATATCCAGCATAAACATTCCCGTCGTAAACGTCGGTGGTTTCGGCTGACGGAAGCGGCTGATATTTATGCGCGAACGTGTCTTAATTGTTACAAACAAGCGCGAGGAGCGCGGCCCGGACTTTTAATGGCCGGCCGAATCTCGCCGCCGTTGATTATTTCTACTTTTTTCTCCTTCTCCTTCCGTCCGCGGAGCTGCAGGGCTGTCGAGCGTTCAACGTTCAAACGGTCCACGGCGATTCCGGCCAATTCGAAAGGGAAGTTTGTTGCCGCGACTCGAGGAGTCGTCCGGGTCGCTCGCTCCCTTGATGTTCGACAAAGTGAATGCTTTTGCTGACTGTCCATTGCAGAAATTACATTCGCGATTCATTCTTGCTTTAGCGTCTTCCTTATGTTCCATCAACTTGAGCTTTAGCTTTGGTAATTGTCGCGATTTTGCGTTGGTTTTCGTTGATTCAGTTATACGATTCGGTGATTCGCGTGCGAGTTTGATAAATAATTTAAAGAATGTGTGTTGAGAATAATGTGGATTACTTGAAATTCCATAATAGCGAGCACACGAGGAATGCTTCCCGTTGAAAGCTCGATTCCCTCGGCGCGGGCTCGATTTATGTTTCCTTATTCACAGGAAATCGCCGGTAAGCCCTCAAACTAGACGGAAAATAAATCTCCGGCGCGATTTACATTCGGCCCGGGAGAGCGCAAAGCCTAAGAAGCAAAGCAAGCAAACCTCCGCGGCGTCTCGGTCAAACGGGATCCCCGAAGTCCTAAAGTGAAATTGAATTAAGTATTTTTCCCGGAAAACGAGTATTCGCGCGGCTGTTATAAACCGGGAACCAGAGGTCCGATGTCGACAGCCCCGCTGAATGATGCTGAATGTTCGCTCCGTTACACACCGACGTTCGGTACCGAAAAATATATTTGTATCTCGCTGAAGTTACACATCTACGACTGTATATCTATAAAAAATGGAACTCAAATAATCGCTCTATCATCGTTTGCACGAAAGGAAAGATGGCAAATGCAATTTAGTGTGTCGGAAATCAAGAGATTAATAGGAAATTCTAGAACCAACGCGTCCATCTTCGATGAAGAACATTTTAACGCTATCTAACAGTCCTTCCGCGAGGATCATCGAAAAAACGAAAGGGATTCCCGGCGAAATCCGAGGGAAAGAGACGCGAGGAAGCGAGCGAAGTGGCAACAACACATTCAGGGGATAAATCACGCCGTCGCCCGTAAATCTCTCGTGAATCGGGACTATTATTAATAGCGGCACGTCTTGTTACTTCAACGAGCGCGCGACGCGACGCGATGCCGGCTTTATTTATGGTGTAAACGCCATAAAACAACCGACGCGAACGTCCGGCAAACGGAATTCCTTTCAGGTCCAACCGTGCTACGTGGTGGTCGCGCGAACGGAAAAAGTGGGGAAACGATGCGGCGAGATCCTCGGCTTCCGGAACAGCCATGTTTTCGGCCGGGGCAGCGATGGCGTCGCTGCTCGCTCGGCGAAACTTCCTTTCGATGACCGCGGCCCGTTACGCAACACGCGCACGGTATAATTGAACGAGATCATAAATTATGAGAACGCAACCGGGCAATTTCAGCAAGTTTACGCACGTCGAAATCGAGGCCAGCCGTCAATTTCGTCTTCGCAGAACGCGTTCTAATTGCAAGGCAAACAACGACGTGAGAGAGACACCGCGTTGTTATCCGAGGCGCGGCGTTTCCTGTTTAATCCTTCTTGACGGGGGGAAACGATCAGTTTTTAAAACTAGAGATCTTCAGGGGCCCGTCGAATGTTTAGGATGGAGATTCATGGAACGGATCAGTTGAGAAAATTGCAACCGTGAAGACAGCGTTGTTGAACGTGTACTTCTTTATCAGTTTCCAATGTCTCTTTTAGCAGCGGCGACATTAGCATTGATTTAGAAGCTGTTTCATTCTCGCTACTTTGTTTGCCACAGGATTAAGATAAAAGCGAAATGTTTTCCAATTCCTGGAAAAAGTGTGTCAGTGTTGTGTGACATTGCTGCCCGTTCCCCGCTGGATCCCGTCCCGCTCGGATTGCGAAACATAATTTACGACCTTGCCAGCAGATGCCGGTTGTAGGTGTACGGGGCACCAGCAACGGTAAAACCGCAACCAGCGGGCCAAGCGTTCATTGTTGCAGCAACAATGGTTCGCGAACCGGCGCTGGGCCGCGCGTCCTTGCACCGTGCGACCCGTAACGGAGAAGAAAGTCACCGGGATGCGCCGTGCGAAGTGTTCACCTTAATCACGAGCTTTTCAACCACCCACCAAATTCGACCTAATTATGATGACGAGCGACTGACGCAGGATCTTTTCACGCTCTCGCTATTATCGAAAGGGAAAGGGACACTTTGATCGATAGTTACGCGCTGCAGGAGTTCGATATGGAATTCTGACGTTTTTATCCATTTATCTGTTATTTGAAATTCTATATACTTCCATACAAATATTGCTACTTGGAATCACGTTTGTTACCATTGGTTCAAGACGAAATTAATGATCGTCGTGTAACGTGTTAAGGATTCGAAGAAACGAATACCGAGGTATGACGAATTCGCAAGGAAAAGAGGATTGACGAGGATGCTTTGTTAATTGAGTACACAGGCGTCTGTGAGTGGCGTGAATCAGCGAAGACGTGTCAAATGGGAGAAGTAAACATACGGGATTTAATGGTATTAACCCCAATCACGAGCTTTCATACCGCCCACCACGGCGTGACCTAATTACATCAACGAGGGAGTGATACGAGACACGACTTCGTTTGTTGTCATTGTGTTCGGGCATCGTCTTCATTAATCACTGCATCGATCAACAATATCCCTCGATAACGATCTTGCACGGTGTTCAACGGTGTTCTAACGACAGACGCGTTTTCTCTTTCCGAGTTGGAGTAAAACTCAGAGACGAAGTTCCGTGGATCAGGATAGCTTAGATGTCAAGTTCAGCGAGCTAATCAGAGATTAAGATTCAACAGTAACAAATCCCTGAAGTCAGGAGTGATGTATATAGATCAACTTCCCACGACAGCAATGTCTACTACGTTCAAGATGAAAGGATTTAGGGAAAAAGCTTGAGGGAGTCAAGGAATAATCCCACTACCACAGTTAGAATCCAATCACCACATAACATTCTCCGCTCCCTAATCTCATCAGCTTTTATGTTCAATTCAGGGAAACGCCCAAGAGAATGAAAGACCAATTCCGCCACATACTATCCCCAAACCGAGAACTAATCTCACGGGAGTACCCTGAAGTTCTCATCAAACTCTAAGGAACTTAGGAAAGCTTCAAAGAGTTATTGTGTTGCAGGTTCTAAATTAGATATGTAGAACTTCATCGAATAAACGAACCTGTAAGGATGTTAGTTACCTCCTTGCATTCCTGTAATTAATTAACAACTTGTCTACGCTTCAAGAGCAGCCGATAACAGGTGATCAGAGGAGAAAGTTCAAACAAAACCTGTTGCAACGGAGCGATCCCAGCCGAAAAACACGATAGGTGTATCGGTCAGCCACCTTGGCGTGGACCCCGGCTGGAGTTGTTTGACTTCTATGATCGATGGAGCTGTCGGGTTTAGTAGCATACTACCTGCTTGCCTAACAAATCGTATACATATTTACCAACGCGCGATATTTCACCGGCAGATTAATTAATTATTCATGCTTCATTCCTTCACACCTTACTCAAGATTTTTATCGCGCTGTTTACTGCTCCCATCGTTCAACATCTATTCCCGTCATCCCCGTATCTCTCTTATTTTCCTAACTTGCGCTTTCAATAACATACACTAACAATCCATTGTTTATTCCACGAAATATATTCAAATTTATGAAACACGAATATTCTCTCTCCGTCCTCTTACTGTTCTAACTCTAGAATAACAGTGCCTCGAACATCTGTTCGCTTCGACCCAGATTTTTAACACTATTTAGAACGTTCGTCGACATTCGTCCGCAAAGGGTTAATACGATTAATACGTAATTTCTATAAAAATTGTAACAATAGATAGTTTCTCCAGACACTCATTATAGTACTCTAGTGAAACTATTTTCAAAATCATTTCTAATATTCACTGCTTCGAAGATATCAATAATTGCTAAACAAAAAAATCGAAACCAGTCATTTTGACTAGTTCTAGTGTTAGTGTCCGCAGATTCATAAATGTTACTATTACGAACGTTTATTTCAAACGATGACAATTTCTATATATTTTTCGTTGTCAACACAAACTTTGTTTTTTTTCAATATCTTTTCTTTTTTTCGCGTTTATCCAAAACAACGCATACACGCACGCTACAGCCATACATATGCACGCACATCCATGAAGTTTACATCAATATTAACCTACACGTTCACACTATTATCCCCAGATAAATCGAACGAGTTCGTAGCCGGAACAACATCGATCCTTCCGATGCTCCGTCGACTCGAAGATACTGTCGAGGCCTCGAGCGCAAAATTAACCGTTCCGTTCCACGGAAAACAAGCGCGTCCAGGAAACGCGAGCGTTCTCCAGGTGACGGGTAAATAATCCGTGGTATTATTCTTAGCGTGGGGTCAATCTGGTGTTTCGATCTAAGAATAACGGGCGACGGTGCACCGTCGGGTTCAGATAAATCCGCGGCGGCCTGATCTTCTGCGTTTCACGGCGCAACGGTTGCATAACGCGGCGCGACCCAAGGTCGCCGCCGCGAAGCGCCGCGATGTTACGCCGCGCACCGGCGCGCTCGTTAAGCCCGCGAGAACAAAGCCGGACGGCGAAGTTCAGACGGCCGTTTCCGGTCTGTCGCGCGGCCTCTCTTTGTCCGCGAGCTGCGTAATTTATAACTAATTTTTCACGGGCATTGTTCGCCGACGCCAGCCGATCGGACGAACAGAATGATCACGGGAAACTAACGGGACCGGGCGTTCATGTAAATCATTCGCGAGTGATGTTCCTCGACTTTAAAACCTGACGTCGATTAATATTTATGGGACGCTTGAGATCATTGTAGATTTTTTCCCTTTCTATGCTCATCGCGCTTCGTTGTTTCCTACTTGTGTTTCTTGTGTTTATAGTTTCACGATCACAGAAAGAATATGGTTAACCCTTTGCGGTCCGAAATGCTCTTGGTTTCTCACTTTGAGGTTCACGTTGATGGTAGTTGATTCGATTATAGCTTAATATGACGCTCTATTTATTCAAGAATATTTGGGAGTCATTGAAATGTTACCTTTAAGTGGTACAATTGTACTACAAATGAATATAGAAAAAATTGTCAAAACAGGTACAGGTTGCTAAGGGTTAAAGAACTCCGAAGAGAGATTTTGGAAGAGAAAGTTTCACATTTCTCTAAAAATAGTAAATTCCAGTTAGAGCAGAGGCAAATCGGATCAGTACAGATCGAACAGTGGTAAACAAATAGTCGAAACTTAGAAACAGCAATCACCTGTAAAATACTTAGTCTCGAACGATCTATAGCCTCGGGTCCACTCAGACCCAGCCATTGCCGGACAAGGATACGAAGCTAGGCAATTTCACCAATTACACAGTTCGCGGAACGGAAACCATTTTTGTCGCTCCACTATTATCTTTATTACTGCATCTCGTCGGCCGTCGTTCAGCCGTTCCTGTTCTGCTTCCACACAGAGAAAAAAATGGTGATCGTCCGTTGAGTGGGATCCTTTGTAGCGCGGTCGAGCAGCCATCGAGATTGCTCCCGATAAAATGACTCGAAACGGCGACGGAGCCGGCACAGCGCGTGCTGGAGAGTGCCTGCCTGCTCTCCGGTGATTCTATCAATCTATTCGATTCACTGCCAATCGAGTTAACACCAGCTCGCGCCGGCTGCACCCTTTGTTCCCCTGCGCATTCCGCGCAGCGCGGTTCTGCACGTGCGGTCGGTCCACCGCGCGGCAGAAGCGGCCCACGGAATGGGGTCAGAATCGAGAAAAACCCCGGCTTTTATGTACCGGCGAAGAGAATCTCGTCACGTCCTCATCTGTCAATCAGCCGAGCCCCAGGTAATTAATCATGTTTAAGACTGCGGCCTGGACTGTGCTATTCGTGGCCTGTTTCCATCTGCGATCCGCCGTTCAAGATTTGTTGCGTGTAATAGGGTGTAATGGATGAAATTCGTTCATTGATCTTAATCGCTTGAAAGATTCGACTCCAAAGAGTTGACTCTTAAACGAGTTTATGAACTTTCGGAAATTAAGTCTGTCCTGTCAGTGATAGGCTCTTGGGTCTTAGAATCTGGGAGATCTCCAGGTGTAATCTATTTATCCATTCAATACGTAGGTATCATAGTCTGGATCCGACTGAAATTAGTTCACCCTTGTCATTAGGTAGATAGCTGGAGGCTTTGTTTAGACCTTGATCGAGGATTCCTTTAGCGCTGAGTTATTAAGTAAAGATTTTGGTAGCTTTCCAGGTTCTTTAAAAGTAGTTTCTATATTATAGGATAGCATCGAATTGCTTTTCGTGAGAAAATCCAGAAACTTTTTAGGAATGTCATCTGAAATAGGAAACGCGCGCGTAAAAGATCAGCATTGAAATTTATCGTTAATCGTAGATGCATTGGCCATATTTCCTATTGTTTACTGACAGGTAGCCTCAATAAAAAAGCGTAGTTATGCGATTGCCTGATGCGTTGGTCCGCGCAGACTCATAAAATGGCGCGATGCTAATGAAAACTGATATATCGAAGTCATTAGGGAGGAGATATATGGAGGTTAGGAGGAATACCAGCCGGCAAAGCGACAACCGCTCGCTATAACAATAAAATTATGTATTTACTGCATGAGCACCGATACGACACGGCTTCAAAGACCTTTAACTGACTAAATGGCACCTCGTATTAGCCCACTTCGTGCCACCTTTAACGTCGTAAACGTCCATTAGATATTACGCACGTAATACGGTATCTGGGGACGTGGGCAGAGAGAATGCCCGGCGTGCCCCTCTTCTCTGCATTGTCTGCGGCGCGATGCTACCAATGATTCCGATCCGACAAAAATCGCATACTTGATTCGATAACGGCATCGCTTCGGTTCGAACCTGTCGAACGCATCGGTGGTCGATCTGCATTCACTTAACAGCGTGTTCAGGTGTTGCTTTCGCGATAAAACACCATTGTTCGGTGTTACCCTTCTACAAGAACATACTTAGGGACTTGCAATGCGATCATAGAGAACAGTGACCTCGAGTCTACGAGCGTCCCATTGGTCGTAGATTCGCTGTCCATCGATCCCTCGAGGGACTCAGCGCCCCGCCCCTTTCACTCTATTGGTGAACCGCAACCGAGCTCCACCCATTAACCTCCGTCTACGATGTTTACCGCAGGAAAATCGAGGCGACAATAAAGTGGTTGACAAATCGCGATTATAAAGGATAAACCACAAATTGCGAATTACACCTAGTAGCCAAGTCCTTGTTTATGACGCCGTGAATTATCGCGAGTGGCCGAGTTTTTAATGAAAAAAAAAAGAAGAAAATGAAAGAACGTCATTGATTTAATTCGCCGTGAACACGCAGCAACGAAAGCTCCCGGTAACCGTGAAGGCATAAAATATCCTTCTAAATGTCGGTGCCGCGACTTCGCTCTCCGGTTACTGGAAGACCGCGTTATTTGCAGACCAATTATGCAAAGAGCCAGCCGGTAAAATGTCTCCGGTGGTAAACAAAGCGCATTCCGCGACGGTAGCTCGCGACTATCGCGATAATTATCCTGGATGACGCCCGGGGGTACGGGACTCGAGGTCCGCCGCGGTTATTTCAGCGTCGTCAATGAGCTTACGCAATCAATCGCGATAATCTATCTATAATTACCGCGTCCGACGGCGTACGTACGCGTATACGGGGCGGCAGGAAGGAGACTTCTGTTCGACGAATTACACGGTCCACGGAGTTTCACTTGAAAAACGAAAGCTGATCTCCGAACGAATCGTAAATTTAAATTTACGTCTCTCACCGCGAAGAATGGAGGACGCGAGCAACGCGTGGAACACCCGGTATGTACGGCGAAGCCGCTTTAAAGCGAAACGGTTGAGCGGTAAAGCGGTTTCCGATCGTCGCGACCGGTGCCTTTCGGTCTGCCCGCAATCCCGCGCCTCGTGATCCCCGTTTTCGGTTAATTCGCCCGTTAAATTTAATCGCGGATCGTCCGCTGCGCGCCGCGTCGGTTGGACCGGGTTACGTAATCGCGAGCACGGCGAAACAGGCCGAAATAATCGCGGGCGTGCTCCGACCGTCCGTCTTCATTCGCCGCGTATTAACATTTCTCCTTTTTCCCCCCTTCGTCCCGGCGCGGCGCGTGTGATCCACGCACGCTCGCGAGCGCGGCCTTTGAGTAATTTCGCGCGGGGGACCGAATTGAAAATTTTGTCGCGTATTCCCGCGTAATTGAACGGACGGAGGCTCTCCGTGGTCCGCTTTCGTGTCCCCGATACATCAGCCGGCTTCTTCTTCTCGTTGCAAATCGACCAGAGCGAATCGGAGCCTGGCCTCCGGCTGTCGTTCTGTTTCTCGGAATTAGATTCTGTTTTCACACGGCCGCGATTTAATTCCCTTTTTTCTCGCTTTTTAGGCTCGCTGACGGTAATGATAATTGAATGCGTCTCGAAGAAGGATGCGCATCATATTTTATAAATGCTCGCCGGGAAACGCAAACACGATACGTCATTCGTTTGTGGAAAAAGTGATTGACGCGCGATGTTTCTCTCGTCGAAAATAGACAAGTCAATAATGAGAAAGTGACGTATTAACTGACGCCGAGGTGCAGGCATCGGTAATTGATCCGGTATCGTTAGTCGAGCAGTTTCAGGGGAACGTGAAGAATATGGTCCTTTAAAGTTATAATCTCTCGATAAAAGCGGAATAGACGTGCTGCAGCGTCTGGCGACCCAACTGCGAAACACTTTTAACTCAATTGGATTGTTTATCGTTAAAACTAACGATTTATTTCATCGGCGTTGATTGTATGCCTCCAATTTCCAATATGGGATTAACTTCTTTTCCTTTGTATTTGTATTTCCACTTGTAATTTGTCGTAATTGTCGTTAAGTAGACTATATTAGAGTAATTACCCTCGGTGTTTTTCGTTTTAGTGTAAGTGGTCAACTTCTAACTACCATACGATTACCGGAATTCTCCAAGAGTATCTATAAAATTTCGATAACGCGACTATTTCAAACAAGTTCGCTTCGCCGGATAATGCGAGAGACTCAAACGGCATTTCCACGCATAGGATCTCCCTGTTTAATACTGGAGCAAGCGTTTCCTATTATCCGCGCAGAAAATTCTTCTCTAACTGGTCAATCATCGGTGCTTTTAACTTAATAGAATTCTACCTCCTCGATGAAAAATATCAGTTCGTCGATAATCGAGTTTAAAAGCATCCGCATAATACCATCCGATTCTCTATTTTGTAATTCTCCCGATCTTCGGTCTCGATATTAAGAAATCCACTTCTAGTACCAATTATATCATTCCAGGGGCAAGAAATGGACGCTTAACACTGGAACTACCGAGCAGTTACACTGACTTTTTCAAATTCCTCTATGGAAACTTCAAGGGTGCATCTATCGAGACTTCAATTCATTTATAATTCAGTCTCCTTATTGCTAAATAATTTCTTTAGTAATTTCTCAGAAAAACGTCTGTCATCTCTTTAATAATTGCAAAAAGAGGACACGGGGAACGGGTCATTTCGAGCCGTCCGGCAGTTTCAATGTAAAATTAGAGGCATCGTTCGCCTTGATGATCGGTGATCGAATCGATGAGTCGTCGTCCGCGGGCATCGTTAGCATCGAGATGGAAAAAAGTGAAATCTAGATCACGCGGCGGCGCGACGCGGCGCGACGATTCCGTACGCGGACAATTGCACGGAAAACCGCAGCCGAGTAATCGAGCTCGCTTTTTCCTGGTCAGGGGAATTGGCATTTTTCAAGCGGCGCTCTCTGATGTCTGGCCGGCTTGTAAAATTGAAAACGATGAGCGACGACGAATCGGGAATCTCGGGGCGAGCGCGTCTTCGGTTAATTGGCCGCCGCGCCGCGGAATGGGGTCGCCGCCGTGACGAACGTGAAATGAGAAATTCGTTTTGACGCGTCGCCCCGCTGCGCGCCCGAGATAAATGTGAAAAACGCGCAGGGAAATTTATCGTACGCCGCCGCGTCCGTTGTGCTTGACTTCTATTCGAGCCACTATCGTGCCAGTTTCGTTGTATGTTTCGCATTGATAACGGCGAGAATTGCTGCTAAAATATTCCGTGGAATTGAGAGAAATATAAATATCAAATGGAAAAGTGTGCAACAATGGATCGAGGAAAATGTAACGTGTACAATGGAGGAATATACGTGAACAGTTCATTTTCCTCGTAGCTTTTCAGATTTAACTTTAGACTCGGAATATTCAGGAAGGTGCTTGTTTAATGAGGAAACTAAGTTAAATCTGTTTACCATTTGATTTCATACAGTAAAACTATGAAATTTTATATTTAATATTACACCCTGTATAATGCATCAATTTGAGAAATATTGAAATAAAATTGTTCCTCGATGTACGTGTGATTTCTCTTCGAGTTAGGTTCATAAAATGTTGTCTTTATCCCATTAGGAAATCTTGAAATATTTCTAGTGAAAAATTTCCGAGTGCAAAGGGTTAATTAGATAACTAAATATTCAAGTAAATAATCTACCGACTTTAGTTTTACGAATTTGAATTCAAGACACTTAACATATACCAAGACTGCAAACGTTAACTGTCAACGTTCCCATACTTTTTAATTAAATACTGATAACACGTAAATGGAAGAAATATGAAAATAATGTTCTTAATGCATATTCCGAGTCGAATGTTCAGTTACAGAGTGTCAGGGAGTTTCAGTTGAGTTACCCAAGGTTAACGATCGATTAAATAATTTCGTCTCGTTGCCTAAATGACGCGTCTCGTCCGAAACGAGAAAAGCCACGAATCCGCGTGAGTTCACGCGAGGACCAGCTGACTCACGCGTTACGCAACAGCCGGGGAACAGCGTCAACATTTCCAAATTCTTTCGCCGGCCGGCTATTTCCGAGTCTCCGCTAATCGAATTCCTTCTACGTGAACGGTCGCCGGGCATCCGCGAAAAAAAAAATGTCGCGCGACGGGCCGAGCGGTGGCAGCAAGAAATAACGTTCCCGTTAAAACGCCGGGCGCCGTATCGAATCGCGGGAATTTACGATTCGATCGTGGGCCCCGTGGGTTGTGCAACCGCGAACGGTAGTCACGGCTCGAATTTCACGACTATAAAGAGAGCCGCGGTAAAACCGTGGCTCGCCGCGCGGGAATAAAACATTTTCACGATCCACGGGCTGTCGTCGGGCGTTATCGTAAACACGAAATACGACGAGTCTTTTAGAAACAGAGTTACTTAGGCGCACGCCGGAGCCCCGCGAGAACTTGGTATCCAGTCGGATCGCGAACGTATTTCGAGACTCCAGAATATCGAAATCGCCGAGGATCCATCGTATATTTATCGAATTTCACTCGACGAACTTCCATATATCATTTTCATTTATAACTGTAAACTTTCTCGCGAAACGACTCTCTTACGATCTTAGAAACGGCCTTGCAAGCATTGATGTAACTTGTTTATCAGTGAGGTATTACTAAGAAATTATTTACATATCGGATAACAGTGGTTCTGATAACAGTAGCAATTACAAGGCATTGTATACCTAGATGTTACTTCCGCAGAAATTCGATTTCGCGTGAGATCGCGATTGAACAGTAACACAGATCGAACCGCAGCGAACGGAGGCGGAATGAGGAGGGAAAGGCAGGAAAGAGCAAAAAGTGAGTGTGCGTCTGGCTGTGGACCGGAGAGTAACGACAGGATCGCAATTAATAGCTGGAAAGGAAGGTGGTGCACGCTTCTGAATTAGACTTGCAAAGTGTCAGCATGTCCGAGCCGTGGACGTCGGGTGCGTGCGTGCGTGCGTGCGTGCGTGCGTGTGCAACCGGCCGGCAGTATTAGCAAGTCAGATTTCAGAATCGAGCCTTCGCCGTGATCGGACATCGCGAAAAATCGTTCAGTTTATTTGCATCGGTTTACGTTTTAACGATCCTACGGGGGAAGATGCGTGGCGAATCGACGCGCGGATCCACGCGCGTACGCTCCGAGATACTTCGGAGGATGATCCGCCCGCTCGCTACGACATGGACACGGTACCCGACGGACTTACTTTATCGGATAATGTCTTTACTGAAAATTTATAGGGCTTCGATTCCGAGTTTCCTCTTTGGTTTTCTAGCTCCAACTTATTAAAACCCGCGGATCGAAGTTGTTCGAGATAAATGTCTGGGGTAGGGCTTTCGCGGACAGGAGTCTTTTTCGTTGGCGAATGGGGTGTCCAAACACGAGGTATACTGAAATTTATGCAACACTTAGTACAGCTAAAATATTTATATAATTTCATTTCATGCCATCTAGGAGATTCGCGTGTAATCATAGGTAGGGCTTTCGCCGACAAGAATCCTTCTCTTTGACAAATAAGGTACTCAAACGCGAGGTATACTGAAATCTATTCAACACTAAGTAGAACGAAAACATTTATATTTCATTTCTCATTACACGAGATTCGCGTGTAATCATAAGTAGGGCTTTCGCCGAGTTCTCGTACCACGAAAAGGTGGGGCCAGTAACGTTACACCATTCTTCCTCGAAAGTTCATCTGATTCGAACGCAAACAACTGTCCCTGCTCCACTGACACCGAGAGAACGGTAAAAAATTCCTGACCAATTCGCGAAGCAAAGGGCCGCGCGACAGAAAGCGAAACCGTGGACAATGGCCGCCGTTCCGAAGGTGACCGCAGAAAGTACCCAGCATCCCGTGTCGCATTCCTGTGCGTGCGATTGTTCGGATGCCGCCGGCTGGTTTCCGCGGCGCGTTCTCACGCGGAAACTTTCAGCGGCGGGATCATCGAAGCGCGTCCCCGCTCGATCCTCCCGGAGCCGCGATCGGAAGAGCCGCGCTCGCTACAATCTGTAACTCTGTCGAGATACCAGGCGCGCGCAGTTCGGTAGGTTTCGCAGATTTTATCTGCGCCGCGCGGCCGTTTAATTACACGGCTGTTAGCCGAGGGAGAGGCTAATGAAATTTCAAAGGAACGTCCACCGTTTGGTGACCGGGGATCGTGGGAACGGCCACGGACGCACAATCGTCTCTCATTCGATCACTTTTACGGATCGAAGCCTTCCTTATCTCCGGCCCCCGTGGCTTCGGTTTCGCTCGCTTTTCGCTCGGGGTTTTATCGCGTTCGCCTCGAAGCAGCCGGATTTTCGATAGCCGAGCCGCTCCCGGCTTGCTCCGTTCCGCATGACATTATCGCGATCCCCGTGAAGCTCCGCGACTGATCCTGTACGAAGTCGCATTATCGCGACACTACCCTGGAACTCGCTTCGAAACCCGAAGTTGCTTCTCTTCGGACGTCCACGATAGCCGTGAAGTTGTAAGCTTGTCGACTGCTCTTCGAGAAGTCACGGTAGAGGACGCCGTAAAAGGTACGCTCTTTAAGGAGGTAGTAATTGCATCGAAGTTCGCAGTATTTTCTCGATAAACCGCTCGCTGGAAGGGAACTGGACTTCTGAAGTAATCCAAGTCCACTTCGGGATAGACGCTAAACTGGAATGGTGGAAACATTCGAGTTTCTCGCTGATGAGCTTCAGTTCTACGGGGATAACGAGGTACGATCGACTAATAGTTGCCGTTTCAGCGGCACAGTGTACGCTCGCGCAAACCGAACGCCCGTTTCCACGGAATAATTAGATTGCAGGGGTCCGCGGGAGATCCTCGCTTCCGATAATAGCCGGGTCCCTCAACGTCGACTTCGCCGGATCAGAAGGGTAACCAGAAAAACGTGGAAACTCCATCGATACGTCTGGCGCACTCCCCGCCGGAGAATAAAAGATGCCATAAACGCGCCGGCGGAATGCCGTGTCCGCAGTCTAGCGATCACGGGAAATATTTTGATTGTCAGCTTAAAGGCCGATGGACCATCCGGGCAGATAATGAACGGTACCTAAAGTGGAATGAATCGGGCATGTTCACGGTGGGGGATTCTCTCCGCGCCGGAGTCCATTGAAAATTCTCGAGGATCCTCCGGCATCTGCATTCCACGCGGTGAAACTTCTTCCCCGCCGCTCGCCGCTGGGCGATTCGAACAATTCGAGGGCTCGCGAGCAGCCGGATCCTCCCCGATATCTCGCGAGGAGCAGAGGGAAGGGTACGTGTTCCACGGGCGATTTTATCTTAACGACGACCGCCTTTGAACCCGGGCCCCGTGGAACGCGCTACGTTCGCGCCACGCGCGACCACTTCCGGTATGACTGCGCTCCGCGCACTTCGGGGAAGAACCGGCCCCTTGTTTGCTGACCGCCGCGGAGAGGAAACGGCGCTCCGAGTTCAAATAATCAGGGATGCTTCTGGCGCGACTGCGAAACTGCTGCACCGTCCGGCTTTGATCCGGGTAATTGTAAGAGAATATACTGTGACTCTGAGTAAGCAGTGATTTCCGATTATGTTATCGTGTTTAGTTCGCTGGTACGCGTAGCGTTATAATTACTGATAGGTTATATTCACAGGTTTCGTAAACTTGCATGATTAGAACCGGTAGAAGATGACGGATTATTTCACTTACGAGCATCAAGTGAAATCTCGTATAACCTTCGCACTCAGACTTTTCACTCGTTACTATCTTCTGCAAATTCATTTGTCACTACTGTTCGTTATCGAGAGGAGATCGATCAAAACGGACGGTTCATTAACCTTTCAGCCACGGGATTTTCCGCAACACTTCTGCACAAGTTTCAGCGCGGACAGCGCGAACTATGACGCTTCTTAGCATGACATTAGAAATGTTAGGAAAGGTTGTTTTCGAGAGACAAATGTGAAATCGGAGAGACGACGAGGGCAGTCAGGCAATATGTTAAACGTATCTATAGAGCGAATTCAGTGGCGTACCGTTTAAAAACGTGATATCCATAAAAGCCATTACAGCGGCGTACAATAGTTAAAAGGTTAAGAGTGAAGCAAGAGCTGACCAAACGAAGAAACCGCAGACGAATGAAAATTCCAAGGCGTTCGCGAGAAGGTGGTGCCAGAAGCAGAAATGCACGCGTCGCGTCCCACGTGATGGAGGTTCCGGCAGAACCGGAAGTCCGCGCGAGCCGGCGTCGGCCCACGTGCTCACGGTTTCCCGCGCGTGTCGCAATTGCGAGTCGAAAGCGAGCCTAAGCCGCCCTTTAAATAGACGCACCCGCCTCTCCGCGTCGTGGGACGCCGTCTATTTCAGGGCTGGCCGGTGTCTCGAAATAAAATCCGTGACTCATTCCCCTTTGTTTGGTGTAGGTGGCCGGCAACAAACACAATTCCCCGAGCCGACGGTGGCGTGACTCGGTTACGCAGTCCTGGTCACGTGTTCCGGTGTCTAACGAACGCCAGACACAATGAGGGGAACCCCCGAGAGTCGGACAATGCCGGGCGAACACGACCGCCGCGAAAGGAAGACCGTAACGTGCTTGTCTACGCGACTGTGCTTCACCTTTGACTGCTGTGGGCTAATGGAATTAAGTTTTAGGTAGATTGTAGGTGGATGTAGATGAACTTAGATAAATAGATAAATATAAATGTAGATGTCTATGACAAATAACACAGATGTAGATACATTGATGGATATACGTAAACAGATATAGACAGATAGAAAATATAGATATCTATCTACAGATTTTTTATAATATTTGTTATAAAATTCATCGGCCTATCTATTCATGTGCACGACTGTTCAGTCAGCCAGGTTATATCAATTATTCGTAATCTTTCTCACGCCAAGCTCGTTTCATCTTCCCAAATAAACAACGTGCGAAATTAATAGACTCTCGATGGTGATACATGGCGAGTTGTAAGGACATAAACATTTTAATAAGATCAAGCCGTGTATCCGAATACTTATGCACGGTAGTGCAAGTACGAGCGTGTCCGACCAGAGGAAACCTATATTCCACCGCAAAGTGGAACGAATCGGGCGAGCACCTTTAATTGGATTTCCGTGTCGGCTGTTCCATGAACGACCGAGAAGCGCACGCTACTTTCGAATCCCGCGGGGATCGCTGTTTTTCTCTCGGCTTCTGGTTCCCTTCGTGCTTTTCCCGCAACTTACAGTTTCAAACGAGGTTGATCTACTTAATCTGTCTGGGTTCTTCGAATCTTCGCCGACCCAATCGCGTTCTCACTTCTCCGATTTCGATAGGTTTCTTCGATTTTCCTCGATTCAGTGGAATTAGAATTTTGTAAAAGTAAACACTTTTGAACGAGGTACATACGACGCAGACGCTCGTAGAGATCGAGGAATTTAAAATTCAATTCCCGTCTGAAAATTGATATTCCGAAAGTATCCCGATGCATCCTGATCGATTATGCAAATCTCAATATTGCATCCGATGAAAGGTTAACGCGTTAACCGGTGAAAACGAGTTAACTCGTCGCTTACAGACGGCTTCACCTTTCGCCGACTTTTCATTCTCTTATTTATTTAATCAATCATTCTTGCGTATCGTCCAATCATAATGGCATTACTACACGCCGTATTATACAGCCGCGGAACGTTTATTGCGATACATTCATTCCAATTCATTCGAAGTTCCACCTTCGGATACAAGTTTCAACACGAACGGCTGAAACTTCTGTTAAAGAAGACATGGAAAAAAGCGAATCGAAGCGAGCGGAACGGCGATATTTTCGCGAGCGGTGCACGCGCCAGACATTTAAATCTCGATCGATCGTTCGACTTTTTAATCGTCGCCGAATAAATCCTCGTTTCGCCCACGTAGCGCCGCGCTCCGGCCTATAACAATTATTCAAATTGGCTTTATGTCCGGTTCACGGACGCGTGCAGGTGCCCGTAAACATCGTGTGCGTGACAGCGTACCGCTTCATCGACTGCGAAGCGTATTCGACGCGTACATTTCCGCTCGAAAATACTTTATCGGTCGCGAGAGACTCGATCCAGAGAAACAGACGAAACAAAAACCAGCATCGACCACTTAATCACGGTTCTTGTTCTATAAATCGAACTTCTCAATTAAATAGGATCGAACGAAACGTCACTCATAACTCTCAATTCTTTTTCAACTACCCCCGAGCACAATGTTATGCAGTGCAATTTCAAAAGTCAAACTGGATCTACCAGAAAACTCACGAAATCGAAAGAATTTATCCGACGAAACTGAACAAAATAGTACGATTCGCAATTACTTTCTCAACTTCGCATCTTAACAATAGAACCATCAAGCACCTAATACGACTGATACATACTCCCTACAAAAACTGTAACAATAGCAAACTTTCAACTACTTCGGATTATTATTTCTTTTTAAAATCATATCGAACATTCTACGATTTTAAGGTATCAATAATTGCAAAACAGGGAAACTGAAATCAGTCACGGTAGTTCCAGCGTCAAAAGTCTCAACAAACTTCGTCGCGTTCGATAAATTCGACTGCACCGCCGGTGGACATATTAAAGCGCAACGACCCTACACGCCGAACGGAAAGAAGGAAAACTCGGTGGCGACTGCGAACCGGTTCGAATGCACGAAAAATGATAGACGAACGACACGGCTGGCATTTAATTACAATGCAGATTGTATCAGGGATCGGTCTCGCCCCTAATCTGCATTTATGCGGCGGTTATTGCGGCCGGCGGTGGCGCAGCCTACTTTCCGGCGTGCGGCTGCATACCGGGCAGCGCGCGCGAGCGCAAGCGAGCGAGCGACGCTCGAGATTTTCGCTGAAAGGGACAATAATCGTAATTTATGCAAGCCGCTCCGTGTTAACGAGGAGTAATAGCGCTGGCCAACGTTTCGCTCGCGCCGGATTTTATTGTCGCCGCTCATTGACGCAAGAACGGGTACAATGTTCTTTTGTCGACTTGATATGGACCGAACACCGTCATCCGTTGCTCGGTGTGCTCGGGATGTCGAGATTTCGAGGACTGGGAATGAAAATGTTTGTTTGTTACCTGGACCCACGTTGACGCTGCGCTTCGAGGTTCTCTGTTCTAGTTTTGCGAGGTAGATGGTAAATGTTCTAGAATATTCTAATCCTTTGCACTCGAGAGGTGACTCTTATTTGATTTCATACAGTAGAACTATAAAATTTGACATTTAATATTATACTCTGTATATTGTATCAATCTGAGAAATATTGAAATGAAACAACTTTGTTCTATACACGTGTGATTTTTGAATTCTCACCAAATATCTATATCTCATCAGGAAATGTTAACCCTTTGAACTCTGTAGGCTCCAATATTGCGCCAGTTGTAATATTAAATATTTTAAAGAATCTTAAAGAAACTACCCTAAAATCATTCGATTTTCCACACATCCAAATTTTGTACTAACAAGGAACGTAATCCTTGATCGAAGGAATCTTATAGCATTTCTAATTTTCGCTGGGAATACTATAAAAATTAGTCGCAGTTGCTGATTACAAAACCTGGAGTGCTAAGGGTTAAAATATCTAGTGAAGCATTTCCAAGTGCAAAGGGTTAAAGGTTGCACGATGAAGACTTCGATACTTCAGAAATTAACATAATTACGTGAGAAATTATAAATCCATATACGAATAGATTTTTCATGTAAGAATCTACGTGTTACATTAACGAATCTCGATCAGATCCTCACACCACGTAAACCTCGATGCTCCCATTAACACTACAGACCATTCAAAGTTCTATTCCCTCGTAACTCCACCTCCAAATATCCAGGCATAAACCGGGAGATCGGAATTCTACGCGAAGATTACAACCGCCGAGTACAACGAATAGACGCGGAATCGCTCGGAGAAGACGCTATCTGCCACGAGCAAGTGGACTATTACAATAAATAAAAGACGATCCTCGTAGTGTACGCCTAATAAAAGATTTCAATGAAAGATTATTTCTTTTCCGGCCGGCGAATCCCTTAGCGCGGCCAAATAACGTGCGCGGGGAATATTCGTTCGCCGTGTACCAATGGGAGATAAACGGTTCTGTTCGCGAGTTATTCGAGCAGCGAGGAACAGTGTGCCGGTCGTGTTGCCGGCGCGCCGATAAACCGCGGCGCACTAGAATATTGTTGCAGTATCAGCAACCGGTTGTTTGAGAACAAGACGCCGTGCCCGCCGCCGCGATATTAAGCCATTTCTGCGGCTTATCTCCCCGACCGGCCTGTAAGCCGAGCCCCGCGCCGAGGAATCGGGCCGGATTAGCGATTTATCGGCGAACGTAAGTACCCGCGAGCCCCGCGTTATAAAATACACACTTCGGCGGGCACTCAGTGTCGATGCCGCCTCTTCGCGCCGAGATACTGCGACCGATTCCTTCGAAGGATCGCGCGGACAACCGTTGAATCGAGGATCGAAGCGTGCCAGACCTGTCTTTTACTTCGAAGTTGAAAGAATCGAGTGATATTCGTGTTCGTTAACTCTTTATGGACGATTACTTTGAAATATTCACGAAACCTGCAGATGAAGTTGAATTATGTCGCTTAAATAGAAGAAAAAGAAACTACATATTGATCTGTTGCTGTTTAGGTAATTGATCATTTGCGACTTAGTTTCTCAAATATGATTTTATGTCGTTGAAATATCGACGTTTTGGAAAGGTAAATCGTATATTTTATGTTTTCTCTATCACAGTAGCTACAAGACAACTGCTCGAATCTACACCGACATTAAATCTACCTTTAAATCTCGTCCCCTCCCGGAACAAAAGCGAAAGAAGGGTTACACGCAGCGAGGAGATAGTCCCGAGATATAATCGAATAAAACCGGCGCAGCTAACGGGACAAAATTGGAGCAGCCGAACATCAACCTCCTCGATCAGACGAGTTCCGATCGTATCTCCGTACCCTGAAAATTTCTACGCTAATCCAGAAGTAACTTTCCACGTTCGATTACCGGTTGCAATAAGACAATCGTTCGGATAATTACCGTGAACGATCTCCGACGAGCCGGTGACATAACAGCGCCGATCAACGGTAGCATCACCGCTGAACACCGTATAATCTCCGGGCGTCCAGTAATTTTCCTCGTCACCCGCGGAATGTGGACTTTCGTCGGCCGAAAGAAGACTCGGTCCGGGACGGGAAATCCGAGAGATCGCGACGAAAGATCTGCGCGATCGTTTAAATCGCGTCCGGTCGCCCACGCGGCCGAAGCGATCGCCGCGACGACGAATGGCGACGGAGAGGCCGAGACCGACGAGGCGCGCGCCGGAGAGAGACGGAGGAAAGGCGAGAGAACGGAGCACGATTTCATTCATGCGCGACCCACTTAAATTTCATTCAACGATCGGCTCCGCCAGGAACCTTCAATAATACCGGTCCGCCTTTCTCTTGCCCTCGGAACCTGTCGCGAACGGGTTTCCACTTTTCCCCCGGTCGACGTTTCTTTTTCATCGGCTCCGTTTTTTCCCCTCCTCTTTCTTTCTTTCTTTCTTTTTATGCGGCCACGGCGAAAAATTGCCGGCCGTTAACAGCGATCGAAACGACGCTCGATTAAATTTTACGCTCGTACCTCGCGACGCACGGGAACCGATGCCTCGTCCGGCGTTTTTATCGCGCGATAAAACGCGGCCACGCCGCCCGGCCCAGGAATCCGAGAAACTGGGAACGACTTCGGCGGATGTCTTTGTTTCCGTTGGAATTTATCTGACTTCGATTAAGCGTCCCCTTACGCTTGGTTTCGTCTGATCACCTGATTAGCACGCTACATACTCGTGTGTTAATCAATGGACATCCGTGTCTCGCGAGTTTGATAAACATGCTTCGATCGCGCAGAGATCGAGTCTTCAATGGAATTGCATTATTTAAAGATCTCTACTGTTTCTGTATTCTAATTGATTGCTAATTAGTACAGGTACGTTGGTACAACGGTGAGACACGAAAGTAAGGCTTGTGTTCGTGTTTCGCTAAGTGAAACTGAAACTATTATGAATTGGTATTGTAATTACAATTATCTTCACTAGCTCTTATTATCTTTCCAACACTTTCTTCTTCAACGTTTCTTCCGCGACAGTGCTATTCCACCTAAATCGAGACCAAGACAATCCTCGCCCGAGCAAAATGGCCGCTTCGGCCGGTAGCGTTACGCAGACCGTGTCTCCGCGGTTTCTACGCCACTGTATCCGACAGCGATACGATCGAACCGCGGTATGCCAGGTATTTCCTGATTGTGAAACCAACCCGTGGAAGATCCGCGAACGCGATCCCTGCTCAGGTTCGTTAAAAGAACAGAGTTATTTAGCCGCCGATATATCGGGCCGCCGGCTGACGATCGGACGGATTACGATGATGTAACTGCCTCCGGATAGCTCGTGGAACCTGGTAGCCGGTGTTACGCGGTCCCTCTCGCCGTTACGCCGGGAAATGAAGTCGTAACCGGAGGAACGGTATGCATCGATCGCGGTAAAAGCCCGCAGGATCGCGGAGACCGGGCCGAGGACTTTCAATAACGAACCTCGCGATCCTCGGCTCGCTGGATATTTTTCGCGTCGCGCGCAATTTTCCCGCGGATCGATGACGGATCTCGTTAATCCCGTGCCGCGCGATTTTCTCCGGCGCAGCCGAGATTATTCGAGCGTTCTCCATAGCGACAAGCGGTTCGAGTTGTTTCGCGGGATTCTTACGAGTCGCAACATCCTGGAAAGTCTTTCGAGAATCGAGTCGCAGAAGTTAATGCGGTGAAGTCGGTTTCTTGGTGCGTTCTGATTTCTATAAATTTTGATGGAATAAATAATATTCTTTATAGTTATTGAAGGATTCACTGGTTTCTTCGCTTATTCTAGGCAGTAAACACCCTTTTTATGGCTTCTGAATATGTGACTCATGAATTTTCTCAATTTTTCTTCTCTGGACTTAACCACAGTAGATGCTGAGTGACTCAATTATTTATTATCCAATCTCTAAAACTGTTTCTCAAATAGTTTCACCGTAGAAATCATTGAATTCGTGAAATAATCTTCCACAAAAGCATGGAGTACCAACTTTAAATATCAATCTTTGCTCGCTAGAATGATCGAATCCCAGATGACCAAACGAAGAATTTCGAATCTCTTATTGTATCATAATTGAAACTCTATCACTAAATTACTATCCATTAGACACCGATCATTGAAGTTTCTTCTCGGACAATCGAAAAGTGATAATTTCGCAGGTAGTCCACGGGTGTCATAAAACAGTTTCAAGTCCCGGTGACTCACGCGCAGCTCGTTCGACGAGATGGAAACGTCGGGTGCGAGCGATTTACCGACGAATATCTTTTCAGCGCCGGGATTGCCCAACCCCACGTCGCATTGCGATGAAATCTGTTCATCCTCTGCGACGTTTATCGAACGATTCGCATAAACGATTCGCCGATCGCCCGGGACAGATGTTCCAGCCGCTTTCCAATTAATTTCCTGACGGACGGCTCGGCGATTTGCATTGCTAATGCCCTGGCTAATGGTTTCCCGAGCCGGAGAGACGCTCGCCGGGGCCCGTGCCGATGAAAATGCTTTATTGCGACACGGGACCGCGCGGGGGATCGCGATATAGATGCGCTCTCTCGGGCCACGTTCCTGGAAACCGCCGAGAAGAATGGAATCCGTCGATGGGCAATCGGCTCCGATCGCGGTAATGTGGAAACTCTCGCCGCGGCGCGCGGAAAAAACCGAATCCATTTGTCTATTAACGACGCGCGTCTCGCGGGAATTATTTATCCCCTTCGGATGAATATTACCCGACCGCTGAAAAGACTCCGCGTGGCGCGACCACTCGTAAATTTGATCGAACCTGCCGCGTGAATCGATCGAACGTTAATATCGAAAGTCGAGGGACATTCGTCACGGGGAATGCTGGACGCGTGAGTTTCTTTCCGTTTCTTTTTACGCGTATGTTTATGCAAATTCTCGTTCCCGAGGGTTCGAACAATGAATTAGATACCAGTGTCGCTGTAAATATGCCTTAATAATGGAGAAGTTCGCGGGTTTTTCTTTGAATTTAAGGTTGAATTTGATTTGTAGATTGCTGAATGGATAGATTTGTATAATGAATTTGTCGAGTTTGCTTCGTGAAAGATATATTGTAAAGAATGAAGCAGATTCTTGTGGCGAGAGAAAGGGACAGATGAAAATGGTGAAAGTACGGACGTTTCCTGACGAGACATTGGAATTTTCTGTGAGCTAACTGCGAACTTCGGGCACACCCTGTATGTTTGCACGAGTACGTGAGGAGGATGTAGTAGAAGGAAAGGGTCGAAGAAATGGCTCGCCAATCCAGAAATTAGATCAAAGAGAAACGACGCGACGATAAGTCACCGATAAAGCTTTCGGATGAACTGTTTACGATGTCCGCACGTTTCTCCTTATCATCGGCGCAGATATTATCGTGTTCGAGCGTGTTCGCGCGACGGCGGCTCGCCTTTGATGGGTTTTTCTTCGCCTGTACACGAATCGAGCGTCTCGTTGCACAATATCCCGTGGAAGAGACCGTCGAGCTCGTTTTTTTGCTGTCCGTCGACGCTAATGAAATCTAATTCGAGCGACGCGACGGTTCGGGAGATCGGGAACCCGAGCGCAAACCGGGTGTTCAGGAAACGATTAGAAAAACTGAACTTCGTCTTTCTCGAGTATCCGTGCGTCGTTCCGATATTCTAACGAACACAAACACGGTTCGTTTCCAACAATAAACCGGTAATCAATACCAATAATCTTAAACTGATCCGAGAAACTAGGTCAAGTCACAGAAACTTTCGGAATCTCCATCGTTTCACGGAACGATACTTGAATTATCATTCAAAATCAAAGTTCGTACGACAAATACAACCTTCTATCGTTATTAACCCGTTGGCTACTTCAGAATTTCGCGTCAACGCGTATTTCTAAGAAAGTGCATTGAAACCATCAAAACGCTGAATTGAACTAAATGAAACCAATCTAAAATACGCGCGTTTATATAGTATACGACTAACGGAAGATGTAATCGTTGAATTACGATTCACTTACGTCAGATCCAAGCGAGCTGCGCCGCAATTATCGTCAACAACGTTTTACGGGCGCCAGCAGTGCGTCGAATCCGAATTTTTCCACAGGCTTCAGGCGCCAACGGCAGCCAAGGGGTTAATAAATATTACTTTTCATTTACCAATGGCTCGGAGACACAAGCCAAGTTACTTAATCCGCCCGGTCGACCGACGAATACACGCGTGACACGTCGCGGGCACGGTTTCAAAAGAGGATAGTTCGAGTTACAGCCGCGTCAGTCTACTTTCCCGCCGATTTATCGCTGCCCCCGTGATCGACGGATCGATCGATCCCGACGCGGACCTTAATCCCCGCCGGTCTCAGTCACCGTTAACAAGGTTGCGATCGGCAATTTAGCAGCCGCGGCTAGATCCCGCCGCGCCGTAATCCGTAGAGGAGGTCGTAGGTTGCGGGGTTGGTAATCGGCTTTCTTTCGATCGGGCACGGCCATCAATGAAACGCCTAAGCCGCTTACGATTAATGCCGCGGCGATACCGTTCGCAATAAATTTCGATACGATCGGTACAAAGTGCGCCACGAGCCGCCGCTCATTGTACGCTGATATGCACTGATCAACGCGGAATGCGCGATCTAGCCCCGAACGAGTATCAATGCACGATCACAATTAGACCCCACGGCTTCGGTATCGGGCGCCGATACTCGGTTCCGCCACGTTGCGAAACAACGCGCAACAATTGTTCGTGAAATGTTTCACGTTATTATCCTCGTCCTGACACCGGCCGCAGAAACTTCGAAAGATCGCGTTCGATTGCGACTGAGAAAACTTCTCGGGCCGATTGCATTGTCTCAAACGAGGTATGACTAAGTAAGGCTTTCGTGGTCCAGCCTTTTCTTTTGGTCCGCAGATCGGCAACACGGTGCAGGTCACGAAAAACGTACAGTCGTGTCTCTTACAGTGTAGGCAATTTGTGTAGGGACAAGAGTCCTCTTTTTGGCTCGCGCACCGAGCAATGATATACAGGAAATATGTATATACGCGGGTCAAAGATATCTAAATGAGGCTGTCACGAGCAGGAGACCTATTTGCCGCAATCGGTTACCGAGCTGGGTGCAGAACCGAAGCCATAAAAAGGTGAGGACAATAGCGCTGTGAGTCCGCGAAGAAAATTTAGAAACAAAATCATTGAACTCTGATATATTTCTGCACACGAGGAAGATTGGTATCCCCTAACGCTAACTTCTGTTCGATCCTGTTCATTCTACTCCGTACGTAATCCAGCATCGAGCGGACAGCCTCCAAGCGAGTTCATTCAATGACTCACAATTGGAGCCCTTAGCGAGGACGGTTTCCGCCAGCGCGGAGAAAGTTGTTTCGCCGAATCCATTAGCGATTCGGAATTCCATCGGCGTGAAATCGGCGGGGCGGAGGTAAACTCCGATGAAAAAGCCAGCGGAATGTGGGTGCATCGGGCAATTATGGTAGCGGGCACGGCGATCGGCAGGCAACCGAGGGGGGAGGGGGGCAGGCGACTATTATTAGCGTTTAATGCGCGGATATTATGCGATAACCCTGCCGAGGAGGCGACCGTGCCCAGCCTCGATCCTTATAAATAATTCAACGTGGCGTCGCGCTCGCGCCAGCGAATCTTTTATAGTTTAAGGTGAAAAAGAAGACGCGCGACGCTGCGCTGCGCCGAGTCGAGCCGAGCCGAGGAAAAATAAAAACGGTCCGGCCGTCAGTCGGCCAAGGCTGTTCGTTGGACGCGTGGGCGGACGGGCGCGCGCGAACCGAACGGACTCGATACGCCGCGCGCCGCGTCCAGCTCGCAGCTACGCGGACAGCCGCGATTTTCGAGCGTTTCCGGCGATATCCGATCGACGCGGTCGCGATCCTTCCCGGCCGATTCGTCCTGGTGCACGTGCACCTTCCGCTCGACCGTGCATCATCGTCGCGACTGGAATAGAGACGGTTGCTCAACGACGCGCCGCGGAAAATCTACGGCGCCAAGAGCTCGCGCGGTTCGTCTGGCCGCTTTTGTTCCGCGGAAATCGCGTTTCCTGTCCATCTTTAGATCGATCGCGTCGCTGCCGCTTGGCGAGATGTCTTTTCATCTTGCGTCTTTGTTCTATTCTTTGTTGTTTCCGCGTCTCGCAGGATAAAGGATGTTAGTCACGTTTTCAGTGACTTCTTTCGATTGTCTTCGCGACTTAGAGTCGTGGGGTTCCGTGGTCCCGTGTCTTTGTTCGCGGTGATGTTTTATGATCCACGGCTGTGGATTATAGTGGTGTATGATGTATGTAGATTATAATAACGAATAGGGGACGCGTGCATTTGATTAATGAAGCCGCTGTTTCGTGCCGATGAAAAGATCGTCTGTTTTGATACTTAAATCACAGCCGACGCGCTGTGAAGCGGTTCGGTTCTGATGAATGTTGCGCGCGCTGAAACGATTTTCCACGTCGGTAGGTCAGGGACGCGCCGTGCAGGCGTGGGCGAGCGAGCCGCGCCGTTGTCGTCGACGTCGTCGCAACGCTGGAAAACTCGCGCAAAGTCGATCGTTCGTGCGACACCGCGGAGCCGTTGCTTAACCCGATTTACATAATGCGGACGATTCCTAGTCAATGGATTCGGCGTGTTCCATCAAGGCGCAATTACGTTGATACACGCACCAGTCGATCATCGTTTCGTCTGATCATTGCCAGACGTCCTCCACTTGCTGCGCAACTCGGACGATTCGGTCGGATTAAACCTATCCTGCCGAGCGAGTGGGATTTTCGGGATTAAGGGATTACTTCGGTCAAGGCATATATTTTCCTTCGGTTTTTTTCGAAGTATGAACCTTCGAGGAAATACCGTGAAAGTTTTAGAATGAAATTTGAGACAGTTTGCTCCGAGCAGTCTTCTGAAGACCATTATTTCGAAATGTACACTTACAATCATTTTAACAACAATTTTGCAGCGAACGAATGAAAAGGGAGTTGAGAGTTTATTCCTTTCATTATAAAAAGAATGATAAATACGGTTATTTCTGAAGTTGCTCGACCGGAATGACTTCTTAAGCGACTTCAGGAACACACCGCTGAAACCCGATCCTCGCGACGATCCTTCGATAAAAAGGACTTTCACACGGAAACGCCGGTAACTCTTCGTAACAAAGGACACTTATCAAACCAGTATTATCGACGGAGTGCCATGTACTTAACCCAGATCAGGTACATAACGTATGCTAAGCGCTTCCGAGAAAAAACATGAACGGCCTTGATGTACCCCAGACGCCTCCGGATGCCGATATTCTAACACTTAGAAAATACCATCGCGTTGGAGTCAGGGAGACCTCCAAGTGGGTAGCGTCTCAAGGACAATTCAAGGTCATCGTACTCAATCTTCAGGAAACAGTCTATTCTTTCTTAAAGGACTAGACATACTCGCAGAGAACCTAAACAGGTTTAGCTAGAACCTCTGGTGGGAATCTTAGAGGGCGAAAAAGAACTATAACTACAAACCCCCGTCCATTGTCTTCAATTGATCTCATTCAATGAATTCGGTTCGAAACTGTGTTTTGCAAAACAAGAACCGTATTTGATGAATTGCGAATAATCCCACTTCAAGACTTACCGCATAACAAAAGGAAAGATAAACAGAATAAAAGGCAATACGTTGCTAAGTGAGAAGTGGGAGATCTCCCCATTCGGTTGGCTAAGTGTTAACCCCTTCACCTACAATATCGTATCAGACTCTTAACGAAATTTTTAAACTGAATTCGAGAAATCTAAAGATTATTTATATTTTTTCAATATAAATTAAATACTACTTTTCTGTTATTAATCACTAATCTTCGAAGCAAACGCAGGCATAGAATAAGCATGAAAATTGTGTCTATTCCTAATAAATTATTAATGATAGAGTAGTTGTATCGATGATAAATAAGAAATAAATCGTAGAGCAAGGGGTTCAGACATTCAGAAAGTGTCTCCGTTCCTCGACGTCCATCGAAGAAAAAAAGGTCTCGACGATTTTTAACGAGACTCTCGGTCGGGCGTTGAAATCACCAGCTGCAGCCGTAAGCGTAATTGAATATCGGGCCGGGGACATTATCCGGCTATCTCGACGCATTGTTGCAAGCGGATACAAACAAATCAGCCGGCGATTACGGTCTGGAAACGACGTTGGCGTGATAAGAATGTTTGTCGGCGAACCGGGGTGGCTAATCGATACGTTTCGTCCGGACGTTCCGTTAATGGAGCGCCGATCTCGATAAGGAGCGCGCGCGCGCGCTCGCTCGCGCTCGGAACACGGCCGAGACGAAACGAGATGCCGCGGCGGATCGGGCATTATCCATGGCCCCGGGAACCGCGAGAGACCGCAGCTGATAAGCCGCGACACGGCGCAAACGACACCGGCCGTTTCTCGCGCGAAGGTGAAAGGAAACTGGATTTAAGCCCGCGGAGGAACGGAACCGGTTTCAATTCGTGCCCGGCCGGCGAACCGGCGTTTTCCTGTCTTGTCGCCGGAGAAAACGGCCGGGAATCAGCGCGGTTCCTCGAGAGGACCCATCGCGACAGCGTTATCATTACGTTAAGGATAACGTTAACTCTTTGCACTCGGAAGTTTCTCGCTAGAAGTATTCAACGTTTTTTGACGAGGCGAAGGTGATGTTCTTTGAAACCATCTCTAAAAGAAATCACGAGTACATTGAGCAACAAAGATGTTAAATATCATATTTTATAGTTCCACTGCGTCAAATCAAGTAATGACTGAGAGTCACCTCCAGAGTGCAAAGGGTTAATCCTTTGGACTCGAAAGTCGTTCACTGAAAGTGTTCAACATTTCCTGATGACGATGTTTTTTGGAACTACGATACTTCACATATAAATCAAGGGACAGAACCAATTTATTTCAAAATTTTACTGGATGATGCGTTATATAATAATGAATATTAAACATTTCAGCTTAACCTTGAAGCTTTATCGTTACTCGATGGCATAGATTTTTTACATACAGATTTACCAATTTGCAAAGTTGTGAGTGTGTAGCAGATTTTATTCCAGTAACAAAATGGCGCGAGGTGCGTAGTCCTGAAGAAGCCTTTTATGAAGATTGATTAAGACGCGTCAAAAGTCAGTTAACCGGTTAAGCATGAGATCAATCATCTCTCTCGAATTGAAACATTTTTTTGCCAATCAGGCTGTCCAAACACTTCAGCGGTTTACGGTTATTTACTGTCACTCTGAATAGCGTGATAATTAAGACGCCCGGACCAAAATGGCGCGGGCACGTCGCTGGCTGTTACAGTAATCTCGCCGGGCGCGGGATAAGATCGTTACGCGCGAACGGCAAGAATTATCTGCGCGTCGTACAAGGTAATATCCCCTCTGGCTACGTTCGATTACGTTCGACGATTGTCGACATTAATCACCGCCGTGCGTCGGGAAAAAGAGTGCGGTGAACGAAGACATTCGCGTGACGCAATCGAAGCGAATTAAATGCTTGCGAAAGATGCATCGGCGATCTGCTGCGCGCGGACAGCTGGATATGGTGGCATTCCAAGTAACAGAGAGAGATTCTCGATTGTAATCATCGACATACCAGTTGGTTCCTGTAATTCAGGGAGGTTTCGTGGGCCATGTTCCGACGATGCCGCTTCACGCTCCGCGTTGTCACCGTCGACTGCATTCTGTCACATAACCTCACTTTCCCGGGTCCTCTTTATTCACTCATCACCAAACCCACAGCGGACGGAGACGCGTTTCACGAAAGCTCCTCTCTTCCCGCGGACGTTAACCACAACAGAACGCTACTTTCACGCGACAATATTAATTAAATTCCCGTGTCACCGTAGGGAACGATCGAGCAACGTTTCAGGGCACGCTTCAAAACTCGTCCCGCCAGAAATCGCGTTGCGCACGCGCGCGCGCGTTACAGATTACGACCGATCGAGTCTCTTTCACCGCGAGGAAGTTACATCATCCCTGAAAGGTCACCGGTCGGCCGAGACGTTCACTGCGATTCACCCACGTGCGCGCCTCATCTCAGAAACGAGCGTTTTGAAAAACTATCCGCACTGCGGGCACGTATGACCGACGGAAACCCCGGAGAAAAAAGGTACGAACCGTCGCAAATTGGAACCAGCTGTCCGCGTAGTCTCGCGACGGTCGAGGACGAGCAGCGTCGCGTCGCCTCACACCATTATCGACCGGAGTATCGACGAATAAGGAACCAGTAATTACCGCGAACAGTCCTCGTAAATGTGCGACGATAACTGGCGAGACACTCGAGGTACGAGGCGGTCGAGGAAAGTGCCGTGCGGCTGCGCCACACGACCCGCAGCGGCTCGATCGCTCGAAGTGTCTCGAACGTTTTCAAATGCACGCGCAACGTCGGACGATTCCGCGGGAAAATGTCGCACGGACAAACGCGAATTCCGGCACGACGTGCCGCGTCTCACTGAGAGCTTTCCCCGCGCCGCGGACGAACCACGTACCGCGCAAAGAATTCCGGGAAGAGAATAGGGCGGCCTCGGATTGAATTTCTATTCGAAGATTCGAATTACCTTTGTTACCGTCCCGGGACGCTGGCGCAACGACCTTGCGACGTGTTTTCAACGGGCAATTAGCGGGGAATTCGTGTCCACGCATCTGCGCATGCGACGCTGGCGCCATCTCGCGCCGCCATTTTGAAACGCCGGTGTCAGTTGGCGGATTGCGAGACGTCTGTGCGCGGGACGTTCCCTTTGAAATTCTTCGATCGATACCAGGTAAAATGCGAAAAGAACGCTCGGAGATTAAACTTTATCACGCGATCTCGCGGAATATACTGTCGGTGGCCGTTGTTAGTCCAATCGTGCCGTGAAAAAGAAAGTTTGAAATCCGTCCGGGTTACGGTCGCCCTTCCCCCCCACTAGCAAATGACCGTTACGGCGCCACGAGACGAGGCAATGCTAATAATTCAGTTGTCCGTAATGTATTCCTCGACTATTATCATATTTCGCGTTGATTCACGTCGAATTCGGATTACACGAACGCCGGGCGGTCGTTGGCCGGTCTTTCGTAGGAAACGGGGCATTAATATCCGCTAGAGACGCCGCTAGGTTTTACGATCGTGGCCGGCACGCGAACGGCTTTATTTTCGTTCGACGGTGATCGACGTTGTATTCTGTTACAACGCGCTCGCCCACGCGGCCACGCGCTCGGGCACGGTTGTAACGGGCACGGGCGCGCGTGTATTTGGCCCCCGCATTAGCATACGCCGAGGAGTGTACAGGAAATGCCGGGGCCTTCGTACTTACCGTATTTTTCCCGCGCGGCGTCCGCGAGCGCCGCCACACACTGCGGCCGGACGGCCATTTTCTGGGCGAAACTCGATAACTTCACCCTTTCCAGTCGACAATATTTTTCGTTACGAACATTCATTATTTTCTGGCGAAATATTAACACTAGAACTACCGAGCATTTAATATGATTAATGTGCAATTCCCGTAAAAATTGTAACGATAGATTATTCTCAGTTTCTTGAGACATTCATTATAGTACTCGAATGAAGCTATTTATTTTCAAAATCATTTTGAAGATATCAATAATTGTTAAACGAAAAAATCGAAACCAGTCATTTTGACTGATACGTAGTTCTAGTGTTAACACGTTGAATGCCATGGGGGTCTATTTATTTTAACGATTTCTATATTTATTTGTAGTATAACGATTGTACCATTGAACGTAATGCATTGGTAACCTTGAATTTTCGTTATGCGAGTTCTAATTTTAAGGTTTTGTCCACAGGCGACTGCACTATGCGTCGAGAGTCAAGCCTCTGGGATCAGAAACTGAGAACCCCGGGCGCCCCGCGGACCTGACGCCCGTTTACACCGCTTCCGTGCCTTTAATGGCGGCTGCCTCGATTTTTCAAACTGGAGGGAACCGCTTGCAGAAGATTATCGTTAAGAGGTATTTCCAATGAATTATTATTATTGCCGCGAGGTGTATACAGGGTGGAGTATCTGTTGCCACCGGTTCTACTGTGTTGGAGGAACTTTCGATCGCCAGGTTTACCTGCGGTTCTGCGTGATACAATGAATAATAATCTCAATTTTTGTTTACACTATTATGGTACTTATCCAGAACAGGAAACGAAGGAAAGGAAAGACCGCAGGTACGTAGGGTGCTTACGTGTTTACGAGCGAGAGCTTTTCTCGTGAGCGATTAGCACTCTGGGAAGAATGGAGAGGAGAAAGTTCTGTTTTTCGCGAAGGATCTGATAGCATAGGTATATTCTGAGACGTTATGCAGCGAATGCGGTGATTCAACGATATTTGAGTCCCGAGTAAAGTAACCTTTCTATTTAAAAAAACGTAATCGTCCTAACTTGTGCAAGTGCCAAGACGTTGCGAAATCTGTTTTCCCCTAACAACGGACGTCGTTCGTTTCGCGGATGTAAATCGCTCGGCAACGCATCAATTTGATCAACATATTCATCAAAATGGAGTATAATTCCTCCATAACTCTCCGGCTAGGCCGGCTGGATTAACACACGGTATTACGCAGCCGCGTTAAATTGTTGCCGAGCGAACTTCGATTGAGCAAAGTCGCGACACTGTGTAATATGTTAATGGACACCGGCACGGGCGCAGAAGCGTTGCTCGGCGTGTTGCAACGACGCGGATGAATGTAAATTCATAATTTAAGAATATTACGCGGGTTTCCTTGGAAACACGCCGGCCACGATCTCGTAACGCCACGATCGATTACAGTTTTGTCCGACCGATCAACAATCCCGGCTGGTAACGCGCCTAATGACAGGCCGAGCGCCGCGAATCCCGTCGCGTCCTCGGTGGAAATTATTCTCGCGTTAGGTGAGACCGAGTAGACGTACGAGCCGTGCGTGTGTGGTCTCTAAACACTGTAATAAGCTCCGTCCTGATTCGCAACAAAGTTTATCACCGGAGCCACTTATCCACTCAGCGAGCCTTAAATTTCATCTCTTCCCGATGCGTCGCGAGCGCGTTCCTCATCTGATACAGAGCTTTCACTGTCGTTACCGGACGACCGCCGTAACGACGTGCACTTAAGCTTAAGATACATATATCAGCGAACGGCTGAATTAGAATCGGTCCAATCGAGAATACTCGGAACAGCCCTTAATGGCACACGGTACAGAGGAGGAGACTTGAAAATGATATTCTTTAAAGAACGTATGGAACGCGTGGAAAGACTGCTGATAAGTTTCAACCAGCTAACTGTACAGGTATTATCGTATCAAGTTCTGCAATGAAAACACTCCACTGATACGAAAATGATTGCAACATGGAAATTCGAATCTAATAAAACTTTAACCGTACCACTGTCTACGAAGAATCAATTTAAATAGAAGTTTCACTATACAGTTTCATGGAAATTCGAATCAAACAAAAATTGAACCACTCTCTACGAAGATTGAAAAAGAATAAACATCTCAATTCTTATTAAATTCCTTTTTAAATCCAAGTTCAAACAATCGCTGTCCGATATGAACGTACGAGAGGCACAGTCCGATTATTACAAAAACGAAAGAAAGAAAATTTGCATTCAAGATTCACCGTCCCGCTGCGTTTACTCGTGCCGGCAGGCCGCCGTAATGGCGGCCGGGGCGCGGGAACTCCGTCCGCAGCGTTCCCATGCCGTGTAAACCGCGTGCTCCTATTTTCCTAACAAATTAGATCTTTCCGTTTGATTTGTGAACGCGACCCGCGCAGCATGTCCGTCGCTCAGCGATTTATATCGCGGACTCCGGTTGTCTTGTTACGTCGCCGTCGCCGTCCCGCGCCTATTCCCGGCGTAATCGATTCAATCATCCGGCGTGATTTGTTGCGTGGCTGGGATCAAAAGTAATATTCAATGTTGCTCCCTCCGACGCCGTGTCCACGCGGCTCCGCCCCGGAAACCGGTTTCGAATTTTCGCGGTCGCGTCGGAGATGATGGATAGACAGTTTTATTTTCATCGCCGAGACCTTCAACCTTGAATCTCCGGAATCCTCTTCTCGTGGAAATCTCCCTTGATCCTTACAGCGGCGATTATTTTGTTGCGCGGCTCGGCCGCGTACGCGTTTACCTCGGAAGAAGATTTTATTGCGTCGCGACTCAACGTTTAAGGAGAAAGCTTGATCGACGTGGATAACGTCGAACGTTAGCTGTACAAATGAGCATCGATCCATCAGTGTACACCTTCGCTACGAAAGTCAGCTTCGAATTGCCAAGCAACATCACAATTCCAAGTTTACAAAAGTATTTAAAAAGTAGCTTCTAACATAAAATTCAAGCACGTCACTGACCTCGCAAGTAGCTACCATTTAGCTTCCTTTACGACCTCCGCCCTCCAAATCCCAAAGTGTCCCCGTTCAACGTATCACGAGCAGAGCTCCGTTTTATCGCGACAGCTCCGCGATAACGTCTCCTAGCTTCTCCGCGCCGAATTTCCGCAGCGTTAGGACGCAGCTAGAGCCCCGGCGAGCCGAAAGAGGCGGGCCGGCTCGTAAAGCTAGGGTTTACGATCGCGGAACGCAAACATTAAGATAGTTATTGTTACGAAGTTTCTTTCCCCCGGGTGGAGAGGACGAGCGGAGAGCCCGGGCAGTAAGGAAGTCGTGTCCGACTTAAAATTCCCCGGTGCGTTTGACGCGAGGCATTCGCGGCGGGCACGGCGCGCGCATTCCGCGCTCTCCGCCGCCGCTCCGTCGTGCATCGACCTCGAAAACGACGAAAAAAGGAAGACGGGGATGAACGGAGAGCGAGACGGGGGCGGAGGGGGAGGGAGAAGGAACGATCGGGGCCCGTTTTAATACGTTTTATCGGGCCCGGCTCTCGCCGCGGCTGATGGAGTCCCCGCGGATCGCGAATTCCTTGCCGTTCCGACGATTCCATTAGCGGGGAACGATCCGCGACGCGGGGCCGCGCGCGAGCACGCATCGCATCGCCGCGATAAATAAACGATAATCGTATGCGCACTTTCGCCGTGCACCGGCGAAGAACAATGCGCGGCTCTCGGCGAAACGCCTTGACCTAAACCGCCTCTATGCCGGCGATGTTTGTTGCCGGCCTGCGACGAGAAAATGTCGATCGAGTCCGCGCGCTGAGACAGTTGCGAGCTAACGATAACGGTTCTTCCACCGTTCACGGACGTACCGGGGATCGAACATTTTCGGGGGCGTGTCGGTGATTTCATAAGAGATTCACGGAACCCGTCGATTTGACGGATACCGAGTTTCTTATATGTTATTCGATAACAGTTTAACACGTCGACGCTCAGCTTGAATATTATAGCTTACGAAAGATATTCCCCGAGTGAAAGAGGCTGTCAAACCTACATTTAGATGTTTCGATAAACAGGAGCCACGAGTTACACACGCGTCATTCAAAGTGAACAAACTAATAAATAAATCTTAATTCCCGTTGAACCAACGCGAACTTACTCAAACAGATCAACGAGACCGTCCGCGGCCGACAGATCGCTAGACATCGCTACTTACCACGGAAATTGATTACCCTAACAGCGTGCGCGCGCGGGATTCGAAGAATTGCGCAACAGCATGAAAAATCCGTTGGAGGTAACGTCGGTTGCCGCGTTTGTCCGCGCGAGGATTAACGCCGGAGTAATATAAATGTAAATAAGACCGTGAACGCGCAAGGGGGAAGAGAAAGACGTATCCGCGGCCGTTAGTTCGTCTTTACAGCAATTCTACGTTAATTAGTCATTAGCGTGTCTGGAGTTGCGTTTAACGACGTCCGTTTCAATATTAATCAACGGCCGCGAGCCCGCTCGGGATAAAAAGTCGACGCGCGCGCTCGCGCGCTCGCGCGATCGTTAAGCGGCTAGGATACAGCCGCTGAACGTGTCCGATTGAACTGTTTCCACCGAGGGCCCCGGTGTCCCTCTCGCGTGTAAAACGTTTCCACGAAGATACAAGATAAATTATCTTACGACACGGGGCTCGTCGCTCGACGTTAATTAACATCGCGCGCCGTTTCGGGGCTGCGCTCACGCGCGCGACCGGGCCCCCGTCGTGTTCCTCCTGTTACCTTGTGTGTATCCCCCCGACAGGGAAGATCGTGATCGACAGAAGGGTTATCGCGGCGCGGGCCGCACGTGGCCTCGTTAATCACGATCCCAGGTGTCCGGATCTCGCGATCGAACGACGAGATCGCGGCGCAGACACTCTAAGCTACCTCGCGACGCGAGCGTACACGCCCGAGCCGAAACTCGCGTTGTAAATCAACCCGATTCTATCTCGGCCGCGATCGCGACGGACGTCGGGCGACCCGACTGAAACGGAATTGTCGGATCACCGTGCGATCTAGATGCGGCTCGGCGTGTGTTTGCCGCGTCGTGTCCTCTGACGCGTTGCTCGTTATTTTTGCCGTGGAAACTGATTTATCGGATACTAATGATAGTTTAGTTCTCGTTAAAGGATAATGTTTTAGTAATTCGTTGACCTGTGATTTGTTTGTTAACCGTGATCGATGCGAGTAGTTCGTCGTTTATCATTTATTAGGGAAAGAAAGGATTCTGGAGCTTATTTTGTTTCTGTGTTTATTTCAAATGGTAACGACTGATATTAGAAAATTAAACGTTGTTCTTAAACATTGTTCAGTAGCTGTTCGAGTCGATTTCTATTCGAATTATGCGAATACACGTTGTAACATTCTAGTTGTAAAGCGACAATCTCCGCGAGATTAAGTTGCACGCCCCGTGTTCCAGCTGAAGATAACCGAAATATTCCGTTCAATTAACGCAACATCGTTCTACACTTCTCGATCGTGTTCCCCGATAATTCATTCATACCCAGTACGATCGACTGAATTAATAAATCCGGGTAATTCCCGGGTAATCAGAAGTCTGCTCGAAGCGCAGACAGGCGGCCGGTGCGAAGGACGCGTTCGTCGAGTCGATCACGATAATTAAGCGGCTTCGCCCGGGGCTGGTTAGGTTTTCGCCGGAGAAAACTCGGAGACTGTTACCTAATCCGCGGAGTTCGACAAGTGGGACGCCCGACGGTAAGAATCATCGATCCGCAGCTCGTAATCACCATATTACGAGGCTCGAGAAAAATCTCTCGCCGTACGTCCGCCGCTAATTCGAAACCGTTGTCAAAATTGACGTTTCCATTAATCAAAGACGATCATTAGGGATAATAGTCCGCCGATGAATTTATCGTGCCGTAATTAGCGGCCGATCCTCGTCCCGTGGATTCCTGCTACTAATTCCACTGCAAATCGTACCCGATTCCCGCGATCGTAATCAGATAAGCGTTCTGCTATCGAGACGGTCGGCTTATCCCGCGCGATCGTAATCATTTTCCTCTTTCACTTTGTATCCCCGCGTCAATGCCGCCGCGAGAGAAGGCTGAGAGAGCTGCTCGGGCAACGTTTCAATGTTCCCGCGAACCGTCCGTGCCGGTGCCTATGCAAATGCGGGCTACCGGTCACGATAATAAACAATTTTTCCCGCATAACGATGAACCTTAATCGATCGTGAACGAGCGAGCGTTGCGCGCCGGGCGGCCGTCCGCTGGCTACATTGATAAGTAGGTATGCAGATTCGCGGTCAGCCGCTGATTAAGTAATAAATAATAAGCATACAAAGTCACCCGCGTTATCGCAGCTCACTATCGACGCGCGTCCCGCGTGTTCGCGCTCTTCCTCCGACGAAGCTCGTCGCCGGAACGGCGGCCACGCTCTTCCTCCTTTTCTCTATCGCGTGCTGAAACGACCGGGGCGACTCGATCGACGATAATTTACGGCGTTATTATCGAGCTTGGGAACCGGATGGGAAAACGCTGGATCGATGGAATATTATAATAAGATGACATTACGTAATTTCGTTTCGTTCGATCACAACGAACCCATCTCGAGCTTACCTAAACTTCGATTTTTCAATTTTTGATGCTCCTAAGCAGTACATTCTTCAATTTTTAGATGTCTATAAATTGCGTATAATTACACTTGAATAATAAGTATTCAATCTTCCATGTTTCAAGACGCGTCGGAATCTATTTTGATATATTTTACGTTGTCCCTTTACTCTCTCTTTAATCCCAGTGGATTGTTTCTCCGGGATTCCGATAAATCCAGCAGGAAGCTGCTTGTTCCGCGACAGTCGAACAGCGACGCGAAGACCGGACAACGATTTTCTCTTACGAGATCGTGGTTTCTGCAACGCAACGCCCCGGGACGATAAGGCGTTAAGTAACGGCTGCGCGGACGTCGCCGGCCGAAGGCGAGGAAAATGGATTATCCGTTTTTACGACGGTCGCCTCGTGAGAAAACAATCGCCGGGATTTTTCCCCGAGGCGCCGACCGTGCTGCCCGAGCCTTCAGGGTGACCGCTTCATTTTCATATCGATGCAGTTGCGCCGCGTGGGAGGCTCGTATCGTCGCGGACACGAAGGTGCATCGGTATCTGCGCGATACGCGCGCAACGCGCAGGTAGAGACCGCTGGTCGACGGAGATAGGGACTTCCAGGGGACCTCGTCGTAATGCTTCTCGAGAGGGCAAAGTATTGTGAAGAGAAGCACGAGGCAGATGCAGGGGAACTTCGATTAATCGATTCAATTTCGTAACTGACAGTAAACGGAGAACCGAAGTCTTTCGAAGATTCGTAAGATTTGTTGTTATGTGTTTAGAGTTATTATTTAAGGATCTGAATTTTTGAGCTTTAACCCTTTGCACTCGAGAGGTGACTCTCATTCACCATGTAATTCTTACAGTAAAACTATAAAATTTGATATTTAATATTATACTTCATATAATGCATCGATTTGAGAAATATTGAAATAAAATAGCTTTGTTCCTCAATGTATGTGTGATTTCTCATCCAGTTAGTTTCACAAAATATCTTTATCTCATCAGAAAATGTTAAAATATTTCTAGAGAAAAACCTCCGAGTTCAAAGGGTTAATTGATTCGAGAGAATCGAGTTAATTCAGTAATCAGCGCAGACTTGAATTATTGGGCTAATTCAATGAACTGGGAATCAGGGTCAGAAGTTTCTTGAATCTTAATGAATTTTCATTACACACGTTGAAATGTAGTTTGACGATCGTTCTCCATTTGCGAAATTGCTCTTTCGATCTGGTTCACTCGGATTGCTTTACGATCCCAGCCTCCAGTCGACTCAACACGTTTAACGACTCGTTCGCGGAAAATCCACGCTCCATAAGTTCCCGGAGATTAACACGAGGATCAGTCTGCGGGCCAGACTTGTTTAAGGACTCTTTATTGAATTTAATAAAGCATCGCATGTCCATAAAGTCGCGTAGCATCGTTCGCGAGAGAGCTGCCTGCATACTTCCCGACCGAGGAGAACATGATTTTAAGCTTCTCGTGCAGGGAGATTGCGTGCCAGAAAGTATCGTCGAATACTTTAAGGGGCTCTCCGCTGGACAATTAGTCGGCAATTACATCTCTCATTCGGGCATCGACGATTTAGTATCGGCCCGTCGACGTCAACGGTTTCTTCTCTTTCCAACGGTAATATCGACGGAACGACGAAAGGAAAACGTTCATCGACATTCAATCTATCGCGGAACAATTAGAAAATTCGGAGAGATCTCATCGTTTCCGCTGAAAATTCACACTTATCGCAAAGAAATTATCGATATTGCAACTCTGATGTTCGAACTTGACGAGAGATCAATGTTTTTAGATGTCAACGCTATAGACGCGTACCTTAATAAGTTATCTTTACAATGAAAACGTATAAATTGACCTTTTCAAGAATACTGAGTCTAAAACACCGAATTTGGATGAACTAATTTGAAGTACAATAGAAAGTGACTTGTTACTTTAGTTACTCAGTACGAAGAATTCCATTCTACATACAGTTTTAAAGTAGCGTGTGCAATGTATATAATAAACATACATGTTTCCGTGCGCCAGACACACGCGATCCTTTTTCCGTTCTACACATTCTGCGTCCCGGGTTTTAATATTCGTTACACGGTTTCCACTGTGTTCCGCGCGTTCATTAATGCCGCGTAACTCGGACCAGCCTTGACATTGTACGAGTCACGCGATAATACACGATTACCGACGGAATTCGCGAAAAAGCGACGATAACGAGAGCCTCGATTCCCGTCGTTGGTGGGAGAGAAAGAGAATTCCCGACTTAAAAGGACGATGTTTTTCGCGGAGGCGCTTGTAATTGAATTTCCGGATATCTTCATCGAATTTGGGCTAAGACGATCATTTGACTCCGTTACACGCGTTCCTGCAATTTGCACTTACACGTGTTTGCGTTTATCATTTCAGCCGTCTTCTCGAGTTGCTGTATGGATAATTGATTAGCGTAATTTGCGGCGGATCTCGTACTAGTCTCAAGGACCCGCCACTGTTCCTCTGAATTATGGCGAAAAATGAGGACATTTGGTATTTTTGCATCAGATCTAAACCTCTTCATTCCTTCATTCTAGAATCTTTAATATAGTATTTTTTTCTGTAGAATTTATTTTTCTATTTCCATTTTGGATCAATCATTTGTGCTTCTCCAAAGCCACGTGTCTCGTTCGCGCGTCAAACTTCATTAGAAAAAATTGATCGAGAGGATCGGCACGTCATCGATCGATTACCGATCGTACTGACAAAGCTAGAAGGCTTTTACGGCCGGGAATAACGAAGAAGGTTTAATCTATGGGCGTGCGGGGCAGGACCGACTAATTTATCACTCGCGGCGCCACGAATGGTTCCGTGACACGAGAGTCCCGACGATCAGCCGGGCCCCGTCGATTCCGCGGCGAATTCTGAAAAACTTAACGGGCGCAATAAATCCAACTTTATAACGTCCGCGGGAACGTTCCGTCTTCGACGGGCCGATGTCTTAACGACTCCGAGGGGATCGTAAATCGCGTGGCCGCGCGTCATTCGCGGGGAAAACTTTCTAAGTTGACTGCATCGACGGTTTCGTTATCGATATCTCCGAGGGAACGTTGCTGCGCCATTTCTGCAGATCCTTATCAGTCCCGCGATAAATGTCCCGCGGCCCCGGGGCGAAGTCCTTGGAACGGCCCGGTGTTTAAGACTTCTCGAAACCGCGCACGCTTCTCCGACCGTCGGAGCCACCCGAAGAATGCAGAAAATTGCATCCACCGAATACGAGGATATAACGTTATACATGTAAAACGCGACTGTGCCGCCGGAAATTTGTCACGCAGGTTTTCACGGTGGTCTTAAGTGTCGAGCATCGCCGAGCCGTTCGGTGAGTTGTGCATTTACTTCTGTTACGAATGTAATTAAAGAGGTCCAGGAGAAACGACCGCAGCCCGCGCGGCGGTGAGTTACATCGAATCGACGCTAATGAATGCCGCACGCACGGTTAATTCGATAGTCGTCCCGAGATCGGAGTGAGTTACGCAGCCTTCGTTATTTTTGCGGGACTTCTGGCCGCGACGACCAGACGTCCAGCGCGTATTAGCATATCGGGGAAAGAGATTGCCGCGCGTTCCGATAAAGAGTAAGGTAATCCGACAACGACGCGCCGCTCGAATATCGGGACGATGAGTGAAATCTCTGCGGTCCCGGCGGCTGCGCGGGAACGAGGCCACACTCGTAACTTCCACGCCCGGGGATAATGAAAATTTCCGAGGGAGCAGCTCGCAAACGACGGGGATCATTTTCGAGCGCGCGTTCGTTAGCCGCGGTAACGCGAGACCAGATGAAAAAGGCCGACCGCCGATGAAAAACCGCGGCTCGGTAATCCAATTAGGGATGACAACGGTAATTACGGTGTATCAGGTGTTGCTGGAAATTTATGGCGCGCCTGCCCACTTTGTCGCGTCTTATCTGTCTGTCTGTCAGTGGCGGACTTTCTCGGGTCGTTTGTTGGCTTCCCGGCAGTGGGTCGTGCAGAGGGGTTACGTTTTGCAACGTCAAGCTCCCGATTCGCGAGCTTCGCGGAACGATATGCCGTTCACCCCTTTTGTCGGAAATGTTTGAAAATGTTACGAATCTTGACTCCTCGTATAATATCGTGTCAGGATCATGAATGTTTTAAACAGAGTTCGAGAAATCTAAGTGTTATTCGTTTCTTTGAAAGAGATCTATTCTTCGTCGAGCACGAAAGACACAGCGGCATTCGGGAAAACGGTTGAAGATTGATGCGTCGACTTACGTCGGTCACTGGCCATTCGAGCTTTTGGATGCGAGCCAGAGTTGGACAAGGGATTGAAAGATTGATGACGCGAGCTTCGGATAGGAGGCTCGAGTAGGGCCAACGGAAGACTCGTCAATAGTCTTTTCAGCGACTAGGTCAATGGAGATCTATCGTGTTTCCTCCGTCGAATGAACTGTTCTGCTCTAACGACAAATGCGTCACCCAGAAAGCAATGCGGTTAAATCCAGAAAAGAGAAATTGAGAAAATGTTTTGGCTCCTGAAATTGTCATGCAACATATTCGGAAGCTATAAAGAGGACTTCCTGACCCAGAAAGAACAAACGAGTAAATCCTGTGATAACTAAACAGAATACTATTTATTCCATTCGAATTTACAAAATTTAGAAAATATCGAGCAATCGACTGAACGACTTTAGACATAGATCAATCTAAAATCTTTTACCTAACATTTTGTTAAACCACATTAAAAAGTCAGAATATTAACACATACTCATTTCAATTTCAAATTCTCGATATTCGAAGCACTTTTGAATTCATATCAATCTAATTCTCAAAGGTTCATACGTTAATACCAGATCGCAGAGATCAAGTTTCAAATTCAACGACGATTGAAAGAATCGTCCAATGTCAAAGGGTAAATTCATAGCGAAGAAAATGGCGCGGACGGATTCCCGGGCGCAACAAAATGGACTCCGGCGCGCGGCTCGTAATCACTTTTTTTTCAGCCGTATATCAACGGCGGGATTGGTTTCAGAAAATAACTCGGTGCCGAGTTATTCTCGACTCGAAGGCCGCGTGCCCGTTCCGCATCGCACAATTGCACAATCGCGAATCTGTCTATCTCGACGTCTATCGGCAGGGGAGCCTCGTCCACCCCCTGCTTCGCGCGTTTTCCCATGGATATCGCGAGGTTTCCAGCGGCCGCGCGGCGAGCCTCCGACCGGCAGGCCGGTTTTTTCGCAACTGGGCATCGTTAGATCTAACGACGCCGATACTGCCCGCTTGTGCAACCGATCGGTAACAGGTTTCGCCGGCAGATTCCTCTGTCGGGGACCGTTCGTAAAAATAAGGAAAGATCTCCGCGCGTACAAATCACCGGGGCCGTATATGGCGCGGGTGAACACGAGGTCGTAAATAATCGTCGATTGTAATTTTACAATGGGACTCACTGTTCATTTTCGCCGTCTGGTTCTGTTCTTTCTCGGGTTAGCTGCGGCAACGAATAAGCTTTTCACTTTTTTCATTCATCGGTGATTGGTAACCGTCGTAATGGCTGCGTGAGCATTTGTTTTCTTCAGGAGTATTTATCCTGTTATTATCTTTCGTTGGATTTCATAATTGAATTCGAGTTGAGAACGGAGTAATATCTTTACTGATTTAGAGATCAAGATTATTTTTCTGCTTTAAAGATGGGATCGAATGTTTCATTTGCGGGGATATTCCATTTTATAACAATCGATGTTAGAACTTTTGACACTATTCTTTACGTCGAATTCTTCTATTCGTATTTCGTGCGTAATTTAGTTTGAAATGTAAACCAGCTTATGTGTAACAATGTATAATTACATTCGAATATTTAGAAACTTCATGAAATGTATAGAAAGATTCTCGTGAAGCTACAAGTTCGAAGAATTTAATTTCGGATTCCGTTCACTATAAAAACGAACTAGAACTGAATATCGATTCGTTCGTTAAATCAATCGAAATATTAAACTTCGGAAACGAAGGAGAAAAGTGTGTAAAAATTTATATCTCAAAAATCTTAGAAACTTAATACCGAGACACAAATCCTGCGTACTACAATCGCGTGCTGCCATCTCGCAGGATCATCTCGTAACTCTAGGCTGGACTCAGAGGGTTAGGAAGTTGCCAACGATCTCGTGTAAAACACATTCACACAGCTTCATCGTTGAACGTAAAATTTCGAATGAAATCTCGCATAATTATTTCTAATATCGACCATCAATATGTTTCACGGTCCGAGGATTCGAAGCACACATCTCGAATTCCGGTCGAAAGAAAGAGAAACAATGCACTCACCTTTTTACGATGCGGACAGCACGACGTCCCGTTCCCCATGGCGAAACCGGAAGTCCTCAACTGCTCCGTTGCTCACGCACGAACACGGCGACGCGACCGCCGGCTTTCTGAATTTTCGCCGCACAATCGGTTCTTCTGTTCGTCATCGTCACGCCGAAACCTGCTCCGAGAAAGTTGCCGTTTATTATCGCGTTGGTATTTAAGCCAGCTGGTCCAATCGAAAGTTCAGTCGCATCTCGGTGCTCTTTCGTAGGATCAAGGATCGAACCAAAAAAAAGTAGCGCAGAAACAGAAACCTCGACGCGAGGCCTCTCCGATCAAAGATCTCTCTCTTCCTCTTTGCACAAAAAAACCGAACGGAGAAAAAACATTAACGTCATCAAGAATTCGGCGTCTTGAGCAACATCGATTCTTTCGAAATTCGCCTCTTGCTCTTTCATAGAGTCAAGAGGATGAAACCAACAACGAGAAAGAAACGCAAGGATGAAAGATTTATTTCCCTCGCTCTCTTCTCCGTTATTAAGAAAACTGAATAAAAGAATAAAAATGTGAAACGTTATCGAGAAATGTTCGAATCAGAAATAAAGCGGAAACGGAGAAATAAGAAAGAAGAATGGCGAAACTATAAAAGTTTCTTCTACCTTCTTTTCTATCGAACAAGCTAAATGAAAATGTTATCGAGATCTCGATGCCTCATGCGGTGACACGCGCAATTCTTGCGAAGTTTCACCAAAAAGGAACGATTAAACAGAAGAAAAAGAATCATAAAACTTCGCAATAAAAGTTTCTTCTTCTTGATCGAAAAAGCTGAATGAAATTGTTATCGGCGTCTCAACGCCTCGTGCGACACGCGCAATTCTTGCGAAGTTCGAGCCAAAAAGAAATTTGAAAGAAGAAATTAAGAACAGGAAAAAGAGTCGTAAAACTTGGCAATAAAAGTTCCTTCCTCCTCTTACTCCGTTCTCCGCGGTCGAAAAGCCAAATGGAAATGTCATCGGGACGTCGCGCGCGGTTTTCCCGAACGCGTGGGCGACGGCGCGCGTACGAACTGGCACGGCGAAGTTACGGTGAAACAACCGCAGGAAACTGAAGAAGCCCTTGCGAGAGGAGCGAGTGCGCGCGGACTGACAGTAATGCCCCGGTAATATGGATTACCGTCTCAGCGCGCCGCGGCCCGTGCGAATATAAAGTTTCGTCGTCCAACATCGCCGATGATCGAGGCTAAGCCCGCGAGCGGCGCAGTTCGTTCACCCGGAGGAAGATGATTTCTCCTTTGGGATCGCCGATCCTCCTGCCCTAGAGCTATTCCGCAGAAATTCGTTCCGAATCGTTGCCCCCGCTCTTTTGTTTCTCTCTTTTGCTTTCGACGCTTTCCGCGCGGCCACGTGCTCGCGAACGGCGAACGGACTCGGAAAATTCAGCGTTAACCTCTTTCGCTCGAAATATGAAGGTCGAGATGTCCTCGTTCCAAAATCGTCGATATGACTTATTTACATCGATAGTCTCGTTGCATTGTACATACTGGATCGTTTCGAAATGTTCACTTTGCATGAGAATCAATGAAAATTATCGATAACTGAGCTTTCTCTGAAGTTTGAAGTTAGGCAGTCCTGAAGTTGTCACAGTGTCCTTGATTGCGAATTGTGTTCATAATTACTAACGACGGTTTGGAGACTCGTGGATTAATGTTCGATCACTGAGGTAACTAAAATTATATCTTGTGTCATGGTACGAAGGTGAAATATTTTATACTTCCATTCGATCCCGACGCCCCGAGGGATCAAAGTTACCGAGAAATCACGAGCGGCACCGCGCGCTCGTACAAAAACAGACAAAAAACTACATCGACGTTGTACATACCGTTGTAAAACGGTTTGACAGTTGCAAAAGTCGCGCGGCAGCAGGCCAGAAAAGGAAAGAGAAACGGCGGCCGTCGTCCACAGGCGCGATAACGCCGCGTTCTGACCTCTCGACGCGGGAACTTGAAAACGCTAATGAGTGTCAAGAGGTTGCGCGTCGAAAATAGAGTCTGACGTGCCCGGCAGGAATGTTTTTTTTAAATCGCGGCGTCTCGAACAGGGCGGGGAACGATCTACTTGCCTTTCAGCAGCCGGAGATTCTTGCGGGCACCCGCTAACTCGTTACGCCGTTCGAGCGAACACGAAGATGACGGCATATTCCCACTTCCATCGAGCGAACTCGAATCGTTAACCGAGATTCGGCATTGAGATCGGATCGCGACCGTACGAGCACGAAGAAGATCGGTTCCGCCGTGGCGCGGCCGGTCGCCGTGCCGGAGATTTTCGAAAAACTGCCACCGAAATTCGAGGAAAGCACCGTGGCGACCGCTAGCACGTGTTTACGCGTGCGCCAGCACACGGTACCAATATCCACGCGAGTCACCGCTTTATTTTCCACCGTTACATCACTGTCGCCAGCGTTTCGCCGCCTTCCGCGCGCGCGGTGCCGCAGTTTATCGGGCCGCATCGGGGCATCAATTAACGAGCGAGGAATTCGCGCGGCGCGCCGCGATCAGGTGTTAAACGCGCGTCGCGCCTCGCAATCGACGCGGATCTTGCCGCCGGGTTCCCTCACCTTTGCCGCGATCGATCCGCGGATGAAAGTACGGCGCACTAACGACGTGTCGATCTGTCGCCCGAAGATGGAAGGCCTGCCGTCGCGCGACTGCGAAGACAAATTAAACGAGTCGCTGCGACCTTAGAGGGATTCGTCAGATTTCAAAGATGCCTCCATGGTTTCTCTCGGAAACACATTTCCAAGATGGTTTCTCGATTCCTCTCTTCGCGGCTGTGCTTCGAGTTCGCTTCGGAAGTGCAGTGGAGATCCTTGTGGTAAATCTCGTGTAACTAACAGTTCTTTTATCAAAGCTTGTGAATCACTGATCGCGCAGTTGGGTTGGTATATAATGAGAGATGGAATGCAGTGCTGGTTTTTATGATAAATACAGCCACGGATCGATCAATTTCAGAGAGTTCGCGTTAGACGAGTTTCAGAGTTGCTTTTTGTGGTTCGATTTGCTTGATTATAGCTCGGGTTTGCACTGATGGTTGTTCGCTGGACGTTGCTGCTCGACGAGCGACAGCTTTTCGCGCCCTTCGACGGTTTGAATCGCGTGGAACGCGAGGACGAACGGATCGCGAAGCGCTCGCGGCGTTACTGAGACAGAGACCCGCGCTCTTCATTCCCGCGGAGCACGTGCCGATCGTAAACACTCGCTTACGTCAGCACACATCCCGCGGAAACTCGTTTTGTCAATGAAACGACGCCGTGCCTCGTAGTTGCAGTCGGGTTTTTTTTAGAAAATAGAGCTTCAGCGGGTAACGACGCTCGTTTAGAACGGGTCGGACGTGTTTTTGTGGTATTAACCCCTTGCAGTCGAGATGCGAATCTCAGTCAGCGTTTAATTCGATATAGGAAAGTTACGAAGTTCGACGTTTAACGTTAACTTTTGCAAAAAGCATGAATATACAAAGTATTGGAATAAAATGTCGTTTGTCAGGTTACGCGTGATTTCTCGGTTAGTTTCAAAAATGTCTCGTTAGAACGTTGAAGATTTCTAGTGAAAAACTTTCGAGTGCAAAGTGTTCGTTGAACCTAAGTTTCTTGGCACTTCATTTTACGCGTGAAAGTGTCTTACTGACTTAGCAATTGTTATAATTCACCGATTTTGTAAAGCGTCGTGACAAAAGTAGAAAGTGTATGTTGAAAGATGTATTGGGAAACGGAGTATAGTAGGGGTCTAAGTGATTCTGACATAAACCTGAAATAGATGATTACAAAATGTCCAGGAGTCGTTGATAGATTTATCTTCGCTGAGAAAATATTTAGCCGGCAGATAAATCAATTTCAAGGTGAACCTTGCGTTTTATCAATTCGCGATCGTGTCTCTCGATGCCGGTGATATTGTGATTTCACTCGACCCACATATTTATCATTGCTCCACTTCCACGTTCAAACACACGAACTACGATAGACAAAAATGAGGAATAAATCAGAGGAACGAGACAGTCTATCAATTTTCCGAACACGACCGATCGATTCGAAATGACGAGAACTTAATTAAGCCTGCAGTTATCGTAAATACGTGACTCACTGGCGGACAGCAGATTTTATACGCTCGTCATGCACGCAGATGTACAGAGACCACGATGGAGCAACAAGTTCCAGAAGAACTAATGAAACTTTTTATTGTCATCGACTTAACGCATCACTCATCATCGACGCATCAACTGTTAAGCGAACTGACGCACGTTTTAATAATTCCAACAAAATCCCATGAATCCCAGAAGATTTAATTCGACAATCATCGATGATGAATATTTGAAAACAAATGTAACAATTAAAATAAAATCGCGAAGCTGTTTCCTACATTCCCAATATTTAACTACTCTATATATGATTTAGTTTTCCACCAGAAAGCTTTTTAATCATTGATCGCTTATCGATTTCACGATTGCACACAATTCGCGAATGGACAATCACGAGATTAACGTACTATCTATCGACAGCTATTAAACAGTTTAAATATTTGAATAGCAACAGCAATTGCAATCCTGATTCAAGCAATCATTTTGAGGAACATAATGTAATCACTCTTTTCGAGACTGTTGTTCAACGAGAATTATTAACCTGCTCTTCGATCGAACGCAATTATTTAAGAGCCTAATAACAGTCGTCTCTTTACCAGTTAAGTGTGGAATTTAGTTTGAAAATTATATATATCCTAACAAAAACCTAAGGCGAAACGAAGAATTTCATGTTCGTCTCAAAAAATAAATGATCCATTGAAAAAGTTAGCACCGTTAAGAGCTTTAAGATGACGTGTATACTCGTCGAACACGGTTAATTGGTTAAACGAACTGTCGAAGATCACCGTGAATCGCGAGCACGTGTATCACGCGAATCCACGAAACCAGCGGGCACGTGACCGAAAGAGAGCCAAGAGGATACTGAAGAAAGCTCGGCGTCTCGAGTGTGTCGTTTTTCGCGCGGCGTTCCTTATCGTTTGCGCCGCCTGTAAACATTTGCTTACATCACCGTCGATGTCGTCGGCAAGCAGGTCGCGTCGCGTCTACGTCGGATCCGTTTCGAACCAACCGGATTCCGCGTTTCCCCTTTTAACCTGTCCGCACGACAATTTCGAAACGGCACCGAAAAAGAAGCAGGGAATTAGGTCGCCAGAAAATCGGTATAATTCCTAACTTGCCGCGTGGAAGTTCGACGATATTCTCGATCTTCGTCGGTATCATCACTCATTTATTGAATAAATTGATAAAAAGCGTCGCCTTCGGTAGGAACTGCTTTAAAACGATTTCGAAGGAACTGAAATTAATTAGATACGTTTATTAGGCGTACCGAGAACAGCTATTTCCGACGGAAAGCGGTCGAAGAATATTCTACGGAAAATATTCATTATTAAACTCCATTATCTCCGCGGAGATAAGATCCTAGCCAAACTGGGAATTTACATAATCACCCACAGTCCATAAACTACGAATGCATAACGAATGCGGTTGAACCGCATACCCGCCGAACGGAGCCTCTATTCATCGGCAGACGAAGAAGCTGTGTATACACATGGTAAACGAAAGTCTCTAAAAAGTGTATAAATACGGGATTCCGTAGAATTCAGCGTAGCTGTATTATTTCCTCCGGAAATGCCTTAGAATAAATCACACGCTTACCTCGTCCTGTTCAGATTCCATTAGCTCCAGGGAGAAGAATAACCAGCGGATCCTTACAGTGATAGATCGTCACTCTTTCTCCAGAACCGAGGAATTCAGTGGGACCTCTAGAATTAGTAGTCCCTTCTAGTCGGGTTCTCCAAAAAACAAATCGAGCCGACAAGCGGCGCGTGTCTTCATTAACCCTTCCCGAACGAATATCGCCATTTCAGCGAGGTGGAATTATCTCAAGTCGCAAACGAATGATTTAATTACTCGAACAGCGGAGCATGTAGTTTCCGATTTTTCCATCAATTAACAAAAATCCGCGAAATTGCGAAAGTTGGTATTGAATATTAATTTCTGTGTAACTTATCAATACGTGAAGTATCGAAAGAAAATAGTGTTTTCTCGATGTACGTGCGATTTCTCAATTTCAGATGTCATCTGCGTCTCATTGGAGAACACTGAGTGTTTCCAGTGAAAAACTTCCGGAAAGGGTGAAAGGTTCCGTACGGTTCAAAGAATCTTCGTCGGCGAAGGGTTAACAACGTTAGCGTGAACGGTGGAAAAAGGGGAGGCAACGGAGCGGCAGCTGCCCACGTGTAATCTAAGAGTCCGTTTCCCTTTATCATTAATCAGCATTGCAAACAGTTTCATTAGGGCTGATTATTTTCTCGGGCGTTATCTGTTGCTCCTTAACAGCGTAACTTATGGCGTCCGGCAGCCCGATTAGAATCTCCCTGGCCGCAATTTCTCGCCGTTCCACGGCTAACTGGCATTTATCGCCAATGTCCCGACTGCCAATCGGTGTAAGGCACGCCGATTGCCGTCGTTTCAGCTCGCCTGACTGCCAAACAATCTTTCTCCGCCGCTTCCGCGAACGACTCGCCGAAACCCTTTCAACCGGCTGAGTGCGCCTCCGTCGTTCAGATATGGTAAACGGTTCGAAACCGAGTGCTCGCCGGGGTACATTAAATACTCGGGTTCAGTTACTCCGAGTTACCATTAATTGCTCGAAACTTTAAGGCGTTCCTGTGCTTTAGATAACCAGCTGAAATATTAGGTAATCGACGATGCGTTCGTTCGGACAGTTTTAACACTAGAGTCACGGAAACTGTGAGTTCGAGGGATGTTTAACCCTTTGCACTCCAGAAGCTTTTCACCGGAAATATTCAATATTTTCTAAAGAGATACAGATGATTTCTTAGATTGAATTAAGAAATCTCACGTGCATTGAGAAAGAGAACTATTTTCGTACATTGGTGCATTATACAAAGTTTCATATTAAATATCAAACTTTACAGTTTTGCTGTGTTAAATCATCCGGCGACTGAGAGGCGCCTCTGGAGTGCAAAGGGTTAATTCGTTAAACGTTATTCAGTCGAGTCGAGTTTGATTCGTGCAATTATAATACAGTGTAATACTTCAGCTTCAATTTTGATGATTTATATAGACGTTTTCTAGAATTAATAGAATAAACTGTGGAATATGTACGTGAATCTAGTGTTAATCATTTTTTGGTAGGTTTTTGGAGAACGAAGGAATATGGGATTTGATTAAACATGACTGAGGTTTAGGAGTGGTTTTATCTTCGAGATAAAATGATGCTCTCCTTCGTGAACAAATGAAATTTTATTGAGAATTATACCACTCCGGTGTACATTTATGAAATCGATTAGACCACTTACCTGAGCGTCCCGTGAAAGTCTCGCAGAAGTCTCCGTGAACAGCTGATCCAACGGGAGAAGCGGGCGCGCGGGAGATAAAGAAACGAACGACAGTTTTATCAAAACATGTATAACGATTTATTGAGGAGCTATTCAAGCATGTTAAATTTCATGAAATGCAGGTACCTACCTATCTACTCACTAGCGTTACATTAGACGCGCATTTTACTCGCAAAACTGTACGATCTATCTGTTTTTTGAAGGAGAGTTGCATAGAATTGCATTTAGTTTCGCCGCCGATCCGCGTTCCCGTCTGGCACGATCGTCGATTCAAGAATTTCCGTACTATTTAAAAAATAAACGTTCGCCGACCTAACCACGAAATTCCTCTAAAAACCACGCTACGCTCAGAACTGCCGCTCCCCGAATTTTTTCCGCCGAACGAATCCTCCATCTATAAGAAAAAACCCTATGATCGCTATTTATACAAGACGTGTCTCGATGATCTTCGTCGAATTCATTTTTCGCAATTGTTCAAGGCCGCGGTGCCGATCGTGCTAGACGCGAGCATGGTTCCGCGCCTTTGTTCTTCTGTCTTTCCCTTTCTCTTTCTTTCTTTCTTTCTTATCTTTTTTTTTGTTCGTTTTTCTTTTTAATCTGCCTACGTTTAGTTTTGATTGCCAGTCTTCAATGCTCTGGTTTTGTCCTTATTATTTCGTCGTTCGCTTTTCCTCCGTCGACCGTCGCGCGAACAGTCAGTCACGCCTCCGTCTGACACCGTCCGAACGCCGACTCCGTCGAATATTTTCGAGTGTCCGGCCGATTAAACTTTCGGGTCCGTGTGGGTGCTTGCACGGTACAAAAAAATTGTCTGCTGTTTTTATCTGCTCGCTCATCGAAACGTGGCGACCGCGCGACGGAAAATCGAGATCGACCGACGCGAACGGCCGTCGGATCGAATTCCCCTCTCGATTTTCCGTTGCTCGGGACCCTCTCTTACGATATACTTGGCAAAGGAATCTCGCAAACTTAATCGACTTAATCGATCCCCGTTTCAGCGACGAGGGAAATCGGATTGTTCCAATAATCGTGGTACAACGTGGATCGTGTTGAACACAGAAATAAATCAACTTATCAACTTATGGTACGTTCTTTAGTTTCCATTGTAATCACCGAAACATGAAGTTTGAAATAATAGAATACACAATTTACTGCAATTTTCAAGGTTTCGCCGTGCAACACGATTTCTGGAACACACCGTAGAATCCTCGAAATTCGCGAAGACAGGATTCGTACACATATAAACTCACGATGCATTTTCAACGCGAATCCTTTACCGTCCAATCTTCCCCGACGAGTTCACAAATCATTCGCGTTGCACCGAACAGAATCATTCCGAGTCTCCCGGATTCGCGTTCGAAACTTCCATCGCAATGTCCGAAAAGAGCTTCCCGATTCCCACTCGCGCGAGACATTAGCAAAATCTGTGCACAAAAGAATCTCCCATCGATCAAGCAACCGATAAAACGACGTATCGAGGGATCGAGAAAAATTTTCATCGGGAAAGTTTAATCGTCCCGCCTTAGAACGTTATCATTAAAGTGTGTACGCGTGTGAATGTGTCGCTGTGTCTGAATTCGATCTTTTCCTCCCACGTGTCAGTGATTCGATTTTTTTGATTCGGGCTTCCCGCGGTTTGATTTCGTGTTATCAATCTGTTTCGCTTGTAAATTCGGAGAGGCTGGAATCGACTACGATTATTTATTTATTTATTTATTATTAGCGTGTATTCGTGTATCTGTCTGTCTGTGTGTATGTGTATGTGCGTACGTGTACGTCTGTGTACGTGTATCTTTTTAATATTTTTCCATGTGGTTCGACTCTACGACGATAACTGTGTGCCATACATCGAGAATGTATCGATCGATCTCTCGCGTTCGTCTCTCGCCGAAGAATCCGGCGACGGTGTAGGGGGAGAAACGAGTTTTCACGACGACGATGGGCTCCCCTTTCCCGGCCGATTCTTCGCGCGAGGATCGTCGACGCGCGCTTAATTATAATCCACGAACTTTTTCTTTACAGCTAGTACCAGAGAAAACGTGGGCTCAAGACCAATTTCGTTCGGCTCGACGATCGTTTTACGACGATTCGAATCTGTCTCTCGGACCGGAAATATTAGGCAGTAACGTAAGTTCGGTTGGAAATAGAAACGTTTCAATTTGAACACTTGGTCAACGAAATCGAGGCGATCTGCCCCGCTTTTCCTTCAGCAATGGATTGCCTTTCGTTTCGTTCAATTTTCCTTTTGTCATCCGGCGCGTCCTGAATTGGGGCTTTTTGCAATTCGAATGCCTTTCTTGCTTTTAGAATAACGCGTTTAACTAAATCAGTGGAATTGGCTCAATTGGAATTAATGAGGAGTTATAGCATTAGTCCTTTTCAGATTGCTCAAGTGTCAAGGACTCGATTACTGATCTGTTACAAAGTATGATTGTGGCAGCAAGAAACCACTTCTGATTTAAATTTAGCAGTTTCACAGTTTTATGGAATTTGCGTTACGAGAGAAATGAACGTGTCCGAACGTATTTACGTTACGATCCAATATAATGCTTTCCCATTGGGATTGGCTGTCGAAGGATTTCGTAATGTCCCAGTATTAGACTGCGAGTGTTCACGCGAATAATTTTAGACTGATCTGTGGCAGAAGAATATTAGCAGAAATTTCATTGTTTCTTCATAGGTTACTTGTTTTGGAAACAATTTCATTATAAAAATTTTCATTAAGAAGACATTACTGAGATACGAAAGAGTACTTTTAAAAACGTATCGAGTTATTCATTGATATTCAATATGATGACCATAATACAGGGAGTCCCAAAGGTTACCATATATCTTGAAAAATAATGAGAACTTTAAGAAAATAATTGTAGTGGAAAAAAATTACGTGTATACTAAAAAAGCATTGTTTAACTCGAATAGTTTGATGAACCTTTCTTCGGAAGCAACTCTAAACTTTCCATAATTTCTTAAAACGAAATATCTTTGGAACATTCAATACTACATCCACGCAGAAAATACTGTGAAACTTTATTAGAATCAACGTTCCACTGTGTTCTACAATCAAGATGCAACGAGTGCATAAACAATCGCAGTCCGGCTACCAGGGACACGAAGAACACGTGTTCAGATCGAACGATAATGGAAATTTAGCTACGGCCGTTACAATTCCCCGATATGATTCACCGATCCGCCAGCAAAACTGGTCTCCAGCGCCCGGTGCGTAGACACATCTACGACATGTGCACGATAAATCGTTTAAATATCGACTGCGATCACGATCGCGCGTTGATCGAAAGCTTACATCGAAGTAGTCCGTTCTCGTTCCATATCTTCCTTTTTTCCCACTTTTTCTGAAACCCCGCGGAGAGCCGACCGTCGCCGATCGTCGGCTCCCCGCTCGTACGTTTAAAATGACGAGTGCTAGTTTCGAAGAAACGCGATTCCGATTTATCGCAAATCGATTTACAAGGACTACAGTAGTTGTGAAAGACACGATTTAATCTACGAATCAGGGGGTCGATGTCGATGGAGACGCGGGAACGACGTTGAAACTCGAAATCTACGAACCTCTCTCGACTTCCTCCTTTCTCGTTCCCATCGATTCTCACAATTTCGCATCGTTTTTCGAAAATTGTTGCGGTCCAATTCGTATACAAATTTCACCTTAACGTGTAGAATCTTTTCTCCGACTAGTTCTCTTCCTCGTTGCAATGAAAAAATCTATTTGTCGCTGTCCATCCGCGCCGCCCCCGAAATCGACTCCCCGGCTACACACCATACACGGAGAAAAAGGGTGATACAAAATCTATGTCCAATCGAAATCCGACACACACAGATAGAATGAACTGCGTTTAGTTATTTAGTTTAATAGTGATCAGCGATAGTTGCTTCCATCTCGTTACGTAGATTAAACAGAGATATAGGCGTTGACACGTAATCAATTTCTTTTCATACCTTATTTCTCTCTCTCTCTCTCTCTCTCTCTCGCTCTCTCTCTCTCTCTCTCTCTCTCTCTCTCTCTCTCTCTCTCTCTCTCTCTCTCTCTCTCTCTCTCTCTCTCTCTCTCTCTCTCGCTCTCTCTCTCTCTCTCTCTTTGTCACCTGTCGCATCCATTTCTATTTACAACGAGCGCGTCTCCGTCACAGCGACGGCCACGAGTCTTATCACGTGTTCTGTGAATACATGGGAACGATCTCGAACTTCAACAGCGATCCGCACGGAAACCCCCGAACGATCCTCGAGATCGATCGTTCAATCGACGAACAACTTTCCCTTTTTCTCTTCTTCTTTTTTTTTGTTAATATTCCGGAGAACAGTCCAAACATTTTTCTCGAAACATCTGTCAAAAATATTTTCTTTCCTTCGTTCCCCGGAACGCATCGAAATCCTCCCGCCGGAAAATCGCCGACACCCCCGCCATAACTTCTCGCTCCGCCCCTCTCGCGCCGTCTCCCGCTGTCGCTCGCTTGCCGCGCGCCTCGCGTTTGTGTATATTACAAAGTGCATTTTCCTTGTGGCTTCTACATGTTTAATATTAAACGCTGCGACGTTACGACGAACTTGTACTGTTTACAATTAGTCAATTATTTATAAAAATTACACGGCGGAGATCAGCCTCTCTACTTTCGCCACTACGAGTAAGGTAAACTCCCGCCTCCTATAGTCTGCGACATAATATTCATATATATATATATATAACACATGCCTCCACCCTCCGTCCGGGGCCGCGATCTCGACAGATACAGGCACGCGAGCTGCGACGACGGCCTTCCGGCGGGATCCTCGTCGAGATCCCGATCGATTCCCGCGCGCGATCGCTCGGACAGTTCGAGGAGCTTGCTGGGAAGAGAAACATCGACTCGCTGTCCACGGAGTGCTTTCATTCCTGATGGAATCTCTGTTTATCGAAGCTCGCCGGCGTACAATTAAATCGTGAGCGAAGGCATTCGTTTCGGAATTATTCGATTTGCCAAGTGTTGCTTTTTTTAAAAGCGTCGAAACCGTGGAAACGAAATTCAACTTTCCCTGAATCGAACTGCATTGAAACAGAATCAGCGATCATTAATCTCATTATTCAACAAAAAGATCAACGCGTTTTCAATTTTTATAGTATCAATTCGACGTGTAACTGAATTTTCTGAGAACGTTCGATTTTCGAAAGCTCCTCGTCAGCGAGGGGTCAACGACGTGCACCCCGTGGGTCGCGCGGAAAACCTAATAATCCATCGTGTACGTGTGTGTATTTGCGTGTGTCCGTGTTTAAATGCATGCTCGCGTGTAGAAGGCGATACGAGCATCCCTAAAAGTTATTTTGGCCGTGAATTTCGAGTGGTTCTGCGCCGCGACGCCCCCTGGAAGGTTAGCAACACGCACACGACCGGCGGACAGAAACCGTGCGGCATACGCGTGTCCGTCGACCGCTGGTTACACGTGTATTAAATGTTACCTGTAAACTTCTAAAAACAGCACACACGCTTACCGTTGCCTAACGCGGCTCCGCATTCGTATATACAAAACCCGCCGCCAATTGCCGGCGTTACCGCTAGAACTACCGAGCAGCCGAGCTGACGGTGATATTTCCGTGGAAATTATGAGGGTGGATTCATCGAGTTTTCAATTGACTTAAGGTAGATGATCGCTGGAAACCATAGTTGCTCTCGTTTCGCAACTGCGTCGAGAGTGACCATTCGAGAGCATCGTCGAAACCGAATTGCAACGTGATAGTTCTCGAACAGCCAGGTTCACAGGTCAGTGAACAGGTTCGTTCGTGTGTTCCGTGAGTTTTAAAGCAATGCAAATCAAAACCTTGCTATCTTAATCGTGTATTTACCTTCATTATTTACAACTACGCTTTATTCTACTTGTACAAAAGGACTCTGGTTGAGGTGCGAAAGAATTAGATGTACTAATTAAACGAACGAACTCATAAACCGACCTGACACTGTAATCCGCGTTGAATCAGTTTGTTTAATTTACTCAAAAAATCGTCGGGTTTTCAGTGGATTATCGAACAATAAATCCAAGGACCAATCGTGTTGATGCGTCCAGTAGTTCTAGCGCGAGTTAGAGGGGTGGTTGGGTCAGTTAAAAGAGCTCGAGATTTGTCGTTTGACCGTGGCCCATAAAATCCCGTCCGCCGGGAAGTTCGATCGAACCACGGCCACGGAGTCCCCGGATCGTTTTCTTCGATGATTCGAGTGGTGTCCCGACACGGAATGATTCGGCTGTCCAAGGTCGGTGGGCGGGGCTCGCCCCCACCGAGGTCTCTTCTCGCGGTGAAGCATCGAATGTTTGACAGTGTTCTTAGCATTATCACAGAGGGATTTTTGTCGTAGGTTGTCTATGTCGACGCGGGGACTCCGCACGGCCGAGCAGCCTACCGTGTCCGGGGATTATTTACAAAGTACGAGACACCGAGAACAAAGGGACACGCAGAGAACATTAATTAGCGGACCGCGGATCCCGTGCGTGCGCGGAGCCCTCTTACTCTACGAAGTGCGACGAAGGCCTCGACGAGATCCTCGGAGCTTCATCCTTTGGAAAAATTAGTTCACAAGGTCCCTCGCACGCACGGAGACTCGCGGTTCGTCGATAAGACGATCAAAGGTTCTGATCAACGATCGAGCACTCGCACCGTTTTAGCGAATTCGTGTCACGTCCGACGGATCGTCGGGTGACGTCCGTGAACGCGTGGAAACTCGGGCGACTTCGTCCCCGTGTCTTTCGTTCTGCAGTTCGAACGGGGCGGGGGGTGGGTTCGCGATTTCCGTTCCGTCGATCGCGACGTTCCTCGGCGACGAGTTCTGCGAGTAAAACCGTGCCGACGCGAATGAGAAAAATATATCCTCGCGCTCCGAGTGTCGAGGGCGGCCAGGATCGTCTTCTAAATATCGAGAAGTGCCGGATCGTCGAGCCTAGTTCCTAGGGATTACGAGCTACCCCAAACTTCTTCCCCTTTTCGTCGCTCTATTCGAAGGAGACCTCGTGGTTCGCCTGCCGCGAACAATCGGACGAGAGGATCTCGCGGATCCTCGTCCTCACGTGTGAAGTGTCCTTAGGTCTAGATCGAGAATGGAAGATTAGCGAGGGAAAACTGTGTCGATCGGTAAGGGAAACGAAAAGGTTCCGCGCGCGAAAGGGCGAGACTTCCGGATCGCGAGGCTCGTCCTCCGAGCACGCCCTGGAGACCTACTCTAAAAAATACATGTGTGTCACGCTCCCTTCCCGCTTAAGTACAGTTCGCTATACGAGTAAAACCTTAGAACCATAATCGACTTAATCGTGGTAAGCCCTATGTCTAGCTATATGTACAACGACGCTTTCTTCTTTCTCTTGAGGTCTGACTCTCCTTTGTGCCTGGTTGCCGTCTCGCGCGCGCACGGTGTCGCGTGGAAATCGCCGGTGCTTGCTGGGACTCGTCGAGATCGGTTTCGACAGTTAACCCTTTGCACTCGAAAGTTTTTCCATGGAAATATTAACACTTTTTGACGAGATATAGGTGATATTGTTTGAAACTAATTTAACGATCATTCATAAATAAATTGATAAATATTTCACGTAACAATGCAAAGTTTATTTTGAAGTATTAAATATTCAACTTTATAGCTTTGTTGTATCGAATCAAAAGGTTAATTGCCGATAACGTTAGTGAGGTTCAATTAATATTATCGCGAAACTTCAAGTTAGAAAGTTGACGACAGTATAGAAATACTATCGAAAGGATTATAAAATGTTATCTTATTCTTCCATAATCTCCTTCGAAATTCATTAGTCGATTAAAATCCTTCAACGGAGAAATAAACGTCTGTCTCTGTTTCAATCAAGCCGTTTAACAAAATTCGATATTCTTATTAATGTCGTCAATCAAACCCGACACCGACGAATCCTCGCTGAGCCAACGTCGACGACGTCAACGCAACCCCGTCGCCCGCGGGTCTTCGCCGTCGGAATAACGCCCCTCCCATCTGTCTCTCTTTACCGCTAATTGTGAAAAGGCTTCGGGCTACTTTCAAGGTACGCGAATTCTCTCGAGGTTACACGCTAATATTTACATCGCTCGCGAGTGTTAACAAATAGTGTCCGCCGAGATGGCCTCCGCGCGACACCGCTCTCGAAACTTTCGTCCTCCGTTTATACAAGATTCTCCTAAATCTCACGCTACCGAGCGTCCGTACGTTCCGCGAAACAGCTTCTCTCTTCGTCTGACTCCGTTCGTCCCGCTCCTCCTACTATACTCCTTCGCGAGCGAATCAATTGCCGACTCAAGGTCACTGGGCGGAGCCACGCGCGTCGCCCCGCTTCCTCGCGGGAGTGGGGGCAGCGGCCTTGAGCGATCAATCGAGCCGCGTTTCGCGCGAAACGCGACGCGACCTCGAGAACGGATCCGGATCGATCGCGCCGCTGGATCGGGAGCTGCTTTTTCTCTACGGGAAGAGAATCGGGGACCTCTCGGTGCTGGTTTTCGGGAATCCTCGTCCCGAGGCTGGCCGGGACGCGATCGCGGCCTCCTTTCTTTCTCTCGCCGGTTAACAATGACAAACTGGCAGTGCTGATGCAAACTGTGTTCCTTTGTTCTTTAACCAGGGGAAGAACTACGACCGGTAGAGTTTTCTTTAGAATGAATTACGCTGTGAATGATATATCGACCAGGCTTCGGTCTCCTATTTCCGCGCTGATGCGCGAGGTCGCGGTGCACGGTAAGTCGAGAAAAATGTTTGTACACTTTGCGGTTTCGTAATTGTTTCGCGAAGAGAGGATAGTGTACTCCAGATCCTAGAGTACTGGACATCCTGATAACGGATACACTACTCCTTCAGGTAAAATTACAAACGCGAGTCAATGTACAAACGCTTTTTCACTTATTCATACTTGAAGACTACTGTCTCTCTAGACGGTTCGCCGCCATTCTGCGTCGATCTGTTCTCGATTCTTCTCGAAATTCGCGAGCTTAGAACTTCTTCGGCGTTATCGACATCCAAACGGTTAGCCCGCGGTTCTGCCTGACGAGACGGCGGAAGCTTCGCCGGTAGCGTCTTCACCTTTCACCATCTTTGCGCGTTCGAGTCGCGAATAAATCACGAACTGTCGCTCAGTGATGAAACCGTTGCGACACCCACACACGCCGGTTATCCCGTTTTCATTTGCATCTGGCTGCTGGCTCGTGAGGTGCCATAAACGCGACCCGTTTTTCCTCGCAAATGGCCACACTCGAGGCTACCGGCGCAGAATGGGACGTACCGCCCGTGCCTGAACGACCCTGGTACCCTGCGATCGACGTTCACCTTCTTTTACCTTACACATCGTAAATCCTGCACATTGCAACTGTTTCGAACGAATAAAAGCAACGAGGTAAGCGACTTCCTCTTTATAGAGAAGCTTGATAAAAGCAAGAGACAAGCAACTGCCTCTTCATCGAAGCTTAATTTCCCCAATTTTACTTACGTCTTCAATTTTACAATTTTCTTCAAGAAAAAATTGAAAATACTCAGAAAGTACCATTCCTCAAACTCTGCATAGGAATTAGAGATCGAGTATCGTTTCGTAGCAAGCAACGATGCATCCAATTTTGGATAAATCTCGATCGAACGTTACCGATTGCATCGTTTATGCAATCAGATGCTAATTTCCTTAATAATCATCGTCGTCCTCGATCGCAGTGTTCCCGAGTCGCTGAACAGATCCGATCCTCGCAACTCGCGCCCCCGTGCGACCGGTCACTCGCCGTTGACCGGTCGCGTCCTCGTCTACATCGCTAAAATTGTTGTTTATGCTTCGGTTGAACCGACGCGCGTGTCCGTGAGTGTGTGCATGTGTGTCCTCGTGGTGAACGCAATATGTTAAGGCCTCTTAGTTGCTAACGACAGGTCGTCGCGTGTTCTTCCGGTGTTTCCGACCGCGGCGACGCGGTCTTGTTCGTCTTACGAGCTAGAAATCGAATCGGTAGTCCACTGTACACGCGAAAACTCGAAAGGTGCTTGGCTTCTCCTCGGTATCAGGCCAGTCGGATTAAAAAGGAAAGCAACGTCGCCGACGCACGCGTGGACGAGAGATCCTCGCAAGCCACGTCTCTCTTGCCTCGTCGCGTTTCCGTTCTTTCATCGATGACAAATGACGAACCAATTCGGGAAGAGGGGATACGATCGGAATTTTGGAGAGACAGATTATAGGTACGCTCGCGTTTCAGCGGATTTCAGCCCGTCGATGTTAGATTTCTCTGTCAGTTCGTCTTTATTCGTTTTCGCATTTATTTCTGGAAGTTCGGTGGTTCGTACATTAGATCTATTTTTCAACTTGTGTTTTTTCGATAATTTGTGCAAAAGACAGTCTCGTTCGACGTGTTGGGGATTTTATCGTGTTCGTGATAATTAAATTACGGATTCAGTTGCGAGTTTACATTTTCTATTGAAGATTTCTACTTACGAATCCGATTTACTCGAGCATGTTTGAATTCTAATTTCACTTCAGTCTAACCCTCGTTAACCTAAATTCTTTTCGTAATTATTATCGAGATCTCAGCCGGTAGATAGGAATAGTTAAATCGTAACTTTCAATAACTAAATGATCTTAAGTCCATCTGAATCGTTTGGTTATACAAAAGTTTCTTTTATTGATACACAAGAGAAGTAACCTGAGAAATTGATATTTATCTACCAAGAACAACGCCTGTCTCTCCAAAAGCGAAACCAAGCAAACGTCAAAGGAAGGATCGACGCGCGAGGGAAACCTGAAAGAAAATGTTACGGAGACAATGAAAAGAAAGAAAACAAGTGGGAGAAGAGAAGAACATAGAAAATAGAAGAAAAACAGTGCAGGAAGAAATGAGGTGACGGTAAAATGATGTGCCAGTGATCGGAGACAAGAGAGCCACTGTTTTCCAGTCGTTTACACGATACTCTCCTCTTTCTCTCACACTTTCGCATTGTTTTATTAATATTTTTTTGTTGTTGACTTTTACTCATCTCTCTCTTTCTCACTCACTCACTCACTCACTCACTCACTCTCTCTCTCTCACACACACGTTCGTTCTCCGCACCACAAAACTTCATTTTTCGTCGCAAAGTCTCGTGCCCAGCCACTTTCCGTTTAATGAAGGCATATTCGCTAGTGTTTGGAGTATACGTGGAGTTTTTTATTTTTTTTTGTTTTGTTCTTTTGTTTAGTTGTCGCTTAATTACGCATTATCTATAAACGTAGGTACCTTACACGACTTATGCATTATCACCTAGCCTCCAGTTATAATTCATTTATAATCCAGCGCGTTCTCACCGGTTACGTTGCGTGAGAATCGTTCACACAATGTGTTCAATGAGCACGTTCAACTAACGTGTGTACTTGTACGTGTACGCGTGTGTCTGTACATCCGCCGAAAAACACGTGAATGACAAATAAAAACATGCCTGCGTGCATGCGCGTCATGTGTGTACTATCGAGAGGACGCTTTTCATCCTATTTTCTCGATTTTACTTTCTCTCTCTCTCTCTCTTTCTCTCGCTTTCTCTCTCACTCACTCACACTCTCTCGCATACGTATCTTTTTGTCTCTCGTTTCCCTCGTTATCCTTTCAAAAGTGTATTTCATGCTTCGCGAGCGCGCATGTGTGTGTGTGTACTCGTGTGTCGTTAAACGTCTAACTGACCAGCTACAATGAGCCTACGGTATTTACAAATCTCGCCGTTAAGTAATCATCTACATTGTTAATCGATCATTTACTCGCTCGCTCTCTCCCTCTCACGCGCACGTACTGTTGCTCCGTTTCTCTTCTCCTCCCTTGATTCACGCCGTAATTAATTAAACGAGTCGGCTCGTCGCGAGACTTCGACGTATCCTTGTTTATCCCCTTCCCGGGCGATCAACATTTCATTCTAATTTCGTTCTTTGTATTTTGCAACCGATTCGTATAAGGGTTCGGTGTTTCGGGCGAGAATCAGTTAAAAAGTTAAAACTCGTCGTGATTTAAAAATACGTAAGGTTCGTAATAAAACGCGAGGAACCCTCCTCTCCCTCGAAAGCCAATTTGTTCGACTCTGTTTGATCTATGCTAAAATCGTGCGAGAATAAAACTGTAAAAGCTACTACCGGGTAAACAGAAAGTTTAAAATAAGGGATGTTCAACTGTGGGCGAAAGGATCGAACGATTTCTCGCCTCCATTAACTCGAGTTCGTTTCCCCTGAAATTATATATTCTCCCTTTACGCTGTCCATACTTCTTGCATACTAAATTTTCTAATGAACTTCTACAAACTTCTTGCAAATTGAAACACCGGCTTGATCAAGGGTTCCTATAAAACTGTACGTCTACCCTTTCAACTGTACGCTTCGCGGTCTCACCCTCGAGAACTCCAAGAAGAAGAAGAACGCAACGATCCGTCGAAGTTCCCGCGTACGATGCGCGGATTTCCATGAAACTTCCCGCGCGAGCGAGCTCGCCTCGTCGGCTCGCGAGCTCGGGGACGCGGGGAAGACGGAGAAATCGGTTTTTCTTGGTTGCCTGCGGGTGTGAGCTTCGCTTGGTTCGCGGGGTGATTCGAATTCGACGTGTATGGGGATACTAAAACTGTTATGTACACGGTGATCGCGCGATGACTTATTTACAAAATGACGGGAGAAGCGGTCAGCTGACGCCGGGACGACGATGAGCCGACTGTGCCCCGTTCGACGACGGGAAACAAAGAGAAACCAACGATCGGCGAATCATCGCCGAACAATCTCGATCCTGAACAACATCGAGCCGGGCAAACGGTCGATTTCCTCCCTTCGGAAGATCCACGGATCGCGCGCCCCCGATCGCGGGAAAACGATCCGGCGATCGTGGATCGTGCCCGATCGATCCGCGAACGATCGCTCGCTGAGAGGACAGAGTCCGCTCGGTTCGCCTGTCCGTTCCCACTTCCATTCTCGCTGTTATCGATTACAAAAAGTACTTAAACGTTACGTCGTTACGCTAAAACGTCGATCCTCCTGTCGGATCAACGGCGGAAATCGTCTGCGTCCGCGCGCGCTTGTGTATACATACGCGTTTACAATGGTTGTCCGTTTACAAAGAACAGAGGGGAAAACGAAAGATCAGCAGAAGAAAAGAGGAAAGAAGACAAAGAAACGAGAGTTGAGTCACTAAAGCTTACGTTGCTACCTAAGAGACCCGTACGGCGTTCTCGTGAGCTACTGGCTATCTAGGTTCCTTAAACTAAAATCACACTCAGAACGTAATTATGGTCGCCGCGTGTCCTTCGTCCGGCCCCCGTGCGCGTTCGGGTGATCGCGGATTATCGGCTAGTGGTAAAAAGCGATCGACGCCATTGAAAACGGGAACAAAAGGGACGAACGATCCGCTTACAAAGACGCGGCGGCGATCGTCCGTCGGGTCGGAGCGGACAGTTTGATCGCGAACGCGGACGGGCCGGACGGCCGAAGGATCGATGCGGCTCCGATCGGCTAGGAATCCGCTAGGAATCGATCGGCGCGGCATCTCGCGCGGAAGCGATTTTACAAGAGGTCGCTGGAAAAGAAAATGAAACTAATCTATCTACACGAAAGTCGATGCCGGACGATCCGAACGATCTCCATCCTTCTTCTATTCATCTGTCGGCGATGTTCTCTCCAGCGGACGTCCACTTCCGCTCGGCTCGCGGCCACTGGTGCGCCAAGTGCGATTCGCCGGCAGTGCGTTCGCGTCGGTGCGAGATCGCGCGATTCCTTTCGAAGGAACCAGCTTCTTCAGGGTCGGACGTCGCTCCACGACAGCTGATCATCCCTTAAACCGCCGCGACTTCCGACGCTACATTGGTTTAGGGGATTCTCCGAGGCTCGATCGCTCGAGGCGAATCGCGACTTCAAATCCACGCGTCGTCGAGCGACGTTTCAACGCGGACGTTCGCTTCGGCGTCTATGGAGGTCCCAGCTCGAAGCGAAACGCAGCGACTGGCAGTCGCCTAGGACGCGAAGGTAGTCGCTCAGGGCATCGTGGAAGGATTACATTCGAAAGCGACGTGAGTCCAACCGATGCGAGTGATCGTTAGTCACAGTCTACCACGGCTAGACGCGTCGAATCCCTCCGATTCGCTCGTTCGACCCCTATCTTCCTGCCTTTCGCGAGTTCTCAGTCGCCTGAATTCGCAGTGTATCCGACAAGCTCGGGCAGCTATGGAGAACCCTGAAGTGCGATCTACGTCCTGCACGCGTCGTGCCCATCGGCGGGCTCCAAGTTTCTTCCTGTCAGCTTCTCCTTCGGCGAAGCGGCTGTCGTGTTCCGCGCTGCGTGGTCGCGCCGGTTAGGAACTCGCTCGCGAACCGATGGTAAGAGCTAAAGGGTGTACATTTCGCGAGGGGACGACAGGGGCCCGCGGTCGACTCGGTCTCGATCGTTTGGACGTTTCTCCGTTCCTCGATCAGGGAAAATCTCTCCTTCCAAACACGCGGAGCCCAACCGAGTGGGACTCTCTGCGTCCCTCTCGTCGGCTCTGGCAGGTACAAAATACGCTCTCTGTGTTCTAGTTCCTGAACAACGAGCGCTTCAAGGATATCGAGGGAGCTCAGCTCGAGCAGCTGAGGAGGGGCGGGACGACAGGCGACGAACATCGTCAGCCTTCGATAGTCCTTCGTTAAGTTAAAACGGACAAGCCTAGGAACCGATGGCACTCGGTTCGCCGGCGGGATCGGGGGAAGATCGGGATCGAGGCAGCATGTCTGCCGAAAAGTCCTCTGCCACGGGGGTTGATCAATTTCGTAAAGACCGTGCTGTTCTACGGTCAGCCGACGTGCCTCTGATTGCACATAACGCCGAGGTCTCGCTTAGCTATGAAGCCTGGCGTTGGGCACTCCACTGGAGAATTGTTCGAACCAGCTTTCTAACGAATACCGCTGAAACAGTAGCCTACTGGCGCGATACTCGCGAACTTGCTGGCGAAACACGGAGGGGTGTGAAGCATCCCCGCAGGACGGGGAGCAATGGAGTCTAACCGATGCATCAGCCTGCCAGAGGGTACAGGTCAGACGGGTAAACGATCGCTCTCGCCGACACACCCTCCGAAATGGGTACGTTCGATAGGCAGATCCGGACGATCGCGAGGAAACCGTTCCCGATAGCTAGGGTCGCTTTCCAACCCTCGAGAGTCGTCGTCGATCGAGACCAAACGGAGGAACGATTCGGGCCGCCTTTCGTCGGTCCGCGCAACGTAATATCGCGATACCGCGTCTCTCGCGCGCGCGTTGGGTACAGCTTAATACGTACATGTTACGGGGAACTGTGTGTAAAATCTAAAAAGACAAGAAAAACGGGGGAAAGGGGGGGAAAAGGTCGTACAAGGTGAAAGTAATAAAAAGACTGGCCCGTCTTTTCGACGCTCCCTTACAGACTACGCGCACTCTCGCTCGCTCTATCGCTCGCATCTCCTCGCCCGTGACCTCTTCGGCTCCAATCAACCCTCGAAATCCCTCCGATACTCGCCGTGGCTGTACAGACTGGCTCTCCCCTCTCGCTAGTCGGCTACCTCTCCTCGAATCTTCGTAATTGGCTACTTCGTCCGTTTCTTCTTGGACTCTCCGTTTATCCCATCCCTCTCTTCTTCTATTTCTTTCTTCGTTTCTCCGTATGTATACAGCGGTATGTATAATATTTATCGTCTATGTATATATATATATATATTTATGTATATATATATCGGCTAGTCGAAAATTGAGGCTACAGTGCTCGGCAGTCTATTGTCTCTCTTGGCTCTTCTCTCCGCGGCTTCTTCGCTTCTCTCTCTCTCCCTCTCTCTCTATTTTTCTCTGGCTCTTCGAAAGTATCTTCTCCCTCCCTCTCTCTCTCTCTCTTTCTCTCTATCTCTCTGTCTTCCTCGTCCAACTTCCGGCCGTTGCTTTTCGTTCCATCTCGTTTCTCTGTTACTCTTTCCCTCTATCTTTCCCTTCGATTCTTCTTCGTTTTCCACCATATCTCCCTCTCCAACCCTCACTCTTTCTCTCTCTGTTATTCCCTTTCTCTCCTCTTACATTCTGTCTCTTTCTCTTTCTCCCCCCTCTCTCTCTCTTTCTCTCTTTCCCATTCTTTCTGATTATTCCTGCATCTTTCCCTATTTTCCTCTCTTCAGGCTGTCGACAAATCCATTAAGGATCGCGTCTTCGCGTGATGCGAATTACTCGGGTCGGCTGTGTTCGCGATTTCGGACGAGGTTTTTATTCCCATTGGTGAGGAGAGGGTGGCAATTCCGAGGGATGAGCCACCGTGGAGCTGCAAGTCGTACGAAGAGATCATTAGAGGCTGTGTTATGGTTTGTTTTTGTTTTTATAGTTTTTTTTTTTTTTTTGTTCAGGGAAAAGATCTTTGGTGATTTCTTTACTTTTTATTTTTTTTTTACTACTTTTTTTCTAAGTTTTTGAATGCTCTTTTCTTTCTTTACGGTTTGTCTAGAACTCGGGTACAGTCTGAGCGACTTGCGGGAGAAACAGAGGTGTGGCCTACCGTCGAGCCTCCGGTGAGAGTGTTCAGAATGAATGTTTAGACCGAGGACCCAATAAAATCATTGTGAAACGTTCGTCGGAAATTTGCTTTAGAGTGTTGCGGTTCTATCTATTCTATTACTGGGCCCTACGAAATCTATAGCATCTTCGAGCCAAGATCAACGCGGTTCGCCATCAATTCGCCGAGATCTAGGGGAAAGCTTAGCGATCCTTCGATTGATCATCTACTTGATTGCAATCAAATATCCGGCTTCCACTGTTGATCTCTTGACTCGACGATCGTCTCGGAGGCTCGAACGCTAAAGAGACAAAAAAAAAAAAAAGAACTGTACACGACGAAAGTGCAAAGTGCTCCTCGCTATTCAGGCTCGCTCTTATTCCGTGGACGAGAGCTTTTTGCGGGAAAAAAAGAAGCGTTCTCGAACTCGGCACACCGAGTTTCGTCGGCTAAACGAACATATCAGGGCGCAGGGAGGGTCGGGAAGGCTCTTTACGCTGGTAACGATCGGACATCGTCAATCGATGCGACGGCAAACGTGAATTTTTGCAATTCGAGTACGAGCGGAGGATGGGGAACGAAAATCAAAGACAAAACAAACGGAGAACAATATATGCCTGGAGATCGCAAACCGGATGCAACACGTATACACATTTGAGCCCGAGCGAAAAACTTCGGGGCCAGGCGGAGTCAATTTCGCCGGCAAACATGGAGCCTCCGTTTTCTGAGGCGGGATCACGGAGAATCCTACGGGATTGGCAAACTCTAATGGTGACGATCGATTGCCGGGAGTCGATCAGTTGCTCTCTACTGGGTGACCGTCGTTTACATGCAGGGAATCGTTACGGTGTGAGTCGAAGATCGTCAAAATTTAATTCAATTTTCATAGAATATGGCGTTTAATATTATAATACTTTCATCATATTGAAATTTCTGTATTAAGTTACGAATTTACAATATGCACAGAATTTTCTGACAGACATGCATTACGCGTTCCACACCATTACGATTCCCAGCACTGTTCACTAGCGTCGAAAACGGAATCGGATAGCCGTTCAAGGTCACCGGGAGGAGCCATCCCCACCGTGGCGCGCGGACACGCCCACTTCCCCCTCTACGGCTGTACTCTCTAGCTGTTGCGGAGGGGGAAGCGACCCTGAGAGTCCGGTTGAACTCGACGAGCAAGCGAGTCGCTACGCAACTAGGCATCAAGCATCTACGCGTCTGCTATCACGCGAACGTCTCGATTCTCGAGGGAGACGCTCCGCGTCGCGACGATCGATTCGAAGAGTCGAATATCTACCGATCACCTCTACACTCGTTGATCGAACTACAATCAGGGGAAAGGAGGAATTACTTTACGAGTTCAACTGTACTACTAACGCCGGTTGAACAGGTTGAACGCTAATCGTCGGACACAACTGAAAAATAAAACTAGTATGCAACTATGTACTCCATTAAGAAACTAGCACAGTCATGTACACGACATAATCAACTAATCAGCTAACAAACTATAACTAGCACACACGTATAGTTCTAATTGCGCTCAACGTGTCAGTCGTCGAACATTCTTCCTCAGCTTCAATTCCATCGTCTAAGACGATTTCTCCTTCCCCTCGACCGCAGAGGATCAACTTCGCGACAAGTGGAAGTCGCAAGCTTCGACTCTTCGAATTCTACGTTCGAGAAGGGGTTGCGACCGACAGGTCTGGGGTTTGACAAAAACCAACAGCGGAAAATGAAAAAAAAAAAGAAAAACGCTTCGTCTGATTTCCATGCAGCTGTCAGCACGGGTGACAGCCGGCCCCGGCTCGTCCCGATTTTCCGTTCAGCGCGCCGTTTATCGCGTCTCTCTGCCGGACAACGTAGTACACTTTCGAGAATCACGCCCCCGCCGCGACCTTTCCCTCCTTCCCCGCTGTCGCGCGACTCTCCCGTCGTTTTCCATCTGTCCCGCCCCGATATCCTCCCTTTAACCTTCGTAATACCGAGTGAGGCGCAGGTGCTGTCATATTTTCATTATAATCCGGACTGTCTCTACTCTAAACCAGCCGCTCATTTGGCGGACAAATTAACGCTCACGTAACGAGAATCAATCAAGTTTTTCTAAATGAGAAACCAAAGATTATAACGCGTGCCAATTTGAAAATTCGAAGTCAGTCGTTTCGATCTTCGAACTCGTATGATTATTATCGATCACAATCAATTCATTCAATGTCATTTACTAAATATTCCGACCACGGTGTTACAAAGGTTAAGTCCTCGTCGCTGCTCGAGAAAAGTCACCCCGTGTGAAAATAACAGCGAAACAAAACGAATCGAACAAGCTCGACCCCCCCCTTTCTCCCTCCAGTTGAAATTATTTCGGGAGCTCGAAAAAAGAATGGCCGCGTCGTCGGGAACGACGACTTTCCTCGGGACGAGTCGTTAAACCCCTCGGTTAATTTCAACGCGGGCGGAATTCCCTTCGCGCGCCCTCGTTTTCCATGTACGCGCGTCTAGGGATTGACGAGGGGCGGAAAAACGACGGGGGAGGAATATCGAAGGTCGAAGTAACTCGGCGAGAGACTCGATAGACCTCGAGGCTCCGATATCCGGGAGATCGTGCTGGTGGATCGTGAGGGGGTTGGATCTGGGGATCTAATTTTGGGATCCCAGGAGCTGGATCCTCTCAGACAAGACGTTGCGTCTGTTTTCGCGGCAGACCTAAGTCACATATTTTTTGGAACTTCCTTCTCGCGCCGGGATCGAAGTCTACGGCAGTGGTTCTCAACGTACTCGTGCAGCTCTCTTTACGCATTGCTAAGAAACTCGAGGAATCGTTTGAAGTTTCTAATTCTCATCGTCAATTGAAGGTTCCTTATGAAAATTGTGGAAACTATACTTTGAATTAAGATACCTTTGATTTTAGTTAACGAGTCTTGTTTCTCTTGCTGTCAAATTAAGCACTGTCTCAAATGAAACTTGCGTCCAAGATGAAATTGACTCGCGTGATTCTATTTTAAACCAAAATCGACACCGTGCGATATTCACAAGAATGTTCATGCCTGTTTTCTTAATGGTTAATTTTCATAAGAAGCGTCTCGAGAACAGATTCGGATCGCCCGGAAAACACTCGCTCGATTCTTGTCTTCAAGGTACCGGCGCAGAGGGCGGTCCCACCCGAAAAAATCGCCAGGGAGCCAATAACGCGGCACCGTCGCGCGCCCTTATCGGATTCTCGCGGCCCCCCGCGAGCGAGCAAACTTCCCCGGCGCGAAATTTCCGGGTCACCGAGGCGCGCTCCCTCCGGCCGCCGCTCGGCAAAGCGAATCCGCCGACGGGAGGAATCCGAGGGAATTTTCAGCGTCGCGTCCCGGGCATGGCGAAATGACAGTAATGGCTTCCGCGGTTCTCTCCTCCGATCGCCCGGTCGAAAACCTCCGCGACGCCTCGGCAAGAATCGTTCCCGTGAACGTATCGTCTACCATTGTACCGTACAACCTTCGCGGAAGTATAAAAAAAAATCACACTGAAAAGAAGACAGATGGCGTCCAAAAACAAAAGAAGAAACAGTGAAAAACAATCCTCTCTGGGTGGAGGTGTTGGGATGGATGAGAAGGTTGAATCCGTCGAAGGACGGACGATCGAACGTGCCAATCGAAACCGAAAAACTCGAAGTGAGGGCATCCGATCGCTGGATCGTTAGAAACAAAAAATAAGCGAATGAAACGCGAGGGGAGGGGGTCGAACGGATTGTTTCCTTCTTTTCTCTCGGGAATCTTGTTTTCAGCGTTCGTTCGAATGCTCGGAGATTACGGTCATTGTGCCAACAGCCAGATGCATCCGAATCGGTGCTCTCGGACGGAAATCGTTCGATTGGACGAGTAAATAAACAGGGAAAGAAAGAAGGGGTGGAACGAACGCGGCGATTCGAGGTCGTGGAACGTTTCTCCGGCTGACGGGAATCTCGGGAACGGTTGGCTGGCGGGGGAGGGTTGTCTTTTGGCCAAAGAGAGTGACCTCTCGCTCCGCGTCGATCGGCTTCGGACGAATGTCGCGGCGCGCGGTGGTCGACGGTCCTCGCTCGTGTATTTTTCACCCCGAACCCGTTTTCTCCTCTCGACTGAAGGCTGCATGGTGGATCAGGCCTTCGTACGCACTCGTCTTGTCGACCGAGGTGCTCCGTTCAGGCGTTTTCTTCCAGCGTTATTTACAAGTACCACTTTCGCAGAGGGGGGCTCGTTATCGGCACGCACCAGCGACGGTCTCGTGTGAACACGAATGAGAGACTCGTGGAATCTTGGATTCGTGATCGATTCGAATGCAAGATTACATTCGTTCTGTCAAAGACAATATCAAGCTCTTTCATCCTCGAAAATCCCCGAAGATCCGCGCTCTAGAACTCTGATTGCTGATTATTGTATCGTTTGATCTTAATCTTACACCGATCTAAAAATCGGTAAGTCACAAAAGCTAACTCATAAGAATTGCAATACGTTTAACTGAACTTCCGCGATTGCAACGCGTTTCCCTGAACCTCCACGCGTTATTGTCCCGTTAATCGCGCGCGGAAGAAGCGCTAATTAGTCGGCTCGTTTCCACCCTCTATCATAGCTGCTTCCCGTAGATTTTTATTGCTCCGCTCGAGGCCGAGGAACTTTTCATTGTTGCGATTTGTTCGAAGAAACGCGGAGAATGCGAAGCGACGTCTACTGCGGTTTACATTTTCACAATTCTGCTTACGGCATCGCGAGCTCGGATTTTCCCGTGGAAATCCACGGGGATTCTTCGCGGAACAAATGAAACGGGATACGAAGATCGAAAGTGTCTCGCAGACCTTCGAGGATCGATTCAGACGAGAAACCCGATTATCCGGCGACGGTTGCGGTCCCGTTTCCGGTAAGAAAGCTAAGCCCCGGCGCTGGCGTGCATCCGGTAACGCGTGTACCACGTATCGTCGAGCACACGGTGACTCTCACGTTTCTTCACGGTTCGTTTGAATCGGCGATCAATCGTGCGAATTCTTTCGTGAAATTTGTACCACGTAATTCCAACGTTCTCAATATTCTTCTATTTTGAATCGATCTTTTGATCGTAATACGCGACGCAAGATGTTCGTGAACAAATCCTCGAGTCACCGTGTATACACTCGTATCATACACCACCGGCTAAAGTTTCCGATCACTCGTGGATTCCGAATAAAACCATGATCGTCGCGAGAATCTCTCGTTAAGAGGCACTACCGAAGATTCTTACCTCTTACCTTCCGCGAATCGATTCGATTGTTCGCGGTTAAGTCTGTCGACTCGACGAACACGCGTTCGCCGATTCGCAAGACGGTTTCAGAAACTTTCAGCCGGCAGTGTATATGCTTGGCCGGCTGGCAACTCTGATCGAGACTTGTACTCTCGTCGCGTACGTATGCGTGTATGCGTACTTACACACAGGGCCGGCCGCGAGAGCGAGACCAGGCCTCCCCGTTGACGAAAAAGGCGAGCATAATGCCGATGATGTTCTTAAAAATCCGATAAAACTCGAGCACCGGCGCGAATCAATCATTAACGCTCCATTTAACGGCCGATACCCGCGGACTTCATTACTTATAAATTACGTTTATGAACCTGCCTCGTTAATCACGAAACTTGGTCTCGCACTTTCGACCGACTGTGTACACGAACAGCGTGTTACAATGAAAATGTGAAACTTTATCCTCGAACCTCAAACTCTCAAGAGTCTCGACGCTTTCAAGAGATAACGATCAACCGTCAAATCGAGAAATAATAGTTTCAGAAAACACTTTCATCCTTGAACACTGCGATGAACGTTCGATGAAACGTTACGTTCAGAGTAATTAAACGTTTGAATTGAACAAATGAATCCGAATTAAACGAACAAGTTCACCGTAACACGCTGCGCGCAAACCAGAGTTTCTCTATACTGCAATAAGAAGCGGAGGTGACGGTGTGATTAAAAGAAGAAAAAACAGAAAGGGAAGAACGGGGGGGAAAGATACTAGAGAGAGAGAGAGGTACGTAGAACGACGACAAATGACGACCAACAACGGGAGGGGCTGTGGAACGGAAAAGAAAAACCAGAGAACGGGCGTGGGTGAGTACCAACTGAAACCAAAACGGTCACAGCGAGACGTGTGAACACAAAACGTAAAGAAGAAGGGCGATAAAAATCTCATTCATTTCATCAGTTACTTTGTTCCTTTTCTTTTCTCTTTTGTTTCAATGTTTCATTGTTTTTATTTTTTTTTTGTTTTCTCTCTTAAAGATTTTCTTTGATTTAAAATGGTTTGTTCAAGTACCTCTGCGAGCGAGGTCGCGTCCGGACTAGAGCTGACTCTCGGTTCGTTCGGTTCGTTCAGGAGGAGACGTAACACGATTGGTAGTAGTAGCGGTAGTAGCGGTAGTGGTAGTAGTAGTAGTAGTGGTAGACGATAGCGGTAGTAGTCGATAGTAGCTGACAGTGGTAGATAGCTGATTCGGTACTGGTAGTAGTGGTAACGTGTACGTATACGCGGCGCAGGGCGCTGGGTCGGCGATCGGCTTGCTCTAACTTGACGGCAATAACCAACACGAGACATATATGTTACATATCTATCAATAATCAAGTCATCAAGAAACAGAATATAATTGGGTGGCGAGATAACCAAATATTCGTTCTCTCTCTCATTTTCTTTGTTTCGTTCGGTTCGTTCGCCCTCGGCGTGTCTCTCTCGGGGCTCGGGGGAACGAACCGTGAACATATTTTCTCTACGATTCTCTCTGTCGGCGGGCTGAGACGAAAATATACGTTCTCCCATCGTTCGTTTTCTTTCTTTTCTCTCGTTCTTTCGGATCGCCTTTTTTCGCAGTTCTCGGTATTGACACTTTCTTGGTTTCGCTCGATGGACGTGGACGGTTCGCTTCGGATCGAGGGTGAACGGTGGAGGGAATTATCGTGAACGTTTCCGCTTTAGAGCTGACGTTTCTGAAATAATGTTAATGGCAACAGGAGGTCGTCAGTTGGCTGCTTTTTCGATAGAGCTGATGCTTCTTCGCTGTAATCTTAATCGAATTAATCCACCGTGAAAACGAAGAAATCTGACTCTGTTTGGATATACTCGGTACGATAACGTTGATGGAACGTTTTATCAGTAACGCGCAGGTGGAGTTGAACTCGGTTCAAACTGCCTACTTTCTCGATTTAATCAATAGCAACACGGTGAATCAATCTTTAGCCGAATTACTTCAACTTTGTCCCTTTGACTGAATTTCCGCTGAAACGAAGCGTCCGTTCGTTTCACCCGTAGTGAATCGAAAGAAAGTCGAGGAATTAAAGGCGCCGAACGACGTCATGGAGCGCGCAAGAAAGCTTCATCAGCCCCGGAAAAACCTAATCTCCAAGCAAATCCCCCCACCATCCGTCCAGCATCGTCGAAGGAAACCAATCGTCCCTCAGCTCGAGCGAAAAGAACGTTCAATCACCTGCTCGACCGATTCGATCGATTTACGGACACAGTTAATCGCGCGATACGCGGTTCAATTCGTGATCGTATCCCAAGGAAGACTTCCGGAAGTGTCCGGCGAAGGCTGAAGCCGAAAAAAAAGAAGAGCGGCAACGACGTTAAAGGGAGGAGGGTCGTCCGGGACAAAAGATCGTTTCCCCTGGCTGGTTTCGATCGTTCCGCCCCTCGGCCCTTTCCCATCATCGATCCTTCCCGCTCCGGCTGTTTCCTGTTTCCTCCGCGGTTTTTAATTTCCGCCCACGACACGCTCGACCACTTTCCCTCTCTCTTTCTCTACCCCTCTCCCCCCAGTCGTTCATCCTCTGTTTCCAAGTTTTCGATCGTATCGCTACACACCCTTTCATCTTTCTCTCCCAATCTTCGACGAGATTACACAGCGAAGGGTGGAAATCCACGGAAACAATGGGAGGCCGGAGAAAGAGAGAGAGAAACTGCGACACGTTTAACCCCCTTCCGACACCCTCTTTCCCGTGTGCAACGCGAAAAATCGTTTTCCCCCTTTCTGCCCCTCTGATTTCCTCCCCACTCTCGATCCTCCGGATTTACGATAATCTCGCGCGGAGAGATGCAAAGGCGTGTCGAGGAAGAGGATGGCGAGGCGGACGAAACGGAGAAAGGTGTTTCGGGGGGTGGTGGAAGTAGTCTGTGAAGGGAGGCTTCAATTCCCGCGTACCCGGTTTGTTTTTCCTTCTGTTAGAAACAAAGATCATCGTCATCATTCGTCCCCTGCAGCGATCTCGAACCGCCTCTCCCCTCTTTCTCTACGACCGATCTTTCGTCGCACGATTCTCGTTTCTCGTTTGTTTACCCGATTTCAGTGATTCACAGATTTCTCTTTTTCGTCTTGTCCCTCGTACTCTATTGTTCTTTTCGATTTGACATTTTCTTTTTTTTTATTTGTTTGTTTGTTTTCTCTTTCTTACGTTCGATAAGGATAACCTGGACGATCCGCCACCTACGGCTTACCTTGCGAAGCTCTTGAACGCCGCGGACTGCGGATTTATGCAGAGCGGCACGCGCGACGTGTTCAGCTGCTCCGCTATAAATTTGTGCATTTCCTCTGAAACAGACAACCGTGGATTTTAGGATGAGAAACTGCCGGGCGCAAACTCGCGCGCGGCCTGTCGCGAATACGTTTCTTCGGGCCGGGGGACGGGGGACCGCCGCGATTTACGCGGGACAAGCGCGGCTCGATCCATTTGGGCGCCGGAAATCGGTTTGGATTGTGTGCGATGGCTGTTGCTGAAGTAAGCTGTGCGCGTGTGTAAATCACTGGAACGATTCTACTCTGTACTTTAGCTTGCGTAATTTTCCAATTGCGGTCTGTATTTTTCTCCGTTTGAACTCTTTCTTCTCGAGACCAAAACGACGGAATAAACGAAAATTGCAGGAAGCTACTGGACAATTTCGAATATTGTATATACACTGTGCCTTTAACACAGTTATTTAAACTGATTTCAATCGTTAATTCAAATCGTCGTTACACGCGAGCAATTATGATTAATAACAGCCACTTTGACAAATATACTACCAGAAGAGAAAGTCCAGAGTGAAATGTCCGCGAGAGAACAAAAAATATTCTCCGGAGGTCTAACACGTTGACTACCACGAAAGTGTTCCACGTAGATAATATGCGACAATCATTAATTATTCGCTACCACACTTACGTTACACTGTTATCCAGTTTTTTACTATTGAACATCATTCGAATTATGAATTCTAATATAAAGCAGCAGTCAACGTGCTGATACCAACCCTTTGCACAGAGCTTGTCAGTCGCCAACAGATTCGACACCAAATCCTAAATTTCAATATTTAACCCTTTGCACTCGAGAAGTGACTCTCAACTTGATTCGATGCAGTAAACTATAAAATCTGACATTTAATATTGAACTGTGTAACACATCAATGTATAAAATATTCGGATAAAAAAGCTTTCTCTCAATTTACTTGCGATTTTCCTTTGAGTTCATTTAAAAATATCCTCTTCGTACAGTTAGAAACCGTTAAGTACCAGCGAAATACTTCCGAGTGCAAAGGTTAATACACAACTCAAGCAATATGAAATATTCCGAGAAAACAGTTTCCTTGAATGTGATTTCTCCGCGACTGCTCCAACTTCAGAAAATCTCATCTGCAGCTCGTTAGAAGACATCGAGCATTTCCAGGGAAAACGTCTCGAGTGCAAAGGGTTAACGATTAAAAGTCACCCTCAGAAATTATCGGTGCCTTCGCCGCAGCCCCGAGGCACGCGATATTTCCTGCAACACCCCGACATATTTCTTCGAACTGATTTTTTCCTTTTCCAGGGATCGAGTTCCAGCAACCCTTCAGGAACGAGCACGCGCGCGCGCGAGCGGCGCAATTTTTAACCGCGATATTAGTTACCCAGTTTCGAGGCGATTACCGGGGGAAGAAAGGCATACGTTAACTTCACGGTCTCCTGGTCGGGCCAGTGATAAATTATGGTTTATCGCTGCCGAGGCTGTTCCAGGCGCACGCGAGAGTCTATCGCATCATTGTTCTCGCCGCGGCGCGGCCCGCCACGTGTCCGAGACGCTCGACTATTAATAATGCACGTGAGTCACGACCAAGTATTTCCTTTTCTTTTTTCTTTCTTTCTTTCCCCTCTTCTTTTCCTTTTCTTCTATTCGCGCGGCTAATCCGACTAGCGCCGTGCTCGACGAATCGATTAGTTTAAACTGCTGGCGACTCGATCGGTTTCAACATTGTGCACGCTTGAAATGCTTACGGACTGCGTGAACGTTCAATCGGTGGATAAAGGGAAGTGGAATTGAAGCTAACCCTTTGCACTCGTGAGGTGACTCTTACTGGCCACTTGATTTCATATAGTGATACTATAAAGTTTGATGTTTAACCGTTTGAGTGCTGAGGAGTATAGCGCTCTTGTGCCAAAATTGATGCGCTTCTGTTTATCAGTATCAATTATAATTTTCTTACTATGTTCTTCAAGAAATAAATCGAAGTAAATTTATTTGAATAAATTTTTTTGATTTTTTTCTGTAATAACACAATGTTTGTGATCTCATTAGATAACTACTCTTATGAATTCTTTTGCACACACCCAATCTCTTCCGCATTTTTGGTAAATATACATAAAAGTTTAGCATCCAAACGGTTAATATTGTACCACGTATAATGCGTCAATTTGAGAAATATTGGAATAAAATAGCTTTCAAGTTAATTTCATAATATATTGTCTGTATCTCATCAGAAAATGTTCAAATATTTCTACTGGTAAACTGCCGGGTGCAAAAGGTAAACACTGAACCTACTGGGTCGAAATCACCGATTTGATTTCTTTTTGCAATAATTAAAAGGGGAATAGACGTTTCTTTGAGAAATTATTGAAGACATTGATTTAGCAAAATGAAAACTGAATTGTACCCTTGGAGTTGCTACAGACCAATCAAACGAGTAATCAAGCTTCCACAAAAATCATTCCACCCCAACAAAAATCCGCAGTCCATTCAATGGAAACGTCGAATGACGGTGCTAGCTACCTTCGAATGTTTGGCCCTTACCTTTCACCTGCTGCACGGTGGTGAGTCTCCGTTCCCAGAGATCGTTGAACACGTGAGACGAATCTGGCTCGAAGTCCACCGTGTACTGTCTCATGCCGGCGCTGGTCGTGTAGCAGCACGTGCACATGCACGAGTGGTATCTGAGCCTTCCCTCGTCGAGGTAAGGATGCGCCAGGGCGTCCACCACGGTGATCCTCTTGTCCTGCGGGAAGTTTCGTGGAACGGGGTCAACGAACGATCGATAGAGCCCGGGGGTCGAAAACGGACCAGCCGGTTGCGAGGGACCCGACCAGCGGGTACACTCCGCGCGCTATTTATGAGCCTAGTTAACCGCGTTACTCTAACGCCAGAGGTTCCCAATTTGACTCGCCTTATCGGATCGTTTTCAAAAATACCGAACGAAAACGAATACATCGAATTATTCGACATCCAAGGGGAACGTCTTTTTTCGAGTGACTTTCTTCGCCTTTGCATGATCAGCGATAGATTCTTGGTTTCTTTAGCTAACGCCAAAAGTTCCCAAATTGAGTGGCCCTATCGGATCGTTTTCAAAAATACCGAACGAAAACGAATACATCGAATTATTCGACATCCTTCTGAAATGTTTTTTTTCTAGCGATTTTTTTCGCCTCTGCACGGTCAAAGATGGATTCTTGGTTTCTTTAGGCTCTGGCTCGGATTTTTAGTCTATCATTTAACCCTTAGCACTCTAGATGGTTTTGTAATTTATCAGAAACTGCATCTCATTTTTATAGTATCACTAGCGAAAATGAATGCTATAACATTCCTTCGATCTTTCATTTTCCTTCTCAGCACAAAATTTCGATGCGTGGAAAATCGAAAGATTTTAAGGTAGTTTCTTTGATTCATTAAAATATCTGATATTATAACTGCTGCAATATTGGAGCCTACAGAGTGAAAAGGGTTAATTGCTAGTCCTACATTAATCTAACATTTTAGATATGTATAATATTTTCGAGTTTTTCATACTTTCTTCTGGTATGTATTTAACTTTGTGTTTCTAGCAGTCGTATCTAACTTCAAAGAACAGAAAAAGATAATTGAAAAGGGCAGTATCAGAATTAATGTCGAGTACAGACGTCGTTACAGAGTTAAACGAAAGAAATAAAAGAATTCTGGCAACGAAAGCTGTCGCCGCCTTTCTAAATCATTTTAGCGGTTCTACAGGGTAGTGTCGTCTAGTTTGGGAACCACTGGTGTTCGCGAACTCGGCGGCGGTGGATAAAAAGCGCGCGAGAGCTGCTGGGCCGAATAAATTCGACGGGTTCTCGCGACGCGACGCGATCGATTCGACGGATTTGGATTAACGGGTGGCTGCCGCCCCCTGCAGTTGCGTCGCTCGATGAATTATCGATTAATAAATTCAGACAGTTCTGTGGGTCACTCGGCTTTCGGTATTTCCAAACTTTCGCGTTCGAATCGCTGGGCATTCATCAGAGTCCAACGAATGCAACGAATTTCATAAGAAACACGCAAGACGCTTTCCCAAATACTCCGTTTCGATGCAGAAATGAAAATTAGGCGGGGAGTCTATTATAATTGTGTTCTATATTGCAATAGGAAAGTAACTAAAATATATTTCCAATGTTCGAATGAAAAACTTCGTTAGAACTCTTTGTTCTTCCATGAGACAAGTGTAGAAATGAAAATTATCCGGGGAGTCTATTATAATTGTGTTCTATATTACAATCGTGAAGTAAAAAAAAAAATGTCCAATGTTCGAATGAAAAATTTCGGTAGAACCCTTTGTTCTTTCACAAGACACGTGCATCAACAAAGAAACTATAAGATTCTTATATTCAGATCGTAATTAATGTATACAACACACCAAACAGATTATTTAACTGGAACGATCTTAGAAAAACTTCGATTGAACCTTTAGCTTTCGAATTTTAGAGAAACATCGAAGTGCTAAAAGGAGATTCGTTGTCCGCAAAATTGTCCGTAACGAGATTAATCGTTAAAACGATTAAGGGGAGAGAATCAGGGAGGAATTCTGATAGATTAAGAATCGAGGATTCTTCTAAATGAAGCTCTAATTGGATTTCCTCGCGACCACCAGAAATAAATCGACTTTGGCGGGCACGATACTAATTCAGGAACCGAGGCGCGCGCGTTATTTGTCACGGTGAATAATAGAGGGACGGTTGACTTTTATTAGAGTCCCGGGCAGCTTAAAAGGCAGTAAGGAAGCGTCTCCCGGCGTTCCCTTTCGCGGCCCAGTCCCGCAGTGTCGTTTAAACATCGAAACGGCGCGTTTCAGCGCGAGAGATTTAGGAAAGCGTAAAGCCTCGCTGCGTTAACCGCGCTCTAACTCCTTTAACGGGACAAGTCGACGTATCTCTTCCATTTCATCTTTAATAGAATTATTATAAATTCACTGTACGCTCGCGTCGAATAGAATATTATATAACTGCCACTTCAACGTTGGTCAATTTTACAATATTCACGAAACATCGCGGAACACGCTGTAAAAACTGAGATAAACATTCCATTATACTTATTCCCGTGCATTCCAGAATGTTCATCCTTTGCACTTCAGAAGTTTTTCCGGGAATATTCAATATTTTCTAATGACAGACATTTTCTTAGATTGAATTAAGAAATCTCACATGCATCGAGGAAGAGAACTATTTTCTTTAACATTTTCTTTAATATTAAATATCAAAGTTTACAGTGTCGCTGTGTCAAATCATTTGGTGACTTAGAGGCGCCTCTGGAGTGCAAAGGGTTAATACTTAACCCTTTGCGGTATGAGATACTTTGAAACGTACGAAACCTTCGATAGATGAAGCTAAATATATCAACTGCTTGATTAATAGAAAAAGGAAAATAAGTGCTGATCTCTTGCTGTTCGAGTAATTAAATCATTTATTATATCGAGTAATTAACATTTCAAATAGTTCGCATCGCTACGTGAAATATTGAAATAAAACACCTCTGCTTAATTCATCTATGAATTATCCTTAAATTAGTGTCAAACAATACCTACATCTCATCAGAAAACGTTGAATATTTCCATCGAAAAACTCGAGTGCAAAGGGTCAATAAAATATAAGTTTCACAGTAACCCGAAACGTCTGTTAATCGAAAAATTAATAATTAGAACTTTAATAATAATTAGATTACTCTAATTATTATTCCACGTTCTGATAATATTATTTAATCATGATATTCAACGATCGAATCTTTAATTTCTATTCTCACATTGCGCGAAACCTCATAAATCGGTTTTTACAAAAAAACTATTTAAAAATTCGAACATTGCCCGTCGCGATATTATTTGGACAACGCTTGATAACGGTAGATCCGTTCCGTACATGTCGCTGAAATTCTGATAAACGGAACGCGTGTTCACCGGCGGGCGATACGCTCGCGCCACCTCCTCCTCCTCCTTCCGCCGGCTCGGAGCCCGTCTCCAACGGGACAGCCTCCGCAGTAAAGATTTTATTGCAACTTTTGTTACGGGCACCGATTCCGCGGCGACTTTACGGTGTCGCGACCCTCGTTCCGAGATTTTTTACGGAGTGACGAAACCGGGAAGGATACGCGAGCGCGCCTCTCGAACTTGGGATCCCGGTTCATGAATAATTCGAGCTCGCCCCGGAGTCGTTCCTGCGAGCCGTTGATTCGCATTAAATTTCAATTAGTTAGGCGTGCAATATTAGAGAGTTCCTGTAATTAGCTTCGATCCCCCGTTTCTTTTACCTTTAATTACCGGCACTCGATTCACCGAGTGCCTTCGTAAAATCTGAAACGCCGCGGGTAACGTTCCCTGGCAGTGTATTAAACAATGGAACTATAACGCTGGAGGAATATTATACTTAACCCTTTGACGAAGATTCTATGGAGAGTAAAATGCAAATTCAGAGTTATGTATCGAACGATTTTCCGAGGAATGACCTAGAACTACAGTCGAAATGTCTGGTTTTAGTTCTTTTGTTTCGGAATTATTGATATCTTAAATTGAATATTCGTAATGATTTTGAAAATAAATAGTTCGCTTCTACTGATCTCTTGTAGCTTTTACTTTCTATACTTTCTGCACTACGGATTTACCAGCATTCGCTGTTTAGTGATAGTACATTTTCTGTTACTCGTGCTTAACCAGTTAAGTGTGGAATTTAGTTTGAAAAATCTCTCCTTGCACGCAATAAAATGGAATAGCGTGCGTATTATTGAAAAAAAACGAAGTTTGTGTTGACAACGAAAAATATAAAAATTGTCATCGTTTAAATAACCGTCTATATTACAATATTTTCGCATATCAACCCGCTGCCACTAAAAGTGTTAAACCCATAGCATCGAAAATCCCAAAAACGATCAGCCAGGAACTTTCCAACGCCACTGTACAACCGTCCAGAAAAATCGTCGCGCGTTGAAAACTTACGGGATCGAAGACTAGCATCTGGCAGAGCAAATGGACGGCCTCGTGCGTCGCCTGGCTGCTGAGGGTGTAGAGGGCCGTCAGCGAGGGCGGCTTCGGCGCGCGCCTCAGCATGTGGGATCTCGCGCCCTCGCACGCGTACCTCATGTCCTCGGGGCTCGGCGTGCCCAGCAATTCCGTGATCAGCTCCAGCTGCAAAAGGGAGGACGTGTACGTGCGCGAGTTTATAACGCGGTCATTTTCGAGGGACCGGCCAACGAGGAGGACGGACGCGCGCACGGAGGAACGATTCCGAAAACAGTTTTATACCGGGGACACGAGCGGAAAACGAATCGTTGCCTCGGACCGGATCCCCTTTGCGAACGTTTGCTCCTTTGATCGCTGACTCGACTTTGATACGAGTTTATATAAAATTGTTCGCCGCTCTTCTGGCTCTTTACTGGCCGGCTTCGGGGAGTTTCGGGCGAGCTTGGGGTCGCGGGATGAATTTTCTTCGTGCTCGGTTCATTTTGGGACTTGGGATTCTGTACGTGATTTTCATCGTTGTTGGGATCTTTGGGTTGATTTTAGTGGAGGTTGGAATTGGACGATTGGAGGAATTGATTTTAGAGATATCAGGAATGTTGAATATGTTAGAGATTGTAGATTCTGTTCGAATATTCTCGTTTTTGAATGTTCGCTTGTCTTTAACCCATTCGAGACTGATTACACACCGTGTGATTTTCGAGGCTATAAGACTGGTTGCACACCGTGTGTGCAATAATAATAATAATAATAATGATTTGCCAATTATTCATATAGTCAGTTATTCACATAGCAATGTGTGCAATAATAATAATAATGATTTGTCAGTCATTCTGAGTAAAGTCGTCGAGATAAGACTTTTTTTGAATTAATAGTATCTGTAAAGCATAGGAAAACAAAATGAACATACTCACCGACAATAATAATTTTTATGGTGTCTCTAGTGAAAATGAAAAATGCTATAGCATCCCTTCGATCTTTTACTTTCCTTCTCAGTAGAAAATTTGGATGTGTGAAAAATCTAATAAATTTAGGGTAGTTTCTTCGATTCGTTAAAATATTTGATATAACTGGGGCAATATTGTAACCTACAGAGTTCAAAGGGTTAAAAAACTTGGAAAACCCCGTGACAGAATGTCGCTCCTGGGGACCGTGAAAAAAATGGCCGTCTCGAGTGGGTTAATGTTCAATTAATTTCGGTAAATGCTGTATTGGAAACCGAGTAAAGAGACTTCTAGGTCGACGCTGCACTGATTCGTCCTCCGTGTTTCGTGAATCTCTCGCAGGGAAAGGGGATCGCAGCGAACCAGTCGCGACAGGTGTGTTAATCATTTAACTGGCCGAAGGACTAACCTGTTGCACAGGACTCTGCGCCTGGAAGAGGATCCTCCGGCGAAGTAGCTCGCCGAAAATGCAGCCGACGCTCCAAACATCCACGGCGTCCGTGTAGTATCGCGCTCCCATCAGGATTTCCGGCGCGCGATAATACTGCGTCACCACTTCCTGGGTCATGGGCCTGTTCTGGTCGGTTTCCTCCACTCGGGCCAGTCCGAAGTCGCAGATCTGTTTTCCGAGGGATTTTATTCAATTCTTTTTACTGAATTTTCATCTTATATCTCTGATCGTGCTTCAGTATCACTTTCAACCCTTTGCACTCGAGAGGTGACTCTCAGTCACCATTTGATTCGACGCAGTAAAATTAGAAAATTTAATATTTAATACTGAACTATGTATAATGCATCGGTGCGCGAAATATTGGGATACAAAAGCTTTGTTCCTCAATTTACCTGTGATTTCTCTTTGAATTCATTTAAAAAGCAGTCATCTTTGTCTAGTTAGAAAATGTTAAGTATTGCTAACGAAATACTTCCGAGTGCAAAGGGTTAAATCTCTTTTATGTTTCTTACACCTTTCTTATTGTAATTATCGTGCTACAATCAGGAATAGAGCGAAAAAGTGAATCGAAAGTGTAGAACACTTTTAACAATTGTTTCCGAGATAACCAATTTCGAAAGTTTATCTCACACTAAGTGATTGATAGTTACAGGAAGTATAAATGAGTTACGATCGTCATTAGCGAACTTCTCTGAACATTATCTTAGTTCCTAAGATAATTAAGTTTCATACGAGAGAAGTTTATGTATTTTCAATTCGCTTCTTCAGCGTAGAATCGCTGCTTTCTGTTATAAATTTCAATGCTTGTCATCTTCCAAAATGAACCAGCCAAAGCGTTGAACTATTCTCGGATTGAATAACGTTAACGGAAATTCCGTAGCGAGGAACGGAGAGCAAAAACGCGAAGGATGGGCGTTAACCTCGCGATGTTGCAACCGCGTTCGCCAATATCATCTCGTAGTTAACAATTTCTTAGAAGAGAAAGGGATTCTACTTTCACCGTGCGTTCACTTCGAACACTGAATATTGATAAGAAAAATGCCGCTGCATTTCGACTGCAAAAAGACGAGCGATGCTCGCGTTTGGACAAGCGACTTCGAAACTTTCGCCACGCTCCATATTGCGAGTCAAGAGGTTAAGCTTCTGCATCTGTGGCTGAACCGTTCGTTTCGTCTTTTACTGACAGTCTACGGAAGAAAGTCACCGGTGAACCGTCGGTTTCACGCGTGCGCAGCGATCAAGGGCTCGTAGAGCGTAACGGAAGAAATGATTCATCGGGAATTCGATGGAGTTGTTTATTCACTTTGAATCTCTTGAAGCTTTCAGAGCGAGAACTGAGTTTCTAGATGATTAATATTTTAAGAGGACCTAACGTAGAAGGATCTACGCTCGCAGAAAAGTTCGATCGAAGTAAAACCGTCAAGAATTCACAGGAATGCGCGAAAACACCCGAGAAACGTGTTCCGACTCACCTTAAGTACGCAATTGCTGTTGACCAGTAAATTCCCGGGCTTGATGTCCCTGTGCAGGATCCTGGCGGAGTGAAGGTACTTCAGGCCTGCAAAAGAAAGCGAGAACGCGCATAAATCACGAGTGAATGTGGAGATCTATTTAAATCTCGCGACCGAACACGATCGCAGGTACTCCGTATCCGGGACGATCGAAGTTTCCGAGTTCAGTCGGTCTCCGGAAAGGACAAAAAAGAGGAACAAGGAAGACAAGGATAAAGAAAAAGAAGAAAACCAGGAAGTCTGGAAAAAAAGGCACCGCGTTAGGTAGCGTTATTAATCATATAGCAATAGTTTCAAATAATCATCGTTTAACACTAGAACTACCGTACTAGTAAAAATGACTGGTTTCGATTTCTTTGTTTAGCAAATATTGATAGATATCGTAGATACGAAGCATTAAATATTCGAAATGATTTTGAAAATAGTTTCATTTGAGTACTATAATGAACGTCTGAAGAAACTGAAAACAATCTGTTGTTACAATTTTTATAGGAATTGCGTGTTAATCGTACTAAATGTTCGGTAGTTCTAGTGTTGAATGAACTATAGTGATTCCATTCGGTTGGGGTCACCGGTGACCTCCATGACATCCAACGCGTTGAAAGGGTGACAGATGCTTTTCTGAGGAATTATTAACCCTTAGCACTCCATACTAATTTTCATAGTATTCCTCGCGAAAATGAGAAACACTGTAACATTTCTTCGATCTTTTATTTTATTAGTACAAAATTTGGACGTGTGGAGAATCTAGCAATTTTAGGGTAGTTTCTTTAAGATCCATTAAAACATGTAATATTATAACCAGTGCAATATTGGAGCCTACAGAGTTCAAAGGGTAATACTAGAACTACCGTGAATTTGGGGTTGATATATAACGCTTCTAAAGATTCCAACGTGTTTTCCAGATATTCTCGGCAGTACGTAAGCGAAGCTACTTTCCAAATCATTTCGGGATACTTTGGAAATTTCAATAATTATTAACAATCCTCAAACTTATATCTGCAAATTATAAATCAATCGAAGTTCCAATGTATGTACTCTTACGGACTCTACAGAGAACTTCGAAAAAATCCGCTTAATAAATCGAACTGCTCGGTAGTTTTCGTGTTGCGCCGCGTCCGTCGCGGACGACAAATTGCGCCGGGCAGCGCGGCGCGGACGTTCGCCGGCGACGGTCAATAATAAGGCCAAAGGCGCGCCCGGAACCTGTTTTAAATGAAACTTCGGCCGACGGGCGGGAAACCTGTACGGGCGAATGAAAAAGGGAAGAGTCCGACTGTCGATCGCCGCGCGATCGCGGTCCGCGCGCGCGCCCCGTTGCTTTCTATTCGACTCGACCGCGGGGAATCGCGTGAACCGATGTACCCCGTGCGCGTCGCGATCCCAGGCACGTGTGATTTCTTGCTATCCGCGGGGCTGCCGTGTTCCAGCTCCAGCGAGCGTCGATTTGGATTTCTTTTCTCCTTCACCGACGCTTTTTCCTGATCATCGAAAGTATTTCCACTTTGCTCACCGCATAAAATACCGTAACACGCGGAAACATCGCAGAAGCGACCTAGCACGGTATTCATCGCGTTTATTGTAAATATTATAAGAATAACAGTAAAACAATAAAAATTAGCGATATCGCAATGAGTAAAAGTAAAGTAAAATTGCTCCGTAAAGGGATACCCTTTGCAGACTCTTTAATCCTTTGCGGATGTCGGCATTTTGCTGAGATCAAACTTCCACTGGAATACCCGGTTGTAAACAAATGATTCAACTGTTCGAACAGCAAGAGATTAGTACACAGTTTCCTTATTCTCTGATTTAAGCGTTCAGTGTTTAAGGGTTAAAGTAGAGAAAACTTGCAACGTATGAAGCTAAATTATACATGCAACGCTTAAACGATAGGGAAAAAGAGAACTGTACACTCTCTGGTTGTTCGAGTAATTAAATACGTTTGCAAGTATTCTAAATATGAAAATTTCAATCTCGCCGAGAATCCTTCAAAGGGTTGAAACGGCGGCCGAAAAGAACGATCGATCCGTTCCCCGTTAAATGCGGCGACACGGTCGCTGAATTTTTAATTCTCCCCGTAGCCGCGCAAATGTATTTAAATATTCCCATTTCACGGGTGACATGCTAAGACCGTGAACGGCCGCGTGAAAAACGTAATTACCGCGTCGTCGAACGGTTATCCGGCACGAAATCTCCGTGAAGCGGAACGCGTGTCCATTCAGGGGGGATTACACGAGCGTTTAGCGACAGCGCCGCGACGCTGGTCGTCCGTTAGTCAAGCCCGGGCTACCCCTTTCGCGGGGACCGAATTGCACTTCGACGCGAGGGGTGGCCCAGTAATCTGCCCCTATTCAGCTCCCGCTCGCGTGAACGCCACCCCTTTCGCTGCCTTGGACACGTATCATTTCGCTCGGCGGTTTTCACAGAAAAGCTGCCACGGGGAACCCCGGGATCGGGCTACCGAAAATTAATAGCCGACGAAAGGCGGGGAGGTTTCTTTGGAAACTGTTCTGTAGACAATTTAGACGATAGTTCGGTGGATGATTTGCAATGTGTTTGAGAGGGTCGTTTGGAGAATTGTTTGGAAGATATTGTATTAACCCTTAGCACTCCAGGTTTTGTAATCTATCAGCAATGAATTTTTATAGTATTCCTAGCGAAAATTAGAAATGTAACATTTCTTCGATCTTTTATTTTCCTTGTTAGTACAAAATTTGGATGTGTGGAAAATCTAATATTTGTAGGGTAGTTTCTTTGATTCATTAGAATATTTAATATTAGAACTGGTGCAATATTGGAGCCTACAGAGTTCAAAGGGTTAACCCCTTGCTCCATTTGCTAAAGGTTTTGTACGTTTCAAAGTATCTTTCCGCCAAGGGTTAAAGAATGTATCAGAAGTCGAGATTCGATAGTAATTTAAAGAATATTGTTCAAAATATTGTTCAAGTTCTTAAAAGATAGCTTAGAAGCCCCGAATATTTACAGACTAACTGCCATTGTTCTAAGAATAATCGAAAGAACCTTGCCCGAAGAATCATTGAAAAGACATTTCAAAAATCCCGCGGCGTGCCAAGGCGGTTTCAAAATCGTCGGAAGAGCGCATCGAAAGATGACTCAGAGGACAAGGGGTGTGGCGCTGCGTCGCAGCCGGGATCCAGGCGTTCCATTACAACCCCGTAACCGAGCGGGGACGGAATATCCCGCGCGACGCCACCGAATCAGTAATTTTAATAACGCACGATTAAACCAGTCGCAGCAGGGCGTGCGCGTGCACCGGAATACGGGATGTTTTGCCGCGTTCCGCGGGCGGAATGGCGTCCGCCACGGTATGAGACGCATTAACGCGGGATATTAGTGTAAAACGGTGTCGACCGTTGAAGCACCCTTCCCCAGTAATTATTCCGTCGCGCCCCTTTTACGGCGATTCGTCTGCGACAACGGCGCAACGCATCGCGGCCGATCGAATGCTCCGTGTATTTACGCTCCCCTCGCGACGATCGGCCATTCGTCACGCGCGCGTCGTCAGCAGTCGATATTATTCGAGCCGCACGCTCGTTCTTCCCATTCATCGCGCAGATCGAGGAATAATAAATGCGCTTAGCACGCCAAGTCAGTTCCCTTCGACCGAGCAGATCGCGCAAGAATCGACTAACCGTATAATTACGAATACACCTTGCAATTACATTTAGAATTCATTCACTCCCCTATACTGAATTATCAATGAGCTATAAAACTGTACAAAGTACTTCTAAAGACTCCGATAATATCGATTTACATATGTATCTAATAGCCTACGATTAGTTCTACTTGACAAGCACAGAAACTTCGATAAGTCGAATCGATTCCTGTAAACAACCCCTATCGTAGACAATCCAAGGCTGCCACTTAATTGCGCGTCACGTGTTCAGCTTCGGGAACCCGCGAGCTGTTTAACACTAGAACTAGCGAGCATTTAATACGATTAACCCTTTGCACTCGAGGGGCGCCTTACAGTCTACTGTTCCAGTCAAAATGATTGGTTTCGATTTGCTTGTTTTGCAATCATTGATATCTTAAAAGTATTCAATATTCAAAATGATCTTGAAAATAAATAATTTCATTCGAATACTATAACGAATATCCAAAGAAACTGAAAATAATCTATTGTCACAATTTTTATAGGGATTACACATTAATCGTATGAACTGCTCTGTAGTTCTAGTGTTAAATAGATAATCAATTCCAATGAAATTTCATATTTTCTTCAATACTGGTAATTACCGAAGTTGCAGAGCTAAGTGTCTATATAAAAACGACATGTCTCGTTACCGGTACGCTGTGTTAATATTATAACTGGTGCAATATTGGAGCCCACAGAGTTCAAAGGGTTAATACCGTCCTTCCCCCGGTGCAGTCGTTGCCATACTCGCGGAACCCCGCTGGAAAACGTAAAAAGGAACGCGACGAAAAACGAAGACGGCAGACAGGAAGATAGTACCTCGTGCACGTGGCACGGCAAGGGAGAAACGGGGTGGAAAGCGGAGGCGGAGGTTGGAGGTGAAGCGGAGGAGACCTGAAAACGGATAGGCCTCCCTCTAACTCGTCACAGAGGGAAACCGGACGGCCAGAGGGGGAGGGAAGTCACGAGGGGAGCAAAGGAACGGCTCAGGGAACAAGAGGGTGGCGACGAACGGCGGAGGATCGAGCCTCGGGACCCGTTCAGGGGCGGCGGCGGTGGCGGCGGGAGGGGCGGATTCGCGGGAAGAGAAACAGGAATGACAGGAGGGCCAGAGGGGAGAGGGGGCGGCTGCAATAAGAGCAGAAACATCGGTGCCAGATGAGTGTGCCGTGAGTCATGCCGCATTCAGTCCTCGACTTTTCTCTCCCCGCAATAAAACTCGGTAATATTACCGGGGTAATCTGCCCCGTGGGTGCGTCCGGTTGCGAATTCACCCGCCGGTAATTAAAGTCTCTCTCTCCCTTCCCGTCTTCCTCTCTTTTCCGCGTCGGTCTCGCTCGCCCCCCTTTCTCCGCGGCTGTTCCGTCTTTCACCCGGGACTCCGCGTCTTTCTCGGTCCCACGGCTCTTTCCGTCTCTCTGTCTGTCTTCCCGGTTCTCGGATTTTGCACGGTGTCCTCGAGCCGATAACCGGGAGTGCGCCGGAAGTTCAACGATCCCTTGTGTCGCGGAAGATGAATTTTTTCCCTCCCGCGGCGAAGAACGCGTGTCGAGGCTGCGGACGGCAAATGAGTTTAGCGGTTTGGATGTCTCTCGAGCTCGCCGTTGGGGTGCTGGCTTGACGGGGCGACGGCCATTGATTTTATGGGAGTTGCTTGAGATTTTCAGTTTGGTCTGGCTTTTACAGGTGTGTTAGTTTTGGGATTCGGGTGAGAAACGTGCTTAGGGGAGTTTTGGGAAAAAGTACTGATTTAACCCTTTGCGGACGAAGATTCTACGAAATGTACGAAACCATTAACAGATGAAGCTGAATTACATACGAAGCGCTTAAATAATAGCAAAAACAGAAACTACACGCTAATCTCTTGCTGCCCGAGTAATTAGATCGTTTGCCTGCGGCTTATTCTTCCGAATACAAACATTTCGTCCCGCCGAAAGGTCGACATCCGCAAAGGGTTAGTGTAGAATATACTTCTATTGTTTTCTATTGGGAACTAGTTGCTCTCAATTCTCTCTCTTCATTTCGAAGAGACCAAATTATGTTTGGAATACTAAATTACAGCGGATTTAATTACTGAAACAGTAGGGAATCGATACGCAGTTTCCACTTGTTCAATTGTTTAACCAACCGATGTATAATTCAGCTTCATCCGCCGCAGGTTCTGTATATTTCCGAGAATCTTCGTCCGCGAAGAGTTAAAGTTCAACCAACGATAATGAGGGCAGCCGAACGATGTAATTTTTCACGGTAATTAAACCAACGATTAGTATACAAATTTATCGGTCGTCCAACGAGGCGGACAACGCGTTCGCGAAGCGAAGAAAAAGTCACCGGGCAAGCGAAAATCAATTAAAACCTTAGGCTCCCGTTTTCTCAGCTCGCGCCATCTTGTCGCCGCTCCGCGAAGTCGAGCGCGGGACGGGAAGAAAGTCCAATTAAACGGAACGCGCGGATAAGCTCTCTCTTCGTTAGATTTATTCACGGGCACGGGGCGGGCCGTAGTCACGGCTGATTCGAATCGCGTTAATTAATCGAGCGACGCGAGGTGTTGTAATTAATCGGGGGGAGAAGAGGAAGAATCCCGACGGTCGCGGCGGTAGCTGGCCGAACAACCGGGAAAAATCAATCGAGGCTCGCCACGAGGCTTCGAAACGAGGTCGATCGGTCATCGATCGGCACTCGAGACGGCCCGCGAAGATCCTGACGACCGGACTGCGGATCCTTCATGCAGATTCGTCGCTAAAACCGAACCCAAGATCAATTTGCGATTGGATTCAGTAAAAATAAGACTTAACGTGGAACGTCTTCGAATTTCTTTCTAACCAAGTTTTGCTATTAAGATTACCGATTACTAACGATTACTAGCATTCGAACGCAATCAACGATAAAATGCACATTGTTTGCATCTCGTGCAACTCGCAGAGGTGCGTTTATTGAAATTTTGTACGATTTTCGTTACAGTATCCGGCATGATAAACGCGTAAATTCTCGTAGAAGTGCCCGTATAATATCGATGATGAACAATTTTTGAATATTTCGGAATGCTTTGGACTTTCGTGTCATTGAAATTATTGAGAATTATTGAACATTTTCATTTCTGACTTTGACACGAGGAATATTGCATCGATAAGCACGCGAAAGTTGCAGTCTGTGTAACGATAATTCGTTTACCGCACCGCCGCGAGTCATCGTCCACTGCTCATCGGTCTTTGAGGGACAAACAGCGTCGGATGAGGAACAACGAAGCGATTAATCGGCGGAACGCTTAATTAACGATGGGACAGGAAGGGACGGGACGAAAACTGCGTCGATCCGCCGGCGAAATCCTCCAATTACGTGAAATTGGGAGGAAGAAACGGGTAAACGACGCGAGGCCAAATGAACTCGAGACTGAAAGAAACCAAGAAAAATTTGTCGACGGCTGGCACAGAAGATCCCTGATGGTAATATGTGTACATATATACGTGTGCGCGCGTGTGTACGTGTATATTTCAAATTGTCTCTTGCATTATGTAACACCAACTTCCTTCAACGCGGCGACGAGCACATTCATCACCCGACGTCTGCGAAAATAAAACGTAACCGGCCCCAAGGATACACGGGGTGAGACTTGCAAATTGCATTGTGTCGATGAGGAGAAATATTTTTCTGTGGTACAGGCTCGGCCAAAATTCACGTCACACTTTCGTTCCTGTGCCAGCTGCGACAATACGCGATACACTGTTACCGCTGACCCACGCGAACGCTGCAACTGCTACCATTTTCGACGGAAAAGAATTCTATGATAACGTGGCGTTTTTAATTTAGACTGTCGAAATTCCGACAGTTCAATTCACAAATTTTAAAATTTCAATAAGTTCCACGGTTATTCAATCTACGTTCACAATTCCCTACCTTTAAATGAAAAATTCAAGCTCCCGAACTCAAATTGTACGAGCGAATCAACGCGAGGTCACCAGTATAGACGTTTATTTAAACGATGATATTTTTTTTTCAATCTTACTGAATTTTACAGACGTTTATTTAAACGATAATTTTTTTTTCATTGTCAACACAAACTTCATTTTTTTTTAATATCTTTTTCTCGCGTTTATTCGAAACAACGCATACAGGCACGCTACATATGCTTAGAATTTTTCTCTTTTTCCAATAAATTATTCATTATTCGATTTCGAAATAAATATTATTCCTCTGCAATCAACTAAGTAATATAGATATTTGTTGAATCATGTCGAAAATCTTCACCACGGGCCTCGTTGTTGTAGGACAAGGGGTTAACATTGAATTTTAAATTGTATCATTTCGTTCGATTAAATCAAATGTCGACTTTTGCCTCTCGAGCGCAAAGGTTCTACGCGTCTAACTGTAGTGTTCACCCTCGAGACTCGCCCGTCGAATCTTAATTTCGTTCGGCCGCAAATTTCTGCGCCCGATATCCCGAGATTAATCGAAACATCCAATAACACAGTTCCACTTACGCGTCCCATCGGCGACCGCGATACCTCCGTCGGAAACGATTACAGGTAAATTAACAAGAACATAATCATCGGCGGGGGTGGATAGGATGAAAGCCACTCGCGTCCCCGGTCGGCCCCGGGGTCGTCCGGGTCGCGCGACGGAGGGGGGAGGACACACCGGGAGCCGCAGGATTTCCAGCCATTATGCGTGCGGCCGACGCGTCGCGTCCCACGAGATAAATTGCGCCGGCGGATTAATGTAATAGAGTGATTAATCGCGCGAGTGACGATCAGACGCGAGCACGTGCTCGACGCTGGATTAAAGCGTTCCACGGGAGGACTTGGACGGCCGTGCCCGGCACCGGCCACGACGCGCGGGGTCACGGCACGATGAAAACCAGTTCTAATGGGTACACGGAAATTTACGAGCCGGCGGCCCGCGGCCGAACGGTTGCGGGAACCTCGGCTACTCGCTGGAAACTGACTTTCCGTTTGGAACATTGATTTCCGTCGGTTTAAGCCCTTTCTTTCTAATGGAATACATCAGAGTTTATTTAATCGAGAGAGTAGATAAACATCGTTGACTTGTTTTGTAAATATAGTCACGGAGATTTTTTTCTATTTAGTCAATCATCTTATCTAGTTCATAGATGTCAATCATTTTTTAACATTTAACGTTGTACCATTACTGTTAATATATTTTAGATCTTTTTATATTGGGACTTTATTTCACTAGTTCCTTTGTATTATTTATTTTATTTATTTGCTTTACTGCGAAACTCGTGAAAATTTTCATGATTCGATCAGAGTTGTGAAAGAAATCATAGGTCAAGGGGTTAATCCTTTGCACTCGAAAAATTTGTCACAGGAAATATTCAATTTATTTTCATGAAACAGAAATGACATTTTTTTAAACTAACTCAACGAGGTATTTTCAATGGTATTTTTTCCACATTTCACGTATCGACAGATTACTCAAGATTTAACGTTAAATACGAAATTTCACAAAATCGAGTGGCAACTGTGGCACCTTTGGAGTGCAAAAGGTTAATACAGCTAGAATTTAATCGGACCACAGGAATTTGTCATTTGGGTCGTGGAATGAATTCATGGTTTTTGGTTCTTTACATCGGAATGCGTTCAGATGGAGTTTTTATTAGGTCCACGCGTTTTCATGGTGAAATACGTGAAACGAATGTGGTAACTGGAAATATTTCGAGTGTAATGAGTTTTAATTTTAATTTCATTAGCGAAGTATGCGAAGTGTCTTTTCAAGGGGTGGAATATCGTTTAAAATTTACGAAAATCGGGGAATCGAGATTGGATTGGTTTCTGTGCGATTCAGATTATAGATCGAGGATTTTGGAATCTTTGGGCTGTTGAGTTTGTAGTGATTTATGTTAATCGAAGATGACTTTGGTTTATTTTTATAGAGATTTTTTAGTCTGCAATGGAAAAGAAATTCGCCGATGAGAGATGAAACTTTTTGCTGAGATGTAATTACAAAAGATCTCGAACTTTTGCGTAGCATTGTACGCCTCGCAGCAGCCTAATGTACGATCACCGTAAATCTGGCTGCGCCAAAAAAGAACTTGGAACATTCTCGCTTCCCTTCACTGAACGTAGATAATTAAGAGATTGGAAATGATTCATGCGATCGTTGTTGGGGAAACATGGAGTCTTTCCAAGCGCGGTTCCGGCTGTTTCGCATCCTGAGTCGTTCAACTTTGCCTCCTCTGAATACTGCTACTCATTTCTAGACTGTCGATCTATATGGAAATTCCAATTTCTAGGAATGCAATTAGGGGAACGGTAGGAATGGAGGGAGTTCTCGTAGGAATTGTAATGAATAAAAAACACAGTAATCATCTGCGTGCACATTTGATTACATTTTCAATTCTTCAAATCTTCGAACTTTTACATTTTCAAATTTATACTTTTGAACTTTCAAACCGTTAAACTTTTCAACTTTTGAACTTTCGAACTTCCAATCTTTCGAAACTTCAAATCGACAAATCTTCGAACTTTCAAACTTTCAAACTTTCAAACTCTCAAACTTTCAAACTTTCAAACTCTCAAACTCTCAAACTTTCAAACTCTCAAACTTTCAAACTCTCAAACTTTTAAACTCTCAAACTTTCAAACTCATAAACTTTCAAACTCACAAACTTTCAAACTTTCGAACTTTCAATCTTTCAAAACTTCAGATCGTCAAATCGTCAAATCGTCAAATTTTCAAATCTTCGAACTTTCAAACTCTCAAATTCTCAAATTTTCAAACTGTTAAACTTTCGAACTTTCAATCGTTCAAAACTTCAGATCGTCAAATCGTTAAACCGTCAAATTTTCAAATCTTCGAGCTTTCAAACTCTCAAACCTTCAAATCTTCAAACTCTCAAATCTACAAATTTCCAAATTTCCCACGAACATATAAAAACCCGCTATTCCCTTATTGTCTATCTTCTTCGGCATTCCGAAAAAATCGCGGATCGGGCTCAGGTGGTTGAGAAGAGGCGAGCGGTTATCGCCCGCAACGAAAATAAGCCCTTGCGACGATCGCCGCCGCTCTTCTTCTTTGTTTACGACGTAATTTGGTTGGACGCGGCGGGATTGCGCGCGAGTTTCAAAATTAACCGCAAGGTCAACGGATTCGGGCAACCCGGAGGCGATGCTCGACGAGGCACGGTCGAGGACGCAGCGATTCCTCGGGTCCTCGACACTAGAACGCGAACAGTGCTCGACTTCAATCGACCGGGAATGTTTATCGTGATTGGAGTTCCTTTTACTTCGAAGAATATTCAATGGAACGATTGCTAATATTGAAAACGAAGACAGGAAAGGTTGAAACTTAACAGTTTCGTGATTATTCAACATTCTATATTACAATATTTCAACTCAAACTTTTATTTCCAAGTAAATCATTCTCAAATCATATAGAAAATATTATAAAAAAATTCTATGATTAAATAAATCCTTAAACGTTAGATTCTTCTAAATCCAATAGAATATTAATTTCAGAAATGAAAGAAGAAAGAAATATTGAATAATCTAGACACCAAAGAATAGGAAAATAACTTTGAGAATCTACATCGTTCCTGAAGGATGTCTTTGTTTGAAAAATTGTTGATGGATGATCGTAATTACTCTTGAACCAGTAAGTTAGTATGCTCAAATAGACCGTTAAGGTCGTTGCATAATTGTTGTATAACTATCCTTGGTGTGTCTAGCACGTTCAAGCAAACAATCAAGACAGTTGCATAATTGTTATATAGACAAGCCAAGGATGTTTGGTACATAGGTTCAAGTATTTTAATATTCATAGTCAAGAACAACCATTGTGCCAAGACAATGTCTTGTTTCAATCATTGTTCCGCTGGTAACAAACAACAGCAGTGGAGCCGAATAATTTAGACAATAAATTTTACTGATGTCAAACACGACGTGAGGACGACGAGCAGTTTGTCAACCTGTCTTACGGAACAGTTTTAAAATTCTACTTGGCAGTGCACTTGTAAACCCAAGGATGCTCGTCCCAGAAATTCAAAAATTCTCACACGATCAACAGAACTGCTCTACATCAACGTAGTATTCAGTGTCTAGAGCGTTTCTAGCGGCCAATTATAGAGTAGTCCAAGCGTAATGACCTCTAACATCAGATTAAGCAACAATGAAACGAATCACAGAAATTCGTTATGATAAAAAGTCAGAAATTTGTTTCGTAGTTATTGATATCTTAAAAGCATTGAATATTCGAAATAGTCTTGGAAACAAATAGTTTCACTTGAATACTATAATGAATCTGAAGAAACCGAAGACAATCTATTGTTAGAATTTTTATAGGGATTACATATTAATAGTTTCACTTGAATACTGTAACGAATGTTTGGGGAAATTGAGAATAATCTATTGTTACAATCATTTTGTAGAATTTTCAGTGGAAAATGACACACCGAATGACAATGGATATTTTGTGTGTCGATTCCAAAGTTATATAAATAGAGAAACAGAATTTATCTAGACAAAATGTTTATTTTTGAAACATTTCGTACATCATTTCGCACAACTGTTCAATTTCCCTCATGCAAATACTCAAATTTTCAGGTTTCGTCCTCTATCAACCGCACTGTTCAATGACAATGGATATCCTACATTTTGATTCTAGAGTCACATAAATAGAGAATCAGAATTTATTCGCACAAAATGTTTTTGAAACATTCCGTACATCATTTTGCACAACTGTTCAATTTTCGCCATGCCAATACTCAAATTTTCAGGTTTTGTCCTCTATCGACGCACTGTTCAATGACACAGTTGATTCAATGACAACGGACATCCTGCATTTTGTTTCCAAAGTCATACAGGGAATTTATTCGCACAAAATGTTTATTGTTGAAACATTTCGCACATCGTTTCGCACGATTGTTCGATTTCCCTCATGCGAATAGTCGAATTTTCGGGTTTTGTCCACCGGCGACCGCACCGTGCGCTGAGGCCGGACATTATCGGGTTCATCGCACCCGAACCCGGGTATGCGTGCGATTCCCGGCCGGTCGATTCCTCATTTCTTCTTCTCCCCAGGGACAGCGCGCTGCGGATGAGGTCGACGGGGACTACCAACCGGCTCACTACCGAGCTACGAGGATCGTACGAAAGTCAAGGACGAAGGACCGGCCGCCTCGGGTATTAACACCAAGGTCATCGGTATCTTCGATCGTTTCTCCTACTCGACGACTTGTTCCGCGAACTTCTGCTCTCTCTCTTTCTCTCTCTCTCTCTCTCTCTTTTTGCTTGTCGTGTGTCGCGCACCTGTTTTCGAGGACCCGGTCTCGATTGAACGATGATTCCAGATCGTTTGATCGATGAGTACTATTGTCGGCAAATTATTTAGTGCTCAGCGAAACAAAGATTCAGTGGATATAGTGATAGAAACTGTTGCAATTATGTTACTTTCCATGCATTATATTTTGTTAGGTTTTAAACGATGATTCCAGATTGTTTGATCGTTGAGTATTATTGTCAGCAAATTATTTAGTGCTCAATGAAACAAAGATTTAGTGGATATCGTAGTGACAGAAACTGTTGCAACTATGTTACTTTCGATGCATTAATTTTCATTAAGCTTTGAAACTTGGAACTTGAATGAAAACTGGAAATACTTGTATTGATAATTACTGGCGTAATAATTGAGTCGCTCAGGAGATGGAAAAATTGAGGGAATTAAAGTTTTGAAGATACGAGTTCTTTGATAATTACAGAGAATATTATTTATTCTATTAGATTCAAGAAAAATCAGGGAATAATGAAAACTGGAGCAGAAAATACTTGTATTGATAATTACTGGCATAATAATTGAGTCGCTCAGGAGATGGAAAAATTGAGGGAATTAAGGTTTTGAAGATACGAGTTAGTTCCTTGGTAATTACAGAGAATATTATTCATTCCATTAGACTGCATAAAAGTCAATATCAAAAACTCGACTGAACCGCATTGGCTGTGCGAATTTAACGCCAGAGATGTAGGATAAATCAGAGTAGAATTTTGTTTGGACTTTTTTGATGACTCAGAGAGGTACGGGCGATTTGCCTTGAGAAACGAATAGCTGAACTGATTTATTAGTGCGCATTCTGCGCGTATATTATATTTAGGGATAGCGCGCACGCGTATATTTAATTTTAATTTAGCACCGCGGCCCTATTAATATCGTGCGTACGGATGATAATAATAGTAGTTCAAGTGCGAGGGTACATGTCAGAATTAATCTTAATTTCACACTATAACTGGTCGTAATTATAGATGCCATTCTTCTTGTGATACAACCGTAGTGATCTGAATTCATCAGTATTTCATTTGTTTCCCATCAACTCTAACCGCACAAATTAAAACCATCCTCAGCTATTAAAAAAGACGGACGATCATCTGTATTCGGATGATGGAATATCATCCTTAAAGAGATCAACGGAAGAATCTCATCAATATCAATGAACGTAATTAAAGCCGAGTATCAATCTTAAACTCTGATTCCTCTATCACGAGTTCACAAGTTATTAGCGATTCAAAGACAGTGAAATCTTCAAATTTGCTACAATCAAATTCCAATATCAATTCCAAAACAAAAAAATCTACTGACATCTGAAAATATTGTAAAAGTGAAATGTTATGAACAATAATCGCAGCAAAGTTCGCTTAGATCAGACGCAAGTGAATTCTAATTCAACATCTTCGTTAGTCGCATATTAAATAAACTAGACTATTTCATATTTCATTTAATTTCCTTCAATTTACATGATTCCTTTCTCAGCCATAATTAATACAACTACTTCATCATTAACCTTTGCACTCGAAAGTTTTTCATTAGAAATATCCAACATTTTCCAATAAGATATAGACGATACTGTTTGAAACTAATTTGATGATTCACAGATAAATTAAGTAACAAAGCTGTTTTATTTACATAGTTCACATAGTGATGCGTTATACAAAGTTTAATATTAAACATCAAACTTTATACTTTCACTGTATCAAACCAAATGGTGACCGAGAATCACCTCCCGAGCTCAAAGGGTTAATCGTATTCAACGCTCGGTACTTCTACCGTTAAAATCATCATCACGTCGCCATCGTGTCATCACTGACACGTTGCAAGGCAACTGAACGCTCCCCCAAATCCTCACACCAACCCCAACAAGATCCAACAACACTCATCCCCTAAACAACGTCCACGTATGCACAATACTTTGCCGTCGAAAAAAGGAGCGACGATCGGGGAGCTTCGCAAGCTCGTTAGCGCCGACGTGGACGTTGAAAGGCTTCCGTGACGACGTCCACACTCTCGCCGGCCGGTTTAATTGCGTTCCTAGCCGGTCAACTCGAAACCGTGCGACATTTAATCGAACGCGACGCTCCGCGAGACGCGCGGATCATTATTCGGACGTTAAGGGATTCGCGGATGTAGGCCGCGGCCATAAATAGTCCCTTGTGCTCCACCTGTTCGCCGGGCGGACAAAGGAGGCGCCGTTTTTAACGCGGCAGTCGGCCGGAGTTCTATGAAACTTTCGCCGGCAACCGTTCCAGCTGTTCGCCGGCCGTGTGTGCGTGCCTGCGATCTCGCCGCTGCATCTCGCACAAAAGATGGATTTATTTTTTGCGCGGCGTTGTTCGAAGTCATAACCAGCGAACCGTTTTAACACTAGGTTTACGGGCCAACGTCGCGAAGCGTACGAAGCGTACGAAATCATTCGCTCCCTTGTTCTGTCGCATCGTAAGGTAAAGAGAACTTCCGACTACACAGGGACTAATGAAATCTACTATCCAAGATTGCCCTTTGAACTCTGTGGGAATATTGCACCAGTTATAATAAGTATTTTAACACTGGGTTTACGGGCATTTATTGTATTCATTCTATTATTCTTAAAAGAATCGATGCTCGTTTATTTAGATTGAAACTGGAGATTCGATAGTAGGTAATTGGGGTACATGTCAGTGTGATCGCATCAATCAAAATCAGCGTATTTTGTTGAAATTCTGTTGAAGAAAAGGATATTGTGAGAGAATGAGAAGAGTGTTTGAATTTGGAAGAACTTTCGGAGTAATTGTTATATTTGTGTGAATCATTCTTACGAAGATTCCTTATCATATTATTTACAAAATAATATTTCTAAAGTCCAATAAGCGTCAATTCGACGCGTTCCGTAAACCTATTGTTAACGCAATGCTCGCAGATTCACGGAACGCGACTAAACATTTGCATCGGTTGTTTCCCGTGTGGAACCTCCTTTACCGTGTTACCGTTTATTTCCATATTATCACGTTACATTATAACACTGTCATGTTACGTTATCGCGCTGCTTTATAACGCCGAGTCGCGCCGGAATAAATATCGATAACGCTCGCTCCGTCGAGTTCGAACGGAAGAGGCATTGTTTTATTGGCAATACTCGATCCTCAAAGTAAACTCACCGTGTTTAAGTATTTAATCGATATTTTATAACATTCCTCTTCGCGCGTGTAAACGGGTAACAAGCTGTCAAGGAAAGAACGACGAGGCGCGCGAAAAGGGGGAGGACTTTTTCGAAAATCCGATCAATCGAGCCGACGCGGCTTTTCGAACAATCGCCGATCACCGCCGAGCGGAGAGGGTGACAGCGCGAATCTCTGTGTCCAGTGAATTAAACAGGCCAGTTTGAATTTCCGCGGCGCTGCGGTTAATTAAAAGGCGGAATTAAATAAACATCGCGGTGTATAAACGCGATTTCGCTCGGCGGCGCACACGTGGCCGGCCAGACGCGGGGACGCTCCGGAATCGAATTATTCCTGTTTCGAGCGGTCGGCGCACGTGTCGGGATCGACTTTTATAGACTGTGACCCGGTTTCCACGTTCTCCACCCCCGTTTCTGCGCCCTTCTCCCCTTCTACCTCTGTCCTTTGTCCGCCGTGCGTTTCACGTCGCGACGATCCTTATTCTATACGCGACGTTTTTAATGCATCGTCGAACGAACGTGTCTAATATTAACGAACGGCTGCGCGATATTTCCGGCGGCATAGTGGAAGAAATGATTAACCCTTTGCAATCGGAAGTTTTTCATTAGAAATATTTTAACGTCTTCTGATGAGATAGACAAAGTTTTGTTTGAATATTTCTCAAATTGTGCATTATACGAAGTTTAATATTAAGTGTCAAATTTTATAGTTTTACTGTATGAAATCAATTGGTGAGGCACCTCTGGAGTCCAAAGGGTTAATGACTCCTTCGAAAGGGAACAATAAACGATAGAATTCATGGAATTTATACAAGTTCACGTATGTTAGCTGTTACTGAAGCTAAATGTATCGTGAACAATGCAGTAAGCACTGTTCGTTCACGTTTGCACCTGCTTGGAAGTGTCCAGCTCGATGACTGGACGACGAAGGATCGAGTAGAATCATTAACACCGAATTATGTTAATGAACAGCTGCGCGCGAGACTAATCGAAGCATTATCATTGTTACAGGGACTGGAATAACAACGATGAACAGACGAGAAGTCAGAAGGTGTCGCCGATTAATAGGAGTCGAAGCCAGCCGACGTTTCCATTGATCCAAACTACTGGCAAGTAGTATAAGCAGCATTGGTCAGCCAGACGTGAGTGTCGATATCCTCGACGGTAAAAATCAAACATTACACCCCAAACATTATTCAACTTCCCCTTCTAAAATCAATTTAAACATCAACCTCGCTTAAGCTTCACAGTCTGGATCAAAACCGACCCAGCCTTCGCCGCGCGCACGTTAAAAATTCAAAAGTGAACAAACGAAAAATCCAAGAAAACTCTCACCATCAGTAAATCGAACCAACGTACATCAAACTTCATATACACAATTTAAAATTAGTCCGGGTCGGAAGTGACCCGGCCTTCGTTAGTCGCACGTTAAAAATTCAAAGGTAAATAACGAAAAATCTAAGAAAACTCTCACCAACAGTAAATCGAACCAACGTACCTCAAACTTCACATACACAATTTAAAATTACTCCGGGTCGGAAGTGACCCAGCCTTCGGTACGGATACGTTAAAAATTCAAATAAAAAAATCGAAGAAACTCTCGTCAACAGTAAATCGAACCAACGTACCTCAAACTTCACATACACAATTTAAAATTACTCCGGATCAAAAGTGACCCGGCCTTCGCTACGCGCACGTTAAAAATTCAAATAGAAAAATCGAAGAATCTCTCGTCAACAATAAATCGAACGCACAGCAAAGTATCTTAAATCGCACATAATCTAATGTAGCCCCGGGTCGACTTTGACCCGGCCGTCGCGCGAGAAAGTTCTCAAGCATGGAGAGATTAGCGAACAGAGGATCTGAATAACGGCAACGGGAACAATGGTCAAGCGCAAGAAAGACGAAGTTAACTCCGGTCGGTGCGGGGGTTAATTAAAACCCGTCCCAAGGCCGGGGATCGTCGAAAGAGAAAGAAAATCCGCTTCATTGTCCCGGGGCTCTCGGCCCGGCGAGTCCTGAAGGGTAAGGCGACTGTTGCGAAGTTCCAGCCGTCAGACGGAGCGTAGTTTCTTTCACTTTCGCCGGGGGCTGACGAAAGGGCCGGCCCCTCTTAAAGGTTTCACGCGGCGGGCGTTAATCCCCGTTTTCTTGAGGCTTTCGCGAGCGACCGACGCCTGACGGCGGGAAAATTACGTGATCTCGTTTGGAAATATTCAGCACCGCGCTTAATTAAAACCGCGCGGCACGGGACCTTGGGAACGCGCGCGAAAATACGGTATGAAAGGGACCGATTCGCTCGCGCGCCCTACGATTCGGGTGAAATGGAACTGTTAACACGGCGGAACGATCAAAGCATTGGGACTTCATTCTGAAAAACAATGACAAACTGTTTCTCAGTCGACAAAGATGGCGCGGAATGAATATTCTGAAATAATCGCATTACGATATTGCAAACATCGCAATGATTCAATGGATAAAAATTAACACTAAAACTACGGATTTGACTTTTGAAAATTCCTTTATAACTCTGAGACTATCTATAGCCTTCAACTGATTTACAATTTAGTTTGTCTGTTGGTAAATTAATTTCTTTAATAAATTCTCAGGGGAACATCTATCTCTAATATATGCAAACCGAAGAATCAGGGATTTCGACTCATTGACAGTTTTAGTAAATTCAGACACTCCATGTTTTAACACTAGAACCACCGTGCCAGTCGCAATGGCTGGTTTTAACGTTTTTATTTCGTAATTATTGATATCTTGAAGCATTGAATATTCGAAATGATCTTGAAGATAATCTATGCAATTACCCTCATATTTTCAAAAAACTTTTCGCTCGTATATATTTACATATACTACATGTTTGTTAAAAATACATATTCACAATTCCTTCCTACAATTCCTTCGATAGCTATTTCACCCATACACGAACTAAAACACAAATTCCTCCGCCCAGAATGAAAGCCACGAACGCTCCTTTCGAGACTTTCAAATCAGCGGGAACGGTTGCTTAAACAGCCCCCGGATTCCTCTATACTTCTAGTTACATTGATTTCTTTCACTCGCGGAGGGAACAAGCGTGCCCAAGCTCCAACGCGGATTACTTTAATGAAAGCATCGCGCGGTATCGCGCGAAGGAATGGTGAAAAGATCCGAGCAGCTTCTACGGGGGAGAAGAGGGAACCGGGGGAAGAGCAGGGAAGAAAATTGAAGTATCCCGGCGGGGAGAAGTTCGACGCGAAATTACGCGCGCACAAAGAAAACTATCCGGCCGCCCGTGTATCCGGAATCGAAAAGACCGAAACGAGTGGCTCGCCGTGGCCATCTGCGCGGGCGAACGGAAGTTGTTTGGGTCGCTCGCCGCTAATAAAAACGGGGACGAACGAGAGGAACGTCCGACGGGCTTTCGTCGGATCTAAGAGGTTTAACCCTTTGCGGACGAAGATTGTTTTCGGTAGACAGAACCTGTCGCAGATTCTGCTGAATTGAAAAAAATTAAAATTAATTAATTTAATTAAATCATAAAGAATAAGGAAACTGTGCACCGATTTCTTGCTGTTCGAATAGTTAAATCATTTGGAACTTGGTATTCCAAACGTGGAAGTTTTCGACATTCGTTCGCAAAGGGTTAATTGAAATGCGAGGATGAGCAATTCGTTACGGAGTATATTTAGCGACAATATTATGTCCTCGGAGTTTCGATGGTTAATTGACTTAGACGTGCGGGAGAAAGTTGATAGATAATATGGGAAGCTACTGGTAAGTAATACTAACGATAATGAAATAGTATATGAAATTTATTATAATATTATTTATAATCAGTACAAGATTATTAACCCTTTGCGGACGGAGATTCTATAAAATATACGAAACCTTAAGTAGATGAAGCTGAATTACTAGTTAATTGTTTAATTAATATAAAAAAAGGAAACTAAGTATAGAAATATACTAAGTATAGAATAATGAACGTACTGTGAATCGTTACTTGTTTCATATGAAATTCCAAGTAATTAATGATTTCATATTTATTGTAGATCATTCCCTTTTAGTAGGAACTAGGGATGAATGGAGCAAGTTTTAAATATTGCAAACTTTGTAACTGACATTGTTCAATTTTCTTTACTGATTAAATTAGAAATATTTTATTGCAATTAAATTTGTAGAAGGTAGTAATTTGGACTGATTAGAAGAAGAAATTATCGATCGCGCGTCACAAGGCGAAAGATTAAACGTAACCTTCTACCGAGGGATTCGTTCCACCAAGGAGGAATAAGTCAGTCCGCATCAATAAAAAGGTTGAAGGGTGGACAAGGTATAAATATTCTATCGAACGCCGATCGAAGTTAATTGAGACATCGCGGAACATGATACCCTAGAAGAAGGAGAAGAAGAAGAAGCGGCAGAAGATAATGCTCGCGAAGATTCAGGAACTTGTTAGCGAGGCCGCGTTCAATTTTCAACTTTTTCGACCGCTAATTAATGCACCAGTCGACCGAGAAGAAGAGTTCACGGAGGAAAGCGAAGACTGAACTCTCAACCGTCGATTAATCATTTCTAATCGAACAGAAGACACATTAGAACCTCACGGTAATCGCTTTATTAACCCTTAGCAGTCCTATGTCGAGTCTGAGTCGACATATTTTATTGCAACCTCTACCTGTTTTAACAATTTTTTCTATATTTATTTATAGCATCACAATTGTATTTAAAGGTAACATGATTGAAGTTTGAATTATTGAAGCTTCAGTCACTGAAATTTCAGTCGTTGGAATGTGAATTACTAAAATTCGAATTATTGAAGTTTCAGTCATTTAAATTTCAGTCGTTGGAATGTGAATTACTGAAATTCGAATTACTGAAGTTTGAATTACTGACGGTTGAATCGTTGGAATGTGAATTGCTGGAATTCGAATTGTTGGGATTGCAATGATTGAAATTCGAATTATTGAAGTTCGAATTACTGACGGTTGAATCGTTGGAATGTGAATTACTGAAATTCGAATTACTGAAGTTTCAGTCATTGAAATTTCAGTCGTTGGAATGTGAATTATTGAAATTCGAATTACTGAAGTTTCAGTCATTGAAATTTCAGTCGTCGGGATGTGAATTACTGAAATTCGAATTACTGAAGTTTGAATTACTGACGTTTGAATCTTTGAAATGCGAATTACTGAAATTCGAATTACTGAAGCTCGAATTACTGAAGTCTGAATTTTTTCCATATTTATTTGTAGTATCACAGTTGTATTTAAAGGTAACACTTCAACGACTCCTAAATATTCTTGAATAAATAAATGCGTCACATTAAGCTGTAATCGAACGAACCAATCTCCGTGAACCTCAAAGTGAGAAACCAAGAGCACTCCGGACCGCAACGTGTTAAACAAACTACAACAATCTACACAAAACGAGCAACCAAATCGCGACAGGAATGAAAAACAATTATTCACCTATTAAACCCAACATCCTCGAGTCCCACGAATCAAACCCAGAATTACAGAACCCTCATCATCCTTCAACAACCAATTACCAAGGCAAAGCCAGCGAAAAAATCGCCAAAGAAACAAACAATTCGAGCAGCTAGCAAAAAGCTTCTCTCCTTTACCCGCTCTCGGAAACCGAGGAGCAACATTCCAAAGAAACGAGAAACTCGTGAAACAAAGAACAAGACAAACAACCGATCTACACAAGCAAACAAAATTCGGCGTCTTCCAGCAACGGGGAACAAGAAAAGGATGCAAAGGAGGGCCAACGATGGCTATCGAACAAGGATCGACTTAATTAAAACATCATGGAAGGAGGATACCGGGGGACCGCGGCGGAAAAGGAGGAGGAGGAGGAGGAAGAGCGAGGTTAACAGCGGAGGAGGGGAGAGGAAGCCGCGGCGGCGGGCAAGCGACCGGATGACGGGGTCCGGGGTCACGGATGGGCGGCGGCAGGACTGGTTTCGGACCAGTCAAGAGAAGAAGAGGAGCCCTGTGCTCTCTGCTCTATCTGTCCGGGACTTTACGCGCCGCGTTCTACCGGGTGGGAAAGTTCGAACGGGCCCGGGACCGCCGTGAGAAGATCGAGCATCGCGGAGAGGAATCCTCGCGGAGATCATCGTCCTTGCCGTCTTCCACTGGCTCCTCCGTCTTGCAACCTTGCATGATTCATCTCTGCTTTGTGCAGCGTCTTTGGAATCCTCGGTTTTAGAGTCTTGTCTTGGATGAGATGTAGAAATGTAGTGGAAAAGGGATTTCGCTGGAAGTTGTTGCTGGGAACTTGAGCAATTTCTGAGATTGGGTGATGGGTTTTGGGTTGTGGGATTTATTTGATTGATGTGTGGAGGTAATTTTTAGTGGCTGATTGACTTGAGATTAAGGAGATTGACACTTTGAACTCTGTAGGCTCCAATATTGCGGCAGTTGTAATATTGAATATTTTAATGAATCGAAGGAACTACCCTAAAATGATTTTAACACTAGAACTACCGTTTCGATTTTTTTGTTTAGCAATTATTGATATCTTCGAAGCATTGAATATTCGAAGTGATTTTGAAAATAAATAGTTTCACTAGAGTACTGTAATGAATGTCTGATGAAACTGAAAATAATCTATTGTTACAATTTTTATAGGAATTGTATATTAATCGTATTAAATTATTCGATTTTCCACACATCCGAATTTTGTACTGAGATGGAAAATAAAAGATCGAAGAAATGTTATGACATTTCTCATTTTCGCTAGGAATATTATAAAAATTAGTTGCTGATAGATTACGAAACAACCTGGAGAGCAAAGGGTTAATAATTTCTCAGAGAAGCATTTGTTACCCTTTTAACGCGTTGGATGTCATAGAGGTCACCGATGACTTCCAACCGAATAGAATTACAATAGTTCAATTGAACGATGATTATTTGAAACTATTGCTGTATGATTAATAATGCCACCTAACGCGGTGCCATTCTTTCCGAACTTCCTTTTTTCCGCCTTTTTCTTTACCCTTGTTTTCCTTGTTCCTCTTCCTCGTTTTTCTCCTTTAAAATTAGTTGCTGATAGATTACAGAACAAGCTGGAGTGCTAAGGGTTAACCTCTTAAGCACGACGCGCCACTATAGTGGCTTTCGCGGATGTCATCTTTCTGAACGACACACCGCTATAGTCGCTTCCTCGCTAACAATAAATAAATAGTTTCATTACATTACATTTCAATCGTATCAAATGCTCAGTAGTTCTAGTGTTAATTAATGCGGAAACATGTACAAATTAAGAAGGAAAGTTATTTTATTTCAATACTCCACGTATTGATGCATCAAAGCTTAATATTATATATAAGACTGTAATTTTGCAAATCAAATCAAGTGGTGACAGTCACATCTCGAGTGCAAGGGTTAAGAATCGTCGATGGAAACTGGATATCACAGTTTTGTTGCAAAGATTGATTCGGTCGCAGGAGACTTCGACGAAGGTAAATTCAGCAGCTAACGTGTCAGAGGTAGAAGCGTTTTAGGGCGAGCTGCAAGACTTCGGCAAAGGAAAATTGATTCGAAGCATCCATCAGGCACACGTGCCGATACGTCGCCATAGGCGTTGGTCACTTATCAATTCTATTTATCGCGAGAACGGGCACACGCGTATCTGATAAACGTCCAAGGTTGCTTTTCTCGAGCTGGCTGCGAGATCAAACTTCATTTCTTCGTATTCAACATGAAACTACGTTCCTTCGATGATGATTTTATTACGGTGGAAACAGACCACGGGATTCTATTAATTCTCGGGCGTATTATTTCCCTCCGGAGGTTCGCATGACTTCGAAACAGCGAGAAAAGCCGCAGCTCACCGGCGACCGATCAATATTGGTCTAAGGTATCTCCTCCGTCAGCAAAATTGCACACTGGAGCTTCAGTCACGTTGGCCGCCGGTCTTCCGGCAGCGATTCGTCATTGCTAACGATTAGCTGTTACACGCGAACGCCCGCCGACTAACAGACTTCCAGATGAGTAACTTAATTTCGATGTTCCGTGACTAATCCGAATATTTCTCCTCGAATTTTAATCTCCTCCGCGCTCGTGTCGTCCGCAGTGGAACGATCTTTCTCCGCCTCTGCGACAAACTTAGCCCCGACTTGGACGTGGAACTAATTATAATTGCAAAACGCTTCTGAACATCTTGAAAGATAAAAATGTTCAACATTTTTCTGTACGTCGAAACTTGTTCTTGATCTCTTCTGTTTGTGATGATTAAGCAGATAAGACGCTTCTCTGACGATAGAACTACCGAGCAATTTAATGAAATTAATATGTAATCTATATAAAAATTCTAAGAATAGATTGTCTTCGGTTTCTGTAGATTCGTTATAGTATTCAAGTGAGACTATATTTTCAAGATCACTTCGAGTACTCGATGCTTTTAACACTAAAACTACCAGAGTCAAATGACACGCTTGATGTCTTCTTTTTGCAATTATTAGAAAGGTGACAGATGTTTCTCTGAGAAATTATTAAAGTCACTTAGCACTACGCAAATTGAATTGTAAATCAAAGTCTGAATTTTGCAATTATTCGAAAGGTGACAGATGTTTCTTTGAGAAATTATTAAAGTCACTTAGCACTACGCAAATTGAATTGCAAATCAATTAAAGTCTTCTTTTTGCAATTATTAGAAAGGTGACAAATGATCATCTAAGAAATTATTAAAGTTACTTAGCACTACGCAAATTGAATTGTAAATCAAAGTCTTCTTTTTGCAATTATTAGAAAGATGACAAATGTTTCTCTGAGAAATCATTAAAGTCATTTAGTACTATGCAAATTGAATTGGAAATCAATTAAAGTCTTCTTTTTGCAATTATTAGAAAGGTGCTCGATAGTTTTAGTGTTAAGATATCAATAATTGCCAAATGAGATAATCGAAACCAGTAATTCTAATTGCTACGGTATTTTCAGTGTCATCAAAGAAATTGATTTAGCACTGCGCAAATTGAATTGCAAATCGATTAAAGTCTCCTTTTTGCAATTATTCGAAAGATGACAAATGTTTCTCTGAGAAATTATTAAAGTCACTTAGCACTACGCAAATTGAATTGGAAATCAATTAAAGTCATGAACAGTTACACTCTTGGAGTTTCCATAGCGAAACTTTCAAAAGTCAATTGAAGTGCTCCATAGTTTTAGCGTTAAGATATCAATAATTGCCAAATGAAACAACTGAAACCACTAATTCCAACTGCCACGGTACTTTCACTCATCAAAGAAATTGATTTAGCAGTGCGCAGTCAGAATTCTAAGTCAATCGGAGTTTCCATCGAGACACTTCGAAAAGTCAATTTCAGTGATCGATGGTCCCAGTGTTAAAGGGGTTAATCGCGGGAATCAATCAGTTTCAAAGACACTCTTCGTTAGCCGGCGTGCGCATCGATCGATTTGTAACTGGCTCGCGTTATTGCGAGTCCTATCGCCGCTTCCCGTTCCATTTCTCAGCCCGCTCGCGGAGGATAGAAGAAAGCGTTCCGCTCTTCTAAATTAAATCTCATAATTCACCCCGGCGAGCGCGGGTTGCCCGGACGTGCAACTTCTCGCGCCCGGCCCGGGAGGATCGGCTCCACGGAAAAACCGAGATAAACCGTGAAAAATTATCCGCCGCTGCTGTAACTCAATGTCCCGGCGACTGCACGCGAACCTCCTCGATCCGAAGGACACACGGGCGCACGTTCCCCTTCAATTCCGAAGCGTCCCGTTCCCGGCGAGGCTTTCTTGCTCCGCCGGGGCAAGAAGCTCGGATGAAAGTGTCAGCCACCGGCGAGTATTTATGGTAATTCCCACCCTCGAGAAACAAGGGACGAAATTACTTCGATGATCGAGGAACTCGTTAGACATTTCTTTGCTCGCTTCAACAGTTTGACTGCTGCGTCACTCGAATTCGGGTAGATCATCGATCGTTCCAAATCATTTTGCTTCGGCTTCAATTTCTCACGAGACGCGTTGAAGGTATAAAATAACATGTTTCTCTGAGATCGAAGAACTCGATTTAGCGATACCTGAATTAAATAACAATTATCTCGATAGGTATATTCGAGTTTATAGAGAAATTTCTGAAAGTCTTTTAGTCTATCGTTTAATTGCTAATCCTACGTTCGTGTAACATTTCAACACAAATCGAAAGTAAAATTTACAAAATCGAATTCCTTATCCTCTTCCGTAAGTTTGAAATTTTCGACGCTTAAAAGTGTATCGATATAATCACCGACGCTCGCGTTTGGCAGCTGAAATTTAGCCGTTCGATGCGTTAACAATGAATTTTCTCGGTGCGTATCGAGGGAACCGAATTTTCTTAGATGTAATGAATGCAGAAGTGACAGTGGTGCAGTTGTTACGAAGAATCTTGACTTTTCGGTTTCCGTTCTATTAAGAGAACTTCCGCTTGCATGAGAGTTTCAGTGAGTGTTTATTTGGCATCTTTCCAATGAATTCTCCATTGTAGAGGCGTGTATCCGAAACAATTCGAGTAAAGAGCAACTCCGTCTCGATCGTGGATCTACCGATCGCCGGTCTGAATGACCGCCGCGCGTTCGTCGCGTCGAAGGGAACGAGAGAAGAGGAAAATGGCGGCGGCGAGGCGGCGGCGAATGTTGAACGCGGACGAAACGAGACGCGCAGTCAGATCGCCGGGGATAATAAAGCTGAAATACGGTCGGACAGCGAACAGGACACCTAACCGACGCACTAACTATGCTCTTAGGAGATTTGCATTAATTTCCACCGATAATGCGATCAGACTGTAAGCCGCCGACAGCTCTCCGCCGCGAGTCGGGGGGCTGTTTACCCGCGGGAAAAGAGTGGCTCGAGTTACTAATTCCTGGGCAAAGAAAACTGGCCTGAGCGGGATCGATCGGGAATGGATGGACCGGCCGATTTGTCGGAGTGTCGACTTCCCGGCCGTCCCATCGGCCGCTAACTGCTCCGCCGATTATAAATAATTGCCGGTATCCGCGGGCACGGTCCAGCCCACGACTGGATTGTTTCGGGAAGTCTCTCGCCTGCCAGCAGATTGCGAAGCTTGTTTTTAGTAGTAATTTCGTAAACTGTTCCGTAGAATCCGTGTAGAATTCAGAGTTCCCAGTAGGACTTTCTATTGTAGATTGATCGATGTCGGATTTTTTTATAGACATAAGTTAAATTTGGTATATGCGACTGAAAGATTCTGAATAGATGGAATGGAGGAATTGAAAGTGTATATGGATGGAAATTAACCCTTAGCACTCTAGATGGTTTTGTAATCTATCAGCAACTGCAACTGATTTTTATGGTATCCAGCGAAAATGAAAAATGCTACATTTCTTAGATCTTTTATTTTCCTTAGTGCAGAATTTGGATCTGTGAAAAGTCTAATAATTGCAGGGTAGTTTCCTTAAAATTCATTGAAACATTTAATATTAGAACCGGTGCAATACTGGGGCCTACAGGGTTCAAAGGGTTAATTTCCGATTCTTTGATATTCCTCCGATTTTATTCGTCACTTCGGTCCGCCGTCCGTTACTCGAGTGAAATTTCGCCGGACGTTCGTCGGTTAAGTACTTCTAATTCGAGGCCATCGGAGTAAACCGAGATACCGACCGCACGGGATCGTTTGCCGGTGAATCATTGCTGTCCGCGATAATCAAGTCCGTAGTAACGAGTAAGTGAGAGTTCTCTCTTTGCTACCGTGTTATCTCCGTGCCGCGGATCTTTATGCAAATTTACGATACCGAGGGGCCAGTTGATGAAAACGGGAATTAGACGGAAGCTTACCAGCCCCATAAATATTTCTGTCGAGGGGCGTGGGGGGGCAGAAAAATATTTAACTTGGTTTTCAACCGTATTAAAATCTCTGCCTCGGCGAAGTACTGCCGGGAACGTTCGCCGCGGACGCATAAAGATCCACCGTTTCTCGTTATCTCTTCGCCGTTCGAGGTTTCCCCGGTATCTTCAGCTTTGCGTTTCGCGAATCTGAAATAATTGGGAGGGAAACGATCGTTTTCAACTAGCCGCTGCGAGAGCTCGGATTTTATAAGCCTCGGAACGAGCGGACGGCCAAAAATAAACAAGAATAGTCGCGAGTCGACTGGAAGCTGTCGCGAATTACATGTATAATTAGCATGTAGATTGCTTCCGGGAGTTTAATAGGATAAATAAATTAACGAAGTTCGAAGTGTTGCTTGCTGCATCGAGAAATTCGCAGAGCAACCCCTTATGACGTGTCAGACTGGTGAAGATTTTAAAGAGAATCTAACGAATGTTAACATTACTTAATTTTTGTGAATACAAATTGAATACTCTTCTGTTATGAATTATTATAGCTTAGAGTAAACATAGATGTAGAATATGTCTACAATTTTTGTCTTTTTCCAATGAATTTTTAACAAAGTAGGCGTGTCGATCATAGTTGAGAAATCGTAGGTGAAGGGGTTAATGAAACGAGCGAATTTTTTATTCAACGTTAGTCTCCTGTGAATTCGTTTCAGGAAATGTATAGTTTTCCCTCGATTTCGAAATGGCGACTGGTTTTCCCCGGGACCTCTCACCGCGGCGAATATGCAATTTTCGAGCTCGGTGCGTTCGCAGGATATTCGTAGGTTGGTAAAAGTGAAGAGCACGCTTCAGTTGCGAGCGCGCGCGGGCGCGCGCGAAAGAAACTCAACGAGCGTGCATTAATCTGCGATACAAATATTTAGCGCGTTCATCGCGCGGCGCGTAATATTTTGTGTAAATTTGTATTCTACAGTTCATACGATTCATCCTCGCGCGTGCTTCTACGCGTTTTAAAAGTCAATATAGATCGTACATTTCGGGACGCGGTTCCGCTGTTATTTGTACGCGTTTCCTGTTTGTTCCGCTTGCTCATTGGCGTGAAGCATTCATGAGGCATTAAAGCCGACTATAATATCGGAGACGCATTTGGACGAGAGCTTGAAAATGCAGCTGTTATTTAGAGTGCCCTATTCGACAATGGGACACTGAAATGTTGAGAAAAATGCGGAAACGGATTATGTAGCGTTGGAATGGGAAACGTAATTGGGAAAAGAAGGCGACGAGAAACTGACAACGAAAAAGGGTGAGAGAGAGTAGAACAGTGAGAAGGTGTAAAAGAGGAATACATATAATAAGTAAAAGATTCAGAGTAAAATAGACAAAGTGAGAGGTTAAAAGTTCAGAGAGAAATAGAAAGACAAAGTGAGAGGTTAAGAGAAGTTCAGAGAGAAATAGAAAGGTAGAGGCAATGGAAAAGAGAGAGTAGAACAGTGAGAAGGTATAGAAGAGAGGAATATATATAATAAGTAAAAGATTTAGAGTAGAATGGAAAGACAAAGTGAGAGGTTAAAAGTTCAGAGAGAAATAGAAAGGTAGAGGCAATAGAAAAGGGAGAGTAGAACAGTGAGAAGGTACAAAAGAGAGGAATATATATAATAAGTAAAAGATTCAGAGTAAAATAGAAAGACAAAGTGCGAGGTTAAAAGTTGAGAGAGAAATAGAAAGACAAAGTGAGAGGTTAAGAGAAGTTCAGAGAGAAATAGAAAGGTAGAGGCAACGGAAAAGGGAGAGTAGCAGAGCGAGAGGATACGAGAGAGACGGAGAAATATATAGAGTAAAAAAGTAAAATAGTGAGAGTCAGTTAGGGTAAGAAAGAAAAGACTTGGCAGAGAATGAGAGACACTGGAGTAGGGATAAAGGGGGAACGGAGAATAAGGAAAGAGGGAGCACGAGAGCGAGAGAAGAGGGTGAGGGGCGAAGGGGGCCGGGACCAGGGGTAAAGAAAAAAGAAATTATTATTCAGAGAAGCATCTTCATCAGAGTGTGCATAATGATTCCGCGTGGTTGTCGTGCCGCAGACCTTCTTCCGGGGTAGTCGGGCGGAGAGTGGTTAGCGTGTGCTCTCTTTTGTATGCACACAGATTCGAGTGCACGCGCGCGTGCGCGAGCGAGCGGGCCTCCGCCGCATCGCGGCCAACGACACGCGGAAACAACGGGAATACCCGACATGACAAATTACCCTCGAAAACTGCCGGCCGAAAGAGTCCGCCGAAACTATAGACACGCGGGAGGCACGGATGATGTATTAACGCGTCGGGACTTCCATGCTTCCCGGCGAAACGGAGACACCGGTTGCGCTGTCGACGCCGTTTCACCCTTATTGTTCTGTTCTTTGACGAATTAGGGGGGCTGGCTGCCGTGACGGCTGCGAAAATTTCAATCCCCTTTGCGTTCTCCTTGGACGCGGGAATTAGAATTCCGCGGGGATTCGAGTGAATTCCGCGAATCGGGAATGCAGATCTTCGAACGTTTATCGTCTTATTTTTTTCAATTCGGTTTGGACGATTGCTGTTTGTTTTGTGGTTCGTTCGTTGCACTTGTGGAGAAGGATGTTGAAATTGTTGGAAATTTAAGTATTCAGGTCTGTTCGACGGTCATTTTGAATTTGTCTTTTAAGAGGCTCTCGTCGTGTGTTAACGAGAGATCGCAGGAGGATTGTTGGGAAATTTCGTGGTGGAGTTGAGCTTGATACTGAAAGGAAAAATTCATTTTCTCTTTGTATCGCGAGTTCCGAACGCGCATACCGAACCGATGTGAGATAACGTTCAAACGGGACTTCGATCGAGCTGGAAGTTACATTCTGTTTTGCTTGAAACTATTCGCTGGGGTGGTATTTCAGTTGGCAACCAGTCGCGGTTCCTTAAACTAACAGCTTCTAACGTATGTGATTATAATTATCTGCTGTAATAACTATCATCGCACACACGGTATTGTTTTAATAGAGTAACATGTGGAGTAAGGTCTTTAACAATGAAATATTAAACAAAAATGGTACCAACACACCTCGAGGATTAAAATACTTTAAATCAGTTCCACGTGAAACAACACGAGTTTATAATGAGTTTTCGATAAAGATAGAACTCACCCCTGGAATATTTGAAAAATCACTCGATCAAACGAAGAAATCGAAGGAATTACATCGAGGCGCGTAACAATGGCGAGCGAGAACGTCTCGTCTGCACCAGGGTGGCGTAAACATTTCACCAAGCCCCGTTCGAGGGTGTATGGTCGATAATTATTATTCCGTGGACTGCGTTTCTTCGAACGACGAGGCGGCGACGCGAAATTCCGCTCGCCGTGCATTTGCATTTCCAACGCGAGGGGGTGGCCGGGCACCGATAAGGGGTTGGGGGTCGGCGGACGCGCGGAGAACAAAGAATCGCGGCCGCTTTCAAGTAAGACTTTTCGAGTAATGCTTCCGCGCGACCGCTTCGGGGAAAAAGAGCGGACTGCTGGTTTAATTAACCACGGATCCTCGAACGGTTAGGGACACGGCGGGGGGAAATGGCGGCGACTAGGACCACGAGGGAATTTCTGGAAATAATTATGGTAAAACTTCCTGTAAAACTTGAAATACGTTCGCCCAACATGAATATTTTACACGAAGCGCGAACTGCAGGAAGTTAAGATGAAATGAAAGGTTTCCTTTAAATGCAGTAGCAAACAGCTTGGTATTATACATTCTGCTGTTTGTGATGTGTTTTTAGTAATAAAAACACGAATGACGATATAATTGTGTGTATATTACGCTTCCGTTGCGAAGAGCGACAAGAGAGACTACCGGCCAGGTTGAGTACCACTGCCGTAAGACGTTTGACTATACTCTTTCGCTTCTCAATCGGAAAAAAAATAAGAAACGTAACATTTTTCAGCGCATTCTATAGGAAAACTGTCTGCTCTATCACGTGGAGTACTTAAATTTTCTCCAACACCTTCGATTTTTCCAGTAAATTGAAAAACATCAACAATATATAGCACATACCTACTGTCTCGTTCACATTGATCGTCATCTAAACCCATACGCTTATTCAAAACCAAATAATACTTAATATAACCTCGTTCAGAAGAGTCCAGGGAATAATTCTATACCAAAACCAATTACATAATTACAATTTTTCAAGCGCGAGACATCATTAAAGCCAACGATTCGTATAACTTAAAAATCAGTTTTCCCGAGAAACGAAAAACGTCGAAGTTTCACACTCGCGTTCGACGCACGTTCATCGAAGAACACTTTCGAATCTCCAGAATGTTGTAACGCACCCCACGCGAAATTACATCCGAAGTAAAATCGATAAAAATCACGAGGGAGAGGCGCACGTAACGCGGACAAAGAAAATCATTTACGAAAACACGCGGAGAGGGTTCTCTCGCGAGCATCGCCGAAAAGAAGCGTAAGCGAAAAAGGGTGCGTCGCCGGGGATCGAGGGGTGGTCGAGCCACGAGCCGCGGCGCAAAATCCATCGAAGGGGGTGGAAGGCTCTCCGGTTTTTGATCTCGCTGAGACGCGACTTTGATTCTCGGCCGGATAAAAAGGGTTGAAGGACCGACACGAGTGGTGTCGTTACTACCCGCTGCATCCCCCACGGAATTTAATTTCAAAAGGAGGCTGCGAGGGGCGGAGGCGAACGGCCAGAGTTCCTCGAAATATCTCCGAGTGGAAGTTCTCGAGCGAGACGCATTCACGAATCCGCGTTTAATTACTCCTCGATCGGGGAAAACCTCGCGACGCGATGTTTACAGACCGTTCGCGGCGAATTCGCGGGGAACGGCTGCGTCCTCGCGACTATACGCGGAACTGCGTGCGGTATTTGCGCGTTGGAAACCAACCCTTCAGTGTGCAATAATTAATTCGTGAAAATTTTCGAATTTGAATGATGAACGTCTGCATTATTTCATTAACGACAGTGTATGTAGCATCGTTTTTTAACCCTTTGCACTCGAGAGGTGACTCTCAGTCGCTTGATTCGATGCAGCAAAAATATGAAGCTGAATATTTAGTATTTTATATTAAACTTCGTATAGCTGTGAAATATTTAAAATAGCTTTGTTGCTTAATTTATCTGTGAATCATCGATCTCGTCGGAAAATGTTGAATCTTCCTAGTGAACTTTCGAGTGCAAAGGGTTAATACCTTCATTCACGATGTTCGTCCTTTAACATTGAGTTGAAAATACCTTGGAAAGATTGTAGACACGTATTAACTTTATACAATTGCGCCGTTACAAGCGATTAGTATTAACAAGCGTCGGTTTTCAATTATCTTGTTCGAAAATAATGATATTAATCCCCCGGCTCGTCGCGGTAAATCGTACACGCGTCGAAGACACCGAAGCTGTCCGTGCCGGCGTCGGCCAGCGAGAATTCAAGTTTTTCCAGTTCGCGTTACGTCACGAGCCGGCCGATCTCCGGGCAGAAACGAAGTTTACACTTGACTTGCAAATCGCCGGTACGATTTTCCACTTCGATAGGGAACTGTGTCGAGCGGAGGCGCCTCGAGTCCTCCGCGAATAATTGACGGGATATCGTGTAATACGAAAACACGATCTCTGTCCGTCGGTTTCGCCCGCAATTACCGCGATTACTGCGACAAACTGCGTTTAGCGCAGCCGAAGGAATAATTGTACAACGTTTCAACAGTAATGGAACGTAAACTGCTCCGCGGCTTTCATCGTGTTCTTTATTCCGCCTCTGCGTTTCGAATCTGCACTTGAACACTTGTTAACTCGATTTCAATATTCTAATTTCCATGAAACAATATACAGGGTGTTCCGAATCAAAGCACTCAGAACATTCTATACAAGTACTATAAAACCACGTAATTTCTTTCTACATTTAACCCTTTGCACTCGAGAAGTGACTCTCAGTCACCGTTTCATTCGATATAAAAAATTACAAAGTGTCATATATAATATTAAATTTCGTATAATGCATCAATATGCGAAATACCTATATAAAACAGCTGTTTCTTAATTTACGTATGTTTTCTCACTAGTTCGTTTCAAATAATGTCTACGTCTTATAGGAAAGTGCCGAATGGTTTCTAGTGAAAAGCTTCTGAGTGCAAAGGGTTAATCTTATGTGATTTAACCCTTCAACCCGGACGAATGTCGACATTCCGGCGAGACGGAAATTTCATATTTGGAAGAATAAACGCAAACAAATGATTTAATTACTCGAAAGTAAGAGATCACTTAGTTTCCTTTTTCTCTATTAATTAAGCAATTGATGTATAATTTAGCTTCATCTATTGGTTTTCTACATTTCAAAGAATCTTCATTTACAAATTATTAATTGGTTAACTCCAATTTGAGGGCATTGCGAGCAATCGACGTACGATTTCTCTAGCGTTTAACAGGCGTGTAAGAAAATGAAATGTTTTCTACGAGGAACCATCATAATTACACGATCACGTGCCGACGTCACGGCTGAAGGAAAGTCGAGCAGAGACGCGGAACCGTCCAAAAGACTTAACGAAGTGGACGCTCGGGTAAAAGAGCATCAATCTTACGGTCGGAAAGCTGACTTGGCTCGAGTGTCTCGAGAGTGGTCGCGAGAACGGAAGGAGCTTCTTCGTCAGCGAATGGCTGCTGAAGAATTAGCGTCCTATTAATGGGACACGCTACAGTTTCAGAGAAAATTTTAACGATACCCCGGACATCTCTGCAGCTAGACAGCAGGAGACAGTGTGTCCGGATATTCATGATCTTCCAAGAAACAAGTATCGCGTCGTTCCGAGAAAACAGAATCTGCGAATGTACTTTTCCAGCTTCGACGACGCAGTTCCCTTCATTGAGTCTTTAGCAATCGATACAAAATTATCATATCGCATTTAAATCGCGTTTCATCTGAATTTTGTACGTTTCAAAGAATCTCTGCCAAAGGGTTAATATGTTTACACTCACTTTCTACTTTATTTCAATTATTCAACCGATCTTACGCTCTAAAGACATCTACACACAGAACATTAAGATTAATCAAAATCCAGCATCGTTACAATCACCATTCCAGATGAACCGAATTTCTTCGATCTCCACCGAACACGAATGACAAATGCATTCCGATCAAAGTAAACTTCCCCGAGAAACGAAGCGTTCGCAGACTTCCGTTCTTCGCATTCGACTTACTTTTTCATAAGCAATCAGACTCCTCCCGGCCGAGCGCCGGATTACCGGGACACCCTGTACAGCGCCGCGGTGATCCAGGATCCCGAGGGGTGAATAGAAACGATCTTGTTTACCCTACCCCCTGTTCCTCGCCTCGAAGCAACATGGCTACTAGATTTTTCTACAGCTTTATGCCTCCCCTCGCTCCCAACATTTCATTCTGCTCTATTTCTCAATCTAATTCTTCCTCTTTTCTCTTCTATGTTTCCCCTTTCATTTTTCATTCCTCCCCGCGTTTTCCACTCCACTTTCCCTCCGCTTCTCTCGCTCGCTTTTTTCTTCGTTCACCTTTCCACTCGCTTCTCCAGTCTCGATTCTCCTTTCTCCTCCTCTCCTTATTCAGTCGCCCTTCCCCTAACTTTTGCCCCCACTTGCCCTCGTTCTCCTTTCCCCCCTTATTCACTTAAACTTGTTTTAATTCATATTGCGTATAAAATTAGTAAAAAGCACTTACAATTCACTCAAATGAACACAAATAATTTTCTATGATCCTTTACAGTGGTTTGCTATACAAAGCGCGTGAATTTCCTTTTCACAAATAATCTCAATAAACATAACAAAAAAGTCTTAGCAACTTTGGCAAAACACGAGAACAGCGCTACAGCGAAACGGTTAAAACCGGAAATCGAAGACGCGCGTTTTCCGGTTCGGTTCGATCGCGTCCCTTTGATTCGAGTCGAATCGACGCTCCCGTAACGGGAGCGGTTGGAAAAAAAGCGCCGACGGGCGAAGAGGAGGAAAAAGGAACGAGAGGAGCGGGACGCGCGTGAACAGCGAATTAATACGTTTCATACGGGTTATTTCATCTCGGACGGCGCGCGTCGTCGATTGATACCGAGCGTCGATCCCGTTCCCCGCCGGCTAAAAGGCGGCGGCGATTCAATTGCGCCGGTTGAATCGATCGTTACCCTAAATCAATCGAGGAATTTCCATCCCTTTGCTTAATCCCCGCCGGCCGTGATTACTCGACGTTCCCGTCGTCTTTGTCGCGACGATCTTCGTCGCGAGTGGCAGACAATTGGAGGCGATTTGCGAAACGTTAATGCGCTTTAAGGGATAAGATTTCAGAAAACTCTTTCAACGCGGAGGGGAGATAAATTTTCACCGGTCGTTCGTGCTCCTCGACGAATCTCGGATGACCATTACGCGAAGTTTGTTTTATTACCATCGGCGAGCCTGATGTTAAACGGTTCGACGTGTGTCTAGATTACGGGCGACGGTAACGGGACCACGGGACTTTATGCAAAGTCACATTTTTACGAGGTAACCCGATGAAACCGACGTTCAACGTGATTCCGTTTTACTCGCGAATGGTTTTGTTGTACTGAGACAGAATGGAACGGTGTTTAATAGGAATAAATGTTTGATTCTTTAATAGATGGTATTAACGTAGTTTCTGGACGACGAAGGGAATTTCCCGGGAGAAATGTGAATGATACGAGAATTGAAACGTTCAACGGTGAATATAAAAATACGGTGAAACAACTGTGGATTCTTGCAATATCGAACTCTTGAACTTCTTGAAGCTATTTTTACGTCAATCACGCGAGGTCTGTTAAACAATTCTTTCTCTTCAAAATAATCATTCTTCATGGGTATTACTGAGTCGTTCAGAAGTCAATGTGGTTCCAGAAATCAAAAATCCAGGAAATTAACGTTTTTGAATACATTGCCTCTGAAGCGATTATACAATTTGGAAGCTATAAACGAAGAAAAATCCTTAAATAACCAAGAATATTTATACATTAGAATTTACTGAACCGATAAAATATCAAAAAATCGACTTAACCGCACAAGGAACTCAATTACTAATCAACCAGCGACGAAGTTTCCGGTTCGTAATATAAATCTTCTTTAACACTATTTCTACAGAAGGTGTCAAAAGACACCTTTCGAAATTTTAACTTACAATTATTTTCTCAGTTTAACATTAGAGCTACGTATCGATTGCTTAGATAACTGTAAAAAGGAAACTACATACTAACCTCCATCTGTTTCACTAATCAAATCATTCGTTCGCAATTTAGTCTTCCAAACATGAACATCTAATCTCCAAAATGTCGACGTTCGTCCGCAAAGGTTAAAATCCACGAAAATCCATAACCCGTGAAAAGTCCCACAGCTAGGGACCGTATGAAACATGCGACGAAAAAAGAGAGCTCGCTTTCACTCACCTCGAAGTATCTGGTAGAGGAAGACCTTGATGTGGTCGGGGCTGAGATGTTGCGGGCTGACGATGATCTTGTGGAGATCGCTCTGCAGCAGCTCTGTGATCACGTATCTGTTCGAGTGGCTCGTTAAGGAATTTATGGATTGTTATTAACCGAGTTAGAAGGGAATCGGTTTTTCTTGGGACGCCTGTAATTACCATGCCCGCGCTGATTCTCTCCCTCCTCTGCGCCGATAAGCCGCGTATAAAACGGAACTAACGAATATTAACGCCCATTAACCGGCGAATAAAACGGGACCGTGGCTAATTGCTGCCGCGCGTGTCAATTCGAAGCCCGGTTCCCCTCTTTCGACGGAGAGGACTGGTTCACTTCGTCTCTCGCTCGCGCCATCTTCTTCTTGTCCTCTCGCTCGCCGGGCAATCGAGGAAACGCGGGCACGTCCCGGCACGAGCCTGTCCCGTAACTCTTTCGCCAACGATATCTGCGCGGACCGTTTAGACACCGGGGACATCGGGAAACTGACGTCGGAACTGGTTCCCGAGCGATTCGAAGCTTGGAACGCTTTGGCGATCGAACTACTCGAAAACGTCGCAAGTTTGCTTGTTGATTTTGTGTTGTTTGAGTTTGATGTCTGGGTGCTCGGTGCTCTGGATTTGGCAATGCACGATAATTGATTAACCACGATAGTTGATTAACCACGATATTAAGCACGATAACTAATCGTACATAGTTGTCTATTTATTTAGATTTAATAGATAATTGATTAACCACGATATTAAGCACGATAAGTAATTGTACATAGTTGTCTATTTATTTATTTTTGTCAATGTATTTAACTTATTTATTTATTTATTTTACCACACGTGGTACACGTGGTACACGTGGCACGCGTTGACAAACGTCTAACAGAGATCCTCGTATCCTTTCAGGAGCGGTCGTGTTGTGACAGCATCGAGTGGCCCATGGGACGGGGCTAATCGCGTACGGAATCGAATCGCGATAACGTCAATCGAAATCGTCGGGTTGCCGCGCGATCGATCGGGAGCGTCCCGCGGGAACGGGAGCACACCTTCGCCCCGGCCAGGCGACTTAATGGATTCCTTTCGTCGGCCTCGGCGGAAGTTAATCCGCCGAAATGACGCGGGAACAGGAAGGAGGCCGAGGGAGGAAGAAGTGAAACGCACCAGCGCGCCAATCGGTGAGTAATCCGAACAGCATATTCGACCAGAACGTGCAATTACGAGGGAAAGATGAAAATTGAAGGTGGAAGAAAGTAGTATATTATATGTGAGACGTTTATTTTGAAAGTGGGTTAATTCTATTCTTCAAAAAGTCAAGTTAACCCATTGCACTCCAGAAGTTTTTCACCGGAAATATTAAATATTTTCAATATTTTAGATTGAATTGAGAAATCTCACATGCACTGAGGAAGAGAACTATTTTCTTTCAATATTTCGTACATTGACGCATTGTACAAAGTTTATTATTAATATCAAAGTTTACAGTTTTGCTGTGTCAAATCATTCGGTGACTCAGGGGCGCCTATGGAGTGCAAAGGGTTAATCGTTAGAAATATTATGTATGAGCCGTTTATTTTGAAAGTGGTTTAAGTCAGTTCTTCAAAAATATCAAGTTAATCATTAGAAATATTATATATGAGCCGTTTATTTTGAAAGTAGGTTAATTATATTCTTCAAAAATATCAAGTTAATCGTTAGAATACTTACAATTCTACATAATCTTTTTATTCTTTAACCCTTAGCACTCCACATAGTTCTGCGATATGTCAGCGACTCCTACCAATTTGAATTGATTCTATTTCTTTATCGGCAAATAGATTTGCGTTGGTTTGCCACAAGTATAAGAGCCAATTAGAACGATAAGAGATTATAATTCTCTCGACTCGATCCACAATGCAAGAATACACGGGAGATGGTATTGTGATCAACGGAGAAACGTCTTTAATATTTTTCCTCGCTGATACAACAATCTAGAACAATTCCGACGGCGCCGTGACGAAAGTGGCCGGACTTAATAAACCGGGGAAGGGTAATTTACGGCGCTCGGCGGGGTTGAAAGTTCCCCGGGAACGAGGCCGACACAATGGCGGGCCGTTCGCTTCCGGGATTCGCCTTTTGTTGACGAAAACGGCGAACAGGGATTCTTGGTTCCGACGGATTATTCGCCGAATTACGGGCCTATTAATTGCCCTTCTTTCAACAACCCCCCCTTCCAAAGAGGACCTCTTTGCTCGGCGAATTGCACTTTCGTTTGTCGAAACTTTCTGTCTCCGGAGAAAGGCGTTTTATAACGATCACAATGTCGAAAGAGATTCTCCGGGAGAATCGCTGCGAGGCGAATCCTTTTGTAAGAATTAATTAATTTAAAAGAAACATCCTCTTATAAAAATACAATCCTTAGATCTTTGTTCTGCAATTGTGCGGACAAATTACTTCTCTTCCTATGAGTTTGGCAATATGACTGTGACGATGAAATTAATAATGTTTTAATCTATGAAATTAATTTAAAAATTAATGAAATTAATTAATAATCAAGCTTTAGAGAATTGTGCAGTTGTGGGTTTACGAAAATGTATAATTGAGTGATTGATGTTAGAGTAATAGTAGGAGGAAAGCAGCGAAAGTCGCAGCGGTGGGTTTCCGGCAAAACAAACGGGAACACGGCTCGCCACTGGGAAGTTCGATAATTACGGAAGTCACGGTAATCGCCATCCCCTGGCAAGAAAGCTATCGACCCTCCAGCTACCAGCAACTTCGCCGTCCTGGTAATTTTCAGGGAACAGGTAGGATCGGTATTAAAGGGAGAAAGGAAGAGGAAAAGAAAACGATGGAGGGAGAATTCGAGAGAAAGAGGGTGTAAGTTTCGCTGTAAAAGGCACTAGAGAAGTTTTCACGCGGACCAACCAATGGACCGTTTCAAATAGGGATAAAGGGCTGGTTCTGGGATCAATTTATCGACGGATCGAGACTTGCATTACCAATCGAGGTGTCGTACAGTTGATAACAGACCTATCGATGACAGGTTTTAACTTGTTACTTTTACTGAATTAATGTTACGTTATCTTGGTATATTGTTTATTTATTATATAGTTATATTTCGTTGCATTCAAGAAACTTCTTCCGTGAAACAGACTTTATGTGATCGCTACACTGAATTTTTATATATTCACGTGGTTAAAGACGATATTTTGTGGAACTCGGCGAGAAATCATACATCGAGAAGCAAAGCTAGTTTTCATTATTTCTGAAATTGATGCATTATACGAGTTATAATATCAAATATAAAATTTTATAGTTTTACTGTATGAAATCAAGGGTTAACCCTTTGCACTCGAGAGGTGCCTCTCACTCATCAATTGATTTCATACAGTAAAACTATAAAATTTGATGCTTAATATTAAACTTCGTGCAATGCATCGATTTGAGAAATATTCAAACAAAATAGCTTTGTCCCTCGATTTAAGTGTAATTTCTCGTCGAGTTAGTTTCACGGAATATCCTCTCTATGTAATAGGAAGACGTTAAAATATTTCCAATGAAAAACTTCCGAGTGTAAAGGGTGAAATAAAGCTTGATTCGGTTGCGAATGACCGACAGCGCGCGAGAAATATCGCTGCGACACAGTATCGTAAGATTAAATTATCCAGCGATCGGCAATAAACATTTCCACGTATTACATTCGCAGAGCAGAGGATCACAATAAGCCGAAGTCGCCGTACAATGTAAACGAATAAAACCGATCAGTAAATTCTTCTGGCACAATACGGCTCGTCGTATCTCAAAATACCGGCACGCGGAAAAAGCGATTCCGCGAACGCGGCGCATTCAAATGCAACCGAAGCCCTGTCCGCCATAAATAATCCATATCCGCCGAAAGTCCTCTAAAACCGTTTAGAGGGATTTTAGGGCACGTGGGGCGCCCGGCGACCTTCGGGTTCCATTTTTCTGCGGCTGCGGCCGACCGACGTGTGGAATGGAGAGGGAGAGGGGAAGAGGGAGGTGGAGAGCAGAGGAGGGAGAAGGTAAAGGGAAAGAGAGGAAAAGGGGGAGAGATGAAGGAAAATTCTGAGAGAAACGGGGAGGGAAAGAGAGGAAAATTGTGAGAAAAAAGGGGAGGGAAAGGAAAGAGAGAGATAGAAAGATTGAAAGGGAGAGAAAAAAGGGAGAGACAGAAAAAGAGAGAAAGTCAGAAGAAAATAGTAAGAGAGAAAGAAAAGAAAGAGAAAAGGAGGAATAAACAGAGAGAAAGAAAAGGGAAAGGCAGAAGAAAGTAGCAATCGAGGAAGAAAACTGCAAGGAAAAGAAAGAGAGAGATATAGAGGGAAAGTGTAAGAGAAAGAAAAGGGAAAGGCAGAAGAAAGTAGCAATCGAGGAAGAAAACTGCAAGGAAAAGAGAAAGAGAGAGATATAGAGGCAAAGAGGAGGAGAAAGAAAAGGGAAAGGCAGAAAAAGAGACAGATAGAAGAAGAAAAAAAGTAAAGAAGCAAAAAAGAGGAGAGGAAGAAAAGAGAGAGAAAAAGAGGAAGAGAGAGAGAGAAGGTTCGAGGAGAATGAAATAGTATAATGGCGGAATGAGGTCGACTGGTAGGTTGGAATGCAGGTAGAGACTGCCTGCGAACCTGGCGTGGTATGCAAGTCGACTGGTCCGGCTGGCTCCGGGCTGAAACACCTAAGCGCAGCCTTTACGCCGGCGTCGCTGCTTTTCGAGGTATCCTCTCTTTTGAAATACGATCGATCCCTGCTGGATCCAGGGGGAGGCTCCAAAAAGGATACTCCGAGGGCAGGGAAGCAGCGACGGGACAGCTGGAGCCCGGGGCAACCGGATATTTTCGCGGGATCCTGCCAGAACCATGGATGATCTGTTCCAAGTTTGCGAGAGGATCGATCGCGACCGGCTCCAAGGAGATTTCGGACAGATTTCGGACAGATTTCGGGAAACCCTGACGGTTAACCTAACGACATTTCAGATTAACACTATAATTACTGTACTGGTCACAATGACTGGTTTCACTATTCTCACTTCGCAGTTATTGAAATTTCCAAGGTATCCCGAAATGATTTGGAAAGTAGCTTCACTTAGATATCAAGAATATCTGGGAAATATGTATCGTTGCAATGTTTAGAAGCATTAGATATCAACCCCAATAAATTCACGGTAGCTCTAGTATTAACCCTTTGCGAAGACTTTTTAAAGTGCATAAAGCTTGCAACATATGAAGCTAAATTATACATCGAATGCTTAAACAATAGTAAAAAAGGGAATACACTGATCGCTTACTATTCAAGTAATTAAATCATTCCTTTGCAGCTTAGTATTCCAAATATGAAAATTTCATCCGAGAAAACTGAGTTGCATAAAAAGTTTGTACTTTGTTATTGAAGCTAAAACAATATTCAACCGATTTCTGATCGACTAAGCAGATCCTGTCGATTAGAAGAATGTTCAAACCATTAATTCAACATATTGAATAGAATATTTCTATTCTAAACCAAAAGATCACAGGAAATTGTATATATATATATATATCAAAAAACGAGTAGCAAAGGTAATAGTAGAGAATTTAAGGGTCAAAGGAACGAGGTAACACAACCGATGCCCGCGCCCCGTTTAATTTCCAAGGTATTCGATCATTCGAACACACTCGTGCTCAATGAAAGCGGCTCTCAATGACTCCGCCGGGCTGAATGGTCGCGCCGCCGACTCTCCCGATTTTCCCCGGGACCTTTGACTCCGCAACCTTCACTCGATCCGCGCTTTTTCCGCCGCGCAAACCTACCCCTACCGACGACTTCGGGCCGTATTTCAGTTTTTTTCAACCCCCTCGGCTTTCAAACGGGCACAACAAACAGAACCCCTTCCGCCGAAACCGTAATATTTTCGCGTCCCTACCGCCGCCAGCCCCTTTTCCCGTCGAAAAGCCTAGTTTCACCTTCGAACCCGCGCGCCCCAAAGGAGACCTTTCTCGCTTTATTTCCACGGATCCCGGCGTCGCGTAAATCACGCCGCGGCTCGACAGCGGCGCGGCCGTTTGACGCGGGACGCGCGATAAAACGTTTCGCTTATTTTCATTCGATCGACGCTGCTACCATTCTGCGTCTAATGCGATTAACCCTTTGCACTCGAAGGGTGCCTCACGGTCGCCACTCGATTTGGCGCAGTTTTTTCGAAAAAACCGGCCAAAAAAATCAATTTTGATATACTGCGCTTTTGTTCCATGGAAAAAGGCTATATTTTATTCTTGAATAAATAAACGTTACAGCTTACAATCCCACGTAAATGATAAATATCAATAAAACGATTTTTTCTTTGCTTTCACATTGTTACTTTCAGTTTGGCCTGTTCAGCGCGCTCGAATTAACTGAATAGATAGAGTTCTAATACTACGGACGGAGAATCCCATTAACATAAATCCTGTAACAGATTCATCAGAAGTTCAACAACGCGTCCACTGCTCATTATCTCCGAAAACATCGAATTTCAATACACAAAGACACAGCACTTTCCCATATCCTTCCTACACCGTTCCCACTAATTGATTATCATTCGAGCCTCGCCGATTTCCGTTATCATCGATCGGTCATTTTGTCCGGAGATGATTCCAATTAACGTAAAAGTCGCAGAATCGCCGTTGGAATTCAGGCGTGCATTAACAAGTCTGATTGACGGGGCAAAGGCTCGTCGGCTTGGCGGTTTATTTTCCATCGAGGGGCCTTTATGAAGCCATTCCATTAGGAACGATATCTTCCACGTTAATGACGAAACAGAAGATTCCCGTCGGAGGAGAGCGCGAAACAAAACGATACGATACAGCGCGCCGCTCGTAAACCCCATCGATTACCGCGATTATCGCGAGGCAATTAACGCTCGATCATCGTGGATCGCTGTTGCATATCACCGGGAACGATCGAGTACGAACGAGACTCGCGCGAGCTTAATAAACCGATCGACGCGGCCGACCGGATCGTTCCTCGAGGAATCGCCTACGCGGGACGCCGCGATAAATTGCAATAACGGGAAGGCTTAACAATGATCGATCGCCGCGATCGCCGGATCGACAATGCACCGGCCGGGGTCCTCTCGCGGTGAAAGGTCCGACAGCGGCGCCGCGTCTATTTGTCGGGCTTTTAAAATGAAAATAATTAATAGGCGAGGAGATGTCTCGCGCTGAAAAACTCTCCTCCCCCTATGGTCCTTATTGTTTCAATTGTTTCTAGTTTGAACTTCGGGGAAGTAGTCGGAGAAGTTGCATTCAGCGCGCTTGGATTAACGGTTTCGGAGTGGGAGACACTTAACCCTTTGGCCTATGATCCCTTTCACAACTCTGATCGATAGGGCTACTTTGTCGTTGATAATTTATTGGAAAAAGAGAAAAATTGACGGACGATGCTGTTTTACGTCGATATTTCTCAGATTGATGCGTTATATGAAGTGTAATATTAAATATCAAACTTTATAGCTTCACTGTAGGAAATCAAGTGGTGAGAGTCAACTCTTGAGTGCAAAGGGTTTATTTTAATGAATCTTAAAGAAACTACCCTAAAATTCTTCGATTTTCCACACATCCGAACTTTGTACTAAGGAAAATAAAAGATCGAAGAAATGTTGCATTTCTCATTTTCGCTAGAGATACTATAAAAATTAGTTGCAGTTGCTAATAGATTACAAAATCACCTGGAGTGCTAAGGGTTGAAATGTACAAAACTCAGAAAATCGGCTGAACAGCATCAGCTTCGACGATCGTCGCGTCGAAACAAACGCCGTCGAGTGCGAGGAAATGGAACGTCGGGGCGAGAAGATTTTCCATGCTGGATCGACGATCATGTTCGCCGGGCGGACGGGAGGGATCGCGATCCGACGAGCTGCCGGGAAGAAAAATGACGGTTGTTTTTCCGTGCGAGAGCGCGGAAGATTGATGGCTGCGGGTTTAAAAGTGTTTCGACGATCGACTCTCGGTCGACTCGTCCCTGCCTGTCCCGTCACACGGTGAAACGTCGGCCCGGAAAACGCGGCGGAGCCGCAAACGCGATTAAAACTCGACCATCGCCGCCACGCGGATTCTAAATAACGCGGTGGACGCGACGGACGCGATCGATGGACTGCGGTCGACCGGATTCGGCGGTCCGCGGAATCTTTTTCTACTTCTGGAAGTTCCGAGCTACCAATCTCCTCGAAGAACCTCTAAATTCCCACTTCGCTCAAAGATAACACAAAACCTTCGACTCCATAGAACCAAGTAACATTTACATTACAACTCTTATGATACGCAATAATTCATATATTGTAGATTTTTCAATGTGTGCACTGTGTAGGAGAGGTAGTAAGCAATACTCTCTGCGTTTTAACCCTTTGCACTCGAAAGGTGACTCTCAGTCACGTGATTCGACATTTCGGCGAGATGAAACGTTCATATTTGGAAGATTAAGTCGCAGGCAAATGATCTAATTACTCGGACAACAAGAGATCAGCTTCTAATTTCTGTTTTTGCTATTATTTAAGCAATTAATGTAAGAATTAATTGTAATAATAATTATTATTATATTACAATAATAATAATAATTTATATACAACAATAATAATTTACTACTACCATTATTATTATTATTATTTAGCTTCATCTGTTGACAGTTAAGTACATTTCAAAGAATCTTCGTCCGCAAAGAGTTAATACACTTTGACTCTTCAACGTGTTAAGGTTTCTCCTTTGTTTCAAGTGTTACCGAAGAAACTAGTTACACTGAATTTTAAGATCACAGGAACCTAGTGTGACAGAAACAGATTTCACTCGACGTCCAACGTCCAAGATTTCAGAATAAAATCGCATGAAACATTCAACGAAATAACCCCAGAAACTTTTTCAGCTTCCAAAACGCCAACACATTTCAAAACAAAATTCTAATCACAGAGACCCACGGGAACTCTTCCTTCCAGCATCGAAACGTCGCGTTCAATATTCTCCGGCGACGAACCAGAAACATCGAAAAGCTCGTTAACATTTCAGAAACTCCCCCCGGAATCCAATCTACTTTCCATTTCGATCCGGGACAAACCGCGCGGAGTCCCCGGCGCACTCGAAGTAACAACCGGAACACCGTTCCCGGCATTGTGTCAGATAATTGCCGAATCTCGTGTCGCGATCCTTCCAGATAACGCAAATATTTGCCCCGGCCGAGTAATATCGGTAATCCATGCTAATTGGACGCGGAGTCGCGCGCGCGCCGAGGTTAATCGATTAACTGGGCGGGGACCGGTGTTATTAGAATAACATGGATGTCCATCGGCCGGACATCCTTAAGCGACTATTGATATTCAGCGGCAGCGGCGGCTACGCCTCCTCGTTTCGCGACGTTAACGTGAACGTTCCATTGAAACGTAATCGCCTGTATCGCGTGCACACAGAGCGGCGCGCGATCCCTGGAACTCGAACCGTTTCCGCTCGAGCATGTGTTCCTCCCGTTCGCCGGGAAAGGGTTCGATCGGTTCGCGCGACGCAATAAACATTTGCGTTTTTTTCTCCCTACTCGCCTCGTCGCGAGAAACAAACGAATCGAAGGAGGGTGGTCGTTAATACGCCCCGGTTCATTTTACGCTCCGATGTTCGCTGTGTCTGATCTCGAAACACTTGTTCTACTTCGCCGGGCGGAGCGCTTTTCGTTTACGTGTCGATGGGTCGCTCAGATAATGGGGATTAAATCGTCGACGCAGATGCTACGAGATGTTTCGCCGCTTTAACGGTAGCGTTTCAGATGTGATTTATGGGACCGTTAATATTCTTTGTAGATTCAATTATTGGTTTGTTCTTGGTAAGAGATGTACGTGATACTTTGAGTTTCATAAGTAGAAGTTCTTCTTCGATGTTAACCCTTTGCACTCGGAAGTTTCTTGATAGAAATGTTTCAGATTTTTTGACGAGGCGAAGAGGATATTCTTTAAAATGAACTCGAAGGGAGAACACAAGTAAGTTAACCCTTAGCAGTCCTATATCGAGTCAGACTCGACATATTTCATTGCAACCTCTACCTGTTTTAACAACTTTTTCTATATTTATTTGTAGTATCACAATTGTACCATTTAAAGGTAACATGATTGAAGTTTGAATTATTGAAGTTTCAGTCACTGAAATTTCTGAAGTTTGAATTACTGACGGTTGAATCGTTGGAATGTGAATTACTGAAGTTCGAATTACTGAAGTTTGAATTTTTTCTATATTTATTTGTATCACAATTGTACCATTTAAAGGTAACATTTCAATGACTCCCAAATATTCTACAATAAATAAATGCGCCATATTAAGCTGTAATTGAATAAACTAACGTCGACGTGAACCTCAAACCGAGAAACCAAAAGCACTTCGGACCGCAAAGGGTTAGCACACTGCCGAAATTCTTCGATTCCAATGACAATTAATCCGTAAAAATCAACAACCGCGCGGAAATTAGTCGCAGATACCCATTAATGATTACAAACGAACGGGGAAACAATGAATCCCCATAAAACGAAGAATTCCCTCGGAAATAAAGCTTCAATCTCTTCATTGTCCACTCGGTTGTTAATCGCGAGTGAACGAGAACAATGAATTCCACGTCGTTCCCGTCGGTTGTGTCCGTCGAAAATTAGAATCCGGCCGCGGCCGCGTCAACAATTAATTATAAGAAGCTCGCCGGCCAATCCTCGCGGCGGAATCGCGGGACAGACGCGAACTTCGGTCTCTAAGAAGCGGAAGAACTCTCGACGACGCGACAAAGTGCCCGGGCGCCTCGGGTCGAAAAGAAGCGGTGGTCTCGAACAAAAGTGCTCGGAGGAAGAGGAGGAGGGCTCGAACGTTCCGCGCACAAATCACGCGACGACCGGACGACCAAAAACCTCGCACGAAAAAACTGTGTGAATCTCCGCTTCGACTTCGCCGCGACAACAGTCGGGCGATCGTGAGCAGTCTTCAATGGGCGGACGGAAAATGGCGGACCGGCGTGACCCGGTCGGTGCGTCGCTTTTTAAGGTATTTTCGGAAATTGCATTGTTCTGTTCGGGGGAACGCTTTTCTTCTGCATTTCCGATGGAACTGATACCAGAACTACCGTAGTCAAATTGACTATAATTTGTTTAGGGAAACAGAAGTTTCAGTACTAGGATTCAACTTCAATGACACTCGAACGTTAAGCAGTAAAATCGTTTTAAACATGGAATCGTACAATGGAAAGTGTTATAGAATTATTATAAAATTATCATCGAACTACAAGCTGCAATTTCATATTTCTTAAATCCGTAATTAGCGACGCTGCGTGATGGGTCGGAAGTCAACGTCGATTTCTAGAGTCTTCCGATTTCTATAAATTTCAGTGGAACAAACAAACATCACTCGTTACAACTCGTCAATCCGATTAAATAGAAAATGATGAGCATAAAATTAATCGTTACAAAACGAATGTTACTATACATCACAAGCTAAAAATAACTAATATGTGCTATTTGTACATATCTCTTCTTCGTTTAATCAGAATTATTAGCAGTTGTTCTTTCATTTTAATGAAAAGCTGAAGAAACCGAAAATAATCTATTAGAATTTTTATGGGAATTACATATCAGTCGTATTAAATCCTCGGTAGTTCTACCGTTAAAAAGTCAATCGAAGTGCTCGGTAGTTTCAGCGTTTTCCTCGATTTCTCTTTCCTCGCTTCCTCGCGACTCCCACGAGTTCCCCGATCTCTCGTTTCCACCGACGCGACGTATCGAATTTCGAAACGAAAGGAAACCTCCTAGGAGCGCGAAACGCTAAAAAATATTTGGAAAACGCGGCGGCAGCACGGCGAGAGGGTGCACCGGAGAGAAACCGCGCTCTTCCAGGTTCTTCTTCCTCCTCGGACCGGTATCGGGTATACCCGTGGGATGTCGAGGGGCACGGGGGACAGGCGGAAGACAGGAGAAACGGCAGGATACTCGATTCCCTTCGCGCAGCGAGAGAAGACGCTAGGGGCAAGTCGCTTTGTCCAGGAAACCGGTCGACGTGCCTACCGGGAGGCAGACACGCATCGATCCGCCAATCGCGGCTCACCGTTGCCCTGTGTGTGCCAACCGCCGAACATTCGACCCGGGATTTACTGCCCGAATAATGGCGAAATTGAAACATTAACAATGGACGGCCGGGCCGTTCGCAGTTCTTTTTACGCGCCGAGCAAACGGCCGGCTGAATCAACTTGAAACGGCCCCGGAATTGTTCGCCGCGAAGTCGCCGATTGGCCCGCGGATCGTTCCGGTCGAACAGAATCGATTTGATTTTTCATCTCGCGATAGCTCGGGAATGTAGCTTTGAACGTTGAAGTTCGATGTAGTTTAACGCGTCGAATGCCGTGGGGTCACCGGTGATCCCCAAGCAAATCGAATTACTGTAATTCACTCGATTAACACTAAAACTACCGAGTTTCAATTGATTTTTGGAAATTTCGCTGTAGAAACTCCAAGGGATCTGTTCAGATTTTCATTGATTTGCAATTCAATTTGCGTAGTGCTGAATGAATTTCTTTAATAATTTCTCGGAGGAATTGCCAGTCGTTGAAATGTTACCTTTAAATGGTACAATTGTACTACAAATAAATATAGAAAAAGTTGTTGAAACAGGTAGACTCGATATAGGACTGCTAAGGGTTAACTTGTGTTCTCCCTTCGAGTTCATTTTAAAGAATATCGTCTTCGTCAGAGAATGTGAAACATTTCTACTGAGAAATTTCCGAGTGCAAAGGGTTAACATGATCTTCCAGAACGAGTCGTTTTTACTATGACCACCAGCTGTATTTGCGAAAGAACCTGCTTTGCCATTGAAAGACACATTTGAAAGTTACTAATGAAAAAGGAGTTATCAATTTATCTGATATAGCGACAACGGAGTGCAGAGTTAATAACCATTACACTTGCTCGACAAGAAACTTTTCGACTAGATAAGAAAGTGCGGTAAAAACAGATCCAACCAACGTGAAAAAATCAAAGATAGTCCTGAGGAGAAAAGATCTCATCCACCGGGTAAATCCTTATCGTCCGAGGTCCCTCGGCAGCGTAATTTACCTCGGTCTCGCGACGTTTTCCGCCAGGAACCCTATTTACCGCAGGATTCCCGGTGTCGCGGGGATACGTCCTCCACTCCTTTGTTATCCAATTTAAGATAACAAAGAAGAGAAGCCACGACGACGAAAGAGCAGAGGAAGGAGCAGCAGCAGGATGAGAAGAAGAAGAAGAAGTTAAGGACGATGATGAAGGCTTAGAGAGCGAGGTGTTCGGGCAAGGCCAATCCGGCTCGTCCGACCGGTCAACCGAGTTCGAACTCGGCTCGCAAACAACTTCGCGAACCCGACAACTCCCCGGTTGATTCTCTTCTGCGGCCCGATTCCTGTTGTCCCGCGTAAAAAATTACGATCTACATGCCACGAGCGAATTCTACAATGCGAGCCGCTTTTTTCGGGACCCGCCCGCCCGGTTTCCCTCTTTCGCGAGGGACACGCGGAAGGACCTCGATTGACCCTTTGCACCACGAGAGTTTTCTGCCGAAAATACCCAACACTTTCCGATGAGTCGAATGTTTTGTTACAGAGCGAGACTGATTTCAGTTTTGTTACGTAGGCTTGAGGAATTTGAATTAGCAAGGGTAAACCTAGTTTCAACGTATATTAAGATTCTTCGTTTCGAACGGTTTTCTACTCGAATGCTTCAATTAACTACTAATAATACATTTCTTAACTCTTTGCACTCCGAAGTTTTTCGCTAGAAATATTTCAACGTTTTCTGACGAGACGAAGATATTTCGTAGAACCAACTTGAAGAGAAATTCAGGCGAATCGACGGACAAAGCTGTTTTACGTGAATATTTCTCAGATTGATGCATGCATATGAAGTGTAGAGTGAGACTCGTGGTGAAAATTTTCAACATGATTCAACAACGTAAGCAACAAATAACGTAAGCTTAGAATTTTTCTCTTTTTCCAATTATCAATGACAAAGTAGCTGTACCGATCAGAGTTGAGGAAGAGATCATAGGTCAAGGGGTTAACCCTTTGCACTCGAAAAATGTCACTAGAAATATTACACCAAGGGGTTAATGAAGTGCTATGCATGTCGTATCCAGAAATGGAAAGTTTTCATGGCTTTTTTTGAGAATGGTGCTCTTTGAGAAATGAGTTTCAACTTGGTACGATATCGTAAGATGATCAGTAACATTCGCATCGGTAATTATCGTGAAACTGTGACCGAGCTGCGAGTTCCTTTTCGATAGCTACATTTTATGAACCGACAAATGTTCCTCGACGTGGCTCAGCTTTGGATTCAGCTGTGAATTAGCGAAGAAAGCGAATTAGGTTGAGTCGCGTCGACGATCCGGCGAATCGGGCATCGCCATTCGAGTAACCACGGGATTTATGAGCCTCGATGATTTATAATCGACGCTCCGCCGGTTTTACGATCAAGAGCATCTCTTATTTACATTTCATCGGGAGATTCGGTTTCGAAATTCTCCGGTTTCTCCGATTTAACGGCAATTAATGGCGCATCGAAGGCTCGCCATTAACCCGGGGATCATACTTTCGATATCCGCGACGCTTAAACCGCCTTAATTGCGTTCCGCGATTGGTTTAACGATCCGTTTTCGTGATTCTAATGATTCCGCGAGCGTAATTATGATGTACGCTGTAATTTTACGGTAGCCAACGATACCGCGTCCGATATTTACGAGCGTTTAGATACGATTGATGACTAATCGCGCGATTCAGCTACGGTGTTCCCCTTAACTTTCAAGTTTCTCTCGAGTCTCGATCGTTTCGACGATTGTATAGACGTTTGTTTGAACGATGACAATTTATATTTTCTCCATTGTCAACACAAACATCGTTTTTTCTTTAATATCTTTTCTTCTCGCGTTTATTCAAAACAACATACACGCTACACCCATACGTATGCACGCGCATCCATGAAGTTTACATCAACATTAACCTACACGTCTGTTGAGCCGTCACAGGGCGAGTCTATCTATAATCTAAATTTGGATGGCGCGCGCGAGGAATTTTGCGAATTACAGTTTTTGGAAATGCGATTTTCTAAATTGCGATATTGAAGGAATGTAGTTTTCTGAATGACAATGTTGAAGAAATGTAATTTTCTGAATGGCAATATTGAAGAAATGTCATTTTCTGAATGACAATATTGAAGAAATGTCATTTTCTAAATGACAATAATGGAGAAATTCAATTCCCTGAACGACAATATTGAAGAAATGTAGTTTTCTAACTAACAATGTCGAAGGAATATAGTTCTCTAAATGACAATACCGAAGAAATGTAATTCCCAAAGTGCAACATTCAAGAAACGTAATTTTCCGAATGACAATACCGAAGAAACGTATCGTTCCAAAATATAATTTCGAAAAAACTATACTTCCGCGGAATACACATCTGCAACATTGTACTTCGTAAAATGACATTTCAGCGAGATTGTAATATACAAGATCCTCCGCGCACGCTGTTCAGATTTTGTTCCATTGGAAATTCAATGGAATATCGATTGAAGAGTTACGGTATTTTTTTCAATTTGTTCCGCTTTAATGTGTACGCCGGTAAGCTCGCGCGGAAACACTTTCCACCTACGCCGCTCGGATTGCATTAACCGTATAAAAAAGTATAATGGAATATTGATTGGGAGTGCGTAATTTTATTTCGCATCAATAAAATCACTTGCGAGCTTGTTTTAACAGGCTTCCCAGCCGCGTTTAAATTGTATCACGCCAAAAGGAATAATTAAATATTATATAGAACGACGCTTTATCGCGTAGAAATATGACGTGTAACATATTTATTTGCTCGCCTCCATCCATTATCGCATACCGGCAAGCGGCGAGTATAAATAATAAACGAACGTTTATCGCTAAACGGAAAGGTCAGTGACGGTCACCGGTGTCCGCCGTGGGCAACGAACACGTCGGAGAATGATGAATACGCGGATCTTTATGAATTTATGGAAATCTTGAAAGTGCAACGCGAATATTTAAAGTGTATTTATGGAATATCTAAAGTACACTATTTTCAATATTGTTACCATTAGCTTTAACTAATTACCGCATCAAATCTCACTTTCGAAATTTCCATCTGAAACGATCATTCGTATCCGAGAAATGCTAGAAATTCGAATTAAAGAAATTTTCCCAATTACGTCCCTAAAAAATTGGAATCTGCATAAAGACGAAGAGATCGCGGCGCGAATCACGGACAGGTTTCGAGCGAGAGGACGGACGGAGGAGGCGGAGAGGGAAACCGAGGCGCAGAGGGAGAGGGTGGAAACAAAGGACTCTTCGGCCCAAAAACTGCTCGAGCGATCGATACGCGGCCACGAGATACTCGATATATTGCGGAGAAGCCGGCGGGGAGGAAGTTGCAATCGACGCTTCCGGTCCACGGCGCGTACGCGTTTCCAGAGGAGCGTTTTTACCGGCGCCCACTATAATTTCCCCTAATAACGCGCGCCGGCGAATATTTCCCTCTGTTTTCCCGACCCTAAAAGTTCATGGAATAATTTAACGACGAGGGTCGTCAAGCTTCCGCTTTCGTCCTACGAGGGAAACCGTCGATTGCGCGACTAAATATAAAAACGGCCCTCCGCGAACCCTTCGACGACGGCGTGACTGGAAATATCGATATTCTTCGGAGAAACGTACTTTCCGAAGTCTAATGGCCATAGGTAACGTACTTCTACGTATGAACACTGCACTCGAGGAATAGACTTTGCTTTTTGCTTTGGAATATTCCGCTTGAAATATTGGTTGATGTATATTAACCCTTTGCACTCGGAGGTTTTTCTCTGGAAATATTTTAATATTTCCTGACGAGATGAAGATATTTCGTGGAACTCGGCGAGAAATCGTACATTGAGGAGCAAAGCTATTTTATTTCAATATTTCTCAAATTATACGAAGTATAATATTAACATTAGGTTTACGGACATTTACTGTGCGGTTTATTCTACTGCTCCTAGAAAAATTCATTTTCGTTCATTCGAATTTTGGAAGTTAGAGATTTAAAAATAGTTAATCAAACATATTGATATAATTGCATCAAAGTCGACGTAAATATGTACGTCAAATTGACGCGCTCCGTAAACCTAGTGTTAAACATCAAATTTTATAGTTTTACTGTATGACTCTCAGTCACCATTTGATTTGACGCAGTAAAATTAGATAATTTATTATAAATTTATTAAAAATTTATAAAAAACCCTTTGCACTCCAGAAGTTAAGAAATATCTTCTAATGAGATACAGACGACATTTTCTTAGATTGAATTAAGAAATCTCACATGAAAGGAAGAGAACTATTTTCTTTCAATATTTCGTACATTAATGCATTATACAAAGGTTGATATTAAATATCAAAGTTTACAGTTTTGCCGTGTCAAATCATTTGGTGACTTAGTGTAGTACTCTGTAAAGATCTTGCGACTTGTACGGGATATACCCTACAACATTGAGGATTCGTACGGGATAATTTCCACAATAATAATTCATATACCCACAACACAGCCGTATTCACCGATTTCCATTGAAAACCCCGCGAATCCGTCTCGATACCGCACGGTAAAGGGTTGAAACGGCTTGCCCATAGTCCCGATGACGCAGGGAGCGCGAAGAAAGAGGAAATCGCGGGAAAAATGCGTGGAAGCATCCGCGGGAGGTTGAAAAGACGTTTTCGAGGGTTCGGTAATTAGACTCGGCGTGTTCCCGGCATTCGCCGCGACTGTTTCTTCCCACGGCGAGCACTCGACGGAGTCGTTAGCGGTTCCGGGATTTTATTCACGAATTTTCCTCGAACGCTGCTGCTCCCCAACCCTTTTACTTCGTTTTTCATTTGTTTATTCGCTGCTTTCCTCTTCGCTCCGCCGCTCGGTCAACCCTGGATCCTCGCGTCGAGCGCGCGCGCGCGACCTTAACGAGGACTTCCATCGGTGAACGACGCACACCGCGGTTCGACCGCGTTTAACATTTTCGCCACGGAATTAACGCGTCCCCGTCTGTTTTCCAATTAACGCGCAATCTGTCCTCGCGACGACGAGATTACGCGTCGCGGCGACACGACGCGACGCGGGATGAATAGCGGAACGTAACCGGCGACCGATACGCGCGCGCTCACTTTCCTCTTAACGGTGTGTCGCGGGCTCTCTGGAATTTATTCGACGAAGCTCGAGTTGTTATTCCTTCGAGATTGCCGGAATTCTGAGCTCCGCGCGACGCGAGCGTGTTCCACGAGTGCCGTTGAATTGATATTAACGAAGATTAATGCCGGGTTTCACGTGAGAATCGCGTCGCTTTCATTTTCTTAAAATTTTCTTAGCAACTGTCGAATTAACTTTTTGCACTCTGTAGGTTCCAATATTGCACCAGGAATAATATTAGATACTTCAATGACTCTCTACACTCTAATTTTTAAAATAAATATCCATAGATATAGTGTTAACACTAAAACTACCGAGCAATCGATTTTTCAGAATTTTCCTATAGAAACTGCAAGAGTAAACCTATTCAGACTTTAACCCTTTGAACTCTGTAGGCTGCAATATTGCACCAGGAGTAATATTAGATACTTCAATGAATCTTAAAGACACTACCCTACAATTATTAGATTTTTCACACATCCAAATTTTGCACTAAAAAGGAAGATAAAAGATCGAAATGTTACAGCATTTCTCATTTTCACTAGAGATACCATAAAAATTAGTTGCAACTGCTGATCAATTACAAAACCATCTGGAGTGCTAAGGATTAAGCTCTCGTATTAATCACGTGACCTGGTTATGCAACTAAAATCAGAATTACAGTAGTTCCATCGGAAATTCTGTTTCTCGTTTGGAGAAGAAACGTTCGAAAATTCTGTTTCCCCTTTCATTACCGACGTTTCGAAGCGTTCCGCTGCCAAAGAGATCCGATTCGCCGCGGTCTGAACGTCTATTCCGCGAGGAATCAAACGAAAACGCCAAGTGCCGCGCGAATGAATTTCTTTCCTCGATCCTTCGCCCGTTTCCACGTCGAAATTCGCGTTTCAAACGCGCCGCGCGGGCGAAATAAAGTTCATTCGCTTCATTGTTCCGCGGAACTGTTACGCCGGCAACCGCGCCGCTCTCCGCGATCGGAACGCACAGACAGCTTTCGTGTTTCTCTACGATATTTTCGTTCCTGCCAATTGTTCCCTCGATTTCATGGAACGCGTCACCGCTCGACGATCGCGCAGCGCCGCGGATAAGCGCTCAACGCCGCAGCGGAGCTAAAGAGTCAAGCCTCATGGATAACTGGATCAAACGTCGAATCCAACGAACAAATATTGTTGCATGTCGTCTTTTATGCAGCACCAGTGACGCACACACGCGGTTCCAGGATCGCGACTAGAGATCAGTCTATATTCCGGGAAACGCGGAGTAAAATCTGTCCAAAAATATACGTTCCCCTTTCGCGTCTATAAAACTGCAGGCTAAAACTTTACAGACTTGAAAGAATACGTGTTATTTATACAATGCATGCCTTGTTTAAACTATTCCTCGCTGTCTCATTGTTTTCGAGACAATCCACGGGAAGTCTGCATTTTTTCAAGCGATCCTCTTCAAAGCTAAATTCACGAACAGATTTACTCCACTCAATTAGTCTCGACTTCATTTATAGAGATCCATAATTTGTCGAATTTCTGACAAGTTCTTTAGTTAATCGCTAGATGAAATTATCAAACGCATGGAAACGCTTCCATCTCGCGACGCTGCGACGTTCGTCGCAGGAGACGCGCGTCGCTCACGGTGGCGCGTGCAGCGGTCGCCATTTTGATCACACGACCGACTATCGGACGCAACGGGATAAGCGGAGCGTCTATCTATTTGTTTCGCGTATCGCCGGTTCGGGAAACAAAAAAAGCGGCGCTCGCGAAGGGAGCAAAGCGCGGCGGCGGAATAAAAAGAGTGGCGGAAAAGGGAGCAAAAAGTAGGCGGGAGGCGGGGACGATGAAATTTTATCAGCCGTATGCATGCCCGGACGAAAATTTAATCGGCGAACGAGGCGTTCCATCGGGCGCGCATCGCCGCGGCGCTTTATTCGGCGAAATTTCAATTCGCCGATGCGGGTCATTTTTCGCGGCGCGTTGATTTTTCTCGGTCCCGTTCGATCGCCGGTAAAACGAGCGAAAAAAAACGCGTGTAAATAAACGGCCCCGCGATTCCGGTTTTCACGGGCGGCGCGCGCGACCCGCGTCGGATCATTTGGCTGCTTGGATTCCGCGTCGAATGTTGTTTTTCTCTCTTTTTTCCCGAACGATCATCATTACTTTCGGAAGACCGAGGTTCATCGTTTTACAGCGTTGTCCCGGGCGCGTTGTGAACTCGCGGATTTCAGTTTACCGTTCGGTTTTTTGGCTGGATAAATATTAACGCGTTACGTGCACGCGCACGGTTGCGACGGGTCAATATTGTTGAACGGTGAAACGGCGGAGTTCGAATTAGCGGAACGCGATCGGAATGCCGGGGGCAGAAGCGAGACGCGTGAACAACGAACGACGCAGGTAAGAAAATGAGTTTCGGCGAAAATGAATGTGTAATTACGAAACGCGCGCCGGGCGGAACGTGTAATAAGAAAGAATCGGGGAATAAGCGGGGCGAGGATTGCGCGAGCGTGCCGGGGAGTATCGCGGGCACGAGCCTCGAGGGATGAAAAAGGTATAAATTGATTAGTAGATGAGCGAGGCGAAACGCGTTAATGGAAACAATGTTGCGTGCGAGGGCGAGGTTCGGTAATCGCTGTTATTAGACCTAACCCCGGAGAAACTAACCCGAGCACGCGCCCAGCGGTGAAATTGAATGTTTGCGGAGCAAACAGCGGCGATGGTTTGTCTAAATCGTTGCTGTAGAAACATGCGTGCACTTATCTAAGAAAGGAGGAAAGATCTCGAAATCTAGATAAATGAATAGTTACGCAAACTTTTAACCCTTAGAACTCCAGGTTGTTTTGTAATCTATCAGCAACTGAACTAATTTTTATAGTATTCCTAGCAACAATTAGAAATGCAAGATTTCTTCGATTTTTTATTTTCCTTGTTAGTGCAAAATTTGGATGTGTGAAAAATTGAAGAATTTTAGGGTAGTTTCTTTAAGATTCGTTAAAATATTTAATACTATAACTGGTGCAATATTGCAGCCTACAGAGTTCAAAGGATTAAATAAGCAATTATAGATGAAACAGGATCGAAGATTCAGAAACAACCGAAGCGTGCCGAATATTAAAGTCGGCCAATATTCGATTAAAGATATTGGTGATAAGACGAAATCGAAGGGAGCTGTTGGATGAACAAGAATACTATCAGCAGTTTAATAAAGAGAAATATTACCGCCGGAAGTTGAAGCGTTTCAGGGCAATTTTTTCGTTTAATTCCCTCGCTCGAGCGCGGGAGCGCAAAGAGGATTTCTAGGTCGCTAACTTCCCTCTAAATGGCACCGTCAATCTCGCTTTTCTCCGTGGAATTTTTCCGAGACGGTCGAATTAATCTTCGGGGAACGGTGTGACGCGGTTTACACGAACTCCGACGAATCTCCCGCGGGAAGAGATTAGAAGTTGCCGCGCGAGGACGAGTAATTGGATGAAAACTGTCGTGCGTAACAGGAAACTGTCTCAAGGCTGCTCCCTTCGCACGAGCGAAATTTTCAGTTCGTAGCCTGGTAACCGCGAGTTACAACGTTTTCATTCATCCGGACTATTCCATTTATATTTTTCAAGGTATTCTTGTTTCCGTAGTTTGGACAAGTGGTTCCGCGCGGCTCGAAGGCGAAACGAAACCGGAAATAGCCCTCAAAGAGGGAACAGTTCGATTCGAGAGTTTTCGTTCCGAACAGCTGCAGTTTGAGAGGACGTTCAAAGCTACTAGACAAACAGAGATAAATTACTCGAACAAATAAGTAAAAATAAATTATTCGATAAATAAACGATATTCGACTGAACAGAGATAGATCGCTTCGAATCGATCCAACAAATAAAAGTGCTCGGAACAGACGGAATAACTAATTACAAAAGTCGAGCTATGTGTAATTACTAACCCAGAAGTCGACTATATTATCTCAGGCTAAAATTAGCTCGAACCAGTTCGAACAATGGCGAACTCTATCGTTACGCTCTATCCCAAATGGCTGTTTCCTCTGTTCGGTTCACGAAGACAGCACAATGTCGACCAAGAGAACATTAATCTTCCGTGATGAAAATCATTCATCGCTCGAAAATCGTGTCGAGCCTGGCCCGGTGTTCAACGTTTCCTTTCTCTCGTTCCTTTGTCCGCCGTTTCTTTTCCGTGCGCCTCGTCCCGTCTCGGCGGCGTTGCGTTGCGTTGCGTCGCGTCGCGGTTGCATCACGTCGCGTCATCGGCGACCTCCCACGCGGCCGACGCGACGGATCCACGGATCACCGCGAAGAACGGAAATCGGCCGGGGAGACCAGGCCGCTGTGGGCAGACGATCGAAAGGAAAAGCGCGCGATTCGACCTAGAAACGTTCCCCGTCCCGCGGAAAAAGACAGTTAAACTGCGCCGTCCACCCACATTCGAGTTTCCGGTCGCCTTTCTTTCTGTCTTTCTCTTTTCCGTTTCGAAACGAGACTAGGCAGAGAATTCTACAGAAATCTGGGGACCAATTGATCGTCGACGAACGAAATTCGATCGCAGAATAACTGACTGTACGTAGGAACTGATAAATTAAAGAAATTAAGATGATTATATCGTTGTTTTTTGAAAGACACACTTAGATTAGATGCTGTACTACTAAATTTTGTATAAACAATGCAAGTGACACTGGAGAAGAAAGATATAAACAAGTAACGCGGCTTGGTTGCAAAGAGCGACAAGAGAGGCAGCGACTCGAGTTGAGAACCACTGTCGCGCCGCGTTCCGAAACTATTTCGCGCCTGTACTGGAAAGTAAACGCGATCTGCAGTTTTTCTGTCGTAGATTCAACTTTGAAGCTTCTAGATTTTCCCTTGGACCTTTAGTTTTTCGAATTAATTGGAAACAATGCGTAATTATTCCTCTTGAAGTCGAGGATGTGTTTGAAGTTTATTGGACGGTGTAGTTTATAACAATGGACATTGTAGCTTGATTTTAAGATGATTATTAAACGCTGTATTCGAGATTAACCGAATAATTACAGTTCCATCGATAATCGCTTATGCATACTTCGATAACACTGGGACCGTCCATCCGGCGCAGAATTGTAACGGTGTCGACGCGCCGTTAATTAATATCGGTATAATTAATACCGCTATTGATAACCGTTATTCCGTCTGAGGTATCGCGACAAACGCTGCCATCCCTTCCGACCCCGTTAAATTCCAATTGATAATGGGCCGCGCGATCAGATTTTCCCGCGATCATCGGAAATAGCATATTCCCGAGCTGACAGTCGTTAATCGTTCGTAACAATCGTTCTCGCGACGATAATCTTCCGATGAAACATTCTGTACACATTAAGTATTAATTGAACAGCGCGTATTCACGCGAACATGAGCTTTTACTCATCGATTCCGAGCAGTTCATCTGCTCTACCGGCACTCCGACGATTAAAATTTCTTTTAATCAAATCCATAGTCTTCTGTATTAACCCTTTGCACTAGAGAGGTGACTCTCAGTCACTTGATTTGACACAGTAAAACTATAGAATGTGATATTTAATGTTAAGCTTTGTATAATGCCTCGATACGTGAAACATTGGAATGAAACAGCTTTGCTCCTCGATGTACTGGTGATTTCTCTTCGAATTAGTCTCAAAGAACATCGTCTTCGCCTCGTAAAGAAATGTTAAATATTTCTAGTAAGAATCCGAGTGCAAAGGGTCAATTATAATAAACGACAATTATATCTCTTCTAATAATACGAAGGAAACATCACTTATTCCCAAAAATCTCCACTGTGGAACGGTTAAACAGCCTCTCGATCGAGACTCGTGCAGGGGAGAGAAACCGGGTGACGGCCGGTCACGTAGGTGGGCACGCGAGTTTCCCACGCGGCGAGCGCGAGCCGGTTACGAAAGACGAAACACCATGTACATAGCATACCAGAGCCGAAAATGCGTGTGAAAACGGTCGTGTTCCTTTCCACGTTGACTAATTAAACACTCTACAAAGCGAGGCAACAAACCTGTTACTCGCCAACTTCGAATCAAATATCATTCATGTCCCTACTTACTCATGGACATCCAACTATCATCATTACTTCGTGTTCAATCCTTTTAGCCAAGAAATCCATTCAATGGTACAAGGTTGTATAACTCGATTCTACGGTCTTCAATAGGTTAGACAGACCATTCTACAATCTCGTACATAAATGACTCTAAAAGTTTCTTGGCAGCTGTCTAATTAACCCTTTGAACTCTAGGCTCCAATATTGCACCAGGAATAATATTAGATATTCTAATGAATCTTAAATCTACCCTACAATTATTACATTTTTCACACATCCAAATTTTGCACTAAGGAAGATAAAAGATCTAAGAAATGTTATAGCATTTCTCATTTTTGCTATGGATACTATAAAAACTAGTTGCAGTTGCTGATAGATTAGAAAACCATCTGGAGTGCTAAGGGTTAATTAGTCGAACAGCAAGAGATCAGAATCTTATTTTCCATTAATTAAGCAATTGATATGCAGTTGCATGTGTTGAAGGTTTTGTATCTTTCGAAGAATCTTCAAAAGATTAATTGCTAATCCTACGTGCATGTAACATTGTAGATACGTATAACACGAATCCAAAGTAAAATTTACAAAATCTAATTCCTTATTCTCTTCCGTAAGTTTAAAATTTTGATTTGATTGATGTTTAGGGTTAACACAACTCCAATATAATCTATCCTCTCTCAAAATGGCGACTCACTAGCTCTCCTCAAAACCTGAAGCACAATCGACGACCTCTTCTCGCTCGACGCTCGTGCTCGCTATACACCCGCATTCCTTCCAACCGCCTTCTCTCCATCAACGCGCCGTACGCGCGCAGGTGGTCACCGTCGAGCGAGCTAGCGCGGTTTCCGGTGTAGAATCCCGGGGTTTCACGGTCGCCCGCGCTTCGATTCCGCAGGAAACGCGCACGCAGCAGCCACCCTCGCCCGAAGCCCGATATTATTTTTGCCCGGGCCCTTTCACCCCCTCCCACCGACCCTTTCTGTTTCGACCCGGCGCGGATCCCTCCGGGGATACGTCGAACAGGTTCTCATTTCCGCGGAATCGTCTTTTTTCCCCGCCTCCGCCCGTGTTCCTTTTCCCCCGTCGCGTCGCCGCGCTGCCACGAACTTCCCGCGTGACGAGCGGAATCGCGACGTAACGCTGACCGCGTTTCATTCATTATCGACGGGCCGAGGCGAGGATGTTTGCGCCAGCTCGCCGCTTCGCGGACTAGTTCGCCGAGAGAACGTTCGTCGAACGAAAAGTAGGTTTTTCGCTTGTTGTTCAGGGATTCTTATTGTTTCCGAATGTTTCGGTGAAACTTTTCTCTTGTGAATTGTTGGGAAAATAGTTGCTAATTGTTTCATCGCTTTGAGGATGGTTGGGAGATAGTTTTAACCCTTCGGTGACTCTCAGTCTCAGTCACTACTTGATTCGACACATGAAAACTATAAAATATGATATTTAATGCTGAACTTTGTATAACGGCTTCATACGGGAAATATTGGAATAACATAGCTTTGCTCCTTAATATACTTGTGTTCTCCCTTCGAGTTAATTTCAAAGAATATCGTCTTCGTCAAAAAATGTTAAATATTTCTACTCAGAAATATGAGTGCAAAGGTTAAGTTGCTCCGTTTCGTGAGCGGTTAGATAATACTTGAACCCTTTGCAGACGAATGTCGAAATTTTGAGAGATGAAATTTTTATATTCGAGATACTGAGACGCAAATCAGTGATTTAATTACTAGACTAGCAAGAGATCATGACGTTTCCATTTGTATTGTTCAAACGATCCATACATCATCTGCGGAAGTTTCCATGAATCTCAAAGAATCTCCCCAACGAGTTCGGCTCCTTAAAGTCGATCTCTTCTCCAAAGAATATTCATATTCATCGCCGTCAGATTGAATAAATAATCCCGTCAAGGTTAAGTCATCAAGCCGAACTCAAGATGCCACGAGCAACAAACAAGCGCTCGACAAGCACTAAAATTTTATTACTGATTCGCGGACCGCTGATCTTTATGCAAATTCGTGTTTCCAGCGGGCGATCGGGGAAATCGGAAATCCGACAGAAGCTTACGATCTTAATAAACCATCCCGCAGCGCAAAGATCCGTGATCGATCAGCGAATGTACAGCGCACGTCGAAAAAGCGCCACGGAACTCGGTGTACCCGAAGTCGGTCTCGCCAATCTCCGATCGCTGGTTCTCTCGTAAACCGAATCCGTCGTCGTATCTTCGACGATTACGCTCGCAAAGTTCGAAACGACGCTTATAAGCGCCGCGATACCGTCCGCTGCCAGTAGCGAGATAAAACCCGGGCACGTTTAAAACGGCCGTCGATAAACCCTCCACGAACCCATCGATTTCTTTCCGATTTTAACCCTGCCCTGTTCTTTAAGTCTCTCGATCCGATCGTGCTCTTATTTTTTCAGCATCATTATGTTTGCTCGATCTCCTCACGGTTTAATTGTTTCCTGGATTCGTGGGGATGACTTTGAATTCGAAATATGGGGAAATTTAACCGGTTCAGCCAAACGCGATGGCGCTTCTCCGTTACACTGTCTGAAAGCGCCAGTTGGTTCCTAGAATCGGATGAAGCTTATTTGTTTGTGTTCCTTGTAATTGTTCATTTTTATTCTTGTTGTTACTTGCCTAACACTGGAAAAATGTAACGGTCTATATATATAAATTTTATATTTATATAAAATTTGATATTTAATATTGAACTTAGTTTGAAACTTTTGCTGCCTTCCCGCGGTAAAGTGTTAATATTCACTCGAATCCTTACTCGCGCACGTGTTTCAACATTCCCAGCAACATCGCGAATATATAAATAAACCGAGTGCCACAGGGTTCAAGAAGTGAAGGGTTCCAACGGGAAAAACGCGCGAGAAGCTGCACGGTAATCGAAACAAGGGGAGGAAACGGGAGAAGCAGGACGAACGACGATCGGCCACTCGTAAATTCGAGATCGGCGAGCCTCGGGGATCCGAAGATATTCAAATTCGCCGGAAGAGAGCGGCGGGGAGGGGGCGCGCGGTCGCGTGAGCCGGCGCGATTACGCGCGGAGCGGAGTTTGCACCCCGCGAGCCCCTTCCCGGCGCAATGAACGCGATCCGGGAGACGCTAATATCCGGATCCGTCGGGTAAATTCGCGATAACCGTAACCGGTCTATTAATTGATCACCGAGATCGGGCAATACGTACGCTACGTGTTCATTAGAGCACTCATTAAGAGGAGGAACGCGTCGTGTCCGCGTTCCCCGGGCCCCGCCTCGCCCTTCGCGCCTCTCTTCTTCCCCTTCCAGCGGACTCTGTATCAGTCTCACGAACGGGTTATTGCAACGATGGCAGATAAAGCCGCACCGATGCGCGCGGTGTCCGCGATATCTTCGTTTTGCCCGAGCCGTGCAACGTATTTGGGAACGTTCGTTCGGGTCATCCGACCATCCGGTGAATCGAGGCTTCGATTTATCGGGGAATTTCTTTGGTTTTGCTGATTTTGGAGACGGTTGCTTGGAAAGGAAGGATGTGTTGCTATATAAAAGTATATAAAAGTATATAAAAGTTGTAATGATCCGGTGACTCGAGGCTTCGAATTTCTTCGTTTGCTTGGAAAGGATGGATGTGTTGCTATATGAAAGTATATGAAAGTATATAAAAGTTGTGATGATTCAAATGGCACAGAATTTTAGTTCTGACAAGTCTACCATCAGTAAAATGGACACTAGTATTACTTTCCTATTCATCATATTTATGTTTCCTCTTTATTCCATTATTACTTTCCTCGTCTCGCGATTATTGGTATTCTGTTAGATATTGGAATTATTTAAACTTGGTTTCGATTGTATGTTACAATGAGTATCAGCAGAATTCAGAGTCTTACAATAAAACCAAGAATACAACACTGCACTAGGGAATATTAAATATTATATACCTAATGTGTCAAAATTCCTCCTAATTTCTCTTTGGAATTATCGAAAACATAATCTAAGAAATTATTGAAGAAACTGATTCAGCAATAACTGAATTACGAACTAATTACACTGTTCGAGTTTCTACAGAGAAATTTCAAGAATTCAATTCGAGTGCTCGCATCTAAAACATCTCAACGCTCACGATCCATTCCCTTCGAACGTCCATTTTACCTGAATGGTACACCGTCTAATACCGCAAACGACACACGCGATAATTTTTCATGAAATCATTTCGACCGACGATCCCTAACCGACACTCGCGCGCAATTCGTCCACGATAACTTGAAAATTAAACCCGAGGGCATCGATGTTCCTGCAATGGGGCAATTTCTACGGCCACACTGTATATGATTACCCACGGGCGTGTACGAGCAGCGATACGCGTGTTCGCGTGTTCCGCGGCCATATCGAGCCTCGGCTGCCTCCGCGCCGGTTTCGTTACGGGTCGAGTCTCCTCCTGACTCCGCGAATAATCTTCGACGAGCTGCCCGACGCTGCGAGAGCTACTCTTTCCGGTTCTATTAAAGTAAATCACAAGTTCGCGCGGTTTTTTCAATTAAAACTAACAACACGAGCACAGCGAAAATCAACGGAGATTATTATTCGTAGTAAAGGCCATTCGATTTGTGCGAATGGATGTATCCGTGTGTGAATAGTTACACTGATGAACGATGAATGTGTAATCGATGAATGACGCGACTGTAAGCGCGTTTTGAATGAGTTTTCAAAGCTTTATATTCTGGGCTAAATTGATTTTCTCTATGTTGATTTTTGTGTTAATAATGGTCGTTCTTTGTGAATCTAGAATATTCCAAATATACGTGAAGTTGGCACTAGAACTGGCGTACCAATCAAAATGGTCTCGATTTGTTCGTTTCGCAATTATTAATATCTTGAAAGCATCGAATATTTGAAACGATTTTGGAAATGAATAGTTTCACTTGAGTACTATGATGAATATCTAAATTGTGAGTTGTCATGAAATAATTATACTGTTTAAAATTCTCTTTCTCCTACAGATTCGATCGCCGGTACCGATCTTTGGACTAGTCGTTCCATTCCATTGCGACACCAAGGTTCACGAATTGAAACAACACCTTTACTTTTAACTTTACAACGCTTCTTGATTGCAGCTGTTACCAGAGCCCACAATTTTGTTACCATTACCAGATAACGTATTCGACGAGTCGACCGGTTGCGGATAAACAAACCATTACGGTGCGGGGCACGTCATAGATGCTGCGGATTCAATTATTAGCTCTCTCCGACTAATCCCTGTATCGCCTAAATGGCACCTGCGAAATGGCGGTCACGTGCTTTTGTTTACTGAACCGGCTCTCGGCGGATGCGGTGCACACTGGGTGTCCCTCGAAATTGGGGTAAACTGCAGCCTCGAGACTGCAGAGGGTAGAATAGATAGCTTCTCGAGTAGAATGAACAATTTTCTATGTGATTTCTTTCGAAATTTCAGCTTTCAAGCTGCTGAAGGTAGAACAGATATTTTCTTGGGTAGAATTGACAATTTTCTCTGTGATTGCTTTTGAAACTTCAGCTTTCAAGCTGCGGAAAATAGAAAAGAAATTTTTTTAGGTACAATTAGCAATTTTCTATTTGATTTCTTTCGAAACTTCAGCTTTGAAACTGCAGAAGGTAGAACAGACATTTTCTCGGGTAGAATTGACAATTTTCTCTGTGATTGCTTTCGAAACTTCAGCTTTGAAGCTTCAGAAAATAGAAAAAAAATGTTCCTAGGTGCAATTAACAATTTTCTATTTGATTTCTTTCAAAATTTCAACTTTGAAACTTCAGAAAATGGAAAAGAAATGTTTCTAGGTACAATTAACAATTTCCTATTTGATTTCTTTCGAAACTTCAACTTCGAAACTTCAGAAAAGAAAAAAAAATGTTCCTAGATATAATTAGCAACTTCCCTTAAAATTTCCATCGGATCTCTGCTTCGGCTGCTTATTTATTACTTAATCATATCGTAACTCTGTAACCGCAGTCCTTCATTACACATCCAATGAAATTTATTTAAAACAAACGATTTCGATCTCCCACTTAATTCTCATTAAATGTAATTTATTCGGTACGAAATTGATCGCGTACGCCCTTAGGTGCACGCTTCAAAAAAAAAGAATTCGACAAGACAGAACTTCGGCTGCCGCCTCATCTGATTATTCAAAATACCGTAACCAGTTCGAAGTACAATGGAAGAAGGAGATCGCGTAACCGAAGCGACCGTGAGACAATTTCAGGGAAGCTCGAAGATGAATAACGAAGAGAATAAGGGGCGTGATCCTCGTAATCGATATCAATTTCCTCGATGATGGGGGCAAGAGCAATCAAATCCCGGCGTACGGGTCGTTCGAGTATCCCTCGCTTGTCGCCGGTGGCAGACAAAATTATGGACGATTACGCGTCCGTACGGAAAATGGCCGTAACTTTTTGCGGGTGACAATTAATTCGGTATATACATCATACGGGTCGCAGACACCGTGCTCCTGGAATATTCAGAGGAAACGAGTGAAACTGAGGTAAACGTTTTCTATAACGAAAGAGACTTGTTGCTCACGCACGCAACTGAATTGATTTCACAATCTTTGCAGAATATTTGCAACGAATCTAACTTAAATGAGAACTTTAACTTGTGCATACCGGCGTGTACCACCGGTGGCTCACAGAATTCCACTAACATAAATTCAATTTTAACTAAAAATTAATATTGATGTTAAATTTAATTTAACATAAATTTATATAAAATCTATATAAAAACAAGATTCCTCATTACCAGTACGCAACGCGTTAAATTACCGATCTCCCCAGAAATCGGCCGTTATTAATTTAATTTTAACTAAAAATTAACATTAATGTTAAATTTAATTTCAAATAAATTTATAATAAACCTATATAGAAAACGAGATTTCTCATTACCAGTACAACGCGCTGTTACCGATTTCCCCAGAAATCGGCCGCTATTAATTTAATTTTAACTAAAAATTAACAAGTTAAATTTAATTTAACATAAACTTATATAAAATCTATATAAAAACAAGATTTCCCATTACCGGTACGCAACGCGTTAAATTACCGATTTCCCAGAAATCGGCCGTTCAACCGGCGCGCGTCGATTCGAAACTTTCCGGTCACCCGAGCGAAAACCGTGATTTACAGAGGCGTCCGCAGTCCCGTTTATCGTGCCGGGGTTTCGCCGGACGGTCCGTTGGTCCGCGATCGATCGATCGTAGCTCAAGAGGAAGTTATATTATCAGTCGCGCAACAGTGTAAACTGGCCCGAGAGCAAACCCGAGCCGCGGCCCCTCGGTCGTAAGGGGGTGAGAGACCGGCAGCAGCCAGAGGTTCGAGGGTGGTGGTAATGGCGCGGTATCGACCTATCAATAGCGCTGTGTCGTGCGCATTAATAATCCATGATTGCCATCGAGCACAACTCTCCGCGTGTCCCGGCCGCCATGGCGTATTCATGGTGAACACGCCGGCAGACGAGAGAGGCGCCCGGCCCCGCGTCTGGCCGGCCTGCGAGCCAACCCCCTGAACCCCCGTTCCGCTGAAAGCGAGCTAATCGAGCAGGATCCTTAATTAGAAATTAGGTGGCGGTTTCCGGCGGAATCGCAACATCCCTCGGCCGCCATTCCTGCGATGTCTGGCACGCTGGGGCGACGGCGAAGACGTCGCTGGGATTGAACAGAGGTTTCACGGCGGTTGCGGGGATTAATGGGGGATTCTATGGAGAATGGGCGAGCGATTCGGGGAAATGGGCTGCGACGAGTTGCTGCAGGTGTGAAAGTTGCGGGGATGTTTGTTTTTAGGGAATTGGGGATCTTCGGAAGGAGTTTAGCTGTTTAGAGGATGAGAGTTTGAAGTTTGAAGGATTTGGGAGTGAGTTGTGCGTTGAAGTGTTAACCCTTTGCACTCGGAAGTTTTTCACTGGAAATATCTCAACATCTTCTGATGAGATGAAGTCGATATTTTGTGAAAGTCGACGAGACATTCACGTGAATATTATAGCATTCCTAGCGAAAATTAGAAATGCAACATTTCTTTTATTTTCCTTGTTAGAACAAATTTGAATGCGTGGGAAATCGAATAATTTTAGGGTAGTTTCTTTGAGATTCATTAAAATATTTAACACATTGCGTACCGAATAATTTTCAGAAAACTGAATTGTTGGTAATTTTCAGTGAGGTCAACTTATATCACTGTACATAGAAAAACTCAGATATATTGTTATGTAATATATTTTAACACTAGAACTACCGTAACAGTCAAAACGACTGGTTTCGATTTGTTTGTTTCGCTATTATTGATATCTTCGAAGCATTGGATATTCGAAATGATTTTGGAAATAAATAGTTTGAGTTAGAGGGAAGCTAGAAGTGAATGGAAAGAGGAAATCCTGATCTTGCGATTGATCGAAGCTGCTTTCTTCGATATCCACGTTCAACTACGGAAATTACAATTCTTTGATACCCCCTTCTGTCGACAATTTTCTCAAATTCGCTATCAAATCGCCATAATTAGTCAGAGACGGTCTCAGCCGAGACAAGGTCGTCTGCAGTCGAATCAGTAATTCATATTTACCTGGCACAAACGACGTCCTGCCCGATATGTATTCATCCAATCAAGGAGCCGCTGTCGCGGAGGAAGACCCCGTGAGCCTCGGCCAACACGGCGGAAGCTACGAACGTTCGATTTATGCAAATGTTGGAGCTCCGTCTGCGAGCTAAGACGTCCAGTACCGCGATCAATGAACGGGGTCCAATTGGAAATTAACGAACTTCCGCGTGTATCTCGAGAACGAATTAAGATACACTCGTCAACGAGGGTTCATTTTATATCTACATCCTCTCTGTAACAACCTACCAAACCTCAGAAAATTTGCTTGACGCAGTCACGATCAGTGTCATTTAAATCAACGCTCAACATGAACACGACACCAACCCTTACGAGATTCAAACAGATCATTTCACCATACAGCCCAAATCTGACACCCCATAATTTTCATTCTCCCCAAAATCGAAGAAGACACTCCACAGTACTCATTTCAACTCAAACAATCAAGATAAAACATCAACTACTTCATCTATCAACAGTAAACCACCAAAATTCGTCACGTACCGATCGCAGAAACTTGTCCTGCGCTGTTAAAAATCTACCGAACCTCACAGCGATTACGTAACAAAACAGATACACATTTCTTAGCTCGTGAACGGTACTTTCAATTCCTGTTTATTCAACTTCGATAGCTGCAGTCGTTCCCGAGCTGCACGCGAAAGTTCCGTAGCTTCGAGCGGAGCCTCGTACGGTCGCGCGGGCGCCGTTCACGGGGCCGGAAACGCTTTAATCCGAAAGCAATCGATCTCCGGCGTCCTCGAAAGTTACGATCGCTACGGTTTGATCCTTTAATCGCCGGGACGCTCGAGTTTTCGCTGGTCGCGCGGACAATGGGTCCTCGCGACGGCTCGCAGACGGATCGGCCGATTCGGAAGTTCATCGAGAGGACGCTCCTCTTTCGCGACTGCCGTTAACGAAGGATTTAATGGCAGCGACAGTGACTCGCCGCGGACACTATATCAGCCGGCTAATCTCTTTAGCGTGTCGCCTGTCCGTGAGACTGGCGCGCGGTTAGTCGGGCTGCTTAATTAGAAATTAGGCGGCCGCTTTCAGCGAACTTCGACTTGTCGGTAGGAAGTTCCTTGAATGGCGCCGCGCGGCGACGCTGAATTATCCATGGAGATGGAATTAGAATCGATCCGCGCGCGAACGCACCCCCATTGGACCGTTAATGGGATTAATGGCGACCACCGTGAGCCGTGTCGGGTTTTTTCATTGTTTCGACGTCTTCGATCGGAGATAGAGGAAATATCGAGGATGCGAACTGTGATTCGGATGAACAAGGAGATCTGTTGCAATTAAATCGGGAATTTTACTGCGTTTATTGATCCAATTCGTATATAATATATATCGAGAACCATGAAATGGATATTCGAAATTTAATAAAGATCGGTCGTATTTTTCATTCGCTGAAACTCGGCGAGGATTGAATTTTATTTCGCATCGAGGGTTCCCGTTGAATATAGAAATAAAAAACAAATCACAGACCTCTCATATCACTTTCGATCGATTCACTTTTGATACGCTAAATTCGCGGACGAAGGAGATTCGAGTCCTCAACAGCAATTCCCTCCAGTATCGTCTTATTAATTCTAAACTGCCTTACTAATTAATTACTTTCATACTTAAAATCCTTTGTATTAACCCCTTGCTTTACAACAACGAACGAGGCACGTGGTGAAAATTTTCAACATGATTCAACAAATATATATGTTACTCGGTTCATTCGAATGCAAAGCAAAAATATTATTCCTCTGTGATCAACTATCTATGCTTAGAATTTTTCTCTTTCTCCAATAAACTATCAATGACAAAGTAGTCGCATCGATCAGGGTTGAGAAAGAAATCAGCCAAGGGGTTAAAAATGATTTTAACCCATGCGATGCGAACATCAACCGAATCGTATCTATGGAATTGAATAAAATACAAAAATTCTGCCGAAGGGTTGATCAATGTGACAGAAGGTGTCGCTCGGAAGGAGCACCCCGCATTACCGAAACCCGATCCTCGTAGTGCGAACGAAGGCCCGGACGAGGAGAAAGGGGAGAGACGACATCTGGTAAAAAGGTGAACTCGTCGGCCCCCGAATCGATCAGGTGCGCGCACCGTGAAACAGGTGGGGCCCAGACGACGAAGAAACTGGTAGCAGTAAATCGAGCTATCGCGTCGTGTCTCATCAGGATCGCAGCGGTGCATGCACCGCTGGACGGCTCGTGTGCACGACATAATCCCCGGGCGACGACGAGAAGGATGACGGGACACGGCGGCGGGAGAAGGACGAACTCGCTCCGCCGCAGGTGAAACAGGAGGAAAAAAATTCAACGGGACAAAGGGGGCTGCGGCTAATAGTCGCCATCGCTAACGATAATCTAATGTCCGCCGTGGTTCGCGCGGAACAGGAACTGGAGAGTCGTTGGAAATTTGCTGCAAAATGTTTTTATTGTCTGCATGAATGTGTATGCTGTAGGAATTACGTCTACGTTTGAGTTTACGTAGTTTCTTATTGCAAATGTTACTTGCGGTGAAATAAGAGGTAGTTTAACCCTTTGCGCTCGAGAGGTGACTCTTACCACTTGATTTCGTAAGTAAAACTATAAAATTTGATATTATATTATATTTTATGATATTATATTATAAATTTGATATATTATATTTTATGATATTATATTGTAAATTTGATATTATATTATATTTTATGATATTATATTATAAATTTGATATTATATTATGTTTTATGATATTATATTATAAGAGAAATTATACGTACATTGAGGGACCAAATTTGCCAAATTTGTTTAAGGTTTCAATGTTGAGGAGAAGTAAGTTAATAGAAATATTGTCCAATGATTCAATGCTTCGAACAATGAAGTGAGTGGAAGATTACAGATTCACGAAGTTTTGAAGTTACCAAATTTGTATAACGCTACAATATTGAGAAGAATTAAGTTAATAGAACAATTGTGCAATGATTCAATGTTTTTGGGTCAAGGAAGGTTCGGTATCCATCGGCTCCCCGTTGATCGATCGATCAATACCGCGGTTCCCGTCGGAAATCAGCGAAACGGTGGCCCGTTTCGCAACGAGATGTATCTGGCCGAACGGAAAAGAAGTCTAAAATATTCAGCGGACCCTGAGAATCCCGCGTTATCGATTCTGGACCATCGAACGCTTTAAATAAACGAGGATCCATCGAGTCGAATTCGCGACTGACATTTGAATGCTTCGGGAGAAATTAAAAATGCATCGGCCGTTCTGTCCACCGACAGACGAGACGTTTTCATTGTCCTTAATTCGGACCGTGAATAACGATTGCCGAGCGCCGGATTAAAACGAGATATCGACATCCGTGGATTCCTTCTTTTCATCGAGCGCGGAGGATATCGAGTACAATTCGATACGTGAAATACGTACAATTCACCTTTTAAAATTCACGAACTGAGACGAAACAGATTATTCGTTAACCCTTCGCGGACGAAGACTCTTTCGAGTTGACATAGATAAATCAGTAACTGTCGTAATTGGTAACGTCGAATCAAAGTGTACGTTAAATAAATAACACTGCGAAAGGTTCGACAAGCGTCGAATACAAAGGAACAGTCTCCGATTCATTAAGAACGTTCGTTTCCGCGTGCTACGCGCGAGCGCTGTCTTCTAATTAACAAGAACGCACATGAATATTCCGGTCGCTCGCGTAGGGATTAATATTTATATGTTTGCCGCGACACGGAGACTGTGTTTCGGTAATAGATGACCTGGTTCCTTTAATTTCCAAGCCGGCAGACGGTCGAGAATAACCAATTGCGGGGCGAATTTCTCTCTGCGCGGATGATTAACCGAATTAACGTGCGCCGCGATAAAGGCCCCGCGAAATCGTCTACGATCCACCATTTATGCACGCTGTCGCTCGAAAGCGCGGAGCACGTTATAATTTTAGCACACGCGCGGCGTGTCCTTTGCACCGGCAACAGTGCTCGCTCGTAATTAAAACCGAAAGTTATAATCGTTGGGTTGATGCGAAAGTTTTCACGTGTTTCTGGTGGAAAAGAAAAGTTTTCGAATGGATGAACGAGAATTAAGTAACGACGAAGGAAGAATCGTTCGTACGCGTGATACTAGGTTGAAGATAGATGTAATAGGTACTGGAAAATAATTAGTTTATTTAATATTTATTCACCCGAGTGGTGTACTGTGTAAATAACCAAGTATTCGAATTGTTTTTTTCTATGATTAATGAATTCTTTCCGTGAAATGAACGTTCGCGTTGAACGTTTTAGAAGGACTGAACGTTGAAAATAAATTCCGAACAACCTTGACTGTTAATCAGTCAGGTGTGATAAGAGATTCGGTATTGTGCACCAAAGTGCGGGTTACGTAAGCTATTATTCCGCGACCAGGCAGCGAGCTGCATTCGCGAGACGCTCGATTTCGTCGAGACTATATAAATATTAGCGCCGAGTAAACTTGGGCGAAATGTAATTAGCTCTTGTATTAATGACGACACTCGAAACGTAACCGTCGGATCGTTGGCGAGTCGCTTCCACTGACAATTACGTTCTACAGAGTAAAACATAATCGAATCGATCGCCATACTCAATCAGAAATTACTAACACTAGAACTACCGAGCAATCAGCGTGACTCATCTTCGGATTTTTATAAAAATTAGAACAATGTTTCTTGAGATGCAAAGGATCTCCTAGTCTTGGAAATCTTTTGCAAAAACGCTTTCATAATTTGGATACTATTAAAATAGAAATTCTGAGATGCTGATTTTCAGAAAACTGAATTTTTGGCAATTTTCACTGAGGTGAACTTATATCGCTATACCTAGAAAAACTCATCGAACTGTTACGAACACCGAGGAATCTACTAACAGGCTTCCAGTAGGCAAAGTGTCAATAAGAGTAACGAATTCCCAAGTAATTCCCGTTCCACGCGAGAAGTTCTCCAACAAACGCGAATCCATGCGAACATGATCCACCGACAACGATCTTTGAGTCACCGTGTATCCAAGAATGTTCCACGATTCCCTTATCCCGGGCATCAGTGAAACGAAGCCGCACGTCGCTCGTAAAAATCCACGGGGACTGCGAAGGAAACCGAAAAAGGAGGCCATTACATCTGCCACGGGATCCACGGATCTCCTCCGCGTGTGTACGTACCTAAAGCTGCGTTTACATTGCAACTTCGCGGAGAGTATCGATCATGCCGTCGAGAAAAGCTGGTCGAGGGAGCTTTCTTTGACGCGTTCGTAGGGGAGTTACGATAATCGTTTGGTCTTAATTATTTGATTTATATAACAGGTAGGAGGAAGACTTAATTGTTGTCTTGTTTTCTGCTAATCAGAATACGATAAATGAGAATGATATGAAGATTTCGTTACGGTGTCCCTTGCGTGGTGAATCAAGGATTATAATGATATTTTTATAGATTTAGAGATTTATAGGTTTATAGATTTAGAGATTTATAGATTTATAGATTCACAGATTTATAGATTCACAGATTTATAGATTCACAGATTTATAGATTTATAGGTTTAGAGATTTCGAGATTTATAGGTTTAGAGATTTAGAGATTTATAGATTTATAGATTCATAGATACATAGATTTTTAGATTTTTAGATTTACAGATTTACAGATTTATAAATTTCTAAATTTATAGATTTTTAGATTTACAGATTCTCAGATTTATAGATTTATAGATTTATAGATTTATAGATTTATAGATTCATAGATTCATAGATTCATAGATTCATAGATTCATAGATTCATAGATTCACAGATTCACAGATTTTTAGATTTACAGATTCACAGATTTATAGATTTATAGATTCCTAGATTCCTAGATTCCTAGATTCCTAGATTCCTAGATTCATAGATTCACAAACTTATACACATACAGAATTTTCCAAAATGATCACAGAACCTATAACAATAAAAACTCAAGCCTAATAAATCCATATTGCCAACTGAAAGTTAACTCCACAAATATCGATATTTCCGACACCAAACCATGCTTCGATTACTAAAGTGCAAACAAACGATTCAACTACTCAAACAGAAATCAGTACTCATTCAAACAGCAAGAGATCAGCACGCAGTTTCCTTTCCTTATATTAATCAATAGGTAATTCAGTTTCATCTGTTGAATCTTTTGTATATTACAAGAAATCTTCGTCCACAAAAGGTTAATACCTACAAGCATTTTCTTTTCCAAACACGCAGAACCCAATGAATCCCTCCATCTCCCATCTCCCGTCATCGAGAACAACAGACAACAAAAGGAACCCCTCGCGCGACCGACACCGTATATCAACGCTTTTATCGAGCTGCAATGTAAACGTAGCCTAATGGATCCGCGTCGAACGCGCGCGGGAGCCACGGGATGATATCCTTTCCCACCGAAATCTCTCACGTGTCCGGCCGAATGTCCGGCCGTGTTCCGGGAGGCTGGGAATTCTGGGAAAGGAAAGACGATTCCTCTCACGATGGCCGGCGTGTCTCTTACGTAACCCGTCGCCGGTTACGTAGCGCTCGCTCGACGGTTACGTGGATCACCGCGAACAAACGGTGATCCACGTCACTGCGGGATAGTTTTCGTTACGCGATCGTTACGAAACCGCGGAGGTCACGAACATTCGTAATTAAGCGCACGAGATTTTCAGCGAAACATCGTGGCCGAGAGTTGTTCGCCGAGAATGATTGGTTACTTGAATTTCTCCGTGCCACGCGTGTATATCGATTGTCGGCCGATAAACGACTCGGTTCCCGTGAATTTCGAGTAACCAGTTCGCTGCTGACGGATTTTTTCGGACATGTGCCAAAACTGCACTAATTGCATGGGAAAAAATGGAAAACACTTTTTATACAGTGAACTCAATTATATTGCATTGCGACAAGATTTTTTAAAATACCATTTATTTACTTGAATTTGTTTTAACCCTTCGAAATTGCAATAGAAAACAAACGCGTGAGAACCGTATGAAATTAACAATGCAACGTAACACTATAGAAATATTCAAATTTTAACCCTTTGAACTCTAGGCTCCAATATTGAACCAGTTAGAATATCAACCCTTTGCACTCCGAAGTTTTTCACTAGAAATATTTCAACATTTTCTGACGAGATGAAGGCGATATTTTGTAAAACCAGCTGGACGAGAAATTCACGTAATTCGCGTCGAATTGTTCTGATTTTTATAAAAATCCGAAGATGAGTCACGCTGATCGCTCCAAAAAAAGATTTCCAATTAAATCGGTGTGTTTGCAGAGATACAAGTGTTAAGCCAGAACCCATTCGAGCGTCGCCAGTTCCACGGTGTCCACGATGAAGACCCAGTTTTTCCCTCGATCGCGCGACCGTTCCGCTCCTTTCTCGCATTATTGATCTTCCGGCGTCCGTAACGCGAGAACCCAGCCTCGAGATTTATTAGGTTAGTTCCTCGGTACATGTGTCCGGCCCGCCCCCGCCGGCGGACAGAAGTTCGGACCTTAATTTCATTTCGAGGAGGGGACGCGGCCGACCTTTCGGGGCTGCCGGCTGCGAGCGACGTCAGAAAATTCACCGGTTTTTTTCGGAGATTTATCGGTGTCGCTCCGAAACTTCGATCCCGAGGCGGACCATAGTTGCGACGTGAAATAAGACACTTTGTCTTGCGAGGAGCAACTCGAGGATCGCGTCGTATCGGTCCGGATTGGTAATAATCGTGGACGCCGGGTCGACGTGGAAGGTCATGAGATAATGGAACTTAACGCGTTCGCTGGCAGCGTCGCGTATTTCTGACTGTAATCCTATATTTTACGTAATGAAAATGAAGTTGATCCTGTAGACATTGTTAGAAATTATAAGCTACGACACTGTGTTTAGGAAGATGACTCGTCTCAATTTCATTTTTTTTTGTTTAGATTTATTGGTTTGAAGAGGATATCATTGAGGATTAACCTCTTACGATTTATTTTGCGACTATAATCGATCACTGACATTACCAGCTAAATGTAATTTTAATAAAGGAAGCATATTGACACTAGAACTACCGTACCAGTCAAAATGACTGATTTCGATCTGTTTCGCAATTATTAACCCTTTGCACTCGAAAGGTGACTCTCAGTCACCACTTTATTTGATACAGCAAAACACTGAAGTTGAATATTTAGTATTTTAAATTAAACTTTCTATTGCTATGTGAAACATTTAAATAAAATAACTTTATTGCTTAATTTATCTGCGAATTATTCTTCTTTTATTATCCGTCTTAGCATCAAATTTGAATGTGTAGAGAGTCTAATAATTTTAGGGTAGTTTCTAAACACGTAGAATACCAGGGGGTCACCGGTGACCCCCAACCAAATCGAATTACCATAGTTCATTTCAATTAAACAACAATTATTCGACAATATTTCTGTATTATAAACGATGCTTCCGAACGCGGTGATATTGAGGAAGCTCAGCGTGCAATAATAATAACGCACTTCAATTAAACGATTTAATATTATATTTTTCCCATTTTGTGTATTTTGCTCTATGAAATCGTTAACACCGATCCAATCTACTTCCCGATCTACCGCGCCATCTTCCAGACAGCAAAATCGTCCAGCAATTATCGTCAATTTCGGTAGGACAGTTTCCGCGCAGATTGATTCGAGATTTATCGTTCGAACGTTCTACTGTCGGCGGCAGAAGTCTACGAGGAACGCCGTCGATTCGACCGCCGCCGTTCCGCACGCACTGTTCTAGATTTATCGGTCTATACTTTTCTGCCGCGATCCCATAGCGATTGTGGTCAATTTAAATGCTACCGTGCTGCTTCTAGATTGTTCCAGATTTATTGTTCCAGCTTTTGCGCCTAGATGCGGCACGCTGGAGCGGTTATCGTTAATTTAAACACCGCGATTCTACTTCGGAACAATCCTCGATTTATAGTTCGAACTTCTGAGCTGGGCATTCTATAGTGGTTAACGTCAATTTGAATACTGCAATTCTACTTCGGGACAGTTCCCGATTTATTGTACGAACTTCTGCCGCGAGGGATGGGACTCCATGACGGTTGTTGTCAGAGCGAACGGCGCGAACACACCGCGGAACTGTTCTCGATTTACTGTTCGAGCCGCTGTAGTAACAGGTAACGAGTACCGGCAACTTTGTTGCTATATTCCCTCGAATTACTTCGGGATTTATCGTTCGAACTTTTTCGATCGTAGAATTTTATATAGCGATTACCGTCCAGCTCTGTTTCATACTTTCGTCGGGTAGTTCTGTATTCGACTGTATCGGTACTGCTGTTCTACGGTTCTACGTTGGAAAGTTTTTGAACAGACTGTTCGGGTTGAATATTTTAGAGGACAACGTTGAATTTTTTTATTCAACGGATTGTACGATTTATATATTGATGACGGAATTCTACGGTTGACCGATTAAATATTCGACGCGCACGGACGGATCGAGTTCTGCGCTCAACAGGTTGAATCGCTTCTACATCGACGATAAATTCTACGTTTAACGAGTCCGGTGCTCTTTCCGTGCTCCCAGCGGAATTCTCTATCTAATCATAATCGTTTCATAGATACGTAGATTCGTGTGTTTCTGTGGACAGTGCGTTGTGACCGTTTTAATCGATCCCCCGGCGGTCGAAAATTCATAGGAATCTGCCCACTGCGTTCGAATTCAATTAGAATCAGAAATGAGAGCATGTAGAAACGCAAGAAGAGTCGATCAACTTTGATTGAATCTGAATATTAGAATAAATTTGCACAAAACGGAAGTAGAAGTTATCTTAGAGGGAATCAACAAGAAACTCGTGAATCTAAATAGTTTATATACTTATATAATACTATACCAACAAAAAATAATTTAACCCTTTGAAGGGTTCGTAGGCTCCAATATTGAACCAGTTATAATATTAAATATTTTAATAAATCTTAAAGAAACTACCCTAAAATTATTAGATTCTTGACACATCCGAATTTTGTACTAAGAAGGAAAATAAAAGATCGAAGAAATGTTACAACATTTCTAATTTTCGCTAGGAATACTAAAATTCGTTGCAGTTGCCGATAGATTACAAAACACCCTGGAGTGCTAAGGGTTAAAGAGAAGTCTAGGAATCTGGAAATCTGGAATAGATGGAATGGATTCTTCTGTGAGAGGTTCAGAGAAAAGTAGTCTTCTCTATATTGCAGTAGTCTAATGAAGAAAACTGAAAGATCGAAGAAATGTTATAGCATTTCTAATTTTCGCTAGGAATACTATAAAAATTCGTTGCAGTTACTGATTAAAAAAGAACTTTAATCCGCTAAGGGTTAATCCGAGGAAATTGCTAAAGTAAATTTAAATGAAAGACTCAGGAAACTATATAATACGGTGCATCCGCAACCACCCCCGATGGAAAAACGGGGAAAGAACTGTATCGAATTCTCGGAAATCCAGCCGAAAAAACGGTAGCATCCACCCCATAACAATCGAAACTCCTCGAAGTAACTTGGAACCGACCCACCCTCCGCTATCCGATCCGCCGTAAAGACAACGACCGCCGGTTCCCAGTTCACCGTGGGAAAACCCGCAGAAAAGAGCAGGGCGAAGGAAAGAGAAAGGGACGGTCGGCCTCCGACGGAAACGGAGGATCGGGAAAGCGCAACGGGCGCGTCGCAGAAAACGATAAACGTCGGTTTACCGAATGACGATCGTTCGCAGCGAACTTTTTACGCGGTGGAACCTGACGGCGGAAAGGGCGGATGGACTGAAGGGTTGGAATAGAACAGTGGTTCCCAAGCTTTTACGGACCGAACATAGTTTCTCGATGACCTGATCGGTTGTAAAAGCTGTTACGAATAATTCGATTAAACGGAAGTGGGCGATTGTTTTAATAGTGGAGCTAGCAGATGGATCGAAGTGACGAATGAGTCGTTTCTTTTTTCAAATTTATTGAACGCATACGAATTGCTCCTTCGAGAAATGATTGAAATATGATTTGTTCATATATAGATTAAAATATAAATTGATTGATATGTTGGTCGATGGATTTCTATGGTTTCTATGTGGAAATGTTTGGAAATCGGATCAAGTACTCGGTAATTGTAGTGTTAATGTTATTTATGATTTGATGGGGACGTATTGTCGATACACTAGAATTTTAATTGAACAAAGGGAGGTCTGCCCTCAAAGTTACAAATGAAATACGTTCAAGCTTTCATGTTTTTTGTTAAAAAAAAAAAAACTTGAAGTACTGGTCAGCCAAAATCGGACATTTCACGCGTTACAACCTAATATTTAATGACAAGCTTCCTCAGTTTATAATACGTTCTACAATATAGCATACGATCAATTAAATGACTCGAGTGCAAAGTAACGAACATACCGCGTCTACCACCCACGCGTTGGGAACCTCTGGTACAGGGTGTCCCGGATCGTTTCTCGATCGCGTCTCTTCCATTTCCACGGTTTAATTGCCGGCTGCAACGGAGCCGGGGCAGCGTTGGGTTAAAAGTTTCCGTGTCGTTTGTGACGGGCAACGAGCGTTGCGTGAGCAACCCGGCTCGCGGCTCCACAGCGCGAATCGGAAAGAGGAAGAGCCAGAGAGAGGGGAAAAGAGTCCGGAACCAACGTGTCAAGATCGTTGACTTCGCGTGATCCGATTATTCGACCCCGATCCACTTTCGTTTCACTTAAAATATCGAAAAATCGACTTAACATTATCATCTGAGTAACTCATATATAATCATTATAATATTCAAGCGAAGCTATTTATTTTGTAAATCATTTCAGATATTTAACCCTTTGCACTCCGAAGTTTTTCACTAGAAATATTTCAACATTTTCTGATGAAGACGATATTTTGTAAAATTAAGTCGACGAGAAATTCGAATTGACGGACAAAGCTATTTTACGTGAATATTTCTCAGATTGATGGATTATAGGAAGTATAATATTGAATATCAAACTTTATAGCTTCACTGTAGGAAATGAAGTGATGACTGTGAGTCACCTCCCGAGTGCAAAGGGTTAACACTTGTAAAGTATCATTAATAATAATAATTGCAACATAAGAACATTGAAAACTGTCATTGTGACAGATATGGTGGTTCTAGTGCTGAGAACTTAAGTTTGTCTTGAGTTCGTTGAGAACATGGAAAATGAATTGTAATATTACAGAGTGAGGGGTTGGAAATGGTTAATTACGGTTTCGGAAGATGAACCGTTTTTCCAATGCTTGGCATGAAAATCTGCAGTCTAACGCGACTGCTCGGATATCCGCGAGGAACGCGAGAGAATCAGCTTTCCGGACAGTTCGGGGACAAACCTTTCTGACGGCGAACTCCGTTGAATTTCGAAAAGGATACATTTCTTGGAAGAAGTCCAGGTGCGGTGGCTGCAGGATGTCCAGGGCCGAGAGGACCTGCGAGAACAAAAAGTTATACGATCAATAGAAGCTCCTGGAAAATTAACCCCTTGTTTTATAATACTACAACAACCGTGATAAAATATAAAAATGTCTGTTTAATTCTTTTCCATTCAAATTAAATGTCGAGAATGAAACATCAAGAGTTCAGTACGTAGTTTCCTATTTTTCTATTGTTCAAGTCGATATATAATTTAGCTTCATCTGTTGAGGGTTTTATTTCAGAGAATCTTCCGCAAAGGGGTAAATAAATTTATCGATAGATTAAATATTTAGTTCTTTGAAAGAAATTAACGATGAAGGGAATGGTTCGATTGTTATCACTTGTAGAGCGCAGGTCATAGGGCGAAGGGTTGAAAAACAGAAAGAGACATCGAGGTTTCGAATGTTCCTCCTAATCCGCGGCGAAGCTAAATTCTCGCAGTGTTTCAATGAAACGAATTTACAGAACATTTGTAATTAAACGTGCTCTCCATAAATTTCACAGATATTATTTCAGACTGATGATCAATATCCATTCGTTTTGATTACATTAATATCTCGTATTATATTCGGTTTCCGTTTAACCGCGATCGCGCAATTACTGAAATCAACCGATAGAAATTTCCACGGTAAATTATCGAGTGTCTCGCGGACCGCTTGTCAAGGGAATTTTCCAATGAAAAACAAACAATCGTAAATACAGAATGCACGATGAAAAACCAGTTCTATTTGGAAGTATACGATCGTTTCATTGAACATAGAATTCGATGCTACTTTTCGCGCGGATAAATGATTTACAAATTAAACACACATTAAAAAGCATTCGAATGGAACGAAGTTTTCGAGAACGATTGCAATTGATATCGAAAATATTTACTAATTTATATTATCTGAATTATTCGCTAATTACTAATATTTCTAAAATTCAGTATCCTCTTTCAATCAATGTACAAATCCATTCAAAACTTTGAATTTCATTTACAAACTTTCCCATCACTTCGCGATTCGCCGTTTTTAAAGCAAAAATTAATTGCGAAAATATTGATAGCATTACTTACTTTACCTAAATTATTCGCTAATTACTAATACTTCCAAAGTTCAGTATCCCCTTTCAATCAATGTACAAATCCATTCAAAACGTTGAATTTCATTTACAAACTTTCCCATCACTTCGCGATTCTCCGTTTTTAAAGCAGAAAACAATAGCAAATGATATCGAGGACAATGAAACGTGATTTTCGAATGTAAAATTTCAAATACTTTTATTTCCATACAGATTGAAGGAACGATTCTTTCCCGGTTTTTCGGAAACCGCGTTTCCTGGACGATAACCGAGCCCTGGACGCGTCCAGGCGCCGATGATCGACGATTTCAAGGAAACCCGACGATAATGCGCTTATCGCGCTCGTGAAACAAAACGTCCCGCTCGCAGTATTTGCTTTTCGCCGCGGCAGATAAGCGCGGGACTGCCGGCACAGATAACCGAGTTATGGAAAATCGGGAAACTTCGCGACGAAGAACACGCGCGACCGATTTCCCGTGAGCCGTGACGAAGTCATTTCTTCGACCGAGCACTTCTGAAGTCGAACATGATTTACCGTTTCCTCTGCCGTCGAGCTTATCAATTCAGAATGCAGACATTCGTGAAATACGCTAAATATTAGTTAAAATGTTGTACATCTGCGCCGCGCGGAAGCCAATTGTTGAGTTCGGAAAATACAAATTGAAGTAATAATAGTAGATTACTTGTTTACAATTTCAATTATCTAGTAGATTACTTGTCTACAATTTCAATTATTCAGTAGATTACTTGTTTACAATTTCAATTATTCAAAAGATTACTTGTTTACAATTTCAATTATCTAGTAGATTACTCGTTCACAATTTTAATTATTTTACAATAAATCAACGTGTTTCATACTATTTTCAACAATTCTTTAAGAGTCGCTCAGCTCCCAATATTAACTCGATTTCTTGATACTTCCTAATTTCCTCACGTACATTACTAAATTCCTTGTTTCCTAATTAAAAACGTAACTTCATTGTTCGCTTCAAGGTAACATTTTTACAACGGAACAAACATCTTCCGGATCTTTCAAAAATCATCTACAATTACAAAACAACCAAATATAAATAAACCAACTAAACCACAACCATTCCCCTCTCGAAAAAGGATCTATGATTTCCCAGTCGAGGCGGTCCGATCCAAGAACGGAGCCGTCCCGAGAGTAAAACATTTATCGCGAGCGCCGCTGGAAAAAAAGGAGAACGACGCGTCGCGGTATCGACACGGCGGCAGAACGTTTGATAATAGTCGAAGGAATCGGTAAGCTGCTTACGTTCTCGTGTTTGAAGAAGCAGAGCATCTTCAGCTCCCTGAAGACCCGTTTGCTGCTCACCAGGCTTTGAAAGACGTTCGGCAGTTTCTTCAAGGCCACTCTCCTGCCGTCCCTCGGATCCGTGACCGCCCTGTAAATCAAAGAGATATTGTTATTCGACAATTATCCCGGCAATCGGCCGAGATCGAGCCGCGACCGGCGCGGATCCGCTCGCTCCGCGCGAAATCCGAATTGATACAACAAATTAATACAGGAAAAATTGTTAAAACAGGCAGAGGTTGCAATAAAATAGAATGTCGAGTCTGACTCGACACAGGACTGCTAAGGGTTAAAGAAACCTCAACATCAACGGTGTCCCTAAACCAAACTACTGCCTCGAACAATAATCAAAATACAACCCTCCAAAATCAATCATACAACTCTCCGAACTGATACAACAAATTAATATAGGAAAAATTGTTAAAACAGGCAGAGGTTGCAATAAAATAGAATGTCGAGTCTGACTCGACACAGGACTGCTAAGGGTTAAAGAAACCTCAACATCAACGGTGTCCAAACCAAACTACTACCTCAATCATCAAAATACAACCCTCCAAAGGAAACTCCCTCTCCCAAACACAGGATCAAACAAAGAACTCAACTATCTAAAAATACTTCGATCACGATCATCTACGCCACTTCCACTCTTCATCACTGGAAACACAATCGAATCGAATCGAAAACCTAACAGCCCGTCGATCGAGGTGTCCAGCATCCGAGGACCCCGGGGACCCTCCGAAAATTTCGATCCTCCGATCGAGATCGATGTCCGACCGCCGTCGAAGTCCCCGAAGAGTCTGCGGCGATGCGCGGGGCCATAAATTTCGGGGTTATCCGTCGATTCGTAAACACGTCCGAGAGGTTTTCGGTGACGGCGGGTGCGGGGGTGGGTCCCGGGCGCGGGAGGTTAATAACAGAAGCGTCCGGGATCGATCCGCAAGCGCGGAGACGAGACACAACGCGGCGCGGCGCGGCGCGGCGCGGCCCCTGCGGGCCCTCGTCGTCCGCGGAATAATTATTGTGCCTGCAATTAGTCCGTTTACGGTGGTTCGATTTCATTGTCGGCCGGTTATACCGCAAACCGGCGGATTCCAATCCCCCGTTTCCATTCGACGGTCAATCTCGTTCGCGGCCGCTCTTCCCTCCCTCTCGACGAACCAGCCCCGACCCCCCGCGCTCCGACGACGTCTGCAGCCCCCTACGGGGTGATAAAGTTATTTTCGAGTTTTTGCGGGTACAGATTGCTTCCCGCCGATTTTCCATGGTGTTCCTGGCCGGTGGCCAGTCGCCGCGCGATCCGGGAATACCGGTTGCGACGGAACTTTCGTGATTGACTGATTGGGTAGTTGGGTTTTCGGTGGTAGCAGCTGGTGTGTGACGTTTGAGAACTGTTGGTAGTTTTCGGCGGTGCTTGGGAGTTAGGGTGAGTGTCGAGTTAATGTGGAATTCGTTTTTTTGTTTGGAGAGGGATTGTTAAGCCTTTGAGAATGAATGTTGACGCTTTGCTGAGATCTAACGCCGTTTCGCAGATTTTCGATAGAAACCGTATTGATCGATCGATCAACGAGGAAATAGATACTGAACATTCCTTGACCTAAGAACATTGAATCATTGCACAGTAGTTCTATTAACTTAATTCTCCTCGATAGCGAAACGTTAAACAAATTTGATAACTTCAAAACTTCGTCTATCTGTAATCTTCCACTCACTTCACTGTTCAAAGAACTGAATTATTGGACAATAGTTCTATTAAATATAGTTAAATATAGTTAAATATAGTTCTATTAAATATAGTTTAATATAGCTCTATTAAATATAGTTAAATATAGTTCTATTAAATATAGTTAAATATAGTTATATTCTTAGTTGTTGTGATGTTTGTAATTAACGCGTTAAGTATTGCGATTGGTTACTTCTCTTTATTTCTGATTGTTATCTATGTTACGGTATTTCTTGATAACTTGAAACACTTCGTTAAGGGTGAAGCTTTCGCGAGAAAATGGGTTGTTTGCAAATGAACTGATAAGTTCGATTGTGACTTCGTTTATAAATGTACCGTATAGAACACGGAATGATTGTTACAAGTCCGTAAATAAGGGCATTATGTATAACGTTCCACGCAAGGGGTTACAGCATAATTAAATGTGTAGCACGAACAGGGGGTTTGCTTTGAAATAATTCTTAACGCGAGCGCGGGAAGTTACTTTCACGGAAGTCTCTGAAGAACTCGCGAGGCGTGGGGTCGGTTTCGGCCTGAGAAACATTAACTCAACGTTCCTTATCTTAAGAAACTTGGAAAAAGGAAGCATTCGTTTGGCCAAGTGCCACTTGACTCTTCGAAATTGCAGTAGAAAAGAAACTTTTGCCATTTCATATGAAACAAACGCGAGACCGCGTGAGAACCGTATGAAATTAATAATGCAACGTGACACTATAGAAATATCCAAATTTTAACCCTTTGAACTCTGTAGGCTCCGATATTGCCCCAGTTATAATATTAACCCTTTGCACTCCGAGGTTTTTCACTAGAAATATTTCAACAAGACGATATTTTGTAAAACCAACTCGAAGAGAAATTCACGCGAATTGACAAAACTATTTTACGTCAATATTTCTCAGATTTATGCATTATATGAAGTATAATACTAAATATCAAGTGGTGACTGAGAGTCAACTCTCGAGTGCAAAGGGTTAAATATTTTAATGAATCTTAAAGAAACTACCCTAAAATTATTAGATTCTCCACACATCCAAATTTTGTACTAAGGAAAATAAAAGATTAGAAATATTCCCAATTCTTGCGAATTCAAACGAAATATTGCTTTTTTGTCGTCAATTATTATACTTTACTAAATATTTACAATATATAACAATTAGTTGCAGTCACTGGTAGATTACAAAACACCCTGGAGTGCTAAAGGTTAAACACCTCATAATCAAAACTCATCTCCCACAGAATCTTCCACGTACAATAACTCCTTTTACCAGAAACACCCAGTATACTCGCAGGTGGCCGGTTCCCGAAAAAAACCGGGATCCTCCCGAAGCAACAAGTAAAGAGCTACGGTTGCCCCGGACCCCGTTTCTTTTCAGCCGGGTAATTCGATCGGACGATAATTAGCGTCCCGGCCGGCGGTAATTTAATCGAGCTAAATTCGCCCTGGATCGATGGGTGTCACGCGCACACCCCTGCCCCGTCCGCGTATCCGTGTGTTCCAACCCGGGAACTGGTTCCGCGAGGCCACGTGACCACTCCGCGGCGAGTATTATGCCGCAACATTGTTATCAACAACGGCGACACGCATAAATCGCGCCGGCGGCGCCGAGGAAAAAACGCGCCGCCGGGAACAAAGCAAATAAACGACGCGCGATTTACCTGCGCTGCCGCAATTTTCTCGAAAGTTACGAGCTTTTTCTACCCTCCAACCCTTCCACATCTTCCTCGTACCCTATCCCGGGTTCCCGCGGATGATAAACCGCCCTCTCCGTCTTTCTCTATCTGCCCCGGCTTGGTTTTCCAATGAAACGCCATGCGCCGAGAGATTAGTTCGCTTCAACTCTGCCGCGAGATTTCGCGGATTTCTTGATTTCCTTTGTCTCCGGGGTTTTCGAGATTTGTTGACCTTTTGCACTCGAGAGGTGACTATCTGTCGTCTGATTCGATGCAGCGAACTTATACAATTTTCAATTCAATATTAACAATAGAACTATCGTACCAGTCGGAATGACTGGTTTCGATTCGTTTGTTTCGCAATTATTGATATCTTAAAAGCATTCACTATTTGAAATGATCTTGAAAAAAGTTTCATTTGAATACTATAATGAATGTCTGAAGAAATTGAAAATAATCTATTGTTACAATTTTTATAGGAATTGCATATTAATCGTATTAAATGCTCGGTAGTTCTAGTGTTAAACCTTGTGTACTGTAGCACATAAAGCATCGAAGTAAAATAGTTCTGTCTCTTAATTTATATAAGATAATCAGTTGTGTTAGTTGCGAAAAATATCGTTAATACTTTGTCAGAAAGTAATATTTTTAATGAAAAATATTGTCGAGTGCGAAGAGCTAATTTTGTATGGAATTCTGGAGACGTTGATTCTTTCGCGCAATTTTTTGGAATTCCGAAGATATAGGTTTGTTTTTAGGCAACGTTTCGAAGTTCCAGTGGCTATGCGGGTTTGTTAATTTAATTGGCTACTGATAAACGCTGAAAGTAGTCTAGATGTGGTTGCGGTGATTAAACTACGAAAACTATGTGCCGGAAATGCTTAAGAGCGAATGGAAAACCGATAATTTACGAGTGAAATTTGATCGAGATTTACATTTAACAAGTTAACCGCTGTGTCAATCGAATCGAGTGACATAATGGCACAATTTATAGAAATTATTCATACGGAATTCATCGGCGGATTATGTAACGCGATAACTTATTCAAAACGACCGTTCAATTTATAGTCACCGAATATGTCGAAGAATAATCCGATGGAGCGCCATAAATGTCAAACAAAATTATAATGTCGCCTGCGCGAGTCTATTTCCACTTAGCCTGTTGCAAAAATATAAATCGCAACTTCCCGTGGCAATTAATCCGTTCACGACTAAAGCAACACTTCATCCTTTGAACTCGAAAGCTTTCCACTGGAAATATCCAACATCTTCCGACGAGATATTTCCGATAGGTATTTTTATTTCGATATTTCACGTATTAACGCTTCACGCGGAACTTAATATCAAATCGAGCGGTGACCTGAAGTTCACCTCTCGAGTGCAAAGGATTATCACTTGATTAACATTTGAGTTGCTCAAGCCAATATTGAGTCAATCCTTATTTCCTGTTTTTCATACATTTTAATAGAATAAATAATATTCTTTACAGTCATCAAAAAATCACTTTTCGTAACTTCAACAATTTATCTTCCAAATATACAACAATTTCAGAAGCCAGAACATTCTCAATTTTTCTCTTCTCAACCTCATTATCTTCCAAGCGACTAATTTACTATACAATTTATTCCATCATTCCCACAAAAATTGATCTACTTCCATTCAAAACTGACAAATTCAAAAGTAAACAATTAGGATACACATTTTCATACCAGCATCGATGAAAACCGATCGCAACATTTGTCAAATAATGTTTATAAAATTCAACACAAGTCACATTCTCTCGTCCAGCGAATCTGTGTTAGATATATCACGTATAATTTACTACCTTACGGAACAGGTTTCCGATATTCTCGAAAATCCTCGTTGCTAGAGGGTTAGAAAGTCGTCGGTGATTCGGGGAAGCCGCGAGAGGGAAGGAGCACCGCCGGAGAGGAGGAAATTAGTCGAAGCGTATAGGTACGGCGACGCGCGGCGCGTCCACGTACACGCTCAGGGTCGTTCTACTCGAAATCCGTGGCCTCACTTCCGTTATGGTCGGCGGGGCCGAGTGCGTTGACCCTTTTCGAAGGTCGTCGTACCTTTCTCCGTTCGTGACTCGCTTCTGTGAACCGAGCTTAATCTGCGGGGCCGCGCGATGGACCCCGCGCTGCAACCGGAGCCGCAGATAAGATAATTCACGCCTCTGAATTCGCTCGCGATAGATCCGGCGAGTTTTGCTCGGCGTCCTGATCTTCAGCGATTTTATTTCGCCCCGTCGATCTTTTATTTCTCGAAAGTTTAGACCGTGTACAAAAGTGTTTCGAGAGCGGGAAGATTGAAAATTGACGACAATGCAATTAGAAATATCGAAATTTCGTTGGACCTTGGTAGTTTCTGATTGGAGTATGCGATGCTGAGATTAAAATAATTGTAATGTATATTATTAGGATACTAATGAGTGTTAATAGTATATAAGAGAATGTATTAGAATGTCAGTTTCAATTATATGTTGGAGACACAAATTCCGAGACAAATTCCGAGATAAATTCGAGTTCTTTCAATGACGCACGTCGCTCCATGAAAACTCCGTATCGGGCAAACCACTTCGAATTCCACTACAAAAATTTAACAGTAGCTTCTCAAAGATCCATACTTTCTAGAAATAACAAGGAAATCTGTTCACCGGCACGAGTATTCAATAAAAAACCGAGTAAAATGAACGCAGTCTTCAAACAATCCCGGCGAACGCTACAAATTTCTTCGATCAAACACCATTAAAAATCTGTTTCCCGAAACCCGACGGATCCACGGTGGCTGTACACAATAGCTTATTTCAAATTTGTTCTAGGCAAGCCGCGAAGTTCCAGCGAACAAAGCCGCGGTTCGAAAGAACACACAGAGGGGGCGGCCGATAAATTCGCCGACAAACCGGCTGAAAATCGGTATTAATGCGAAGTTGAAAATTGAATCCGCGGTATTTATAAGGATCGTTTGATTCCACGTTCAACAGGGAACAATGCCCATTACCCCGGCGATTCCTGCGGGTGGACAATGCCCGGTTTTTGCGGCACGCTTATTTACCGTTCATTCAAACTACAATATATCCCATGAAATCCCCGCTTCGCGGCCGCGCGGTTCACTTTAATTCCGGCCCGCTCAGATGTAAAATTAAATCGAACGCCGGTCCGCTCCCTCCGTGGGTCAGCCGCCCACGCAGACGACGCACGCCGGGAAATAACACGTTATTGCGGCGACGCCGGGGACGCCGCGACGCGAGCGTTGAACCGAATTTCGGAGCGGACCGGTCGCGACCGCCGGCTGTCTTCGATGGAACGCAAGTTTCTCGGATAGTTGGACATCTACAATCGTGATTCCATTGTTTCAATCATCTTGCGATGTGCATAGACGTCTAGAACTAAAGTTTTCCGTGAATTCGTCGGGATTTTCAGTGATTTTTCGATGTAACGGCAGTTTTGAGATAGTTGGATAGTTAAGTACTTGCGGTGGAAATGAATTCAGAAATTTGGCAAAGTCTGAAAACACAAGTATATTAAGAACCAAAGCTATTTTATTCCAATACTTCACATATCGAGGCGTTATACAAAGTTCAACATTAAATATCATATTTTATAGTTTCCACGTGTCAAATCAAGCGACTGAGAGTCACCATCCTAGCGCAAAGGGTTAATAAAAAGAGACCACAGAAACAGTCACATATCCTAGTTCTCTTCGCAACTTCGTTATTTCCCAGGTTCACCGCGCTTTATCAGCGCGATCTATACATGAATGTTATTCTACGTCACGCAATCGCGAACTTTCACCGACCGAAAAGACAAGCAGAAATCCCGCTTTCGGCGAGTTTATTCCTCGGCGAATTCCTGTCCGCGTTGTAAAGGATTTCGCTAGTTTCGATGCAGAATCGCACTTGCCCGCGATTGTATTCGTCGCAGCGTAGGTGGGAAAAGTGAGAATAAAATTACCGTAGAATTCTATTATCACCTCGACGATGTAGAAAGGCGTACTCTATCCGAGAGATAAACGTTGCAATAAATTGCGGGTAGAATTCCCGTGGTTCGAACGTGTTGAAAGTTCGTCGAGCGAGTAATAATTTTTTGCTTCGGTCGGACTTCGCGAAACTCGTGGGCAAACTCGTCGCGTATCCATAAATTTCCGCGAAAATCCCACGGATCGGGGATAATTAATTAAAGAGCCGCATCGTCGTGTAACTCATGCCGCGCGGTTACACCGGCGACTTCGTTAATACCGGGGCACGCTAACGCGGCATGATAACGAGCGCAAGAGTGGTCGCCGGACAGTTACACGTCGTCCGCCTTAATAACCGCTTAATTAAACAATCCGCTGGTCGCGGCGGAGGCGCACGCGAAGGAACGCATAGCTCTCGCCGATAAAGTGGAATCTAAACAAGTTTCATTTGCGAGATTAGAAGGGCGGAACGTTGAGAGATTAAAAGTGCTGCGGGACCTGTTACTCGCGGCGCGATCGTTGGTTAATTAAGTGATTCGCGCAACGATGCCACCGGTGTCGCGGCGCGAGTGTTCGCGACGGCTTCGGCGAAAGTTTGTGGCGGTTTTTGTTTATGTTTCTTAGTGAGACGAATATAATGTAATGTAATATGTAGACGGTTCGCCCTTTTGTTTGTCGATATTTGGGAGTGAGAGATAGTCCCATTGACTAATTTATGACCAAGGGGACTAGGACCTGGGTCACGTACGCCCTCGTCTGAAGAGTTTTAATTCTTAGAAAAGCGTTGAGGAAAAGCAGTTAGTCGCCGTTCCTCGTTAGAGCCACATCGCGTAATAAATATGTTTAACCTGACTACGGAGTTAGTTTTTATTTTAGTAGCCCTAGAAATATGATATGATATGATGTGATATGATATGATATGATATGATATGATATGATATATGATATGATATATGATATGATATATGATATGATATATGATATGATATATGATATATGATATATAATATGATATACGATATATGATATATCATATTATATAATATAGTATAATATAGTATAGTATAGTATAGTATAATATAATATAATATAGTATAGTATAATATAATATAATATAGTATAATATAATATAATATAGTATAATATAACATAGTATAGTATAATATAACATAATATAGTATAATATAATATAATATAGTATAGTATAATATAATATAATATAATATAATATAATATAGTTTAGTATAAAATCCGTTGAAAAACTACGAAGAAGACACTTTCCGCCCAACTAAATATTTACACGTTCATACCAACAACGAATCCAAGGGAGAACAAATTTCGTGTCCGCAACGCTGAACGCCAGGGCAAAACGGCGCGCCGTTATCGCGAGGACGTTCAGCTTAATCAGCATTTAATTAAATGGTCCGCGCGTCCGCGATATTAATTCGAGTAGGATGACTTACGCGTGTCGGGGGCGTCGCGGCGCCTTATCTGTCCCATGCACGCGTAGACGAGTCTGCGTGGAGTTTCCAACGAAACCGGGCCGCCACGCGAGATTCGAAATTTCAACGGAAATCCGGATCGAACCTAAATCCGACGCTAATGGAATGCAACAACAATTTGCGCCTCGTCCATTTCAGACGAGTTTGATGCTACACAAAAATCCAAATCGAATTCCGAACTAAAAACTCGAATCCATCGTTCTGATTCTGAATTTAACCCTTTGCGCTCCAGAGTCACCAAAAGATTTGACACAGCAAAACTGTAAACTTTGATATTTAATGCTAAATTTTGTATAATACCTCAATGTTAGAAATATTGAAAGAAAATAGTTCTCTTCCTTAATGCATGTGAGATGGATTCAATCTGAGAAAATGTCATCTATATCTCATCAAAATAAATTGAATACTTCTACTGACAAATTTTTCGAGTGCAAAGTGTTAAACCGGAATCATAGTCCAGCGAATTAACCATACCGAGAATTGCAGGTGAATTCAATTTGAATTTTAATCCGTTCGAAATTCGAACTCGCATAGTCGCAATATAGCTCGGTACACCTACGTCCAGTTCCATGCGAATCGAACCGGAGTCCAGTGGAAATTAAGCCAGAATTTGCCCGTGGATCCAACACGTGTCCAAATCACGTAAAGCGTATTGTTTTCAAGCGGGCCGACGCGGATGAATAAATAACAGCGTCAACAACAAGCGGCGGCGGCGGCGGCGTTCATAGAGAATCAGAGTGAGAGGTGAATACCGCGTGAATTTTTAACGGCGCGACGTCGTGCCACAGGTTTAAACAAATTCCGTTAATAATTGAACCGAGTAGCGACAGCGATAACGCAGTTAAATCCGCTTCGAATCGGATGATGTCCGTTTTGTTCCCCGGTCTTCCGCGCCAATTGCTCGCTTCTTTCTCCTCCTTCCCATCGATGACGATGCATTTGAAAATTTATTTACACGGCACCTCGGTGGACAATTGACCGTTGCTGAGGAACAACGATCAACTTTACGGGGCGAGAGGTAATAAGTCTGTTAACCTTGATTCGCGGGCGCGTCGAAAAAGGAGGCCGTTATCTCGGGAAAGTTTCTACCGGCGAATTCGGTGACAAAAACGATCGGGCACAAGCGTTGTCGTTGAGAAAATATCGGGTTGGCTCGTGAGTACTTCGCGGTTTTCGAGGAATCTTGAAACGATCGAGTAGAAGGCGCTTTGTTGTGTTCTAGCGTGTCGATTTCAACCCTTTGCGGGTGAAGATTCTTTGGAATGTACGAAATTCTCGACAGATGAAGCTAAATTATGTAACAGTTACTTGAACAGTAGGAAAATAGGGAATTACGTGCTAATATCTTGCGATTCCATCAATTAAATCATTTGTTTACGACTTAGACTTACGAATATGAAGATTTCATCTCGTCGAAATGTCGACATTCGTCAGCAAAGGGTTAACGCCGCCAATATGGCGTGCATCAACTTACTCGGGTTGATCGAATTTTTGTAATTAACCACCGAGCTGTTACATTGAGATTTTGAAGTCTCTCTGTAGAAACTAAGAGTTCGTCTATTGAAGCTTTAACTGATTTGCAATTCGGTTTCTTTAATTTCTCTCAGATATTTTAATGAACCTTAAAGAAACTACTATTAGATTTTTCACAGATCCAAATTCTGCACTAAGAAGGAAAATAAAAGATCTAAGAAATGTTATAACATTCTTCATTATTGCTAGGGATACTATAAAAATTAGTTGCAGTTACTGATACATTACGAAACCATCCGGAGTGCTAAGGGTTAACATAGATTGTTCTCTTAACCCCTTGTCCTACGAGTGAGATTCGTAGTGAAGATTTTCAACACGATTCAGCAAATATATATATACAAAATCGAATTCCTTGTTCTCTTCCATAAGTTAAAAACGTTGGTTTAATCGATGTTTAAAAATGTATCAATATAATCACCGACGCTCATTTTTAGTAGCTGAAATTTATCCGTCGTTCAATGCGTTAACTCCGTACGAGTTCCTCGAGTTAATCAACGAAGTATTTATCTTTATTATCAACAACTCCTCGCCTCGACTCCCGCCAGCTCCGATCGGTTTATTTCACTCGCGACAGAGAAATTTCGTATAAAAACAAACCGTGCGCGGCTCGAACGCGAACGAGCTCACGGACTGCCGCGATATTCGGATCGTCCGCGAGACGAGCGCCGATTTAGGAGAGGCGAACGACGGACAATTCGAGTTTACGTCGGCCCGAACGACGTAATTGCGCGAGACGGGCCGGCAGAAAAATCGCGGGAAAGAAAGGAACGGTTTAACTCGCGGGCCCATATTGTTTTCTTTATCCGGCGGGGCCGTTCCGCGCGGCACTAAACTTCTTACTTGACTCCCGTTTTCACCGAACGACTCCATAAAACCGTGAACTCCCATAAATATTTCGCGGGGACATCGGCCGTCCGCGTATAACAGACCCGCCCGTTATCGCTCGCGGACGGAAAAAATTCGTCTGCTCGTTAAGCGGACGATTTTTCAGCCGCGAAGCGGTGCAATGGGAATCATCCCGGAGCGGAGGATTCTGGGGCAGGTGCAAAACTAAAATTAACCGGGAATATTGAGACGATCTTCGTAATTCGAAGTGTCGCTGCGCTTACGAAACAATTATACGGCCCGGTTTGTTTCCATTAATTAGTTCACCAAACATCGGCGCGAAACGCTCGAATCAATTAAAAATCCCTGAACGCTGAAAAACGTTTAGGTACAGATACAAGCGGATTATTAGTTAGGATCGTTAATTATAATTGAAGATTTCGTATAGAATCTATTTATAAATCATATATGGCGATTCGATCGATAGCTCCAGCGCGCTGCGCTTTAAAGTGGCTTTTTGCCGATCGTTTTTGTAGGTTACTCGCTAAATTTGGTAGCCGAGATATTAGTTCATTATGCATTGCACACAGCTTTTTGTTATAAAATAAATACAGCCGGAGCGTTTCGGTTTCCCTTGATTTCGCTGTGCACGGGTGGACGCGTATAGCAGTTTTTATTAGAAACTTTAATTACCGATGAAAATATTTGTATTGATGATGTTCTGTCGTCGAGAGGCGCGACGGAGGACGTTGCCAATCAGACGCGCAAGTGTTGCCGTGGAAATTCTTTCTTGATGAATACGGAGCCGCCAGCTGAATGCCGGGAGGACTTTATCTCTCTTTGTATCGCCAATGAAGGCGAACGATAGTCTGGCGCGATATCGCGGGGCAAGAGGGGGAGGCATTATCATCTCTGCCACGTGGACGAGCATTGTCTCCTCTCTCCTGCCCGCTCGGCTGCTCTGCGCACGCATCAGTTTCGAACCGATGAATTGCACACGTTCGATGGGAAGTGTTTAAACCTTTGCGGTCCGAAGTGCTCTTGGTTTTTTACTTTGAGGTTCACGTCGACGTTGGTTCGTTCGATTGCAGCTTCATATGAGGCATTTATTTATTTAAGAATATTTGGGAGTCATTGAAATGTTACCTTTAAATGGTACAATTGTACTACAAATAAATATAGAAAAAATTCGAACTTCAGTAATTCGAACTTCGGTAATTCACATTCCGACGAGTGAAATTCCAGTGACTGAAACTTCAATAATTCGAACTTCAATCATTGAAATCCCGACAATTCGAATTCCAGCAATTCGCATTCCAACGATTCAAACGTCAGTAATTCAAACTTCAATAATCCGAATTTCAGTAATTCACATTCCGACGAGTGAAATTCCAGTGACTGAAACTTCAATAATTCGAACTTCAATCATTGAAATCCCGACAATTCGCATTCCAACGATTCAAACGTCAGTAATTCAAACTTCAATAATCCGAATTTCAGTAATTCACATTCCGACGAGTGAAATTTCAGTGACAAACTTCAATAATTCAAACTTCAATCATGTTACCTTTAATTGGTACAATTGTGCTACAAATAAATATAGAAAAAATTGTTAAAACAAGTAGAGGTTGCAATAGAATATGTCGAGTCTGACTCGACATAGGACTACTAAGGGTTAAAAAATATTTGCGATGTAAATCAAGCGATGAGAGTCACCTCTCGAGTTCAAAGGGTTAAATATCAGACTTTATAGTTTTACTGCGTCAAACCAAGTGGCGACTGAGTGCAAAGGTTAGTCCCATTAGTTTCCTAAGCGACTCAGTCGTCGATGATCGACGATGAACGCTAGGAGGATCGCATCGATCCGAGCGAGGTTGATTCGCTCGGGATTGGCTGGACCGGTCGAAACCCCTGCGACGAACGGCCTCCCACCATTCCGCCGGCAATGCGGAAGCCGTGCCACCCTCAGCCCCAAGGTCACGCGCGGCACCTCAAGGTCAGGAGCTTTTTGCTCCTGCGCCAATCCATCTCGATCCTCGCCAATTTCCGCGCTGCGGCACACACACGCCGCACGCGCCACTTTCCCTCGGACTGCGTCAACGGTAACGGCACGGTTCTCTTTCTTTACCTTTCACTTTCTAATTTTATAAATTACATTTTAATTAAACGATTCGCCTGTGACTTAGAAACTAAAACTTTTGTCAATTACCTGATTCTTAGGGAATTCGATCAAAATTCCATACTTCCAGAATAAAGGTACACTTTTTTATTTATTATACTAAGAATATAGGCCATTATCATCGTTGGCATTTAACCCTTTGCACTCGAAAGTTTTCTCCTAGAAATATTCGACACTCTTTGATAAAATCTGGACGATGCTTGTCGCGACTAATGTAAATAATTTAATCAATGAATTAAGGGATAACAGTATTTTACTTTGATATTTCACATGCGTTACACAAAATTTAATATTAAACATCGAACTTTATAATTTCACTGTAGCGAACCAAATGGTGAGAGAGTCACCTCTCGAGTGCAAAGGGTTAAATTCACGAGCATTATCTACAGACAGCAACCCGTTCCAATAACGTGTCAAACTTATTCGATGAACCTTTTAACCTCGTTCCATCCGATAATCTTCCTCCTTCGAAAACGAATGCGAACATATTCCAAAACACCTTACGCAATTATATACACCATCAATTTCCCGTAAACATCCGCAGATATTCCAATTGCCACCAAACAGACGTTGTCTCTCGAATCCGAAGATTGCGAGCGAGTCCGTTCGATATCGGAATCCGCCGAGGGAGATACAAGACGGCCGTCGAAAATTTCGCGGAACTGCGCCTGGGGAACGAAAGAACGCTGACGTCACGCGTCTCGATGTAATTAGCTCTTACCCGAGCACCGTAATCGCGTCCGCGGCGCGTCGTTATCGCAGCTGAATGATAGCCGCGCGTCGCAGCTGCAGCTGCAGGTGATCCGGCCGCAGCTGTCGCCGACCGCTGAGGACACAGTGTCGCCGGATACGATCGGTTTCCACATACGCGACACCATAAATAAGATGGCCGCCGGTACGGGCTGTCGGGACGAACGAAACGATCCCGTGGAAACGCGTATCGTCGCGGAAGGGAACTTTATCGAGTAGAATTGGGTCTATAGATATCAGAATCGCTTATCTTCCTTATTATTCTTGGTAACTTTACTGAATTTATAAGCGTTGTATCGTGAAGCAGTCTGTTTCTTCTGCAATTGCAGTGTCTACATTACAGCGTGAATGTATTTTGAAAAGTTATGAAATATATGGAAATATTGTGGAATATTGATCTATTGCGAACATTGATTACTGTTAAATTAGTCTAGTAGTCGTCACGAGTCTCACTCATTGCACTGCAAGGGGTTAATTATAGATTTTATCAACTTCTATTAATTATTAACCCTTTGCACTCGAAAGTTCTTTAATGGAAATGTTCAAAATTTTCTAACGAGATATAGACGATATTGTTTTAAATTAATTTAACGATAATTCATAGGTGAATTAAGCAACAAAGTTTTTAAATATTTCACGTAGCAATGCAAAGTTTAATTTGAAATATTAAATATTCAATTTAGGCCATTGATGCAAGAGTAATCTCGTTAATCACAGCTGCAGGTATCATTGAATTCCACGTTAGTTACATTCCCGGAGCAAAAACCGAAATTACTGATCACCGAAGGTCACCGGGCGGTCCTATCCCCTCCACTCGCCGACGCTAAGCCTGCGGCTGCAGCGTTTTTGCTCCACCCCAGGCGCATTTAGAGCACTCGCTGGACTATAGAGGAACTTATTCATTCCAGGCGCGATCGCCTTGCTTCTAATCGATCAGACAGTAAAATTCAATCTTGATACCTATTAGGTACTCGTGGCCACCCCAATGGTAATGGAGCTTTGTAGGCGTTCGCACGTGATGTGCCGACTTGTAAACTTATACTTCTCGAAGGACCACCCGAACGATCGGGAACAAAACTTAGAAAATGAGTAGGTGCTAAGGTAGACTTGATTCTTGTGACTTGTTACGTTCTAATGTACTATCTGTGATCTGACTTACTGCCTGAACCTCCCAGAATCGTCGACGATGCTTCGGCAGAGTCTTAGCGGGGTGAAGACGTTCTGGTTGGTTTTTTAAGTGTCTAATAAAATTGTTTCACTCGCCACCGATCAGAGAATACAGTTCGATTCAACGTAATTTCGACAAGCGCACCCTTTCCATTTCGTGCCTAGGAAAACCTGTTCGAAGTGTAATTGTTCCGCTCGCAGTCGATCGTGGAGTGAAATAGAATTTCCACCGAGCTTGAAATCCTTTTAATTTCATTCTATCCGGCAAAGAGGAGATGCAGTCGGCTAGTCAGCGTAGCCAGTTTCGTTCCTAATCTCCTGCGCGTCACGGTCTCGTGACTCGGCGCTGAGGAACAACGGCGGACAGATGTTTCAGAGGCCGTTGTTCGTCGAGAGCCGACCCGGGGCTCTCGGCGTTAAGCCACGCGTCCGTCAGAGGTTATTATTCCACGAGGGCCGCGGAAACTCGGGAAACCGGGCGCGTGTTTCGACGGGCCGGCGAACTGGGCGGGGAAAATGTTATCGATCTCCGGCACGCATGCCAGTCACCGTCTACACGCGACCGGTGTCTGACCGAGCATTTGCCAAGGGAAAACGCGAAGGTGTTTGTTCCGACGATTATCGGGAAACCGTGGATCTCCGTGGAAAGTCGACCAGTTTCAACCAGTTAACGTTGGAACTACCGTAACAGTCTAAATGACTGATTCCGATTTATTCGTTTGGCAATTATTGATATCTTCGAAGCACTGAATATTCGAAATGACTTTGAAAATAAATAGCTTCATTTGAGAATTATAATGAATGTTCGAAGAAACTGAAAATAATCTACTGTTACAATTTTTATCGGAATTGCATATTAATCGTATCAAATGCTCGGTAGTTCTAGTGTTAACCCATTCACTGCCAGTCACGAATATACTCATAGCAAGGGATTGCCAGTTTGGTACAATCTTGGTTGTATTTGAAATGTATCGTACAAAGCAAAATAAATAGAAAGTACAAACGAAAACACATTCTATGCAGCGAATGGTTTACTACGAAATTTATCATTGTTACAAAAGAATAATGAATATTATATGGAATTCCTAAAATTCTCGTGACAGTGGACATATTAATCACTCTCAAGACGGAACTTCCTATTTCCAATACCGCAAGCTCGATCTCCAGAATCTCCCGAATCACGAGGCAAACAATCCAAACGAGGTACCTTTTCTAATTAAATTCCCCGCTCCCGCATCCCCCGCTGGAAATCCTTAACAAGAGAAAAATAAGCGGGCAGAAGTGCTCGCGCGCACTTGAGCGGCGTCCCACATAACGGAATCCCGAAACGAGCCGAACGAACCGTAGAAAAGACCGCGGCCGGGCGAAGAAAGGCGAGCGAAAAATTCCGTGAGTTTATTTTTCCGTCTCGTTAAACAGAACGGACGGTGTGTCCCGCGCGACGTCGGAGCCGCCCGCGATAGGATCAACGAGCCGCTCTCAATTTAATTACCGGATCCACCGTGGCCGGGCCGGGCCCCGGTCCGCGCGCAAAAATGCGAGGATTAATTATGAGCGCAATTAGAGGCGGCGATAACGGGCAGCGTAATAAAGTCCTGAAATCGATCCGGTTCCACGGGCGTCGTTGCCCTCGTCGTCCTCGTCGTCGTCGTGGTCGTCGTCGTCGTTGTCCGACGATAACGCGTCTCCACGGTATAGCCCACCGGCGCGCGGCGTCCCATAAGAGGACAGCCATAATTTATACGCGATCAGATTAAGCCGTCCCATTAGCGGCAATCGATAGAAACGAAATCTTGTATTTTCGCGATCGACACGCCGCGATCGGGGGGCTGTTCGCGCCCCGTCAATTACAGCCACCGGTAATTTATAAACGGCCCGCGTAGAAAGCCGGCCACCGACACTATGTACGTACGTACACGCTTTCCGCTCCTGCTCGCCTGGGACCGCGGAACGATGAATATTAATTAGGGACACGGATCGCCGTGAGAACTCGACTCTCTCTTTCGCTGGGGGGTGATCGGGAATATCGTTTTTTGGTGGGGTTTTTAGGGTTGTTTTATGGATTTTCAAGGTGAAACATGCTGGTGGGTTTTTAAAATTCGAAGCTGATGTCTCAGATAGGACATGTGGTTGAGTGTCGATTGAAGTAGATTTTAGAGAGTTCAGGGTGGGCAGGATTTAATTACCAAGCAAATAAATTGACTTTTAGAAACTTCTGTATAGAAACCCCAAGAGTGCTTCTACTGAGACTCGAAATGACCCACAATTCAATCTACGTATCGCTAAATCAACTTTAACCCTTTGCGGACGAAGATTCTTTGAAATATACGAAATCTTCAGCAAATGAAGCTAAATTATATATCAGTTACTTAAATGATAGGGAAGACAGAAACGATGTGCTGATTTCTTGGTGTTTGAATAATTAAATCATTTGTTTACGATTTAGACTTCCAAATATGAAAATTTCATCGCGTCGAAATGTCGTAGTTGAATAGAAATGAGTAGTTTAACGTCAGCACTATAGAATAGAAGGTAGAAGCTTGAAAATTAGAAATGTGATTAGAAAAACATTTGAATTGAAAAGCAGACTAGTTATACAAAGACAATTGTAAAACATCCACCGGTCACCAGTGACCATCACAATGTCACAATCCGACAAACCGGTCACCGACATCTAGAGCTTCCACGTCACATTGACGGTCACCGGTGACCGCCACAGTATCACAATTTGAAGAAACGCCGGTCATCGGTGACCGACGTCTAGAGTTCACGTCACATCGCCGGTCACCGGCGACCGACACCCAATACACGCGTTAACGCGCGAAACGATGTTCCTCGCGGTCGACTGCTCGAAATTCACAAATTCGCCGGCGCCGCGAATAACTGCCGGACCCAGGCAACTCGTCAACGTCGCCGGGCCGCAACGAAGAACCCTCGAACGCGTTCGTTTCACGGTGATTTATCGCGACCCCGCCGCCCATAACGTTCCGCGTGCCACCGTGTAAATATTTAGCGAGAGAGCCGTCCGACGCGTGGCACATTTATTTTCATACTTTGCATGCGAAACACACGCGCGCGCGCGTACAGTAGAGGCCGGAGCTTTTCGCGCGCGACCCCCGGCGCTTGATTAATTCGCGACGAATTTCGACCGCGTATAAATTTCAACGTTCGCCCGGCCGAGCCGCGCGTTCGATTATAAATTATACGCCGAGCATAATCGCGAGAATTATTTGATTAACGCTTGGCCGCCGGACCGTCGACAGCCGACGCTATCTGACCGTAGAGCTGAATCGGCGGACGTTGATTCGGGAATTGATTATTTATCGCGATTGCACCGATGAGCGCGGTGTCTTTGAAATTGTTCGCTTCAGAGATATAGTTAGAAATATTAGCGTATTTATTTTTGAGAGATTCTTAACATGAAAATTACTCAATTCCTGATGTCTTCTTTTTGCAGTCATTAAGATAATAGACGTTTCTCTGAGAAATAGAAATTAATTTAGCAACACGAAGATTGAAAAGCAATTGAAGTTTCCACAGTGCAATCTTGGAATTTCTATAGAGAAGTTTCGAAAAGTCAAGTTAACCCTTTGCACTCGAGAGGTGACCTGATTCGACGCAGCAAACTTATAAAATTTCCAATTCAATATTAAACCTTGTGTATCAACACGTAAAACATCGAAGTAAAATAGTTCTCTCTTAATTCATATAAGATAACCAATTGTGTTAGTTGCGAGAAATATCGTTAATACTTAATCAGAAAGTAACGAACAGTTCTAATGAAAAATAGTATCGAGTGCAAAGGGTTAAAGTCTGAACAGATGTACTCTTGGAGTTTCTACAGTGAACTTTTCAAATTCAATTGAAGTGCTCGTTTTAGTATTAATAGAAGAATAAATCAAACAAACTAGGTTGCAAAGGAAATCACGCGATAGAAGGTTAAAGAACGTTCCTGCCAAAAATGGGGTTACAGTGTTCGGAGAGCAGGCTCCTAATTCCATGTATCCCGAGCCGCGCGCGTATCAGATCGCCGTGTAAGGGGCATTAAACAAGTCCTAATCGATTAATAAGATCCGACAGAGCGTGCGGAATCGAGGGATCCCCCGGAAAGTCAGCGACTGCTCGCCGGATGCTCGAGATATAAATCCGCGGTGAGCGGCCAAAGACGAGTCAAAGTGGAGCGGGTTAGCGCTGTCCTTTCCCCGGTGCGGCAACGCGTAATTAATACCGTCGATTATGCGTAGTAGGCGATAATTTATAATTGACTCGGCAGACACGCGCGCGCGCCCTGAAAGCCGCACTGCCGAGGAACACGCGATCGATTACGGCTCGTTAGTTTGATTTACTGGCATCGGGAGGCTTTCCTGTCAGCCGCTCGCCCCTTAACGACTCCCGTCCGCGGCTCCGCCGCGAGGAGAGGACACTCCACTCCGTTTCGCGGTGTATCGCGTCCTTTAATGGCGAACGTAACTGCTCCCGAGGAGCCTGGCGCCGGCTTCCGCTTCGGAGGGCGACGCGAGTCCTGCGGATACGCTCGAGGAAAGGAAGATTCGTGGATTCGGAAGTTTCGGAGAAGACTGATCGCTGAAAGAATCGTTATCTCCAGGTTTCAAAGAGTTTAGAGAGTGAAAATCGGTTGAAGTTGAGCGATAGGCGGGGCGAAGGAATGGGGGCGGAGTCGAGTGCGGTGGGAGGATAAATTGCTTCGTAAAACTTGTGACACGAGAAATAGAGTAACAGTTTGTAACGGGGACCATTTGCTTCTGTTTGTAACCTTAGCATCTGCATGCTCATAATAGATCAAGAGTAATCAGTGGGCGTGCCAAGGGCACCGTGGGCGGAGTCATGCACTTCGAAAGTGAAACATACTTCGCCACGGAACAAGTTCTGATATCTACATATCATAAATCGACGAGTGATCGGTAGCAAAGGCGGCGGGCACTGGGTAGCAATTCACGGCAAGAACAATAAGCTGCAGTTTAATTAGTGGGCGGGGCAGCACAGGAGGCATGTATTAAAGTTGTTCACCGGAGAAGTTCATTACCCGTACGAAACTTATTGCTACATCTCTATCAAGGAACTCGATTGGGGATGATCAGTGGGCGGGACCAAAATATTAAATGGGAGGTTTCGCGATTACTTAATTCGATCGTTACATTTTCCAACAGCGATAACGCTGTTCTCTGCGCTTCCGAGGAGATGGAACGAGAGTTCTTGTGATCCACGAGATCGTTCCCACATTGTGCAGATTCTTCCCGGCTCATCGCGCAGAAACCATGTGCAGCCGTCCGTCCCGGCCCATTTTCGTTATTGGAAAATCGTTGGACGGTGGGCGGAGGGTGTGAAGCTCCGATGCCGCGTGTAAACAATCCTCTCTCTGCAGGAACGCCGCTCGCCGGACCCCGGCCCGATTATTCGAGCGGTCGCGAGTTACGATCTCGCGGGCACGCGCGCGCTCCCGTGAATCGATACCGCCGCCCGGGCGGGGTTTAAATATTCGGTGTTTACAAAACTAAACCGGCGTATCCGCGTTCGTCGAGTACAATATTCGTGAGTATCGGTTATCGAGCAAATTCCAAAAGCAGACAGAAAAACGCGCGGAATAAAAGGGAATAAAAGAGAACGAACGGGTATGAAAGAGAACGAGAGCAACAAACAAAGGTGATAAAATGGGTATGAAAGAAAATAAAGAAAAAAGAACTGCCCGTTTTGATTAGCGAAGAAAAACCAGGTGAACATTGTGGGCGGGGCTTCCGGCGACGCGTTCAACCCTCGACCGGCGAATGGTCATTTTACCAATATGATTCCCATTTTATGCAACCTTCGCAAATGAATTCTAAAATTTCACGCAACCATGATACACGATTACGAATCTGTTGCGAAATACTATTATTATTATTACTCCTGCTAACTATTATTAGTACGTACTACACGAGTGTATATAATCGGATAAATAAATGAACGAACAGCAGGGTGTACGAATACAAAACACAGTTGCCGGGCTAAAATGACCCAGCCTTCGTAGCCCGAGGGTTAAACGTGACCAATCCTCTCGCAGTTCCGCCGACAGCGTCGCGGCACACATCGATCGCCGGAATTAGCATCAGTGTAAGTGCCCGGGCGTATTTACACGAATAAGCCCCGGCTTAACTTTCGTCTAACTAGTTTAAACTTAACGCGGAGAAACTGCGGTTCGAGCAGAACTGCTGGGCACACACGCCCCGCCCACCCTCCCTATCATCTACTCGCGACGGGGAGGAGGGTCTTCTCGAACTGTTACGCGATAATGGAGCGGTAAGCGAGCTCGGACCGGAGAAAGTAAGGTTTATACTAATATCTTTCGCGGGAAGGAAAGAAACCGTACGGCGGGCTAATTCGCGGTGCAATAGGTTCGGATTATAATAATCCTCGCTTTGTGTTGTGCAATAAGGCGCGCCACGTGGGGGAGGAGTTAATGATGCCTGCTAAAGATGTACTGGATAATGAAGGTGACACTGCCTTGTCAAGATTATTTAGAAACTTTGTAGATAACATCTACTATGAGCACTTGATTGCGGAATACATTCGATATAGAACCTAATTGGCTTTGACAGTTACAGTATAATCTACTGATTTATCAATAAAACGTGTTACATAAGACTCGGTGGCGATTCTCGTGCATTCAGTAATACAAGGATTACAATAACTCCAGAAAGGAAAGTACTTCGCTCCGCCTTAAATTCAAGCCCCGCCCACTAACCTCAAAAAGCATACATGAAATACAAAAATATCGAAGGAAAACTAGGAAATCATCGCATTCCAAGGGAGAGCAATAAACGATACGATAAGAAATAAATCTCTCAATGACGGAGGCGAACTGAGCCAATAGCAGAACGAGTGGGCGTGTCCAAAGCGGTCCGCGGTGGGAAAAGGGGCGTGGTAAATCTCGGGAGACAAACTGCGGCGGAATTCTCAGCTGAAAATCGTGAATCGCGAAAGAGCTCGATAAGAAAATCATTCGCGGGCTCGTCAACGGTGTATCCTTCCGTCGTGAACGCGGGGAGGGCGGGAGGAGAGAACGAACTGCGGCGGTAGTAAAAAGCGAGGAAAAGAAAGCGAAAAGGGAAAGAAAGGAAGAGAAGTACCACTTCCCTTAAATGCAAACGCGGCCTCGTAAAAACGTCACGGGATAAAAGCCAGACGGAGACTGGTCCGCGGGCAACAACGCGGAAGGAACACCCACACGACCCAGACCCAGACACTACGGGCGTTCGATCGATCGCGCGCGAACAACTCGCAGCCCCTTGAAAATCGTCGCCGCGCCCGCCGCCGAGAATCTACTTGTTTCCAAGTCCTGCCCGGAATCTCTCTACGAGACGTCTTCGCGGGGAGAATGGAAAAACATGGAACATCGGAGTCATGGGACCCTATCAAGTTAACACTAGAACTACAGTAATAGTCAAAATGACTGGTTTCGATTTTTTTGTTTAGCAATTATTGATATTTTCAACGCATTGAATCTTCGAAATGATTTTGACAATAAATAGTTTCATTTGAGTACTATAATGAATGTCCGAAGAAACTGAAAATAATCTATTGTTACAGTTTTTATAGGAATTGCATATTGATCGTATTAAAAGCTCGGTAGTTCTAGTGTTAAGTTCGGAGCACTGTAAACAAGTAGTCGAAGCAGACTGAGGATCAGCCATTGGATTTCTTTGACGCTGAAATATCTGGACTAGATAACGAGTAGATGCATAATGAATATTGCTTGCTTTACGGAAAGCAGAAACGAAGTGGAACTTTCAGTTATCAGTGGAAACGAATAAGAGATATTTTATTATCATGAAACTTTGTAGATTCTAGTATTATTGCGAAGTTTAATTGCTCTCAATGTATGAAATTTAATTGCGATATTTCATTTGTAGAATTTAATTAACCCTTTATACAGCACGTAGTTTTCTTTATTTCTATTAATTAAGCAATTGATATATAATTTAGCTTCATATGCTGAAGATTCTGTACATTTCAAAGAATCCTCATCCACAAAGTGTTAAAGTAGAATGCTGTGATACTGGACTATGCGTTGCAATTGAAGGAAACGCGATGCTTCGTAAAGATTGTAAAGTATTTCTAGTTTACCCGTTGCGTTCAGGAGTAGACTCGGTCTGCGCAGCTCCAACAGTCCCCAGAGACGGTCCATTCAAAAGTTTCAGCAATTCGAGAAGTTCTTTTCAAGTTTACTTTGCATTCCGTCGCGAAGCGGGACGAGTTAAAAGTTATTAAGATCCGGGATCGCTCGGGACCGTTCGTAACCAGAGATGTTCTTAATCTGGACTCACGGATGTGGACGGTGTCCTCACGGAGAATGATTTCGACGTTTCGCCAGGACGCGAGTTAACTTTGCCCGATTATACGTCTCGTTTGCCGGGAGGGTCGGGCTCGCGCTTAAAATTCGAAAGTAACGTAAGCCGGGACTCGGAAGATTCATCGTTATCCCGAAGACGCGAACTTCGAGCTCTGAATGTAACGCCGAATGAGACCTCGAAGATTCACAACTGCCACTTTGTATCCCGAATTAGGATGAATAGAAATTTCAGGGATTTGTCGTGCTTCCGAAGACTCGTACTATGAATTCGAAAAGAATGTAAAGTGAAACTTTGAAGAGCCGATGTCCTGGAAACTTGCGCAGACGAGGGTCCTCGAATAATACAAATTGGGGCTTCAAGGATTCATTGTTCCACGGAAGGCTTGCAATTAGAATCCTAAAATAACGCGCGGCGGGACTTTAAGGATTCATCATTAGCCGGAAGGCTTTAATTCTCAAACGAGAGCCGCGACTCTAAGGATTGGTCGTTGTCCTAAAAACGGGCAATTAGAAATTTCACGCGGAACAAACTGGTTCCTGAAGCGGACGGTCTAGAACGAACAATTCAATTATTCGAACAGTAAAACATCATTTCCTTATTTTTTAATATTCAAAATCCACGCGAACTCTAACATATACTACATTCTCCACGGAAAAGATTTCTAAACCTTCCAAAAATCTCACAATATTACAGCTCACTATCACAAACATCTAATTACACAAAAATGAACTTTATAGAAGCAAAGGTACCAAGAAAACTTCAACACCTAATATCTTCTCCACAGAAAAGATTCTTATAATTTCTAAAATCTCACAATATCACAAACCACTATCACAAAAATCGAATTACACCAATGAACTCTATAGAAGCAAAGGTGCCAAGAAAAATTCGTCAATTTCTCGCAACGAACTTCAACACCTAGTATCTCCACGTAAAAAATTCCCAAACCTTCCAAGAACCTCACAATATTCCAACTCACTATCACAAATATCTAACGACAAACGAACGAACCGCAAAGAAGGAAAGGTACCAAGAAAAATTCGAGTTTCCCCAGATCCCGCGACGAACCGTGAGAAGATCGTCCCACGCAGATGGGGACCAAGTAGCGAGAGGCCTGGCTCGAAACGAGAGGATCGCCTGAAACGTGACCCGATATCCTTCGAGGACGCCCTTCGACGGGCTCCGCGATGGAAAAGGACGCAACTGAGCTGCGGCCGAGAAAGAGAGAGAGAAAGAGAGAGAGAGAAAGAGAGAGGGACGGTGAAAGAGAGCCCGCAGAAGGAAAACCGGACGGCACGGCCTGGTATATCTCGATGATTCGACTCAGCACGGCTCGCCCTTACGAAACCGGACGAAGGTGTTCATCTAGATGAACGATCGTTCCGTGAACCACGCCTCGAATCGTCCGGGGCCCGAATCTATCCTCTCTCGCGAACATGATCACGGCTGAGAGTAGCTAGCCCGCGGCCCGACAAGTCCAACAGGCTGAAGGATGCTCCTTCGCCGAGATTTATGTCACGGCTTCTGCCGCGTCCACAGATTTCGCGTTTCCTCCGCGGAAAAGAAGATTCAGAGGGCGGAGAGGGAAGTGAACGCTAGACCGGAAGTTGAATAAGGAGGAATGAAAGTGTATCTAGTGGGACCTTAACCACTTGCTGGAAAGACGTGCGCGTCATGACGTTTTTGTTCCAAAATTGCGACGACATATTGTACACATTGATGGCTTTAGGGGATTACGTATTCCAGGTTGTTTTAGAAGCTACTTTGTACGAAATTAGTAATAGAGTATTAATTAGCGAGTATGAAAACTCGTTTGTTATAGAGTTTCAAGCTGCTATCGTAAATGTGAATTTGTTTCTGTGGAATGGAACGTGTTGAAGATTAAGGGAAAATTATTTACCTATTAACCTATTAACCTTTAACCAGTTAACTGTGTTTGACGAGTATACACGTCATCGTAAAGCTTGACATGACACTAATTCTTTCAGCGATGAATTCTTCATTTTCTCACAGAAACATGTAACTCATCATAAGACAATAAATAAATACATAAATGAATAAAATAATAAATAACAGAGCACAACTAAGTAAATAAATAAATAAATATCCAAATAGAGATACATAGTGAAAGGTGGGCAAGCAGAGAGCTAGTAAACACAGTAAACCTAGTGCTAACAATATTACATTACAACATTGCACTATAAAAACAATTAACATCGAAATGACCCTGAAAGGATCATTGCTCCCACAAATGTCTGTACTACCGAAAAATCGAGCAAGACTCTTCCAGACGAAGATAATATCTCCGACCTTGACAAATTAACCTGTCCCGAGCGAATTCTCGGCTCGAATCGAACCCGGTTCGATCGTCGTCGCGCTCCGAGGGAAAAGGATCCGCGAGAAATGGAGGAACTCGGTCGTCGATCTCGTTAGACGACGGAAACGAGGGTTTTCCCGTCGACGCGACCATCGGCCGGTTTCGCGCGGGGGCGGGGGTGGAGGCGCGACAGGGCCGGACCATTTATCTGAAATATGGATTCGGTTTTGAACGGGTGGCGCGTGTGTTTGCACGAGTCGTTGACCCCGAACACACGTAGCCGGATCGCGATTGACGGGTCCCTCCACCTCGGCGACGCTCGAGGGGCCTCCATTAGCAAAGGTTATCAGGTCGACCTCGAATCGTATCGATTGCCTTCGCTTTTAAATCGTCCCCCTTTTCCCTGGCCGCAGCAACAGGCGTTCTTTCTTTTTTTTCTCTTTTTCTCCCTCTCTTTCTTTCTCTGTCTGTCGGTCTGTCCTTTTTTCTGCGTTTCCGCGAATGCGTCGAAAATGGCGGACGCGAGGACGATGACACGGGCTACCGTTAAGAAGGATGTTAATGGGGATTATGCAAATGTTGGTTGCGAAACGATGATTATTCTGGGACATTTTTGTAAGGAGAAATTTCTGCTGCAGGATATGGCACTCGATTTACTTATTTGTCACGTGGTTAACCTCTTCTTTGAATTTTGGGGATGTTCCTCTGTACGGAGTTCTGTACGGATAATGGTTTTCCACGCGAGTATGTTGGAATTAAGTTTCTGATGATTGAATTAGAATTTTTCTTGAAGATGTGATACGCACGATTTAACTTTGATAATTTGCTTTAACAATTAGTGATACAATTGGGTATGATATATTGGTAGTTTGCGACGCGATATTCTTGTATTGCATCCTATCTTCGCGACGTTTCATTAGCTCGACTATCGAAACCGTTCGTGGTCGACTGCAAGCCGCATACGTGTCAGCTGGTCTATTAAAGAATTCGCCGCTCGAATTACGCAGTCGACGCGTTAGACTTGGAAGAATTTGACGGATACTGGATTCTTCAAACATCGAGTAACAGCTTTCGTCGATTTTGCTTCGTGCGATTATGCAATTTTTCTAGGAACAATAGAACAAAGTGCAGAACACACCCGTAAATCCAGTGTTAATATTCGAACCTTATTAACTTGAACTCTGAACTCCAATATTGCACCAGTTCTGATACTAAATATTTCAATGAATCTTACAGAGACTACTCTAAAATTACTCAATTTTCCACACATCCAAATTTTGTACAAGGAAAATAAAAGATCGAAGAAATGTTACATTTCTCATTTTCGTTACGAATACTATAAAAATTCCCATATACATCCCATCCAATAACCCAAAACCTGCAATTCCAAGGATTAACAGTAGGACTTAAATTATTACTTCAAATTACAATCAGCAAGTTCCTTATCCTTATCAACATTAGATAACACGAGAACTCCGATCTGAAATTGCAGTACGATCATTAAGTCCCTTCTCAGCGATGCAGCTTCTTATTAGAACATCCGGCGCTGATAGCGCAGGTCGCCGGAGGATCAAAGGAAATCACTGTCCGCTTTCCTCCGGCCGAAAATCGTCTTTTATTCCGCGCGAAGGAGCGGGCAAAGAAGATTGGAGCCGTGGCAAACAGCGAAAAACCCCCGGCGAAACACGGATAAGTGCATTATAACAGGGACACACGGTCCTGGTACCGAGGCTCATATGCGCCGCGCACGTTGTGAATCGACAAAAGGGAAGACGCGGTTCTTGGCCAGACAAAAGCGTCTAGACGACCGGGCGGAATTAAAGCCGCTCGGCCGAGCCTCTGGCTCTGAACCTCGCTCTCTGCATGGATAAAAAGGCACGGGCGAACTCAAACAATTCGTGCGCTCAAGGAACCTACCCCACCCACGCCTACTCCCAGCTAGCTGGCTCGCTGCTCGATCACGTGCTGCGCGGAACACCGTGCGCCGCCGGTTCAAACAGATCGAAACTTCCGTTTCGAGCTTTTCACGCTGTCGCATTTTTAATATTGCTTCCGGGAGTTCCAAATGATTCTTTCGTCGACTCCCTAATGTTGGGAAAATTGACAACACTGTGGTTGGAATGATGTCTTGGATTTTTGTTGATGTTTTCGAATTCTGTTGGGTTTGTATGTTGGTAGAATTGATTTTCTGTTTTGAGGAGAATTTTTTCCGTTAAGAAAATATTGTTGCGTGATAACGAGTTTGGAGATTAAACGATTCGAAAGGGAAGTATGGTGAATATCGTTGTCTTTTACAGAGAAGATTAAGTACTTGATAGGTTGAAGTTAGTTTAACCCTTTGCCGGATGTCGGCATTTCGGTGAGATGAAATGTTCAGATTTGGAAGACGTGGACAAATGATCTAATTAATCGAGCAAGAGATCAGCACGTAGTTCTTTTTTTTTTCTATTAACAAAGCAATTGATATATAATTTAGCTTCATCTGCTGAAGGTTTTGTGCATTTCAAAGAACTTTCGTCCGTAAAGGGTTAAATCCGTCTTCACAGTTAAGCCGTGAAAATCAGAAAAAAAAATCCAATCCTTGCGGAAACATCTGCAGGATTACGGTTCGAGCGGCATTGTTACGTAAAGTTGGCGATCCAGCTCTTAAAACGCTCGATCGCGAGTCCGGAGCCACGATATCGGCCGCCGGAGCTCTAACCCGGCGTGCGTGTTAACCGGCGGTTATTGTGCGTACACGTGTGCCGTATTGCGTGCTAAGTTTCCTGTCGTTGTGCCGTGTGGTCCTGGTACCGGACGTGTCCGCCTTTATATATTTTATGCCCGGCAGAAAGAACACGCGAGCCACCGCCACGATAAACCGCGCCGGAAAGTGGAAAATGGATCGCTTAAAAAAATCTGAATCCTTGAATCTCTCTGCTCGTGTCGCGTTCTTTTTCTAACGATAAAGACGTAAAAATCCGCATAATCGCACAAAATTGCACGGCTAATGAACCGGAGGGTTGGGGAATTGAGAAACCGATGCGATCGTGCAATTGCCGAGCTGATGAATTGGAAATTTGAATATTCGAGAGAATGGAAAGTTGGGAGATTCCGAAATTGAGGAATTGAGAAATTTGGAGACTGGAAAATTGAAATACTGAAAGAATGAAACATTGTAACATTGTAACATTGAAAAATTGACAAATTTGGAGACTGAAAATTGAAACATTGAGATATTGAGACATTGAAACATTGAAAAATTGAAAGATTGAGACACTGAGACATTGAAATATTGAAAAATTGAAAGACTGAAAGATTGAAAGATTAAAACATTGAAACATTGAGACATTGAGACATTGAGAGATTGAAAAATTGAAGAATTGAAAAATTGAAGAATTGAAAAATTGAATTGAAAAATTGAAGAATTGAAAAATTGAAACATTGGAAAATTTTAAAATTGAGAGATTAAAAAATTGAAAGATTGAAAAATTGAAACATTCGGAGAATCAAGCACTGAAAAATTGAAAACGAAGATTAAGGCGAACAGAAATGTCCCATCTGCCGTTCACCGGCGGACGTTAACGTTCCTAGGATTTCCTGCCGCTGCCACTGAATTTCCCTAGAAATTAGATCAAGAGGAACACGATAAACTTTCCCCGTGTCCGGTCTCCGCGGTACGAGCAGCTGCATTTTTAACCGAACTTGCTGCGTCGATGAAAAAACTGGGACGGTTCCCAGAGCTCGAGTACGGAACGTCGTTCCGACGATCGGATCTAGGAAAGCTGAACCCTGGAAACTAGCTTGCGAAACAATCGACCGGACGATCTTGCGAAAAGGATTGGTCAATCGGTGACCCCTTTGCGGCCACCTTTTCTGGAACTGTTGTGGGTGGCTGTTGCGAACTTCGAGTCCTTTCTAAACCGAACTCCACTGCTAACACTCTGTTCACTCTGTTTGCCGAACAACAGCTGGGGATAGTTTCATTGGAAGCCTTTCTCATTTATTTGACATTCCACGGTCTAATTTGCTACCGCAATTTCGTGCCAATGGAAATTCCTACTGAATGTATTTCGCACGGATAACTGAAACTTCCGAGTTCTGTTATGCTCAATGTTATTTCGCATAGTTCACGAACACAGAAAATTATTCGTTATCAATTGAACCCTTAGCATTGTAGGGTAGTTTCTTTGAGATTCATTAAAATATTTAATATTAGAACTGCTGCAATATTGGAGCCTACAGAGTTCAAAGGGTTAAAAATCAGAAGATACTATTCAAACTACTAACCTTTCTCATCTAAAAACTTCAAATCTATGTTAGACAAGCCAAATTTCAAATATTCAATCCAAAGCATCGTTGAACTATATCGACTCTAATTAAACCAATAAAAATATTGAAAAAAGCAGTAATATTACAAGCATAAAATTGTGTCCATGATATTGCTGCTTTCACGATGTTCTCGAAGAGGCACTTGAAATCCATCGACCTTCATCGATTACAAAACTTCGCTCGTCCGGGCAGACCGGAGAATTTCTTTTTCGGGGAAAGTAGATATTTTCGGGTTCCCGCGGTTTCTCCGCGCGGCGTGTCCTTTTACGAACTCCGTTAATTGCTACCGCGTCGGGCGTCGCGTTCCTCTTAAAAGGAAGAAAAGAGAGAGGTGTTCGCAAGCGGGCTTCGATTGCATTCCCTGGACCGGCGGCCTCTAATTGCCGATGACTCATTTACGCGCGGGCTCCGGCGAATGTCAGGTGGCGCGCGAACTTCGAGCGGGCCGGCTCGCCGTTCCAGAAACGCGATGTAGGCGAAGTCACGCAGGGACACTGCCCGAGAAACAGGTTCTCTCTGAGGAGACTTCGCCGTGTTGCGCATGGAACGATCGCGCGCAGGTTATCCGGTTACATCAAGCGTAAAAGTATAACTTTCAAAGAAATTCACGAAAAAAAACAGTGCCTCCTTTCATCCTCGGAATAATCATCGTCGTTAGGTCACGGATTTTTCTGCGTTTACGGCTGAGAGAAACTGGAATGTTTTGGTAACAGTCTATTTACTAGACTCATCATTGAAGTAAGCTTCACGAAAGAGACTAGAAGAATTAAAATTTCATTACTTAAACCTTAAGTGTTAGTAAGATTCAATTAAGTAAGGAAGAAAATTCTAATGTTGCTACGAAGTTTGAAACAATTCGAGATCTATAGTTATCAACTTTGTCTGACGAACATCTAGAATATTCGAATGCTTATTATTACTAAGATTTAATTAACAGGGAACCTAAGAAGATTCCAATGCTCTGCCAAAGATTGGGACAATTCCAGATCTATAGTTCTAACGAATACCTCAAGCACTCAAACTTATTACTACTAAGATTTAATTAACAACGAACCTAAGAAGATTCCAATGATCTGCCAAAGATTGGAACAATTCCAGATCTATAGTTATCAACTTTGTCTAACGAATACCTCAAGCACTCAAATGCTTATTATTACTAAGATTTAATTCACGAAGAACTTAAGAAAATTCCAATGTTTCGCAATATAGAACAATTCGAGATCTACAGTTATCTTTACTTTGTCTAACGAATGCCTCTATTACTTTGTCTAACGAATACCTCAACTACTCAAACGCTTATTATTACTAAGACTTAATTAACAAAGAATCTAAGAAAATCCCAATTTTTCGAAAAATGGAACAATTCGAGATCTATAGTTATCAACTTTATCAAACAAACATCTCGAATACTTAAATGCTTATTATTACTAATCCTTAATTAACAACGCACCTAAGAAAATGCTAATGTTTCGCCAAAGTATGGAACAATTCGAAATCTACAGTCATCTACTTTATCCAACGAATATCTCGAATACTCCGTAACGCTTCAAAGCTCCGCAGCTTCAAAGGCTGCTCGAGAGTGTACAGAGGGATCACGAAAAAACACTGACCACGTGCATCCCGCGACGAGACCGCGCGAAAGGGGCCGCAGGATCACGAATAGGCCTCGCGACGCATCGGAGAGCGAGCGTGGCCGCAACGTGCGCGCGTAGAGGACGATTCCCCCAGCCATCTGCGCCGGAACAGCTGCGATTGTCGGATGCGGCGGGGTGCATCGAGCCGGTCCCGATCGTTAATCCACTTTCATTATATTTTCGCAATTATCCGTTCGCGCCGCGCCGGAATCCTCTTTGCGACCGTTCCCGGACAACCGTTCCGCGCCCCCAACCCCCTTTACCCCACATCCATCGGCCGGATCCATTTCAACAAACGCTATCGATGCACCCTCGTCGCGCGAACCGAACGATGACAGTTGTTGCTCGATGGGAGCCTCCATTTTCTTCGACGCTGAAGGGTTGTCGGGAGGGGTGAGTTTCAAGTTCGTTGAACTTGCAAGTTCGAATTCGGACTGGGCAGATTGGATTTGGATATATTTTGTAAAATTATAGTGATAATGTTCATTTTAGTGATAATGTTGATTATTGGGGTGAAATTGTAATGAGATATTCTGGTTGCGATTGTTGTAGAATTGTTAAACGACGCGAGAATAATCTTCAGTCTCTAATTCGTTGATAATTGTTGTTGGATGGAATCTTCTATTTTCTTCGACGCTGAAGGGTTGTCGGGAGAGGGTGAGTTTCAAGTTCGTTGAACTTGCAAGTTCGAATTGGGACTGAACAAATTGGTGAGCAGATTAGTTTTGGACGTGTTTTGCAGAATTTTAGTGTTTGATCATGTTGATTGCGATTATTTGGGTGAAATTGTAATGGGATATCGAGGTTGCGATTGTTATAGAATTCTTAAACGACGCGAGAATAATCTTCAGTCTCTAATTCGTTGATAATTGTTGCTCGATGGAAGCTCCTATTTTCTTCTCCGCTGAAGGATTGTCGGAAGGGGTGAGTTTCAAGTTCGTTGAACTTGGAATTTCTACTTGGGACTGGGCAGATTAATTTTGGATGTATTTCGTAAAATTTTGTGTTCGATATTGTCATTGTGATTATCGAGGTGAAATTGTAATGGAATATTCAAATCCCAGTTATTATACAACCGCTAAACAACGCGAGAATTTCAATTCGTCGATAGCTGTAGCAGACAGGGGTGAGTTTCACGTTCGCCGAATCCGCAGCCTTGACTTTGATTGTTTCGATAGTTGGATAATCGTCGACGTGCAGCGGCATGATACGATTGTTGTTATGATAGACGTGGCTCGACGGAAGAGGCTCGTCTCTATTTTCTTCTTCGACAAAGAGCGATTCGAGCGCAGCGGTGGTGAGTTTCTGGTCCGTTGAACTCGAAGCTTCTATTTCTGATCGAGTAAACAGGTTTCGAATATTTTCTGCGCGATAGATGGAAACTGCAGCTTCCGTTTTCGATCGTTCCAATAACGGAGAACGGAAACCGGACGCTATCGGGATGTCACTCTCGATCTACGATCGTCGATCCGTTGAAACGCGACCAGACGGTCTGATTAAAAGCGCAAAGAAACGCGTCCGCTCGAGTCCGGCTACTTTCGCGTCGATCCCGGGATCGCGAGGGTTGTCTTAATTAGATCGCGAGAGGGTGGTTCCGGCCGTCTTTCCTCCTCGGCGCTCGCGTTTTTTTTTTAACTGGAGGGCGCGCTGCGAGTCGTTCAAACGGCGCAGAAATAATGAGAGCGAGGAGGAGCGGACGAAAGGAAGAGAGCAGAAGATTCTCGAGTGCATCGCGAGCTCTCCGATCAAAGCGAACCCCGAAACTTATCCCGAAGGAACAACCGGAGGCACCGCGAGTAGCTTCTCGTCCGAATGTATCAACGATCAAAGGAGTAATCGTGGAAACTCCTTTTTTTCCAGTAATTGAACCTCGCCCAGCCCTCGCGACTTCGGCGACCTTTTCATCGGCATCGAGGGCGGATCTGCATATTTCTGTTAGGGGATGATCAGCAGCCGCGCGGAACGTAATCGAAGTTTCTTCCGTTCGATCGGGCTTCGAATGTGCTTTTGAGTCGCGTTTGGAGCGTTATGCACGTTATTGTGGTATTAGTGGTATTTAAATATGGTTTGTTTTAAAGAAAGATAGGAATAGATGATTGAATAGAATAGAGAGAAATAGAAACGATATAGCTCGTAGTTTGCAGGTCTTGGTTAGGTCGAGAATATGGACAGTTGGAAGATTTGGAAATTGAGAAATTGGAAGGTTTGGGGAGTGTGAAATTGGAACAGTGGAAATTCGGATTGTAAAATTGAAAGATTGAGAAATTCGGAGACTGGAATGTTGAAACATTGAAAAATTGAAGAATTGAAAGATTGAGACATTGAAACATTGAAAAATTGGAAAATAGACAAATTTAGAGATTGAAAATTGAAACATTGAGACATTGAAACATTGAAAAATTGAAAGATTGAAACATTCAGACATTGATACATTGAAAAATTGACAAATTTGGAGATTGAAAATTGAAACATTGAGACATTGAGACATTGAGACACTGAAACACTGAAAAATTGAACGACTGAAACATTGCAGAATTGAAACATTGGAAAATCAAGCACCTCTAGCCTTAAAACTACAATACTACATTATTATTCAATTAATCGACCAATTCAATTCCAACCAATCTCAGAACCTCGAAATCCCCAAAATTCAATAATCAATACAACCCACAAATCAATACTCTCAATACTTCTCAAACTCTCCACCCACCACAAGAGACAACAACGCTCCCGTGTTCCTAACATCAATCATCTCAACTAACAAACTCCGAAAGAAACCAACAAATCCCCATCCCGAATCCCAGCAGTGATTCCTCATTTCCCGGCATTCTTAGATCGTTCGCGCCCCGGAGGTCGGTCTAAGCCGAACCGCCGCAATACAAATAGAAGCGCACCGGGCTCGCTAGGATCGATAGGAATTCCCCGAACGATTTCGGGAACTTCCGGGATCCCCGGAGTCGTCGAGGGTGCAGACGAAAAGAGACAGACACAAACGGACAGACAGACAGAGAGGGAGGAACGGAACTCGGCTCGTTAGTCGCACGAAAATATCCCTCCCCTTATTTTTCGAAGTTACGATCCGGCGGGAGGCGAACGGTAGTATCGAGGACGGGCCTTAAACTGACTTTATGGAAGTAAGCGAGATTCCTACGGCGCACTCCAACTTTTTAGTGCCTCGGTTTTACGGTCCCCCGACCTCGCCCCGCGCGCCCCTCGCCGATTCCCTTCCTCCCCGGTGCCTTTCGCCTCGATCTGCATCGTCGGACGCGTCCGCCAAAATGGAGGCCCGCCCGCCCGCGTCCTAGAAACCGGCCGGACGATAAATACGCCTAAAAGCTGACTAACTGTCCCCGTTGTTCCCGTGCCCTTCCGGCTCTTCCGGCTCCCCGAGCTTTCGGGTAACGGAGTGCACCGCTCTCCGGGCGAATCGCTTGGAAATTGATCCTTCGCTGCGGTCGGCTGCCTCGCCGAGGATTTCGGGCTTATTGATTCTTCGATTCTTGCGTTTTCGACTGCAGAGGCAGGTATTGTGCAGATAGTAACTGAAGGTATTTTACAGGTATACTCTGCTGCGGAGCTGGATTTACGGATGTTTGTTGTAGGGCTTGTTTTTTTGTTTTTGGGCAACTGTTCGTTTGTGTAGGGAGTGTAGCTTCGATTAGGGTGTTGCAATGAGTGTTTGGATTATTGTATATCAATCGACTGACAGTTTTCAATGTCGACATTTCAGAGATCGAATTTTCATAGTTGGAGCACTAAATAACAAATCATTTAATTAGTGAAACAGCAAGAGATTATTACAATTTCCTTTTTTTTTCGTTATTTAAGCAATCGATGTAATTTAGCTTCGTCTGCTGAAGGTTTCGTATATTTCAAAGAATCTTTGTCCGCTAACGGTTAATTAAAGAATTCAGTAATTGATGGGCTCTATGAATTTAGCGTTACGTATCGGTAATATTACTTCGCGAGGAATTGATTTTTGCTTGTTTGACAAAGCTGGGATGAAGATTCTTAATCCTGTATTTTTCAGTTCTCCGATTTCAAGTTTTAAGAAGTATTGTTACATTCTCGAAGTTCTTACAACAAGACTCGTAATATTCCTATTTCCCGTCTCATTGTATAAACTTCAAGAATGCAACAATACCTAAAACTCGAAATCAGAGAACCGAAAAACACAGGATCAAGGATCTTCCTGCAGAACGTTCCCGAGCACAGATTCGAACAAGGTTAACCAATCTCTAAGAAAACAAAGAGAAACCCGCGCGAAGAGAGGCACGTTCTCGTTCGAGCAAAGAACCGAAGATCAACGAATCCGTATAAAAACACGCGAGAAACCTGAAGAATCGAACGTTTCCGTTCGAAACGAGCCTCGTCCGTAATTATTAATCGCGTATTGTGGTCGGAGGTGCGTGGCGGGGACGACGAGACACGTCGCGCGGCCGTAAAATGAAACGACAAACCGACAGTCATACAATCTCCCGCATTCCGTGAGCTCCGCGGGACCACCGATGCGAGTCCGCGTCGGAGATCCGAGCGATTCCGCGGCGGCAGCCGGTTTCGACGACCGCTCGTCGAAAGTTCGTACTGCCGGCTGGGGAAAACGCAGGAAAAACGGCGGCCGCGGGCCACGGGAACGACGCGGTGCCCTCGAAAGCACTAAAAATCCGCGCAACAGGTCGTTCCGTTCCGCGGAGAGGCCGCCGTGCGTGCGCGTGTGCGCCTCTTCCGGCGCTGATCGGCCGTTCCTTTCGAATACCTGTTCAATCGACCGATGAGGCACTGGAAAAAGTCTTTGACAGCCTCGACTTCTTCGTCGGCCGCTGATTTTCATGATCGACTCGCTTGTCGCTGGTCCGTGAAACACGTTGCTGCCGTGTCATCCAGAGATTTTACGTGATTGGTCGGTTTCTCGAGTTTCGTTGTTTTATGTTCTTATGCGGTTCTTTTCCTGGCGGTTCCTTTGTATTTGTGATTCGAAGTTTCCTTGGTGTTTGAAGGGTTTCGTGAACTTCTGAGAGATTGTTTGCAGTGTTTTGATTTCGTAGTTTTCGAGGTGCTGCCTTGGGTTTCTAATAGTAAGTTGCATTGAATAGGTTCTCTATTGGAAATCATCTTAGTGAATCGGATTGTGTTAATTTCTTTCGTAGCTTTGTCATGGAGTCGCTCAGAAGTTGCAGTTGAGTTCAGAAAAAATATTGAGAGAATTAATGCTCTGCTTATGGAATTGTACGACCTATTCAGAAGCTATAAAAAGGAATATCTAACCCAAAGAAGACGAAGGAACGAGTGAATCCTTGAATAACTGAAAGAATATTACTTATTCCACGAAAATTTACGAAAATCGGAAAATATCAAATAACTCGATTCACCTAAAAAGCGAAGAATTCCAAATGCATATCTATCTTCACTTCAGGTCACAACAGTCGATAGTATAAAAATAATATTCAAATCGAACCGAAAATATCGCCATTTGCTTTGACCCAATAAAATAGTAAAATTTAATAAATAAAATAGTTCTGTTACTTAATTTATGCAGGGTATTTCTTTATGTTAGTTGTAAAGAATATCACAATGAATATTTCTTGAGAAAAATATTCTCGAGTGCAAAGGGTTAATATCAATTTATATCGAATTTTTCGTCTCACTTTCCTGTTCAATCAAATGCCTTCGAAATGACAGTCTCCATGGAAAACAGTTACGATACGTGTATTCTTCGGAATAAGAATTTATAATGAATCGAAATGATTAGAATCATGCGTATCTTCTTCGCGGCGAACGGGGACGCCGATTTTTCTGTCCGAATAAATGGAAGAAAGAGATGGCCGCGCGCGGTTTCCTCGATCCCCGCGGAATTTCAGCTCCCCGCGTCTCGTTCCGAGCAGAACTGGCAGCGGCCTGGAAGAACGAAGGTCTGCCGGTTGCCCGGTGGAACAGGTCTCCGTTCCGGGGACGAGATCTTTGTCTCGTGCCCACAATGATCCTACGAGAGGGCGAACCGCGAACTCGTTCCGGAGGAAACATTATTCTAACGTGGCCGCGACGCAGCGCTTGTTTGTCCCGGCTGCTTCTCTAGGAAATGGAAAGCCGGGAACTCGAGGCCGGATCCGGGAAACTGGAACGCACTCTCCCCTGGGAAGGGGGCACCGTTATCTAGATCTAATTAGCTTATTGCCTCCGTATCTTCCGGAGAGATTTATTCGTCTCGAACGAGCCCTTCGCATCTCGGAAGTTTCTGGATATCGATCGAAACATCGGTTGCGTCGAGAATCTGAATTTATATTGAAGCTAGAAGTTTACGTTATGAAGACATTCGACTGTAAAGGGTTAACGCAATGGAATAGACAAAATTATTACAATAGAATAGACTGAATGTTTAGAGAAATACTACTCGATTTAGGTATTAGAATTCAATAGAAACTTTAACCATTTAAAGAAGATTCCTTGAAATACAAATCTCCAGCAGATGAAGATAAATTATATATCGATTGCATCGAGAATCTGAATTTATATTGAAGCTAGAAGTTTACATTATGAAGACATTCGACTGTAAAGGGTTAATGCAATAGAAGAGACAAAATTATTACAATAGAAATACTACTCGATCGCTTAGGTATTAGAATTCATCAGAAACTTTAACCATTTCATGAAGATTCCTTGAAATACAAATCTCCAGCAGATGAAGCTAAATTATATCGGTCATGGAATAACCGAATTTTCATTGTTCTTGGAATTTTGAACGGACCCAACTATTGACGCGACTACAAACAAATACCAATAAACTAAAAACAGAAAAGTCCAAAATTCGATTACCCAACGCAATCTCGCACGCCGAGAGCATCGAATCGCGGCGCGTAATCGATGCCGCTTCACGTGCACTCCAAAGTCTCGAAAATTCCCGGATCGGTAACGGGAGGAAGAGGTTTCGGTGTTCCAACAAAGGATCCGGGGATTAGCGATCGGCCGGTCCGCTGCGATGGTCCCAGACCAATTACTCCGGCCTAAACGCGGTAATAATCAGTGGATCATAGACGGGATCCGTGGACGAGAGAGATCCGCGCGCGGATCGTGCATAAAGGTTCCAATTAACGGTTACACACGCGATATGCCGGCGCAACAACGCGCCGCGTACACACCTTCGTCACCCCTTTTCGCGCGCGGGCGCGCGCGCGCGCATCGACGTCGCCATTAGGCAGCGTAACGACGGGCAGAGGGTTGTCGGTCGGTTTCCGACTGAATACGGACGCAACGTCGCGCGGGGGTTGCGCGAGCGGAGTTTGCACTGGGCATACACAGACGATAAACAGGCCGGCGCGTATAAAGCCTGTACAAACTTGTCAGCCCGACAAACCTGACGATGATTTATGAGTGAAGTCCACCGTGGAAGGAAGACCCATCTCGTTGCCGCGGGACCGCCGAATCTCGGGCTGGGAAACTGCCGAGATCGAATGCTTCGAGTCACGTCGTGTTTTGTGTGGGTGGATGTTGGACGGATTGCGGAGATTGGGGTTTGGGGTGTGGTTGCGATGGGGATGGAAGATTTTCATGGAATGGTCGAATTTTTCGTTTGAGGGTGGAATGATGTTTTGTCTTTGAGGTTTGGGGTATGGTTGCGATGAAAGACAGAAGATTTTCATAGGGAATGATGTTTTCTTTTTGAGGTTTGGGGCATGGCTGCTACGAAGGATAGAAGATTTTGATGAGGAATGATCGAATTTTTCGTTTAGGGATGGAGTGATTTTTTATCTTTGAGGTTTAGGGCATGATTGCGACGAAGGATAGAAGGTTTTCATGGGAATGATCGAATTTTTCGTTTGGGGATGGAATGATGTTTTATCTTTGAGAGAAAGGTTTGGAATTTTGGATTTGGGGTATGAGTTGCGATGAAATGGGAGGGAAAGGCGTGGAATGATCGAATTTTTATGGAATCGACGACAAAGAAATGTAATTAATTCGTCCGCAAAGGGTTAAAGAGCCAATTAATTACTAGCGCAACTATCGAAACAGTAAAAATCCACTGCATCGATGCACTGCGCACAAATTTCAAATCGACTATTATGACGTCAGGGCAAAACGAAGAGCAGCTCTAGGAGAACCGACGGTATTAAGATTGACTACACACACCGCGCCACCGTTGGCTGTTAGCCAAGGGTCTACTCTCTTCTCACACTAAGAGTTTACACGGGGAACTATAAATATGGCGCTACCTTAGTCACTTCATCCGCTGTTAGCTGAAGCAGATTAGTCAGCCGGTCTATTAGATTGAATCAACATTTTTTCCTCGGACGATCGCGCGTTCACTAAAGCACGCTTCGAGCCTAAACGCCGATAAAATTGCCAAAACTGCTAAAAACATGGAACATCGAATCTGTTTCACGCGCGTTCCATTTACCGGAAACACTAACTACCGAGCAGTTCAATTGACTTTTGAAAATTTCGCTATAGAAACTCCGAGAGTGCATCTGTTCAGACTTTAATGGATTTACAATTCAATTTGCGTAGTGCTACATGAATTTCTTTAATAATTTCTCAGAGAAACATTTGTTACCTTTCTGATAATTGCAAAATTCAGACTTTAATTGATTTACAATTCAATTTGCGTTCGTTTCTACCTTAACCTCGAAAGTGAACTATTCACGTTGTGAAAACTATAAATTTCGCGGAGCTAATTTTCGAATCCAATGTTCAACGAGAAAACTCGCTGAACTCCGAAGGTTTTTCAGAGGTGTAATACCCAGTAAACAATTTCCTTAAACAAATTATACCGATCTATTCTTTTCTACCTTACCTCAAAGGTAGAAACGTGTTAAACGCGCGGGTACAAATATATTTTACGATCCTCGAACGAATAAACCCGATTGCTCTTCAAATGAAATGAAATTCGACGAAAAATCGGAGCACGTGTCATTCGCAAACGGTGTTTCAAAGAACCCTCAGGAAATAAAGGGCGGAAAATCAATTCGGAATCGTCGAGCATTCCATGGGACAGAAAAATTCGCCGCGTAACGTGTCGGGAAGCGATCGCGGTTCTCGAAAAATTGACTCGTCCCGTGAAAATTCACCGCCGCGACGGGATAGACGATCGATCGGACGATCGATCGATCGTCGGACTGTCGTAACAAAAACGCGGCGTGACGCGGTGCACGCGCGGCGGGCATAAAATATGCGTGCGCCGCGTGTTTGTGCACGTCAATCGGGAGTCACGGTACGTCGGACCGATGCTCCGACGGCTGTGAAACGGTTTCGACGTTGTTGCGCCGCCAGCGTCTGCCCAAACGATCAATCCCGTATTCCATATCCAGTATTTCTCCCGCCCCCGGCCGCAACCCTTCGTAAATGTATACGCGCACCGGGATCTCCTGTTTACCGTCGATTACATTAACCCTTTGCGCTCGAGAGGTGACTCTCGGTCGCCGCGTGATTCGACGCAGCAAACTTGTAAAATTTTCAATTCAATATTAAACCTTCGCACTCGAGAGGCGACTTTCAGGCGCGAGACGATTCGATACGGTAAAATTATAAATTTTTATATTTGCCGTTTAACTTTGTCTGCATCGATACGTGAAATGGTGAAAGAAAATAGCTTTGTTCCCTGATTTATGTGTGATTTCTTGATAAATTCATTTCGAAGGATCTTGCCTACGTCTGATTGGAAAGTATTGAATATTTCAAGTGAAAAACTTTCGAGTGCAATGGGTTAACCTTTAAAGGGACTCTAAGTCACTATTTGATTTGATAATGCAAAACTATAAACTGTATAACACAAACTTTGCACAGTGCATCGATATGTGGAACATTCGAATAGAATAGCTTCGTTTCTTCATTTATCTATGCCTTCTGATTAGCTTCAATCGGGTCTGTCTCGTAGGAAAGCGTTGAATGATTGAAATAGAGTATAACGGGTTCACTCTTCTATATATAGTTATCCACTGTATTTGATATATTCATGATCTTTAAGGTTAACGTGTAACTCTTCAGTTCCAATTGCTTCCTATTCATTCAAGTATAATCATTGAGAAACTTTTGTCCGCTGTATTTGATATATTCATGATTTTTAAGGACAACATGTAACTTTTCAGTTTCAATTGCTTCCTATTCATTCGAGTATAATCATTGAGAAACTTTTGTCCGTATTTGATATATTCATGATTTTTAAGGACAACGTGTAACTCTTCAGTTCCAATTGCTTCCTATTCATTCGAGTATAATCATTAAGAATCTTTGTATCGACAAAGAAGGGAATCAAACACTGAACAGTTTGAAATTCATTTTAACGAAGAACATTCGTACTCATGACGTAGACAATCGTGAAAGGGAACTCGATTCCATATTCTCCGACGTTCAACAATCTTGAAACGATACAGTTAAGAGACGCGATCAACTGATTCTCGGCGATGGAAAAAGAACGTTCCACGTTCCACGTGTTGAATACTTTTTCCAAGAAACATCCCCGGTGGCAACAAGTTGGCAGTTACGGGGAATCAGAGGGAATATGGTGAATTACCGTGGGCTTAAGATGAAAAGGACTCGAGGATTAACGGGGCTCTCGAAGATGGGCAGGGTCCTCGGTCAGAAGGAATCCGACAGGTCGGAGACTCCGAGACGTCTAACAGTCGAGTACGCCGTCCCTTCGAGCTGTCGATAACATTCTACCGCTGAGCGTTCCGCGGAGGGACAGTCGTGACAAGATGCTCGAGCCAGACTGGACGTGTCTCGACGCGTTTGATCATGAAAATCCTATTATCGCAGCTACCGCGAATACAATCGTTATCGACCGTAACCTGCACCCGTACGCTCGCCCTTTCGCTGTGGGGCGATTCAGTTGTGGAACACGAAAGATGTTCATTTCACTACCTTTCTAATTCTCAAATTACTGTACTGTACTTTACAGTATTTCATTCTATCTCTAAGTTATTCAACCCTTCGCTATCTTAAGACGAAGTAGATTTAACCCTTTGCACTCGAGAGGTGACTCTCCACCATTTGATTTGATATAGTAGAAATATAGAATATGATATTTAATGTTAATCTTTATATAATGCCTCGATACGTAAAACATTGGAATCATGGAAGCTATAGAAGATTTTAAATCAAATTTCTGTATTGCACAGATATCAAGGAACATATTCTAACTTGTACAAAAATTGAAAATAAGTTACAATTGCTTGATAGTTTGTGTTAATCTCAGGAATTAACCAACGTAGACAATTCCCAAAATATCAAAGAACTTTGGAAACAAGCTAGACCTATGTGCATCAAATAAAAAAACTATTCACCAGAATGACCAAAATTACTCGAAGCCTCGCTATCAGCACAATTACGCCCCAGGTCGAAGAATCACAGAATCAGGGAGAAAGCTGTAGGCAAAGGAGCAACAGCACAATGACGCTGTTCTTTTCCGTTCTGCGCTTGGCCGAAACAAAAAGGGGCTGGAACGCAACGCAAGAATTAACCCCGACACACGAGCCAGCCCCTCCAAGGACGATCGATCGCCCCTTTTGCCACCAGCCTCCCGCTAGCAACAACTTATTACGTCGCGGAGGAGAATCGACGAACTTCTCTTCTCTCCCCCGACTCGACTCGACTCGACTCGACTCGGCTCGTCCGGACGGCTGAGGGCTCGTCCTTTGTTCGGCCACCCTCCGTCGCCCACCTCGGTCCAATATCGAGCGAGTCCCTTTTCCCCGGGGATTTGCTTGACCGCATAAACACCCTCGGTGTAATCGGGACTCTCGAGCGTCGAGGACAGGCGACCGTTTACCAGCCCTTTTGTGCGCCGAGGCCCTTTCTTAAGACTAGACCGGCTTTCCCAGGGTTTTCGGGAAACTGAGACTTTTGTCGGTTGAAATATTTAGCTAGAGCTACTGCTAGAGCAATTGGAATTACTTGTTTACTATTTTTATGAGGATTAGGGCAACGCTTTTCTTGAGATTTGAAGGGTTTCTTGTTAAACCAGACGAATGTCGACATTTCGGTCAGATGAATAGCAAGTAATCAGTCTATAGTTCTGTTTTTCACTATTGTTTAAGCATTCGATGTATAATTTAGCTTCATATGTTGCAAGCTTTGTGTACTTTAAAAATCGATATTTTGTGAAACTAAGTCGACGAGAAATCACGCGTACATTGAGGAACAAAGCCATTTTATTTGAATATTTCTCAAAAGGATGCATTATAGGAAATATAATATTAAATATCAGAATTTATAGTTTTACTACATGAAATCAAGTGATGACTGAGAGTCGCCTCTCGAGTGCAAAGGGTTAATATCAGTAGCTATGTTATTTGTATCGCAAAGAATACATCGAAGAACGATCTATAAAGCGATCAAATTTCACGGATCAATGATTTCAGTGTTCGGTAATATAATTCCTCGCAAGGATAACGATTGTTGGGGTTCGTCAATTTCCCGGAATGGCCATCAAGATGCATCGGAATTCTATACCGGCCCCTCGATGTTCACCGAGGTCCTTCAGAGGACAATCTAGATTCACCGAGGTCCTTTAATGACCATCGAGGTCCATCCACGTGAACAGACCCTCGATGTTCACCGAGGACCTCCAGTAGCCATTGGACTCCGCGTGTGTCCTTCAGTGGCCATCAACGTCCACGGATGTCCTTCACCGGCCATCAGGATCTGCGGATGTCCTCGAATGACCACTTAGATTTACCGAGGTCCTTCGGCGACTATCTCGTGCATACGAGGAACGATCGAGAAGATCATGAATGAACCCGACATCGTGAATGACCGAAAGGATCTGAAGGTGGCCGAAGATGGCTGGAGATAGCAATGGAAATCTCGAATAACTAGAAATAACTGAGACCACTAATGCTTGGAATTTACTGGAAATTGACCCTTTGAACTCGAGTGACTCAGTCACCACTTGATTCGATACAATTATTATTCCATATTTCGATAATATTATTTAATTATAATATTCAACGATTGAAGTTTTAATTTCTATTGCTATAGTGCGCGAAATCTTATCAATTTAATCATTTAATTATGTATTTAATTATGATGTTCAACGATTGAATTTTTAATTTCTATTCTTACAGTGCGCGAAATCTTATCATTTTAATCATTTAATTATGATGTTCAACGATTGAATTTTTAATTTCTATTCTTACAGTGCGAGAAATCTCATTGCATAAATCGATTTACAAAAAGACTGTTTAGAAATTCGAGCAAACTCTCGGCAGGAGGTTTAAAATCCAGTCCAGTGATAACAGTTCGCCAGAGTCAGGCTCGCGGGCCGCCTCGATGGATGATCGTTCAGCGACGATGTCCCGATTAATAAAACGCGAGCCGGCGCGCCGTTGATTTTTCGAAAAACCGCGGGAAACGATTCGCCGAATCGGAAATAAATCGGCGCCGGCTCGCTCGGAAACTTTTTAATTCCATTATCGGCTTTTTGCCGCGCGCCTGTGCCGAGAAATTGACCGGGAGAATTGAAAAACCGGGATATTGGTTTGGAGACAGTTGGCGCTGATGGATACTTTGTTCGTTTCGTTTTTTTTTTTCATTTTAAGTAATGATTCGCTAACTCGGCGGCGCGACGCGCTAACGAAATTCGGGAAGTTACGACGGAAATGAACGGTGCCATCGGGTAATTAAAAGCGAAAGGGGTAATTCGATAACTTGATCGAATTCATCGAGGTCTCTACATTCTTCCTACGAATTATGGAAAGAATAGACTTAGATAAAAAGATTTATCGTGTGTAACTTCAAGTTTCCTCAAGCACCATCAATTTTATCTCAATTCTCTTCGTGTACAGACTGAAAATTCCATTAACCCTTTGCAGTCGAGAGGTGACACTCACTAACTTCACACTGTACAACTATAAAATCTGATATTTAATATTATACCTTATACAACGCATCAATCTCAGAAATATTGAAATAAAATAGCTTTATTCCTCGATGCACGTGTGATTTCTCTTCGAGTTTCACAAAATATGGTCCTTAAAAATCTTTTAAAAATCTTCCGAGTGGAAAGGGTTAAAATAGCAAACTTAGATCCAATACATTCGAAAATCTGAAAGTTCATTACTTCTCCATTGCCTTATAATTTTAGTCAATTCGAGAAACACTGAATGTTTCCATCATTTTAACAGCTTAAGTCGATTTGTGCAATTTTCGCGAATTATAGACGCGCAGTTAGGAACAATGGAATATGTAGAATAAACGTCCGTAAATCTGGTGAAATTTCAATGTTGCGTAAAAATAGATTGTTGCTAACACTGTTCGCCTATGATTGTTTGTCCGCCTAGCAACAGTTCCCATCCAGTTTGCCGCGAACCGGTGAAAATAATAATTCCTCGTCTCGTTCCGAGCCGAATCGAGGATTATGCATTAATTACGTATCAGTATCGACGTGAACGGCACGGCACCGGTGGCGTGGAGCCGATAATTCGGTTAGAACCCGACATTATTACGGATCCCGATTCCCCGGTCTGATTTATGGGACCGTTTTATCCGCGTTGCGCGGAATAGAACAAGCCCGCCGCTCCCGCGGGCTTTTTCCGCGTTTAATTCGCTCGACGGCCGCCGCCGCCGTCGTTCCTGAAATTCGCCGATCGATCCGACGATTCCGAGGAGACGTACGGATTTACAATATTCCGGGCAACGACAGCTTGAACGAGGAAACTTGCGACTTCCTAGAATCCTTATTTCTGTTTGTATCTTCCGGAATTCTTATTAACCATTGACACGATTGTCCGAGTGATTGCATGAAACTATACTAAGGAATAACAGATGAAACATCAAGAATAACGGTTGGCGAAAGAATTGCGGCAAAGTTCAGATATCTGATGTATAAACCTTATCAGTCATAGTAACACCATGCTCCTTTATTACTTTATTATATGATTCCCAATTGAAAACTATACAAACTACACAATAAAATGCTTCCTTCATAAATCATAAAATAAACCAAGATATTCAAAATTTCGGTTTAAATATTTCAAATCTCCTCGAGTCTCTTCTAACAACATTATCAGTTTCAACCAAAGAAATTCACGTGTCGATGGGAGACGTAAATGAGCAGGATCCCAACGATCCCAATTATTCCCAATGATAGTACATTCGCAATTTCATGTTTTTATCGACTCGGTAATTCGGTCGAATTGAAATTGACATCGACACCAGTGGATCGAAGCGGTCAATTTAAATTTTTCAATTTGCTATCGGTTTGCTATCGGTTTTGAGAAGTGTGTTTCACTTGGATCCTATGGTGATACTCGAAGGACTCACAACATGCACCATAAAATCTGTTCGTTATTCTATTTTTGCAAGCAGAAAGGACTGCAGTCGAGAATTGATCGACTTATGGATAATTTGAATATTCCCATAAGTTGCGAGTGTTTCGTCGGCGGATAGGAGAAAACTCGAATCACCTGCGCCGGCGTGGACGCGTTAAAAGGAGGAAAAAGGGGGCAGATATCAGATTAGGAAGTCCGGGCCGCCGTGACGAACGACGCCGCCGAAGAAGCTGCAAATCAGCCCGGTGATTGAACAGCGGGCGACGGAGTCCAATAGAATTTCGATCGATCGGGGCCGACGTAAATTGCAGCAGACGCACGGACGCTCCGCGACGCAAAAACCAATTAACCCACATACCGGAAAATTTCGTTCGATACCGAAACGCTCGGCTTCCCGCGGCCGCTTCCTCGGGAAATCGAGCGACCCCGAGGATTCCCCGTCCGACCCGTCGAACACCGACGAGAATTTCCTGCCTCGAGAAAAATCGACTTTTAATCCGCTCCCTCGGAGATTCTCCTGCGACCAGACTCGACAGCGATGGCTGGGTCACAAGTGATCCTTATTCACCGATTTTATTGTCGAACGTATTCTCGAAAATTCGTAACAGAATTTTTTATATTTCAGAAAAGTATCCTGTCTCGAGAAAAATCGACTTTTAATCCGCTCTCTTGGAGCTTCTCCTGCGACCAGACTCGACAGCGATGGCTGGGTCACAAGTGATCCTTATTCACCGATTTTATTGTCGAACGTATTCTCGAAAATTCGTAACAGATTCTACGTTTAGGAAAAGTATCCTATTTCGAGAAAAATCGACTTTTAATCCGCGTACTCGAACGCGATGGCTGGGTCACGCGTGACCCTTATTCACCGATTTTCCTGTCGAATGTGTTCTCGAAAATTCGTAACATTTTTCTAAGTTTAGGAAACGTGGGAATGATTTTAACACTAGAACTACCGTACCAGTCGAAATCACTAGTTTCGATTTTTTTGTTTAGCAATTATTGGTATCTTCAACAATAGATGCTTCGGGAAGTCATTAATGAAACTGTAATGATTCTAAGTCTATCGAAACGGATGCGCTCTTACAGAGAGGTAAACAAGTAATTGTAATTTTAGTAAATCTTGTATAACTCTGATTAGAGAATCTGAATTTTATAATGACAATAGCAACGTGAGAACCTAGATTTTATTTGGAATTGCTTGTTGGACAGAATGGAGATACGAAGTAATTTTATCGTATTTGAGAATTCTTTTAGAGTTTGAGTAAATAAGCATTCTTTCGTTCGTTTCTAAAGAATAGAAACGTGAAAATTGAGAATTGCGAATGTTGTGGCTAAACGAACTAATAAAACGAAATGGAACCCTTTCCAGCGAGTTTTTTAACGAATTTGAAATGTGATCAGCACAAGGTGTTTCAACGGAATAAGAGGTTAAATCGAATTGCTCCGGCGACACCTGTGTCCAGGCCCGAAACTGGATTCATAAGTTAATCGTCGCAACGGGCAAAGGAAAGCGCGTAAACGCGTTTGATCGCGCTGGAAACTCGAGCGGCTTCGTACGCTCCACTTTTATCGGAGCCCTCCTGGCGGCCATTGTGTGTAGTCCGTTTCGAAATCGCGGAGATATTCGTGTGGCAATCCAGGAAATCGCCTCGGGACGCGCGTCCGTGGAAACCTGCTAACTGGAAAATCGAAATCGGCGCGGTTTGGAAATAAAATAACACACTTTCGTTAAACCCCTCCGATCTCGTATTCCCGCGCACTCGAGTTTTTCACCGGTGCACGACAAATCGACTCTGCATTTATTAACGATGATTTTCTCTCTTTGATATTGAAAATGTTCGAATATTCGAATATGAAATTACCGGCATTACCGAACCCGTTGTTCGGTTTCGTTCGATGATTAATACTTCTGATCTTTAAATATGAAATTACGAAATGATGAAATTACAAAATTATAGAATTATAAAATAATTAAATTATTTACTGATATTTATCTATGATTGCATATCTATACACCATTAACAGAGAAATGAAATTTTCAATTTAATATCAGAACTATCAGTCACAATGACTGGTATAGAATTTTTTGTTTCGCAATTATTGATATTTTCTACGCATTGAATATTCGAAATGATTTTGAAATTTTTACTATCTTCTTACGCCAGTTTGATGATTCTACGAATCGAGATGATCTATACTAGATTCTACGTTTGTTCTCTCGCAATTAAATCATCGGTGGTTTTAACACTAGAACTACCGTACCAGTCGAAATGACTAGTTTCAGTTTTCCTGTTTCGCCATTATTGATATTTTCGAAGCATTGAATATTCGAAATGATTTTGAAATTGCATAGTTCAAATGGTGACTGAGAGTCACCTCCTGAGTGCAAAGGGTTAATTGCATTAAATACTCGGTAGTTCTAGTGTTAAAAATGCCAATATTTAACAATATTTCGAAGACGGGAAGTGATCGATATGACAGATCTCCGGTCTAGATCGTGGACAGCGGTGTGGACGAGCGAAAAATGGCGCGACCACCCGCCGTTTCAGAAACAGTTAACGATATCTGGGCCATTATAAATAATTGCTATAACATTGTTGCATCCCGTCGTCGCCCGCATCTCCTACCTCTCTTAATTAGCCCATTCCACTTTAACGAGCCATAATATGCCGGCTGGACGATTGTATTTTTGTCGCTCGCACAGCTCAAACGCGGCCCGCCTCGGCCAGCCTTGGCTAATTTGCTGCTGCAAAATGATATTGAATTCGTAACGCGACGCCACGGTCGGACACGCGTCGAACGGACCGGGATCTTGAACCGGCGTATTATTACGTCACTCGGAAAGCAATATTTGTGGAACGTGTTAATCCTTTGCGGACGCATGTCGGCATTTCGATGAGATGAACTGTTCAGATTTGGAAGACTACGTCGTGGAAAATGATCTAATTAGTCGAACTGATTGATTCTCTTCAAATATCGAAATTCTTGTGTTACAGTGTAGACGTTTCAGAAATCTCAGCTAATTAATCCGCAATTAAACGTATAAACTGGAAGAATGAAAGATACTCGTGCGTCTCGATCTGAATGGGAGACTACAGAAGAAGTTACATCACACTTGCGAGACGGGAAAGGATCTAATTGCTGAACGGGGGCTTGAAACCAGATCTTCAATTACTAAACAGTCGCTCTAATCAACTCGAGCTGTCCAATTGACGAATTCTTTCTTCCGGAGCGGGACTGCCGAACTGCCATCCACGTGGGAAGAATCATCTTCGTTCCCTTTAATCCCCGAATATTATCTGTTTGCAGGCGAATGTCGACATTTTGACGAGATGAATTGTTCATATATTGAACACTAAGTATCAAACAAGTGATATATTGAACACTAAGTATCAAACAAATGATTGAATTACTCGAATAGCAAGAATTTCAAGAGAATTGTAGTTTCCTCTATTGTTTAAGCAATTCACACAATTTAATTCCATCGCCTCTACTGTTCTCTACGTTTCAAAGAATCCTCATCAACAAAAGGTTAATCAGATCTCAAATCCCATAAATCCACCACCCAAATTCGATCAAAACTTCCGTCCCTTCGAACCACAAAGACAAACCAAACTTCACGTCCGAACAATATCCCATTAAATCCAATAATATCAAAAGCAATCATCCACAAGCGGTTAATCAGATCTCATAAATCCCACAAATCCACCACCCAATAAACACCGTCACAATCAACCTTCGATCAAAACCTCTAACCATATGACACAACCTCCGTCCCTTCGAAGCACAAAAACAAACCAAACTTCACATCCGAACAACATCCAATTAACTCCACCAATATCAAAACCAACAAACAACAAAACCCCTCTACTGTTCTCTACATTTCAAAGAATCCCCATCCACAAGCGGTTAATCAGATCTCAAAAATCCCACAATCAACCTTCGATCAAAACCTCCAACCACATCACAACCTCCATCCCTCCGCACCACAAAAACAACCCAAACCTCACATCCGAACAATATCCCATTAAACCCACCAATATCAAACGCAACAAACAACAAAACCCCATAAGATTCCGGATACCCCAGCGCTCCTCGGCCCAGGAAGCTATAAATCCAAGATCTAATAAACCCGTAACCCAATAACCCGGACCAGATCCTCGAAAAGTGGATTCGCGAGTCCGGCAGAAGTTTCCCGGCTGGATTTCCCTCGGAATACCTTCGGAGCGTATTTCCACGCGCGCGCGCGGGCCGCGAGGTGAAGCCGCGGGGACCCACTTTCGTATCGGCGCACGAGAAACCGACTTTAAGGTCACGTTGTCACGCTGGCTGGCTCGGCTGGACGTAACCGGAGCACCGACGATGACGTCGACGCAAATCCGAAGCCCGCTGGGAACGGACGGATTAATGCAGTTATGCGATTCCGCCGGCATGCGACGACGAGCCACCTGGCCCGCTCTCCGTTGCACGCCGCGCTCGCTCGCCTCTTTTCCTCGATTTCCCCGCGACCGGCATCCTTCGATCCTCTCCCAGCCGGCTCGTTCCACTTAGACCGTCCAAGGACTGGCGGCGGCGGCCGCCGCCCCCGCAGGCCCCCGGCGTCCCGTGTCCGTCGAAGAAATTCCTTCTACGCCCACCTTCGAGGAAACGGATTAACCCCTCGCCGTCGCGACCTTCCTGGTAATCATTTCGGCTCGACGGAGAACCGACGGCACGCTGAAGCGTACGCCTTCGACTTTCTTTTTTGTGAATAGTATTGTAGTATCTGGAATATTTATTGTAGGATGAACGGTGTGTTGTGCGTGCGTAAGGGCGACCAGGTTACGCCGGGCATAACCGACGCTGTGTAACTGGTGGCTGCGGAAGGGAAACTCGGGGAAATGATCGACGTTCACGGTTTAACCCTTTGAGGAACGAGTGAGTCTTGCGGAGACTTTTGACGCGTTAACGAGAATTTTGAACAGTTTGCGTATTGTTGTTTGCTGTATGAAAGAATTTTTGAGAAGTAGGCGGATGGTATTAGAGAATTATTGTTTATTGATATTAGAAATTATTAGTATTTATGTGGATCAGAAATAATCAGTTGGCGTTGTAGTAAATATGATGAATATTTGCAACTGAACTTTAACGTGTTGAGAACTTTGAGCAGTTTGTATGCTGTTGTTTGTTGAATGAAACAAGTAATGGTATTAGAGACAATTATTGTCTATTAACATTAGAAATAATTAGTATTCATATGGATCAGAAATAATCAGTTGGCATCATAGTAAATAGTGTTTAACGCGTCGAGAATTTTGAGCGTTTCGTATGCTGTTGGTGAATGAAAGTATTTTTGAGAAACAGGTGAACGGTATTACAGATAATTATTCTTTATTAGTATTCAAAATAATTATTTACCGTCGTGGTTGATGCGATGAAAACGCTCACCCGAAGTCGAGGAATATTAATGTTTCAATAACACCGCAGAATTCTCGTTACACGTCAGGTTTTCGTGAAATTAACGAACGTCCCAGCAATGAACAGTTTTTCCCGCGACAAAATGTCTAAGCGGCTGAAACCCGCGGCGATGCCTCGGTGAAACGTTGCTGCGCCGCATAAATCAGTCACGGTACGCCGGCACGCGGCAGAACTCGCGAAAACGCTAACTTTTCACGAGGCTCGCGTGCGCGCGCGCGCGTTCTCGCGACGAACGAAATACTTTCGAATTACCCAGACTGATTTTCTACTCGGGAAAATCGAACACTGAAACCTCCGCGAATTTCACACGTTAGAAACTACCTTAACCCTCTATGAGCCCTCTATAACCCTCTATGAATTTTGTTTCGTGATTATAGCAAAATTTATGCAGTATGAAATTAATAAATATCAACATATGAATACGAATCAACAATGTATTCAATAGTTTCCATAATTTCATCGAACAACTATATTTCGTAACTTTCAAGTTACAAAATCGGCGATGCAGCGAACACAAATTTACGTGTTCTAAGAACTAATTAACCCTCTATAGGCTCGCGTGACTTTGAAGTCAATGTACCAGGTTGAATTGATTTATTTAATTTTTCACTGCAAAATGACGAACGACATTACACAATTAATTAACTTAAACTTTTGTACGCACAGGCATTTACATTCAACGTCACTGTAACTTCAAAGTTACAAAATACATTCGTTAATTGATAACATCGATGAACGTTAACTCCTCTGCGTTTCCTCATCATTTCCAAATTCAATCCTTGCATCTCAATCATCTCGAATTCAGTTCCGATCGAATTTTTCCCAGCGCGTGTTTCGAACGCGCGAAGAGTACAAGCGAATTATCAGCGATACACGCGTTCCCATTCTTTTCAATAACATTTTAAGCGCGCCGATAAGCGGAGAAGTGCAGCAGGGGTGAAACGGTATCGCGGATACTGCGAACAAACGGGCGAGCCAGCCGCGATATCTACGCGATATCGACCCGCGGACGACGTCGAGATATCTCGAATCCGTCTGGCCGCCGCTTCGACCGTAGACAATCGATAACCGAAGCCGGCGTTAATCTTGCCCGATAATTAGGTGCCACTGGTTGTTCCTCGGATATTGACTTGTAGACGCCTCGATAGTTTACGCGCGTTCACGGACGGTTTCGCAACGTCGTCGCTGGCCCGAATCGATCCTCCATTTCACCGGGCACCTTCGGAATCTCGAAATTCTACGTAACAAATACTCACAAATACACGAAAGAAGAAGAATTGTTCTCTCGTTACTAGCAAAGTGTTCACTCGCATTCGATTCTGCAAGACGAGATACACAAATTTCTTTTTTGTCTTCATCATCGAAAACTTTTCTGAATATTCATTGTCATTAACGAGTGTTTCTCTTCGAATTGAAACGGAATACAGATTTATTGGAATCACTGTTGAGCTTCGCAGTTAGTTAGGCGATGCTCCGGCTCAGTTTCAGATTAGCGATGCTGAGCCTGAATGAAACAATGAGATTTTCGATGAGTTGTAATTGGATCGATGTCGATACGTTGAGTTGTGGAATTCTTCGTTAGATGTTCCGTTGATTCATGTTGCTTGCGGAACTCTTCGGTAGATGTCCGTTGATGCGTGTTGGTGAAACTCTTCGGTTAGAGATTCCGTCGATGTGTGTTGTTATGAAACTCTTGAGAAATTCCGTCGATATGTGTTGCGGTGGAACTCTTGGTTAGAAATTCGCTGATATGTGTTAAGATCTACCCTTAAATAGGTGGCTGTAAGTAGCGTCGGGGGATGAGACACGCGGATTGATTGTTTCCTAGAGTTACAAGTTTTGAACAGGGAGGAGGCCGTTTTTCCTGATCGGTAACAGTCACCGGAAAGTTGACCAAGTCCATCGGTCACCTGCAGGTATCGAGTACCTTCGAGTGACGTCATGGAAATTCGCGTGCCTCGACCGTAGCAGGTGAAAAACTGTATGAAACGCCTTAACCCTGATAAAACATGCAAAGAGAAAATATCTAAAAGGTAAAAATGCTGATCCTCGAACAGCTGAGGGTGGTCGTCGAAGGTAACGGTCGATGGCTTCGTAAAGTTACTTGAGCTACGATCCCTTGAAAGATTTAGAGGAACGTTGACGTAACGGTGTTTCAGGACACCGAGCGTCAACGATCACCTTTAATGATGAGCTTGACGATGAGAGATAAAGATTCTTCAGGGAATTCGCGTGACCGTCGAAGCGAATCGAAATGTTTGTAAAATCGAACAACGGTTCGACATTAACGAGAAACCGAGGGTTTTCGAGTATCGAGCCGGTTCGCCGGCTGCGCGATCGGGAAAGGGCGAAAGTTGATTAACCCTCCGCTGATTCGAGGAGCCGATTGAACGGCGGCCGATCGTTTTCCATGGGTTTTTGCACCTGTTGCGACCGATCGGCGACCGACGGGGGAAAAAAAAGATGCTCCTCGCGCGGATGGAAGCCTTCACGCGTTTCCCGATCGGGGATGAGTGCTCGTCGACGGCGACAAAGGAACAGACCGGAAAAAAGAAGTGAAAAATTCGAAAAAAAAAAAGAAGGAAAACGCGCTTCGCGCAAATGTTATTCGATTAAAGCTGAGCTCGAATGAAAAAAGGTGAGCGCGGCGTTCCGTTGGAAAAAGAGTATTAGGGTCGGCTTCCTTTACGCGTTCAGCAGCTGTCACGGAAAAATTAGTTGCGTCTGTCGCGAGCAAAAAGTGCTGCAGTCGGGAATTAAGCGGATCGAATGACGAAATATCGATGGTAGTTTGAGGGAGGAATAGCTGTAACTAAATATTGCGTTTAAACCGCCCTTTACGCGTGGCATTCGTAAACAGCGATAAAACACAAAGGGATTCCACATGGAAAACTCCATGGAAAGTGTAGAACGCGAGTTTTTCATTCGAAACCCCGCTACCGAAACAATCAAGCTCGGACATGGTTGTCTACATCGAATTCGGGCGTGTCCGAAAACAGTCCCTGCATTTTTTCGAAAACAAGATTCCCTATGGGAAACTGTGTATATTTGAAATTTGCTTTCTGTCGGCGTTTCTGCTACATTGGAGAAGAGGTTTCTTTTAACCCTTTGAAAATTCTTCGACACATGCGAAACGTTCAACATATAAAGCTAAATTACATATCAATTGCTTAATTAATAGAAGAAAAGGGAACTGCGGTCTGATCTCTCGCTATTCGACTAATTAGATCATTCGTTCGCGAGCTAGTCTTCCAAATATGAATATTTCATCTTATCGAAACATCGACATTCGTCCGTAGGGTTGAAAGCCATGCACTGAAAAACCTTAATTTTCTCAGTTAATATCGAATCATTTCATTGAATTGCATCATTATAATTACACGTTCGTCAGCTGAATGTCAGCGCACGGTACTATTTATAATACAGAAATTTTTTCAAATAATCAACGTTCAACCCTTTACGGACGGATGTCGCATTTCGGTGAGATGAAATGTCATTTGGAAGACTGAGTCGTGGGCAAATGATCTAATTAGTCGAACAGCAAGAGATCAACTCACCGTTTTCTTTTTTTCTATCAATCAAGCAATCGATGTATAATTTAGCTTCGTATGTTGAAAGTTTTGTATGTTTCGAATCAAATTTAATATTTTTTCTTAAATGCTGTGGTAAATAGCAAAGTTGCGTAGCTAAGTGTCATTAATTAAGCAATTGATATATAACTTAGCTTCATATGTTGAAGATTTTCTACATCTCAAAGAATCCTCGTTCGCAAAGGGTTAATTGAACGAACTATAATTCGATTTGATTTACCAGCGACCCATACAGCATTCAGACTGTTAACAACACTCTCTTCAACTCTCGCAAACCAAGTCCGGCATTTCGCGTCACACGACCTAATAGAAGCGTCGTCGCGCAACGAAAAAGGGGGTTGGTCGAGGCGGACGAAGAAAAGCCGCGTGCTCGCGCGGCGCCGAATTTCGTCCGCGCCGGGAACCGATGACAAATGACGATGACGAGTGGATCGGCCTCCGCGCGTCTCGCCCTCGCAGCCCCGTTGTCTGTCTTCCTCGTCGCGGTCGCCTCGCGCGGATCACGGGCTCTCCCTCTGCCGCCATAAAGGTTACCATGACGACAAGGACACCCCGTTTAGGCAGAGACGACATGCGCGCGGCTGGAGGGAACCCTCCGGCGCGGTTCGATCGCGTCCCGCCGCTCGATATCTCGATTCTTTTCCCGCCTCGTTTCCCGCCGCGCGCCCGATCGGCTCGGGGAAATTGCGCGCCGCTGAATTACCGGATAACGCGGCGAACTTTTCCACCCTCGCCGAACGCCCGGCTTTCTTCGGCCTCGTCTGAGCTGCGAACAGGTTGTTCCTTGGTTCGAGGCTTTAACGGAGAGGGTGGTTTCGTGTTGAATGTTTATTTGCAAAAATAAACGCACAGCTTGAAGACTAGTGCACGTTTATTGGCCCCTTGCACTCCGAGCAATTTTTAACACACTATCGGCGGAAAGGGTATTAATACCTTTTATGCAGAACGTACGCTAAGTGTTAGTGAAACACTTACCAATGCTTGTTTTTTTCACTAATTTTTGAGCAGGAATGATGTTTTTGGTTGTTTTTCGTGAAGCCAGTGTTTAGTTCTAAATTTATTAATTCTTAAGAAAAACTAATAATTTTATGAAATGTGCTATTTTGACAAGTTTCGTGCTTACAAAGTAAATAAAATTACTATATAAGAAACTGAATAATAAAATATTCCTAAACATGAACTTTTAAAATTTCCAAAAATTAACAATTATTGTTTGGTCCATGTTGTACATTAAATTAAGTAATAGAAGACTAAATTAAAAATTGAATTTTTTTTAATTTGATTTTAATTGAATAGTCAAAATGATTTTGGAATTAAATAGTTTCACTCGAGTACTATAATGAATGACATTTTTATAGAAATTGCATATTAATCGTATTAAATGCTCGGTAGTTCCAGTGTTAAAAATATATTTCATCACTCTCGACAAGGGTGTTTCATCGCAAGGGTGTTTTGCTTTGAAATTTTCATGGCGAGGATGCTCCGGTACGATGTTTTTCTAGGAAGGGGTGTTTCTAGTTTGATTCTTTTATGATATGGGATGTTTCTGCGTGGGATTTTATGCTAAGGGATGTTTTGCTTTGAAACTTTGATGACGAGGAGTGTTCCAGTTCGATTTTCTTGTGGCAAGGGATGGTTCTAGTTTGATTTCTTTATGATAAGCGATGTTTCTGGGTTGGATTTTACGTTGAGAAATGATTTTTCTTGAAATTTTGATGGCGAGGATGTTCCAGTTCGATTTTCTTGTGGCAAGGGGTGGTTTTAGCTTGATTCTTTTATGACATGGGATGTTTCTGCGTGGGATTTTATGCTAAGGGATGTTTTGCTTTGAAACTTTGATGACGAGGAATGTTTCAGTTCGATTTTCTTGTGGCAAGGGATGGTTCTAGCTTGATTTCTTTATGATAAGTCATGTTTCTAGGTTGGATTTTACGTTGAGAAATGATTTTCCTCGAAATTTTGATGGCGAGGACGTTCCAGTTCGATTTTTCCATGCTAAATGATGCTTCCAGTTTGATCTTCTCACGCCAAAGGATGTTTTTAGTTTCATTTGCCAACAGTATCGGATGTTTCCGTTTGTTTTTATAGCGAGGAATGCTCCGGTTTGACTTTCCAATGATAAACGTATCGGTTTCGACATACGTGTTAGCAGTGGTAATATTGAATTGACTGAAGTATTTCCGGAATTTCGGTGAATCGGGTACAAAACGCGGTGTTCCGGGTATTCGTGGTACGCGGAAATTTTTAAATGAATTCGGGGTAGAACTTTTTCAAGAGTTTAATCCGAAGCAAATAGTTTCGCTTTATATTTGACGCGGTGGAATATTATTCGCGGCAGAATTTTTTTTTACTATCCCGGTTTATTTAATTGTGGTTCGTTTAATGATCATTACGGGAGCAACGAAGGTTAACGCGGTTCAACGGATGAATTAAGGAGGATTCCGGATTTCATCGGATTTTAACGCGCGAACTCCGCCGGGCGATTATAGCCTCGCGTCTCCGCACGGCAAACACCGAATCATCTAGAGGAATTACGAGCGGCGGTAATTGTTATCAATATTGCGCTCAACAGGTACATCATTCGGGGCTAACATAAATTTAGTCTGGCCGACCGCGATCCTGATCCACCGTGATTCGCTGGTAACCTGCTTTGATTGCTTTCGTGATAATGCTGACCTTAAATACACGATCCGCTGATTTGCTCGTTTGAAGATGTTCCATCGATCCTGTGGACGATTTAATTCAATAATCTCAGTGAACTACTCGATTCATTGAAAGTTGTTTACTCGAATCGTATGAATGCTATTGTGAATTAACCCTTTGCAGTCGAGGGGTGACTCTCAGTCACCATTCGATTCGATACAACAAAATTATAAAGTGTTAAATATTAAGTTTCGTGTAATGCATCAATATGCGAAATATTTCTATAAAATAGCTTTGTCTCTTAATTTATGTTTTCTCATTAATTTGTTTCAAATAATGTCATATACGTCTCATAGGAAAGTGTCGAATCTCGCCCAAAATGTCGTCCGCAAAGGATTAAACCCTTAACGCATGATTTCTTTCATAGCCCTGTCCACGGTGATTACTTTGACATTAATTATTCATCAGAAACAAAGGAGAATTCCATTTTACTGTGCAGTGTAACGATTGACAACGGAGATATAAGATCGAGTTTGCACTGAGTAACATACAGATTCAATCAGTTTCGTTAATCTCAGTTCGAGATGTTCGCCGCGAGTCTGACAAGACATTCTCTGGCAAGGTGTTAATAGACACGCCGTTTTGAGATGTAACTGCCCGCGGAACGGCGCGCCGGGATTAAAATATTCCGAGTTTCTTCGGACGCGGAGCGCTTTGTCCTTCTCTCCTTACTTTTTCCGAGATACTTTTGGCACGTACGTTCTGCCGCGTAACCTCGGCCGACGATTAAACGTAGACAGAAGTTACAGTGATAAAAACGGGATCGCGAGTACGATTTCATTCGGTGCGTGAAGTTTGTCTTTGCGCGAAATGCGTTGAAACGAGTGGAATGGGAATTGTTCAATCGAACGATGTATAGAAGAGATTTAACTTTGGTGTGTCCTAGACAGCAAAAGATTAGCATGCAGTTTCTGTGTTCGCTATTATTCAAGCAATCAGTATATAATTCAGCTTCATCTGTCGAAGCTTTTCTACTTTTCAAAGAATCTTCGTTCGCAGAGGGTTAACCCTCAGCAGTCCTATGTCGAGTCGGACTCGACATATTTTATTGCAACCTCTACTTGTTTTAACAATTTCTTCTGTATTTATTTGTAGTACAATTGTACCATTTAAAGGTAACATATCAACGACTCTCAAATATTCCTGAATAAATAAATACATCATATTAATCTGTAATCGAATGAACTAACGTCGATTGAATGAACCTCAAAGTGAGAAACCAAAAGCACTTCGGACCGCAAAGTGTTAAAGCATGGAAAACTGCGTAGTTAGTTACGCGAAACAATGTGTCATCAAAAATTCTGCGGAAACCAGCGGGAACGCGGTTTAATGAAAGCATGATTCGGAAAGCGGAAGACAGGATTTCTGGCTGATTCGCGGGCCGCATTAACTATTCAATTTTAATCTTCATAAAGCGGTGCGTGTCACAGGCACGAAATAATTAACGGCGACGTCGAACAGATCGAGCCCGAGATTACGGGATCGTTCCTCCGACGGAGCAAGAATAATTCCGAGAGCGGCGGCGACCGATGCGGCGCGGCCGCTCGTAAACTACGGTTCTTTTTCCAGGGGGCGAGGCATTTCGCCCCGGAAACGACGAAGAAAATTGTATTCACCTCGAGGAAAATGAAAAACGAAACGGGGACGGATTAGAAATTCCGCGGAGCCCGGCCGGCTCCGAGATTGCTCCGGTTAATTGATTCCCCTCCTCGTATCGATTCCGCCGGACGCTCGAACGCACGTGCATCCTACTCTCGACGCGCCGACTTTCCGGGATTCGCTCAGAAAATCTTATTATCCACCTCGCCCGGCGCATTATGATAAATAACAGGAATAATCTGGAGATACGTACTGGACGACGATGAGACTGCCGAGCAAAACAACGCGTGGCTCGATGGGAGTTTCACTTAACGAAATGAAAGTTTCTTTCGAACTTCATCTGTGCTCGAGTTACCGTCGAAGCGGGTCTTTGAAATTATTGGTATCCGGAAAGTGTAAAGGGTTCGGAGTGATTTTAGAAATTAGTTTCGAATACTGTGATAAGTGTATGGAGGAATCGGGAGAAATCTATTGTTGTTTTTGTGAGGATTGTGTGTTGACCCTTTGTGGATGAAGATTCTTTGAAATGTACAAAGTATGCAGCAGATGAAGCTGAATTATATGGTAATTAGTTCAGTGATAGGGAAAAGAGAAACTACGTGCTCTCTTGGTGTTAGTAATTAGATTATTTGTTTATGACTTGATTTTTGAAATGTGAGGACTTCGTCTCAATGAAATGTCGACATTTCCGCAAAGGGTTAACACTAGAACTACCGAGCATTTAATGCTTCGAAGATATCAATAATTGCGAAACAAAAAAGCTGAAACCAGTCATTTTGACTGATACGGTAGTTCTAGTGCTAATCATTTTAAAGACTCGGTTCTTCTAGTGCTAAAGAAATAATTTCACTTCCTTATTGATCATCTCGATACGTCAAAATGAATAAAGAGAATAACTTCAGTAGTTCTCGATTATTCGAGAAAATCTTGACAACTCGAAAGAACGGTGCGATAAACATATTAAAGGTTCGGCAGTCGTGCTAAGGAAATCATTTGTTTCATTTTCCTATCAATAATTTCCATACACTGAATAAACGAAGAATAGAACTCGAAATTTATATGAACTCGATTATTTAAAAACTCCGAAAGTTCGAAACTATGCGATAATCATATTAAAGGCTCGGCAGTGCCAGTGCTAATGAAATCATTCGTTTCACTTTCCTATCAATAATTTCCACACACTAAATAAACGAAGAAAAGAGCTCAAAATTTATATGAACCCGATTATTTAAAAACTCCGAAAGTTCGAAACTATGCGATAATCATATTAAAGGCTCGGCAGTGGCAAGAGATTAATTATTCACCGAACGTTCCCATGAATATTGACGAAAGCGGCGTTCACCCCCGATAGTGGCGCGACTATTGCCGTATCCAATTAACGAGGAGCGTTTTACATCAGCCCGCGAACGAGGCCGGCCAACGTTAAACGGCGCGCGGCCGTGAATCAGCGGTTGTTCGCTCGGGAACGCAACAGACAGGTCCGTGGATGCTTACCTGAAACAAAGAAAACGAAGAATCGTAAAACATTTGCGTTGCGGGGACGGCTAAAGTATCGGTTGAAACGCGAGCCGAGCGCCGGCCGGCCCGAGAAACGCGGGCCCGTGACCCCCTCGAACGTCCACCAATTAGTTCGTCGGCCGATAATCGAACGCGTTTCCCGGCCGGTGCCGGATGCACCGCTTCGCAACCAATCGGATCGACGGGGATCGTTAACCCTTTATAAGGCATCGTTCCAGGGACGCGAAGGAAGAATATCTCTTTCCCGCTCGGTATCGTCAATTAGCGGCAGAGGAGGGTTAATTGGTCGATTTCGATTTGAAACGGACACTTTTTTTCCATTTCCAACTTTCGAGATTAACGGCGGCAATAATTACGGTTCTCTTTTATCCTTTGTGTATCGCGGAACGATCTTTTTCGTTTGGTGATCGATAGGAGGTGTGGGTAGGTATTGTTTTAGGGAATTAACCCTTTGCACTCGAGAGCTGACTCTCAGTCATTTGATTTGATTTGAATATTTTGTATTGTTATGTGAAATATTTAAGTACAATACGTTTGTTGCTTGATTTATCTGTGAATTATCGTTGTATTAGGTTCAAACATATCTCGTCGGAAAATCTTGAATATTTCCAGTAAAACAGTTTCGAGTGCAAAAGGTTAAAATTGGGAAACAATTGAGATCGAGACGTTGATTGATCTCTGTTTCGAAGGGACTCGTTGATTATCGTTGTTGACCCCTTGCCATAACGAGTGACACTCGTGTTGAAGATTTCTAGATTAATTTAACAAAACTGAATATTGATCATTCTCCACGGTTCAAAGCAAAAAACTATTTTGCACTTAAAGTAGAACAGCACGAGCTCAGTAGCGGAAGTAAATAATACGCCAAGTGGTTGATATTATAGAGAGTAATTTAGAGATTTATGAGAATCGTTGGAACTCGATTAGATTTTCTTGCGTTCGTTGAGATCCGGTGTTAGAGATTTGAAATGGAAAGGCGCGACGAGTACGAGGAACAGATTCGACGAACCGGGAGGATGGGAAAATGAAAATGGAGTTCGGAAAACGTTCCTATTCGCGGCGGAAGGGGGAAGATCGACGATGAGATAACGCGGCGATTATAAAGACAAATTGATCCATTGTCCTTTCACTTTCCACGTGACGTGTGCTGTGGCGAAAGCGTATCGTTTCCTGTGTACGAACGAAACTGTGACTATGGAACAGGAAATTTCATGAACGACACCACGTCAGAAAAGTTTCCGAAGCGTATTAATATTTCCTTCGTTCACCGAGACCTTTTGTAATCCGTCCATTCACCGTTGAAACACACGGAATGTAAATTGTTATACAGACTGGATATTCCATGAAAAGATCAGTCGAAAAGATACCATGGAATTTCGTCGGACGAGACTTCCTCAGATAATTGTCTTCAAAAGTTCGCGTGACGCGAATCGATATGCACGAGAAGTAGAAACAGTGTGTCATGGACAGACGAGCGCGCCAATGTCGTCTATACGCGAAATCTTCGAACGCGACGCAAAAATTCACTGCTTCATTCAGGGGTATGATATTTTGATTATTTTAACGTCTGTATCGTTAGAGTATATTAATATTTTTTCACTGATGATACATTAAAAATATATCAACGTGTTTATCCTCAGAAACACGAAGAACTACCAGTAACATTAGGAAGAGATTGTACAGGAATAGTGGTAGGTATTAATTAAGCGTTATTAATTTTGATATTGGAGATGAAGTATTCTCATCTATTCCCTCGTGGGCTCCCGGTACAATGGCAAACACATAGTTGTCCCAGAAAGTCGGGTAGTCGACCAAAGTTTACTTTCGAAGCAAATGTTCCCCATTTCAACTTTATCTTACAAAACCACTTTCTAAAATTCAGAAAACATCTAACATCCGAGCGTTATTAACACTAGATTTACGGACGTTTATTCTATACTTTATTCTATTGTTAGAAAACTGTTCGTCTATATAAATGGAGGAAACTGCAGCTTCGAAACTAGAACATTGCAATGCGTATTCGCGTAATCGCACGAATCAAGAGCGACTCAAACTATTACTAAATAATGTTTAAAAAGTTCAATACCCGTCAAATTGACGGGTTCCGTAAATCTAGTGTTAAGTGAACGAAGTAGAATATGATAACTCAAATGATGAAACCTACTGAATTATTTCCTTCGATGACGAATCAGTAGGAAAATAACTGAGCGCGTAAACGCCGGAACAACCGAACGCAGCGTTCGATTCCTCGCATAGGAGACACTTCGAGCGACAGTTATGCAACGAAGTTGAAATATTTCACTGTCCATTAACCTTTATCACTACAACGTCACCGACGCGCACGCGAGGCGCGTTCAGTTATTAAAGTCGCATTCCTTCACGGCCACGACGCGGCCGAATTTCTAACCGCGTCGAAATTAAATGCTTCAGAATTCCCCGGTTGCGCCGTGTCCCCGTCCGGCGCGTTGCGCTCGTAAAATTTCGAACAGCGCGCATCCGATGCAGCTCCAGGACCATTGAGACTCTTAATTCTCGAGAGTTCGGACTGGCTCTCTTTCCGAATATGATTAATGCGTCAATATCTTCTGTAGAAAAGTGAAACGGATAGAAGCAGCTCGAACGGATCTGTACGATCATTGCCAAATTCGGAAAATAAAATCGAGAATTGGCGGAACGGCGAGCATTAAGTATGTCGTATCGAAATCTCGTTCGTGGAAGTTGGCTCCGTTAACCCTTTGCACTCGAGAGATGCAACATTTTATTTCATGCAGTAAAACTATGAAATTTGTTACTTGTCTTTATCTCATCAGAAACTGTTTAAACAGTCGCCATCTGATTTGACCCATGAAAATGATAAAATTTAGAGTTCAATATTAAACTTTTCTATGATGCATCAACGCGTGGAACATCGAAATACAATAGTTCTGTTACTTAATTTGTGCAAGGTATTTCTCCATGTTAGTTGTAAGACATATCATTGATATTTCATGAGAAAATAATGAGTATCTGTCAAGAAAAATATTCTCGAGTGCAAAGGGTTAATATTCTACCTTATATAATGCATCAATTTGAGAAACATTGAAATAAAATAGCTCCGCTCCTCAATGTATGATTTCTCGCCACAAAATATCGATTTTATCTCGTCAGAAAATGTTAAAATATTTCTAATGAAAAACTTCCGAGTGCAAAGGGTTACATTACAATTTCTCTCATATTATATTAACAAGATCCCTAAGCCCTCATCCCACTCTTACTCGAAAAAGTAGAAAAAACCAGTGTTCCCAGCGCTTCCTCGATAAATCTCCGAGTATCGAGTCTACGGAGTAGCAACGTCGCGAAGCCCGTAACAATAAATCTCCCGGGACTCCATATTGTCGCTCTAATTTCGCGTCTGTCTAAGAAAAGCGCGACGAGGCGAGGGAAAAACGGGGGAAGAGGAAAGATCGGTGGGTACATTCAGCCGTCCGCGGTGGAAAGGAGAGGGCGGAAGGGGAGAAAGGAGCAGCCGGGCCCGTTCGCGGGATTGATAACCCATTTCCGCCGCTGAGAGACGGCCGAGAGCCATTTTCGGGCGAAAGAAGGTCGCCGCGGATGCCAATATCGATTTATATGCATGCGGAGAGACCGCCGGCGCAGCGCGCGTCCCGGCAAACTTCGTCCGCGGGCCCGCGGGATGAATATTTATGGTTGTCCGCCTCGGCGGAAAAGACTGATACCGTTCCGCGGCGAAAAAGGGAGCACCGGCGCGGCGCGACGGGGAAAGATGGCGACGGTCGGTGTTATTAGTTCGCGGGGAACTCCGGTTCCCGGCCGTCCCAGGTGAAACGCGACGGCCGTTACACGGCTGCAGCAAATTCGCTCCGAGCCTATGCTAATCCGCGCCCGGCACAGGCGCGCCGTCGTGTTTGATCACTTGTTAATCAGTATTCTTGAAACTTTCGTTCCGTGTCCGATGCATATGGATCGCGCGACTTTTACACCGGTAGAAATTAATGTCCGCGGACTGTGTGGAAACTGAACGGGGATAATTGATACGATCGATCGTGTTCCGAGCTTCGTTCTCTGTGCGTTGGAAGGATTCGGAGTTTTTGGAATCGTTGATGAAGTTGATTTTCTGCTTTTAGGTTCAGAGTAAGAAGGTTCTTGTTTGAAAGAAATTGCTTTAGATACTACTGTCAAATTATTGTTCTTCTGGAAATTGGGATTCAAAGTTTGTTAGTTTGAGCGAACAATGCCTTCTATGGATTTCAGATTTTTTGGAATCGTTAGCGTGAGAAAGTTGATTTTCTGCTTTGAGGTTCAGAGTAAGAAGGTTCTCGTTCGAAAGAAATTGCTTTAGGTACTACTGTCAAATTATTGCTCTAGAAGTTGGAATTCAAAGTTTGTTAGTTTGAGCGAACAATGCCTTCTATGGAAGAATCGGATGGAAGGCGCGATTCTCGCTTACGCGTTTCGGAAGGAAAACAGAAAACGCAATAGGGAATTCCATGGTATCGGAATTTCCGCCCCAGTTGGCCCGAACAAACTTCGAAATTCGAGCGGGCCGGATGGACGCGTGTAACCGCGTCGCGTGGCCGGCAGCGATACAGGATCGATCGGCCTCGCGTCTCCGCGATCGCGTTAATCGCGCTTCACGCTCACGCGTGATGCTCCGTGCGTCCGCGACACATTTTCCTCCCGTTCCTTATCGCCCGGCTCCGTGAAACTGTTGGAACGAGTTCTGCACGCGAGGCGACTTCTCGTGGGAAACCCTTCGCCTCCTGGAATTATCGATACGCGAGCGAAGGTGGTGTTTTTTATGGTTCCTCGGTGTCGATGAATGAATATGGCACGAAGAGGGTGGCTGAATGTTTTGAGAGAATTTAATGTGTATATATTGACGGATCGATTGGTATGGGGAAATTGCGCTTTGCGAGGGTGCAGGTTTTGCGCTTTCAGCGAATGAATGAGAGGGAAGATGGAATGTTTATGTGTGTTCCCTTTGAGAAAGAAGATATTTTGAAACATAAAGTCTCCAAGAATTGAAGTTAAATTTGATATCAATTACTTAATTAATAGGGAAAAAAGAAACCACGAGCTGATCTCTTGCTGTCAGTAATTAAATCATTCCTCTGTGACTTAATCTTCCAAATATGAACACTTCGTGTCTCCGAAGTGTCGGCGTTCGTCCGCAAAGGGTTAAATTAGTAGACATCGGAAAAATTGCGCTTTTCGAGGGTGGCGACTTTGCACATTCGACGAATGAGTCGGACGATAGGCGGAGAGTGTTCTGAAAGCTATTTGGACGAAAGAGAGATCCTCGATCCACGCGCAAACAGTCTGGACTCTACGAGCCAAAGAAACTCGCATTTTTCGAAGCTACGAGAAGACCGGATCTCGAACCATCGACGAGAGAAACTAAAAGTATTTGAGGAAGATTCCGCGGGAGCATCCTCTCGCGAAAGACCTTTCGTTCGCAGAGTTCTCGTTATCCAAGTGCAAACTGCGTCGAATCGACGAGCGGCGAGAGAATTGCGCTTTTTGAGGGTGCAGCCGGAAGCGGAGGGGAACATTCGGTGTACAAGTGTTTTCTCTTTATTCCCCGCGTTTCTCGGTGAAAAGAAATTCTACGAATCCCGTCGGTTCCTCTTATACTGACAACCAAAATATTTTCATTTGTTCTAATTCTTGTAACTTTAACAATGAACGCGTTAAGCATTCACTTCCGTGAATTTCTTTCCGCTAGTTACCTATGTTACGGTATTTTTCGGCGATAAATAAAGCAAAATTCAGAAAATGGCAAAAATATGATATTAAATCATTTGATTGAATTGCATTATTGCATTAACCCTTCTCATTCGACAATATTTTTCATTACAAATACTCATCGTTAATATTTAGTAAGAAAATAATTTTTCGCAATTGACGCGATTGCTTATCTTCTATAAATTAAGAGACAGAACTATTTTACTTCGTTTTATGTGTTGATACATTACACAAGGTTTAATATTGAATTGAACATTTTATAAGTTTGCTGCGTCGAATCACGTGGTAACTAACGCGTTGAATGCCATGGGGGTCACCGGTGACCCCCAACCAAATCGAATTACTATAATTCACTCAATTAAACCAAGATTATTAGAAAACATTTCTATATCATAAATAACGCGATGACATTCAGCTATATGAACCTGCAATAACAACAACGCAGCTCAATCAAACGATTCAATATCACATTCCTTCCATTTCAAGTATTTCGTACCATGAAATCACGCGGCATTCAACGTGTCAATAAATGAAGGGTCAAAGATACATATCATTTCCGAACCAAAAAAATCCACGTAAACATCCAACGAAATTCCAAGCAATTCCCAACCGTTCCAACGAATCGTTCGAACGAGAATTTCAAACCGAACACCCGGTTAGTGACGTAAGGGTTAATTCGCTCGCCTATCGATACCGAAGCGTTCCCCGATGGTATCAAGCGCGCGCTGCTCCAGCCGCGCTCCGGATGCACACGGGCGCGCGATTTTTGCTCGGGCCGGTTGCGTAAGCTGCACGCGACGTACGGGGGACTTAACCTTGTAATTAGATACCGTGTCGTTTTCTTCTTTCGAGCGCGATTATACGATCCCCGGCGAGTCGTTAGCGGCGTGTCGAAGCCGGGCAGAGCGGCAGCGGCAGCGCGACGCCGCGGACCAACGACACGGTGAAAAATAAGGAAGCGCGCGCGGCGGGCTGGTGATATAACGAGGGCATTCATCGGAGCTTTAATTACAAGCTCGCGTGGACAAGCTTTTTTGCCGAGCGCGCGCGCACCTCTTTGTCATTCCCGCGTGTTCTTACGTGCTCCGGCTCTGCCCCTCGTTTCGAACGGAGCCTTTCTTTTTGCGGACGACCGATGCTGCTCCGCCGCATGTAAATGGGAGAAGAAAGATCGATACCAGCCGCGAGACAGGTCCTAGCTCCATACCCTCAAAGCGTAATTAACGGCAAGTTCGATAACATGATTGGACATCTTTTATCACAGCACGGGACGCGGTATCGGGAGGCGGCTGATTTATCCGCGGATGTCTAATAGTTTTAGTAACCGGCAGTTACTACTAAGGAAAGATTTGGTAGAGAAATCGTTGACAAATTGGTCACTTCGCAAATGAATACGAGATCGGTGTCGAGACAGGTTCTGTACAGCTTTCTACCGGACTCGAATTAATGTAACTGATTTACGCAATGACACTATCATTTCAATTTTCCGATTCGCCTGAGGGAAAGAAGCTCCTACGAAAGTGTCCGGAAAGGGACGCTTAGCGTTAATGAACTAATCGAATGAGGCGATTAAGCGTTTCCGCGATTCGTTCGCAGGGAATCCAAGAGTTTCAGCGAGCGGGCAACGGCTGAAACCAGTTTTCGTAGGGAGAACCGAGGAAACGATCTTCTACGCGGCACGCAACGGGCAAGATGGCGGTCGCGCGACGCGAGGATACAAACGCGGAACATAAATATCCCGTATCGCGTTGAACATGTTAATCTGGGAGATCCGTTCGCCGTGGAGGCGCGCTCGGCGGAGTAGGTGTCTTGAACATGAGTTACGTTGATTGTGGGTTTACGCCGGGAGTCGGCAGTCGGACACCTAGATTGAGGCGGGAGATAGATTTCAAAGGGTAAGAATTAATCCACTTTCCGCTGAGCGGGTATGAGTACCGGTGATTACGCGGACTGCCGGCTCGCGTGTAAAGCGGGCTGCGAGCGTAGGATGCGCTGAGGGATTGATGCACTTGACCGGGGCCTCAACCCTTGCGTCCTCGAAATGACTACGTTTATTTGAACTTTAGTGTCGCCGTGTTTTCGCGTGGATTCCTTACTGTCGGAGCAAACGTCGATGTCACATTTAACCCTTGGCACTCCAGGTTGTTTTGTAATCTGTCAGTAACTGCTACTAATTTTTATAGTATTCCTAGCGAAAATGGGAAATGTAACATTTCTTCTTTTATTTTCCTTCTACAAAATTTGGATGTGTGGAAAATTTAATAATTTCACGGTAGTTTGATTCATTAAAATATTTAATATTATAACTAGTTCAATATTGGAGTCTACAGAGTTCAAAGGGTTAAACAATGGAAATATGAAGGAATTTTCTTGAATTTTTAGAGGAATGAAATGAAATTTAGAATATTTCAACGTGAGGTTATAATGCAAGGGTTTAATGAGATGTGAAGGATAATTGAAAAATTTCTTTTTGCTTAACTTTTGAGCGATAAATCGAAGTACTGTTTGTTGTTCAAATGTTAGTGTTATAATAGGTTTTAGAAGTACAGAAATATAGAGATTATAAGATGTTGAACAAACGGAAATTCGGGAACAATGCGGTTAAATTTTCACGGGAGCATAACGAGTTTATCCGGTATGTACTTGGAGCTACTTGCATAATGGAAATTGGAATTATTATTTCAAACTTCATTCTGCGTTATTGTAGACACGAACTTCCCGCGCGACTATGAGCGTCGAGGCTTTATTTAAACACAGACAGGTAATTTTAGAAGATAAATGGGACCGCCTTTTTTTAATCGCCGGCTCGCTGCAGTCACTTTTAATCTGTACCCGTGTCTTTGACAACGATCCGCACGGTTCACCTGCTACAATGGATCCTCGATTTCCTTTGTTACTTACGGCCGACTTAAATATAACGGTTTATTTTTAAGAGAACATCGATAATCCTTAGAACATCCACGGAGATCGCTCGAAGACGGAAACTTCATTAACAACCTTTGAGAGGTATACCGTTTAACGAGCGGAACGAACAAGCATTTCCCGACAATCGTACGATGTAAAAGAATTATAATGGTAATTGGTCAATGGCGACTCGAGTAAAAACTGGAAAGTTTACAACTGAACTACTAACGAAGTATAGAATTGGTCAATTATAGAATCGAAGCATTGAAGTATTCGAAAATTTGAAGGTTTGAAGGTTTGAAAGCATGCAAATTTAATGGTATGAAAGTTTGAAACATGAAAAATTGTAAAATTTGAAGGTTTGAGAGCATACAAATTTAATGGTTTGAAAATTTGAAGGTTTGAAAGCATGCAAATTTAATGGTTTGAAAGTTTGAAACATGAAAAATAGCAAAATTTGAAGGTTTGAGAGCATACTAATGTAATGGTTTCAAAATTTGAAACATCAAAAATTGTAAAATTTGAAGGTTTGAGAGCATACAAATATAATGGTTCGAAAATTTGAAACGTCAAAAATTGTGAAATTTGAAAGTTGAGAAGTATGGAGATTCTAAAATTAAAAAATTTGAAAATCTGAGCAATAGAGGACTCGTGGAAGTGAGAATTGTGAATTGCTGGACTATTGAATAATTAAAGAATCGAACATTTCAGAGAACTTTCGATCCCCGCAGCGATTACTCCTTTGAACAGTCGCGTTTCCCGCGCGGCATTTTTCTCTCGGGTTCCCGTGCTCCCCCATCGAGGTCACTCCGCGATCTCCATCGCTCCTCTTATCGGCACTTCCGGCGCGCGAGGGGTCGCGCTATAAACCGAGAAATATTGCGGCGACGATTCTGCGGATCTCGGGGAAAACTTTCATATTCGCGCGTTCCCGGGGAAAACTACCGGAAGAATAACAGCGAGCTCGCAGTTTATCAGCGACCGGTCTCGTATTAGCGAACTTCTCGCCGGGAACAACCTAAGTATGCAAAAATATGGAGGAATTCCGAAATCCCACGGGGAATTTGCAAGCAAATCGACGAAGGGCCGCGCCGGTGTGTGTACAGTTCGCGAATCGAGTCGAATCTGAGTCTCTGCGGAACTTCGGGAGCTAATTCCGGGTCGTAAAATGGAGATTTTCGTGTCCCGGTGGCTGTTCGGAAGGCGATTAACGCAATGATCGACGGTCGAGAAATCTGAGATTCATTGATTCTCGAGAAACATGAAGATTAAACGACGATCCAGTGTTGAAATGAAATGGTAGATCTATGAATGGCAACTAAGAAAGGAGAAAAAGATTCAAATTCTAATATTAATAATAATAATAAGATTCTAATTCATTACTGATCGATCGACACAGTTCACAAGAAATCTCCTAAATTCCGAGCTCGTGATTAATCTAAGATTCATCTAAATAATAGAGCAGCAACGATATTTAACAGAAAATCCTACGGATGGAAATCCTGAGAATCAAATTCTAATACTAATCAACAGAAATAGGTGGAACTAAGATGATAGTAATATTTAACGAACAATTTGTGTAATGAAACCCTCGGGGACCCTGAAACCACGAGCAACAGCTTTGGTCGGAAGGAGTTCCATCAGCAGGAATCAAATCAGATTCAGGTCCTGGGACGTGGCCGTGATTCCTGGACGGATTTCGGGAACGGTATCGTTAGAAGGAGTCATTAGCGCGGTCATTAAGACGAGGATCGCTTCGTCGAGACAGGAATATCAAGGAGGATTACTCTGAGGCCCCGCCCAGGACTAATATCAGCCCCGGCGAAGGAAGAACAGGATTCGTCCAGCGGTGCTTCTTCCTCCTCTCCGTGATCCCGCGTCCCGGCGAGCGCAGCTCACGCGAACATCGTCCAGTAATTGACCCTGAACCTCGTACCGTTACGATCTCGCTAACTACACACCTGTTCCGCCCGTGATTAGCCACCGATCACTATCCCCCATCGATCCGAAACCGATTTTCCTTTCGGTTCCCACGGGAGAATCAATCGGACCGATTCGAATCACAGGGAACAGGCGCCGATCCATCGCGAACAGATGCCGGGGAAAGTTTTCTATTAGTTCCTACACCCGTCGCGTGCGATTCGCGAGTTTCCGGAAGAGTTGCCTTCGGCAAAGTGTGTTCAACTTGGCTACTTTTGCCTTGGTTTCGTGAAATATCGCGAAATATAGGATTTAATTTTGATAGATTTAGATGACAACTTTGATTCTCATGCGTGGATGTACAGGTATCGTTGTTAACTTTGTTAAAATCAGAGAAGAATTGTGAATTGTGACTTCCCGAAGTAGATTAGATTTGTCAGTGAAGTTTCACTTTTCCACTTTTCCCGCAACGAGAGTGTTAAGTGGACGTTCTCCATCTTGAAATGCTAATTGACGCTTAGAAAAATGCATGAACACCGAGGGTAGAATGATCTGCATTTCCCGTGATTTGCTTAACAAATCATACACGCTGTATAACTCGCTAACAACTAGCTGCAGGTCAAAGTTTCATTCAAATGACAGGCAAGTACTTCGTATCGTTGCTTGCGATTAACATAAATACGCGTGTTTGCTCGATCAAATCGCTCGTCTGTAATCTACTACTGAGCCACGTTTTTATAATATTCTTCGGCAAGCTTTTGTTCTTCTACCTTTATCACTTAATAAGCGTTTTTTATACGGTGGTCTTCGTACCGAATACTAGTTCAGAGATATGGAAACAGATTAAAACGTTTAAATTGGAAATGCAAGAAATTCTTGCTTATTCCAAAATATTACGCACAAATTCATTGTTTATTATTACATATTTTATATATAACAAATACAGTGCTCGACGACGCCAACGCGACCACTATAACGGAGAGCGTCAAGAGAGTCCACCGTCCGCGTTGAGAACCACTGTCGCCGCTACACGTTTCGCCGAACTATCTCGCTGCTGAATTGAAAAATACTCGTGACCCGTAACTTTTCTTGGCGCTTCCTACAGGAAAACAGACGGGTCACCGGGTCGCGTGGTTAAATTCTCTCTCGAGACTCTAGTTCATAGTGTAAAGTACAAAATATCGAAAAAATGTGAAACATTCCAAGTGACCTTCTCGATATAATCTATTTCGAAAGTCGAGAGTGTGCGTTTGATTTGAAAATGGATTTAAAAAGCGATTTCCAGATTGACATTCAATGCAGGAAAATCTATAATAAACCGTTGTCCACTGATAACGATTACAGTACGCTTCATACAACGTGATGTAAAAGTGATCACTCGATGCTCGCTAATCCCACGAGAAAAGAGGCTAATTCCTCGAAAGGGTTACCGGATCAGCTTACGAAACGGTCGCGGCTGGAATCGATCGAACCGCGTACCAGTTCTCCGTAAAAATCAGAAACGGGTCGAGGAAAGGCGATTCCGTAAGGGTGGCACACCAGTGGTCTGACTCATCGACGCGAGGGACACACGTGGCGAGAGGCTTAACCGTATCACTGATAAGAGCCCGGGACACGGCCAACGGCGGAAGATAAACGGCCTCTTCGATGCGTTGTCCTGAAGCCGACGGCAGATAAGGACACGAATTCCTTTCGAAATCCGTGTAAACGCGACTCGACCCCATAGGGAACCAACTTTACACCGTGAGCCGATGGAAACGATCGGACATCGATCGTCTCGACACAAAGAAGAGAATCAGACCAAACTGAAAACACTTTTTCTTACTAGAAATTCTCGATCGCAAACCGAACATCAACCGTCGATCTCTAAGCACAAAGGTTCATCGAATTCAACTTCCATCTTCAACCTCTACTATTACATAACCATCTCTGTTCGCGAGCGCGTCCGCGACGAGATTAGTCGATGATTCTGTTTTCGACTTCGCGACTCACGCTCGGGCCCTACTTCTTACAGTGATAAGGTAATAAGGTTGTTGAATTGGTTTGTTTAGTTTCACCAAAAATATAATTTCACACTTCAAGTACAATGTTGAAGTAATACAGTGATTCTAAGGATTTCATCAATACAGAGGTTGATTTTGGATGCTTGTTTCTATGTTTGCTGTTGAGACTGGTTGTTGATTACGCAAGCCGATGTTAACTGACGCTCAAGAAAAAAAAGTCGGCATATTTATAGGAAAAAGGAGCATCTACCGAGCCAATCAGTGCGACTTTGCCGGACACGCATCCATCTTTTGTTTCTCACGCGACAGCGACGGTGTCTTACTGTCATTTTCGGGTGCGTAACAATCTCTACCAAAAGCACCCAACCCGTGAAGACCCGAGATCGCTGACTCGACTTCGCGTTCGCGAGAGCAAAGTGGATAAGCGCGAGCCGGGGACAAGCAGCGGTTGATCCAGCCGTACATCGCGATCAATTAGACCCGGATGGAGGAAATTTGAGGGGATCTACGCGGAGTCTTGAGCCCGCGTATCCCGGCCACCGATATATCTCCGCGATAGCCCGGCCAATGGAAATCTACGTTTAGCATAACCTGTTTCCAGCACGAGCCACGCGGCCCGGAATCTATATTTAGCGTGGTCTACGCTTAATCTACGTCTATCTATGTATAATCTGCGGCCAGGCCGAGGCCTAACTCGGGCCTAGCGCGCCGCCTAGATCGTTCACGGAGTATTCGGCGGCCGCGGCCACCCCCTGACCCCGCCGCGAGTCACAAAGTAACTGCGGCGGCGGCTAAGAGGTCGATATCTTAAATTTACTTACAATAACTCGGCGTTACTTTAAGCTCGATGTAACAGCCGGGACGGGGTAAGCCGAGTTTACCGTAAGGGCACCCCATAAATCCGGCGTAACTCACACGAGCTACGAACTTGCCGGGCCTTAAGCCCGCCGTAAACTGGCCCGTCACCGGCTCCGATTCTGAGCGGAGGTCCGACGGACTGATCGCCGGTTTCAGCGAGTCTTTCGCTCGTTTACACGCTCGATGATTAGCGAACGGGACCTCTGGCTTACGGTCGCGCGCTGAGACGATTACCGGGTTACTTCTCTCGGATTGGAGATTCTCGGATCTTTCGTGGAATGTGAGAAAACTTGCGATGATTCTGTGCCTTGATTCTTTGAGATTCTACGAATAGAAGGTAATGACAGTAATAAGGGAATAATCAGAGTGATGATCATAGTAATAACTGATCAATAAAAGTTGTAACATCGATAATACTCAAATCAAACTAACGATACAATTAGATTGCAACACTAATAACAACCAACAGCAATACCAACAGTCTCCACAATCTTTCGCGCTAAAATCAATCAACCACTCCGGAAGCTCTCACCGGAAATACTTAATATCTCCTAACGAGATGACATTTTCTGAATTTCACATTATAGACGTTTATTTAAACGATGACAATTTTTATCTATTTTTCGTTGTCAACACAAACTTCGCCTTTTTTTTTAACGCGCGCTACACCCATACATATGCACGCACATCCATGTAGTTTACATCCATATTAACCTACACGTCTACAACATTAAAACTATTTTCTCTCAATACCCCATGTATCGATGTTATACAAAGTTCAATATTAAAACTCAAAAATTTAATTTCTTAAAAAGAGCTATATCAAGAGCTATATCAAACTATAATCCTCCCGCATCAAATCAATTGGCGACTGCGAGGCGTCTCCCGACTGCAGAGGGTTGAATCCACGAGGGGGTGCAGCAGGCGGAACACCGTCCAAGTTTCGCGTAGGAGGCACGAATAAAAATGTTAATGCGAGGAAGAAGGCACCGTCGCGCGTCGATAACTAATTTCAGGAAGGCCTGGCCGCCGGGGGTCGCCGCGACGCGAAAAGAGGGTGGCGTGCGCCTCTCCGTCTCCGTCCCTCTCCCGTGGACGTCGGGTATCGCCATTTTCCAGGGGGTTGCCGCGGAGCGCGACGGGGTTCATTTCCATACCGTAATGTACAGCGCGCGCCTCGTGGACCATAGAAAGGGGTTGGACCCGTTGCCGAGGGTCTGAATATACGTTTATGCCGGCCTAACCGTAGCCGAGGGTGCGCCGATGCCTGCCTGCCTGCCTGCCTGGATGGCTGGCTGGCTGGCTGGCTGCCTTGCGCCAAGACCCTGTGAAAGCTCTGTACTTTTCGTGCCGCGGCGACAAAGACTCGCGCCGACGTTAACGAGACAGGATTAATCCTACCCCAATGCATGTCTGCGGCCGAACGCGTTCGTCAATTAACCCTTGGAAGACCGGGAGGCACGTTGGACCCATTTCGACACTTACGTCTGTTCCGAGCCTCTTAACGCTGGAACTGCCGAGCGTTTAACCCTTAGCAGTCCTATGTCAGACTCGACATACTTTGTTGCGACCTCTACCTGTTTTAACTATTTTTTCTATATTTATTTGTAGTACAATTGTACCATTTAAAGGCAACATGATTGAAGTTTGAATTATTGAAGTTTCAGTCACTGAAATTTCAGTCGTTGGAATGTGAATTACTGAAATTCGCATTACTGAAGTTCGAATTACTGAAATTTTTTCTATATTTATTTGTAGTACAATTGTATTGTACCACAAATGTAAATGCGTCATGTTAAGCTATAATTGAATGAACGTCGACGTGAACCTCAAAGTGGGAAACCAAGAGCACTTCGGACCGCAAAGGGTGTTAAGGCCACTTACAGCCTTAACGTTTCCTCCGACCCCTTAGAACCATCGTACCTTTTAGTTTGTATACACTTTTTATGTTTTCTAAGGCTTATTGTACATTTGCTAGTTTTTTCGGAATAATAGGAGCCTTCGTCCCGTTCACAACTTGCAATCGTCCTTACGGTATTACGAGAAGGGACCGTGGCAGCCATAAATCCCTGAACCCATAAGGCTCGCGATTATTGCTGTAGATTTTCTTTACCTATTGTTTACATCTGGTGTCCAGTCACCAGTATCTTTAACTCTCTTGCCCGTCCGTTTAGCATGTGCTACTAAGGCCAAGCGTTTCTTGCTTTTTACCTGCCACGGTCGGCGATTGCAAACGGGACGAATTAGTTATTAACTTTAGCAACTAGGAAGACTAGAAGGGAAGGGATTGTGTCTCCCTTCCACAACCATTTTCAGATCGAAAAGGGCCAACCAGAACGTCTTCACCCCCGTGAAGACGACATTGCGGAGGTGTCGTCGAAGACGATTCTGGGAGGCCCAGGGAGTCGAGAATAGCGAGTCGAGAATAGCGAGTCGAGAATCATAGTTGGAAACAAATAGTCAAACAAGCAAATAGAGAGCATCGAACATATTTCGAGTCACTACACTGATTTTCACAAGTAAATACAGTCCACTTCACAAACCTAAAAATTCGCACAAAGTTAATTCGGCGTGCGAAGTACTAGTTTAACTACCGAACATAGTCGGTGGAAAACAAGGTACACGACAAAGGGTTAACCCTTTGCACTCGAAAGGTGACTCTCAGTCACCACTTGATTTGACACAGCAAAACTATGAAGTCGAATATTTAGTATTTTAAATGAAGTTTTGTATTGCAATGTGAAATATTTAAATAAAATAGCTTTGTTGCTTGATCTATCTGTGAATCATCGTCAAATTAGTTTCAAACAATGTTGTATTTATCTCATCAGAAAATGTTCAAATATTTCTACTGAAAAACTTCCGGTTGCAAAGGGTTAATACGATTAATATGTAATCCGTATAAAAATTGTAACAATAGATCATTGTCAGTTTTTTCAGACACTCATTATAGTATTCAAACGAAACTATTTATTTTCAAGATCATTTCAATTATTGAATGCTTCGAAGATATTAATAACTATAACTTTGTGTCAATCATTATGAAATAGGAGTTTCCAGATGGGGCATTTTCAACCGTAAGACAGTTCTAGCGTTAACAACCATCGAAATGTTACTGTTTCCAGCAATGCTTTCTCTTCGTTACGAAAATCACGATCCAGATAACAATCTGAGAATTTCTACCCCCGATCGCTGGAACTATACTGTAACGAATATGTTCACTGACTATGGAACACGCAGAAATCGCGACGTTACCGATCCGATCCCAACTCGTTCTTTTTGTCATTTCAATCTAAAACAATCGTCGACTACGATCGAGCCCGCTGCAAGTTCTTTTTTTCATTTAGCTGCGGGTCGCATGAAAAGACCACGGTTTCCGGTTAACGAGGAGGAAACTAACGAGAGACGCGTTCAGAATCGGCCTTCTATCGTTTCCTTTTGCGTTTCGATTCCCGATGTTCCGCGATGTATACGTTTGTCTTTATTAAACTGCATACATGCAGTTTCTGATTGTTCTTCGATCTCGCGTCTATCGCTATCGTTGGGTTCTCGCAAGTTTTTCATTGGTGTTTTGTAGTGCATTCTATCGTCTTTCGCTTTTGTTATCTTTTGAGTTATTTATACTTGTAATTAAAATCTTTGTGAAAATTCCAATGCATCACACTATAAATCACAATCAAACATAAGACACAATCAAAATTGATATCAACAATCGAACTGTCGTCTCCAGAGCTGAATTTAACACTAGGTTTACGGAGTCAATTTGACGCATACTGAATTTGTAAACATTACTTGGCAAACGTTTATGTCGGTTTTGGTAATAACCCAATTTTAAATCCATAATTTCCAAGATCTAAGTGGTCGAACGTCAATTTTTCTAGGAACAATAGAATAAACAATAAATGTCCGTAAACCTAGTGTTAAAAAGAGCATCGTCATTTTCATAGAAGACGGTACTTAGTAATTGAGTCAGACTTCATACGCCACGTGTTCAGCGGAGGAGACATTTTCTAAATTGTCAGTAAGTGAATCACGCCATTATCATTCCCAGCACTTCGTGTTCTTCCTTTTCCTTTTGTTCTTGTCCGCCGATCGCGTCCGCGTTCCGAGTATCGAGGCGAATCTGATTAACGTTTCCGCGGTGTCGGCGGATTTCGCGCCGCGTCCGCCGATTAGTCGGAACGAACGAATATCGGCGGGGCTTCGCGCGACGAACTTGACGCCCGCCGACGCGACGGATCGATCGTGCGAAGGAATTTCGCCAACCGATGCGCCGCTGTTGTTCCGCGATCCGCGAGTTTCGAAATCCGTAACGCGAGACGAGCGGTGTCTACTTTGTGTTTCGATTGTGCAGTGTCCTTAAGGTGATCGTCCTCTTGGAAATGACATTGCGAAATGCAGTCATTATTATGACGCAAATTCATTAGGATTCATTTAAAACTAACAGCTGTCGACTTCTACGGTGTTAACCCTTTGCGGAGATTCTTTGAAATATACGAAACCTACAGCAGATGAAGTGAAATTATGTATCGATTACTTAAACAATAGAAAGAAGAGAAATTATACACAGATCTGTTGCTGTTTGAGTAATTGAATTATTCGTTTGCTTAGTCTTCCAAATATGGAAATTTCATCTCGCCTAATGTCGACATTCGTCCGCACAGGGTTAATCTACGAAGTCGAGTATCTTAAACACGCTTAATGTCAAATCTTTAGTTTTGAAGATGTTGGGAATAAACAGTAAGTTTGAGGATTTGAGATTGAAGATGTTTGAAATAGTCTTCTATGTTTAATCATTTCAAATTACCAAACTTCCACTTAGGAATTCAAGAACCGATATAAACACTTTCCCAATCGACTTGCAGTCAGACAATTCCGCAATAAAACCGCATGAACCTCATCATACAGATCCCAACAAATGTTCCTTCGATGATCCCAATGCGTCGTCGTCGAAATTCGTATTCGAGTCTACACGCAGAGTGCCGGGCAAGCCGAGGTGACACGACGATTAAAGTATCATCAAGGTGGCACCCTCACGGAACCCAAGCTATCGGCGAGTCTCGAGTTACGAGATGCACGGTATCGTCGCGCGTCCGTCGAAGCTGCGGGCCCGCAGGTTACACGAGGAGGACGCGTTACCACGAAACTGGTCCCGGTAAGAGGAGAAACCGAGGGGAGGAGGAGACGCGGTGAGGTCGACGAAGAGAGAAAGAGAGAGAGAGAGAGAGAGAGAGAGAAGGGAGGTCCGGCTGCCGAGGAGCACCTGGCATCCGTGCACAGGTAGCCGGGGCCAGCCTTTTGTCGTCCTCGGAGCCCTCCCACGTCCGACCAGCAAAGGAAGAAGTTTCCGCGGCCGATCGCGTACAGGCCCCCTTTGTGCCGTCGAACGAGGACGAACAGCTGGCGAAAACAGAACCCACCGGCCCGGCTCGGGCCAGCTGGTGCCCGTCACGAGAATCCGACGTCCGCTCCCCGCTCATTGTCCGAACGGACCAGCAGCTTTTGGAAAGGAAATCCAGCGAGGATCGCGTGAACCGTGGACCTTTCGCGCAATAACTGCAGCCGGGTTCTGGATATTTGGGAAGATTACTTCTAGGTATTTCTGGGTCGTGTCTTTTGTTGCGTGGCAATGACGATTGAGAGTGTCTGCAGAGGTAAGTGCTCTGAGTGAAAGTGGGGTCCAGAAGCTTTTGGTTGCTGATGTGAGAATGCGACGCTTAAGGAACGCGAGGATGTATTTTATAAAAATTATTTGGTGAACGTTATTGATTGATGCGATTAGAATGTGAGTAGTTCGCTTTCAGGAGTTAGGTCTTCAGAAGATAGTTTTGAGTAAAGGACGAGTGTCCTGGATTTAGAGGATGAATTATAGCATGTCTTTCTTCTAGACAGAGAAGCATCAATGACAACTATCGAAAGACAGAAGGACAAGTAACCCCAGAGATCATTGACATTACAGCAAGCCCCCGCCAAAGCCAATGCTCCCAGAGAATCCCCCGGTGGGAACGGTTCACGATCATCCCCTAAAGCGTCTCGACTCGAGCCAAACCGCTTTCGCAGGTCCTCGACCCTGTCCCGCGCGTGGCAGCGATTCCGCACACGTTCCGGCGCAATAAGAACGGAAAGGGGGGCCGCGGCGAATAGCGCGGCGGAGGATCTGGCTGGGCGAATTTACGGGTGGCCAGGATTACCAAGGAGAAACGCGGCCGCGGAGCATCCGGCGAGCGCGTAGAAGCGGGTCGGCCGAGATCTCGCGAGGATAGCGACTGGAAAGGCCGCTAATTCAACGCCACGGGCTCGCCGGCTGCGGCTCGAGTGGCACGATTGACAATTAACGGATTTGCCGGCCAGGCCGGTTGCGTAAACGTGCCAAGGTTGCGGACCGGCTTCCACTTTTTTCAGTTCGTCCCGGCGACTGCAACTTTGTAGTAGATTCCCAGAGCGTTCGATCCGATCGTCGATTCCTCCCGCGATTACCCAAGGATCTGGAGCAGCTGCGAGCACCGTAGAACGTCTCGAGCGGTCCTCATTAGGGGATGCCGGGGAATTATGAATCTAGGTGGCTCCGGGTATCGAATACGAATAGCGGCGGTGCCAATTAAAGACTCGTAGAATGATCCAGTGAGCGTCGGAGAGTGGACTAATGTTATCGCGTCCTTTTTACGCGGCTGAGTGATCCCTCCAAGTGGATCACCTGTCCGGCGTCCTTTCGAATTAGCTGTCAGTAACCTTGATTAAACTACCTGATTATCCGTTGAAGACACCTGGGTTACTCTTGTTCCTTTTGCTCTGACTCGCGTAACACTTTCTTAGTTTCTGTCTCACTTCCATCATACTACCAGATTACATTCTTGTTACCAACCCCTGCGCTCCGAGCAATTTCTGATGCGACCTCTCCGCAACCCGAGTCGTTTCTACTGGGACTACCAGCTACTCCGTATTTACACTGGAGATCGTGTTTTATCATTGGGAATTATATAACGAATATAACACCATTTATAGGAAAGAAAATTGTTTCTGGACAACGGAGTGAAGGGTTGAATCATTCGATTTTCATAAACTGTACTTTCTATATTTGCTGAAGAGAGTCGATACAATTAGTCGCGTTGCCTGCGTCGCGTTTTTTAGTTCTACGTATACGACATTAGGAATTGCTATTTTTTTTTTATTTTTGGGCTTTCTTCGAGGCGTAGAAAGTTGCGTCAGATAGACGGAGGATAGTGATGATATAAATTGAGGACAAGTCGAGAAGATTTATCGGGGACAGCCGAAGAGGGTTTTCGACAGCTTCGAAAACTACTTTTGCCCCGAACTAATATTGACGTTCCTAAGAGGCGCGGTGTCTAGAGACAGCGGGCCGCCTAGACAAAAGAGAATTCTGTGTTTCGTTGGGCGAGGACCGGCGCGCGCTTTCTCCGGCGATAATGCGATCCAGACCCTAGGTTGCCTCGGCGTGGAACGGCCGAAACCGAGAAGCTCTCGGGTTTCCCAATTCGAGTGGCCAACTGTGAAACGCATTTCGCGTGGCTGTGCACGTGTGCGGACGTGGGACGTTAACGCTGTGACGAAATACACCGCCGCTTTTGCTCCCGCGATAATTCTCGCTTGGGAGAATCGATGCTCCGTTTACGAAACGTTTCAAAGCTAGGAACGAGAGTCGGCTGGAGAAATAGAACGAACATCACGATAATATAACAAACGAAACGTGAAATGTGCAAACATATACACTTTCGTATTAACCCTTTGCACTCCGAAGTTTTACAATAGAAATATTTCAACATTTTCTGATGAGACGAAGACGATATAATGCATCAATCTGAGAAATATTGATGTCAAATAGCTTTGTATATTTCTCGTCGAGTTGGTTTTACAAAATATTAAGTATAATATTACATATCAAACTTTATAACTTTACTGTAGGAAATCAGGTGATGACAGAGTCACCTTCCGAGTGCAAAGCGTTGACCCTTAGCACTCCAGGTTATTTTGTAATCTATCAGCAACTAATTTTTATAGTATTCAAAGCGAAACTGAGAAATGCTATACTTCTTCGATCTTTTATTTTCCTTAGTACAAAATTCGGATATGTGGAAAATCGAATAATTTCAGGGTGGTTTCTCCAAGATTCATTAAAACATCTAATATTATTTCTGGTGCAATATTGGAGCCTACAGAGTTCAAAGGGTTAAACTGTTAAAGAATTATCATCTGATTCTAAATTCGCAAATCCTCGTCCGCGGTTTGCATAATTACTGCAAGTGCAAGATTCTCTTTCGTGAGGATATTGAAAAAGATTGCTTAATAATTACACAAAAATACAGCGTATCTGGTTGCGGCAAAAAGCAGTTTATCCAAGAAGACCCGAGGAACGTATAGGAGCCCGAGGTAAAAACGGATCGGCATTTATCGGATCTATCAATCCCAGGCCTCGCGTTCATTATTTCTCCCCCAGCGGCTCGGCAAAACATCGCCGTAAGCGGCGTTTATGTAAAACATTCTTTTTCCCGTGGCCGCTCGCGAGATACATTAGCACAGTTCAATCATACGAGTTTCTTTGGTCCACTCGATCGACGAGCATCGATGCCCGACCGTCCAGGAAACGCGCGAGTCGTATCGGGACGCGATCGATCGATCATGAATATCGCGACGCGGAATTTTATCGCGCTTCCTTCCCAGCCTGGCGAACAGAGAGAGGCGCAGGCGTTTTTCTGCTGTGGGACAGGCGACTTATTATCGCCGCGCAAGAAGCAATTGTTCCCACGTAATCAGGGAGCCGGTGTTTCTTGCGCCACGCGGTTCTTCGTCGAGGCGCGCTGCGAAGGCTGTCGTCAGCCACCGACGACGCGACTCCACGTTTTTAGAAACTCGTGAAAAGTCGAGCTTCGGGAAACTGGAGGTCCCATGATCACGCTAACCGATTATATGAGTCACGAGCCATTTGCATATGAAACTACTTCCGATTTTAAGGAACGATCGAATGTACGAGACAAACGCGCGAGAGAGTCTCCCATCAATTCTAGAACAGACGTCCCGAGAATCTAATTACTAGAAAACTATTTCGCAGACTGGAGCGTGCGTACCGTCTAAAACCGGGAAAACGAAAGGAAATAACAAGCCGTTTCTCTGAAAATTCCGCTCCGCGGACAGTTCGAAGCGAAGGCCAAAACCGAGTTTAGACGTCCGGTGATTGAAGAACATTCGAAGTGTATCGCCGGGCTCCCCTAAAGAAACAGGAGCGCCGGGATCCTCGGGTTTCCCGCGGACCGGAGATAATTGCGAGCGGAACGGAGCGATCGTTCGAAAGGGGGGGGACGGAAAAGTCGGGGAATTTTTCGGCGAGAGTTCGCAGCCTCCTAATGAGACTCCTCCGCTCTGTCGCGACGCGGGAAAAGGAAATTCGGACGCGGCTGCCGATTCGAGCGGATTCGAGTGGCAATTAGAGCGGCGACTACGGGGATTGTTATTTACCAGCGGCGTTCGCACCCTCGCCGCGTCTTTCGGCTGTCGGCGGACTTCATTAGAAATTACATCGAGTCGCGAGCGAGTGCCTCTCGTTTATTAAGAGGCCTCCTATTAGTAGTCCGACCGAGTGGCTGTCGGGGTGGAGAACGCGGGAAGGGTGGAACGAAGAAAACACGACCGTCTTGGTCAGCCTTCGTTTTTATCCAAGAAGCTCGACACTTCGTGCAGGCAGAAGCTCCAGATTTTTTTTCAGCTGTCCCGCTGCCTTTTCACCCCTTGTACCTTGGAGTGCCGCGAATAATGTGGGAAAAGGGGTAATCATTTTCCTGTAAATTGGGCTGGACGTGCTTGTTAGGAGCCGTTAATTGGGAAAGGCCTTTGGGAGAAGAGGGTTTTATCTGCGAGGGGCTGTCTTTCCGCTGCGGCTTCTCCGCCCTTCGAACTTGAGATTCATGCGGTGAGAACGGGGGAGGATAATTGTTTTTAGAATAAATTCGGGTCCGTTGGAATTTATCGGTTGTCTTCCAGCGGAATTTGGTAATGGAAAATGTTAAGGACACTTTGTTAACCAGTTAACACTAGGTTGTTAACGTCAGTGTGATCGCATCGATCAAAATTGGCGTGAACATTTAGAAAATAATATTTCTGAAATCCAATATTTAGGCATTAGTCGACGAATCAAATTAATAAAAATTAATAATTTATTTACGAATGACTTCAAATTACCATTCACTGTAGGTTACTCAAATTTTTAGATTCTAGTCTCGATTCTATATTTGCGTCAAGCATATCGCTCTTAATATTGTAAGTAGAAAGCACGATATTAAATTAAAAGATGAATGTGAAATAAAAACATGTTAAATGTACGAAGAATGTTTCGTAAGGATGATCGTTTATTCAGATAAAATTTATCGATTGATATTCGCAGAGGGTTGATCCTTCACGGATTTCCTGTTTTCCTGGATATCTATTATGAATCCGAACAATCGATAACCCGCCCAAATTGACTGCGTAACAGGCGACGCTTCGTCGAGTGACTAAAACGTAATGAAAACTGACGTTGATCTCGGAACGACCCGAGCGCCAAGTTTATAAGTCCGACGGATCCGTCGATTTAATTCAGCTGAAAATTAGTCGATTAACTTCCCGTATCTGGTCGATCAGAATGAAAAGGGGTCGAGCCAAGGTTCTCCGGTTACGTTTCAACTCTACATTTAGAGCCGGGTAGCTCTGAGCCGAGCGGCGCCCGAATAATTTCCGCCAAAAACTAGATCCTCGGGGGTTGCAGCGGTGCATCAAGGAACCCGTTCCCACCCCCCGAAAACGCGGAAGGGAGATTCCCTTCAGCGAGCCGGATGAATGTTGCAGGCACTTCCATAATGCACCGCGGCGGGCAGGGTTTCGCTCGGTTACGCGTGCCCGCCTCGTCTGCTCGCGATTTCCGCGCCGCACCCTTCCTCGCTGTCACGTACGCAACACACTGAAATCGAGTCGTCTCTGTCGGCCCGTCTCGTGTTTCCACGGAATCATTAGAATTCCCGAAAGTCCATGTATTCATTCGAATATTTTTAAGACGAGTTTCGTCGTATTAAATTGGATTAATCACCATTCGAACATTTTTAAGACGAGTTTCGTTGCATTAAATTGTATTAATAATCATTCGAATATTTTTAAGACGAGTTTCGTCGTATTAAATTGGATTAATCATCTATTCATTCGAACATGTTACAGACGAGTTTAACTATATTAGATTAGATTAATCATCTATTCATTCGAACATGTTGAAGGCGAATTCAACTATATTAACCCTTTGCGGTCGAATGTCGACGTTCCGGCGAGATGAAATGCTCATATTTCGAAGACTAAGTCAGAAAAAAATGATTTAATTACTCGAATAGCAAGAGATCATCACGCAGTTTCCTTTTGTCCTATAAATTATACAATTGATATATAATTTAGCTTCGTCTATTGAAGGTTTGGTGCATTTCAAAGAATCTTCGTCCGCAAAGGGTTAAATTAGATTAATCATCTATTCATTCAAATATTTTAATTAGAGACTAGCTGCGAAGCTACATCTCTGTACGCAACGCTCGACGCGATCTGCATGTCATCAATGCAACATCACTGCGATTTGAGATAGAATTTTGCATTGGCAATTACGTCAGACTAGACTATAACGTGCACAACTATCGATGACATAGAACTGCGGCAATATAATGGCTCACGATAGCTAAAAGGTTAAACTCCATTGAATCATATATTCCTATCATTCTACAAATCGCAATCATCTTGTTCCAATTAATTCCAAGATCATCCTATTATTACATTACCAAAAACACTTCGGTTGATAAAATCACGAAAGAGATCGCAACGGAAAATCTGCGAAAATAGAGCAATTCCCGGCGAGAATCGCATTTCGTTAGAAGCTGAACTACATTTCCGCGGAAAGCCGGCTACGTTTACAGGTCCGATACTTTCTGGAAACGTTACCGGCGAAATCGAGCACCTGCACAAACAGAAAATCGCGCGCGGAGCTTCAAAAGGTTCATCTGAATTTCGCTCGGATCACAGCGCGGAGTTTCCCGTTTCCGGCGTGCGAGAATTCGAAAAAAAAATACCGGCGAGCTCGATCCTTTTGCGCGCGCGGGAGAAGCGGAAGGGGTGCTCGCGGCGGCGGCGGCGGTGGCGGTGGCAAAGGGGTGGCACACGTCACGCGGACAAACGGTCCCCGCCCGCATATCGCGGCCACGCGGTAGGAAATTCAATGTAATATCTCACTAAGGAATTGCGCGTGCCAGATATAAATAGGTTGAACGCCGGACTTTGAAAAGCGGCGGTGGCGCAGAAGGGGCGCGCTTGAAATATTGACCCGCGGAGCTTAGAACGATCCTCCCACCAATAAAAGGAAATCCCGTGCTCGAGCTCGCGTTACGTCAGCTCCGGCGTGCCGCGTTTATCGCCGAGCGGAAAATCGTTTTCGACCGTGTTCGATCGAGCCGATGAAATTCGAGTGATTCCCAGTGTTTTCGGATGTTATTTGCTTCAACTTTATTTTACAGATAGATTCTGGCGTTTGGAATTTCGCTGGAGGTTCGTGTTACTTGGAAGCGACTATAGTTATAAATATTCTTTTAACCCTTTGCGGAGGAAGGTTCTTAGGAATGCACAAAACCTTCAACAGACGAAACTAAATGATTTATGAATTGCTTAATCAATGGAAAAGAAGGAAACTGTGCAGATCTCTAGATGTTCGAGTAATTAACTCACTCGCTTGCGGCTTGGTTTTTTAAATATGAATATTTCATCTCGTCAAAATGTCGACAGTCGTCCGGAAAGGGTTAAACTTTATCTATTTGGCAGTAAGGGTTTGTGCCTCGTCGGATCTCGCAGTTATGTGAAAGTGACGGTTCAGCGATTTGCGTTTGGAAGAAAAGAAAATTACTCGCGCGTTGTTTGCTATTCGCATTTCGGCTATCTGGCGTGAGCGAGATTCGCGAGAGTGGAGATCATTGTCAAATGGAATTTTAGTGATCCAACGAATTTGGCAACTAGCGTTGAAAAACATTGAACTTCCTTGGATAAAAAGGAAACTCGAATATTCCCTTCAACATTGCATTCACTTCTACCCTTTTTACTCTAATTAACACTAGGTTTACGGGCATTTATTGTACAGTTTATTCTATTGTTCCCGGGGAAGTTGATATTCGTTCATTCTACCTAGTGTTAAATACCAAATCCATCCTCTCTAAGATCACACGCTAAAACAACCAAACGAATTTCCATCCACCCTAAAAAATTAAACTAACCTCGACACCATCAACACGCTACAGCTCGGCAGCATCACAAATCTCCGATTCATCCAATCACGCGAGCACGAGAGAGTGCGCGAGCATATCGCGCGTCGAGGCGATTCATCGGCGCGACCCGTGCCCGAATTCGAGACCCGTCGAGATCCCATTCGAGGGAGCAGTAAAAATAGTCCTGCGAGAGACGTGCCAAAGGACTCGTTCCCGAGGCTGGTTGAATGCTCGAAGGATAATTTATTTGACGCGCGGGAGCCATGAACGTCGAGCGGAATCGGCGCGCGTCTCGGGCCCGAAGAAAGGAGGACAGGGGGGGAGAAAAGGAGCAGAAAAACCGTGCGAGAGGAAGAAACGAAGAGAGCCGGAGCCTGAACCGGGTGGAAAGCGTGTTCGCCGGGGCCTTATGTCGCTGCCACGGGCTGGTTTTTCGTCGCTGGGTGCCCTCTCGAAAATTACCCCCTCGAAACCGGCGCGCGGACAAAAGCGGACTGCGCCGACGTCGCCGTATATCCGATCCGGCCGGCGGGACCGGCTCTCTCTTTCTCTTTGTGTACTGGGTGACATCGAAATTCGTGGTCGGACCTTGGTCTCGTGTTCCGCTCCTCGCGGAATGAAAAAAGGAGACGTGAAGCGGCGCCGTCGAAAGCGGACCGAATGACATTTGCACATGAAAGAGATAAGGAAACCACGGTGATCCGTATTATTCCGACGCGTTGAGAATTCTTTCTTGCTTTTGAATTCTTCTTCTGCCTTTTTTGAGCGTCTTTCGGACTGTGTTTGTTGTTTAGTTTAGTAACAAACGCGAGACCACGTGAGAACCGTATGAAATTAATAATGCAACGTAACACTATAGAAATATCCAAATTTTAACCCTTTGAACTCTGTAGGCTCCAATATTGCACCAGTTAGAATATTAACCCTTTGCAATCGAAAGTTTTTCACTTGAAATATTCTATACCTTCTAATTAGATGTGGAGAAGAGTTTTTAAAATGAATTTATCAAGAAATCACATATAAATTAGGGAACGAAGCTACCTTCCTTCGATATTTCACGTATTGATGCAGTATACAAAGGTTAATGGTAAATATTAAAGTTTCTAATTTTCCTGTATCAAACCATCTGGCGACTGGGGGTCGCCTCTCGAGAGCAAAGGATTAATATACTAGTGGAAACACGGTTTATGAAATGAAAGTTGGAGTTTATACCTTTCTGAAGCGGTTAGAGAAATTGTTAAACTATACCTGGATTGTACAACACTTATGGCACGCAAACTTGAAACATTTCTATTATCTTTAACGGTACAAAGAAAATTCTTTATAAAGTAGGTATAAACTTTTAAATAAACTTCCTCGTTACAAGAGTAACATACAATACCAAAAACCTAAGCTATTTCAACGTCACCCCGTATACGCACCGCGGCTATAGCCGCGCACGTACAATATCGTGTTTACCGAACGGGAACGAGGGAGAGAGAAACAGAAGGGTGGAAGAAAGAACCGTCCCACCCCTCCTCGCCGCTGTTTCGCCGGTGAATTATGGTGGCGGCCGATTCGAGGGGCGCGTAACCTCGTCGAGGATCCCGGCCGCGCAGAAGAACCACCCCTAAATTCATTCTCCGTCTCTCTTGTCTCTGAAAGCACTTAATTCGGCCGATTCTTGAAAAATTACTATTGTGCGGGGCCGCCGGCGTGCACGGGGACTCTGTTGCGCCGCGCCGTTGCCCCGTGGGGTCCGGCGGTGATAAAAATGGGGCGGCCGGGGCTGAATAACGGGAGAATAAACGCGGTTCGATGCGGAGGGGATCTTTTCGAGCGTGGACGGTTTGATGTACCGGCCGGCCGCTGTGAAAGTCGAGCGGAGTCTGGACATATGGGGCTTATCTGTCGCTTAGGGGATGCGCACAGTGGCTCCGTAACAGCCGGAAAGCTTCGAACGTTGCTTATTGTCGAGCGGATCCCGGGACTTTCGGGGAACGCCGATTTATCCCGTGAAACACCGCCGAAGGGAGTCGAGAGAAATTTCGACGAAAACGCCGAGTTCGATCTTATTTCAACGCGTCCAACGTGTTTTGGTATTTTAATGAATCGCAGATGCTCCTCGGTGATGAATGTCCGGCATAATTCGTAATGTGCCTCTCCCCGGATTCCGATGAAACACTTGTTTTATATCTCGCGTCAATCCCGTTCATAAATAATTCATTTTAACCGGTATCTCTAATCTCCGGGCGAAATCGCTCGATGAATAGATCAATTCCGCGTAAAAAGTCGAATATCGGAATCGGTTATTTCTGACATGCATCGATACCGATGATAGCATTGCTGAAAATAGAATGCCCGCGGGAAAATGAAAATATACCGGTAGCCGAGTGGAAAGTAATTTGTTTGAATGATACTCGATCCCGAAGCTGCGAACGTAATTCTTTCGAGGCGCGATTAATTATATAACATCGAGAGCGAAGTACCAGCGGAAGAAACGGATATGTACCGACAACCCAGTGAAAGATCGTTTGTTTGAACACTCGATCCCGAAGCTACAAACGAAATTCTTTCGATTAATTATATAACGTTGCTTGAAGCAAGATATTAACCCTTTGCACTCGGAAGGTGACTCTCATTGATTTGATACAGCGAAACTAAGTTGAATATTTGCTACTTTAAATGAAACTTTGCATTGCAATGTCAAATATTTAAATAAGCTTTGCTTAATTTATCTGTGAATTATCGTTAAATTATTTTCAAAGAATGTCTATCTCATCGGACGATCAAATATTTCTACCGAAAAACTTCCGAGTGCAAAGGGTTAATAGAAGAAACGAAAATGTACCGACAACCGAAAGATAATTTGCGTGAATAATACCCGATCGTAAATTAATTACTTAAACCGACAGTCATTTCAGTTAATTCCGAAACTCCGAGTGTAGACATTCGATCGAACAATGGCTCACCTTGTCTCAGGCACGTCCACGATTAAATCGGGACAATCAACGCAACTAATCTCCCCAACGAGACAGTCGCAGACACTGTTTCACCCGACCTTGTCGAGTTTCTGCGTCTTGTATCGACCCGGCGAACCCCCGAAAACAGACGCGCTCTTGTCCCCGCGATAGATTTTCGTAGAGAGAGCACTCGACCGCTCCGTGATAAGCATCGCCGGCGGCGGCGGCGGCGCGGAGGGGGCGGAGGGGAGAGGGTTTTCCCACGACCGGTTAGATTTATCGTTTCGGTACAGAGGGGCGAAAATAAACCCACGCGTGCGTCGACTGTGAATGTATTCATTGCGCGGGGCCGCTGAAAAGTGAGCGTTGACAGCGATAAACAGCTTTCGCTGTTTCCTCGATGATCGGGGATCGCTCGGGGGTGGGTTTCCAATGTTGCGGGGGCGGCCGCGCGATTATTTCCTTCCCGCGACACTTCGACAGAGATCCTTGGAGAACGACGCTGTCGATGGACGGGTAATTCTGGGGACGTTGAAGCTTCAACGACGCTGTGAAGCGTTGAGAATGATTATATTCTTGTCAGAAGTGTTTTTAACACTAGGTTTACGGAACGCGTGAAATTCACGCATATTGGATTTTAGAAATATTATTTTGTAAATGTTTACGCCGATTTTGATTGATGCGATCACACATGTACCTCAATTACCTATTATCGAATCTCCAGTTTCCACAATCTAAATAGACGAGCATCAATTCTTTTAGGAATAATCGAATGAAGTGTACGATAAATGTCCGTAAACATAGTGTTAACGGGAATTAATTTAACACGCTGAACGCCGCACGATTTCATAGAGTAAAGTACACAAAATGGAAGAAATATTTCGTTCAGATTTCGTTTCGGAGCGGCTCAGTCCTAACCGAAATTTATTCGGTGATTTTAATAAAATATTTCGGGGGTTGGAGATCAGCCGATACACTTCAGATCTCCGTGCGGTGAACTTTCTGACCCGGAACGATCGGAATCTTACCCGGATTTTCGATCACGGTAACGATAGAGTGAACGATTGAAAAGTATAATTCGGCCCTGTGATTTATAATCTGATATTAATTCATGACCTCGCCGCTGCGTTTGCATTAGTTACGTTCACGTTTGAACCGTTTATATTCGAAAAAATGCCGAAGCATATCGGAGACTCGGAACAAACATTATACAATGAACAAACATAATTATCCCAAACTAAAGCGCTCAATTTTACAAATAAAAACAATATCAAATTAAATCATATATTTCAAATTCGTTCAATCAGAACCTCAAAGAAACATCGACAACAATCGAAAACAAATTCAAACATTACAACAAATACATTGATACAAATAATAAAATGATTTGCCACCATACACACACCCAATAAATACAACTGCCACGTTTATATGGCATTGTTCCGTTAAGGGTTGAATTCGTATCAAAAGTCAGCTGAGAAGAGATGAAAACGATCAAGTACAATCAAATTCCTGAGCCGTCAAGTAGCAAACGAACAACAGCTACTAGCACTTCCAATGCAAACTGAAGGTTTCATTTCTTTTTTAAACATATTCTTATTTCTGAACAATACACTCTTAACAGTAGGTATAAAAATACATAAAAAGAGTAACGCTATAGACGTTTGGCAACATAGTACACTCACGCTTTGTCAGTCTTATACATGAGATCACAGTATTTACAGTCAGAGCACTAATTAAACTTGTACTATAATTGTTCAGACAATATTTTGTAGCGGACGATAAAAAAAACTATCCTCGTGAGTCCCCCAAAAAGTTTGCAAAACTTGCAACAACCCCTTTGGTACAACTTGTAAACTACACTGACAACTACAGAATGTAGGGTTTGGTGTTAGTGAGGATAAGAGAGGATGCGCGGTTCGAGCGGGTAACCGTGAAAGCTGATTTCCGGCGGAGGGCTGGAAGGCGACACGCGCGGAAAAAGGAACCAGCGGCGGAGACGCGGTCGCGTTTCGCGTAGCGAACGACAGGATGCAAATAATAATAATAAGGCGAGCAGAGATAAGGGGCCCTGAAAGAGCCGGCCGATCCTGGAGCCTCGGGAACCGGGTCAACAGCCGGAAGTACAACCGCGACGAGCGTCTCTCGAAGAAAGCGCCCCGGCCGCCGTCTTTCTCTCCGCCGCCTCTTTATCCTTTCCCTCCTCTTCCTGTTTCCCCCCCGAGACAGGCTTCGTTTCTACTTCTGTGCCGATGCACACGCACGCGTGCTACCTGGCATCCTCGAGCCTCGTTTTTACCGAGCGGCCCCACAAAAACGGGACCAGATTTTCAGCAACCCCTCCTCCGCCCCGCGGAATCTTCTTTGAAAGCTACGACGAGATACCGCCTCCCTTGGTGCTTCCTTTTTGCGCGTTCTTCCTTTAATCCGCCTGCTTTGAGGAAAATTCGAACTAGGCGAAACCGATGGAGGAACGGTGATTATAATCAACGAATAATTCGTTCCTGTGTAATAGACGGGTTCTTGTAGAGACTAGAATAAGCTGGAATGTTGGATATTACGATGTAGTTGGAAAGTGGAACGAGGAGACTTATTTAACCCTTTCGAGAGGTGACTCTTTTGATTCGATATTATAAAATTACAAAGTGTTACATGTAATATTAAGTTTCGTACGATGCATCGATATGTGATTTTCATTCTAATCGTATCAATCAATATTAACCTTTTGCACTCGAGAGATGACTCACACCATTTAATTTCATCTAACAAAATTCCAAAGTGTTATATATAATACTAAGTTCTGTATAATACACCTGCATGCGAAATAGCTTTGTTTCTTAATTTACGTATGTTTTCTCATAACTTAGTTTCAAATAGTGTCGTACATGTCCCTTCAGAAAGTGTTGAATATTTCTAGTGAAAACCTTTCGAGTGCAAAAGGTTAAAACAAGACGCAAAGCATCGGACATCCGAGATGACTCGAAAGATAAATTTCGCTTCAATCATACACGAGGAAACCGAGAGAAAATCTACCGTTACAATTTCCTCTAAGAATTACACATGAATTACATCGAACATACACGAAGAATCTGAGAGGAAATCTACCGTTACAATTTTCTCTAAGAATTACACATGAATTACATCGAACATACACGAAGAAACTGAAAATCTACTGTCACAATTTCCTCTAAGAATTCCACATTAATTCCATCGAACACATGATTATCCCAGCGTTAATCGCATCCAACACATCGCAAAATCATTCAAAGCACCCCCAACCTATACTCACTCGCGAGAGGCAGGAGACACCCAGCGCGAGGCGAAGCGTCGAAGCGTCGAGTCGTTAAGGATCGCGTCGTCCCTCATTTCCACGATTCCGCGCCTCCGCGTGCTGCACGCAAAAATCCCTCGCGAAGGAGCATCGTTAGACGCGAAGATGTCCGGCGCGGAAACTCCGTAATCAACGCACGATGTTCGCGACCCTCGCGTTAACCGAGGCCAGCGGAGAGAGGCCGAGAGAGCGAGAGAGAGAGAAAGAGATAGTCGCGCTAGAGGCAGTCCAGCGACCACTGTCAAGCCCTAATTGAAGCGTGCATTCAATTAGACGCGCCTTAACGATGCCCGACACACCTGTGGAGCATCGCATCCCCCCGTTGCACGCTCGCTATCAATCACGATCGCAATCAGGGATCCGTTTTTGCATTCCCCGGCGCGCCGGCGAAAGACAGCGGCCGCGAGCCCGCGCGCACCAACACACGCCCCGGTCACCGTGATTACCGTAAATCATACGCCTCGCCGCGATTTTTCCGGCCGACTCGCGCTGCTTAATGGAAATTGCGAGTCCTAACCGCGCGCGGACGATACAGCCGACCGATGCCGTGCATTATTCTAATGGGCATCCAGTGTTCCGTTCAACTTCCCTCGAGACGCGGCTCCGGATCGCGAGGAAAGAGTTTCGTTGGCCCTGCTCGCGAACTTCTGTTCGCCTGTTCTGTCGGGGTACGGACGACACCCTAATTATTGCACAAAAGTGCCGTCTGAATTTATTGTCGAAGGACGACCCGATTTTACACGGAATGGGGCCGTAATACTGTGCTTATAGGTTTACAACTCTAGTCGTCCAGCGCGGACCCGTCCTTTTATACACTTTTTGGGATCACGCTGGAGACAACTGACGATCAGACGACCGACTCTCTCCACGGTCCGCGTCGACCGCCACAATCTCTTGTTCTACTATACTTTGTCTGTATGATACTCCAACATGTTCGTTGGTCATTGATTCTGTTTTCGACTTCGCGATTCGCGCTCGGACCCTACTTCTTACAGTGATAGGGTAATAAGGTTGTTGAACTGGTTTGTTCAGTTTCGCCAAAAAAAATATGATTTCACACTTAAATTTTTCTAGTAGAATCTATAGATGGTGTTGCTTTTTATAATGGAACATTCAGTTCTGACTGAACTAAGACAATAATTAGACACGTCTGTTCGGTACAATTGATCGGTACGTAATGAATAACTACGTTGATTCATAAATATTGCGAAAATTGAGATATGTTCGTTTTAATTACTTTATCCAGTAGAATCTATAGATGGCTGTCATTGCCAATATTTCTAATAAGATTTGAAGGATTTCGTGCAGATCAGTGATTATTTTGTATTAGTAGAGTTGTTCGTTAATTGAGAACATTTGGGGATCTTCGAAGAGTTGAAAGCGTCTGTAATGCAAGGATCTATCGGTTTCGTGCTTTAAAATTGATGGGTAAAAATAGAACTTCTGTCCGTTTAAGCGTCGCAGTATCAGATTCGAGCGGAGATACTTCAACGTTAACGTAACCACGCCTATTAATATCACTTATCTGTTCCCGCATCTGAAATTAAACACAGTGATCAGTATTAAGAACCGATATGTAAACCCGTGTTCAAGGTTCCCGTAAAAAATCTATACTCGCGGTGCAACAGGAAGGAAGCAACTAAAGGGAGCACGCGCTCGCGCGCCCGTCGATATATGCCAGACGTGTCGCCGTTATTTTATCGTCCGCGTGCGATTTGCATAAACGCACGTTACCGCGGAACAGGTTTTACACTAATTCGCCGTAAGGATACGTTATCAGGATCGTCGGCATTGACGGTCGCCCCGGCTGCGTGTGCCTAACAGTAAGCGGTCGAGTGGTCACCGTCGCGATGCTCGCTCGTAATTAATTGGAACCGTTGGTCGAATTAAAAAATTCCTCGATTACAATTAATTATAACGAATGATTTCGCTATCTGTACCATGCATCAACGTATAAGTGACTCCGCGTGTAATTCGGAATATGTGTAACAGTAATTTGAACCTCTGATATATTTATTGAGAAGCTTATCAAGTATAATAAAGTTTGAAGAAAATTGTCTTGTCTTCATTAATTTTTATTAATGTGGTTGTTAGGTCGATATCTTAGAAAGTTGCAGTTGAAGTGTTCCTAAGTAGAAATGTTTCTATATTCGAAGGATAAACGAATTTGGATTCCGAGAGGAACTTTTCCAGAAGAAGAATGATTACTCGAGATAAATCGCATCTTACGCTCCGCGATAATCGACTCTTATTTCTCCGGTGTCGATGCCACGCGTTTCGTTTCGTTTCGTTTCGCTGAGCTCCTCTTTCCGGAGGATCGGATAAAAACCGATAGTGGGGTTAAATTCTATTCTAGGAAGATTCAATTTGGTTTTATACTGGATACACCCTCGGCTCCGAGGCCCGATGGACAGGGGAAATACATCGAAGATCCGGGGTAACGGATAATTAAGCCTGTAAATTCGTTAGGGGATTCTTAATGGGATCGGCTGGTGCGTCTGTGTTTGGTCGACTGTTTCTACTGAGAAGCTCGAATGTTTGTATTTTTGAAGACGCGAGTAATCAATCCGGTAATAATATTTTCTAAAAGAATAGACCTTTGAGAAGGTATTGTCAAATTGGTGCAATGGAAATCAGATTAGTTCGATATAAAATTTCGAAGCAAACTGCACACAGTGAACACTACCAAAAATTCAATCTTTCGAACACTCTTCAAATCAACGTTACAAAATATAGAAAATCCAAAGAAATTTAACCCTTTACGAATGATTTAATTACTTGAATACCAACAGATCAGTGTAGTTTCCTTTTTCTATCAAACAAATTTCTACCAATCGAAACAACTACAAAACTCCCATACCTCCTATTTAATCAGTTAACTGTTTGACGAGTATACTTTCAGAATGTTTTATTTTTTCACATAAACATGTAATTCTTTGTTTCGCTTTGATCTTTCGTTAAAATACACTCTACGCGCACTCGTCCCGCATTCGACGAGTACGCTCCATTTTTCAATTTTACTGCGCGCAGAATCAGAGGTTTTTCCAACAATTTGTTGTACTATTTACCTTCGTTGCTAAGCTCGTGTAACATTTTACTACCAACAATTTGTAAGAAACACAAAATTGTCCATTCTACTCGGAGTAGAACTTTCATTTGTAGACACATTGATAAGAGCAAAATAATTGCTTTGATCCGTGTAATGAACAACATTGCAAAATCATTCTACAAATCTCCATCGCGAGTCTTCGTCACTGGTTGATACAATTACAATTTACACTCCTCGAGCACGCATTACTTCAAACTTTCACCTTCCGCGTCGCAAGATAACCGAAACGATAGTAGCGCGCGTACAGATTAAGAACCAGTTTGCGCGGAGGTTACCGGGAATACGAGAAAGGCGGCTAAAAACTCGCGAGGAAATTGATTCGCGACAATTTGCCGGCGGCCACCCCCTATCGCGGAGCTTAAGCGTCCCCGGGCGTAAAGTATCGCGGGGTGTCGACGCGCTGATGGTAGCCAAGGGTCGTTAAGACGCGCCTAATTGAACGTAGCTTTCAATTAAGGTTGAACGATGATGCTCGGCGGTCGACGCCGGGTCCGAGGCTTGGCCAGGGCTCACGGTTTCCTCAGTTCGGCGGCCATAAACAGCCGCAGCCCCGCGACCCCCCCCCGCCCCGGGTTGCAATGCATCTCGGTCGGCGCACGTGAAACAAGCCGGCCGCTCTGATATCGCTCTGATTTATACACGCATTACCATCCAGTCCGGAGTGCCGCATCGTGACCCGCGTCGTTATTACCAGGCTCGCGCGTAAATACACGGTGGCGCGGGAAAAACCCCGCCGCTACATCAAAGGCGACACGGAAAAGTCGACGGTGTTCTGGGAAAATAACATCGCGAGATATCGCGATAAACGCTGTTACGTTCTTTTATCGAATTAAATCATTTATCGTTTGTTTCTGTTGTTCCTGTGTGAAGATGTTGGAAGAATGTTGATAGAAGTACTCTATTAACGTTTTAATAACGCGAGATAGAAAAGAATTCTTGGAACAACTTTTCGAGCTAAAGAGAACGCAAGAGGAAATATAGATTCTTGAAAATTAAATTTCGAAACTAGTTTAACACTAGATCTACCGAGGATTTAACCCTTTGCACTCGAGGTGACTCTCAGTCACCAGTTGATTTCATGTAGTAAAACTATGAAATTTGATATTTAATGTTATATTTCTTATGATGCATCATTTTGAGAAATATTCAAATAAAATAGCTTCGTTCCTCGATGTACGCGTAATTTCTCGTCGATTTAGCTTCACGAAATATCGATTTTATCTCATCGGAAGATGTTAAAATATTTCTAGTGAAAAACTTCCGAATGCAAAGGGTTAAACGACTATGTAATCCACAAAAATTCAGATGTGAACACGGAATAAGCGCAGAATTTTCCTCTTTTTCCAACGAATCATGAACAGTGAAATAGCCCAGTTGATCGCGATTGGCGAAGAAGTCATAGGGCAAAGGGTTAGTGGTCGCGCGAGTGTAAATAGCGAATTAACAGGGTGCCGGCGGGACTGGCGAAAGTGGCGAGAACGAAATTAGGGGAATAGAATCGCGGCGAAGGAGAGAGACGCTCGAGCCGAATGAATGGAGCCGATGATCACGGTTTTGTTTCCAGCTCCTCCCGTTAACAGGCTCTGTCCGTGGAAAGGGAAAACGTCACTTTTCCGGCTAATGAAAGATTAAACCCTCCGCGGCGAGATGGGAAACCATTGTACCCCGCCGGCTGCCGCGTGTCTCCATAATAAACGGACTTAATTAACTTCCGGCCAGCTCGTCGGGGAACACCGAGGATCGACACCTGTCCAACCGACGCGTTCTGTCCTTAATTAAAACATCTTCGGTCCACGTAATTCCTATTGCTAATCGAGAGTCACCGATCTACCTACCGAATTTCCTTCAATTTTTAATACTGTAAATCATCAAGTAAGTTTCTATTAAGTTGTGAGCATCGTCGATGTACCGAAGATTCTTTGCCTAGAATCATCCCCGAAGTTACCCTTCACAGTAATTAAATATCCAAAATTCGTATTGCTAATCGAGAGTCACTGGTCGACCCACCGAATTTCCTTCACTTTTTAAAACTAAAGCTTCTGAGCATCACGATTAATAATAAAAAATAATATTCTCTCATAATATAATCGAATCTATACGATTATACAAACTTCTATATCAAACATTATACTCCATGCTTTTACCTTATCAAAATAGTAATCGAGAGTCGTTTCCCCAAATCAATAAGCCAAACATCGTCTCTGTATTTTTCTCCGCAAATTTCTCTATACAGTAGAACGCCGTCTAATTTACATGATTCGCGCAATTTCACATTCACGAATCTCCTGCTTTGATACCGGTCCAACATCTTCCTCCTGTTGCTTTCTTACAAAGAATCTCAATTCCACGGTTGTCTCAATGATTTTTCAACCCTCTGCGGACGAAGATTCTCTAGAGTATACGAAACCTTTTGTAGATCCTGCCAAATCGCACATCGAATGCCTAAATAACGTAGAATAAGGAAAATTTTAACGAATCAAAGAAACTACCCTAAAATTATTCGATCCTCCACACACCTCAATTTTGTACTGAGAAGGAAAATAAAAGATCGAAGGAATATTATATCATATTTCACTTTCACTGGAGATACCATAAAAATTAGTTGCAGTTGCTGATAAATTACAAAACCATCTAAGGGTTAATATCACAAACATGAACGTTAGATCTCGGCAGAGTGTCGACATCCGTCCGCAAAGGGCTGCTCGCGTCGCTGGTTCTACCGTGTGTCGAGCACAGAACGAAACGATCAACCCCCGGAGATATTCATCACGGTAATAGCCTGGAACAATATTTCGATACAGGCGGGGGCGGGTAAGAGCGCGGGTGCCGCGGGAACAAGCGGCGGAGAGGCCGCGTCGGGCGTGCGTGGCACCGTCTGGAAATTTATGCTGGTCGCAAACGAGCCAACGACACCCCTGTACCTTCGGCCTGCTTACCGCGGCGTGTATCGGCGAGTTTTGGAACGGCGCCAGTCACATCGCTTCCACGAGCAGGCTCTCGGGGCCGTGTTCCGCGATTAGATCGCCTCGAAACTTGCCCCCCGCGCGATTCCCATTGAACGGGAAGAACAACGACGATGACGATATGCCGCAGCCTTCGCCCGGAACTGCCTACAATATGCACGCGTCTTTGTTCCAACACGAAGATCATTATGTTCGCCGATTACTTTTCCTTCTATTTTCTTCGTTCCTCGCTTTGCTTGGACAATGAGTGTAGATGACGATGATAATCGGACAATCGAAGCGTAGATTAGATTGAAGTATTCGACTCTTTGTCGTATAGATCTTGATTTTAATAGGTCTGAGTCTCTCATGGTTATGAGTATTGGTAATGAATTAATGAAATATTGGTAATGAGTCTCTTTGGAAGCCGAAGAAAGGTGAAGTGTCAACTAGTTGAGGTTAATCTAATTAAAACGTTACTCGAAGTTTACTCAAAGGCTATTTTCGCTTATAAACGTGCTTCGTAAGGTCATCGCAACTTGCCGATAGTAAGATTAATTGAGTCGCCGAGAGGCTGAAACATTAATTTCCTCAATTTCCGAACTAAACCGCATCGAGCGACTCAATTTTAGCTTCTCTCGTTTGCTGCTCCATCAGCCTCGCGAAGAGTCGAACGATCAATCTAGGAATATCGTCCGACTCTCCTTAATTACTACACGATTATAGTTTCCAACGTGAATTGCATTATTAACGCGAGATTCGATTGCTGAACGCGTCCGGGAACAATCGAGAGCAAGGGCTGACCGGTCCGCAAGCAGGAATGCCGGTGTAATACCGTCGATATTAGGTCCGCGCCGCATGGTGCTTCACGACGTTCCCAGAGAAGCGTCGCGGCCGTAGAGAGAGCTGGAACGGCGGCGGCGTATACGCCACCGGTGAGACCTTTAATTACCAATTAGGCGCATTATGCACCTGCGATTATCGGGCCACCGGATCTGAGGGTCTGCGCGCGCCTGACGGAAGGAGACTGTCTTGCAACACGGTAACAAACATCGAACCGGGATCCGCTCGCCGGCTGCATTAACCCCCTGATCCTCTGTTAACACTTAAACCCGCGGCGCCAACGTTCGACGAACAGCCCATTGTTCGTCTCATTGTTTCGTTCGAATAACCGGCGATCCGCGAGCGCTCGCGATCGTCGATTCATCTATTTACATGGGAACACGCGGAAGCATCCGCCGTTCTGCCTCTATTATCCCAAGCAAACGGATCCGATAAACGGAGAAACAAAAGCGCGATGCGTTAAATCGCAATTAACCTCGCCGCCCAGGGGGTTTCCACGTGTTCTCGAATTCATACGGGCGAACCGGGGGACCGGAGAGACTTTATGGAGTCGCCGGGAAGTAGTATTTCAGCGTTTAATTCCTTATGAAACCCCCTACCATAAAACGCGAACACGTAATATTGATAAATCATCGCGCGAATTTATCGACGCCATTACCCGGCATTTTATTACGCGAACGGCCTTTTTGGTCTCACGGTCCCGATATCGCGGCCCGGCGATCCCGGCCGGCCAATTTATTAAGCATTCAATTATCTTTTTCCAGGACAATCAAGGGACCCGCGCAGCGTAAACAGCGCACGGCGCGGCGTTATTCGTTCCTCCGGCGGCGCCCGCCATATTTATCGGCGTCACGAGTGCGGAGAGACCGTTCGAATTCGAGCCACGTATCCAATTAATCGGCGCACTTAATAGATCCTGGACAAATCGATCGGCGAGGTGGCAAACCGGTCCCGCGCGCCCCTGTACGCGCGGATCGAGACGGCGGCGGCAGCGTCGGCGTCGGCGGCGGCGGCGGCGGCTCGAAAACACCACCCCATCGTTAAACATCGAGCAATTACGATCAATTATATCCATCGTTCAATTAACGGGCCTTTCAGCGACCTTTAGTTTCGCGTTATCGTGTTTTAACGTGATTTTGTCACGGGCGCGCGTCGCCCGCGGCTCTCTAATGATCGACGGCTGACGCGCGTGCAGTTAATAAATTAAAAATCCGCCGCGCCTCGATCGACTCATCCCTTGAACGCTTTGACAAGCGGCCATCGCGACGGGGAAATTGGACGCGATCTCCGGAGGTTCGTAACGCGTAATGGCAGTGATAACATACTAATTGTAAGAAGCAACGGCGACCATTAAGACCCTCCGAAGTTAGTTTCCTCGTTAGTCCGTGTTAGTTCTTTGTTTCTCTTTCACCGGGTACGGTTACGAGGCCGGGGATCGAGACTGGGAACGCGATACCGAAACTTTGCACTCGGAAGTTTTTCACTGGAATATTTAACGATCCCGACGAAATATAGATGATACTCTCGACTCGAATTCAACGGCGAAACTGTTCTCTTCCGCGGAATTTGATCTAAACCGCCGCGAGTTGAAACGAGGAAAATTAAAACAGGAAAAACCCACCGGAAAAGAACGTATAACTTAATTCCTCGACTCACCGGTGACTTACAACGAACTCCCGGCGGTCGCGGAACGCGAAATTCATAAACAAGAACAAAACAACATGCAACTGCGTCAGCGAGCGGTTGCAGACCTCAAACTGACGCGCGTCTACGTCAGAGTCGCCAATGTGTTAAGTCATTTACCCCCATTCAACGCGAAATCATAGCGGAAAGAAATGTGTGCGCAATGGAATCGCGTGTACGGCGTCGGAGAAAAAAGAAAGGAGGCGAAAGTGGGAGAGGGGAGGGCGGGAAAAAAGGGAAAAGAATTTCCAAGGGAGGGGTGAATGCGCTCATCGTCGAAACGCAAATCGAATTTCGCATTTAAAGCCTCCGGGCTCGCGGAGCTCCGCTTCCGTCGCGACGACGTCGGCGACGTCGACGACGATGGATCCGAGCCTGGAATCCCCGTCCCTCGACGTCGGGAGCGGCGGCTCGTTACACTCGTCGTCGACGTCACCGCCCACGGCGTCGCGACGCTCATCGATTCGAGGGGCCCCGCCCCTTCCGCGGACGTTCCAGTGACGTCACTGGAGCCGCGGCACCCCGACGCGCGCCGCGTTCCATGCGATATCGCGTTTTTCTCGGGCCCTGTTACCGCGACATCCGCCTGCAGGCGACGATAAGCTCGGTCTGAGTTAGGCTGCGACGCTTCCAACGAAAGAGTCGCTGGAGTAAGGCTAATATTTGACTAGAATTTGTCTCATTAACACTGGAACTACGTAACAGTCAAAATGACTGGTTTCGATTTTTTTGTTTAGCAATTATTATCTTCGAAGCATTGAATATTCGAAATGATTTTGAAATTTTTACTATCTTCTTACGCCAGTTTTGTGATTCTACTAGACGAATCGAGATGATCTATTCTAGATTCTACGTTTGTTCTCTCGCAGGAATTACCGTACCAGTCAAAATGACTAGTTTCAGTTTTCCTGTTTAGCGATTACTGGTATCTTCGAAGCATTAAATATTCGAAATGATTTTGAAGATAGCTTCATTTCAGTACTATAATGAATGCCTGCAGAAACTGAAAATAATCTATTCTTACAATTTTTATGGGAATTGCATATTAATGGTATTAAATGCTCGGTAGTAGTGTTGACGGTAGAACTATAAAGAGTTGAATAGGACGTGGAATTTTTATAAAAATTGCGAATAATATTAATTTCGGTTTCTTCGGATGTTCGTTATAATATTCGAGAGGAGGTATTTATTTTAAAGTAGTTCCTTAAGTAGAAAGGGTGAAGTTGGTTACGCAAAAGGAATTTGCGAAATCTAGCTGTAAGATTTCACCAGGTTGCGGAATTCTCGTTTCTCCGGAATATCGGGCTATTTCGTAAACGAGTTCGATTGTATTCGATAGGCGTTCAATTAGCTCCGGGAGGCTGTGAGACAGCACTGCCACATGGAAAGGATGGAAACAGCCTTCAATCTCGAGGGCTGCACCGTGCGTATTAGTTTACACTCGCGCAACCTTGGTCTGCCGCGTATTATTCTTCAAGTTATTAATTCTTTGCGCACGGAATGCCAGTCGCGCTGGCATTGTGCATTCTTCACGACGACTCGGAATACCTGTCGCGCTGGCACGCATATTCCCGCATTTTCCCATTACACGCAACTCTACGTCGTCTTCAGCGATCCTCCGCCGAGAAGGATCAAACGCAACGCCACTTCTTCACCCGCGCCTCCAAGCAACCCAAAGATTCTCGAAACACAAGAAGCCACACGAATAAAATCTACGAAACTCTGAAATCCTGCATCGCAATCTTCTACGTATCCGGATACTCTAAAACAGCAGTTCTCAACCTGTGAATCGCAACGAAAAGTCGGGTCAACCGTTGTCTTCAACAGATTGCGAACAATGTTGAAGAAAGTACAGGTACACGAACTACCATTTATTATATTTAACAAGCACACCCTAAAACAGCGGTTCTCAACCCGTGAATCGCAATGAAAAGTCGGGTCGACCGTTGTCTCGAACGGACGGCGAACAATGTTGAACGAAGTACAGGTACATAAACTACCATTTATTATATTTAATAAGCATACCTTCAACGGGCTATTAATAAAGTTCAAAGACAAGTAAAGACTGTCCCAAAACAACGAAAGGGCCGCGCGAGATGCAGAGTTGATCCGGCGGGCAACAATAATAGCCGCCATAAATTCAATCCGCGTCGGCATCCGGTCGACGCAGGTATCTCGAATGTAGCGAGCGAGCTCGCACGTGCGCGCGCGTAATCCCATCCTTTTTCGTCCACGGGACCGGGCAATCCCGACAATGCGCCGCGTATGCCCATAATGCAACCTGCGCGTGATGCATGGCTGATGGGGGCTAGGACCAGGGTCCGAGCCTAATGGACACAATGCTCGGGGCTAATAATCTGTCCGTCGGCGAGGCAGGTTCAAGGCGAGCCTCGGATGCAACGAGCCTGCACGGTTTCGCGATGCAATACCCGAGAGAGACTCCCTCTCTCTGTCTCTCCGTCCGCCTCTCTCTCTCTGTCTTGACGAGCTGGACGCGGCGGGTACAGTTACCGGGACGTGTCATCCGACAGTTGGCAGGGTCCGCCGCGCGCAGCCTGATTAAGCTGGGCCGACGGTGACGGCCGATCACCGGTGCCGATTGGCTAGCTTCCATCCGCGCGATCTCGCGTGCCGATGATAAACCCCTCGCCGTTGCCCTGGGAATCACGGGAAACGAAGAAACGACGTTTAGGTACCGTTCCGTTCGCGCGGATGATGACTGGGACGAGGATAACACCTTGATGGCTTCGTTAGAGGATGATTGGAGTAATCCGAATTTTTGTTCGATGACGTTTGCAGGTTTTTCATTGTGCCACGAGATTCGTTGATGCTTCAAGTAAATCTAGGGAGAAGTTGGAAGTGTTTGAAAGTTTAGAGGTGCTGTTCAGATGTTAATAGAGTTCATAGTGGTGATATTTGTGTTCACGCTGAAAGGAATATTTGAGAGAAACTTCGTCTTCGACTATTCCAAACACTTGTCTAAAGGGGCAGTTTCCGTTACAGAGGCTAGAATAAACGTCGGGAAAAACGATCGGTTACTAAATAAACACCCGATGCCCAATATCAATTAGTCGCAGCGACGAGCCAGCGGTCCCGAGAGCAGCCGATTACAGCCGGGCTCGGTGTGCGCAACGCCGACGACCAGTTTCCCACGATTCGAGCCATGAAAAGCGTGGCGTGTCTATGGGGGAGAGAAAAAGGGGGGATATATAGAGGGAACGGAGCACGAGAGAAGGAAGGGAAGGACAGCCCCGTGGATTGGAGCAGAAAGCGCCGTAGGAGAGTGGACGGCCGGGTGAAAAGGCGTCGGCGATGCTTACCCGCTCGCGATCGTATTGTTGCGCGCGGAACGGCCGGCCGATGAATTGCAAATCGGAACGGCGGTGTAACAGTGTTGCGCACCGCAACATTGTTGTCCCGGTAATGCCTATGCTAGAAGCTGGATTACCGTAACAATCAGCGCATCCTCTATTCGGTTCGATCCGCCTTTGATTTAGCTCGTTTGCTACCCTACTTCGTGATTGGTTCAAGCCTCGCGACTGCAATTGTCCCTTTTTCTTTATTCTCTTCCTGTATTTCTTTTCTAGCTTTCTTCTATCCTTTTTTCCAGTATATTCTTGCACCACGTGATGCTTACTTCAGAAGCTAGATTATCGTAAAAATCAGCGTTTCCTCTAACAGTCCGATCTACGCCTGATTTAGCTCGTTTGCTACCCTACTTCGCGAATGCTTTTTTCCCTTGCCTTTACATTTCTCTCTGTCTTTCTTTTCTAGTTTTCTTCTATCCTTTTTTCAGAATATTCTTGCACCACGTGATGCTTACTTCAGAAGCCAGATTATCGTAAAACTCAGCGTTTCCTATAACAGTCCAGTCTACGCCTGATTTAGCTCGTTTGCTACCCTAGTTCGCGAATGCTTTCCTTTTTCCCTTGTCTTTACATTCTTTCCGTCCTTTTCTACTGTTTCCTCCATCCTCTTTCAGAATATTCTTACGCCACGCGATGCATGCCTACTTCGGAAGCCAGATTATCGTAAAAATCAGCGTTTCCTCTAACAGTCCAATCTACGCCTGATTTAGCTCGTTTGCTACCCAGTTTCGTGACCGTTGCTACTCCCGCGATCGCAGTTCTCCCCCTTTTTTCCCTCCTTATCCTCCTTCCCCGGCGCGGCATTCTTACATAATGCATACTCCAGAAGACAGATTACCGTAACAATCAGCGTATCCTCTACCGATCCAGTCTACGCTTGATTTACCTCGTTCGCCACACTGTTTCGTGACTCCCGTGATTACAATTCTTTCTCCTTTTTACTTCCGCTCTCCGTTCCCCGGCGAAGCATTCTTACGCCGCGTAATACACACTCCAGAAGCCCGATCACCGTAGCAATCGGCGCGTCCACTACCGGTTCGGACCACGGTTGATTTAACTCCGCAAACAGGTTCGGCGTCTGCCGGTGCGTCAGCGTGGCGGTGTTTTGTCAGCAACCTCTAACGCCGCTCCCGCGTCCCCCGAAGAAACTCGTAATTGCTGGATTTATTCGTAATTTGAAGCTAACCAGCCTTGTAAGTACGGTAATCCGCTTCTCTCCGGCTTTTTTCTCGCCGGTGTCCGACGATTCGGGATCTAATCCGCCGAGGCCAGCGCCGGGAGTAACAGGCGAACGCTCAAAGAGCGGCGCTCGACTCTAATTCCGATCTTCCCTGCCGGATTCCACCGGGCGTCCGCGTTTGTCGCATAATTACAGAGAAGCTGTGTTCACAAACAAGACACTCCGTACCGAGAGTGTGTTTACCGACGGAGGTGTGTCAACTTTCATTGGCTGGCGGCTCGTTCCAGTCACGTCCGAGCCGACGCCGCGAGAACTATCGGAACCGAGTGAGAGCGCGGCGGATTTCCATCGCGCCAAATCGATCGCGCGCCGTTTCCGTTTCTGTCGGGGGGAAACACCGCTGGGGGCGCACCTCTTTTCCTCATTTTCCGTCTTCCTCGTTCAACGACCAGCCAGGTCGGTTCGGCTTCAACCGTCCGGCTACGGCGGAGTGTCGCGCCGACGCGTATTTCTAATCAAGTGTATTGAAACCGTGAAAACATCGAATTCGACTGAATGAAACCAATCTGAAACAATTACACTTGAACAATATACGACTAACGGATGTAATTGCTGAATTAGAATTCACGTCGGATCTGAGAGCTTTGCAATCATTGTCAATATTTTACAGGAGTCATTGGAATCAAGTTTCAAGCGTCTTTAGGCAATAGTAATCAAGGAGTCAAGGAACGCGAGTTAATGAATTTAAGGGTTTGTTTTCGATGGAGTCCCAAATAGAGTTCAACCAGCAAGTGATCATCAATTTTCGTAGCCGATACCATTCCTAACTGTGAATATTCGATATTCAGAGTAAACGCGAGCCCACAGTGAAAGTGGGATTGCTTTCTCTTCTAATAACCTCGTAACGATCAAATAATTCTGGTAACCGCGCGGCGGCGAAAGAAATCGCGAGGTGGGCCGCCGTGAAAACATCTTTTTCCGTCCGTTACTAGAACAAAGTAACGAGGAGTCTGTTAAGCGGGCAAGTCAAACAAACTCTTCCCCGGATTCAATCCAAACAGACATTTTTCTATGGAACTCCGTTCGCGATCGCGCGTTGCGACGAGCTTCATCGCCGACGAAAGGAGAGAAAGAAAATAAAACTTAGGAGACGGATAGGCAAATAAACGCTCGAATTTAGATACGAACGGCCGCTCTCGATCTTCGCGAAACTGGACGTCCACTTCGCGGAATCGGAATAAATAATCGTTTCGAGGGAATCCGCGCCGAACGCACGAACGTCCAGCTCGTCCGCGGAGCTCTCCGTGTTTTTTCTCCGCGTGCCGTTCGATAATCGGCAATCGCCGCGGGTAAAATAAAATATCGGGGCACAGTTGCGCGGTATCGATCCGTTGTAAATTATCGTCGATAATCGTCGCCGCGATAAACGTCATTGTTACGGCCGGCCGTGATATTTTATCGGCTCGTTAACGGCCAGTCCCCGGCCGGTCCGCTAATAACCGATCGAAAAATCGCGCGGCGTCGCGTCGCGTCGCGTCACGTTCGCGAGGACACGCTGACGAGACACGTGCGCGCTGCCTACGGCCACGCACTCGCTTGTCTGTCACCAGTCCGTTACCACGACCTGCTACTTGGACGGTGAGCCATGATTCATAAACGCGGACGACGTTTCCGTGTTTAACATACCGACCGCGAACGGTCTATTAACATCTAACTGCCGAGCGGTTAAATTGACTTCTTCAAATTTCTCTATTCGAACTCCGAGAGTGGATTTATTGAGACTTCAATTAATTCGCGGTTCAGCGCGTGTGTTGGTGAAACGATTTCTTTCACCCTTTGCACTCGGAAGTTCCTCACTAGAAATGTATAACATTTTTTACGAGAATAAGCTAACTCGAAGGGAAATTAGAAGTATATTGAGGAGCAAAGCTATTGTATTCCAATATTTCACGTATCGAGGTATTATACAAAGTTCAAGATTAAATATCATGTTTTATAATTTTACTGCGTCGAATCGAGTGGTGAGAGAGTCACCGAAGGGTTAATAATTACTCAGAGATCTGTTATGTTTAATAATTGCAGGAGGAAATTAGGAATGAGTCATTTTGACCAAAGTTTGTGTTAAAATTCTAGGGGATCAGAGGTGAAAGGGAAGAAATCCCAAATTTTTGAGATCAGAATTCATTCTTGAGGCATTTTAGTCATGTGACTAGAACTGTTCCACTGAATTCGATAAAACCGATGTCGATCTACCTATGAAATTCCTCGAACTTCTGATAATAATCGTATTCTCTTTATCTCCAATTACATCGACTATTGTTTCACAGATCAATGCTAGCTATAAGTTATCCCAGAGGCTAGAAACTTAGAGACTCGAGCTTCTGATAACAATCGTATTCCCTTTATCTCCAATTATATCGAGCATTGCTTCACAAATCAGTGCTGGCTATAAATTATCCCAGAGACTAGAAATTCATAAACTGTACTAGAACCTATAAATTTCGCGCGTTACTAGAACCGAGCATTTAATACGATCAATATGCAATTCCTATAAAAATTGTAACAATAGATTATTTTCAGTTTCCTCAGGCATTCATCATAGTACTGAAATGAAACTATTTTCAAAATCATTTCGAATATTCAATGCTTCGAAGATAATAATTGCTAGACAAACAAATCGAACTTTTGCACTCCACAAATTCTCACTGGAAATACTCAATATTTCCTAACGAGCTGCAGTCGACATTTTCCCAAATTGATTCGACAAGAAGTCGCACATTCAGGAAGGAAACTATTTTCTTTCAATATTTCATATTAATGCATTACACAAAGTCGAATATTAAACCTCAAACTTTATAATTTAGCTGTGTCAAATCAATCATCTGGCGATTGGGAGTCACCTCTCGAGTGCAAAGGGTTAAAACTATGAACGCCGGTTGAAATCCGCAAGTATTTGCGTATCACGACGCGTCGCCTGTCCCGATAAGAGAGGAAGGCGTGTTAACAAGTCTAGTCGCCGGCTTCCAAGGAGGCAGCGAGCAGGGACGCCTTTCTCGTTCGACCCCGGCTCTCTCTCGAGGGTTTTCCTATCGATCCGCGTCGACTTCCACCCTCTGCCGGGCCAGGGGTAGCTGCAGGGCGGGCCGAAACCGAAATTCGCGGCGCCGCGTCCCGAGGAACCGCGCTCGCCAGCCGGAGGTTAATTAATGCGCCCGCGGAGACACCTTATTACCGAATGCCAACGGTCGTCACGCGACCGGACGTCTCTTCGACGTGACGAAGAGACGGCCGCTCGAATGGCTCGTCGCTGAATAAAGCTTCGATGCTACTACTTTATGTTCTATAACTTTTCTTGAATTCAGCCATTGAATCCCTGTTTCGTAGATCATACGAACTATTCATTCAGGTGTAGTAATTAAACGTACAAAACGAAGACAATGAACATTAACCCTTAACAGTCCTACGTCAAGTCAGACTCGACATATTTTATTGCAACCTCTATCTGTTTTAACAATTTTTTCTATATTTGTAGTATCACAATTGTACCATTTAAAGGTAACATTTCAATGACTCCCAAATATTCTTGAATAAATAGAGCGTCATATTAAGGTGTAACTGAAGGAACTAACGTCGACGTGAACCTCAAAGTGAGAAATCAGGAGCACTTCGGACCGCAAAGGGTTAAGACTACCGAACAGATCGAACCACTTCAGAATCTTGATTCTGCAAGTTAAACTAGAAAGTTTCTATGAGAGATTTTCAATGAAATTTGCCTTTCTGCAGATATGAGACTCTTGGAATCACATGAGACATTGTTCCAATTTTTCAAAGAAATTAGGAGTAAGTCTAATTGCTCGGTAGTCGTGAAGATTTCTAAACTAATTTAAGAATCAGTGTTCATTACCCACGGATCAAAGCACTCATCAATGTATTATCTTCAAACGAAATTTCCACCTGTATTATGGAAAATTTCGTTGTACTCTTACAAATCGTCTCTGGTAAAATATCACACGAGCTCAGTAACGAAAGTAAACAGTACGCCACGGGGCTAATGAAATCAGTAACAGTAAACGATCGATGAATCGTCTCAGCCCAGATATCCGGAAACGCGCCGCGCACTGACCGATCTACACAATCACTCATCAGATTATCGAAACGATCCTGCCAGAAGATCCTGCTCAGCAGCATTCCAACAGATCGAAAAGTAAAATTAACGAGGGAAAGCCTCGAATAATTACCCGCTCCTCCCGAGAACATAAACAAACTCGCGCCGCGTGCAAGTAACTCCCGATCAATCAAACCGTCCATTACGGTCCGCGAGTCGTCCGCGAATAAAAAGTTCACACGTAAATTCCAGGCAAATCATCGTGCGCCGTCCGCCGCGAGGCAATGAATGCCGGTCCCCGGAGCCGCGGCTAACGATCAATATCGATGGACGCCGAAGGAACGAGTCGCGCGGATGCTGACAGTGATCGCGGCCATAAAAGGACGGGGACGCGAGAGGCTTCCCGTCTAATGAACAATCGCCGGGCTGTTATTCGGCGATCGTGAGCCGCGTGGAAGGACAAAGACGCGCGCTCCGCTCCGCTCGCTCGCGGAGAACGCCGGGATCGGTAGAGAGAAAGAGAGAGAGAGAAGGACGAGGGAGGGTTTCAAGAAGAGACTCGCCGGAACGAGTAGCTGTCGTGGAACTCGTGACGAGGGAAGCGTGCACCGGGTACTTTCGCGAAGTCAATGGCCCTGATTACCAAGTGGCCGCGCAGGTACTTAGGTCGGTTAGAGTCTCTGTTACCCGCGAACGTGAGTTCTCCAGGCTTGTTTCGTTTGGTAACCAGTCTCTCTCTATCCCGCTATCCTCCTCTCTGTCTATCTCCGACATTCTTTTTTCTCCCTCCTTATTTTTCAGCCGAGAATCCGCGGCCATGCCACGCGATAAGAACAGAGTTCCCTTCTCGCGCGCTCTTCCGCTTTAATCTCGTAAAGTGGATACGAGAATTATTTATGGAACACTTTCGGCCGTGTTCCCTTTTAATTTCACTGGCTGGATGTTTGCTCGCCGTCCGGCCCGGCCGCCATTACTCGCCGTTCGTCAAAGTCCTCTGGGGATGCTCTTCTTTCCACGCGAGTCCTGGGGATTATCGGTTCGGACGCGATTCGCAGATCCGATTCGGCTGTGAAGCGACTGCTATGTTTCGTGGTTTGACTGATGGATGGGTTTTGGTGGATGTTCGTGGGTTAGCTGTGTTGAATATTTATTTGTAGAAATATGCAACACAGTTTTAAAAGCTAAGTGTATATTTACAAAAACTGGGAAACGGAACGCTGTTCAACGGCTGAACGTTTGCTGCGAACTGCACGAACGACGCGGAGAAAAAAGAACGCTCAGCGCGTGCAACAAGATGGCTGTCGGGAAAAACAGCTGACCGCGAAAGAGGACTGCACCAATACCTTGCAGTCATTAAAATATACTTCATGCTCGTTCTCAACAAGCTGAATGCTTGGTGTTTTCTTCGGTGCTTTGGTATAAGTGAGAATTATTAGTGAACCTACTTGATAGATTGTTGGAGATGGAATGATTAGAAAACAATCGTAAGATAATCGAACGACAACGTTTAATAACCTACAAGTTGACAACAATGTAACGCAAACATTGCAACGCCAAATAAATAATTCCTCCCGCGTTTCTCTGCTACAAGAGAACAACTACGGAAGAACGCTCAAGATTCTGGCGCTTAACGCGTTAACGATGTATTTATTTTTAACCTCCGAACGAAGGAGATCGTATATATCCCGAGGAGGACACCGGTAGAAATGGAACTACAGAGAAAGAACTGAAAGACACTTGAACCGACTGTGAAGTGTCCATCGAAGCTCGCCGAAGTCCCTCGCGCGCGTTGTCCAGGCCGCGCATCGGCGAGCCGCCTCGCGTCGTAATGGTAACAGTAGTTCGATTAAGAAAAAAGGGGATTCCAGCTTTCCTCTCCAGCGAGCGGACCCCATAAACGATCCCGCCACGGTAACGGAGTAATGAAGCGGGCGTTAATTTTGAAAGCAGCCGCGTATCCGCGGCGCGCAACGGCCGGCCAGCGGCAGCTTCCTGTAAGCGCGAGCCATCTCGGGTTTCCCGTGCTCCGCGCGCGCTTCGGAAACGAACGCTGGATAACGCAACGGTACCGACCGTTCAATCCCATTCAGCTGTGTTGTAATTAATACGATCGCGATACCGTGTAAATCCTAATCAGCCCCGCGTAGCAAGAAGGCCCCGGATGAATGCGAAACTGCGGAATTAATCGGTTTACGCGGAAGGCATCCCGCGGCCCCGTTATCGACCGGCCATAATTCAGTCTATGTTAATGCGAAGTTAATTGCTCGCTATTTGCGGCGGGGCGTGCACGTCCGTTTTGAATATCCGCTATCGAAGATGATACCGCGAGCCCGCGGAATTACCGAATCCCAGACGCGACCTTGTTGCGCGCTCTCCCCGCGTTTTCGCTGCTTCCTCCTTCCATCGACGAACCCGTTCGAGTGCCGCGCTCTATTCTTTGACCCCTTGCACTCGGGAGACACCGAGTCGATACTTGATTCGATATAGTAACGTTGTAAAGTGTTATGTGGCATAAGGAGATTATATTGCATCGATGCGCGGAATATCGAGATAAAGTCGCGTTAATGTATGTTTGCTTAATAGTTTGTTTTGAAGAATATATTGTTATATTATTCTTTATTTTTATTGTACTACCACATGTTCACGATCACACTGGATTATTGCTATTCTTTATTTATTTCACTTGGATCTCGAGGTTTAGGACAGATCCTTTGAATGAAAAATTCGAATCAAAAGGGAATTTTTCTTAACGGAACTCTCGCCAGGTAGAACACTTGTCCGAGTTAATTTCCTGCGAGAGATGCACAGAAGAAACCCCGAGGAAGCCCGACGGGAAGCTAACCAACCCGAAACGACGGAACGTCTCTCGGTCCTCTATGAAAATCGCGGACGCCTCGATATAAAACGCGACAGCGAGGCGTCGCCGCGCTGAAAGGTGGGCGTCGCGGTACGAGTATTTCGGTTCCGAGCGGTCCTTGAACCCCGATGACTCGGCCAGGAATCCCGTGAACAAACTAGGGAATTTTTGTCCGCGCTAGGCAACGCGGGGGGCCAGGAATCGAAGATCTACGGCGGTGACAAATAAAAAGCGATCGTAATAATAGCTTCGAGGCTGCGAGAGAAGAATGTTCGTTGCGTCTTCTGTTTATTTCGAAACAAATTCGATGTATCTCGATATTTTTGTTAAGATTTTCATGTTCCATTTCATCGACACTATGTGTCTGTAAAACTAGACCTTAATTTTCGTGTCGTGCATAGCCAACGCAGTAATTCCGATGATAATTTCATAATTATGGACAAGGCGATAATGATCTACAAAGATGCAGAGTTCCTTCTACAGTTATTCATCGAGATACTATCAAGAAATCGAATCAGATCAAACTAAACGAATTGAGACCAGTAAGCAAAATGATTTCCATCATTTAATAAAGCGAGCGACACGAATCGCGGAAGAATAGAGTCGAGATCATCTACACCGCGACCCCCCGTCCCAGCGATCATTGGGAAGGGTTGAAAACCCGCGGAAGTCGCGGATGTCGAGCAGAACAACCTGAAAATTATCAAACAAAGGACAGGTCCGTGCAAACGTGGACCAATTCCACTGAATGCGGGCAACGTTTCGAAAAAAGGGGGACAGGCCGCGGATCCCGGGATTGCGCGTTTCGTTCGTTGCCGCGGTGTCCGCGTAATTAGTGTAATTGGAAGACATTGTCCCACTTTTCTCTCTCTCTCTCTGTCCCTCCCCCTTTCTCCCGTTCCCGGCGAGCGACACGCGCGACAGCGAACAACCGAAACGACACCTCGTTCGCGATCCCAGATCGCCGATCGGCAAGGAATTTTGTTCCGTTAAATCAATAAACAGATCGATATTTCGCGCATTATAAAACGCTAACGGTACGGCCGTTACAAAAAAAAGCCTAACAGGGTCCACCTAGACCCCGGTTCGATCCATCGCAGCTTAACTGTACTCCCCGTCCCACTTTATTATTTTCTTACGCCAATTTGCCACTTTAATAACGTGTTCCTGGGAAATGTTAACGATCCAGACTATTCGAACCGACTGTCCGGAGGATCGTGACTTTATAGTTGCATTAACGCTGCAATAAACAATGGATCTAATCGAGTCTCGGACTCGCGAGGATCGCCGTGTAATAAGTTCGCTTTTATTAAGCTCTCGTTTGTTTTACTATCTTCTTACGCCAGTTTCATGATTCCACTAGACGAATCGAGATGATCTATTCTAGATTCTACGTTTGTTCTCTCGCAATTGTATCATCGGTGGTTTTAACGCTGGAACAACCGTACTGGAACTACCGTATTCGAAGCATTGAATGTTCGAAATGATTTTGAAAATAGTTTCGCTTGAATGATATAATGAGTGTCCAAGGAAACCGAAAATAATCTATAGCTGCAATATTCATAGCGATTACATTTTAATAGTATCAAATGCTCGGTAGTTCTAGTGATAAAATGGAGCACCATTCTTTTGTGAGAACACTAGAACTACCAACTGTTTTAAATTTGTAAAACTTTTATTCTCGTGAGATTACGATGTTATATTGGAAACTAGGCTCGATCTGCGTTAGCCTAAGATCTAACGAAGAATTTACTTTTGCCAGGAACGAAGACTATATTCCCGATATTGCAGCGAACAATTGATCTGTAATTGAGTCGTAAAGTATGATCTAAAGGGGTCAAAGGACGAAGTTATCGGAGAATCGGTGTCCGATGGCCAGAAGGAATCCTCGAAGCTGCGAAATGAACATCCGAGTAGAATGCCTTCGATACTCTCGCCGTCGATTCTCACGGTTCGAAGACGTCGCACGCGCGGAATAGAGAAGCGGAGAAAACGCGACGGAGAGGACGGAACGGGACTTGGCCGGGAGAGAAAGAGAGAAGGAGAAAGCGATCGAACGGCCGAGCGAGCGTTCGCGTCGACCTTCTTTTCCAGCCGGGAACGGGCTGCAGACGGACACGTGGCGGTTCGTGACACGCAGGAAAAAAGCCGAATGAAAATTGCGCTCGCGTTTCTGCGACTCCCGTCGTCGGATCCGTTGAACCCTCACCAACACAGTGTACGATCGTATTCTATTGTAGAACACATGTGACTTGTGATGCTGTTTTCTCGAAAATTCTCTACGCTTCGAAGGTCGTAGCTAAGTTAGTGTACAGATAATTATTGCAACACTTTTCTGTGTTGTAAGCTGTGTGATGCAAAATGGCGACGTTCGCAAACATAAACGTGCAAACGACGAAGCATTAATTTCAAAAATGTATAAAAAGAGAGACGAAAGTAATAGTTTGCTTCGTGAAATCTGATGATTTTAGACGGTATCCTAGATAGGAATGTCAATCTTAAAAACGTTAAGTCCATATCCATAGAACGCTAAGATACTTAACCCTTTGCACTCGAGAGGTGACTCTCAGTCATTCGATTTGATACAGCAAAATGAAGTGAAATATTTAGTACTTCAGATTGAACTTTTTATTGTTACGTGAAATATTTAAGTAAAATATTGCAAAATGACGGATGATATTAAATGATTAATCAACTTGAACTTCTATACACGCAGGCGTTTACGTTCAACGTCATTGTAACTTCAAAGTTACAAAATATATTCCTATCAATAAAACTATTAAAACTGAATACATTTTTAATTTCTGTGCATACGTTGATATGTATTAATTTCATACTTAAATTTTCTTATAATCACGAAACAAAATTCGGCCCACAGAGGGTTAAACCAATCCCGAAATCTTCATCGCGAGTCTCACTCGTCATTGCACGGCAAGGGGTCGACCAGTCAGTCGTTTCTACCGAGTATACCCATGAAAACGAGCTAACCGGTGAACTGGAACGTATGAATCTTCTATTCTCCGCACGATCAAACCCTTTGATTCCAACTTTCGGCCCCGGATACGTGCGCCTCGCGTGGCCAATAGTACGACGCTCGTCCTCAAAGGGTTAATAAAGCGCCGCCACCCCGAAGCGTGACCGCCGCCCCGTTCCACCCGTGGAAATAAAATAGAAGCCGGTGGACGCGAGATCCGGCCGATAGCCGAGCGATGAACAACCGCGAGGAGTAACTGACCCATAGAACCCTCCGATGTTTATAACAGAAGGGAGCTGGCCAGCGAGCGAGCGAGCGAGCGAGCCAGCTCGACCAGGTAAGAGGAAAAAACAGACAACACGGGGCGCGAGGAGGGGCGAGGGGGCGGGGACGGGGTGAAAGAGATCGGGAAGACGCGACTCGTCGAGGAAGAATAAAGAACGACGGAGAAGGCCAGTGGCCGTCACGGTATTGCTCCCGACGCGGCTCGCTTTTCTCCGCGATCTCGCGCGTATACACGGTGGCGGCGGAAATTCGAGACGATTTCACCGGGAAAATTGTTCTGCTGAGGAAAGACTGGCGGCAGACGCTATTCGACTTTCCTTGCAGTTTTCCGCTGTGGATGATTCCCTTGGAACGTTGAAATTTTGGAGACTGGCAAGGGGTGGAGCTATTTATGATTTGGGTTAACCCTTTGCGCTCGGAAGGTTTTTACTAGGAATGTTAGATACTTTCTGAGGAGATAGACGACTATTTGAAACGAAGTTGTGTTAGTAGTACTTATAATCACATGTCTTGATATTTTACTCCATGTTTTTCATTCAGTTTGCGACGCTATGAACTGGTAGATGCGTAGATAAGTGAACAGAAAAGTTTAAACATTTGGGAACATTTCTATATTATATATAATGCTGTCTAATGCGGTGACGTTTATAGTTAGTAATCATTGCAAGTAAATAAAATTTCGTTTATTAGGTATCGAATCGTATCGGTTCAAAGCTGTTTTTACCAATTCCCAAGTTTCCACGGTGAAAACATCCCTTAACCCCTTGCCGTACAATGACGATGAAGATTTCTAGACCAATTTAACAACAATCAATATTGTTCATTACTTACAGATCAAAACTAACAACTACTTTGCTATTACCAATTTATTATCTTCAAATGAAGTTTCCACCTGAAGTAGAATAGAAAATTTTGTTGTATTTCTTCCAAATTGTTGATAATAAAATGTTACACGAGGTCAGTAGCGAAAGTAAATAGTACGTCAAGGAGTTACCATCTGTTGCGAAGAAAACTTCCTTAATCTCATCCTTTGATCAAGGAACTCCGGAGCGTTCCGGCAAAGCGCGAACGCGATTTTTCTGGAAATTCGCGTTTTCCCGTGCACGACCAGGAATATGGCGGCTTCCGCGCTCTGTTGTGCTCTCGCTGTCCGCAAATAACCGGGAGAATCGCGCAAGTGCGAGCCTGGAAGCTGTTCGGGCTTTATTACGAAGCCGGGCGCCACGGCGCGGCTCGCGTCTAACGAAAGCTCGTCGAAACGCGCGAGTCTTCCCTCGAATTTTTCAGCGTCCGCCTTTCCACCCCGGAGCCACCCTCTCTGTTGCACGCGCTGACCCAACCTCGTCAGAAATGCAATTTTCCCCGAACGCGGAACGAAACGTTTGCGCGCAACAAGGGAGCGTTCCGTTCGCGAGGCCGCACGGTGATTAAGTCGACCGGTGTTGCGGGATGTTTGCGTCCTTTGTTCCGATTACACGAGGCTCGCCCCTCGTTTTTTTTTCGTCGAGGAGCACGGATAACTTCGTTGGATTTATTGCTACGAATGAAACGGATTTCGCGTGTTTATTGTGCCGCGGAGCGGCGAGCGTTATTCGGCTCTCGTTCCATTGTTAATGGAACGCAAACGAGGTAGCCACTTATGACCGCCGCTGCTAAACGCATTTGTTTATTCATCGGTGGGTTAATATTCGGTGGAGGAACTGGCTTTCGCGATTCGTTTAGGGAATCGGACACAATCGTCTGGTTCGAGTTCTGGTGTTAACGAAGCTTCGGAAACTTTGCTGTTCCAGAATTCATTTCCTGGCGGTTAGAGATACCGTTGTTTACAAGTAGGGAGATGTGATTATTAATTGATATTCTTGGTTTCGTGAGAAATTTCTGAAATGGATGCTGTAATGAGAGATGAGGATTCGAATCAACGTTAACCCTTTGAACTCTGTAGGCTCCAATATTGCAGCAGTTATAACATTAAATATTTTAATGAATCTTAAAGAAGTTACCCTAAAATTATTCGACCTTTCACACATCTAAATTTTGTACTAAGGAAGACAAAGGATTGAAGAAATGTTATAGCCTCTTTAACTTTCGCTAAGAATACTATGAAAATTAGTTACAGTTGCTGATAGATCACAAAACAACCTGGAGCTAAGGGTTAAAATTAACAACTATACTTTTAATGATACCAGTTTTGTAACTTTGCACACAGTTAATCACTACATTAACAAGTGTCCTCGAGAAGACCATTGTTTATTTTTCAATAATCACAGAAAGATCAACCCCTTGCACTCGAGAGGTGACTCAGTCACCACTTGATTTGATAAAACTATAAAATTTAACATTCAACATTGAACTGTAATGCATTGACGTGTGAAATATTGGGAAAAAAGCTTCGTTAATTTCAAAAAATGTCGTCTAGTTAGAAAATGTTAAGTATTTCTAACGAAATACTTCCGAGTGCAAAGGGTAAAAGAATATTCCAGCACAGTTTCGTAATTTTCTGCCAGCGAGATGCGGTTCCGGTGCTCGCGACCAGCCTGCACGGGAAAGAGGAAGGTTTCGATGGCGGGACCGGTTGGAATCGAGAAATTTCTCTCGGGACGGCGATTTACCGCGGCGGGCTCCCGGCCATTTACGTTGTTTGCCGCGAGAAGTAAACCCCAGTGTCCTATGCGATTTTAATTACTTTCGCGAACCGGCTGCGCCGGTCTGCGGCCTCCGGAGATTGCCGAACACTCGCGTGCGCCGGAGCAACTACCGAACTACTGGCGCCCGAAACTTCCCTCCCGAGTCCCGCGAAATAAATATTCAGTCCGGGGGCGGCGCGGCAGCGGTTCGCGAGTTTCCTCGGTTCCGAATCGGCGGGAAGACTGATGCGTCGGTTTCGTGACAACCCGAGCGACCCGCTCGAATAATCCGATCAACTCGATGATTCTTCAATATGGATCGAACGATCGAATTTTCCTACATGGAAACCATAATCGACCATTCAACCACGGAAGCACGATTATCTACTGCCCTAACAATCAACAGTCAACAGATTAGCATTCCAGGTAATCAACAAGTGATTCGATTAAGCCTATCAGAACGCACCAATCCACAAACGTCCAACAAAGAGCACAAAGCGATCGCCAAGGGTCCCTACATCGGTCACCTGCCCCAACCTTCGAGCGGACCTTCGATCACCTGCCAAACGATCGTAATCAACAAAAACCACAACGAAGCAAGCCCGAAACACAGGGTTAAATGAAAAGCAAAGGAGACAAAGACCACCGAAAGGGAGGCGGAGCAAAGAGCAGAGGAAGGTTCGCGGCGTGTGCGCCCGTGCCGATTCATTTGCCGTAATTCACCGAGAAAAACACGAGCAAGAGGAACAAAAGAAGAGCGGCCGGTGTTTCCGCGGGCCCCGTCGGATTTCGAGGGGACCGGCGGGAGAAAATTGCGTGGAAGTCCGCATCTGCGGTCGTTGCAGTTGCACCTGCCAGACGCGGCATCGCGCGCGCGATCTGTCGCCGACAGACTTGACACCATTGCTTTGTTCCTTTTACGGGCGAGATTATGGAGTCCGGCGGGAGCATTATCGCAGAAACTGGTTGCCGCGCTGCTGCGGCGGCGGCGGCGGCGGCGGCGGCGGCTGCCCATTGAAATGCGTCAAGGTTGTCCCGGCAGGTAGGTCGCCGGGTAAGAGTCAATTGAACGTCCAACGCGCGCACGCGGGACACGGCCGGGCGTTAGATGGCCGCTAACCGCCGCTCGTTTCGCCTTCTTCGCCCCGTGGTCAACGGAATATCGCGGCCGCGTCCCGAGAGCCACTACACGCCGTTTAAATGATTTTTGCCTTTCCCTTTTCACAGCCTCTAGCGCTTAATAGGCGTTTCTTATGGCCCCCGCCGCCGATGAATATAAATCCGGCGGTACTTTTTTCTATGTCCACCGCAGCTTTTTCAGGGGATTCGTCTTCGGAGGACTTTCGAGCTTCACGTGGTTTTAGTAGCTGGTTTCATGAGCGTGCTGTAAGTTGGGGAACTAAGGAGTTAACCCTTTGAACTCTGTAGGCTCCAGTATTGCACCAGTTATAATGTTAACCCTTTGCTCTTGAGAGGTGACTCTCACTCGCCACTCGATTTCATAAGGAAAACTATAAAATTTGATATTTGATATTATACTTTCTATAATGCATCAGGTTGAGAAATGTTGAAATAAAATAGCTTTGTTCCTCAGTGTACGCGTGATTTCTTGTCGACTTAGTTTCACAGAATATCGATTTTATCTCACCAGAAAACGTTAAAATATTTCTAGAGTTAAAGAGAAGTCTAGAAATCTGGAAATCTAAAATATTTCTAGTGAAAAACTTCCGAGTGCAGAGGGTTAGGTATTTTAATGAATCGAAGAAACTACCCTAAAATTATTAGATTCTCTACACATCCGAATTTTGTACTAAGGAAAATGGAAGATCGAAATGTTATGGCATTTATCATTTTCGCTAGGAATACTATAAAAATTAGTAGCAGTTGCTGATAGATTACAAAACAACCTGGAGTGCTAAGGGTTAAAGAGAAGTCTAGGAATCTGGAAATCTCGAATAGATGGAATGGACTCTTCTATGAGAGACAGAGAAAAGTAGCCTTCTCTATTGTAGTAGTCTAATGAAGAATACTATAAAAATTAGTTGCAGTTGCTGAAACCTAGAATAGATGGAATGGATTCTTCTATGAGAGGCTCAGAGAAAAGTTGTCTTCTCTATATTGTAGAAGTCTAATGAAGAAGATCAAACGATTTGCATATATAAAGACTCGGAAGATTAAAATCGATGTAAACAGGTGGATCAAGAAAGAAACAAGACCTCGGTAATTGCAATTAAGATCCATCTCGGCTAATGCTCCGCGAACAGACACTTCGATCGCCGTCAATCAACCGGGCGAACGAACGGCGCCGCTCGAAACAAGAAAACCAGAGGAAGAAAGGGCATTTCCGCCGGGCTCTTAGAAGCGATTATGTGGCTAGTGGATCTAAATGAGATTATTCATGAGGCCCGGACCTATGAATGTTTAATACCTCGGCCGCGACAACCGTTGCCTACGAAAGTGCCGGGCGCCGTGCGCGATTTCCGAGAACCGCCGCCGCCGCCGCCGCCGCCGCGCGACGGGTTCGTTGGCTTCTCTTTCACTTTCCACGGGAGATTTTCATTCCGCGGAGGCTCGGGACAGGTTCGGTATCGCGAACGGAACGATAATGGGAACGGGAAAAACCGAGCGCGGCGCGGGGTGTTTTCACCGGCCGCGATTTTCTCGGAAACCGGCGAGCCGGTATCTGTTTCTTTCGATCGGCCGCGTCCGCCGGATAACGCGCGGCTGATTTCGAGGAAAGAGTCACGGGGAGAAAATGCTAATTTTCGGCGCCTCGGGACGAGAAGTCGGGAACCACCGAGGTTATCGCGATGCCTCGGGATTCGTTGGAAATAAGACAAATAGCTGATGATAATACGATTGGATAGATAAAACGGGGAACACGGCGAGCTTTGATTTGTTACTTGCCTTGTAATCTGTTTCACAGCTGTACCTGGTGAAACTACTTTAACGGTAATGATTTAGTAGAAAGGAAAGAATTTTCTATTTCTGTGTCTACGTTTACTGTAAATATTAACAATTAATAATACACTATTTAATTCGTATTGAAGAGAAATAAATGATATAGATTTATCGAATTCAATTGAAAATGTTCGTCACGAGTCACGTTATTATAAAGGGTTAATACAGTGTGTAAATATGTGGATATTTTGGATGCCTAATTAACGAATATGAATAAAGGAATGACATTATTCAATCTGTAGTTTGCAATTCGTTTATAATATTCTCGAGTGAACATGAGTGGTGAAATATTTATAGAGATCGTGTGATTATACAAATAATAATATTGAAAACAATCGACGCTGAAGTCTCGATGGAAAATCAAAATAATATTTTCTTAGCACTGCGATTACAGCAAGAGCGGTACGAATGTGTTTAGCACACAATGCACGCGATAAATATTGCATTTCCCGAATGTTTCTTTTGAAATACATTCACGCTGCTCCATCCTTTTCTCATTTCAAGCCCTAATAATCGTGGATTAACGTTCGTTATGAAACAATATTCGAGGGAACCGAACGCCAGCTTCGAGAACAAATACACCGGTGAAAATAAACACTGAATCATCTACTTAAATGCGTTTATCGGTGCAATCGCGGTTACTCCGCGCTTCCGAACATCTTACAGGCTACGTGACTCACGTAATAAAAATAAAACTGCGTTCTACTAAATCGGAATTGTTTTCACCGCGGAAACATCGGTTTCCCAAACGTAACAAGCAAATCACATTGTATCCTCTGGTACGAATACAAATAATTATCCTATCGTTTATTCCCGCGAGAACATCATTTCCGTGGATCTACATTCGAATTTTCATCTCCTAAAATTGTGAACTCAAACATGCAACTCCAAAAAAATAAAGAGTGAAGCATCGCATTAGGTCTCATAATTGACGTCGTTTATCTTACTTTTCAAATATTCTCGAAATATCATTACAAGATTCATTGAAAGATGAACTGTTGCATACAATAATTGCCAATACATCAACTACAGGTAACATAAGTAATATAATTCAACCCTTTGTGGACGAAGATTCTTTGAAATGTACAGATGAAGCTAATTATACATTAATTGCTTAAATAATAGCAATAACAGGAACTTCACGTTAACCTTTTGCTGTCCGAGTAATTAAATCACTTTGCGACAGTCTTCCAAATATGAACGTTTCTTCGCCGAAATGTCGACATTCGTCAAAGGGTTAAATACGTTAAGAGCTACAATATTTCATTGCCAAAAAGAACTACTTGCGGCAGCACCCAACAGAAACTAATAAAACTTCCCGGCAACCGATCAAGACCGCGAAGATTCAATGTTCCAAACGATCGACCAGGCGTCGGGGATCGTTCGAAATTTATTCGAACAAGGTTCGCGTCGGAGCACCCTCGCGACCCTTGCCTCCCGAAGAGGCGGGAGGGGATCGACGGAATTGTGTGCACAGGGATGCAGTCGGTAACCCCGTGCAAACACTACACGCCGTCCCTAAAGCCGATTTCAGCCCCCTCCGAGCAAACCTCCGAATGCACCGCCCGCCCTTCGAGCGGAGAGGCATTTCCGTTCGTATCGCGGTTTCGAACGACGATCCGGCCAACTTACTGCCTATGGACCAAACCGCGAAATTCGACTATTCGAATAATGAAAATTGAAGGTCGCCAGTGTGTTGATAACAATCTCTGCTATACAACGTGATTTTAAATTGAAACAATTTTCTGCGAATAAAGCCCGTTTCTCTGTTTATACTTTGGCAGCGACACGCGAAATTTGCATTGTCACTTAACCCATTCGAGACCGATTGCACACCGTGCGTGCAATAATAATAATGAGCATTTTGTCAGTTATTCTGAGTAAAGTAGTCGTCGAGATAAGACTTTTTTGAATTAATAGTATCTGTAAAGTATAGAAAAACAAAACATACTCACTAACAATAAGAAAATTGAGTTTTTATGACTATCGTCTAGAGATTTAAAAACTTAATTGGAAAACCCCGTGACAGAATTTCGCTCCTAAGGACCGTGTTCGAGAAAAATCGCCGTCTCGAATGGGTTAAAGAACTTCATAGTGTCACCTCTATAGCTTGCAATTTTCTGAGACATTTGTTTGTATCATTCACACTTTTTAAGTTATTGAACCTTCTCCAGAAATACGCGAAGCGCGCGTCGAAGCTTCCGCGAAAAGTATTCTCGATGAATTCGGCGAAGCGCCGATTTTCGGGAACTCCGTTTCTCGTTTTGAATGGAACTCGAATCCTCGTAACGGATTTCTTCCCGTGAATTCGACGATTTACGGGGCACAGGTTTGAAGAAATGACTCGACCGTGAACTCTGAGTCACTTCCGCTGGAAACAGCTTTTCGAGTGCCGAATGAAGTTAGACAAGTGTAACACGTGTTTCAGACATTGATTAGTTCACGTGATATCTGAGTATATGATACTCGGACTAACAACCTCCATTCACGGTGACTTAGGATAATCAGTAACAATATCATTCCATCGCGGAAGCTGCCTCGAAGCTTACAATCGGAGACGAAAATTTCAATTACCATTACGCGTTCCCGATCTTCCAGTAATAACGTCGACATCCGTTCGTCGGATCGCTTCGCAAAGCTCTCGAGTGATGGAATAATTTCGCCGAGAAAATTTCTAATGGGACCGACGATCTCAGAGGAAAACAGGTCGGACCGGGGAACGATAACGAAGCCTGCGCCAAGAATCGCGATCGGCGGTGGAACCTCGACAACGAAGCGACGGAGATCGCGCGGCGGTTTAATCTGTCTCGCGATCGAGGGAGAGGAGGACGCAATTTCACGGTCGCTTTTTTCCTTCGTCCCTCGAAGCACGGTTAAATGGTCGGTTTAATGGGGGCGGTCATACGCGGCCACGCGACTGTTTTTCAGTTTCCCGGCGGGCGGCCGCGCGGGGGGATGAATTTGTCGAAATTGCGTTTCCCGTTTAAAAACCGACGAGCCTCTCGCATTTTTTTTTTCCTCTCCGCCCTCGACCAACGAGCGAATGAAAAAGTGCCAAGAGCAATATTTATCTTTTTTACATCGATAACCGCGGCACGCGATATCTAATTACGACGATCCTTCAAATATTTGCCGTTCGAATTATTGCGCGCTGGTTTTTTTTCTCCTCGCTTCACCCCGCTCGCGAAATGTATATATATATATATTTTGTTCACCGCTTCGTTTTCCGTCCCTTTCTCTGTGTCGAGCGCAGATAAAACAACCCACCACCGATAAAACGGAGAATTGAAACGGAAATCGATGCTAGTAGGCGGTTTGCGCTTTTCCGGCGGCACCGATTCGTTCGTTTAACCTTGTTCGCCGAAACCGATCCTCTACGTGCGGCGATCTACCTCGTTTGCGACCGGAGACCTTCAGCTTTTGTGCCCGAACGAAGTTGAGGATTGATTTTACTAGGATTCAGTGATTCTGGCAATTCGATCTATTCCGTTAATTACTATGGTCAATTTGACACACATTTTCGAGTGATAGAACATTCATAACTGTTTCGATTCGAATAATTCGAATATTTTGCTATATTTATTTGTCATCATTCGGTCATCAATAACCTTTCAAATTCCTTGGTAACGATTACAATAAGAAAACTGGTGTAGATTTAGTAACCTAACTAGATAACAAGCTAATTATGATAAAGTTCACTCTAATATCATTCTCTGCTGAAAGACTGACACCATAAGAAACCCTAAAAATTCTCGTCGGTGTAAACCGAAGTTTCCAAAGCGAATTCCGAAGAGGCGATCTCCTGGTCGAATTAAGGAAGCAGATTCCCATTCGAATAATCGCCGGCGATAAACGACTTTCCACGCCGTCAAGCTCTCCCCGTTCGGAGCCCCATAAAACGGATCCTCCAGCTCCGCTCGAAGAAACATCCATCACAATTCAAAGGTAAAACAACGCCTCGCCTTGGCGTTGATTCTCCCGTTTAATAAACGCGTCGCGCGCGGCACGCGCCGCATTTAATCGCGCGATATCAAAGGATAATTAGTCAGCGTCCGGCCCGTCTTGTTTCGCGCGGACCAATTACTGTTCAACAGACGACTCGATGGTCGGTGGACGAGAGGGAGACGAGGAGGAAGACGGAGAGAGAAAGGGACAGAACGCCGATGGTCTGGCAACATTTTTCTTGGAGCAGCTGCAGCTGCGAGAGAGCGAGCAGGCCGCGGTCGAAAAGTCACGAGGGGCGCGTCGCGCAGGGGAGACGACGTCGCACCGGAAATACCCGCAACACATGCTCGCCGCCAGCTTCCTGTCATGTAGGTGGTTTAAACTCCGACGTCGGGGTGACGATAAAATATAATTTCCAGGCCGCGTCGCGGCGAAACCATTACTTACTCGTTGTTATGTCCATTGTCGTGCCTGCCACTTTCCACGTATCGTGTCGGTATCTTACGCAGTTAGATCTCTGTGCGACGTACAGATCTCCGGAAATGATTTAGGGGAACAATCGTTAGGTGAATGATGAAATCGTAAGGTGGAAGGTAATTGCTTAACACTAGAACTACCCAGTTTGAAGTACGATTGACACGTAGTCTATAAAAATTGTAACAATAGATAACTTTCGGATACTTCGGACGTTCGTTGTAGTATTCAAGTGAAACTATTTGTTTTCAAGATGATTTCGAGTATTTAATATGTAAGTATTATTATTATTATTATATAAGTATTATTCAATGCTTTGAAGATATCAATAGTTGCGAAACAAAAGAGAAACTGTGATACTAAGGCTAAGAATCTTGATAAATTGAAGATGAAGTACTAAGATAAATTTGCATTTCTCTACTCCGGTTATCAAGAATTTCGGGAATATTTCTCAAATAATTTTCCGCAGTTTCATTGCATCGTCTTTCAGTCCGGTCTCGATTCGCCAGCAGATATCTCGATTCTGATTAGAAGAAATGCAAATCGCACAGATATTGTCGGTGTTCTCTGTGTATCGATCTCATCCAATGTACGACGAACCAGCGAGTTCTTGGTTCCCAGAGAATTCAAATATCGGGACGCGACGCGAGGGTGGAATCGGGAATTCCCGGAGACCCGATTTTTCGAAGACGCGTATGAATTTTGAAGAGGCAGCTCGGAGATCCACGGATTCTCGGATTCAGCGCGAATCTATATCAACCAAGGGAATTGAATTTGATTGGAGAATCTTAGAGTTTCTAGAAAACTGATCCTCAAACCTGGAAACTTTCGGTATTTAGATAGTTCGAACATTTTTCGAAGTTCGATCGCCGATCGCGCGTTCCGTGCCGACGGAACGAAAACTGTAGCGATTCTAGAGCTGTCTGAGACATCTCCTTTTACTCGCTTTATTCGTTCGGAAGTTGTCTGTCCGATACAAACTGTTCCCCGTGAAAAACGCACGAAACGCAGCCGTCGATGCTGACTACCGATAAAACAGGTTTCCAACTTCTGCATTTTACGACCGAGGCGTCGAGTAATCTCGGCTCGCGGATTCTTCGAGGTGGCTAAAGCATTTTAATGTATTCCATCAACTCGCAAATCCGTGTTCCGCGAGTAATAATCAGCGCGGTTAACGAAGTCGACCGCCACCTGGGCAGAAAACCCCGGAAAGTGTTCCACGCTGGAAATCCCGGGAAAAGTTCCCGGAAGCTCATCGAAACTCGGTAGCATCGTCGAATAAGAGTCCCTTTCATCGAGAAACAACTTATCATCTCGTTATCGAGGAGAAACCGACAGCGGCGTCGCGTCGGGCCGACGAGCTCCGATGTAAACCAGGTCCGAAGGGGTTAATTTCCATCGGGAACAGACGACGGTCAACGATCACGGATCGAGAAAGGAATCGTAACGGTGGCGCGAACCAGTTTCCAGTTTCGGCTGCTCCGACCCACAATATTGCTTTCATCCAGCCCGAAGTATCCAGTTTAGTAGGATGAAGGCGCGCGCGTATCTGGAGCGTGACAAGTTTCCAGATTGTGTATGCAAAAGGTCGGGCCGGTTTTCTACGCGCTCGCTCGCGAGCGAATTCTTTCGGCGAATCGGAACTCGGAGGGAAAGAAGGGAAACAAGAGAACGAAGGAAGGGGCGGCGTCGGCCCCGAGGCCGGCGGGATCGCCGTTTTTCGCGTGTTCGTTGAGCGACGAAGATAAGCGGTCGCGTGCGCCGGCCACCGGGCAGCTGCGCTATCACCTGGCCATCTGGCAACTTTCTCGTAAATTAAAAGCTGTCGCTCGCTGCCCGTTTCCCGGCGAACCGACGGACCTCGCGAGCGATCCCGGGACTCCCCGGTTTTCGCGGATCTCCTGGAATACGCGGACGCCGCGCGTAACGATTAGCCGGGGTATTACGTTTCAACTGGAATAGTCTCTCCGATCTTCGACGAGTTTTGTCATGCAGCGTTTGCGCGAGTAATGAGGACGTTCCGGAGAAAACGGGTATCGAGTGACGCAAAATTCTGCCTATCGTAAAAGCGGGATAAACCTGTTTCCACCCAGCGCCGAGCGATTAGAATGCTTTTCTAAACATTTCAGCGAGCGTCAAGTACGCTGAATCTCCACTTTTCAGAGCTATAAATCCCCTGATCGGCTCCGATCCAACTGTCCCACGATCATCCCTTGGCGCAACAATGGACGTTGAAGAGGAACCAGCAAACTCGAGTTTTCCTTGGTTTTCGATGCTCCCGAATCTCGAAGCCCCCAAAGAGATGCTCGGCTCCGTCCGCCGGCAGAGCCGTCCGGAGGGTGCGCAGCTCTGTTTCAGGTTCGGAGAACGCGGAGTCCCTGGGAACGGAGCGAGACGCGCTCTCGTTGGTGGCTTTTCGAGAGAAGGAACCGTGGAGAGCATCGATCCCGGCCGACTGGTCCAGGAACGAGAGGGGATCGCCGATGAGAGACGGCTACCGAAGAGGAGGACGTGCTCGCTCGCAGGCAGCTGCACCGTCACCTGCCCTGGCAGCTGGCTCTCGCCCGGTCTGTCTGCCGCTGCTCCTGCCTGCGGCTTTTGCCTCGGCCTTCCGACCAAACCCAGCCAGACGTCGCGGAACCTCGAGCGCAGACTGCGCCTCGTCTGGATCGGCGAAACAGGAACGAGACCGATAATCCACCCTGATGGGACTGCCATTCTGATGTACTCCGACCGCTGGTTTCTACATTATTTCATCCGGTTTCTCGCATTACCCGGATCGAACTTGTTTCCCCTCGGTATCGTTATTACCGATGTTTTACATCTTTTTATCCTCCTTTTGGCTTCCGTGTTAATGGTCCCTCGGGGAGCGTATAAACCGTGTACTCGCTACAATAGTAACACCGTAACGGATTTCGTAGTACAACTTCAAAAGGTTAAATTGAATTGCCACGACGTAAATGTCTGTAGTCGTTCAGTGCTCGTGAATGCAGGTGCATCGTATATTCTTAGTATTATAAATAGAAGAATATAGTATTTTTATTCTGAACGTGAAATCTGGATCTCTCAAGAATCAAGTAATTAAAAGCACCCTGCAAACTTAGATACGGAAACTTCACGCGTGGCTCGTCAAAAGTGAACTCGCGAAACGGGAAACTTAACGACTCTTATCGCACTGTTACTCCGGCTTCGATCGAACCCGTTTCAAGCGACGATTTCAACTCGGCCCCTTCCAGCTCACGCAAATTTGCCGAACCACGTTGAACCAACAACCACCGGCGTTTCATCTACCAATCTACATGCACCGCCAGTCTTCAATGCAACGGTCGCGCGTTCTTTTCCCGCGAAATGTGAAACCGAGGCAACCGGTGAGCAAGTTATCAGTCGAATTCGCGTACAATGCGGCAATCGACGGTCGAGCATCGAGGACCGGGGGCTCGGCCAACTTTCGTGTAAACACCGAAAACCGATCCGGCGAATAATTCACGCGTTAGCACGAGGCAACGATGAATGTAGAACAAGCCGAACGGAAAACCGTGAAATAGGCGGGGGCCGCGATTTTCCCCCGGCCTACTAACAATGAGCCCCATTTCCATAGCCATTCAACACCGGCCGCCCCTGACCCGGCCCACCCCCTGCGCGGCGGGCTACTAATATTCAACGGTTACCGTGCTGCCTCCGCTGAAAAGACCGGGAATCGGAGAAATTTTGCGTATCTGCCGGCGAGATCGCGGCCTGGGACGGGAATTTTCGGGCAGCGCCCGAGGGACAAAGGCGCGCGGAACGCCTCGGCGATCGTTCGTTTCACGGGAATCCCGGACACGCTCGATTCGGCCCGGGGCACGCGTTCGCGTGTGTCACGTGCCTCTAAGCGAGGTGACTTGCGCTGCACGGAACGAGGTGACTTGCAACTTGACCAGCGATTGTCTCGAGACATTACGATGTCTGTTGGAATATCGAAGCGAGCAGTTCGCGAGAACATTTGCGAATGACTAACCTTGCTTTTGTTGTTCAAGGATTTACTCGTTTCTTCGTTCGTTCTAGGTCAGAGTATGTTATAATCATTTCAGAAGCAGAAACTCCTCTCAATGTTTCTTCTCTGGACTTCTGCATTAGCATCTGAGCGGTTCGACTAATGCTTGTAACTAATCTGATAGGAATTACCGCAGGGCGCGATTGCAAAAGCAGATCAGCTTCATTTCGTAAGAGTTATTATACTTATTATCTCAGAAGGAATCTATCTAGTCACTATTTGCCAGTGAATTATCCTAGCACAGTTCGCGAGAACATTTGCGAATAACTAATCTTTCTGTTACTCAAGGATTTACGTTTCCTCGTTTATTCTCGGTCAGAGAACCCTTCTTTTTATTCTGAGTATGTTATAGTCATTTCAGTAATCAACTAATCTGATAGCAGTAATTACCGCAGGGTGCAAAGGCAGATCAGCTTCATTTCGTAAGAGTTATTATACCGATTATCACAGAAGAGATCTATCTAGTCACTATTTGTCAGTGAATTATCCTAACACAGCTCGCTCGATCAAATACTGTACCACAGAGGGGCATTCACGATGATCACGCGACAGCTGCATTCACCAACCCGTTGCTTCTTCAAACGCTCCGAGGAAGTGTACCCGAGGTTCTCTCGGCGCCCGAGAACAAGTGCCCGAAGAATGGTCCCTGAATGATCGAGCACCGGAATGATTCGCGAGAATGCCGCAGCCCGCCCTCTTTCTCCGGCCGAATTATTCCCGACGCCGACAGTGGAAGCGGCGCGACGCGCACCTTTGGATCGCCCGTTCAATGCAGCGATCCGCTCGCGCCGGTGCAACCACTGTGCCCAGGTGCCGCGGAACACGGGGCAGATCATCTTGGTTGCGCGTCAGCGACGCGTGATCGCGCACTCCTTTGAATCGCTCGAGCTGCCGGTACACTCTTTCAACGCGCGTTAACCTACCCCCTCGGCGACTGGCGCGAGGAACAATGCTCTGACGCTTGTTGCGCGAGCTCGGCGAACGTCCCTGCCGTCGGGAGCCGGGACATCGTGCTACGGATGAGGATTTCAAGTTGAAATTAACCGTTATCACTCGGAGAATGCTGTGGAATGATTTTTAGCTGAACGAACACGGATATAAGAATATCCTAAAACTACGGTAGTATTTAGATAGAATAATGAAATCGCAACGTTTCAGTGATACTGACCTGTTGGAGTGATCAGGGTTAGTTAATTGCGATTTATCGCGAGGAACAATAAAATTTGAGTTTTGAGTAAGCTAGAAAATATGATCTAGATATTATCGAAGAATTATTGTTGAGTGATATCGTCGAACGTCTTAGACATTGTTAGCCGAAAGATTCGAATTGTAGTTGTCGCGTTTTCAAACGGTAATTTAAGAATTGATATATTTCGAATGTGAATTCGTGCTATTTATAACTTCATTTTTAGACATCAATTTAGATTTCCATTGACTGCGTTATCGTGCAAGATACGACGTTCCTCAGCGTATTCGCCGTGTTTCGCAATCTCTCGATCACGCGTCGGAATAGGAACGGATCCGTGTAAACGCGGGGCGGCCAGAAGCGGAGTCGGTGAACGAGAGAGCCGCTTGTGCAATTTACTCGAATGCCGTGTCCGGAGTCAATGCTAGGACCTTGCACTCGCCGCGCGCGCGTGCATATGCCCGCATATTATAAGCGCGCGCCGAGGAAAGAGGGGACGCGAGCGAGGAACCGAGAACGACCGCCAATCGGCGGCGACTAACTCGAAACTCAAGGAAAAATCGTCTTAAAAACAAAATGAAAATACCAGACACCGCAATTATCGACATCTCCAACGCGTCAAAAATCCGAATTCAAAAAAATAATCACACAATTCTCGAAACTGAACAAATTGCTACAATTTCTTTAACTTATACTACACGCTTATTTCTTTAAGAACTCCATATTAATCACATTAAACGCAAAACAGTGCGAACGCAATTTCCAGAGAGAACTAAAATTCGCGAAACCGCGGTACCGCAAGTGTAAACATCCCATGAAAGGCGTCGGAAATAAAATCGCGACGTCGGAGAGGGCGAGAATCACGAGGAACCCGCGGAGCGCGCACGGACGGACGGGTTTCATTAAAACAGAAAGAGAACAATGCAGCCCGCAAACGGCGCATAACCCGATTTTATAGCGGCACTAAATGTTTCGACGCTTTTGTTGTCGCTGCACGCGGTTCGGCGGTTGAAATTTACGTTCGCGCGGTGGGCTTTAGGTGCACGTGGTGGCTGTCTGTCTCGACTCCGTTATTGACCGGCCTGTTGATTTGTCGTGACGACGACGACGCCGGAGACGGACGGACAGACGAACGGACGGGAGGCGCCGCACCGTCGACGATAAAACGCCGATAAAGAAACACTCGCGCGCGCGCTCGCGTCGCCCATTCGAGACCGCGACGCATATTCATCGCGGCCGCCGCCGCTTGAAAAACAGCCGGCGAGAAGGCCGCGTTTACGACCAGCTAATTTCATTTCACCGTGAAAGGGAGACTTAATCGAGATATCGCGCGGCGATGCAGCGCTCGGATATCCGAGACGCCGCGCCGCGCCGCGCGGAAAAGGCTTAACCCGTTGACCTACAATATCGCGTCGGACTGGCGACGAAAGTTTTTAACCGAATTTCGGACGTCTAAAATGTTATTTACCGTTCTCCACCCTCCGCGGAGGAGAGTTTTTTAAACTTTCGGAGACCTTCTGCACGGAAACGCTGCGTTATGCATTAAAGTGTTGAACACCGGGGAAGAGAAAAGTAGATATCCATCTCCCGTTATTTGAATGATTGAATTATTCATTTGCAGCTTTCGAATTTAGATATCGAAGCTCGGAGTCTCCGTTATGACGGCATTCGGCCGCGAGAGGTGGAATATGAATAGTACTTTCCTATTATCGATGGTTGACCTATGGAGAACGTAGAATAGGCATCGAAATTAGTTCTTTCCCTAATGAATTGGTAACAATGTCGGATCGGTTACCGAATGAATCGGAGGTCAAACTTCGTCCCGCGTGTCGCGTACTCGTCGCAGGAGTTGCGAGCGGAATTCTCTGAATTTAAGAGGATGATTGCGAAGCTGCCGAAGTTTACGCGAACGTGGACCCTTAGTAAGTTGGAGATATTGAAACTAAAGGAAAGTTAGTTGGAAGGGTATTAAGGCTCTTATCGGACTTGGAATGTATGCATCCTCTTTTATTCGAAGCGATGTGTTAGAATTAATTGAACTCGTGCCACGGAAGAGAAACTCGCGATTCGGGTTACCAGTAAGGAACCGTAATGATACAGAACTCGTAACATTTCGAGCAGCCAACAATGTGCAACGAACACACGGAATAATAACGAAGCGCCGTGCAAAAATAGAATCTGCGTTTCTTTCCGTTTATCTTTATTCCGCGACTTATCGAGTCCTCGGCACGAACAAAAGCTTGTTCAAACTTAGTGCTTCGCCTCGGCCCATAAAAGTCCGCATTCGCATAAACGTCCATTAACGTGGAAAGAAAGGAAGGAAGGAAGAAAGAATATTTCCACGCTGAAAATAGAAATCCTCCATGAAGCATGGCTGGGGAAGAAAAGAAAAGGTGGCTCGAAGCGTCGCGTCGCGTCACGTCGTGTCGCCGGTAAACAAGACAAAGCGTTTCGCGAGGGAAAACTGCGTAGGAAAGATCTCGCGGGTTCGTTCGGGCACGCGGAAACCTCGATCGCGGCGATGAATCGCGGAGGCCGCGCACGTGCCCCCGGTTTTCGCGTTGATACGCGGAAACGGCCGGTCGGGTGCACGTGCAAAGGAAACATGCGTGCGTCACCGGCCGCGATACGGCCAGTTTTGGCACGGCCGATCGTTCTGCCTCGAGGACACGCGGCGGAATTGCATGTGACTCGCATTGAAATCCGCGGAAACCTTTCCCCTTCGTTTCGGCGATCCAACTGCACCTCTTGGCTCATCCGTGCACTCCGAGCATCATTAAAGACTGGGAACACGATAATAAATTTGTTAACAGCCCTGTGATACAAGAAGAGTCTCCAACAGATAGAGGATCGAAATGAAACGGTTGGAAGAGAAAACTAGCTGAAAGAAATAACGAGGACAAAATCGTGCCAATTCATCGGGGAAATGCTACAAAGATAATATCGCAGATTCGACAGAAGAAACAATGCTTCGATCGAGAGAAGTGGAATGAAAGAAACACGGTGCAACGACTGAAAACAACTAAAAAGGAATGCTAAAGACGAAATCGTACCAATCCAAGGGGGAAACGGAGAATCGAGTAAACGAAACTGCAAAGATGAAAACGCGATTCGAAGCGACGAATAATTCAGGTTCAAAAATAGAGAGGAGGGAAATGGAAGGAGGAATACGGCGAAACTATTGAACGCGATTTCTACGCGCGAGATCCTTTCCGAGGGTAAATGGATCGATAAAAGTGTGCACGCCGGATCGTCGCCAGCTTTCGCGGACGGTTCCGCGTTCCTCCGGGACGAGGACCGAGGCTCCGCGCCTCGCCCCCGTGACAAAGAGCCCGGCCCGTTCTCTTTTATCTCGCGTTCGCGCGGCGCACGTGCATAAAGCTGACTCCCGTCGCGTTTCTCGCGTGGGGAAACGGCATCTGCGTCGAGCGACGCCGTCGCCCGACATAAAGGGAATAAGTTATGCCGGCGGCGGTGGCCGGAGGGCTGCGCCCAGACCGCGGAAGAGCCACCCCTGCCGCTGAATCGCTAATAGAAACGAGATCTTCGCGGGGAGGCGCGTTCAATTCCCGCGATAGGCTTGTTCCTTCGAGCGCGACTCCTTCCGCGGCAATCCAGGAAACGCGAGGGTTGCCACCCCTCGTCCTCGGCTGATCGATCTCGCCGAGGATTTATGTGTTTCGAGGGTTGGCACACAATACACTCTCGCGGTGTGTCGATTAAGACGCCGTTTCCGTGGGAATGTGGGGTTTACCTTTCATCTTCCTCGAGTGCGAATGAATTTTCGATGAGGATACCGAAGAATAACTAGTTACATTCTCACGAGCATTATTATGTAACTTATTAAACAACTGTAATCATCGTCAGTAACTAACAATGCACTGAAATCGAGTATTTAAACTGCCATTAGGCGGCAACCGATAGCCAAGGGGTTGAAAAGCTCTATAATATTCTTCTCGGCAAATCATCGCCGTCTAGTCGGAAAAACGGCTTCAACCCTCTGGACGCTAGAACAGAGCGATCCCCGCGTTCCGTCGACTTAATCCGGATCCCAGGTCCTTCGGCAGTCTGGAAAAAACGGGCGGCGCACCCCCGCGCGTCCGACAATCGAATTCAATTTATCTGGGAGGGGCGCGTGGCCGGCTCCGCCTTGAACGAAGATCAAGGAAATGGACACTGGACGTAAGAAGATTATTCAGATTCGAGCGTCTTCCGAGCGTGTTACAAAGTCAAATGAAGTCGCGCAGAAGGGAGACGCGCGTGCGAGACGTTTATCGAGGCGGCGAGCTCGCGCGCGTGTTCGCCCCGGGGACGGGCAAAAAATCGCTGCGACGGCCGACATTCTTCCCGTTCGAGGCTGCAGGCTCGCGAAAAATGCTCTTTCATCCGCCGCGAAAGCTGTTTCCCCGAGGCCAGCCGGGAAAAAATAAGTTGTCGGTTATTCCCGCAATTCGTGGCCCGTCCCTTGTCGGCCGCTCGGCTAACGCGAATGCTTGCTCCGCGTTGTAATCCGCTTAAACCGATTCCCGCCGGCGCAACAATCCCGGCGACACGTATATACCGGGTGGCGCGGATCCGGACGGATTACCGGACGAGCCGGGGGGAGGGGGGCACGTCGAATAACGAGGAAGCCGTGTTATTCTTATTCGAGGTGGATTCGGGTCGTCGCTGAATGGAGGATCCGACTTCGTTTCATCCGCTAATCTCCGCTCTTTTCGCTCTCGCGAGGGAAATTAACACCTTCGCGGCGCGGCCGGTTCAGCGAGGGGACAGTGTGTCTTTTTAAACGGTTCGTTCGTCGGGCGGGGATAGGGAACGCTGGTAATGCGAGGATGTTTCGCCGTTTACGCTATGATTTCTTTCTTAGCCGTGACACGACCACTTCGCCGTCAGTAATTTATTTAGAGAATGACATAATTCTGGGCGGATTCTATGTGTTAGTCTGAAGTGTAATAATTGATAATGGAAGGTGATATTTAATTTGAATTCGAAATTGATCGATTCTGTTCGAAATCGTCGTATCTCGCGCGATGTTACAGAATTTCAGTATTGAGAATTATAATAAATAAGCAAAATCTGCAAAAGCGAAATGCAATCGTGGAGGAGGATTCCACGGGAAAAAATGCATCGGAAACGTAGGATAGAACTTCCTCGAACGACAATTCGTTTCCGAGATAATCGACCTCGAAAGTTCGTGTGACGCAAACGCGTCGGTATCTACAAGTAGAAACGGTAAGCCACGAACAGACACGGTAACTAACTCTTACTCAATGGATCGTGTATCCGAAAGTTTCGAACGCGATTATCTCGGAGACGAAGCATTGTACAAGGGAAGTTCATCCGACGTTTCTTTTTCCTCTTTCTGCGTCGAATCGATCCCGTGTAAAACAGTTTTAACAACTGTCTACCCTAATTCCAGAAAAGGGAATTAAATAGAGTAGAACGTCATTTCTCGGCGTCTAAGATAGCCGGCGTTTAATCGTCTAATTCATTCAACTCGGTAACAAAGATAAACCTTGACGTTTAAACCTGCACATCCAGAAGGCACTTAAAACCGTTCCATTAAAGTCCACCTATCAATCAAGTACATTCCGACTTTCTTTTAATTGAAGCTCAAGGAGCATCGCACACATCCACGCCCCGACTAACGTAAAACGCATCTGTATTCACCGCACACGACGCTCAAACGCTCTCTAATATCGACGATACCGTTCACCTCGCATCTAGACGAGTGCCATTACCCGTGCCTCAAAGGGATCTAACGTTGGAACTACCCATAACTTACACCGACTTTCCCAAATTCCTTCGCAGCAACTATAATCACGAATCCATCAACGTTTCAGCCGACTTACACTTTACTTCAGGTGTCAATCAATCAGCTTTTTTAACACTGGACTCAACAAACCCTTCAATCCGACGGATACCGAACTTCTTCAACATTATTTACTAACAGTTTAACCCGATTCGCAGCTACAATTCTCGCTATCTAAACGAACACAGTTTTCCGGGAACAATGGAATAAACCGTACAAGAAACTTTCGTGAATCTAGCATTAATCTGTCAAAGCATCAGAAGAAACTGAGAACGCAACCTTTCGACCCTGGCAATTCAAGTGTCAAGCGGAAACGTTAACCAGGAATCTCCCTCGAGCGAAAACCAATCGTTCCGTTAATAGAAGAAAACCCGCCGTCCCATTGCTCCAACTTTTTCGCCGGTTCTCCTCGTTCGAAAATAATCGCGACCCTGAAACGTCCGCGGCGTTGCTCGTCGCCGGCACAATGTTGCCAGCGAGCGTAAAACCCGAACAACACTTATCTTAGCGCGCGAGGCTAAAAGGCGGTCGCGTAACAATAGGTGAAAATGCGGCTTTCACATTTCCCCCGGCCTCCCCCCGGCCCGTACCGCGCGAGCAACCGCTCGTGGGTGGTCCCCTTCGCGTTCTACGCCCCCTCCCGGCCGTCATTAATGCCCCCTTTCCAAATAAACACCGCCTTTTTGTCATTTAAATGCGGTTACTCGATGCCTGTTTCCGGTCGCGAGCCATTGTCGCGGGAACGCGCGCGACTCCGCGGCTCGGGAGTCGAACGGTCGACGCGCGGGACAAACTATTCTCTCCCCCCGCGACCCCCGAGCGCCGCCGCGTGTTTTATTAATGGAAAAAGTCTCGTGAATTATCGAACAATCGCGCGCCGCGACGGGCTTTGGATCCGACGAGAGCGGATCGAGGGAAGTCGAGTGGACGGTTTCGACTGCGAATGGAAACGCCAGGTGCGAGTTGATTCAACGAAAGGAATCATCTCTTTTTGCGAGGATTTCGATGGACGGAGGTGCGAGCGAATGTTTGTTGTTGCGCTTTGACCCGTTCGCTGCTAGCGCTGCTTTCGGAACGGTCTCCGGGGTTGGAATATTTTGTTAATTTGCGCTCGAGGTGACTCTCGCCTACCACTTTGATATAAGAAAATTATACAATTTTATATATGATACTAAATTCTGTATAATGCATCGATATGTAGAATATTGAAATAGATTAAGTTATGTATGTTTTCTCATTACTTGCAAAGAATGTCTGTATCTTATCAGAAAATGTGGAATATATCTAGCGGAACACTTTCGGCTGCGAAGGGTTAAATAACACGTATCGTCTGTATAGAGTACAAATAATAATACGGCGATATCGAAATCTCCGGGTGCAAAGGGTTAATCGCGCGGCCTTGCGTTTCCAGATTGCAGAAGAAAAACATCTTCCAGAGGGAAAAAGACAGAAGCGCGTTTGAAGTGGTTTCGAGCCGCATGATTCGCGTGGAAACGATAAGATTACAATTGCCGATGCATTATTATTTCGCAACGTAACGAAACTTGTGTTTAGGACGAGGGCGCATTAAGTCGAATCCGGAGGCATCGAGTCGACGAATAATCATTCCCAGAAAGAATACAAATTATCCGTCCATTAGGAAGGGAGAGGAGTCGCGAGACAAAAACTCGAGGCAGGAGGAGGACCGAGAAAAATGAGCCTCAGAAATTCCCCGATCAATTATTTATAAACGATTTAATACGGCAGCTGGAATCGAAACGCGGAGACGGCGAACGATTATTCGGAGAAGAATGAGAGACCGTTTACAGCGAACGGTGAACGTCGAGGGAGGAGGGACAAACTCGATGAATCAGAATGGTGAGCAACTATTTCCATATCTCGAGTACAATAATCTCTAATTGCGTGTCCAGATAAAGAGGGGTAACTCTGGGTCGAGCGGACCGCAGCAAGAAACGGGGGAAATTTATTTTATCGTTAACATTCCGCGAATTAACCCTTCAAAGAGGATTACTGCCGTTCTAACAACTTCAGGCTGCGCTGTCCACAATTGGAAATTCCGAATGAATTGAATTATTTCAGTAACAAGAGGGACTCGAGTACAATTCCCCTCTCTTCATTTGGAACTTCTCTGAAAGAATAATACCCGTATCATCTCCATTTCGTTATCAATGCAAAATTCGTTAGCGACGCCGGTCGAGTCCAAAGAAACTGATGAAAAGGTTATCAGGAATTTGAAAAAAATTCTTCGCGCGGACGGATCGGCGCCGTGGGTCTCTCGATGGCCGTGTCTACGTCACATTCGTGTCACTTAGACCCGAATCTATGCGTTATGCAACGCAAAAGGCCGCCGTGGGACCTGTGCGCGGCCTTCATTTAGAAACGCGAGAGAGCCCCTATACGCAATCCGGTCACGATTCCGCTTTATCTCGGAATGCCGCGGTCGCCATGGCGACCCCACGACACCCCCACACCCTCGCCGCGTCGATTCTCATCCCTCGGGAAACCGCTGACGCGGTGGCTCTATACATTTCCCGCGCTTTTTCACGCGAATTTTTCTTACTTTGTACCCGCCGCGAAATCGAGATCACTCTGGAACTTCGGTATTCCTTTCCGCCGATCCCGTCGACCCTCTCGAGACCACGCTATCCATAGTGGGAAATATTTTCTATCCAGTTTCTTGTTTCTCCGAGGATTAACGAGAGAATTCCTTCTGCGAATTAATAGTTATTCTTGGAAATAAATATACTCGTGCTTCGGAAGGATTAACCCTTTGCACTCGAGAGGTGACTCTCGGTCGCCACGTGATCTGACGCAATAAAGCTATAAAATCTGAACTTTGTATGTCTCGATACGTGAAATATTCGAATAAAATAGCTTTGTTCCTCGATGTACTTCTGATTTCCCTGCAAGTTAGTTTCAAAGAATATCGTCTTTCTTTTGTCAAAAAGTGTTTAATATTTTTAGTGAGATTATAGTAGAATTCTTTTGCAGCAAAGAAAAGCAGCAATTATTCACTATTTAGCGTTACAATCCTTGTATTGCGTTATTATCCACTTAGTTACGTTATTACACATTTCTATTCGATATCGGTTATCTTGTACGTTACGATTGTTCTCGAGTAATTTAGATGAATCTTCGGTGACTGGCGTGGTAACGTGTTGAGGGTAGTTTTCTCTTACCGATCGGATGATCCCTTTTAGATGAATAAACCAATACCTATGTGAACATTCATTTCGCTTGTTTTCAAATATTACGTTTTGCTAATAAGTTTTCTTCATCACTTATATTATGTGTAGCCTCGAACAAAATGACTTCGATTCCACATGGAAGTGGTGCAAGATTGCAAACAGTCGTGTTACTACATATTTACCGGTAAAAACTACATGTTCCCCGTGCGACTCGTCGGAAAGGGACGCCGATCGGCGCGACGCGAAGAATTTCAGACACTCCAGGTGCGTCGATCGCTTATCGAGCGTGACATTTCGTTTAACAGCGTCCAAATCAACGGTCAACGCGTTTAACGAGGAACCGACGGCCCTGTTTACGGACAAAACAACTCGATATCGGATCGGAATCGATGTTTTTATCGCGTCACGAATCGCGCGGAAAGTAAATAGGAATTATTGGGCTCGCCGGTATCCGGCGTCGACCGACTCTTTTCTTAGTTTTAATTGTAAAGGAAAATCAACCACTCGATGCATACACAACCAAAGATCCTCTCTGCATTCATATTCGTGCCTTCATCGATTTATTTTCCGTTTCACCCTTATCGCTAATACCCTCTCGTTCCGTGTTTACCAATCCCGAATCCGTAAAACAGCGTCGTTGACCGAATTTACATAAATTCGAGTACCGACGCGCAACGGATAAATACAACGCAGCAACGATTCGGTCGCTTGTAAACAATCATGAATACAAAAAGCGTCGGCGTTCCGTAATGACGAACAGGTCGCGCTCGGATCGCCGACCATCCGAATAAAGAATGTACCCAAATCCAGTGGGTCCGGTTCGACCGAGCAATTATCGAGTAATTATCCCGCTGACGGGGTAACGAGAATTACTGCCGGCCACTAAAACAGCTGCCATTTTTTCCTTCGACCGCGTTCGAACGGAACCCGTCGAAATCTGCGGCAGGTAAACCTGCCGCGCGCGAAAGCAAAACAGCGGGAAAGGGGCGGTTTCGGTTTTTATTGTGCCTCACCCCGCGCCGTTCGTTCCCCGACTGACAAAAGCGAACGTTCTCGGGGATGTTTTGAAAGCGCGCGTTTCGGAAGCGGTCAAAGTTGTTTATGCAAGGCCAACGTCCAGATTTCGAATCTAATCTTCGGCTTTGGCTTAAATACTCGCACGCCGGACTCGTCTCGACGGATTTTTCACGATATCGCGATTGCTTGGCGACTCGAATGCTCACTTTTTTTAACCCACTCGCCGCAAGGACGGAATTATGATTCATCCGTGCTGGCGAACGTCGGAACGCTTCGCGTTAGGATGCGTTTCAAATATGATCGCAGTCTAGTGAATAAGTTAACAGATTTTCAGGTAGTTAATGCGATTTTTGATAAAACCGAAATTTCCTTGATGTTTTTGAGATTTTTGATTAGTACAATATCTCGCGTTGAACTTCTCAACGTTTCGTTTTTGTCAGAGGCGTGTACGGACCGCGAGTTCGCTTATTTAGAAATATAACCATCCCAGACAGCCAAGGTGAACCAGCGGCAATGGAAAGCCGTGGAAATCGAATTCGTTTAAGGCTGGCCACTCCGCTGGATCAAATAATCGGAGGATTCTTGTATTTCAGCAGGATGTTATCGGGAACGTTATTAATATTGATGAAACGCTGGAACGGTCCAAGTATTCGTTCAAGGTTCGAACCGACAAACACTTTTACATTCGTTCAACTTTTATGCTCTTCGGTCCGACTCGATCCACGGTTCCCACTGCGAAATGTTAATTATGTATAATTATTCGCAACTAAATCACACCGATATCCCGTAAGAAATCAAAGCGAAACACACACGTATGCTGAATATCGAATCCGTTCAGCCCTCAGGAAAGACGCGCAAGGAGTTACGTCGAAGCCGAATTTCCCGCGTGAATAGGGGCCGAGTTCACCGACGAAATAAGGAAACCGTGACGACGGTAACAAGCCTTTTAACGCCCGCCCGCGCGCGTTCCTCCGTAGATAACAGGGCGCCCGAATCCCGCGTCTCGATGCGATCGATCATTATCCGGTTGTCGTTCGTATCGCGTCGCACATGAAAAATCGCGTGCGAAAAGGAGGAAAAAGAAAAGTAAACTACACGTCGTATCGCTGTAACGGCGCGAACGAGAATTTTTCAACCGCCGGGAACCAGTCCGGCGCCTAATGAGGCGGAACGAGCCACCGGCCATAATTCCTGCGGTGACACCGTGAAATTCGCCGAAATTCGGGCTTGACGGCAGTTTGTCGGATATCGGAGGGGCGGGGATCGTCGATAACGGCCGATCGACGCGACCAAGGAGTTTCTGTTCGATAGAGCGCCAGAATAGAGTGTGCACGGAGAAAGGTTTGCTCTAGCTTTTACAGGACATGTTGATTCTAGCAGCGTAGCAGAGCTTCCAGACACGTTGCGTGATAGGGAATTTGTTATAAAGACACTTTGAGAGTAACTCTATCGCCTGGAGCAAAGTTAAACCCGTGTATTGTCTATTTCTGATCGGAACTAGTCGATTAACCCTTTGCGCCGGATGCCGCGTTTCGACGAGATGAAATATTCAGATTTCGAAGACGTGGACAAACGATCTAATTAGTCGAAGAGATCAACACGCCGTTTTTCTATCAATTAAGCAACTGATATGTAATTTAGCTTCGTACGTTGAAGGTTTATGTTTCGAAGGATCTTCGTCTCCAAAGGGTTAACATGGTTTCTAGATCATTCGGTGGGGATGTGAGAAGTAGCTTTAAGGTTTGCAATTCCAAAAAGGACTCTACCAAAGGATCAAACGTTTCACTAGCTTCTTCGCGCAGTGACCGGCTAAACGAAACTGGACGCAATCTGAACGCAAGCGAGTCGTCGACGTGGTTCGTTTTTCTGGTAAAGGACCGAGCGACCATCACGGATGACCACTCGCCGCCTGACAAAATGCAGATGATGCAGCCTCGCCCCGGCCAGCCGCATTACGAAACGAAAGCATTAAAAGCGTAATTGGATTGCGCGATGCCCGTTGACGTCACCGATCGAACGTAGGGGGAAGAAGGAATTCCTCGGTAAGGCGAGGAGTAAAATGGTACAGCAGCGAGTGCTGCTTAAAGGCGGATAAATCATGGAAACAAGTTCGCGCGACAATACGTCATCCTATTCGCGGTACCGAGCAAGAAACTACCGACGCTCGCGCTCGCTCGCTCGCTCGCCCGCGCGCGCACAGTGGATGCACACGCCGGGCAAAAAGGTCGGAGCAGAGATTTATATTGCCGCTTATCGAACTCACAAATTACTCGGGGCACGGAGCTAGGAAAAAAGGCAACGATTTATGCACACGCCGAAGAGCCACGGTGCAAGTTCGCTTCTCGGGGGAAAACTCGGGACGACTTATCATTACGAAGAAAAGCGTGTTAATGAGTTGACCTGGCAGGATCAAAATATTTGATAAGCTCGAAGGACAAGTCCGATGGTGAATACTATCGTGCAGGGCTTCGAATGGGGATATTCCGAATTTAAGGGGAGAGATGTTTGCCCATTAAACTTTCCGAGATGTAGTATGTCTAAGATATATTCTGTTTAATTATCTTTATGTTTTATTTCCTTTAATCTATTTGTTTTATTTCGCTTTAGCGGAGAATTGACAAAATGTAAGGTTTTATTGCCAAGTTTAGGCTAAGTATCGTGACCGTTACCTATTGTTAAGGCCGTTTGACTGGAATCATCCCCCAAACCTGCTATATAACTTCGGAGTCGCATATATCCGTGCTCTTTTAAGTCTCATTTCAGTTTATTGCTACAACCTGGCATGACACTTTATTGTCGTGCCATTCGTTCATAAAATCCCTTAGGAAACTCGGAACGGCACTTTTAACGTGCACAAACAATTACTTGGAATCCAAAGCATTACCTTAGCTGACCGAATGCCTAAACTCGGTGGCTCTTAACGCCTTCGTATAACATATTTGTGACGCTCAACAGTTTGCATCTTGGAAAATTCCATTCCGTTCGTACACGCGTTAATCGTTATTCTACACTTATTCTAAGTGCAAGTGTTGTATTTGCATAGCATTATAACGGCACATGCGAGTTTTCATATTTCATATTTTCCGTATGCATACAACGAGAAAGAAAATTCGCGCGAAAACAGAAATCGGTTCAACGATCTTCTGTAAAAGCACCAATAATTGACCAGTTAAAAAAAACTGTCTGCGTAATTAACAGTAAACGCTTGCTCCTTTATTCAAGCGTGAAAATGCTGTTTCAACTTACATTATGTAACAAAACCAACTTTTACGAAATACTTATATCGCGCCTTTATCAAACAATTACTTTTAACCCTTTGAACTCTGTAGGCTCCAATATTGCACCAGTTATAATATCAAATATTTTAACGAATCAAAGAAACTACCCTAAAATTATTCGATTCTCCACACATCCAAATTTCGTGCTAAAGAAAATAAAAGATGGAAGAAATGTTATAGCATTTCTAATTTTCGCTGGGAATACTATAAAAATTAGTTGCAGTTGCTGATAGATTACAAAACAACCTGGAGTGCTAAGGGTTAAATTTTCAACAAAATAAAAGATCTAAAAAGTGTTATAATTCATTCTCGGTACTACACAAATCGGTTGTAGTTGATAGGTTACAAAACCGTCCAGAATGCCAACGATTAGAAACCTCATTTTCCACGTTTCCCCGAAAGATCCTCTAGCAGGTCGATTACCGGTGCCTTTACTTTTCGTCATTCGTGAAACGGTAAAAAAATCAAGGCATTACTCACCAAACGACGCCGAATGCACCGTATCCGATGGGTCTGTCCGGCTGAACGGGATCCTGGGCTGGCGGCGGCGGCGGGGGTGCAGGCGCAGCAGGGTGGTAGTAGGTGGGGGGTGCCTGGGCCGCAGCCGCGGCCGCGGCCGCCACGGCGAGGACCGCTTGGCCGGGATGGGCCCCGGTTGTCCCGCCGCCGCCTGTCGCTCCCGCCCCACCCCCCTGCACCAGCGACATAGACACGCTCATGGACACCCGCGAGTGCCGGCTGGGCCCAACTACTGCCATCAAAACTCTCCGCTCTCCCTGGGGGCCAACCTCCTCTCAACCCTTTCCTTGGTTCACCGCCACCGCCACCGCCAACGGTCTCTGCTTCTTCGAGGAAGAACCCGAGACACGCCTCTCCTCCGCGCCCCCCTCGCCAGACGTTCCAGTATCTCGAAACGAGCGTCGATTTTTCTCCGTCACTGGCTCACCTTTCCCGCGTCGGAGGGCAGAGGGGCAGACACGCACATGTATACGGTACGCACACACACTGTTCCTCCCCCAATGATCCTTGTCGGCCGCGGTCGAGAGACACCGGTACGCGCGCGAGACACTGACACACAACTCCGTCCGGGTCGTTCCCTTTAATCTGTTCCTCTTCACCGGTACCCTCGATCGCCGGTTCTTCTATCGTTCGATCCGAGAGAGCGTTCGTTCGGGTCGATCCGTGGTTGATCTGACGATTTGTTCGTGCTCGAACCCGGTGCCTCGAGGTTCCTCGGTTAACACTGTCGCAGCGTTTCCGGTCCCATCGCTTGCCGGTAGATCAGTCGATCGATGGATCGCACGAGATTTCCGGTGGGAAACGCGACGTCGGCTGGTGCGCGTTTCGAATCGCCCGCGCTTCGGCGGGAATGGGTGCTGGAGTGGGGCGTTGCGGGAATCGAGGGACGAGGTTTCGTGACACCGCACGCTCGGTAGCGACCGTGATCGCGTCCTTTATCGTGACCGCGACGGGATGCGATAACACGCGCGGCGCAGAGCAGAGTGGCCGATTCTTGGAAAAGAACGGTCAGTCGATGTCCTCGTGCGCGTTTCGGTACGCGCCGTTGTCGGGGCGTTGTGTGTCAGACGTCCCCTCGGATGCGTTCCTCGGAACGGCCCTGGCGCACGTCCGTCCGGTGTTGTTGCTGGACAATTTCCGATGGTAAACGTGTCCTCGATGCGTGGAACGTCACCGGTCACGGGCACGTTCTCGTCGGAGGATACTCGCCGCTGGTACAGCGTTCTCTGTTATCGCCAGCTCCGTCGGGGGCGGTCACTCGGCGAGCGACGCTTAGGTTATGTTTGACACACGCACGCACGCTAGCCGTTCTCGCTCCCTCTTCGCCGTCAGTTACGCTCAGCTGGCCTCATAACGTTCGCGTTCCGCGTAGGGACGGCGGCGGATGGAGGGGTGGGGAGAGCGGTGTGCTTGTCCGTAAGGAACCCACGGGTAAGCGCGAGAAGAAAACAGAGAAAGGAACCGCGAATGGGGGGGAAACACACTTGGAAAGGCTCGGTCGAGTCCTCGATGGCCAACGACGATCTCCGGCTTTACCGGGACCGAATTTGTTATTCGGCGGTCCTCGCGCACGACCACCGACCGATATCTCTTTCTCTCTCTCTCACGCTCTCGTCCTCTCTTTCTCTTTCTCTCACGCTATCTCTCTCTCTCTCTCTCTTTCTCTCTCCTTTCACTCTCTCTCTCTCTCTTTCTCTTCAACACTGTCCGGGTCCTACGGCCGAGCCAAGAACACTTGCCACTTCTCTCTCTCGGTGCCAGATACCGTCGGAGCACGCACACACCAAAAACAAAAAGGGGAAAAACAAAATGAAACACGCGCGCGCGCACACACAGAAGCGAGAGAGGGAGAGAAAGAGAAAAAAAGGAGTCTCTCGCGTTAGCCGCGATGGAGGGATCGTCGCGGTACGAACGGAAACGCACGTGTTCTCGCAACGAAGGCTTGCTGGCCACTGGCCGAAGGGGAAGGCGAGCTGTGCTGTCTACAGCGCCAGCTGCTCACAAAGGGGGGTCACGTGACCCTGCGCATTGACGCGACGCGCAGCGGAACCAGCGATTCCTGCGTCCCCTTTGGAAAATACGATCGCCGATATGTTCTACCCGGGCTATTCTCCTTACCCTTTGTGCCTTTTAATTCGATTAACGTCTCGTTCGCGAATACAGAGGGTGTATCAAGGAAATTCGTAACGGGACTGTCATTTTTATCCGTAACGTTCGTTACTTATGCCCGGCGACAAACAACGCGGAAACATTTGAAAGTTTTTAATCCCCCCGGGGGTAGGGGATCGCTCTAGGGTGGTTTCTATTTGCCGATGGGGTGGTTCTCGTGCATGCAGAGTAAATGAGACAATCGTTTGACAAATATAACTGTAGTTGAACGTATATATTTACAGGATTGTTGTGAATCACTGTCGGAACGTATTAAATTAAAAAATCATTCTCGTTACTTCGCCGCGACGCGACAACTTACATTCATAAAAAATGCTACGCAAGTACGAACAGTTTCAAACCAGCGATTTACAAAGCACAGTTTCTGCCTGTCGGTACGATTGTAAGAAAAAATTGGAGCGCGCCGGAACGATTGCCGTACGAGTCTCCTTTGTCGCGACGCTCGTGTTAAATGCATAGGACGGCTCGGAGAAGACGCGTACGGTAGTCCGGTCGTCCTCTGCGCGCTGGTCTCTCGAACCAACGCGACGGTCTTATCTTACAATCGCAACATTGTTATTCGAACATTTTATTGCGTACATCCGTGTCTGCATCGATATCCACATTTATCATACACATGTATCGTTTCGGTGATAAGTATACCCATAAAGGAGAGTATTATCTGTTTGTTGTTTCTCTGTTCAATTGTACACATATTTGCGAGGCATGTATTCACAATTAACAATACGAGAGTAGCAAAACCCGATAAAATTCTGTTCGAATGTAACAAAGGCCAAAATTATTGTGTTCGGTATTTTCCTTCATTTCTTTTTTTCCTTCTCCCCCGCCCCTATACATAATTGAAAATAATTTCTTTTCGTTTTTTTTCTTCTTCTTCATTTCATTCTTTCATTCTAGCGATCACATTGAGCACGTTTAACGAGCTAGTTTAGTACACGTTTAAAATCTAATTCATTCTTATGATCTCTATAATTATCGTTCTAGAAACGCCTGTGTCTCGTTACTTACTCCTAGGCGACGTAGGTACAATCTGTGAATACAGGCCTGAAGAACTTACAGTACGATCGTGTAGGAAAATATGAAAGTGTTTTATGCATCTCGAAATCATCTCCTCGCGCGCTACGCATAGGCTTCTATCTTTGGTCTGACCGAATTCCCGTCGACAATGGTTCTAACACTCGTTCGCCGAAAGAACGCGTGATCCGCGAGAGAAAAATAAATTTCGCTCTAGTATCCGTTTAACTCCTCGCTATATTGCAGATAACACAGTCCTCGTGCTCCCATTCTTTTTGTTCTCTGTTTTTTTTTCCTCTTTAATTTCTATTCGCGTTCATCAGACACGTACAAAGACCGCAGACGAAGTATAGTTACAAGAGGTCCTGCCCGAGACGATCGGGCAGGAGGACAAACATCACAAACTTTCTCGACCCGACTAAATCTGATGCTAAAAGATGTACACGATGAGGGACTTCAAGCTCATCGGTGCCCGTGATCCCGATGTTGTCGATTTCCGTAGGAATCCACGTGATTCCGCGTGCGTTCAGCTTGAAAATGTTTGTACAAAATGTTACTGTAACGATCCTTTCGCGATCGGAGCTACGATCGTTCTTGTAAATTTATAAAGTTTTAGAAATATTCGAAACCCTTCTGTTTCAGTTTTCACTGGGCACCGACGGGCACGGACATTTAACGTTTACCTCGCGTGTTTGTTACTGTTTTATTAATTCACTAACATTAATTCATGGTATTTATGTACTAACAAGCGCACAGGTATTAGCAATATTAAGCTCATGAGGTACAGTGTGCTTTACACCATAAGTAATCTAGTCATTTGGCGATAGATTGTATAGAATTAAAGATGAAAGACGTAATCGGCGTTAAAACAAGGTGTTGCGTAAGCGTACATAAATCACATGTACACACACCCGTAATTATTATACACTGAAATCTCATGGAAACTTCAAAGAATATTGAAAAGTAGTTCGTCATTTTTCTTTCGTTCCTGGATTGAAGCGGAGGTAAATAGAATTATAAGAATATCAATAATCTCTTACGAAGGTAACAGAAGAGAATGTTTTTTCCACTTCGTACGAACAGTGTTTCATAAAATTTGTGCGAACCCTCGGCTTGATGCACAACAGTTTTCATTCTTCATTCAACTTTGTACAGACAACATACATCGGCTACCATTTTTAGTTCAGTTTCTTTTTTTAATCGCTAGACACTATTCAATCACTTTGTATAAATTTTCATTAGGTATTATTGAGCGACAACATCACTGCGATCTCAAGTCAGTACTAGATTAAGACAGCTCGAAGCCAGTGTTACTAGTAACTGCGTAACGCAACTTCTCCCTTAGCGTGCTCTTCTTTTGGTAATTGGGTAATTTAAGTAAATTAAAACACGTAGAGGACGTAGGCAAACGATTCTGCGGATCCTTCTTGCGAATTGTGAAGAATCCTCTGATCACGCTACCTGATTTAAAGAAGAGAAACATAGACAACAGGAAATATTACACAATTCCGAGGAAGTATAGAATTTCGTACCTATCGTATCACCCGTATCTTCATCGTCGCCAACTTCTACACAGCGGATAGTAAAAGGTGGCTCTAAATGAGCGAAACCCAATAAAGGTGACTTTGAGCAGCTAGTAACGAACTGCGAAGCAAGCAAAACGAATAAATATTAGTCATAACAACTCTCCGATGCAATACGATAAATAATACCTTCAAGAATAAGCCCCTTTCTTCTTCGGAGAAATCTTTTTCTAAAATGTCCCATAACCAACACACTACGCGATGGCTGTCATGGAAACCGCCGTAATATTTCGTATGCTTACGCAGATCCCGTAAATCTAACGGAACATTATCGCCCGAAATTAATCGCTGCAGCTAAGAAAAGAAAAAGGAATTTGAAGTACAAACATTGCACACTTAACCACCGGTGTCTTACGTAAGTTTCGTCTTACTTCTGGAGTCGAAAACAACGCCAACCATTCAGGGTTAATTATAGAACGGAACCCTTTAATGAAAGCAGCCGTTTGATCCTTTATTTGCATATGCATTCTGAAATGAGCCATTAAGTGTATATAATTAATTTTATTCTCGTTGGTGACCGGCACCGCTCGTCCTCCAGGAATTAATTCGTGTGTAACTAGTTTGCCTAGAACGTCTTCATCAAGAGAGAAAGTCAATTCTAACTGTCTAACATCACCCTTGTAATGTTTCACTAGAGTGAGACTACGATACAAGTCTCTGTCTAACGAAGCTAATTCGTCCAACCAGCTATACAATGCCCCCCCGGTTTGGCCAGAAAATTGGGAAACAAAGAAGGAAGCGAAAGGTACATCTACAACAATACCCTGAAAAAAAATATAACGTCTAAGTACGAAGCAGGAATACATGTTTCAAAATAATTCAACGTTCACTTACTTCATATACAGCTTTACCCAACATACGTCCAACAAATTCGAACAGCTGCAAGTGATTATCTTGCATAGAGGATGTGGGAGACGGATAAAGTCGATTTTCAGTCGTGGCTTTGAACAAATTCAAAGACGGATCGAAAACTTTCTTTATCGTTTCTTCCAGAAATTCTTTAAACACTCCGTCTTGGTCAATGCCGGCTTCGGCTAAACCCTGCTCATTTACAAAACGAACCCTGATCACACCTTTCAATGCCTGAGAAGGTAGCATTGCAAGCTGACGATATCCGTCTTCTACTATACGTGTTCTGAAAGATACGTTCCCATTGTTATTTTATTTTACATTTTTTGGGTAAACGAAAATCTGTACAAGCACCTGTGAACAACGATTAGCGTCGTTGGTGTACTGTTGCAGGCACTCTCGGTCATACCCAATACGTCTTTCTCGTTAGCTACTTGCTTGCGGAATAGTACTACACGTTCTGAATGCGGAATAACATGAGGCATCTTGGAAAGAAGAAGAGCAGCACCGCGTCTACCTTTTTCCAAGTCTGCTAGGAAACCTGACACGCGAACTTCCTGTTTCGGGAATATTTCAATTTTAAAACCACATAAGATAATCTGAGAACTATTTTGTTCAATAGACTTAACTTTGCCAACCAGTGTCCATCTGGGCAAAACGTCCGCCTACAATCTCGCCGATAAATTGCCATTAACAGTGTGTGAAGAGAGGTAAACAAAGGATTATTAGGAACCGCTTTCACGTCTGGAACATCTGAAACGTCATTTCACAACTAAACCGGCTGTCATTTATGAATGTATATGAGAAAACAGGCAGAATTGTAGGTCGTACGAAAATGCAATATGAAGGACTCGATACATACCAAACAAGTTATTCAAAACAGCTTTGTACAAAAACTGATTTAAAAAATATGATATTGTTACAAAGTCGGAAAGCTTGAACGGATCTTGTTGCTCATACATTTCCATGTCATCTAAGATTCTGAAAATGAGGAGTAATGTTTTTATTAATATAGATAGACACTTAACAAATATATATTTCAGAAAGTTCCAATGCACTCACGTGACGTAATGTGTCATACAATCAGACAGTAGTATCAACATTTGAAATTCAGGTGCTGTGCATTTTGTATTAGCAGCTAAATGGTCTAAAAATGCTTTTAAACCACAGTGTGGACCCAATGTTCCCAGGAATAAATACATGTGATATAAAATTTTATCCTGATAGCATAAGCCTGTCGTTATAAGCACATATGTGATTACTGTTGAGTTATTAGAATTGTTTTAATTTATACGTACCAGTTAAAATTTCCATTTTCATCTGTGTAAGCGTATGTAACGCGATTTGGTATAGGGAACATATTAAAGCTATCCTAGTAGTCTCTGGACTCCCCAATTTTCTATAATTTTTAGTATTATTATTCCTATTTGTACGTGCTTCCAAAAATGCTCTTCTAAAAATGTTAGTACCAACAGATGTACTTTGTTGGTCTACAGATGGAGGTATCTCTTTTTCAATGAGTTCTGTCAATGGTTGACCTAACATAAACATTTATAAATACAATCCAAGTTCAGTTAAGGCAACCGTGGAATATGAAGTTTTTTATATTACCAATTAATTGTGTAACTATTCTTCCTGTCCACAGGCATGCTAACTGTGATTTTACATATGGAATAGGTTCTTGTAAAGTTGTATCAACCTTTTGTGCTAACCACCCAAGAATTGGGTGCCAATGAGTTAAGTTACTCTGCTTTGCAACTACATACTGTTGACATGCTTCCAACATTTTTGTTACAACATACTAAAAAACATTATCATAAATTACTGTTGAATTCAAGAAATATTTAAAGATTATATATTTTATGAAAAATATGTACCGTTAGGGAAGGAAAATATAATTCTCTCAACACCTCCTCTCTTTCAATATTAGCCAAATGTATTAAATTAGCCAGTAAACATAATGCATAGCTACCTTCCAATGCATTAAAAACTATTTTTAAATTTTGCTCAGAATTTAATAATCCCAGACTTCGAGCAAACAAATTGGAAGTGATAAATGATGAAATACACTAAACATATATCACAAATATTAGTATATGAGCAAATTTAAAATTAAAGATGAAGTATCATTTTTAACATACCACTGATGACATATTGCTCAGATGATACACCAATGCAGGGACACTAAAAATGTTAATTAAAAACAGTGATACCAACTTGTCTGACATTTGGGAGGAAATTAATGGCCTTAATGCCAATGTAACTGCTGCTGAAAGTGCAATTGGTTTTAAAGCAATTTCTACTCTACCCAATCCCTTCATTAAGAAAGCCTAAAATCAGAAAAATAAGTGAAATAAAACTGCAATATACTGAATAACAGGAAAAGTACTATTAATTACCTGCATTGTAGGATAAAACCCGTTGTTGACTAGGTGACCCATTATATTTGCACAAAGCTGATTCATTCCAGCTCTTAATATTTCCATTCCTTCTACTTTTTGAATTGCCCATGTTCCTGGGGAAGTAAAACTAACTAATGTATGTAATCTCAAATGGATGGATTTGTGATCAGATACTCTTTCTGGTTTAAGATTATCTAAACCATTCAGACAATGAAGTAATAATTTTTTCATTTGTAATATCCATGATATGTAGCGGTCTTTATTTAATACAAGTCCTATGTACGAAGTCTCTGGAGACTCTGAATCAAGAGTCGATACTAAATATCTAAAACATTTTCATTGTTATTTTGTATTGCTTTACCTCTCTGAATATGCATAAAAATATAGATTATGCATTCTTGTATGCACGTACCTACATAATTTCTCTATTCTTCCTTGATCCCTTTCTTTCTTATATACATACAAAAATTTAGTAGTAATCTTGTACATGTGCAAAGCAGGTTTCAACTCTAAACCACTTTCCGTACCACCATCATTGAGAAAATTTGTATCAAAGTCTTCCCTGAAAATTTTATCTTTGATTCATCTATTTACAATGTATTATTTTATTAAAAAATACAGGTACTAAGAAAATATAAACAAATAAAGATATATCCGATGAACAAAAAGTTTAAACAGAAATTCGAATGCGAGCTCGAGGTACTTCAGCAACTCAATGGAACATTACCGAGCGCGTAAGTAAATAATTGTCGTCGACAGATTGACAAACAAAGGCAATGTTTACAGTGACTAACAAAGTCATTGAACACTCGTGTATCGTTGTTGGAAAGGAGACGATTCAATAACAGAAAACTCACAATATTCTTTTACGGGTCAACCAACCCCTAACATAAGCTTGTATTAAGGTGACAGCAACTTCTCTATCTTTTTCATGGGCTCTTTCCTCCCTGGCGGCCTTCGTTTGCTGAAGGAAACTGTCCTTGGACGACTCCTCAGCTTTAAACATTCTGGAGATACCGCGAGCGCCCACCAAGCACCAAATTATGCTAATGCCAAAACATTGTCAGCTGGTCATCCGTGGTTACTAGTTGACACTGCGATACAACCACTCACTAGAAAAACATCCTTCGCAACAACGTATACGTCACGTTGATTTTCTTCGCGAGATAATCACACCGACCGAACGGTAGCGATTGCCACTAACCACACGTTTCTCACTGTCACATAATCCATGTATAGCACCGAATGACAATCAACTGCGACGGCCATTGTTATTAATTTGATTCAGGGCTGAATATTGAGGACAAAGGATATTAGGTTAGGTTAAAAAGCACGTGACTAGTGGCGCCATGAGATCGAGCAAGAAAATTAAACCTCAGACACAGACCACAGACTTAAGTAGGTACAGACTGTGCATACAATATATTTTTCTGTCTACTGTTCTGAAATATCGACACTATCAAAAATACCGTATTACACTAGCGGACTCTACCTGTGGAAAACGAGCGGCTAGCGAACTATGTACAACTGCAACATAACAAACATGTGTTAAGGGAAATTTTTTATAAACGAAAATTTAGAAAAATTCTCGTGTACAATTGTATCGAGTTTTGGGAGTCATATTCGATTCAAACGTATTATAAGATATTAGGAAAAATAGATCCCATTCTTTCTATTCCAAACAAATTGTATTTCAGTTTTCTTAAAAAATATCCCGAGTAAAGATAAGCGACAGTCAAGAAAATTTGTGTTATACACATTTGTCCATAAAAATAATTGCCTATATAATGTTGGTTTTATAATACCATGCACTGCTATTCAATATTTGTACTTTGTTTTACACGATATATGAAACGAATTCATTAACAGTTAACAACACATATACGCCTAAGTTTCCTATTCTTCTCTACGAATGGAATAAATGTAATTGCTATTATTCGATACTTTATTGTAAAATGTCACGTTGGAGACTTGTGGAAGATTTAAAAAATTGTATAAAACATCATTCTGTTGATATTGTGTCTGGAGCAAGTCCTTAAAATTAAATCAGGGAACACTGAAAATAAGTCTAAAAGTAATATCTTTTACTAGAAATTCTTTTGAAGAATTTGAAAATGAAAACACTGCATCTGAACCAAATAATACACTTGTTAAAAGCACTTGTCACTATTCGTCATAATAAACTTATACTAAACGTTCTAATGCAATTTGTGCTTAAATTAATATGCTTTTATGACTAAGTGTTCAAGGTAATCCATAAAGTTTTAATGTTCTGTCCATACTAGTAGATGCTATATACTGTGCATGCTTTCCAAAACGAACACCGGTCGCAGTTGCTGTGTGATCGTTGAGCACTTTCAATTCTTGCCACTGCTTACACAGGTACACTCTGAAAGTGAATACAAATAAGTAGCAACATCTTTGCAAAACAACGATTAATAATGAAACAACACGGTGTAAAACTTACCTCACGTCTGTTCCTGCGACAGCTAAATATGTTCCACTTTGATCGAAACAAATATCTTTGACTTCATATGATTCTTCCAACTGAAGAGTCTTGAAATTTTTCAGTTTACGCAAATCCCAAAGTTTCACACAAGAGTCTTCAGCAGCAGTAGCTAAATAATAACCGTTCTCCGAAAAGCTAATCGCTGTAATCGGTCCTGAATGACCCGGGAAATTAGCTACATTCGATTGTTCCTTCAAATCCCAAATTTTCACTTGGGAATCCGCAGTGCCGGTACCGAAAATTAATCCGTCAGGATGGAACTGAGCTGTAGTCAAAGGTTGACTAACCTGACCGGCAACCTGGAATAAAATGGAGTATAAAAAATACGTGGAAACACATTTCGAACATTTATCAAAATTTATTAACGCTTCGTGTATAATGTACCTTAGTCAGTAATCTACCAGTGCGTATATCTGAGAAAGCCCAATGCTGATCCAATGACGAACTCAGTAAATAATCACCGGTAGGATGTAACGAGAGTCCAGTAACGGGGGCATCGTGAGCCTTCAATAATAATGTTGTTTGACTAGTCCCTACATTCCATACTCGTATTGTAGTATCGGGAGATGCGGTCATTACTATATCCTCTTCAGGATGATAGATTACCCTTGTAACCTGGTGACATTAAAATTCAGTTTATCAATATCAATAGATTTTAAACATATAAAAACACATAAACGACCTATACCTTTTTAGTATGTCCTTTCAATATTGCAACTACTTGCTCTGTATCTTTATTGAATACTGTAGCATTTTTGTCAGCTCCACCAGTTAGAATCTTACTAGTGTCTGCACTATGAATATCGAGTGCTAGTATACCAGGCACACTGGCAGAATGAAGACCCTTAAATAAATCAAAATTGTAATAATTAGCTCGAAACGTTTCAGTAAAAATAATTAAATAACAAAATATTACAGGATGTGATGCAAGTGTTTGAAATGCGCGAATACTATCTTGTGGCATCAAATCTTCTGGAACTGAACGTCCGCGGCGTTTTCTCTCCTGAGTGAGCACCGTGGCTCTTTCTTGAAGCTTCTGTATTACATCCTCAGTAATACCAGCTTGTTCCATGGGTTGAGCAGCTGTACCACCAGCTTCAACTGCAACTGCCTGTGACAATATAGAGATTGTACTTTCATGTGCTTATATAAACCAAACAATTATAAGAATAACAGATTTTCCATACAGGTTGTGGAATAGTGGTAGCTTGTACAATTCCAGCTTGTGGTTTCAAAGTAGCCAAAGCCTCTCTGGCTGCTGTAACTTCCTTTGTCAATCTAGCAATCACACGACATGCTGCATCATGTTGATACAAGGCGTGAGACAATTCTTGCCTAGCCGTTTGAAGCTGTTGTCTAAGTGTAAATGAATGTAACATAACAGCATCCCATTCATCTTGCAAAATCTTTAATATGGCTGGAATAGATGTTGCACTTGGTGGCTTAGGCTTAACTATTGGAGTCGCTGTAAGAAATTACAAAGATTATATAATGATCAATGGTAGTATATCAGAAATAGAGTTATAATAACAAACTCTTGACATCGATGAGCTGGTCAATGGTCAATTCTTTCCCTGTTATAGGATCCACTCCATTTTCATTCACATATTTTTCAATTAAACGTCTTTCAAATATAGAGCCTGATACGGGGGATACGACAGGGTGCTCTGGTACCTCGTTAGAAACTGAAAATATATTTGTAAAAAATATTGGCGGCAATGCGAAGCATTTTTGGTTATGTTGAATGCCTACCGGCATCAATCATGATAATTACAATAAAAAAAGTAATTTGTTTAAAATCTTTTGCGGTAAGTTAATAAGATAAGTCTAATCTAAATGTATAGTTTATACACATCATTTAAAAATATTAATACAAATAAGAAAAACTTACTTGCACAAGAGAGCGCCATTTTCACACACACGAAATGTACTTACTGCGCAAGGCATTTAAGACAATTTTTACTTCTATCAATTTTTATATGAATTTAAACAATTAATCTATTTTAGTACACAGTTCATGTATTTAATAGGAAAAAATTTTTCATTACATATAGAAAATATTATAGACAAATATTATATCAATACAATAACTGAGATAAAAAATTATTACTCCATGAACAATAACTTTGTACTGCGAAAGATGACTAGATAATAGGTACGGGTTTCATAAGTAAAATTTTAAAAAATGATAATAATTTGTTTTATAATGTTACAATATTAAAAAGTAATGCTACGGTATTCTTCCAATAATTTAAGAAAATTCGGAAGGTTTAACAAAACGCTGGAAATCCTGAAGGCTGTCCTTTCTTCACTCTCATTGGTTAACATTGGTTGACATTCAATGGAACGCTAGGTATATATAAGAGCACATATAACTTCCGCTTTAGTGAAGTAAACATGGCTTCTACTACTGTAGCTGTCATCTGCTTTCTGGCACTTGCTTTGACAATTTCAAACGTTCATTCGGCGACTAATTACTATGGGTCAGCAAGAGTTGAGGTACCAAACATATGCATTTTTATTATACATGAATTTCATTATGCCAATATATTATAATGTTATGTAAAATCATACAAATTTAAAATGACAACAAAAATGTTTGCAGAGTTGCGGTGGTTGCAGTCTGAAGCGGCTTCCAGATGTACAAAACTTTATCTACAAAGACGTACCTAACTAGTATCCTTAATTAAAAATATATTTATATATCACATACTTTTGGATAGATGTGATTCTCAAAAGCAACAGTTTTAATTAATCTTTTACCTTTGGTTTTCAAAATCTTTGATTTGCAGGAGGAAGGTTATGGAAGGATAATAGTCCTTACATAAGATTCATAATTGTAGCATACATGACGTTTAGAAACACTGTAATTGTACTTGGAAGTCCAAAGAGAAGTGTCCTTAATGATGAAATCTAATGTTTTCTGTTATAATTCTTTTTATTCCTTGTATTGATTTGAGTGGTATTTTATGTATTGTATATAACTCCTTATAATGTCTCACAGTGAAAATGTTGAATTCAAACATATTCAAGGTGCAGTGCCAGAACTTGTGCTCTTCGATCATGATAATTCGGTACATTGTCATTAGTTAATTAAAAATTGCATGTTGTAAGATAATTATATATTTTTAATTTTTTAGGAAGTAGAAAGGTTACCATTGTCAAGGTTGACACGCGATGAATGCAATGAGTTATTAATTTCTAAAGGTTTTACCAAAAAACCAGTAAAGGATGAGATCTAAGGAACAAAATGAATAATACTCTTAGTGTTAGAGTGAATCTGGGTTAGATCTGGCTTAGATTATGAACTTGAGAAATTATTTTACTGTGCTTAGCAAAGTATTAATATTACTTTGATAAATATATCTTTATTATGTTTTTTACATTTATTTGTAAATAGAAGTAAGTACTATATAAATCAAAATGGTGGTCTTCTGGGAATTATTCATTGCCATATGTACAATGCACATATTCTAAGTCCACTAAATGATTAATATTTGAAATATAATTAAGGCACAAAAAGTAAATAATGTAGAAATCTTTTGATGCACATCTTGTTATCTTTCCTCATTTTTATTTATATGAGGGAGCATTTATATTACCTCCCTATGGAGCTGCAATCTGTGATGTAATGACTAGATCTATGATGTAAATTTGATCATTGTGGAGTACTTGTGCTCTCGCATTTACAAATTTTAGTTGTTACATTTTATCAAGTGTAAACCATTCACATGCTCCAAATGAAAAGAAAACTTACATAATTAGTCATTGCAACAGAATTTAGTGCAATTGAAACGTATATTTAGAATATTTTTTACTTATATATTTTGTTTATGTACTGCACAAATTATACTTTTTTTATTTTAATAAAAATTTATTTTTATAAATAATTTTGACAGAAAATAAACAAGGGATCTTAAAATAATGGAAATACTAAAAGCAAATCAAAGCAAAGACAAAACCAAACTGTAGCAATAATAATATCTAACATATAAAAAATTCGAATAAAATAAGTTACAACTTTAATTTTTGTAATTTATTCAGTTATACATAAATTGTAATATTGTACTTTAATGCAAGTACTTATGTCATAGTCTGCATTTGCTTATGATCTCTAATAAAATATTTAATTGAAAGTTTGTAAAATACTATTTACTTAAAATTCCTATCATTTTTTAATAGTATAACTATTTGAGAAATAAAGGTAAGAAATTTGGTTAAAATCATCTGCAATTAATACTTTTATTTTATGTTTATTATAGCGATTATATATTAAATAAACTTGTAAGGCAATGTACAATGTCTGACTGCCAAAGAAATTACAATTTACATGTACAAAAAATATTAGCAACATTTTGTTAAAACGAAATACATTCATTTGTTTGAGGCTTTCACGGCCAGGAATATTGTGATAAGTGTCCAAAGTTTTGGTGGTGTAAAGCTGTGTTCGTCGGTATGATTTCCCGACTTCGGGAAACGTCGGAAAATTTCTAACGGACACTGCTTACACCCGGAAACTTTGAACATTTCTCACGAGATACATTCAATTTTAAATTTTATTTATAATATTTAATGACTTTCACATTCTCAGTAGAACTACATATGGAATGTCAATTTTCTGTCAGTTCAAGTACTGAACATCATTGAAAGAAAGTGTAAACTGAAAATTCAAATTCTATCATATAAGACTGATTTATAACTTTGTAATTACCTTTTTATCTTCTATATCCATAACCATATAACGTAAATGAAAACAAATAAATAAACTATGCTTATGTATTTAACCTTATATTGTTTGCTTGTGTTATCAATTTGTCTTATTAAGTAGATTATATACATTATTTCTCCTTGCAGTTTATTAAAACTGCATAGATTCATGATTATGTAATAAAACTATATTATGTTTTTCTAAGAACCAATTACATGTGTTTTGCATAGATTGGATAATATCTTACATGTCTAAAAGTGATATATCTTTACATATATATATATACATGAATATTATAAGTTCCAGATTTTCTAAAGTTGTTACAAAAGAAACCTGCTTGAATATGTGTACTTAGAGAAAAGTATAAATACAAGGTGACAACTTATACCACACTTTATACACTGCCAATAATAACGTCAATTGTATTATGTTTATATAGAAAATTTATTCCTTGTTATAATCATAAAAGATTAAAAATAAAGTGTATGTACATGTAAAAATGTTATAACTAGGACAATTAAGACCCGTTTGTTTATTCAAGCAGGTATGGTTACTACAGCGAGTAACAATAATTATACAAACGGGGTAAGATTGATGTATTAATAAAAGTGTAATGAATCGATCCAACAAGTGTGGATAACATTACAAAATATGGAGCAAGAAATATGGTTTAACAAAAATGTTATGCCATCAGAAGCCAACAGATGAATACCAATGCCACCCAAAGAAATACCTTTGAAAGAAATTGTTCCTCTTCATATTGAGGTGTTCCTGCAGCAGCTACACAAGAATGAATACATGAATTTGCACTGTTCTGATAACATTTGTAAACAAAATGTGTTTGTACAGAGCTTGACAATTTTGCAACTTCTTTAAATACACACAGAGTGCTGTTGAAGGTTTCGTTTCATTCCTTTTACATGAGAGATATTCATTTCAACTTCATTACAATTTTGAAAACATTCTATGTATTTCTAAAGAAGTAGTAAAATCATTTAAATTCGTATATAAAACGCAATTTACCTGCACTTGGTCGTGTTTCTCCAAAATTAAAAGTTGATGTGAAAAATGCAAATGGAAATGTCCCAATACCAAAAGACATGTAAGAACCATCTCCAAATCCAAAACTTGAAAATCCAACATTGTTTTCAGGTTCTGTCCTTTGTCCAGCAGGACGTGGTGGAACATTATTCCTGAAATAAATTATTACATCATTTTTATTATAACATTATACTGTTAGGAGCAAATATGTTAATATAAACAAAATGTACCTTGGATCTTCATGCCTTGCAGCTCCACGTCCATACAATGGAATAACTTTGTCTTTACTAATCGCAGCTTTACAGACAGGACACACTTGCCTTGTCGGACGTGTCTCTAACCATTGATGCAGGCATGGCCAACTATATCACAACAATTACAACAGTTTGCATCATGTTATATTTACACATTGTATTCACATAATGATTTATATTTATATTCTTACCAAAACAGATGCCCACACATACTAATGACCGCATCTTTGGCAGTGTCAAGACAAATATTACATTCGAAAGTTCGATTATCCTTTTCCGTTTCCTCTGTTGTTGAATCCCATGACTTTGATGGTCCTGCCTTTTCCTTTGCAGTACTCATGATGAAAAGCTCTGTTAAAGATAATTTACTTACAACTGTGCATCACAACAATACAGGGAAATACTGATTCTGAAGGAAAGACAGGCAGACAATCTCTAGACGCGAATACAATACTTATTTAATAATTCTATATTCTGAAACGATATAAGGACGGAATTTCAATATATCATTTTTTTATCGGCAGGCACTGACGGCACTATCGTAACTGTCGAAAGAATTATAGAAAAGCGGTGGTAACAATACAATCGGGTGGAGTATCGTACAACAAACAATCGTTAATTACAAATGTCAAGGAACGTGAAAGGTTAAGATTGCATACTGTTTAAGAAACTATTCGCAATTTGCATTTACGATCGTGTAACACCGTATCCTCCGAATCCGTTCTTGATCTCTGATGCATCATGCACTCGAGGATCGGAAGTCATATGTTCTACAATAAGAAGCGTAAAAGCAAAAAATAGCGTGAATCCGTTCCGTGGATTTTACCGCAAACGTATCGATATAACCGACGATCTGTCAATTCCGGACAGTTCGCCTTGATCGGAATATTAACTGAAAGATCGAGCGATGATCGAAGTTCATCGGGTGATATTCGGCAGGCAAAGGTCGCGAGCCCCGTCAAAATATGAATCGAGCAGTGTCTGCCATTGCTGGCATAATTTTGTGTCACTTACTTCGGTCTTTTGACTGCGGGGCCCCCTTTAGCGATGTTGCCCTTTCGCAAACTCAACACTCTTTCGAAATACGATCGGCCGTACAATCACGTACACCACTGTCGCAATTGCGCAAGTGCCATCAAATGATTTTCATGATTTTTCGCGAAACGGATGTTCGGAATAACACGTAAGAGATTCGTCGACGACGAGTTACCGTTTGTTCTTCGTAATGTTACCGTTGACGATCGTCCGCGCGAACTTTACGCGGTTTCACGTTTTATTTTTATCGAACTGGCCCTCGGCTGAAGTCACAGTTGTCCACCCGTAATATTAATATGGTTACCTTAAAACCAGCTCTTGATTAACGCCGTACCGTAGCCGCGCACTCTTCGACACGTTATCGACCCATCTCGAAACATAGTCTGAGAAGGTTCCGTATTGGGTTCATAGAGTACGCTTGAGTACTATATAAATGTCAAATTTGTATCCAACAATATTTCAATAGAGGTAAAAATTTTCAATTAAATACACTTCTTACCAGCACTATTATTAATTACGAATAAATACACATATAACGGTCGCAACGATATATCATTGGCTTGTGTTAACAGTTTGAAATCTTATCATTAATTACGTTTAACTTTCTAAAAATCTTATCTAGAATATTCGGTTGAACCGATAAACGTTCGGTAAATCGAATGAATCTAGGCACCTGAAAATCAAAAAGTAAAATCAAAATGTAAAGTTTTAAATACCCACGACTTGCGCGCTTTGCTCGGTAGATAAGGTCGCCGTCTCAATGCGCATATTGCAAAAGATTGCAATATGAATTCAGGAATTAACAGTATTCGATGTATTTATTACATGATTATTACCAGGTTATGGTCACGTTGAATATAACTAACTAAAGTTCTCATACTTCGCAGAAACATCGGAGAAAAAGTTCCAAGGTATCGACGAAACTACTGTTCCCCTGAAATTGATTTCTACATCACCATGGTGTTCGGTACACGAGTACTATTCAGTTGTAGTACACGTCAGTAGAATACAATAATTTACCTTGAGGAACAATCGGCGTGAGGTATGAATAGCGCAATTAGCATTTCCTAGTATGCACGAGCTGGCAAACATTATAAACTGTAGTTTGCATCGTTGTTTTCAGAATGAAGACAGACGACCTGGGCTCACCGAAAATGGCCCCGTCGGGGAAGTTCGACAGCCCGATTTCCTCGAGGTTGAAGGTGAGCTTGCTGGGGAGGAACCGGAGGATCGCAGGGAAAAACGTTGCGTCGGTGCTCCTGCAGCAACGGCAGAACCTCCGTATAATAGACGAAGACATGGACGTCACGCCGAAGTTGCTGACCCATCCGAAGTTCAATCCGATCGACGAACGGCAGGTGACTGCGTTGGAAACGATCGGATTGATCCGGGTTGGTAGCACCGGCCAATTGTCCTCGAGCTCCCTGATCAGCAGCAGCTTGAAGAGAAGCTCCTCCATGCTGGTCAGGTCCTCTTCCCTTCCAGCGAGCACGGCGGCAGTGGACACGATCCAGTTCGAGAGCTTCTGGTCCACCCAGCTGACCGACTCGAGCACCTACGAGATCGAGGACAAAGCTCCGTCTCAGTTTTACTTGCCTAGGTAATTTGCAAACTGGATCTGAAACTTGAATACCAACGTATTCAAGAGGCCATCCTCGCCGCAAATCGGGGGAGGAGATCCCTAACGGCCAATCACGTCCGTGACTTTGCACTGATCCTTTGGGGACGCTACCTTGTTGCATAAGTATTCGATACAAATCATATTGCATTGGAGACACGAGTCGAAAGGTGAATAATAAACAGACGTACGCTTTCGTTTGTATCTTTAGCGTCGCAGGATTCACTTGCTTAGCGTGGCGTCCACAAAGAATTAAGATAGAGAGACAGACGTTTCTCCTAACTTTCTGCCTCTCACGCAGCGTCGATCCGAACATATTTCCATCGCGGCCGGAGACTGTAACGATCACACTCAAGGAGACGGAGACGTTCTTCATCTTCGAGATGCTGCCATACACCGGTGACCTGCGTACGCCAGAGGGTATGGCGATCAAGGAGGAGAACGAGATGTACGAGTACAAGACGACTGGGCCTGGTTCGAACAGGAAGCTAGTGGACTCCGAGACTCAGACTATACAGGTGCTCACGAAATCGCGCGGAACGTACATTCGTAGAAGCAAACGGAGGAATCAGGGGACTTTCGTGAACAACTGGGTGATGCACGACGTCTACGCGGCGCCTGAGCTGATGACAGAGAAGAACAACCTGCTGATCGTCCATACGAGGGAGAGCATGGAGAAGATATGGGAGGAGGAGGTCCGAGCACTCATCTAACATTACCGTAAAACATGCATTCGTTTCTTGATTCAATGAAAGTTACTTTTTTCCAGGAACTAAGAGACAAGTTACCGGCGACGGCAGCGCAGAAGAAAGCCAAGACGCCGGAAGAAGAGCTCGCCGAGATATTCCAGAAGGTGAACTTCACGAACGCCGTGCGAGTGATGGAGCGCATAATATCGAACAACATCTTCATCCACGCGCAGAAGCGCTTCATCGGCTTGATTAAGCAAGATCCTTGCAGTCTGGACCTGGAGTTCACATACAGCATGGATCTGCTCTGGGAGCATTCCTGCGAGATGAGCGCCGGAAGACCGGTGTCCTCGTTCCGTTGGAGTTACCTGAACAAGAATATTCTGGCGGTAGGCTACGGGGCGCGGGCGAATTCGGAGACCAAGGACGGGTTGCTGTTGATCTGGTCAGCGAAGAATCCCATGCTACCGGGTCGTTGGTACCCGTTCGACAGCCCCATATCGGACCTCGACTGGAGCCGCGACCGGCCGAATCTGTTGGCCATTGGATTCTACGATGGCAGGATCAACGTGATCGACGTGAGCACCACCTACGTCAACGTGATACGACGAAGCGAGAAGATCACGTCTCCGTCGAGTTCGCCGCAGTGGCAGGTCCAGTGGTGGGCCGGCGACGAGCACTTCGACTACCAGGAACAAATCTACTCGTGCGACCAGGACGGCCACGTGTTTTGCTATCGCTACGTGGAGAACTTCATGTCGACGACCATCATGAAGATCTTCAGGATAGAAGGCACGTTGCCGGGCATAGCAAGAACGTCTCACTGCATCGTCTACGACATGGTGATTAATCGAAGTCCCGGGGCACTGGTGCTACGCAGGCATCCCACGATGAGCGCCATTTACTTCGTCGGCTCCGACGAGGGCTGCGTGTACAAATGCTCGACGAATTATTTGTATCAGCACATCGAGAGCTTCGTGGCACACGACGGGCCCATGTACTCGATGACGTTCTCCCCGTTCTGCCCGAAGATCTTCCTAACCTGCGGCGCCGACTGGTGCACGAGGATTTGGGCGGAAGGGCTCACGGAGCCGTTGATCACCCTGTCAACGTCGATGGCGTGCGTACGGTACGCGGCCTGGTGCCCCACTCATTCAACGATCATCGTGACTATCGTGAACAACGAGATCTGCATTTGGGACATCAGGAGGAAGATTCACACGCCCACGTCCGTCACGCTGTCGCCGAGGTCCGGTAGACTGGTGATGGTCGAGTTCACGGCGGACGGTAACCGCCTGGTGTCCGCGGACGTCGACGGCAACGTTTTCGTCTACATCCTCGAGGGAATGCCGTTCCCGCCGTACAACCAGGAGCAGGTGTTGGTCGAGTCGATCATGAAGGCGCTGATCACGAAGCCGACGCTGCTGCGCAACCTGCGGAAGCTTGGACCTCCATTCTCCTCCGAATCGAAACCTGCAGGGAGAAACGTGTAGCTTTCGACTCGTGTTCCAGAGAAACTGTGAAACCACTTACGACGTCTACTTCCAAAGTACAATCGAAGTTCACTTCCTCGCTTCTTCGGCGACCAGTGTGCACCCGGGGGCACCCGACTCAATTAGAATTCGTTTATCCATTAATTTCCATTAACGATCACCCTTTACGATCTGAATGACGTCCAGCCGGTTGTTCCCTTCTCATTCTTTCATTTAATGGCACTTACGCTGTAAAAAATGTCGGACACGGGACGGGACCGTTTCGGGGTAGCCGGGCAGCCCCGGTCAGCGTGCACCGTAAAACATGTTGGTTATCGACGTAAGGGTTAAATCGTTCAGTCCCGAGCTGTTCGTTACCTCGATGGAAGAGCGTGAGTGCGCCGTAGATCGGGCGAGCTGGAATTATCCTCGTTTAATTTTCAATAACCGCCAGCCGGAAAGCGGATCGGCCGGCGCTGGTTCCGGTGGTCCCGGGGTACGGCCGGCGCGTCGTTACGCGGGACAGATATGGCATTTTAAACTACTTTATCGACGGGGCAGCCCGCGGGCGAAATCCAGCACGTGGGGACCCCTCACGGTCCCCCGAAGCGAAGCGCGCGAGGGCCCCCGGAGGGCCTCCTCGCATGATTCGCGCAAAAGCACGGAAAGCAAAGCGACCATTTCGATTCAGGATGGAACTCCGGCGCGCCGGGGCCCACTCTGGGCCCTGGTAGGCAGGCGAGTCGGCACGGATGGCTGGCCGGCCTGCACGGAGGAGTTGCAGGAGAGTGCCATGGTAGAGGGGCTTCCATGGCTGCTGCCGCTCGCGGGCACGAACCGCGCTACCGCCGTCAGCAGCCAGTCTTATTACGCCCGCACTCAACTACGCGAACTAAGTACTCTTCTTAGGCCGGGGCGAACCGTCGCGGCGGAGCAACGCTCTCGCTTGGTCTAACCCACGCGAAATCGGACGCGACACCACACGAAACGAAACGAGAACCGGTGCCTGATTCACCGCGCGTGCAACGCCAGTCTCGCACGCCTTTAGGGGTACCACCAGTGTGTCCCTCCGCGGTGTCGGACACGCGGTGCGCCCGCCACGAAAATCCTCGCTGCGGAACCGATCCCTGGGAGGAAAGTCGAGCGGCGACCAGGCCCGCAAAGAGGATCTGCTCCGGTTGCGTCCGAGCGGTGCCCGAGGACCTGCTGCCCGGTCAGAGGTAACTATGGAACCTTTTATATTCGAGCAATTCGATAACACGCTCGCTTTTGCATGGAGATCGAGTCCGTTGGTACCATTCCTTTCTCTCGTTAGAGAGGAACGACTTCTTTGGGAACTTGTGATTTTTGAGCATCGTGGAAATTGGAACGATTCCACGCGAATCGGGATTACGGAGAGAGAATGTACTCTGGAATTTGTAACGATTTTCCTGTTGATTGGGATTTGATTGGGATTTTTGAGAATTGCTGTTTTATTGAGGAAATGTTTATGGTTGGATGGTTAGTGTGATTTTTGACGGTTGAAGTAGTATTGATGTTTCTTTGGAAGTGAACCGAGTATTCGAGTTTTGTAATACTCTAGTCAAAACACTGGCACGGTTTCCCGTGAGTGTCGATCCGGTCATCAAAATTCGAGCATCGCACGACCTGGAATGTCAGTTTCACCCGTCAGACGAGAGAGGTAACACAGTTGCTCGTGTCGGCTATGAAAATTGTCACAGAACGGACGTCCTTATTGTCCACGTCGGCGATTAGTTTGGTTTTCTTGTCAGTAGAAGCACGTCGGCATTAACATCGCCGGTCATTACGTTGTTTGTCGCGCGCCAAGAATTCGCTTCCACGCATACCGAGCTGTCACACGATAACCGCGTGTCACGAATTCATCGTATATTTCGACCCGTCGGGGATAGCCGTGCTTCGCCTCGGCGAGCCCACGTCGAACGACCGAATACATTATAGATTAAAGAGTAAATAAATTTCTTCCGTCGACTTCGTAACGCGTCACGTTAACCTCGGAACTTTCAAAACATTTAGGTTATCGTGACGCCGTAAAATCGACACAAATCCGTCCTACGTTCTCTCTCATCGATATTCCCGGCCGCGATAACGATCGTCACCGTATATAATAGATCGCTTGGAGGTTAGAAAATTTCCCTCCAAAATCACCGAAAGAAGCCCGAGTACCGGGCGAGGAGTGGGGGAAAGATGCGCAAATCGTATCTCCGTGCAATCGTAATTTCCGCAAAAATTCAGCAGAGGTCTCCCCGAGCCAATCAACGATAATTGCTCGCTTATACGTCACGGGGGCCTGATTTCCTGTCAATCGTTTGTCGAAGGTCGCCCGCGGCGTGTCTCCGTATCTCGGTCCAGCTTCGATCGTCGTCGCGGTGAACGCGGTCAGCGTGAAGACTGCTTAATAGCGAGGAACATGTGCAACCAGGGAATAGTGGCGGAGCCGATGTTGCCGGGGCACGAGCTACACTGTGACCACTCTGTTCGCGACGAACCCTGACCGATTCCACGCTCGTCTCCCCTCGTTCCCTGCAGCAGCTGAGCCTGGCCGGCGACACCGCGTAGGAGAAGGTGAAACGCGGCAACGGTGAAACCCCGGTGCTCGTCCGAAAATTCCCTCGGACCCGTCGTCGTCGTGGGACACGCGCGGCAAAGTGTCGTTTCAAGTTAACGCGCACGGTGTATAGAACGAGAGAGAGTATCCCGAGGAGCGGTGTGTTCGCGAAATTACATGTTCCTCGTACATTCGGTACGCTATGAACATCGACGTCCTCGGATGTAACGGGTGGTTCGCAAGTAAGTATCCTCGACATCTTTTCATCTTTTCAGTTTCTTTCGCCTCGATTTCTACGTTTCGAAATTCAACGTCGACCGAGATCTGCGCATATGTTGACTACACATGCGCAGCTCTAGAAGGATCAAGTGTCGCAGTATCGAATAGCGATGTTAAACTATTATCAGAATTTTCTAGATTGTTGAAATCTTGTCGACATTTTTCATAATCTTTCCAATTCCTTCGAGTCTCTTGCTGCTAGACACGGTCGTACCGGTAGGATTACGCGATTCGCGCATCCTTCTGCGCATTCAATCACGCACAACCGTTACATCTTTTAAATAACTCGTACCGTCATTATCTTAATTATATCAGTACCGAGCGTCGGTTTACATTACCAATTTCCATATATTCCCAGCCGTCTGCCCTTTTGTTTACCCGACGGAGGGGGCCAATTTAAAAACGAATTACCATAGACTCGCGGCTGCAAAGGTTAAACGGACGTTCCCGCCGTAACGCGGAAACTCCCGCCATTTTTCAATTTCGTAGATACGCGATGTTCCTACGGGCAACGATTTTTCCCACCGCTCCGCCGGCTTATTACGGTCTATTTATCAATCTCTTTTGCCGGGTACCCTTGGACTGGCCGTGAAACGTGATATTCGGCAGATAAAATCACGGCGAGGCCTAGAGCACGTACCGGTGCGCGTAACGGGCTGGGTTCAAAAGTTCCGCCATTTTTCGGCCTCATAGGCGTACGCTGTTGCCCGAGCCCGTGGTGTCGGCCGGGCTAATTAACATTTTTTCTGGCCGGGTAACGGGTCATTGTCGCCTCGGTACACGTAACAAAGTGGTTATCTCGGCCGGCCGCGCGCCGCGCCCGTGTAACCCAATTAACGTTTCCAATTATACGTTTTAGGGGAAGATTAACGAGCGCGGACGGACGCGCTCGCCTCGGATATTCGGTCCTCACCGGCCGCGGGGCCGCCTTCGTGCGCCTAATTGCGATCGAAGATCGATCTGAAAATGGGCCCCCGCGAATCGACCCCCGAACCCACATAATGCACTCGTTATCTGCCCTCCCCCGCCCGATGGCCCCTTTCCGGCGTCCTCGTAAACCTCGGGCCCGTAATGGCTCCCGCCTATATTGCCCTAATCGCGATCATGCATCAACCGTCCTCTATCTTCATCTGATTCCGCCGCGCCGCGACCCGACCGCGGCTCAACCGCATTCTTTCGTTACCGTTTCTCGAGAAACCGGCAACCCCCCTCGCATTATTCGCCTCCACCGAACGCTGAGTTTCGGGGGATGGTGGTCGGTGATTTTTCAGGGAGACCTGGGAATCTAAACGGTACACGGTACATTGATAGATTGTTGGGAGATGACTCGTCGTCTAACGGGACGACGCAGGAGCAAAGATCGTTCGCCGGACGTTTTGTTTATAGCTTTAATCGGTTAACCGTATCGAAGAACAGCGAGTTAGTAACGAAAATGAAACGAAACGCAACGAATCGGACCCGTATTTCTCCGTCCAGCTATTAAGTGATCTCCGAGCACGTTGCGGTTTCTTGTTGCGTGTACCGCTCGAGTCTTTGCATGTTTCCTCGAGACGTCGATGGACCTCCGTTTTTTGCCGGATCGCACTTTTCCGTGAGCACGGGAGCATCGCGAGGAAAATAGAGAGGAAGTTATCGTAACAAGCTTCGCCGCGAGTTTCACAATTGCGAGACATTCCCCGCTGATTTTGCTGATTCTGCATAGAAAGTCCGAGCTTTCTCCCGGGAGACAGTGTCCGCGGATGTCCCCCGGCTAAAAGTCGAAGATATCTTTCATCCTAATTAGAGTGCTCGTAGTTCGGTTGAAAAGGGTACAAAGACTCGACGTTTAAATTATTCCCCTCGTTATCTGCCCGGTATCGTTGATTCAATAACGATAATACTCGTTGATTTGAAGGAGCGCGGACGCCGCGAATTATTCATGAATATAATTCAGCTGGTTAGCGAATTTATAATGAGCCCGTTTACTCGGCCGAGTGCGTGAAACGCGTCGCCGTCGGTCGGACGTTTATTTAGCCGTTCGGACGTCAATGCGGCCGCGTGACACCGGCGCGGATAAAGAAGAACAAGATCTAGAGAAAACGCGTGGGTTTCTTTATCAGTAATTTATGCGGTCGCGGCTAGTACTTAGATAGTCCCGTTCGCGGCGCGGCCCGCTCCGCGCAACCGTATATCATCGTTCGTTGAATAATCAATTAATAAACGGAATAAATGATTGCTCCATCAACGAGCGGGCAGGGCATAAATCTTTATCGTTTCTTGCCGCGATTATCCTCGGGCGAAAAATTCGCCACCTGTTTCTGTCGCCTGTTAATCCCCTCGTCGCTGTCTTTACTCACCGAGTTCTTTAAGATCCTGACTCGACAGCTCGCGTATAAATATAGAAATGCGCAAAGAAGAGAAGAAAAATGAGAGAAAAATAAGAGGACAGTTCAATTTCGAAAACGTTAAACTCCTCGTCGGCAGTCAGCGAATGCTGATTCATTCGGACACACGAGAGTACGCAAACGAAACAGACAGATACTCGAACCAGATCGTATGAAGTTTCTCGTTTACGTGCGATTTAATGACGCAACGAGCAGAAGGTGTGAACTTTTGCGAGAAGAATCATGAACAATCCATTCGTCGGCGATAATCCCCGATATTCTACACTTTCATCCTGCCCGTAACGTAACGCCGCGTTTAAACAGTGGATTATACGCATCACGGTCACTTTGTATGTACACTGACTGAAGCGTCCGGTCGTCGATGCAATCGCTTAATGGTGATTTACCTTTAAGTATACAAATCTAACCTTCGACTCGTGCTGCCCCTATAATCACGCCGATCGGAAATTGCCCGCGTCGCGTCGCGTCGCGTACCGTCGTCTAATCATTAGCACACAATCCTTGGCGCGTGGACAAAGGGGAACGGTGACGAGGGGAGAGGTCGCGGTTCTCGCTCTCCACCGAAACGATCGCCCGTGAACGCAACGGAAGCGATAATGGCGGAGTCACGTCGCGAGCCGTTCGAGTGAGGCGCGGCGGGTGGAATCGGTGATCTGTGAACGCACGTGGGTGTAACGAGAAGGTATAACGTGCAGAAAATTGCCGGCGGGTTTACGCCCCGCGCGAAATCACCACCTTCGCCCGGCACACACGCACACGCGCGCACACGTGCTCTCCAGCCGGCCGTCCATTATGGCGTCTAGAGTAGTCCTGAAAATCTCTGGTCCGATCTTATTTTAGCGTAATGATAGATACCGGAAGGAGGTGCCCCGGCTTCTCGATCCAAATGAGCTAGAGATCGCGCCGAGATTCGACGGCGTGATAGATAAACTCGCGCGAGAACTGTATCTTTTCCGGTTGATGCATTGAAATTCACGCGGATCCGCGGTTAGCTTGTTGCGCGAGGTGATAAAGGTCGTCGAAGATAGATACGTATAGCGTAACGAACCAGATTTGCCATTAGGGCTATCAATTCCGTTGTCTTTTCTAATGACTCCGTGTTTATCTAAGCGTGCAGGACTAAGGTATGTCGAACGATCCAAGGTTGTACGAATGAGTATATTTTATGCGGGAAACAATGTGAACAACTTGTACTAGATACAATCAGCTTAGACTTGATCACCTGCGAATAAAGCTAAGGTCGAAGCACACTCGCTGAAGGGATAAGGCACGAGTATCGGGAAAGAGGGGAAAAAAGGGGCCCGACGAAGAAAAGATCCCGTCGTGTATAAATAAGACGATAAGACCGCGTCTGCCGAGCCACGACTAAAGATGTACTAGATCGACGAGCCGCGGGCAACGTAGGCGTTGTAACGAGCTTGATAACGTTTGCGGCTATTGTTCCCGGCCTGTCCCTATTCTCCGGCATCCGTGGCGCGCTAAGAAAAATTCCGGCGGAGAGGCGGGAGACGCCGCGGTCTCTTCGAAAAATCGAAATTCGATGTTTTGCCGCGGTCAACGGTCGCTTTCGAATTATTATTTGTTCCGAGGCGCGAGGATGATGTATCGTCGAGGTGGATTAATTGGCGTAGAAACGAAGACGGAAGACCGGAGGTTGGATCCTCGTCGAACGGCAGGCTGTAAATCTAGTCGGGTGTACTCGACGAGGATTTTCTTATGCGGACATCTGCTTTTTGCCTGCGCCGGTGTGTAGTTTGAATTACCAACAGTTATAGCCGAGTAATCGAACCAAAATTACTCTCGAAATTGATACCTCGACGAGAAAAACTCACCGAATTTCAATTGCGATCGATCATTCTCCTACGAAAAATTCACAATTCTTTCATTCTCCTTCCTCATCCTCGCGCGAGGATTCGAAGGAACTTCTGGAACGCGTAATATTTTAGGCACACGTTAGATCGGTGTTTTCGTTGGCCGTTCGGGCGGGTGAAAACGGACACGTATCCAATCAGAAAAACGCGGAGAGTCGCTTTACGACCTAATATCCCGCGAAAGCGGCGAAGTCGGCTTTCCGGGTATCTTCTGCGTCGACGTAGGTGGCACGGCGGGAGCAATAACACGAGAAAACGCGAGAAGAGGCCCGCGGACCCGGCAAGAAGTCGGCCACCGCGGCCAAGGAGTCATGCGATAACGCCGCATACATCTCCGGCGTCGTGTCGGGACGAGATGTACCGCGCGATTAAAGATAGGCGAACAGACCGGGACTCGCCACTTACTTCGATCGCTCGTTTTAACATCGAATTACATAAATCTCCCGGCGCTGACTGATCGGACGGACGGGAACCGCAACGGGCGAATAGTTTCTCCGGCTCGGCGCTATCTGGGAACGCGTGCTTCATACGCGGCGAACAATCCGAACACGAACAACCCGGCACTTAATTCCCAGACCACGGATATCTTGATCCACGAACGTATCAGCCTTATTTCAGCGGATCGAGACGGCGAGGGGGCAAGGTGTACGGCCGCGTGATATATTTGGAGGAGGGTGAGCGAAATAGAAACGTGAAATTGGCCGGCGCGGCGCACCGGCGATACCGCGCGCCACGCGTTGAAATCACCGGGACCGGCCGGCCGCATTAGCGTCGACGCTGGCGCCTTTATTATTCGCGGAACAGCCACTCGCGTGCCTCGCGCTTCAGCGTGGCGATAAATTATGCAGAAAAATCCACGCACAATGGCGCTGTTATGATATATTCGTTCGGGGAATTGTGAATTGGAACTTAACGACGAAATTCTCAGCGATACCCGGAGTATTGGGCTTTCTAGAGACACAGCGCATGCCACTCGTTGAAACCGTTAAACCGGCGCCTGCCCAACATTTATTCCGCGATCAAACGCACAGAATCTACTCGCGTTCAGCGGTTTAGCTTGAAAATTGGCAGTCGGGACTAAGAAACTTATTCATGTTTATCACGCGCGGTAGTAGAGTGCGCGTGAAATATCTCGGTTGTTTAATGTCGCTGGTGTTTTTGCTCGGTGCACGAGGATTGTTCTTGGTTTATTATTTCCCTGGAACTGATCGATTGCGATCGAGCGCGAAGGGACGCCAGGGGGAAAATTGATTTTCTGCTTCAAGTATCGTTGTTTCATCGGAGCTGTCCTTTTTTCGGAATCTTCGAAGATTAGTCCCGTGATAAACACGTTCTTCAACTCTCCGTCCTACTTCAACCACCGCGCTGCGATCGCGGCACGTAATTAAACAAAAAATAGATTTCCATAGTGCAAGCGTCCCTGATAAACCGCAAAAAGCTGCCATTAGATCATCCATCTTAATTTTCTTCCCCTCCCCGCGCAAGAACGATCCACATTCGTCCACGTTCAAACCGGAATTTCCCTCCTGCAACATATTTCATTCCCCGCTCGCTTAAACGGAGATTCCGTGCAACCTTGTCCACGCTCGGCTGAACAAACGCTCGGCCGGCGATCGCGTAACTTGGACTAATCGCGAGGTTGTCCCGGGCAATATCGTCGTCACTTCTGTTTCCGCGGCCGCGTAACGAACCGGGACGCAATTAACCCTAGGCAGAACAAGCTGCGAGCCGTTACGCGAAAGACCAAGGTTTCATCGAGCGTATTGCAATTTCAATAGAAGATATTCCTCTTAAACATAAATACTTCAAGCGCACGGATTATATTAAACTTTCATTATGATTTTATTTACGATCTTCCTTATACCAGCCGGAAATCGACGTATCCAACGTCGACCTATTTGTAATGATCTGCAAAACCAACGTCGTTTATTCAATACCAATCCGAAAGGTACAACCAACGATACATAATTCCATGAAACTTATTCATTCCAAAGAAACATCTCTTTTTCAAGCTTTCGAACAGCGTTCCTCGAAAGTTGCAAATACAAATGACGTCCTTTTCGAACGCGGCGAGTTCGAGGACCCCTCTCTGGTCACCGTAGGGTTAACCGGCTTCCATTCGTCGCGTTTTTCGCCTGGTCCGTTCCCGCCGCAGGCAAAAGGGGACAGCAGGGATGACGCAGAGTAGGATGACCGGCTCGCGGTAACTGTAAATAACGCGCGTCGGGCGCAGGAATTAAGTAGCAGAGATAGTCCCGGCGTTTCCCTCGCCAGGAAATACTATCTAGATAGCCAGTAGAATCGAAGGCCGGGGGAGCCGGAGTAATTTCGCTAATGTCTTGGTCACGACTCGCTTCTGAATCCTTAAAACGGGTTTCCAATCTGATCCCCCCCCTGGTGGATCCTGGTGCGCGCTCCGTCCCAGATTCCGTCGGCCGTCGCGGCGTGCCGAACCGAAAACGGCACCGCGTCTCTCGTTGCATTTTAACAACGTCTTACTCACGGCCGCACGATGAAAAACCAGATATGATCTTGTCGCCCGGCTCGGGTTCGAACGTTCGAACGTTACACGGCCGGGGAACGTTGTTCCCTGTTCCGTGAACCCTGAACTCCTCTCCGTTGTCCCGTTCAATTCCCGGGGCCCGGGCTCGTCGCGACCGGGACGGTGAAAGTTCGTCGCCGGGTCGACCGACCATGGTATCCGCCGATCTCGCGAACACCGGTGATACCTCATCCATAAATCCTGTTTCGGCTGATGACTTACCGGTGTCCTTATCTTCACCGTGAGATCCATCCCCTCTGTGTGGTTTGCTGGGTTTTGAACGATATCTCACTCGGCCGCATCTTATCTGCGACTGAATGGCGTAAATGTTTCCGTTGTAGAACACGCGGCACCTGGGAATCGTTAAAATCCCTTGGCGCCGTATATCACTGGTTCGCTTGCGGATGCTCTTTAGATTCAGAGGCACTCTGCGAATCCTACCTTCCAAGCTTTCAGCGGTTTCAAGGGTTTAGCTCTGGAAAGTAAGCGATAACTACGATTATATGGCCTTTGTTTTGTGATTTTATAGCTTCTTAGTTTGTATATCTGGAACAACGAGTGTTAGCTTTTTCTGTATCAGCCACTGTAGCAGGTTTCAGTTGAAATATCATTACCTCGGGTACTTCGGAGAAAGAAATCGTAGATCGTTTATGTTCACGTTGCGAGCGTTTCGAAGATTCGTCGAATTGGAGGCCTCGGAGGAATCGTTTGAAATGGTGGGACGTGTAGCGACTAAAATGTCGGTCTGAATTGATACAGCGACTGAGATGGGACACCGGAGAAACGTCCGGAGCAAGCAGGCACGACACAGTCAGGGTTTCACGACCGAGATATTAGGAGGATCGTCCGGACGCAGCAGCAGGAGTTTGAAAGGAGCCTAATCTTCGATATAGAACTGCTCGACCAGTCCACACGTTCAGGCTACTCGACCAGCTATCTCATCTGCCTCGTGCCTGCATACTCCGTGTCATTTCTCCGCGCCATTCTCTCACCTTGCTATCTTATTTGGCTGCGGGACTCGAAAATGCATCTCGTTCTTCCACTACTGCATTTCAAGTCGCGAATAATCAGCGGAGAAAATCTAGTACACCGCAATTATCTCCGAGCACCTATCGAACAATTTATTCTAACTTCTCCGCTGAATATTCAATTGTCGGAAACGAACACTGTTGAAAGTTCCACAGAATCCAACGTTTCCCATAGAATTAAAAAAGTAACTTCGAGATTTTATCTCTTCAATACGATCAACGATTGAAACAACGAAAGTCTCATCGCTTGTAGCAACTTCTCTGCAAAACTGAATGTTTACAAAACGAAAAGATGGATCGGTCTCGTTTTTCAACGGGTCACGCGCGAACGTAGTCGGTAGCGGAACGAGAGCGACGAGCAAAGACGGTAAAAACAGAAAAATCTGGAATACCAGAGATTTAGGGAGAAGGATTCCTCGCGTGGCCCGACGAATGCCGATCAACAGGATTCCCCATTACGGGCTCTACCGGGTGATCGGATCGGTCCGGGCCGACCTTCGCTGGCCTCAAGGCTGCGGCCGGTCAGGGGATCGCTCCGAGTCTCTTTCCCTCTCGATTAATAGTATTAATAACGCACGGCGATCAGAGAAATTTATACACCGTAAATAGCCGGCTCCTGAAAGGTCGATAAGCGGATCCGGCGCGGCTGCCGCGGCGAACGCGGATCCGCGAGAGTGGAAGGGCTTAAATTATGCCCTCGCGCGGAGCGTGCGCTGGTTTTCGACGTGCGCCGCGAGAAGCGGATCCGCGATGGGATCGCGAGCGGCGGTTTAGTCCACGATTTTAGACGCTTCGTCTCTGGCGCGGCGCGTTTGAAAATGTTTATTCGATCACACGTCGACACACAGAACCAACGATTCTCTGTAAGCACATATTTCTATGTATAGGGTGTTTTCTAACGAGGGAAGTTATTGAATCCGGAAATTCAAAAAATTATGAAACTGTAAGTAGAGTAAGTCAAGTGTATACACTGTAATTTTCTTTTCTGCTGAATTTCATTTCGAAGGGGTAACTACCCCTTGAAACAAGTGCAAATCTTTTCCGTGAATTATCTTGAGAACTGAAAAATTTGTCCAGATTTTATACAACCAGCTAGTGGTCGAGAGAGGAAAAGATCGATTTTCAATTAGTTACACAATGTTATCGTTTTAAATTTGACGAGACGTTTATTGCTTCTTATTATGCGCGAGGAAGAGCTGCGGCAATCTTCCGGCAACTCGTTTGTTACGTTTACGCCGCTTTACGTACCAAACAACATGTACGAACTCGATTATCTCAGAACGCAGCGTCGCATCGGGACGGTCCTTTTGGTCTCTTACCACTTATTTTTCCCACTGGCCGGTTATACCACGATTTAGGAAACACCCCGTATACGTATACGTGTACACGTATACACAAGATACCGGGTTCTCGAAGTAAACTTGTTTATCAAGTTATACACGGCGGCGAGCGATCGAGAATCTCTCCGGGGCGACCGGTATACGACGGCAGAGACAATTCCGTGACGCGATTCCACTTTCGTTTCGCCCGAGATTACACGTGTTACGCTTTGATCCCGATCGCTCGGGGATCATTCATCCTGAATCGCCCGATTTTATTCGACCATTCTGAAGATTATTGATTCTTCGACCGGTAACCGTTCCTCTGTCCCTCTTTCCATCTCTTTCTCGACGAACCGATTCCTTTCTTCCCCCCATCGAGCGCGGAGTTCCTACCGGTGCCGCGGGTCGCACACGAAAATTCTTGTCAGAGGTTCAATTTACGTTACGAGTCCGTACCGAGAAGTTATCAACATAATCATAAGATAAACGTTCGTCGTAAAATTAAAAAGCTCGCGCTCAACGCCCGTCGCCGCTGGTTGGTTTTTTGCTCCCCTTTAGACGGTACCTTTAAATCCCACCGCGGCAGCGGCGAACCGCGGTATGCAAATCGACCTTCGAGCGGAAAAGGAGGAATCGGTTGAATGAAACCATAAAAATCGAATACCGCGGCGTCTCCGGTTATTCGAGTGGGAGGATCCGGCGGGAAAAGCGGCCGCCGGCCAGCCGGACGCAGCGTTAACGCGTTTAGCGTCGGGGAACGTCGGGGACGGGTCGTACTTTTTCCCCGTCGATTTGCTCCGCGCGCTGCGCGTGTGCGTCATACAGGTTTTTATTTATCGGCCCCTCGATGCAAGAAGTTTCAATGAAACTGCACGCCGGTTCTTGCGCGTATCATCCGTTCGTAGCGTGTAAGTGACGCAGACGCTGCATCATTTCTGTAGCTGACTTCACCGGTAATTAGGGGATACGTCTGCAGGAATCTCGGGTTTCCTGGATTCTCTGATCGTAGATTCCATTCGGAATCTCGACATTTCGGAACTTGCAATCACAAGTTATTAACCTGTCTCTCCCGGATGAAAGGCAACGTTCTCTGCATTTCTCAATTGCTACCACTCCGCGTGATTCCACGTCTCTACTTCTACGTTTACTTCAATCGAACCGTCTCGGATACCGGAGTTGGCCAATGTTCCTCTCAAGTAATCATCCGAACAACGGGTTGCAAGAAAGCAACGATCGAGGTTCTACATCGGTAACCTTACCTCCGGCGATCCTAGACGTGTCCAAATTGCAGCAAGATTGCAACAAGCTTCGGTACCGCTCTCCGCCTGTATTCTCGTTTCTTCGTTGTGTCGCGCGTTGGAAAAAAAAGGGTCGGCTCGCGGCGCGTAGAGGAGTGGAGAGATCGGGCGGGGACGGTGAAAGGCAGAGAGAGAAAGAGTAAGAGAGAGGGAGCGGAGAGGGCTACTAAAAGTCGACCGGTTGGGGAAATAAGAAGAAAACGGCCCGATGGAAGCGAGGAGAGAAGAAGAACCCTGGGATCTCGAGTACGACCGGGACGACCTTACGGAGTAGGACGGCCGCGACAACGACAGAGACAAAGAGTCGAATGTTAATGAGGGAGATCGACCGGAGGGCCTGCGGCCCGGGGTAACCTACGAGGAATCATCCGCGGGATCCGCTTCGTTTCGTCGCGCGGTCTTCGCCACGGCCGTGGGCCGCGGTTGCCAGATCTTGGCTGGCGCCTCCGCTTCCGTGTCGTTCCCTTTGGAACCCGTTGCCTGACTCACGTGCGTGCCTACTCTTTGTTCCCATTCCTGGTGGAGCTGCTCTCGATCCCCTAAGCTGCTCCGTGTTGCTCGCGAGACGAGCCGTGAAAGGAATGCGCGTCTAATTGATCGGCGTTCATCTTTTCTCTCTCTTTTCCGATATTAATTTGCCATTCCTCAATCTTGGTCACACGTAACAGATGAAAACTATGACTGAACTAGAGACACCTTTGTGTCTTCTTGCTCATCATGTGAACGCACAGTAAGGCTGTCTTATGAACCGAGGCTTTCGGTTGTAATCAGTATCCACGAGGAAAGTTGTACCAACGTTCCGCCATTGTTGCAGTTGGATCCCTTCGGTACCGCGGTATCAGTACTTCTTCGACCCCCGATAACTATAATCTTCGCCGTGAAAGCGAATGTAGAGTTGCCTTCGTTTCAGCCATCGAAGGCGATTCGAAAGGATTATTCTTTGGTAATCGCCGAGTAAATGTTCCTCGACAATGTAACTGGATAAGAAAGTCGAAAGGGCACTTCGAACAGGTCGAACCGAACTGTGCAGAGTTTGATAGCTTATTGTTCCCAGCTTCTATCTCGATTCCGAGGGTAGTCGTGGTTGCAGTTCAGATTATTCCGTTTCTTGAAATGTGTTTCGCATCCCCCGTCAAAGCTTCGAGAGACTATCTGCCAGGTTGCTACGGCTGTTATAAATAATCCGCGGCATCCACTGTTTTTGCCGCGTTTCGCGCGCTTAACGAAATATTCATCTTTAACGCGTCACCCTTGCGGCGGCTAATGTCGCGAGGGCCCCGGTCGCGTGACGTTCGAGATGATTTATTTCTTCCGCAGTTCAAAGGACATTAAAGTTTCTACATTGTGAGCGTGCCCGGCGAGTCCGGGGCCCCTCGCGCGAGCGAACGCGAGCAAATCGATCGCGCGGAATAAGAGCAACGCGCCGGCGTCCCGAGCTTGTATTTCATTCTGCGCCCGGCGGTTCTATGTTCTTCTCCTGTTTCTTCGACCAATTAGATCCCCTTTCGTTTACATGCGGTGTCTATGTACGTTTGTTCTTACTCAGGTCCGCGATCGGTCTTCCTCCCCGTCCATCTTCGGCCGGTTACGGCCGGATCCCGTGACTGGTGAGAATCATCTGCGAGACTGCTTCTAATTCCCCCGGCCGCTTTCCGGCCAGCGTCAATGAAACTCGATCGTGGTCGTTGAATATTCCGTGTCGCCCGCGTCGCGGTTGGTCCGCGTTCAGCACGTGTACCACTGGCCGGGGCTCGCGGGCCGAGTTCGACGGGCAGAGAAAAGGAGAAAGGCGACTGGGAGCAACGACGCGCCGTGGTTAGACGCTGGATGGACGAAGGCCGAGGTGACGGGGGTCGTGAATGCAGGCAGCATTCGTGATGACGTGAGCGTGACTCGCTTCCTCTTCCTCTCTTTCTCCCTTCTTCCCGAAACGGCCTGGCCTCGGGTGTATGCACGCACCGCGCTTCGTCCATTGTCACGTCGCTGCCCTCCTCCGCCTCGCGGCCCCCGCCTCGGCGTTGTAGATCCTTCACCTTTGAATTAAATTCGAGTCGCTCGAGCCGAGATGAGACCCAAGGGCGAGCAGCTCCGCGGGAAATTCGGGGTACTCGAGGAGGCGGATTTCTCGGGGAGAATTAACCTCGAAGATCGTCCGAAGATCGTTGAGGAAGATCGATCGCCGGGGAGTTTGAAGAGAATCAATTTTAAAGGTGCGCCCCGAACAGTGATCCGGAAGAAGAGCCGTGAAAACCGATTTCGCCGAAGAAAGCTGAGAAGCTTCGAAGGAGACGTTCGAGGATTAATCTTGAAGGGAGAGTGTATAGACTAATTTCAAAGGACCCGTCCGCAGATCAATCTTGGTGAAACCCGAAGATAAGTTTTAAAAGAGGCGTCCGAAGATTAATCTCTTTGAGAAGCCTGAGTACCGAGATCACTCTTGGAAAAGAACTCTGACGAGGCTCGATGAAGCGACCCGAACTCCGGTTCCGAAGAACGGTCCGAACACTGGAGAGCTATAGAATCGACTCCGCTTCCGTCGTTTTCGAATAAATTCAACGAATCTCCGATTATCCAGCGACGAAGTGAATCATCGTCGCGACAATGGAAGTCTCCGAGAAAATGTCGAGCCTCTTTAATCCTATTCAAACGGACTGAAACGTACGAAACAAACAAAAAGAAGGGAAAAACGGCGACAGAATATGCAAAGACGTGGCCTGAAAAGTTCCCAAGAGGAAGTTCGAAGCGTCCGAGCAGCAGAAGAGTCCTCTCGCAGGAATCAGTCTTCCTTCCAGGCGACTTCTCGCATGCAAATGCGGGCCGGGTCGCGAGGGAGCGAGGACTCTCCCTTTTGTTCGTCGCGTGAATCCGGTTCTTTGTTACGCGATGAGGCCCCGGGGCACGGATTGATTGACTCGGTGTCTCCCGTCCGGTGGTCCTAATGAGATACGACGCTCGGGCCTGAAAATCCCGCCGACAATTAGCCGGATTGTTGTAGCCGGCCGACCGGATGCGGCCGCGGCGCTATCTCGCGTGGAACATGCTCGCCGGTCTGTGCGTGCTCGCCTTAATACCGTATGCACACACGTGCCACACGACTCCGTGCATTGACTCCGAAATGGTTCCTGATCCCGCGGCGGAATAGAACGCCCGTGGGCCTTTCTTTAACCCCACGGACGTGTCTCCGGGGGATCACGTGTCCCGATAGAATCTTCGCATGCCGAGACTCTCAACACCATTTCCTTCTTGTTCAGTCTTCATTACTCCGCTGTTGATTAATAGCAGTAAATCCTCCACCGAATCATTCTTTGGCTCTACCATCGATACGTTCCGACGATATTTGTAATTCGATTAAAAGGAGAGCTGCCATTAAGATTACGGAGGAGGAATTCACTTTGGCCGGTTCAGGTCAGGTTACTCGTTTCTAGAAATAAACGATTCCGACATTAAATTCAACGCTAACTTGTTTAACTATAATCAGCTGGATTCTTAGTGAAACTTAATTCAATTGCCTCCGACCTAATTCCGATATAAGCTCTATCGATAAGCCTGTACCATTCCCAGAGCCAGCCGAGCAAGTTACAACTTCGCTGAATCCTAAATCCTCGCTCGGTAACAGCGCCGCGAAGTCCACGTAACGGAGCTGGCTTCCCTCCTTTCATGCTTCCATCGGGAAAGAAACATCTTGAAACATCTTTGATAACGTTAATGCATCCAGCGAGCGTCAGCCGGGTAAATGAGGATCCGTCCGCGGCGGTCCGGCAAAAACCGCGATTTTTCTTGTCCCCTTGGATAATCGGTGAAGTGGAAAACGCTCGTCCTTCATTTTTCATCCAGCCCGCGGGATCCGCGTAATGATTCCGCGACAACCGTTACCGCATTCGCACGTGACGCTCGCGCGTTTTCATTCTGTCCGCGATCCTGCGGAACGGAGGAGCGCCCCGCTCGATCATAATTGCCGGACGAAAAGGTGGAGGGGGAGCGGACTTTTTGCCCTCACCAGGAAACGATAGCGCTGCGCCGAAGAAAGATAACGTCCCGGTTTAATGGACCCACAATGCTCGGGACTGCAACGTTCGGTTCTTTTCTCGGGCTTTCGCGAACTTCCACGCGATACGTCCCCGGAGCGGGTTTTTCCGATCGGGCGCGCCGCTCTTCTTGCATAAATCGTTGATTAACGAGCCGGAGCGCGTTCGGCCGGATCATCGCGCGCCTCCGACGGGGATAAATTGATCGAGCCGTGTATCTCCGGCGAGAGAAAAAAAAAGGAAACGAACGAATACGCGGAAAGAAAACGAACGAGGCGGCGTAGTTCCACGATGAATTTCATCCTCGCCGCTCGTTTCCCCGTTTCGACGGGCCGCGCCGAGGCTGCAGGCGCGTCGGACGGAGGTTCTCGTAACCAGATTGCGGATGTTTATGCAAATTCCAGCTTCCAGTTCTTTTTGCGAGTCTTAATCTGTTTCTTTCGATGCCGGGAACGGTGGCAACATTGACGTAGGCCCTGCCTCATTCTTATTCGCTTCTGGTTCGCTGGGTTCGCTAACGAGGTGGAGCTTTCCAAACATTTTTCTCCTTTTAACACGCAATAATGTATCGAATGTATTGAAAGTGGCTGCTATCCTCCAGCTATTTTTCTTCTAGCACTTGTAGATTGCTTGTTTCAGCCGTAAGGAAACGAAATCGTAAATACCTCGCCACTTCGTGATCGCCTGTTCACGACAATGCCGGGATATCTGAAAAATCAGACTTTCCCTTCTTAACACGCAACAAAGTATTGGAAATATCGGAAACGGTTGGAATCTTCCATCAATTTTTCTTGCAGCATCTGTAAACTACTTGCTTCAGCTATGAGGAAACGAAACATCCCCTCTTTTCGAGGTCATTTAACGACAACGACCGCGGGACATCCGAAAAAGGCGAAATCTCGGAGCGGTGATACGCCGCGTCGGACGTCTGTTATGGGAAACATCCTCTCCGCTAATCCCATAGGGTTAGTCCGGCAACGGCGGGCCTAACGCGGCCGGACGTGCGATTCATTATAACGACACGTCCGCCCTTAATAGCCGCCATTAAGATCATATTCGCGTATTAGAAAACTCATTACCGCGGCGGGAGACTGCCGGCCGCGTTACCGGTTTAATCAATTCCTTAACGACTGTGTTTTCGTCATTAAAGGATTTTATTCCTTCATCCTGGATGGATTACGGGTGGCTCCCGGGCCGGTTACAATGCATTAAATATTGCGTAATCTTTCTTGTCTGGGATCAGACTCCTCGGAGACCTCGCGCGGACGGTTTCCGTTGGTCCGCGGCCTTCATTACCCCCGGCCGGCTGATAAATAGCGGTACAGGCCCGCTCGAAATGCTCTTCTTTGCTTTTCCAATAACGGAAGCAGCTGCCGTCCCGCGAACCGATAAACCGGAGGGGAAAAAAGGGGGGACGCGGTTTATTTATTTCCCTCCGGTTGCGCGAGACCCGAATTCAACCGGCAGAAGTATCGAACTCCGAGGCGATCCATCGAATTATCATAATTCCGTCCGTCCTTCCGAAAACGTACCTTCCCCTCGACCCTCGTCGTCCCTTTATCGCTCTATCGGACTGCGGGCATCGGAAGAAAAAGCCAGCGAGACGTTCTTAGAACAGCATAAAACGCGATACGGAAGGAACGTTAGGTCCCCGATTCCAATTAATCGTCTGGATCGCATTAAACAGAGCCTGCCCCGGCCGATCGATATTTCTTTTAAATAATAACTTATTAGGGGCCTCCAGCCGGCGACCGTGGATAATTATCCTCGGCCGATATCGGGCCGGGGTTAATTACAGCGCGGATATGTTTTCTGCTATCTTAATAACAACCCTGAGCGTATGTGTGCGCGCGCGGGGCAAGGACCCTCCAGTCCTCCAGGAATCGTAACGATTTCCTGTAACACCGCCGGCCGATGAGATAACGATATACCGTTCGCCGAGTGATAAGCCGCCCGTGCGGCCGGCTCCACAATGCGAGCGGCTCCGACCGTAATCACACGTCTCGCGACCTGTCCGACGCTCCGAGATCGCGTTTTCCAAAACGAACACGGACCGAACGGCGGTTCGATTTTCTAACGGTACACGCGGCACGGCGAAATCGACGCGGACGATGCCCGGCTTCTTTTCCATTGTTTTTCTCCGACGAACCGTACAATGTTTATTTTCAGCGGCGCGTTAATGACGATTTCCGCGGACGTGATCGCGACGTAATTGCCGCCTTCGGGACGACGCGAGGAGTTCACAGTTCGGAGCCTGTGTTATTAGTTGCTCTATCACAGATGAACGGTCGGACGCGAAACTGTTGCGTGATACTGGAAGACGTCGGGACCGAGGGTCTCCCGTTGGTCTTGTTGGGTCGATGGGAAATGGTATCGATGCCGGTTCCAGTCTCCGTGATTAGCGCTGGATGAAGGAGAGAGTCGTGGGATTTTTGTTCTGGCAACTGTCTTCTCCGAGGATTGACGTCGACTTGCGCGAAGTAAAGTGAGTGGAAAATTGGAGGAGGGTATTAGCCACGGTGATCGAGTGCTTTAACCCGTTGACCTATGATTTATTTCTCAACTACGATCCATGTAATTACCTCGCCCTGTTTATAGATTATTTTAAACGCTTACCAAGCGTATCCGTTGTCCCCGTTTACTATGGAATATAATAATCAATAACAAATCAATTCTTTAAAATCTTCACGAGTTTAACACGTTATCGGATTAATCGAGGTTATTCCTCTGGAACAATCAAGCTTGACTCTCGAACACGTGAAACGCGCGGAATAGTTTCCTATTCGGATATAATCGGAAATGAAATAGGACAGCATACCGCAACAGCGCGATTGGACAGCTACTTTCCTGCCAACTCGGCAGAAGCACGGCATTTTTATTCTTGCCTCTCGAAAGTCAGCTGCGTAGGTAGAACCCAGTAGGTCGCGCTAAATTATTAACTTTCTTTGTGGAAAGTTCAGTGGTTTCACTCGTGCGACTTTTCAACCAACGCGTGCCTACATGTTCCTGTCGGTCGCTTAGTTTCCTTCAACTTCCACACGTACATACATAAACGATCTCGAATAAGCGATCAACGCGGAAGAACCTGTACACGAGAGGCCGCTATCGAACTCCGCGGATCCGAACAACAGCCTTCAAACTTGTCGAAAGATGTTACCGGCATTGACAGAGACTAATTCGAATAAAAGTAACCGAGAGCCCTCTTTAGAGTCCCCCTCGCGATTCGACGGTTCCCGGTCCCGGCGAGCCGGCGGTCATTACAAGGTATCGCGGCGTTATTATTGGACAAGTCGGCGCGGGGTATCGCGTTGCATTCATTACTCAACGCCTAAGCCGCACGGAAGCATTGTGGACGGTGTCGATCAGCATCGCCATCAATCAACGGCCTCTCGGTCCCTCGGGAAGATCGTCATTACAGATTAACGGGCGGCGAATGACCGGCGCGCAGGTTGAACGGATCGCAACATTGTCCGGGCCGCGGGGCCCCCCTTTTTCGCCGTTAATTGGCTTTTAGTCGCGGGCCGAAATTTCCGAGTAACCGCGGTCGCCTTATTAAGCGAGGTCGGGGCCCCCTGTTCGGAAATGAAACGGGCCCCGCCGCGTGATTTCTGCTGGTTCATCCGGGCATTAGGTAGTCAGACTTCTTCCCCCCATTTTTTTCGACCCTCCCCCCCGTCGCCCTCGCCCCGCGCGCTTTCTTCCCGGGCCGGTGCGCGAGAAACCAGTCTTGTCATCGCGGTTAATGGCGAAGTAACTTTGTAACGCGCGCCATGCTCGGCCGGTCGGCTCGCGTTATACTGATTATTTGCGTAACGCGTGGCCGCAACACGTGGCCGGGGGGAGCCCCTCTCGTCGTTAATACCGTGTTACCGTTGTTGCGCCGCCGAGGATCTTATTGGGCACAAAGAAGTCTTCCTTTCGGTTCGAAAATTACTGTGATTACTCGTAGCGTCTCTCGGGCACCTTCCTCTTTTTTCCTCGAGGGAAATTGTCGGAGAAACGGGGGAGCTGAGTGAGTGGCGTTTCTTGCCCCGGTATTGGGCCTTCGACGACGGCTTTAACGAGGCCTCTCCGGCCGATTTAGAAGCTAAAAAGTACACTCGATAGGCGTTTTTCTCGCCGCGATCGTTTCGGGAACAGAATTTTCTCAATTGGTATCGAGAATCTGTACCTTGGAGCGTTGGAGACTCGAGGAAAGAATTTCTAGATACTTGTAATATGCAATTATGGAATATCGATTGACGAGTTAACATTCCAACCCAAAGACCTCTTTCAAGCACAACACGTTAACCGGTTGGCAATAAAAGAAAGTCTTAACACTCCCAACTATTACGATCCCACTTTCTCACGGTTCGGTTGGAAACCCGGCCGCGTTTCTCTCGAAAATCGCCGGGGAACGAGAAAACATCGATCGGCGGGGGTCCGTTCGGTAGCGTGTATCGGCGTGATCGCGAGCCAAGGTCATCAATTAAGAATTAAGAACAATGGGGAGACAGGTACGCGAGATAGCAGATGCAATTAGAGCCGGTGCGCGATTTATAATGCGGTGGGACGGAAGGGGGACGGTCCAGTCCGGGCATCGGACGTGCATGGTTTACAACCTGCGTGTCCCGAGGCGAAGGGCCGATCATATAGCATCGGTACTTAGATCCCGTCCACGCGTCTCGGGCCCCATGAAAACGCGTTGCGAATAATGCCGGGCACAATGGCAAGGATACGCAACGATGGACCAATGCTGGCGACCCGCCGGAGAGACAAAGACGCCGCGAGGAAGGGGAGAGAAAGAGACACGCTGGCGTTATTATACCCGGCGTGCCGCGCACGCCCGGCTGAAAAAGCCTCTTGAATGTAATCAGCCGTATTCATCCTGCCACTCACTTCTTGCCAGCTTAGAGGGGGCCCACGGCGAACGTGTTCCGTGTTTACAAGGTGTACTGACCCGCCGCAATATCCCTATTGCGAGAAGGATTCAATGGACACGCACGCGAGGGGATTCCGCCCGGTCCCCAGCGCCTGGGGGTGCGTTTACGCTACGCCCCTGATCCCCTCCTCGCGACAAACGCGCTGGCCAGGCTAATCGATGCACCCTGGCATCGATTCGGCCGAAAGCGCACGCTGAACGAAGGTCGTCCGTTCTTGATAGTTCGGGGTTGACTTTGTAGGGCTACTGAAATAAACACCAAGTCCGTAGTCAGGTTAAATGTATTTATTACGCGATGTGGCTCTAACGAGGAACGGCGACTAACTGCTTTTCTAAAAAGGAGAACTCTTCAGACGAGGGCGTACGTGACCCAGGTCATAAATTTGTCAGTGGGCCTGGACTATCTCTCAGGCCCCCAGGTATCGACACGCAAAAGGGCGAACCGACTACAACTTTATTGTTGGATTAGCGTTCGTGGGTTAGTTGTGTTTTTGAATAATTTTGTGAGTATTTTCTATACAATCGATAGTTTAACCCTTTGAACTAGGCTCCAATATTGCACCAGGAATAATATTAGATATCTTAATGAATCACAGAAACTACCCTACAATTATTAGATTTTTCACACGTCCAAATTTTGCACTAAGAAGGAGAATAAAAGATCTAAGAAATGTTACATTTTTCGTTTTCGCTATGGGTACTATAAAAACTAGTTGTAGTTGCTGATAGATTAGAAAACCATTCGCTGCGACGCTGAAGCGACGCTAGTTGATACTGATTTGATCCAATGCCGAGCTCTTCTCGTTACAAGATTCTGTTAACGCGTTCAGTACCGGTGACGCTGTTCCGCGTCATGTGATTTCGTCGCTCGGAAGAATTATTTCGGGGTGTACGTGCGCGTCAGCTGCGAAAAACGACGGCGGCAACGCGGTGCCATCTGATGCGACGTCGCGACGATCAATGAACGATGGGCCAAACAAACAAACAAACTGTCGATGTCCAGCGATAAATCACCATTAGCCGGCGAAGAACTCGCAGCACCTAACCAGCCGCTGATAGAACGCCACCGAGCCTCTTCCGCGTCCATGATCCCCCACTGACAACCACTCATCTTTGATGAGGTGGTACGATGATCTGTAATTCCCCACTGGGAACGTCCATTGAGATATTTCTAATCAAGCTCTAGGGTTTTTCCCTGGTTATAAATGAGATGTAAAATACATTAATCCTCTGCCTCGCAGTACCTACACGCCTAATAGTTTTCTCGAATTTTTACCGTGGAATTTTATTCATCGCACACTCGTTTCTCATTCGTTCGTCTATTTCATTTCATCATATTATCCTTGCTGTTCGTCAGTGATCTAACATTTGAAAAATATTCTAGCAAATTCTAATACGAGTAATCATGCATCTGAATCCCTTCAAATACAACTCTCACAATCAATAATACACGTGCCAAACTCGTGTCACGATCTCAACTACAAACACACGTGAAAGTAATCTAATTTTCTCCATACAAGATACCAAATGTACAAATATGTGAACGTCGTGAACACGTTAACGCAGACGTCCAGCGTTCGACTTTCCCCTCACCGAGATTGTCTTCGAATATTAACCTCGCACTCGAATATTGCCTGGTGCACTTCAATCTTCATCACTCTCGATCATCCCATCGGAATCTCCAATCCCGGGACCGTCCATTGAGACATTTCTAATCAGAACCGATCATCGGATCGTCCGGCATGCGCGGATATCGTTATCGGCGACGCGCCCGCGCGCATCGCCCGATGAATACGTTCGAGAGGCTCGCAGCCGCGACGACATCCCGTCATTAATAACCGCGTAACGGGCCGGTGTCGTCGGATTTTTCCGGGCCCGGGGATCATGACGGATCACTCTCGTTACCGGCGACGCGTCGGGGAACCGATTCCCGGAGTCGTAGCGGGGGGACTCGATTCCGACGGGAAGGCGTCGCACGCAGCGCCGCGAGTACGCGGCCCGATTTACGAGCATGGGAACGTATTCACGCGACGCGAAAACCTGGCCACCTCACACACGTTCGCCGCGGCGACACGCGTTACCCGGTTTAACGATCGACCTTTATGTTCAACGCGACGCGAACACGCTGACGCATAAATCGCGGCCGGGCCGACGCGACGCGACGGTTCGCAGGTTGCTCGCCTCGTCGTGCCTCCTCTTGCACTTGTCCCCGTGTTTTCTTCGTTCCCTTCTACCCTTCTTCTGTTTTCTCGATTCGATCGAAATCTTCGGGACCTTTGTGATCCTCGCTGGAGACTGACCTTTGGAGATCGAGGATTCGCGATGGAAAATGATAGAAGATTCTTGTGTTTATTTTTCGTAAGAGTTTCAATTTACTTTGTTCCTTATCTCGGTGATTGAAATCTTCTGGATCACTTTGATCTTTGCGAAATTGAATTTTTTAAGTTGATTGAATTCAAGAAATTGTTGCTATGAATTACAGCGAACGATCGGTAATAGGAAAACAGACGGTTCCGTTGAATTAATGGAAGCTCGCGAGGCGCGTGTGCCGTTCAATGGAAGGTCCGATAATATGTCTGTTCATAGCTGACCGTTTCCACTTGTTGTAAACGCTGGTGCTCTCGCAGACGAAGTCGACTACCTCGGAAATGGAATCTCTCGATTTTAATTTAAATATAATTATTTCCATTTTCGCATTGCTCACCGCGATTCCAGTTTTATTTTAATCATTGCGCCGACGCGTCCTCGCCGTGGCTCGTTTCGCTGTTCCTGTAAACGAGTAGAATAGTTCCTTTATTCCGCTGCTCATGGTAATGGCCTATGAAAATGAGGAATAGCTTAAATATCCGGTGTTTAACGACAAGTGTGCACAGCGTATTGAATACCACGCGTGCCGCCGATTGTGAGCGTTCAGGAAACGGCCGAGGCGATAGCCGATTCGATTCTATCGCGACTGGTTAATTGTCCCTTTCTACTTTTTCGCCTCGGTTTTATGGCAGATACGGTGTTCGCGGAAACGTGATACGGAATAACTATGCAAATTGTAAATGAGGGTCGGCTGTAATAGAGACGCTAAGTCGATCGATGTGACTGATGATGACATTCCGGTGCACATAACGTGACTAGTACATTATCAACAGGCGAACTATGTCATAGAACGAATAATCCATAAACTCTCTATTTCAAAAGTACAACGAAAACGTGATACCTTACTTTCATTAACACTAGAACCACCGTACCAGTCAGAATGACTGGTTTCGATTTGTTTGTTTAGCAATTATCTTCGAAGCATTGAATATTCGAAATGATTTTGAAAACAGTTTCGTTTCAGTACTATAATGAGTGTCTAAAGAAACTGAAAATAATATTGTTACAATTTTTATAAGAATTGCGTGTTAATCGTATTAAATGCTCGGTAGTTCTAGTGTTAATATAACGAAAACATTTAACTCAACGATTTTCTATCATTATGTATGATTAAACAGAATGAAAAAATCGAGATACCAATATCAGTTGTTTCCCTCAAGTCGATAGAACAAAATCGATACCTCGAGCTTTCAACGAAACGTTTATGGATTTCCCACTGTGTGATATTTTCGTTTCACCGTCACCTGTGGAACACATCAGCCGGGTTTAGCGTCCTACAGCTCACTCCGCGCGTTTACACGCAGACCAATTCTATCGAGCCACGACACTATACAGCTCCGTTCCGCTATTACGTTGCATGATCACTGGGTTACACGTGTGCTTTACGGCCACGTGCTCCGTCCGGTCGACCCGGTCGGAAACCGAGCCAGCCGAGGAACGGATAAAAATAATGGACTCCCGATATCCCCGGTCAGCCTCTAAAAGCATCTAAAGATAGTATTTAATGTAAAAACGATTAGCTCCTTCGGTTGGCGAGCAGTTTCTGTGTTCGTATGAATAATTTCCGAGTGAAACAACTGAAAACCGCCCGTGAAATAAATCAACATCAACGAAACGTCGCTTTGCTATTCGAGCGTACCTTTTTCGGGAATTTCTTTCAACACTTTCGATGAATAAATCGGATAAAGCATTTAGAAAACAGGAGAAGAACAGGCTGAACGAAATGAAATGAATATTCCTGATTCACGAGGAATCTAAACATTAAAATTCATGATGCTCCGTTGCAAATTACTCATTAGCGGCGGAGATAACAATTCGTGTATTGAAAAGTGAATTAATTCTTTACGGAATGCCGCCGTAATGGCGACGTCGAGCTCTGGTATCTAAAATTGAAAGCTTGCGGGCGAATAATTCAATTATTCGAAGAGCGACTGACAAATGGCTTCCTTCTTTTCTTAAAACCTCGATGCGTATTTCAGTTTTCGTGAAATGAAATTTTCGAAGGTCGAGACAGTCCCGAGAGTATGAATCAGAAATTTACTGTCGAGATATACATGGAAATTAGCGAAATCGATAGATACGGGTTTCTCGAGTTTCTTTATTCAGCGTTGCGTGTCGTTCAGGGATCGATAGCCGCGGTCACCAGTCAAAGGGCTGAACGAAAGGCTTGTCTTCCCACAAAAGCGGAGACGGAACTTGATCAAGCCGGAGGATCTTTTTCCCGGTGTTCTTCGCACCTTTCGCGACGCCCGGTGACGTGTACCGGATTGACCGGAGTCAGCTGAACGGTTAACAAGCCAGGGAACGGAGACTATCGATAGCCAGCATCCGACACGTTTGACAGTGGAAAGTATTCACCCGTGGACCTCTCCGTTCCCCGGCGTCGTTTTATCACTGCGTTTTTTATTTAAGTACACGACGCGCTCCAGCGAGGCGTGCAGGAACTGTACATTCCCGCAAAAAGTAACGTCACGTTTATTAAGCTATGTATAAAACGACGTTGCTCGATACGTAAAAAGTACAGAGAAACAGTAGATAAAAATAAAAATACTATAAGAAGAAACTAGATCGCTGATTTCCAATGAAAGACTTTCGAGTAAGTGTTAGGAATACTTTAGTTACCGGAATGCATTGTCCATGATTTCTCACAATAAGTGTCCTTAACACTAGAACTACCAGTCAAAATGACTTTCGCTGTTTTGGAATTACTGATATCTTAAAAGCATTGAATATCTGAAATGATCTTGAAAATATATTCACTTGAATACTATAATGAATGTTCGAAGAAACCGAGAATAATTGTCACAATTTTTATAGGGATTGCATATCAATCGTTTTTAATCCGTAGTTCTAGTGTTAATACTTCTGTTCTCATGCTTGATAGTTCCACCGTTAATTAGCAGACACTATTCAAAGCGAGAGACTAACAACGTTCAATCTTAGTTCCCTTAACCCCGATTCGTTCTCCGGAACATAAAGAGAATCACGTGGCTACATAAGTTCCATTCTTTAGTACACACTAAGTGACCAGCCAATTCCATTTGCCTAACTCGTTAGCATCCCCGTCCCAGCCTCCCCCCGAATCGAAACAAATGCCGGTAGCGGACGTGTTAATGGAGGAGCGTCTCTCGTCCGGGGACCGGTACCGTTTGTTAGTAGCGCGGCGGAGGACGTTTCCTCTGGAAACACCTCCGCTCTTCCCACGTCCCTTTCGGCCGATCGTAAATTGGCCAGCGTCGTATTCCCTCCCGAAAGGCGTCAACCGTGAGATTTACGACGCCTACCGACGACCGTCCAGATTTCACCCCGGACAGTCCGCTCCGCGGCCACGACACACCGGCCGTGTTCTTCTTTTTCTCTTTTTCCTATCCGCCGTCTCTCCCCTTTTTTCCCTTTGCTTTCCGCCGGATATCCAGGAATCGCGGGGATCCGAGGCTCGGTTCGGGTTCCCTCCTAGCATATCGCACTCGCCGGCTTAATTAGGACATCTAATATCGGGGCCCAGATAGCGATCGGGGGCTATCGGGCTTAATTAACGCGGACACCCCCTTTCCTTCGTTACCGGCCGACCGCTCGTCGTCCCTCGGACCATTCCGCGTCGCGTGTAAATAACGCCGAGCCTCTCCCCTTGCCTCGCCTTGCCCCTCTCGGGACGCCGAAAATCTCCGTCTTAATTAAATAAGCCGGCGCTAAGGGTACGAGTTTGCGCTCACTAATGCGCGTCCGCGAGCTGCGCTCGTCTCGCGCCTCGCGAAGCCTCTCGATTTCGCTCGAAATCGCGGCGAGTTCGTGTGCTCCTTCGGGAATTCGATTCTGGCGTGGGTGTGCGGAAACGTGGGAAGTGATTTATCTGGAGCAATGTCGGCTGCGTAGGTAACGGTAAAATTGTCGCTCGGAGAGGTGCAGTTTTTCTGCATCGTGTGACGTGGCTGCAGAGGAAAATGGTCATTCTACTTATGCGGCGGATAACGGGACAGATTTATGCTTCAGGGAAGCATCCCCTATTGGAAACTTGCCGCCGAGCTACCTTAAGGGACACGATGAAGCCTAATTCATTTCAATGACTTTTCCGATGATAATGCGGTACAATGTCCGACGGTCCACGAATCCGATGGCTCGAACCGTCGTAGAGTCAAGTTTAATCTTCAACAGCTGAAACTTCAGCCTGTTCGATCCAGTACCGGTAACTCGAATCGCGGTCAAGTGAAACTTCTATCGAGCAACAGCTAAATCTTCAGTCTCATTAGAGTTCCTTTTCCAAAGACAGTGCCACTACAGTGTCCGATCATCTACGAATCTTCGAAAAGCGACTATTCGATCGAGCAGCAGTCACTCAAATCGCGAGTCATCGAGTCAACTTAAGCTTCCGTGAACTAACGGCTAAGGGAATGGACCAGTGAACCCGAGACAAGTTTTTCCCGGCGACAGACGCATAAATAAGAGAGACCCCGGTGTCCCCGGAGGAATCGAGGTAAAAGAGAAATAGCCGGAGCCGTCCGAGGGGGATGGCCTTCTTAGATAGTCCGCGCTGACGATCATTAACGGTGCCAGTCGGTAGAAAGTTATAGGAGGCGCGTTCGCCGCGGGAGCAAAGAATGATTTCCGGTACTCGCCGGCTAACGAACCGCGATATCCGGTGTCCGGGCATGCCCGTATCCGTTTACCCGTCCGAACACGGAGGGTGGTCAGCCGTCCCGGCTCTTCCCTCTTGTCTTGTAACCTGCCCGCTGCCCTGATCCCGCGTATACCTGGGTATCGTTTTCTGGCGGGACCATTACCTTCGGACAGGATCCAGGAAACGATCATGGGAACCTGGTACCACGCGGATTTCCTCGGAACTTGTCGGCGGGATTCTTTCGGTCGCGGTGAAACGTTGATCCCCTGGAATGCCGAGACCTGTGACCCCTTCGCTTTTCCGTCTGGAGGGAATTCATGTTCAATTTCATTTGAACCCTTTGCGGACGAATGTCGACACTTGATGGAGTGCTCGTATTTGGAAGATTATGTTGCGAAGAAATGGTTTAATTACTCTGACAGCGAGATCTGCTCGTAGTTTCCTTTTTTCCTATTAATTGATATTTCGTTCGACTTCATTTGTTGGAGACTTTGTATACTTCAAATCTTCGTCCGCAAAGGGTTAATATACTCAAAATTTTCTAATCAGGACATTTGAAATTGACTGGCAAGGAGTCACAAAGTTTGATAGTTAATATTAAACTCGACGGTTTTGCTGTGTCAAATCGATTGGCGACTGAGGCGCCTTTGGAGTGCAAAGGGTTAATGGCTGTGTCGTTGAAACTGTGTCCATCACGTTACGGTTGTATCGTACTTCTGTATGGGTTTAGTATTTTGTAAACGATACATAAATTAGTAGAGCGAGATATTAGAATGCAGTCGAACTAAACGACGTTGATGGAGGCTTTGAATAATTCAGAAGCAGGTTGCGCAGGTATTCGCTAAGTATCAGATTGTAATGAATTAATTACATAGGTACACTCATACGCCCAGTATTTTCAACGTTTCTTCGGAGCTCACCTTTAACGCCTATCGTTTATACACTCGTTAACAGTCGGACACTGCACACTACGTATCCCTTATCGCTTAATAACCCTCCGTCACGACACGAGACTAGCCAGACGACACATTAATCGCAACAATCGGAAATTCGTAACGCAAAAATCGTAATCAACACGTATCCAGCATCCATATCCATCGAATGGGAACGCGAACCTCAGAAACCGGGATTTATAGGGCGACCATTAGGCGCTCTTATCGCGAACGACGCAGCACGCAACGCAACGTGGATCCGAGCAGAACGGATTCGCTGGAAAGTCGCACGCAACTCGGTTATTCCCGGCGAACGATGAAACTCGAGTCCCCCTCGGGAACGATACACCACTAATTTCCTAAACGCTGAACACGCGCCGGACAACGGCGGTTCGCGTTCGAGCGGTTCCGAGTCTACGCACGAAATGATTATGTTATCCGCGCCGCCGTTGTATCGCATGCATTACCTTAATGACGCAATAAATTCTGCCATTGAGTTATACCGTAGCCCCGGCCCGCAGCGTCGCGGCATAATAAACGAAGATGACGTTCCCCCAATAAATTCTAACGCGAACCTATTCATTATCATTACGAACGCGGAAGTATCGCGGCCGGTGTTCGCATCGCGGCCCCGCCGATTTTTCCCGAGGCCCCGTTTTAATTGAAATCGTCGCTCGCCCCTCCTCGGGTATCGAAATCGCGAATATTGCTTAATTAAAGCGATTCATCCGCGCGAACGCGAGCTGCGGACGCATTCTTGCGTCGGAAACGCTTCATCCGAGACGGTATCGGCCCCCCGCCTCTCCTCTCTTCATCGCCGTGCCAGTTTCGACCGGTTGATTTTCGTTCTTCTCCGCTTTTCGTTTCTCTCTTTTTCGGCACATTTAGATTTCGATCTCGCGCCATCAAGCACGACCGCGGGACGCTGCGACTACCCCCGGTGGCCCCAGTCGGCGTCCGGCCGCTCATTCGTACGGGGGTACCGTTAGAAGAACAGTTTTAACGTCTCGTAATAAATCCTTGCTCGCCTCATTATGGCCTTCCCTGTCCCCGTCCCGCGGAGAACAATCGAACTGACCCGCACCGCTGCGATTTATTTCGCCGCGGCGAACAATAGGAACCCGCCGAACTTCCATTAAATCGTTCTTTTCGCCTATGCTCGGCGGATTCCACCGCGGAAAGTTATTCCCCGACGAATTCGTCGCGACAAGATCGTAGCGTGGTTAACGAACGGTCGCCAGTATCGTCGTTAAGCGTTCCCTTTAATTTTCCCGTCGTTTATTCGGTGATTAACGAACTTGTTGCATTTCTGTGCTTTCGAAATGACGTTGGTGTTCGAAGAATTGCAAAAAAGTCGAATTACCTTCGTTCTGGCTGTACGCGTTTGGAATGCCGAGCAAATGGCAGTCAATTTACCATGTTCATTAGAACCTTTTACCAGCGATTAACGAGTCCCGCCGATTTCCAAATATCGAAATTCCTCTTCGCGATTCCTGGAACTCGATCTTGCATTCGCTCGCGATCCGGCTCGTCCAACAAGGCGACACGCTTCGCTCGAAATGAAGTCGTTCGAATGGTCCCGATGGCAAGGTCGGATAGGGTATATTTATATGTATATATATAGATATATGTATATATCTCTGTTGGAGCGTTCATTTGACAATGGGATTGCCGCGGCGGTACGTAGAGCAGATCGCAGAAGCTCTTTAAATGCAGATAACAGGTTTACGGGGGATATTTCGTGTGCGCGTATTCCGGCTGAAATTATCGATCGTTAGATCGTATAATTTAATTATCGTTGTTAATCTGCCCGGCGGACGGTAATTACGCGTAAGTAAGCAGACCGTGGGCTAATTAGGGTGTTTGTGTGTTGAACGCGCGGGCAACGCGGCTACGCGCGTTTTCACTCCTCCCTTTTTTTCGAAAGTAATTGACCCGTTACGAAGAGGAAACAACGCAGATTACGTGGTTTTCAACAGTTTTATGTTTTATGGTACTGTCCGGGGGCTCGAGTCACTCTTAATTACCGGCGGCCGGGAGAGCCGGCGGCCCGCGGGAGTTTCGTGGAACAAAGACGCGCGCAAAACACCGAATTTTCAAAGGTCTGCTGCAGCGAAGAGCGGCGAGGCCGCGCGCGCGTCGGAGCCGACGACGCCGGGACATTAAACCGTCGCACCGCGGTGGATTTCCTTAGAAATTCGCGCTAATTGGAGGTCACTTTAATGCCGTTAATAATTCGATAGGAGAGAAAGGCGAGGGGGAGGTTCCCGCGCGCGGTTTATTGCCGCGTCTTTACAATTTTACCGTACAGATTAAATATTGATAACATAAAGACGACGTTTCGGTACGACTTAAAAGGAACAAACGGCGCGCATCGGCCGCCGATACTTATATTAAATTCAGTTCGAGATGTCCGCCACGAGCCTGACGCGATACTGCCAGACGAGGGATCAACGTAATAGCCGGTCTGGTGACTTTCGAGCGTGATAATTATTCTATACCGAACCGGAGCGCCCCGTGCGCGACTATTTTTAAACGCGGGCCGCCCCTAATTACGATCGGTGCAATCCGGGGCATTTTTTCCCGGGAAATATGGACGTAAAGGCCGCGATAATTTCAATGAACGCTAACGATCCCGGCGTTTCCAAACATTTTTCAAGCGCATTCATTTATTCTAATTGCCCCGGTACGTAACTGCCGCACTCGTGCGCTGAAACCGCACGAACCTACGCGAGAACGAATTAACGATCGATCGGGAATTCTTGCAGAAACGTGTCGCCTGGAGTCTATTTGCACGATCAAGTTCTTCTTTTAGAATCCTCTGTCTTAAATCGGATCCACTAAATCATCGTAGTCGCGTTCGCTCGCACCTAGAATATGCACACTTGCTAGGTGTCTTTCTAGTTTACAATCCCATAGTTCTCCTGGTAATCGTATCGACGAACAGTGAATTCACGATCGAGAATATCAGAAACCAAGGAATGAAACCAGCAGAGAATCGGCTGAGAAGGCACGAAAGCCGATCGATCAGCCGAATTCCAGAGGCTAGCCGTCCAATGATCGCCTAGCAGATATTTTCCCGCGTACGTACGTCTCGAAAAGTTCGTCGCACGAATCGCCGGCAAAAAGACCGTTGCAGAAGTTCCACGTACCTGGCTAGGCCTCGTAAACGGTTTGTTCCCTCTCATTGAGCGTTCGAGTTCGCCACACGAACAACAATCAGCCGCGGGGACCCCGTTGCGCCACGGATCCAGTTTTTCGTGGAACTTACCTCCATCAAGGTTTAACGATCGAGAGCCGCAGCATCTCCCGGCGCGTATACGTGAGCCGGCCCCGGCGCGGCCGGGCACGTGTGTCCGTGCACGCGCGTGTAATGTAAGTATACACACGCGGAACGGGAAAAACGCTGTCGGCCGCGGCGATGCGTTTTCCTTTCCGCTCGCGACAAGCGGCCCAGCAGGGTGATCGGTCAGCCAGATCTGACAGGCCGCAAAAAGGCCTGCCTGTAAAAGGTTTCCAGCCCGTCCTATTACCTTTATTTTAATTTCCTTCGGAATAATTGGTGGCGATCCGATCGACCCGCGGCCGTCTGCAAAAATCCCCGTTCTTTTGTTCGCTCGACGGGCGCTCCTGGAAAATCGAGGCCTACACGCGACGCGAGCTAATGGCGCGGGGCTGGAGCTGTTCGGATGCGTGTGTCAAGTGAACATTTCGAGTTTGAGAGAAGGTTGGACATCCTTCGAGTAATAACTATCAATCCTTTGCAATCCGAGCTATTTTTAACCCCTCGGCTACTCTTGCCATTTTAAAAATTTGATTTCAACCGCTTTGAGTTACGTTCCATTAACACTAGTACCTGTCAAAATGACTGGTTTCAATTTTTTTGTTTAGGGCATAATAGAGTGCAAGTTATCCTTTGATCTGTATAGAAAGTTAATCAGCGAAGGAAGTCCTTTTCATTCGAATTCGACGAATCTCGAACAATTTACGAATACCTCGAGCAACATAGTTCATTTCACAGCTTCGACAAGAAGCTATTCGAAAAGGAAATGGCACCGCTCCGATTCGCGAGCACTTCCGCAAGCTTCGTCACGGTAGTTCAGATGCACCGTGTGTTTCTCTCGACTACCTGTTTCACGGCTAGACGCGACGCGCCTTGGAGAAAGAGAAAGGTAAAATAAAAATGCCGCTCTCCTATTTCCCTCTGATTACGACGAACGGTACCATTTGTAGTCGATGGTCGCGGCGGTTATAGCGCCGGCAGCTTGTTATCGAAAGTACACAGCTGCTCAAAATGGGCGCCGATGTGCCGGCTCGTTCCGCCGTGGACCGTTCCCATCCGCGCTGCTCCCATGATTTACGTTTCAATTCCCCCGGTAACCATAACTCCGCGGTCGCTTCTAGTTATTCCGCGCAAACCAGGCCGTGGTTTGTGGAAGCGTTAAGAGAGATAAGCGTTCCCGCCAAGGGTGTGTCCGGTTCGGCTCGTCTCGCCTCGTCTCCCTGGTTCGTTGGGACGGGAGAGATGATGATGGGGATTTAATTTTCGTCTGGGGGAATTCTAGAAGTCAGCCGCGATCAGGCGGCGCGCAATGGCCAGGCTAATGAGAGGCTGCGTTGCACGGCTCGAAGACGCCCGGTTATGACGTTCGCGTGTCGTAAACCGATTTCCGACTGTCCCTCTTTTGCCTTCTGGGCTAGTCCCGTTGAATGGGTTCAGTAACCCACATCGGCCGAGCGAACGTTCGACGGAACCCCTCCCAGCTGAACGAACCGTCCACGTCTTCGACCAATGAATGATGATTGAAAGACGACAGCGCAATTTCTATCACTTCATCGCTCTCGTCCTATCTACTTTCGCTACTGGAACTACGGCGCGATCATCTCGGTACCCCTATCCAGCTTCCGTGCGATCAGTCTTTCCCCAGCCTTCCGTGCATCGGTAATTCCGTGCATTCGTTAACCCGATCGCGGCAAAGCAGTTATTCACCACTAAATTCCCCTGCAAGCGAAACGGCCGGGATGCCTATCCCCTAATGCCCCGTTCCCCACTAAACGTCATGCATCAGTTCGCACTCTATCATTCAGAATCACAAGCGAATCACAAGTCTCGGTGCCGGGTACAACGGAGCACAATAATGATCCAGCTCTCGCGAGGGATTAATTCAGCCTGGGTACTTACTGGCCGGGTTTCACTTAATGCAAGACATCCTTTACGGCGACCCCGCGTCTCATCATCCAGGGGTCTATCCAGGTCCGCCCGCAAATCACGCGATAACGGTGCCCCGAGCGTTCGAAATTAATTTAACTCGCGACCGTCCCCGCCGTTCGGCCGCGGACTAGGCTAGAGCGTCGTTGGTGGTGGGTTTACGGGCCACCGTAAACGGGGATAATTTATCCTAGGCCGCGGCGCCCATTGATCTCTGAGTTATGCCGGGACGCTAAAGCGACGGGGCTCGTCCCGCGGGGGAGGGGCCGATTTCCAAGTGGCGGCGATCGATCGTCGATGCATTGCGGTGGTCAGGAACGGCCGATTGTGTCCCAGGAGAGGCGATGCCGGGAGAAAAGGAGAGCGCGGGACGAGAAGGAGGCGGCGCGCGGCGTCCTTGCCCGCAGCTCCGAACTGGTTATGTCAAACAGCCTCGGCCGGCGAGCAGCGTGCGCGCGCGCCGTGCCCTAACCTGCTTTCAGCCCTACCATCGCGCGACCCGGGACCCGCGGGGACCCGGCAGGGTGCCCCGCTCGCCTCTAAATGCCAGTTTTTTTCGGCCGGCCGATTTCCGGCTCCGCTATCCGGCCGTCCATCAACGCGTCGCATTACGTCCACCCCGATGTCCCGGGGACCACGGTTTTTGCCAAGGGCCCCGGCCTCCACCATCGGGGCACACCGTGTATGTGCACCGCGGATTGCCCTCGGGACACCGGTCATCGTTAATTAACCCCTTGCACCCTGGTTTCTTCCATAACCGTAGCGGGGTGGTTTTATCGCGAACTCGCTAGGAAAGGATTGACCCGCGCCTGCGTTCGCTCGGGAGGTTAACAATTAACGGGGGAGTAGAGGGTTAAGACTTTGGCGAATGTCTGCGTTTTGAGATCGGACTTTTCTGTTTGGAATACTAAGTTGCGAATAGAGGATTTAGTTACTAAGCAAAGGATGCATTGCTTCCTTTCTCTATTATTTAAGTATCCGGGATATAATTTGGTTTCGTCTGCTGAAGGTTTGCTTAATTTAACCCTTTGCACTCGAGGCGCCTCTAAGACACCAAATGACTTGACACGGCAAAACTGTAAACTTTGATATTTAATATTAAACTTTGAAAGAAAACAGTTCTCTTCCTCAATGCATGTGAGATTTTTTAATTCCATCTGAGAAAATGTTGTCTGTATCTTATTAGAAGATATTGAATATTTCCGGTGAAAGACTTCTGGGGTGCAAAGGGTTAAAGAGCCTTCGTTTACGAAAGGTTCGCTTCAACTTGAATTTCTTCCATATTGAAACTTCTATTGCTGAGTGTGGTTGTTGTTCTGACTATTCTAAACTTAGCTTGCCAATAATGAATTCTTATAGCGTAGATACGACTGTAGTCTTCCAAATGTTCGTCGCAACAGAAACATTTCCACGGAGATCATTCCGCCGTGTCTCTTATCGACCGCACACGAAAAATGAGAAACACGAATTTCCTATTCCAAAGGAGTCACAGCAGAAAGGACTAAACACTTGAAATGCTGTCGTGAAACGATTATGGGGGATATCCTCGTAGTATCCATCGGCTTAAGGGCGTGCTAATAGCGTTCGAGTATCGTCCATTACAAGGCGGACCAGGAAGGGAACGGCACAGTGAAAAGCTCGGGGAGGGATCGGTTGCATTCAGGTCCCTCGATCGGATCGAATAGGAGTCATTGTAGGGGGTATAGAAGGCGAACGAGCGAGCGAGCGTGCGAGCTAGCTCGATCCGCGGATCCTCTATAGGACTCGTTGCCACGGCTCGATTGCGGCGAATCAATGAATGGCGAAACGGCGAGAGAGCGTGTTGCGAGCGAGCGCGCCGCTTATTGCCCGAGCGTGCTGAATAATTTATTACACCTTGACCGTCGTGGCTGCAATACGTTACGATACGTTATTACGTGGCGCGGGGGGCACGGAGAAGGGCCGCGTAATTGGCCGTGTATCGCCGATGAATATTAGAAAATCCGTCGTCCGACGGCTCGCGGTTGTCGACGTTGTCGCTTACGGCGTCGCGCCGACGACGACGAGGACCGTTCGGCGCACACTTCGCCGCGGTCAATCGAAACGGCGGAAAAACCGGTCCTTATTAAGGGCCTTATTAAGTTCGAGGGCCGGTAATATGGTTAATTAGATGCTATAAACTTTGAACCCGCATTTGCATGAGCAACCATATCGCGGCATTAATCTGTTATTTATGCGCGACAAATAGGATAAACCGAGTCCCGCGGACCACGGCCGCTGTATCCCCTGCGCCGCTGTTCCACATAATTAGCGATACTAATTAATGGCTGTATCCGAGGTAATTATGCCGGACAAAACACGCCGGGGCCGGCGGGCCCCGGATACGCGAGCGCGTGGGTTGAACACCGGTACACACCGGGTTCGCGGTGTTTTGAATAACGAGGGCGTGAAACTCTCCTCCTCTCTCCTTCCCTCTCCCTCTCTCTTCTCCTTCTCTTTCGCCCGATCCTTTCAGCGAGTGCTCCGTGGATCGTGGCAGCGATCGGGTTCGATAAATCCGCGGTTCTTCGATTCGTTGCCCCTCGGCGGAGCGATATATTCCGACGGTCGGCTCTCGGAGTTTCGGAAGTCCTTGAACATACGAACGGAGAGTTCCAACTAGTTTTATTCTTGGATTTGAAAGTATAATGGAAGCCTGTTTCTCGTATCGCCAGTGGGAAATTTGTTCCTCGGACGAGCTTCCCACGTAACGAGTGCATCTAATAATTCCAGATTTGCTGTGTAGATTTCTGAAAATCTCCCGTAACACGTTTCCCCTCATTTCGCCGTGAGTCACCGTGGGTATCGAGTCTCATAGAGACTTCCAATCCTCGAGTAACAAACGACCGTTCCGGCGAACGTCCATTGTGCTCCGGCCGAAGGGATCCCGCCGAAAAGTCCCGTGCGCGTTTTAACTGCCCGCTTCGCGGCGCGAATAAATTCTTAAACAAGGGGACATATAAACACGGTGACGGCCGCTGCCAGTCGGGACGGGCACGCAGTTGCAAATCAAGCTATAAAATCGATGGTCCATCGATAAGTAACAATTACACGGACGTTTATCGGCGAGCGGTACACTCGCGGCCGCTGTGAGTTCAGTGTATCCGCGCGGGACGTTAGCGGGTATCGCGGTCGTCGGGACAATAAAACCCTCGCGGGCCCGTCTCGGATGGTCCCCGGGCCCCGGTCGCGCGCGTTCGCCGCTGTAAAAACCGCGAATTCTGCTCGGGGAATCGACTAACCTTTCCTACGCGATACACCGGGGCCACTCGGGCTTACTCTCGGCGAGCTGTGTAGATCGGGAACGATGTAAATCATTTTTGCGCATTTATGCGCTACAACATGGGAACAAATGGTACCGGCTGCCGGCGGGCGCCGTGTTTCCCTTTCGTTCGTGCGCGTATCCAGTGCGTTGCGCAATTATGTAAAGCCCCGGACAACTTTCTCATCTCTATCTACCCCGTGTCGTATGGTAATAACCATTGTAAATGGTAATTCCGCGGTGTCCGCGGACACGGAATTAACTTGGCTTTTTGCCTCCGCGCCGGTGACCGTCTTATCTCCTACAAGCTACCCGTAATCATAGTCCCCCGGGCACCATCAAACTTGGATCCGGGTTTTGCGGCTTTCGACGGCTACCGAGCTCTCGGCGAGCTCTTCGACGCGCCGGTGTAGTTTCCATGTCGTTTCGGAGACATCGCTCCGTTCGCTGCTATTTATACGGTGTGTTCCGAGCGGCTGGAGCTAACTGTATTTGGAAAACGTATGTAGCGAGGCTACTTGATGTCTGCGGCGCAACGAGTGGAAGATTAATGGAGTTGCGCAATTTTTCACGACATTGCCGCGTTGTGTTCCTTAGGAGAGTTGATCGGGATTGTAATTGTCATTGCTACTGGAGTATTTAGGAACAATATCTAGCACTCAGATGGTTCTGTAATCTATCAGCAACTGCAACTAACTTTTATAGTATCCCTAGCGAAAATGAGAAATGCTATAACATTTCTTCTTTTATTTTCCTTCTACAAAATTCGGATGTGTGGAAAATCGGATAATTTTAGGCTAGTTTCTTTAAGATTTATTAAAATATTTATACAGAGTTCAAAGGGTTAAAGAGCTGTTGAACAGCAGATAGCGTTGAAGTTTGAAGTATCCTAATTTTTCGTGAAAGGTCCCCACAAATTCAGAATTACAAGTGTCTTACCGGGAGGATCTTAAATTGAGAACGAGCAGCGTGGAACATCGTTAAACGCAAGTAGTATTCCGTTCGCGACTCGATACCGATCGCGCGAGGCAGAAGCAGCGGCGATAGTGTGCATTCCTGGCGTGTTTCCGATCCCTGGCGACGGAAACGCGTTGGGCGGCCGCGGAGAGAATAGAAAAGAAACGGTAATGCTGACGGATAACCGGCCGACGCGGGCTTGTTCCGATCAGAATTTCAGATGACCGGTCCCCGACTCGCATTCGTCCAGAATTCCGGGCTCAGACAAATCGTCGTCGAATCTGTTTCGTCCCGGGCCACCACACGCTCGACATAGATTTATCGCCGAGATAGACACGCTTCGGTGACGGATCGGGGGCCGATAATCTCGGCTTATCGTTCGCTAATGAAGCGTACGGATCCGGCCCGTAAAATACTGTATCGTGCACAGTTACAAGAACGAACGCGTGTCCCGCTATCTGTTTAGCGGCCTAATGAGACCGGAAAACTTGTACCGCTGAGTCGCGCACAATGGAAATGAACGATAGGATTACCCGGGATGAAAAATGGCCGCAGATAAATGATAAAGAGGATCCGGTTCCATTCGGAGTAATGAAGAGGTTTTACGATCCCGCTTCTCCGAATGGAAAGAAAGCTAGAGATTTGAATTAGACCCGAGGAAAAAAGCCCGCGGAGGAAGATGGCGGCTCCGCCATTTCTTTCCTAGTTTCGTTCGCCTCCTGCCCCGCTGGCTAAAAGAAGTAGGAGGAGGCACTTAATGTATCGTTTTATAATTCTAGCAGGCGAAACTCATTAAGAATCGAGTTACCCCCTTTTCCTGACGTTTCATTGTTCCAATAACTCCTCCCCTATATCCTTTCCAATTTTTTCCCCGATTAATTGCTCTTAAACGGAGTAATATTCATATCCGCGTCGTGTTAGATTACCAGAAATAATTACTCGCCACGTTCCAACCTCTCGCACTTTTCTATCTCGAATTCTTTCGCGCGTACCGCAGTCGCTATGGAAACCGTTCGTGTTAACCCCATTCGCTCGGATCTCTTCGCATTTTCCACAAATTACAGAGGGAAAGTTCGGAACTGCATCGAAATATTTCCCATGTTACAACGAAAACCATCGATAACTACAAACTCGATGTCCAATCGTATCCAACAGAGGTATATACGCAGGCAGTTAAATCCACGTCGAAAATAGTTTCACACGGCGAACCCTCCTCGAAAATCCCCATAAATCATCTCGTTCGCGAAGCACGCAATCCCTCCAAGTCTCTCCGTAGCAGAAAAACAGAAAAATCCGCTTGATCGTTGTCGCGATGTTCACCGTGGGGGACAAGAACCGATTTTCCCGTGGCGAGTTTCTTGCGGGCCGCGCTCGCGCGCTCGTCCCCCTTGTAAAACAAGACTGTAAAGCGGCGGAGTCGTTCGTGGTCTCGCGCGCGGGAGAGCTTGTGATTTCGCGGGGGCAATTTCGAATCGGTGATCGTCGCTGACAGGCCCCGGAGCCGTTTCAGCGAGCAGGAGGCGCGGGACGGTGTCGGCCGGGTCCCGGGACAGCCAACTGGCGCGCGCTGCAGCGAGAACGGTCGAGGGGGGAAGGAGGATCACCTGTCGTTACCTATTAGTCAAGGGGAGCTTGTAATTATTAGCGGGACGACTGGTAGCCATTAGTGTTAAGGAAATATCCCGGCCGACACTCGGCGCGTTGCGCCTCGAGCGTGAGCCGCGCGAGCGAGCGAGCGAGCGAGGATCCCTCAAAGATGGCTCCTCACAGGAGGCAGCTATGTCCGGGGCTGAATTTTGATATCCGACCGCGTAATTATCGGGCGACCCGGGGATAACTGGCCGCCATATTATAAACAAGCCGGGCATTAGGAATTGTAATTTATTGCGGCATCGTAATGGCGTGTTACCGATCGGGCTCCCGTTAACGAGCTCTCTCCTCTCCTCGCGTCGTCCCCCACGGTCCATCCTCTTTCTTTCCCTCGCGCCCGCGCCCGCGTGCGCGCACTCGGCCCCGCGCTTTTTCCCTTTTTGCTTTTCACTTATATTAAGTTTCAATTAACTCCGGCGGCGCCGTGAAAAATGTAATGGCGGTCTGACCCGCGCTGATCTGTTCGCAGGCAGACGTTCAGCGACGAACTAGAGGAGGATGTTCGCCAGACTCTGCAGACAGGCTCCGAACGGTGAGCGATGGTTTTCTACTTTCCTCCTCCTTTTGTATTTGTTCTACCGGCAGTTGCAGCGGCCGATCGAGAGACGGTCTTATCATTGAAGAATTATTAATAGTTTCGCTCGAACGAGTTAGTCGGTTCTCGTGCATCGGAGAATTTCGCGCGGACCGAGCTAAGATGAAACAAGGGAGGATATAGCTGGTTTCTGGGACGCAGGTCTGAAAGCGAGTGTTCTGTTCGTCGAACTGCCTTGGGACTTCTTAATTATACTTATGCGACCTTCGGAAGGGTTTCTCTGTCCGATCCGTGAGAAAAACCCGGCGATCCCTGAATCTTATCTGGGCCGTGGTCGGTTTCGTCGGTAATTAATACGAAGGAGAGCCCGGTGTCTCGGTGGCCCGTCGCCGTGGACCTAGTCAAAGACAATGGGGGGGCTCGTACGATATATCACTGCCTCCTGCGCGCACCCCTCTCGTAAGTTGGCTGCGGCGGCGTGGTCCTTAGCGTGGAGGCGCGGCAGGAGACGATCCGCCGTGATTTACGGTCGGGGCCGGCTACCGATTGTCGAGTTTCCCGACTTATAATAAATAGAAACGGGCCCGGTCGCGCGCGGCAGCGTGTCTGCGCTCCGTTTACGGCGGCGAGCGATGACGACACCGCGACCCCGGACGATGACGATACCCCTAAATGGCAGCCGGTTCTTTGAGCCGCCCGGCGACGGTCCGGTTTTTCAATAATTTCTTTCGACCGGCCGATCCCCGATGGTTCTCCGCGTGAGCGATGGAACTCGGCCGTTTCCGCGCGCAGCCTCTTCCATCGGGAAAGGTCAACGACGGGGGACCGGGAATAGCCGGGGATCCGGCTAGAAAAGCCCACCGACGGACTCGAGTTACACAGCGTCGGATGCCCGGCACTTCCGGGTTTGCGGCTGAAAGAGAGGAGTCCGTGGGCTCTTTGGGTAGTAGCTATGAACAGCTTGTTGAACACGCCTTAACCCCGGCGACCTTGGCTTCGCGGCCCGGCCGGCCGGGCCAGACTACGCCGGTTATTAATACGAATGAAGAGGAATCTGCATAAGGCATCCCACCGGCCAGCAGCGCCAAAGACGACGTGCACCATCCTCATGAATCTAAACGACCGGCGGGAACTCTGCGCTTGACTGATTTGACGTGGCCGCGGCTCGTGTCTTCCTTATTCTTCTTCGTCCCGTTCTTCTTCGTCGTCTTCTTCTTCTTCTTCTTCTTCTCCTCCTTCTTCTTCTTCTGCTGCTTCGTGCTCGAGGAATGCTGTTTCCTGGTCCGGCTGCGGATACTCCTGTGCGCGAGCCGTCGCTGGCCCGAGGAAACGCTGCGGCTGGCTGATTACGGATTAGAGGATCGCTGACTAGAGGTGTGACTGGTGAAAGATAATGCGCCTGGGGAGGGGCCGGAGAGCGATGATGATTGATAGGGGACAATGATGAGTGTCCTCGGGACGTTGTAAAGTTGGAAGCCAACGATTCTCCCCTTACGCGATATTAACGCTCGATAAAAGTCGCCGGAGCGAAAAAGACGGAGAGCGAGCTGATGATGACTGCCAGCACCATCTTGGGTAGCACGACAAATTCACTTAACCCAACACCTGGGAATTACAGACACAGAAGTAATCTCGAGATTGCCGGTGCCCATCGAGGCAACGGCATTTAAGCGGGACATCCTCTTTTTATCCGATCCCCTCGCTAGCTCAGCTGGCCATCCGTGGGACACTCGGTGCCAGATAATGGAGCGGACGCGGACCTCTCGGACGTCTCTGTCTCTCGAGGTACACGGGAGCTGGACAAAAGCAAAAAGCCGAACGGAACAACGAAAAGAGAGGAGTGCCCCGGACTGCACGTAATACCGGGGGCCCATCAGGTGCGGCAGAGATTACACGAAGCGTCGATAAGCTGAGACACTTTCGCGGCCGCTGAGGGATGATCGCCGGCGGCGTCCGCGGGGAGACAGCGCAAAGATGGAAATGAGACATTAAAAGACGGCACGCACACGCGAGCACGCGCGGTCCCCCGACATCACGGGCCCGGTAATGGAGTTATTATACGCCGATAGACGAAGACACGAGGAGCAGGGACGGTCGTCGCGCGGGGACACGGGGCCGGAACGCGTCGGCGGCGGGGAGGCGGCCGAGGAACGAAGAGAAAAGTGGCATTCCTACGAAACGCCGAAGCCCCGATAGTCAGAACCGTGAACATTAATAGCTGGCCGGCCTATCCCGGGTTGAAATGGCTTCGTTAATGGACCCAGGATCAGCTAGGAGCTGGCCCTCGGTCGTTGCCTCGGCTGTTAGCGCGAACGCGCTCGCGCGAGGGGCCCGACGGTCACCGTTCCACGGGATCCCGAGAGACGCCGCCGCCGCGGCGACGCTCCTGTACCCGCATTAGAAACGGTACTACCCGCCGCGTAATGCTATACATAGCCTACGCGCCGGACCCACTTTCTGCGCACACTTCCTCGGGATTCATTACGGCCAACCGGAGAATTGAGTTTTACGAGGGGTTGCATCGCCGGTCGGTTCGCTCGGTCCGTCGTTAGCCGCTATCAATCGGACCTTCGCCCTTGAATGGGATCAGTTCCTGATTCCTCCACCGCCGGCTACTATCTTCGGATCATCTGGGTCGTCTAGAAGCTTCGAGCGCGCACGCTGCGGTTTAGAGCAGCGGGGATTAGTTGCTCCCGATTCGTCGCCGTGGGCGGTTAATCTCTGGCCCCGCCTATAAATCCGAGGATGCGAGGAGATTCAACGTTATTGCCCGGGGAATCGAACAATATCAGCGGGTTAACGTCGTGCGTGTTGCGCCCCGGTATCCCTCGCGAGGATTAATTAAGGGATACCGGGAGAAAAAGGTGCTCGCGACTCGTAAAGCCTGATTTGAAAAATCAAGTAGATCCGACTGGTATCAGAGCGGTTCGGAAGCCTCCGACGCGCATGCGTCGGGCAGAGAGGTGGGGGACGAACAGGTGCGCGTAATTCGTCGCGGTGGGCGGGGCTAGCGTTCGCCACGCCCACGGACCCGTATACCAGGTGACTCGAGACAATCGCGGGGAAGATTCGGTCACCGTGGAAAGCGGACAAACCTGTTTCGCCCCGAGACCGCAACGGATTACGGTCCACGGGTGATGAAACGTAAATTGCTCGCCTCGAGTGTAATGTTTTTCCGGAAAAATACGCCCGGCATTCGAATAAACACCGTTGAATCCGTCGGACGACGCGGAAGGCGATTCCGACCGGGGAATTTCGCTTGCCGCCGGTAAGATATTCGCCGTCGGTACCACCGGTCGCGGCGCGGGGGGAAGAGATTCACGGGCTGTTAAGAAGCGCGGTCGCGCGTTCTCGTTGGCTGGCAGTTCTTCTATTAAGGCAGGTCGCGGAGCCGCTGTAAATCAAGGGACTCGGGGCGTAAAAGTCGGCCGGAGTTATTGCGCCACCGGTGTGTGTGCCCGATGCGCGAGCCGGCCGTCCGTCCGTTTACCCCGGCGTTTTATTTCATAACTAGCTGGTCCGCCAAAGATCGGCGGCCCTCGGAATATAAAGAAGTGAAAGGAGAGACGTTCACTTGTCGCGACCGCGGTTCTTCATCATTTTCTTCCCCGTAACCCCCACGCGATTGTCTTCGCGTCGATCGTGCTAATTTATACGTCGGATAGCGCGCGCGCGCAACCGATACGATCGGGACGAACGAGCGGTCGGGTCCAACGGGGTTCGCGGTGATCGGGAATAGAGAGAGGACCGAGCACGAAGAAAACCTGTTGCTGTTTTTGTTTATTCTTTGATTTAATTGATAATTGAACCGGGGAAACTTGTACGCCGACAGCCCGCGAGGCTCTTTGAAATTATTAACAGGAGAAGTTAATGTAATTCAATGTTCGTTTAATACGGATGTTAATCGGGTCGAGAAACTTGTTTCTCGTTATTCTCCTGGTGTGTAATTGGTGGGGATCTTATGCAATGAGTATGAGAATCTTTCGAGAAATATTAAATGCAAATTGCAGACAATGAGATCGTCGCAGAGGAAGAGGTTTCACCCGCTTTGAATTCGCCCGTAGGAATTTGTATTTGCAATGTTCTACAGTTTATGTCGTATGGAATAAAATCACCATGAAGATAATTAAGTGTAATGAGTAATCCTCGCGGTGGATTTTCGTTAAGGGAATCAGCGGGTGAAATGGAACTGATTTATCGCCGTGTTTTCTGCAAATTATAGGAGATCGTGAATCAAATGACCCGTTTATAGGCGCTCGCGTCTAATAGAATCTAATTACCGATTGAATTAAAGGTCTGATTACACCGTGCAACACGTATTCGATTTTTATCGCTTAACCGGAACTGCAAACTTTCAACTTGATAAGTGACTTTAACAGCGGAACTTCTAATTTAATGGTAATCGTTACGCACTGTTCGTACTTCATTATTTTCTAAGCTTTCCCAAACAAACTCGTTTCAATTATAATTACTATTATAGTCTACTTATGCTCTCCAATAAACGGTGTGAAACGAACAGAACGATTTCAAACATGAAAATTTCAGAACATCGAAGAACCGCTTGTTGAGCGTTGAAGATGAAAAATAGCATAAAAATATTAAATTAATAGAATATTATGAAATTAATAGACTTATGAATAAACATTGTTTAAGTTCCTCGGAAACTTAGATACCAATAGGATCTATCCAAAAATTTCACGGATTATTCCGCATTGAAGCACACGGTTCGAGACTAACCGTTGACATAATGGAAACGAGACATTAAAAAATTGATATCGGTTATTTGCGTCGCATCTCCGATAACCGCTCGATAAAACAAGTATAAGGAGAGGCAATTCGGATTTCGAGGCAGGAGAGTTCGCGTGCCGAGGTCATGGCCCGGCCAAGAGGCGTGGGAAAGGGACGGTCCACGGGATTTTAAAGCCTCGAATTAATTCCTTTTTGTTTCGTCCCGCAAAAAAAGATCGCGGACGTACAAATTGCCGTGGCTCCGAATGCCGAGAGAGAGCTCGTCTTCGGTTACGAGTTCCTTTAAAGAGACCTTTTCGGTCACCCGTTATGTGCCGCTTCGGGCCTCGGCTTTACGGCCGTGCGTTTCCTTCGAATTGGGGGCGAAAATACTCGTCTTCATCGCGTCTGCACTCTCGAGACAACATTATACCGGTCGTTCTCGAAAGAAAGAAAATAGTCTGTTCACAACTGGGTTAACGAAGACAGATGGAACTTCGGTTTTTAACACTTTAGAGAAAATTAAGAGAAACTTCAGACTCTACTCGCGTCTCCGACTTTTCGAATCTATTCTTGGCAATTCTAGAAGGAACATCAATTAATCAAATCTCAGCTAACTCTATTTCAAAAATTAATTCCATTAAAACCTCCAATCTCCCATACGTCATTTTCAACGCTCTACATTATCTTCAAAGCAAACAAAACATCAAACCTTCACCTGAAGCAACCGATTCCTATACAAACCACAAAGTGCATACCAAAATCTCGATTAACATGTTGAGCATCAGCAAGCCAATGTAGATACTCCAACAGTAAAAAGAAGTAGCCTGAAAATGTAGATGTTATTAATCTCAGTGTGAAACGAGCGAACAAGTTTCTCTTTGAACGTCTCCGGAAACCGATAGCCTCCGAAATATCGGCCAACCGAATTCGCAGGGTCGGCCATGTCCGAGGGGACTGTGGAACGGAGAAATTCCAGCTGTTACCTGAAACGCGGAATTCAAGGCGTCCGGCATTTATCCGGCGGTGTTTGCGGGTTTCGGCCCGAAAGTTCGACGATATTATCGGCCGAATAAACGATTCCGTGAAAGTAAGCCGCGTTCCTCGCGCCGTGGAGAGGGTGGGCCGGCTCTCTGGCGGCCGTATATTAAACGATTAATTTATTTTCGGGCCGCGGCTCGCTCGCGGACAGGCTCAATTGTGCTTCTTTGTCCATAAACGTCGGCCGTGGCCGCTTCCAGCGTCCGCAGCCGCAGCAGAAACCGTGGGGCAACGTCATAATTTCCGGTGCCCCGGCTACCCACACGATGAAGCCATTAATTGGTACATTAATTCCGAACTGCGGAACGCCGGTTCGGTACCTGCGACGCGTCGCGACGGCGGAATTAAGTGTCGGGGCTCCTATCGCCGCGATTAAGGGGACAATGTCTCCCTTAACGAAGCATGTTAATTAAAAATATTGGGTGTTCCGCCGCCGTCGCCGCGGCGAAACGCGTCCTCCCGGTTTTCGTCGGATCGCCACTCTTTTTCTTCTTCCTCGTTCCCCTTTTCTTTTTTTTTCTCTCCTTTTCGTCTTTCCGAGATCCTCGCGAACCGATCCTCTCGGCTGTATCAGATCGCGGCGCATTTGAGGGAAGATTGATAAGAGCTCGATGTTGCGAGGAATGTTCTTCTTTTTCGTCCGTGGCCGCGTGTGGGACTGTCGGAGTACGTTTTCTTGTTGCTGATCTCCTTACCGGGAGCATGTGAATTCTTTTTACTGCGCTCTTATGGAGTATAACGATCTGGAATCGACTGTGCTCACTTGAAGCGATTCGCAGGGATTTGTTCAAGTTTCCCAATCGCGATTGTGCTTTCGATCTCCTTGCATTTCCCAATTTTTATCAGAACTTCGTTTCCTCAACGATAATTCGCATTTTCACAAGAGTACATCCGATGAAATTTCAATGGGCCAGTGTTACAAACAAAAAGAATAGTTTATCATACAAAATTGCATATCGTTTTTCAATAAACATTACCACAGTGATTTTACACGAAAACTTTCACCAAGAACCATGGAGCAAAGGTACAGAAACAAATCGATTTCAATCGAATTGCCATTTCCACTGCGTCAGGAAGGTACGGAGTTAATTAGCATGCCTAATACCCTCGAACGGAAAGGGAACTAAAAAGGAAGATGCACGTTCCTCGCGACAGGGTTCAAAGTTTCTCGCGAGGATCCGCGAGGTCATTCCCGATGAATTTGAACCCCAAGGGAGCGCGGCGCTCGTGCGGCAAGGGCTGACCCCAGCGCCGTGCCCCGGGCCGGGGGACTCTGTCGACCTTCGAAGACGTCGGGCGCCGCTTAATTATCATGCTAATTAGTCGCGGTGAACCCCGCCGCGTGAACGGCGAAAAACCCGGGTCACCGGCGGCCCTGTTGTTCCGTGATCGATTCGCGAAACCTCTCAGCGTGATCCTCGTTAATTATTTTATTGTCGGTGCCCGAGGCTGGGCACGTAATAAACATTGATCGCGGCCCGAGCGCGGGAACGCGATTTACATCCGCCCGAGAACGGCGCGAGAGCCGATCCGCGGATTAAATCGAGGCGGAGGGTTAATTTCGTGCGATTGATTTCGCGCGACGCGACGCCGAGATCGTTTTTAGGTTCAACTAAGTAATCGCGTTCGAATCGAGGATTCAACGATCATTGAATGATGCTAAATTATCAGTATTTAAGGCGTCGCTGAGAGACTCGTCTCGATAAACCGAGTTCGTTTTATATAATGAAGTATCTGTTTTTACAGTTGTTGATTTTAATACCTCTTTATCGAACAACGAACGAATGGAAAATATATTGTTATAGCAATTTTATAGATTCCATGGTCGCAGATACAGCTGTAACTTCTGCAGCTATAGATTATACTCCATAATTAAACATTCTATCGAGTCCTTAAAACTGGAGACACGATTGTCCACCGCTCCATCGAATTCTGATTGAAAAGTATGTTTCTTGCTCCGTATCCGAATGAAGTTCGTTTTCTTACACTCTAGATCTATCTCCGATTCTAAACGAGGAATGACCATTCCAGATTGATAGGATAAGAATCTACTAAGCAGCATCCAGTGTAGGGGGCTTTAAAAAAAATCTTTTCCTCGCATTGTCGCCGGTGAAACAAGGCCGAGGATCCTGCGGAGAGCCTCTCGCTTGCTCCCCTCGTAAAGAAGCGAAGTCGCAACGTGTCCTTGCGCACGCAGGATCATTAAGGCCATTAAGCCTTATCTCGGCGAGGGAGACGCCATTTAAATACAGGCTTTAACGCCGCGTGGCGCGAACCGCGCGGAAACGCGACAGCGGCCTCGTCGAACTATAACGTCGCCACGGCCCCGGCCCCGCCGCGAAGAGGAACAGAAAAAAATCGGGGGAAAAGAAACGAGACGTCTCCCCGAACGAGGATACTAAATTCGTATTAACGGTCCTGTTAATTGCGGCCACCTCGACATCCCGGCAACAAAGTGGCGTCGGGACGCGCGACACGTTACCCGGAAGTCCGCGAGGTTCCAGAAAGCGAACGGACGCGGCTCGTTCGTTCGTCGATGATCGCCCGATCAGACCACGTCCCGTCGTTAGCCGATTATAGTTGCGCATCAAACAGCTGGCAGACTTCTAATCTGGGCTTGACCGATCGGTGAACCGGCATCGCTCGGAGAGAATCCTCGCGTGCGTCTTTATAGTCGGAGCTGCGGAGGTTAGATCGGACGGTCGTGTCTGCCTTTTGTTGCTCGGGCTGTTGTTGTTCGCGGGCGGAGAGCGCGCACGGCGAAGCGTCGAGGCGATTAGACGGAAATCGGGTCGACAATCTGTTGCGTCAATCTCGTTTAGCATCGGTAGTTGTGTTTGAGGTTCTTCGTTTTATAGGAGACGCGAAATTGAATTCCTGCTGCTCCGCCAGCTGTTGCCGCGGCGTAGCTCCGATTAACCGGACAGCACTGTGTAATGGTTCGACGCGGTTAACTAAATCGCTACATACCTCTGGAAGTATCAACTTCGAACGGCATCGAATCGAATTAAGTTCACCGGACTGGCAAAAATCCTCGATGCTAATGAGCACCAATATAATTCGAAGCAAGCTCAACATGGGTAGCTAAGTCGCTATCTCGGGGAACATCTGTTCCTTCGTCAAACGTATTACATCGAATTTGTTCGGCTCCGGTAGCTCGTCTAGAACTCGAGGTTCCCTGGAATTATTCAACCGTTCAAGACTAATCTGTGCTACATTCGCGAAGCGGCCTGTCATAGCCATTTAGGTCGCTGTCTCTGGAGGCATCCTCGTTATCCCGTCAAACTGCCCAAATTGAACCGCGCCTACCCCGCCGTTCTCGCTCGGTGAAATATTCGAGCTGGTCGAAGCTAATTAACATTAACATTACGACGAGCATAGACCAGACGGACACGGGTAGCTAGGTCGTTATCTCCGTGAACATCCTCTATGCTTCATAGAAGACACCAAACCTAATCTCTCCGACTACGTCCTCTCTCGCCTGCCACGTCGAGTTCACTGAAACGATCAGACTGGTCAAAGCTAATTAACATTATTACTACCACGAACTAGTCGGACACCACCGGTAAGATCCCTATCTCGATCATCTTCCCCGGTGGACAACGAGTCCTCTTCGTCCCCGTCACCTCCGCGGACATTTCGAGTTCGCTGAAACGGCCGGCGAGGCGCGCAGCGCGAATCGTGCGCGGGTCGTTAAAGGCTGGGAGCAAACGAACACGACACCAGGCGTTGTCTCATTACCAGGTCGGGAACAGCTGTTCGGTTAATGGGGGCCCGAGTTGCTCAACGAATACCGTTCCCGGCTCTTTACGCGCGACGAAACTGCGGATGCAATTGGACGCGCACTCTTGTACTCCGCTTGAATCGTTCGTTCAATTGTGTTTACCATATTAACTCTTTCACCATCGGTTAAGCCGTTCGCTGGCAATCATGAGTGCACTTCTGGTCGAGGAAGTGTTTAACATCCTCCAACAGCAGTTTTCCGTTGGACAGCTCCAGCGTACTTTTCCTCTGAACTAAGTAGTCTGACAAACGTTGAAGGAAGAGGTCTCTCGGTAATAGTATCTTTCAACAATAAAAATGAATCTAGGAAGACAACCTTAACCTTAGCAGTCTCATGTCGAGTCAACCTCTACTTGTTTTAACAATTTTTTCTATATTTATTTGTATCACAATTGTACCATTTAGGTAACATTTCAGTGACATCTAAATATTCTTGAATAAATAGAGCGTCATACTAAGCGGTATTGAATGAACTCACGACGTGAACCTCAAAGTGAGAAACCAAGAGCACTTCGAACCGCAAAGGTTTAAAAGCACAAGAGATCGGTATAGCAATCGGTTAGCTTTGTCTTCAATGATGACTTCTAACGTATCGAGGTTTCCTTTTAGTTTAAAGGACATGGATAGAACTTCGGCTGTTCTGTAGAAAATCGGTAATGAAGGTTCAGTGACTAATACTCGAGATTACGCTGGAAATAGTAATTAAACGCGTTGGCATACAGCACATTCAGCCATGACGAAGGGAAGGAACGGGCCGCCGGGGATAAGAAGTGCTTTACGATCGACGCCGTTTCGTAGCGTACTGGGCTCTTTCACGGTCCTCTATCTGACCGGGCGATTATTCCAGCGTGGAAAGTGGCGTTGATTGGCCGCCGGAATGTTCCCGGCTAATGAAATTTAATTGCCGGCCGATCGAGCCGAGCCGGCCCCCGCCGCCCGTATCTCGCCTCTCCTACTAGCAGGGCCCGAAAACTTTCGTGCCGGGAACGGGAATCCACCGAACCGTTTAATTGCTTTCGGATGTACGCGCGGCTCGATTACCGGCGATCTTATCCTAATGAATAGCGACGTCTACGTCTTTTTCGAGGCTGTCGCTCGTTTTCTTCCTCCCCTGTCGTCGCTTACGTCGCTGAATTCATTTTCCCCGGCATTCGATGAATTATGAACACGTTAACGGTAGCCGCGCTGGAATTATGGAATCCACCGTAAGAAAGAACGCCGAGTTCTTTCTTCTGAAATAGCTTCCAAGGGAATTCTCACGGGAACTTTCGTTGCACGATTGACTGAAGTTATTACAGATTCACCGGGTACAAGAGTTTCTCTCGAACCTGAATATTTATACGTTACAACGATAATTTTTCCATGAAACTTTCTTTCTAACGTCTCACGCGTTCACCTCGATTCCCCGTCAACTAATACAGATATAAAACTGACAAAACTTGCTCAACTCATCCCTCTGTTCACGAGTGACCACACTTCCCGCTTCTCCGTCGAGTCGCCTTATTGCCCGCCATAAACAGTGCGCAAACAAAACTGGCTCGGCGCATTCCTTTTCAATCGAGGATCCACGTGCGCACTTTTTAAAAGCGGCGGGTGGCCGGACGCAGCCACCCGTCCGAAATGGTAAAAACCGTCGGAGTCCGAGAGCGAGCGTCCACCACCATGAGCAGCTCGGCCATTGACAATCCCCAGTCGGGCAGTTACTGGAGACCATCAAAGGCGATCGTGAATCCGGGACCGCGGAGAGACGACAATGGCGGCCGTGTCGCGTGGCCGCGGGGTCACGAACCGCGTCGGCGCGGAAAAGGAAATCCCCGTGAGCCGACCGGGCCCGGGTCCCGGCGGGTACGCCGCGGGTCGTCGTGCGCCGGGCGAGACAAAACATTGTCCGCGCAGCGGGACACGATGTTTAAGGAGATGGGAAGCCCGGGGTGTAAGGTGTGCTTCGAATTGATTTGTTGTAAGTGATACGCCACCCTCGGCGAACGAATGGCACAATAATTGGCTACATAAACAATGACCGATGAAACAATTTCTCATGTCGGGTTTGCGCGGGGCGGGCTGCGCGATCGCGTTCTCTCTCTCTCTCTCCCCATCGGCCTCGTTTCCTCCCGCTCGCTCGCGTGTACGCCGTAATCTGTGCGCCTTATCCGCTATAATTGAACCGCCTCTGCCGCGGACGATCCTTGTCCGACCCGCGGAACCCGGCCGCAAACTCCCTTTGCCCTCTCGTTTTATCTCGGATCGCAGACAAGTGCGTGGACCAGGCCTTAGACTGTACGCGAAGTCTCTCTCTCTCTCACTTGTTCTCCCTTTTTCACTCTACTTCCACTTGCCTCTCTCTTCCCCGCTTGTCTCCTCTGCGTACTATCCCCTCCTTCCCTCTCCGTTTCTCTTTTTCTCAATTATGCTCCCTTTTTCTCCTTTTTAATTGACTCCGCGTTTTTCTCTTTTTCATTCATTCTCTCCGTTGCCTGTTTCTTCTCTTTTCCCGTTCCTCGGCTCCTCCGCCTTCTCGTCTTTCTCTCTTTGTGTCCGCCTTGCTCCTCGTTTTTCTCGGTGTTTTACTCTGTTTCTCTTTCTCTCGGTTACCCTGTTTTTTCCTTTGTTGCTTCCTCTCTTTCTCCTTTTTCAGCTTTGCCCCCTTTCCGTTTGTCCTCCGTCGGTTTCTCTCTTTTTCCTCTCTTCCCGTTGAATATATCTGTTTCTCGCTCGGTCCGTCTGTTACCTTTTCTGCCGCGTCTGTTGCCCTGCCCGTCTCGTTTTCTTTCGGTCGATTTTCCCCGAGGTGTGCAGTACCCAGCTTACCGCCGAACACGGTCAAGGCGTGTAAACGACGCCGGCCGTTCCCGCGGATTTAATGGATCATACGGTTAGATCTAAACATAGCCTCTCCGGCGACGGTACACTTTGGCCTACCGTATCGGGTCCCCGATCTCCTCGCTGTAAGCTAAGTTTAGATACCGGTCCGGTGTTCAACAGCTCCGCGCCGAGTTACGGCTTTCTTCCGACTAATGAACGGTCAAGAACACGGATAGAAAGTGAAGTTTACGACGCCGCGGACGCGATACGCGTTTCCTACCGGACCAACGCGATCGAGTTTCCGTATCCAGAGACCGAGGCCGATCGGGCGACTTTTTTTCGCGCCGCAATGATCCGGCGATCGGGATTGCCGGACTGACCGCGAAATTCGTGAATATTAAACGAGAAAGTCGACGTTTCCTCATCTGTTTTTGTCGACTGACATGTCGCGAAAGAAGTTTGACGTAGAAATCAGAAGAGTCGGAACTATAAACGTCTTAAGTGAAACGATTTAGACAACTCTAACTCGATCGAATCTTCGTCTGTCAAAGACGCAACATTAGAAAACGAATCGATTTAAGATTCTTCAAAGCAAACGTTCATTTACCAACTCTTACAGATTCACATCTAATGAAATTTTATATTTTCTTCAATGTGGTAATTAGCGAAGTTGCATAGTTAAGTGTCTTTATATAAAAACGAGATTTCTCGTTACCGGTACGTAATGTGTTAATATTATAATTGGTGCAATATTGGAGCCTACAGAATTCAAAGGGTTAAACTATTTTTTGTCGGTGGAAGTATCACATTTAGATTCACGAGTTTCTCGTTGGTTCCGTCTAAGACAACTTCTATTTCCCTTTTGTTCTAGCGTTGAGTATCCCGCAAGAGAATGAAAAAGTATCGAGAGCAACCCCTCGCGTCCGCGTTTCGGTAACAAGGGCCGCGACCGCAGTGATTAGCGATCGCAGAACGAACGATCCCGTAACGGATCGCATCACGCGTGGCCTCACGTGTCTGTGAGTCCCTCAGCGGTCGCGGCCGCCATCCCTCACGCTTCGTTTCCTGCCACCCACCAAGACGAACGATACCGGGGCCCCGGCCATTAAACTCGTAATTTGACGTGCGTCCATTTTCGACGTTCCCTCGGAACAAGGATCCCTCGGGTTCGACGCGGCGGGGAGGGTTCGGTGAGGGCGGGGGCGGGGGTGCGCGCGCGAAAGCCATGATAAATAAATCGGGCCCGTGGCTCGTTTGTATAACAACGCTCGATTTGTATCGTAATAACTACACCCGGTGGTATTTGTGTTGCGATCAAAGGAACCGTGTTACTTGTATCCTGACGGAGAAATATCGTGCGCGCACGTGAAGTATGGATCACGGCTATCCTCGGCGTGCTCCTTTTTGCGCGAGCCGCGCGAGCGAGGCACGCCGTCGACGGTGCCTCCGCGCCGTATTATGCGCGAGCGGTCTTCCGTGATTATCGGAAGAGTTTCGTGCATTGGGAAGCAGCGACAGTTGCAATGGAAGATTTGTCTTCGTAATTTTATAGGCTCCGCTTTAGATACAACTGTAGCTTCCGTATCTATAGAAATATGCGAACAATCGAAAATTAGAGTATCGGAGCAAGCGATCGCAGCGTATCGATACTTTAAAATTAATTTGCTCGAAGATTAGACAGAGTGCACCTCATTCATCAGAACTCGACAATTTTTCTTAATCAGTGATCCCCTAAAAACTGAGCACACATTCCTGACTCACCATCGACCGATGAAAAATTTCTAAGCAAATTCCTCGCTATTAATCTTCGGAGCATCCCCTATAGGCCGGCGCACTCGCCCGGAGCGCGTTGCGAAGGCGGAATCGAGGGCGTTCACGCGGGCGATTGATAAATCGGCGGGGGTGGGCGGGGCGCGTCGAAGATTTTCTGAATGTAGAGCAACCCGTCCCGGTTTATCTGCGATCGATTAATTTACGCTCGCGCGCCGACGTCGCGTTCCCTTACCCATGAAATTTACGAGGGGCTCGCGAGCCAAGGTCAGCTCGCGGAGGATTTATTTCGCGAATTCCTCCGCGGGAGGGAAGAGCGGCCGGGCCCGGCGGTCGGGGAGAGGGCTGGCGAAGGGGCCAGACGGGGCAGAGAGAGAATCGGCCGATCGTCGACGGTCGGTGCAACGGAACGATTTGCAAGCGGAGAACGCCCCTGCGTGATCTATTGCATAATTGGACACCTCTCGGGGATGCACTCGCGGCTGTGTGCGAGCCGAAGATTACGGGGAAAGTCCCTGAGTGCGCGCGCTGACCACCGAGCGCAATCCGACGATCACGTAAAGCCAACAAACCTCTGTACGGTACCGTCTCTCCGTCTCCCTCTCGCCGCGTTCGCTCGTCCCTCTTCCTCCTGCCGCGCCTGTCCCGGCCGCTGCCGACGTCGTGGAACATAAATTTTAATCGGTGCTCCCATTCCCGCTAATATCGGGTTTGCGGTCACCGGTGAAGACCGTGCCCCGCAAACACGTTGACGCATTCCTTTGTGCAACGCGCGGGATCCCAACCTGCTCCTTCTACGCTCGGCTTCGTACTTATTACTCGGTGACAAATTGGCCGAGCGCTGCGACACTCGGACACCGCGCGGAATAGAATCGTAGGGAGCTTCTCGGATGAACGATGGCTCGTAGAGGGGGTTCAGAGTAATGCGCTGCCGCTTGAAGAATTCGCGATTAGCGTACTTACTGCCACTCAGGATGCTTGCGTTAATAGCTGTGGAACAACGGTTGATGTTATTGGAAGGAAGGGGTTGACGAGATGCGACGAACGTTGGCGAACTTCGTTTCTATGTTGCGGAGGATTTTTGTGTTAAATACGTCGGCTACTGTGTTTCCTGAAAGTATCGAAGTGGAGAAGATAGAAGATAAAGGCGGAGAAGGCGAAAGATAGACAAAGATGCTTAGAAAGATGAAAAAACTTAATTAAAACTGCTCGAAGAATGTAACCCGTAGGTAACGAGTAATTAAAGCAAGAATGCGCGTCCGAATGATTAAAGATAACGAAGTCAGAGGGGTTAAGGCCGATCAAAGACAAGAGTCGAGGATCGAATTGTTCCGCGAACTTCCACGAAAATACGAAAACGAGTCCGCCCCGAGGACGCGTTCGAAAATCAAGCGGAGCCGCGCGTATCGACGCGAAAATCTCGCTGGACCCCTTTCGACGAATGCAAAGGTGAAACAGATTCAATCCTCGAACCAATGAACGGCGCTAATGTTGCCGCGCGGAAACTCCCTCGTAACGCTCTGCATATCCCCCCGTTCTCGCGCCGTTCGTTTCTATTTCAAGCGTTTATAATCAACGCGCGAGAACGCGTTTATACAGCGGTGGGCGGGGGGGAGGGCAGGCCATTCGCGGTAATTGCGTTTCAGGGCGTCCGACGTGTAACAAACGAATATCGCGGGCAACCGGCGTTTTCCGCATAATATTCGACCGATCGTGTTTCCCGGTTTAACGATCCGGTGCAGCGCCGCGCCGACCGGTCGGGGCAATTCACCGGTAATTCCGTTTACGCGATTTAATTGGCGCGGTTCCCCGTAGCCGCCCGCCGCGCGTATAATTTACGGCGCGCGCGTAATCTTCGCGACGCGATGTAAACAATTTCATTCTGTCCTCTCCCTCCTTTTTCTTTCGTTCGCGCGGGGCCGCGGAACGCGTCGCGGCGGCCGCCGCGCGATTAATTTCGCCACGCGACGTGAACAATCGCGTTCTTTCTTTTCCCTTAGTTTTTACTCGTTTCTTCCCTCTTCGTCTCGTCTCTTCTCCCCGCTCCCTTCTTCCTTTCTGCGAGGTCGCTAGATGGGTCCGGCGACACAGCATGAACAATTCCGTGTTTTTTATTTATCTCCTGCTTTCATCTCTCGGATCACCATTCTCTCATGTTCCTTTCCACTGTTATCGCTAACGAAACGCTAACGATTCCACGCTTTCTCTTCCCCTTTTCTATTCATTGTTCCCTCCTTTCGTTTTGCTCCCGTTCCCCTCGGTTATCGCGAAACGCATCGCGCCGGCCGGCACACGCAATCCCCGCGACGCGACGTAAACAATTTCATCCTTCCCATTCCGTTTTTATTTTCCCCCGTTATTTTTTTCCTACGTCGGCGCGAGGCCGCGAAATGGATCACGCCGAGCGGGCCCGGCGCGCGAGCGCGAGCGTCTCGGGCAAGGTGTAGGGCGAAATTGCGTGGCGGCCCGCTATCTCGGATCTCGCAATTACTTTTCGGCCGCGGAGAGGGCCAATCCGACCCGTTCTCTCCCGAAAATATGCGATACGGGGATAGAGTTTTTCGGCCGGTCGGCCGGCTCGCCCTCTCCCCCCGCCCCACCTCTCATCGCCGTCCCCGATCTTCAACGTGAACTTCTTCGGGAGAGATTCACGGGATCCGCGCGGCTGAATGAAGTCGCGCTGATATCAGCCGGTTCGTATCGCGCCGCTCGGGAATGAGAGGACAGAAGTAATTTAACCTCCCGCTGACTCCCGGCTGATTCGGGGCCGGCCGGAAGAATTTTAATAATTTAGTTGGAAAGTCCCTCGCGTGTATAATTATGAGCGTTACGTTAAGATAACCGGCGTGCCCGGGCTGATGTTTGCCTTGTGATTCATGGCCGCCGCGAGTGCACGGACACGCGTAATTGTTGCGGGAGATTTCGGAACGCAGATATCGTCCGTTGTAATTGCACAATGGAATTCGTGCGCGGTTTTCGTTGGAAAAGCCAACTTTTCGATGAAACGCTCGAAATAACCCTTTGCACTCCGAAGTTTTTCGCTGGAAATATTTCAGCATTTTCTGATGAGATGAAGACGATATCTTGTTAAACCAACTTGACGAGAAATTCACGTGAATTGATGGACAAAGCTATTTTACGTAAATATTTCTCAAATTGATGCGTTATATGAAGTGTAATATTAAATATCCCTTATCAGTAATATAATATTAACCCCTTTCAGTCGTCATTTGCTTTGACCCAATAAAATGGTAAAATTTAAAATTCAATATTAAATTTTATTTAATGCATCAACATATGGAACGTCGAAATAAAATAGTTCTGTTACTTAATTTATGCAGGGTATTCCTTCATGTTAGTTGTAAGAAATATCATAATGAATGTTCGTTGAGAAAAATATTCTCGAGTGCAAAGGGTTATGAAACTTTATTACAGTAACAAAAGAATCGTCCAAACAGAAGTTTCATGTTCTACGGAGACTCGTCTGTCTAATAATTCACATTTAATCAGCTTCTCATCGATCAATCTCCAATATCGACGTTCATAATTACAGAGAAAATACTCGAACCCTACACAACTGTATATCTTCTAAGGGAAAGTTTTCCCCAATAGAAGTTACATTTTTCCCGGGCGTCGTGTTGTCGGAGATATTTAAAATCCGCTGGAATTTTCGTCGGTGGATAGAATGTCTCGCGGGCCACCGATCGCGAGGAATAGCCGGGTCTGTTCAGCGACCCGGCCACCACAATGAACATGTATCAAATTTATGGTGTACGGTTGTGGTACCGTGCGGTTCCGCCCACTCACACTCACGTGCACGGCCCGTGATTTATGTCGCTCGTAAAGCAGCCTCTCCAGGCACCGGACCCCGCAGAAAAATTGTTTCGTATTTCCACGACGCGAAATGCACCTCGCGGTGCACCGCACGCATGAGATACCCGCGTCCCGGCTCCCCCTTCTGCCGCGCTCGCCCCCGAGGATCGTGCGACGACCCAATTTTTCTCGCTTGTCTACGCGCTGACCCGCGATAATTGCTCCCCTCGAATCCAGCGAAACCAGCTCGGCCGTCTCGTTAACCCCGCCACGGTCCCTCCGGTTCGAGCGTTCCGAGTAACGTTAACACGTAAATGACACATTATTCCCGGTAATTTCCCGCGATGCTAATCATTTCGTCTCGGAACGAAGTGGAAGCAACGCGAGAGGAATGCGAGATTATGCGTAGCCGTCGTGCAACCGATCTGTAATTATTGTCGGTCGTTTTTAGGAAATAAATCTGATGGTTTCTAACTAAGGTACTTTCGGATATTTGGTAATTAGTACTGGAACAGAAATGAGAATAGAAAATCCTGGGCTTATTGTGTAGAATATAGTATTGTTATTTGTTTGAAGGATAATGCAAATATTTTCAATATTTTCGAATAATGGCACTTTTCGAAGTTGAATAAGACAATCTAATGAGACGATCGACGATCGAAGAAGCGAATACAGGATTGGGAATAATTCAGCAAGGTTGAGTAGTAATTCCCGAGAACGATCCGTACGCTTCCTTAATTATTAACGATTGTTGGTGCGGAGTATGGTATCTTCATATCCGCTATCCTACCCGGTGATTGATTATCCTTGAACCGGCTGATGCTGTAGCAATGACTCTAGTCAGCTAGTTGAATTGTTCCAGTGTCTGAGTTATTGCTAGAGACTGTTGGAGTCAAACTGTAGCCTTTGAAGCCCTTGAAAGGGATAGAGATCAATGATGGCATAAGGAGGTGAGGACGGTTGAAGTTGGACTAAGAGATTGAGGATGACTGAAGTTGAACTAGGAGATTGAGGATGCCTGAAGAAAACCGGTGCGGCAATCAAAAATGGCTGCGCGTCGTGACCGAAAGATACTAACGGGTTAACGATGATCAAAGGCTACGGCGAAGATCGAAAAATACGAATACCAGAAGAAAGCCTCATAATTCACATTCCTGAGACGCGAACGCTTGAAACTTTGCGCACATTTATCAGAACACGTCGTCTATCTTAACAAATTACTTTGTTTCAAGAAAATCTTCCCACCTTACTCATCGGTACCCTTAAATCTGTAACGCAAATACCATTTCCGAAATCGTCCCTTCTCGAACCTCCCGATCGCTCCAATTCCATCCGAAGCAACTCGAACCGGCATTCGGGCAAAAGGGAGCGAAAAAACCGGGCGATTCTTAAAAATTTTACTGCGGCCTAACGAGTGTCGAACATTCGCCGGAGAAAACGGCCGGCAACGCCTCGGCCGAGTCCGCGGGCTCGTTTCGCAACCGCGCGCCGACACTCTTTGCATGCAATTCCGAAAATGATCGTCGATCCGCGCCGGTCCAGACCTCGAAACCCCCAGAAGGTTCGTTATGGGAACTACTCGCGGGCTCCCATGGCGAAACGCATTTTCGTTTCGAGAATGCGGCCCGAGGCAACTCTCTCACGCGAAGGAGAGAGAGAGGGCGGCCGCCGCTCGCTCGCGCATGCCTCGGACCCCTCGGCGCGGGGCCCGGCCCCGTAACGTCGAACGCATGATTTACCATCGTCTCTAGCCCCGCGACCCCGCTAATTTGTTTACCAGGCCAGTTTGTCAAAGAGCCGTCTTCCCTTAATGAATTGCCCGCGCCGGCTTATGCATCGCCTATCGGTCGTCCGCCATTTTCCTCGTCCTCGCGCGTTCCTCGCGCGACTCGTCCCTTCGGGGACGTTATCGTCGTATCGTCGATATCGAAGTTTCTTATCTGGAATATAAAATTGCAAACGAATCGCTGAATTATTCAAATCAGATCTCGATAGGCAGTTCCCTTTTTCCCCAGTATTTACGGCTTCCATGTATCATTGACCTTCCTCTGCCGTATTCCCCTTTCGAATGCTTCGGAAAGTCCGTAAAGGGTTAACTCTCCCGCCGCGCAGCCCCTCTTCCCTTCGTACAGCTTCATCGGAGCCGACCGCGTAAAAGCTCCGGCGTGCTGGGACACCGGCGGGCTTCATTACGGTAATTCCGCGATTAATTTCGATGCCGAAATGCGGCTCACGTTCGCGCGCCTATTAAACGATTAAACGGTGAAACCGGGGGCGGGAATTCCGCCGGGGATTTCGTGGCTCCCCGGACGATCCCCGGCGAACGGGTTTTTGCGGCGACGCGAGCATTCGGCGGGGCCGAATGGAGGACCGGAGGAATTGTTATTAGCCGGGTCCCGAAGAAGCGGCAGAAACGGTGATCTTTCTTCCGTTGATCTTCTCGCGTCGCGTTAAAGGATCTGCCTTGAAATTTTTATCCGCCTCGATGTCTGCTATATTTATCTGACGGGTTCCGTGAAATGAGACGCGGAATGATCGACTGCTTCAATCGAGAGCACTGTAATATTGTAATTAATCTCACTTGCAATAACTCGTGATCTCTATCACGCTAGACAGACTTCTCAAGTACCAATAACCCGGTAACGAGTATCAAAGGTTAAATATCAATAATCCCCTAATCTCGATCGTCAAACCTAAAGAAAATGTCCGTGACGCCGACATAATGTTACCTGTCCGTCGATACAGCGGCGCGATACTCCGAAATTAATGAATACCGCTATCGGCGATCTCGCCGGCTAGATCCCGCCATTAATTCGGCTTCGCGGGTCGCGCCGTCAGGGTTTTCATCGCGGACACGCGTGCCGGCGGGCCCCGACGCACACGTTGACCACCGTCCGCGACGATCGGAGCCGGGGCGTTATACGTCCCCGATAAATTGCGAGCCTATCGCGACCGTTCCCGGTTCGGAAACGCGGTTTAAGAGGCTCGTATCTCAAAGCCGCCGGGAAACTCGCTGCGGGAAAGACGTGTCCCGTCCGTCCCTCGGTAAATCCTCGAGGTATCCGGACGGGGCATCATCCCGGCCGCGGTTTAAGAGAAGCATTACCGGCCGCGCTTTATGCGCGCAGGAAACGGCACGGATTCGAGAGCCGTTCCCTCGCGCTGACTAATTTTACGACGTACCGGGAACGCGCGCACGCAACCCGCTCCGGCCTGGCCTTCAGCCTGCATTAACCTGTTAACCGGCTGATTTTTCGAGCATAAACACTCACCGAGCCGTGACTCTCCGGACGAAGAAAATTAATGCGATAAAGTTTCCGCCGGCGAGAAACCCAACCGCAACACCGCCGGAGCGACCGTCTCGGGGGGCGGGGGGCGTAGTTCCGAGGGGATAAGGAGAATTTACTTCGGCGCGTTATATTCGCTGATGGCGCGATTATTAATAATACCCCGGTGTTTGTGGACAATGTCTCGCCTATCGAGGCACAGTGAGGCGAACTTCGCGGATTGCATCGGTGGATGTCGGCGGATGGGCGTTTGCAGTTTATATTTGCAGAATTTATCGCGTGCTGAGAGAGCACTCGAATGCGGTGGGTCCGATAGTGTCGGGTAATTGGAAATCCTCTTGTAGTTTCCATTGGAAAGCACTCCGTTCCATTGTTTGCTTCAAATTCGTTAACTACTTGCTCCTCTGTTATCGATATTCTCTAACAATTGAAGTTACTCTTATATCAGTTTAAACAAATCCTCATCGTACTTCATCGTTCAACCAAATGAACACGTGCTTCTCTAAAAGCTCACAGCAACCCCCGAACAACGATCGACTAGAAAGGTATCCTTACATCTCCAGCTGCAGCCAGCGTCTCCTAAATCGTCTCGATGTTTCTATCAGCGTGCGCTAATCCGAGCGTTTACCTTGAGTTTCCCGTTCCGCGGACGTACCTCGCCGCGCGTCATCCAGAAATGGTAGCCATCTTCGAGCCTAACTCTCCCGGCGTTCGTCGATCAGAACCATCCGGCTCCTAACGAGATACGATCGTCGTATTTGGACGTGGAACGTCGCGCTGGTCGATCGATCTCGGGCACAATGCTCGCTCGCGATCCGACGCGGTGTCTTCTTATCGCGCCGCGAGTTTCCGTCGGTCTAACGACGCGACGGGCCCCGGGAGGCGGTCAGAAATTGATACGGGCGAAGAAGTGACAGCTGCATTGACGGCGCGCCGCAAATTCCGCATGAATTATTCATGGGACAGCTGTCGTGCGTTGACGCGAGCCGCGCGCTGCCACGTGGTCACCTCGCGGCAACCTAGTAACAGTTTCTTGTCCCGAGCGAAATATCGTCTGCGCCTCGCGGGGGACCGCTTATCGAGATCCGCCGAACCCCAGTGACACTCCTCGGGATGATTGAAACGTTTCGTTTCGCCTCCGCGACCTCCCTTCGAATAACTTCGCCGCGGTATGAAAGAAACGTGCGTTCTTTCTCCTCGAGTAAGGTGAAGCAATATCGTCGGACAATGTTTGAGAGATTTAGTCGGAGGTAAGATAATCTATGACAAGGATATTAATAGATTCAATTTTGATTATGTTTCGGAACGTTGTAACCGTATAGAATATAAATTCAATCGCAGCGTGTATCGGAAGTTTAACTTAGAAAGTGCAACCAGGTCGAATGAAGCATCGAAACGAATTTCATAGTAAAAAATCGGAATCATTTGCAACAGCTACGGTTTACTAATGCTTCAAGAAACACCTTTAACACTAGGTTTAGTCCAGAATTTCTATTGTCTCTAGACAAACCCACGTCCATTCGCTCAGATCTCAGGAATCAGAAGTTCAACAGACAATTAGTATGCATATTCTCGAAACAGCATCGATCAAAATCGACGTGAACGTTCGCCAGTCAACATCCAGAAATTCCAATATGCATCAAACCGACGCACTCCGTAGGTCTAGCATTAAAGCTATCTCGAACTGTCATCTCTAACCCAAGGGACTCAGCCATCGACACGCGGGGAACAAAGGAACCCCGACAATACCGTTGGAACCTCGAAAACGCATTCCCGAGGCGCAACACGTTGCTCGCGCGGCTCGGCTTCATTAAAGTCATAAATATCAAACACGGAAAACCGGCGGTCCACGCACGATCGCGACGGCGGCGACTGCGGCGGCGGCGGCGGCGTCGGCGGCGTCGGCGGCAGCCATTAATCAGGATTCGCGGGACCGGTTTACGGTCGCGTTACTCTGAAACGCGGCGGCGCGTGAACAAGCGGCCCAGAAAATCGCGACTGGCAACTATAATCTACCGGTAAACCGATTCTTCGGGGGTCCCCATGCGACCCGGTTAAGCTTCCGTGTCCGCGGTCGCGATCGCATCCTCTTTGCGCGGGAGTCTCTCTACCGGGAGTCGCCGGGATCACGGTCACGTGAACGCGCGCGCCGTAGAGATGGCTCGCGCGGATGTACGCCATATTAATTACAATGATTTCCTGCCACTTACGGGGCCGAGCGAGATTTAAATTATAGATATCCGGCCCCGTGGCCGTGCACTCGGGCGGGGGCCCCGGACTCTCGCCAGCGTGATTACAGGGTGCGCGCGAGCATTTCAGGAATCAGACTCGCGTCATAACTCTCGGGTCACGGGTCAATATTCGCCGCTCCCCCCTCGTCCCTCCCGCGAGCTATCTTCGAAAATCTGCCGACGAATCGATCCCCCGGTGATCCTCCGTTGTTGCCTTTTCATATGGAACGCGGCAGGAACAGGATCCAGCCAGCTCATGGGGACCTTCGTGCGTCCGATCGAGCCTTCGGAATTTGTCGGTTGATCTCTGTGGAATTAGTTCCTTCGTTTCTGAGATTCGAATGGTTCGTTTGGTCGATGCTTGTGCTCGGTTGCGAAGTTCGATGCAAGTTTCGATTCTCTGTGATCGACGAGTTTGAAGCTACGTCGATTGCCTTAGAGATCGTTCGAAGTTTTGGAACTGTGGTTTTGATATTTGGTTTTCAATCTCGCTGGAGAAATGCTCGAACGTCGTTTTTCTAGATCGCCTGGATGAGACAGCGCGATTCGCGACGTGTCTCGCCGATCGAACTGACCGATCCAGCAGCTGTAGTTCCGTTTAAGCTTCTTTTGCAGCGTGCTTAATCGATCGGCGCACACCCGTCACCGTTCTTGCCGCGGCAGTGAAGGCTTCTTCGGCGGAGAAAGCTTGCCGGGGTGTCGATCGTTACACGGAAATTCGCTGCGGCTTTCGATGACAACGCCCAGTTACCCGCTCGGGCGGACACAGTATCGTTAACGAGACCGGGAAGCTCTTATTAGCTTGTCCAATACGACCGAGGAACGCGCGCAAGAAAATATTCATAGGGGGATTAGTTCTGCAGTCCCGTCGATTTATGGAACGTTCGCCGCGGCGCGAATTGAATCGCGGCGATCGAGAGCGCGTTCGCCGTGTTCCTCCGCGCTCGACAATCGGCGGGATAATTCTTCCAATTTGTACGCAACGAGGACTCGGATTACATGCCGGGGGAATTTATCGCGCGGTATCGAGGAAGCGGGCCCCCGGGGAATTTCGAATTCCTAATTAACACCTTGACCTCGGGGGAAACGATGTTACTACTAGTATTAATGAAGCAGCGATTACGTGTTCCATCATTTTCTCATGGTTTATTCATTTCCCTCGATCCCCCCTTATTACGCGAAACGCGCACCGGCGAAATTTATTTAAACTCGTTATCCGGCCGCGCCGGCCAGTTCGTCGGATTTTCTAAGCCCCCGGTGATTGGCAACCTGTTAATAAATATTTTAATCCCGCCGTTCGGGCCCGCGATCCACGGGCATCCGGATAACTCAATTAACGTAATGTATCTGTATTTCCTTTAATTCCTCACTTACAGAGAAATTGATGGGCCACTTTACGATGTCTACGCGCGGAAGGGTGTTGTTAATAATCTCCCGGCCGAGGATACATTCAATTCTTGGAACAAGTTCGAAATTCATCGCGCGAACGATCGAAGCCCGAACCCCGCCTCAGGAACTTCATTATATTCCCTTCAAAATTCATTAATTCATGCACCGAGACCGCCATTCATTACTCTCGTTTCGCCTCGTTTCCATTCACCCCCATAAAATCAGAATTCACTCTCACGGATTTCAAACGAACACCGTCCTCATCGAAAACATCGAATCACAGAACGAAACCAGACTACACTTAACCCTTGCACTACGATTTCCTTCTAACCCAAACTAAATCTAACTTTATTAACAATTTCTTGAAAACAAGAGACTCCATGTCACCGTTCGCTCTGAACCGTAATCATCGGAGCAATAACTTTTCGCTGGAGCTCACACGAATCGAATAATATTTATGTTCGTCGAGTTCCATTTGGACTCTCCACGACGAGCCCGACGCGGTATTGCAGGGCAAGGGGTTAATTAATTATTTTCAACGCTCGCCGAGAGAGAGTAACAATCGACGAACGTCCCCCGAATTAACAGCCGCCGCGCCGGGCGGAGCGACGAGAGGGCCCGGCGATGATTTACGCCGGCGCGGGGCCACCGGGCCGACGCGGCGCGGAATCGCGCGTCGGACCGTCGCGGACGCGGCCACGGTAATTTTGTTAATATATTAATCCCGTTTCACCGAGCCTCTTAACGTTCTTTATACGCCGGCCGGCCGCTCCGTGGCGTGGCCTGGCGTGGCCTGGCGTGGCGTGGCGTGGCGTGGCGCCCGGGGCACCTTTAATAAACCCGAACGAGAAGGGACCACACGCGTCGTGACGTCACGCGGCCGTCACGCACCGTGACGATTTTCAGCCGGGGCCCCGGCCAGATTGAAATTTAGCGAATCCACCCACACGCGGGCCGCGCATACGATTATACGGGCCGCATAATTATTTCGCGTTCGTACCCGCCGGGACGCGTCCCGGCGTCCTCGTTTTATTGCCTCCGGGGGATTCGGCCGAGCGGACAGCCGAGCGGCCGCGAGAGGAGAACGAGCATCGGGGCCCGGGACACGCGAATCGCGCCGCGGAATTTTTTCATTCGCGTTTCCGCGAACGATCGATCGTTCTTCGGAATTGCCCGCCGCGGTAATGTTATTCCGTGATCCCTTGCGCGCCGCTCGCCGGCGATTTTCAGGTAAGGGCAACTCGCGATGCACGCTGGAGAGAATCTTTCGAGGTTCTTTATGACCTGGGAGTTCGTTTTTGGTATACTGCAGCGGTTGGAGCTCCCTTTCGGCTTTGAATTTTAGTGTAGACGTTGAGATCGATTGTTGTAAGAGAAGTTTTCAGAGAGTGAGTCGAATGATGCGAATGAGAGATCAAAGATTAATGAGGAACAAACGTTCGAAGCTTGGAAACTTTGTATTTTGTTTCCTTCAGGTAATAGAACTGGTCTATTTGCTTTTAGAGGATTATCGAGAGCAATATAATTTTGATGAAAAGAATTACAAAGAGTTGATACTCTTTCTTGCTAGTGGATAAATGAAGCAAACCTCGGGGCGAGCCTCGTTCCTTTCGATTACAAGGGTCTCGGCGAGCGATTCATAACCAGACACGGGCGCTTATTAACGATGCTGATTAATCGAATTACAGGTACAAAATTTTCGCGCGTTATTCCGCGTTTATTAACGAGCCACGGCGATTTCAGACTCATTTACGAGTTTATTACGCGCGGGGCCGTGGTTGCCCGCCGATGTCGGCCTCGTGCCGTGGCTAATTATTATTAATGCGTCCTCCGCGGGCCTTTATCGATTATGATTTAATCGTGGTTCAGCTATCCGCAGTGCATATCTATATATATACATATATATGTGCACGGTTCCTCTCCGTTTCTCTGTTCGTTCGGCGCGCTGCCGCGGGAACGCGCCTTTCGTGGCGGCCGGGCTTTGATTTACACCGTCACGCTGCTTAGAACGATTTGTCATGGCGGTGAGAGTTTGTCGCGCGGCGATAATCCACGCGATTTAGACCCCGCGCGCCGCGGATGAGCGAGTTTCGTCGCGAGTTTCTCCGGGATCCTGAGTTATGCGGGGTACAGCGACGCTGACACACGCCGCCGCGTATTTACCGCGCGCAAACATGGCGGATGCTGTTGCGGGGACACGGCGACGTTCCTTGGAACTGGCATTAGCGAGTTTGCAGAAATATTATTCATAAATTTACGAGATTCCTCTGGGGATTCAGAAGTTAATCCCTCCGATGGCGATGAAGTTTCTGTTGACAGGATTGATTGATGTCGGTTAGGACGGTGCGGGAATGTTAAAGAAATAATCTTTGTCATTACGAAAAAATTGAAAACTACCGAGACAAATATATCTGATTAAACTTACAGGAAAGAGAAATGTGAAAAGTACTAGTTTGCAACTGCAGGAATTATCCTGGCAGCATAAGAGAAGCAAAACTTGAAACCCGGCGAAAATTTATAATCTCGAAGGTTTAAAAATCATCGTCGAACCCCCGAAGCGCAGCTATCGCGCGTAAGTCCTGTAATTCCCAGGAGCGGGAGTCCGATCCGAATCTTAAAAATTCATGGCTGTCCCAAGAGCAGCCGGATCCGCGCGGCTCGGGCTTATCGGGAGTCTCGGCTCATCAGCGTCGATAGGATCAGCTGACAGGGGAATTGGATCGAGCAGCGAGAATGTGGAAGGACTCTTCCGATTTTCTCCCAACGCGCGCGGGAGCCTCGTTCACGGCCCCGTCCGGAGTTTATGCGTGCCTGTTTACCACCCGGTAAACGTTATGCCCGAGTCATAACGTATATCGTGGAGGGCCCGTGAGTCCCGTACGGGACGACCATTAGCCGCATTCAATCACCATTACACGCTCGCGCGCTTTCTGCGCCTGCTCGCCCCTTAAATTCCGGCCTGCGCCGACAAAAATATCGCTGACGACGAAAACGACGACGTTGGAAGGGCCTGACGCTGGATCGGGCCCAGTAACGCGTGAGAATCGAACGCTCGAACAGTCTCTAGGCTTCTCTGAACGCTCGACCGTTGAAGAATCATTCTTCGAGTTGAACGACATTGCGAAGAGAACGAGACGAGGAACGTTTAATTTGTCCGTAGGTTTCTTTTCTCGAGTGTTCAACGTTCGATGATTCATCTTTCAATTGAAAAGGTGAATGAAGTCGCGAAAGAGAGGAGGACGAGACAATCCCGCGGCTAACCGTGGAAGGTCCTCCTCTCCCGCGCAGCTATTAAACAGCATTAAAATCACCGGCGGTGACGTTTCTGCTAATTCCCGGGGCGGCCGGTTTTATTTTACAATTACACTCGTTGTGTTCCGTTTCGTTGTTTTCTGATCATTCCGCTAATTTCTACGGTTTATATTAGCACTACCGCATTAATAATACGGTTCTTTTATGCCTTTTTAAAGACTCATCGCCGATAATGAAGTCGGCGGCCATTTCCACGCATTGAAATCACCAGGGAAGCTTTCCTGTTAACGTCCCACTTACAATATTAATCTAATGTTTTCTCGAAATAAACCTGTAATAACGGTCTTTTACGTCTCCTCGAATTTTCATCACGACGACACCGCCGGCACCGATTCCGAGCATGAAAATCACCGTAGTTACGCTACTATTAATACCGAGTCGCCGCGGTTTCGTTTTACAATTACAACCGAGGAGCCGCTCCGTCCCCCTTTACTTTCTACTAATTCTATTAATTACCGCCGCCGTTAATGATAAATTTTCGTGCGGCTTTCCGAAGTGCCGGCGTCGAGGCGGACGTCGATCGGCCATTTCCACGCACCGGAATCACCGGGAACGCGTTCCCGCAATTACCTTTCGCGAGATCTTGCTTTAAATTCATTTCTAAGCTCTTTTTAACTCCATCCAGACGAATAAGTTCATAATACTATTCATTTATGTTCTCGGAATTCCATTTCCGCGTGTCGTTAAAATCGCCGGAGAGGCATTCCCGCTGATGCTACACTCGCGCTGTCATTCCGTCTTCGTTTCCCAGGTCTCCCCAGTTCCACGTTAACGAACCAATCAATGATTCCACATTTTCACCTAAAATCCGAATAAACGCCACCCTCGAACGGTCAACCCCGAAATTTCCCCTATCAACGAGCCCCGAAAACCTCGCGAAAGCCTTAACCGAATTTCCAGGATGAGTAATTAAGTGAGGTAGGCAGCGCGAGTCAAAGGTCCCCGGCGATCGACAAAAATCCCGTGGCCCGGGGGCAGAGCGGCGTTCGAACGGCGCGGTGCGGCGTGTAGCCCACGGGAGGGTATCCAGCGGCGCATTTACACGCGTGGTTCGGCGCAGAGGAATTACGACGCGGAAGAAGGGGCCGCGTGATCCCGCCTAAATGATGGCTGGGTGGAAAGTTTCACGGTAAAGGAGGATTTATCCTTGGGCCGGGAGGTTTACGGGTTGTCGCCGGGCCGCCGCTAAGAAGCCCCATACATCGGCGTGGAAATAGCGGCCGCGAGGCGAGACGACGCTGCCGGCAGGGCAGCGGCAGCGGCAGCAGCGTTTCGAGCGGCCATTGCCAGATTGGCCGGGGCGACGATACAAATTTCAGCGAGCCGAGTGCCCCGTGAGCCGAGAGCGGCGGCATTATCGAAAAATTTCTCTTTGTAGTACCCCCTCGGCCGGGGCCCATTAGACCCCGACCAGGCCCCGGCTCCTCTCCGCCGGCCGGACGGCTGGACGGACGGACGGACGGACAGAGACGGGCCGGCTTGGCTGGCTTTCGAGGAATATCGGCCGCGAAAAAAGACGAGACACTTTAACCGCGAGATGAACAACCGTATACCGTTACCACATCAATCTTCCGTAATGATGCAAAGCGGAAAAGAGAGGGGGCGGAGGGTGGCGGTGGCAGGCTGCCGAGGGGAGCACGGATACGGGGCCCCGCGATCGTTAACGACAATGCTCGCGTCGCCGGGACGCGCTAGGAGGGCACCGGCCGAGATAATAGTCTCGGCCGCGGCCGGCGCGTACGGTTGTTAAGCGGCCGCGTTGTACATACACCTCGCTCCGGCGACGCGACGCGACGCGAGGATTTTCATATCCCTCTTTGTGCGATCACGCTATCTTTCAACTCCACTCTTCGACGGGACTGTTCGAGCGCTCGTAAACATGACGGGATCACCGCGGAGGCTTGACCCTCGCGGCGGGCACGTTACGTTTCGGGGATACCGAATTCGTGTGGAATTCGAGATCGGTATCGGCGAGCTACGAAATCGAGGCTCCGAGAGTCTCTCGATGGAGGTATTCGAGTTTGAGCCGAGTGAAGGAAATCGGTATTTCGCGCGTTAACGTACGAGAAGCTTATTAGATATCGAACTCGATTTAACGAAAGCGGTAACTAGTCCACCGAGCGAAGAACGCGACGCGCGATGTCTCGTGTATCGGAAACAATTTACATCGGAGAAATAAAGGAGCTGTCCCGTTCGTTCGAGAGTGCAGTGCTCCTCCGGCCTCGGTCGATTCCTGGCCGGTCGCAGAAATCGAGGTTTGAGCGTCCGCCGGTCACGAAACGTTTAATCGGAATCGCGGTTTCCTTATTGGGTAATTTGTATCGTTGGAACGTGCGCCGGAACCGAGGCCGTGAATATCGGCCGGGGACAAATTAATTCGGCGATCGATGCCGTATTACCCGATGCGCACGGCGAGCCGGGGCCCGAGCCTCGGCGAGGTCGCTGGTTTGGGGCCCAGGCTGCTCGCTTCTCTCTCGGAAGATATTTCGGCCGGGTGGGCCCGCCGGATTCCCGGGCTTCTTTCTCGCAGAGGCCCCTCGAGGGCCCCGTGGTTCCCAGGGAGGTCAGAGGTCGCTGGGCCCTCCTCCGCGCCTTATTCCTTCGACCCTCAACCCCTCCTCTTCCGCCGCCCCGGCTCGCCGGCGACCACGTCCGCCCAATCGTGCGAGCCTCTCTCGCCTTCCTCGCTGCACCGAAATCTTCTCTCCTTCTTCGTTTATTTATTCGTTCGTTTACTTATTTGCTTATTTATTTATTTATTTATTTATTTATTTATTTATTTATTCACTGATTCGTTTATTTATTCGCTCGGACGAACTGTAACGGGTGAAATTGCGGCCGGATTAAAACATTTTCATTTCGGGGGAAGATTGATACGTTCGCCACCGTACGCGCGTCCCCGTCGAGTAATTACGATGCTCGGATGTATCCTTTTCTCGCGATTTAATAATCGGCTTTCAAGGGTTTTTATATTTCGGATGGATTTCGCGCCGTGTAATTTTTGACCGGTGTTAATGAGAAAGAGCTTCTCGGGGCACGGGGATGGGGAATTGATATTTACGGGGCGGAGGGGTTTGTCGGGGCGAGTTAAGTGGCGGATCATGGTACATTGTATTAAACTTTTGTTTGTATTGCGGAGCTGCGTGCGATCTGTGATTTTTTGAGATTGCTTTCTGCGCGGCGATGGAGGGAGGCGGACGTACGATGATTCCGATGGTCGCGAAGGTACCGTTGAACGTTCGGAAATTCGAAATAGGCAGTCCAATCAGAAGAATCTAAGTCGTTAATTACAATTCAATATTAAAGCAGACTACCGGTAAAAATATCTACCCTCCACTAGAAGATAGACCAATCACAAAAATTCCTCGTTTCGCAGCAATCACGTCCAAATCCTAAAATCATCGCAATCACCGCGCAATAATCCTCGCGAAACAGTACTTCGAGTCACGATCAAAGAATCTCAACGATGAAATTGCTAGCCTGCGCCCTTCTGCAATCGCATTCCGCCGGTGATCGATATAGACTTCAAAAATCCATCGTCGACGAGCGTAACCGACGTAATTCAAAAAAAGGAGGAGGAAAGGAGAGAAAAGCAAGAGAAAAGGATGCACAAGAGCGAGAAAGAGAGAGAGAGAGGGAACCGGGGGAACCTCACCTCAGGGAATTTCGAAAGGGTATCCCTCCCCCGTTTTTGTGAATCGTGATACCCAGCAATTACGTGCGCAGTCACGGTGATTGGCTGGGTCGTTTTCGCGGGAAGCATGGACCAATCGAAGCACCTGCATGCTCTCCTCTCTCTCTCTCTCTCTCTCTCTCTTTCTCTCTCTCTCTCTCTCTCTCTCTCTCTCTCTCTCTCTCTCGCACTCTTTCTTTCTCTCCTCTCCTAGAGTACTTGCCGGCAACGAGCACGCTCCCGCCTTTAGTCTAGTCGGAGCTCTGCACCTGTGAGTGAACCTGTAGTGCATCCCGCGGCCCGAAATCCGTCTATCCCGGCAGCCGACCGTTCCGGCGAGCACACCGATCCTCCACGACCGATCGATCCCTCGAACAACAGTCCCGCAGCTCGGTCCATCGGCGCGGGCAAAACATCGAATCGTGTTTCGTCGTAAAAAACTGTGCTCGGCCGGGCTCGGATGTAGTTTATCCGCGATATCGCGAGTGTCAGTGACCATGAAGATCGCCAACGTGCTCGGAACACCGTCCAGTTGCGAGGATGATCGAGTGCGCGGGATGAACGATCGATGAACGATAACAGTACGTTTACCGGATTCGAGGCAGTTGATTTAGATCCTTGGAATTCGCTTTTTCTTCCTTTCCTCGCCGTGTGTGGGTGTTCGCCACTCTTTTTAGGTTGTGTAACTGTACGTGGTGTTGAGTATTCCTTTCAACAGGGAATCTCTTGTTGATGATGACTGAGTTTTTTCTTAGGATTTGTTGGAGACCGTGTTTGTTCGACTTTGTGCGTCTTTTGTTCGTTGGAGACTAGGTGAATAGTTTTGTTCGTTGAAAGTGGGTTCGGTTAGGAGAATATGGAAATTGTTGCTTCGAGATTGTCTTTTTTTATTGTGAGAGATAGGTGGAATATTTGTATAGTGTGCGGTTTATAGAAACTGGGGAAGTTTTAAATAATATTAGGTTCCAGGTTGTTGAACCTTTTTCGTAAACCGAGTCGTATCTGCTACGTTTACAATGTTGATGATTTCTACGCGATATTTAGCAAACTCATCATCCGTGTTTCTCCTCCCGTTGATTCCCATTACTCGCATTATTCTAATTACTGAAATTGATCAATTTCGTGCCATCCAGTTGGAGAATTCCTTTCATCCATCGTCCCGACAATTCATCAAATGTCAGCCGTTCATAAATCAGTTTAACGATTTCCAGTATCTTCTTGCTCGCCGGTGGTTTTCCATGCGTAAAGTTAGTATCGGCTACCACCGTGTACCGATTACTCTCGAAGGATCGTTCCGTAGCTTTTCTTGCATGCGTATGCACTTCTCCGGGCGCACAATTTAACGCATGCTCTTTTACGTCATTTTAAAATGTTTACGAGGATACCCGGCTTGTTTTTGCGCCGCACTCTGATTTCGTATAACACAATTTTGCCGGATTTTCGTTCGCTCGTTTTGCACGGGAATCACGTTCATCTATGCGTGACTAGGAAAATCGAATACTTCGAAATCCCACGATCTCCGCAATCTTCCAATTTAATCAGAATTATCGTACATTGTAAGACAACGTTGAAACCTCTTCATAAAAAATTAATTTATACGTTAGAACCAACAGTTAATCGTTTAAAAACGGATAATGACATTAACGAACGCTGATCCTCCAGTTTCCTAGAGAAATCCTGCTGTTTAGATAACGAAACTGCTCATAATGAAAATTCAAAACATATTTAAAAAAATCGACGATATCCTCTTCCTGGACTAGACGATTCCAACCGTCATAAACACGGAAAAACTATAAACAATCGACTTGTCCGACTTTCTTCGCCGTAAACCCCCAACAATCGAAGCGATCGATTCTCCCAACCGACCAAGCCGGAAGCATCTAAAACGGCTCGCAGCCCACAAACCTCTGAAATAAAAAGATCGATTTCTCCGTTTCTCAGAACCGGAAATCCCCCCAATAAACGATCGAGAAATAATCATCGCGTCCCGACAGTTTATACCCGGCAATACCGTCGAGGTTCGGCGCGCGGAACGTCTCGGTCAGCATGACGGGACATTGACGTACGGATATAGGTACCCAAAGTACACACGTGCGCTCGCTCGCTTAGGGTACGTTTACAGCGATAGAAGCTGAAAGAGCTGTCCGTCTCGCAGAGCGGCGATAAAATATCTTCCTTTAGCGCGTTTATATTGAAGCTGCTGAATGCGACCCGCCGAGGAATTACCATTATCAACCACTGTGAATCGATGTATCACGAAAACCTTTTCTCTACAAATGCAAATATCTTTCCATTAAGATGTTCCGGAGGTACCATTCACTTCTTTACCACTTAATTCGATTTTTTAATGAAACCAAAATTCTCTTTTCACAAAACGGAATGCCTCAGTTTCATTCCAAAGCAATGCTCCTATCCACTGATTCCATCACAACATGGGAGTTTCCCCAGAAAACCGTTGAAACGTCAACGTTCCACTCCACTTATTGCAAACGCGTCCGTCACGAGAGAAAACACATTCCCCGAGTCCTTGATCGCCGCGCTGTAAACGTACCCTTACCCGCGCACCATCTGCCTACATCTGTGTACACAGGTAAGAGACGCGGAAGCGGAGACATCGGACCGTGGCGAGTTTAATCGAGGAAATCATCGATGACCGGGGGTAGAGAGAGCCAGCCGGCACGCTAGTTATGCCCGATAACCGTAAATAAAGTGGAAATGTAAAGGAGCCACCGGATGGTCAGCCGGACGCAACGACTAGCCAACTTCTAGCTGGCTCGTAGCTCGCTTCCTCGTTCATTCGCTTTGCTCGCTCGCTCGCTCGCTCGCCAGCCAGCCAGCCAGCCAGCCAGCCAGCCAGCCAGCCGGCTCCGGCAAGAAACGATGACACGGGCCGCGCCGGCATGGATCACCGTCGCTGGATCGTGACGATCCGAGTGCACGGGTCCTCGCCGACTGTTAACGACCCGGATCGCGGATAGATCCGCGGTGCCGATAAGCCGCTCGCCGATTTAGCCGGCGCGTTATCGCGGCGAGACGCGCGCCGCCTCGTTAATCCGCGCCGGTTGATTACCGGTTAAATGTTAATGAGCCGCCGTGGGACCGCGCCGCGGACGTTCGAAAGAACTAGAACAGGTAACCGACCGGGGCACCTCTTTTTCGCCGCGGCGCGGCGCGGAGCGGACCGTCTACCTACGATTGAGACGTAGCTAACCCGGCCGTCTTCATCGGCCGCGTAAGAAACCGAGGCGGATCGGCGACAGCTCCTAGCGGATCCCTGTTCTCGCTCGGGAACGCTCGGGGGGATGCCGCGGGACAGTGGTTCTCAAGGCGGAGCTGTTACTTTGATATTCGAGACGTCCGTTCGACGAAACTGGATCAGCAGGGAGGAGAGCTGGAGGATCCGATGGGATTCTGCGGACGACGAGATGTTTGTTTTCGCGTTGATTTGGGACGATTCTGCTGTCTCGTTGAGTGTTTTTGATGGGAGTTCGGGGAATTAGTTTTGGAGTGAACTGTGTAAAGGGTAGAGGTCAAGGTTTAGAGCTTAAGCCTTCATGGTTTGTTTCGCGAGAGGAATTTAGAGTTTACATTAGAATTTAGGGTTAGAGTTATTGGTTGAATGGAAAAGTAGAGTAACTTTGGTCTTTTGATTGAAACGGTTTTTTATGGTTATAAGGGTGATGTAAGAAGATGCGTTGTTCATGAGAATTTCTCTAATGCAGAGGTGCAGAGTAGGGAAATAGATTAGGAACCACTGTTCCAGGCGCAGCTCGAATGATCGAGAAGAAACGATTTTCCGTCCGACAGATCCGCAGGGATATTTATCATGGTACGATCAACTATGATCCAGACCCGCAGCTCGAATTTTTTACGGCGGTAGGCAAATAACGGAAGTATCAATCATCGTAGAACCGCAGACGAGAAAGTGGATCTTGTCTTTGTTCTTGCTCGGGCTGCCGCGATTTTTATCTGGCCTCGTATTGGTTCTTGCGACACCGATGATTTATTGGAACGTTTCCGGGCTTAATTGAAAGATCTCGTCTAGCCTTCTGTCAGGGTCGATTCGCGTACACAAATAACATCGAGGTTTCCGGGGAGATAATAGAAAACACGGATCGGGGAATGCACGACGAAGCTGCAATTAGAGAGGCCAATGCAAAAGATAAGAGTGGAACCGCGTACCGAGAAAAGCACGGAGAAAAATGATAACGTCATTCTGCACGTGTCTCTTCCTCTATTGCCTATTACGGTCGTGATAATCAGTAGATAAATTACGCGTTCCCTGGAAATTGAATTCGAACGAAGCGAAATTAAGATTACAAGTCTGGAAAAAAAAGGAGCGAAGTTAATATCACCGTTTCGCAGGTTATTCTTCCTGTAATAATACTCATTGCGGGATAATCAGTAGATCGGGGGGAATTTTTTTTCGAAATATAATTCAATCCCAAGGCGGTCCGGAAGGGGATCACGGAATTATAGTGAAAAATGCCTGTGTTTAGCGCGTATGAATCTAATCCCGTGAAAAACGCCTTCCGTTCGTTAAATTATCGCGCACGCCGCTTCCGGTCTCCGAGATAGCGTGAACCCGAGAACGGGATACGGGTCCTGGGATCATAGATTCCGTGAATAAACCAGAAACTAATGAATATTAAGCCCCGTACACACGTTCGAGCACGTTACGGTGCATCGACTTTCGCGCAAACCTGCCTGAGAAACTCTTGTCGTTTGTAAATGGAATACTGTATTTATAATTAATTGACGCGCGATGAAACTTGTTAAGGCTAATTTTACAAGGTGTTAATATTTAACTTAAATGGATCGAGAATTACAAATTTCGAAACGTAGAAGTTCGAATATTTGACGATTTGAAACTTTGAACGTTTGGAAATTCGAAGTTTCATCGCGATGTCTTTGAACTTGTGCAGGGTACTTTAGAAAAGCGTGGACGTGAAAGGCCCGGAAACCACGTGCACGCGTTCACGTGCTTGTAAATGCACGTGCAACTCGCGACGGGCCGCCAGCCCGCGAAACGACAGGAAGTTCGAGGCAGTTGGCACTCGTAACTCCCGCGGCACCCGTGTCAAATTGGCGTTCATTATGTTTTACGGCGGCGCAAAACACGGAGGCGTCGCGGACAGCGAACTCTGTGGAAAATTGTCGTGTACAATCGTCCTGTACAATCACGGCCTGCCCGATTTGTCTGCCAGTTGTCGGACGCCTGGCATTTTTACCGGGCAACTCGTAAACATTCAAACCGAAGCGTACCAAATTCCATTCAACTGAGATACAACGAACAGATATTCGTCGATTCTTATCTCCCTATTTAGATACGAAGAAAAACTATGGTTAAACATAATTTCCATTGTACAAACAGATCCCAAAAATCTGCATTCAATTAACCAGGCTTCAAGAAACCTCTACATAAAATCCAAAGAATGCAAAACTTAATATGTTCACATCATCAGTAACTTACAATCAATATTCCACGCTTAAAATTCTAGACTAAATTCTTTCCATAATTCATCTTATCGATCTCCCATCGACACCTTTCACAAAAATCCATGTTCACATCATCAGTAATTAACAACTAATATTCCACACTTAAAATTCTAGACTAAATTCTTTCTATCCATATATTCACATCATCAGTAATTAACAATCAATATTCCACACTTAAAATTCTATACTAAATTCTTTCCACAATTCATTTTGTCGATCTCCCATCGACGCCTTTCACGAAAATCCCCTCCGAAATTTCGTCGCGAGATAAATCAGCGTCGAAAGGGGGTTAAAGGAGCGAGCGCGATGAACGCGCGAACACCTAGCACCACAGGTTATTAATAAACGATCGAGCGGGCGATTTAAAACGCGCGCGAGTCCCGTGAGATACGACCGACGGAAATAACCGGGTAGTACGGCACAATGCGATGAAGCTTTGGGGAATATTTTATTGCCGGTCACGCGAGAACCGACGTAATTCACACTTTAACCGTCGAACCGATAAATTTCCTGTTCGTGATCGCGCCGCGCGGCTCTTCCCGTGGGACCCCGTGGCATTCCACGGAGAACCGAGTAAACGAGTAAATTTGTAGGTAGAATCGGCGCCTCTTCGAACCGATCGAATCCCATAAGTCACGTCCGGAGTACAGTGTTTAACCTGCGAGCCTTATCTCCGATCATTATCCTCGTTCGAGCCCGGTGTGCATTGACCTTAAATGTTTCGCGGCCCTACAATGGAAATCCGCGGATACGCAACGATCTCCGACGAGATCTTGCTCCGATCCGGAGAAACGAACCTCCCGTACGTTTGTTCCTTAGACTTTCGCTACCTTCGCCTAATGTATTCACCGTAGCAGGATTTCCCTGTTACAGAATGCAACCGCGATGCACTAGGTTAGCCAACAAATCATTTCATCCCATTACTTCCCGAGAAAAACGAACATCCACGTTCCTCTTTGAAATATGCAGATTACATCGTTTTAATCGACTTAATTACAGTTTTCTATTTTCCGGTGGATCTCTGACACTTTCGTAATGCCGTTAAGAAGTAGCGTATAAAATGAGATGAGGAACACTGTTTCCACGCGGACCTAATGTTATTATAAAACAGCTTATCGATGGAATTACGTTAGTATGTTTTATAGCGGACGACATTAAGGAAATTAGAAACTCTCTATTACTAAATCTTTTGATCGCGGCGCGCCGCGGTTTCATAATGTTATCCGAGAGGTTCCGAGGGCTTGAATGAACGCGGGTAATGCGATCAACCTTGTTCGTTCTGAACGTTAAACATTCATCTCCGTGAGAGTTCCAAGGACCACCAAAGAAAATGCTCGCGGCGAGGCGACCGGCCGCTTTCGAAAAATCGATGTCGTAAAGGGGAACATTAATTACGGGACGATATTATCCGCGTTAACTCCGGTAATCGAGACTGTCTCGGGAAACGGGGCTCAAAAAACCGGCTAGGATATTGGAAACGGTATCGGGCATCGTTCCGCGACACGGCCGAGCAATTTTCTAGCTCGCCGTTCGTTCCACGAGCGACATTTAATTCCCGTGATCGGCCGATCGACGGCCGCGCGCCGGCGATACGATTTAGCGCGCGTCATCCGCGGTAACCAAGGACCGCGACCGACTGGAAATTAATAACCGTTCGGCCGAAGAAGCGGTATCTAGCGCGCGCTCTCGATATCTGTTAAAGGCCGTCACCCAGTTAACGCACCGACTGCCACGGTGGTCACCGGTCGCCGGAAGTTTCGAATTGCTCGGGAACAATTGCAATAAGAAAACCGACGACGCTTGGAGATTGGAGATATTCAGTGACATAAGTAGATAGATAACAGTACATCTCGGGAACTATGATATCAAGCGATTAACCCTTTGCACTCGGAATACTTAACATTTTATAACTAGACAGAGATATTTTTGGAAATTAACTCAGAGAGAAATCATAAATAAATTGAGAAACAAAGCTTTTTTGTCTCAATATTTCACGCACTGATGGATTGTATATGGTTCAATATTAAATATCGAATTTTACAATTTTACTTCATCAACTCAAAGGGAAATCATAAGTAAATTGAGAAACAAAGCTTTCTCATCTCAATATTTCACGCATCGATGCATTATGCATGGTTCAATATTAAATATCAAATTTTATAATTTTACTTCACCAAATCAGGTCGTGACAGAGTCATCTCTCGAGCGCGAGGGGTAATCATTCATTAATCAATATTATGTGTCCTTGTTATAAGAGAATAAGTAATATACGAAACACTCAAATTCTCGAGGCAGTCAACGTGTTAACACGTTGCCACGTGTACCACATATGGTACACAGCAATTGATGATGCGATCACACTGACATGTACCCCAATTACCTACTATCAAATCTCCAGTTTCCACAATCAAAATAAACGAGCATCAATTCTTTTAGGAATAATAGAACGAATTGTACAATAAATATCCGTAAACCTAGTATTAATATACTGTTAACGATAGAGTAACTCCGTCGAGCTGCGAAAGAATTGATAGTTCAAGGGGTTAAGTGGGTGACAACCGGAATTCATACGGGAAATCCGTAACCGGTGAACGCGCGACTTGAAACGCGGCGGGGCAGCAGTCGGGGCCCGGATCGCGCAAGGCCGACAGCAAAAAGTGGTAGCGGCCAGTTTTGTCAGCCACGCTTCGATTGGCGAGGTTGACGTTAAACAGCTGCCGGCAAGATGAACGATAGTGACAATTCTAATTAAGCCCGGGCACCGATTGAGAGAGAGCTGGATCTTATTAATTACCGGCCGGGATCACGTCGGCACGCGCCTCTCGGTGTCCCTGCACGTCTTAAACGCGGCGCGACGCATTCTGATATCGAATGTCGATGGCGACACCGATACCTCTGCCCGCGGAATTTTCTGCTTGCCGAGTTAGGGGATCCGAGAATGTTCGGGAGTTGGAGGGTTTCGAAGTTGTAGCGAGGGGATTCCTCGGGATTCTAGCTAGAGGATCTTCGAGTTTGAGGATCCTGGAGATTCCAAAGTTCTCTTGAGAAAGAAAATAAAAATGGAATATTGAATATTTGACTGTTAGTGTTGTTTAGTTTCGTAGTCGTAAGATTTTCGAGTTTAAAGATCTTGGAGATTCTAAAGGCTTATCTAAGAGAGGAACTTTAACTTTCTAATATACACTCCTGAGGTTGACGTATGCCTAGGATTCCAGAGTGTTGGAAGTAACTTTAAACGGTTATATTAGATAATGTACTTCCAGTTCTATTGAGAAAATAATTAAATATCTCCTATCATGCTGACGAAAACTTGATCGTTCCAGGAGACCTGAAGAGGCGACACTCCTGGAGCAGCGAGGCCGACCACCATCCAGCGGAGACGGAAGCCGCGGCTACGCCGGGCGTGGATCCCGTGGTCCCCTCCTCCGACGAAGAGGACAGAGTCTCGTACAAGGTACAATCGAAAAGAATCCTTCATTAACCTTTTACTCCTACGTCGGCATTCAATTTCATCCTTAACTCTTTAACGAAGAAAATTCGAAGTGTTGATCGCATCTTCGATCCATGCGTTGATTAATTAATAGCTTCCATGTTCCCTAAAACTTTAAAATCTGATATTTAATGTTGAACTTCGTATAATACCTCGATACGTGCAATATTGGAATAAAGTAGCTTTGTTCCTCAATGTACGTGTGATTTCCCTTCGAGTTAGTTACGAAGAATATCGTCTTTGTCTCGTAAAATATTGCTAAATATTTCCAGTGAGATACTTCCGAGTGCAAAGGGTTAAAAGAAACACCAATCTTCGAAATATAATTAGGTAAACTGTAAAGCTCGGAACGAGAAGATATAGATAAACATTGATCGTTCATAAAGTAAATAATTTTCGTCTCGCTATATTCCAATTTCTGATTAATCGATGACTTTAAGTCAGTCCTAAATTCAAGAGAAACTATCTCTTTCTCTCGTGCCAATTAATCAACGCTAAACCGATTTGAACAAGAACAACCGGCAAAAAAGGAATGGCGAGGGGTTAAAGCACCGACGCTGCGGCGGCCATTTTTTCGGGCACGAGGAACGAAAGTACCGTGTTACGAGTGCTCGAGGATGCGCGAAGAGGGATGCATTGTCCCTGGAGCCTATCCGGTGCAACGCCGCCGCGATTTCTGCAGTTGCAGTTGTCGTTAAAACACGCCGCTCGAGGTTTTACGGTCTCTCCGTTGTCTGGCCGCAGTAGTAAAAGGAAATGCACCGTTGCGCCGCGGCCGTTACGCATCGGCCGTCTTCGTGCAATGATCCCCTCGCACATATAAAACGTAATTTTGGTTAAACGCCCAGCGCACTTCTCGGCCCTCTCCTGGACCGCTCGTCCCCGGTTAGGTTCCCACCATTTTCATGGGAAAAGTGCATGCCCCCATGAGCCGCGGCCGGTTTTTTGCCTCGGAACCCTCCACGGATCCTTTTTTCTTCAACGTCCGATCCGCTTATGGAATCATCCCACGTATCCCGCAGCCTCTTTTCGTCTACGACTCCGGAGGGAACAGACTTAACCCTTAGCGCTCCAGGTTGTTTTGCAATCTATCAGTAATTGCAACTGATTTTTATAGTATTCCTAGCGAAAATGAGAAATGCTATATTTCTTCAATCTTTTATTTTCCTCTTCAATGCAAAATTTGGATGTGTGAAAATCGAATAATTTTAGGGTAGTTTCTTTGAGATTCATTAGAATATTTAATATTATAACTGGTGCAATATTGGAGCCCACAGAGTTCAAAGGGTGAAACCCTTTCCACTGATTTTAAAAAATTCACTGAAAACTAATTCGAATCTACTTTAATGATACTGCGTTTTGCCTCTGCTGTATAATAGATAATTATAATTATACAGATGTCCAAGTTTCTAATCTTCGATCAACTATTAACCGACTCGATTCTACAAAATATAGTTCGATGCTCCCCGTCTCCCAAAATGCGACAAGTAAAAGGTACTTACCTCGAACTCACCGCAACGTCAACTTCTTCAAACAAACGACGGTCGTGTTATTATACTTCTTCAGACAAATGATAGCGATAGTTTCTCTCCAATAAAAAACGGTAAACACACCATGGACCATTCCCTGCTTAACGCGCCGGAGAAAGGGTTTAAGCGCAAGTGTTTCGAGCGGAAGTCGAGGGAAGCGTTCGCGTGATTTTTCTCGTGGCGCAAAAAAGTGTTGGAAACGAGTAGCAGCGAGAGGGAAGGATGGGGGGGGGGGGCGAGAGAAAGAAGAATCGGTGGACCGTGAGGCCTGAAACGGCGGCGTAGCTTCTTGTGCGTGCCGCGGGTTGTGCACGTCAGTTTCGCAGGGCGTTCGCGGGATCCTACGAAAATTATAGTTAGATACTCGAGCCGCCCGTGAATTCAGGAGGATGCCTAAGAAATTGCGTTTCTTTGAACGGGCCTGACTTATTAACGACGGAGCACCGGTCGTTCCCGTGGAAACGCAAGGACGAAGGGCCTCCGCCAAGGTCTTCGACTCCCGCGGAATGCGAAATTACGACGTATCCCGTGTCAAACGTGAGTTATGGCATCCCCCATTCGTTTCGCGAAACGTCCACGTTCCCGCTTCACCTCGGCGCGTTCGGTTCCCATCGTTTCTCCCTTGTCTCGAGGAGCATCCTCTTCGACCGAGTCTATTCTGCGCCTAGAACTCGCTACCCCTACAATTCTGTAAGAAAACGGAACACTTACAATGTCAAAACATCTTGAGAAACATCTTGACAAGGAAGCCAGTATAACATTCTTTCTAACTTCGTTCAAAATTTCAAAAAGCTCTTCATCCCCTAACGTATGATAAAGCTCTAACCCTTTACTCTGTAGGCTCTACTATGGTACTTACATTATTAACCCTTTGCCTTACAATAACGTGTCAGACACGTGCAGATTTCGAACAGTATTGAACTAGCATGGACGTTTGCTCAATCTTCTTGAATGCAAATTAAATATTACTCTACTGTTATCAATCATTATACTTTGAAGCAAAGATTGATATAGAATACGCCTATAATTTTGTAGTTTTGTCGATCGTAGCAGAGAAGTAAATCGTAAGGCAAGGAGTTGAACATTTCGATGATCAAAAGTGAGAAAACTATCCTACGATTATTGCATTTGCACACGCAAATCTTTTCCTAAGAACAAAAAATCTAAATGTTATAATTTTTCATATTCATCACGGGGACTAAAAATGTCTTGGAGTAGGTAGATCGGAAAGTCAGGTGCTAAGGGCTAAACCTTCCGGAGTTTCTACAACCCTATTCCTCGATCACTGTGCCAACTATACGTCCAGCTACCAAAGAAATGACCGACGAAAAACAGAGTGCCTGATCGTATAATAATTCCAGCATCGTCGCAAAGAAAGGATTACAAGTCGAAGCGTCGAAGGGTTGGTGTCAAGAAGCATCCATCAGCGGTACACCGTTCCGCGTGAAAACCCGTAAAAAAGGGACGCAGGAGCACGGTGTATCTCAACCGAACAGACACCTGGGGTCCGAGGCGACACGTTCCGCCATCCCCCTGCTGAAAAAAGCGTGAAGACGCGAGGCGGCTGGAATCCGAGTGCGTCTCGCGCTCGCGCGCGCGCGCGCGGAAGCGGCTCGCCACCCTGCCCGAAAAATTCCGATCCAAATAAAGACGCGCGGCGAACGGTGGTTGCTCGCCGGTCTCCCCTCGGTTTTTGCCGGTTGTCCTTCGGCCGGGATCCTCTCTTTACGGCGCGTCGTTCCAGGAGCTTCTGGAAAGCCCGGCGACCGACAAACCCCGAACGGAGAAAAATACGGAACATAAACAGGGGGGAGAAGACAGGGGAGTCAGAAGACCGACATAAACGTTGAACGTTCCAACGGTCGTTACAACGTCTGAAAAGATCGGCGCATCTCCGCGTTCCTGCGTGCGATTTTCTCTCCTCCGTAGCTTCTTCTTCTGCGTTGCTCGATGGTCAGCCGCGAGAAATCGATCGCTTCCGAGAAAATCGATGGATTTCACCTTGTCGATCGATCAGAGAACCTTTATGCATATCAACGTTGGCAATCCTCGTCTTAGCGCTAGACAAAATGGAGAATCTAGCGATCTTGCGTGTTAAAATTGAAAACCCAGTGTTTCTTGAAATAAACTTCGTAGCTTGATACTTCCAGTCGATCAACATTGAAAATGTTTATTACGTTTCAAGTTCCTGCACGTGGGAAATAAGAAAACTCGGAAAACCTCAGGAAATAAAATAAAGACACGATACAGATTATTTTCAGACCTCGATTCAGCTGCGGATCGGCCAGCGCCGATGTAAATCGTTCCATCGAGTTCTCGGAAGCGTGTTTCAGGTTCCTCCCGCGGCAGGATCGATCGATCGGATCGTCGTCCCCCGTATTGCGGTTTTAAGGGCTCCCCATGACTATCCTTTCGCTAGCGTTTTTTCCCCCCGTTCGTTTTTTCCCGCGTGCCGGCAGGAAATCGTATATTTCAGGCGTCGCGGAGAGCTTCTTGCGGTGACCGGGTTCCGCGCGAGTTACACGTTCTACGGGGAGCTTTTTTGCGTGACGCCGGCAGAAGCTTTCGCAGCTTCCCGGGATCGCTAACGAGACCCTGACACTTTACTACCAGGAAGCCTATTAGCGGGCTTCTTGTGACCGCGGATACCGATACGGCGCCTATTAATTTCCCCTTGAACGAGGATTAATAAGGGAAATAATGTGGCGCGTTAACCTGATTGCTTTATTGCCAACTGCGTACGGAATTTGTTGCCGGGATTACCGGGGGTTAAGGCGCGATTAAAGTGCGAACGAATCGGAGAATTCGTTTCTTCGGCGCGGACGATATTTCGCGTCGCTCGGAACGAAACGTGAATGGCGCGAGTTTTATACGAGCTGGTTCTTGAAACGCTTATGCCGACTTTCCGAACGTTAAACCGCTTTTCTCAGAAACGTATTCTTCGGGCTGGTACCGAGGAATGAAGTTCTGTTTGTCGAATCGCATTGAAATTTAGATTTCAAACCTGCACACTTTGAAACGCGAGACAGTGCCGGATTACAGTTAACAATTGATAACAACCCTAAATCGATCAAACGGGAACACTGAAGAACGATCGATCTCACTCCCGGTTCGCCATAGCAATCGACCGAATCTCCAATCAGACGAATACCCCTCGAGCGGATTTGAAACGGCCTCCGCGCAGATTGAAACGCGTCTGTTATCCGTGAGGGCGCAGTTTCCCAGCGGCCGCGCGAACGGGGATAAAGACGTAAGGAACGAATATAAGATAGGACTTTTTATGTTGCTTCGATGGTGGCTGACCACCCACCCGAACTCTTATTTTTAATTAAAAAGCTGAGGGAAGGTAGACGGCGAGGAGAGGGCCCGCGACAGTGAAAACAAACGGCGACCATTCGGACAGAAATATGACGTAATAAAGGTAGTCGGTCGCGATTCGCGGTTACAAGCGGTTTCTCTTTCGCCGGGCCCCCGGCCCCGGAATTACACGAGACGGGCTCTAAATCAAGCCGCGAGGAAGGGAACCGTATGCTCGGTCGCGCGCTCGCTCTCGCGCTCGCGCGCGCGCGAACGTTAATTGCTAGACTACGCGTCTCGTCCTCTAAAGGGATTTTATTGCACCGGAAAATCAGACACGGTACCGTTAGTTAGCATACGGCGAGGGCAGGCCATCTGCGTGCACGGCAAAGAGCATAAACGTGTAAATGGCTGATAATAATCCGAACGGAGGGATTCTGGAGGGAATAAGGCGCGTTTCTTCGGCGGCGGGGACGGGCCCCGCGCCAGCCGCGAGTTTTACGAGCCTACGAACGAGCTTCACTCTCGGCGCCCTCGCCATCTAAAGTAAATAAAACCACGGCCTCCACCTTCCTCCTTTCGACGGATAAAAAGCCACGCTTTATTCGCCGTCGCGAACGGCTCGAATATCGCGGGCCGACGTATAACCCTGTCGTTGGGACAATTAACGGGGCTCGGAGACGCTGCGGACGCGATCTGGAATCGATGAATCACCGTTCGAGGGTGAAACCTTTCGAAACCGCGAATATATTGGAGAGGGGAGGGGTTATTGTTAAGAATTAGAAGTAGAATTGAAAATCTTGAAAGCGTTACAGAGAACCCAATATGGAAGAGCGACATCGAAACCGACCAAGAAATCAAGCGTCAGTCAGTGCGAGCGCGCGCACGCGGCTCGACCTATACTCGCCTCGAGAACAAGTTATAATATTATTATTGTTAATAGCATCGCGCGGTTCCGAACACAAATTACAGAGTCACGGGCATTAAAGCCTCGCGTTTTATTGACGTCGAAATTGTACGATCCGCGTACCGCGCGGCGCAACCCCCGGCGGAAAAGAAACGCCGCGCCGGCGCGGAGAGTGTCATAGATTGTAGCGTTCTGTAAATAAACGACGTTATAAACAGTTAATAACCACCCAGGGGACAGGCGAGCCAGGCGAACCGGCGTCCGTAGAGCAAACTAGACGTCGTAATTACGCTTTACGAGGATTCGAACGAGCCGTTTCCGGGCGTGCCTCGAGAAACCTATCGGACAAACAGCCATCGGTATGTCGAACAACAAAACGACGTTATTGGATACCGTTACCGTGCGTTCGCGCGGTGCGGACCGCACGAGAAAGTTGCAGAAATTTACGGTCGGTCCACAATCCTCGAAACATTCCGCGAGGACCTTGAGCAACCCGCTCGAACCTCGCCGCGCCGCGCCGCCTCTCTCCATTGTCTTCGCGGCTCCTCGGGGTGCAATTTCATCCACGCGTTCGAAGTACGAAACACCCGGCGGGTTCGGATCGGCGAGAAATCCACGAAAAATATTCTCCTCACGCGATGCCCGCCGCCGCCTCGATCAAATCGAGGATAACAGCATCGCTGGATCCTTCACTTTCTCCGGCGCCGGGGGTAAACCGGACGGCCGAGCCGCGGAATCGCGAAAACGCGAGGAGTTGCCGGGCAAATGGCAAAAGTCGTAGCGTGCACGGTAATCCGAGCTAAGAGGTTGTAATTAAATTGCGCGAGAGTCGACGGAGAAAGGCGGACGAACACATCGAAAGGGAGTCGAACGGGGGAGGAAGGACAGACGGACGGAGGGAGGACTCCGCGGGATCCAACGAGCGTCCGTTCGACTGTTCCACGGAACGAGGGTACGCGGAGAAACTCCGGGAACGGGTCAACGGGGTTAAATATTCCGGGACGGGCACCGACGACCCGCGGACACGCGAGCAAAAACCTGGAAACGCGTGACCTTTAAATCAATCAGCTGGCCCGGCCGGCGCGAGGATTTCATTCTCACGGTACCACCGGGCCCAACTTCGCGCTCCGACCCGCCATTCGGACCGTCCCGTTTCCACCTCCGCCGCTGCCCCTCGCCGAAGACCCTCTGCGAAGGTAGTAATTTGTCCTCCCGACACCCCCCTCCGTCCGGGGACTTTTAAACGCGCTCGACCTTTGAGCCGGGGGAGACCTCAATTTCGCGATCCTCGAATCGAATGCCGAGGAAACTTCGAAACTTCGTTCGTTAGACGTCCCGCGCCTCCCTCCCCTCCCCCCGGTCCCCGCCTCCCGGCGGCATCAAAGGATCTTCCGGGAGGATACGCGCGTTCGTGCGTCGCCGGTTGTGTCTTCATACGTGGCTCTTCCGCGGCGTGACTCGCCGATTTTCCAGCGTGCCCACATTGTGGGAACGTCGCGGGACGAGTTGACCCCCGCGAGACACGGCCGAGGAATTATCTTTTATTCCGCTGCTATCCGGTTTCGTGGATCCAGTCGGGGGACGAGCGAGACACTGCCGCTACTGGGACGTTCCTCGAGTTAAATGCCACCACCGGCGGTACTCGTAATGGATTCTCGGAGACGTATTATACGAATATGCATCATCCTGATCCTCTATTTCTACCTCTGATCTCCGAGACATAAAATACCCATTTGTACATGTAAAACGGGACTTACACGTCAAACAGAACGGTAAGAATTCCTTGAATACTACTCTTCGCTGCAATACTTCTCTTTCAGAGGCTATTCATCCAGAAAACCCTCTTTTCAGCGTCCCTCCTTATTTCACCCCAAGACCCTCCCTCAACAGTTTGCCGGCCACTCATTTCTCGCATTGCCATTACGCTGTCACCGATATTTACGCAATTGTTCGCGAAATAGTCAGTTGCGATAAGTCCTATACAAACGTCGATCTGAAGCATCATCGTTGGCGAAAGTAAGTCACGCATACGTGACAGCTGGCAAACTGTTAAGAAGCCACGATCGAAATCGACTTCCTTCGCTAAGATTAACAGAATAAATCGCAGTGTAAAACGTTGTTCGCAAGTACCAAGGGCCCAAGGAATATGATGCATTCTTTCCGCGAGGATCGAGAGGATCCACGATCACCGCGAGGTCTCCCGAGCAGTTCATTAGACGGTTCAGCTGCGCGGATGATCGGAGCATAAACCGGTAGCCGGGGATCGTTAGCCGATTCCCGGCGCTGGTGACGGACACGACGGGAGCCCGACGACTGGCCCAGCCGTTTCACGTTCCACGGAAATTGATACCACGCTTCCGAACCACCGGGACAGATAAGATCGAGGTGGCCGCGAGCGGGGCACGCTAAACTAATGCCTCGTGCACAGTGGCGCGCAAGATAGATATCTTGAGAATTTCATTAGCATGATCCGAGGGGCCTCTCGGCTCGCGCCGCCACCGCCTCCCCCTCCCTGCCCGCCCTCCACTCTTTAGCTTGTCACCCGGGGCTACCTCGCGTGTTCCTTCGCGCCACGGACCAGCCTTTCTGTCACTTAAGTCTGGGCCCTCCTCCTCGCCCCACTCCGGTCCCACCGTCGGGCCCTGCGAGGCTCATTTCTTTCTCGAAACCGCCGCTCGTCGATTAGTCGGCCGCTCGTAGATTCCTAATTATTTCACTCGCCGGGTAAACCCTCCGCGTCTCGGGCCTTATCTGCCCGGCTGATCCTAAATTAACGGACCCGCGATTTACGAGCACCGAGGAAACGCTCCGTTGTAATTGTCGTTCACTCTGTTACGGGTCTTCGACTTTTAATGACACGATAGCGTCGGCTGCCCTCAGATTGTCGGGGTTCCTCGGCTGTAGCGCTCGCGTTCGAACACTGTAAACCGATTCGTGGCCGATCGCATGGGACATTTAACTGCTCGCCTCATGATTTACTTCTGAACTGTGCTTGATAACGTTGTCGTTAATGATTTAGTGGAAAGAGAAACTGTATACTTATTTTCTGTCTGCGTTTACTCTGAAGGTGAAAGATCAATAGACGAGTGATACTTATTTATGTTAGAAATTAATAACACGACTCGTCGAATTTCGTTTGACACTTTTATTGGGAGTCTGGCACATTATAAGGCGAAGTTCACTTGGTTCATGTTTAACCCCTTACCCTACGAGTGAGACTCGTGGTGAAGATTTTCAACGTGATTCAACAAATATGTATATAAACGACGATTATTTAGAAATATTTCTATATTATAAATAATGCTACCCAATGTGGTGATGCTCAGAAAAAATAAATACGCGATAATCATAACGCAATTCAATCAAACGATTTAACACTTTGACTGCCAAGTATACACTCATCGAAACTCCTACGCAATCAAAGCAATTTTCTTAATAACGCTGAAACTAAGAAGTCAATATCCTTCATAACGATTGCTCTACTATCTTTCTAGTATCTCACATCTAACAGAATTCAGTTTGTTCGTTTCATCACCGAGAAAAGTAATGTTCAAGTTTATGTGAATCATGGTGTCACCCGAATTCGGGTCACATGGCAGAGTGTTAATATTGTATTTTTTCCATTTTGTATTTTGCTCTACGAAATCGTGCAGCATTCAATGTGTTAAAGAATTCAAAGTCACACTAATACATAGGAAACGAGAATTCAATTTCCCAAGCTATTCGCAGCTCCACGCTTCTGGAACAAACTCTGTCGTCCGGACCAACACGACCGGAACTCCGCGTCTCGTTTTTTCAGTCGCCGCGTTTCCAACGAGCCCGTGTCACCGCGCGCCGATGTTAAGAACCTTTCAACGGCGTTTCGCCGTTCCGTGGTCCCGTGGCCCGGGCCCCGAAGACATTACGCGTGGTCCCGGGCCCCGGCAAACGCGTTCCTATGAGTTATTGCGCCATTAACGTGAGCGATCGCGCCGCCGGGAAAATTATACAGTAATTTGTTCGCGGCTGATCGAATACGTCGGGGATTTTATTCTTCTTTTGGCCGGGTAATGAAGCGGGCCCCGGGCCCGGGCTCGCTCCGGACCGGAAAACGCTCGCCGGTCCCTCGCGGGGCCGGGTCGTGAAAAATGAAGACGTTTCACCAACGGCCGCTTTCGATTTTACGCGCGCCGGACCGGACGGGTTAAGTAGCCGCCCTCGTACCCGCACTCGCGTTATAATTTACACCTTCGCCCGTTGTTCGAGAGAAAGACTCTCTCGAAGAAAAATCTCCCGGCGAAGAGATTGAATACCTCTCGCTGGGTCCACATGCCGAACGTCGGTGTTCTACGGTTTGGTGCGATGTAATGCGTCGATACGTGACACATTGAAGCATCTTTTTTAACCCTTTTATTTATTATTTTTTTTTTTTTATTATTCGTTTTCTTGGTGACGCGTCGAACGAACTAAGTTTCGTTAAATGTGTGAGGTATAAGAATAGTAGTAATATAATCGTTACTGAGAATCTTGCCCCTTTAGTTTCTGCTTCATTGAGAGAATTGTTTCGATTGCATGGGAGCTCTGATGATTATTTACTTGGCAGTTAAAATGTTAAAGCCTTCATTATCTAAACCCAATTCGAACGCCGCTGTATCCGCCGAAGATCCTTAAGAAAAAGCTATTCCCTCGAATACAAGAGAACAATTGTTCGCCGAACAAAGTATCTTAGACCTCGTCTCGAAACCGTCTTATAGATTTCGTGTTCATCGATGCTTACACGCTGTTGCTGTAGTTACATTTATAGTCTCCCCCGGACGTTCCATCGAAATTAACCAAAGAACAGTGTTGATTTACACGGCTGTTTACACAGGCAGTTCATGAATCGATTTTTATCGGGAACTTTAATCAAGTTTTCTATTTAGCCGTGCCAGCCGTGAAGCAATCACGCTCGCGTCTCGGTAAATTACCGCTATTTTATGTTTGCGACTCGCGTTTCGTCTATCGCGCGCGAGATTGATGCTCTTGGCTCCCGAAGAAAAATCGGCGTTTTACGCGCGTTACACCGTAATGGAAGGAGACGGAAACACCGGTATATTATTGTCTCAGCATTGACACCTTAATTAATTCTTCATCCCCGACGTATCGGTGGAGCCTATCCAACAGGCTCGCGGTGAATTCCCGCGGCGATCCCCGACGAGCCTCTCGGCGTTCCTAGATCGCGCGCCGCGTACCGGAGCGAAACGACCCGATTCTACCCGCATCCCGCGCGAGGAATTTATTAGACGAGAAACTCGTTAATAACGCCTCTAAATAAAATACGCATCGGAAAACACTCGGCCGTGTCGCGCGCGTATAAATTAACCGTCCAGCGATCGTGGCCCGGTAAATCGTTCGCCTCGGTCACGCTCCTCCTACGAGGCGGATTATTAATTCGTTTCATAGGCGTTCAATTAACCCGGACCCGGACTCGCGGAAATGAATTATTCCGCGTGGCGCGCGTTGTCGAGCCGCGGAAATTTACGGCTGTCGCCTCGCATAAATAGCCGGGTCTCTTTAGCACCGCGAAATTTACGGACGCCACTGTGGCCGATCGCTTCTTAACGTTTCCGCGGGGCTGGGGAAATTTTACAAGAGACAGAGGAATCTTCCGTGCACCGTTAACGATATTAGACGTCATGTGGTTGATGTGGAACGAGATTTTTCGGGTGCAGTGACGAACCGTTTAATTAATAGTGACTACTAGTGACGCTTGGGTAACAGGTTTTGAAGGCTGTTCGCCACTATGCTCGTGTACCATTTTCCTATCGACAATTTGTAAATGCAACAAAATTGTCCATTCCACTTCAAGTGCAATTTTAATTGAAGATAATACAATGATAATAGCAAAATAGTTGCTTTCTTCGATCCGTGGGTAACGAGTAACATCGATTGTTGTCAAATTAGTCTAGAAATCTTCATCGTGAGTCTCACTCGTCATTCTATGGCAAGGGGTTAACTGAGAAGCGAACTGATCTGAAACTGAAATTACAGGAACATGGCTGTTCGATGCAGACGGTGGACCTGGTGGCGGACTGTCCGCTGCAGGTAGTGACACCATCCTCGAGGTCGCCGTCACCGCCGAGATCGCCGACACCTGCGACGCCCCCAACGCCCCTCGCACTGCCGAGGAGCATGGGGCAACGGCCAAGCACCCTCTTGCGCCCCAAGATCTCTTTGACCTGGGTTTTACGCGGGCAACAGCAACCCGCCGGCAACAATAATCATTCGAGTGGCAATGGGAACGCAGGTAAAGGTCAGATTTCAATATCAATTCAAATTTCAAGATCAGATTTTTTTATCAATCCGATTTCTCTTTAGAACCAAGACAATGAGTTATATTTTCGATTTTGTTTACTGCGAAAAATGAGGACTGAGACTTCTGACGTGTCTTGTAGAGCGAATGAATTTTCTTGTACACAGGTGCCAACGGCGATCGAGAGAGCCTGTCCCGAGACACTAAGGAAAGGTCCTCGAAGAGGAGCGTGAAGAGTGTGAAGGAGAAGGTCGCCGGCAAAGAGAACCTCGAAGGAGAGAAGAGGGAGAAGAAGAGCCTGCAGAGGGTGGAGAAGATCGAGAAGGAGAAGGCGGAGGTTCAAGAGAAGGTTCTTTGAAAATTCAAGTCTTTCGAATAGCTCAAGATTCACGGAGGTGTTAACACCGATGCCCATCATGTTTCCAGACGATCAGCAAAGAGGTCTTGCTTAACGAGAGCTCTCTAGACAGTCCTCTGGAAAAACAGTCCGAGAAGGAATTCCCAGGACTGAAGGAGACCAAGGAGAAGGAGAAAGTGAAGAGAGCGGTGTCCGAGCCGTCCCTCGTGTCCCGCGAGTCGACGTCCACGCCGAGTGGCCGGGAAAAGCACAGACACAGACGAACGAAACGATCCCACAAGCCTAGACCTCCTAGTAGATTCGGTTACGAGATTGCTGATCTTGATGCGTTCCTCACGAAGGTATCATCATTCGAGAGTGTCATTTAGAATTACTCGTTAGACGAGGTAAACATATTTTCAATTCCTCCAGGCCTCCATTGAGAAACCAGCGAATATTCCAGTGGTGTTGTCCTTTCCATCGGTGCTGTACCAAACTCAGGGTGGTACTCAGGATGAGATGGCTCTTCCCCTTGGAACGGTGGTGAACGCAGTCTTCAAAAACCAAACCTGGTTGTACGTTCAAACCCCCCATGGCCAGGAGGGCTACGTTGGCTATGCTGCCTGCCTCCCTTTGGGAATATTGCCTCAGCCAACGAGAGGACCTTGCTGGGAGGACTCCACGGATGTGTTTCCACGGCCTTTAGGTAGACCCTCGAATACGTCAATGCCAGAATAGTTTAGGGAAGTCTAAAAATGAAATAGCTTTAACAACTTTGGAACTTATGATTGAGAGCATGCAATGTTTTGATAACCTTGTACAGCTGATATATGTGGATCCTTGTTCCTTCATGCAGGTAATATGACTGACACGGAAAAGCTGAGGGACACTAGGTCCGAGTGCGGCGCCCGTGGCAGGAATACCAGGGTGAGACGAGGCTCTAGGGACGCCGTGTCAGCTTGCGGGGAACGCAGCGTGGACAGATTGTACCTCAGGGCTGCGGCGAATGCTAGAACCAAAGGATCGCGTCACACTTTATTAATTATACGTAGCGACTACGAGGGTCGAGGTGGAAACGCGTTAAGCGTCTCCAAAGGAGACGTGGTTGCCCTCCTCAGCGACCACGTTAGCGATTGGTTCTGGGTTCGATCGCGGGACGGCAGAGAAGGCTTCATACCTGCAGTTATCGCTGGTCATGGTTTCCTGTGATCGCCCTGCACAACTGTGTCACCGTAGATTTTAAAGATAATATTAATCCCATCGGTTCGAACATCGTAAAGGGTCAGCACTCCTTATGCGAAGAGCCTGTAGTCACATTTGTTTTATATGTTCATTCGAACGCCCCGAGTTATGTTTCCACGCTCACAGGTGCAGAAACGGACGCTTTTGCGCGGCTCCCGAAGGATTGAGCGTTTTTAATGCGAAGTATATCCTCACGTGATATCGACGAGTAACGACACTTGTATATTTTGTAAAAAGTCTTTTTATATCATGTTTTATAAAATGCACATTGTATTAATATATTTATTAAAGAATATATGTATACGTAACGAACCCCCCCGCCCCATTCCCGGCACTCCTGTTGATCAAGAGGTAATTTGGATTTGATCCGGTACATGCTTTGCTACACAAACTTCAACATTAGTTCACGATAATTAAAGTTCGTGCATACGTCAAGATTGTTCGAGGAACCGCCTATACTGAGCGCCTTCTGAGGAGTTTCTTGGTAAACAATGGTGTATACTGTGTTACTAGAAGTCGGCACTTTGGCTAACATCTCCCCTTGGTATGTTAGATGATAGACGTGCGGCGATCCTCCAGCAGCAATCACGCGTTCTTCATAAATATTCGCCACGTGAATCCCCTCGTCCGGTAATTCGAACACGGTAGCTGCTTCCATCGTACGCATGTGCCACAGCGACAAACTTGGTCCACCTCCGCATAACTAAGAAGAATTATGTACGTAAACTATTAAATTTTGAATCATTGTTTTATAATAAATTGTACAATGCAATATACGGACCAGCCAGTCATCCGTGAAATCCACAGCGCCAATCCATTTGCCCAACCAAGATCGCGCAACTTTGTTCACCAAATGTGGCGTCAGTATATTAGTATTTTCTTTTTTACGCAAATCCCATAACCTGACTGTTCCGTCTTCCCCGCCTGATGCTAGTTGATTGCCCCTAGGAATAAAGATTGCATTCTAGAATTTATATGAGTGACCTTATTATCGAATTATTATATAAAAAATATTGTTTGTGGTAACACAACTCGATTATTACTTGGTACATACGTCAGTGACAGGCAATGAATATAATCTGTGTGCCCTTGTAAACTTCGTACAATTCTACCATCTTCCAAACTAATTACATAAATATTATTATCACCACATCCAGCATACAACAGGTTACTTTGTTTAGAATATACTAAGTAGTTAACATCTGGCTTTTCATAACTGTCCCTGAAAATTTTAATATTGAATTTTAATACATATACACTCTGTATTTCATTTTAAGATTATTGGCTTATGATTTTATAGTGACTGTGAACATACTTATTAACAGGTAGCTGAACGGTCCACGAAACCTTAATTTTAGTTGCTTTACTAGAAGTAACCATTTTCCAATTCCATCCATGCACTTCTCCAGATGTTCCAGTGACTAGAAAATTATCTGTGGATACCATACTCATTACCTGTTGATCAGGATGAGCAGTAAACTGATACGTAGGCCCTTGTAATTCATTTTCATCCACTTTATGTGGCCCTAGAGCTTTTGATAATCTGTAAAGATATTAATATAAGTATTGATTCCTCACTGAATCTAAATCGTCCAATATTGTACAATATAATTTAACAATTCAGTCAACATAAATTAGTCACAACTAACATTAACTTAACCTATAGCTTATAGTATTCATGTTTACTGTTGTTTACACTGTAAGTTCACTTACTCAAAAACAGATACATCTCCATAAATATTCCCAGCTGCCAAATAGTTTCCATCCGGAGAAAAAGTTTGAGACAGTACTGTGTTATAAAATAACTTACGATTAAACGTTTCAGACATCATTTTTCAGCAATCACAGTATGTATCATGTCACTGATTGTGGTTAGGAAATCGAAATCAAATACAGAACAAGATGTATTTAATTGATAATTCTATTAACACTAAACGTATATGTAAAATGTAAAAATGCTTTTATAAGAACATTTTATTACATATTTCTCAATTTTTGCATTTAGCGGTGCTCCAACATTTTACACAACAATAGTTGATTTGGTAGCGCCACTTAACGAAACAATCCAGTACTTTTTGGCTAAAAGATTAACCGGGTCTCGATATGGTAGCAAACTTCTAAACCCATTTTATTGATAAATCGCATTTACCGATTGTTATGTTTTTCATTATTAAGATTATCAATTTTATATTATGCTTTTCAGTGTTTATAAATATTTATTCAATGCATTAAAAGTTCTTCAGAGAGACAAGGCTATAGTCAATGTGTCGGCAATGTAGATTGTAGATAAAGTCAATTTCTAATTGTTATTAAAAATCTAACTATACATTTTTAAATTCTTGTATTAATATCCGTAATATTCTTCTTATAAATAGTGAGTTAGAAACAAGTTGTGACAGAAGTTAAAATATTTTATTCGTTAAAATATTATCGATAAAAATATTTCAACATTTTTAGTGAACCATCGATTTCGGTGAACATAAAATTCAATGTCGCGACAGAGAACTTCCAAGAATTAAATAAATGATACTAGAATATAAATTCCAATGACTAGTGGACAAAAATATTTTCGTACTGTCCATCGTCATTCAATTCCAGGAATTTAATAATCGCTCGGCTGTCGCGATTTTTATTCCGAACGCGCAGGTACCATGAATCCTCCGGATCAACCCTTGTTATGGGATTAAGCGAACAACCCATCTCGCAAAAGCAAAATACCCTAAATTCCTTAGATTCTTTAATAGATAAATAGCCACAGGTAATAATAGCGGGGAGCGGTAGCGAATACAACCGGAAATCGCCGAATATCGCCGATAAGGGATGAAACATGGAGTGAAATTTTAGTATCAGTTCTCCGCGAGTCGCCGTTCGCGAAGGAGCTCTCTCCTCTCTCGTCTCTTAGACAATCAGTCGTGTCTTGGCGTAGTTGTGGACGTCGGGCTTCGTATGGCTTCAATCGAGTTTATTGAAAAGTATTGGACAATGTCGGACAGTGTTAGACTTTATGGAAAAGTATTGGACAATATGTATACGCGTTACTATTATTCCACATGTATTGCTAACTGCTTTACTTACTACTTCGTTATTTATTACTATTATTAGACTGCGGACCTTCATACGAATTAAAACGTTCTCAGAATATAATCGAAGACATAGAATTGCAATAGAAAATTATTTTTCCCAGCAAACATTGTAAAACAGCACCAAGATTTGAATATTTCATACTCGTATGTTTTCTCGTATCGCGCGCATTACGTCCAGCTCTGAAATTTCCTAGAAATGCATAAAAATTCGGAAATGGGTCCCTCGCAGCAACCTCCTCGTGGTGGGCCTGGAAACTAGCAGCGTCGCCGACAGAGTAGTTCCTATCGAGGATGCTGCTAGGCCAATGGTTGCGAAATTGTCTAAATATGCCGAGCAGTTATTCCTTAATTTAATGTAATTATTCTTTACTTTAATGTAATAATTCCGCTTGTTTCTCCAATTCCGGTTCACTTAGCCATGCAATGCAAGTGGATCGGGCCGTGTGTCACATCAGCCATTCTGCCGTTCTCGTACCTCGGTGTGACCGACTCATCGGATCATGATGGTGGAGCCGGAATCGGTACCCAGTTGCCGGTGTGCACTCCGTGGGTAGGGCGACCGGTTCGCCTGTGCCCATCGAAGCCATAAATCGCCGCGGGATCCTACTTCTTTGTAATCCGCTCCTAATCCTCTCTGAGGACGGGGCGTTGGGAAGTTAATGGGGGAAGGCGGTGCCGGTGGAGATCATCCTCTGTTCCGATGACGAGGGAGCATCGTAACTCGGCACGGTGGGCTGACTGGTCTGATCGCGGTTTGCTTCGCGTCACCCTGATTTTGCCTTTTTTAATCAGAGACTTCTTCTCTGATTTGTCTCATATCCGAATCATGGACTTCTTCCTTGATTCACTCCCTTTGCTTCTTGGCCTGATAATTGCTCGACATATCTGCGTCCAATGTGTCGTATTCCAAGTCTAAAGTAAGGTAGAATTAAGATTGTAATCCCTGACTTTGCTCTTGCTGAATCAGAGACTTCTTCTCTGATTGGAATAATGAACGAATCAAGGACTTCTTCCTTGATTCACTCCCCATACTGCGATGATTGTATAGTTTAAGTTATCCGTTAAGGCTAAGCTAAACTTAGAATTAAGATTGTAATCCCTCGTTTTGCTCTTGCTGAATCAGAGACTTCTTCTCTGATTGGAATGATGATCGAATCAAGGACTTTTTCCTTGATTCACTCCCCATACTGCGATGATTGTATAGTTTAAGTTATCCGTTAAGGCTAAGCTAAGTTAGAAATAAGCGTGCGAAAGAAGACGTCGATCATCCGCCGTGGGATACTTCATTTCAGACTCAAGAAAGAAAACAGCCGCCGTGGGATTATTATTAAGTGCGTTAGTAGTAAGTGCGTTAAGGCTAAGCTAAGTTCGATATAAGCGTGCGAAAGAAGACTTCGATCATCCGCCGTGGGATACTTCATTTCAGGCTCAAGAAAGAAAACAGCCGCCGTGGGATTATTATTAAGTGCGTTAGAAATAAGTGCGTTAAAAATAAGTGCGTTAAAAATAAGTGCGTTAAAAATAAGTGCGTTAAAAATAAGTGCGTTAAAAATAAAGATAAGACTTAGATGTAGAAAGGGAGGTCGGTGGAATCGAATTTCCACCCACCTCCCAGGGTCTCATTCGCAGCAACCTCCACGTGGTAGACCTGGAAACTAGCAGCATCGCCGATAACGTAATTCGTATCGAGGATGATGCTAGGCTAATGGCTGCGAGATTGTATAAAATAGTATTAAGACATTGTACGACAATTAAATTTTAGCCGCTAAAAACGCGACCGTCAGTGATTGTACTGATACATTTTTAGGTACCAATAAAACCGGAATTCCTAACTTACGACAAAGAATAATGTACTCGATTTTGTAACTTTACTTCGGATTTGTATTATACATGTCTAAAATGTTACATTAATGTAAGATTAACAAATAAATAATAGACTAAAAATCTCCCATTATCGCGGGGCTGGCGCGCATGTGTTGTTAATTAAAAAATCAAGGTTCCTATAATATCGTCGAGTGCGAACGGTAGAACGAGAAATTGTTTGTAATGTTGACGTCAAGGAGGTCACGAGTAAGGTGGGGATCTTCGACTATATAAGGACGGTCCTGACAGCAGGGAACTCAGTTCCTCGCGAACTCTGTAACTGGGAGGATCGGGGAGGACCAGGAGACCCTCATGTGGTCTCCTGGGGCCTACCCTGGCCTACCCTGGCCTACCCTGGCCTACCCTGGCCTACCCTGGGGCTATGCTGGACTACCTTTGGCTACCTTTGGCTACCCTGGACTACCCTGGACTACCCTGGACTACCCTGGACTACCCTGGACTACCCTGGACTACCCTGGACTACCCTGGACTACCCTGGGCTACCCTGGCCTATCCTGGCCTACCCTGGGGCTACCATGGGCTACCATGGGCTACCTTTGGCTACCATGGGCTACCATGGGCTACCATGGGCTACCATGGGCTACCTTTGGCTACCCTCGGCTACCCTGGACCTCTCTGGTCTACCATGGGCTACCCTGGCCTACCCTGGCCTACCTTTGGCTACCCTGGACCTCTCTGGTCTACCATGGGCTATCATGGCCTACCCTGGCCTACCTTTGGCTACCCTGGACCTCTCTGGTCTACCATGGGCTATCATGGCCTACCCTGGCCTACCCTGGCCTACCTTTGGCTACCCTCGACTACCCTGGACCTCTCTGGTCTACCATGGCCTGCCCTGGGCATCAGTGGTCTACTCCTACCTTCACTCTGAGGCACTGGTGACCAGTACTGACTAACACCGATGAGTAGAGAGTAATGCCGATCCATGGTGGCCAATACTGATGAATGCCAATGGTCCTCGGCTCCTCCTAAGCTACGTACCGATTGCGAACAGCGATCGGTGAGTCGCATGCTCTTTCTTTTTAACTCCAGTCACCGATCATGTCGTAGGATGAATGGTCCGAAGCGACACCGGTGACTGGTAGTACCATTTTAGTAGTTTTTGATTTTGTGAGTGCAGTGACCTCGGATATGTCTCTCGAGGCATAACTGAGAGTAGTAGCATTTTTTGATTTATTTGTTAGATAGGATAGGGTTTTCTTGTACGTCGCGTTTAACGTTAACTGCAAATATTAGCAACAATGCTCTGAATTTTTATCGGATTACAACTAAAGTAACTTAAGACGTAACACAACCTTCAACATTGAATATTAAGATAATACGACTGAGAACTTAGTGGTACATTAATTGTATCAATAAGTTCGGTCTAGTTTTCGGTTCCTACAGTTCGACTAAGATACAATACATTGAAATGATTGATTATTCGCGTTAAAGTTCATTTAATCGGTGAAATATCACAGTAAATATCGTACAAGAAAACATTTCGCGACGGGTAGGTCTCTGAATCGAAGCAACTACTTGTAAAACATTCTTCCGATATTAGAAACAGCTGCTTCGACAAAGGGATCGCCTGAGGATTTTTAAAAATGTGTTAAAAGTTTAAAATAGATTCATTCTTACTGAAATTTTACTTAAACTCTCATTTTCCATTAAATTTCAATGTCTCTTATTCTTTTTTTGCACATTAAAGTATTGATATATTAGTAGTCCTATCATTTATAAAGTTAGAGAATTAAATTCTTAATTCTGAGTCAATTACAGTCACTATTAAGAACCAAAGAACATTAGTCCGTTAGAAAAATCAGAAACTAACATGATTTTATAGCTAGGATTTTCAGGATATTGTTTCCATGCTCGTTGCTCGATCTCTCTCACGTGCCCAGGTGCTACTTGATTGAGTGAGAGCAATGGGCATGATGAAATTGTTATTATTTAAACATGTGAGCGATGGGCAATGGCTAACGTATCGTTTCCGACGTATTATCCACTTGTGTGTGTGTGGTTAGGAAGTTGAAATGCGTCGGACTTTATAATATGATAAATACTCTTTATACGTATATATTCCAGTTACTGTAAATGAAATAAATAAATTGTTTGTGGAATATATACGCACTTTTCCTTATTCCCTTACTCAGTAGAGTACGAATATTAACATATTAGAATACTTTGATCGTCCATACGTTACCAAATGACATAAAGAACAGTAGAATGATATCAATTTCAATGAATTATTCATGTCAAGTAAAATATTTTCTCAAAGATCGTTAGCCATTGCCAGTCGATTTCAGGAATCGATAAACTAGAGTATGAATGTGGTTGTTAGCTAACGTCCCGGGACGTTCTCTCTAAGCGTTAGGTTCTTTCGCACTCAGGTGCATCAGAGACAATCGTGGAATGATGTGTGTTTGTGAGAATGAGTCTTTTGCCCCTTTTTTAAATATAGCTATAGGTAGGCAGGTAGCATACTCTCTGGAATGAATGTTAGATTTAAGTAGGCAGGGGCCGGTGCTGGCCGTCGTTTCTGCGCGATGGTCAGTTACCGGGGGAACTTGAAAAATCAGTTCAAAGTTGATAGCAAAACGGAGCATGCCGTTTGCTGATCAATCTTGATCTCGAGTTTTCAAGTTCCACGTAGATACCGCGGTCGCGATCGGTGTCAGGCGCGAATAGGCGAAACGTTCGAAATTGCTCGATTGCACTGTCGAATGGTCGATGGCTGTTCCCGAGCCATTGGCCATTCGCTAGCGAGCAAGATCAGGGTTTCAGAAATGGCGGCCGGCCGAAGAAAAGAAGAGGCGTATGCCGAAGAGGCCCCGACAAAATGTCGCTCAAGAGGGCAACTATTAATGGCGCTCCATCTTAGCATGGAGATGGAGCGTCATTTTATGTTACTACTTTGTCACTGCACTCACTTTAGCTTCAGTAGAAATAGTAGTAGTAGTAGAAAAGTAGTTGTAGTTGAATCGGGCTGGCCATAGCCGCCCCAACGACCAGCAATGAGCATTTCGCGATTTTTAATTAGCGTTGCGAGACAAACATTACGGTTTGGACTAGAGTTGCGAATGATATAATCGCGATTTTGACTAGAATTGATTCTTATACTTGTTTTTTGAAATTACTGTAAAGATAGCTTTGCGTATGACGAACACTGATCGCGTTTGATTTTAATACTATTAAATATAAAGCTCAATTACGTTAAATAACACGCAGTTCTCTTGATTTTGATGTAGAGTTGCGATTAATTGAATAAACGCGTTTGATAGAATACACTTTATTAGATATAATTCTCATTGATTAAAGTAGCGTTGCGATACCGATCTTTCGCGTTCTTCTTAGTGTTGCGACAATAATTTTTCGCGTTGCCTTAGAGTTGCGTTGTATTAAATGCTCAAAGATATGCTGGAACCATAAGAACCACAAAGCAGTTTGCATTACTGCGAACAGTGGTTCTTCGCAGCTGAAATAGCTGCACATTATTGCCCGCAGCCGAATTGGCTGCCCCACGATCTTAAACGTAGAGTTGCGTATAATGAAACTGGTGCACGCGAGTTATTTGTTTTATATTAAATAAATTAGAGTTGCGATGGATACTGAATCCCCCGCGTTTTAATTTTATGATATTTCTACAGTAGCGTTGCGATTAATTATACAGTTTTCGCGTTTCTTGTTGAAATCTTTGCATATCTTATTAATTAGCGTGGCGAACAATGATGCACCCTTCGCGTTTATTATTGAAATATTTTTATATTCCCTAAATTAGTGTTGCGAAAGAAATGGTCCACTCTCGCGACTTTTATAGCACATATAATATACAGAGTGGACAGCCCCATTTTTTAAACATCCCTCCTTCTATTCAATTTCATGTAATTGAACAAAATTTACTATGTAATAAAGTATGCTTCTGCTTCAGAGAAATTTGGGTGGGATACAGGATGCAATTCTCAGGGGAAAATGGTATACACTTTAATTTTAATTCTAATTTACTTTATTTAATCATTTCTGTTTCTGTTTGAGGGAACATTATAACTGCAATGGTAAGGAAAAATCTTACCCTTTTCCTTAGACTCCATTTCTTAAATTATATTCAGTCGCTAATAGAATAAGACAGTTTCTGTTTCAGTTTCTTTGACTTATCCTACTCATTTGTTTCAGCTCCAATTCTAATCTATTTTTAATTTCATTTTAAACTAATGTCATTTTACCATCGACACATTATTAATGTATCCTTAATACAATTCTTATTTGTTTCAGCTCTAATTCTAATCTATTTTCAATTTCATTTTAAACTAATGTCATTTTATCATCGACACATTATTAATGTATCCTTAATACAATTCTTATTTGTTTCAGCCCTAATTCTAATGTACTTTTAATCTAATTTCAGTCTAATCGTAATCTAATTTCATTTTAACATTGACACATTATTCATTTATTCGAAATATACTTTTCACTTAGTGTTACTGCAGTTCATTTACAATTCTCTCGTAACCATTTTACACATGTATGTTCTAATTAAGAATAGACTCAAGAAAGAAGACAGCTAAGGGATCAGTATTGTTAAAAGCGTTAAATATAAGTGCGTTAACAATAAGTGCGTTAACAATAAGTGCGTTAACAATAAGTGCGTTAACAATAAGTGCGATAAAAATAAGCGCGTTCGAGATAAGATTTAGAATTAGAAACGGAGGTCGATGGAATTGAATTTCCATCCACCTCCCAGGGTCCCTCGCAGCAACCTCCACGTGGTAGACCTGGAAACTAGCAGCATCGTCGATAGAGTAGTTCCTATCGAGGATGGTGCTAGGCCAATGGCTGCGAAATTGTCTAAATATGTCGAGTAGTTATTCTTTAGATTGATTCGCTTTCGCCTGTTTCTCGTTTTACTCCGGTTCACTTAGCCATGCATGCAAGTGAATCGGCCGCGTGTCAGGTCAGTCAGGGCTACAGTGTTGTAACTCGATGCGACCGATTCAAAGGGTTATGATGGTGGGGTCCGGTTTGTACCCCGTGGGGAGGGATGCTAGTTGTCCTGTGCCCATCAAAGCCAGAATCGTCACGGAGATCCCAGCAATGGGTGAACGCTGGCGCCGGTGGAGATCATCCTCTGTCCTGGAGATGAGGAAGCATCGGACCTCAACACTGTAGTTCCGCCTGGGTTGCTCGCGGTTTGCTCGCGCACCATTCTTTTTAATCAGGGACTTCCTCTCTGATTTCTCTAATTGTCGAATCGAGGACTTCCTCCTCGATTCTCTCCCACTGCTTTTGGCCCGATAATTGCTCGACATATATGCCACCGATATACAATTGTATTAATCTAAGCTAAGTTAGTATTAAGCATGGGAAAGAAGACGTCGATCATCCGCCGTGGGATTATTAGAATATGACATGCGATAGATATAAGTGCGTTAAAGATAAGAATTAGATTTAGAACGGGAGGTCGGTGGATTTGAATTGTCCACCCACCTCCCAGGGTCCCTCGCAGCAACCTCCACGCGGTGGACCTGGTAACTAGCAGCATCGCCGATAATGGTGGCCATCGAGGATGCTGCTAGGCTAATTGGCTGCGACACTGTATAAAATATGTCGAGTAGTTATTCTTTAGATTCGTTCACTTATTCCGCCTGTTTTTCCATTTGTTCCGATTCACTTAGCCATGTATGCAAGTGAATCGGCCGTGTTCAGGCCAGTCAGCGCTGCAGTGTCGTAAGTCGATGTGATCGATTCGAAAGGTCATGATGGTGGACTCAGGACTGGTACCATGTTACCGGTACGAGTCTGTGGGTACGGAAACTCTATATATAGTCCCGAGCCCATCGAAGCCATAATTGTCACGGAGATCCTCTCCTTTGTAATACGCTCTCGCCCTCAGGGCAGGGTGTTGGGGAGAAATGGGGGAACGCTGGCGCCGGCCGAGATCATCCTCTGATTGATTAGATGAGGGATCATCGGAACTCGGCACTGTAGTTCTGCCTGTCCTGACCACGGTTTGCTTCGCGGCACCGTGACTTTGCCTTTTTTAATCAGAGACTTCTTCTCTGATTTCTCATCTTCGAATCGAGAACTTCCTTCTTGATTCGCCCCCTTTGCTTCTTGCCCCGATAATTGCTCGACATATTCGCGAATGATGTACAGTTTCATAAGACTAAACTAAGTTAGAAGTATGATTGTATCCCCGATACAATCATACAAGTATAAAACATGCCGAGTAGTTACTGATTAGTTTAATTCTCTCGTTTCGCTTGTCTCTCTTTACTCCGATTCACTTGGCCATGCAAGTGATCGGCCGTCTGTCAAATCAGTCAGCTGTTTCGATAATTGCTCGGCATTCTGCGACTAAATTATAGTTCAATCTATTTGTTAAGGCTAATCTAAGTTAGAATTAAGCGTGCGAAAGAAGACGTCGATCATCCGCCGTGGGATACTTCATCGTTTCGCCGAGGGATTATTATAATTTTAAGAACGATAGATATAAATGCGTTAAAGATAAGATTTAGGATTAGAAAGGGAGGTCGGTGGAATTGAATTCTCCACCCACCTCCCAGGGTCCCTCGCAGCAACCTCCACGTGGTAGACCTGGAAACTAGCAGCATCGCCGATAGAGTAGTTCCTATCGAGGATGGTGCTAGGCCAATGGCTGCGAAATGGTCTAAATATGTCGAGTAGTTATTCTTTAACTTGATTCTGTGATCTTTAACTGATTTCGCCCGTTTCTCAATTTACTCCGGTTCACTTAGCCATGAGTGCAAGTGAATCGGCCGCGTCTGATCAGTCAGCGCTGCAGTGTCGTAACTCGGTGCGACCGATTCGAAAGATTATGATGGTGGGTTCCGGTAGGTTCCCGTGGGGAGGGACACAAGTTGTCCTGTGCCCATCGAAGCCAGAATCGTCACGGAGATCCCAGCAATGGGTGAACGCTGGCGCCGGTGGAGATCATCCTCTGATCCGTAGATGAGGAAGCACCGGACCTCGGCACTGCAGTTCTGCCTGCTCTGCTCGCGGTTTGCTCGCGTCACCCTGATTTTGCCTATTTTCAGTCAGAGACTTCTTCTCTGATTTCTCATGCTCGAATCAAGGGCTTCTTCCTTGATTCGCTCCTCCGTTTCTTGCTTCGATAATTCCTCGACATATCTGCGACCAATGTGTAGTTTCATAAGGCTAAGCTAAGGTAGAATTAAGATCGCATCCCCTAATTGTCTCGCGTCATCTCGTTCTCGAGTCGAGGACTTCTTCCTTGATTCATTCCCCTTACTGCGATGATTGTAGAATTTAAGGTATGCGTTTAAGCTAAGCTAAGTTAGAATTACGAAAGAAGACGTCGATCATCCACCGAGGGACACTTCATCGTTTCGAGCGATTATTATATTAAGAGCGATAGATATAAGTGCGTTAATTGCTCGTTGCGCCCAATGCTCGAATCAAGGACTTCTTCCTTGATTCGCTTCCTATACTGCGATGATTGTATAATAAAATTTATGCGCTGCGACTGAACTGCGTTAGAATTAAGCGTGCGAAGGAAGACACTTCAGACTCAAGAAAGAAGTCAGCCGCCGTGGGATTACTTTTACTTGCGAAACCGATAATTGCGTTTAAAATAATGCTTAGAATTAGAAAGGGAGGTCGGTGGAATTGAATTTCCACCCACCTCCCAGGGTCCCTCGCAGCAACCTCCACGTGGTGGACCTGGAAACTAGCAGCATCGCCGATAGAGTAGTTCCTATCGAGGATGGTGCTAGGCCAATGGCTGCGAAATGGTCTAAATATGTCGAGTAGTTATTCTTTAACTTGATTCTGTGATCTTTAACTGATTTCGCCCGTTTCTCAATTTACTCCGGTTCACTTAGCCATGAGTGCAAGTGAATCGGCCGCGTCTGATCAGTCAGCGCTGCAGTGTCGTAACTCGGTGCGACCGATTCGAAAGATTATGATGGTGGGTTCCGGTAGGTTCCCGTGGGGAGGGACACAAGTTGTCCTGTGCCCATCGAAGCCAGAATCGTCACGGAGATCCCAGCAATGGGTGAACGCTGGCGCCGGTGGAGATCATCCTCTGATCCGTAGATGAGGAAGCACCGGACCTCGACACTGCAGTTCTGCCTGCTCTGCTCGCGGTTTGCTCGCGTCACCCTGATTTTGCCTATTTTCAATCAGGGACTTCTTCTCTGATTTCTCGTCTTCGAATCAAGGGCTTCTTCCTTGATTCGCCCCCTCTGTTTCTTGCTTCGATAATTGCTCGACATATCTGCGACCAGTGCGTAGTTTCGTAAGGCTAAACTAATGTAGAATTAAGATTGCATCCCCTAATTGTCTCATGTTGAATCAGAGACTTCTGTGATTCATCTTACATTGTAGAATTTAAGGTATTCGTTAAAGGTAGACTAAGTTAAAATTAAGCCTACGAAAGAAGACGTCGATCGTCCACCGTGGGATTATTATAGTATTAAATGCGATAGATATGAGTGCGTTAAATATAAGATTTAGATTTAGAACTTCCTCCTTAGAAAGAAGACCGCCGAGGGATTAGTATTATTAAGAGCGTTAAATATAAGTGCGTTAACAATAAGTGCGTTAAATATAAGTGCGATAAAAATAAGCTCGTTAGAGATAAGATCTAGAATTAGAAAGGGAGGTCGGTGGAATTGAATGTTCCACCCACCTCCCAGGGTCTCCACTCGCAGCAACCTCCACGCGGTGAGACCTGGGCAACTAACACTGTCCCTAGTAGAATATTCTCTGCGAAGGACTATGTTAGGCTAATTGGCTGCGATAATTTTATAATTTAATAATTTAAATATGAAATATGCAATCATCGGCAGGTAAGTAGTACTTAGAAAATATTTATGTTTCTGCTGGATGCTGGAGGGAGTTGTTTAATTTATTTATTATTCAATTTTCGTATTAAATTAATTTTTTTTAATCGTTTCTCAGGGAAATATCTATCGTCTTTTCAGTAATTGCAGAAAGAAGACATCAGGAATCTGCTAATTTTAATACTAACTTGTGTCCTTTTTAGTATGTTTCTGCAAAAATGTAAAATTGTTATATAAGGTCAAAATAATACCTAACGATGTGTTATACATTTTAATCCTGAATGCTTAACAATTTTGTTAGATATGTTATACTTTAGAAAAAATTTATATTGAATTTCAATATCACTTGCCAAAATTTCAATTATTAATATGAGAACTGTTAGTGTATATAATTTATTGAAGAAATTTTTACAACAGTATAATTAGTCAAAACAATTTCTTCTGTAACTGCTGTGGTGACGACTTTATTTTTCCTTTTCACAATTGGGAACAGAGTAAAAAGTTTTTTTTTTGCAATGAATGCTACAATTAATTGTTCGTTGCCAAATATTTCATAAATATTGTGTTAATAACACAAAATAGTCAAGTATAGTCTGTTAACAGGCATTAAGATAATAATTTTTAAAAACAACGAATTTTTAAAATTTCATTACCTTATCCTGGTTTGGTGGCGTCATATTAGACGAATCGGTGTGAGAAACCCCTTAAAACGTCGCGAGAGACCTCTAGAACCGGTGTGAGAAGTCCCTTAAACCGTCGCGAAAAATCTCCGTAATCGGTGTGAGGAAACACTTAAAACGTTGTATCATTCCTCTGGCATCAGTGTGAGAAACCCCTTAAACCGTTGTGAGACCCCTCCGGAGTTGTTGTGAGAAACCCTTTAAACTGTTGTGAGAGACCTACGCAGTCTGTGTGAGAAGCCCCTTAAACTGTTGTGAGAGACCTACGCAGTCGGTGTGAGAAACTCCTTAAACTGTTGTGAGAGACCTACGCAGTCGGTGTGAGAAACCTCTTAAACTCCTGCAAAAGACTCACGAGAGACCCCCGCGAGAGACCCCCGTGAGAGACTCCCTCGAACCCCCACGAGAGACCCCTCAGACCCCCTTAAGAAACATCCAAATTTAAACGAGAGACCCCCTCGAACCCCCTCGTGAAGAGATTTCTCTTAAGAGCTTGAAAAGTTTAACGAGGGGGTTCGAGGGGGTCTCTCGTTTAATTCTGGGGGTTCGAGGGGGTCTCTCGTTTAAAATTGGGAGTTTCTCGAAGGGGTCTGAGGGGTCTCTCGTGGGGGTTCTAGGGGGTCTCTCGTTTAAATCTGGGGGTTCGAGGGGGTCTCTCGTTTAAAATTGGGAGTTTCTCGAAGGGGTCTGAGGGGTCTCTCGTGGGGGTTCTAGGGGGTCTCTCGTTTAAATTTGGGGGTTCGAGGGGGTCTCTTGTTTAAATCTGGGGGTTCGAGGGGGTCTCTTGTTTAAAATTGGGAGTTTCTCGAAGGGGTCTGAGGGGTCTCTCGTGGGGGTTCGAGGGGGTCTCTCGTTTAAATCTGGGGGTTCGAGGGGGTCTCTCGTTTAAATCTGGGGGTTCGAGGGGGTCTCTCGTTTAAATCTGGGGGTTCGAGGGGGTCTCTCGTTTAAAATTGGGAGTTTCTCGAAGGGGTCTGAGGGGTCTCTCGTGGGGGTTCGAGGGGGTCTCTCGTTTAAATCTGGGGGTTCGAGGGGGTCTCTTGTTTAAAATTGGGAGTTTCTCGAAGGGGTCTGAGGGGTCTCTCGTGGGGGTTCTAGGGGGTCTCTCGTTTAAATCTGGGGGTTCGAGGGGGTCTCTCGTTTAAAATTGGGTGTTTCTCGAAGGGGTCTGAGGGGTCTCTCGTGGGGGTTCGAGGGGGTCTCTCGTTTAAATTTGGGGGTCTCTTGTGGGGGTCTGAGGGGTCTTTCGTGGGGGTTCGAGGGGGTCTCTCGCTTAAATCTGGGGGTCTCTCATGGGGGTCTCTCAAAGGGGTCTTTCGTGGGGGTCTCTCATGGGGGTTTCTCATGGGGATTTCTCGTGGGGTTCTCTCGGGGGGTTCGAGAGGTTTCTCATGGGGGTTTCTCGTGGGGTTCGAAGGGTTTCTCATGGGGGTCTCTCATGGGGGTGTCTCATGGGGGTCTCTCATGGGGGTCTCTCATGGAGGTTTCTCGTGGGGATTTCTCATGGGGGTTTCTCATGGGGGTTTCTCATGGGGGTTTCTCATGGGGGTTTCTCATGGGGGTTTCTCATGGGGGTTTCTCATGGGGGTTTCTCGTGGGGTTCGAAGGGTTTCTCATGGGGGTTTCTCGTGGGGTTCGAAGGTGTTCTCATGGGGGTCTCTCATGGGGGTCTCTCATGGAGGTTTCTCGTGGGGGTCTTTGCGGGGGTCTCTTGCAGGATCTGTCGCCAGGGGTCTCTCGTGGGGGTTTCTCGCGGGATCTCTCGCAGAGGTTTATGGGGTTTCCCATACCGACTGTAGCTATTCGTAGAACCGACATTATCGACATAATGCGTGCATTAGTTTCTCACTCAGACTCCAGAGGTCTCTCGAACAGTTTAAAGGGTTTCTCACACCGATTCCGGAGGTCTCTCGCACAGGATTAAGGTACTTCTCACACCGACGCTGGAGCTTTCTCGAGGGGGTTCAAAGGGTTCCAGAAAATAGTTCTTTCTTGGAGCTTATAATTATAAACTGTCTTGAAAATAACTTAATTATGACTGCCGAAATGAGTCCCATAAAAGGCTCAAAAATTGAAGGCATTAATTCCACGATGCTCAAAGTAAAAAAGCTTTAAATTCTAGATCTCTTGGATCTTTATCTCTCCCAAAAATGGCTCAAAAGCTAGAAAGCTTTATTATTATTAACAATTAGTTACCGACATTATTGTTTACCAACAGCAGTAACCTTTTACTTCGCAATGCTCCGTCGGTATTTTATATCTTTAGAGTGTCATAGTATTTTGAACATTCTCCTATAGATGGCGCTGTTAATCCTATAAGCCGATGATGTAAATCATTAAATCTTGTCTATACATGTACTGCTTTTTAGAGTAGGATGTCAAGGTTTAAAATGTTTTAACTAAAATTGTACATTCCCTTTAATTGGTTCATTTTTTCTCTGATTTTAATTAACATGAAAATACGACTTAACCACTGATTGTCACATCACTGTGAACATCACTGCGTATGATGACGTGTCTGCAGCGCACCACGTGGATAGTATACATGACACGTCGCTTCCTACTTCACTCTGTGCCGCCAGTAAACGTTTACGGTATTCAGTGGTAGAGGGATTGGTTATTGCTGTGTGGCTTCCCAGAGCAGTCTTACTTTTTGTCTTCGTGAATGTTTAAAAAATTAAATTGAAGTTCCTTGTTTATTGAAGACTTAGGGGTAATAACAAATTATTGTAACACTAGCCTTTCTTGACTGATCGAATTTTATTCATATATTAAAAGCAAAGCAACAGAGAATACAATGGTGAGTAACTGTACAAGATGTTTTTGAAATTTTATGAATACATTTTCAATTAATATTCATGGTCACATTTCGTTCATTCTTTTAAGCCTCCTGCGCCTAGTTCTACCTCCGTTGGAGCCGCTGGTCGTTCGCCGAGTAAAGCTATAGCACCTAGAACAGGTGGTAGTGGCACTGTTAGGCAAAGGAAAACCACAACAACTGCGTCAACCAGGAGTAGAAATCCAGGTGCTGGTTCCGGTGGTATGTGGAGGTTTTACACAGATGATTCACCTGGCATCAAAGTGTAAGTACACTGTGTTATTGAGAAATTATAATTAATAATGCGAGTAAACTTGAGATACGATCAATATTTATACCTATGCAAGAGAAAGACTGATCCAAAGGTCTCAGAATCCTTTATCATAGTTCTAAAATGAATGTAAAGTGATTGGTATCTATAATGCAAAAAGAAATGTTAAAATATTTCAATTACTTTATGAAAATGCAAGTAATTGTACTGACAATTTAATGATTTATTTACAGGGGACCTGTGCCTGTGCTTGTGATGTCCCTCCTCTTCATCGCGTCTGTGTTCATGCTTCATATTTGGGGAAAGTACACGCGATCTTAAACTAAAAAATAGACTTTAATTTATAAGATTATAAGTGAAATAAATATAAAGAAATGTGTGGTATAAGTAGAGAAACCTATTGAGATTTAAGTTTCTACCTATAAAGAGAATCGATGTGACTTTAAAAGCATTCTGTCTTTTTAATGTGAATTCTTATAATTTATTCAAAGCAATTTTGAACGCTGTTCGTCATAAACTTCCATGCAATGGATCTCATGCAACTTGAACTTTCATCAAGAAGTTCAGACTTCAATGTGCAATCATGAACAACATGACTGCTATTTACTTTGCGTTCAACTGAATTTTGTAACATTTGTAAGGAGGGATCTAAGAAATAATTCTATTTCTGTATAATATACGATCAATATAAGACCTACTCGTTATTGTTTATAATGTTACTATTGATAATATAATGTACTTTACTACAATAAATTACTCTCGACCCAATTGAAATCTGTTTCAATATATAAACATTCTTTACATCCTGTCGCCTTTAATTTCTCCAAAAATCAAAAGACATCAAATCAAATTTTCCCCATCACGTCCATGGGATCCACCCCACACAGCAGTGTTTCTCATGTCATTCTCTACATTCAAAAATAATTCCCTTTTCCAATAAAAATCGACAAATTTCATTGTTTGATCCACGAGTGAATTATCAAACAATAAAATAACCGTAACGCTTCTGTTGGAAGCTTGATGATAAAAGCACATCTCGTCGAGTTCTCATCTCATTGTGAAATGAGAGACACTGGCAAGGAATACCGACCAGTGGGAGACGTATTCCAGCGAAAGAAGGATGAAGCTAGGGGGAGTGCGTCTGATGTTCCCGCAGTTCGACCGTCGGCTCGCAGGCACGTGATCATGGGTTTCTCGTTTTAGACTCGACATTGAATATTCCCTCCGTAGTCCTGCCGCTGGCTGCCGCCGGGTCAGGGTGGAACGTCGACCAGGTCCGCCCGTTTCTCGAGTTGCTACACGATGAGACTCCTCTCTCTCGAGGTAATCGTTGTTTCCTCCTAAAACGATGCACCATCGTTTCATTCCATCGCGCGAGCCCGAGACGCCGAATCCATTTGGGAGCCAACGAAACGACCTGTGCCTCCCGTTCACTGTGGCTCAAGATGCGATACGCGTTCGGCACGCGTACCGATCGCAACTTTTGACAATTATCGATAACGATCGAGACTCCATGGCGCGTTCATTTCTCGCGAGAGCCGCCTCCGCGGAAAGTGCTGACACTGGCTGTCGTCGGGAACATCGAGGAGCCCGTTCACGATGTTCTCACCGAAATTTCATGTCGGCCGAGCACCGACAGTAAACGGCGTGTCGCCTCCGATGAATCGCTCGCCGCGGTTAATTCTTTGCTGGACATTTTGAAAGACTCGTTCGGTTTCGGCGCCCGTTCGAAAAATTCAGAGAGGACCGTTGCCTCGTGACCGTGCGATGCAAAAGTTCCGAATAGCCAGGCTTAAGGAACGGTGAGTAAAGTCACGATTCCCCTGTGTTGTTTGTTGTGTCGTTGTTCTGTGTGACGAGTACATATATTCCTGTGCTGTAGCAGAGATTCCCTTGGAAATATTTTGAAACTGTTTCTAGAAAAATGTTGTCGGTAGAGTGTCCTGTTCGCACGGAGAGACAGCGGACGAATTGAACTGCATTGCGACGGTTGCGTTACCGAACGTGTTACCTAAATAATACTGATTAGGATCTATTCTCAGAGAACCGAGAGAGAGAAACACTGCGACGGGAACCTGTGTGCGACTGGCGAATTTGAATCGTAATCTCGATTCATGAAATTATCTTTTTGCATTTCGTTTCGACGGGAGTAACGAGCGAACGTGGATGCAGTATGAAGGTAGCGACACTGATGTTCCCTGATCATTTGTCAATCAATTTCTATAAATATATTGGGATCCTCGGATGTGTGACATTTTCATGCACGCGTCGAGGGGTAATCGATAAATGAAAGCTATCAAGGCGGGAAGGTACGTTGCGCGTGGAATCAAATCAAATCGGAAATATGTGTATCCATGGGAAGTACATTGTTCCTGTGTCACTTGCAATCTCTTCGTGTCCGACCAAAGTCGCGGTTATACTACTATCAATGTTTCACGGATAAAGTTGCAAAACTGTACGACGAATTTTAGTTTCGAGTAACGAATCGAAGAATTGCAGCTGACACGCTGCAGCGAGATTAACGCGTTCCGTGCCACGGAGATTTCAGTTGTGTTTTGCTTATGGATTATATTGATTTTTTAAATAAAATATTAACCTGGTGCACTCGAAAATTTTTTACTAGAAATATTCAACGTTTGATGATGAGGTTCTGTGAAACTAAGCAATAAGGAAACTTACATAAATCAAGAAGCTATTTTATTTCAGTACTTTATATATCAGGCGTTATATAAAGCTTAATATTATGAGCTTATAATTTCACTGTATCGAATCTAGTGACTGAGTCACCTCCAGAGTGCAAAGGGTTAAGTTATATTCAGGATTTAGTAATTTTATATATTCTGATATTGTCAAATTTAAATATTTTAAGTTATATTCAGGATTTAGTAATTTTATATATTCTGATATAGTCAAATTTAAATATTTTAATCAAAGATTAAAAATATTTTCATTATCTTTATTGGCACTATTTGAAAGGAACTAATGAAAGCATAAGTAAATTAAGAAACAAAGCTATTTTATAGAAATATTCCACTTATTGATGCACTATATGAAACTTAACCCTTTACACTCGAGAATATTTTTCTCAACAAATATTCATTATTCCCTGATGAAATATCAATAATATGTTTTACGACTAACATAAAGGAGGAATACCTTGCATAAATTAAGTAACTATTTTATTATAATATATATAATATTATATTATATATATATATTATATAATAATAATAATAATAATAGTTTATATAATAATGTATAATAATATTCTATATAACACTTTGTGACAAAGTCACTCGAGTGCAAAGGGTTAAATTACAAGAAAATGTGGAACACTTTCCATTGATTAATCATAGGTTTTTATCTCAAAAGTAATGCAATATTTTCTTTTTTTTTTTTTAATTTTTCAAGGTCAGAGATTCCATCACAAGAGTAACGCAATATTTCCTTTCTCGTTTCTTTTCGAAGGTTAGAGGTTCTAACACGTTCACGAAATAACGAGTTGATTAACGATTCCAGTTTCGAGAATAGTTCATCCGGCGGAGGGGAGGGCAATCAACGAGGATCAATGGCGGTCGATATTTTAGACGAGGACCACTTTGCGGTGAGCGCGATCGTCACCGTCGGCATGCAAATCATTTTCTTCACAATCGCGGCGACCTTCCAGCTGGACAAACTGACGGATTTCGCCGGCGGCACGAACTTCATCATCCTCGCCCTTCTAACGTTCTTTCTCGGCCAAGTGGGCAAGGTACTCTAATTATAAACCGCACCTGCACCCACGTGTCCCATGAGTGTACACGAATCGCCTAAATCATGCATCCGTTACGAGCACAGCGCAACGAATTTTGCGGATTATAAATAGAACGAATTCCAATATTTCCATTTATATACGTCTGATTTGATGCTGGTTCGGTTTATCGTTCACGGGTTGGAATGAATCATTTGGGATAGAACAGAGAAACAAGGAAATAAGAACACTGGGAATGTGAGATACAGAATAAAATAGAATGAGAGAACTTTGGTAGAGATAGCGTTAACTTGTCTGAATGTACTTTTATTCTCATTCTACAAATACTTTCTCATAGTTTTCTTCCTTGTGCAGACGTACGACAGCAGGCAGCTGATGGTCACCATATTCGTCTGCTTGTGGGGTGTCCGTTTGTCCGGTTATCTGCTGTACCGAATCATTAAGATTGGCCGCGACAAGAGGTTCGAAGACCGTCGCAGTAACGTGATCCGCTTCGCTGTATTCTGGACGTTCCAGGTAACTGAATCGATTCGACTGTACCTTCACTGCCGAATATCATACCTTATCGATTTAAGTGAGACCACTGCCGCATTCAGTGTCAATGTCAATGTTAACGCGATTAAGATTTCAAACGCAAGAAATATTCATTTATCAATTACTGGATAGTAAACATAAACATAGGATGAGTCTAGAATTGTTCTCTTTGTTGAATGAATTATTAATGACAAGATGATTGTATCAGATGGTTTTGTAATTTATCAGCAACTGCAACTAATTTTTATGGCATCTCTAGTAAAAATGAAAAATGCTGTAACACTCCTTCGACCTTTTATTTTTCTTCTCAATACAAAATTTGGATGTGTGGAAAATCTAATAATTTTTGGGTAGTTTCTTTAATTCATTAAAATATTTAATATTAGAAATTGTGCAATATTGGAGCCTACGGAGTTCAAAGGGTTATGTAATTCATATTTAATTTAACTTCATCTGTTGAAGACTGTACATTTCAAAGTATCTTCGTTATCAAAGGTTTAATTGTAATCTTACTGTTGCAGGCTGTATGGGTGTACATTGTGAGTCTACCGGTGATCATTATCAATTCACCGCGGCACAAAATTCCCCCTGCTCCCAAAACCATGACGTCCTTAGACAGCGCGGGCACAGGTTTGTTTGTGACTGGTTTGTTAGTGGAGACTTACGCGGACCTACAAAAATTCTCCTTCAAGCAGGACCCGGTGAACAATGGCAAATGGTGTAACGACGGTACGATTCATGGGAAAGAGAAGAAACGTTTGAATTTCCATTTATAATTGTGTAGTTGAACGATGATCTGGCTGTTGGAGCATTGATTTGATATTAACGTTAAGTATGATGTTTGTTACAGGTCTATGGCGCATGTCCAGGCATCCAAACTACTTTGGAGAGATAGTGGTGTGGTGGGGCATCTTTGTGATATCGTTGAATGTGATCGAGGGCGCGGAATGGGTCGCCATAGCTTCCCCGATTTTCACTACGTTCATTATTCTATTCCTGTCGGGAATGCCCTTGTTAGAGAGGGCTTCCGACGAAAGATATCGCGAGTAAGTGTCCATGGGTTCCATCCGAATAGTTTATTTGTTAACCCTTAGCACTCCAGATGGTTTTGTAATCTACCAGCAACTGCAACTAATTTTTATGGTAGCGAAAATTGAAAATGCTATAACATTTCTTAGATCTTTTATTTTCCTTGTTAGTGCAGAATTTGGACGTGTGAAAAATCTAATAATTGTAGGGTAGTTTCTTTAAGATCCATTAAAATACTTAATATTATAACTGGTGCAATATTGGAGCCTACAGAGTTCAAATGGTTAATATTATTCAAGATAACAAAGTTCTTTCACTTTGACCGGTTGAATTGATTCATGTGTTAGCCCCTTGTCTTGCAATATCCTGTCAGACACGAGGCGAAGATTTCTAATAAACATAAATGTCATTCAGCTGTGTTAAGTTTAAGAGAAACATTGTTTGTTCTTGGTAACAACTTATATGGTTTATACTAATCTTAGATGATCTAATCTAATCATAGAAAGAGAAATGGTTTCTTTGACTATATCATGACAATATCGTCAGACACGTGATGATTTCGAATAGAATTTGATAAACATAAATGTCACTTAATTCTTCCACGTCCAAATTGAATATTATATTTCTAGTATTGATCACAATGATTCCAAGTAAACGTAGACATAGAATAATCATAGAATTTGTCTCTTTCCATTGAATTGTATTGAACAAAATATCTCTATTTGCAATTCGGAAAGAAACCATAAGGCAAGGTGCTAAGAATCCATGGGGAGTATTGATTATTCAACTAGAATAATCTTCGCATGTTTCAGTAACGCCGAGTACCGTTATTACAAGCAGTCGACATCCCCGCTGATACCGATACCGCCATCGATCTACGTGGAGGTGCCACATTTCCTGAAATTCCTTTTCTGTTGCGAATTTCCGCTGTACGATTCATTGGACGTGAAGCCACGAGCGGCCGTGACCGAGTCAACGTCGATAAGCCTCGCGGCGTCCACGTAGCTATAGCCACACGCCGGGCATCCTAACCCCGAGTCCGGCGTGCATTCGAGTGCCATGGCTACAGCCAGCACAGCCTTTTAAACAGGTTGCTTCAGTTCCTTGTGTTTCAAATCTGAGATCGTTCTATCGAATTCTATCCAATTAATTGTCGTTCGCTTCACCCTCTCGGTGTTAAGAATCAAATGTTCGTCATCCTGCGCGAGGATGAAACGTTATACTTGTGTTTGTCAAGGATTTGTGGAACGTTGACGAGGCACTCGTGCGAGATGCATTAGATTGAAGATTGAACAGAATTAATGAATCTGTATCGTGAAAAGTATTTGCTTGATCTTGTAGAGCAAACATGAAGTTTCAGCTCTAATTGAATTCTGATATGTGAAAAATGTCGGTTCATATGGTCGTTCGTTTTGGATATAGATTTTTGTTTGATGTACACTGAACCGTTATTTATTATTAGATCGATGAATTTGAGGATTGTCAGCGATTATTGTTTCGAAGCAATAGAGAGTCGACGAACAAAAGGCGTATAAGAAACTGAGAATAATTGATCAATGGAAATTCGAATTGTAATTACACTACCTCGGGTATGATGTTCTCGGACTGGAAACGAGTTCATCATAATATTTAGACGAATAGTAAATAAAAAATGCCGAAGTAAATGTGCGATATTTTTAGAATCTAAAAAGCTCTATAGTTTGCACTAAGACCTTAAAGAGATAATTCTATATTTTTGTTCGTATTATTAAATGATATTTTTATGTGTAGGATACGAGGTTCAGTTTCAAGGAAAGTAAAGCGATTTAGAGAGTATTCAGCGATTCGTTAGTAATTCATAATTGAAAATATTTTGTGACCAGTAGGGACCATATACTGTAGATACAGTGTACTAGTTGCTACTTTTACACACCTTCAAGTCTGCCTTTCAGTCTGATTTCTCAGAAGCAACTGATCAGCATGTTAAGAGGAGATATATACTAAACTACTTTAAAGGGAAGAAGTATTAGTCTGTCGGTGGGAACTTAATTTTCACTCTTATGTTGCTTACGACACTCGGATCTAAAGTTATTGGAACAAAATTAAGTGTTACTTCTAAATAAGGTAAACGAAGATGTAGAGAAAACTATGTATAGAGTGTAAATTTGCTGTACAGCCAGAGCTGGATATAATATTTTTCAAAGTACATTAAACGGGGGAGTTGTTTAAATGATCTCCTAATATTTAATATTCAAACGTTTCTTAGTTTCCATAGACTGAGCGAGAAACTGCACATTTTATCTGTTTTTATCGAGCCCTCTCTCTTACGTATAAATATCGAAACCAATTAAGCGTTAAATTATAGCAATATACGACATATCCCAGTGCAGAGTAGATCGTCGTAAAACAAAAATTTCAGCACTAATTAATAAACGAAACAACCAAAAAAATAAAAACAAAGTATTATAAGCTGTATTCTTTCGTGTTAAACGCAACAAGAGTTCTTAATTTTTTATGACAAAGATCTCCAAGTATTAAAAAACGGTTATTGAGTTCGAAAGTTTTAGAAAGGGTACAGCTATAGATAAAAAAGTACGCCAAATTAGAAATAAAATGTTATATTACGAACGATCCTCGCGGGTCGTTTCAAATGTTTATTGTTATGTAAATCTCCAGATTTTAGATAATAAATGACAGTTGGTCCAACCATTGTTTTCTTATTCTGCCCCGATTTTTAAAAGTTCAAGCGTCGTGTTCATATTTCAAACGAAACAATAACAGGATTAAAATGAAACAAACGTAACGATCTCTAGTCCGTATTTTCGGGTGAATCAACAACGATCGATAAATTTCGTAAAGATCACATTATATTTATAAACACATTTTATTTGTTCGTATGTATATCGTTAATAAATGGTGATATAATAATAATGACAATGAAATGTATAGCGCCGAGCATAAAACGAGCAGTCATATTATTATTATTATTATTATTATTATTAATTAATATTATTATTATTATTATTATTATTAATATTCTTCTTATAATAATCTTACTGTACTGGATGTGCCTACCTACTGTGCTTGCAACGTTTATGGTCTTGTCCAACTGTTTTCCTTTCTCACGTCACTAATTTAACATTATTTACTTATTACTCCGTAATAATCCATAATAATAATGTAACCACGGGATGTTTAAACGTATGCGTTGTCCTAAGTATAAACAGCTCCACACACTAATTATTTGTTACTTTTTTTCCCCATATTTTTTTTTATCGTTTTCTTCGTTACACCGCGTAATAATCGTAATATCATCGTTAATAATAGCAAGCTACTTAAATATAATATATAATCCTCGTGTCCTCGTGGAATATACCGGGTGGCCGTTTTGTCGGTGTCGCCCGCGGCCATTCGTACAAAAAACTTCAATTCCCGTTCAATAACATTGTACATCAAAATGTCTGTTTCTCGTTTTCTTCGTTTTTATTTATTTATTTTCTTTTTTCTTTTCTCTCTCTCTCTCTCTCTCTCTCTCTCTTTCTCTCTCTCTCTCTTTCTTTTCATTTTTTTTTCGATGCGTGAAAGACACTTTGTATAATTTACGTAATGTAAAATTTTCTCGCACGTCCGAAGGAAAAAGTCGTCTAACAACATTGAACTAACCACGGGGCAGCACAGTGTTCGTAATTTATCATCATTATTATTATTATTATTAATATTATTATTATTATTAATATTATTATTTTTTGTTTCGTTTCATTTCAATATGACCGAAAGGAAACCCAGACAGAAGAGATCGATGTTTTGCCTGTGCCTCTTTTCACGTTTCAGTTTTTTATCTTTTCGTTTTTGTCCAGGGGGTTAAGGGTGGTGCTGGTGGTGGTGTTGGTGGTGCTGGTTTTGTGGGGTGGGTGGGGTGGTGGGGGGAAGAAAATGAAGAAACAAAGACAGGAAGGCCCCGAAGAATGAAGCTTGGGCCGGGACCAGACGTTGACGCGCCTTCTTCTCTACTCGGATTGCATCCGCGTATACATAATATAAAATATTTATAATCATATACAAATAATCGTAATATATAATATATTTGCCGTCGATCCGTAATCGCAAATGAGTCTTCGCTCGTCGGGACGTTGTCAATAAATCGTAAAAAACAGTCAACCCGAGGGGGGCTGTTACGCGTGGGAATGAATACTCGATGTGAGTTTGTCGCAGTGTTTTTTAAAATACATACATGTGTGTATATATATATATATATATGTATATATGTATATCAATACGACTCGCATCGCAAGTGAAGCAGCGGGTCGTACCAGAGAGACGAGAATTAAAAATAAAAAAACCGGTGACCATATTTTGTTCCACTGCTAAAAAGACGTTTCCCCAATCTGATGCATTAATCGACTCGAGGACCCCAAAGAATGTCCGGCGATCGCGGCCGTTGAAAAGCGATGATACGCCCGAAGAGAAATTACGATCGAGCACCAATGAATCAGAAAGGAATGTGTGTGTATAATACGAGCGGGTCGGCGTAAGGAGGTTCGCATCGACGTGCGTTTCCGGTCGTGACCGAGTATTTTCGGGGGGGTGCGAGGGGCTGATTGACGATCGAGTTGGTCTCCATTTTGAACGGCGATCAAAGAAAAACCGCGGGACATTGAACTAACAGAAAGCACGACGACTAAACGAAGATCATAATGTGATATACGGTACGTTGCTTGGAACGCTAGGTACATAACTCAATGTTGCACAGTGAGAGCCAATGGTGGAGAAGCGACCGCAAGACGTTCCTTCTCCCCGAAACTCGTCGAGGGATCGGTGTCGTAATGTTCATTACGTAATCGCAACTATTAACGATCTTGCTGCTGCTCCCCTTCCGTTCTTCCCTTTCCTTCTTTCCTTTCCTCTCTTTCCTTTCCTTTCCTTTTTAACTACTACACGCGCACATCTTGCAGTGTACAGATCCGCGTTTGGCCACTGTTCATAAAGATCTCACACCTGCGCCAGGCTATTGCATTTGATATATTGCAAACCTACAATTCTAATGACTTATGAGATAGCCCCGTTCTGTTTCCATCCTTTTCGTGTTCGAAATCGTTTGATGCCGGGGGAGGGGTGGGGAGGAAAAAGGGCCCCTGACGAGTCTACTAATATCTATACGTATAAGTAGAGAGCTCTAGAGACTTGAATCCACCTCCTTTCTCTATCGTATTCGAATTAATCTCTCGCATTCTCCCAGTTTCTTCTCCTTTATCTCTCTCACTCACTCACTCACTCACTCACTCACTCACTCACTCACTCACTCACTCACTCTCTCTCTTTCTCTCTCTCTCTCTCTCTCTCTCTCTCTCTCTTTCTCTCTCTCTCTCTCTCTCTCTCTCTCTCTCTCTCTCTCTCTCTCTCTCTCTCTCTCTCTCCCTCCCTCTTTCTCTCCACAGGTATTCCGTCTCATTCTCTCTCTCGATTTCTCTTCTCGCGCGCAACACACACGCAGCCAGGCACGCAACATCGTTTTACGTTTGGCCATTCGCAACTGAGACGCGTGTTCGATACACGCGACGTACATGCACACGCAGCAGACATACATACATACTTGCCCACCCTCTCCGCGTTACTCCCTTCTCCCCCCTTTTCACGTATTCAGATCACACTCTCTATTATTTTTTCACGGTTGAATCTTTCCTCATTCGAACGACATATATTGTTGCTTCTCGCCGGTTTCTACTGCGACAGCTTATTTCCCTTCCTTCTCTTTTTCTTTGTTCTCGTCAACCTCCTTGTCCTTCTCCATCTCCTTCTCCTCTTTGTCCGCTTTCTCCTTGTCGCCCTCCTTCTCCTCCTTCGACTCTTTCGACTCCTTCTCCTCCTCCTTGCCCTCCTTCTCCTCCTGCTTCTCAGGCTTGGGGAGGTGCGTGTTCATGTCCAGGGTGGAGCACATCTCGTCCCAATCCGGGAAGCATCGTTCCTTCATACGCGAACAGTGTCCGACCAGGTTCGGGCAGTTGTCTTGCATATAGTCCCGCAGACTGTACGGCGTGTCCTTGTCAATGTAGAGGATCTGGGCGAGGTGCGCGAACGCTACTACGTCCAACTGAGGAAATTCAAGTGTCGCGTTAGACAAGGGATCCGGGGGAACTTGTCGTTAACACGTTGCGTACCGGCTAATTTTCAGAAAACTGAATTGTGCGGATGGCAATTTTTACTGAGGTCAACTTATATCACTGTACATAGTAATATGTAATATGTATACATAGTAATCAACAAAACTCAGATATCATATTGTTGTGTAATATATTTTAAATATATAATTAATTCGAATTGAATTTTATATTTCTTCGATACTGTGGAAATGAGCGAAGTTGCTAAGTGTCTTTATACAAAAACGAGATTTCTCGTTATCGGTACGCAATGTGTTAACGCTAAAACTACCAGAGTCGAATGAGCCATGCCTGGTGTCTTCTTTTCGCATATTATTAGAAAGGTAACGAATGTTTCTCTGAGAAATTATTAAAGAAATTCATTTAGCACTACGCAAATTGTACTGTGAATCGATTAAAGTCTGAACAGATGCACTCTTGGAGTTTCTATAGTGAAACTTTCAAAAGTCAATTGAAGTGCTTGAAGCTACACAGTTTGATCCATTCCCGGATGATCCCGTGATACCTACCGTAGTCGGTTCATCCCCAAAGAAGAACGGTTTGTCAGCCAGCATGTCGGAGAGGACCTTGAGATCGTCGCAGCCGAATTGGGACACTTCTTCGGGGGTATAAACGCCCATACCCTGAGCCTTCACCTTTTTCGCGCTCTGAAACAAATCCCACTATACTTCACTACGGATGATCACAACGCTACGTTTTGTATTTTGCTTTCCTATTACTGTCAAGATAGGTTCTAAAGGCGTCTACGAGTGACTATCAAGCAGGCGCTCTATATCACACGGTCTATTCACCATTTACCTTATCTTTTCTATTGACAAACAAATCTTTCCAACCATATTCTTTCTTTTCTACGTATATATATATATCGAAGCTCCGAGAAAGGAAACGTGACTGAGAAGTTTACCTTGCGGCCGATCGTCAGCTTGAAGAAGAAATTCAGGATGCCGTTGGGGATACGAGTGCCGAGAACGTGTTGAAGGTTCACCTTGAAGCCCTTCAACACCTGATCGAGATTCTTGGTGCGCCAGCACATCACCACCCAGACTAGGTGGTTCTCGATCATCGATATCATCGCGTGGGAGACGCTGCGCTGCTCGGCCGTGAGCGCGGCGTCGAGATCCTTGCCGAACTTTTGACTCAACTCGCGGAGGATGATGGTGCTGTCCGCGATCTCCTCGCCGTTCAGCTCGATGAACGGCAGCCCTCCCTTCTTAGAACGGAACTTCACCTTGTGGTCCACATTCTGCAACAAACAAGAAAATAGAAATTAGTATCCTGCTATTCCAATTCCATTCGTTTCTTACTGTTAACCCTTTGTACTCCGAAGTTTTTCAATATTTCAACATTCTCTGATGAGGTGAAGACGATACTTTGTGAAACTCGACGAGAAATTCACGCGAATTGGCAAAGCTTTACGTCGATATTTCTCAGATTAACCAGTTAAGCGTGGAATTTAGTTTGAAAAATCTCTCATTGCGCAATAAAGGCGAATAATGAAGTCTCGAAAAATAAATAATCCATCGTTGAAAAGGTTAGCACCATTAGTCTATCGTTTAATTGCCAATCCTGCGTTCATGTAACATTCTAGATATGTATAACACAAATCCAAAGTAAAATTTACAAAATCGAATCCCTCATTCTCTTCCATAAGTTAGAAATTTTGGTTTCAATGGCGTTCAATGTTTTAAGCGTTTTAAGATGACGCGTATACTCGTCAAACAGTTAACTGGTTAATGCATTGAAGTACAATATTAAACATCAAACTTTATAATTTCACTGTATAAAACCAAGTGGTGAGTCACATCCCGAGTGCAAAGGGTTAATTGAATATTATTAATTCCTTCGAAGATTCACGGACCGCATTACGTTCGGCCTCCGAATTTCGTAGCCGTGCAGAAAAACGCCTTTGGAAACGTACATTCATTACACCGTCGAAGGACCATACGCGTATTGAATGCAAAGCATCCTTTTCTCAATGGGATCCAATTTGCATTGAATATTTAGATACTGCGCGACGTTCAAAAGTGCGCGTACGTGTGGGAAGCCTCCGCTATACAAGCGGAAAAAAAGACCGGAAAAAGTCAAGGAACACTAAGGGGCTTCGATAGCGTGGCCGGTAACACGCTTGCTCTCTCGGCTCGTCGCGGCTAGCTAGAGTTCGTGGCCCAACCGAAATACATGCATCGTCCACCCTTCGGTTTTCACGTTTTTCAATCGGGAATGATTTCTCTTCAGTTTTGTATTCGATTCTCCGTTCACCCCCGTTTTTATGAATAATAAGATACAAGCAACCTTCCTGTAACACGGTAAATAGGTTCCTAGAAAATGCTGCATTGTGTGAAATTGTATTATACGAGCCTCGTCGCTCTTCCCGTCATTATTGTAAGGTAATGTAGTGTTGAAATATGTTAACCACTTTCGATGGAAAGACGTGCTATGCACGTGACGTTTTTGTTCCAAAATTGCAAAATTTGAGTTTTCCAAAGAATTAAGATATTAGTGCAAAGAGTAAATTCAACAGAGTTCAATATATAGGTTACATAGAGAAAAAAATTTTGTTTTGAAATATGTTAAGCAACAATCATGTTATCTACTAATTTTTATTGTATTAGAGTGAGTTTCCCAGAGAATGAAGATATTAGTGTAAAGAGTAAATTCAACAAAGTTCAATATATAGGTTACATAGAAAAATATATTACCAGCAAGTGAGTGCTTAAACGTTATCAGAAGGTAATAAAATCCGGTACTCTGTTTGTACGCTCCAGTGCCACCCACCGAGCTCATCCACATGTCAATAAAACGATAGAGATATCCAGATAATATTCCCTTACAGGTGCATCAAGTTGCAATCGGATTGATAACGCGCGGATACGAGATTGCGAGGAGTTCACGCGTCGTTAAAGCTTCTTAGCCTCTCTCTCTCTCTCTCTCTCTTTCCCTCTCGTGTAACGTTCGCAGAACCAGAGTATAAACAGGAGAATCTTATGAGGCGATAAATAACGATGTAAAATTGAATTTGTAATTATCAGGTATTATGTAAACAGCGTTAGAAGCTGACTTCCATCGATTCAAGGAGAAGCGAGAAAGAAAAGCGCTTCGAAATCGACGCGGATGTGGTATTCCACTTTCTTGAGGATACTTATAACATAATAGTAGTTTACAATAGCGATTTTAGAACAGTGTCAATGAGAATTACCTAGATTTCACCAAAGCATATATAATAAGTAAGTAACTTTCTAGGTGCTCGGCTGAGCCATCTGTTCAGACTATGAATCTACACCGGGGTTTCCGGAATCGCACACGGATACGCGCGATTTTCTCCCCGCGGATACGGAATTAGGCTAGCGAAAATATCAAGTGAAACTTTACGACAGTTGGCACCGAGTACCAATCGTGGAACACCACTTCTTTTTCGTATCTCTCAGTTGATTTACAATTTATTTCGTTTACGAGACATTGCATAAATTACTTCGGCGCGTTGTCGACGTTAACGCGTTCTGCGCCATGTGTACCATTTATGGTACACATTTTTCTAAGGATTTTCTGTGAGACTTGCTTCAGAACACTGGTACACGTCGTGAAATAACCAAGACGTAGAGAGATGATATGAAAATATCTGAAGTCAGCAGAAGTAATTTAATACCGAGCACTGAAGTTGACTTTTCGAAATTCCTCTGTAGAAACTTTAACCCTTTGCGGACGAAGATTGTCAGAAGTATACAAAACCTGCAGATTCTGCTAAATTAAACACTGAATGCTTAAATCGTAGAGAATAAGGAAACTCTGTACTGATTTCCTGCTGTTCCAATAGTTAATCATTTGTTCGTAACTTGGTATTCCAAGCGTGGAAGTTCGATTTCAGCAGAATGCCGACATTCGTCCGCAAAGGGTTAAGAGTGCATCTATTGAGACTTCAACTGATTCAGAATTCAGTTTACGCGTTTCGAAATGAATTCCTTTAATAGCTTCCCAAAGAAGAAACTAAGTTTTTAATAATCGCGAAAGCAATCACGAATGGGTGATTTCTATTCGATAGTTCTATTGTCAATCTATCATTGAAAAACTTGGTGCACTTTACAAGCAAAATACAACCGCAACTTCCGGTGCGCGTTAACACAAAGAAAGCGTCCTTTAGATTGTACCTGAAATTTCTATCAATTTTTCATCCAGAGTATTACTATCGTCCACTCATGCTTATTTATTTGCCCGTTAAGTCACTCGTGAACCGGTCTCGCGAACAGTTCCGCGCGCGTCGCACGAGACATGGAGCATCAATTATGGATTTCAAGAATGCCTGCGCAAACGGAACGTCGATTTCTCGTCCGAAAGTTTCGGCGACGTTGATCGAAGATGTAATAGAAAGATAAAACAATCGGCGGACAAGTGGAACAACGGCCCATAGAAATCACCTGAATTAACTATACCGAAGAGACCGGGACACGGCGCGCGGTCTCACGAAAAGGGGAACAATGTCGCGCGATATATACGTGGGAACGATTCATCGGAAAGAACTCATCATCGCCGTTAATCAGCCGGTATTGAGTGCGGCTTGGCGCAAGGGTTGCACAGGGAAAGGGAAAGGGACGAAACGCGCGCGGAGAGGGGGGTCGCGTATTATGCTAATGCGAATTTTAGGGAGTAAAACGAGTCCGACGATACACCGTCGACGGAACAGAGACGAAACGAACGGGAGAGCGGAGAAAAAGAATGAAACGATCGAAGCACGACGGCAAACAGAGGAGAAGAGTTTAAACGGAGGACCGAAAAAGAAGCAAGACGCGCAACAGTAGCTGAAAACGGGCGAAAGAGAGCAAAGCGTATGCACGTGTGCACGCGCACACGCACGCAACCCCTTCGTCGTGGAGGTATTACGGAATACGTGTGTCCGGACCGTTGAACTCGTTACGTTTCAAACAATATTACGGAGAGCGACGATCGAAGGAAAGCGAACGGGGAAAAATGAGAAAAAGGGAGCGTAAAGATGGCGGCTCGAAGCCGTACTCGGCCTGGCTTCACCGAACTGCGAAAATCCGATAGCGCTAAGGGTTCGAACGGTTCGTTTCGAATTTTTCTCGGGGAACAGCGATCGTGTGAACTTGTTCTCGGTATCGCGATCATGGAAATTAGAACTATGGATTAATACGCCGCGAGAACCGTTAGGGGTGTGCGTAGACGCGCACGGCGTTCAATCTGGTTCGGCGTAAAATCGATGGAACGGTCGGTACTAATTAATTCGTGGGCCCACGCTCGCAGAGATGGCGCTGTTGCCGTTGCATCGCGTCTCGCCGATCGTTAAAACCTCGGCGCGCGACCGCTTCCACCAAAGAGCATAATAACCGAGGGAAAAAAGGGAAGAAGAAGGAGGAAGAGAAGAAGAAGAAGAAGAAGAAGAAGAAGAAGAAGAAGAAGAAGAAGAAGAAGAAGAAGGAGAAGGGAAAAAAGAAGAAAGAGCGCAGACCGAGCGGGAACACCGCGGAGACGCGTACCATCAATTCGAAGAGATGAAAAGTCGTGCGGTGGCAGACGATGGGTGGAGGAAAAATGATTGCCGGGGCAGCTGCCCTTCGTTCGCGATTCCGGTTCGGTTAAATATGCGCCGACTGCGCGTGCGCGTACACATGTTCGCCGCCGGCGGGATGAGGGCACTCGGATTGATGGAAACCGGTGTACACAAAGGATAAACACACGGTCGATGCTCGGTAATTCCTGATAATCCCCCGTTCCGGAATAAATCGACTACTGGTAATGGATGGCTACCGATCCTATTCTTCTAGGTGTCCACTCGGCACGAGGTACCGTGGACCGTTCTCTACCCGGTGGCGGAGAAAGAGGATCGAGTTTTCAGACTGGGAAGGAAATGAATTTGAGGAACCAGATGGTGGACGAGAATCGAAGATCGGATAGATTGAATCCCTAAGGTGGATCGGTAACAATGTTAACCCTTTGCGAACGAACGTCGACATTTTGAGATCAGATGTTCATATTTGGAAGACTAAGTCGCGAACAAATAATTTAACCCTCTATGGGCCGAATTTTATTTCGTGATTATAACAAAATTGATGCAGTATGACATTAATAAATATCAACATATGAACAGAAATTATTAGTGTATTCAATAGTTTTAGTAATTTTATTCAAACGAATGTATCTTGTAGCTTTGAAGTTACAACGACGTTGAACGTAAACTCCTGTGTATACGAAAGTTTAAGTTGACCAATTATTTAATGGCATTCGTCAGTTTTCAATAAAAAATTAAATAAATTAATTTAACCCGGTATATTGATGTGTGACTTCAAAGTCACACGGGCCTACAGAGGGTTAATTAGTGAAACAGCAAGAGAGCAGCACGTAGTTTCCTGTTTTTCTATTAATTAAGTAATTGATATTTAACTTCATCTGTTGAAGAGTTTGTACATTTTACTTGAGTTTGTACTTAGCAACGCTAAGTCGCAAACGAATGAGTTACTAAAACAGTAGATCGGTATGTAGTTTCCCATTTCCAATTATCTAATTGTCCATATTTCAAAAAAGAATCTTCGTCAAAGGGTTAATTCTATTCTTTTAGATGTCCGATAAAATGTGTTATCATCATAGACCGTATACCCGGTGTTCAGAGAGAAGAGGATCTCACCGTTCAGTCGCCTGGAAAGGAAATGAATTTGAGGAAGCAGATGTCCAACCGAGAACCAAAGTAGATCGAATAAATTGAGCCCCCATGGATAGCTACTGTTAATTCCATTCTTTCAGGTGTCTACTCGGTAACGGCGAAGAATGACTGAAAGATATCTCAGTCGATTTAAAAACGCATCTCGCATGGAAGGAAGCGCTATCCGCAAATCAAAGGAGTTCGAAGGCGAGAGTTCGAGTCGGTGCCGCGGTCAGGAAAGATTGAAAGAGAGACGGAAGAAAACGCCGAAGAAACGTCACTGCCGCCGAGGGGAGCGCCCCGCAAAAAAGGGGGCGCGGAGAGGAGAAGCTAGAAAAAACTACGGACCGAGGGGGGTGGCTGGACGGTTGACGGGGGGGAGGTGCATCGACGCGGACGGAGAGAGCGAGGAAAGCGCGGAGATTCGAGAGCGGCGAGGGAAGAGAAAGAGAAACGCAGAGAAAATCAGGGAGTGGTATAACGCGGAGGATCGAGGAGGGGCTGAAAAACGAGAAAGACCGAGAACAAAACAAAGTCGAGCAGGGCGGGGGTGGGGAGGGAGAGAGAAGGACGGACGGAGGGTGAATGAGTCGGTGGAAGGGAGAAGAAACAAGCTGGAGGACGATGAACTCTGGCGGTAGGCAGCTTCCGTCGCCAGGCAACGTCCTCCACCACCATCGGCGAGCGCCTCCTCCTCCTCCGCCACCGCCTTCTCCGTCATCGCCCCCACCACTCGCCTCCTCCTCGCCCCGAGGCTCCAGGCCGTTATGTCGTGGTATCGTACGTAGGCAATCCTCGTCATGGACGTAGTAGTCGTGTCATCGTCTTCGTCGGTGACGATCATGGTAGTCGTTGTCGTATTCCCACGTAGTTGTGGAGCACGCAGCCTCGTGCTGCGTATTGATCGCACGGGATGCTGTTGGTTTGCTGCTGCCGCTGCTCGCTGGTTGCTCCAGCGCGCTAGCTTCGAGCACGGTCCCACGGAGGACCAATAGGACCACCTCTCGGCTTTCTGCTCGGCTCGCTCTCGCTCCGCGATCGACGCCCGAAAACGGCGATAACGAATGCTACCACCTTGCTGCGCACAGCCACCCTCTCTTTCACCCCCTTTTGTCTATCGGTCATAGTGCAACGAACTTTTTCACCGGGAAGCCGCCGCGCGGCGGCTCCTCGGGACCGCTTCGATAAACAGCTTTCGCGATTACGATCAAAGTGTCCCGGGGCTCTGCGTGCTCCTCGTGGAGGATCGAATCGAAGTTTCGGCCGACTTGGAACGTTAGAAGAGAGTCTTCGCGGGGATTACCGGTGCACTGATTTTTGAAAGTTGGAATTATTATAACTGGTTCGTTCTAGGGTAATATCGAGAGTGGGAATTCATATTCTTAATAGTAGTTACGTTGCACTTTCGAGTTTGGAACTCGTAACCTGCGATCTACAAACGGTGTATACTTTTGTTTGAACCGTTCACGGTATAGTGTTGCGTTCGGTTAATATTCAATTCGGACGTGGAAGAATTAAGTGACATATTTATCAAATTCTATTCGAAATCATCACGAGTCTGACACGATATTGTCATGATATAGTCTACAGGATCTTCTAGAGAATACTATAAAAATTAGCAGTTGCTGACAGATTAGAAAACCATCTGGAGAGCTAAGGGTTAACCCTTTGAACTCTGAGGCTCCAATATTGCCCCAGTTCTAATATTAAATATTTTAATGAATCAAAGGAACTACCCTAATATTATTAGATTTTCTATTACCAATTATTACATTCTTATTAAAAAATTGAAGGTATGTTATAGCATTTTTCATTTTCACTAGAGATACCATAAAAATGAGTTGCAGTTGCTGACAGATTACAAAACCATCTGGAGTGCTAAGGGTTAATTAATAGGAAAACAGGAAACTACGTGCTGCTCTCTTGCTGTTTCACTAATTAAATTTGTTCGCGACTTAGTCTTCCAAATATGAACATCTGTTAACCCTTTGCCCTATGGTTTCTTTCTCAACCATGGTCGGTACAATCACCTTGTCATTAATAATTCATTCAACAAAGAGAACAATTCTAGACTCATCCCATGTCTACGTTTACTGTACAGCAATTGATAAATGAATAATATTTCTCGCGTTTGAAATCTACTACACTATACTACTACACTTTACACCAAGTAACGTTGAAAAATGCGATCGTCGAACCGACGGGTTGTTGCGAGTCGACGCTCGCAAACGCACCCTTACGAGGTGAAACGGGAATGCGGTTTTCCGTGGCAACCGAGGCGAAGCGGCTGTTAGAATAACGCGCCGCCGAACGGAGGCAGAGCGGCATAAATACGCGGGGAACAATGTTTCCATTGTTCGCAAATCGAGGAAAGCGCGCTTTAACACCTACACGCGCGCGCGGCTCGCGCGCAGAAAATATGTCGTTCCGCGTGCCCACGAAAGATCGTTTTCCGCTCTGTCTCTCAGAAACCAGTCATCAATGGTGGGGAAAACGGCGTTGAAAATACCGGCCGGGGTGAATGGTTGCATGTGAAAATAGTTTCACTACAAGGCTACCGGCGTCGTAAATGACCGACGGGAACCGATCGGCCGAAAACGAAAGCAAACGCGGCGGAGCGGCCGCACGCCGACTGCCAAGTCCAACGAACTTATGACTTGCCAGAGTTATATAGGGTGCGCCGCGCGATCCGACCGTGCCGCTGTCCGTTATTCAAGCGCTCAACCCTTAACTCTTTGCGGATGAGAATTCTTCGAACTTTTGAAACCTTTTCCTTAAAAACTGAGTTATGCATCGAACACTAAAACCGCCAAGCAGTTGAATCGAGTTTTTGAAATATGTTATTTTCTGAATAATTGTGCAAGGAATCAGAAATGGGTCATTTCGACCTGGTAGCTTGTGTTAACCCTTTGCACTCGGATGTTTCTTACTAGAAATATTTAACATTTCTTTACGAAGACGATGTTCTTTGAAACTAATTCGAAGAGAAGTCAGTACATTGAGGAACAAAGCTGTTTTATTCCAATGTTTCACGTATCGAGGCATTACACAAAGTTTAACAATAAATATCACATTCCATAGTTTTACTGTGTCAAATCAAGTGTGAGAGTCACCTGATTTACAGTAAATCTATAAAATTTGATATTTAATATTACCTTATATAAATCATCAATTTAAAAAATATTAAAATAAAGTAGCTTTGTTCCTCAGTGTATAATTTCTCTTCGAGTTAGTTTCACAAAATATTGTCTATCTCATCAGAAAATGTTGAAATATTTTTAGTGAAAACCTTTCGAGTGCAAAGGGTTAATCGAATGATTGAATTATTTGCACGAATACTTTAGTTACTCAAATAATATATTCTGTATATGATTCTGTTCCCGATATTCAATATTTCGATACACAATTCAATTTATTAAGCAAAGAGCTTTCGAAGGGTTCGACTATTCTCGTCCTCGAGGGGTTTTCTAATCAATGGCGGCGATCCTCTAGTTTCTGTAACTGGCTATAACGGGAACGCTTGGCGAAGGAAAAAGAAAGTGAAACAGCGTACTCTACACAGCTGTACAAAGTATTGCCCGATTATTCCGGCACCCGATGAGTCAGGCAATTTCGTGAATGAATCCTCGCTGCCCGCCGTGGACGGCCCTGAACCGTTCAATTTACGAGGACTCGCTATTCTAATCGCGCGGCGTGCACACCGCGGGGCCGAAATTATTATTTGACGCGCAAGGATGAGTCACGTGAGTAGACCGTGTGACTCAGCCAGGAAACAGATACCAGACCGTCGCGTAATTCGTGTCGTAACCGGAATCTTCGGAAAAGTTTCCTTCCTATTTCACGACGTTGCGCCTGCAACCGCCAGCCTTTATCTCGCGGGGCGCGTAACGCGCGATGGCTTCCGCACGAGCCGAAATTCAGTCGCTGAGAAGCGTATTCGATCGTTCCGTATTTCCCGATTTTCCTAAATTTCACTGGAATAATCATTACTTTTCAGTTACTTAAGAATTCACTCGTTTCTTCGTTGTTTCTCAGTCAGCTCTTTTTACAGCTTCTGAATATATTTAATCATTTCAGAAGCCGAAACAAGAATTTCCTCAAATTCTCTTTTCTGGGCACGACATCGCGTTGGGTTCCGAGCGACTCGTACGCGCGGCACATCGAAAGCAAAACGATAGGAGCAATATCAATAAAACACAGCTCGTGTACACGGCCGCCAAGGAAACTGTACGGGGTTAACGAACGACCCTATCGCTCGATCGTGTCCAACGACGAGACAAACAGAGGAAGATGGAAAGATCGTGCTGACCGAGTCGTGTGCACCATAAATATTCGTAACAGACGTCCCATCGAGATATCCAGAAGCTGTAAAACGAGTGGCTCTCCTCCGAAGACCGGGAGCAGACAGAGCTGGTCGGCTCTCCGTTTCTCAATTAACACTTTAGGCGGCGAGCTAATTTCCTCTTATCTGTTCGCGCGTGCGTGTCACGCGATAAACCGAATTCTTCTTGTACGTTTGATACCGTCGGTCACCAACGGCTGGAAATTTTCTTCAGTTTATCGCTGGCGCCTGAGACAAACGCGGCCCGAATGGACACCGCTTTACGTAACGCCTAATAAAACATTAGCTGGCTGATTGGTACGTGCGTTACGATTCGATGAGATGAGATGAGATTCTAAAAGATGATTCTCTTTTTAAACCCTTATGATTTACTTCTCAATTATGCTCGATCAAATACCTTCGTCGTTAACTCCTTGCCGTACTAATGGCGACTGAGACTCGCGATGAAGATTTCTAGACTAATTTAACAACAATCAATGTTGTTCATTGCCCACGGATCAAAACATAACTATTTCGCTGTTATCAATGTATTCTCATCAAATGAAATTTCTGCTTAAAGTAGAATGGACAATTTTGCTGCTTTCATAATTCACTCAATTAAACGATGATTGTTCGCAAACCTTTCTATATTATAAATAACGCTACCCATTGCGGTGACATTCAGTTTGATGAACGTGCAATGACAATAATCCAATTCAGTCAAATGACTTAATATTGCATTTTTACCATTTTGTGTATTTTGCTCTATGAAATCGTGCGACGTTCAACGTGTTAAACAGGGTCACGCCACTTGGAATTTACCTTACGATTGAACCGCTAAGGATCGTACCGTATTCCCGTAGAATTCAGAAGAAACGAACTAGAAAAGGACGAGCACTAGAGCTACTCGGGAGTGATTTATTCGCAGCGACTTCTTGTATCCACACGGAGCCCCTTTGCAATTCGAATAATTGCAAACGAAACATTCCGATACCCGTAACTTTGACCGCGTCCGGTGGTTCCAGTGTTAAGTAAATTCCAGCGCGTTTCGCGTACTCGGGCGACAGCGTCGTTCGTTAACGGTCGGATAGTTAGCGTGCAAGTCGGAGAACGTGGACCACTTTCAGCCCTCTCCGTCGCGTCTTTCAGAAAGCGCGGAGGAAGAGTTCGTGGGCGGTCGAAAGGTCGCCGCGCATCAAAGCGAACGGGCCTCGGCCATTTTGTCGGGCGAAACTGCGCATTGTCCGCGGAGCGCACGCGAAAAACCTGGAGGACTCTCCTTCCGGGCCGCGTATCCGTCGCGTATTCTTCTGGAAAAGTATCATCGTCATCAGCTATTGTCGGCCGGCCAGTAATTCCGCGTTTCCGTTCCTTTTCGCGGCCTCCGTTGCGTAGGATAGGGCGGTTAACGACGGGAACGCCGGCTGGGTCTCCTTTTCACGTTAAACAGCCATATCTTCGGAGAGGCAGTCGTCCATTGTCGTTTTCGTGGTGCGCGATCGTTAACCCGATTTCCGGTCAGCCGACCCCCCCTCTGCTAAACTTTCGCGACGGTCAGATTAACCTGTTGTCGTCTGGGATATTCGCGACGGAGCTCGAAACTTCGATCGTTCGCGAGAAACGGGGAGAAACGTTTGATTCGCTCGAACTACATGTTAACCCTTGCACTCGAAAGTTTAAGTCTAAGTCGTGGAAAAACGATCTAATTAGTCGAACGGTAAAAGATCAGCACGTAATTTCCTTTCTTTCTATTAATTAAGCAATTGATATATAATTAAGCTTCATATGTTCAAAGTTTTGTATGTTTCGAAGAATCTTCGTCCGCAAAGGGTTAACCCTTTGCACTCGAAAGTTTGTCACTAGAAATATTCAATATTCTTTGATGAGATACAGGCGACATTTCGTGAAACTAACTCGAAGAGAAATACGTACATTGAGGAACAAGGCTATTTTATTTCAATATTTCTCAAATTGATATGAAGTATAATATTAAATATCACATTTTATAGTTTTACTATGAAACCAAATGGTGAGTGAGAGTCACCTCTAGCGCAAAGGGTTAATTTTGAAGGTAAAATTAAGTGCAGCGCAAAGTGGTCTAACCTTTCGCGACGATCGACGCTTCAGCCTTTTGGTTTATGATTTATTGCTCGATTATGATGGATACTAGAAATCCAGGGAAACCGATCATTTTAATTTTTAGAGAACAAAGTCATCTCGTTCTTAGTAATTTTTATATGATTCTAATAGGATTCTCGGCACGCCAATTGGCGCGAAGAAATGCACGATACCAACGTGGGAGGACGATCGGGTCGTTGTGGGACGGCACGAGCTAATCCGCGCGTCACTTACGACGAATCTGAAAAGCCTACGAGCATAAATTACTCGAAAGGAGGTTTCCGTTCGTTCGGTTCCTCCCCTACTCGCCTTCGACGATTGCGGCGCGTCTAATTTTCTACTCGTCGTCCCTCCCCCCGACCGGCTCGGAATTCCGATCTACAATCATGCAATTAGATTACAGAGTGCGTGGACACTGGTGTCCGCGAAAGTGTGCTTCGCAACGGTCGTTTGTAAGGTTCAGAGCTGAACATATGTTGCTTGTATCTTCACGATACGGGGATATTATAAGCTACATAAAATGATTTTCATTTAGAAAATAATTCTCTATTGAGAAAACCTGATATAATATCCTCATATATAAGTAACACCGTAAGCTACATAAAATGATTTTCATTTAAAAAATAATTCTCTATTGAGAAAACCTGATATGTGTTACTTAGCAACGCATAACCTTCAATTTTATGGGAACAGTCGAATTTTGCTTTCTGCACAAGGTTGCTGCACTATGCGTCTCTCTTCTAGAATTCCCAATGAATTTATCATTCGTTCGTATAACGCGAATCAGTCCTCGAGGGTTCAACCAGAAATTCGTACACTTTCCGAGTTCTACGATTTCTACGTTCGATTTTGCAACGGAACCGGCGCGTTGAATTCGAGATTCACGGCGGCGCCCGGTGTTTCCATTCGCACGAAAAACATCGTGTACCGTATTCGATTCGCCATCGAAGACGTTACTCGATTACGAAGGAGTAATTAGGCGCAACGTAATCGCGGCGAGAAACTCAAACGATCGGCACAATGAAGATTCATTCATGAACGCCTACCCGGCGAACGAGGACGATCAACAGTTTCCGTGCCAGCGGAATATACTGCGGTTCAGTGGGAGCCGAAGTTTATGGGAACGTGAATCACGCTCCAAGAGAGAGACAGAGAAAGAGAGAGTCGGTCACTGTTCACCGAGAACGTCGTTCTCGCAATACTGAATGGCAATTAGCGTCTGCTTCGCGTGGAAATTACAGGCGAGACTCGATAAGTCAACGGATCTTCGAGCAGAGATCTTGTCGGGTTTTCGAGGAAAATCGTTTTCGTGAATGGAAATTCGATTGTCGGAGGGTTTCCAAGACAATCGCGGAGTCAGCGACAGCCGTAAACGTTGGTGCATCGATCGTGGACTAATAAACCTTGGCACTTGTATTAGCGTCTATTCATTCGAAAAACGGTGAACTCGAAAAGTGGAGCGAACGAACTTGAAACCATAACGAATTGACTAAGTATCTGAACCCTTTGATGAATGTCGACCTTTCAGCGAGATGAAATTTTCGTGTTTGTAAGACTGAATTGCAGACGGACGATTTAATTAATGAAACAGCAAGAGATCGGCACGTAGTTTCTATTTTTTCTGTTGTTTAAGCAATTGATGTATAACGTAGGTTCATCTGCCGAATGTTTCGTACATTTCAAAAAATCTACGTCCGAAAAGTGTTAGTTTGAGGTCAAAGTTTGAAAAAGTTCGAGGTCAGACTAAAACTGGGATCAATCGTTCAGAGACGCGAACTCTGGTAAAAGTGAATTTCGATTTTTGAATTCCGGTCGTAGTGGTTCAACCGAACGTATTCAAGAGGGATGAAGGGAGAAGGGGTTGTTGAGGAAGTTGACGACCCCTGTTGATCGTTGAACACCTGAACCCGAGCGCGACAACACGCGCTCGCTGGTACACGTTATGTAATCGAATCGAGCGCGCTCGATTATTCGAGTAACACGATCGTCGATGTCGGTTAGAGCCGAGTTAGAGAGTGAAACGGAAGTGGCGGTCTATATAGTCGTTTTTGAGATAACGATCGGAAAAGTGAACCGATTAACGCCGATTGCGACACGGGGCGGACGGGAGAGGGTGCTGGTATGAACACTGGAACTACCAGATGGGTCAAAATGAACAATAAATGACAATTTCTGTGAAATTATTCGATACACTGATCTAGAGCAAAGTAAACTAGGATACAAGGAAACTGAAAACCCGATAAACGTATCAATTTTATAAGAGAGTGCAGAATAATCGATTCCTTTTCTCGGTGGTTCTAATGTTAAAGTGTCTTTTTTGAAATTACGAATTATCCGAGGAACTTTGATTATCCGAATTAACCTGCTGCGATTTTCTTGGCAACTGCATTCGGTGAAATTATTTTGTAATTATTCGAACGACTCGGTAATGGTAAGAGCTAAGAGCAACTCCCTATTTTCCGAAAACCAAAATCTCGGTCTCCCGAGCGAAACGGCTTCGCGACCTACGCGGTTTCGAGTGTTTTTCCACGGGAGCGTTCGCTCTACTCGAAAAACTGTGCCGTAAAAATGGCGGCCCGGCGTTCACGCTGCGCTCGAGTGGCAACGATGAAACCACCCTCATTACGCAGCGCCTAGCTGAATTCTGGCCTGATTGCGGTGCCTCGGATCCGCTGTCGCGTTAATTCCTGCATGGCTACCCGTTTCTATATTCCTTTTAACGTTAACGTTCGCGCTGAAGTTACTCGAAAAATAGAAAACAATGCGATCTCAGCGTTTCATCGAGCCATAGGAGGAATTGAACCTTCACAGTTCCAACTGTTCTGCGATTCGTAATCGAGAACCTGCAGAAATCAATATTACAAGCAATACCAAATTGCGAACAAATGATTTCACTCGAACTTGTATATTTTAAGCGCCATGACAGCCACTAACGCTTCAAGATTACTCGAAAACAATCGTAACATACAAGATAATCGAGAATGAAAACGTTCAGTAACAAAGTTGACAATACCGTAACGCAAAGATTCTAACGCCAATGATCCCTAATGATCCCTACTTTTTGCAAAAGAATAAACTCTACAAATCGGTCAAGATCTCCCTGGCGAACGTGTGAAAGAACAACCGGTGCTCGGATTCGTTCAGCATTCATTGGAACAGCACTAAAATCGCAAGTATCGGCCGTCTTTCGACAAACATGTCACGCGTCGTCGCGTTACGTTGTTATGAACGGGTCCGCGCGCACGTAACGCTCGTAACGTCGAGTAAAGAGGAGACAGAGGCGCGTTGCAATGCAGGCCACTAGCCCGTAACGTTTACACTGTTGCACATTGACGCGGAAACGTTTCGCGGCGATGGTGACGATGACGACGAAGAAGAAGAAGAAGAAGAAGAAGAGGAAGGAGGAGAGGAGGAGGAGAAAGAAGGAGAAGAAGGAGAAGAAGGTGAACCGTGTACTCGGTACACACGTGTTAAACTGCTGGCCGACATATGCGGCATCGGGTGTCGATACGTTGAGGTAGGCCGGCCACCGACCTCCGCGGCGAGTCGCCGACACGCGTTCTTCGGGACGGCTCGTTTCTTTCCTCGTGCCGTGTCTGTCGACAAGGGAACTGGATTTTTATCGCACATCCGCCAACGGGCAGGCCCGCCTTACCCATTTCCCGCTTTGCCCGCCGAAGCTAGCTAAGCACCGGCCACGACACGGCTGTCCGACCTTTCGGCTCGTTTCGGCGTCCAAAGAGGATCTCGCGACAATCCTCTTGGACGTTGTAAATTAACGAAAGAGGATTGAAGTATCGAAAACATTTCGCGAGGGGAATTGAATTGTACGTCGAAGTCTCAACCCTTGCACTGGATTTCCACTGGAAATACTCAACATTTTCCGATGAGACAGACATTGCTTGAAACTAATTTAACGGCAATTCACAGGTGAATTAAGGAACAAAGCTGTTTTAAATATTTCATAGCAACACAAACTTTAATTTAAAATACTAAATATTCAACTTCATAGTTTTATTATATTAAACCAAGGGTTAAATGCCAGAGGAAAGGAAAGCTAATCACGGATCTCTCGTTATCTGAAGAAATCAATTGTTCACAACTATCCGAAATATGAAAGCTTGATGGCAGAATGACGACATTCGACCTGAAGGGGTTAATATTCTTAACCCTTGGCTACTGTTGGCGCATGAAAACTTTTGTTTCAGTGTACAATGTTATTGACTATAATTGCGGCAAAGCTTTTGTCTCAGACTGTTGGATTTGCTACAGAGAAATTTCGAAAGATCCATTTGAATCTTCGGTGGTGGAGACATTCTGCTTATCGGGGATTTCAGATCACCGAGAAACTTAGAAACACAGGGTACTACACCGATTTTGCTCACGTTCGTCCGCAATATTACAATCACGTCTTACGTACAAGTATTTGCGGTGAATCAGAACGGATGTACCGTCGCACGGGATTGATTGTACTACGCGCGGACAGAGACCAGCGAATAGAGAGGTCAACAGACAGTTCCCTCGAGCAGCTATCGCTAGGAAGAAAAACCGAGTCGCCACGGCCGATCGTGCCTCGGAATATCCGATCGTGGACTGGAATACCTGAATTAATTTCGAATTAATCGGAGCGTGTCGGCGTGGAAATTAGCACTCGGAGCGGCGTTTTCCGACGCTGTGCTCGAACGATACATTTTTAGACGTGTATTTTCTCAACAAAATGCAGAACCGAATAACAGTTACAACTCTATTACGAAGTAGGGAAACAGATTCGCACGTATTTCTCAAACGAAAATCATTTTATACAGTACTCTACTTAGCAACACATTGATAACTCAATTTTCGAGTTATCCACAGTGCGCCGGTTCGTTTTCCCATCGCGTGCCGATGAATTTCATCCGAGGGCCGCCGCTTTTCCGTCCGGCACGCAGCAGCGTTCCCGATAGAACTCGTCAACCGTCGAACAATGAACTTCCTTCATGCCGCGCGAAGCGTCTTACGAAACGCGAAGATAATTCCGTTGATATCCGCACAATAAGGGACCCGTGGCGTAGGAAGCGACTCGTTCGAGAGGTCGGATGCGATTACGGGGATAGTGTGTCCGTCGATAAGGGACCACCGCCGCGGGAAGACCGCGGTAGGACCTCCGGCCGCTCAGGAATCTTTCCGTATCTCTATTCCCGCCCCCTCTCGCGCCCTCGTCGCGGAGATATACGAACGAGATGCGATACGATCCACGGATTTAAGACGAACAGCTCCTGAGAACGAGCTCCATCGAACGAGGCACGCTTCGGGGAACGAATATCTCTGCCAGTGCGTTTCGCGGTAGGAGATTTAACGCAACGGAACGTTGATACTGGATTAAGATGGCTAATCGAAATTATCCGAATTCGGGTGTTAAGGAATTATTGAGAAGTCACTTCGATTTAGTTCCATTGTTAACCCTTTGCACTCGAAAAATTTGTCACTGGAAATATTCTATTTTTACGAGATATAGATCATATTTTTTTAAACTAACTTAACGAGGAGTCTATTCACAAAATAAGTGGAACAATATTTCATTTCCACACTTCACGCAGTGACAGATTACTCAAGACTTAATTCCTTAATATCCGAATTCGTGTGTTAAGGAATTATTGAGAAGTCACTTCGATTTAGCTCCATTGTTAACCGTTTGCACTCCAAAAATTTGTCACTGGAAATATTCTATTTTATTTCGATGTTCCATGTGTCGATACATTATATAAAATTTGATATTGAATTCTAAATTTGATTATTTTATTCGGTCAAATCAAATGGCGACTGAGAGTCACCTCTCGAGTGCAAAGGGTTAATTACTCGAGCGACGAATGATTGGTATAGTTTTCTTTTTGTGGAAATTGAATCTCAACTACAGCACTCTAATAGTTTGTACAAATAGACGAGAGGTGAATTCGATTGCTCGTTAGTCCCATCGTTGAGTTCGATGTTCGATTGAGCTTTGCCGAGAAACGAGTTCGAAATATTTGAAAAAACTATGCTTGGTTCGCAAAGGGTTGGAGGGTCCGTTCGCGCGCGCGCGCGCGCGCGGACAATCGTTGCAACGAGAGCAATCTTGGGTCGGTGCAATGAACCCCCGCACGACGAAACGAATTTCTCGTTGCCGAGGAATGCCGGCGTCGCTGCCGTGGAGTCTTCCGAGCGTTCCACCGCGATAAGATAAGCAGTAATAAGGTTCAATTGGAAGATTAATCAATTAAGAGCCGCGGTAAAGGGGATAAATTGGGTACATTGCGGCGGTATGCGAGCGAGCGAGCGTAACTGCCGCGAGAGGAGAGCCTGCGAGTTCTCCGTAACTGGGAAAGAACAAGAAAGTAGGAAACGGACACGCGTTTCTATGAATCGACCGCGGCCGAGTGTCAACAAAAGATTTTCATCAACGCTGCGCCGAGTTTAACCGTTCGCGGTTGAGATCTTTTCAAACTTCTCAAAACTTTCTCCATGAAAGACCGAATTGTGCATCGAAGTCCTAAATGCGTACTAAAACACGAAGGAATCACGTACGTATTAGTCTCCCGTTATTCAAATAATTCAATTATTCTATTGGATTTTTTTGGATTTACCGTTAGAGCAAATTCAAATTTTTCAAATGAACGATTTGAGAAATGGAATTACGATAGATTCATTTTTTTTTAATTTGGACGTTTCATTGGCCTATGATTTCTTTCTCAACTCTGATCTATACGGCTACTTTTTCATTAATAATTTATTGGAAAAAGAGAAAAATTCGAAGCATATGTTACGCCTATATATGAAGCACAGTTGCTTAACGCTAAAACTACCGAGTACTTCAATTGACTTTTGAAAATTTCGCTATAGAAACTCCGAGAGTGCATCTGTTCAGACTTCAATTGATTTACAATTCAATTTGCGTAGCGCTAAATGAACTTATTTAATAATTTCTTAGAGAAACATTCGTTACCTTTCTAATAATTGCAAAAAGAAGACACCAGGCATGGATTTGACCGCTCTGGTAGTTTTAGTGTTAAACCGCGTTACAGTCGTCGCGACCAAGTTCATCGAATACGATGCTCGGGGTACGGATAAATCACGGATTCGCTGGGATCGCATTGTCGCGACACGTGGTACACGAGATGTGCAGTTTCAGCGTTGCCTGTGAAACCCGAACTTCAAAGCGCGGGCAACCGATCAGGCGAAAACGAAGATTGCTAACGACGCGCGAACAGAGAACTCGCCGGGAGTTCTGTGTGCACACTGTTCCGAGAGGTTTAATAGTTGCCTCAAGTGTACAGGACGATGCCAAATCAACGGCCAACGGTGCATCCAACGAGCAGTTGGATTGGTTCTCTCTAATCGTCAATGTTATCCTTCGTTTCGTGGAAACTCTAGCGGCAGTTCCAGCGTAAACCGACGTTTACATAGTTTATGAACCTTCGTACGGTTTATTCTGTCGTTCCGAAGAAGACGCTCGTTGCTTTAGAGTTCGGAAATTAGGGGTTGACAGACTAAACGTTCACCAAATAATATCTACAACGTGCAGTCGAATCGACGCGTTTCGTGAACCTAACTTTAACCCTTTGCGGACGGATGTCGGCATTTCGGTGAGATGAAATGTTCAGATTTGGAAGACTGAGCCGTGGAAAAATGATCTAATCAGTCGAACAGTAAAAGATCAGCACGTAATTTCCTTTCTTTCTATTAATTGAGCAATTGATATAATTTAGCTTCATATGTTCAAGGTTTTCTATGTTTCGAAGAATCTTCGTCCGCAAAGGGTTGACCCTTTGCACTCGGAAGTTTTTCGTTAGAAATATTTTGACATTTTCTGATGAGATAAAGGATTTTGTGAAACTAACTCGAAGAGAAATACGTACATTGAGGAACAAAGCTATTTTATTTCAATATTTCTCAAATTATACGAAGTATAATAGATATCAAATTTTATAGTTTTACTATGAAATCAAATGGTGAGTGAGAGTCACCTCTAGTGCAAAGGGTTAATAAGCTACCAAATAGTTTCTCTTAAGTATTATTTATCGTACTCGGTTACTTCTTCGTTGCATCTGCAGCTGTCGTTTGTTAAACAAATCCCATTGTGTAAAGAACAAACAAAAACGAGTGTCCCGTACACAGTCGCCAATAAGCGTACCCGAAAAATAAAATAGAAAATTCTCTAAGACGCTAATTAAGGCTCGTTACCGCTTATTAGCCGGGTACTTTCGAGGCCGACCAATCAGAGGGGCCCACAGGAAGCGCGTAGGCAACGCGACGAAGATTTATACTGTTCTTTTTCATTACCGAGCCAGAAGAACTCGAGAAATGAGCATAACCGCCGGTCAAAATGAAAGGACCACTGTCGAAGCGTTCGAACTCGACGGAAAAACCTGATCAGCTTACGCTCGTTTCCCTTTTTATTTCGCGGACTTAACCGATATTGCCAATCAGTGGCTCAATTATGAATCCCTCGAAATAGACGCTGCTGCGTGACCGTAAAAAGAGACTGGAAAAATTAGGAAACAGTTCAACTGTTCGACACTTGTCGAAATTCATCCTTTTGTATCGGTAATTGCTCTGAAATCAATATACTATACACCTCTTGGCAATTTTCGATTTCTTGCTAATTAATTAACACTCGATGTTTCTCGATAAAATATACATGAACCGTGCTTGATTTGAAAAACAGTGAATTTCGAGTGCAAAACCTACGAAAGGCGAGGCTACTTCCAGGACCCGCGCTAATTGCTTCCTACAACGTTTTTTCCGCTCCTTCGTTATCGAATGCATATTCATCCGCGGACGATAGAAGAAACAAGGCCCCGCGCACGGTCGCATTGTAATCCAATTAAAGGGTAATTCAATTATGGGCGGGGTCCGATTATAGCAGCTGCGCTAACGGTACCGTTCAATTTCCCCGCTCGCCGGAGAGAGAAAGAGAAAGAGAGAAAGAGAGAGAGAGAGAGGCTACTCGGACCTGGAGGAGAGTTATGTAATTTCCATTAGAGTAAGTTATACGCGCGGTTTCGCCTCCGTACGCGATACATAGAAATAGATCGGCCGGTGAGATCCCCCCGCTGCCGGTGATCCGGCCGCCGAGGAATTTCTCGGCACAGTTGAATGCACTTTGTCATGCTTTCCTTAGATATCGCGGCAAGCGGGCTGAACTCTCGGTCTACATCGCGTATTTCGCGCCCACCGGCTCCGCGGCTTCGGATTTCGCGAGGGAAACTTTCGGGAACGGTGACACGGTTCACGTTATCGGCGAACTCGTCTGACAAAGGAACCTTTGCAACTGGCGCGCGTCGATTTTAACCCCTTGCACAACGACGAAACTCGCGATGAAGATTTCTAGACTAATTTGACAACAATGTTGTTCGTTATCCACGAAACAATTTCTTTTCTACTTGTTTTAAATAGCTCGTCTTGAAGTGAACGATGTCAGTCTCTTTTCCTAGGTTCAGGAATATTATAAAAATATACTTTCAACCGTCAACTTTAACCCTTTGCGATCCGAAGTGCTCTTGGTTTCTCACTTCGAGGTTCACGTCGTTAGTTCATTCAATGACAGCTTAGTATGACGCTCTATTTATTTATTTCTTTTCTACTTTTAGTGCGCATGATTTTCTGGAAAAATCGGGTCTGTCACTTGTATATTGTACGACGTGTTACTAATTACCGTCATTCCTATCTGGCACAGCGCACAATGCAGGACGTGGCAGATTTTCGATAGCGTGCCCCGGATATTCGAAATTCCCGCGTCGCGCTGAGAACACGAAACTTCCCCGTTCGCTCCGCGAAAGGTGAAGGAACCCGCTGGTAAGCGTGCCATCGATCGACCACGGAAGTAATTAAAAACGAGCCGATAATAGCATCGCGGAAAGGTATAAAAAAAACACACACACGGGGGAGGAGAGAACATAATTGGCGTTATATACTTCGCCGTTGTGTACACGACGCTTTCTTAAGAACGGAAAACGATCGGCGGGATGTTAATGCTGCCCGGGAAACAATGATAACGGGGAATGATAATAACGATCGTAAGGATAGTAAAACGGAATTAATGTTGCTCGAGATACAGTGATAACGACGAATAATAATAACGATGATAATGGAAGGAAAAAAGCCGAAGTTGCCGAGAGGGGATCGAAACGGATGACGAGTCGATTGGCCTTTAAACCGAGGGTCGGTTCGAAATCTCTAGAATAGTTTCCACGGAATTCCGGCGTGTCAGCGGTGTCGAAGGTTAAACGGGCCGGAATTCTCGAAACGAGCATCGTCCGCGAAGGAAACCGACTCGAATTGTCTCGCACTGTGGGAACGTCTTTTGAAGCCGGAGAGGGTGGAGGGCTTGGGGGAGAGGACAGATCGATAGATACATAAACAGATAAGTAGATCAATAGATAAATAGAGAGAAAGATACGTAGGCAAATAAATAGAAACAAAGACACATAGGTAGGTAAATAAATAGAAGGAAAGGTACATAGGTAGATTAACAGCATGATAGATAGATAGACAGATAGATAGATAAATAGAGAGAAAGATACATAGGAAGATAAACAGAATAGATAAATAAATAGAAACAGACACATAGGTAAATAAACAGAAGAAAGGGTACATAGGTAGATCAACAGCATGATAGACAGATAGATAAATAAATAGAAACAAAGACACAGACAACTAAATAAACAGAACAATAAAGTCCCAGATAGACGTCCAAATAAAAGAATAAACAAAGAGACCAAAAGCATCGATCGATCCCGCGAAATCCTCTTCCCCTTCTTCCCTAGATTCTCCTGTTCAGGCCACCCGCAATACCCCGGACCACCGCCATTATCATCATCATCATCATCATCACCGTCGTCGTCGTCATCATCATCATCATCATCATCATAATCATCATCTCTCTCCGTTCGACGGGATCCGTCGTTCCTATGTTCTCTCGCGTGTCCCACACGATCGACACCGCTCCTCTCTCTCCTCTTTGTTCCTTGGGCGTGAGAGATACGAGCAATCGCAACTCCAGAGGTCTCGACGCTATTTTAAGAACTCCGCTGCCCCCGCATTCGTTCCGCCGACTTTATTTCTGCCGCGATATTAAACGCGAAGAGATACGCCCGGACGCGCCACGACCACGCGAGAGCCACTCTCTTTCTCTTCGTCTCTCTTCCTCGACTTCTTCTTCTTCTGATCTTCTTCTGATCCTTCCTCCTCTTCTTCTTCTTCTTCTTCTTCTGTGCGTCACGTGCGTCGTCTCTCCCGCGGGATCGAGTGTCTTTTGATAAAACGACGCGCGATACGCGCACCGCATCCCATCGCGTCGGCTCTAGACCAAGCTGAACTGAAACGAGTACCCTTTAGCGAAACAGCTAAAGATGCGAAGGAAAAGATGTAGACACACGTGTGTCCGAGTCTTTTTTCTCTGGCTAAGTTCCCGGTTTCTAGGAGTCTGTTGCGCGTTAACGTTGAGCTATCGACCGAATATCAGACATTCGTCGGAAATTGACTTTGAAGGTGTTTGGTGTTTGGACGCTCGCGAACGAATATGCATGGATGATTTAATTTGAATCGCTAGGGACTGATTAACCTTCTTTCCTAGTTCAATGATAGAACTACGGAGTAGCAAATTGAGTTCTTCGAACGTTTCTGTAGGGACTCTAAGAGTGCTATTGAGATTTCGATCGATTTAGTTTATTGGTGAAATTTCCTTGAATCGTTCATGCACCAGCTCATCTGATTTGATGGTTTCAATATTGAAACGTCGATATACACTTCGGTTTGAACGTAGGAAACTTGAAAAATCGTTACAATATTGAAAGGAGTTTAACGCGCGGTGAAGTTCCGCTGGAACTGCGCAAGTTCGCCGCTCAAATCATGAATAATAAAGTAGACTCGGCTCGAACTTCGAGGGAGCCGTGAACGCTCGAGTACTACGCGAGAGTGATAACGGTAGAAAGTGTAATCTACAAAATACGTTCCTGTACGATCGATGAAAAGAACATGCATGCGTTTCAATTCGAGCTATGCTCGTTGCGCGAACAACGATCGACCGCTACAGCAGCCAGCAAATAACTAAGATACAAGGCTGCGCGTTGTTCATGTACTCGGGTTGAATCATTTACATGAACGGCTTCTGGTTCGACAACTGTGCACTAGTTCTACCAGCAGTCACACGGGAGACAATGTAAAACGAAAGGCGAAACAAGGAGAAACCAATGAAAAAAGAACCAAGGAAACAGAAGACTACGAGAAAGAGGTAACTATATTGGCACAATCGAATTACCTGTGAATTCATACACACCTTTCCATCGGCGGAACCTTCGCGCTCATGCGAACTTCCAAAATGGCCGCCATTGATGACCCCGATACATATTAAACTTCGTACGATGCATCGCTGCGCGAGATATTGAAATAGTTCTATTCCTAAATTCGCGTGCGAATTATTGTCGAAACAGCTTCAACGAGCATGGTCGATCGCGTCGAGCGGAAAACTCTCGACTGCGAAAGGTCGATTTATTCGCGGAATCGATACGCGTTCCTTCGCGTTCCTAATATACGAGACATCGATGCATCATTCAGTTTTCCATGGAAAATAGCGTTTAACCTTCGAAAAGTTAAACAAATCCTCGTCGGCGGAGGGTCGAAAGAGAAGAAAGAAAGACGGATCGATGGTATCGATCGCGTAAAAATACAAATATGTAGGTTGTACACTTGAAACGATCGATCGGCACACGATTCTACAGTGTTCCGTTCGCGCGCTCCACTTTATTCGACCAGAACGTTCGGAAATGCTGCATATATGCATCGGATCGCGGCTATAACCGCTCCAGCGTGTCGCGGATCGCGACGGCGACGCGATTCCGCAGGTGCGACCTTTCCGCTCGACGGATTTGAATGCCGAATGAATCAGGTTGTTTATGTTCGGGCCCGACGATTGAGTCAGAGGTGGATCTGCGTGGTACCGAATCGTTAACCTTCGAAGGCCAGGCGTCTCCGACGACTTCGACGTTTCGTCGACGATCTCGCAGCCTTTCAACCGTCGCTTATCGAATTTCCGTGAATCGTTCACTTTGTTCATTCATGGAATGTGCATTGAGCAAGCGCTTGTTCGATAAGCAGTAGATATTCAGAGTGATCCATCGAAAATGGGGATTCCTGGGAAACAACTTCGTGGCAACGCTGATCGTTGGATCTTGCCTACTGAATCTTGCCATCTAGGTCGTAGCTAAAGCTAGAGTCACCTTAAAACTGCTTCTCCATTGCAATAAAACTATAATGAACGTCCGAAGAAACCGAAAATAATCTATTTTATTATTTATGTGTTCTTCTAATATATCGCTACGTGAAATACCAAAATAAAATCTTGTTCCTCGATTTCCCGGGTTGTCGTTAAATTTCATCGCAGAATACTGAACGTTTTAACGAGGAACTTTCGGTTGCAAAGGCTGGAAAAAGTAGAATAATTATTCCGAAGCGTATCTCTACGCGAAATGATTAATAAACAGAATTAGCGTACATATTCGCATGAAATGGGTAGAAAGAAAATTCTCCGCGCGAGAGTACGGCAAATCTCTGGATCCGTTTGCAGCGCGAGAGGTTAAGGCGTCGTGAAAAATGTAGCTGCGAGAAGAATGCAGCGGGGTCCCGATTTTACGACACGACGTGGCTGCAGCAGCCAGATGCACCAGGTGCTGTCGGTGCACGCGTGACTCCCCTGGCGCGTTTAAATGCTGAGCGACTAGCCCCTGCTCGGCTGGGCTGCAGGTAATACCGCGCGTAACGGGATCAGTAATATCAGTGGTATCGCGTTACAGATTACGAGCGAGCTGTGTTACACGAGCGTGTATTTATCCTATCGCCGGCAACTTTTCCGACGCAGTACGAGAGCCGAATCGGGGATAAACAGAGATAACGACCGGTCGAAGATGACGCGCTGTTCCCGCGTTTCGCCAATTGTTAACCTCTCGCACTCGAGCATTTTCTACGAACGGAACCTCGTTGAATGCGCGAAACGTGAGAAAGATGGTAGGGCAATTATTGTGAAGAATACCTTTAAGTTTCCACGTAATTAGAACTGATTGGACTGCACAGTTTTGCTGAGCGTTTACTTGACAGTCAGTGTTAATGACTCGGAGATCTGTTAGCTTTTCAGTAATTGCAACAGGAAGAAATCACGCGTCGTATATTAATACTAGAATTAATGCTATTGGTACTAGATACTATTTTCGCTAGGAATACTATGAAAATTAGTTGCAGTTGCTAATAAATTACAAAACCATCTGGAGGTAGGTTCCAATATTGCACCAGTTATAATATTGAATATTTTAATGAATCAAAGAAACTACCCTACAAATATTAGATTTTCCACACATCCAAATTTTGTACTAAGGAAAATAAAAGATCGAAGAAATGTTATAGCATTCATTTTCGCTAGGAATACTATGAAAATTAGTTGCAGTTGCTGATAGATTACAAAACAACCTGGACTGCTAAGAGTTAAAGAGAAGTCTAGGAATCTGGAAATCTGGAACAGATGGAATGGAGGATTCTTCTGTGAAAGGCTCAGAGAAAAAATAGTAATAATAATAGTGTAATTACAAAACAGCCTGGAGTTCTAAGGGTTAATAGTGTACATAAGACTTCGATCTCCTATATCAACCAGTACGAAGGGTTAGAAGATTGAGCCGTCCCTCGGCAAGATTTTCGAGAAACAAGGAAGCGGCGTGCGCTAAGGTGAGGAGAAAGGTGTCTGAAAATACAGCGAGTAAAATTACACCGGCGAATAGTCAAAATTCTAGACCGCCGGCCGACGTGTGACCCAAATATCGTCGCGTCCAACAAGTCCGCCGGTTCAACGGCGCGACGATTGCAGCTTCATCGGCTGCGACCGTTCGTCATTACGACGCACTCGTGCGAATACAATATTTTACAACAGCGGAAAAACCAGTTTCCCGATGCAATTCCATTTTCCCGAAACGCTCGAAATAATTCGAATTCCCGCAGATATCCGATCGTTGCTATCCACCGTGCCGATCGTTCCAGGCGATGCAGGATCGAGCTCTCGATCGGCGTTCACGTCGGAACCCGTTAATTTGTAACTGCCTCGTTAAGGATAAGGCGCTTTATCGTCCGTGGACGAATTCATTCGCGGCTGATTAGCGGGACGCGCATTCGCGAGAGGCATTCCCATGAACGCTCCGTTTGTGCTCGGTGCCCGGGAGGAAATCGAGCGAGATGACGGCGGGGAACAAAAATTTGTTGCTCCATCGGCGCGCGGTAACGAGCCGATTACGCCGGAGAATCGCGGGGATCATTCGATCGCCACAGCGGAACGCGGCGCGCCGCGGCCCGCCGGGCAGTCTTGCCTCTAATCTGATCTTCGGCTTCGAAATCTCCGAGGGAAGCCGCGGATTATTACGGATTTCCTCGGGTCACCCCGCCGCCGCCCCCTCCTCCTCCTCGCGCGCGGGAAAAGGGAAAAAGAAAAGGGGCCGGGATAAAAAGCGAAAAGCCAGCGTGTGGCGTGCACACCAGCTGTAAACTAGATTCCCGAGAAACGCGCGACGCCGTATTTACGGCGAGTCTACCGTTATTCGAGTATCGAGACGGGCGCAACAACTAGGGCGTGCAGCGTCGGTTTCACTGCGATCGCCGGAAAAATCGGCCGTTCAACGGACTTTTACGCTCATTTCTTCGCGCTGCTTCTGTCGGGCCTCGCGACTGCGTTCGTTCTGGCAGAGCTCCGATAGAAGCTGGCTTCGATCGGAGAAACCGTGGAATACAATGCGAATTCCTATAACGCGATCCGCCGCGTCTTCAGGTTTACAGAGATCGCACGATTTCAGTCATTTAATACTAGACTTTCGGACGTTCTACTTCATTCCATTGTTCCCAGAAAACTGTCTATACAAATCGCGAGAATTGTGCCTTCGGAATCTATCATGCGAATGAAAATCGAACCGTTACTATTCTTTGTTACTATAACTACGTAACAAAGAATTCAGTATCTACGAAACGGACGTTAAACATTCAAGACGAGTGAATCATTCCTACGAAGAATCGAACGTGTTTGCGATCGCGCGAAACGTCGCAGCTCCGCAAGCGCACCGTGCCCGCGCGAATAGTTCAATTACAATAGGGAAAGCAGGGGGAAAGACAGCAGGGAATAAAAAAAATATGTTATTCCGTAATCGACCAAGTTATTCTCGTTCCGCGGTAAACATCGCGCGATTCGCTATTGACGCGGACGACGGCGGCGGCCGGCATCGATACAGGAGAGCCGATTTCGATGCACCTCGGCCGCGCAGCAGGCGGGAAAGAGAGGAAAAGATCGCGCGCAGGAGAGACCTGCGCAGGCGTGTGCACGCGCGCAAGCTGGCAAGTTGTTTTCCATCGGTGGCCCGTCAATAGGCGCGTTGCATTATAGCGGCGAGACGCGACGCGACGCGACGCGGTTTCCGCCCGAGAGGACTGTCCATTCGAAGACGCAATACGCGTTCCTTCCATCACTATATAAAGCAGCCTCCGTTCGATTCGTCCCTGGCTCGGTCTCTATTCATTCGGCCTGTGTCGTTCCTGTCGCGCGCCGTGAATACCGATTTACCTGTCGACTGCGCAGACCGAACTTCTCTCTCCTCTTCCCTCCCCTCGCCGGAGCGAGCCACGGCCCGCCGTCGATTCACGCGGGGCGAGCACGCCGTGCGATGCGTTTAATTTCGCACGGAAGTTTACCGCGAATACGAAGCGAGTCCCTCCGTACAATACGCCGCTCGAGTATCCGGGGAATCGAGGTCGAGAGAATCGAATCAGCCCTGTGGATCGAGAGATCTCGCCCGTTCCAACGGTTCCCGGCGCGACTCGCGGCTTAGAATCGGGAATTCGGAGCGCGAGACCGGCCTGAACGCTTCGGGAAATTGTCAGTTGACGCGCTCCGTGGCGCGTGTGCCATTTATGGAATGGAATTTTTGGAGGGGTTTTCTGAGACGCGTCAAAGAATGGTACACGCGAAATAAGAATAAAGAAATAATATTAACCCTTTGAACTCTGAAGGCTCCGATATTGCACCAGTTGTATCAAATATTATAATGAATCGAAACTACCCTAAAATTATTAGATTTTCCACACATCCAAATTTTGTAGAAGGAAAATAAAAGGAGAAACTTCTCATTTTCGCTGGGAATACTATAAAAATTAGTCGCAGTTTCTGATAGATAGAGTGCTAAGGGTTAAAATATATTAACCCTTTGCACTCGAAAGTTTTTTACTAGAAATATTCAATATTCCCTGATGAGACACAGACGATGTCCTTTGAAACTAATTAATGAGAAAACTTATTTTATTTCAATATTCTATATATTGATGCATCACACAAAGCATAATATTATACATAAGACTTTATAATTTTGCAAATCAAATCAAGTGGTGACAGAGTCATTACGAAGTCGAATATTTAAATCAAACAGCTTTGTCTTAGCGCAAAGACTCAAAAGTCAGCAGAAGCTTGAGTGTAACTTCATCATTGAAAAACTCAGTGCACTTTCCGCAAGATACCGAAACTTCCGGTGGCAGGGAACCTGTTAAAGAAACGCCTGACACAAGAAGGCGAACAGCTGGAGATTGCACGCTGTTCGATCAAAGGTTTCGTCAGCAACATCTCAGCGAAAGCAACAGTGGAGCGTCCGCTGTTGAGGCGGGTAGATCTCGGCAGGCACGTTTAAGAATTCATAATCGCGACGAGCGAACGGACACGTCGCGAGGCACGTCGCGCGACGTACGCGAGACGATCGCCTCGCACGCGCAGGCACGAGAAAAATGCGCCTACTTTAACGTGTGGAAATCTTGCGAGCCCAGGCGAGGACGTTCGACGCTACCGGTCAAAATGGCCCACTTGGAAATTCCTCTGACAATTACTGCAATGGTAGAGCTACTTAGGAAACTATGAAACACGCTTTGTACAATGACAATAGGTACTACAGATCTGAATCCATATTATCCTTTATAATCAATTTTCAATGAGTCACTCCTTGGTAATTACTCGAGCGTTCTTTGCAACCACATTTTTCACAATTCCCCGTCAAGTAGGGAGTACCGGTACTCGCGTGTTACGCTTCCCGTTGAATTGCAAATCGCGCGAGATCAATGGAAATAATCGTAACCCGATAAGCGGAGTTAAGATCGTCGGAACTGCGACACGCTTCGTGCGCGACGCGAATAAACGCTCAAGGTTGGCCGAGGGTGTCGAACAGCGCGTCCCGTTTCTTTCCGCCGTTAAAAGGAGAAAAACGAGAACGTTAATAACGATTTTACAACGTTACACGCTCGTCGTCTCTCCGAACGAAAAAGATATGCTAACGATCCCCGGCGGTCGGGCTCGGAATAAGTCCCCGGTCGGGCAGGTAGATGAAATTATTCGAACCGTGGAATATCGGAAAAATGCGCATAAGTTAAGCGCAGAGGATACGTCCGTGATGGGCCATCGCGAAAGAGAGACGCGGATGGTTATGGGACGTTGAAATTCTTTCGGAGGGAGACATTCTGAAGGAAATAATCTGAGGCTGCTGCTCGGTTATGGCTTGGGCTGGGTCGGGATTTAACGAGCCACGGAATGAGCTGAGTCACAGGACACGCTGCTGGGAGACCGAGCCGTGCAGTCCTCCTCTTCCCTTGCCTCGCCGAGCTAATAAAAATAAAACAATGTAGGGCCGAGCTTATTCGGCGAAGCCATTCTACTTTAACCGAGCGTTAGAGTTCGGTGTATACCGTGGACCTGGTATTAGCCCTTCGCACTAGACAATATTTTTCATTAACACTAGATTTACGGAACCCGTCAATTTGATATTGCATTTTTTAATTGTTTATTTAGTGTCAGTTTAAGTCGATTTTGATTCGTGCAATTATGCGAATACGCGTTGCAATAGTCTGGTTTTGACTGCCACTTCACCCGAATTCGGGCGACATTATATTTCACAGAAACGTGGACATTAATTTCTTTCATGACGTATCGAACCGAATTTTGTTGGATACATAAGATACAAGAAAGACGGTGGAGCAATTATTAAGAAGATTTCTCAGTTTCTGATTAATAGAGAAAACTGTTTCGAGTACATGGGAGTTTCGATGAGTGTTGGCAGTCAAAGTGTTAACCCTTTTAGTGCCGGGCGAAAATAACCGGACGAATTTACTAAGGTTTGGGAAAAAGCTCGTAAAAAACCGAACTAAAAATGATATTTACATCATTCAAAAAGCAACGTTCTCTTGCGATAAAATTAAACCATTTGTAACGTTTTAAAAATTTATTTTCAGAGAGAGTTCTCCCGCAATGCGAATGGTAAGGCGCTATTGGATGCGCTACTGATCCGATATATCGTCGTCCGGCATTGAAAGGGTTAAAATCGAGTGCAGGAACGAGCCGAGTGATCGACAAGCGAACGAACGAGGCCGGGCGTAACCGGCGAGCAACAGTTGCAGCGCTCAGGTTGGCAGAAACGTCGCGAACGCGCGGGACACCTTATGCGGCGACGCGTGCTATTATCCGTTCAAGCATTCACGATTAAGCTATCATTGCAGTTCGGTCGAGTGACTGAATTGCATGATTGATCGGTCGTTCGGAATCGTTTGATTTATTTTGATACGGTAAATCATGGGACTGACCTCGGTGCTCGTCGGCCCCAGGAGGTCATCGCGGCGAATCGTTCCGTATTTTCGACCAATTGCGAGACGCCCGGAGATTTCGATAACGTTTAACCCTTCGAGCTCGAAGGCTCCGGAGCGGAGCTATATTTAACGCTAAAACCACCGACCAGTTGAACTGACATTTTCAAATTTTTTCTACGGGGACTCTAAGAACGCTATTGAGATTTCAATTGATTGATTCGATTCGCCTATTACCAAATCAATTTAATGATCTCGCATAGAAGCATCTGTTATCTTTTTAATCATTAGCACAATATATTCAATAACAAAATTTTGTTATTGAATATATTGTGCTATTACATTTGTATCTATAATCAATAAGATAATAAAATACGACTTTGACTCTTTTTTCTATGTTTATTATAGAAATATGATTGTACTGTAACATTTGTATCTATAATCAATAACAGACATAATAAAATACGTCTTTCACTCTTCGTTCTATGTTTATTATAGAAATATGATTCTATTCGTAATACTAACAATATAGAACGGCTATTATCATTTGTACGGATATTCAGCAGCATCGGACGGCTATAGCGGGATTTCCATGGTGTTAAGCTCGAAACGAAAGAAAAGCACTTCCGTTTGGTACCGGGATTCCCGACACGGCCTGGCCTACTGAGTCCGACGATCGGTCAACGAAACCAAACCCAGGTAGGGGGTAATGCGCGGCTACTTCACGCTTGAGGCAGGTCGGCCTCCGCTTTAAATCACCGGAAACGCGCAGGTAGAGAAGATACGGGCAAGCCGTGCCCTCTCCACGCCAAATTCCCGGCTTTCAAAACAATTTCGCGTCGATTGCTTTACGGTTGACAGTTTTCCCTTTTCCCCAACGTGGCACGAGCAACGCCACATCCGGGGAAATTAGGCGTTTCCTGAATGACCGTGTCACAGAACTCGAGACGAACACGAGAACAAAGGTTCCCGACGAGCCCCTCGCTCGTCGACACGTTGACGACACGTTGACGACTCAATCGGCACTCGGCGAAGTACTCCTGTAATCTGAGCAATTTTCCCGGCGACATGGAAATCGAGATTTTTCACTCGCTGTCCCGAGAAAATGATGTCATTGAGAAAATGAATTTTTCAATTTACGTACGATTTCTATACATTTAAATCCTCAGTCCCAGAGTCTAGCAATCACTAGGTTGCAGAATAGAATCGGTTTTTGAGTAACATTCGATGGATGTTATAGTACATACCTAGAAATTGAAAACCGTGCATAGGGTTCACACGTTTAACCCTTTGCACTCGGAAGTTTTTCCACTAAAAATATTTCAATATTTTCTGATGAGAGAAACACGATATTTTGTGAAACTAACTCGACCAGAAATTCACGTACATTGAGAAACAAAGCTATTTTATTTCAATATTTCTCAGATTGATGCATTATACGGAGTATAATATTAAATATCAAATTTTATAGTATATGTGGTGAGTGAGAGACCTCTCGAGTGCAAAGGGTTAAACTTCGATTTCCACTGTGCAACCCACGTCTTAGAGCAGGAGTCTTTATCAGCATCCTCTTTCTACTCTAGGTCGCTCGATAGCTAAGCTGAAGAAGCTTTGACTGGCTGGTCCTCCATCTTTCCTTGCAAATTATTCATCGATTGACCAATTACCAAAGCTATAAACACGACGAGACTTGAAATCGGTGTATACAAAATCAGTGTACATAGCCTAAAGCAAGTAAAACCATCGTTCCTCGCCTCAAATCTCTAATTTCACAGACGTCTCGCCATCCGTTACAATGGCGCTCTTCACGCCGTTTAACCTGATCGTGTCAACCAAAGTTCGCAGTCGTCGGATCAGATGTCCCGACACAGTTCTCGAATTTCTCGTTTCGATCAAATTTTTACATCTCCGGGACGACCGCGCAAAATGCAACGCACGCGTACACGCTTATGCGAAAGAAACACGGTGCGAGAGACGGAGGAAAAGAGACGAGCGCGACCTCGATCGAATTTACCGCAGCATTCTCCGCGACGAGATCTGCTTTCTCTCATTACTACGCCGTCATGAAAGTATAATACTTATGCTCGATGGAGCACCGAGAGATCTCGGTACCGCTGGTTATTGCAAAAGTGCAAATGCGATTCCCCGTTATCCCCACCGTAGCAACCCTACGTGTCCGAGCGCGAGCGCGCGCGCCCGTTGCGCGTTGCGCGCGATGCAATTATAATGTATCGCTTTCGTAGTCGACTTTTCATGCTCGGTACGTATCGCGGATGCCGGTCGCGGATAAATCGGACCGGAAACGAGTTTAGCGTGCTGGAGAAACGTCGGAAACAATCGATTGTCCCGAGGCGCAAATGGCTCAACCGGCGAACTTCGCGGGCGCATGCGTGCCACGTACGATCCGCTATGCACTAACACGCCCACCCGTTCCCCTCTTTAACACCCTTCTTTTCCCGATGCAAATCGCACGCCGAAAAAACCTACGCGACTTCGATGTATATTGGATGTGTAGATATACAGATGTACTGGCGCGTTCGGTGGATATTTGAATTAAATTGAACGTGCCCATTTGCGAATGGAATCCCTGGAAAGTGTGCCGTTGAGAGAAAATTGGGAAATCTCGATATAGAGGAATTACATTTCAAAGTTACGTGCTTCGCTTGGTCTTTTTAGCCCTTTAAACTCTGCAGGCTCCAATATTGCACCAGTTGTATCAAATATTTTAATGAATCAAAACTACCCTAAAATTATTCGATTTTCCACGTATCCAAATTTTGAACTAAGGAAAATAAAAGATCGAAGGAATGTTACAGCATTTTTCATTTTAACTAGAGATACCATAAAAATTAGTTGCAGTTGCTGATCAATTACAAAACTATCTGGAGTGCTAAAGGTTAATGAAATATTTAGTTATATTCATGTTCTTGATCATTTTCATTTCGGTAGTTCCTTTGTTCTCGCTTTTGCTATTTTCTTATAGAAATTCGCGCGTACCATGGTACACGTGGCATTGAACGTGTCGAAGAGAGGTACCGAATCAGCGAATCGATGAAACTGTTTGTCTGGCCAAAAACGTGATCAGTTTCATTTTGTACGTTTCTGTCTACAGCCCTTTGCTTCTCTACGGTTACCGTTTAGTTTTATTCCAACAGGCACTTGTACAGCAATGTTCTCTACAACTGCTACTATATGTATGTTAAATTATAATTGAATCCAAATAACGTTGATGCGAGCTACGCGATGGAAAAACGATAGACTTAACCCTATTTTATTCGTAGTATCACGATTGTACCATTTAAAGGTAACATTTCAATGACTCCCAAATATTCTTGAATAAATAAATGCGTCATATTAACACATTGCATACTGGTTAATTTTCAGAAAACTGAATTGTGATGGCAATTTTCAGTGAGGTCAACTTATATCACTATACACAGAAAAACTCAGATATCATATTGTTATGTAATATATTTTAAATAGATAATCAGTTCGAATTAAATTTTATGTTTCTCCAATGCTGTGGTAATTAGCGAAGTTACAGCCGAGTGTCTTTATATAAAAAAGAGATTTCTCGTTACCGGTACGCAATGTGTTAAGCTGTAATTGAATGAACTAACGTCGACGTGAACCTCAAAGTGAGAAACCAAGAACACTTTGAACCGCAAAGGGTTAACAGAATCATCAGCGGCGTTTCAGCGGCGTTTCAGCTAACTTTCGCGCCGAAAATCGCGAGGCCAGACGACGACGCGACCGAGGCAACTCGCCAAGAAAGCGTGAGAGGCGACACACGAAACTGAGAGGATTCCTGCTCTCAGGATTTTTCATAACCCACTTATTCCGAGGCGTTATCCGACAGCACGCGCGCGCTGCCCGGCGTCTACGCGTCCGCGTCTTCCTTCTCTTTGTTTCGTCGACGGTATGCGAGGTATGCATCGTTTCAAGGACTTCTGAACACGCCCAAGAAAAAATTCAGCCGCTCTGCTCTACGGGCAATTTTCTTTCGGTCCGAACGAAATTGCCCCTTCTGATTCGACGCGTAATCGAGGAATGATATATTTGAATTTATTGGAAATATCATTACCATTTGTGAAATGGTAAAACGTAAGACGATATGAGAATATATATAAAAGTTACCAAAAACTTGAACGTTACTTAATATTTTATTCGAAACATTCGTGCAATTTGTAAGCAAGATATAACCGGAACTTCCGGTGGCGCGGAATGTATTGAATGTTTATTTAACCCTGTGCGCTCGGAAGTTTATCGCTAGAAACATTCGATATTTTCCGATGAGACATAGACGAAACAATTTGAAACGAACTAATGAGAAATTAAATAACATATGTAAATTAAGAAACAGCTATGTTATATAAATATTTGATATATTGACATTATATAGATTTTATAGAATTAATTTTTATAGATTACATTGCGTCCATCTTTTATTTTCTGCAAAATTTTGATGTATGGAGAATCTAATAATTTTAGAGTAGTTTCTTTAAGGTTCGTTAAAATATATGTACTATAACTGGTGCAATATTAGAGCGTACAGAGTTCAAAGGGTTAATATTATATACGACACTTCGTAATTTTGTTACACCAAATGAAACGTTGACTGAGAGTCACCTCTCGAGCGCGAAGGGTTAATAGACTGTCTAGGGAATATTGTCGAGGACAATACGAGGGTGGAGGGAAAAGTCTGAAACGTATTTCGTCGGCGAGGGGCAAAAGGTCAAGAACGGAGAGAGAATTCCGACGCGCGTAGAAAGCATTTCTAAGTGAAACATGGCCACCGTTCCGCACCGGGGCAAAATTGGTCAAGTCGGCCAATTGATCCGGCCCACTCCGCGCGTTATTTATACCTATCTTGGTAATGATTAGTTCAATAGGAACTTCCTCTTTTGTTTCAGTTCTGCTGCTTTACTATTGGAACAAGCGTCCGTTACGAAAGGGACTTTTGCCGTGATTCTTTATATGGGAATGCAATCTGCGAATCGTTCGAGCCTCCGGACTCGAATCGCTCCGGTGTTCCGGCAGAGAACAAAGGAAAGATTTTCCGATTCCTTCCGACCTTCGAATCCTGCTACAACCCATCCTCGAAAAACTTCAAAGGTTAACATTAACGATAAAACTACCCAATCGAATTGCCTTTTTCTAATTTTTTTATAGAAACCTTAAAAGTGGATCTACTGAGATTCCGACTAATTTATAATTGTCTGCCTATTACAATAACAATTTCTTCAGTGATTCCACAGAGAACTTGTTTTCTCAATTTTTAACATTTAATATTAAAATTTAATATTTATTCTCAATTTTCAATATTTCATTATTTCAAAAAGAAATCAGGAATGGTCATTTTGGCCCATCTGTTCCAGCGTCATTTTTTCTGAAAACTGAATATACCGTCGATTTGAATTACGGAGTCCCTTTACAATGACCCCTTAAAACCTAACGTGATTTATTGTCTCCGTTTCATTGAGCTACAAATGAAAGATGCGTCGCGAATTTACATATGAACTATAACTGACGGGAAAGTATCAGCAAGCGACGAGCGAAACGTAATTGATCAAATAAACTATAATTATTATATTAATCGCTACGTATATAACGTTATTATATTAATTATTACAACAGCGTCGGGGGACGACGCGGTTACCAAGCGGGTACCGGAAGTGGAGGCGTCGGCAACGGTCGACAATCACGACCGAATTACATAAAGCACAATTGTCCCATGGGGTGCTCGAAAATAGCCGAAACAAGGCCACGCCCCGAACTGCCGAAAAAGAAAAAGAAAAATGTACAAGAATCATCGTACACGTCAGAAATATAATCCGAATTTATTTCAATCGACCGGAGTGGAGTCGTCGAAAGGTCGGCGCAGAGACGAGACGCATTTTTTGGAGGTTAGGTCGGCTCGGACACCGCTCGAGCGCGACGTCACGGCCGGACGCCGTAACTGTCGCCGTTATCGAGAAAGAACGGCGCGGACAGATCGGGGATTAGCCAGAGAACATCGGACTGCTGAAAATCTGTTTTCCGAACCCTCTACAAACATTATCTCTGGTCCCGTTGCGGCCGAGGGGCGACGGGGCGGGGGTGTGGCGTGGGGGAGAAAGAGGTTATGTTCAACAGATGTCGTGGAAGACCCCCAAACACGTCGGAGAAGCGACCAGATGAAAAGGAACGGCGCGGGCAGGCCAGCAGGGGAAAAGAGGGTTCACCGAAAATATTTCAAAAGTGGCGATATCTCGGTGCCACGGAAATTCCATTCGTTCCGACAGACGTACATATTTATACTTCGTCACGAGCCCCCGCTCGGCGGCAACCGGAACACGAGCGGATTTTCGTTTGTCGAAAGTCTCGTACGATACAGTTGCGTCATACATTTGCATATGCGTACTACATCGGAAAGGAAACAAACATTGCGCGATTTCCAACGAAGGGAAAAGAGGTTATAATCGGTGCAGATATGTACGCGGCGAGATACCGATGAAAAAATACGAATGCCCCGCTTGCAGTGGAGCTTCGCGCAGATATGAGAGTCACTGTTTTAACGCGTCGCCGGAGCTTTTTCCATATATGGTGTTTTACGTTAACTGCGAACCGACGCCGTTGTGAACGCGATAAATGGGTTGGAATATGTGTGCACGCGGTGTGATGCGATTGAACGCGTCGGTCATCGGTGACCGACGACCCGACGGAGATTCGCTCGTCGGACACCGGTGGCCGGAGCGGTTCGAACGTGTATCGCGCGCGCGACTTGTATCGTGTCCCTTACGTCGATATAAATAAATCTATGACGAGACGCGCGTAAACAGCCGCGAGACGGCCGAGAGATACCGTGACCCAGGAGCGTCTTGAAAACAAGCGAAAGTGTACTGTATCTCGGAACGAATAATCTCGCGTCCGTTCCGGCGGCGAGGCACTAAAAATACAGCGGGACGACACCGATTTCACCATCGTGGAAGAAAAGATCTTTTCGCGGGCCACGGGCCACGGCGATATCGATTCGCGCGTATCGTTTCCCGAAACGAGTGTAACTGGCCTGCGTGCAGGCCAGTGGCGCTCAACCCGTGCACCGCGAGAGATTTAAAACTAATTTTAAATTCCCAGCGAAGTTCACGCTTCTACCGTGTGAATATTAATGCGTAAACCCATTGTTTGATAGATTTACAAACTGTACTTAGTAAAATATTCGCACGTCTAGTGCGTCAAGGAGGTTTGAGAACCACTGTTTTAAGCGGTAACCGCATAAGACGTCAAACCACCGAGGGAATATTGCACGCGAGTCTCGAGACGTGATTCAATATTGGACCATATGTCTGGTACAGATGAACGTGTTAATTTCAATATTATAAAACATTCTCAGACAGACCTAAACAATGTCTAAAAAAACTGTAAGGTATAGAGGTTAGGACGCTGGACAAGCTCTTTTTTTACTTTTGTGCGGCGTGTGAAAAGAAAAGAAAAAATCAAATTGTTCGATGAAAATGTAAATTGTGGCTGGAAATTGATACTCCGTAGGCATCACCGGCCATGTTCGACGCGTCGCGAAGTGGAATACACGGGGAACGCTCGCAGACTTTGCGTCGCGTCCGTTCGGCGACAGAAAAACACGCGTAGAACGGCGGTACGAGCGCGGCTTTAGTGGAACGCCAACTCTCGGTTGACGCGTGAATCCCGTCGAGCTGACAATGAGCCGAGGCAAAGGCGGTGTGCGTTGCGGCGTGGTACGGTGTGCGCCAAAAGCACGCACGCACACTAGAGCCCGTGTGCGAGTGCACGCATGGCGTCTTTCCATCTCCCCGAAAACGGAACGCGCAGGATCAAGGCTTACGGGGGCATTTTGCTCTGTTCAACTTGGAAGCCCTCCAACGAGCTACCCTTGCCTCGGTGCTCCCCACGCGACACACACGCACGCACACATATACACACAGAACACTCACACCACCGGGGAACCCGTTTTAAAAGTCCGTAGGAATGCGTGCCGCCGCTGGGCCTTTCACCTCTTTCGCGAGAAAATGTATTTTCATGCTTTTCGATTGCGTGCCCTCTCCGCCGCGCTCGCGTCCCGGCCGGATATCAAATTTTACGATGGAAAACGAGGAGAAATCGCGCGCGCAAGCGCGAGCGCGGCCGCTAATTGTTACCTCGAAATTACGAATAATGGAAGTTAATGGAACTCGTTCTCGTCCGGCTGATCGCGATCTATGGCGAGACGACTTCTGCCAGCGTCGCGAACGTCGGGGCAGGCTCGAACGAGAAATTCCGTGTAAACGACGCCGACGATCGTGACGCTAGATCGATTCGGTCGAACACCTCGGATATACGTGTTATGGTTCTAGAACCCCGGGTGTAAACAGTGCACTCTGTCTCCGGGAAGTTCGAAACGCAAAGGTCACTGGGTATACTCGCCGGGGAATACCCGGGGACACAAAGGTCCGAGCGCGAAGAATGGACGGTAAATATGAAAGCTGAAAGCTCTATACGTTCCAAGCTGGAAGAAGAAGAAGTTGTACCGGGCTTTCGCGCCCAGTCGACACGGTACGGAGCACCGGGTTCGACCGGGGAAATCCTTCATCGAGATAACCGTCGTAAATCGGTCGTGCGATAGGAACGAGCGACGAGCGGCGTCGGACGTATCGGGGAGCGCACGCGAACGCGGCGGAGGCGCGTTTAAATACTGCTCGGGGTACACAGAGGTTGACAAGGGTCGCCATTTTGAAATAATCGGGAAAAGGATCCACCTCCTGTGCCTTTCTGCGTGCACGTCGGATCGGAGCTCGAATAAAACCGTGCGTGCTCCACCGTCGACGTCGAGGCGAAATCGTCCGGACTCGATACGAAAGTCGAAGGGACTCACCCGGAAGAAACGCGACGCCCGGGAGCATTGTACCCGTCATCGATCATCCGTTGTTCCCATTAACCGAGGAACGTACGCGGCCGAGTTCGAAACCCGCGTTCGAGTCCGCACGGTTCCAAGTCGAAAGAGAATATGAGGACTCACCTCGTATTTGATGCCGTTGAGCCGCAACCACGTCTCCACCTTGAGACAGTACGGCGAGAGGGAGGGCAGGACCGGCGTCCGGGGGAACTGATACAGATAAACAATGTCCTTCTCGAAGTTGGTTTTGTGCACGCTGATAGCCTTGGTGGGCGCCGGCGATGCCGCGGTGGCCGCGGCGTCCCCGGTCTCTTCCTTTTTCCCACTTTCTTCCTTCTTCGCGGCGTCTTTCTCCTCCTGCTTGTTGTCCGGCGGCGTTTCGTCCTTCAACGCCTCCTTCATCTCCTTCACGTCCTTAATCTCCTTGCTCTCCGGGCCGGTGTTCTCCGTCTCCGTTGCCATCGTCATGCCGACTTATACTTTTTCCACGCAGCGGGCCTCGACCGGTACTCGGGTTCGGAATACAAGTACGCTTCCTCGTGACGTGCGTGCAAGCGAGCGGGCGAGCGGGCGAGCGGGCGGGCCGAACGAACGAAGGTATACAACTTCTCGGGCGACACTGGACAGACTTATCGTCTCTCGAAGAGGAGCCGCGCACCACACAAACGTACGCCGGGTACTCGTCGATCCCTCTGCTCGCCGGCCGGTTCTTTCTCGTTGCTGCCCCGTTCTGTCCGCGGCTCTTGTCCCCCCAACTGGAAGCGGCGCTGCGCATGCGCCAGCGCCACACCCCACTGCCGCCGCCATATTTAATTGGTCCGCCACCCCTGCCCGGTCCGCGCGCTCGCCGGTCTCCCTTCGACCGGCAGATGACTCTCTCTCTCGCTCGTTCCCGTCGGAGCCGGCTCCCCCCGCACTTCGCCGCACCCCCTCGCCGGCCTACACGCGGAACCCCCATAAACAGGGTCCTTCGCCATGGTTACTCCCGTCTGGCAACACTGCCGCCACCGCCACCTCAAGAGGGCAGAACGAACGAGCAACTTTGTATTTAGCGCTGGCCGGATCCTGAGAAATGACCTATTTCGGGTTTCTCCGCTAGCAGCCCTCGCGGACGCGTTTCCCAGCTTCCGCTTCCGAGGCGACTCGACGGATCGCGTCTCGATTCCGACGGCACCGCGATTGAAAATCGATTCGAATCTCGGCGACGCGCTCGCTCTCTCGTCGATACGAGGCTCCGCTACTCTTCGACCGTTTACTGCCTCTACCGTTAGGCGTGTACACCTTGCTCCGCTATTCGAATATTCCTCCGTTAACGCTGCAACTGCCGAGCGTTTAGTACGATTAATATGTAATCAATATGAAAATTGTAATTATTGATTATCATCTGTTTCTTCGGACATTCGTTATAGTATTCAACTACTTTCGAGATCGTTTCGAATGTTCAATGCTTTGATATCAATAATTATGAAATAACGTTGAAACCCTTTGCACTCGAGAGGTGACCCTCACCACTTGATTTCATCCAAAACTGTAAAATTCGATACTTAATATTAAACTTCGTATAATGCAATTCGAGAAATATCCAAATATAATAGCTTTGTCCTTCAATATAAGTATGATTTCTCGTCGAGTTAGTTTCACAAAGTATCTCTATCTCATCAGAAAATCTTAAAATATTTCCAATGAAAAACTTCCGGCAAAGGGTTAAACGGCAATCCCGTAGAAGCTACGTTATCCTCAAATTACTAAGTTCGTTTAGCAGAACTATTTCGAAACTATTTTAGTTGAAATCTGGACGTATGAAATCGTTAGAGTCTCTGTAACATGAAACAGATCGAACTGCATTTTTGGACAGTCGTTCGACGGAGTTCGAAGATCGTTTAACGGGCTCGTATCCTCTCGGCTCTGGAGCAAACGACTCCGTCCAGCTGTGCATCTCGCTCCCGGCAGAGCCGGCAACGCCGCGCCAGACCGGCGTAACAACGAACCCCTTTTCACGGATTACTTTTTTCCACTCTCTGGCCGATAGACTCCATTTGGAAAACTACCTGCCGCGAGTTGCGCCGCCCATGGGCGCACGCAAACTCTCCCCGAATCACTCGATAGTCCCCGGGTTCTTTGCTTTTGTCTTTGCGCTTGGATCCTCCCGCTCCCTCCGCTGCCGCGGACCATCTCTCGATCCCTTCGCCGTGTCCTTCTCGCTCTGCCGGGGGAACATCGCGCCGAGATTGTGGAGTCTGTGAAAGCGGGATTACGCTCCTTTGTGGGCTACGCGGCGAGCCCCCAATGGACGCGGAGGACCACCGAAATATGATAAACAGATTGAATTCGTACGAGTTTAATACGTTCACTTGCAGCGCTTGTTTCGGCGACGGTCTTCTCAATTATATTTTCTATCCAATTAATCTTCTAAATGGAATCATAGAAAAATGAAGCTGAAACGAGTTATCAACCACCGAAATATGATAAATAGATTGAACTCGTACGCGTTTAACGCGTTCACTTGCGGCGCTTAATTCGGCAACGGTCTCTTCAATTATACTTTCTTCAATCTAATTAATCTTGTAAATAGAAAAATGAAATTGAAACGAGTCATTGAGATTCTAAGTATAACGTAGTTGATAATTTCTAATATGCGTGGGATTTATTTCATTATCATGTAAAACATAGGATTACGGCCGTCACAAATATGTGACGCTAGCGAACGTGTTAAGGGAATTTTGAAACTATATTGCATTTAATAAGTTTTTGGAATGCCTTTTAACCCCTCGCCGCTACCATTTAACAGCGAAATCCGAGTCATCATTGTTAGCGTTATCACAAAGTAGAACTAAAGACGCGTCTTCAAGGGAACTCAGGGAAAAATCATTCGTGACTGAAGGTTTACCTGAAAGTCATTGTCTAAATTGTAATTAAAATCACTGTATAAAGTCACAGTGCGCTGTGGTATCGACTGGAGAACAGAATCGGATCGAGATCCCTGATCTTCCCGATAACTGAGTTTATCATTGAAAAAATCAGTGCACTTTCTAAGCAATGTATAACTGAAATTTCGGAAAACGTAATAAATCGTGGAGTTCAATATTTCCTCCAGATACAGAGGAATTTTCCCTTCGACGGAAACATCTCGCTGGATTATTGCTTCGACACGATAATGAAAACAAACAGTGGGAAAGGGTTGAATCGTTAGCACCTCGCCGTTCCTTGAATGAAACCGCACGTGGATCGGGCCGGGTGCACGGGGCAGAATGAAGACCGTCTTAAAAGTGAATAAAAATTTATTTACTTCTGACGTTTATATAATATTCCCCACATACTCATGACAAATTCGTATCGTTGTCCATACTGTGCGCGTTATCCGTTGAAATATTCTTGTACAACGATCAGAGGACCACTAACAAATTCATTCGCCTATGCCGAGGATTCACTGAACGGCGAGTAGATTAACAATAATTAACAAGCCGTCGAAATAGTCGGATCAGACCTGGGCACTGGTTCAATCGAATCCTTGAAACGCGATTCCCAGTTTCTTTTCAAATCACCGTGCAAACAGCTGCCTTGGAATTACCATTTCTTTTCAGATTGGTATGCATAGAATTATTTGCTTTGCAAATCGCGCGTTTCCACGTCGCACATTCCATCTGTTTTAATCGAAACGAGATTTCGGTTGGATTTCACGTTAGAACTACCGAGCGATCGTTACCGACTTATCGCTAATGATCCACAGAAATTAGGATAATACTTGACATTTTCAATATCTCGCGATAGCGCGTTTACAACTGAAACATTCGGAAGATAAGTCGACTTAACCAGTCTGGCAGTTCTAGCGTTAAAACAAGGTTGCCTTCTGCCGATTGTTCCTGAAACGCGACCGACTTGTTCCTTTTTCCCTTTATTCGAAACAGTTAATGCCCATGGCTGATTCGGATGCCGTCGTTGCTTCGCGAAGCCTCGAACGAATCTGTCTTCGGTGTTTCGCGGCAGCCTCTTAAAATAGAAGATCCGAGGAAAGGGACAAACGATCCGACACGAAATATTCATCGCTCGCCATACTTCCTCGGTACAGGGAAAATCGGATCGACTTCGCGACTGCGACTGAAATGGCCGATGGTCAACGATAAAACGAAATACTGACATCAATTCAGGGTGGCCAATAAATTCCCGGGAAATGCCGACGTTAACGCTAGAACCACCGAATCATCGAATCGCTTTCCACTTTCCCATAGAAGCGACGAGGCCGCGCTCGCCGGTGGAAACTTCGCGATAAATAAGTTTGCTCAACGGACAGTTCGATAAGTACCGTCGTCCCTTCCAAATATTTGTAAAAGAAGGAATCCTGAACGGGTCGTTTCAAGCCGTCGAATGTTTTAATATTTTTTTAAGAAACAGACGTAACAAACGTTTCACCCAGTTCTAGTATTAATATCGTCATTACAAACTCGCTGATAGTACGATTAAAACGAAAAGAGGTGACAGGCGTCTAAAATACACAGAGATAAATAAGTACAATTAACCGATTAAGAATTAGCGCGCGTAAGTTCTTTGAGAAGTTATTCGCCACTCTAATAAATACTATCTGCAACGGTGCGGCTCCGGAATGGTTCGATTAAATGCGATCGTGTTTGATAATTACGTATCGAGTCATCACGTTTTATAACGCGTGCGTACATATAATGTGTGCGGTGAAAAAAGAAAGGGGAGGGGAGACCACGATCGAAAAACAACACGGCTCCCCGTATTGAATGATCTCGACACTCGAGATTACAAGGGATCGATTGATCCGCACCGAACCGTCGATCGATTCCCTCGCATTCGTTGCCACCGCAGATTTATTCTAAATTATGAGCTGCGATTATTTTTCGTCTCACCGTGATTTCTACTTGTAATTTATATTATGCTCGGCGCGTGTTAAGGAGAAGTATTTGCGATGGATCGGGGTATCGTGAAGGTATTTATTCATCAATTTCTAATTCCTCTTTTTCTTCTTTTAAATAAGAAATACTGTTGTAAACGCGCGCATCGTCGCTCTTAATTGAAACGGGTTCTCCCTACTGAACATTGCACCTCGATGATCCTCGCGTCAACGCGTTGACCGCCCCGCGTCGGTCACCGGTGACCGGCGTCGAATTTTAAAATCGCCATGATCACTGACGAAAGAAATATTTGATTCGTTAGTAGACAATATTTCACAAGAATCGTTATCAAATAATTCATAATTAGGAATCAGTGAGAATAATGAAAATTCTCGTGGCGGTCAACGCTGAACCTCCGCGTGCATCGATTCGTCACCTCGGTTAGTCGTTGAGCTAAATTAAACGTCGCCAATAAAATGCAACAGACAGCGTTAAATACTTTTCGTTAGAGATTAGCCGGAAGCTAGGGGAAAAAAAGAGGGTAATTGCACTTAATCCAGTCGGAATGATATCAGGCAGTATCGATATTATCCTATTGCTCCTCGTAATCAGAGATGAACGTGCGTTCGATCGCCGCCGATTTATCTGAAAAGATTCGACACCGTTAGATTGTTGCACATCGTGCGGCGCAGCTTTGTCTCGGCACACACTGTATTTACACGTGCTCGCAATCGTTTACAATTTCGTTTACTCAATTGCCACTGTCGTCGCAGGTGTTCGTGCGAATGTAACGTTTCAATCTGGCGTATATAATTTTCTTCACAAAAATCACAAGATTTCAGTTAAAATTTAAAGTCAACGTTACTTGAGAATCGTTCAAATGTTTTCGAACGGTCGTAAAAGAAATTCGAAATGGTCGCTCCAGCGTTAACGCGCAGAACAATCGCACATTGAAATGCAACGCGGCAATTCATTTTTCATTTCGCAGCAACACCTGCGGTCGCACAACATAAATTACGTTACGTAGTTAGCGAAGTCGGTTGCTTCGTATGCAACAACCTAACAAGTCTCTCGCACGCTACCGGAAATATATATTGTTATCACGTTGACCTATTAACGCTAACCGTACCGCGAACCGGTCGAATGATCGGTTTCAAAATTTCAAATCCTGTCGTTCCTTTTCGTTTCGCTGAACAATGCTGCTCTTTCCTTTGGTTCGTCTAACTTTAGCCTTGATTTGCAGTTATTTGACTGGTCACGGTACGAGCAAGTATATACAATAATTATCAATACGGTAAAAATAACGTGGACAAATATTAAATTCGACGTGAGAGACAATCACACGTTCAAGTGATATAATAAGTATTTCCAATAGAGCCGATTACCAAATACTGAGACATACTTTTCGTTGAATTTTTCACTTTTTCTTTCTGAGCTGCGATTAACAGACTACTGTCTCGTGAATGGATGTTACATGCTTGCCCCATGATCGTGCACGGAAGCGGAAAAGTTCACTTTTCCGTGGAACAGTCCGGTGATCGGTGCGAATGAACGTTCGTTCCGATGACGACGACCGTTCGACGTTGACACGCATTTTGCCGATCGTTCGCGGCGAAAACGGAAATCATACGGAGGTAAGTTAGGCCAAAGCGAAAAACTGTGGACGCATTCGTTCAACCCTTAACGTTCCCACCCTCCGTGATCGACACTAATACCTCTGTTATTCAAAAGAGCGATCTTCAACACGTTTTGCGCCGTGAAACCGAGAATCTCTGTTCCTCGAGCCGACAAAAATTCGTTACTTCCTTGACACGATTGTTTGGCTATTGAAAATAATTAACTCTAATCATCAATAATTTATTAAAAATATTAATCGCGCGTGATGCTCGCGGTGATGACACGAAACGTGTTAACGATGCGAAACGCACTTCGAATGAATGTTCAACGAATTTCGGATTGCACTCGTTTCGATCGATTAGGAGAAAGAAATTTTTAATCGTGATTCGTTAGCTGCACGCAAATCAGTGTGTGTTACACCTAAAACGATGTATAATTACAGTTGACAATAAATACACATATACAAACAGGGGACAGTGGTTACTTCGACGTTGCTCCCTTCGGGTGTTCGAAAATGAAAGGACGCAAATCTTACTTTCTACGAATTGTACAATCAAAGAAACTGTCGTGACAAATTACACGTAGGAAGTATTCGTTGATGAAAATCATTGTGGTACGGTATACCTAATTTATTTGCTAGTATTATACTGTAGTATCTAAGGTTTTTTAGTGTAGTTTAGTTTAGTTTAAGAAGCGTGAATGCGAGGATGAGTGTCAGCGAAGGACAAGAGAAAAAGGACAGTTGTGCCAGGTTATAGAGAATTTGGCCCGCGCGACGTCGCGGGCCCGGGGGCTGATGGTGTTCGGGTTTTTAGGGGGTGTGTTCGAGAGTTCCTTGAGAGTGTGCGAGCGAGAAGAATGCTTCTGGGGGGAGAGAATGATTTTTCAGTTGGAATGTCTGGAAGAATATCGACGCGGAGTCGTGTGTTCGCCTTCGTGGCGTTAACTTGTGAGTCGTGTGTCGTGAGTCGGTCAAGGTAAAACGTTGTTCACTGTACATCTCTAGATTTCATTAATAAATACTTAGCGATTAGTTTTCTAATCTCAGTTCTTTTTTTCCACAAATCAAACAGTTTATAATACGAATACGTCGAGGGACGAATTTATTTTCTACTTCGGCAGACCTGGTCGTTAAACAGACTCGTTAAAAATTAATATTAAAATACTGGATAGTTTCGTTAACGCAGGGAAACGTAATATAATTCCTCTAATAACTAATTTCCAAATGATTCGCCTATTCGGCAATTACCGGTTCCACGTGAAAAGTTTCCAACCCTCTATGGGCCGAATTTTTAACGATTATAACAAAATCTGCGCAGTACAAAATTAATAAATATCCACATACGAATACGAATTAACAATGTATTCGATAGTTTCCATAATTTCATCGAATAAATATATTTCGTAACTTTCAGGTTACAATGACGAACTTTCACGCGTGAGCGCATAAAAGTTGCAGTTAATCGATTGCCTCATTTTATTCGCCACTTTGACTGCAAAATGAAATAAATCAACAAGATGCCGATATACTGATACGTGACTTCAAAGTTACATGTGCCTACAGAGGGTTAAAATGCGTATTCGAATGATTAAAATACACCTGTCAATAAATTATTCCTAAAATGAAAGCGACGGAGGTACACGAGAACAATTGAACGTTCGAGTTGTCCCGTGTGAGATTATCTGGCCAGGCCTGCCATTCGATCGCGTTAAAAACAAAAGCTGGAAAAAATGGACAGCGGCGTGTCGAACAGAAATGTTTATCATAGACAGAAAGGGAATCATCCCTTATCGGACAGCTGGCCCCGCTTTCTCGGATAAGCGAACAGGTGATCTAGCACTGTGACTCTTAACGAGTGTTTTGCGTTCGATCGCCTAGAAGGTGGTGGGATCGCGTGTGCGTATGTGTGCGTATGTGTGTGTGGATCGTTAAGGGTCAAGTAAAGCTGTAAATAAAAAAAAAGAAAGGAAAACAAGAAACGTATACTCGTAGAACGAAGGGAAAAGAAAAGAAGAATGAGAAAAGAAAATAGAGAAGAGTGAAAGATCGAGAACAAAGCAGTGATGCTGATCTGCGCAACTACTTACGTTGGAAGTAATTATCACATCCTAGGAAGTCGCTATAAGGGAACGAGCTATCCGGGTATGAACTTTTACAAGTATTCCCGATTATCTCGTTCGGTTTCGGTTTCAATAATCTGCAATTAGTAAATTTATTTAAAGGACACCGCTTTACCCCCATCGTTCAGGAGTTGCTAGATCCAATTAGAAAATTTTCATGTAACCTTCGTAACGGCCTCTCTTTCTCTCTCGCACGCATACACGCTCTTTCTCTCTCTCTCTTTCTGTCTTTCCCTTTCACTCACTCCCTTAGCACTAAAACTACCAGAGGGGTCAAATGACCCATGCCTGATGTCTTTTTGCAATTATTAGGTAACAAATGTTTCTCTGAGAAATTATTGAAGAAATTCATTTAGCACTACGCAAATTGAATTGTACATTAAAGCCTGAACAGATGCACTCTCGGAGTTTCTATAGCGAAATTTTCAAAAGTCAATTGATGTGCTCGGTAGTTTTAGCGTTAACACGTTCGCTACCAGCGTTTCTTGGTGAAGACCTCGATATTTTATTCTATCCAATGAATCTAAGCAAAGTGAAACAGATGAAACTGGAACGAGTTATGAGTTTCTGAATATACTGCTTATAACTGTAAATAAAAAATAAAAGATTAATTTCATTTGCAGCTGAGAAATGACGCTGGCAGCGACCGCGTTGAGATACTCTGCCAATAGTGGAAAACCGGGGACTAATTCGAATTACAGTAAAAGTTCGTTCGCGCACGAATTCTATCGACATGGACCATTGAAAGCAACGTTTTCTTTTTCCTTCCTTTCCTCCCTCTCTCCCTCTGTCTCTCCCTCTCTCCCTTGGAAGTGAACCGCGTAACCTACATAAGAATATTCTTCTTGAACGCGTTGTCTCCTCCGCTTTTCCGTTAGCACACGTCTTTTTTTTCTGTTTTCTTTTTCTTCGTTTCTCTATATATGTGTATGTACTTCGTGGTATATTAATCAGAGCAACACACGCTACTGCAAATTCTTTTACGAGACTCTACGTAAAGATCCCGTTTGCTTCGGGCACGAAAAGAAAAGGACACGTTTCCTTAGCTGATAAAAGACGACTCTAAGTCGTAGATCCCCTGTCCGACGGACGTTCACTCTATTCAATATACAATTCCTTAAATGGAATTACATTCGATTTAAATTACAAAAAATACACAGAATGCGTAATACGTATAAAAACTGTTGTATGCGTCACATAATTATATTAATCTATATATATTCCTCGGTTGTAATCGGACTTCGAGATGAAACCGTTCCATCCCATATAGAAACAGAATGCGAAACTCTAGTAGAGAAGTCGATGAAAACTTCTACCTTTTGATGATTTCTTTCATTCCACCGTTAAACGTCGTAGAATTTGGACATTGTTTCACAGCATCATTTGAATTCCCAGCAGCACGTCGAAGCCTGATTGCAACGAGGAATCGAATCGGTCAGATGATTTTATATTGCGTTATCAATGACCACCAGATTACACCTAGTATAATGGCTATATGCTGCTGATACATCACGGGCTAGTGATTATACACGTAACTAAAACCATAATAATCGTTATCTCTATGTGTTCTTCGATCGTATATACAGGTAACCCTCGTACAACGTGGAGGTTGAATTTTACAAATATCACGCGCTGTCGCGTTACACGAGACGCTGAATTGGCACTACACAAAAAGTGTGTATGTATGTGTACTTCGCGTACTTATGTATTTATCTACATACATGCGTATTTCCCCTTCTATAAATTTCCGTTAGACAGATTTAAATTTAATGGACATGCGTATACACAGATTTCCAGTGAGCCGTTGTAATATGTGAAAAAGAAAAGCTTAATTTTGTTGATCACGTTGTATAGGTATATGCCACGCTATACGAGGAATACCTATACTATGTGCGTATTCGTCATGTGTTTCTTTGTCTCTATCCCTGTCTTTCTCCCTCTACCTATCTGTCTATCTATCTATCTATATATCTAACTATCTATCTATTTATCTAGCTTTCTCTTTCTCACTCTTTCTTTCTCTCTCTCTCTCTCTCTCTCTCTCTCTTTCTCTCTCTCTCTTTCTACGGCGAAAGCATTGGTTGCGAATAAAAAGAATCCACTTGGCTCTGACAATGAAGTGCTTACGTTCAACGATAATTAGCTGCCTAATGTCTGGGTATACGTGGAATTCTATACCTCTGGTGAGTTCGGTGTAGTCGCGTTGATATGATCCTGTAAACAAATTCGGAGATCCCGCTCGTCCAGTTCGCTCTCAGTGTCAACACTGAAGCTTCTCACATTTTGACTACCATGACCTGTCCAACGTTGCTTCCAGCTTTCTAGCCTCATGACCTGTGACACACATACGAGGTATAATAGCGTTTGTTGTAACGGGTTCGCGCAAAGTTCGTACACAGTGTACGCTGTTGTTTAATCCCTGAAGGATCAGGCATGTTCCACTTGGTAGAATAGATTAAAATTCGAGTTGGACTCAGTCGTGATTGATTTTTGTACTTGGGAAGTGTAATCCAAAACCTTAAGGGATTAATGAAAAGAATATCCTTTATGCTGCTTCCTAAAAAAGTAATAATTATCTACATTCTAATTAATGTAATTGCTTCATACGATGCTATTCAAATTGTACGGTTTATCAATTATTTTTATTGTGGAAGATATGAGGCGATGAAGGGATCTGGTTAAACATTGTTGTGAATGTTCATGAAGATTGTCAGACTTTCAATCATTTGAAAACTAAAAGGTATATTGCTTAAACAATCAAACTACTATCTATTCGCTTTGAACATGATAGATGTATGATTAGATTTGAAGGTTGATAGGATGATTAAAGTGAATCATCATGCTTATCAAGCTTGCATGTATGACAATTTGCACAAAGAAGTGGAAAAGAACAATGTTACAGGCTCCCATAATTCTGGTGTTCTACCAGTTGCAGCAAGAGGATATGTAGCTGTTGTTGCTGTGATTTCTTAAAAGCAAAATTAAATAATTATTTTTATGAACAAAAGAATTTCAATGATTAGGATGTTGAACTGAAGATTTTGATGAAAGACATGCACTAAACGATACATTAGTTGTCATTTAGTAATTAATATGTTAATAAATAAAGGCATCAGTAGAATCTCTCACTAATATTCTGAACACGTCCCCCTTTTTTTGTACAGACAAATGTTTGAATTATCTGTAATAAAAAGGATGATTGATACATAACAAAAAGATTAAGTGAAGCATGCAAATTAAATATATATTGAATGCAATAGGGAGATTCCATTGGTGTATTGTTAGATACATAACGATGTGATAATACAAAAAGAGAAATATTTCAGTTGGAAGCCAACATCAATGAAATTAGTGTATTCATGTACACATGTTATGTGTGATTATAGTTGTGTTATGTACAATGACAGTAGAGTATATAATTCACAAAGTATAATAATATTTTCAGTTGAAAAATATTTATGTTTGAACACAGGAAGAAGCTGCTCTAAAGATTTTTTGAGCACAACATTGAATCAGTTAGGAAAGTTATATTAGACAGTTCATATACAATTATAGTGGCATGATTAATGCAATGTTGTAATAGTTTAGTAATGTAATAATGAACATATACAAAACTACACACCGAAAAAACGTTTTTTCTTTGATAAACTTCACATTGATGTCATGCTACGTATATGAAATGGATAAAAATAATGCTTACAGATGGGTAAAGACTTACTCGAGCCAGCGCCAAGGCTCAGTCTCCGGGCTGGTGATTGGCGTAGGGAACTAAGGAGACAGAGATAACACAGCAATAGAGGGTTAGTTTTACAAACACCATTAGTTTCTTTGTGTTAGTGTTTGGTACCTTCACACAATAAGAATTCGGTTTATAAAAATATTCAGGCTCAAATAACACTGCACCATTGTCTCTTCCTTTAAATTCTGCTTGTGTAGTGATTTATATAACATGTACTGCAATTCAAATTTGCTCAATGTAATATCTTTGAAGGTATAGCTTTTATCTATACTTGTTAATGTCTCTTCGTTAGGGTATTAAATTGCAATTACATTAATAAAATTGAAATTAATTGTTACTCCGTGCTGTGCTAACTCTCAATATCTAACAGAATGTTCTTAAAGCTCAATCCATATAATAAATAGCAAGCTTAACTTACAGTGATTTTAGTATGTAGAATAATAAACTAAATATACAATAAGTCGAAGAATAAGTATTTCGTCCAAAAAAATATATCTTTTTATATTATTTTGATGCCCTCAAAGATATAAGATTCATTTTCATTTCAGACAGAGATTATTGTTACACCCTTGTATGTGCAGAAATGATATTCAATGAACAGGTATCGAACAGATTACAATTAACATTAAACGTAAAGCAACTTGACATTTATACTTTGTATGTTACATTGCACAAAAAACATGGCAAGCTGTGAATGCAAACCTATCATCGAAGCTTTGATATGTAAATTGTTTATTTGAATGAGTCGTAATCTGTATAAATTATACGAACACAAACAAATTAAGAATGGTTCAAAACAAGTACATGATGAAACGCGATGAATTCTTAATGTGTACAGGTACCTCTGGAAAAACAAGTCAGTTGTTCAATGTGTTAAATGAGAAAAGGCAGTGTTGTGTTCGGCATTTTAACAGTTCATAACAAACATTAGAAATATTAGTAAAATATTCTTGGAAGCAACGGAAAGATTAATATTATGAAAACTGTCTTTTAAAGAATAAAATTTTTCTTCGCTTCTCATATTACGGATCTCATTAATAAATTTCTCCTTTAAAAATTTTGAAAACTTTTCATAATATCGAAATTAATTTAAACAACAAAATACTGTTTTCCAGCGTGACAGCATGACATTGCAGTAAGAGGTGCAATTTGTGCAAAACAATTTTGTGAGTCACAATAATACAAAAGCATAAATCATAATTTCATTTAATTTACACGTTGTAACGTTAGATGCATTAATGAGCATCTAATAAACACAGTTACAACAAAAATAATATATATATATATATATATATTTATAGATTATATACATGTTTTTTTAAACGTTATTCGTTGGTTAATAGATTCAGGGTAATTAGTTAAAACATATGTTAGTAACACATCGATGATTCAACTGTTATCAAAACATGAATTAATGGTGCAATAGAAACAGCGAAAATACTGTTCATTCGCCGAAAATATATGGCCTTTCAAATAAAATACAGACAAGTATTTATAATAACGTGGATACATCACAACGTAGTATCGCAGAAATATCGAGTGCATTATCATGGATACATAAAGAAAATAAAAAGAAACGTGATTTTAATTAAACTGTTAATAACGGAATATTTTCCCAGAAGTGAAGAGATATCGAATGCATTTGTTGTAGGCTGTAAAACAACTGTATACATATCCTGTGAACAAATGTACGTGAGTCATATGAATATGGTGGAATGGAAATAGAAAATCAAGATCCTATATCGAGCCATCAATCAGATTTACTGCTAATTCCAAGTGTACAAAGTCTTCGTAATTACGTTAATCTACAAGCCTCGAAATGTACTAACTTGCAGCCAAAGAGCAAATTCAATAATACTTAGATTTTAAGCTATTGTGATATAATCATAAATCTACGTTTTCATGATCTACCGCAATTACTTCTAGCGTCAATACTGATAACGTAATACTTTAATCAGGTTATCCTGTAAATAATGTGAATTTTCCTTATCGCTATCTCATGGTAAATTCGCATTACTTACGGAGCGATTAATCATCATTAACTCGATGAGTATCACCAACCATTAAAAACACCTGAGAAAATAATGATACTTGTGCATAATTGAAAGCATTCTTTGCATCGAATAAATATCTCTTATTCCATAAATTTGTTCAACTTCGAATCATGTGACTGAGAAAGTTGTAGAAGTATAAAGTACCTGCACGAATGTAAGAGAAAAGAAACTTTCTTATAAATAAGAGTTCGTTTACTTTTCAGTATAATTAATTTCTATTCACCCCTTACTGCAATTGCCTTAGAAACCGATGCTTTCATTGATGCAACTTGGATGGCGATTCAAAGTTTCACGTACCTCGGCTTTCAGTTCTGCAACTTTATCCTGCAGTTCTCTTACTCTCTCGCTGTCGTCTAAATTATTTCTAAGTTCACCCTCCGCGTGCATCTCTTCATTCTGTAACAAGCAGACGAAATTAGAGTCCTCCCGTAACGCGACGCTTGAACATCAGAAAACGCGTGAAAGGCAATACCTTTAACTCAAGAATGGATATTTTCTGCGTGAGTTCAGCGACTTGCTGCGCGTGCTCCGCGTCACGTATCCTGGCCATCATAGCTTCATCTTTCATCTTTGATTCCAGATCAGAATACTTGTGCTGTTGCTCGCGTAATTTGGCAGTGAGCTCCTTTTCTCTAGCTAAGGCAGATTCTAGCTCCTCTTTGACTTGCTTCCCCCCTTCGTCCTGCCGGCGAAGCTGATTCGTGGCGACCTGTACTTGAGTCTCGAGCTCCATGACTTTCAGCCTGAGCTCCTTCACCTCCGTCAACGCTTCCATTTCTCGGATCCTCGTTGTCATTAAATCTTCTTCGAACTTCTGCACTTCGTGGCCCCTGTTCTCCCAGAATAGAAGCTTCTTCGGCGTGGAATCGCTAGCCGGTGCTGTTTGAGCCGAACGATGCTCTTGTAAATGCCTTTGCCAAGCTGCACTTAATTCCATTACTCTTTGACGGAGATCCTAAGGAATTTCTACTTATTACCATCAATTTATTAAGTACACTGATGTAAAATTTTGTTATATTATTTACGTTGAAAGAAGACATTCATCTGTCTAGATGCAAGGATGGATAAAAAAAAAAGAAGAAGAAGGATTACCTTCAGAGAGAGATTAGCTTCTGCCTCTCTGAGCTTCACAGCGATAAGTTCCTCCTGCAAATGGGCAACAGAATTATCCGGCGTAGTTTCGCGCAATGTCTTTTTATCTTCCTCCAGTTCCTGTATTCTCGCTCTGAGCTCCCTTATTGTTGCATCGTTTTCCGCCTCGTGCAATCGGACTCTGACTAATTCCTCCTGCAAGCACTGTATCATATCTTCCTTTTGCGACAATGCTTCCTGCTTCGATAGAATTTCATCCAACGACGACTGTTTCGAATTGACGTTCTCCGCCAGCAGCAACGACAGCGATCTCAACTCCTCGTGCGCCTGCTCGAGCTGATGGCTGGTCTCTAAATGCGTGTGCCGAAGAGCTGCCAATTCCCTTTGTACAACGAAAGCAGTCTCCTCTTCTTCCGCGCGAGAAACCTGACCCCTGACTAATCTATCCGCAAGCTCCGCAGACTCGGCCTCTAGAAGTTCAGTTCTTTGCCTCAGTAACCTGTTTTCCGCTCTGAGCCTACGGAGTTCGACCATCTCCTCTTGTTCCTTCATTTTCAAAACGGTATAATCTTTCTCTAACTTCTTCATCCTTTTGGGATTGATTTTCATGCTATAGGCGAGGTTCATGAGACCATCGGGGTCATTCTCGGCTTTCCCGGGTAACTGTTTCTGGAAAAACTGTATGCCAAAACGGTGATTAATGTCGGCATGCCAATCAGGGACAAGCATAGACGCGTACGTAAGTGAAATAAAATGTCTAATCATCGTGTTTCTACGACCGTGTCTACTATATATGTAACTTATACAACTTCGACGTATGTTTGGATAACAGATATTACCTTCAACATGCCCTCCATATCCAAGCTTAAAAGATCTTCTTTGCCTATGTGCAACATGGCCAGCGCGACTTTGAAAATAATTTCCATGCCTTCGGACAGAAACACGTCAAAAATGCGACAGGCCAGCGGTAGGCTCAGCGCTGTGGTGAAAAGCGTAAGAAACCAAGACGATGCGTACATGGAGGTATGAAAACCTTGAGCCATAAAATGAGCGTGTAACTCGGGATGCGTGTCAGCAACTAAATGTTCTAGCTGATACATGCACACCCCTAATTCAGCCATACTCGGCTTGAACATGTCTCGCAAACGATACTCTTGCATAAGCGCTACCAGTACAGCGAAAGCTTCTTCCTCCGGCATTTGCTGTAACAACAGATTGAATACCTATTTAATTCTGAACCGTGTCAACGTAATCGGGTCTCCGTTCTTTAAACGTTTTTTTCCTTTTATCGTTCGACAACCCCTGTCTCGTGTCAAGTATTAAAGTGTACCTGCATAAGGAGCAATCCTACAATAAATCCCGAACCTTGACAATATCCCACTTCACGATCATGAAGACTATACGCTTTCATAACGTTAAACAGACTCTCCTGACCAAGCCCATCTTTCTCCTTAAAGAAATCATGCTCAGGATATGTTCTGGCTATATCCCTTCTGATTATCCTTTCGCATGCCGATGTGGCCTTGATATATTCAGCAAATTGCTTTTTAACAGGAGAGTCGTGAGCACCACTTAGTAGTTGCCAAACAATACCTCTGCAATTATGAACATGAGTCAGTGTCCGATCGAGAGTTTACCAATTCGAGCGTCTAAGACGACTTGAAAAGTGTGCCTATAGATATATATATGTATATATAATTTAAGCTTTTCTGAAATGTTTATTACCTAAAATGGTAAGGTATTCCTTGACGTACTAAATCTTTGACGAACTCTTTCCTCTTCTTCCAATGATTATCCCAATCACTGACGATATTACCCCAGAGTGTCCATGTATTTTCTTCACCATCAGCTGTAGCGTGGCGTCGGGGCGCAGCATCGCCATTCCCTCCGCTGCCCCCCGACGCCACAGACACCTGTGATGTATCCGAACCTTTCCTACTGTGATTGCTTTGTAGCGAGTTCAATGACTTTGCACCCGATTCGATAAGCCTGTTATCAATTACATCAAACTATTGAAACCTTTATCTTAATGTAAGTTTTATCTATTTCATCAAACTGTTGGGTTGCAACGTACGGGATACTTGGTCTTAACAATTATAAACATTTCTTTCTTATCAACAATACCCTGGTACAGTAATACATTCAGTAGTATCATCATAAATTACAACCCAATACTCTATTAATATCCTCAAGACAATTAGCAGTAGACATTAGTATCATTGTAAATTGTATGTATTCTTTTGCTTGGTACGTGCTACAAGGTTCTTCGCTTTCATTAATAATTACAATAGCAAAATAACGGGAAGCTGTTTAGCCAACTGAACACAGGAATACACACACTACTCAAAACAATTAGAGAATTACAAGTTTTCAGAAATCTTGGATGCTGGTGTACGTTACAGAACGTCACCACTGAAATTATCTGGTAAAAGACTATTGTAGACATTACTGTAAGTTACTGAACAGAGTTCTATCAATCCGGCAAGTAATTCATCAATTGAATCTCTAATTAATTTGAGCCTATAACAAATAAAATACTATGTAAGATGCCAATATATTTAAAGCCTGGTTCAGTTGCACATGCAGTGACGAATACATAGGTCGATTAACATGATTATTCACCTATTGGCTTCCTCCAGTTTAGCTAATAGATCCAGCTCGTCGGTGGATATTTCCTGCGACACGTTTATCCTCTCTTCCTCGGATGAAACCGGTGGCAAGCTGGGAAGTATTTTGCCAACCTGGTTCTTGTTCTGAGCGTTTTGGTGTACAGTGGTGCATAAACACAACACGCTCATCACTTGCGGCCCATAACGCGATAATCCTAACTGTTCGGTTGTCTGATTCTCTTGGCCCCTGAAAACAGTTTATTACACTTTAGATTATTTTCTTTCCGCAGAACAAAATCAGAAAAAAATAATCAAACTGAAGAAAAAGAAATAAATTAAAAAAAAAAATGTAGATATCGAAATTTCATCGAAGAGAGACTCTTATCGATATTTCCATTGTGACCACGCGATTGCCGTCGATTCGACTAATCGCGCGTGCAAAATTAATAAGCTGAAACGACGACGAGAGGTCATCGAGGTCTAATTAAAGTTCGAATACACGCGCGCTCTTCAACCCCCCAATAAAATTCAAACGTCTCGATGAACGGTCGTTAGAGCCCTCTTCCCCCACCCCGGGCGAACGTTCTCGCTCCTTTCTTTCTTAACGCCGCTCGAAGTTCGTTAAACCTCAATTAACGTGTTCATTCTACCTTTTCGAGGTTTTATTTCGTGTCCATCGCGCCGCCGCCGGTGCCAGCAAGCCACGAAGAACCATCGAGAAATCTTTCTTTCGTCACTGGCGAAACTTTCGATAACGGAAAACACGAGTCGGGTTTGAACGTGTCTCTCTTCCGACGGTTACATTCGATCGTTCCGCGAACGGCCGTTACGCGTCGTGTCCCATAATATTCCAGCGATTTTCCGCGAAACTATTTCGAACCCGATGGAAAGATACATCCTAACGTTGAATTCGTTCTGCGGGAAGATTTCGATCGGAATTCGTAATCGCAGAGTATTCCCGCTAATTGGAGATCTTATGAAAAAAAAAAACGTTCAACGGAATTTTCTAAACGTTAGACATTCAAATCGTGAAATTTCGAAATTTAAAACCGAGTTCCTCGCCGTTTACCGAGGTGTCTCCACGGGAGCGGAGTAACGAGCGAACGGTGAAAGAGGTTAACGGATTATTAATTTTTAATTAAGGTCATTGTTTCGTCGTTTGAATGAGAGAACGATGTTTTTATAAGGCGAGGCGCGTCGTTAACGAAAACTGTTGTAAAAGCCTCGCTCGGATGCCCTCCGCGGATAATGAGAAAATCCGCTCGAAGGGGAATCTCGATTTCGAGCCCGGATCCGAACCGCTTCAACGCGGACGCGTAACAAATGACGAAAGGTCGGGAAGAAAGCCACGCAATTAGCGCGTGCGAATGAATTAACGAATGAAAGAGTCGGGCGGACGAGTGCAGGCGCGAAACACGCGCACCGGCTCCACGAGATAGGACGATTTACATTTCTCGGTAGCCTGAATTCCCGTGGAATTTGAAGTGCGTCGGGCACCCGCACGCGAACGGTAACGAGCCTCGATCAACCCTTGATTTCCATCGGAAACACCGTTGCGAATGTAATTACATAATACTTCCAAACGAACGGTACACCTAGTACGAACGATGACGTTTGCGATTGAAAATTTAAAATTTTTTAAAAATTCTATTCCTTTTTAATTTATTACGTGACGTGCCATTTAATATTTCGAATGTATTTTAAACCGTTACTGGAAACCAGTATATTTACAGTTATTTCATTATGATATATATGCAATTTTTAATTAATTCGTCCTGGTATAAAAGCAATGAAATTTTTTATTAGAACCGCCGGTGCCGAAGCTCTCACGTTCTACATTCGCTGTGACACATTTCGGGTCGTATGATACCACAGACTCGCCACACATCACCTCGTGTAAAATGTAACAAGTTCTAGAATTTCTCTTCCGAGAGATCCACGGAATAATAAAATTAACAGGAAATTTAGCGTACTTGATGTTTTATCGTATAGAGCAGTACACGAGATGTTCAAATATATATGTATACATGTATCTTAATGGTACACGGAGGATGCAATTGTTATTAGGAGAAAACACTTATGAATCGTGTCAAGTGATCGAGAGTCAACTGAAGTGACAGGGGCGGAGAGGTTATGTGGGTTGCCCCGGATGTGCGAGGTGCAATTATATAGAATCCTCTTTAACGTTAAGTATTGCTCTTGACATCTCAGATGTGTAATCCGTTTCCGAAGGATAAAGGTGTGCCTCGGGCGAGCGAGCTCGGAATCGAATTAAGGGTTGCTGGGAAGGTCGGCAAACCGGGAATCATGATGTCACAGATAACGATCGATCTCGGGAGTCTGGCAACGCGATCGTCCGACAAGGGCCACCGATTAACCGGCCAATAGACGCTGATTTTATCGTTCCCTTCTCGATTAACTAGCACAGTATGATCGTCAAACACGTACTGGAAAGTACGAAATGGTTTGGGGGTCGATGGAGCCCGCGCAGGCCAGGATGCGCCACATGCGCAACGACCTCTCTTCCGTGACAAATAAATAAAAGGACACATCCTGGGGAGTGTGTCTTATTTCCTGAGAAACGAATCCAGATATAAAGAAATTATTTCAAGAACTCGGGTTCTTAAGAAAATAATAATATTTATGTACTATCATGATAAGAATAATTTAAAAGAATTTTTTAAAAATAGATTATAGATGGTATGTGTCAAGAACGATTTGTCATTCGCGACATCTTAAATAGCTACTTAGAATTAAACGGTGAATTATTGACGCGCATTGTAAATAAAAAATGTTCGATGGAAGGTTCGGTAGATAGATTAATTAACGCTGATGATTCGTCGATCGAAGTAATTGGAAATTTATTGCTACAAGTGTCTCTCTAGAATTCTGAAAACTATATATAACGTTGCATCGAACAGCGAAAAATTCATGGTGGGTTTTCGGTTGAAAATAGAGATTTAAAAAATACGCGGGAAATAACGAACCTTTCACCGATCGTGTATTCCGAAATAGGGAATTCGTTGCGTTCTGGTCGATTTAATTACGAGGCGGGCATGTCGGACACATTTTTTCCACGTTCATTGTAATATGGTAGTTTTAATTGTTCGGCGGCGATGAATGATGGATCGCTTTACCGTTACGATTACACAACGCGCGTGCACCACGTATCGCATGTATACGTGGAAAGCAATCGTCCAAATGCGTGTGCGGACAAAGCGATCGAAATGAAAGAGCGGGTTGTGCGCCGCGTCGCGGAACGCGATCATTTTAAAACATTCCCGTGATTTCCGTGGCTGTAGTATTTTTTTTTCTTTTTTTTTTGTTTCTTTCTTTCTCCTATTCACTTTAATGCCGCCGCTACTTCCAGGATACTACCGATACACAGGGCCGCATTACGGTATTCACAGGCCTCAGGCACTTCTGCACACGGTACCTCCCCGCCGACCGAACACTTTTTTCGTTACATGAAAAAGTGATTGTATCGTTCGTCAAAACTTTCATTATATAGGAATGAAAGTTGCGTAATGATATTGGAAAATTGTTATAATCCCAGTTAGAAGTGCATTGAGAGAGTTTAGAAGAAAAACCTATTTCAATTGCATTGATGGTGTTACTTAAATTTACATTTTGTTTCTGTTATGGTTTACATTGTAGGTAATGAAGCTTGGATTTGTAATTTACATGAAATGATATTATATGTGTAAAGTAGACGATAATAAAAATGATTTAACTATGAGAAAGCAATGGGACGTCTAATATCTATATCCGAGTGATAGATAATCATAATAATTTCATGAAGTTTGTTATAGTTTAAGCGGATGTGGATACTTTATATTACAATATATATGTACATGTAATTCAGAGATCGTGTACAACTAGTCAATAATAACTTCACTGATAATACTTTATCTATACTTTCCTGCATCCCACGTTACCAGAAACAATAAAACATGAGAATGCAATATATAGCACTTTTAGGTTACTATATTCTAGCAAGGAAATCAGTATAAAACATTTGCAGAAGCAAAGTAACACGTGTTCCAATTTTTAATCACTCTACAATGTAAATATGAGAAATTGTAATGTTTTGGTCAAGATAAGGTTCAAGTACCACTTATCTCTTATAAATATTTATGGAACTACTTATGATGGTATGACAGTTGTTGGTTCTATGTCGATGAATATTATTAGAAATCCAAGTATCCGGTGTTCGAGTGGTAAGTCATAACAAGAAGAAATAAATATTTTCAACGTGACATCATTAATCCCTCTCTCGCGTGTAATTTGTCGATATCGCGACGGTTTTCACCTGCATAAAATATGCATCGGTGACAATGGACATTAAGTCGAGGAAACAGACACGAATCTAGGATAACAGGTGCCGAACAATACGACGACGAAAAAGGAAAACTGTCAGAGTGGCACTTGCCCATATTAACGAATTGTCAGACTACCAAATTACCAACAACCATCTGTTTCTAATATGTACGGAAACCGCTAGAAAAGACTCACCGACGATGCGACTGATTATTCCATATGCTTTTCGGCGAGCGAGTCACGCACTATGTTAGAAAATAAAATTTCCCATCAGCAAAATCATACAAAACACCGCTACAAATGCAACGAACAAGCACATACGCGGCTGTCACCACTTAAAATTGTCATCACGGATAGATTTGCTCGCACTCAGTGTTGCCAACATTTCGGTAACCGACATGGAACACGCGAATAGTATTTTTTTTGCTTTACAAAGTGTTCAATCGTCGAGACAATTGTTTTAATTATTTCTAACGAGACACTACTCAGATTTTTCATAATTTTAGAAACGTAGACGTAAAAAATTGTCTTCGATGTGATTAGAGTACATTTCCAACGTAGCAATGAACGTAAATTCTTTGTAGTTTATATTTGCTCTTCGTTCGGATTAGAAATAGAATTATTATAATTAACAATAGCGGTTAAATTGTTTCATAATTAACACCCTACTTGTTTATTTCATTTAGAACAAAAGTGTAACTCGATATGTTCTGTATCCTCATTGGCCAACATTAATCGCCATTATTTATTTTTAACGATTTACCCAATAGCCGTTATCGTCGCAAAAGGGCGGAAATAGCAATGGAATCAAAAAATAAAAAATTATGGGAGCAAACTTTGACTGTATTTGGAATATCTCGAATTCATTTCTGAACTAAATGAAAATAACTGTCACTTATCATCGAAATTGATTAATCCAAGGCAATATACAATGAAAATAATGATCTTTGATGTCTACGAATACTGTGCATTTTCATTTAATGATTATGAACAGAAGCAAATTTGCATTGTTGTTAAATGAGAATTCAGCGTAAGTAAATGCACGTGTCCCAGAAAATGACGTACCATTTATGAGCTTTTACGTTTGTAAAAGGAAGAATTTACTAGGAGAGACATGTAAATCTTACATTTTCCGTATCGTAGAACATTTGTAAGCTTTGTACGAAGCAACGAAGTTTAAAATGTCTTTAAGAAAATTTATGCATCCTAGAAATCCATATAAAAAAATTCCGGACTTTAAACATCTCGCACTGTCATATCCATCATTCTGTAATATTGCGAATATAGTAAGCAAAACATATATTTAAATGTTACTTTCATTGAATGTTGAACATGTTTTAATGGTTACACTTTTAGGATCTAACTGGCAAAGTGAAAATAGACTTCAAAAATGGAGAAAGTCTGCGTGTACTGACAGAAGTACTGTTAAAACATGACTTTAATTTAGAAGTAAAAATACCTCCAAATAAATTGGTGCCAACTTTGCCATTACGGTTGAATTATGTTTTGTGGATCGAAGATTTAATAAAACATTCTTCTTTCTGTGAAATGAAAGAAACCATTGGCATAGATATTGGTATCAACAATTAAATAAATCATAATGTTTACTCTCATAATTTTTCAAGCACAAAGATTGATCTTTTACAGGCACTGGTGCGGTTTGTATATACCCTTTATTATTTGCAAAAATGTATGGAAATCGGATGATTGGTACAGAAGTTGATGAAACAAGTATTCAAACAGCCATTCAACAAGTTGAAAATAACAACCTGCAGCATTTAATAAAAGGTAAATTTTGATTACACATTATATCCTGGTAAAAAACATTTTAATATTCGTATAATACTATTTTCAGTATTGAAAGTAGATGGACAAACAACCTTCAAGGATATTGTGAAAGAAGGAGAAACCTACCATTTCACAATGTGTAATCCTCCTTTTTTTGAAACAGAAAGATCAGAGAGAATAATAAAATGTCTGCCACCCAGAAACGCTCCAACTGGAAACAAGGCTGAGCTTACAATTCAAGGTGGTGAAAGAGCATTTGTAACACAGATGATTGATGAAAGTTCAGAAATGAAAGACAAAATAAAAATTTATACCACAATGTTTGGACGAAGAAGTAACTTGTTGTTTCTGTTGAAGTTGCTAAAAAGACGAAAAATAGAGAATACTACATGGACAGAATTTTGTCAAGGTCACACCAAACGGTAAATTCATCATTTTATCGAATGAAATTCTGCTATTTATAAAATTCTTATCAGTAATATATCTATTTGATAGATGGGGCTTAGCTTGGACATTTTTACCAAAAGATGTGATTGACTTGACAACTGCATCAGTTATCAGGAAAAGTGGAGATTACATTGCAAAGTTATTAAAAGAAAAGCGCCCGACTGAGATACAATTTCCAATGCAAGATAAATTTTCTTCTTTTGATAACTTGATCAATTTCCTAGAGGAGTCAATGGAAGAATTACATGTAATATGTAATTTACTTGTATTTCAATATATAGCATCTACAAAATATTAACCAAACTTCTATTCTGTGTATAGATACATGTCAAGGAATTGAATTTACCCATTGATGATTTCAATGGTTGGTCGTGTCAGTTAGTCGCAGAAAATGATTCTTGGTCACATGCACGTAGAAAACGTCGATTGGCTCAAAGACAGATGAACCAATGTGAAGATCATAATATAAATAGTAATGCCGATTGTTCTGAAAAAAATACTGTAGAGGAATTGAATCAAGGTGACGCAAAAATTGCCAGTGACCAAATACATGATCAAAATTGTTCTCATACTACAGATCCATTCCTGGTATGCAATTTCTTTGTTGAACTGGTAGAACATGAAGAGGACTCTGAGAGAGACAGTATAAGAATATCTATGATATTCGAAAAAGGAAGCGGTGGCAGGAATGCTTTGGAAACGTTCAAACAATATTTAATAAACAAATTGGATGTTCGAGATCATTTTCAGAAGCAACACATAGCGTTGCAAAGAAAGAAACGAAAAAGACTAAAGAAAAACGAAAGCGTCACGTGTGACAACGATATGAATCAAAGCGGAAGTTCACATGAACAGAACGTGGAATCTTGTTAAATCGTTCATTTGAGTTACGTACAAAATGATTTATTTTATGCCTAGATTTGACGAAGTTACCTAACAGGTAATATATGTAAATCAAGTATTTAACTTTATTTATAATCAATAGTCCTTATCAACTAACATTTTTATCATACATTTTGACTAACATTTGTTATATAATGTTCCACCTTGTAAAGTATACGAATGGTTGTTAAACAGAAAGTACTCAGCAATGTCCACTCCTTTCGTCTTTCACTATCAGTAAAAACGTAACTGATAAGTAAAACGCAAAGCAGTGTTCCTTTGAAACATGTCCAACAGTTCATTGGTTTTTTTCTTCCTAATTGAATGTAATTTTGAGTCTAACAAAAATTTCAACGTAGGTCATTATTCGTCGCATCCATTTTCTTAACGGACGCTATTAACATGATTGAGAAACGAAAAAAAAAGAAAAAAGAAAATGATAAATCAGCATTTGAGAAAACAGTTGATTTTCATTCTTACAACTCTAGCACTAACTGTGGTACCTCTAGTAGGTAATAGTAAATTGACGCTACCTTTATAATAACATGACTAATGCGCTGTTTTCGATAACTCTTATCAACGATCATGAATGTAACAATGTATTCATCTGTCATTGTACCATATTTCTGCTGCCACCAATCGTTTCTTCACAACGTATATATTTTTCTTTTAATACTAACCATGAAGAAAGAAACCACTAAAATTCAATAATTTCTTTCAGATCCTCAATGATGATCGAGTGAAAGAAACCTCTTTTGATGCGATACATGTGGTGAGATAAAAACAAAACAATAGAGCTATCCTTGTTGAATACAATACAGACACTTGTATTTCTTACTGGTCTCTCATGCGTTTAGAATCGTTTCGTAACCGTTGTAAGAAAGCTCCAACTGATGAAAATTTATCAAAGATATGTATTCATGTATTTGTGCTGAACTCAACAAGTTCGACCATGTGTTAGTACAGGTTAAAACAACGTTACATGTTCTCATGCGTTTTAATTCGTGCACCGAGCTCATAGAGCTCACATCGATGGCAATCGATAAAATGGAAAAATGACAGTGACGTCTAAATGGCACGAAACAGTGATCTCAAATATGTACTAATAAAATAGACTATCGAAAACGTACAAAAAAAAAGAAAAAAAAACGATTGACTTATATTCTACAATAATAAACGTCCATTACTTGTTTTACAGAAATCGTTGTACCGTTTGATTTTTCTCGGTACCTCGCGTTTCGCTTGAATTTAGCAACACTTGTGTAGTACGCTGAAACTGACGCTAATCATTTATTTTGTCGTTTAATAGAGGTGTGACGTGTGAATAATGCCGATGAAGGCTTTGCCGTCACATAGTACGATTAATTGAGCCCTTAGGAGAAAACAAAAAACAGTGGTACCATTGACTCATGATAATTCATTTGAAATTTGTGATCCAACCGAACCGTGAGTCGTTGCGGCGATAAGCATTGTACACTACAGCGACGAATCCCGTTTTGTTTCGTTTCGAATTATTTACACAAGTGAAAAACCAGTTTTCTTTCTATGCAGTCGTAAATCATCAGTCAAAGAAATTCTGCGGCTTGGCGTGAAATTGGGAATTGCGTGTGTGTGTGTCCAGGTAAAAATTGTTCCCGCAGGACTTCGTGTAATACCATCAACACCGTTGCACCGTAAACGTGAACGCGCTTTTAAATAACGCGTTGCAAGTGTGTACGGTACACTGAACAATACTCGGCGCTTTATCAAGCAAACACTGCTATTACATCCCAATCAATTTTGCATACCGTACTCGCGTTACTCTTAAGAAGACCGGACGCGGGCAGGGAAAGACTAGGACTCTGAGAAAAAACTACTAAGTATCATCATTAGCGCGTTAAAACGAGTTCAGCTCTCTGCGACTACTGGTTCTAATGTAGTGTTATTCTCCTCCAGCTTCTTCGACTCGATCTGCTGAACTTCAATCTTCTTCTCCAGTTTCTTATTTTCCTTCTCCTCCTTTTTATTCTCCTTGTCTTCCTTCTTGCTCTCCTTCTCGTTCTTCTTGTTCTCCTTCTCTTCCTTCTTATTGTTATCCTTCTCCTCTTTCTTGTTCTCCTTCTCATTCTTCTTGTTCTCGTTTTGAATGACTTTCACTTCTCCATCCGGGGTTTGCTCCTTCTGTCTCTTCTCTATCTCCGCCTTGAAGTTCTCGATATCCTGCTGGCTGATCTGAACGAACAGAATGCCGTTGATCACGTTCAGCATGTCGAGCACCGAGCCCATACTGGGTGGCTGCACTTGTATCGGCGGCAGACTGACACCCGATTTCCCTGTGTATATCTCGTTCATCTTCTTCTGCAAGACGACCGCCTGCTGCGTCAAGTGTCTCAAGCAGTCACTGCTTTCTTTGGTTTTCTCGTGATCCTCGCCCAATTGCTGTTTATATATAGCATAAGTCTCCTTTTCGTTGTTCAAAGCAGCACGGAAGTCGCCCATGCAAGACTGAGTTCTCGCGACTAGGTGATAAGAGACGGCAACCTTCAAGGACCGCGGACCATGATACCGGAGGTTCAGGGCCAACGCATGTTCCAAGAAGCGAAGGGACAGCTCGTATTCTCCAACAGCATGAAGTATCAATGAGATATTGCTCTAAATAAACGATTAGTGGCAATGTAATCAAGATAATTCTAGTACAGTTTCATACTTTCAACTTGACGGTCTACTTACATCGAGTAACGCCACTTCTGGGTGATCTTCACCGCAGACTAATAAAGCTAGGTACCGTGCTCTGTACAATAACCTCAACGAGACAGAAACTTGACCATTCGCGAAAGAGTACAGTGCGAGATGAATCTTTAAAAGAAAATATACCAGGTGTTTTGAATACTGTAATGGTTATAGGGTCGATGTCGTTTATTAAAAGCAGCCGGGACTTGTAACCATCGTCTAACCCGAGTCAAAATTGTAATCCACATTACGACATGCTGATTAGATTACTTTCTGTACCACTGATCATCGAATCTGACTCGGAGTACGACTCAAATCCCTGGGCATAACACTTACGTATTCGGTAATGGTATACGGATGATCAATTCCGTTAACTCTTTCCGACATCAGCACCGCTTTCTGCTGAGTAGCAAGAGCTTCTCCGTGATCACCCATTATGTAGTTCAATCGAGCGAGCATTCTGAGACACTGTGCGATTTCCGGATGCATAGCACCGTAAACGTTATTCAAAAGATTCAGTGCTTCGCTGATCAATTCGTAGCCGTCTTTCAAGTAACCCTGTTGTATCTTACTCTGACCCGTTGTATAGAAATTGTACGCATCGCTGGCCTAAAAGACAGCAAATGTAAGCGTGCAAGTGATTTTCTTTTTTTTTTGTATTAAAAATATATTACATACCCTAGGGTTGATATGCTTCACGACAGGGAATATATTAAGTATGTCTTCCTCAAAAAACGTGGCTCTGTTTTTATTCTCGAAGTTGTATTCGCGCAACAATATTTGTATACCAGTCTTTATACAAAAGCCACGGAGCAGAGATATTTTCTGAAGATGAAAATGATCTATCGTGGTGTCTAGCGACTCCGGACAAGGTGTTTCCCAGTCGTAGTAGCTCTTTAGGTCGGCTTTAATTTGCTGCCAGAGAGATTTAGGTGTCAAGGAAGCCCATTCCACTTCAGACTGTTGGGGACCGTTATTTCTACCTTTCCTTTTATTGCGTCGCTTTGCAGTTTTACTCTGAAGCTGAAACCGGCAATTACATGAATTTTCACCTAGAAAATTATTTTCCTTATTGAGACTTCTTATCGCGGAATCGGCTAGATTTAACGAACATATCAGACACGGTATTTTCCAGTTAGTGTCGTCGTACCTCTTCGAGATTTTGTTGCGGGTGGATGATTTGTGCAGAGGACAATAAGCAATTTAAGAAATGGCTAATGGAGGCGGAAAGACTCATTAATTCTGTACCCTAAAAAAGAACAAATAACGGTTTGTTTCGATTGCGAAGATATCCATGAAGTTTTCGGTTATCTTCAATCGGCGTACCTGCATGTAAAATGTAAAAATGTGTTTGGCAGAACGTAAAAGAAGCTCCGAAACGGCGATACGGTTAAGGTACTGCAACTGTGGAACTGCAGCTAACATGGCAGCCAGTTTCCCAAGATAACGTACGTTAATGCCTCTGCCGTGTAAGGCCTCCACCAATGTACTGCCGTCCATTGCTGCAGCCGTGTGATCCAACCATTCCCGAATCTGTGGTGAGAACGGATTTTTAATTAAAGATGATCACAGGAATCTATGTAATCGTATATAGATCACTGCAGATGTAACTTACAAACGTAGGGATTTGCACGGTCAATAAAAAGTCAGCGGCGTCCTGCACCAACTGTTTCTGTTTCTTCAAAGCGAGACCAGTTGGATCCGGATGCTTCACACCCGGAGAAAACACGTCCGGATTAAACCTGACATCGAACTCGGCCTCTCGTAAACTACCAACTGCTGCTGCTGCTCTGCGTACTATCTCCTTCGTGCTTTCTTCCACTGTGAAAGAGATTTTAAAAAATTAATTTCCATTGAATAGAAACTGAACAAAAGAACACAAAATTACTTACATTCTTGCTTCTCTCCTCCGGTGATACTTTCGGTAATACTTTCTACAATTTTTTTTGCTTCGTCTGCTTCTATGAGCGACTGAGCCGTGTCCTCTTTATTACTGTCCACTGTAATGGCGTTCGATTCTTCCTTCTTGTCATCCTGAAAATGAATGCCAAACTTTAACGTATCGTTCAATCAAAGATGAAACTTCATGAGACATCATCTTCATGATAAATCATCCGGCAGACCGATTAAAAATGATGAATAATTATTCGTTACCTTCGAGTTGGGTTCCTTTTCTTTTTGCACTCTCCTGGCAGACGTGAGTTGTTGAAGATGAACGGCGGCGTGTTTAATAAATTGAACGTATCTGGCCTCAACGAAAGAGTCAATCAATTCCTGACGCAGACAGGCCAATCTGTGCTTGTGTTCGATTGGAAAACCCAGTGCTCTGGCTTCTTTGCTCAGCTCTACATCTTCCACTGAAAGAAATAACAGAAATGCAAAAAACACATATAAAACTCGTTCTTAACCCCTTGTCCTACAACGAGTGAGACTCGTGGTGAAGATTTTCAACATGATTCAACAAATATATGTATTACTTAGTTAATTCGAATTCAAAGTAAATATTATTCCTCTGTAATCAACTATTATGCTTAAAAGGAAATATAGGCACAACATATGCTTAGAATTTTTCTCTTTTTCACATAAATTATTAATGATAAAGTATCCGTGCCGATCAGAGTTGAGAAATAAATCATAGGCCAAGGGGTTAATACATCACTGATCGCGTCCACTTACATTTCAGGAAATTCACATCCGGAGGGAATGTTCTTAACAAGTCGAGTACGTAATGTCGGGAGTCATTCCCGACGATACCTTTGCATTCTACGCTACTACAAAGCTCGACTTCTTCTCCGGCGTCGTTGATAACTTTATGGGGAAGAATTTTTAATTGGTGACCAGCTTTATTTAACTATAAAATGAAATCCGTAAAATAAGAGAACTGTTCAATATCCATCGAATATCTACCGTTAACAAGCGACTCACCAACTCGAGGTACTTAGGATGCGTGAGCACCGTTTTCCCAAAATCTATAGAACCATAAACTACCGACTGCTCTTGCTCGCGTTCCAGTATTCCTGGGATGATAGACTGAGCGGTGACACGATATCCTCTGTGCAATGAGATACGAATGACGATGACGACGATAAGGACTCAACGTCCGTCTAGCTTCGCGCGGCGTTATACAAACCTGTAGTCGATCACAACGGTACCGAGCGTGTAAAGGCCGGGCAAGTCAACCGCTGCGTACACTCTGACACCTTGCAAGTCATTGCGCGGCGCGACGAACGCGGCGGCGTCGCCGCCCAGTTCTTTGTAATGATCCCTGACGTCGAATCCAAGGGAGAAGAAAATGTTGTTCCATATGAACATCTGCATTTTCGCCTCCTCGCCAGGATTTATTGCCATCACGTTGCCATCTATCACGGCTACTGCTCCGCGAGTTGCAGCGGCGACGAAGTCACTGTGAACCTAAATTATTCATTAATCGCGATTGTCTTGGTACGACTTGGTTTCAAACGCGACCAGTTCTGTAAAGATTAACACACCTTAAAAATAGCACGTTCCCTAAGCAGTCTTTCGGGTAAGTTTTTGCGAGGTAACTCTCTTGTTGTCTGCAGCTCCTCGTTCCAGTCCCTGGTTTGTCCGGGTATGTGTTCCTCGTACCCCAACTTGGAAGAGAAGGCTGAACACAGAAAAATGGGACTTTGAGAAATGAAAGATACTTCAGGTGAATCTAGAAGATCAGTGTTTCTTCGTCCAACCTTCATTAGCTGGGTACCTATTGATCTCATTTACGGGTTTAATAGGAAACTTACTGTCTTCAGCGCGTATCGCATCGATCGTATGTTCAATCTGAGGCGCACTCCACGCGTACAATTGATACGGCGTGGCGACTCTTTCAAAGGGATGCCTTTGCGTTCTTTTCCTTTGCATAGAGGCGAAACCTCGTTTAAATGCTGGGCTGAGTTGGTTCAGTAGCTCAATTAAGCTGTGACACAGATGGCTTGGGGTCGCTGGTTTAGGATTAAACATTTCTTTTGTTGACTGATTAACAAAGAATCCCCTTGCACAGGCAGTCAAGTAATACTGCTTATCTTCTAGTGTCACCACGTGTAAGTATAATAAGTCACCGTGAAGCTTTCTGTGACCTGGTGGAGGATTCCATCCGGATGTCGTTAAAACCTAAGATACGTAATTGAAGTAATTAAACCGAATTACAGATATTGTTCGAGGAAGTGCTTAGCATCTTCTTAGATACCTTTAAACATGGAGGACATTTTTGTTCCTTGGCCTGTGGCTGAAGGGGTAATAAAGGCCTGTCTTTACAGCCAGGTATAATGTAATCTGGCGGAGTACAATCAACCGAGTCTGCCCTGCTTTTCTTTTTCTCGAGGATGTCACCATTAGTCACAACGTTCAGAAAGGATAAACTGCTGCATTCGACGCCGTTGTAGGCATCTGCAGGATCCACCGACTTCAGTAAGTCTCGAACATGTCGGACATGAATGCGGGCTTCTCGCATCGTGTATGGTTCCTCGACCACTTTAATTATCGAACCCTCTTTCAAGCCTTCGATGTTCTTCAACTCGGCAAAATTATCCAACGTGTTGCCGTCAAGTTGAAGGGAGAAGCAGGTGCGGTGACAAGTATCTTCCCTGTCCATGAGCAGTTGATGAATTTCCTGAAAATTGGAATACAATTTTATTTCAATGATCGTGTGGAATTCAACAAAATAATCAAAGAAGCTGTTAGCTACCTGAACCAATTCCATACTAGAAACTTGAATATCAAAGGGCTCTGCTCCTGGACTAACAATTTTGACGGTAAATCCCATGTCCTGAATGAAAACAACTTCCTGTTCATTTCCTGCATCCTTATCTTTGTCACCGTCTGTTGTTTTCTCACTCTTGTTGCTTTTTTTGTCATTTTCATTTTCCTGCTCTTTCTCTTTCTCCTTCTCTTTTTCTTTTTCTTTTTCTTTTTCTTTTTCTTTTTCCTTTTCTTTCTCCTTTTCCCTTTCCTTTTCATTTCCTTCCTCTTTTGTGGCCTCAACTTCGCCTTTTTCGACCACAGCTTTTGTGAACATACTAGCGCTTCCTGTTTCCTCTATGTTTTCCTTCAGATCTACAATTTACAAAGAAACAAGTTATTAGTTCTCAGATAACATACTTTCCATAACACGTCAGACCAATAAATTAACATGTATTATACCCTAAACAGAAGGAAATAACTGTACTAATATCTCTTTCTACATTGAATATATACTTTCCAATGAAATAATTTTCACAATGGTATTAAACGAATTAAACAATTCACAGAATGTCCGGTAAACATTTTCTTTTGTGTTTCAGTATTAGCATTTCGTCTGATTTATAGGAATACCACGAAAATAAACAAACGTCATTCTTCTTTGATGGATGTGGTTCAACAGCTTTCCTCGAACACGTTCATCGTGACAGAGATATAAATAAGCGATGTCGCGAGACGTGCTCCTGGAAACGAGGGTGCATTTTCAAATAGATACGGTAGTGGGTATCCGTGGGGCTAGCACTTGCATTCACCAATGCACTTATAAATAAACGGCAATGTAAATAGTCCGTACTCAAATGCCGTACTATTTTTGTCGATACCATGTTTGCGATATACATCCATTTCGGGCCTACGTACGGTCCTCTGGGTACCATTATTAATTACGATCAAGAAGGCGGGCTGTTATCATTGTTCCTCCGTGATCCACCAGCATTGTCGAATAGTTCCGAAATTTTCACGCACGCGGGACCTTGATCTTCATCAATTCTCGTAAACACAAATATATCATTCACGTTTCACATTGAATTCGTTGCCACCATTCGGTACAAATAATTATTTCCAATTAGTGAAAATAACATTGATTTTTTCACTTATGAAAATTGAATATTTCACGCGTGCATATTTGTTTTTTGCGAATTTGTGAAAGTCTTCGATTCAAAATTGAAATCATGATATCGATAGACAAGTTGACGAGTATGGATTCGACGATAAGTGTATGGACTAAGACAATAAGGATTGGTTAAAAGTACTTTATTTATAATAACGTGGCGGTGATACAGGCATTAAATAAAAATTTGTATTAGAAAAATAAATGTTTATTAAAATCTTCGTCCCAAGAAAAGACCCATTAATTGTTAAATACCTTGGCAGATACCACGTGGGAACCTTGGCTTTGAAAATATACATTTTAACGAAACGTTGATTTACATTCACTGATACACGAAGAAGAAAAAAAACCTTATCGTAAAAAGAAATTCTTTGGGACCGTCGGTGCCATGTATATTCATGCTTTACGGACTCTACAACTTTATCTTGTGAACCAATTGCTTTATCGTGATACTATCGCGTAACGTTTTACTATTTCGTTTTGAATCTGTCCTCTATTTTGGATGTTTTTCTTATCGTGGAACGAGAGATAAGGAACAAAGTTTTGAAAGGAATTCAGAGATAACATCGTCGGAAAAGAAAAACGAAATACGTTTAGGTTCATTATCGTCACATATGATTTTTCTATAGATATTTAATTTTTTTTAATTATCCTTGGAGCGTGAACACTTCGAATTATTACCCGCTCATATTTGGAAAACAATAAACGTACCATCTAACGAACAGTCCCTAAAAATATAACATCAATAAAATTCCTGTAGTCACAACAATGATGCAATCGAATTTGAATTCCTTCGTTTTCGTACTTTAATTTCCTTGGCCGAGCAACATAACCTATCAAAGTGATAACAAAGAATCTAGCAAAGTATGTAATGTTATACATAATAACAGAAAACAATTATAATAGTAATCTCTTTTTATTGATTAGGAAAAATACTAATGATGGAAATACTGCCATGTCCAAATTAATGGAGAAAAGAGTATTCGCTGGTTTACCGGTTAAACAGGATTGTGTAATAAGAGTAGCGCAATCTTGCAGGTGTCGCACGAATTAAAAGTATTGGAAAACGTTCGAATCCAAGACGAAATCTCGAATTTGTTGCCGGCGATTCATTTCGTGGTTCATTAGCAAGGTAAAAACGAATGATTGTTTGCTTTCATTAGCAATGCCGGGCCTCGCACAAGAAACCTTATCAATATTCAATGTTATTTCTGATTCGACCACGTGCGGGTAAGTTGATAAATGGATTCGTTAAAATTTTAAATCTACCCTGCTGCACTGCGATAGATAATAATAGTTTTCCATAATAAATATGTAAGACGAGTACAAGTTGTCCTTCACCTAGATTCGCCCACCAATGTAAAGAAATTACCGTTGCAAATCAAAGATAAATGTATATTAAAAATGTTCATAAACGTTTTCGAAAGTTTACGTTTACTCGACAATTTATTCTCATGTATTCCCGCACGTAATATTTCCGCCGTGATTAAACTAGGCTGATTATAATAAATCAATCTGTACACGTAGATACAAGGAAACGCAATCGTAGTTAAAAATCACGCCATGTACCGCAATGAAATATCTCGTTATATCGAAATCGAAGTGAGACGCTAGGAAGCATAACATAACGTCAGAAAGGAAACCGATAACCTCTGGTATCGATAATCTTAGCAATTCACCATTGTTCTTTTGAAACGTGTAACCTCCTGTAGAATACAAATATTTCTCGCGCTATATTCCAATGTAACTTTTACTAGAACCCATTTCGAAAATTACCAGTTAATAAAAAAGAGAAAATAAAAATGATAAATTAGAGGAACAATTACATTTCGGTTTTTACTATTCGATTCGTGTCGATTGATAAGAAAATAAAAAAGTGTTATATTCATGAATGACGATTTTGTTGTATATGAAAATTTCATGGGAATACTTCCGTTATTAATTTTTCGTTTCCACGCCTATGCACGTGGTGTCGTTAACAGACACGTGCTTGCCTGGACTCTTTTTTTAGGGAAAGGGAGCGTTCGAAGAAGAACAGCCTAAGGAAAATGGACTAGCGTCAATTGACGTTGATTAATAACACTAAGGTCCCTTAGGGATCGGTGATTTCTTTTCAAATTAACACGTTCGCCTTCCACACCGAAGGCCTCGGACACCGAAAAACGAGCAATGCCAGTAGCTCCCGGGGAGAAACGGAAATATCGTTCGACACGGAAAAAAACAGAACAAGCACAATTGCGTGGAATCCCTGATTTCCAGTGATTCCCGTAATTCCATCGAATCCAGTTAAAATCGTTACCGCGATCTGCCATCTTTAAATCTTTCCGCATTACACTGCCAAAATACAACGAAACGCCTAACACTTTATCACAGCAATTGTCGATAATAATTATTTCGATCCATCGAATGGCAAGTCTTGTAAACAAACCAACGGAAAAAAAGGAACGCACGTTATAGCCGAAACGTACCGAATGTTCATAATTGAATTTTATATATATACACATATATACATATATATATAAAAAAAGAAAAAGAAAAAAAAAGTCATCGAAACATCGAAGAGAAAAATTGCTCGAGGTAAGTGAAACGGTTCAAGTAGGTACACAAGATCATTGTTCACATACGAACTAATCACGTGCTTCGCAGGTACGAATTGGTTCGCAACGGAAACTCGTCGGTACCCGGAGCGAGGAACGATCGGAACACCCGTGAAACAGCGGTTAGAGGTAGCCGTGAACGGTTAACGCATTGATTCGATGCGTCTTCGCGAGATGAGGTACGTCAAACGACGGTCTCGCGCGTTCTTGTGTAACTACTTGCAAAACATGCGGCAACTTTTGTTGCGAAATCAATTGGCGGCCGTTAACAGTACTTCTTTTTTCACGGGGGGCCCCCGTGGAAAAATCGTCTGCTAGCGGTGTACTCGCGTCTTCTGCTAGCTCGCCGCTGCTCGGCCAGCTAAGAAACTCGTGGCTCGCATATGATGACCCCGCGGAACACAGGGAGATTCGCGCAATTTGCATATTACATAACACCGAGGAAGGCCCGGCTTTTTGGCCAAGGCGGCATTGTTCAAGCGGAGATTAAAGTGAACGGAACACGGTAACCTGACGACACCCGGGGACCATTACATAACCGTTATCAACGGCGCCGTTTAACCTCGAAAAGGAACGGGGATAGATTCGAAATGGGCGTTAGAATTGAAAATTACCGTGTACTAACCAGTAGCCGTTTGATCCCCGTCGCCGTTCAGCAATGAGATTTTCATGTTCCCGTTTTCTGCTGAGACCTCGATTTGTGCGCCCAGTGTCATCTCCCTCTAACAATTCTTTTCGAATTTTCACACGCCTCCCGACTCAACCCGGCACGTTCCGATCCCACAGTAACACGCACACACACCTCTCAAGAAGTCGGCCTGAAACGATGCTCGTCTCTTTTCACGAGGCAGCACACTAACTCCGGAATACACTGGAACCGCTTTTCTCTACTGCACGTGCATTTCGAACGAAGTACAAAGTCTAATGTGCACGATTGGTCCCCATCTCTACGGCTTATCGAGCCGGACTCGTTTATTGGGCTGCCCGGTCACGTGACCTACCCCTGATTTCATACAGAGTGTCCCCTATTTGCTGTTGCCGGTGGAACACACCAAACCTCGTAGGGTTCTGAAGTTGAATCTTACCGGGACCTGCCTTTGATTGGCAGCAATTGTTCAATATGGAGGAATTGTACAGGCCGCATTAAAATTACTAGATAACGAATTCCTAACCTTATGCGCTATCATTTGAATAGGTAATGCTACGCATTCTGTACTGTGATAAATCTAACGTAACGATATTCAATTGTTTCAGGGGATATAAGAATAGTTTAAGCGGGCAGAACGAGTCTTTCGGTTCATTTAAATGAAACGTTTCTTCAGTTTTAGGGGCAGGTTAAGTAATTGAAAATGTCGGCAGAAGAACAATCAGATTTACGCTTGGGACCAGATCCTAATGTCACTTACCCGATACAAGTACAATATTGCGGGAACTGCTCTCTTCCCATCGAGGTGAGACTTCGTTGGTCTCGAAGTATAAGCGGTTGCAGTTTATATTGCATGACACGGTAATTGTATTTAAATATTTTTCATACTCGGTCCATTTTCTTCCATACTGCAGTACTGCGAGTATTATCCAGAATATGAAAAATGCAAGCAATGGTTGGAAAGGAATTTGCCGACGGAGTTCGAGAAAGTGAAGTTAGGTAATTCTTGTAATCATCTGTCAAAATATTTATCATGAAAAATGTTGATTACTATTTGTATTGATCGTTTTATTAATTGATAGTTGAAGACAATACCACTGAAGCGGGTGGAGGTGAGGATGAAAAGAAAAGGCAGAAACGCGGTGGGAAAGGTATGTTGAAGACCAAGAAGAAAGAAGACGTTCCTAAGTTAGTGACCGTGTCTAGAGCACCTAGAGGAAAAAAGAAATCTGTCACTGTTGTGACTGGACTAAGTACTTTTGGTAATACAGAAAACATTTCTAATGGTAGCTTCTCAGTTTAATCATTGTACTATAGTGTTATTTCTTATTTTTAGACATTGATCTGAAAGTGGCTGCAAAGTTTTTTGGTAGTAAGTTTGCATGTGGATCCAGTGTAACAGGAGACGACGAAATAGTTATACAAGGGGATGTGAAAGATGATTTGTTCGAGGTGATTCCAGAAAAGTGGCCACAGGTAAATATAATTAGTACTCTATGTGTAACTGAAAGTGATATAATTCAACGTGTATTGCATTTTTAGATCGATGAAGATTCTATAGATGACCTTGGTGATCAAAAAAGATAATGGATCAATTAAAAGTCTTACATGCACAATTGTATTTAATATTATACTATTTCCATGTTTATTATGAATAAAATGTACATAACATATATAAAATATTTTTAAAAAACTTATAAATGTAAAATAGTTACAATATGTTACCCATCTTTTTCAACTTGCTCTTCTTCACCCAAATAATTTGTTACTGCTTGAAGTAAAGATTCTACTTCCTCATCAGACAAGCGTTCTTCGCTGTCTTCCACAATCTGTAATAATACATTTTAAATATATAACTTTAATACATACATCACATTGATTATTATGTAATTAACTATATAATACCAATTGTATTTCAAGAGGTGTTTTGGGACAGACATTTAAAAGAGTCAACTTTTCACATTTTGTTAATTTAAAGGATTCCACTGCTTTCAAGAAGTCTCTAATCTTCTCAGACGATTGTTTTTTACATGGAGTTTCTTCTAAATATCGTATAGTTTGATAAGTTATAGTTGCCAATTGATTTTGTTTCATCTTCTGTTTTTTATTTGCTTTTATATTTTGCAAAATGTCCAGAACTTCATAGTTGCTCAAGTAAGCTGCACACTCTTTCAGCCTGAAATAAGCTGTTATAAAATCTAGATACTCAAGTCTTGAACAAGTAAATGGTTTTCGAGATTAATTATAACGCAGAAACAGAAGTTTTACTTACACTTCCATGATGAATACGTAAATTGGGTTTATTAACCGCAATCTACTACGATTTCAATAAAAGATACATTACAGGTTATAGGTTAGATACTCACAGAAGTTAAAACTGTATCGACATTAAAAATATATAACAAATTATCAGAAAATTAAAAATTGTAATGTTCGATAACAACATTTACAGCAAAAAATGTATATATAGTTACGTTTTCTATACAATAATAGTATTTAATTTATAAATCCAACAATTCAAATAGCGCGCTGTCAACAATACAGATGGAGCACTGATGTAAATACAAAAAGAATTTAAATTTCGCACCAAAACAACTCATTAATTTCCTTACGTAAATCATACAATAAATGAACTTAAGTAATATTATATATATAAGTTTGAATAATTTATTAATACATATTTAAGTGAATTTCATAATATAATCAGAAAATGCATTTAATCCGTCAAAAATACACTGTCCGGTAGAAATTACGAAACGAAGATTCGATGAATATTTTCATCTGTATAAAACCATATTTTAAAGACAGTATATAAATCTTTATTGTCTGAAATGTAGAAAGAAAATGGCACAACTACTTTTCATTTCTTAACATCCTATTAACATGTCATCGTATAGTTTTGAGATCGATTAAGAAGCCGATGAAATGTTCTACATATATATTCATTATAATCACATTTACAAAGTAGTACATATCTAAATGCGAGATGATAACATTGAACTATTTTCCTTCGCAAACGTACTTACGTATACACGGCAATGCTCTACAGTCCTCAGCTAACTGTAGCAACATTTTAAATTATACCAAAATGCTAATGAAACGTAATTCATTTAATTATTCCATCCTATCTAATTAAATATATTCTGTCGATAATTAAGATATTATACAATCATTTTAACAGTTTTATTTCAATATACGAAATCTCCTGTAAGAATCCTATGGATTAGAACAGACATAGAATTCGATGTATCGTTTATTGCAGCACGTGACATATGATAGACAGTGTTAAACTTCAAGACCTCAGAAACAAGAAATTGTCATAAATGTTATTCACGATTGTCATAAATTAAAGCGGAAGCCTGTTTTCCTGAGCGCATAAATTTATGGAAATTTTATGTTACGGGGCTCGGCTGCCGTGGTCACGTGCCTGTTGATGTTAACGCGACCTCTATCTGCGATCGTCTGACATTTTGCGACAGCGATTGTACGACACAGTGGATGCTCCATCGTGTTTTGTATTTTCAAGTATACTCTGTTGTTGGTGTAGTGATACGGGTTGATGATTAATGTGAATTAACGAGGACGCACAAGATGTAGGCCGTTACAGTCTTTTCCACCGAAGGCATCGACAAAGAGGAAAAGGCACCACATGAGAAAGCACATCATACGGGCCGCGACTTTTCTTATAACGCGTATCGATCTTTCCGCAGGCGATGCATCTCCCTTACCAATCCTTCTATGTTTGTAAACTATTGACCTCCCTTGCCGAAGATCGGTGAAACATCCTCGATCGCCGAGTCATCAAGATCAAGAATGGAAATCGTCGGCGACTACGAGTACAACACAAAAGATCTGATAGGCCACGGCGCATTCGCTGTAGTCTTCAGAGGTAGACATCGTAAAGTGAGTCCTCTCAATCCGTTTCGATCACGACGAACGATCACCGATAATAAATTTTCAAAAAAATATCTCGCGTCGGCCGATCGCAGCAATAATGTGTCCTTTATTTCTGTAGAAACCAAATTTCGTAGTGGCAATCAAAAGTATCACCAAAAAGAGTTTAGCAAAGTCACAGAATCTACTAGGAAAGGAGATCAAGATTCTGAAGGTACATTGACGCAGTATCCAATCTCTTCAAGCATGTTACGGTTTTAAATTTCACTTCTCATTCTTAATTTCAAGTACGAATGAATCCAGGCTTCCACTAGATACATTGTTTTTATTCAAATTATGCGATAAACAAGTTGCTTCCGATTAACTTGCTGATAAGTTCGAATTGATGTGTGGCTACTAAAAGAATCTGTCGATCGAGCGTAATTCTTATTTCATCATCCATAAATTAACTATGTAAAAATCTTTGAGATTTAAATTATGCTCTTTTAATAAGAATTCATTGTTTTGTTGTTGACTAATACGTTACATTACAGGAATTAACAGAATTGCATCATGAAAATGTTGTTGCATTGTTGGACTGTAAGGTTAGTGTTATATATATATATTTTATCGAGCAGTCAGTAAAATTTTTTATTTATTTGGAAAGATTATATAATGATGTTTGTGCTCTAATGTAATCACACATTTATTATTAGGAGTCTAATCATAATGTCTTCCTGGTTATGGAATATTGTAATGGTGGAGATTTAGCTGATTATTTAAGTGGTATGTGTAGCCAGGACAAATTTGTTATTGAATTATTCAAACACAATAACACCAAAGTTTATCTATGTTCATTTTATTTAAAATTTATTATATTTATATTAGCGAAAGGCACCCTTTCCGAAGATACTATTAGAGTGTTTCTAAAGCAATTAGCAGGTGCAATGAAAGCACTTCATGCCAAAGGTGTAGTCCACAGGGATCTTAAGCCACAGAACATTTTGCTCAGTCATAATTGTGGTAAAGCATGTCCACAACCACATCAAATCACTTTAAAGATCGGTAAGAAATAATTGCATTCATTTACATTCAACTTACAGACATTATAGTTATTTAAAATATATTTTTTTATGTTGCAGCGGATTTTGGTTTCGCTAGGTTTTTACAGGATGGTGTAATGGCTGCAACATTATGCGGCTCACCAATGTACATGGCACCAGAAGTGATAATGTCGCTTCAGTATGATGCGAAAGCGGATCTTTGGTCTTTAGGAACAATTGTCTTTCAGTGTCTAACTGGAAAAGCGCCATTTCAAGCTCATACACCTCAAGCTTTAAAATTGTTCTACGAAAAGAATGCCAACCTTGGACCCAAGTATGTTGTAATACATACACTACATTTTTATATATGGAAAAAGCTTATGCTGTCTGTTTAATTAACAAGAAGCGTAGAATTTAAATTAAATTGTCATTTTAGGATTCCACCTGGAACCTCGCCCGAATTGTCAGACCTTCTAATGGGTCTTCTAAGGCGTAACGCCAGGGATCGTATGCCTTTTGACGAATTTTTCGGACATCCTTTTCTCCAAGGTACCAGAGAAAATCCAAGTCCAGTTCCAGCAGAACTTCCAGCTTCACCAGGAACACTAGCGATCCCGGAAGGACCTGCGGCTGTTATAAGATCAGAACCAGAAACGACAAGTCCGTGTTCCAGTCCTGAAGATGACTTCGTAATTGTGCCAAGTGATCTCAGCAGTGACACAGACAATAATCCCAATACCCAACAAGTTAAGTATGTAATTCATTTTCACTGACCGTGAAATTTCTAAGATTGCATTGTCGACATCATTCCATTATTGGTTTAGCAGATATATCAAACAAACCAGCAGAGAAGCAGTGAGTCCACCGAGGCCTTGCTTCTTACCTATTTCGGAACCAATTCCTGTACCTTCTCAAAGAAGTATAGTACAACCATCATCCCCGTCTACCAACGTAAGATCCGGAAGCAGTGTTGTCCCACGTTCTCAACCAATCAGTATGAAACGTAGCGTGGATTCGCATAGGAGTCATGCTCCCGACATTGGCTCCCTTAGTCCGCCCAGTGTTCAATTTGTGATTGGTACACCACCGAGCAGAAGGTATGCGAATATTCCTAAAGAGTACTTCACTGATCTTAAACGGAGCACCATCTGAATGTGATTATTTCTAGGTTAAGCGAGACACCCCCGCCTCCAAACACATGGCAAGTTAGTCCAGTTGCGAGACACTCGCACACTTCCAGTGGAACGTCGCCGTTGAGGCGTTCAACTGGAAACAATAGCGCATCTTCGCCGTTATTAACGGGGCCGTTGGCAGTGCTAGGTTCTCCTACGTCCAGAGCGTTTCAGGACAACAACAACACGTTGAGGCATTCACCTGTTATTCCGTTTGGTACAAGGGCTGTCACTCTTCCCGAGATATCTGGTACGTAATTTTCATCACTTTCGCAATACAGATTTCTATTGACACAGGAATAATCGATTCTTCGTTGAACATTCAGAGGCAGGCAGTTTCCAGAACCTGTTACCAGAAATAAATCCCACGGCGAAAGATGATCGCCCGCTAACGTTCATCGCGCCCGAACTCCCGGAGGAAACACTGTTAGAACGAGAACACAACGAAATATTAGCGAAGTTAAACTTTGTTGTTGCTTTATGCGAATGCGTGTGTGAGGTGGCGAGGACAAGAGCGGGTCCCTTGGGCGCGCCTCTGGGCGGTATCGAGCAAGCGAGTAACGCGGCGACGAGGAGAAGAGCCGAGCAAGTAATCCTGCTCGTCAGAGCGCTCCAATGGCTCAGTTCCGGATTGAGCCTTGCGACGCAGCAACTGAAGGCTGGCAGATTACAACCGACCACCAGCGTTAAAGACGGTAAAACTTCACGTTATAATCTTACCTACGATCAGTTGTGTACTATAGATTCTATATTAAAATTCGAATGTGTTGCAGTGGTGAATACAATGAACGAAAAGTTTAGATCGTGCCTCGCAGAATGTAAACAGCTGAACAGTGCTGGACTTCTTCATCAAACGGGAGCTACAGCGGATAAAATTCTTTATAATCATGCCATACAGATGGTAAGTAATAATATTAATCGATTGAAAATTGCGTGGACAAGTACGAATATTTATCTCTGCATTTCTGTGACAGTGTCAGTCGGCGGCATTGGACGAATTGTTTGGCAATCCCGCGGAGTGTTTCCAGCGGTATCATACAGCACAGATATTGCTACATTCTTTATCACAACATGTCAGTCATAGTCAAGATAGAGCTCTACTTATTAAATGTAATTTATTGTTGTTTTACGCTTGTACCGATACCTCAAATCCGTGTTATAAGTGTTTAAAAGAAGAATGATTTCTTTCGTTCCAGACAAAGACGCCGTTGAGAAACGCTTGTACGTACTTCAAAAGCAAGGTTACATTTACGCAACGGATCCAACATAGCGCTTATGAAATACGGCAGCAGGAAGCAGCGACCCGCCCAAACCCGTACCGTATTCGATACCTCTCTTGTGTAAGATATTCTGCCCTATTCTGTATAAAAGATGTTAATTCATTGATCATACTACAAAGATGAGACATTGTAGAAAGAAAAAAAGCAAAATTAAGATTTAAGCGTAATATAGTGAAGTTTGTTAGGTATCTAAGCAGAATAGGGTAGATTACCCCATGGAAGAGTACCAAAAAATGATTCTTAACAGTTTTTCTTTATATGATTTTATTAATGACGCGGATAATGAATTATAATTATATATGTAATATATATATTATATAGTGCGTGTATAATATATATATTATAAGATATATGATATATATATATACATATATATATAAATACATATTGTAATGTACGTATGGTTGATTAACTAACCTTTATTTCATATCAAATAATAAAAATGTGTATACTAACAGCATTGTGCGTTCAATGCGAGGCACATTATCTTATTCAATAACGTTGATACAGTAATTATAAAGAAAAAAAGAACAGAAAAGGTACGGACAATAGTTTTCAACAACAAGTGTCACTATACAGTGCTGTTTCGTGCTACAGATCCGTTGCTCGACATTACTTCTTCTTTCCATCTGTAACAGCTTCTACACTTGGTTTATTGTCTCTGTAAATCACACAGTTCAACGCTGTAGCGAGAGACGTCCAGGCGAAATAAGGAATTATCAAACAGCCGGCGAGTTTGTTCACTTGGTAGAACGAAACACCCACGGCTAAAGTGCTTCCCCACAATACTATAATGTCATACAAAGCCTAAAAGTTCGAGAGGTGTAAGTAATTAGAATTAAGGTCGAATTAGGAGAGAGTACACAGTTGTTGTTTCGGACATACCCATTTCACGTTTTGTAATCCAAAGAATATAGGAGTCCAAGCCCAATTTAATAACAAATTAGTTCCATAAATAGAAAGCGGCAAAGCTGCCCTTTCAAAACCACCGCCGTCTCTCCATACTAAATACGACGAATAACCCATTGTACAATACAGGGTTGTCCATACTGGTCCAAACATCCAGTTTGGTGGAGTCCAACATGGTTTGTTCAAGGTCTTACTCGGCATTAAAAAGATACATTATTATTTCGTGTTATCTAAATTAATTTTACAATTGTACGAATCGTACAAGATGTAACTATCGGATAATTATGTCATTTCGTAATCTAGCAAGTAGCATAATCATCTTATCATTGTGTATCGATTTCTTGCGAATTTTATCAGATGCAGTAAAGGCTTCCCTTATAAGTAGAAATAAATAGCATTTATCGGTTGACAATAATAGAGAGTAATCGTCGTTTAAGAATGTTTATTATTTAAAGAAAAATGTTCAAATGTTTCTGATATTAACGGTAAACCGATCAACTAGTTCGAGCATTGTTTAAGTACTCGCGTATCGCGTATCTTATGACTCAGTGTTTTAATTGAACGTGACTGTTCTTTCAGAGATATAGAAATCCTCCAAGGAAGAATAAAGACATTGATCTATACAGTTTTTTAATTCGTTTTTTTTAAATTAGAAATCACAGTACGTTTATCTACTAAATTCGAGCAACAACATTGAATTCGAGTGGTTTGAAAAACAAATCGATTTAATTACCTGATACCAAGATTGCATACTTTTTTTAGTAAAATAAGCACCAGCCCATCCTCCAATATTTGGATGAATGACACCTACCACAAGCGGCCAAGACATTCTACACATTACAGGCATTTTATTTGCAAACGCGAACCGTTCTACCTTCGTGGTGATATGTTTATCGAGTGCTGATAGCAGACAGTATGCACTCGTGAGTGCTGCTTACATTATGACGTAGTTACCTCAGTAGTGTAACTAGTATAAAGGATAAGTGTTTTTTCACCGTACTTGTTATGCGCATTCGCAATAACGGCTGATGCAATTTATACGTGTGCAATTAATTCGATATTTTATCGGTCGTCGAAGCTAGCTCACAATGGTACAGATACCGCGAAAACTGTTTAAAATTATTTATAACGCATCACCACACCTGAATCAGACAAAAAAGATTGTACGCATCGAATATATGGAGAGTGATACCATTTTTATTTACACATATAATTTAATAAATACAATAAGAACAAATAATTTTTATATTACATACATTTTTTTTGGAGACAGTTATGCACGACTTATAAATTACTATTTTAGCAGAAGAGTGAGCAGTGGTATACAAACGTGTGCGTTAATACATGTTATTCTAATTAAATTATGAAGTAGATACATATATCCAAAGCATTTGAATGATAAAACCGTAACATATAATAGCATAGATCCAATTTCACTTGTGAAAATTCAAGTATGCAACATCTAATTTTTTCAAGCTGTATACTTTTTTTTTGTTAATTTATCTAAGTATAAATAATAAGATCATTAATTTCAAAAATATGCTGTCAAATCACATGAAAGTACGAAAACATGATATGAAACTGATATGAAAAACTTTAAAAAAAAGTAAGAACGTATGATACATTGTTTCCAAAATGAAATATATTAATATACTAATATTTTGCAGTATGGCTAAGTTAGATTTATATCTCGTACCATGGAATTTTTGAAACAAAATGTAGTAAATGCACATTCATTTTTGCATATCTCGAAAGTTTTTACAAAAATAAAACTTTAGGGCAGTACAGCCAGAAAGTTGAAAAGTTCCTCGAGGTATGAAAGGGTATACAAAAGGAATACTTTTGTGGGTCCGATTCTTATGATACAACAGGCTAAAACACTTGGTCTTGTGTCTAGCAACAGTTGTAAAAAGATGTACGTTGTAGGAAAGAATCTTGCAAACTGTAAGACATTTCATCTAGTTTTTGGTATTCTGTGCATTTCTTCGTACGGAACTAATACAAATAGCTACTTGATTTCTCAGACTACCTTTAACTTTGTATTTTGCGGATTCGCTCATTCTATATTATCTGTTCTTCCTTCTCCTCTTATCAACCGATATATTCAATGTACACTATTGTCCTTCTATTCAAACTTTTGATCCTTAATATCCTCTTCTCCGTTCACCTCCCTTTTCTTCTCAGGTTTAGATGTAAACACTCCGGGCAGATGATCTTTCACGCGTTCTCTTAACTTTTGAGGGATCACCATGATAGTTGTTATTATATTACCAAGGAAAAGTACCAAGAACATAGCACTGAGAACTGGAACGTGCCATGTAGCTTCTGGGTGAGACGTTAATGTATATAATGTGTACGCGTTATATAATTGAAATAGGTATCCAATAAAAAGGAATGGCAGTAAAAAAGACAATCCACGCCACATCCATGAGTGAAAACCTTCTATAGTGATGTCCATGTTATGTCTCTCGCCTAACGCTTTCAAGCGATATAAAACACCGCGTTGATAGCAGAATTGCAAATATTGCACGAAACCTGAATGATAAAATTATAATAGTTGAAATTTTTATACGTTATTACATAACATTTAAATTATTAGAAGATTACTGAAGAGAAATTGCTTACTAATGTATACGTTGAACCACATAAATTGATGTCTAAACGCATACCATGGTCCTGTGTTAGGCCATACTAATAAGACACCAGAAACTACAGTTGAAAGAAAATGGTGAAATCTCCACCAACCTTTAATTCTTGAACCATTTACTTTTAATATACTTTCTCTTATTGTCAGTGTGCAATAATACCAGACTAAAAGGAACATAAAACTAAGTTCCAAAGTTCTGAAACAGACATTGGTGTAGAATATTAATTACTATGAATACAATGGTTTTGTTAAGGTTTAATACAACATAAGTGATGGTTTACCTGACATTAGTTACTAGATTTATTACAGATAAAATAAAACCAATTACAGAAAGGACTAATTTAAATTTTTCATATTCATCTTTATACTTGAATCTGAAAATATCAGAATAAAATTAAATCATACATTCTTTAATATATATAAATTGTATGCAAGAATTTTTCTTATGTAGGAGTTACAGTTATACTTACTTATCACTTTTATTTAGTATGGAGACATTAACGCTGCCTAAAATAATCTGGAGGTACGTGCCATTTGGTTTAGGTAAAGTTTGTTCTATTTCATGTAACTGCTGCTTTCTTTTAGTCATATCCTTGTCCAAGCTTTTTCCAGCTTCGCTTGCGTGTAATCTGACAAGTTACATGATTTTTCTTATAAATTGAAAAAACAGTTTCGATAAAATTTCATAATTGTTTACTTACTGCTTCAATGATTTTTGTATTACACCCATTCTGTACCTCTGATGAGAAATACCTTTTAAGCATTTCGCTTGCAATTCGCTCACTTCTTCTAATTTCGCAAGATATTCTCTATTTAATGCCTATCAGAAATATAAGAATATTTGTGTTATTAAACCATTTACAAGCACAGGTATGTTACACAGTTAATTCTAGAAAAGTTGGAAATCCAAAAACAGGACTGTACATATTACAATCTTGAGTAACATTCTAATCTTTTTTTCACGTTTTTCAACGAACTTACTAAACAGGTAAAATACCATTGTTTCCTTTACTACAGTTACAATTATTACTTCTCAGCCATTAAGGGCAAAGGTACTCGAGCAACGTAATGCAAATGCCATATTGTAAGACACAAGCAGAGTTTTCGACCGAAGCAATATTCAGTTTCAATGCCGATTTATAAACAATGGGATACCGGTTTCAGGTATTTACTATGGATAAACAATAGGGAACCCTTAACCTCGAACGAAACGATCCGATCACGTTGAAGCGTCGACACCTCAATTAATATTCTTGATTAACGAGAAATAATCTTACTTCCAACTCCTTGTAATCTTGTGCCAGGTCGTTCCAATCTTTTAAACAAGATTCGACATCGGTGTCCATTGTGGCGATGAAAAATACGATGGCCAAGAACTATCTAAAAATTCAGGTACACCACGGTCAATCGTGTTACTGCGGTCGACCACTTCCTCGTAGATCTAGCGGCAGAGTGCTCTAAAAGCCGACATTTCATTATCGTGATCTTCAGGGCCGACGTATGATAAAACCGTATATCCGAAAATTGTAGTCGGAAAATGTACATAATTGTTTTACAAAGAATCATGCACGGTGCACATTTCTTATCAACGTTGATAAATACAATGCAAAATAAATTCCAACGTTACATAGCAAATAGAATTATTCCATACTCATAATTCCAATTATATCAAGAACAAATTAGACGAAGTTTGAACGTGATGAAATTTATCTAGATTATTTCCCAATTCAATTAAACTTACGTAATTCCAATGATAAATCCCTGTATCGTTTCACCCATAAAACATTTTATTTGGCTGCTTCGAGCACGTTCCACGTCTCCTAAAAAATTCGAGTGTACGTTCAAATAATATTTCAAACGAACGATTCATTTATATTCCATCGGAATCAGTTTAAAGATAATAAACTGAATCGTCGATTTAAAGAATGAAATGGAAATAATTACCAGTACAAAATAATATATATAATATAAATAATTATCAAATAAAAGTAAAGAACATTCGTTATCATTATCATCATGAATTCCGAATTACCCAAAAGCACGTGCAATATTTCCCAGAGTTCCCCAATTAATTCCCGTGGAAACAAGATCAGGCGAGACACGAGAAGACTACGAGAAATCTCGATGACTCTCGCGTCCCTGTAAATCATGCTTACAATCTAATAAAGCAAATTTGTTTTTTCTCGTTTCGTGTTCCTCGACGGAGCGGCATCCTCCGAGATTCGGGAGCCGAAGTGATTCCATGCCTATTTTTGGTTCAACGTTGCCGTGACGGCGATTCAGGGAGCCGCGTTGCTCGTCTTCGTGTTTTCGTCGAGCCATTCACGCGCGCCGTGTTACCGGGCTCGTAAACAATTGCAAATCCTTTCTTTCCCCGGCACAATCGGCAATTTCGAGCCGCGTTCTGCCGCGTCCCAGCGAACACGTGAATTTTTTCACGGTCGTTGACCAGGTGGAGACGGAAAAAGGGCGGAAGAGAGAGAAAGAGAGAGAAAGAGAGAGAGAGAGAGAGAGAGAGAGAGAGAGAGAGAGAGAGAGAGAGAGAGCACCGCGGGGATCCGCGAAGACAAAAGTGCTACCCGGTTCCACCGGTAAATATCGGCTCGATGCAGAACTTCTGACGTCTGTTTCCAATTAGTGTTTCAATTTACTTTTGTAACTCGACTGCTCTTTACATAAATGAAAATTAAATGAAAAGGAAGAAACCAGTGTCCTTATGCGTTAACCCTCTGTAGGCCCATGTAACTTTGAAGTCACATATTAATATAGTGGCATTTTGATTTATTTCATTCTGCAAAGTGGTGAATAAAATTAAGTAATCAGTTGACTTAAACTTTCATACTCAGGCGTGAAGGTTTAACGTCATTGTAACTTGAAAGTTATAAAATATATTCCTTTAATAAATATCCACATATGAACACAAATTATCAATGTATTCAATACTTTGAATAATTTCATCAAAGGAATATATTTTATAGCTTTATATAAATATATTTTGTGCATAGATTTTGTTATAATCATGGAGAAAAATTCAGGCCATAGAGGGTTAATTTCAACAGAAATTTCTTTCTCAATCATGCACAAAAGTCAAGTTTTCTGCATTAACCCTAATCGTACCACGTTTCATGGTGACTCTCACTTATGAGAATAAAAGGATTAAAATGTTATTGTGTTTGTTTATAGGGACATTTTAAAAGCTCAAAATACTTTTGGAAGCAATGTGAGATAATGAAAAAATTTAAGTAGAAAGTTCAAATGTGACTCAAAGTCACAATGTGGTCTGATTAGGGTTGAGCTAATAAAATCGCTTTCTGCTCAGCTGGTTGCAATCTATTTTACCATATCTCGGGAACGACGATCCTGTGACCTCACTGCGTGGACGGGACGCTCGTTCTTCGTTGGTTTCTTGCCCCGTGAATCTATTACCTCCAATGTTATGCGTTTCCACAGACTAGCCGGAAACGAGCGGACGTTTATTTCCTTGAACGGATTTGAATACGTTCCTACATATTAAAGCTGTATTAGATTCGGTCGCGGTTAACGCTAATAGAATGCGGTGACCTTTGGATAAAAAGTTTACCAATATTTCGTTGTGTAACACTGGCTATACAGTCGCGAGCGTTTTACACTGAAACTACCGATTAACACGTTCGTTACCAGCGTTTATTTTAATAAGGATCTCTTTAATTTATTTTATTCAATCCGATAAATCTAAAGAAAATGAAAGAATGAAACTGGAAGGAGTTATGGAGTTGCTAAATATAATTCCGTAGCTTTTAACTTTAAATAACAAATCTGTAATTAATTTCATTCTTTATGTAAAATATAAAATTACGCTGCTAGCTCTCTTCTTCTCTTCTCTTATGATTCCTTGTGTTACGTTGACTGCCAGAATTGCTAGCGTTTTGATTAGTACTTATTCTTTAATAACAAAGGCAGACATTGAAAATAATCATTAACGATTTAGTAGCACAATAGTCATATTATGATCTAGCTACTTGTTACTAAATATTCTTATTTAAAATCGAGCTTTTTATCGTAATTGTTCCTCAGTAATCTGGAAGCTGCGGTCATCGGTGACCACCGTGGCAGTCAACGTGTTAACGATGATTCGTACGCGTTCAAGTCGAAATCTTACCGTCCGAGGAACAACCGAGAAGACAATGCGAGTCCAGGAACGAGACGAATGTATCTCGGAGCGTATCTACAGGCGTTGACTTCTTTCGAAACAAGTAGGCCGCTTCTAGCACGCTGTCAAAACCGAATAGTCCGGCCGAGCATCGATTATCGATTCGAAATCTTCTGGTTTTATTCAACTGTGCTCGAGTACCTCCACTTCCCGTCCACCAGCGTTTCGTTAGCGTCTGGGAAAGTCTCTTCACTGATGCGACTGTAAAAGATCAGCAGTAGTTAGCTTGGAACGTTGCATTGACATTCTTATACATTCTTATAAATTAACCCTTTGCACTCCAGAGGCGCCTCTAAGTCACCAAATGATTTGACACAGCGAAACTGTAAACTTTGATATTTAATATTAAACTTTGTGTAATGCATCAATGTACGAAATATTGAAAAAAATAGTTCTCTTTCTTGATACATGTGAGATTTCTTAATTCAATCTAAGAAAATGTAATCTGTCATTAGAAAATATTGAATATTTCCGGTGAAAAACTTCTGGAGTGCAAAGGGTTAACACTAGAACTACCAGAGAGGTCAACCTATTTCTGATTTCTTTTTACAATTATTGATAACGAATAATCCTCTGAGAAATTATAGAAACCGATTTAGCAATAGGTAAACTGAATTGTAAATCAATAGAAGTTTCAATAGCACTGTTGGAGTTTCCACAGAGAAATTGGAGAAGTCAATAAGACTGCTCGGTAGTTCCAGCGTTAAGATTACTCGACGTGGAAGCAGTGAATATTAGGACGATCTTATCGGAACAGAAAATCTTCTGCAGCTCTTCATTCTTTGTTCCCGGAACGTCTAATACGTGCTCCCCACTCCGGTGTGAGAAGTTTCAACTGGAGATTTAAATACCTTCGAAACTGTTAAATAGTGTAGTGGCCGGCGCAATGGTCTCGGGACGACCACGATCGGACGGCGGGACTGTACTAGTGGCTAACGACAATTAAAAAACGGTGATTCGATGATTGAGTGGGTCCCTTGCTACAGTGTCGTCGGCGTGCGCAGTTCTCCGGGGTCTTTTATCTTCGGATAAGTGATCTTTTATCTTCGAAGAAAGAATCGGAGGAAGAATATCGTCACGATATCGAATCAAATATTTCTCTGGAGCTTTCAAAGTGAATTACTCTTACCGCCGAGTGAAACTCAGAAGAGAATCTAAAATAGTTAACACGTTAAGCGCCATGAAAATCTTAAGCGTTTTCCTGTAGAGTTCTTTTGCAGCAAAATAAAGCAGGAATTATTAATTACTTAGCGTTACAATATTTGCATTAAATTATCAACCTATCTACATTAAACATTTCATTTCACATCGTTTATCTTGTATGTTATTGTTATCAAGTCAGAAGCGTCAGTCGTGACACGGCTTAACGTGTTAAAAGATTAACATTAGATTTACTGTTTGTTGCTTACTGTTTGTTCTATTCTTAGACAAATTATCCGTTTTAGATCTTAGAAATTAGAGATTTAATAGTACAATTGGAATACCTGTTCGCATAACTTTGTTAATAAGAATCAAGCTAAAGATTTATTAATGCTTATAGAATTCAATGCGAGTGACAACGACTTCTAGTGTTAACAAGGAACAACGCGGAGAATAATTGTTATCTGAATGCTCGTAGGAGTCAAAGTTTGAAATACCAACGTTAAAAATAACAGCAGCGGTCGATGGTGAGGAACAGGGCGCGATATTGTTTGTCAATTTCCCCGGGATGTTGTCCGGTAACGTCCGTTAATCGTGCATGGTAATTATATGTTAATCGCGACGCCACTGTAATCTGTGGAAAATAAGAAGCCGGTGAATCACGAAGCCGAAGGAATTCTCCGTGGAGGAAAGTGGAAACCTGCAGCGCGGAGGGGTACGCAGCTTCTAGATAACGGCATAGTAAACGGTATTCGATCTTCTTCACGTGTAACGCCGGCCTGCAATCAGCGTACAACTTTAGCTGTGATTACCAGTGTACCGCAGAATCTGTACGATAGGGGATCTCTTACCGGCGGTAGGTGTTTCTCGTGCACGACAGTGGACGCTAAGTAGTTTCGGACCAGCGATTTTTTAATGATTACCATTCACTGACGCTCCGGTAGATCCGGTCGCTGCGTCGCCAGGCGATTCGGTTCGGGCTGCTCGTTGGAAATAGGAAATATTGTTGACGAAGATTTATGGAAAGAAGTGTTCATTGTAATTAGTTGTAACAGATTATTGATAGAGATTCATATAAAGACATGTTCGCTGTAATTAATTGCAATAAAAGATTATCGATAAAAATTCATATAAAGAAAGATTCATTATAATTAATTGCAATAAAAGATTATTGATAGAAATTCATAGAAATATTCATTGTAATTAACCCTCTCTAGGCCCACGTGACTTCGAAGACATACATCAGTACATTGGCATCTGATTTATTTCAGTTTGCAGTTGATTTATTAATCTCAGTCGATTGAATCAGTTTCCTTCAACTTTTACACTCTCAGACGTGAAAGTGTCACGTCATCATTCAATTAAGATTCTGTTATAATCACGAATAAAAATTCGGCTCACAGAGGGTTAACGGTAATAAAAGATAATCGATAGTAATTCACGCGAATCAATGACTGACAACCATACCAACTTGGTTAGTTCACTCAGAACGCCGGGCAGACCGAAGAATAAAATATTCCCGAGCGATCGGCTCGAAAGATTTTCCATTAGAGTCACGTTTCCCGTACTGAAACGAGAAACGATTAGTCTGCAACAGGCATCGAATTCGACGCGTGCTAATACGCGTGATCGTTGTGCGGCAACCCTTAAAAACCGTCGCGGCGCCGGGCCGTCGCCAATTACCGCGCCGGATCGGTAAAGTCGCAGGGGATTTCCCGCGCATTATCAGCCCGTCGTAAAAAGTGAAAGTAACGCACACATGGTAGAGGGCAATGATATTTTCGAAAATCGATAGTGACAGTAACGAGCGTACCGTGGTGAGGATGTAACCGATTCCGATACGATTTACAGTTCGGCCAGCCGGCGGACCGAGAGGTGTGAAAGATGAACGTCGCGCGGAGCGTGTTGAAAGCTGGCAAACGGATCAATCTCGACGGCGTTACCCTGCCGAGCCAACGAGCGCCCGGTTGCGGTTACGCAGGGGCGACGAGAATCGACGATCTGTCGAACATCGCGAAGACAGCAGATGGCGCTGCGCAATCGAAGATCGAAGCGATCGAGAAATCGCCGGAGAGGAACTACGGCGTTGCGAGCACCCCCGCCGCCGGAAACAGGCTGCAGGGGCCGCCGGAACCGCGGGGACTTCCTTTGTTCGGAACGCTGTTCTCATTTCTGCTCGCCGGCGGCGCGAAAAGGCAGCACGAATATGTGGACAGGAGGCACGGGGAACTGGGCCCGGTGTACAGGGAACAGCTGGGACCCGTTTCGGCGGTGTTCGTCAATTCGCCGACCGAGTTCCGCAGGATCTTCCGGCTGGAGGGACCGGCGCCCAGGCACTTCATACCGGAAGCGTGGACGCTGTACAACGATATACGGAAGTGTCGCCGGGGATTACTGTTCATGTAAATTTCTCAATGATACACGCTATTTAACCCTTTGCAGTCCGAAGTTTTTCAATAGAAATATTTCGACGTTTTCTGATGAGGTGAAGACGATATTTTGTAAAACCAATAGACGAGAAATTCACGTGAATTGACGGACAAAGCTTACGTCGATATTTCTCAGATTGATGCATTATATGAAGTGTAATATTAAATATCAAATATCAAATCAAGTATTAAATATTAAATATTAAATATTAAATATCAAACTTTATAGCTTCACAGGAAATCAAATGCTGACTGAGAGTCATCTTTCGAGTGCAAAGGGTTAATAATGAAATGACCCATTCCTAAATTCTCCTTTTGCCATTATTGAAAGAAATAGATGCTTCTCTAAATTTTTCAGGAAATTGTTTTAATACTATCTAAGCTTTGAATGATCTAAGTCGATAGATGCACTCTTAGGGTTTGTATAGAAAAATTTGGAAAGTTCACCGTTTAGTAGTTTTAGCGTTGATTGTCGTTTTGAACGGATTGTTAATACAATCAAATTGCTAATTTTTGGAAGAAAATATTTTTAAGGGACATGTGATTAAGAATGTTTATGGTATGTGTTGCAAAGCACCGTGAACATAGAGAAACAATGTCTGAATGTATGAAAATTATCAGAAATTTGAATATAACTTAATATTTTATTAAAAAGATCAATAGTAGATTGTGAGTGAAATTTCCGTGGCATAAAAAGTGTTAAGGAAAGTGTTAAGGAAAGTGTAATTGTAAATAGTAAGTTGTTTATTGATGTAGCTTCTGTTATTTTCGCTCACAATTAACGAGTAAACGCCATTTAATTGTCAATGTTATAATTAACGACATAAAGGAGCAAAGGTAACAATTATATAATAATAATAAAAGTAACCAATATACATTGTACGTTTAAAAAGGGATGGAGAGGAATGGATGCACTTCCGTAAAATATTGAATAAAGTGATGCTAGTACCAGATCCATCGAATTTAATGACTGGTCCCTGCGAGAAGGCGGCCAAGGAGCTGGTCAGTAAATGGCAGAAACAAGTGAGAACCGATTCTGTGATAACGAACTTGCAACTTCAACTTTATCAATGGTCCATCGAGGGTAAATACAGCATACATTTATTTCGTGTATAAACATCATGGAACAATACTATAAAATATTTCATTCAATTTTCTAGCAATGATGGCCACGTTAATGGGCACCTCTTGGCACACTTACAAACCCGAGTTGTCTGAAAACTTCGAAGAACTGGCGACGATGCTGCAGAAAATATTCGAATACTCCGCTAGACTGGCCATAATCCCAGCCAAAGTGGCAATGAACTTGCGACTTCCGGTCTGGATGCGATTCGTTGCATGCGTGGACACCGCGTTCGAAATCGTTCGAAACCTGGTGCTACGAATGATTCAACTAAGCGGCGATGGGCTGCTGAAGAAGATGCTGGACGAGGGGATTCGAGAGGAGGACGCTATCTGCGTTGTCACTGACTTTATTCTAGCAGCTGGCGATACAGTAGATATACTTTCAAATATCTATATATATTATAGATATTATATATATATATATATATATATATATATATATATATATATATATAAATACATTACAAAATAGAGCATTTCGAATTTGAATTGTAGACAGCGACCACCTTGCAATGGATTCTGTTGTTAATGAGCAATCATCCCGAGAGGCAGGAAGCTCTGTACGAGCACTTGAGAGATCTTCCGCGAAAAGAACTGCACCGGGATCCACAGCTGAAAAGCGTAATCAAGGAGACTCTTAGGTTATACCCTACCGCGCCGTTCATCTCACGGTATTTACCGGAAGACAACGTGATTGGCAATTACTTCGTGTCGAAAGGGGTAAACGACGTTATTGCATTATTATGATAATCATGGTGCGAGATGAGAAGAAAATAAATTCGAACGTTCGCGACCTGTTCGTCCAGGAACTATTGGTGATGTCGATCTATTCGAGCGGCCGCGACAGCAGGAATTTCTCACGGCCGAACGAGTTCCTGCCGGAAAGATGGATCAGAACGGATGAGGGCACTTACCGCAGTCTACTGAACCCTCATGCGAGCCTGCCGTTCGCTTTCGGCGCGAGAAGCTGCATCGGCCGGAAACTGGCGGAAATACAAATGTCGCTCGGTTTGGCGGAGGTATCTGAGAATTAGTACCAATGCATACACACATACACACACACAATACACACACACATACAGAGAGAGATTATAAATATATTTTTATTAAATTGCGTGTTTCGTAAAATTCTGTAAGATGAACAGCTGCGTATTCTACACTTTCTAGGTAAAATAAAAAATAAGTGATCCACTAGGATATTTAGAGTTACAACGCTTAACGTGCTAGTATGATACAGCTTAAAATAGATGAGACGCGAAACGTTAATACATATTTACGAATGTTTCAGCTGGTGAGGTCGTTTAAGATAGACTGTGTAAACAAGGATCGAGTGCGAATGATTTTACATTTAATTTCTATCCCGTCGGAGTCGATGCGGTTGAGACTGACGCGGAGAGAGTGAAGCAAACTAAGATAAGGTACAACGGCAAGAAATCTCCGCCTGCTTCCTGTTACAATCTTTTAAATTCGAACCCTTTACACGTATATACAGTAATTAGAATTTCAATATATATATATATATATATATATATATATATATATATATATGATTTTAAGCGAATTATAGCTACATATGTATAAGAATTCTTAATATACATCAATTCCACGTCTTAAAATATATTCACAGTAAGTATAATGATGCGACGAATAAAAGATTCCGTGATATAAAAACTTCACCGAGTGTCTCCATGCTTAAACGGTCGAGTACCCTACGATTTCGCGACTATTAATATCACAATTAAGTTAAATGACTGTGTCGTTAACGTTGACATAGAACGCCGTTGATGATCTGCTTCACCTCGTCCAGGAATTCGTTGAAACTGCCGCTGGCGGAGAAGTCCTGGAACGCCTGTATTCTCTCGGAATGCGTCATCGAAGCGGTGAGGAAACTCTTCACGCAGCAGGACTTCAGCTCGTGGCACGCGTTGTTCTTCGCCCAGTTCCAAGCTCGACTGAAGTTCTTGTAATTCAACTTGGAAATCGAGCTTTCCGTCAGAACGTCCGACACGTCGGTCATGAGGAACTTGTCTGCTAGTAGCACAGCGTCCAATAGAGACTCGATGGTTCGGTTTTCGAAAGTGGCACCGGTCACGGCCAACAGCAGCGTGTTGAGGCCGTCTCTCGACGTGTTCCGCAGCTTCACGCGTTTCTTCCCCGATTCGGAAAAATTCCCCTCGAGCATGGCGGAGAAGGCGTCGGATTTCTGACACAGGGTGTGTCTGCAGGCGTCGACGGTGCTGCCGTCGTCCAGCTCGAACGTGACCGTCGCCGGTTTCGGATGGTTGTCGTACACCCTCGGGAAGTCCGTCGAAGCGGTGTCGGTGATCTGACACTTGTCTATTATCTCCGGCTGTATCTGCAACGTGTTCGCCAGCCGGCAAATCGACCAGACGGCGTTCTCGTGAAGGTTGTGCCGCTGGTCGGACAGCACGCGGAATATCAGCGGCAGGGCACCGTAATTGTTCAGCAGGGACCTGAGAATGTACCGCGATTTGATTAGAAACGGTATCGAGACCGCGATCACTAATTTGTGAGCTTCGTCCCCACGCAGCAGGATGGACGTCAGTTCGCCGATCGCTCCGCCGGTTTCCGCTAGGGCACACAGCTGTCTCGTGTACTGCTCCGAACCGTACAGTGTTTGAGCTTCGAAGACGAAACCTTGCTTCAACAGCGTCATCAGATATGCCTCGTTTCTGTGGAGAGAAATCATGAGTGATGGACATGATAGATGCATGACTGTTTTACTTACCTTATGATTCGAGTCAGAATTCTTGAGGCTCTCGGGTTTTTGGCGTGTCTAATGTAAGCCGACAGTGGCTCGATCGTCGTGGAGTCGGCCAGTCGCTCGATTGGATCGTTCGAATGACTCAGACGACTTAATAACACTAACGTCCAAACATTCGCGTGCTCGCAGTGACTTGATCTGTTCCCTTTTTCTGAACTTTGACACTCTTCTACTTCTATAGTCACTGATTTGCAACTTTTTACTGATTCCACTTCTTCTTGAGGTTCTAGGAGAAGATGGATTATTTAAGTTAGGATTAATTGATAAACGATTTTATGGATGTTCTTTGGCAGTGGATAGTTTAACGAACCATCCTCGTTGTCCATAAATTCACTGTCACTGCAAACTGGACTGTAATTGTCCTCCGTGTTTTCGTCGTTTTCTATGGAATCGTAGAATGGCAATGGGGGTGTGCTAGGGGGCGAGGAAGAGACACTGGTTGCACTGCCCGGACTCCAATCGTCGCGATAATAATCTGAACTGAATCTGTGAAGTAAAGGTATAGCGTTTACTTCTATAATTCATGAAGATTAATTGTTAAATAATTTCATTGACGTACCGTCCTAAACTGGTCTTATTAAATTTGACTTCCGTTTGTCTGTTAGGCGGTGATTCGTTGCCTCTCTTCTTTGAAACGTTGTTCTCCTCGACAATCATAACTTCAGACACCATTTTGTTCAACCTGGTAATTAGAACGTCGAGCAAACCGTTCTTCACCATTATCACAATACTCGGATCATCGTAAACAAATTGTGCCAGCGCATGTAGCAGTATAGGATGATATCTCTCGTTTTCAGGATTTTGTAATAAAGACAGCATTAACTCTAGACCGGATCCAGTTCTAATTCTTGCGCGATTGACAGCCTCCCGACAAAACAGGCATAAACTGGCCAATATCTCTTTATACAATTCCGAATGATCCTTAATAAGAGTTATGAGACTTTCGATAGCACCAGAATTTCCCAAGACAGGCCGGCACTCTGCTATTTGGCAAAGATTGTACAGGCACTTAATGGCCATTTTATTTTTCATATTGCAACACTGCACAATGCATTTATAGCCCTGCAAATCTTTCTCTCCCCTCATTTGTTCCCCAACTCGAGGATCAAGCGTAACTAAAAATACGCACATAGCTTTCACACAAGTTTCTACTAGCTCTAAATATTTTGTGCCTGTTTGTGATTTTTCTACTGCCATTATTAATAAACCTGTGACTCTATGTATAACTCCAGTTTCTAAAATTTCTTCCCTACTACCTTCGTATATACTCCAAATATTTCTGTATAAGAAAAATAGAAATTAATACAACAGACAATATCATATTAACAAACTATTGCCAATAAGCAAACAAATAAATCTGTATACCTTATAGCTCTGACACTCATCAAATAAGTTTGCATATTCGCGTCTAATTGCAGAAGATCAACTACCGCTTGAATTGCACCAGCTTGGCATAATGATTTGGCATGCCAATCGCATTCTGACAAGTTTCCAATTAGTCTACATGCACGGCAGTGCAAAGTATTTCCTAGTTTTGTATATTTTATTATAGAGACTACATTATTCGCTATTTTAGATCCTTTCACCTAAAAAGAACATATTCAAAGTTAGTACGATGTAACTCCACGGTACTATAAAGGAGTAAAATTCAGATATACATTGTTTCAATTCTGCTTCATCGAAGCAATCTGTGAATCGAACAGTCTTAAGAAACATGAACACAAGTACCTTCTCTCTTGCATCTGAGTGTATACACGCATTCGCTAGAATACTCAAAGTCATATTCAATATATTCAAATTATGACAACGAAGTAAATTTACTAAAATGCCCAACCCTCCATCTTTAGCGAATTGCTTGTAGCACTTGGGTTCGTTTTTTAGCCGTACCAAGCATGACGAGATTCCACTTTTAGAGTCTGTTTTGACATGTTTCAATAACTCCTGAAGTATCGGTTGCTCTTGCAGCTCGTCCATAGTTGACATTTCTTTAGATAACTGTCAAAATTAATGAAAATTCGTTAATTTTTTGGAGAAAACATAACCTCTAAATTGCGCTGCCAACGGGATTGACAGCTACATCTGTACAGTAACTTACAAAAGTAAGTTGAGATGAAAATTACTTGAATTTATAATTTCCTGTAATCGACATACATCACATTGTTCACCGTACGATGTAACACAGGCGAATTGAACGTTTAAATTCAGTGTGTATTAATATATAATTAATTCATTATTTTATATAATTAATATTTCAAACATCCCGCCGCTCGTCTGTTAGTTCAAAGAGCGCACACTGCAGCGCCATCGTAAATTCGATAGAGTTATAGTAGATATGATATATAAAATTATTAAAGAACATAATTAAATGATTGTAGAGCATATTAACTCATCTACGGATTTGCTAAATACAATAACGTTAAAAGAGTGTTATTTTCATTGATAATAGTTTTATTCTCAAATGTATTCCTCCACGAAGTTACCAGTAATCTCATTACAAACGTTAAATTAATCGCAACGAACTATCCTGAGAATCTCTTTCTTCCTACGAACACCAAGAAAAAAAAAAGCAAATAAAGTTCACGCTCCAAGTATTTCTCAACGATTACGCAACGCAACAAATGATTTCCGCCTTCCCGAATTTCAGCGAAGTCGTAATTCTTTTCTAACGGTGCACGTAACGCGCAGCCCATCTCTCCCTAACGTTTTAACGTTAAATATAAAATTACGCCCGAACGTTTCCCGATGCGGCATAGCAATTAGAAAGAATTACGTAAAGAAACATGATCGTCGTTCATAGCCGCGATGCACGCAACCCGCTCGGACTAGTTAAATCCTGAAAGGTTCCCCGGCCGAGGCTGATATTTCCGTCTAACGTTCCTGCCGAGCGGGTTCGTATCGTCAAGGTGAACATAAATGACATATTTCATCGCGGCAGGAGGCAGGGATTTTGTCGGCCGTTTCGCAATGTACACAAATTTCTATTTTGCGTAAGCGGCACCCGTGAAAAGTATCATCCGTGAAGAGCGCACCTGCCAGCCGAAGGGCAGTGTTCGCGAACATAGTATAGTGGAGGCGTCAAAATGATAGGAGAGGGCATGGGGATCGGATCGTGAGCTACGCAGGAGATGTCGACAAGATGACAGCGGCCGTATGACGCTCGTTACGTTTAGTCTTGGGCTACAGGTTACCCGTGTGTACCAGGGAAAAGGATTGTGTCGCCGCTAAAGCGAACGACTTTATGCCTCCTTACGGCGGCACGTGCGTCTCAGTAGATTCTCTGCCACGAAACGAGATCGTAATCGGGCCTATTTGGGCAAGAGCCGCAACCGCCGCGCCCGTGCAATGTACACAGCGGCCTGAACCGCCTCTGGAGTTGTCACCGTCCCCGAGGAGTCCTCCCTTTAAACGCCGCGGAGTGAAGTAATGAGCGTTTTCGGGGATTTCCAGCGTGTCTGGGTACAAAGATTCCCGGACAGCGCCTTGCCGGCGGCCTGGGAGGAGGACGTCAGGGCCAACCTAGTCAAGCATAAACAGAAGGTAATTGATCAAAATTGGAACGTCCATTCTAATCTCTTTGATTATTACAGTCGAGGGATTCGTGTAGATTTAATAGAGAAGCGATTTCCTCTCAAGCTTTTGATGAGTCACTGGCCATGTTTTTCAGATGTGTTGCAATATGAATTTTCCTCTATATTTTCATTGAAATGGCCCATTAGGGATTATATTATTGTTGTATTCTTTGAAGTTTTGTACGTAATGTTCGGTGTGTGTTTCCTTTTCGTTATGATTAAATTGTTTGAGTTAACGAATTCTTTTAACATTTTCAGATGGTTATTTATTTCTATGAAACAGATTATATCGTTGTTTTTAAATGTAAGAGCTGACTTGGTAATCAGTTCCATGGAATTCTACGGTAGAATGTCGGTTCTTTTGGGGGAAAACCCTTCCTTGTTCTTCTGGTGGTGGAGACCTCATTCCATGAGTCATCGTATTAATTTCTTAGTTAATTAGGAAGTTAACTGAATTTATACTTGAATGTAATTAATAGTTTAATCTACTTTACTCACTCTTTATGTTACTGTTGAATTACTGTTCAAAAGCTGATCCTACTGATTTTTTTTTCTGTAATTATTATAATTTTTTAAATGTTCTCAAATGGCTCACTGTTACTGAATCATCACTCGCTTATCTTCATCTTGTTATCATCAATGAAAAATATGTGTTTATACTGTATTTATTTTCACCTGTGTTATTACGTGAAACAACAGTTTGAAAGTATGCAAATTCCTGACACGTGTTATTCTTATAGGTAACTGCTTTGAGAGAAGAACTCGAGAAAGAAGAATTCTATGTGGAATATTTGGAGAGACTGTTAGCGGACGTTGAACGCCATAAAAAATTAGCGAACAGCAACACTGTAACAACTCCTGAAAAGCAACAGCTAACAGATGCTCAAACTCAACAGACCTGTCAACCCACAGAGAACAGTTTGTTAGACGCCACAAATGTGTCTCACGCTCAACACGTGGAATCATCGGCCCCATCCCTCCCTGTACGCGAAGATATAAGTAAATTTCAAGACAAATGCGTCTCCGAGCTGAGTTCCACTCTAAACACAAGCAAAAGACCTAAAAGCGAGATACCGAGAAGTCCTGACAAAGTGCCTGAGCTCCGAAGAAACAGTGACCCTGATGTGCCAAGTAATTACGTGACTGTAATCGAAGTAACGGGTAGCTCGAAGAAAGAGAAAAATGAAGGATCTCTCAAGGAGGAGGATGAGAAAGGTGTTGTATTCACTTTGTACCATTTTATAATTAAATCCAATTCCATTCATACGTATGCTTCACGGGCAGATCTGGAAAATGCGATTAATGAAGATGGAGAGGACGGTGATGCAGAGGCATCAGAGGAAGAACCTTACTATGATTCCGTAGCTTTAGATCAAACAGGAGAGTATGTATATATTGATGCACGTGTTCCGCCTGTGGGAAACAATAATGGCAACAGAGTGCCACAGAGAAGACCGCCTTCTCTTCCCGATTCACCAGGGAACCAGAGCAATTATGTCAACATCGATTATTTTATACAGTAAGCAGTTCCCTCAAATCAATTTAATAATCCCATAAAAGTGATGATGTACACTCAACCATTCCTCTATCTCCAGACACAGGGCAGCGATGGACAGCGAGGACGAAGAAGGCGCGAGTCCAGCGCCGCCGATTTTGCTACGTGCTCTTAGCACCGACAACGAAACCGGCAGCAGCGACGCGGAACCTTTAAGTCTGAGCGAGGGCAGCTTAGAATCGCCGACGCCGACGACACCGCGCCGACAAGAGAAGAGTAAAGATCGCGAGGACGATAGAACGTCTATGATCAAATGCATCGTCAACTCGGTAGTGGAAAGCGAAGCTGTGTACGTTGAATGTCTAAACGTGATGTTGCAAGTACGTGGTCCATTGCTTTAAATGAAGTACGAGAAAACGTGTTCATGAATCTTTAGCGCATAATTTTCTTTAGTACATGAAAGCTATAAGGGCGACGTTGACCACGTCTCAACCAGTCATCTCGGAAGATGAATTCGGCACAATGTTTTACAAGATACCTGAACTGCACGAGCTGCATCAAACATTTTTGAACGGTCTTAGGAAAAAATTGGAGAAATGGGACAGCAAGACTACCATAGGCGAACAGTTCAAAGTAAGAGTTGAAATCTGTCAAGAAGAGATGTGTTTTTAATCTGTCATTAACGTATATCGTTCTCCGCAGATAATGGCTAGCAACATTGGCTTGTACGGAGCTTTTTTACACAACTACGCCCGCGCTACCGACACCGTACGAAGATGTTCCGCGCATTCCACACAATTCGGTGAGATCACAAGAGACATAAGACTCAGAGGATTTCCCAAAGGTCCAGGTTTATCGCTCGAAGATCTTCTGCACAAGCCTGTTGCTCGCGTGCAAAAGAATGCGCTGGTATTGCATGTGAGTATTTACGTACTTACTCGGATGTACTCGATCGAGTATATAAACACACGAACGTGCTGTTATTAAACGAAGGTTACCCACACAAGTTGATAAAGTCACGTGGAAATATACTAGCTTTATCTTATCAGACAATTCGCGTTGATAATTTCCTTTCGATTGATCGTAGGATCTCCTTAAGCATACACCAATGAATCATGCAGATCATGCACCGCTCTCCGAGGCTCTTGCTATGACTAGAAACTTCCTAGACGAATTCAACATTATACAGACGAAATCAATGTTTCCGGTGAGATCAAGTGAAAGCAAACTCAGGACGTTCGCGAACAGTGATGCACGGTATAAAAATGTTCAACTGTTTCTAGAGTCATGACAGAGCACAGCGAAGATTAGTGAAGAACTCTTTTGTGGTGGAACTGTCCGACGGTCATAGGAAACTGAGGCACCTGTTCCTCTTCAACGATGTGATCGCTTGTGCGAAATACAAGGCGTCTGGTAGAGATAAGTTCACGTTCGAGTTAAAGTGGTACGTGCCAGTGGCGGAAGCGGTGGTGACAGAGGACGGTATCGAGCCACGGGAGACTAGTCCAGCTAACGTTGTAGCTCTGAGGTACACAACCTGTCAATCGCATCTGATTCTATCGTTGAGAACGTTTCTTTTTTTAATAATCGATCCTCGTTGCACACAGGTCGCAGGCATGTACCGTACGTGATCAGATATTATGGGAAGAGCGCAACGACGAGAAACGAATTAGGCTTGGCGGTAGAGGTTCGGAAAAAAATAGAAAGAAGCTTGCTGAGCTCGAAGCTCAACTAGTATTAGCGTCCCCAAATTTAGTATTACGCGTCGCGCATAAAAGTCAGCATCGAATGCAAAATTCGTACACGTTCTTTCTGTCCAGTGAATTTGAACGGTCCCAATGGGTTGAAGCGGTGGAGGCATTGCAACAGGTAATGCGTTCCCATATGTACCTAGATAAGTCAAAGGTGCGTAATTCACAGATTACGAATACATACATGCGTACATACATACATACATACATACATACTCTGTATAGATATTCGATAACGTCTTTTATTTAAATCGAGCACAAGGATGCAAGTAACGATACACTCATGAAGATAACTCGACCGCTAATGGAATCATTGCAACCGATAGTTTTCGTTTTTCATCTTTTAGGGTGGACAGCCTCCGGGACCGTTGCCTTTGTCGATGTACGAATTGCAGGCTTGGGTCACAGCCTGCCGCACCTATCTCCAGACAGATATGGGTAGCTATTTGTTAAGATCAGGCCGAGACGAGAGTTTATTACTGGGCGATCTTCACTTGACCCTGCTTGGCCTGACGCCGCCAGGTCTAGACCGAGTAGGAGATCTTTATATAATTGTGGAAGTCGACAGCTACGGACACTACTTTAAGAGAGCAAGAAGTCGAGTAGCAAGAGGTCAAGCTCCGACATGGGGTAATGTTCTATTCTACAGTAGCTTCAAGTACGCTGTACCTCCACGACCATACAACTAATCTCATTACTGTTTAAGGCGAAACCTTTGTCGTTGAACTAGAAGGCAGTCAGAACGTTAGAATTCTACTGTACGAGGAATGCGGGGCCCGCTCGGTGCTACGAGGCAAGTGTATACAAAGATTGAGCAGGTCTTGGCTGCAGTCGGACCAAGTGGAGAGGTCATTGAACTTAGGCCCAGCTACCCTAGACGTAGCTCTGCGTTTCGTTCCGAGCGAGGTGACTTTAAGGCGAGTGCCGTCTGCCAAACCGCAGGGTTTATTCGGAGCTAAAATTCAACAAGTGTGCAAGTACGTTACATAAACATGGCTACTCTTACTCCGAGCAACGGTCAATCAATTTACACACTCATGTTTACAGACGTGAAAAACGAGACGTTCCTTTTATCATAACGGCCTGCGTAAGGGAAGTGGAAAGGCGAGGCGTGGGAGAAGTAGGCTTATACCGAGTGTCCGGCTCCGCGTCTGACCTGACGAAATTGCGCAAATCGTTTGAGAGCAATTCGTACGAGGCGGAGCAATTGCTTAAAGAGGTAACACCTCATTTCCATGTTAATGTAGTCCTTCATTAACAGTTCCTGTGTTCCCCAGGTGGACGTTCATTCGGTGACGGGCGTCCTCAAACTGTACCTTCGCGAAATGCCGGAAGCTCTCTTCACGGACGCGCTTTACCCGGCTTTCTTGGAAGCTTTCCAAACCGGCGAGCTGTCGAAGGGCGCCGCCTTGCGAAGGGTCTACGAGAGCCTGCCCGCCGTGAACAAGGCGGTGATCGATTTCCTGCTGACGCATCTGATACGCGTGAACAAGCACGAGGCGCAGAACAAGATGTCGCTGCACAATCTGGCGACGGTGTTCGGGCCGACGCTCCTGCGGCCCGGCACCAACTCGCGGTCCGACGCGAAGAGCCGCGACCCGCTGGCCGCGGGCACCGTCGACGTGATGGCTCAAGCGGGCATACTTTACTGCTTCCTGCAGATGCACATGCAACAGAACAATCAGTCACTCTAGTCGAGAGATTCTTGTTGACATGCCGCAGCGTCGGTTGCTCGGGGCTCGCCGGACTCGTCGCGGCTAACGTTCGATTGTAAAATTCATCGATCTTTTATAATATATTTTATTAGTTTCTCGTGACGTGTCGTTTACGCAACGCATTAAGTAGTATATATACAGGCTTTCACGAACACCCGGACCGGATGGAATTCCTGTGACGTCGAGACGCATACGAGTCACGCGACGAAGGACTTGCAGGCCGTCACATTGGTCCTTCGAGCTCCGTAATATATTTTATACTTTTACTCCGAAGTCCTAGCCAACGAGGGATCTGTACTTGGTTCGATTAAGGTCATGGTTTTAGGGATGAACTTCGATCAAGACTATGCTATACTAACATTCTCGATACACGTGTCAAACGATTTGTCATTTCGGTTTTTATTTCAGAAGCGTGAACGTAATTTGAATTCTCGCATGAACGATCAAAGTGTGTCCTTAAGATCTTGAGAATGTTCGAGTTAGTCGGACCAAGTATAGGGACTAACCGTTTCAACATTTTCGAAGACATTTTGAGGAAAAGAAACAGGATGGAAAATTCATGTTCACATTAGAGAGACAGACAGACAGGCAGTTCACTATTGTATCCACGCTTTAGAGAATAAGTGTTTTTTCCAATGGGGCGTGTTCCTAACAGAGAGTCTAAATTTTTTTACGCGATAACAACGTGACATACCTCCTTCAGCTATGTTCATGAGAATGTCCACTTTAATCGAGTGAATCACGTTCCTAAATATTCCTCCTACTGGACAATTTCGGGAGATCACGTTCCTTGGTATATGCAAATCGAAGCTTGATAGCGACGCGATATATACTGGCTGCATTCAGTTCATTACGGAAGCCGCGCTCCGCGAGCTGTTCTATTCTTTATAGAAGTATTTTCACAGAAGTACGCGCTCTCGAATTTTTGTAAAGGATATTGACGAGCGGTGGAGTTGAGACGTTTTTAACATTTAAGCTGTAATTAGACTCCCGTTTCGAGAATCGTGTCTTTATTTTCAAATATTCTTTCTTTCCTGAGCAATATTGTTTTCAGTGTGTTATTCTTGGAACTCTTATTTGTTCATAGAGAATTTCGTTATTCGTTTCTACGTTGACACGTTAACACTTGGCCAACCGAATGAGGAGATCTCCCACTTTTCATAGCAATTGCCTTTTATTCTGTTTATCTTTTCTTTTATTTAGTATTGACGTGGGATTATTTGCAATTCATCAAATACGTTTTTAACTAAATTGAATAAGTATAATTGAAGATAATGGAGAAGGTTGTAGTTACAGTTCCTTCCAGGCGGTCGCCTAAGTGTTAACACAGGAGGATTAACATCAGAGATCTCATTTCCGGTTGTTAGGTCTAAATACAGCTTAATGGAGCACCAAAGAGAAGAAAATATTCTCTCGCATACATCCGATAGAGTACCGTGATTGACCCTTTGAAGCATCGCAACACTTGCATTCTATTATCCAAACCGCATATCCATCTTAACGATACACGATACGAGTTGTATTTTTCTATTATTGTATACCACCGCAATTAATAATCTATCTCACGTATTTTATAGTAATAGCATTCTGAAGATCGCTCTCTACGAAGTCGACACTCCATGCTTCAGAGGGTTGAAGCAAAGGAAAGCACATTTGGCAGTACAAATTTAATACTCCACGTAGAGGCCCTACCCCACCCCCACCCCTCCCTTTTTACATGCTAGGACGTTAATGAACTACTTTGTAATCGGAACGACGAAGACGAAACGGATGAGACTCGAGTCTGATTCCAATGTTCGATAAAATCGTGAATATTATTGATCGAGATGCAAAACAGCAAAAAGAACAAAAAGAGAGAGAGAAAGAAACGAAAGAGTACGACGACGAATTGTTACGTTAAGGTACTTTTCCAGAGGTGACCACTGTGCTTGAGCGAAGGCAACTATCGTATGAGTGGTTTCAGTGTGTGTGCGTGTATATGTGTAACCTGCCCATGTGTATTATATCGTAAATATTGGATACCTTTAATTTTTATATCGCATTTTAGCATAATACGCGGCCCCTCTTTTGTACATTCAACGATAAATGTAAAGACAAAGTTTCTGCTATTACGATTAATTAATTATTATTATTAATATTATTATTATTATTATTGATTATTATTATTACTAATTATTATCGCAACAACTATTATTATTTCCATTATACCGTTTACGATTACTGTCGATCGAGCAATCTGACGACAGCAACTCGATAAAGGCTATTTCGCTGCAAGACGATGTACTGCCAAAAATCCACACACCTTTGAAACACACAAATATACTGGAGGTTTATAAACTTTTACATCGGAAATGTTTGTTACCAACCCAGGTTACATTTTTCTGTTCTTTTTATTTGTATAAATAAATTTTAAGCTGGAGCACGTTATATTGTAACCACGTGATTGTTGTTTTACTTGTCACCAACGGAAAAGAAAGGGACTTGTTATTCTATCAATGCTGCCGCCAGGAGGAATACAGGCAATAAACACATGGAAAACGTTTCCAGTAACGTGCCCTTATTTTATTTAGCGAGGAATTTACATTAGACATTCCTGCAGCGTTACAGTTCCATTGAGATTTCATCAACAAATCAGACTGAAAAACCTGCTGCTCAAGATTAACGGTTGACGATGAAATTTTCGAAATTTAACATTTATTCCCGGACAGCGTCTTCGTTAACACTAGATTTATTCTACATTTTATTCCATTGTTCTTAGAAAGCTGTTCGTTTATATAGATCACGAAAATAACTTCAAAACCAGAGTATTACAATGCGTATTCGCACAATTGCACGAATCAAAATTAAACTGTTCCTAAATAATGTTTAAAAATTTCGATATCCGTCGCACTGACGGGTTCCGTAAATCTAACGTTAACGTTTCGTAATGGAGATTCGACGAGGATTTAATCATAGTCGGCCGTTTCCTGCTTCAACGAGTCGGGGCAACTTCGAGCTGGCGGAGGCACAGGAAGCTTAACCGGTGTAGCTGCTATGTTGTCCCATAGTCCCGGAAGTCGAGATCCGTCCGATCCATTGCATTGCATTCCTAATGAAAATTATCGTAAGAAACACCGATGCGAACGTATAGCGTATATCGTCTTCGCAGAGAACCAGCGTGCAGGAATGTTACAGTATTTCAAACGAGAGTACATTAGCGAATTGGACAACCTAACGGTGCTGCCTCGTAGAGGTCGTGCAGAGCCTGCACGCGAACCTTGGTCCACTGGATGCTCTTATAGTTCGACGAGATTCCCTTTTCGTTGCTGGTTGGCTGGCTCTCCCACTCTCTCATATAACGGAAGTAGGTCCTCAGAGCGTCGTCGCTTATGGCGCTTTTGCAAACCTGGAGAGATTTCAAGGGAAACATTAACACAACCTCGTTTAAAAGATAACTAGCGCGTTCGAGCTAATCGAAGCTACTAACCCTTTGCACTCAGAAGTTTTTCACTGGAAATATTTTAACTTTCTGATGAAATAGAAATATTTCGTGAAGCAAAGAAATCGTAACGTACATTGAAGAACAAAGCTATTTTGTTTCAATATTTCTCAAGTTGATGTAAGGTATAATATTAAATATCAAATTTTATAGTTTCACAGTGTGAAATCAGGTGGTGAGTCACCTCTCGAGTGCAAAGGGCTATAAGGGCTGAAACTGACGGTTGTCATTGAATTACCTCTAACCGAGCGTTAGGGTAGTAATGAATGTAGTTCACGCACATCTCGTCGGAAATCGCGAAACCACCTAGAGTGACATTCTCTCTTTCCATTGTCTTGTACGTGCAGGTTGTTATCAACGAATCGCCCTGCAATCAATTTGGAAAGATTCGTTTTGAATTACAGATATGAGTTAGAAGCAATGGAATATTCTTATTGAATAGAATAACAATACATTATAGTAAATATACAATTTTCTATACAATATGTTATACGTTATATTGCATAGAAAATCTTTACAGGCAAGATCGTGACTGGTTTCGGCAGCAGTCGAATCTCTTGGAAATGAGTGGAATAATGATTGTCGTAATTCAACGGCGGTAATTCCTCTCCGTCCCTAATGTGCCGTGTGATCACTTTGGTCCCTGTCAAGTGCGTGTGAAGTTGCGACGCGAAGATGTGAATCCCGCGTTGCGGGATGCCAACCCCGGTACACTCTTGTATACAGTGTCCAGATAAAGTGAAAGCTTCCTGCAGCAGTCGTGGAATATTATATAAAGTACAGGGTGTCGCAAAGAAACGTCGCCACACTTTGAAAAACGAAAAAGAATCGACCGTTTTATCAGCTAATAAAGTGTGGTAACAGTTTCTTGTGACATCCTGTATTTTACAGTATTAACCCTTAACAACTCAGTAGATCTTCAAATTTATTTCATTTTGGAAATTGTCTTTCTAATAACGAGAAGTTGCCTATTTTTTCAAAATATATAAATATATTTCTTTAAATATATTATTGAATACTTTCAGTGGCATGCTTGGACAGTGCCGGTCAATTTAGTAAAAATATACCGGGTTGCTAAGGGTTAAGGAACCATTGGCGTGGTCGACAGTGCAATACTTGTTTCGGTGGTATCGCCATTTTATCCGTATACTCTAAACCCAACTCGATCACGCCGGCGTCGTACTTCCGCAAACTCTTCGTGAGAATGAAACGAATCCCGGAGGAATCGATTTTCCCGTCCTCGAGCTCGGGATTGTTGTAATGGACCTCCAGCATCACGTAGGAATTGAAGTCCTTTCCGCCGATGGACAGTCCGACTTCCTGGGGATAAACGAAGGCGTCCGCTCCCATTGCCCACGCTGCTAACACCTTTTTGCAGATCTGACAGGAAGAAAGCAGCGAATGACATGGTTAATCCTCTTATCTCAATTAATGCACTCTTAGTAAACTTCTCTTAGAACTAGCAAAAAACTATATAATTATTTAATATAGTCTAATTTAAAAAAAGTCAATTGAACTACTCGGTAGTTTTAGTGTTGTATCTTGCACTCTTAGTAAACTTCTCTTAGAACTAGTAGAAAACTGTATAATTATTCAATGTAGTCTAACTAATTTAAAAAAAGTCAATTGAACTACTCAGTAGTTTCAGTGTTGTATGTTGATAATATTTTGAAGTTGAAAGGAAATCTACTTGGGTTTTCTCTGGCCTGTCAGGTGCATCGCAGGGGCCATCGTACATGGGGACTTCAAGGTTCGCAGACCCGGCACAGTGGAAAACTTCCATGTGGTGCACCAAATGCTCGTTTCCTGGTTGTATCACTGGGCCAAATTGAAGGATATGGTGCCTGCAGACGTGTTGGAACGCAGATCAATCGCGATTGCCAATTTATATGGTCTTTCTTGTAGAAGAATCGTATCGGGTTTACTTCTGAGATAAAGCTGGCGGTAGCTTCTGTACGCGGCACCAATAAGTGGTCTCCTTGTTCGGCACTTTTACTTGGCTGGCCAGCATCTCCAACTGCCACGCGTTGGAAGGGAAGCTCGGTTTCTTGTGCTGCACCCTGATCAATTCCGTCCGAGTCATACCGGAAGTCTCGGCGTCCGAGATCTGAAGACCAGCCAGAGACGACAGTGGACCGAGACCCCTCAGCCACACCAAATGCGTGGTACCTCTCTGAAAAGAGAATTACAATTAACAATAAATAAAGGCAAATAGATGGCCCAATAAATTTTCTGCGACTGACTGAAGAGATAATTGGGTAATATAAACATTGACATAACATTCAGCAAAAGAAAATCCAGAAACAGATTTAGAGGTCATTTGACTAGGCACGTTTAATAGTAAATTATGTAAATTCTCTCAATTGCCTCCATGATGTAGTCGTTCTCGTCGCAAGTGTCGAATTTCCTCGAGAAAGTGAACTTGGTAACATTCCCCCTCCTTCTCCATGCGAAATCTTCACAGTCCTGCAGCGCGTCCAAGTTCAACTTGCCTTCCTCATCCGCCCACGCGTCCTGGAAAATCGTTTACAGTCTTACATGTTACAAGAACGATTACAATTACAAAAGTATATAAACTCAGACAGTGACTTGTACATTGTACAGTTAGTCGGTGTAATTTAATTGACACTTTGAACGCCGCACGATTTTATAGAGCAAAATACTTTGAATTTTGGAATTGGATTATTATCATTGCACGTTCATCAAACTGAATGTCGCCGCAAAGGGGAGCATTATTTATAATATAGAAATGTTTGCGAATTATAGTAATTCGATTTGCTTGGGGGTCACCGGTGACCCATGGCATTCAACGTGTTAATTAGACGACAACGAGTACCTGTAATTGAGTCTGACGATGCCAATCGGTCCACAAGATGCAGTAATCAGCAGGCTTCAGTTCCCCATAGTTTGAGAAGCCAATGGCGAACCAGGTGTTGTCCACGCCTATGTAGTGAACCTCTGCGACTATCAGCTCACTCATAAAATCAACCCTGCAAGTTTTTAACCGTGAAACTCAATGGAAACTTCTCTCTTTTACCATAAATACATAACAAACATATTTTTCACTCTAAATAAACAAATACAGCACCTCCAATGAAAAGTGGCTTCTGATCCAAGAGGAATAGTATGGACACCAGTTTTGTACAGATCCTTTTCTTCATGTTGCTGATGCTTGTGCCAGGGCAAACAAGAACCGATGCTTAAAACAGTAAATAAAACCAGTTGCTTCGTTGCCAGTAACATTGTTAAATATGAAAAGCCAGGCGTTTCATAAATCCTTTAAATTAAATGATAACAGTGAACATCTATTCAGCAGTCGAGTCACTTCAAAGTGGTGAGCCCCTTCACTGATCATGGGATGTTTCACCCTTCTGCTGTTGACTTCCACTGAGAGCACCAGGATGGATTGGACGGCTGGAAATTTCGTACGGCGGCGGTTTGCCGCCGTTTCCTTGCGGCGCGCATGCGTAGAGTACGCATTCCTGCGCTCTAACCGTTGCTCACTCTTTAGAAAACTAAACATGCGCTAACAAAGAAGTTTAATGATTAATAAATGAACATTAAGAATTATTGAAGACTATAGAAAGCACACGAAAGCTTACTGCGTTGTTCCAAGCTTTAAAACATCAGATGTTTCACGTTTAAGACGAAGACATTCTAGGGAGACTCGAGGCTCACTGCGCATGCGCAGTGGTAACCCTCTCGTGACAATATTCGTACTGTAAAACAAACGTACAACCGAAAACGGATATTTATCTAAATTGGGAGCTTAATAGGAAATAAACAAGATTACCTACATGCAATAACAACATCGTACACAGTAAAAATTAGAGGTTAGAAAGTATCTTCTGCGTGCAACGACCGCACGCACGTGGGAATCTAATTCCAACGGAAATTCGCTTAATATAATCGTCTCAGTCCGCGACAGTTTAATCATTCGAATCCGAGCCATCGATCGGTAATTCCGCCTGGACTCGATTAGCGAGATTATCAATATCCAATAATCGAGAGTCAGGTTCGATTAGCGAGATAAAATTTGCAATTTCGTTCGAGGGCGGCATCGATTTCCGTGGAATCCGATCATCGAAACGATCGGAACAGGAACGATACCGTCGGTGAGAAATGATTTGGAAGTGAGTATGACGGAGGACGTCACGATTCAATGCAGATAACGTAATTTACGATCGATCGCGTATCTCCGTGACAAGCGGATCTCGTTTTTTTCTGACGCGTTATCGTTTACGCAACGGGTTCGAGTGCGATCGTGACTTTCCGGGTTTTCGCGTCGTCAGCACGGCCGGCGGCCGCGCGAAGGAAAATGAAGAAACGCTGAGACATCTAGAAATTTCCTTGATAATCGAATACCAGGGGGCGCATATTGCATTCCATTCGCGGCGCGTGCCTCGCCGTCCGAGCCGCAATCAAGAAATTCCACGGCAGTTATTGCGAGCAGAATTTTCATGACGCGAGCCTCGTTTAACGGTCACGAATAACCCCGGTCACGTGGCCCTCGTTTCGGAATCGATTCGACCGTTAACACAGCGTTCTCGTTTTCACAGGTTCCCTTGGACCACGTGGTCGATGCTCCCTTTAAGCGTTCCTGTTGCTACGGAAATATCGAAGGTTATTTAAATCCACGTTTTAATAGATAAGTTTTAAAGTTTTTTTTAATAGATTTTAATAGATAAGTTTGTTTATGTTTTATCATTCTTTCACATATTATTCGGAAAATTGAATGAAGAAAACGGTTCAGAACCGGTTGGTAATAAGACGATTGAGATTAATTCCCTTTAATAGATCAGTTTGTTTATTCTTTACCATTTTACATATTATTTGGAAAATTGAATGAAGAAATCGATTAAGAACTGGTTGGTAAGAAGCCAGCATTAATTCCCTTCGTTTCGAGTGCCTTAAAAGCAATGGACTAGTTCTCAAGAAAAGGAACACCTGGCGAGCACCAATATTGATTTAAAAAGAAGAGGAAGATAACGGTTGGACGTGTTAAATACGATCTCAAGATTAAATCGTACTTTGAATTGTCAGGTGTGATTTTCATGTTGACACGTTGAATTACCACACGATGTTAAAGTGTGAAATGAGAAAGATGCAATAATAAATTATTTCATTGAATTGCGTTGTTGTCGCAGGTTTGTCTTGCTGAAAGTCACCGCGTTATCTAGCATTATTTATTTATATAATACACGGGTGACCCCCATGGCATTCAACGTGTTAAGCAATCTCTAAGTTTAGGAAGTTCAGGAACTTCATCCAGGAATCCTCATCTCTTCTTTGCAATGCAAGAATATAAGATCAATTTTATCAATTTTAAACTGAATTTGAGAAACCTGGTATTACTCATTTTCTCAAAACATAAATTATCACTTTTCTATTATCAATGACTAACCTTTGGAGTAAACGTAGACAGAATAAACGTCCAAATTTGTTTCCTAATAAATTATTAACGATAAAGTAGTTGCATAGATTATAGAAAGAAATTATTTTATAGAATAGAATATTATTAGATTATAGAAAGATTGTAGGTAAGGGGTTAATATAAATTATATACTTTGTAATACATAGGATATATTATTTATTTTTTATTTATATTTCACATGTTAGAATACATATTGTTACTGTCAGCTTATCTTGCACCCTGTACGTTTCAGATTTTCCTGGAAGCAACGGTTGGACCGCTAGTCCTATGCCGGCGGCGGTAACTCATTGTTCGGCTGCCCTTTCTTGGAGAAAAAGAAGAGTTGGGTAAGCATCGACCCTTTAGGATCAATGAATGCATCGATGCCCTTGGTAGCCAGGGGCCGGTCGTGCGAGACACGGCCGTCCGGTTGCTCCTACAGATTCAGGAACGTACCGACAATCGGGTAAACGTTCCCGTCCGAGGCCTTGACTTCCGGATGGTCTTCCAACTCGTGCAGACTGCAATTAAGCTGCAGGTGCATTGTCTACGATATGCGATGGGACAGAATCACCTGTTGCATCCTACCATACAGGCATCAATGAGATAACCGATGTAGTTTTTATTTATTCATGATTAACGTAATATTTACTGCTATTTTTATCTCTTTTATTTGAACAATTTTTATAGAATTATCCATGTACAATGCAGTAATTGGTTACATAAGACACTGTTAACTCATTCTATTAGTGTCCCTTCTCTTACTAACTTCTGAGGTAGAAAATTCATGCTTAGGTTTTCCTTCATTTTAAATGAACTTTCTAATGCAATTTGGAATAAGATGGAATAAATTGCTTGTGGGAGGAACTAATTAAATAGAGTGCAAAGGGTTAATAATACAATAACCAGTACAGAGTATAATAAGTAACACAGTACTATCAACAATTTCTGTTTCATGTCCCATGGCGCCGATCAGTTCAGCTTCTAGCGGACTCATTGAAGGAGACGATACACTTAATTGCCCCGAACACTGTGGTACACACATCCACGTTTATCGTTCGCCCGGCGCGAGTTTGCCGTCGGTTGCGCAACACCGCGAGAGGATAGTTGGAAATTGCGAAATACATATGCATTCCTCGGCAACAGTTTGACGCTATCTGCTGAATATTTATTTGCGAAATAAATACAACAGAGTCTGAACCAAGTATATATTCATTAATACGTATTAACACTAAAACTACCAGAGGGGTCAAATGACCCATGCCCGATGTCTTCTTTTCGCAATTATTAGAAAGGCAACAAATGTTTCTCTGAGAAATTATTAAAGAAATTCATTCAGCACCATGCGGATTCAATTGTAAATCAATGAAAGTCTGAACAGATGCACTCTTGGAGTTTCTGTAGCGAAATTTTCAAAAGTCAATTGAAGTGCTCGGTAGTTTTAGTGTTAAAGGCGATTCACATATCGAACAGAAACGCTGTTCTTTGATGACTTTACCGTGAGCTGAAAAACGACTGGTAAAAAACGAGACGCTCAGAGAGTGCAATAAACGGGTGTCCTCGAGCAATACTGACCCTTGCAAGGGAGAGGACGCGATTTTCATTAAATTTAATTAACACGTTGCAACGGAGGCAATTTTCATTAAATTTAATTAGCACGTTGAATGCCGTGATCACCGGTAATCCCCGGCCAAATCGAATTATAATTCAATTACCATCATTATTTGCAAAGATTTTTATATTACAAATAATGCTATCTAATGATTCAGTGAAATAATTTGATATTACACTGTTTCCATTTTGTCTATTTTACTATGAGAAATTGTGCATTCAACGTATTAAATTTAATTCAATGAAATTTTCATTCGCTCGCTTTTTTGTGGATTTTCCATGGCGCGTAATGCACCGTTCGGAATTGATTCGCGCGGTCGACCGACAAAAAGAAACGCATCTGGAACGTATCGGCGAATTGATCTTGATCGAAAATTTTAATTGATCCGTAAACGTCTGTCCGCAGGCGTCACGGCGCTTACGTTGAGCGATTGCATTATTAAACCGATAGAAGACGTTACTAGAAGCGCCGTCGCGGACGATGACTCATTGAAAATCGCTTGTCTTATCTGGTCGTTGTGTTACGCGAAATCGTCTATCTCGCGACTGATCGGTGGCGACGAGGTAAAGTCTGGGGGAAGGTAGCGTCGCGATGCGAACCCTTAACTCTGGAACTACTGAACAATGAGACAGAACTATTTATAATCTGTTATGAAAATTAGAGAAACAGATTTCTTAAAATTCAAGGAGCTGCACCTGAAATACAGGAATTTAGTTTGAAATTTCTTATGGAATCTTGATCATCTTAATAATGGCAAAATTGAAATCATTTTCATACGTCTAGTTCTAGTGTTAAAAAATGCCATCTAAAGAAATCAGGTTATTACCATAGCTGTAATTTCACCGTAGTAAATGAGTGTTTATTTTATAAATTCAAACACATAAATGAAATGAGGTGCAGAGTGTGGAAAAAGAGTGTTACCACGCTTTGATAGTTTGTAAAGCGTTTACTGAACATAGTAAAATCATTTTTTAACGTGATTTTGTTTTCCAGCTGTCGAAACGTTTGTTTACATAAAAATCTGGTGTGCACTGATCAGTGATACTAGCTGAGCACGAGGAGAAGTAGATCAAACTGAATGCTCAACGTTGGCCAGTGGTTACCGTCTGTGCCAAAATTAGTATCAAGGGTACACGTTTATTATTGTAATTGCTAATTGTTGATAGCAACTGTACGATTGACTTATAGGACTCGCTTGGAACGGCTGGGACAGATAACTCTTTACGGGAGCGATAATCGCGCGACTGGAGGAAGATAGAGTTTCACGAGGCAAAGTTCGAGTATGGTCAACGGTCGACAAAAAGTTGACGACTTCTCGCGCGTATGTTATTGGACCGATTCGTAAGTGTCTCGAGTGCATTCTTGAGTGCTTCGAAAACATCTTGTCGTTACATGAATGTTAACTTTGCTTTGATGTTTGCTGTTTCGTTTTGTACGAGCATGATCCGAATTTCTATTGTAGTGATATATAATATATATATGTAAGAATTTTTATTGTAGTGATATATAATATATATGATATATATATATATATATATATATATATATATCAATAAAAATTCGGATCATGCTTGGACAAAATGGAAATTGAAAAAAAATTAAAAATTAACGTAGATTAGCATTAGAAATTAATATATGTTAACCCTTTGCACTCGAGAAGCGCCTTTCAGTCGCCATTTTTATTTAACCCAATAAAATGATAAAACTTAAAATTCAATATTAAATTTTTTACAATTTATCAACACATGGAACATTGAAATAAAATAGTTCCTTCACTTAATTTATCCAAGGTATTTCTGTATACTAGTTGTGAAAAATACCATTGATATTTCATCAGAATGAATATTTGTTGAGAAAAATACTCTCGAGTGCAAAGGGTTAATATATAATTTAGTTTATTCAGCTCAACAGCTAAAAATAGAAACTCGGTTCACGCTGTACTTTGTTTATTGCACCATTGTGACTTCTAATAGTGATTCTAATAGAAATTCGAATAGTAATAACTCTCTAACAGCTGTTCCTAACAGTAATTTATCTTTGGTTCGCAGTGGCACGCAACAATGATCCACAACGCACACGAGATTAAAGAAGACAGAGAACAGGAGCAAGGAGTCCAACAATGATGCGTGCAAGTGCAAGACTCGCGACGTAGGACTCTTACGTCACCGGATAGAGTCGATCTTGATAGGTAGGAGTTATTGCATCGGTGATTTCTTTCTGTAGATGTTCTGGGCGTGGACCGTTCATTTTTCCATTCAACGCTATATTACCCTTCATTAGCATAGTGATAATTAATTCGTTCCCAAGAGTGTTCTAGTCTCGACTTGACGGATCATGAATTATCGAGGTTTTCCTCCTTCTTTTCCCTCGATTTCATTAAACAAAATGCATTCCAGCTTTACGCGGCCACGGTTAACCGAGCGGTTAAAATTTTCAATTACATTCAATTAGAACTAATTAAGAACGACAACCATCGTCTTCTTGAAGAACTACGATGCCGGCGGTTGTCTCGTTGAGCTGATTTTTTCATCTGCTTGTGAATATCTGGTAACGTCGCATGTATAGCGCTGCATCGAGAGTAACGTGACATTGAATTTTGCAGGGGTAGACAGTGGACGAAGGATGGGAAGGATACGAATGCAATCATCATTTCTCTGCGAGTAGAGGTAACTAGCAAGAATCAATTATACACAGTAAAAGGAAGGTACTTGATCGCGTCGATGACAGGGGACGAATAATTCATAGAGCAAGGGATGAAGGGATTGGCAATGTTTTCTATTTCATTTCGTCACAACATTGTGGACACTATTATTATAAAAGAACGCTAAAGATTTATAAAATAACTGACAGAATCATATTCTCTGCAGATCCAAGCGCCAGTAAGGCTCATCATTCTCATTCAAATGTTAACCCCTTGTCCTATGACTTCTTTCCTAAGTTCGCTCTCAAGTGTAATAATTACAAAATAATATTTTCTTTGACATTGTCTGAATCAAGTAATACTTCTATCTGTTTCACATTGAAAATCTCCGCGTTACAAGACAAGTGTTTAATCTCGATTCGCTAACAGGGAACTTTGGACGACGCGTCGATGATGCTTGGAAGCAGACTGCGGCGGCACGACGACACGACACGACGGCGGAGCGTGCACGGTACGTCTGGCGTTGGTGACGTCACGGCAAAGGACGACGACGCCAGTTGGCGAGCTGGCGGTGGAAAGGGAACATGTGACCGGCCGGGAACACGCCGGACGAGCCACGGTCGCGATCGGCGTGGCAGTCGGGAATCAGCGAGTGCTCGCGCTTGGACTTCAGTGTCGGAGCAACTGGTCCACGTCGTAAAGTCGCGGCAAAAAAGCACGTGAAAGGAATGTAATCTCCGTACGAATGACCGATCATCTACCCGTGTACGACGCGCTTCAATACAGACACTTCATCGCCCACGGTGAGTGTAGCCATAGGAACGGATTCGCGTCCCGTCCGTCGATCATCCGACGAAACACGCGCATGTGCTCCTCGTGCCGTGCACGCGCCAGATTAGAAGCGTTTCCCTTGTGGCAAGGACGTGCCGAGCGATCCACTCGGTCGATCATTGTACCCTGGTCATCAGACGATCACCGCGGTTCAATTATTTCCACTAGAGACGCTTAATTTGGGATTTACAATTAGAAAATCGTATATCTAATTTCTCTTCGATAAGAACACGTCAAATGATTCATTTGGCTGATCATTGTTCCTTGGTCATCAGACTATCACTGCTGTTCAATTATTTCTACCAAAGACGCTTGATTTAGGACAATTAGAAAATCGTATATGTAATCTTTCCTTAGTGGTAAGAACACGTAGAATGATTCATTTGACTGATCATTGTTCCCTAGTCATCAGACTATCACTGCTGTTTAATTATTTCTACTAAAGACGCTTGATTTAGGACAATTAGAAAATCGTATATGTAATGTTAACAGTTGAATACCATAGGACAGTGACCCCAAACTAAATCGAATTACTATAGTTCACTCAATTAAACGATAATTATTTGAAAACACTTCTATATTACAAATAATGGACTGACCACTCAGTTAGATGAACTTCAATGAAACGTATCACTCTGTACAAAAGTAGAGTACATACCCGCGTGGAATAGGTAAAAACAAATTGAACTCTGAACTCGTTTCCAGAGCAAGAGGTTGATCTCTCGCAACCTAGCCCTTATCGCTGCAACCGGCAATCTCACTGCTAAACGAGGGTACATCGAAAACAATTGCAACGTTCGAATACGTATGAATCAATCTCCTATGTTTCGATAATGTATTGTATGCATATTCATCCAGTGTTCACCACTGAATTTCCCGGTTGAAAAGAATTGTGTAACGAATTAAATAACTATGATATTCTTGGAGCGACTAGGGCTAGAGGTGACTTTCTGTTGCTCGATTCGATATAGCGAAATCATGAAGTCTTATTTATAATATTAGTCCTTCACAATGTAGAGGTGACTTCACGTTACCACATGATCTGCTATCTCGGAGTTATGAAGTTTTATCTATAATGGTAATTCTGTGCACTCTAGAGGTGACATTCAGTCACTGTCCCCAATTACCTGGTACGGACACGTGGAATACTAAAAGAAATAGCTTTATCTCAACTTATGTAAGACTTCTTTATCCTGATTATGAAGGGTAGTATAAATATTTCTCAAAACTAGTACTATGCTCAACAAGATATATTGTCGAGTAAGAAGGATTAAGCTGTGCAACACATCGGTATGTGGAATATTCAGATCAAATACGTTTCTTAGTTAACGTATGCATTCTTGTTAGTCGGTTTCAAAGAGTGTCGCCTATAGAAGGCGAGCAAAGCTTCCGAGTGCAAAGCGCTCCGTTTTTCAATCTTGTTTGACACGTTGAATATTAATACTTAGTGATTAGAAGACAGATATGTTTGGACTGGAAGCTAGACCGCGTGATGCATTTCCAACAGGAATATTCAGCAGCCACGAGATAACGATCCCGCGTGTTAACACTAGAACTACCGTACCAGTCGAAATGACTGGTTCCAATTTTTTTGTTCAACAATTATTGATATCTTCGAAGCATTGAATATTCGAAATGATTTTGAAAATAGTTTCACTAGAGTACTATAACGAATGTCTGAAAGAACTGAGAATAATCTATTGTCACAATTTTTATAGGAATTGCATATTAATCGTATTAAATGCTCGGTAGTTCCAGTGTCAAAGGTATTAGCCTCCCCTCGTCGGATTCAATGAAAGTTCTACACGTTTGTGTTCGTGTACTAATCGCGTCGCACTACAGGCGTTATCGTAACAAGGAGAAATGTCCGACAAACACCGGGGCATTTGAATACGGCCGATTATTTTCTACCGGGCCGACAGACGATGGCACCGTAATTGCCGGCAGGACGATAACAGGACACGGTGCACGCGGAAAATGCACCGATTCGCCGGGAAGCCCGCTGGAACGGTGAAATTTAAATTTATAAGCGCGCCGACGCTTGTAATTGCTAATCAACTGGCAATAGACGCACACGCGTATCGTGCGCACGCCCGAGATCTATCGCGCAATTTCTGCTACACCGAACCAGTTTTTTTTTCTGCCGTTCCAACGATTATTTTTACGGGAATTATTCAATCCGGTCGCACGCGTGTCACCGATGCGCATAATTAAGCGCCGCGAGATAATTCATCGGCCGATGAATAACTGGGAGGAGCATTCGAATAGGAGCAACAAGAATTCTCTCGGTATTCCCGGTGTTTACGCGATTTTTCTTATCGATCTCCCGGCTTTCCGTCGACGGTGGAAACATTGATCGACTTATTAACCCTCTGCAATTAAGATGTGACCCTCCGTTCGATTCGACGCAAAATCGTGTGATTTAATGTATAACGCTTCGCTGACTGAGATGCTTTGTAGGAAAGCGAGTGAAGCACTTTTATTCTTTAATAATTAGTATTTAAATAGAATATTTATAGAGTAATTACTTATGAAACAGTATGTAAACACTTTGATATCGGTAATTGCGGAACGAGGAAAACCTGTCGTTTCGATTGACGTTATCTTGTCAACGATTTAATCCTCGCCTAATTTATATATCGAGCGTGATGAACGCAACTACTCGGTCATTAACCCTTTGCATTCTGCAGTTTTTCACTGGAAATATTTTAACTTTCCGATGAGATAGAAATATTTTGTGAAACTCGCAAGGAAACCGTAACGTACATTGAAGAATATATTTATATAAAGTTATAAAACATATTCCTTTGATGAAATTATTGAAAGTATTGAATACATTGATAATTTGTGTTCATATGTGGAATATATTTTATAACTTTCAAGTTACAATGACGTTAAACTTTCACGCCTGAGCGTATAAAAGTTACAGTTAACGGATTGCCCCATTTTATTCGCCGGTTTCCGTTGCAAAATGGAATAAATTAACAAGATGCCAATATATTGATATGTGACTACAAAGTTACACGGAGGGATAAGATAACACAGGATAGTAATAAAAAGTATTATCGATATCCTGGCAGGGAACATTGAACATTTTCATTTACAATGGAAAATGTCGAGCGAGAAGGGTTAATCTGCCCTCTCGGAGGAACTAGAATAGAACCGGGTATAATGTGTCCGGCGGCGACCTAAAAATACTATTCCACAGTCTTGCGGCATCAAGGGACGACACGTCCGATATGAATTTGCAGAAGTGCAACGCACTTGCGCCGATGTAACGAGAACCGCGGGGGGAACCACCGGTGAACAGCGAACGGGGCACAGGTTCCGTGGAACAGGCTCGAGGATTAACCCTTTGCACTCGAGAGGTGACTCTCACTCGCCAGATTTCACACTGTAGAACTTATTATTATAGAAACCGATTTAGCAATAGGTAAACTGAATTGTAAATCAATAGAAATCTCAAACACTGTTGGAGTTTCCACAGAGAAATTGGATATTTCCTGTGAAAAACTTCTGGAGTGCAAAGGGTTAAACTAACAGAGAGAACTATTTTATGAAATTCAATATTGAATTGTAAGTTTTCACTGCACATGTGCAAGTTGCACCGCGGAGTGCACAGAGATAGACACTATTCGAGGAAAGCAAACAGTTTGTGGAAACGCATGATTCATTCTACTGCTAATGACTGTGCGAGTTCTTTATTTATCAATCTTTTCACCGTAAGAACGATAACGACGATAATTGTTAGATTTATATTAACTAGTATTGACATTGATTACACGTAATCGAATGGAATGATTATAAAACACGTACAATTAGAATTGTAATGAATCGAGAAGAATTTACTTGTTAATTGATTCGTACGAATGTTAAGATAGAGTTTTATCGTTGATTACGTTCACAGCTAATTCTAAATAATGTTTTATCAATATAGAATCTCTGATTTCGATTTAATGAGATTACTGGCTAAGGAATGTTGACTGATTTTCTATTTTTCTGAGATCGTATGATGAAATCTTGCGATAATGCACAGAAATATATCTGTTAGCGTGTCCCGTATAATCAGGCATACATATGTATAAACCCGTGGACTCTAAAAGCGCAGTTAGTAACAATTTTGCAAATTAACACGTCGTAACTGGCGCGCAGTTGCGCAATTTGTCGTCGATGAATATGTAGCCGATAATTGAAGGAGCTAATCACGTCTAATCGCACGTATCGGCGCAGAACTTGCAATTGTACGGGCCTTGACCTTCGTCTTCTCGACATTTCGCTGTTCGTCTGTTTCAAAAGACCGCCCGAGAGTCCCTTTCCGTGTCTCGAGTCGCGCAATTATTTTCGCAGCTCGAGAATGTTATTCCGGGGGAATTGTTTTCGAGCGTGCCAAGTTACAGTCGACGGCTTCCTCCAATTATCGAGGGAAATATTCGACGGGATATTCTTGAAACGAGAATCTGGAGACAGAGGAAAATGTAATTCTTCCTCGAATGTCTCTGGGTTAAAGACAGTTGAGTCGGTTGATTACTGTTGTTACGTACCAATGGGAACCAACGATGGATACGGGGATTTATCTGCGACACTTTCTGTAGATCTCGCTGAAATATATCTGAAATGTATCCTCGCTTAGATTTCTAGTTGCAGTTGTTAATTACGTTAATAATTTTGTTACAATGTATATGTAGGTGTATATGGTTGTCACTATAATTTCACTAATTGTAGAATAGATATATGGATTTATGGATTTATGGATTTATAGATTTATAGATTTATAGATTTATAGATTTAGAGATTTAGAGATTTAGAGATTTAGAGATTTATAGCTTTATAGATTTGTAGATTTATAGGTTTATAGATTTATAGATTTATAGATTTATAGATTTATAGATTTAGAGATTTAGAGATTTAGAGATTTAGAGCTTTAGAGATTTAGAGATTTATAGATTTAGAGATTCACAAATTCATAGATTCATAGATTTACAGATTTACAGATTTACAGATTTACAGATTTATAGCTTTACAGATTCATAGATTTACAGATTCATAGACTTATAGATTTATAGATTCATAGATTCATAGATTCATAGATTCATGGATTCGTAGATTCATGGATTCGTAGATTCATAGATTCATAGATTCATAGATTCATAGACATATCCGATGGATCCAACGTCAATTTACTGTCTCCCGCGTGCAACCACAAGTGCCAAACACCGGCCCGACACGAACCGACCTTCACCTTCGCGCGTTGCCTCTAACCGTTGGCGATAGACCCGATTTCTCTAACTCATCATTTCTAGAAAGTAAATCGCGAGCGATCGAGCGGGCGGTTCATGGGAAAACGGGCGTTATCCACCGCGATCGAGCCGACTTTTCATTGATACGCGCGCTCGATCGAGCAGCTCGTCCTTGATTCTTTCGATGATCCAATACGAGCGATAGAACGACTGCCGTCGAGAAGCAGCGGTATGGTCGAGGTCGAGCGCAACTGGAATTGAAACCTTCGATCGACGAATTCGGAGCAAGACCGTTAACGTAAACTTAAGATCGAAAGTAACGAAAGAGATCGAAAGTAACGAAAATGAATCAAGAATCATTGAAATTATTTAAATTATCTTTAACGCTATAGCTGTCGAACCAGTAATAATCACTTATTCCAAATTTCCTTTTAAAATGATTGTAAAAATTCAAAAGCTTTCCTTAAAAACTAATTAACGTCTGAGTATCATACCTAAAATGTATCTATGAAAAGATCTTGTAGTATCTACGAAAAGATACGGACAATTTGACTGATTGGTAGTTCTAGCGTTAAGGATTTCGTTGTATCTTATCGAGAAATCGATCGGCACTGATTTACTGATGGTATATTGTACGTGTACTGATTGTTGTCCGTTTAATTGTTCCAGTGACCAGGGGACAAGCGCATATCGGCGGCTATTGAAGCGCCTAAGCAGGCCGAAGAGACCAGGCTTCTGTAATCGATGGGTTGAGAACGCGAAATTCCTGCTTTCCAGCTTTTCTTCTCTCTTTGTAACCAAGGTGTATAGCTTACCGATGAGCCATGCTGAAGGTAGTAGGAGCCTCCTGGCTGCAGACACGCATCTCCACTTATATCCTCGTCGCCGTTGCCCTCCTGGGAATTGGAGCGATAATCCTCGGCGAGTTTGGACAGTAAGCTCATTTACCGATGACGGATACTTACGGTCATGCCTCCATCTCTAGCGACGCATAAATCATCGTTTGTCTTTTAGTTTGTTGGTTTAGAAGTGCTGTTGGTTTCTCACTTTGAGGTTCACGTCGACGTTCATTCGATTACAGCTTAATATGACGCATTTATTTATTCAAGAATATTTGGGAGTCATTGAAATGTTAGCTTTAAATGGTACAATTGTGATACCACAAATAAATATAGAAGAAACTCAAACTTCAGTAACTCGAACTTCAGTAATTCACATTCCAACGACTGAAATTTCAGTGACTGAAACTTCAATCATGTTACCTTTAAATGGTACAATTGTGATACCACAAATAAATATAGAAAGAATTGTTGAAACAGGTAGAGGTTTCAATAAGATAGAATGTCGGGTCTGACTCGACATAGGACTGCTAAGGGTTAACCCTTTGAGCGCTGAATACTCCCAGCTGAAACGTATTTCTGCTCATCTGAAGGTCAATGAGTAACGTTAGCTCGTGCAGTTAATTTAGTTGTAATCAAATAATCGTGACTCCTCGGTTTCCTCACATTCAGTGATGCTAAGAAACGTAGGATATTAATATAAAACATTGAAGGTGCAATGTTACTCAAACATTCACTTAATCTATTACATAACTTTGGTGCCATTGCCAAAGAACGTCAACGTTTCTGCATCAATCCAACAAACAAAGGTACTACACCTTTCATATCATTTTTAGGAGAAACCTTATCACAATGTCAAGCAGAATGCACCACGTACACTTGAATCCGCAAGTCACCGTGTACATAGTAACAGGAACTGCAACGGATATCAGAAGATGTCGAAAATGATAGTGCGTCGCTCGTTCCGATACTCGTATCACACATTCAACGCGTACCACGCGTGTGCTATAGTCTGAACAGCATCAAATGACCTTCCAAGACTGCCTCCCCCCTCCGAGTGGCATCAGTCACAAGTTTTACCATTTTGCTTGAACGAACTGGATAATATGAATCCATAATTCATTAAGTCAATTAAATCTTATGTATCAGGAAAAACGTACACCGACGCGTATGCTGTTAATGTCAATTAATTAACAATAGAAGGTCGTTGATTTTGTTCAGACAGTAGTAAGCTACAGTTGGTAATAGAGTAAGTCTGAGAGGGATGGCCAACATTTTCAGAAGACCTATTGCCTCATAGACTTCATTGATACAGAAAAATATATATTTATGAAAGCACATAGGTACATAAGTAGAACAGTTAACCCCTTGGCTTACAACAACGTGTGAGACTCGTGGTGAACATTTCAAATAGAATTTAACAAACGTAAATACCACTCAATTCCTTTGAATTCAAATTAAATATTAATCTTCCGTTATCAGTTATTATATCCTAGGGCAAACACAGATGTAGAGTATGCATAGAATTTTTATCTCTTTCCAACAAATTATCACTGACAAAGTTGTATTGATCACAGTTGGAAAATAAATCATAGAGCAAGGGGTTAAAAGACCACTGTGCAAGGTTCAAGGTTTTGTCTTCACCTATTACATACAGATATGTACACTAATTTTGTATTAGTAATCTTGTACAGTGATAGATTTTCAAACAACCTGGAACATGTAATCCAATAAGGCTATCGTGTACAATATGTCGGCAAATTTGGAAGAAAAAATTAAATTTGTCAAATGTCTATGAGACCTGCGAGCCATCTCACCCGGAACTACCCTACCAGCGTGGTGGCGATCTCGATGAGACCGGTCGCGGCTCGAGTATCGAGTGACGCGACGTCTGGCTTCTCAAATTCTCGCCCGAGTTTTATGTATCGCGCGAGTCGGCCGGCAAACACGGCCGGCTCTGTTCAAAGGTTTATCTTGTACTCCGCGTGTATACAGTGTCGCGAGGCACCGTTTCGCCGAAAAGATAATGCGACCTGTTGCTCTCGGGAACGCATCAGTCATCCCTGTGTGCGTAGCCTATTATAATTCGTGTGTGGTCCGCGGCAACCTATTTGCTCGTTCCATTATCGCTCCGCCAGTTCGCACTCCGCGGAGCGCTGTAGGTAAACCTGGGTGTCAGACACCGGGGTGGCACTAACATTAGGTTTACGGACATTTATTGTACACTTCATTCTATTATTCCTAAAAGAATCGATGCTCGTTTATTCAGATTGTGGGAACTGGAGATTTGATAGTAGGTAATTGTAGTACATGTCAGTGTGATTCAATCAAAATCAAAACATTTACAAAATAATGTTTCTAAAATCCAATATACGTCAATTTGATCTTGCTGAAATTTTGCACGCATATCTATAACAATATTGTCTTATATATGAACCTAGAGATATGAAATAAATTGTAAATAAAAGTATCTTTTTATTGGAAAACATAGCGAAAATTTCATGTAAAATTGTAAACCTAGTGTTAACTTGAAACTTCTAATATTACAATGATGATGAACCGCTGAAACATAGATTACTCTTAATGCTCTGTTTGTTTACACAGCGTTGAACAAGATGGCACTTATTCAGCGACGGTGTCATGGAATCACAAGGGCGGGTACCGCATTGACTTCTGGGGCCAAGGCAACGATTTGAACGCCGTGCCATTGCACGCAGCTCGGGCGTACTATAAAACAGGAATTTTCGAGCATGGGTAATTCACATCATCGTTGCAGTAATACAAATTACGTAACTTAAGGAACTTGTGAATAACAGAGCTGGTATTTCAGATGGTCCTTCATTGAAATTGAGACGTCTTCAAAATACCCGGACACCGTGCAGGCCTACGCTGCTGGTCTTCTGGAAGGCAGCCTCACTTGGCAATTGATCCATCATCATTGGTACAATACCGTCCGGGCGGAATGCGAGAAGAAGGTCGCCGAGTGCCGGAAGTTAACGCGGTACCTTCGCGACAATACTGCAGTTATTCGTGAACGCGCTGAGCTGTTGGAATCCACTGATCCTTTTTGGCATATGGTACGTGACGACAGAATGATTAAAATAATATTCATGATTTATTGGATTCCAGTTGCTCGATCAACTGTTGGTACAATATTAGTCGGTAAAGCAGGTATATGAAATATATTTGAACCGTTTGTTTCAGGTACGATTATTTTACACGCAATTAGATGGCTTAGAAGCTGGCTGGAAATTTGCTGTCCGCAGGAGCCGTGTTTCGGTATCACTAGAGTCTGAAGATTTCCTTTGGCTAGCCCTGGCCTCCGACGTGCCCGGTTTTCAACGGGCGTTCAACATATCAGACGTTCCTTTAAGCTCTATGATCTATCTAAAATCCTTACCGCGAGACAATTCGGAACCCTTGATCGCGGTTGGTCATAACACCGCCTCGTCGTAAGTATACCTTATCGTACACTATTTTCTTTGTTTTATTGGTACACCAACTAATACACTTTGTACGTGAATGCGGCAAGGATTACGTTGACGACCGTGGGTATATGTAAACTACTGGACAGAATTCATTCAGTTCCATATTCGAATCTAACATTATTTGTTTACAGATACATGCAAATGTTGAGACTCTTGAAGAAATACACGTTCGGTTACCATGTACTGCCAGGTATAAAAACTGCCGCATCAACGCCTACTCGGTCGATAGTGATGTCATCTTATCCAGGAGCTCTGTCGTCCCAAGATGAATTTTATTTACTGCGAGGCGAAAATCGTGAATTGGTTGTAACCGGGACGTCGCTGTTAGCGACAAATCATAGCAACTGGAGCTTCTTGTTTCCGAAAGATCATGTACGGTTAATTATCATTGTATAGGTCCCTAACACTAGGTTTACGGAGCGTGTCAATTTGAGGCACATTGAATTTTGTAAACATCTGGTAAATGTTTCCTAATTGTCTATTCTTAAATTTATAATTTTCAAAATCTGAATAGGCGACTGTCAACTGTAGGAACCATAGAATACACTGTACAATAAATCCCCGTAAACCTAGCGCTAATAATAGGATCACTGATGTAAAACGATGATATTCCAGGTAATGTCATCCGCAAGATTAATGGCGGCGAATCGTTTGGCAACGGACGGACAGTCTTGGTTCGAAACCATGTCTCATCAAAACGGAGGTGCTTCCGCGGCCCAGTGGATCACCCTCGAGCCACGTTCCACGACTATATTGTTGGTGGAGCAGCTGCCAAGTCTGACAGTCGCCATAAACTATACGGAGGAGTTCAAGAAAAATGGTTATCTAATCTACAGCGGTATATCAAACTTTGAGAACGTCGACGAGATCGTACGTCCCGCCAAGAAGGATGTGAACGAGTGGAGGGACCGTTTAGCGCGCGCGCAGGAGAACGTCACCACATTCGAGCAATTCCGACACATGATGCGTGGGTGCAGCCAGGAAGATTGCACTGCCGATAATCTGAATTTAAAAGTTGATCCACTGAAGGAACTAACGTATCGCGGCGATCTGGAGGTCGAACCGGTACCGTACGGTATCGTGGACACGAAAGTCTTGGCCGTGAACGCCGACGGCTTCGAAATTTTCGAGACATTTTCGGGACCGGCAACATTGCAATCGCGACCACCTTTCAAATGGTCCGAAACCTTTCCTAATATTTCTCACATAGGACACCCGGACACTTTCGACTTCGAGAGCGTCACTCATAGATGGGTTTGGGTTTGAATAACGCTAACATTATTTTACTAAATTGTATATTCACGCGACTCTTAAGTCGCATACTTTTTACTTATTCTAACGAGCCATGATAACGTTCCGTTTATTCCGTGTAAGTGGATCATAATCTCTTTTAGGCGAAATTTTTAATAATGGCATTGTATATGTATTTTATGTCGTTAAGCTGGCTCTTAGCCACCTTTGGTGAATTTTATGAAATAAAGGAAAATGTAACGACCTGTTTTGTTATTCCATTTCCATCAGATGTTAATATAATGTTTAATAATTATGTATATTATGTGCTTCCTGATTTGTTTGGGTTGCTATAAAGATGATGTCGAGTTAATGGTAGAATTCTATTAATATTTGTTGATCGTATTTATGAAATTGTGAACCGTGAATTTGTTGGTGCTACCATCTAACAATGTACTGAAATCGTACAAAAGAAGTTTGACATTTTTATGACATGTCGGTAAAGTCGAACATAACACGAGGCGCACATGTTTTGCATTGAATTACGTTTTGCAAGCGCATGGAATGATTCCATGATTAATGATGTTTTCGATATCAAAGAAATTGATAACAAAATTAACATAGTAATTTATGTTGTTGAAATGTAATGTTTAGTATTTGTCAACCACTGTACAGTAAACAATTATAAAAATATTATTATATCATCATCATAACCATGGAGACTGATGATCAAGAAGTTAAAGAAGCCGATGATGAGAAAACAGATCCAACGAACGACAATGACATTATTAGAAATGTTTCAGAGAAGGTTAGAATTACGTCAATAATTAATTAAAACAATGACATACCCTTATGCGTCTTATATTAACAATAAATGGTTTTAGGTTTTGTCTGTCAGAAGTGAAGAAAGTATTCTTCGCGAAGCGTCAGAGGAAATTGAAAATATTATAAAAACAAATGTACATATTGAAAAATCTGAAGATGTAAAAAATGACGAAGACCTGAAAAATAGGAATGTAAATAATGTGCAACGAGTAGAATTAGAGAAACAGGTTCTGACTGGAGAAATTACACCGTTTCAAGCAATTTCAAAGCAATCTAACTCTTCAAAATCTGCAGGGTACATAGAGATGTTGAATATATTTTTAATAATTTAACAGAATTTAAATAACTTTCATTTCAGGTCATCGGGTAAATCTTTTCAATTACTTGACCTTGAAAAATATATTCAACAGCAAGCTGAGCTTGCAAGGCAAAGAAAAGAATTAAAAGAAAAGTCAAAACTATCAAAAGATGGATGTCAAAAAGTATCTCCGAAAAAGTCAAAAATATCAAAGACTAACCCAAAGGAATATAAAATTGTTGAGCAACCAAAGTTAAAAAGTAGTAAAAGAAAATTAGTGTCAGAAAATGAGAAAACCAAAAACTTAATGCAAAGTTGTAATTACACTAACAAGACAAAGGAAGTAAATGATTCTAACATAGAAAACAAGCAATCCATAAACACAACAATTTCTTGCAATGCTTTAAAGGATAATACAAAAGAATTAGTTGAAAATACAGATGTAGTTCCTGCAAATATAGAAAATGATTCTGATAGTGAATACATTCCAAGCGATGAACAGATTGATTCAGGTAAATGTTAAGGCTATACTTAAGGATTAACATTGTTTAATAAATGATACTTTCAAATGCAATATTTTTTTAATTTGTAGAAGATGAGTCAAGACCATCTCAGAAGAAGAAAAAAATTTCTGTAAAACCTGTTCACAAGAAAAGAGGTACACAAATTATACCATTATATTTTACATGCATGATAAACATTTATTACAATAAAGCTTTGTGTTCTAGTTTTGGATGATGGAGATGAACAAATATACAGGCAAAGACTGGAAGAAAGTGGACATCCAACATCTGAACCATTGCATAAAATAGACAATTTATTTAAAATTCCTCAGTCTATATGGAAAAAACTATACAAGTATGAAACAAAATTAAAATTAAACAATCAGTCTTGAGTTTTCCATATGATTTAACTTTTTGAATTGTTTTCAGGTATCAAAAGGTATCTGTACAGTGGATGTGGGAATTGCACTGTCGTAATCTGGGAGGTCTATTAGGAGATGAAATGGGATTAGGGAAAACTGTACAAATTATTGCATTTCTTGCAGGACTGGATTGCAGTGAACTACTTTCTGATGGTGGAAGGTGAAGATTACTTTTTAACAACTAGATCGTGTAATATATCATTTGCTAATAGCATATATTTTAATGTGCAGTACACTCTTTTTAATAGGTTCAGAGGATTAGGACCAAGTATAATTGTTTGTCCAGCTACATTAATGGAACAATGGGTAAAACATTTCCACGAATGGTGGCCCATTCTAAGAGTGGTTGTCCTACACCAATCTGGAACATATAATGGTTCGTTACAGCTGTGTATCTTAAAATAAAACTTTATTCCTTTTGTATAACAAGTAATGAATATTTTTACAGGCAATCTAGAGTACTTGATACATTCCCTGGGTTCTGGTGGTATTTTAATTACTTCCTATTCCGGAGTACTCAACCATAAGGACTTACTCGTAGCCAATCAATGGCACTATGTGATTCTTGATGAAGGACATAAAATAAGGAATCCCCAAGCGAAAGTAATTTGCCCTCAATTCATCAGACAAATTTCAATTGTAATAGTATTCTACTTTTAAGTGGAACATTGGAATTGTAAATTAAATTATTTGCAGGTCAGTAAAGCAGTAAAAGAATTCTCCACTCCGCACAGACTGTTACTAACTGGCAGTCCAATGCAGAACTCGTTAAAGGAATTATGGTCCCTTTTTGACTTCATTTTGCCAGGTAAATTAGGCACCTTACCAGCATTTCTAGAGCACTGTGTTACTCCCATAACACGAGGAGGATACGCGAATGCTAGTCCTCTACAAGAGGCTACCGCACTTCAAGTTGCCACAATGCTTAAAGATGCTATTACACCATACATGCTTAGAAGAACGAAAAACGATGTTCAACATCATGTTACTTTACCAGAAAAAAATGAGCAGGTACTGGATAAATCATACAATACATAAATTATGTCATTACAATCCAATACTTAACATTTTTTAAATCTAATATCACATTCAAGGTGTTATTCTGCAGTCTAACAGATGAACAGAAGAAATTATACAAGAAATACTTAAGCTCAGAAGATGTCTCCTTTGTTTTACATGAAAAAACCCACATGGAGGGTGGTAGATATAGAGCACGATTGCTGATAGCACTGTCGGCGCTTAGGAAAATATGTAACCATCCCGACTTGTTTCTGTTTTCAAATCCAATCGTAAGATTCCAATATGACAGTATACAGTATTTCATATATCAGTGCATTTTAATCGAATAAACGCATATTCAGGAATCTGATGAGGACATTGATGTATCGGAGGAATCATTGGAAAAGTTTGGCTGTTGGAAACGTTCTGGAAAGATGACGGTAGTTCGTTCTCTTCTTAAAATTTGGAAGAAGCAGGCCCATAGGGTACTGTTGTTTACTCAAGGGAGACAAGTATGTATTTGAAAATAATTAAAAGTATTATTCTAAAACATCAGTATATTGATACCGATTAATGACAATTGCATTTATAGATGATGCATATATTAGAGTCTCTAGTGCAAAGTGAAGATTATAAATATTTGAGGATGGATGGAACTACACCCATGTCACAGCGACAAGAGATAATTCGTTTATTTAATAATGTATGTATGTTAATGAAGTGCGTCAGAAATCACTGAAGATGTGATTTGCATGTTCTATCAGAGTTATAAGTGTTTTCATTCTAGGACTCTTCATACTTCGCATTTCTATTAACTACTCGTGTTGGAGGGTTAGGAGTGAATTTAACAGGAGCGAATCGAGTAATTATTTATGATCCAGACTGGAACCCAGCAACTGATGCTCAAGCCAGAGAACGTGCTTGGAGAATAGGTCAAAATAAAAGGGTCACCGTTTATAGGCTTATTACAGCTGGTACTATAGAAGAGAAGGTGAGTTTTTAAACAATTGTTTTCATAAACTTGTTAGTTCCTATACAATAATCTTCTCCTTTCCAGATATACCATAGGCAAATATTCAAACTGCTTCTCTCTAATAAAGTTCTGGAAGACCCTCGTCAACGAAGATTGTTCAAAACGTCTGACTTAGTTGAACTCTTTAATTTGAATGAATCCATCGACGGACATTCAAGCGAATCCGATCTCTTATTCCGAGACTCTAAACTGACGCCAACGGTTGCTAAATTTTCGACAAGTAAGATTGAGAAAATGCGGAAATTAGCAGTCACGCTTAGTAAAAACATAAGCAAACAAACTCTTACTCCTGCATCTACAATACAGAGTACTACTGCCTCAGAGAGTAATTGCATGCAAAATGATAATAGTGAACAGGATGATTTGAAAGGTACCGATCGTTGTACCATAACAGAAGAGAAGAATAAAAGTTCACCTCACGAACAAAATGAAGAAACATCTCGGATTCAAATGAATGCAGAATCCAATGTAAAGAAAAAACGAAGCTTAGAGAATGACGAAGACAATTCACCAGAAAAGACAGTCAATGATAATAGTGAAGTTGAAAGTAAAACGAATTGTTTAGACGTTGATACTGGAACAGAGGTAGAATCTAGGAATGATGTAGGAAGTTCATCCTGTAATGATTTAAATATAACGGAGGCCTCAGAAAATTCATGTAAAACAAGTAAAGCGACTTCTTTGAATAATAATGAAGACATCAGATTAAAATCACATAAATCACATCATAAGCATAAGAGGAAAAAGAAGAATTCTTCAACAGAAGGTAGTGAAGTTTCTGCCATATTTGAGGGAGAACGTGTTTCACATTTAATTGGCCGTCGTCTTGGACGGTCCGAGAAAGATGAAGTTACACCGTCCGAAGATGATCAGTACGTGCTGAAGAAACTATTTGCCAAAGCAAGTAAATATTTTCTTATTGTATTTTCCGCGCATGTAACTGATTTTAAACAATAGTAAGTTGCATGGAATATTTGTTACAGATGTTACTTCTGCTTTCCAACATGAAACAGTATTATCGAACTCAGGATGTAATCCAGATAATAACCCAATGCAACGGTTAGCCCGAGAAACAGCTCAAGAAAGTATGGAAAGCATACGTAAATCTCGGAAATGGTGTTGGAGACCTACATGGGATTCTTCATCTAAAACAGACGACTGATTTCTTTTTATGTAACGTGTTATTACATCGTACTTGGTATTTAAATTCAATGTAAGTTATAGTTTGTTAAATGTTGAATTCTTTTATTTTATAATCTTTAATTTTCCAGTTGGTACAAATAATATAATAAGAAAAGAACATTTTGATCTACAAACATTTGATATATCACAATAATTCAGATGAACATGTTATATTTAATTTGAAGATATTTTTCGAAAACAAAGACATTATATTTTCATTTTGTAATCGTGTTTGAAGTAATTTTTTATTTATGAAAGTTTCTTTCTAAACTAAATATTAGTGAGATAATGGAAATATCTCAAACACTTACTGATTTATAGAGAAATAAATATAAAAACAATGATTACTCTAATAGTGAAAATAATTATTACCATTTTCAGTTATTTAAATTATTCCAATAATATCAAATAACTATATTCCTTTGGTATACAACTCATTATTTAATTTTTATGTTTAATAGAATGATAATTATGAAGGCAAGTTCCTTCCAGAAAATTTTGTTTAAACACCTTTCGTCAAAAGGTTTTATATATTATATATGTAAACAATAAACATTATACGTAAATATATATTTATACACTTACATAGCAAAAGTATGTCTTTCACACTGGACTTTTTTACAATAGGAATTTATAGGAACTTTACCTGTATAAAATTGTACTTGCTTGTACTGTTACTTACTATTTACATTAAAGTCATATACTTTATATCTTAAAAATTCGTCAAGCGTAGGACCCTTCCTACCTAAAGGATCATCAGGGAACATGACAATATTTCCGACAAAAGTTGGAGCCAACAAACGGTTGAGAATTGTATCACGCCAGTCTAGTCTTTCAGCGTATAAATCTCTGTATTGATCCATTGAAATGACAATGCCTTTACACATTGTCGCATATTGTAATATAAATCTAAAAATATCGGAACAATACATTTGAATAAATTTGAAACATGTACAATGAAAAATATGCAGCCTACCTATCATCGTAAGAAGTTATCCATCTTCCAGCAATATAACGACTAGGTGTGAAAATCACAATACCTTCTGCATACCATTTTTCGAGTCTCGGGTTATTCAGCGATCTTCTATATTGAGGTACAAACACCTTCACTGTGTGTCCTCTTTGTCTGAAGTAATCAATCACTATTTGTATACCTTCTTCTGAAAACTGTTTACTTTTTGAATGCCTGAAACATGGAAGGATAAAAATATTATTCATGGATAGAAATTATAAATATTTATAAAAACTGAAGAACTTAGATTATCTTACGCCATAGCTACATTATTTCCATCAACAATAATTTCTCTTAACTGAGTACGTGGAGTATCTATACTTTCATTCACATTGGTTGGTGGTACATCAATATTACTTGCACTGTTTTCAATTGACGTACTGGGCAGAGGTGTTCTTCTATCTACATCAGATGCTTTATCTTCTAATCTTGATAATGTATTAAAGAGCGATCTTCGTTTTTTCATAATTATTCTTCCACTTATATTTTGAGCAGTAGGCAATGTTAATCCTGGTTTGTTGAAAAGCAATTGAGAATCATTGTTTGGTATGTCCTCTTCAAAATTGTCTTTTGAGATTTTAGATCTTTCCTTCCTGGACAACAACAAACACTGAAGATTCTTTGCATCTGGAGTACGATCTATCATGAAGAGTCTATTATCTTTTTCTTGATTTGGAGTTTCTGTTCCTTGCTCTTTTTGGCTTACAATTTCACCTTGATCACTTTCGGAATTTATTAATGTTTCCCTTTCTCTACCTTCAATTACTCCTTTGTTTTCCTTTGTCTGAGCATTTACTACTTTGTGTTCCTTCATCTGAGTATTCACTGCTATGTTTTCCTTTGTCTGAACATCAGGCAAAGTTGTACTCGCAGATGACCATACTACAACAATATCGTCTGAACTTTGATTTACAGAATCCAATGGTGCTAAAGAAACACAAACTACAGTAAGATGTAAATCCAAGGTAGTCATATATTAAACATAGTACTAGTTTTACCTCTATTTTCACCATCTACTTCAACTGTTATCACGTCAGAATCTTCTGTGTCTGATATAAGAAGACAAGATGAATTATTATCTAATAATACACCAGAGTTCAACAGTTTTCTTTTCTTTGAACGTGTCATAACACCAGGTCTTTTACGTTTTAATGAAGCATTTATATTTTTGTAAGACATTATTGTCTTTTCTACCTCATCCAGAAACCTCTTTTGAACGTCTCCTTTATGTTTGCGAACATTTTCGTTGTCCGCACTAGTAGATTCACATTCATTGTCGCTCAATATAATTATGTTATCTTGAGTCAGACCAGCAATCTCAGAGGAAAAAAAATTATTTTCATTATTGTCGATTTCTTTCTTCCGATCATTTAGATTTTGTTGCACTTGTAGTTGTTTGTATCTTTTACTGCTATAATCATAAAGAAACATAATGTATGATAATTACATAATACAAAAACCATGCTATGTAAACATTCTTAAAGCTATTTAATACCTTAACTGGATATGTTTTAAAGGACCTTCGTAAAATGTCCTTTTCGGAATCTTTTTTTGTTTCTTTTTTTTGGGGGAAGTTTTCTTTCGACTCGAGTTTGGTGATGCGTCGCAAATTATTACCGAATCGTTTAACGCACTCATCGTTCACACATTTATTCTCTCGAGATGTCTCAATGTGTCAACATGTATCCATAAAAATATTTTCATAAAAAAAGATTTACAAGTTTTCCGTTGCAAATCAAGCAGTTAAAAAAAAAATGTGCTCGATGAGAAATAAATGTGTTTGTTGAAAACGTAGAAGGTCACGTACAAAGTAACATTTTGATTAACAGTAATATAAATTAAATGCTCACATACTTTTCACAATGTTCATTCATTCTGACGAAACTATTTACAAGCGAGAAAGTAATCACATTTTGTCAACATCAATATAGCACAGATGTTGACAATTAATCGCTACGTGTATAACCCAAGCTGCCAAGTTCAAACGCAATACCGAAGTTCAGGGAACCCAGAGTTCCGTGTAAAAGTCGTCCAACTACGATACGACACGTTACATTTATTTCTTCAATCAATAAGTATTGCAATTAAACGATACAATCACTGGTATCTGCATAACTGTATTTTGATTCCATCAATTTTTCAAAACCGTGTTCGTAAAACTGTATTATTACTTCATTTTATCGATACCTACATACTCGCGTCGATTCATTTATGATTTCTAAATAATCCAAAATTCGAAAAACAGAATAAACGCCATACTGTTATACATTGTACAAACTAATGAAAAAAAGAAATTGCAGAAAAATTTCGTAATTACTTAATTAATGAAATACCGTTGAGCATTAATTACGCGAGTCCTACAATTAAAATAGTTTGTACAATTGCGAACAGATCAGTGCCGGTCATCGTGACCGAACGAATTTACTGATTGTTTATTGCGTGAACTGTCGAGGAAAGAACGAAATGAAAATGATTGTTTCTAACAGGTCCAAATTCTCTCTTTGATATTGTCAATCTATAGCGCAGTGTGTGTATAATGGTCAAGTAGAAGCGCGGACGGCGTAGCCAATGGCGAACGCGGCGAGCGCGTAACGCGAAAAAGAGCGGCGGCGATTGGTCGAAATTCATACTGCGATGGAGGATGTCGAAAGGAGAGGGGGGAGAGTGAATGTGTGCTGGTCTGACCCGAACGCGGCTGCATCCCCGTGCCAGGCTAACAAGCAAGTAGTAACGCTAACGTTAGAATTTTGTCTTTTGTTTATCCTTTATGTTTCTTTCACCGGGAAAAAGCGGAGCCCGAGGAACGTGGTATTGCCGGGTCGGGTAGCTGGTGCTCGGGGATCGAGCAGATAGTACGGGCCAGCACCAGTCGCACGGGCGAAATTTTTCGGTGTGGATCCAAGTAGTCGAAAGCGTATTCAGGCAGCCTTCAACGTAAACAAAAATGGAGCTGGGGGAGGGAGAAGCGCAGATTTGTCGACTTTGCGGTCAATACGAGAGGATATACATCGATGTGTTCAGTGAAGACGGCGTTAAAAGGCTACTAGGCTTGAAGATTCACTCTCAAATCAACATTCTGGTGAGTAGAACACAAGAGGTGTGTCATGGGGTCTTCAGGCCCAAGGTGCATTATTAAGGAGGGGGTTAGAAAAATGGCCGGGGGAGAAGAGTATGCGAAGAAAAAATCTTCTCTTTCCTTTGTTACCGCGAACTTTCCGCTATGAATTTTCCTTTATGTTTCCTTTTTTGTATTTTGATTAATGGTAATTCGTTTGTGCATTATGTATATTTAGTTTGAACAAGGGAGGACGAGAGGAATATTTTTCATTGTATTTTAACTTGATTGTAGATCTAGAGATGCATATATTTTTATATATTAATTCAACTGTAATACGAATTAAGCAGGGACCAGTTTCTTTCGTTGAAGTTGTTTTTTCCATTCTTGTGCTTTATATTTTTATATGTACGATAAGTTCATGAACATGTATAGTCAAGTTCCACCAATGTTTCATTCAGTTTTCGATTGTCGTAAAGATTAACAATGCTTCTGGATAAAGGTGAACATTGTAAGAGAACTATACATCGGTAAAGTTAATGATACACTCGAAATTGCATGTCATATGATAACTATGTATCACAAGCAAAGTAGAAGTCTTTTACTATAAACAGAATTATGTGTATAGATTTTAATGTTATATATTGGAAAGACTTGACTAATGTTATATTGTGCTATTGATATTTTAGCAAAACATCTTTCGTAATAAGTTTTTTAAGTGACATTTCATTGTAGCGTTAAATAATAAGTTTGGCACTATGCAATGTTAAAATGGGTACCAGATCATAGTCGACAATTTTCGTCAGTGGTATATGTACAGAGCGGTAGGGTACACAAGAGATTCTAAATTATTGGTTCTTACATGTGACTGTAAATAAGAATTAAGACATTTTGTAAAGTCAGTTGAAGATAGTACAGAATTGGATTCTCCATTAAGGAATTAAAATCGTATACATTTAGTATTTAGGTATTTTGTTTGAATCACAGATAGATGAGAGGGATCCTCTGCCCAAGGCGATCTGTGTTCAGTGTCTGGGCAAGCTCGAATTCGTTTGCGACTTCCAAGAGGAGTGTCTTCGCACCCAACAAGTGTTACGCGATCGATACAATCTACCACCCTTAACAGAGATTGTAAGTTCGTATTCCATTTAATGCACAGCTCTACCGCTCATTTATGATGCCACCAGAGCATGCAGCTCATTTTTTTGTATTATTTCTATTGAAATTTAAATTAAATGAAAAAGAAAAAGTCATCTGGTATATTGGTTGACAGAATCTTCAAGTGAATGTGTAATATAAAGAAATTGTTATTCTTCTTAAATTCAATGATATAATCTACCGAATATGCGTTCTCAGTGAAACATATGTACCAAGAATACCAGATTAAACTTGTTCTTTTCTCGATACAATTAAAGTCAGTAATTTCTGGTACCCATTTCTATCTAGTATTTTAATTTATCTCTAGGCCGAAGTAAAGACTGAAGAAACAACTCCAAGCACATCAACAAACAATAACAACAATGACATCGACAAAAATCTTAATCCTCCAGCCAAGGAAACTGTTAAAGAAGTAGCACAACGTGTTTCAAAAACGACCACAAAGACTCAGAGAAATTTACGAAGTCAACACCAAGTGAATAGTAATAACGATGCTGCGAAAGATCAGAACAATGCTCAAAGCACAACGGAGGATAACACAGACAATGTACAAACCGTTCAGAATTCTGAAACAACTTCCACGAGATGGCTCAGAAGGAGACAAAACACAGAAACAGCTTCCACAAATGAAATAACAACCGACACGCCAATCGCAAATAGGCTTAGAAGTCATGACAATACCGTCGCGGAGATAAGCGTTAGTCCACGCAGTAATTCCAGTGAGTCCAGTGGAAAACAGGATCCCAACACCATACAAATCCCAACGTCAGCGTTGAACAAGCTTCTCACCATCGTATCGAATTCACCGAACATCGAAGTTTCCGCAAAGGAATCCAGAAACCAGAGCAATGACATGGAAGACATCAGTTTCACGGTAGAATTATGTAAAAAGGAAAGCGACGACGTGGCCACTGTTCGAGCCAGAGTGTTCCCGGACCAAGGTTCGTGTTTAGTGGATGAATCTATCGTCGGTCTTCTGCAGAATCAAAGTTGCGTAGAAGTAAATAGCATAATAAACACTATTATCAACAGCAGCCTAAAGAACAATTCAACGAAGTCGAAAGACTCGGCTGAATTCGAACAAAAATGGCAGGCTTCTCAGAACCCGGAGGAACTGTTCAAGATCGACGGAGAGGAGATCCGCGTGGACGACAACGTCGAGCACATTGTCACGGATAATCAGAATGGCTATTCGTGTAAGCTGTGTTGCAAATTCTACGAGCGAAAGGACAAATGTATGGTTCACGTGAAGACGCATCTCGGTATCAAGCAGTACACTTGTATTCTATGTAACGCCAAATTCGTATGTAAATCCGACGTGATGAAGCACATACGGTGCTCGCACACCAACCCGAGACCGATACAGTGTCCGAAGTGTCCGAAGAGGTTCAAGTCGAAATTCTACTTGATGGAGCACGACAACGTGCACAAAGGCGTCAGACCGTACTCCTGCACGGACTGCGGCCAGAGCTACCATCACAAAGTGTCGCTGCAGATTCACATGAAGTCGCATCTGCCGCCGCAGAACCTGGCCTGCGAGTATTGCGGCAAAGTGTTCCCGTACCGCACGAGACTGTTGAGTCACATCGCCAGCGTCCATCTGAAGAATCGTCGGAACTTCAGGTGTCGGTTCTGCTACAATCTCTACTCGAGCCTCTCGGTTCTGAACGAACACATCAAGACACGTCACGCGACCACGTACACCTGCGAGGTGTGCAGCAAGACGTTTAAGGTCGCGTCCAAGTACAAGGCTCACGTGCTGCAGCATACTAATCCGAAGCCTTTTGTGTGCAACATTTGCAACAACAGATACGCGTCTAAAGCATTCCTGAACGAGCATCTGCTGAAGCACGAGGGTCTGAGGAAACACATCTGCCAAAAGTGCGGCGCGAGGTTCGCCCAGGCTAGTCACTTGGCCGCCCACCGACACGTGCACGGCGAGAAGAAGCACGCCTGTCCGGAGTGCGGACGGAAGTTCAACAGACGCGACAATATGAAGGTACACAGAAAAAGACATTTCGAGGACAAAAAGACTGGTATTATTAAACAGCAGAATGCTGGCTCGGACGTGACTTCCAACGTGTCCAACGAAAAGTAACGGCTCCGGCGTAGCTCCGATATTTTTGTAAAGGTAACTTAATTCGCCGACGAGTTAAGAGCTACGAGCAGAGAGAACGTTTAGAGTCTACAACATTACTTGATAAAGCGTTCTTCGTGTACAGTGACGGACAGAAGTATTTGAGCAGTAAGAAGCTATTTCTTCTTCGAAATTTCACTCTCTTACAAACTTGCTATCGCATAATATCCTCTCATCTGCATCCTAATCGACACTTAATGAATTAAACTCCATGTTAAACACATTTGACAATTGAAAATGTTTCTAGACTCGTTGACTGTGTGTAAATACTGTTGTCTCTCACTGCAAAAAGTTATACTTGCGAAAGGAACTGATCTTAAGATAAACTGAAGACCAGATTCCTCTTCGATCATGAGAAACAGTGATATTTTGGATTCTCATTAGGCCTAGAGTACGCAAGGGTTCATTTCAACTTTCATTTTCAATGAGAATGTTATTTTTAAGTATATAATTACCGTACCGCAATTATGACAACAGTAATCAGTCAAGTCACTTTCACTCTTGTCATTCATATTATACTTTTTGGTGCATTAGTTTTCGTTCTTTATTTTCTTTTTTCTTTTTTTCTTTTTTTTTGTATATAATGTAGTAAGTGTGCATTTAAGAAAGTACTGAGATCTTTTTAAGTATTCTTTCCATTTACATATACTACGCCATAAGATTATCGCACGTAAACGCCACCAATTAAATTCCACGAAAATTGCAATGAAGAGGCAGACGAATGGACGACGAGTCGATAAATTCCTATGACGAAGCGACGCGATGTATCACATTCTTCCTGTCGAATTCTTTTCAAAAGACAATTTCGCATGCTGAATCGTACGGAGAGAAACTTCGCAGAAATACCAATCGAATCCACCGACGATAAGGGAAGCCAAAGAATATAATTGGGTGCAATACGACACTGACGAGAAAATTTTTGTACGTTCACCGCACAGTTAGCTCCCTAAGATAGCTTGACTCTTGAAAAATTGTGAATACGGCACGAATAGGGCTTCCAAAGTCAAGTACCTCGACTAACAGGGGGTATAAAACGAAAAGAAAAGAAAAAAAAAACATATTTTCTATCTATTTTTACACAGCTGTTTTTAAAAGAACTGGAAAACTTTTACACGATACGTGTGCAAGATGTATTTTACTCTATTTTCGATTATATTTTACATATAAGACTATTGTATGCGCATAACTGTTTGTCAAGTTTGAGAAGGACCCTGCAGCGAAGGAGCATTGATAGCCCTGAGACGTACACAGTCTACGGTTGCAGTGTTCTTCTCAAGCTAGTCAGTCTACGCATGCATGAGGATCCAGTGAGAATGATTGTTCGAACCATGGGATACGTCTCCAAGTGAAATATTCTGAAAAAATGTCCTTAATGGAAAGCGTAATGGGTTCAACAGTGTTCACTGGACCCTGTATGAAAAGTAACGGAGATTTCAATGTGAAAATAGCGTCCATCATCGATCATGCTATGAAAAACTTCTTGTATGTGATCTGCGGAGAGGAGGGAAAGATGAGAACTGTATGTAAGTGCCTTGAGGGACTCGATATATTTTGTTCTAGCGTTGCGTAGACGTTGACACGGGGATAATACCGTCGATAAGAATTCTTCGTATGCATTGTTCTTCCTAAGGAAAGAAGGAAAATGTGAATTTCAGTCGGTTACCTTTTTGAAAGTAGATTTTCTCTCGGCCTTAAGGAACCGTCGAGTTCAAGCCTTAATGTAACCGTTGCATGTTTCGCATGGACAATTGGTCCGTTATTCGTCGGCAACGTTTTGATATTAACGAGATGTATTAAAGGAGCGACGAGAGAACTGTTCGTGCAGCATTTATCTCGAGCCGTCATCCACGCGCACGCTGCTGCTGCTCGGAATTGCAAGTTCACCTCGGTTCTCGTGTTTCTCGTTTTCCATGATAAGAATAAATTCTCAGAATCACGGTGAACTTGCAGTCGAGCCAGGAGTATAAACGCGAGACACATATCTTTTTCTACAAACTAATCGAGATCCGAGCGCAAAGAATTTTTCTACGACCACTAGAAAAGAAAAATGGAACGTTCACTGTGAGAACTACGTTAATTAATATCACGCGAATGATATTACATCTAATATTATTATATACATTTTCCTCAAGTAGCGATGTAAGCAATAACTCCTATTTTCTACGAGGCGTTTGTTAATCCGAAACTATTTTTCCATCTAGGAGATAATGTACTTGTCAATAGCGTTACACTCTCTTACGTATAAATATAGTTGTTAATATGTCACTGATTTAGGGTAACGCCCAGTAAACAAACAAACAAACAAACAACAACAACAACAACAAGGAAAATCAGAAAAACGTAATAAAAAGCGTATAATAATTTCTCGACAATAAAGAAGAATTTGTTTAACGATTTCACGACTCTTCTCAATAAAGGTACAATATTTTTGGGATCATTCGCTTTCATTTCTATTTTTTCTTCGGTGTCGCGTGCTCGTTCAACGTAAACAATAATAATACAATAATATATTACTATTATTATTATTATTACAAATTATACGAAATTCCTCCATGGGATTTTTAACACTAGGTTTACGGGCATTTATACACTTCATTCTATTCCTAAAAGAATTGATGATTATTTAGATTGTGGAAACTGGAGATTTGATAGGTAATTGGGTTACATGTCTGAATTCTTCATTTCTAAATTCTTCTATCGACACGGTGGAAATGTTGGCCCTCGAAGATGAGAATGAAACTCTTCTCGAGTGGATTACTATAGTTTCAGGAGTATTACAGTAATACTATATAGAAATCATATTTGCCAATGCTGAGACGAATGCTAATGCTAACCCTTTGCACTCGAGGGGCGCCTTAAGCCACCTGATTCGACGCAGCGAACTTACAAAATTTTCAATTCAATATTAATCCTTGTATAATGCATCAGCACATAAAACATCGAAGTAAAATAGTTCTGTCTCTTAATTTATAGAAGATAATCAATTGCAGTAACACTAGGTTTACGGGCATTTATACACTTCATTCTATTCCTAAAAGAATTGATGATTATTTAGATTGTGGAAACTGGAGATTCGATAGTAGCTAATTGGGGTACATGTCAGTGTGATTCAATCAAAATTGGCGTGAACATTCACAAAATAATATTTCTAAAATCCAAATCAACCTAGCGTTAAACTGAAGATAAGACTATGCACTTTTTAATCTGTTAATCGAATTTCTCGCCAGCGTCGCGTTTTCGTTAGGTATGTCAGCGCCCCGGACACCGAAACGTTTATTTCTCTTTTCCAGATAGAAGAGAACGATGGATTGCCGCAAGTCGTTTGCCTGCGATGCATGGGCGCGTTGGAGTTCCTCTGCGACTTCTACGACCGTTGTCAGCTCACCCAAATGAAACTCACCGAGGAGGCAGTAAGCTATAACGATACGTTTGTCTGACCAAAATCTCCGCCACGTCTGCATTCACTTGCAGTAGTATGTCGCGGCATTAACGCATTCGGGACGACCACGAAATTTCCTGTCGCTAACTACCGCTCAGTTGTAACATTCTCTAATGTTTATAATTCTTTTTTTTCATAACACCGAGTCAATAATGAGTCGAGTTGTTTATGAATATTTTATCTTTTTAATTAAGTTTCTATAAAATACTTCGCGTCGTGAAATTCTCTAGACTATGTTCAATTAACCCTCTATAAGCCGAATTTCTGTTCACGATTAGAAGAAAATCTATGCAGTACAAAATTAATAAATATCCACATATGAATACGAATTAACAATGTATTCAATATTTTCAATAATTTCATCAAACGAATATATTTTATAAATTTCACGTTACAATGACGTTAAACTTTCACGCCTGAGCGTATCAAAGTTCAAGTTAACTGATTACTTAATTTTATTCACCACCTTGTGTGCAGAATGAAATAAGTCAACAAAAAATTTCAATAAAAAACGAACGATATTCTTCGGTTGGAGAACCAAATTTCACTTAACGCAATGAATGACGTACGGTGATTAGCGTTTAAAACATGTTTTTATATTTAACAGAAGAAAAACTCGGAGAAGGGATTCGACAGCGAAAACGATGCGGAGTCGAACAAAGAGAATGCTTTGCCGATCGAGGCGAAACGAAAAACGAAAGCACTGCCGCCTGATAGCCCGAAATACGCTAAGGATTCCACGAGCGAGAGTCCCTCGGGACGCGCGGTTCTACAGGAGAACGCTTTAGACAGTAAGAAGCAGAAGTCAGGCGATGCGAGCGTCCAGGAGCAAAGATCGAAGAATAAGGAGACGAACAACGCGAAGCCCGGTAAACCGATGACTGAAAAGGATGTGTCGAACCAACTGAATCGCGCCAGTTCAGAAACTTTGAATAACTACATCATTTCAATAAAGGACAGCAACGTGCAGCTGGTGAAGCGAAGGGGGCGCAAAAGGGGTAGGAAGAGCAAACTGGAGAAGCTAAGAGAAGCCGGGCTGCTGCTGAACGTGAAAAGAGAGCAGCAGAAAGACTCGCACGAGACGAGAGGCGACGGCAGGCAGCGCAAGAGGCAATGCCTGCGCGCGATCTGCACGGACAATCGGTCCAACTTGACTAACGGCAAAACTCTGTCCAAGTCGCAACTCGAGCCGACAGAAAATAAGCTAGCGTATTCCAGTAGACATGCCAAAACTAATGTAAATAATGTAACCGACATGGAGGACGTGAAGGGGATTGACAGAAGCCCTGAGAAAACGGATAAGCCACCGGAAGGGAAAGAGGAGAAGATTGTAAAGGGCAAAGCGATATCGGTGATCGTGAAGCAGGAGAAAGTAGAGAGCGAAGCGTCCCAGGAATCTGGAAAAGCGAATCAGCTGGTTTGGATTCCGAATGAGATACTCGCACGGGGACGAGATCTGATGCTGGATCGGGATCAGGAAATCGAACAGGACACGAGTTTGAGTCATTTAGAGGATGATACTGTGAATTCTGATGATACTGATGATAAGCAACCGGGAACGCCTGCTGAAACTCGTGGAACTGTTATAAGATCCTCACAGACTGAGGTTGTTGATTCAGAGGAGAGTAGGAAAAACCTTGAGGTAGTCATTAAGTCGGATTTGAATGATGTGAAGAGCGATACGGAATGCGAATTTCCGGTGTCTAAGCGACTCGGTAAGAGTGGTAATTTTGATGGCAACAAGAGCAGGGACCGTTCGTTTGGTAAAATCTCGGATTTGATAAGCGACGAACAGAAGGAGACGATTGAGACTTATTATACTATTGATATGTCGATTGTGAATTCAGAGGAGGTACAGAAGAATATAACGGTGGTTGATAAGAAGAACATGCGCTGTAATATCTGTGGCAGTCTCTATCTTCGGATGGACAAGTGTCAGGTAATTTGTGGCTGTGATTGTGATTATTGAAAGAGGAGTCTTAACACTAGGTTAAGCATTTATTGTACACTTGATTCTATTATTCTTAAAAGAATTGATGCTCGTTTATTTAGATTGTGGAAACTGGAGATTTGATAGTAGGTAATTGGGGTACATTTCAACATTTACAAAATAATATTTCTAAAATCCAATATGTGTCAATTTCACGTGTTCCATAAACTTAGTGTTAACGATGATAATTGTTTTTACAGGTGCACGTCTGGGGCCATTTGCAAATGAAGCCGTACCAATGTAAAGCCTGTGATTTTGCTACGGTAACTGTTAGCAATGTTCGTTGCCATATTAGGAAGAGCCATTTGAAGATCAAACCGTTCGCTTGTAATCTGTGCGAGAAAAAGTATGTCACTGCCGTTTTATTAGAAGAGCATATGAATACTCACACAGGTGCCCGTCCATTTAAATGTAAGCTTTGTGATTTCGCGAGCTCGAGCCGACAGGTGTTAAGTTATCACAGCGCTACACATAAGCCAGTGAAGGTAACATATATAAAACTATAGTGTATTTATCAGTTAACCCTTTGCACTTGAGAGGTGACTCTCAGTCACCACTTGATTTGATACAGCATATAAAATTGAATAGTTGGTATTTTAAAACTTTAGAGTGCAAAGGGTTAATATTCATATTCTGTAATGTGTCCTATTCATCTTTTAATCAAATTTTGTAGGATATCAGCTGCAAAACGTGTGGTAAAGAGTTCTATTCAAGAGGCAAATTACGTGCTCACATGATTATTCATAACAAAGATAAAGTTGTCATGTGTAAGTTGTGTTCTGCCTACCTGTCTAATGCAGAGGCACTGGAAACCCATCACAAAAATCTTCATACTCAGGATTACGTATGCAATATATGTGGCAAGCGAGTCAAGTCGAAGAAAGCCTTGCACAATCATCAGAATGTAAGCTGTATTCTATTGAACCATCAATGCAACAACATTTAGGCTTCATTGTTTGTCAATACGTTTTATATAAAACGAACATTCACATTACAGGTTCATTCTGCCGCAAAATATAAGTGTACCCTTTGCCCAAACGTGTATAAGAGCAGCCAGATATTAAAGGAACATCTGTTAAAACATGAGGGTATTAGAAAGTACAAGTGCGGCGTCTGTGAGAAGGCATTTGGACAACAGTCTCACTTGGCAGCTCATATGGCGGTGCATAGTAAAATTAGGTACGTCCAATTTAATTAATAAAAACTGTGACAAAGGCGACTGTCATTGCATCCCTCAATTTGATTATTTTAATAACATTTCTCATAGATTTCATTGTCCTGGATGCAACAAAGCCTTCAATCGGCACGACAACATGAAGATCCATACCAAACGGTGTAAACCGTTCCTCGAGAATCCAGAGCTAAAGGATCTTTTAGTTAAGAAAGAAAGGACTTCGTCAGTGAGTAAACTAACAGAGTTAAGTGACGACGTGGCTAGCAGGGACTCGTTGAACTTCGAGTCTTTCGCCGAGAAGCAGGCCGAGCAATCATCAATAAAGACTGTAGACGATAAAGAAAAGACTGCGATGAAGTTGGGATTGAATATCTCTTGTATCAAATCGTCGGATAAGACATGGACACGCGACGACGTGTTCAAAGAGATGGGAGAGATAACGGAACCCCACGAGATCAGTGTCATTGAAATTACCGACGTCAACGATAAAGTAGTTTCGAAGAACGACAATCTAATGGTCCTCGAGAACGTGCTGGGACCGGAAAGTTTTTAATTACTTTCAACGGACGCAATAGACTCTGAAAGTATATTATAGCAATTACGTATTTTATTATGAAGGTGCCCAAAAGTACAAACCAATAATACAAAGGGTACTTAAGTTTCTATTTACGGGTACTTAAGTTTTGATGACTTCGAAACCTACCGTTTGGATAGCCTTACGTTTGTTCTCTTTTTTCTCATGCACACGATGTACTCGGACAATCATTTCTGTGCTTTCATAGGCTAGGATACTCATTAGCGTTTAAGGTCTAAAACTCGATCGATATTTTTGTAACGGAAGCACGTTGTATTTTTCCATATTCGATTAGCCTTAAGTAGCCCATTATCAGAAAATCGATTTGCACGAAGGTGGAAACCGTTCGACGATTAGCTCGCTTTTATACTTACTCCATTGCGATCGCGTTATTCGTGCACGTCGATTTTCGTTCGAAGAATCATCGAGCTCGTTCTTCTTGGAAACTTCAAATCCACGACCAAAGAAAGCGCCATTTTAATCTCTAGTTAGCACTACGAGTTTCGTGAAGATTGAACGAGGTGCTCTTACGCTTATTTCAATTATAAGTGACGGAATAAGACTGATATTTCTATAGAAACCGATTACGTAACGAGACGTTCCTACACGAAGCAGTTGAAACTCGAGACGTGTTCGATCTAACTTTAAAAATGCATTTTATTTTACTTCTTCAATCTGCGTGAGGATACTGTCTCCGATATCGAGAACATAGGATAGTCTCTGTCCCAACAGGTTTACAGATTTTTTAAGCTATTTAATTTTTTACTATGTGAAATGTAATCGCGTAAGCGAGTACTTGCCATTGAACTCAAACGAAATGTTTGAAAGGAAGAATAAAGAACTTTTTCGAATATTCCATTCGGTTATTACTATTCAAATATTTAATCATAGAAAACCGTTCCAATAAATCAACAAAGATATCTCCTGACCGTTATCTATTCAAACAGTACGTACACAGATATCCCAATATCTTTATCCTCAGCACTGACTTGTATATTTATATTTCAATTTCAGAGTCAATCTGCTGAAAAATAAACAACTCTATGAAAAAGTGAAGGAAAATGTGGACAGCTATTTGGTATTAGTAGCTATGACTCACCAGAGTCCCTTCAAAGTCATTCCAAAGTCATGTTCCTTTTCCTCTATCATCAAACTATATATCAATTAGACATGACCAATGCTTAATTTATCAGACTCTCCTTTTGCAGACCACCTGCCATACATCCAATAAAAACATCTCTCCTAAAACTCAGACTACAGTGATAGAAGATCAAGATAACAAGTATAGGACCCAAAACGATGGGCCTAGAGTAACAGCCCCTCCAAAACCTGCATATCACTGAAGACTTTCGCCACTCTCTTCTCCCACTTTCTCAAACTAAATCCCTTAAATACCGAGGAAAAGCTGCACGAGCAGTTCAGTCTGTTTGAGGACAAGTTTATGCAACAGGTTTCGTACAATAAAATGAAATCAGTCGAATTTCCTTAGCCATACTTTCCCGGAGTCAGCTCGGAGACAGGTGAAAGTTCCTATTGACCTGAATATACAACTGCGTATCATTACTTCGGCCAGTTGACCGTTACACTTTGCTTCCTCCTCATCGGTATACAGCGTATACCGCGATGGCGGTGAAATAAGAATGAAAAAGTGTAAACGATAAAGCGCACAAAGCATGAACAAATGAAACGAACGTGTCTGTCGGCAATAAACTGCGGAATAAGTTGGCTCGATTAAACGGAGATTGGAAGAGTGCATTATAGTATTATCAGTGGAGCTTTTGTAATTAAACGTGTCGTTGAAGATGTCTGTGGCACCGCCAAAGTATGAATTTCTGGACGAAGAGAAGACCAAAGAGATGTTGCAAGTGTTCAACGGTGAAAGAACTGGCTGGGTGCTCGTGGGCGACAAAAAATGGTTCTTCCCGTACAGATACACAGAACAGGGCGAAGGATTTTATAATTTTAAAGCGCGACCCGATGACACTTGGGTCATATCTTATCCGAGGTCTGGTGAGTGAGGTCTTCGTTAGCTTCATTAACACTAGAACTACGTACCAGTCAAAATGACTGGTTCCGATTGTTTTCACAATTATTGATATCTTAAAAGCATTGAATATGCGACATGATCTTGGAGATGAATAGCTTTGACTTGAATACTCTAATGAATGTCTGAAAAAACTGAAAATAATCTATTGTTAGAATTTTTATAGGGACTACATATCAGTCGTATTAAATCCTTGGTAGTTCTAATGTTAAGTTTTCTCTTATTGACACATTCGCTAATTTATCAGTTTTTTTAGTAATAATTATCACCAATTGATACATTGAATGCCATTTGGTTTTGTGAAATTATGAGAATTTTTTTTTAGGCACAACATGGACTCAGGAGTTGGTTTGGCTTTTGTCTAATAATTTAGATTTTGAGAGAGCTAGGAAGGAACTGCTTGCAGAACGATTTCCGTTTCTTGAGTTAGTATACGTTTTAACGTTTAATTTGATGAATTCAATGTTACAGCACTTGGTGGTCCCATTAATGATGAGCAGAATAAAATGACATTGAATGTGTAGGTTTAGCATGTATAATCATCCGGAAGTAACGCGTGAATTTTTGAAGATGAACGAAGGCGATAAGGAGAAAGAAAATTTATGCAAACAAATTGCTGAACCAGGGTACGAGGTCTTGTCGAAAATAGCATCACCTAGATTCATTAAATCACATTTTCCATTCAGTTTGCTACCTGAAATTCTAGACAGCGGTTGTAAGGTAATCGAGTATGCATCTTATAAGGATGACTACTATTGTTTAGCCATCCCTTGTTTAATAATATTCGACTTTCTTCTTCAAAGATAGTATACGTTGCTCGAAATCCAAAAGATGTAGCAGTTAGTTGGTACCATTTGAATAAGGCAATTAAGACTCAAGGATACAAGGGTGACTTTGCAATGTTTTGGGATTATTTTCAAAATAATCTTAGTAAGTTTTGTAAAAGTTAGAAGTAATTTAGCGATAAGTGTAAAACAATGGAACTTCTGTGGAATACAATTATATGTGCTCTATATTTAATATTTTCAGCACCCTGGAGCCCTTATTGGGAACACTTGAAAGAAGCATGGTCCCTTAAAGATCATCCAAATCTGTTGTTTATGTTTTATGAAGAAATGCAGCATGTTAGTCAAATTAATGTTTTAATTGCATTTAAGTTGGTCTTTCAGTAAATCCTTATTTCTCTGTTTCATCTTTAGGATTTTCTGAAAGCTACTAAAAAAGTTGCCAAATTTCTTGGAAAGACCTATACAGAGGAACAATTAAGACAGGTAGCAGATTATTTAAATATCGAGAATTTCAAAAACAATCCAATGGTCAACTCATCTGAGCTGAAACAGTGCAATATTATAACAGCGGGAGCATTTGTCAGAAACGGGCAAAGCGGTGGTTGGAGGGACATGTTCACTCCGAGTCTTGATGCCAAAGCCGATAAGTGGATAGAAGAGAATCTTAAAGGGACTGACTTCATCTTTCCCTATTTTAATTGTAATACTAACAATAACTGCCAGTGATATTTTACAAAAATGGAATTATTAATTTCTAAATCTGTGTATAAAAGGAACTACTATAAATATTTTTTTAATTACAGTATAACATGAACTTAAATTTATTTTATAAATAACAATTTTGTTCCTTAGAAAATGTTAGTGCAATTAAACGTACAAAAACATTAGTTTTAAAAGCATGCCGTAATTCTCTTTCTATGACAACTGCAATTAGTCTTAACTTTTCTCCACGGTTTTTTACTAAAGTATTTTTTATATGTTTTCTGGGACATTTTAATAATACTACGCAAGTGACAGTACCGTCTTTGCTGACATCATAATGCTGAACATCTACCTCTGTTACATATGGCATATCAGTTGGAAGCAAATCCAACAATTTTGCTCTTACTGTTTGCTTCACTATACTTTCAGGTGACTGGTCCGTGTACAAATTCTGTTCATATTGCCATTTGTTCTTTTTGGCACTATCAAGCAGATAATTCTGAAATACATATATAATTATACAGATGACAATACTTGCTGAATTAATGTCATATTATTATTATTATTCGAGTTGCTTGTTACCCTTAAATCATCTACACCATCTCCAGTGAGGGCGGATATCATAAAAATATCATCAAACTTTGGAATATATTTATTCTTTTGTAACTGTGTTACTAATTCCAACAATATTTTCTTATTTGTGAGTTTATCAACTTTATTGAAAATTAATATTACAGGTGTATTCTCTTTCCTCTTATTTAAATCGTTAACCATATACCTAGTCATTGTATGTCTAGTATACACATTTGTTGCATCTTGCAATACTCCAATGATATCTGCATCAATTATTGATGTGACTGGATCCTTCTTAAATGCTTTACTTAATTCAAACTTTATCATCTCATTTTTTGATGCGAATCCAGGAGTATCCATAAAAACAATCTGTGTATCTCCTTCTGAATATATTGCATTTGCCTTGTAAGTTGTAGTATGAGCTTTCGAAGATGTTGGACATATCTGTTCAACATCAGAACATTTGCTTAATATAAACATTATTAATAAAAAGAACAATTAAATTGATGTCCCAAATTTGAATATAATATTTAATATATAACAATTGTTTCTTTTTGTAGAATTAGGTCCTCAACGTATTAACTATACCATTGATTAAATTTGAGACACTATTTGTATATTTTGTAAACAAAATATTATTATGGATGAATAGAAAGATAGAGAAAAAATATTTACCGGTCTCTGTACGAGGGCATTTATTAGGGTACTCTTTCCAGTATTTGGTAATCCTAAGATAGCAACCTTTAAGAATTTTGTACCTTCTGCATGTGATGGTAGATTATCATCAGGTTGTACTATACATTCTTCTGCACGTGATGGTAGATTATCATCAGGTTGTACTATACATTCTTCTGCACGTGATGGTAGATTATCATCAGGTTGTACTATGCATTTTTCTGCATGGAATTCATCAAATTTCGCAGTAGAGTAAAACAAACATTGTTTAAATAATTGCGTTCCAAATCGGAACCTTCCAATCTGAATTAACATTGTTTGTAGGGTATGATAAACAGTCTCAACAGAACTGTCAATACATTCCTCGGTTTTACAATAAGATTCAGTTTTATAAATTACAAATTATCCTATAGGTTATGTTAAAATAGTAATGATGTGTAAGAAAATCTCTGTTACTTAACACTCCTTGATTATTGACATGAACTGTTGACTGAGGAGTACTTGAAAATAATGGTGTCATAAAATAATGTATTTTATTATGATTTTCTTTTTTTTGTAAACATTATTGAAAGTGCCATCGAACGCTCTTACTACTTCTTGAATTAGTGAAGTGGGGGGATGTAGCGTTACCCTAAGGAGATGGTGCAGTAGTGTGAACATAAATTTCGTAAGTGTTGGTATACCTGGTTTTAAATTGACAATAGCAGAAAATTCAAGCAGAACCCCTGTACTCCGTATTGACGTGTGTTTGAATGCAGGTTTTTGATACGGCGTACACCTCGAATTCGCCTCTAAAATTTGATACATCTTTAAGGCTTTTTGCTAACAGTACTGAAGGTGTATCACGAATTGCTTCGAGTATCTGCCCCCTTGTACGATGAATGTAAAAATTGCGTCGATGCGGTGCATTGATTTTAAATGTACGGGCAATGGAACTTGAGCTAAGACCAACCGCGGAATCGCTGTGAAAGTATTTATGCAAGTGATCAAAGGAACCTTGAGTCGATCAAAGTTCTGATTCTGAGAGTACGGTAAATAACGATGGATATTGGAGAAGGGTAAAACGGAGCATGCATTTCTGGATTAATAAACCGGCGGGCAGGTACTACGGTTTTACTGGCCGCCGATACCCCGCCACACCTCTGCCAAAGACTCACTTCAGTAAGATAATTTGAAAATTTGAAATTTCATTCACTTAGGCCGCTAAGTCTTTGTACAGTTAGGCTTCGGGTGTCTATAAATATGTACCCTTAACATAGCACTGTCTGTGAGTAATAATTTTGTAGATCAATGCAGATACAATGCAGATTTAAGACAAATGGTGACTCCACTTCATCGGTTCCAAAATTTGAACGCTGCAGGAAATGTGGCCGGTCCTAGCAATGTAAATAACTGCAGAGTGATACAGACAATGATAAGACCTAATAATGAAAATCAAAGTAGTATCCCTGTCGGATCCGCTCAACGTGCACAGCTGAACAACATCTCCAAGTAATTAAAGACAAAGGTCTACTAAGAGGATTCTGAGGAACATGTTCTTCTTATATACAGGGTGACTCACTTATACATGTCTATCAGGAGAAAGTACTTATAAATGATTCGCCCTTGATTATAACTTTTATATACAAGCATGTGAATATTTATAACCTATAATATAGCCGTACAGTGAAACTGGCAATCGTAAGATTAAGGTGTACTTTATACGTTTACAGTAATGTAACAACAGCTGGGAATAATCAGTTAATAATGTCGAATGCTACTTCGAATGGCACAAACAGGGGCCTCTTGGTTTTCTCAGATGTTAACGATGCAGAACTAGCGAGCGTCAGACTGAGATGCGGCGTTTGGATAACGTTCGTAATCGCAACAGGCCTTGTCGCTGCCGCAAAATTTTACTTTAGCGACAAAGTAAGTTGAAGCGTAGAAATATCCTTCGACGTGATTTCGTTATTAACGATACCGATACTTTTTGAACAGGGGCAAGGTATAGAAATATTTGTATTTTGGGGCTTGTTGACATTAATATTGCTTGCGTGTTTGTATTCTATTCTGTGTCGCCGAAATCCACGCAACAGCCATCAGGAACATCATATTCAGGAAGAACACATTACGGAGGAGCACATCGCTTCTGTAACCACTACAAGTACAATGCCTAATGAAACCATTAGACCCATTTCTGCAGTGAGGCAGAATCCACCACCACCTTATCATATTGCTATTTTAATTCCACCGCCTAATTCGTCAGAGGAAGCTCCACCTCCATCTTATGATAAAGTCATGCGATAAATTAATATTACTAAGTCGATACTAAGTCATAATATATAGGAATATTTTTTCATGTATTAAATTTTTTAAAGATGAAACGTTCGTACTATAAACCATTGGTGGTACATTATTGAACATGAATGTTCCACTATCGAGCTTTTAATTTACTTAATTAAAGAGGAAGAAATAAAAATAGGTAAAAGCATCAACAAATTTCCTAGGATAGGCAAACTTTACGTCTGTGATACAAGTAGTGATGTAACATCGACATCATTCTTGATAGTATCTATGACTCTTGCGAAGCATAGAAGACATTATTATGGGCATTATACAATGTCTGAGCCAAATTATAATTAGCCGAAGAACATATATACTTTACTTTTTGTACGTTCGACGGTTTACTTGTAATTTATTTAATTAAAAGGGAGAAAAAAGCAGGTAGAGATTAGAATATTCACAAAGAGCAATGTCTTTTTTTTTTTACATTCTTTTAAGTGTAAGAACTCCTTTTGCACAAAAAGAAACAAAGTATGTAATTGTAAATTATATTAAACTAATACGATTGTTCGTACGAAGGAGAAAAGTATTATTTCGCGAAATAAGGAGTGATTTAAACTAATGATACAGTTGTGTTGATATATAAACTGCTCACTTTTTCCATAAAGTGTAAAAGTATTCAGTGCTATAATGTGGATGAAATAATAACTTTTATGGTGTAATAATTAATAAAAGTATAAGCTAAGTATTAGTCGTGTTTTATACTATTTAATCATACACATATACATTGTATGAGTGTACATACATACCGCGCGCCACAAGCACACATACATCTTTGCCAGTCTCTGAAATCTTTCGACCATGACACGAAACCCAACTAATACATATTATTGTATTCAATTTCTTTTGACAACGCCAAAAGTTTATATGCACACATAAATCATTAGTTTACATAGTAACTTTGCTTTTTGTTTTTTAAAACAAATTTATATAATATATCTCATCGTATAGAATATCCTCATATTTCTAATTAACAACGAATTCCAAGCTATACATTTGCACTTCGAAATATAGCCTGAAATAAGAAAAGTATCGACTCGTTTTCCCTTTGTTATTTTCCTTTAGAGTACCAAACGTGATACAAATTTCTATGCTACGCTATCGCGTGACAATTAAATGTAAGTGCTCAGTTTTGTATACATAACATGCTTAAATATCGTTTCATTACGAGATTTACATATTTTAAAAAACACGCATCTTTATTAACATGCATAAAAAATAGAGTAACTGCACCAATACGTAAATAAAATTATTGTACAAAAGTGCACAACGCAAACTGTTTGTCATTGCATTTCGTTAATCGTCTGTACGAATGCGGGTATCAAGAATAACAGTTTGTTGCAAATGAGATGTTTATGTAATAAACATAATTTTTTTTGTATGTTTAAAATTTTATCACTTAATTCCATTTCGTCTTAAAATGATACAAAGTTTGGATATCTTGAAGTTACAGATATGGTACGTATAAATGTATGAAAAAATTTTAATAAAATGAGATTAGCATTACGCTGACAACAAACACATTACATACTATAAAGTAATGTAAATGGAAATATTATCTTTTATCTCTTTAGTTTGAAATGTGGTGTAAGATTAACATTTTTTTAAAATTATTGGTGCATTTACAATATATGTATAGATTCCTCTCATTCTTTTGTACTTAAAGAAATGAATAATTCTGAATCTTTTACCGAGATTTGGTAAAATAGTAATAGAACTATCTTCTATGTAGCAAAGAGAAGTCTTTTTTTCGGAGATTATTTTTTCAATGACTTAGAGTTTACAATGATCCTTATATCACTGAAAGGGAAGAATTACTCCAAATTGCACGATTCATCAATTTAGAATTACGTCTTAAAACTTGGTTGCTACTACACAGATATACAAAACTAGTATTTTACAAGCTTATACATTCTTAATAAATATGATTAGGAAAACATTAACGGATCGTTAAAGCAATACTTATTAAACTATCAGAATTGACAAAATATAAACAGCTAGTTTGAAATAATGATTAATCATTCAATAAATAATTCTTTTACATTTGATTGAACAAACAATCGATTATACGTCTGTAAAGGCACTGGCATAGTTGCAAATATCCATGCATCGATCAGTGACAATTCGGAATGTCGAAACTACTTTATTATTTATTATTATTATTATTTCTTAACGAACGATCTCCGTAAAATTAGTTCTGTAACTCTGTGTAATAGAATCATAAAAAAGGCTACGATTGTAAAAATTTGTTACATTATTAACAAAAATAGTAAATTTTGTTATTACTTGGTGCAACTTGTAATGGCTATTAATAAGATGTAGTTTTTCGTAGGTACAATATATTATGACTGAGTAGTATAGAAATTCCAGTGCTAAAGCTAATCATGATTTGCTCACTAGTATACGCCGCGTTTAGACTCTCTGAATTTCAAACAACTTTACGTCAGTATCATACCAAATCGGTGGCTCAACGTTCCGCAAGTATATAACGCCCCACATGTACGTTCTGAACCAAGCAGTTGTGCCTGCGTTTGGTTGGTATCGTCTAATGAGGATGGGGTGTGGTACTGGTAACAATCCAACTAAAGTGCCGTGTTGTAGAAATTTCAAAATCTCACTTTCATCCGTTAGGCCTCTGAAAATTGAAAAGCATAAAAATCATTAGAGTAACATCACTCCGAAGAAATATTGAAAGGCAAACATTTTTTCTTACTTGTCGATACATATTTTTTCAACTTGAGGTACAAGAACTTGAAGTAGTCTCATAATAGTTTGCAACGGAAGTTTACTTTTCCACTGGTACACCCATTCGCTGGAAGGGACCCACTGGTTTATACTGTTAGACGCATTTGTGTGTTCTGAAACTCTAATGCCTCCTTTCTGTTGAATCAATGAAACAAGATACGAATGAATTACTTTATATACAAGAAGAAATATTAAGATAATTAATTTTTTTACTGGTATAACAGAAGTTTTGACAGTAGCCGTTAAATCCTCTGAACTATCTGCATTACTCTGATGATTAGGTTTTGCTACTTCGACGCTCACCGATGGACTTAGCGGATGCGCAGACTCTTTCTCCGTCATTTTCTCAATGCCTATCAGAAATTATATCGTTAATCAGCATTCTAAGGAAATTAATCGATGTAATAGAGTAAGTGAAATTTGCCTGGAGTTTCCAACAAAGATGCTTTCAATGTTCCAGGCTCTGCAGGCTGAGCAGGATGAGATCCTTCCATTGCTGCTTCATTCACATTTTCACTAGATGTACTGGCTGGCACGTGTCGACGTTGTCTCTTGCTGAGAGATTTTGCAATTGTGTTACAATCGCTCGGTAAATTTGCTAATGCATGAAACACTTGTCTCTTCCGTATTATTGTGTATACCAAATTACTGTTGCCATCGAATTGGTACTGATAACAGAAAATCTTTATTACACTGACTCAAGCAAGATTTATTTCGTTAAAAGAATGCACGACTCACCTGGATTATATTATTAAAAATTTCAAGGAGAAAGAATACTAAATGATGATTAGTAGGCGCTGAGAATAAAAACCATGGTGTACTAAATGCTTCGAGTAAATGCAGTAATTTCGTGCTAGCTACCATCGACAGTGTCTTAAGGTATGGGGAAACATTGACTAGAATTGTTAGTAAACAGTCAAATAAGGGCTGCAATCTTTGATGGCCAGTTGTGATTATCTTATAAAAAACGGTAACCAGCAAGTCAGCGTGTGTACCTGTAAACATTGTACAACTCAATGTTGCGTTTCAAAGAACTAACGTAATATTGTACAACCTGTAAAAACTGGAATGTCCATCGGTACTGTGGCGGTGTACGGCTTATTTAATCTGACACCGAAGTTGCGCTCTCCGCTCAGCAGAAGTAAAATAAACACACCAATGTGCATTAATCCAACTCGAGCTGCAACATTGTTTCAGTTGGTACGCATTAATGTATAATCGTTTTTGTAACTTTTAGAAACACGAATACCTACACTGATCCGCACGCGAATCATTTAAATGGTACAATATAGGTACCAATACTTCAAGGACGTCCGAGCTTTTCAATACATAATATAAAAATTTCTTATTATAATCACACATCTTCCAAAAAAATACCAATAATTCTTGATGAAAGTGTACTTTTTTGGTTGAGTTTGGTAGGTATGTTTGCATCAACGGATTATTCAGTAATCTCGTAATACCTTTCAGTACGAACTGAAAATCTACGAAAATAGTAATTTTTATCTACTATTATAAACGTTTAATTAATATGCGTAAAGAAGCGCTACCTTCATCTCTATGAATACGACTTAAATAATTAATAAATAAATTATCTCCCAAGGTTCCTTCTTCTAATGGAGCACCACCGCTAGTGTCATGGTCTAATGTTACTATAAGAATTTGTAATGCAACGTCCACAAGAGGTTCCAAAGAGTCAGTAAATAATAAATGATTGTACGGTACTCCAAGTCCAACAGGATCATAGGCACACACTGTGTTCAGCAGTGATGTGAACATAGGTAAAGCATGCCTAGAATCAATATAAAAATTTATTTAAATGAAAATTAAATTATACAATGAACCTATAGTAAAGATTGTTGTAAATTACCTATTTTCAGTACTAGTTAAATGCTGAATCCATCTATTGGGTGTAATAGATAGATCCATGGGAGGATTGTACATGGTTTCACTGAAGCATGTCAGTAACAATTTCAATAACTCTGTTCTATTCGAGTCCAAAATTGGATATCTTGGAGGTGAATGGGCAAACCCAACACCAGCTTCCCAAATATATTCACAACTATCTATAGATTGCAGTTCCTCTGCTTTATCCTATGAGAAACGAAATGTTTTGAAATTATGTTGTCTTTTGAGTACAGGATAGTTTATACTTACAGGTCCAGACTTTCTATTTGTAGCTACTGTGAAGTCAGGACAAAACAACAAATCCTGAAATAGCAAAACAGTATAAGAGGTACTCCTAATGTAGAAAATATATGTTTTGTACTAATTTCATAAATAAATGATCTTACACAAAGCGCATTAAGTAATGAATGTGCCAATGGAACGCTCTCTTCATCTTCTTTACCAGGCAAGCTAGACCAAAAGAATCCTTTCCAATCGGGATCCTCAAAAATGTATGGCAATAATCTTGTTAATAAGCGGCAACAATTTAAAACGGTTTGCTGTTCTCTCTGTGTTCTACAACTGTTGTCAACAGCTTTTACTAATTTCTCAACCGCTTTGTAACATAATGTAGCTAAATTGCATGGTGCTTCTTCTCTTAATATACGAATTTCAGGTGCAGGAATTAAGGTAAATATATCTTGAACATTGGTTACATTTTCAGACCAAAATTGATCCCAGAACGTATCATCTGCAGCATCGATCACCTACAATTGGAAAAAGAGGTAATATTTTGTTTAACCTAAACCATATTTATCAGAATACAGTGACATTGTGAAATACGTAATTTCGATTCTATTTGTAACACGGATATTTAATTAATAATTAATGTAAACGAAGTAATCTACATTACAACCAACGTTTGTATATACTTGAATACGCTGAAACGTCAAACGCATCATATGCTTTCAAATTACGATAATAAACAACAATATGTACCTGTGTTTTCGATGTCAATTGAACGACTGCTTTACGAAAGTTTAACTTTGTGTCAGCATTTCCCATATTGAAGTGTAATTCAGCAACTTATAGTTAATTATTTCAATATTGTATTACAAAAATCACTTGTTTCACATTAAACAAGAACGATCACGGTCACCGCCATGTTTACATGCTGAATAGCAGAGCAGTGTTACCAATCAGAACTTATTCTATTCAGGCAACTTTATTACTGCGAGCATACGTACGAATCATTTTAAGTAGATTAATTTCTTTAAAATACTCCTATATAATTATATATTTTATTCGCTAGTAACATTTACAAAATATAGTAATCCGAACGTTAGATCATTTAACAAGTGATGTAGTAAAAAATGTATATTAAAAACATAAAATTACGGATTTACCGCTTATAATGAAATAAATCATTTTTTCATAATTACAGCTCTTATGATACAGGAAAATATATTACACATGTGTACACTAAAGGGTATATTTTTTATTTTCTGTATTTCCCCTGAATCCATACTCTGTACATTTTAAGCTGTTTTCCCCTGTTAATTTGTAATCTCTTGTCTACCAGGTTTTGCTCTTCCCTGAATGAACAGCTTGTGAACAAAGTTCTGACTTCTTCTACAAATAAGATGTTCAATATTTAAAATTAAGTAGATTCAATAATATTAATGTAACTACTTAAATATAATACCTTGTGTAAAAAAATACACTCTGGTTCCATCACCTCGAGCATAAAAGTTCTCTGCAAGACACCTGCCCTTTTTAAATCTCAGTTGTGCTAAATCATACCTTCCATAATCTCTGAACAAGACTAGCCCACCTGGTTTCAAATATTTGTATACTTGTTGTATGACATGCTTCATTCTGTACATGAAATGCAATAATCCATAATTTGACTCCCTACTTTCATTGACACTATTATAAGAATCTAACTGAAGAAAGATACATACTTATCAGGATGTATCGCAGAGAGAACAAATATTAATATGATAATATCTAAGCTTTCAGGATCAAAAGGAGTTTCCCATTTGTCTTGTGTTACATCCAAGACAAATGCTTTACACCTGGATGTATTGTACGCAGCATTTTGTTTCAATATGTCTATTGCTTTTGTAGAAAAGTCACAACAATATACAAATAAGTTTGGGTCTGTATTATACAAAAGTATCGGAAACACAGTGTTCCCTACCCCACAACCAATTTCCAAAATTTTATTTGCACTAGAAGTAGGAAGATCAAGAATTCTTATATATGATTCCGTGTTATCTTTATCTTCATCCGGTGTTGCACACCTCAAGGGTTGCTTAAAATCCTGTTTGACAGTATTTGCAGCCAGCTCTGGAAATTCAGTAAACAACCAATGCCTGTCTTTGAAAAATCTGAAAATACAATTGAAACTACAGAAAACGAATATTTATGACAGTAAGTAATATAAGTTGCATATATAATTTATCAGCATACTTATTGTCATGAATCCCATAAAATTTGTCCCAATATTTATCAGCTTCTTGCTCAAATTCCGATATCTTTTCATCGGATAGGGTCACTACTGAATTCTCATTGATTTTTTGTTGAGCCAAGTTCTCCTGTTCCTTGTCCCATATAACATTGTCCCTTTAAATCAAGCACATAAATAATTTTCAAAACTAATTTATAGGTTAAAATTCATAAATCTGCGTAACCAATTTATTAACAACACATCAAACAACGAAAGATCTCTACCATGCATTGTGTTGAAATACATTGTCATCGTCAGAGATAGTTCTGTTCCCAAATTGAGGTCTCTTTTCAATTGATTCGTCTGGTTTTACTTCTGTCACGCTCTCTTCCATCTTCGCTTCGCGCGCATTCGACAAACTGAACATGCATCGTTAGATCTCAATTCATCGAGAACTCGAAAGAATTGACCTCTCATAAAATAATAAATATTTTTCCAAAATGTACAGACAACAATAATACATTCTCTAACGTGATCTATAAAAATAAAGGATCGTCGGAAAATTTAAAGGCGTTACAAAATGTTTACATACTCGTTACAGTTCATTATATAATTGCAAATCAGACAAAGTTACTCGTAAGTTCCACATTTCAGGTGGTACGATTTTAGTGTTACAAGCACTAACGATCACATGTTGACAGACATTTCTTTTTATTTTTACAAGTACATAGAGAGGAATCAGGACATCTCGTTTTTTTATTGAATATAAAGGAATGACCCAACGCGAAACGAAATGTCTCATGGATCACCCTGCAGTAAGACTCACGGATCAACGACCTAGGAGGCTGATATAGGTTGAGGGCGCGTAGCATAAGGAAGCAGGATGGGTGTGACGCAGAGGGTGCAGGTTGAGGGTGGTACATTGCGTCATTGGATGATTGGTACCACAGGAACAAGTAGCATGCCTCTCTTTTTTTTCCTCTCTTTCCTCCGCGAATCGATACGATCCACGAATCTGCAAAAAAATTTCATTTGGCGTGGCAGACGAAAATAGAACTGAAACGGCCAACCACAATCGCGGACAGGCGTTTTAAAGGCACTTTTTAAAAAAGTTACATAACCCGAAACCCACGGTTTATGTAATATTTAGGTAGGTTATGTAACACGACGGATCGTCATACTTTTTTAGTTCACATCTCGTTCTCGAAACTCGAATGAATAAAATCAATTGCAAATTTCAGATCGATAGAGTTTTGCATTTGACATTATCGAGTTACGACGCTTTATTATCATCAATTTTTCATCGACAATAGAATTGATATGATGTTAAATGACCCTTCTTGTTTTGTAGGTTAGGACAAGTTGGAGGATTATCTTATCTGAGAATACGATAAAATACATTACACGGCCCTAGATATAGACTGTCGATGGCAACACGTTGCTAAGGGCTACAAGCTTCTTCTTCCGCTACTGCATGGTGCTTCATGCCTCGTCGTGGGTGGCTACTGTGATGTCCTAATCCCGCTAAGTCCCTAGGGGTGAGATCGATACATCCATGTCTCCCTTATGTTTTCATGGGGTTAGTACTCATTGATTTCCGCCGGTTTGAAAAATACTTTCCAGAAGCGACACGTAAGAATATTTTCTCGACGAGCAAGAAGGGGTAGCTAAAACCGGTAACGATCCACACGTTCACTGCTGAATGAAGATATCTTATTTTCTCCATACAGTGTACTCAAGATAAAACATATTATGATGATGAATTTCAAGTTTCAAATTTCAACTATTAATAAATATATTTTTCCAGAAACAGACATGCGGACAGTTCCAAAGACATTCGCATGAATGCAAAGAAATTTGGGTTCAATCAAACTCCAACAAAGAGAAGAAGTCGTCCTGGCAGCGCTACATATTAAGAACTGGCTGGCACTAAGCGGGAAAAAAAGAGAAATGGAAAGAGAATGTACGCCACGCGAAATCGTGGTCTAAATCTTTCCATATTGCGCAGGCTGAATCCTCGTTCGAACAATTCTCCTCGAGGAATTCGCGGAAAGTGGAAGGGCTCGCGCGGACAAAGCAGCGGCGAGGAACATGCGCACAGACAGGCACGCGGAAACAAAAGATCCGAGCGGGTATTCGTACTCGCCGGCCGAAAAAGAATTTCTCCGCGCGCGGATTATTCCGGGAAACGAATTGTCACGGATCGAAACGAGCCGAAGGGACCGAGCCGTGCGGGCCACGATCGAAACTGGAACCGGATGCTCTAGTTCGCCGCACGATTTAGTCTCAATTGTCCCCGTGCGAACACTTTCTACCGTGACATTCGTTTCGCGAATCGCAGAGAAGCTCCGATTAATTAGAAAACTGGGCAGAGTTGGAACAAGGAAAGAAAGGGGTGGAGAAAGTTATATGGCCCTGCAACGTCAAGCTCCTAGATTTTTCTTGGTTGAAATTGAACGTTGCATAAAGTTGATTTGAAATCTCAAAACTCGAAATGATACGAAGTTTTCTTGTTTTCAAATATACCGTGTTCCGTCTAGCTTTAGTTTCTATACGCGTTCCCCCTCGACGCGTACACTCGTCACAGGTTGATCTCATTGTACAGATTTTTCAAAGTCCACAGTTAACCGGTCAACGGGGCTGCGCTCGCACGGGACGTCTGAGGCGATCGATTTTTCGTCTATCCGCATCTCGAATTCTCAACGTTCCGGCTGTTTATCATGTAAACGATAATTGCATTAGCTGTCGCGGTGCGACAGATTTCTCCGACTTCGGGAAGGCACGCTGCGATCGAGGTTCGAAGACATATTCTACAATTTCTTCTGTCGTTCCTATAAGAATCGATGCTCGTTCATATAAATCTTAGCTCGGCATTCAGAGACAACTAAACTATTCCATAAACCGTGCGTTAACCTGTTTCCAGTGCTCCCTGCGAAACGCCGGACAGCAAAGAATCGTGCGCAAAGTTCGACAAGTAAATCTCCGATTAAACGTCCGCGACTAATACCGTTGCAGCCGTGCATACATTAGTCTCCGAGGAGCCGCGAGTGTCCGAGTGCTCGCAGAGGATAGCGCGTGCAACGCGTGCACGTCTGCGTGCGTGTGTGCCTGGAAAGGGATGCAGAAAGGATGAGGAGACTGCGAGAAAGAGGGAAGCGGGAAAAGAAGGCGACAGAAAAAGATAAAAGCGCGGAGCGAGACGCGGGGGGACGGATGGAGGGAGAGGGAGAGGGAGAAAGAGGGACCGAGCGTGGCGCGAGGGGGATGGAGGAAGAGGGAGAGAGAGAGCGAGGCAGAAGCGAAGCGCGGAAAAGGGAGAAACGGCGAAGAGGGTGAGAGAGGGAGAGGAAGGAGAGTGTAGAGAACTCTGCGCGCCGCAGCGCTACGGGGTGGTTGCCCTCGTCTGCGCTTTGTGGGAAATGCCCGCTCAATAACGCGTAGGTCCTCGTCTGCCCCTTCTCACCCTCGGAAGCATCGCGGCAAGGGCCACTGCCCCAAAAGGCATGGCCATCCGTCGAACAACCCTTATCCCTCTGCTCTCTCCCTCCTCTATCCAGAAGACACTCCTCGAATCCTCGTCCTCCACCTCCTTCCGTGCCCGCACCGAAGGATCGAACCTTGTCCTTACGTCTCGTCCTCTCGTCTCCTTCGACTGCAGACGGAACCGATGGACGACGGGCTCGCTGCATCGATTAATCTCCCGATCAGAGGATTTGTTGACGTACCGAGCCCCGTGTATATGTATATTTCTCTCCTTTTTCTCTCTTTCTCGGGAGGACAATGAGGAATGAAAGAAATGGCTTTAATCGAAGGAGGTTGGGACAGGCCGACGTGAAATCGGGAAATTACCGTGACAACGCCCTGCCTTGATCGCTCGGGCTACCCATGTGACGAATTAGGGAAACTTTTGTAAGGTTAGGTTAGCTGATTATCAACGATCTCGAGTATTGGAGAAATATCTGAGGTAACACTTTTGTCGAGACTCTCGGTGAGTCGGTGTAGAATTATCAAGTTTAATGTTTAAGGTTTAATATTCAACTTTAGTTTTGTTCTTTGGTTTCCGTGATTCGTCTCGAACGGTTGAACAATGTGTTATTTAAACGTCGTTAGAGAATATTGGGTATTTCTAATGGGAAGCTTTCGTGAGCGAGGGTTCGGAGTTTTTGGTTAAATTCTATGTTGGAATAGGTAAGTCTCGGAGTGGGACTTAACCGGTGAATAATGAGTTAGGGGATTACACGGAGGGGAGGAACTCCGTCTGGACAATTCCTCGGAAGCAATGACATTGTCAAATGCGTTTCCGTGGGTCCCTGAAAAAATGATGGGCACACACCGAGAGAAAATCGAACGAGGGCTGCTTAATTTTATCTTTGCGTTTTAGCTTTTGGGGAAAGTGGTCGATATCAGCCCAGTATTCCGAGGCACCTCACCCTCGTTCCAGGCATGGTGGAACCCCCAAAGATCGTTCGGGCAATGACCCCGAGATTATACATTCTGCCTGTATAGGGTGGTACAGGGTTATTCCCCTTGAATTTGTCCGCGGAACTGTATCTTCCAACGAATCGCATTCAACCCGTAGCGCCGCACAAAAATGCCCGCATTTCCAGAATAAAAGATAATTAGAAAAAAGGGGGGAAAAATTTTGAAAAAAACATACACGCGTGGAAAGTGCGAGTGTCTTCAGGGTCGAGTGAACAGTTCATTTTCGAACGATGATTTTCGAATATATTCGAACCTTTCTCCCGTGGAAAGGTGAGTTACGTAACAGATTTTTATACAAATTTCTAAAGGAAGAAAGCTGCGTATCGATCTCCGGTTATTTAACCCTGAGGTTGTCCTCGGTTTTTCTCATTTTGCAGATTACTGAAAAGATAGTGTATAATTTAATTACAATTTTCTCCCGCTGTTCTGAAACCGAGACACACCCTTGACGAAGTGGGAATAGGAATACTCTGGCAAGGTGAAACAAAGGAATTGGCGTTGGAAAAATGGAAACGTCGTTCGTATCAGATGTGTAACAAAACAGAGCAAGGTTAAACAATTACGGTATTGACACTAGTAGGTAAATGATTCGTGATTCCTAATTCAATTTATCTTCAGGATCATTTGAAACATTGAATGCTTTTAAGATATCAATAATCGAAACAAATGATAATCACTTTAACTGGTACGATAGTTTTAGTGTCAAACATTTTAGCGAACAAAGTTGAAGAGACCTAAAAATACCCGATTTACCTTGAATAGCAGATTTTGTCTTAAAAAAACGGAACGTCTAAACAATGATATATCATTCTTTGTCACCGGAGGTACCATAAAAACACTAAATTATTTGTTTACAGCTTCCAAGCCTAAAGGCCTGACGTCATCAATAGGACGACGTCCGTGCACAAAGGGTTGACCGACCCCTCCCGTCGTTCAAGGAAAATGTAAAATGGTTTGTCATCGCTGGATCCGTTTCATTCGACGACTCGCTCCGCCGAGGAGCGGTCCGCGCAGAATTTCCATAACGACGCCGCGTCAAAAGGAGAGTGAATAATTGGCATCGGTTATAGTTTTCGCGGCCGGTGGCATTTATAAGCCGCGCTCGTTGCATCCGCCGCCTAACCGATCAATAAGCGCTCTTCTTGTTTCGCAGGAACCGTTTTCCTTCTTCGGCGCGGAGATTGCCCCGCGAGGATGGATCCGTGACGAGTCACGGTTACGCCGGTGAATCGTTGCCCGCGCGACGACGCAGAGAACCCTGAAATTCGACTATCCGCATAATGGAAATTCAAGAGCACCAGCGTGTCGCTAAGTAGTCTCTGCTATGCGAAATGATTTTCATTCGAAAAATGAATTTCCGCGAATAAATTCCGTTCGGTTTCTATAACGTTCGAATCGAAACGCAGAATATCCATTGTTGTCGAGAGAACTTGGTAATATCTCTACAGTGTGACATAGTTTAACCCTTAGCAGTCCTATGTCGAGTCAGACTCGACATATTTTATTGCAACTTCTACCTGTTTTAATAATTTCTTCTATATTTATTTGTATCATATTAAGCTGTAATTGAACGAACCAACGTCGACGTGAACCTCAAAGAAACCAAGAGCACTTCGGAGCAAAGGGTTAAAAACAGGTCTTATTTCAGAGAAAACATTCAAATTGCTGTTCAAGTAATTCATTCGTTTGCTTAGTGTTCCATGAACACTCCATCTCGTCAAAATGTCGAAATTCCAGAAGGGGTTGCTGGCTGTCCCATGGGCGAACTGTTAACACGTTGAATGCCGTACGATTTGATGCCAAAAATACACAAGATGGAAAGAATCAAATATTAGAATAATCATCGTTTAATTGAGCGAACTAAAGTCGACTTGATTGGGGGTCACCGGTGACCCCCATGGCACAACGTGTTAAGATTAGTCATTCCTGTAATTCTTCGGTATCAATGTTAACCCTTAACTATGGAGTTGAATATTCAGTGCTTTAAATTAAAATTATATTTTGCGATGTGAAATATTTAAATAAAATAGCTTTGCTTAATTTATCTGTGAATTATCATTAAATTAGTTTCAAACAATGTCTCGAGAAACTTCCGAGTGCAAAGGGTTAACACTAGAACTACGTACCAGTCAAAATGAATATTCGAAATGATTTTGAAAATAAATAGTTCCACTGAAGTACTATAACGAATGTCTGAAGAAACTGAAAATAATCTGTCGTTACAATTTTCATAAGAATTGCATATTAATCGTATCAAACGCTCGGTAGTTCCAGTGTTAACCCCTTGCACTCGGTAGGTGACTCTCAGTCATTTGACTTCCTACAGTGAAGCTATAAAGTTTGATACTTAATATTATACTTCATACAACGCATCAATCTGAGAAATATTGACGTAAAATAGCTTCGTCCATCAATTCGCGTGAATTTCTCCTCGAGTTGGTTTTACAAAGTCGTCTTCACCTCATCAGAAAATGTAACATTTCTAGCGAAAAACTTCGGAGTGCAAAGGGTTAAGGCTGTAGTCATCGGTGATCACCGTGGCAAACACACGGAATAATAACGGGCAGCTCGTTCGGTTTCGTTTTACGCGAACGCGGAATCACGACTGTCGCGTGTACACGCGAGGCTGTTTACCGCGCGTGTTAATTAGCGGAGCGTGGTGGACAGAGAGAGGAAGATAGAAAGAAAGAGAAAGAGAGATAAAGAGCGAGAGCGAGAAAGGACAAAACGGGAGACACGTTAGGGGATATCAATAGCCAGGAGTCAAGGGATTGAACGATCGATGCCGTTCGTTAGACGCGCCGGCTCGTCAATGGAGGGATTTCGTTCGCGGCTCGGGGAAAAAGCCGGAACGGGGTAGAGTCCAGTCGGTATAACTCCGATTCGGATTTTAACAGCACGCGTGCAAATAGATGTGTAGATACCGGCCGCTCGTATCTATTTATAACGGCGACGGATCGCGGGGCAATTGACCGCGTGGCCTTGACTTCTCGCTGACCCGTGTGCCCCTAGAGAATTTTGGCGTACCTCGTTGAATTTCTCGCCGCGACATTCGAGACATCTTGTCCGGCTAGAGCCGTATCCTCCTCGCGACTCGCCGATCGAAAGTTCCCTGGAAATCGAGTCACTCGCGCGATAACGGTCGCGAGTAATTAGAATCGATGGGTCAACGGATTAGAAGTAAGTATCCCCTGAACAATACATCGGAGATCAGCGAAATGTGTCTAACATATATATATATATATAGAAACGATACATTAACACGTTGAACGCCGCACGATTTAAATGATTTGATCGAATTGCATTACCATTCCACGTTCATCTTGAATGTCGCTGTATTATGTAGCATTGTTTATAATATAGACATATTTTCATATCGTTTCATTGAGTGAACTATAGTGATTCGATTTGGTCCGCGGGTCACCGGTGACCTATGGCAGTCGACGCGTTAAAACTGTTTTCGAATGCAACATTAATCGTTTCGTCAATATTCGAATGAACGTCTCGCGAAAAATCGCTCGTTCGCGTATGTTGTAATCAGTCGAATCGTTTCTTCCTTGGAATTCCCCGGTTCCAATAACCAATCCGTGCTCCTTAAATCAACGTCGATGCGACGGCGACTGAAAAATATCACTTTCGATCTTTCCATCACGCGATCGACGGGGCGACGGGCGACGGGCGACGTGGCATATTTATAGCCGTCATTTATAACACCTCTAAAAATTGATGTCACACCGAAAACGGAGACTTCGAGCGCTTTTCCTTCGAACCGACAACAATGCCGGTCCCAGGGTCTGTCGATAAGCTCGGAAATACTGTGCAACCGTGATCAACCCATTATTCGAACTCATTATTTCGAATGAATAATCATTCACAGAATTCGAATGTTGAAATTCCGATCGACTTATCATTCAATTCGCGCATTACTAAATAGATCGTTAACGAAAGAATTCAATAAGCAATTTCGACTTATCCACGGGTTCGGTGTAAAATTCGCGTAGAAAATCTACGGAAAAATCGAGCGAGTCGTCGATCGGAAGCATTACGGAGCCGGATACGCCGTCGAACGGAAACGATCGTGCCGATTTTCCGGGGCACATGGCACGGAGAACGGTTAGAGGAACAACGACGGTCTGTTACCGAAAATCAGCCGCATCGATTCTCCGCGAATAACTTTGTTTAGCTTACACGGGTCCGCGTGGTTTTTTTCTGCAATCGGTAGGAAACCTGTTCGGTACGAGCAGCAGCAGCAGCAGCAACGGAATGTCTGAGTGGCCGCCGTCCTCTCATCTCCGTGCAATTCCACGCGTAGTAGAACAAGTCGACCAGGTGAGATCGTCTCATTCTGCAAGGGACAATTTTTGTTTCAGCTCCGAGGAGGAGGTGCCCCGGCCGGCTCGGGGACGCCGAAATCGGTGGACGGAAAACAAGGCGAGTGGAACCGGAAGGGGATCAATGGGAACTGGGGGGATCGCGGGATGTGCACGTAAAAATATTAGCTTGTCCCATAAGTATTTCTCGCGCTCTCCGTGCTCCTCCGCGACGTTCGCCGTGCCGCCTGTGGACGAAACCCCGAAATTTTCATTTCACCCCTTAACGCATAGTTTTTTTGAACAAACCAGCCAAAAAAAAATCAATTTTGATATACTGCGCTTTTGTTCCATGGAAAAAGGCTATATTTTATTCTTGAATAGATAAGTGTTACAGCTTACAATCCCGTGTAAATGATAAATATCAATAAAATTTTTTCTTTGCTTTCACATCGTTATTTTCATAGTTTGGCCTGTTTTTCGAATTAACTCGAGCGTACAAGTTAAGGGGTTAAATAATCATTTTCAGCGAACAAATTCCGTTTCTCTGTTTCTATAACGTTCGAATCGAAAAGAATGCCCATTGTCATTGAAGAAACTTCATAATTCCCTGGAATGTGAAAAAAACCACCGTATGTTTAGCTCGGTACCTTACGACGTTTTTCTGAAGCATTTGTTTGTATCACTCGCACTTTTTAAGTTATCGAGTTCCGTCTAGAAAACGGCCGTTCGGCCGCGCCGTGCGCCGGGTGGGTTTTAAACGCTGGAACTACCTGCCAGTCGGATCGACTTGTTCTAATCTTTTCGTAGACAGACTTTTATGGAAGAGACTTCAGTCGGCTTGAAATTCAGTTTGCGCGTTGCGAACGCAATTTCTCCGGCAGCCTCTCGGAGAAACGTTTGTTGTCTTTTCGGTAATATTGAGAGAAGGAGAACCAGTCGTTTTGACCTGTTTAGTGGTTCTAGTGTTAAGAGTCGAAAGATTCCCCGAATGTTAGAGGAAGATGATGTCAATCGCACAAATGTGCATCTCAGTGATTTTCTCGAACCTCTAACTTCCGAGATTTAAATGAACACCAATCTTTCTAGGAACAATAGAACAAACTACAAGTATCTACGAACCTAGTATTAACCAGTTAACTGTGTTTGACGAGTATACACGTCATCTTAGAACTTAATGGTGCCAACTTTTTCAACGATTATTTATTTTTTGAGACAAACATGTTCTTCGTTTTGCTTTAGTTTTTCGTTAGGATATATTTCAAGTACATTTGGCCTGCATTTAACGACAACGAGAGATTTTCCAAACGAAGTTCCACATTTAACTGGTTAACGAGACGAAAGAAACTTTCGGGACGGTCGCGTTAACAGAAACTGATCAACGAGAGCATTGAGCTAGGCTCGTTTCTGCAACGAGTCCGGTATGCGATTCTCGTTAAGTCGGATGCAGTAAAAAACAAAGGATCGCATCGACCGGTGTGAATCATGAACGAGATTCGAACGGCGGGTTTCGAGCGCGACGATAACCGAACGCTCTCCGTCGGTGACGTTTATCGAAGTTATAAATAGAGAAATTTATAAATTACTCTGATAGGTCGCGTGCGTATTGCTAGACCGCGGATCTTTATGCCGATCCAAGTTTTTCGATTCGATTGTTCCAGAGCGCTCGGACACGTAACAATTACGTGTTATTCCCACTACCATATTCAAACCATCCATCCATTGCTACGCACGATTTATTCTTCGCATTTATCATCGCTTACACTTACCCGCTGCTTTCCTGCAGAACTGGTTGCATTTATTCCGAGTAGTTACTTCGCGTCCAACCCTTAACCGACCGGTAGTACTTCAAGTTGACTTACCGGCAAAAAGATCCCGTAAACTTCGCAAAAGTGACCTAGCACAATACTCGACGTGTTCGTCGCGAATATTACGATAACAATGCTAAAAATAACGCGGCATTGCTCCGTTAAGGGTTAAGTAAACAGATCGTTTCTCGAAGAGCTGGAAGTTACCGATTTTTAGCTACACCGTGCGCGCCTGGTGGCTCGGTATCCGGTGTATTAATTGGTCCCGGAGGTGAACGAATGCGATTAGAAAGAAGGGGGACGGAGGAAGAGGGACAACCCGTAGGAGGTTGCGGAGGATGTCGAGAAATGAAGGCCAACGGCCTTGACCTTGTCCGTGACTTCGCGGCCGTGACGAAGAGGAAGCGGGAGGCGGCGGGGATACAAGAAAAGACATCGGTCAAAACAAAGTGGCCTGGTTTCTTGCTCGGTGTCTCCCGTCCGTCGGTGGCCCGGCGCTGCCACGGCGACAGGCAAATCCAGGTAAACGGTCAGCCGATGTTAATGACTAAGCCGCCGACGTGACGGGGTCCATCGGGAAGAAGCGGGAACGGCGGAGGTACGCCGGGATTCGGGCAGCAACCGATCTTCTCGCCCGTTCACCGGGCACCAGGCAAAACGATAGATATACACCCGGCTGATTCAGTCCCGGGTTATTCGGCTAATAGCGGGGCTTTATTAGGCGGCGCGTTAAGCGTCGCTGTAACGGAAGCGTGCGTCAGTTCGACATCGCTGGGAAAATAGTGATTATTAATGCGGCCGATCTTATCTCCCGGAGCCTACGGGAAACGCGTGCTGTTCTTGTCTGTTCCGATTGGACGGTTCGCTTATCGGCTTTGCCAATGGGAATGTAAATTTGTAATTATTGTTGCCTCTGTTAATAATTGTTATTACGGGACAAAAACGATTACTAATGCGACTGGTCTTATTTCTCGGAACCTCCAGAAATGCTGTTCTTGTCTATATACCGATTGGACGGTTTGCTTATCGGCTTTGCCAATGGGAATGTAAATTTGTAATTATTGTTGACTGTGTTGTTAACCCTTTGCACTCGAAAGCTTTTCACTAGAAATACTCGACACTTTCTGAAGAGACATAGACAACACTAAACTGTTGTTGTAAATTGAGAAACAAAGCTATTTTATATCATTGTTTCACATATTGCTGCATCATACGAAACTTAATATTATATATGACACTTTGTAATTTTTTATATCAAATCAAATGGTGACTGAGTCACCTCTCGAGTGCAAAGGGTTAATAATTGTTATTACAGGAAAACGCCGATTACTAATGCGATTGGTCTTATCTGTTCTTGTCTGTTCCGATTGGACGGTTTGCTTATCGGCTTTGCCAATGGAAACATAAATTTGTAATTATTGTTGCCTCTGTTGTTAATGATTGTTATTAGTGTCATCATGGGGAAACAGTGATTACTAATGCGGCTGACCTTACCGTTCCAGAGCCCCCAAACCAAGTGTGTCCTCTATTCCGAGTGGTTCGCTTGTCGCTTTTACTTATTAATTATTTTAAGATAATTCCCGTCAGTGCTGTGAACAGGGCTTTTCTGGGGTTTATACAGAAACCGTGAAAATTTAATTTATCGACATTTCTTGTTGACTTGTACTCCAATGTACTAATACCAAAGCATCCATCTTTTCAATAATCCTGAAAGAAGAGATTAACAACTAGTAATTTGGTCCTGCCTGGAGATAGATCTACAGGCAGAGGATAGAATCGGAAATGAGATCAATTATTGAAATTGGTAACCTCGGTGTCCATGCTGGTTCCTCGAACGTAGTTCCTCAGTCGCGTGCAGCGTAGTCTCGCGACGGTTGTCTCGGTGAACAGGTATCTTTTAACGAGCAGATCGATGAATAATAAACGCGATCGGATATTTCGCGCAAACAGAAAAACCGACACGCAACGGGCAAGGTAAAAGTCGCCGAATTAGATTTCCCGATTCCTACGCCACTGCGCAGGAACGTCCGCACGGTTGCGAGCGCAGAGGGCATCCCTCGTTGCCGGCGCACACGGTTGCACGCCGTTGCACGGCCACGAGGCGAAAAGCGGACGAAAAAGAAAACCGCGAACATCCGTGAATTAACGACAGGACGGGATCGATCGCGACGCGAGCGATTATCAGCCGGTGGAAATCGATTCGCGGCGAGACCGTGCCCGCGGCGAGTCGCGGTACTATCGATTCGGATCGAGGATCGATCCGTCGGTCTCTATCTCGGCCGTTCCATGAATGAGAAAATGTCGATGACCGCGAAAGAAATTGCCAAGATTCACCATTGAAAAGAAAAAAGAGGAAAGGAAAGGGAAGGAAAGGAAGGGAAAGGTAAAGAAAGGAAAAGAAAGAGAGGGGAAGGGATCGGGGCGAGCGAGGAGGGGCGAGGAGGGGAGCGACAGGAAAATCTCGTCTCCTGACCTCGAGGGAGTAGGAGAAGTGAGTGAGGTCGTTCCACGATCGATAACGCGAGTCTCTCGCGGAGTAGGTGCGAAAGAACCTCGTCGGGTACCGACGAAAGGGCCGAAAGAATCGATCTCGTCCTATGAAAAGAAAGAGCGAACGAGAGGAGCGGGCAGGAGGAAACGGGACACGCTAATACCTACCGGTTTTTCTTCTTTAGTATAGATGCCTGAGGAACGGGCGGAGAGAAAGAGAGAAAGAGAGAAAGAGAGAGAGAGAAAGAGAGAGTTTGGTACTATCTCAGGTAGATTTCTACATAAGAGGGCATACGGCGCGCTGCGTTTATTGCCGCATCGCGAAGGGTCGCGAGTACGGGGGTGAGTAGCACGCCGCCACCCGCCACCGGTGTGGTGTCTGTCGTCCGTGTTCTCTCTCTCCTCTTTTTTCATTCTGCTCGGTCGTATTGTCGTTGATTCGCGGTCCTCGTCTGCCGCGGATCGCGGTGGTACGGCGGTCTCGGTCCCGCTCGGCGCTCGTTGATTCGCATGCCTGCCAACTGCGCCGCGCCGAAACTCGCCGAGAAAACCGCGGCGATCACGGACCCTCTCTCCTCGCTGCGTCATTCGTTTGGGCAGCCACCGCGGTCCGTCTCCGTCCGACCAGCGACCGGCACGTTAGCCGCGTCCTCGTCCCGCACGGCGAGCTCGTAAGATATCGGGTCCCGCGTACGGTGATACTGGTTGAGCGTGTGTTGAGTGGCGGTCGCGCAGACAGGTGCGGCCGCCGGAGCCCCACCGTTGGTGGTAGCCCCACAGCGCCTCCACGCGGCGACTCCACTCAGTTTCGGGCAAGATGGGCGAACCTCGCCGGGCAGTAGCTTAGACTCTACCTACAAGACAACACATACACTAAATGTTTCCTAACCACAAGTAACAATTAATTGTACATTTATTTTATTTAAGGGAACACAAACTCTATTTTTGTAACATGCTGTATTAGTAGTGCTCCGCGGAGATTTGTACGATAGTAGAAGACGAGAAAAAAAAGGTGCGAGGCCACGCGCGAGACAGGAACGGGACGGGGACGAGACGGCACGACGGAAAGCACCGAAAAAGATAGGAAGGTTTCGCGATACCTCACCTCTCTCGGGACGACCAAGTGGCGAGAGGCCGGACAGGGAAGAAAGCAGCAGCAGCAGCAGCGGCGGCGGCAGCGGCAGCAGCAGCAGCAGCAGCAGTAGTAGCAGCAGCAGCAGCAGCAGCAGTAGCAGCAGCGGCGGCGGCCAGTAAGGCGAGGAAGGAGGTGAAACGGCGGAACGGAAGGACGCGTGAAACCGAGTCGAAGGATTCGGGGAGACGGGAACACCGTAACGACGAGAGGACAACGATAAAACGGGAGGAACACGCCGACGAACGCGCCGACGAGGTGGATCAGGACGATCGTACCGCAACGGTGGCCGCCACTCAGCCTGAAAACGACAGCGAAGTAGGTGATAATCTTCGCGTGGTCTCTCCGCTCGTTGGCTCGGATCACGGTGTAGCCTGGCCGATTCTCTCGGTGTGGTGCGTGTTTTAATAACGAGTTCTATAACGACGTGGAGAAAAGTGTACGACCGATAGTAGCAGTGAAGTGTACAGCCGACACACCCTCTTGACACTCTACATCCGTGCTCGGTATCGGCATCGGTTCAGCTCTCTACCCCTTTCGTTCCCGTGTACATCTCACACACACTCACTCTCTCACTCTCTCTCTCTCTCTCTCTCTCTTTCTCTCTCTCTCGCTCCATACTTTTGCTACATTTACGTCGGTGCACGCGTGTACATTCGGCCAGTGCAGCAGATAAGCCGCCGCACACACATCCCTCTGCGTGTCCCTCTCTCCGTCTCTTTTCCTCGTTTCGGATCTTCCTCCCGTCGCGCGACCCCATCTTTCTCCCTTTCTCTCTTCCTTCGTCACTCTCTCTGTGATCATCCTATATATCATCGTCTCCTTTGGTTGCACACGTACGCGGTGCAAAAGTGATTTACATCGTCGTGCCCGCCGCGCTTGGACGCATCGGATTTCGTTCGGCGTTTTCAATACCGTACCGACACGACCGACCAACCGACCGACCGGCTATCGTGTCCCTTTGCGCCCGTAACCATACGTACCGTACTTCGTCCTAGCTCTACCCCCTCCTCGCCGGCTCCCCCCTCGTTTCACGAAGCGTCTCACCCACACCTATTCCGATCCTCTCTCTCTCTCTCTTTATTCCTCGCTCTTTTACTGCCTCCGCTCCACCCTGGTTTATCGGCCGATCAGAGTGCAAATTCGTTCGTGACCGTGCTGTGTGGGTTCTGCATCTAACGACCAGCGTGTACGGCAGGGCATACGAAAAAAAAATACACGGCCCCGACGCCGCTCTCTTCTGGCTACGCCAGACCAAAAGCCAGGCAACGACATATAAGTACGATTAGAGAAGCGCGCGCGAGAAAGAGCGAGCCATCGAGAAAAAGAGATAGAGACTGAGGGAGAAAGAAAGAGAGAGAGGGAGAGAGAGAAGAGGGAGAGCGAGAAGGAAAGACAGTTTTGCCCGTAGTAATAGGACCGACGACGACGGCATTCGGTATCGTTTCGTTCGGGCGCCACGAGCGATAACACCGCTAACATGTCCGTGAGAACGGAAAACGTAGCCGCGCCGAGGAAGCTCAACTATAAAATGATGGTGAGTAACTCAAACGATCCAGTTTTATTCTATCTTATTTTTCCGTCGTCTTATCGTCATCGGTGCCGGGTGATGAAACGTGTGTGTCTGCCTGCCTGCCTGCCTTGCCTGCCTGCCTGCTTGCCTGCCTGCCTGCCTGCCGGCCGCATCGCACACGCGTTCACATTCATGCTCTTGTGTGTGCCTGCCTGCTTGCCTGCCTGCTTGCTTTGCCTGCTTGCGTGTACCTGACTATACGTGTGCTTTCACTGTGTCCGTCTGTTGCGTGCGTCTGTAAAACGGGGAGAGAGAAAGAGAGTGCGTACGTGCGTGCATAGTTACTTGTGTATACACGCTCTTGGAAAACGTAGCATTACCATGGGGGCGGCCGATGGCCACGAACCTTGCGGAACCGACGTAGTTTGACAGTTTGCCGCGGGGCGTCTGCTGCCCCACCCAGTCTCCTCTTTCTGTCCCCCACCTTAACCTCTCTCGAGACCGTCTTCGCGTATCCCTCGCTCTTCTCTCTCTCTCTCTCTCTCTCTCTCTCTCTCTCTCTCTCTCTCTCTCTCTCTCGCTCTTCTCTCTCTCGCTCTTCTCTCTCTCTCTCTCTCTCTCTCTCTCTCGCTCTTCTCTCTCTCTCTCTCTCTCTCTCTCTCTCTCTCTCTCTCTCTATCTATCTATCTATCTATGTGTCTCTGTCTCTCTCTCTCTCTGTCTGTCTCTGTCTCTCTCTCTGTCTGTCTGTCTGTCTGCTGTCTGTCTGTCTGTCTGTCTGTCTCTCTTTGCTCCTTTCTTTTCTTCTTCCTCCCATTTCTTCCTTCCTTCCTTCATTCTTTCGTTCCTCGGCCGCTCGATTGTAGCCAACGATTCATTTGAAATATTTCTTTTTCGACCGACAAGTACCCTCTCGATTCGTCCGGTGTGTTCCGTTTTCTCGATGTCCCTGGCCCGGGGCGCAGGTACCACGGATTTCGAATTTTATGGCTCTCGAAATCCACGGAATCTCGTCTTCGACGCATCACGCGTTTTCGCCGCCGGATACACGGAATTATTTCGAACGGGATATGGGACAGCAGTTGTTGTACCGGTGAAGTGACAGTTTATCGAACGATACGCGTCCGAGAGTTATCACGCTCCTGATACTCGCTCGCTTCGTTTATCTGCCGTTGTTTATCGTTGTTTAAAAAATACTTTTATTTCGAATGTTATTCCGCGAGTCGGTGGTACCAGTGTCCGGCTCGAGTATTCGTTCGATCGACGCCCCGAGGAGGAAATATGGGACCACGTGATCAGTGAAACAGTAAATGTCGTTTATTGTTATTGAAAAATCGTGTATCATCCGATTAAGACAGCGGGACAAATCGGCGAACGTTTTCCGTTAGAGTAGAATATTTTTTTTTTAGTGGACGTTCGTGAAATCAGGTTCTTAATCTTATTCGTACGGTCCTGGCATTCTGCGCAGACTCTTGCCGGTCTCTTCCTGTTCTCTGCCTACTTTCAATTGCTACGCTTTTCGCAGAATAATTCATATTAATGTTTATGCATTTCTTTCTCATGCGCACGTCGGTGCACGTAATCGAATAAATACCTGTTAATCACCCTGCATTCAAAATTCTGCCCAGGTAATTCTAATTACTTTTTTTTCTCGATTCGCGAGTATCGCTACGAATATAACGAGATTATCCGCTTGCCTGTATCGAATATTTTCGATTGTTGCTTTGTGAGCCAACAGAAAATTTCCTTGAATTTTTTTCTCTTTTTCTTTCGCTGGAACCCTGTGCACGGATACGAAATAAAATATTTTTGTCGTACGGTTGTCGCGTGATCGTTGGAATAATTCCGTCGACGTGGTCTCGCCGCTTATTAATGCGATATTTAGTTGTTTGTGAAAGCTGCGCAGAGCCACTATCCGGAAGCATTCTTAATCTGCACATTGAAATTCGACCTAACGCTGTCAGTGTGGCCAACTTCGTCGCGTGCTTTTAGTAACGTACAATGACATTTTTCTTTCACTCGCTGCATCTTTAACGCGTCTCTCTCTCTCTCTCTCTCTCTCTCTCTCTCTCTCTCTCTCTCTCTCCTCTCTCTCTCTCTCTCTCTCTCTCTCTCTCTCTCTCTCTCTCTCTCTCTCTCTCTCCTCTCTCTCTCTCTCTCTCTCTCTCTCTCTCTCTCTCTCTCTCTCTCTCTCTTCTCTCTCTCTCTCTCTCTCTGTTCCTCCTCCCTGCGGGAGCGGTTTTCGCGTTTCTCCTTGATCGAAGAACCATGAAATAAGTGTGCGCGGCCCGAGCCGCGGAAAATATTGTTTGAAAATATTGTTATCGGCGTTGTTCGATAATTCCTCGTTTCGCTCTTTTCTGATGTCCGATTATTATTGACATAGTCATTGGAAAAGGTTATCGCACGGTAAATGTGTTCGAACGGGCTGACGTGCAAACAGCTGTTCTTTTCAGTGTTGCCAACCGTAAGTTCCGATAACTGTTCGCCGCGTTCCATTCTTTAAATTGATTAGCATCGCGTCAATAAAGCTTTCTGCTTTATCAACCATGTTCGTCCTGTGCGAATTTAAAGAGGAATTTGCGGTAATAATAAATTCATACGGGAGTCTCTCGACGCGAGGAACAATGACACAAGTCAAGCTGAGAATAGAAAGAATTGACGTAAATGGCAAGAACGGAGTAACAAATAGAAAGAGCAACAAGAGGTATCGTACCACGAACGAACAGAAAGTGAAGAGATCGCGTGATCCGAGGTATCAGTTTGAAAATTTCTAATCGAATTCGCGCGTTGCCAAGCCGACGAAGTGGCGTATGACAGCTGAAAGTAGCCACCTTTCGTTGTCACCGTACTTTGAACCCCGCAATCTGAAGTGTTGAAGCAACAAATCAAATATTTAATCAAGATCGCGGAACCCTATCTGTGCAAGTAGTTATTTGTGTCTTGCGATCTCTGCATTGTTCGACGAACCCCCGCGATCGTCTCATTGCGCCCCTCTTTTCACTACGTATTCGAATTAATAATCTAATCAATGAATTATTGTCACAATAAATTTTTCGGTGGGTATACATCAGTACACGTGGCTTGCAAAATTTCAACTTCGTATTTCAAAACATTTGAAAGCTAGTTTTCCTTTTCACACTCGAATGAATAATAATATAATAGATTAATATCGCTGAATTAAAATTATCACTACAAACTTCCGGGGAACCAATATATCAGTACACGTGGTTCGCAAAATTTCAATTTCATATTTCAAAACATTTGAAAGCTACTTTTCTTTTCACACTCGAATGAATAATAATATAATAGATTAATATCAATGAATTAAAATTATCACTACAAACTTCCGGGGAACCAATATATTAGTACACGTGGTTTGCAAAATTCTAACTTCATATTTCGAAATGTTTGAAAGCTAGTTTTCGTTCGACAATCAAATGAATAATATAATACATTAATATCAACAAATTAAAATTATCACTGCAAACTTCCGGAGAACCAATACATCAGTACACACGTCTGTGAAACTTCAACTTCGCATTCGAAGCTACGAACAACCAAATAACCCCACTTCCACGAACGTTCGCTAAGTGTCGCGAAGGGATTGGACATTTTCAAAATTGTTTTCAACACGGTGTCACCCTGGTTGCATATCGACGCGATTCCACGACGAAGACCCGTCGAGTGGCTTGATAAACGCCGAGTAGATTTTATTCAAACGGCTGAACGACCAACGAACTTTTTCCCTCGGAACTCAAATACGAGGAGTGTTTACAGTATGCACTCGAGTGCTCGTTCTTCCGGGTACTTAAGGAACTCGAGGCGCGCGTTTTCCACGGCACGGCTGATCAAGACGTTCAGACGTTTCTTGCAAACCCGCCGCGCGTTATTAATGAGCCACGCGCAACGTATTCACAAGCGTCCGTCCTGAGCGTGGGACTCTCGGTCAAACTGAATTTTCGCGAATTTCAATCGAATCCATTGCGTCCGACCTACTCCTCCGTAGACGAGAATTTTCCGAACTTTTCAAAGCCTTTTCACTTGTTTCCCTTTGTTCTGTTTGAGCTCCTTTACAGTTATAGAAAGCAATTGAATGATTATTTGTCGTTTAATTAAAGATTCCTTGAAATATACAAAGCTTTCAGTAGAAGCTAAATTATATATCAATTTAATTAATAGGCAGGGAAACCACGCGCTGAACTTTCGCTGTTCGACTAATTAAATCATTCCAAATGCAAAGGGTTAACTTAATTGTTAGAGTATTCCTAGCGAAAATTACAAATGCTGTAACATTTCTTCGATCTTTTATTTTCCGTCTTAGCAGAAAATTTGAATCTAATAATTTCAGGGTAGTTTCTTTGATTTATTCAAATATCTAACCCTTTTCACTCGAGAGGCGTCTTTCAGTCATTTGATTTGACCCATGAAAACGATAAAGTTTAGAATTCAATATTAAATAAATAAAAATAAGACAGTTTTGTTACTTAATTTATCCAAGGTATTTCTTTACGTCAGTTGTAAAACATATCATCGACATTTCATCAGAAAATAATGAATATTTCTCGAGAAAAATATTCTCGAGTGCAAATGGTTAATATTATAACTGGTGCAATATTAGAGCCTACAGAGTTCAGAAGGTTAAAGCGTGCGTCTCGACGAGAGTTTCCACTTGGAGTTGTTGCCACACGTAGAACGTCTGCTCGAAAGTTTCACTGCTATTTCTATTCCGATGAAATTAGGATCTTATATCCGTTTGCTAATACAACTCGGCGGTATCAGTGAGTAAGTAACCTACTAATGGATAAGTAATCTACAAGACTTTCTACGATAATCAAGTTCGAGCGGCCGCGAATAGTTCGGGATGAAAATAGAAGGTGAATTTTCACGTGAATTCCTTTTCCCCCAGAATTTTCGTACACACTCTCGCGCGCGTCCGTGCGCCTTTATCTTTCCGCCGGACGATACGCGCGGAAATTGTTTACGCGTTCTCCGCGTCCAGTTTCAACCTGCCTTCGCGTCGTTTCCTCGAGCGTCGTTTCGATCGGGTTCGAAAAGTTTCGCGACGAGGAACCCGCGGAGACGTGGAATTAATCCTGCACGCTTCGGGTCTTCTTCGCATCTCTCCGGAAACCGGAGATTATTTTAACACGCCGGCTGCCATTAGAATCTCGACCGTTTCGCATGCATGTCATTAAGTTTCTTCATAGCGAAGATAAACGGTATCGGAAGCAATTATTGGTTATTTAGCGTTAAAGTCGTTACGTTACTATCTAGCCACTTACGTTGCTAAATACTCCGATGCGTCTTCGTGTCATTGTTTTCACGTAATTCGGGTGAACGTGTTCATAGATTGACTAGCATGTTGGTAATTAACAATCGGAGATTTCGAATTCCTCGGGAACAGTTGCGATCGGATTTTGATTGAATAATCGTGTTTAATAATGGGAATTGTTTCATTTGAAATGTACGAAATCGAAAGTGTTTCGATTTTTTTGTTTAGCTAGTTTTGATATCTTCGAAGCATTGAATATTCGATATGATTTTGAGAATTAATAGTTTCATTTGAGAACTATAATGAATGCCTGAAGAAACTGAAAATGATTGTTACAATTTTTATAGGAATTGCATATTAATCGTATTAAATGCTCTAGTGTTAACACTAGAACGAATTATCAAATTGTCTAATCGTCTTTCTAAAATGTCTGTAGAAAGTAAATAGTGCAATTATTGAGACAATTGATTAGCAAAGTATTTTATGCACTGATAAATCAATTTCTAGTAAGTTCCCAGAGAAGTCCGTTATCTTTTCAATAACTGAGAAAAAGGGAATCACGAATCATTTACCCTTTGCACTCGAGAGGTGACTCTCAGTCACTTGATCTGATTTGCAAAATTATAAAGTCTTATAATATTAAGCTTTGCATGATGCATCATATATAGAATATTGAAATAAAATAACTCTCCTCCTTAATTTCTATATGTTTTCTCATTAATTAATTTCAAAGAACATCGTCTGTATCGGAGAATATTGAATATTTCTAGTGAAAAACTTTCGAGTGCAAAGGGTTGAAAGGCGATCGGTCAAGATACCGGTAACGAGAAATCTCGTTTTTATATAAAGACACTTAGCTATGCAACTTCGCTAATTACCACAGCATTGAAAAAATATAAAATTTAATTCGAATCGATTATCTATTTAAAATATATTACATAACAATATGATATCTGAGTTTTTCTATGTATAGTGATATAAGTTGACCTCAGTGAAAATCGCCATCACAATTCAGTTCTCTGAAACTTAGCCGGTACGCACTGTGTTAACAGTAATTTTCCGTCTAATTGTATCGGAAAATGTTGAGACGCTGTTGACAAAGGATTAATCTCCACCGGTAGACGATTATGTGAAAACGTTTCTATGTTACAAACGATGCCGCAACGACAACTGACGTAAATGAATTCAATAGTTCGATATCACGTTCCTCTCGTCCCGTGCACTTTGCTCCGCGAAATCGCGCGGCGATCGGCGTGTTAACGGTGTTTTCGAGCACCGGGAGCACCGTGTTCCCTTCCCGATTTATTTCTCTTATCTCCGGCACGGCTTCCCTCCGGTGGAATCGCGTCTGCACGCCGGGACGCACGGGCGCGCGTGCTTAGGCGACATTATCGGGATAATTCGACATTAACCGAGGAATGTTTCGACCGGCGAGCTAAGCGGCTCGTGGTAAACAATCTATTTTGACGACGATCTGAGGGAGTCGCGGTGACGAGGCGAGCAGCTCGCGTACGTAATCACGATTGAAACAAATCGGTCCAATTATCGTTATGAATACTGAACGTCAATCGACGAAACGCACGCGCGACCGCGCGAACCGTACGCTGCGCGTGCAGCGCGTTTCCAGAGAAATATCTGTGGAATTCGAGAATCTCGATCGTAGATTCGACCGTTAGATCAGCGACACTATACTTCTCATAGATTTGAAACAAATCTAATATCGTAGATTCGAAATGAATTTAATCTTGTAGACGGTACAAAATTTCTGCATAACGATCTCGAAAACCGTAGAATCTTACGTTCGAGAAACGACCCAGTTTTTCGAAAGATCGGCCGATATTACGAAAGACGTATAAGAAAAATCGTGACGGTAGAGGAATGCCATCGTGAACTCCTACGAAGAGAATATTTTCGATTCAGCGGTTTAATTACGGTCAAGAGCAATCCCGAAGCGCGATCGCCGTTTATTATCAATGTTTTACGACCGCACTGGTGCACTCCGCGCGCGTCGCCGGACGCGTGTAAAAATCCAGATTTCTGTTAATAAAGTGAGATTCTAGATATCTATCAATGTGACTAATAATACGTGTAATTTAATTAATCGGTGAAACTTCCCCGCGGCGCGACGTTCCGAGCGGCCGTCGAGGTGTTCACGCGATGAACCGATCAGCCGTGTAAAGCTCAATTCACGCTGGCGTAGCGGGTACCGGTGTGTATCATTTACGTGTAACCTTTTGCACTCGAAGTATTCCTCGCAGGCACTGCCGAAGTTTCGCGTTGTACTCGAAGCGTGCCTATCGGGCAGTATTATACTGCGCTAGAAGTCGAATCATTTGAATTCGCAATTAAATTTTAATTGCGTCGACTTCGTGTTTCGTTTCATTCAGTGTTGAGTCGTTGATTCGATCGATAGAATGAACAAATTTATTATCCGTGATGAAGTGTTCGAGTGCAAAAGGTTAACTCTTTGAAGGTTTAAGAAACTCTAGGAAAATGAAAGTTTGTAGTTTCTGTAGCAAAATATAGTTGTGGAAAGTGTGCGATCGTTGCGTAGTGATAACTAGTCTACCTAATATTTTCTACAGTATAAAAAGGATATTAAATCGTGAAAAATAGGGACGAAAAATTCTGCCTGGAGAAGGTTAATCGATCCGGAGGATTTCCGGTGCGAGTCGAACGAATCGATCTTCGTGATCGTCGCGTTACGAAAGAAACGATGTAATCCGATCTGGAGCCCTTCGGACACGAGAATTCGAGCGTCCAAAGCTTCTTTCCGTGAAACCGGAATTACACATGGGAATCTTGAATATTACAAAACAAGGAAACCATGCATCGACCTTCTTGCCACTCGAATAATCGAATTATCCGGTCGCAATCGAGTTATCCCTCGATTTCGCGCAGCAGAGCCCGGAACCGCCATTACGCCGGCATCCGGCCGCTAACGGTCACCGAGAGAAAATCGATCATCCGCTCGTACGAAAGTTCTTTCGCTCGAAGTGGACAAACTCGAAGAAAAACCAGACTCCCGGACATCCAGCTCGTTAACTGCAACGAATCGGTATCGATTTGAGACGCGTTAACCTCTGAACTTTCCGAGGAAACGTTTCCTCGCCTGAGAGGAGGACGCGCGTTAACGGCTATGCAAATTAACAACGCGTTGTACGCGTCGATAGTCTTATTGCATTCTTCTAGGACAAAAAGCCTTTCTCCTTTTAGCTTTCGAATACGTTGTACAATCATCTCAAAAGCCGAAACACTAATTTTCTCAATTGTTCTTTTCTCGACTTAACCGCATTAACTCGATTCAAACGTTTTAGTATTTTCTCAGGTGATATTCTCGATTGATTAACACTAATATCACTAGATCCTTAATTACTACATTACCGAATAACTAAATCACTGAACCATTGACCGCATTTTCCAAGCGACTCGGATAACAGATAACATTCTTCGCGAGATCTCCGAATTAGCCGCCGCGAGCGGTTAAGGGTAGGAAACCAAATTCTCCCACGTCTTCGTATAAATTGGTTTATCAGCTCGCTCGTTTCAATCGGATGGAACGAGCGGACGTAAAGGATGGCGAGGGTGGAGGAAAAAATGGCGGCGGTCGGGTTTTAATATAGAGAAAAGCCGAGTTCGACTCGTAGGTGGACGGACGGCGCGCGGAGGCGGCGACCGATGCGAAACCGAGTGGACGATTAAAGGGTGGAGAGGAAAAGAGAAAAAGAGCGCGAGTGGGGGCGGTTTGGCGAGGAGCGCGAAGGGTGCACGGAGAATAGACGCAGCAAGGATATCGATTATTCGCGGTTGCAGCGTCTGCGGGGCCCTCCCTTCGAGCACCCGGAAATCTCCCGGCGATACACCGAGCCGGGGATTAATCCGATTTTTACTTTCCGGTTTTCAGACGCTCCTCAATCGGGTTACGCCAATCGGGGGATCGATTCAAACGAGCCTGGGGGGAAGGTTTAGGGAGGAAGCGGTGGCTGATTGTAGATGGTCAGAATGTAATACTCGGTTTCATTGATTCTTTTTATCTCATCTTCTTCTTTTGCTTTGGATTCTGATGATCGGATGTTTATAGGAAACGTTGGGGAATATGAATCGTGGACGGTTGAATGTTAACAATAAGTTTGTAACAATAAATCGAATTGACTGCATTCTTTAACCTCTTGTCCTACGAGTGAGACTCGTGAAGATTTTCAACGTCGTTCGACAAATATATATTACTCAGTTCATTCGAATTCAAAGTAAATATTATTCCCTGTAATTAACTATTATACTTAAAAGGAGATATAGGCGTAACGTATGGTTAGAATTTTCCTTTTTCCAATAAGTTATTAATGGTTTTAGTTTTAGCCTTGATTTTAGGGTAATAGATATGTATCTTGAAAGGTTTGGTATCATTGTTCGATGGAACGTTTAATAAAAATTTATTAGGAGAATAGAATTTTCCTCTTTTCCCAATTAATTATTAATGACAAAGTAGCCGTATCGATCAGAGTTGAGAAAATCATAGGCCAAGGGTTAAAAGAGATTCAGCACGATTGATTGATCCTTTCGATTCAGATCTCCAAAACTTCTTAATTTCTACTTTCCACGTTGAAGAATTTCTTTGTTAACGATAGTATCTCGCAATTAATCGAAGATGTAGGAGAGCAATTTGTCCAAGTATGTTACAAGAGAGTCTGTTGATAGTTGTTGTTGAGATCTGTTGAGTCTGAGAGTCAGAGGTTAATATCCTCGATTCGCAGGTGTAATTGAGAACGGAGCGACGACGAGTATACTCGTCGGGCGCGGTCGAAGGGTCTAAGGGTCGAGGGAATTTCAGAGAAACGGTTCGCCGGCTCGTGATTGCCGGGCAAAACGGCGCGGTACGTCGCGACGACGAAGGGGAAGAGGAACGCGGTTCGCCGAGGAATGTCGCGCAGGCGTTCGTCGCGCCGGTGCCTTTGTCGGCCGGCTCCCTCGCTCGCCATTCGTCTTAATTCGCGTTCCCTCTTCCTTAGGGGCAGACCAATTTCGCGATTACGCGATTACGGTGATTCCCGCGCCGCTCATAACCGTTGCCAACTAGACGCGCGATTAACCTATCGATCCCGACTCCTCGAATTCGTTTGAATTCCATTTGATAACTAACACGGTGACGTTCAGCTAGGTGAACATGTAATACTAATGCGACCCAATCAAATGATTTAATATTATATTTTTTCTGTATTTTACTCTATGAAGTGTATCTTTGTATGTTCTATATCAATCTTCGCTCGAAAGTGTAATCGTTAACAGATAACTGATCGATTCTAAGCAAACGAACCTTTAACCCTACGAAGAAGATTCTTTGAAATGTAGAGAACCTTCAACAGATTAAGCTAAATTATATATCAATTGCGTAAACAATAATTTGACTAATTAAATCATTCGTCTGCGACCTAGTGTTCCAAATATGAACATTTCATCTTCCCAAAATTTCATTCGTCAAGAGTTGATCTTTTATATTCAAAACAATGAAACTTTGGAGTGCAACGGAACACGCGAAATATCGGTTGCAACGCTGTCTATAACGTTCATCGAGAAAAACCATTATCTATCGTAACTCTGAAATATTGAAATTTCTTGAAAACTGGGAAACCGGCGAAAAACGATCGGCGAACGATGCGCGGAGCGAAAGAACGGAGAACGGCGCTCGCGTCCGCTTGTTTATTCGTCGTAAAAGTCGAGGACGCCATTGATATTCGATCATTTATCGCGGGAGTTGAAACATTAGCCGCGGAACGAGCGTTTTCTGCGCGCGATCCTGGACCGCACGGGAGATCCGTTTGATTTACGGCGCGCCGGAATCCGCGCTCTCGTCCACATGGCCGACCAGGAATCTAATATTGAATTTATACACCAGGATTCTTCGATTGGCTCGCCGCCAGAGTTATATAATTATGAACGTGTCGACGGCTGATATTGTTCCGTTCGATTCGGGGCGGAAGGCCCGGGGAATTAACCCTTCGAGGAGGAAGATACCTTGAAACACACGAAACCTTTAGCAGATGGAGCTAAATCATATATCAACCGCTTACATAATAGAAAAAACAGAAACTACTTGCTGATCCCTTACTGTTTGAGTAATTGAATCGTCTGTTCGCGATTTAGTCTTCGAAGCATGAACATTTCATCTCTATGTCGACATTCGTTAAAGTGTTAACCCTTTGAGGACGAGTCATTTTGTGGACGAGCTTTCATATTTGGAATGCAATGTTGCAAATAATTTAACTATTGAAACAGCGAGAGATCGTTCGAGAGCTCGCTTTCTCTGGGATTTAGAGGTGAAGGACGCTTCAGGTTTCTCTGAAGATTTTGAACACTTCGAGAAGTCCTGGTTCGCAAGGGTGAACGCGTGATCCTTGACCGGTCGCGATTTCGATTGAATGTCACTGGACATTGAGACATGTTGGAAATATTATTTGAATCTGAAATTTCAAAGGTTCTATGAGAAAATAACAATTCGCTGCTTATCGTAGCGACTGATGGAGTAACTGATTTTTACAGGCGAGATTCTAATTAAGATAATGCTTGTCTGAGGAATTGCTGAAGAAATTGATATGGAAAATTAGTTAGAGTTTCTAAAAATTCCGGAATCCTTGATTGCTCGTGTTCAATGGTTTCTCAATTGTTTCTTAATTGAATTCTGCTTGTTCCTTCGTACAATTAATTGTTTTGCCCAGTTATCACTTCGGTCCTCCTCGAACGTCTCCTGAAAATCGACGAACGGCCTCCTCCCAGATATCAGTTCGAGTTTATTAGTTACGCCGGCGCAAGCTGCGGTGTATGGGAAACGTTAGCGATTAATGAATAGTTCGTTACATAAAACGAAGCGGCCCAGTGTCCGCGGGAGCGTTCCAACGCAGCCGCGGGCGATCCTGTGATAACAAAAGGTATTCTCGGAACACAATCGTTAGAACAGAGGCACAACGGATAATGACAGCGTGACGTAAGGAGCAGGTAGCATTCTCGAGCGGCGACAAAACGCGGTTCTTCGAAAATCAAACGCCTCCCAAGGTCGAATCGGTCGCAGAATTGCCGATCGGGCAGGTTGCATGGCAACGTTCTACCCGATCATTAGAGAATTCATGAATCCGTTCATGAATTACAGATGTTTATGATTGCTCATTCGCTCTTGTATTCGAGAAAACATTTACCTAACTAATCGATCCTCGAAGTTCGTTGTGTTTGTTGACTTATTCACGAATTGATTTGAAAGAGTAATCATTCTTTTCGATGCAAACGTAGAAGCATTAGAAACAGTATAGATCCGAACGATTAACTCCTTCGATTATCATAAATATTCATTGCTTCCTCATAATATTCATAATATTATTAAACATCGATAATACTGATTGCAACAAACATAAAAATTCTGCCTAAATCAAGGCGCAGATCTGTTCTATTTCCGTTTCACGCGTCGATGCTTTGCAAGTCGAGTATTCAAAATTAACCGATCGCTCTAAATCCGATGATTTTACCGTGTCGAGTTAAATAACAACCGAGTACTGTTGCCGACTAAAAACAAGTTTGCCCCGAAGCATAACAACTGGCAAACTAATAATATTCGATCCGAAGATAATATTGACTGGCGAGAAGATCGCGCACGGAAAACTCGGAGAAACCTGTAGCCGGAAATCCGAAGAATGTAAATACAGAAGAATGTCGATTGGTAAATACGAGAGCGCGGCCAGGGGGGCGGGGGATCCCGTGGTCGATAAGAAAGGACGAGATAACGAAAGGGAAAGTCCGAGACAACGGACGAGCGCGTCAACCAATGAATCATCGGGTCCGAACGGACAAGTCCGGAATTCATTTGTTGGCGTGCCAGTAGGAAGAGGCACCGAGACTCGAAACAGTTCCGAAGATAACTGTCCCAACTGTGACTTAACTCATTCGAGAGCAATTACACGTGTAACGCAGTATCCAATCGAAGGAATCACGTGTGCAATGATGATTCATTTCCGAAAATTTTCAACCGGTTTTGAACTTAGTCTTTCAACCGTCCACGGTTGAATAAAATTTTAAATAAGAATTTTCTCAATTTTTCTTCTCTAAACTTAACTAAATAGGCTTCTAGCGACTCATTACAATTGTCATGCAACATTACTTCAGTGCTTCTCAAATATTACTAAGTAACTGATTAAATAGTCTTTACTCGTAATTAAAAGCTTTAATTGAATAACAACGCTGGTGCAAGCAATCGAAAGGTTGCGGAGAATCTTTATTAACTGATTGCTAGAGTTAGTCTTTAGATTACCAGTGAATTATGAATCACTACTAAAGCATAAATTATTCATAATTTTAATGATTGGTCATTATAGTGTTATTAACAGGTATATAGAGTTGTAATATTATAAATGGAACACGACAGAAATTACAGAAATTCTGAGCTGTGCGGAGCCGATTGTAGCTAAAAGTTAAAGTCTAGATAATAGAATGTTCGAAATCGATATCGTTAACGGTCTTCGAGGCCCGAGCGCCACCCGCATAGGCCGGACTAATGATCTTCGTTATTGTGTACGGATCGCTGGCGTGTCTCTTTCGCGTCGCTGGGAAGCAGAATTAATTAGTCGGAGAAGCGAACGATGCTGCGCGTCTGCCGGCATCAAGGTCGTTCAATGTCCACCGACTCGCGTTCACCCGTATAATTCACCTCGATCTTTCCGTTTCGCGGCCCATAATCATTCAGGTGAACCCACTTTCGACATCGTTCGCCGTTAACAGCGAGAAATATGTATTAACCATTTGCTAGGCGATTTCTCTCGTAGCTTAGAAAATTTGATTTAAAATTCTGTTCTCTCTTTTGATCATTTGATGAAAATTTGTTGAACTTCGAAAAGTCTTTCCATAAGAAATCGAATCACGCGTCGAAACATTAAGCGTTAACACGATGAACAATGTTTCAATCCTCGTTATTTGGATAATTAAGTCATTCGGTGGCAGTTTCCTATCTTGCGGACGTCAGAGCTCGAAGTCGCCATTGTTACGGCGCTTGGCTGCAGTGTTAACTTTGTATCGATTCCTGTATTGTCCGATTAATCGGTTTGTCGATTTTTATCTTTCCTCTCGTTTCCCTTCGTTCATTTAATAAATAACATAAATAACAGGAATGATCGACGCACGATGATCTGTAGGTAAAACTCGAAAGTACGACGCGTCTTCCGTGTTTTTGCACGCGATTCGCATCGTGCACTAAGAAAATTAAGCATTTTAGGAATGATTCTTCAACTTTACACACGACTTTAAAGGAGACAACCTAAACTGCACAGAATACGCTACACCGATTCACGTTTCGACTTGTACAAATTGTTCTTTTCACCCATTCACGCGATTAGTCAGTTGATAGCGTAGCCAACTAGATGAAAAACCGTCAGTAAAATATTAAACTGCACGACCACGAGTAACTTCAACTTAAGCAAGGGGTGGGACAGTGTCTAACCTACCTAACTCCAAAAAGTTCCGGGGTGAAACGTGCACTGTTCACTTGTATTTCGGTCCGAACTTTGGCCCAGGCCGCGCGAGGCCGACGAAAAGGGTACGGAGCGGCGAGACGACGAGCGTATATCGCGCGTTCGGAAATGATACGTGTTTAGTTCAAGGTTCCTCGGCTAGGTATAATGTCAAGGTCCGTCGGACACGCTGTTAGATTGTCTCGCTGAACTCGTAAAATCAACGCGGAGCCTCCTATAGCGTGGCTCGCGCGCCGCTCGGCATGTATCACGATAGCTCCAACCCGATGCCAACTGATTCTGCTCGGAAACGCGCGTTTTCGAGATTCGAGAGACGTTGGAATTTTTCCATCGTCATTACCGTGATGAAATTAAGTCGATCGACGAATTTAACAAGTATATTTCAACTCGAAATTGAATATGCAGCGAACGTCCACTTCAGCGTTGATTCGACAGAAGATGCAAATGATTTTGCATCTTCTGAATTTGAAACTGAAAAATGAATTAGTACTAGAACCACTGAGTAGTCTATGGCTTTTCTCAATTTTAGAACTTCTAAGAGTACATCTATAGAGGCCTCGACTTACAATTCAGTTAGCGTATCACGAGAACAATTTCTCCAATAATTTCTCCTTGAACGGTCGCGATTTGAGACTAATAATTAAGAGACTATTGATTAAATTTCAAAGGTTTATAAGAAAATGAAACAATTCGCTGCTTACTGTAGCGACTGAAGATTCTAATTAAAAAGATAATGCTTGTCTGAGGAGACATGTTGGAAATTTCAATTATTCCAAAAGTTGAAATCAGGAACCGGTTGTTTTAATCCAGTAGTTCTATCGTTAACACGTTGAATGCCGTGTTCACTCAATGAAACGACAATCATATGAAAACATTTCTATATTGTAAATGATGCTACACAATACAGTGACATTCAGACGAACGTGGAATAGTAATGATGCAATTCAATCGAATGATTCAATATCATATTCTTTCCATTCCGTGCATTTTCCTCCGCGAAATCGTGCGGCGTTCAACGCGTTAGAAACGACACTATTCTTGCAAGAGACAAGTGCGATTTCCGCTGAGCGGCTTGCCCGAAGCGCAGACCTCGTTCGGCGAGCAATGGCGTTAACGATGCGTCCGGAAGGCAGAGACAATCCATCAAACGCGCGGCAAGTTCAAGGAGACCGGTAAACGGCGGGTTCGTTCGTTCCGCGGGCGAAAAGGGAAGTAAACGCGAAAGACGATTGGATTTCGAGGCGAGAGAGCGCGTGCGCGCGCGGAGGGAACGGCGGTCTCTCCGGGTATATCTTTCGCGGCTAATCCCTCTCTCTCTCCGATTGTTCCATGAGGTAAGGACACGGAAGCACGCGATCCGCCGGCTAATAATACCCGCGGTTGCCCTAAACTCGACTAAAAGGGTGTCAGGCTCTCTCGGGGCCGGGCCAGGCAGCCGGCCAGCCATCTCTCTATTTTCTCCCGCCCCCTCCGCTCCTGTTTTCCCAGCGCCGTTTCTGTCCGGCGATACTCTAAGGAGATCGCTCGCCGGCTCCGCCGCGGAATGCGGCTCCGATTGGTCGCTCCTCGTTTTTCTTACGACGCTGATTTGCTATTCCGTTGATAGCCGCGTATAGGCCGACCACCCGCGAACTGAAGAAGTCACAGGGGCGAGGGGCTGCCTCTTAGGACGCTCTGCCGAGTCGCCATGGCAACAGCGACGCCTCGGGCGTGACGCGCCGTTATCATTGGCCGAACCGACGAAACCGGGCGGAATAGAATGCGAGGGAGTGCGACATAGGCGTCGAATTTCGCTTCGATTGATCGGTATGGTCGAAGAAACGCCGATATTTTGTTACGAGTGCATGAGAGAATCGGTTGCCATTCGTTTGAATTGCAGTTTTAGTGGAGACTGATGTGTACTCGTAAATCGGAGGCTTAAAGTATTCGGAGACGAGGAGAATACAAGATACGAATGAAAGCAAAGATGCGAATGATTGTCAGGGGAATAATTGTCGGCTCGTATAAAATGCGTGCGTCGCAGTGTTCAGGTTCGCGTTGTTTTCGACGGTGTCCGCGTGAAATATCTTCTCCGCGGAATTCCTTTCACCGGCGTACGATGCTCCAGGCGGTTTTCGAGGGAAAAGGTGGAAAAGGAACGATAAGGAAAAGAGACGTTCCACCGTTTAGGTAGGCGAGGCAGGGGCTCGCCGTGTTCGAGAACGTAAAAGGTCATTGGTTGACCGCGGTTCGAGGAAAAAGCCGAGGAAATGATCGGCTGGCGAATGTCAGAGTCCATCGTCGGATTCCGAGGCGGCGGGGGGAGAAGGTGAATCCTCTCCGGCGATAGTGCTCGCCGGGGAAGCTTTAGGCAGAGTCGCGGACGAGCGGCTCGATCTTCGCATCGCGCGTGATGCGAGGAGAGAGATCCATGTCCTGGAGACGCGCGTATGTAGGTCGGCCCGGCGATATTGATGACGAGTCATTAAGTGGCCATCTGCTTCGGATGATGGCGAATAAAACCGGATTTTGTCTCGTTTCTACGCCGGCGCGCGCTCGGACGCTGGAACGCTCGTTTGAAAATTCTCTGCTTGTTCCGCTGATAACAGGCTCGCCGGTCTCTCGTGACGCACCGCGAAAGCCCTACGTGGCATCTTTTGGCAGTCGTCGCTCCTCCAGTGTTCTACTTTTGAAACGTTTTATCTCGTCGTTATTCATTTCGAGTCAATGTTTTCCTCTTTCGTCAACGATAAGAAGGCTTCCATTTTTCAGTGGCGCCCGCGAAAGCCCTACGTGACATCTTTTGAGAGTCGTCGCTCCTCCAGTGTTCTACTTTCGTTTGAAATGTTTTATATCGTGGTTGTTCATTTTGAATCAGTGTTTTCCTCTTTCGCCACCGATAAGAAGGCTTCCATTTTCTGTGTCGCCCGCGAAAGCCCTACGCGAAGGAAACAACTCATCTACGATTCGTTTTACGCGAAGACGTCGCACTTCGAAGCCGCAGTGAATATTTACGACGGTGGAAAACGTTGTGCCGCGAAGAATTTACTCGTATCCAGGTGGATTTTGACATTGGCATGTCATGATGCAACGCGCACGGCCTATTATTGCCGGCGTTTAGGCTCCGGCTACGTTAACGTAATTACTCGGGACCCGCGGCCGAGTCCCCGCCGGAATAGAATGATTGATCGCATACCGCGGATACGTAATGCCGCGTGTGCACGCACACCGGCGATTAGCCAGAAAGTATTGTGTGTATCGTTAACGCTGCCCGATTGATTTTTATCTCGCGCGAGATCAATCGCGTGCCAGAGATCGCGAGCGATTCGTTGCCGTTTCGGCGGATCCTTTTGTTTCTGCTGTGATTTTCATTTTGGAAAGTACAGGTGTTCACGGTACGCTCGTTCAAATTCCTTTTCTTTTTATTCTGCAGCGATAGTGGATGCTTCGTGAACGAGTTACTCGCTGCTAGCTCGACTTCTAACTCGCCGGTGTTCAAATAGAAATCGCGAGGATACGTTTGTCGAGATTTCGATTGATTTAGATTTCAATTTGAACGTTACTGAAACATCCGTTGTCTGTTCGCTAAGGAGAGATCAATTTTGGAATTTCGACCGATTCGCTAGTTCCGATAGCTCTCCGTCACCCATCGCACACTAAACGTTCGATTCTCCATCTCCGACCCATCTCCGTTCATTTCCGACGAACAAACTGCTGAAAAAGCTTCCGCTCGACCCCTTTCCCTTCGCGGAATCCCCTGAAAATCGAAACAGCCAGCGATTCCTCTTCGCACGTTGCGAACCAATGGAGATCTTCCTTTAACGACTCGTCTGTCTGACACTCTATACCCTCGAGCATCGCCGTCGAATCATTATTTACCGTTTAAAACGCGTTCCACGGTTCACGAGAGTTCCCACTCGAAAAAGATTTCTACAACGCCTACGAAAAACGCGCCTTCAAAGTTCGCCGTGCGATTTTTCCGCGCTCGAAGCCCGAAACATTAGTCAGCTACCGTGTGCCACTGAAACTATCGATCACTCGTTTCCGAGGCGTTTTCACATGTATTCCTCTTATCGGATCCGTCGATCCGAACGGAAAGTCGATCTGATAAGCGGCGTTATGAGCCACCGGGCGGCGGCGTGCGCGGGCGCGGGCGCGCTCTTGCTCGCGCGCGGTGAAAGTTAACGAAAGGACCTGCTGGTTTCTTTGAAATCGCAGCCAATAACGGCCGGAACCGCCGCCATCGCCATCGCCATCGCCGTCGCTTTGCCGCGCAGAAATCATTCACGCGCGATGCGTGCCTGCACGGCCGATTTTTATCGCGTTAATTAGCGGTCCTGCCCGATCGCGAATTCCGCGAACGATCCGCGCGCTCTTATGTAAATCGACTTTCGTTTTTGCGTCGAGGCTGCGCGAGGTGTACGAACGCGGCGCGGCCGCGGCGGTAGGGGGGTGGAGCGGGCGGGAGGAGGTGGAAAAAAAAAGCCGTCGATCGACGGTCGTTGAAAATTCCAAACGGCGCGAAACGAGAAAACGCGGAGCGTTCGTGTCGGTTCGCGCGGCCGCGAGAGCTCTCTCGGGTTGTTGTTGTCGGCGGGGCCGCCGCGGCGCAGAGATATACAAGTTCAGTGACTTCGCTCCGATGACTAATACGAAATTCATTACTCCGACCGCTGCCGTTTCCTTTCAGACGGCCGTTAATGGCGCTCGAACAACGTGAAAACTATGCGAATCTCTACCGGCATAGAACCGGCGAATTAAGAGAGCCATTAATCCGGCGAGCGGAGATTCTCTGTTTACGCTCGCCGTCCGGCGGGAGGACGCGGACGCCGGAGGCGAGGATTCGTTAGGATCGCTCGCTAATGTTTCATCCGTTTATTTGTTTTTCCGTGTCTTTGGCGGACCGTTCGATCGATTATACGATACGCCTGTGGAAAAACCACGATCTCTCGAACCGAGAATCGAAGGTGTAGGAATTGAAACTTGTAACTGTCATTAACCCGTCGCGGACGAGGATCTTTTAACCCTTTGCACTAGAGACGCCTCTGAGTCAATGGTTTGACACAAAACTGGAAACTTTGATATTCAACCCTTTGCACTCGGGAGGTGCCTCTCGGACATCACTCGATTGTTGCATAAAAATTGTAAAGTTTCGTAAACATTAAGTCTTGAGTAATCTGTCGATAGATGAAATGTGGAAATAAAATATTGTTTCCCTTATTTTGTGAATAGATTCCTGGTTAAGTTAGTTCCAAAAAATGTCACGTATATCTCGTAAAAATAAATTGAATATTTCTAGTGACAAGTTTTTCGAGTGCAAAGGGCTAATATCACCTAGTGTTAATTTATCTATGAATTATCGTTAGATTAGTTTCAACCAACATATCACCTATATCTCGTCAAAAAGTGTTGAATATTTCCAAAAACTTTCGAGTGCAAAGGGCTAATATTACTTTCGAATAAAAGATAATCACAATACGCATAGATACTCGATAAAAGTTAACGCAGCGAATGTCTAGATAATAGAAAGTAACGAACGACTCCCGTTAGGAGCGGAGGATGGAAAAATGAAGAAACGGTCCCGTTAAATGCTCGTCGCCGCGCGCGCACGCGGACTTGTCCGGCGTTGGCCGTTTCATAATGGAACTCCTCGGCGTATTAAACGCTCGTTAAGCTCGCCGCGATTTTCGATCGTAACCCGAAACCGCGGGACACCTCGCGCCGTTCTATTAGAGCCTCTTTGGAATAGTAAGGAGAGCGAGCCGTTTAACGGTCTGTTTACGGTTCGGAGTTAATCGGTGCGGCCAGTAATTCCTCCAGTGGACGAGAACCGCGGTCGCCGCTGATAACGCGCAGGACACACCGGGCCCCGCAATGTGGGACCTTCGATTAACCCCTTCAGACCCGGCGCACATTGTAATGCATACTGTTTTAGTGCTCGGATATCTGACAAGATGTTAACCCTTTGCACCCGAACGTTTCTCCCCAGGGAATGTTTAACCCTTAGCTGTCCTGTGTCGAGTCTCGACGTTCTATCTTATTGCAACCTCTATCTGTTTTAACAGTTTTTTCTATGTTTATTTGTAGTACAATTGTACCGTTTGAAGGTAACGTTCAATGACTTCTAAGTATTCTTGAATAAATAAACAGAGCATCGTATTAAGCTGTAATTGAGTGTTCCTGATGAGATGTAAGGTAAACCAGTAGTTGAACAGTGGAGATAAATTGTCTGCGAATAATGGTAAACGCTTGATCCTTTGTTAACGCTAAAACTACCGAATGGGTCAAAATGACCCATTCTTGATTCCTTCTTGCAAATGTTGAGATAATAAATGTTTTTCTGAGAAATTATTAACCCTTTGCGAAGGAAGAATCTTTGATTATATATATTAATCTTTAATTATACTAAACCTTCAGCCGATAAAGCTAAATCATATCAACTGCTTCAGCAATTAGAGAAAAAGGGAAACTACGTGCTGATCTCTTGCTGTTCAAGTAACTAAATCATTTGTCTGCGACTTAGTCTTCCAAAAATGAAAACTTCATCTCGACGAAACTAGTTTAGTAACGCGCAGACTGAATTGTAGATCACTTGAAGCTTCAATGGATACTCTTGCAATTTCTATACACAAATTTCAAAACGTCAATTCATCTGCTCGCTAGTTTTAGCGTTGAACAGATACTCGACACGTGATTGTGCTGTTTTAAGTTCGTACATTATGTAACAGCGAACTTGAAATAGTTGTATTCTAGTATAGACATTTTTCGACGATCAATCGGAAGTTGGCCATTCCTTGATACAAACTGACAATCGATCATATGTTAGTCAGCAGTTACAGTAAACCGAAGGCAATGAAAGCGATGACTTCCACGCAGAACAATGCATCATTCGAATAAAACTTTGTTTGAACGTCAACGAATTATGAATTCTTATTCGGTTGGTTGTTCGAGTTACTCGTTACTCGCGTGGGAAACCTTCGTTCGTTATTTTTTATTCATATTTACAGGTTCAGTTGATAGCAATACCAGTTTCATCGTTACTCGAGCAATGTTCTATTCGAATGATGCTCGATGATCCTATCCCAATAGGGCGAACCGATGATAACTCGGTGTCCTTCTAACGTTTGGATGGATTCCCAGATCAACAGGTTTCGTGGCACTGAAATTCGTCTGCGACGCAGCTTCGCGGTAAAACAGTATTAGCGTTGTTTATTTCCGACAACGATATTGTCGCACGCCGTTCAAGGTGCATGTGCATTCGTATTCACGCTTTGAATGTCGCTGGTGATCGAGGCAACTGCATTGTGCTCCTACTACAGAGATTCGTAACTTCGAGATCGAAATATCAGTGGATCTCGTGTTTCGATTATGATTTTCTTGATTTCTAAAACACTGTGATATTATCTGTTGTTGATCGTTTAACCCTTTGCACTCCAGAAGTTCATTAGAAATACTCGACATTTTTTAACCAAATACCAATCTTTCGAACTGACTTAACGAATCGCACATAAATTAAAGAAAGCTGTTATATTTGAATATTTCACATGTCGATGCATTGTAAGTTTAATATTAAATGTCGAACTCTATAATTTTGCTGTGTCAAATCAATTGGCGACTGAGGCACGGAGTGCAGAGGGTTAATTTCTTGAAGATCTGTGGCTTCTAGGAAAAGTTCTTTTTTAAGATAATATCTCATACGTTTCGTCTGATTGATTATTTCGATCGATTTTACCGATTTCATCAAGCATGTTTCAATTTTTCTGTTTCAGGTAAGTTCTCGATCCCTGAGGAGACCGGATATTATTAATCGATTCTTTTCACGCAGGTATGCGTTTTGCTTTTGAACTTTAATTCGGTTTAAACCGTTGCGAATTTTTTTAATGTAAATATTATTTGAACCTTCAGATCTAAATGAAACGTTATTTTTCTGTTTGAACGCTTATCGCGAAGTTCGCGTATATAATGTGCTCCCCGTGCAACCAAGTATTTAAATCGTGCTGGTCAGTTAGTCACGATACGTGACTTGGTCAGCGAATGTCGCGGAGAAAATATTTTCGATCGGGGGTCTTATTAAAATCACGTTCTCTCCGCGCTCGACGCTGCGGCGTCCACGCTTTTACTCGTACGTGACTTGTTTCGATTTCAGCCGCGTTTTCGTTCAACGACCAATCTTTGCCGAGCATCCTCCTCGCTCGATGGGTTCCGTATCGGGATGTAACAATGACGCGACTCTGAAAACCATTTTGGATTGTTTCCTACACTTTTTCGTGTAGCATTCTGCACTGTTTTACACTTGCAAAGTTCCTAACTTATACATTTATAAATTTATAGATCCTCAAGTTTTCGAGTATTCAAGTTTTCAAATTTTTTAATTTATAAATCCTCAAATTTTCAAATTATTGAATTTATAAATCTTCAAATTTTCAAATATTCAAATATTCACATTCTCAAGTTTTTAAATTTATAAATCCTCGAATCTTCAAGTATTCAAATATTAAAATATTAAAATATTAAAATTTTCAAATTTATACATTCATAAATTCTCAAATTCTCAAATATTCAAATATTCAAATTCCCAAATTTATACATCTATAAATTCTCAAATTCTCAAATATTCAAATTCCCAAATTTATACATTTATAAATTCTCAAATTCTCAAATATTCAAACCCTCGAACCTCCAAACATTCGAACACTCAAATTTCCAAACGCACGCATTCATAAATCCTTAAGCCTCGAACCATTCAAATCCCCAAATCTCCAGATCCAAACATTATCAAATTCCCCATAAAGATCCGCAGCCGGCTCGCAAGGTGCACACGTCGGCGAGCCTTCCGTTCAGCGCGACGCGATGCAGGTCGTATCGCTGCGCGTCTGCGCGTTCGATTTCGTACTTGAAACCCGTGGAGTACGGTCAAGCAAAAGGTAAACGCGTCGTGTGTCGTGCACTCGCTCGCCTCGAGGTCGGCCTTGCTGGTACAACGATCCGAAAGTAATTAATTGTGTTTCCCCGGCGTCAAATCCTGCTTAGTATTCCGCGGTCCGCTCGCCGCCGTCAAAATCGTCCTCGATCGGCAAGCGTGTACAATCGTTTTCGAATACATCGGGCCCCTCGTCATTTGCTCGCGAGTCGAAAGAAACCCTCTCAAAATTCCGATGCATTATTCGTTGCTTCTCTATCCTACGACCTTAATTAACCCTTTGCACTCTGACGTTTTTCATTGAAAATATTTGAACATTTTCTGATGAGATACAGACGATATTTTGTGAAACTCGAAGAGAAATTATACGTACATCGAGGAACAAAGCTATTTTGTTGAAATATTTTTTAAATCGATGAATCGTATAAGGTGTAATATTAAATATCAGATTTTATAGTTTTACTGTATGAAATCAGGTGGTGAGCGCGAGAGTTGGTTTCTCGCTTTGAGGTTCACGTCGACGTTCATTCGATTACAGCTTAATCTGACGCTCTGTTTATTTATTCAAGAATATTTGGGAGTCATTGAAGTGTTACCTTTAAATGGTACAATTGTACTACAAATAAATATAGAAAAAATCGTTAGAACAGGTAGTACAAATGAAAAATTACGTTTCATTATGATTTTACTTTTCTGGCGTCCTCGGACATTCAAATTTGCATACGTCACTTATCCGCGGAACCCGCATAGCCGACGAAAAACGCTGAGGGTTAAGGAAGACTAGGACTGCAGATAAACGATCGCCAATTAGGTGTTTTCAGTTGTTAAGTTGGTCGATTGAAAACATCAGCACGACTGCGGATAACAATATTCCTAGCATCAGTTTCAATTTCGCGCGAGGAATAGGATTGCAGATCGCACAGTCGCGCCTCGTAGCGAACACTTCGGAGAATACCGGGAGTCCCCGCTCGTTAATCCATTCACGTTCGCCGGAATAGTTTCCCCGTTGCAATTGTACAACGTAAACAATGCGCCTACATTGTGCGGTGTTACGTAAAGTTATCGGAGACGAGCGAAGATAATCTGCACCTCAGACGCAGCGAGGGAAAGCTGAATCAACGTTAGAACCGAACGTTCAATATGAGTAACATGTAATTCGTATAAAAATTGACGATCGATGATACATTACTAACTAACAATAGATTTTACGGTTCTGTTCTACATTAGTATCAAAGAGGAACTTCTTCGAACCGTTTCGAAGATTGTTCGATTATTAACGAACTGAAACCAAGAATATTCTAATCATCGACAAAGTCCTTAACACCAGAACTACCAAACAGTCGAAATGTCTGAAATTTCTCTAGAAACTAAGTGCAACTATTGAGACTTCAATTGATTCACTATAGTTTCTATTACCGAATCAGTTTCTAGTAATTCCTTAGAGAAGCATCCGTTATCTCTTCGATAACTGAGAAAAGGAATCACAAATGATTTTGACTCATCCAGTGTTAAGAAAATACCAAGTGGTTACAATCGATCGCAACGTTATCCATTTGGTTCGCCGATTTTCAAGAATTCCCATCGGTCGCGGTCAAAGAGTTCACCTAGATTTTATGCATGCATCGTTATTTCTTCAATAAGCGAGAAGAAAAAGGAATCACGAATCATTTAGATTCATCCAGTATTAAGAAGATATCACAGTGTTGAAGCGGTTACAATCGATCGCAACGTTCCATCATTTGTTCTTCCGATTTCCTAAGATTCCCATCGATCAAAGCGTTCACCTACATCTCACGCACGCACCGAATATTTCGTTGTTCCCGGGAACAACGAGGCGCACAGTCGCGTAATGGAAAGGCCGGCCGGCGAAGGTGGGCAGCCGAGAGGAAGGGGGGGACAGATAAGATGGAACCAGTCGGCTCGCTCATCCCTGCGCGAAAGAGTTCCTCTTTGCCGGCGCATACCGAGCATTCCGTTTGTTCACCTTGAAAAGATACGTACACGCCACGCATTCACGCAACACCGTGGCCACCGGTCGATCTTTCGCGGAGGTTCGATCGGGATGATCACAGAAATCGGTACCAATCTGGAACTCGTTTGACACGCTCGAGAATAGCGCTCGCTTCAGCGATCCTCGTCGCTGTATTTTAGCAACGCAATACTTAACGTTTATTCCACGCTTCATTCGCGTTTCCTCGCGGAGCTTCGAGGATCGAGAATTTAACAATCGGAATTCCGGCGCGGTCGGGGTACCTGCGCGCGCGGAACGGTCTATATCTGTTGCCGGCCGCTTGTATCTTGGCCGTGAAGTAGTAAACGGGATTAAACCGAGTTCTCGCAGTTCCTAACGCACGGTGAACTTTATCTGGCCACTTGATCGGCTCCGGCCGCGCCGCTTGACGCTCGCATGCGAGAATTTTAGCGCCGTAACGGTGCTTTTGCAAGCTGCCCGCCGGTGCGTTCGGTATTGGGCCTGTATCGAGTTCAATTTCCAGATATCCCGTGCTTTTCTACGTCTCCACCGGTCGGCTCAAAGTGCGCGTACGTGACGCGAAAGTGCGACGCTGATGTGATCTTGATGCCGAATTGTATTTTCGGGTGGTCGTGATCAACGCGAACCGAGCGGTTAATGCAATTAACCCTTCGCACTCGGGAGGTGACTCTCAGTTGCTAATAATTGATTTGACACAGCTAAATTGTAAAGTTTCAGGTTTAATATTCGACTTCGTATAATGCAGTATGAAATATTGAAAGAAAATAGTTTCCTTCCTCAATGCGCGACTTGTCAAATAAATTTTGGAGAACCTCATCTGGAGCTCATTAGGAGATATTGAGTATTTCCAGTGAAAATTTTTGGAGTGCAAAGGATTAACCCTTTGCGGGCGAATGTCGGCATTTTGCTGAGATCAAACTTCCATGTTTGGAATACTCGGTTGTGAACAAATGAGTTAACTATTCGAACAGCAAGAAATCAGTGCACAGTTTCCTTATTCTCCATGATTCGAGCATTCAGTGTTTAATTTAGCAGAATTTGCAAAAGGTTTTGCGTAGTTTCAACAGTCGTCGTCCGCAAAGGATTAAGTATGAAATTTTATAGTTTCACTGTATGAAATCAATTGGCGAGTGACCTCCCGAGTGCAAAGTGTTAACATGTGATCTCTGTGAAAAATGTAACGGTAGATTATTTCCGGTTTCTTCGAAGATTGTAGTATTCGAGTGGGACTGTTTATTCTCAAAATCGTTTCGAATGCTTTTAACGTATCAATCACTGCGGAATAAAACATCGAAACCGGTCGTTTTCACTGGTAGGATACTCGTGTTAATCATTTTTAGCATTTGCGTGAGCTGTATCAGTGTAAATTGCCGTTGAAATTCTTCTGAAATGTATTAGACAAATTCGAATTATTAAGTCTCCTGTAATATCGGCGAGAGATTTGAACCGAACTCGAAACTGAATGGTACTTGTTTCTTTTTAAAACGTGAACGAAACTTTTGCGTCATCGACTGTAGTTTCAAGGCAAACGTAAACGCGGAAAGAGACACGAACTCTTTTTCTCGCGTGGATTTATCAGGGAACTGCACGCGCGCTTTGAAAAAGCCGGTACACGTATTTACATACGAACAATATACATATGTATATATTAAACATGTAATTCGAAATGCTCGAGCAGTTAATCCCGACGAACGCATGCAGCCAGTTAAAACCAGCGTGCAATTAAACTTTATGAAAGTGTAAATTACTAATTACACATTTACCGGAGTAGACATTAAATTATCCACAGTATATATTTCATGCTTATTGGCCTTTAGCGCGCATACCTCGCGAGACAGTGGCGGCTGAGGTAGCTCCCGGAGGTGTTTCAAAAATCTGTTCTTCGGTGACCTCGTGGACGTCTATTTTAAACCATTCGAAACCAATTACACGGTACACGTGTAATGGAACACCCAGGAAAACAGACTAGTAGCATCCCATATATATATATAAAAAATCTGTAATCAAAGATTTGTAGTCTGTAATCAGTTCTAATTCTAATTGATTACAGCATTATTCGTAACCTGTAATCAAAAATCTGTGATCAATTAGCGAGAAACTTGATCCACTAGGAAAAATCGAAGGTGTGCAAGTTTCGTGTACTTCAATGACTCGTCCACAATGGCTCATGATTGCCGATGCAGTTTTATTGCGGAATTGTCTAACTTCAACTCGATTGGAAAGGTGTTTATATCGTTTCTGGAATTCCTAATTGGAAGTTTGGTAATTTGAAATGATTAATTTCGAAGATGTTTGAAATAGTCTTCTATGTTTGAAGATTTGATATTAAGCGTGTTCAAAATACTAGACTTCGAGGAATTAATCCTTTGACGAATGTCGTCATTCCGCTGAGATCAAACTTCCATGCTTGGAATACCAAGCTGACAAATGATTCAACTATTGGACAGCAAGAAATCAGTAGAGTTACCTTGTTCTCTACGATTTAACCCTTCGAACCCTAGGCTCCAATATTGCACCAGTTATATCAAATATTTCAACGAATCAAAGAAACTACTCTAAAATTATTAAACTCCTCGAAACCACTTGGTCCACTTGCAACTCGCAAACAACCACCAGCAAATCGAAAAATCGATCGTTTCGATGCACCGGTGTCGATAACAATCCAATTCGACCGAATTACCGAGTCGGTAAAAACACGAAATCGCGAGTGCGATATCATCGGGAATAATCGGAGTCGAATTAACTGGAGACAAAACGTGATCCGCTCGGCGGTCGTTTCGCGGGCGTCCTTGAATCCGGAGGCTGCACGCGATGCGTCGCGAAAGTGACGAAACTATGAATCGATCGAGCGGCGATCCGCGGATCGGTCGGCGGTGTACAGTTATTTTCGCGGGCGCTTCCGAGGGAGAAGATCTCGCGGGACGGAAACGGGGGGAAAGAGGTAAACGAGAGACGATATCGTATTTGTAAGGCGAGTCCGTTTGCTAATAGAGCGTAACATTCATGCGAGATCGCGCGGCCGCGGCGCTGTTCGTCCCGCCGCGGTATGTGGGACATCCAGATCTCTATCGGGTCCTGCTTTAGGATGTATTAACATAAAAGAAAGTGCGGCCCGAGCCGCATCCTGCGAGGCCATTAGCGAATTCCTACGGTAACAACTTTGTTCCATCGAGCGACCGGCCCATTCATCCTGGGACGCTCGAAACTCTCTGTTAACACGTTAAGTGCCACGAAAATCTTAAGCGTTTTCCCATAGTTTGTCTTTTGTAGCGAAGAAAAGTAGGAACAATTATTAATTGCTCGGCGTTGCAACGTTTGCGTTACACTATCAACTTAGTTGCGTTGTTAAACATTTTTATTTCACATCGGTTGTCTTGTATGTTACGGTTGGTTTTTAGTCGTTCCAATATTAAGTATTTTAATGAATCTTAAGAGAACTACCTTAAGATCTTCGAAATAAAGTTTGTACTGAGAAGGGCATTATAGGTCTGAGAAATGTTACGACATTGTTAATTTTCAAGACTACTACCAAAATTGGTAGTTGCTGATACATCACCAAACTGTGTGTAGTGCTAAGGGTTAAATGTTTCTAGTAAGAAACATCCGAGTGCAAAGGGTTAAGAGTTACGTGGTCCTTGTTACGTTGTTAAATGAATCTACGAACACTGACAAATCTTTGTCGTTCGAAGTTGCAGAGTGGACAGTACGCAACGATGTAGAAAATACCGAAAGTGCTGCTTTAGAACGCTCGTCCAGCGTTCTATCCTAATTCTATTCGTAACAATTGAAACTCGAATTTAGGTCCGCAGTGTAATGAAGGTGATTAGCGAGTTAAGTTACTAAACACTGTCACTAAGGGTTAAACTGCGATGTTCTTAATGGCTTCGATCTTAAGCTAATATACGCCGACCCAGAGACTATTCGAACAGCAAGAAATCAGTACACAGTTTCCTTATTCTTCATGACTCAAGCATTCACTGTTTAATTCAGCAGAATTTGCAAAAGGTTCTGTAAAATACGCCGATCCAGAGACGATCGGTGTCTGTCAAGAGTACCGAAGATTTCTAAATGGAAACGCGTCGTTCCGTCGTTTCCTCGAGAAATCGATCTTCCCGTGATAACGTCGTTCGCAGTGTCTCGCAACGTTGTAGCCAGCGTCTGGCTGGCATTATCAAAAGGTAAAGGAACTCGCGAAACTCATAAAACTGTGTGAAACGTGTCCGCGAGCGAAACACGATATCGCCGTGGCCAAACCACTGGTTGGAAAACTGGATACGCCAGGTATTCCAAATGACAAGGCATCATTAGACACTATTGATACGTTACTAACATGTGAAGCGTATTGATACACGCTGGCCGGGCCGGGATTATCTTACAAACTATCTCATGTTGCAGCCGGCCGAGTCGAGAACTCTTCAGTAACGTTTCAGTTGTTCTGCGCGTATTGTTAGAAAATCGGATCGAGCCCGATCTCCGATTCGAAGACGAATCGAACTCGAAATTCCAGTCGAAAATCCAACGATCCCGACCTGCCGCCACAAATGAATCTAAAAGAAACTGAATGGAATTAAACCATTAATCGTCGAAATAATCCCAACGAGTGCAGTTACGAGGGAAATTAACCCTTTGCGGTCCGAAGTGCTCTTGCTTTCACTTTGAGGTTCACGTCGACGTTAGAATATCAAGAATATTTGGGAGTCACTGAAATGTTACCTTTAAATGGTACAACTGTAACACTACAAATAAATATAGAAGAAACTGTTAAAACAGGTAGAGGTTGCAATAAAATAGAATTGCTAATAGACTGCTAAGGATTAATCAACAACAGGAAACGATGAATTAACGCGCTTCGGAGTGAATAGTGAGAAGCCACGAAACAATCGATGGCGAACACCTAAACTCGTGATTGATCGAGGGTTCACAAGGTTACTTTGGAAAGTTCGATTGAATGATCTTGGAGGACTAAGGTTCTTCCATAGAAATCAAGGAGTTCTCATTCTACGCTCACGTTTACTAACACACTCAAGTATAACGATTGATAATAGATGAACTACATCTAATTCGAACTCACAGGAACCGAGTAACATTCGCACTTAACAAATTTTTCCCAATCTGCACTGCGTCTCCCGCATCTCCCGCGATATTATAAGGCGAAGGGTTAAAATGATGGCGACTCCGGTCGAATCCGACCGCTGAAACTGTTCCGCAGAAAAAACAAGGTGGAATACTATTTTAGAAAGCGATTACGAGAGCCGAGCGTGGTTTCACGTATGCCGGCCGGCCGATAAAGAGCCCCCACCGTTGTCGTTTATCAGTGACCTCGCGCGGTCACGCCTCTCCGATAGCGGCGAGGAATCGCGGCGATTCCTGTGACCGTCGTCGCCCTTCGTTCGCGTTCGGTCAGCCTTAAACCGGGGATAACGACTGAACCCTACGATTCATTTCTCGGCGACGATCGATACGACTAGACGCGTCGCCGTTGCTAATTTCATGGAAAAAAGGAGAAAGCTTGAGGCGTGTTTCGTGTTCGCGTCTCCTATAAAGTTTAATAGATTCGTCGAGCTTAATCATTCGATTTCTATGAATTCACGTGAATTCTTCTGTTGAGTACGTCGATGAACAGACAGAATATTTCACGCGAATTCATCGAATAATGTTCATGCTCGTCGAATATTGAATTCTATCAAGAACTCATTCGATTTCATTTCTTCTGTAGTTCTTCGAATTCATTCGATTGAATAATTCTATGGGTGTATGACTGCAGTAAATGACTGAACGAATGCTAAACGAGAGTAACCGATTTGTGTGACTAAAATTGATAATAGAAGGAATATTTCACGTGAATTCATCGAGTAGTCTTCATGCTTGTCGAATACTGAATTCTATGAAGTTAACTCGTTCAATTTCATTGCTTGTGTAGTTCCTCGTTATAGAATTCATTCAATTGAATAATTTGTTTATTCCGTTACAAAACATACATCCATAAGTGACTGCAGTAAATGACTGAACGAACGCTAAACGAGAATGACCAATTTATCCGACTAAAACCGATAATAGAAAGAATATTTCACGTGAATTCATCGAGTAACGTTTATACTTCTCGAATATTGAATTCTACCAAGTTAACTCGTTCGATTTCATTCCATCATCGTACATCTATAAGTGACTGCAGTAAATAACAACGAATGCTAAACGAGAACAACCGATTTATCCGACTGAAACCGAGAGGGAAGATCGAATGTTCAATCAAAAGTCGGGAAATCGGAGCTCGGTATCGGCGCCGAACTTCCCGGGAGCTCGTATGAATATTAACGAGATTATCCGCATCCGAAACGTAATTATTCGCCTCGGTAGTTCGCGATCTCGTTAAGATTTCCGGCGGGCTCGTTCGTCTAAGCTATCACTCGGTCACGACGAGTTTCCGTGGCTCAATAATGCAATCGAGGAGGACGAATGCCGTGACCTTGACAGTGAACCCCGAGCTCGAGTCATTCGAGGATATTAACCCTCTGTGGGCCGAATTTTTGTTCACGATTACAACAAAATCTATGCAGTAGAAAATCAATAGATATCCACGTATGAATACAAATTAACAATGTATTCAATAGTTTCAATTACAATGACGTTAACACGTTAATCGCCATGTCAGCCACTGGTGACTGACGCTTCTGAATGACTAAGAAACAATCGTAACATACAAGACAACCGATGCGAAATAAAAATGTTTAATAACGCAACTAAGTTGATAATAGTGTAACGCAAACGTTGCAACGCCAAACAATTCATAAGTATTCCTACTTTTCTTTGCCACAAAAGACAAACTCTATGGGAGAACGCTTAAGATTTTCGTGGCGCTTAACGTGTTGATCTTTCACGCCTGAACGTATAAGAGTTTCACTTAACTGATTACTTAATTATATTCGCCGCTTTGAGTGCAAAATCAAATAGATCAACAAGATGCCAATACACTGATATGTGACAAAGTTACATGGGCCCACAGAGGGTTAAGGTTGTTTCAACAGTTGAGTTTTACAGGCGAATTGTGAATCGAATTGCAAGTCGATTGTAAATCGACTGAACGGCAGGTAGACGCGTTCCCATTCGAACTCGCATCTGCGCTCTCGCCTTCTTCCACCGAACAACCGGGTAGATACGACGGAGTTGAAAGACACGTTGACCTGGTGTCGTCCGGGAGCGGCACTGTTAACACGTTGACGTAAATGCCGTCTATAGTCGTACGACGCTCGTGAATGTAGGTGCAAATCACGGCGATGGCCGGCCTGTTCTTACTATTATGAATAAAACAATATGATAATTCCATTCTGAAGGCACGGAATCTTTATCGAACTACTCAGGAATCGACTAATTAACACTAGGTTTACGGGCGTTTGTTGTAGTTTATTCTATTGTTCCTGGAAGTTGATATTCGTTCGTTTAGATTTTGGAAACTTTTGGAAACTGTAGATGTAGAAATATGAAAAAATAATGTTTATGAAATTCAAACTGCGTCAGATTGACGCGTTCCGTGGACCTAGTGTTAACCTTCTATGGAATTTTTGTTCATTATTATAACAAAATCTACGCAGAAAATTAATAAATATCCGCATGTGAATACGAATTAAGTATGTGATATTCGTTCGTTTAGATTTTGGAAATTGTAGATGCAGAAATAGACGAGGATTCATATTCGTGTAACTGGATCGAAAACCGATTGAAACATTTACCAAATGTTTATAAAATTCAGTCTGCGTGAAGTTGACGCGTTCCGTGAACCTAGTGTTAACGGAAAACGAAGAATTGCTCTGGTTGTCCATCGCCGACTTCAAAACGAGCGTTGTGTAACCGTGCGGAGGTCAAAATATTTGTAGCTTAAATGGGATTGAATTAATACTGATGCACAGTTGGAAGATGACAACGCAGTGGCTGGAAATGTAGTTTTTAATTTTAATGTTCAACGACTAATTGATGGAAAATGTTGAATGCATACGACGTTAACGAAATCGTCCATTTCTGGGACTTCCCAGTTCGATGCGTGATTTAACAGACGAAAAACGATAATTGCTGGTTCGTTGCTTGTTAACTATAACTGCTTGTTGGAACTTTCCTCAAAAGCGTTACCCACTTCCGTCAGAAACGACGAGGAATCAGGGAACGAAACCAGCAGGCACTTGTCTGATTTCCTTAAAAACGTTACCCACTTCCGTCAGAAACGACGAGGAGTCAGAGAACAGAACTATTTGAGATGGGTGATTATATAATGAAACAGTATATACAGTGTGACTTTATTACGGCTTTGGAAAACACGTCTAGCTCTCAAGTCGAATGCGAATGAACACAGCCAAAAGTTAGGCTCCTTGTATCTATAAGACCGTTTATGGAGAAAAGTGTCTTGTCTCTGGTTGCCTTTCTATCGTCTTTGCTTAGACGAAAGATACAAATCGTCGGGCATTTTTGCTTTCTCCAGCTTAGCATTAGCAATAATTGAACAAAATCCAACAGACAATTGTCCGAGGAAAACTGAAATCTTTATCGGTCGAGTTCCTTATCCCAGCAATGTAGCTCGGATGCAGCGATAGGGGATGCATCCCCGTGTCAGTGAACACTTTGCCGGACATGTATCGCATCGCCGTTAAGTTGGCGCGGCAGAGTATGACGCAGAAGGCAGCAAAAGACAGTTTCAAACTAACAGAAGCATCTGCTTAAAAGATTCTAACAAAAGACGATCTGGCAAATCGGGAAGGGAGAACAGTGGAAGCGATTGTTCCTCTAAAAACAGCATCGATATGTATTCTTATACAAGCATCGGAATGATAATCACGCGTACGTGACAGCGGCCGGTAAAGTGTTAACACATTGAGCGCCAGCGACTTAAGAGACATTTAACCCTTTGCACTCGATAGACGACTCCCAGTTGCCAGATGATTTTATACAGTAATATTCTAAACTTTTGTATTTACCATTAACCTTTGTATACTGCGTGAATACGCGAAATATTGAAAGAAAACAGCTTTGTTCCCTAATTTACGTGTGATCTCTTGATAAATTAATCTTAAAGGATCTCGTCTACATCTGATTAGAAAGTATTCAATGTTTCAAGTGAAAACCTTTCGAGTGCAAAGGGTTATGAACGCCGGCAACGTATCGGCCACTTAGCCCAAACTTCATTTGCTTGTATCTGATCAATGAGTAGCCAAAAAAAATATTCAAAACATTATACATTTCCGTAAAATAGTACATTTTAACACGTTGACTGTCATGGGGGTCGCCGGTGACCCCCGACCAAATCGAAGTGAACTATAGACGAGTGAACTACAGATAAGTGAGCTAATTCGAGTGAACTATAGTTCACTCAATGAAACGATTATATGAAAACATGCTATATTATAAATAACGCTACATAATACAGTGACATTCAGCTAGACGAACGTGCACCGGTAACAATGCAATACGATCAAACGATCGAATATCATATTTTCTCCATTCGGCGTATTCTCCTCAATGAAAGCGCGCGGCGTTCAACGTGTTAATCGCACACTCGTCGAATCCAGAAATGGAGATCCAGAAATGCTCATTATCGCCGGCGCTCAAGCGATAGACACACAGAATCCCGCGTTTCTACGGGGCCGGCGCTGAATGCGTTAAAGCGGGTATAAGAAAGTCAGGAGGCCGACGTCGGGTCCGTTGCCGGCAGGCTGCGGTGCCGTTAACTGTGCAGCAGCCTTTAGACGGTAGCCTTCGGGCCCGGCGCGGGTAGCAATGAAGGACCGGCCGACGGCGTCGGAACAATCTAACGGGAGGCGAACGATTTGCCCGTAGAATGCCGCCGGTTCAATTGAACGGCATGCAGACAACATGGCCGGCGCGCGCGCGCTCCGCGTTGGTCACTGCGAAATAGAGAACGACGTGTGAAATGGGTATCGTGATGTACCGACCGGATGCCACTTCCTGCTTACCACGTCTGCGCATCATTGTAACGTGCACCGTACCTAGCGATGGGAATAAGACGATCCGAGGGAACGAGACGATCTCTCTCTCCGGCTGCTCTGCGGCTTCGCCGGCCACTCTCGCCTGAGACATTGAAATTTTTATGGTGCCCCATTGTCGCTGGGTCCACGGGCCGGCCGACCGGCCGCTCGTGAGTCACCCGCTGAGTCCTCGCGACGCGACGATAACGCGCCTGTGGTTTTTCTCGATGTGTCGCGCTGATCTCTGCGTTGATCAGCTACGGTGCTGATACACGTGTCTTTTGTAGGGCTAAAATGAAAACTGAGTCCGTAGTCAGGTTAAATGTATTTATTACGCGATCTGGCTCTAACGAGGAACGGCGGATAAGTGGCTTTTCCTCGACGCTTTTCTAAGAAGGGAAATTCTTTGGACGAGGGCGTGCGTGACCCAGGTCCTGGTGGTCCCATTGGTTATAAATTAGTCAATGGGCCCGGTCTGTATCTCAGGCCCCCAAGTATTGACACGCGAAAGGGCGAACCGTCTGCACTTTGGATATCTGAATTGTCTGGATGTCCTCGGAGGGTACTGGAGTTGGATGGAAGGAGGATGGCGCACGATTAACACGTTAGCGCCACGAAAATCTTGGCCCTTGTTTCGGAGTTATTCTTTTTGAACGGGGATAAGCAGGGACAGTTATCATTTGACATTGCAATCCTTGCAGTGCACTGTTAACTTTGTTACGTTATTGAACATTTTCATTCGACGTCGGTTATATTGCGTGTTACGATTGTTTTCAAGTAACTCGGAAGTGTCAGTGATTGACACGGCGCTTAACGTGTTAACACTAGAACTACTGAGCGTTTGACCAGTTAACTGTGGAAGTTAGTTGGGAAAACCTCTGGTTCTGCGCGCAATAAGATCGAAGAAGCGTGTACTCGCCGAAGGATGAATACGCGTAGAGTATATTTTAATGAGAGATCAAAGCGAAACAAGAAAGAGTTACATGTTTATGTGAATTATCTGTATAATTTAGCTTGATCTGCTAAAGCTTTCGATTCCAATGAATCTTCACAGGGTTAACCTTTGCACTGGGAAGCTTTTCACTGGAAACATTCGTTTTTTAATAAGTTATACAGGACACTCCTTGAAACGAAGTGAACGAGAGAACACACATAAGTTAAGAACCAAAGTTACATATTTCACATATTCATGGATGACATATTCACATATTTAATATTCTGTGTAAGCCTTACAATTTCGGTATATCGAATCAAATGACGAGAGGGTCTCTCGAGTGCAAAGGGTTAATAGATCGTTCTCCAGGCTAATTGATCCTGTCCTAAAATCCACTAAAAGCAACGTTCCTCACTTCTACTCGTCTCGCCGTTTCGAACGGTTCGTTGCCCGGAAATCCACAGTTCGGTGAAGCGATCGCGTTCAATGTCGATCGTTCCCCTCTATTCCGCGCATAGCTCGTTCTAATGAAACATATATCGAGGTCCGGTAAGAAAACCAGAAGATAGCTGGCGGGCGAGCGGTCAGCGCAGGAAACAGAGTCGACACGCGAGTCCGTTGATAACCGGGTTTCCGAGGGATCTGATCTCATTACACCCCCTCCGATCGGTCCCCTCGGCCCGTATGCAAATCGGCCGGTGTCTCTGGGCCGCAGCTGAAAAGAGCGAAGGTTTCCGTTCGTCGCGACCCGGTTGAACCCGCGAATCCCGAAACAAGCCAACCGATCGTTTCGACGATCTTTTTCATCTTTCGACCGTTATATATTTTACCTCTTGTTTCCTACACACGCATCTTCGTTACGCATTTTTAATGTCGTTGAACAGGTCTGAGCAAACTGCAAACGGTTAAATCAATAACCCATATAGATAACGTTAAAAACTGGACCCGTTTTGAATTCGCGGCGTCGGTTTACTTGGAAACTATCCTTTCGGTTCTAATGTCTTGCAGACATTCATTATTTTCCGATGAGATATTTATATTATTTGCAACTTACATAAAGTAACATCTTGCATAAACTGTAGGGCAGAATTGTTTCTATGTTTCATGCGTTAGTACCTTATTCAATATTTCATAGTGAATCTTTTGTTAAGTAATTTTGTCGCGTTCAATGCAACGTGCATCTTTGATTCCTATCGGATTGATGCTGAGATCCTCACCGAGCGCACGTCGAAGGGTCAATTGTTTCTTTGTTTATTCGCGATCCGTCTTTTCGCGAACCGCGTTACACACCTGGTGTGCAGTAATTGGTTCTGGAGCGGGTGACTAAGACCTCGGGATTACTAGAAACGAAGAGCGAGGAAGAGAGAGAAGGAGAGAGGAAAGAGATCGCCGAGCGGAGTGCAGGAAGTGACAAGGTTCGAGTTTCATGATAAGTGATTTACAGCCATGACTTTCATAGTTGGCTCTGTGTATGCTCTCTCTCTCTCTCTCTCTCTCTCTCTCTCTCTCTCTCTCTCTCTCTCTCTCTCTCTCTCTCTCTCTCTCTCTCTCTCTCTCTCTCTCTCTCTCTCTCTCTCTCTCTCTCTCTCTCTCTCTCTCTCTCTCTCTCTCTCTCTCTCTCTCTCTCTCTCTCTCTCTCTCTCTCTTTTTCCTCTTTCTATAATTTTTTCTTCGTTCTCTCTCTTCCTTTTATCTCTGCTGCCCTAACTTCATTTTTCTCTCTCAGGTCCTCTCTTTTTCCCTCTCTCAGCTTCTTTCTTTTTCGATCTTTTCTCTCTCAGGTTCTCTCTCTTTCGATTTTTTCTCTCTTAGCTTCTCCCTCAGGTTCTCTCTTTTTCCCTCTCTCAGCTTTTTTCTCTTTCGATTTTTTCTCTCATAAGTTCTCTCTCAGGTATTCTCTTTTTCCCTCTCTCAGCTTCCTTCTCTATTGATTTTCTCTTTCTTAGCTTCTCTCTCTTTCTCCCTCTCTCTATCTCCCCGTTACGCACACTCCATCCCAACCGAGTTTTCGAACGGCACACGTCGTTATCATCGCAGCTATGCCAAAAATGCGAATCGATGTCTCCGCACGGGGCGGAGAGGCGGAGAGTAGCGGGGCTTTCTAAAGGAGCGCGGAATGCAACGCCTCGAAAGTCCTGGAAAGGCTTGTCCCCCGCGATCACGACAGATGCAGCAGCCGCGCTCGAGAAAGTCTTTCGCGGACCGTGAGCCGCGTTTCCCGACGCGGATTATTCGTTTTTCGATCGTGGAACGTGCTCCGCGAACCTTTTATTATACCGACGAGAGAATTTCCCCTGCCCTCTCGTCATCCAGTGATCTTTCCGCTCGACGCTGTTCATTTTTACACGAAACTGTTTTCGAAACACGGTTCACCAGAATCGGAACTTCCGTCTTTTATATGGAAAATTTCGGAGACACGTCTGTTTGTTTTTACCGAAACTTATCTCGAGGTCTTAGCTTGCCACCGAAGCTTTTATCTTCGCGAACCATTAATTTTTGTTTTGCGGTTCGTCTTTTCGGGTACACCTGTGCAATTATGCCCGTAACCTCATGTGCGATTCGCCTCGGTTTATGCATTCTTGCAACTTGACGCTAGGACTATTAACTAAAGTGATTCTTATTAACACGTTCCTTATAGGACCATTTTTTTAAGAATTTCAGGCCGTATGGGGCGTATACGACATTTTTGCAATCAATTAAAATTAACACTGAAACTATCAGATGAGTCAAATGACCCATGCCTGATGTCTTTTCGCAATTATTAGAAAGTTAAGAAATGTTTCTCTGGGAAATTAAAGAAATTCATTTAGCACTACGCAAATTGTATTGTAAATCAATGAAAGTCTGAAAAGATGCACTCTTGGAGTTTCTATAGCGAAATTTTCAAACGTCAATTGAAGTGCTCGGTTTTAGTGTTAAATAACAGTATACATAATATTAAAATACCTATCTTCGACTTTACAATAAATTTTTGAAAAGTTCGTTTTTCAATGAGAATTTTCGGCCTGAACGGAAAATTCAACGTGGGTCGTATACCACGTGGCACGAATAAGAAAAACATAATAATTGAGACTGAGAACATAAAACTTATTCGACTATTGTCAAAGTTAATACAGTAAATTCCCTGGAATCCGAAGAATACATAAAAATGTTATCTATAGAAATGTCCAAACGGATGATTTCGAAGCGCGCGATAAGTCCCAGCGTTAACGAGCGGAGTTCCGTTCGCTCCTTTATTTTTATCCGCGAGATGGAATTGATTCGCGGCAACAGGTGCAGGATATTTCATTTATCTCGTCCGCCTGCAACGCGTCGCTATCGATTTGTTTCCTTATAACGTCGAATCGAATCCGATAAACGGACGTCGTTTCTTTTACATAGAAACGGCGCAATGTTTTTCAATGTTAACTGCGGATTCGAACGAATTGAAACGACGATCTCGTATCTCACAATTTTCGACAGAAGTATTCAAATTTCAATCGTTGGAATGTGAATCACTGAAATTCGAATTATCGAAGTTTGAATTACTGACGGTTGAGTCGTTGGAATGTGAATTACTGAAATTCGAATTGTTCGGGTTTCAATGATTGAAGTTCGAATTATTGAAGTTTCAGTCACTGAAATTTCAGTCGTTGGAATGTGAATCACTGAAGTTCGAATTACCGAAGTTTGAATTACTGACGGTTGAATCGTTCGAATGTGAATTGCTCGGATTCGAATTGTTCGAGTTTCAATGATTGAAGTTCGAATTATTGAAGTTTCAGTCACTGAAATTTCAGTCGTTGGAATGTGAATTACTGAAGTTCGAATTACCGAAGTTCGAATTACTGAATCACGTACTGACGTTCATTCTAAGGTGTACACCGATCGAAGTCTTAACAAACGCATTCTTCGAATTTGCGTAAGGAGGAACGCGTTAAGCAACTTAATCGTTCGGTAGGTCTGGCGTTAAATATCTAACCTTTGCAACGGACGTGGGAGACTCTCGCGATGAGCGTGGATTCCCTTTTCTTCCTACGGATTATCGACGATCAAGTGGGCGTAGGGTTAAAAGTGACGCGAATGGCGAGGCGTGGACGCAGAGCGGAGACGTTTCAAAGTAGAGAGCCGCACAGCAGGCGATTCGAATAATTCCTAACGTATCATCACTCGCAATTGAGATCAAACTGTCATGTTTGGAAGAGCAAATGGCAAACAAATGATTTCGCTTAAACAAGAAACCAGTTCCCTTGTTCTCTATTATTTAAGCATTCGACATTTCGTTTAGCAGAGTGGAGACGATTCGAATAATTCCTAACGTATCATTATTCGCAATTGAGATCAAACTGTCACGTTTGGAAGACCACATCGCAAACAAATGATTTCGCTCAAAGAAACCAGTTCCCTTGTTCTCTATTATTTAACACTGGGTTTACGGACATTTATTGTACAGTTTATTCTATTGTTCCTGGGGAAGTTGATATTCGTTCGTTTAGATTTTGGAAATTATAGATGTAGAAATAGACAGAATTCATGTCCGCGAAGGGTTAATTTCTACGTAGACAAGGAACGACGCTGAACAAGTGTCGCCAGAACTTGTCCGGTTCTCCTATTATTATTTGACTGTAACATGGAGGTCAAGCACGACAGATAAACAGCCGAGTTATACATACATATGCGTGGAAACACAACAAACGTATGCATAATAATTTCAGTGTCTCCTCTGTGCTAGCGTGTCTCAAGGAAAACATTTCCACCGAGGAAAATTTACAACTATTCTTATAGTCCCGTCTATATCGTTCATTTTATAGTGACATATATATATATAAATATATATCATTCGATTAAACAATAGAAAGAAAGGAAACTATGCACTGATCTGTTACCGTTTGAATAATCAAATCGTTTGTGTTCAACTTAGTCTTCCAAAAATGGAAACTTTATCTCGACGAAGTGTAAATATTCGTGCCGAAGAGTTAAACAGGTAACCAATGTTGACGTCGCTAAACGATATATATATCTAAATTACTAAATATCTAAATATCTAAATTGCTAAATATCTAAATATCTAAATTACTAAATATCTAATAATAAATATCTAAAAATAATATAAATATAAATACATATTATTATTTCTCGATTCCTTGTAGAAATGTCTACTGAAAATATATTTATATATATAAAATATATTTATATATATATATATATATATATATATAAATGTACTTTATTTATATATATATATAAAATATATATATATAAATATACTTTCAGTAGACATTTCTCCAAGGAATCGACGTGCACAATAGGTCCACGCGGTTGAGAGGCACTGCTCCATGGGAATATATACATATATCATCTATCTCCGCAGATAGCAATGGAAAAGAATTCGATAAACGCGGCGAGTCTCGGCGGCGATATTGTTTCAAGAATATTTCACGTCGATGCACGCCGCGCACCGTCCGTGAATTATTCATGTAATTCGCGTCGGGCCGAGTCGTCGGGAAGATTATCTCGAGATAGCGGAATGATTTCTTCCCTTATCCGGCCGCCGATTGAATCGTAACGAATTCGCGCGATAACGAGCGCACGTTCGATACCGGTGCCGGTCGGTTTCCATCGTCGACCTAAAAATACTCGGCGATCCACGTTTGAAGTTCAGTGTCAGTCCCGGTGTGGAGCTCCTTGGGACGACGATAAGATGATGATCGCGGGGCGTAACTGATTACGCAATCCTGTCTCCATGTCTCGATACCCTGAAAAAAAAGAACGCGTGAGACTTTCGTACTCGTCGAAAACATTGTTCGCACGTTTCCGTGGTCATGGTCGTGATTAATTGTTAGCTGATAACGACAGTGACAAAACGGATCTGGCTCTGGACAGTTGGAACGAGCTGTCGAATCGTGTTTATTCGATCGTTCGTCTTGTAAAGATTCTGAGTGACATTGATCTGTCTATCATGGAGGAAATTTTGAATCATTCGTTTAGTTACCTCGACATTGGTTGCCTTTTTAACCCTTTGCGGTCTGAAGTGCTCTTGGTTTCACTTTGAGGTTCACGTCGTTAGTTCATTCAATTAGCTTAATATGACGCTCTATTTGTTTACTCGAGAATATTTGGAAATTGTTGAAATGTTACCTTTAAATGGTACAATTGCGATACTACAAATAAATATAGAAAAAATTTAAACTTCAGTAATTCACATTCCAACGACTGAAATTTCAGTGACTAAAACTTCAATAATTCGAACTTCAATCATTGAAACCCGAACAATTCGAATTCGAGCAATTCACATTCCAACGATTCAACCGTCAGTAATTCAAACTTCAATAATTCGAATTTCAGTAATTCACATTCCAACGACTGAAATTTCAGTGACTGAAACTTCAATAATTCAAACTTCTGTCATGTTACCTTTAAACCTCTTCTTTTTGCAATTATTAGAAAGGTAAAACATGTCTCTCTGAGAAATTATCAAAGAAATTCATTTAGCTCTACGCAAATTGAATTGTAAATCAATTAAAGTCTGAACAGATGCACTATTGGAGTTTCTATAGTGAAATTTTCGAAAGTCAATTGAAGTGCTCGGTAGTTTTAGTGTTAAGCGATTGATATGTAACTTAGCCTCGTGCGCTAAAGGTTTCGTACGTTTCGAAGATTCGCCGCAAAAGGTTGATCATTGTGAACGAGAAATCAGAATTTGGCCGTTCTGACTTCTGGTAGCGTCGCCAGCATCTGTGGAACCCTTCAAGATCCGGAGCTTAGTTCTAGCCCGACGAGTACCAATTGATTTCCGGGCTGTTCTAAAAAGAGACGGGAAAAATTGAATTAAGGTCTGCCCGTCGCGTTTATCCGCGAACAAATTTATCTGGCGACCGACCAACCGATTGTGCTTGTTGTTCCCGTTCGCCTGCTAGGGACGCCGCGATGCGCGCTCGCTAAAGAGATTAACTGACACGAATTCGCTGTGTAAATAACTGCCTAATTAGGAAGGCGCAGCTTGATGTTAAACCGGTATCGTCCGCCGCCGAATAAGTAGCCGCGTTTCCACGTAGAATTATTTCGAAAATTATCTGACCTCTTAACCCTCTATTGGCCGAATTTTGTTTCGTTGTAACAAAATTCGTGCAGTACGAATTTAATAAATATCAACGTACGAACCGAAATTAACAATGTATTCAATAGCTTCAATAATTTTATTGAAACGAATATACTTTGTAACTTTGAAGTTACAATGACGTTGAACGTGAACGCCTGCGTGTACAGAAGTTCAAGTTGATTGATTATTTAATGTCGTTCGTCGTTTTGCAATAAAAAATTAAATATGTCAATTTGTTAATTAATTATATTATTAACGTTAGAACTCGACTGTGTACTACTCAAAATGACTCAAAATGACTGCTTTCAGTTTTCTTGTTTCGCTATTATTTATATCTTAGAAATATTAAATATCCTAAACGATTTGTAAAATAGTTTCACTTTAATACTATAATGAATCGAAGAAACTGAGAAAAATCTATTCTTACATAATTACATATCAACCATATTGAATGCTGGGTAGTTCTAGTGTTAACTTCTTGACTATTTATCTTCAAGATCATTTCAAATATTCAATATTTTTACCACAACGTACCTAATTTTCAGAAAACTGAATTGTTGGCAATTTTCACTGAGATCAACTTATATCACTATACACAGAAAAACTAGATAAAAGAAACTAGAAAAACTAGATAAAGATATATTACATAATATATTTTAAATAATCAATTCGAATCAAATTTTATATTTCCCCAATGCCATGGTAATCAGCTTGCACAGCTATCTATAAAAACGAGATTTCCCGTTACCAGTACGCAATATTAACCCACTGATAATAGAAAAACAAAGAAATCGAAACCGATTTTGACCGATCCGACAGCCTCTAGCATTAAAATGGCAATACAGTGCCTTCTGTATCAGATAGCGAATAGGAAATTCTATTGACCGTTTCGGTCGCGACGGTCGAGCACCGCGGCGCTCGTCCCGGCTCGCAGGACTCGAGGCAATATAAATCATTTCGAATACTTGGTACGGTTTATCGGTCGGTTACTCATCGTGCCCCGTCGCGAGCTGTGCGCGTCGTCAACGTCTTCGCTCCCCGTCACGTCGCGGGAAATGTTGTATGTACTTCGCGTGACCGCGCTTTCAATTAACTCCATTGCGTTCGGTCGTTCCATCACTAAATTTAGCCTACCTAATTCGCGCTACCGAGGAACATGATTTACGTGTAACGACGCCATCGATCTCTCCACGTTCGACACGCTTGTATCATCCCGTACGCTCCTCCATCGTCGATATCATCCATTTTTCCGTTCGCGCACCGAAGGGTCCTCCGCGATGCGTCGATCCGCAGTGCACGGGAACCGGTAACGATCTTCTGCTCTTGAACCTCGAGAGTGCCCTGGAAAACACGAACTCGTCACCGAACGGGAAACAAGAGACGGAAGCGATGCAGAAGAGGCACAGTGCTCGTTTAAATTTCATTGAAATTCCTACGGTTACATTTACGAGGCGCATCCCCACTCAAGGCGGAAAGGAACGGACACACGACAGGACACCGCTGCTGTGGAAAGTAAACAGTCGACGAGGTTTCGTTTTCAGTAATTCTCATTTCTCGGATCGCGGCGTTAGTCTGGAGTCTTCTGTTCGGAACGAGCACAAACAAGTCGCGCCGATCTTGCCTGTTTAATGAAAACAACAAGATCAAACGCGCGAGTGCTCCGACTCGGAACCAGTCCAATTTGCGCCGCGGGTTTGTTTTGATCGGAAGATTCTCGAGAACACGCGTTACGCTCGTAACGGTGAACTGAGAATTATTGGAAATGGACTTCCCTTTCCTGCGTGTTGCGTACTCAGGTGCTGGATTCTTGAAAGAGTCCTGCTGAATGTTTCGGTACCGGCTCCTGAAACTAATGTAATTTAAATAGACGTTACATCAATCTACGGGTTCGAGTGTTCCGAGGTTTCGCGCACCTTGCGCTCGAAACCTGCGGAACTCTGGAACCCATGGCTCGCAGCGTGCTTGTATCGCCGCGGGTTTCGATGTTTACGAGGGTCTTAACGCGCGAGCTAGCGTCGAATATTTGCGACGGCCGTAATCCGACGTTTTACATAATGAAAATGTAATTAATCTTGTAGATATCGTTGGGAATGATAAACTACGTTGTATTTAGAAACTCAACGACTCGTTTCAGTTCCGTTTCACTAATACTCTGTTTAGATTTATTGGTTTGGAGAAAATGTATTTGAGACCGTCACTGAAACAGCTGCTAGCGAACGTGTTAACACATTGAACGCCGGGGAATTTCAGCTACTAAGAGCGTGAGTCGGTGATTATATTGATTTTTTTGAACATCGATTAAAACAACGTTTCTAACTTACGGAAGAGAAGGAATTCGATTTTCTAGATTTTACTTTGGATTTGTGTTATATCTAAAATGTTACATGAATGATTAGCAATTAAATGGTAGACTAAAAATCCCGCATTATCGCCGGGGCTCAATGTGTTAATATCCACGAATTGGAAACTATCCGGAGAACAATGTCCTTTAACACATTAAGTGCCACACGATTTTCCGAGGAAATTACAAAGAGAACATTGGTGTCAAATCAAGTGGCGACTGAGTCACCTCTCCAGCAAAGGGTTAACGTAACTGCACGGAGCATTCTATCAACCTTAAATCGCAGTGACATATTTCTTATATATAAACCATATCAAAGCTTGTACCTTTACAGCTTCACAGTTAGTCCCATAGCTTAACACTCAAGCGTCCCAAAGAGAACTATAACTCCAACCTCCTCCATTACTTCAATTGAACTGATTCAATGAATTCCAGGAACACTTTCCTAAAAACAAGAACCATATTGAAAGAATTGCAAATAATCCCACTAACAAAAGAAAAGCTAAACAGACTAAAATGCAATGCATTGCCGAGCGAAAAGTAGGAGACCTCCGGATTCAGTTGGCCAAGTGTTAACACTAAGAATTATAACTACAAACCCTCGTCCATTACCTCCAATTGAACTCATTCAATGAATTCCGCCAGGAACACTTTCCTAAAAACAAGAACCATATTCAATGAATTACAAATAATCCCATTTCAAGACTTACCGAATAACAAAAGGAAAGATAAACAGAATAAAAGGCAATGCATTGCCGAGTGAAAAGTGGCAGACCTCCGGATTCGGTTGTCCAAGTGTTAATAACGTGCCTTTCTTCTTTCAGGGTACGAACGGTCCCAGACCGACGTACGTGGGTGCTAACAATGGTAACGCCGGTGGCGCCGGGGGCGGCGGCGGTGGCGGCGGCGGCGGAGGCGGCGGCGGCGGCGTCGGCGTAGGTCCTGCGAGCGGCGGCGGCGGCGGAGGAGGAGGTGGCGGCGGCGGTGGAGGTGGAGGCGGGCATGGATTGAAGGGGAACACCGGCGGCGGGCCACGAGGCGGGAACCCGGTGCAGTATCGTGCGAGCGGTGCCGCGGCCTGGAGCGCAACGCCACCCTCTCACGCGGCTGCGGCTGCGGCTGCGGCAGCGGCGGCGGCCGCTTACCCGCCGTACACGCGGTACCCGAGCGCAGCGGCCGCGGCTGCGGCGGCGGCCGGCCAGATGCCCGTCGGAGCACAGCAACTACCGCCTACGGCGAATCCTTACGCCACCGCCTCCTACGCACAACACGCGTCGGTAAGTCCTCTTCGCCATCCTCTTCATTTTCCGATCGACGATTCACTCCGCTTCGACCGGCTCGCCTCCTCGTGCACGCGTCCACCGGCTGCGTCCGTCAGGGGCAACGTGTCGTGGGTGACGCCGGGACGTTTCGTGTCGGTTACTTAATTGGGACGGTTCGACGGTGGCCTGGTTGAGGTTAACACGTTCGCGGACGTGGTATTCCATTGTGATGCAGAATATGACTAACTTTAGGGTTCATAAGGTTGTCATGAATTATAGCCTTTTTTGAAATTGTGCACTTTACCTTTGGATTTGGGTTTCCTAGTTTTGCTTAGTGAAATTTGTGGACGTGTTCAGTGACAGGATTGTGAATTGTCTTGGGATTGTGTAGAAGTCTGAAGAGTTATTGAGACTTTGGGTTGACGGTGGCCTGGTTGAGGTTAACACGTTCGTGGACCTGGATGTGGCATTCCATTGTGATGCAGAATATGACTAACATTAGGGTTCATAAGGTTGTCATGAATTATAGACTTTTTGGAATTGTGCACTTTACCTTTGGATTTGGGTTTCCTATTTTTGCTTAGTGAAATTTGTGGACGTGTTCACAGTGACAGGATTGAATTGTCTTGGGATTGTGTAGAGCCTTAAGAATTATTGAGACTTTGGTTGACATCGGTTTGGGGTAAACCAGTTTCCTGGTGCTTTTTGAGGAGTTTATTTGTCGAGTAACTGGAATGAGATCAGGAGTTTAGTTCTAGTGTTAAATAGTACTGGTTGTGGTTTTTTGGAGGTCTGATGAAGGTTGGGTGTACTTGTAGACTTGCGTCGTGATGTCGAGCTGTGGAGTGGAAGGAATCGGTCGGTTTAGTCGAGATTTGAGGTATTACGTTTGAGTTACCTTGTATGCATTTCTGTGCGCTGTACGGGATGTACGTGGAGGAATGGTTGAGAGGAAGATGACAGGCAACAATGTGGTTAGTAACAGACAGCCGGCACGGGACTTGGTTGACTTTGCGCAGTGAAAAGGTTAACCCCCTTTTTCGCGAACCGGGTGGGGCCATGACAACGCGGCACACTGTCCTTGCACGATGCGCGATCTTTTATGGAGGATTTTACCTCCCCCAAATTTGGCATGGAACTTCTTCATTGATCCGTCGATATACGTATCTACATTGGACGAAACATGACAACATAGTTGTCGGTTTAGTTATGTGTACCGTTCGAATTCGCCGGCTTGCGATTGTGGAATAGATTAGCAGAGACAGAGCTGTGAGAGTGATGTTTCCGCGGTACACCGGTTTAGAATAGTTAGGAACAAGCAGAGACAATCGTCGCACGTTGGCACCGTTGATTTTGAACCCTTTCGCCGGGTGGGGCAACAACGGTTTTCACGACTTGCTTGTTACATGGCAGTGGTGCAGCTTTTTGCCTATAAAGTTGGCAACTGTTTCAAAACTGTGATTCACCACGTGATTTATTCTGTATCTCTTTGTACCTTTTTAATGTTGGATTAGTTAGACAGAAGTTTAAGAACATGCTGTGAAATTATCTTGAGAATGTAGCATAACAGAAATATTATAGTTATTGAAATTATTGTAAAGTGTCTTTTTGTTTATCCTAGTATTTATACATTGTTTGTTACATTTTACAGTATGGTGGACAACGGGTGCCAACAGCCTCCTCCCCAGCTAATACCAATAGTAGTTGTAGCAGCGCTACTGGCAGTCAAAGTGGGACAATGAGCACAAGTCTTAGCAATAATGCTATACAAGGACAACAAGCAGAACAGTTGTCAAAAACAAATTTGTATATTCGTGGCCTCAACCAAAATACAACTGACAAGGACCTCGTTAACATGTGTTCTCAGTAAGTCACTCGTGTAATATTAAATACATGAAAGATGTTACGTGCTCTTCCATCTAGACGGAGTGTATTGTTTCTAATACATTGTGTTTTTGCAGATATGGAACTATCACCTCTACAAAGGCAATTTTGGATAAAAACACGAATAAATGTAAAGGTACTTTTTCAAACGCTTGTACTATGTTTTGGTTTTGTAACTTAGTTTACATAGGAATGTGTTTACGTTACATAAGCTGTAAGTAGGAATCGCATGTAATAATTTATATTGCAATTGTGTGTTGCAGGTTATGGATTTGTAGACTTTGAGTCACCAGTGGCGGCAGAGGGTGCTGTGAAAGCACTGGTCGCCAAGGGCATCCAAGCGCAGATGGCGAAAGTGGGTATCTGGTTGCTCCGTAGACTGCCCAGTGTACGTTGGTTGTGCATGCAAGTACAGTAATACCAGAGTAACAGTAAACCTTTCTTCTCTTTCATTTTCTGTTTTCCTTTTCTTTCTGTCTCTCCTCTTTCTTCAACTTTTTTTTTTGTTTTCTATTTTTGTTTCTTCTGTTTTTCTTCTCTTGACACTTTTAATCTGTTCTGTGTCCATCTATGGTCCTCCTGTTTTTGCATATTTTGACATACCCTTTACACCCCCATTGATACTTAATTATTAAATGCCATTAATTTGAGAGAAATTCTTATTCCAGTACTACTGTGACAAAAAAAAAAACGTATACACAGTACTTTGACGAATTATTCATAATACAAAGTTGGTTAAGAAAGTACTGAAAGTTTGATTGCAGTAGGTGCCATGGTTGCTTAAATTGTTCATTTGCAGCTATCAGAAAAGTTCATTTTAATCTCCTTATTTGAAGTTATTCGTAGATTTTTGAAAAGTTTAAATTGAATAGTACCAGAGTTCGTATCTTTTGTTACCTTTTTGATTAAACCTGAGTAAGTGTGCGAGAAAACTTCAGTCATACTTCATTATTACCTATTTATAATATTATAACTATAAGTAATTGTGATTATTATGTAAAAAATGGTTATTTTCAGAAAGCGATGCTACGATAAAAATGTCTCCTTAAACCTGATTGGATTATCCATGTCAAAATTAAGTTTTGAGAAAGCAAGCATGGCATCATATCAATGGCATCATTGCTCTGCTCTCAGCCCCTCTAGACACGCTTAGAATTTATATCTTGACAAGAACTACTTAGTATTTCATAACTGTTGCGTTATGTAGGAAATCTATTTTTAGTATAGTGATATCGAATAAAAGCAAGATTATAAGTATTGTAAGGACTATTTAAAAAATTGAAAGTATTTGTATGTAACGACAAGTGAGAAAGGCTAGTTATTAATATTATACGGTAATCATTATGCACAATGGAGTATCATTACTAGAGGGGTGGTTTCGAGTATAAACTATATTTTCATTGATAATAAGAAAGAGACAAAACTGAAATGTAGTTAAAACACATGAAATGATCTGAAATTATAATTAGTTTTAGTTATCGTTAAGAATTGTATACTTCTGACAGTGAAAATATAGTAGCAGGCAATTATGCATCAATTTAAAGCGAATCAAATAAAAACCAAGATGTCTTTCAAAAAAAAAAAAACAACAAGACTATTCCTATCGGAACCTGTCTCACTTGTCTGACAGTCTCTAGTATTCACCAGTTCTGTCTACCATTCTATCTTACATACCTCCAAACTATTGACGCTTGTTGCTATACCTCGGCCACAAATTGCTGATACTGCTGTGTCAATACATTTATAATTCATGTCTGAAAAATTGCATTCATTTCAGCACTAATTGAAGCCTTTAGCAATCATCTAATGTACTCAAATATCTATGTCTATATCCTGTGTAAAAGAATTAGCAGCCCACTATCGTATCATCAAAATTCTTTAGAACATCTCGCTCGAAAATTCAAGCTGATTACTCGAAAAATGTGTAAATAGAAATCTTATCTTCGATCACGGAAATATATAGTTCAAGTTATCTGTGTGTCGTGATACACGAGCATCGCTACGGATAATTTCTATTCGATTTTTGAATCCGATCGATTATTTATTTTTGTTGTTTTATCTACCTACATACGCACATTGTAAAAGGAAAGTAATGGCTCCTGCCTATATTTATTACTCAGAAAACTAACTTGGAATGGTTCTTCTAATCTGGCCGCGGTAAAAGCACGGGGTGCCATCAGCAGCTGTGATGATGTCAGTCGCATGTGATATGATACAACTAAATAATGTACCCATCATTAACTGTCCTCAGGGTACATGGTACTTACTTACCAGTTAGTGGTGCTATGTGAAGATCAGGTGCTATCTTATTCGTGGGGTGTTGGTTGGCTCTGATTCACACACTTGGCTTAAATAATAAAGTTTAACCAGCACACCAAGCAAAGTTGGATGTGTATTTAGGAATATCAGAAACTCCTCGGTTGGCACAGTGGTTTAGACGTCTGATTTTCAATATTAACGACAACAAGAAGATTCTGTTTGTTCAGTCGCCTTAAAGAGAAATGTCTTTTATTCATAAATACCCTTAGGAATACAAAAGAAACGTCACGTATAAAATCCTGTATACACATTCGCACTTGATCAAGATGTAAATCATTTTATTGAAAATATAAAGTTGTTAAGATATATTATGGTTTTATCACACACACTCACACACATATGTATATGTATCTTAAAACATGTATACATATATGTGTGCATATGTATATAATATTTCGACGAATATATATATACATATATAATGCCATCAGCTTGGCTTATATCATAATATTTTCATTATTTATTTTTTTGTTTTAATGCATTCGCAAGATTGAAGTAAATTGTCGTAAAGTATAAGTATATTCAAGTAACTGTAGAGTTGATTGATTTTTGAGAGAAATGGTGGATCTCAAAATATGCTTGAGGGTGCATAAATATTGAATTCCAGTTAGAGTTAAGTTTAATGTACATATATATATGTGTACACATATATATGTATATATACAGATATATATATAATGTATATATGTATATATATATATATACATATATTTACATATTTTTCCTTTTTTGTTTCTTTGTGTATGGGAATCATATGCGAAGAAAACTTAAGCATGAACACATGTATATGTATGTGCATATATCTTACATACAATGTGTTTTCTGCAATAATCGTGAGGTAATTTAGCTCACTTTCATTTTCTGTCTCATGATGTAACTGTATATATGTGAACATGCCTGTGCTTTTTATCATGCTTGTATCCAATAACGTGTCATATGTGATTGGAACTATATTACTGCTTTGAATGGTTACTCTTGATATTGTCTAGTAAAACGTGATTAGATGGTTTGTGTTACGTACTTGTGATTTATGACTTAAGCATAATACATAAGATTGTTAAACCAGATACAGAGAGAGAACCCTAGAGAAACAGTACAAACACAAATGATGATGTGAATGTTCTCTACTAAATTTACTAGCGTTGTGTCAATTGTGTAAAAAGACGATTTAAAATTGCAAACATTTTTTTTTTCTTTTTTTTTTGTACATTCCACAGAGAGAAGTTTGTATCTTATAACGACAGCTTACAATGATACTTTTCTAAAATATATATCTATGATTCGACTACTTGAATTGAATAAGAAATGATTGCACAGGCGATATTCACTACATGACTCTTTGTAGATTTATTACTTGTTCATCATTAAATAGTTATGTTTCTCAATTATCATCATATATTATTACATAGTGAATGTTATAGGCACATGTAGTTTGTTATTCATAATTATATTTAATTTCACGAAAGAAGTTTTATAAAGACAAAAAAAAAATAAAGAAGAAACACAATGTATTTTACGTGTGAGCATGCTTTGCACATAAAAACAATATATATTTGAATTTGACGCGATAACAAGCATCCATAAAGCAAATTTGGAGAACCACCAGAATGTGGTAATGTAATGCCCTGAAGCATGACAACCTCTCAATATTAAGAATAATAATTATCTTGATTCATAATGAATATTTTTTCATATTTGTCCACTGGTTACTCAAAATTAGATTGAAATAATTATCATAGTTTAATGGACCTTTTAGTAGTACCATGTAGACTTACGTAATCTTTTGATATATCAAAAAGTATTAATGAAAGATTTCTTTTAAATACTATGTAAATTTTAGTTTCTCAAATTTCTTGCATTAATGTATTGGTATAAAATTTAATTTTGAGTTATCATTTTAACATTCTAAGTGGATTTCTAGCAGAACACAGTACTTTTAATTCAAGTTTCGAGTTTCCAATGATTTAGGTCGTGCAATAAATATACAAAAAGTGTGACCTACCCTTAAAAGTTTCTCTTGTAAATAAAATATTAAAAAAAAAAAGAAAAGAACTTCCTCTCTAATGTTTACTAACTTATCACTGCAGTGATAATCGTCTGTGCATTCATTTTTAGTTGGCAGTTACACAGAAATACGTGAACAATATCTTATTATCTGGGTCATGAATGTTAAAATGATAGATATGAAACTTTTTTGAAATTTATATTTATATAAATACATATATACACATCCGGGAATGTACTACAATAAGTTGCATAGTATTTTTACTCTATTCTCAGCAACAGGAGCAGGACCCCACCAATTTGTATATTGCAAACCTACCACTGAACTTCAAAGAGAACGATGTTGAAGGATTGCTCTCTCAGTATGGGCAAGTTATTTCAACGCGTATATTACGCGACACTGCTGGACAAAGTAAAGGTGTTGGATTTGCAAGGTTAGCATTTAATTGCACTTACTACTTTATAATCCACAGATTTAATTCAAAGTACAAAATGTACCGTAGATCTTTGCATTTGAAATAACCGATATGTTTCACTTAGAATGGAGTCCAAAGAAAAATGTGAACACATAATCCAGATGTTTAACGGAAAGGCACTACAAGGGGCTAAAGATCCTCTATTGGTGAAATTCGCTGATGGTGGTAACAAGAAAAAATCATTATACAAAAGTACAATATGGAGAGAAACTGGAGAGGTAATTTGACTTTCTAACAGGAACCCATTAAATTCTATGCGATACGTGGGTACATATATTGATCCTCATGTTGTATTTCCATAGAATATGACACTGAATTACGATACAAGCGGTGTTGGTCAAAATGGGGTTGCGACCACTCACATGCTACCCGCAGCCACTTTAACACAATATAGTCGTCATTATGGCCAAGCATTACCTGGTTACAGCGTACCAGGAACCCCATGGGTCACTCCTTATTTGGTGCAGACTGCCCCTCCACACATGCAACAGGTCGACGTGAGTTTTTGTACAGATTTTTGTTTCTTTTCATTTCCCTTCCCATCGAGGCATATTTCTATAGCTTTTCTATTATTTCTTTGAAATGATTTCGTTGTTCCAATACGTTTGAGAGATGCTGCTTTTGTAGTATTAATTATTTCTACCGTACAATGATGGTACAGTAATGAGAATAGCAGAATGGTGTATTTTTTTAGGCGAACTTAACCTGTAATTGTATGTTACAGATGATGCCATCAGCAGATCCTAGCAACCCACAATACAGTATGATTCCTCAGCTTACCACACAAATGTCTACATTGCATCTTGGCACTGGTTCCGTAAGTATCATTGTCTTTGCCGTACGTGTTTGTATCTAGGTAACATATATAGCTTCAGATCATCATCTCTTGCAATATTGCATTTTCCAGTACATAGCAGCAAGCCCACATCCCTATCCTTACACTACTTACCCTCCTAGCATTATTCATACCATGCCATTGGGTGATTCTGAACAGACAAGTAACGCGGCATCTCCTGATGACTCCTATCAACAATACCAAGCTCAGCAGCCTAAGTAGGCTATGGTTTTTAGGTATGAACACACAAAATATTTTCTTAACCGTTTTTCAAATTACACGGCGCGCTTTTCGGCCGGCGTTAGATTTTGAACTCGCGATAATTAACTCGAATGATAATCTCGGAGGCCAATTGTGTAAACTTGTGATTGTGGTATTTCAGATACGATTACACCGAGGGTTATGTAAGTTAGGAGAACAACACCTGTTGATACGAAGGATTATATTAATGAAGAATAGATGAGACTAAATACATTACATAAAGTCAGATAAGATTCTTCCTCATGATAATTGACTTGCCAGCCATCTTTTATACATTTTATCCACCAGATAAATAGGTGAAAGTAGTTAATATTTTCCAACGATTAGAGAATGAATGTTGTCATAAGAAGGGGGTACGAGTGCTCGTGTCATCTACATTGTTCGGCACCAGCACGGCTCCATACGCTGTAATCGCCAACACATCATTAACGACAGTGACAAAAAAAAAAAAATTGATATTCTGCGACGGACAGTTTAGTGTCAAGCTGATAGGCTTCCAGGATTAACTTTAGGTATTACATTTACTAAGGAGACGATAAGTCGAAGCTGAACGCTTGAGAGTGTGAATAAATATTTTAACAAAAAAAAAAAAAAAGTGTAAACTATAAAAGAAACGCTGCTCAGAAATATACAAAGGAGAATTCTTCCCAAGAAAAAAATAATAATAATAATAATGATAATATACAGAGAAACAAAAGCACTTCCAATGCTAGAGTTGAGATAAAGAAAACAAAAAAAAAACTTCAAATTCAGTTTTGATTGTAATCAGTACCCAACCGGAGACTTTGTGCCAGCTGGCTGGCCGGTGGCTGAGCTGAAAAAGAAGAGGCGCATCGATCAGTGTTTTTTCCCCACCCCGGTAAAGATGCTGTGGGCAAAACTCTTCCTTGACAGCGCACACCACCCCATCCACAAATTGCACTCTCATCACACACACACACACACACACACACACACACACACACACACACACATTATATTTCTTTTCGTTTTCTTCTGTTTTTTGTTCAGACATTCCAAGCCAGGCACATATATTGTATGTATGCATTGCCACGCGGAGATTTTTATCTACTTTTTACGAGTAAACAGTTCGCGGTTCTCTTTTTTAAATCACGGACGAATAATATATTTTAAAATGGACGCAAATAAATGAATAAATGAATAAATGAATAAATGAATAAATAAATAAATAAATAAATGAAAAAAAAAGAAAGAAAGAAGGACGATATGCGGAGATTCGAAGGAAACAAGAATTAGCAAAAAAAAAAATGATAAGAAATGAAAATAAAATAAAAAACGAGAAGCTTTATTTCTAAAAAGGAAAGCAAAACCTTTTTCAGGATAATATGTAATTATTGTAACAATGAACGAAAGGAACATAGTACTTTTTAGAGGATTTATATTTATGAGTACAGTTACTACGAATCGAATATCAGTTTTAATTGTACAGTGAATACAGATATTTTTTTTAGAATTGTGCCTTTTCAGACAGATCCGCTAGAGAGGGATATGCTGAAAAAATAATTATAATATATTTTTACGTCGGTATGTAATATTGCGAAACTTGAGCCAAATTTTGATCTTCTAGTTAAGAGAATATAATTGTTTTTGCGTTGTAGCCAGTTAAATATCACTGCGTTTGTTTTTTGGTTATTCGGATTTCGAATAGATTTTGTATGTGTATAGTTGCCACTAACGGGATTGGAAGACGGGCCGGAAAACACACACATCGCGCGGCCCGCGTGCGGAGTCTTAGGAACAAAAAAGAAAGAAAATCAAACGGCGGTTTCGATTGTAAACCAAAAGATTTAAATACACACCACCGCCCATGGAAGAAGAGCGAGAGAGAGAACGAGAGAACAAGTAGGCTTGTTACGACGGGATACGATAGATAGAGTGTAAATTAATTTATTATATCGAACGAACGAAACGCGTTACTAAATGAATGAAAAAAAAGAAAGAAAGAAAGAAGGAATGGAAGAAAGAAATAAAGAATGAAGTAAAGAAAGAAATAAAGAAAGAAAGACGAGGAGATTAATAATGGGACTGGAGGAGAACGATAAGCGAGAGGGACGAAAAAAGAGAAAAGAAAATATATACGAACGGATAAACTAATCGAGGATTTTTCTATCTACGCGAGGTGTCTCGAGAAAAACACACACGAAGGCAAAATGAAAAAAAAAAAAAGAAGAAGAAACAAAAAACGCGCCCTCCTCTCCTGCGTTCCTCTAAGGCCCGTTTCTTTTTACATCCGGCACAACAGTTTTCACGTTGTCTGACTTCTAGATCGAGTCGAAGGAACGATTAGCAGAAAGCTTTCTACCAAATATTGCGAGCTCCGGGCTCGAAGTGGCGGGCAGGTAGTTAGATAGAGTTAGAGGCGAAACGTAGCTATTATTATAATATTACAATAATGACGCTGTATTATTATAATTAACGATTACTATTATTGACGTCATCTAAAGTATGAAAGATTTTTACACTGTTGAGACTTGAAGTAAATAATATATTTAGTTTATTTTGGTACATCACGATTTGATGACAAGAGATAAAAGATGAAAAAAGTGGTATGAGCTATTTTTTAAGAGACCGATTATTACTCGATTTGAGTCCATGCATTAAGGGAGATTAAAAAAAAATAATAAGAGAGAGAGAGAGAGAGAGAGAGCGAGAGAACGAGAGAACGATAGCGCGAGCGAGAGAGAGAGAGAGAGAGAAAGAAAGAAAGAAAGAGAGAGAGAGAGAGAGAGAGAAAGGCGAAAGGGAGAACCTATTTGCAAAGCGTGTAATTGTTGCACAAGCGATTGTCACCACGACTGACAACAAAAATCACATGTGATTTAATAGTGAATTTTGAAGAATTTTACTAATAGACTTGTACTAAATAACTAATTATTATTGTGACGACCAAACAAAAAAGAGAGCAGCATTTGTTGCTGACTGAGAGCGGAAGAACAATGGTTCGGCCGACTAAGAAAAAAAATAATAATAACGCCAGCTCCCGCAGATACGGAGCCGCACTGGAGAGCGGGCAGAAACAGGAGAAAGAGAGTGAGAGTGAGAATGCGAGTGAACGAGAGAGAGAGAGAGAGAGAGAAAGAGAGAGAGATTGTGTGAGAGAAAGATAAAAGAGGGCAAGAGATTATAACGGTATGAAAGGGATGAAGAGAGTAACAGAGAGAGAGAGAGAGAGAGAGAGAGTAGGCCAATGAAACGGTGAGTGAAAGATCAACAAAACTGAAGCATCAGGAATAGACTGTGCGCGAGATTAAAGAAGAAGCAAGGAACCGGCGGACAGTGGGGGATGGACAGAGCGAAAGAGAGAATAGACAGAGAGCGAATGAAAGTGAAAGATGCGAGCGAGCGAGCGCAACTATTGTATAGAATGTGAAAAAAAAGAAGAAGAAGGATACACAGCAGCGTGAGATGTTGTGTAGTTAGTGTTGACTATGAATAGGCTAGATACCATTTTGGAATAGGAAGTAATCGATTAAGTGATTAAGTTTAGCTAGATAGTTAGCTGATAGTTAGGATACAACTGCCTCACCGTGTTTTGAACGCATCAGGCCGAGGCACCGTTCAGCCTATGCACCTCGCACCCGTCAAGACTGACTGGCTATTCATATTAATAATAAATATTATATTATTCTACAACATATTATCTACTGTAATATAAATAGTAAGGACTGCTTGCTGCGCACCGCGGGTCGGGTGCTTGGGCTGACCGGACGTGGTTTACGAAGGAAAAGAAAACCATTTTTGGAACTCCGTTTCCAAGCAATGCTGCTTTCCGTAAGCTTTCTTTAGAATTCTAGCGGTAGCCTCTTCTTAGATATAGAATCACACGAGACACGTGCACACGAATACAGAGGGAGAAGGAGGGAGAGGGGAGGAAAATGAAATACACGCACGCATTCATACGTCACATGCACGATCCATATACAGTACACACATGACACACACACACACACACACACACACGATACACACGTAGTCGTAGGCTGATTGTAGAGAGATCAGAATAAAATGAAAAAAATGTAGGGTGTTTTTTTAAGTAAAATGAAAAAAAAGTAATGTTAGTCGAGTATCGGCTTAAGCGAAGCGAGTCCTAGTTGACTTTGATGATGTCGCGACGCATCATCGTACTTCGACTTGTACAGTCCCCGTAGGTTCGTCGAGTTTTAAGTCATGTTGTTTCGCATTGTTAAGTGATTAGGTTTTCTCTTCTTTTCCTTTTAGTTTTTTTTTCTCCCCCCTAGGTGTAATGAGAGAGATCGTCTCCGTGTTGACCCTTCTCGATTTTGTTTTTTCTCTTCTTTTTTCTTTTTTTTTTCTTAAACTGTTCTTTGCGTTACTACCCTCTGTTCATTCCCATCGCCTCCGACCCCACCCCCGTTCACAACGTTCTTCGCGTGGATCCGAATCCTTGTTTTTCGCATCGCGGCGAGAACAAACGCGAGGAGACCTCTCGTTAATTCTCCGGGACGATACACACACACACACCCCCGCGTGCGCCGTCTTGTTGAATTTTGTTCTTTTTCTCATTTCGTTTCGTCTCTCCAACGATACATTGTTATTGCGGTGCGCGACCAGCGAGAACGTGGAAACAAAAATTACAAAGGTTCTCGCCACGGTGCCGCGAGGCGTCGAGGTGGTTTTTTCACACGCGTACGCGTACGCGCAAATTCGCATCCGTAATCGAGGATCGATTTAAGGGAGGAAAAAATATAGAAAATGGCGACGAAGATGAAAGAAAAAAATACCTAGGTTCGGATACTTTAAGATGGCGAGGCATAGCACGTAATGAAAATTCTAGATTAAGGCAAGTGTGTCATAGCTAGTTAAGATAGGGACTCTTAGAAGTCGATAGGTGCTGTAATAAAAAAAATGATGATAATGATGATGATGATAATGATGATGATGATGATGATGATAATGATGATGATGATAATGATGATGATGATGATGAAGATGATGATGATGATGATGATTATGATGATGATGATGATGATGACGAAGACGACGATGATGATGATTATGATGAAGAAGACGATGATGATGAAGATGAAGATGAAGTTGATAAAGATGATGAAGATGATGATAACGACGATGATGATGATAATGATGATGATAATGATGATGATGATGATGATGACGAAGAAGAACGACGATGATGAGGATGAGAATGATGATGATAACGATGATGATAAAGATTATAACGACCACGAGGACTACAACGACGACGACTACGACCACGACTACGACTACGACTACGACTACGACTACGACGATGACGGCGACGACGACGAAGACAACGATGATGATGATGGCGATGATAAAGAAGAAAACAACAACAAAGTTGAACAACGGTCAGAATTAGATTTTTCATGAAACTTGAAATAAGAACAGGGCATATGCCACTAAAAGTGCCCTTAGTTTATTTTGGATCGTTTAAAAACGCTAGTCTTTGTGTGAGATAATGTGGGGGTTAGATAGGGTCTTCTAAAAAATAAGAATGGGAAAAAAGAACAAAAAAAAGTACGATACAAATGAGAACAGGAAACAAAGAGAGAGCGAGAGAGAGAGAGAGAAAGAGTGAGAAAGGGAGGGAGTGAACGCGAACGAAAGAGTGAGAGAGAAAGAGAGGGAGAGAGAGAGAAAGTCAATAATGATACCAGTCCAAGAGCGAGAGAAAGGGGGAGCGAGAGAGAAAGAGAAAGTGTGAAATCGAGTATGTGGTGTGTAAATGTATGCATCATTGATAAATGCGTACTTTAAAAAAAAAACAACCATCTGCCTATTACACGACACAGACTGCAGACACACTGTTACTGTAAAACCGCACACTGTGTGTGCACGCTCTGAAACGTCATTCCACGCGTTTATGCCGGACGACGGTAGGTACCGGGGAGCGTGCATCGAACAGTTTTAGAGTTACTTACAACTATGGTTTGGTATATTTTGAAGTGAAAGAATCAAATTCTTAATTATTATCGTCCCTTATTTTTGATCAATAAACGATCTGTTTTGGGGATTTATTCGAATCATTTTCTTTTCCTTTCCTGAGTTTCGGTCGTGCCAGGGCATTGTTTCGACAACACGACCCGTAACGATCGGTTCGCAGCCAGAAAATTCGTTGCTCGTTATCGGTTACTTCGTCAAACATCGGCTTACTTTGAGCATTCGATAGTTCCGAGTAGAAACGATGCTTTTCATTTTATAATTTACCAGTTTTTATTCGTGGTCACGTCTGATCTCAATGTGGTTTCAGAGTCCACAGAGATCGAGTCCCCAAAAGGGATGATAAAAGGGGTTTCGTTTTCGTTTGAATTCGACGAAAGAGAAGGACAAACATAATATATAAGTCTGCAAAGCAAAACCTTGTTCTGAAAGAAAGATCAGTGACTGTGTTGACACGTGATTTCACACTAAGTATGCCTTTTATCAAAACGAGTAGCAAAGATTTATTGTATATACCTTTTTCGAACGAAAAATTATAAAAATCCTACAGTGTCTTTTGGTATTCTTTAGGACTGACAAAGAAAAGAAGGGTACGAGAGGGGAACGGAATGCCTGCGTGTATGATAAAGAGAGAGAGAGAGTGAGAGAGTGAGAAAGGGGAGAGCGAGAGAGGGAGAGAGAGGGAGAGAGAGAACGAGCTTAAAAGATAAAACGAGAAAAAGAAGGAACACGTTCTTTTGCACTGAACATCAGTTTATAAAAAGAAAAGATCACTATTGTGTATACTAACGTGTAGCAGTACAGCATGTGCAATAGACTGAACGACATTGTCCTTTGTAAAGTAAATATTAAAAATCGTAAAACCCCCCACATTATCCTAAGGTATTGTGTAATACATCCAGCGTCCGCCTCTCTATTATAAAACCGACGGTAGTGATTATTTCTTGTGAGACAGAAGACCACGGAGAATTACTAATTGCCAACGTTCGATTTTTGGCAATACGACGGTTAGAAGATAAAAACGAATGAGTCTTTTTCTTAGGTACTTTTGAGCATACCTTACTGCTGATGCGAATTTGTACTATTTTGATTAAATGCTTTTCATTTGTGCGCAATAAATTTGAAATCCTTTTGAAAAAAGAAACAAACAAACGAACAAACAAAAAAAAATAATGAAAAGAAAGACAAAACACAAAGAACAGGAAAATACTATCTAGGTGCTGACAATGTACGAACGATTACTAGATCTCTCCTCTTTTGTCAATTAAGTGGTGGTTTTGTAATGATGTAAAATACGAGGGTAAATTAAAAACTTAACAACACATTGCAAAGAAAATCATTGAAATAAAAGTGGGAATTTTTATTTGACGCTGAGAACTTTTTCTTGGCCCGTTAAATATTTCTTTTTTGACTAAGGAATCACGTGTTTTTCTTTGTTCTTCTTTTTCCTTTTGATCATGTAAATGTGTTTATTTGTACGAAGATAATTGTAACTGCTTAGATATACGCATAATTTTGTTTTTCGTATTCACGTTTATTTTCGAATACGTCAATGCAAATGTGAGCGTGGGTAGTCGTTCGTTTCTATTCTTTTACAGCGATTACATGATGTGATCGATAGGTTTCATGGCGGCGACATATTGAACTCTATTTCATTTGAACGATTACATTGTTTGATTTAGAGTAAAATAAATATTAAAATAATAAAAACAAGCTTATTCTTATTAATTTGCACTGTACAGACGAAATTCTCTTTCGTTATATTTAGAAATTATACAATGCTATTTTGTTTATTATCAACGGTAAACATGTTTTGATTTAAATATTCTTACAGTGTTATCCGCACCACCCGACACCATGAATTTCGGGTTCGACCAGTTGCAACATAATACTTTGTCTTCGTGTCCAGAGAGGTCAAATAATGGCACCTTAGGACTGCAAGCAAACATTTTCCATTGCACAATTTATTATTTAATAATGATACTTTGATTTTATTCACTATACCTTCTGGTGTCCCAAAGTTTCATATCATTGTCATATGCTCCCGAAATAAATAAATTTTCATTCACAGTTGACCACCTTACAGATTGCACCCATTGCGTGTGAGAAGTGAATAACGTTTTTACAAGTGTGCCCTCTGAAAGTAATTGCAGGTGGTACCATAGAATTTATAACTAAAGGTAAATCAAGTTAAAATTCAAGCCCACCTGTAGATCTTGGGTCGTATAGTCTGATGTGCCTGTCAGCAGATGCTGTTATAACAGCACGAGATAAAGGTGAATAATCAATGTCAAAGAAACTTTTATTGCCAGCAAGATCATGTTTAATTCCTCCTAATTCTGAATCCCATACTTTGATAGTGTGGTCCCACGAACATGTTATAACTTCTGCCTTTTCTGACCATACAATACCACTGATAGCTTCTTTGTGCCCTTTCATTGTCCTTTTAGGAACCTGCAGATCGCAATAGCACATATTATAGTAAAATATGTTGAGTGTATTTAAAGTACTTCTTCCACTTGCAGATACTAAACTTACTCTTGTTTTACCATGTTCTGACTTCAGTCTTTTCGATGTAGATTCACCATCTTCATTTTCATCTTGATTGGCTACGAATATCAATACAAGATAAACCATATTTTAAACATTTCTCCCTTTTAAATATTTTTTTAATACCCACACGTAGACCAAAGTTTAAGCATGGTATCCCAAGCTCCAGTTGCCATCAGAGTCTTGTCATAATTAATGCTAACCGCTTCAAGTCCACGCTCATGTCCTCTACATACGTGTATACAGTCCACAGAATTCGCCAAAATATTCCAGTCCCAAATTATAGCTGTTTGGTCTTGAGATGCACTGTACATTTTATTTGTTTGTAACTATTATTTGAAAAGACTTGTTACTTACAACAATTTACCTAACGAATCTAGCAGTTTCTTCATTTAAAGATATCCATGCTACAGATTTAACAGGTGACGTATGACCAGGAATTACAAGATGATGTTTTCCTTTTGATGTCCAGATGTGTAATGTGTTATCGTAACAACCAGTTAGTATCCTATTAAACGGATTGTTTAACATGAAGATTATATGAAGTATTATAGTTTGTTTACAGTCAATAAATAAAATAAAAATAACCATTTTTCGTTAACAGCTACAGTAGACACCCAATCATCGTGTATAAGACAATCTTGAGGTTCTGGTGGTGGATACTTTTCAACATATTCAACGTCTATTACTTCCTCAGTAGATAAACTTCTTTCTGTTATATGCTCTGCCAACGAAGTACGCAAGAACTGGGAGCACACCAGAAAATCAAATTCTATGTCATTTCTTACGTCAGTTGTCTCTGGAATTAAAATCATTATTGCAGTTTCCAGTTGACCGATTGGAATTAATTATCAATTAACAACAGTGTTATACCTCTTAAAAGCTCATTTACTAGAGTGTTTAATTCGTTTGGTACGATAGCTGTGTGTACAGATAATGGAAAATCTGGAACAGCGAATCTAAAATTTTAAATATACATTTCATTCGGGGTATTTATATAAATAAATTATTTTCTTAATAAAAATATATGGTAAAATGTACTCCGCATTTAGGAACAGAGATAACCTCTCAGTTCCTGTCACAAGAAGTAGTTAAAGCATGCACTCACCCCTCCTGCTTTGTAACGAATCTTATTTGAACCTGAGGAGCACTATTGTTTACACCGGTACTAGTCATCGCAGCTATTTTTCTATTTCTATTTTATGAACGTTTCCTATATTAACTACAAGACACAAACATCGCACGTGTATTTAAACTGCCTTCCATAGTTAGTCGAAATCGATAGCTCGAAACATTCAGCGTTACCTTCATTGTTATTAGGATTAGCTTTCCCGCCTTTTATTAATACGTTAAAACAAAAAATGTAAAAGAGAAACATAAACGACTGTTAATTGTTACACTGGACATTTCTTTGAATATTATTTGTAGTTATCATATCATATCAAAGTACCTGCAACGATAGCTTTATTCAAAAAATATATTTATTCGTCGTGGCAGTATTTTTGTCGACCGATAACGGTGTGTCACAGTAGGGTATCGTGCAGTGTCAAAGTATTTCTCGATTCTCGGGAATTTGGTAATGATACGAAGATGACAGGTGGTCGTGGGGCTTTAATAGTTTTCGAAGGATGCGATCGAGCAGGAAAATCTACTCAAGTAAAAATGTTAATCGAAGCTTTGACCAAACGCAATGTGCCTGCAGAATGTCAAGCGTTTCCGGGTAACGGACACTCTCGTATTTTCTGGGATTATCGAATCAGAATTACCGATCCTATCATTGCGTATTTGTCCAATTATCTGTCACTAATGATTAATCACAGGTGACTTTGATTCAAGCATTAAGATATGAAGCATTTCCTAGTTCAAATCATACATAACCTCATCATATAAAAATCCTAACAGCTTAAAGTTAAAAAAATCATTTTCAAGATCGTATCACTCATGAAGCATATTTTTGTGCAGATCGAAGAACTCGTATAGGGGCATTGATAAATGAGTTTTTGTCCAACAAAGACGAGTTCTCACCAGAAGCAGTACATTTTTTGTTTACTGCGAATAGATGGGAACTTCAGAAACGCATGTTGAGATCCTTACAGGATGGCACAACTCTCATTGTTGATAGGTAAATTTTAAACACTAATAATCAGTTATGATTGTTTAATGCTGTACCTATGTATTAAGATTTTATCATTAACGTTACAGGTATGCAGGGTCTGGTGCAGCTTACACAGCATCTACAACAGGGAGAAGCTTAGACTGGTGCAAAACACCCGATCAAGGATTACCTCGTCCAGACATGGTTATTTACCTCAAGGTGTCAGCAAAATCTCAACGTATCCGTAGCAACTGGGGAGAAGAACGATTCGAGAACGCTAAAATCCAAGAAACCGTGGCTTCGAATTATCTGACACTGATGGACAACACATGGGCCATCATCGATGCGGACCAAGATAAAACAGTGATACATTCTCAAATATTAGAGAAAGTTTTAGATACTATAAAAAAAGTGAAGGACTTGCCTATAGGTGATTTGTACAGTTCTTGAGCATTATCACAACTACGCATTCCCGTCTTTAGATAAAAATGAAAGGAACTGTGATCCTTTTTCTCTTAAGTCTTCGCGTCCGTTTCACGCGAATGTAATTAAGTAATTTCTGTTCAAATACATTACAGATTGTTCTGAAAGCAAATTCGCGTTTTCAATGATTCTGCGTCCCGGCAGCATCGCCAGAAATATTGATTCAAACCGAGGAATTCGAAGTTGAACAGCGATCGCGACAGAATTGCCGCATGCGAGGATCGCATTCGATAAGCGACGGTGCTGCGATCACGATGAATTATTACGGCGGCGCGGCGGTACGTCGTAAATCTTTCAGCATCGCCTGCACGCGCTGCCAGGTCCTCCGCAACAGCCTTGATATCCATTTCGCATTATTCAAGAGCAACAACTACCAGAAATCGTTGTCACGGAACGCGTTACGATTAAGTGGCGTTACCTACCTCAATAAAGCAAACGACACGACTGCTGATATTTCAGAAGGGAAACAAACAAATGAATCACAATTATGGAAGTCAAGTCAGTCTATACTAAAAAATCTTTATGAACATACACACTCTTCCCTGAGGAAATCAATCTTTCCAACCAATTTATCTCTAACACTAGAACTACCAGCAAAATCAATGATCTTTCCAACCAATTTATCTCTAACACTTGAACTACCAGCAAAATCTCTATTCTCAAAAATCCCAAGGATTTCTCATGACTCCCACTCTCAAATTTTAATATAGACATATCAAAATTGACTTATCCAATAATGCCTTTCCCTATAATAATGATAAAAAACGAAACTAACACTAGGACTACCAACTTCCAAATTCCTTGATTTCTGAATTACCTTATATTTCAGTGTATCACTAAATCAACTTCAACTTCCCACAGAAGCATCTACACCTTCTCAATAATTGCAACAAAAGAAATCAGGAATTGGTAGTTCTAGTATCAAACACAAGCTACATCCATCCAGTAGTTCCAGCGTTAACAAGCGGCAGAACCAAACGCGAGTTAACATCAAGAACACACATTATCAATTGTCCTAATTTCTAGGAGACACACAGAGCGCCTTGCTCGAGACAATGCTCTGATCCTGTTCCGACCCTGGAGGACCGAACACGAACGTATTCTCGAACTGCTTGGACCAGTCGGTTTTCACCTTCTTCCCCGACTCGCTGTCCGTATCATCCCCCGAGCCGAGCGACATCCTTCGTTTCCTGTTCGTCAGCCCAGAAACATCCTGCCCATCAAGCATCAATTTTAAATTCCCATCCGACATCCCCTGTCTCGCGTCGGACGTGCCATCAGGAGCTCCTCGGGACGTGCAGGCTTCCTCGATGCTCTCCGAGACAGCCGGCGCGTTCTCCGACAACGTGTCCTCGCGACTCGACTCGCGCGTGGCCGTCGAAGTGACGTCGTTCGGCTCTAAGGTTCCGCTGCTCTTGGGCTCCTTCGACGCGTAGATGCTGTCGATCAGCTTCCTGGTGTAATCCGCCTTCGCGGTGGTGGTCAGAGACAGAGCCTCGTCGATGATCGCCTGGACGGAGCCGGCGACGCCGGTGGACTCCTCGCGGAGAATGTTCCGCTTGAACGCCTCGCTTCTCGTGACGCCTCTCTTCCCGGGGAACTGTGCTTCCCAGAAGCTCCTGCCCAGCTTCCCAGCTTCCACTATAGGATCCTCCGATAAGCGAATCTGTTGTTTAGCTTGATCGTCATCATCAAGATTCTGATCGCCACTCGGTGTGAGATTTTTAGAGTTTATGGATGATGGTTCTTCCTCGTTGATTTGAACGACAGCGCTGTGACTCGTTCTGAGGTTGTAACTGTGGTAACGGGACGACGCAGGCTCGTCGGAGAGATCGTCGTCGAACGTGACGAACCGTTTGAAGGAGACGCCGGTCTGCAGGCTGTCCCAGCAGTCGCAGTCGATTTGGAGGAACCGGTCGTCCGTCCGGAAGCGCGTTCTCTGGAAGCTGCAGACCACGATCTCACGCGGCACCGTTTCCCACGCGTCGATCAGCGACTCCAGGATGTCGCGCAGGTTCCATTCCGGCGTGCGCCGTTTTAGCCTCTCTGCGTACCTAAGTGCGTTCATTCGGTTGGTGTTGTTTAATTAACAGTCCTATGTCGAGTCAGACTCGACGTATTCTATTGCAACCTCTACTTGCTTTAACAATTTCTCCTATGTTTATTTGTAGTGTCAGAATTGTACCGTTTAAAGGTAACACGATTGAAGCTTGAATTATTGAAGTTTCTGTCACTGGAATTTCTGTCGTTGGAATGTGAATTATTGAAGTTTGAATCGTTGGAATGTGAATTGCTGGAATTCGAATTGTAGGGATTTCAATGATCGAAGTTTGAATTATTGAAATTTCAGTCGTTGGAATGTGAATCACTGAAGTTTGAATTATTAAAGGTTGAATCGTTGGAATGTGAATGTGTTCGAAAAAAAATCGCCGTCGAATGGGTTAACGCTAGAACTAGATCAGAATGAGCCAATCTTGGTTTTTTTTGTAATTATTGGAGAGGTACAGATGTTTGGGAAATCGTTAAAGAAGCTGATTCAGTGATAGCTATACTGAAATACAAGGCAATTGAGATGTTAATGAATAGAGAATTGTTTTATAAAGAAATTTGGAAATGTTTAAGTGCTTGGTAGTTGCAGTGTTAACACTGGAAGCTCCGGATGGGACATTCTGACCTATGTGAAAGTGTTTGTTATCTATATTAATATAAATAAACAATATCAAAATACACAAAAATTACCAGACACCTGAATATAACTCATTATTCTATTGAAAAAATCAATACATAAGCAAAATATAACCGAAGTTCCCGTGGCGCGGAACGTGTTAACCCTTAGCACTCCAGATGGTTTTGTAATTTATCAGCAACTGCAACTAATTTTCATGGTATCTCTAGTGAAAATGAAAAATGCTGTAACATTCCTTCGATCTTTTAATAAAAATCTAATAATTAATAATAGAAAATCTAATAATATTATGGTAGTTTCTTTAATTCATTGAAATATTTAATATTATAACTGGTGCAATATTCGAGCCCACGGAGTTCAAAGAATTACACATCCTCTCAACAATATTCCAAGCAAAAACCAGATCAACACGAGTCGCACCTTCTCCTGAAGATCATCTTCACATAATGGAAGACGTCCCTCCGCAACGGCCGCAGCGTCGTCGGGAAGTCGCCGGGCAAGTATACGAGATTCACGTGGCTCAAGCGGAGATCGCGGACAGCCCTCGCCCTGCTCCGTCGCAGGAATAGCAGGACACTTCGATCGGAACGCGACAGACGGTCGTTGACGGCCGTCAGCCAGACCCTGAACAGCTCGTCGCTGATGGAACTGTCCTCGCTGCGGCAGTAAACGTGATCCCTGGTCGTCGTCCGCGACGGATACGGGCCGCAGATCAACAGCGGCAGTTTCGTCGTCCCCGACGAGTTGCAGCCCATCAGTATCGTTACTCGATTCCGGGGGCTTCCGTCGCCCTCGGGCCGGCTCGCCGAGGAAATCCTCGACGGAACGACGTCCGAATACATGCCGAGTTCATCCACGTGGAACAGGTCGCTGTGCTTGTACCTCACTATCGTGGACCTCATCATATCGATCCAATCGCGGTAGTCGCTGAACACCGGGTCGCGCTGGTTCGTCGAGTCCGTGGAGATCTTGTGCTCCTTCAGGAAATTCCTGATCCACTTGGTGGAACACTTGAAATCTGAAATAGTGACGGGTTTTTGAAGTTGAGGATTGATTGAGGATTTTGGGGATTTGATGGTTTATTGGGGTTTAGATTTGTGGCTTATTTTGGTTTGATAGTTTGCTATGCGTGTAGACTGAATTGAGTGTTGTTTGTATGTTTGTATTGATTTATTTAGATGTTTTTCTGAAGCAGTTCTGTTAGTCTTGTTCGTGCAATACTTAAGCTAACTTAACCAAGACCTATCATGCTACGTGCCGACAAGAAAATATATTTTCTTTATTATACCTATATAGATTTATTTAGATGCTTTTCTAAATAAATTCTACCAAAAGTCTTCTTCGTGCAACACTTAAGTTAACTTAACCAAGACCTATCCAAGACTTAGCTATCATGCTACGTGCCTACAACAAATTATTATATTTTCACCATTATATCTATAGTGATATATTTAGATGTTTTTCTAAATAAATTCTACCAAGAGTCTTCCTCGCGCAACACTGAACCCTTTGCACTCCAAAACTTTGTCACTAGAAATATTCAACTGATTTTTATGAGATACAGATGAGATTTTTTTAAACTAACTTAACCCTTTGAACTCTGTAGTCTCCAATTTTGCACCAGGAATAATATAATAAATTTCCACATTTCACGTATCGTCAGATTACTCAAGACTTAATGTTGACGAAATTTTACAATTTTGATGCAATCGAGTGATGACTGAGAGGCACCTTTCGAGTGCAAAAGGTTAAGCTAACTTAATCAATCTAAGACCTAGCTACCATATTACGTGCCCACAACAAATTGACTATTTCATTTTGTCAATTATACTAATATCAATTTATTTAGATGTTGTACTATACATCAGCAATACGTACCGCTCAATCCAAGAGTCTTCTTCAACTCTATCGCCTTCTCGCGCAGCAGTTGCATGTCCAAGTTCTTACTCATTGCTCGTCTGACGCAACACCACCGGAAGAGGTTCTCCTTCATGGTCTTCATGCTGGATCTCTGGAGCAGCTTCTCTCTCATTAGGAGAATCGATGGTGAACGAATCGTTCGAGGCGAAACCAATGGAGACCGTTCTATCCAAAAAGGAAAGTCTTTCTCTCGCGAGGGATCCTCCCGGATTCTCCAGCGACCTTCGATTGTCGGTCGACTACGTTCACGGTGGTCGGCCCTCCGAAAACGCGAAAGAAACAAAAGGTCGCATGCTAATTGACAAGTCTAATTAAGAAGCTTTCGAAACCATTGAAACTCGCGGTGAAGTTGTCGATCCCGTGGCTCAATGAATTCGCCAACGGATGCGTCGCGACGAATCAATATTGTAACGCGTTGAAGAAGAATGTACAGGGTGTATCAAAATAGCAGGCCTTAACCCTTAACACTCCAGATGTTTTTGTAATTTATCAGCGACTGCAACTAATTTTTATGGTATCCCTAGCGAAAATTACAATGTGTGGAAAATCGAATAATTTTGGGGTAGTTTCTTTGACTCGTTAAAATATTTGATATTATAACTGCAATATTGGAGCCTACGGAGTTCAAAGGGTTAATTCCAGGAATGTCCATATATATCGAAACCATGCTTGTTGCATCGTTTTGATTTTTAGACTTCTTGTTTCGTTAGATCGCACCTTGTTTCAGTGTCGGCGCTTTCTGTTCGAAGAAACGCACTTAATTACTCTCAATAAGGTACCAATTAGATTTCATACGTATTATTGTTTTCAATGTGTTCGTATACCCTACTAGACAGAATGCATACATCAATATAAACTCTTCTTACGCTAACGTAACGAATCCTCTTCACTTATGCCCAATTGTTACGAAACAACTTAGCGGATAGACAATTAGCAAGCACCGCGTTTAAGAAGCTTGTATCCAGAGCCTGCACGATTTTGCGCGAAGATCAGAGGTCAGAAATGTTCCGTGGAAACTCGACAGAAACCGAACGTATCCTTTTCATTTACAATAGAAACTTTTGAAACAATTCCTTTGTTTTGTCAGGCAGAAAGGAACATTGCATTTTTCACACTGAATTCGTGAGCGTCCTCCACTATTCTAATTTACAACGTTGTTCGCGACCTTTATGTATCGGCCAGTGTCCAAGATTGTCAAATCAGACGTCACCTACAGGTATTACCCAGACCTCTGAATTTTATGGTGGCAATTGCCATCGCCATGGCCGAAAGGGTTAAGGAGCCTGTATCCAGAGCCCGCACAATGTTGCTCGTTTATCAGAGGTCAGAAATGTTCCGTGTAAATCCGGCGAAAAGCGAACGTATCCTTTTTAATAAAGGAACGCGAGGCGAAGAGCTCGAGCCGAGCGACAGGGGCGAGTAGTTGCGAAGATTTATGCAGAAGATCCAGGCCCATCCGACGAAGCAATTTGCCAGGGGAGGGAAACCGGGATAAAAATAGGTTTTATTCTCATGGACATGTGCGCGGGGAGCCGGTGTGTTGACCGCTCGATGAGTATCATTCATCGTGCGAGCCGAGTGAAATTGCATTTCTCCGGGGCGTCGGCCTGACGAGACACTTTCCACCGTAAATTTTCATCTAATACGCTGCTTTATATTACTGCCGGCTCTCCTCTCTCGCTACCCCCCGCGACGCCTTATATCCTTTAAACGTCAAAAGTAATTCCCTTCGCTCGTCGTAACTGTAATCTGTGGCCCTCCAGTTCCGGTTTATTGCTACTGACGAATAGCGGCACGTCTCGCGCTTTATCCTCGTCGCTGGAATATTTAAAGATCGATTTTCCTTTTACCTATGGTGAAAGGAAGATATGGTTATACGTTGCAATTGCGAATTGAAGAAACCGAAAACAGTCGTTTCGACGGATACGACGGTTTCAATGTGATCGAGGTCGTCGTTTCTTTGTTGTTTCGTTTGTTCTTTAGTTCGTAGTTATTAGGTATGGTTTTCGTATGGTACGTCGGCGAGAGAGAAGTGGAATAGCTTTCGACTTCGAGCTTTCGCAACATCGAAGGCTTCAAATTAATTTAGCAATTCGTATAATGGGAGATAATAGATGCGAGGTTTCCTTTCATTTGGAAGATTTCGATACGTATTTTTGATGGACAGTTTTCAAAGATGAGTGAATGAATAAAGAGATATAATAGACACGAGGTTTCCTTTCATTTTGATATTTAAGATTTCGATACGTAAGTATCTTTGATGGACAGTTTTCAAAGATTGAATGAATGATTAATTTGTCATGGAGAATATTGCGTATCTCTGTCGTTGGTTTCGGGGAATCAGACTTCATTAGAAAATATATGTTTCTTATGAAACACTTTCGAGTGCATAGGATTAATGTAAAAGCAAGTTGACATTGAAATGAAACTTTCTTTGTCCTTGTTTATTACGCGTTGAAATGACTTCGGCGAATTGCGTCGTCTTCTGGAAACGCAGATTGATCGTCGATCGAGGTACTACAATTATTTTTCCATTGCAAACACTATTACTACGAGGATCCCTGATTCCCGAGCGATCGAAGAACCGAACGCTCCGCTCGGAGCGCTCCATCGGAGGATCTAAAATGGCGGCGGCCGACGCAATGGCGAAGTCGCGTGCTTCTTTCGTTTACAGAGCGATGCCAGATATCGAAGGGACAAATAGAATCATTACTCGTTAACGAGCACCTTCTCCCGGCAAACAACTCGGCTACGAGTGGCGCACGACTGCGCTTATTTACGACCTATGCATACGAGATTACCGAGCAGTCGTATTCGTCCGACGGCGTCCCGCGCAGTCCGCAATCGGAGACGTCGAAACGACGACCGCGGTCCCGGGAATAACGGTGAAACCGTCGGAACGACTGTTTTCGGTTTCTTTAGTTCGTAATTATTCATACTGATATTTTCAACGATTAAAGTAACACTTGAGAAATCGAAGATATCGATGTCTTCGTAGTGTTCGTTGCGAAACGATTTTAAACATAGCTTCAGTCGAATATTGGAAACTTATAACTTCCAGCGTCGACACTAGGAACCATTGGAATTAATTTCCTTCGCGACATATTCGAAGACAGATTTCCGCGAGACGTGAAATACTTGGAATCTCGAACTACGTTGCGCGAAACGATTTTAAACATACCTTCAATCGAATATTGGAAACTTTTATAACTTCCAGCGTCGACACTACGAATCAACGATTATAACTTCAGAATCTTCATTCCGCGAACATTGGAATCAACTTCCTTCCCAACATATTCCAAAACAGATTCCGCGAGACGTTCAATACATCGAATATCGAAATACCTCTCCGGACTTTCAAGAGGAATTCCAAGTAAATCCAATTACTCGGTAGCTCCAGTGTCTCCTATTTCTCGATCAATCTTCGAGCGCCGTTCAATGATTCATCATCGGCCGGTTAAACCATCGTCCGGCGACAGATAGAAGACCGATCGGGATCGCACGCTCGTTTATCCTTTCATCGCGGCGACCGCGACGGATAACGCCGTTTATTTCCACCGTCGCGTTGCTCGGAGACGGTCAACCCGCTCGTTCGGCTGCCGCGTCACGATTTTCCTCGATCGACCTGTTCCCGAGGGTGCGAGCTGCTAACAGGTGACCAGGTAACCCGGAAACCGCCGTTTTTCCCCGAGCGAAACGCCTCTGTCCGTTCGATTCCAGCGAATTTCGCGTCCCATTGTAACGCTCGCCGCTCGCGCTCGACTCGTCGTTCTCATTGGGAACCTCGGACACGCGTGATCGCGTCCGATTTCCATTCCCGAGCTACATTCAATCAACCCGCAACGGAAACAGCCCGGGAAAATTCAATACCATCCTTTTATCGGCGCGTATCGCCGCACCAGCGTTTTACAATGACTTAAATTTTCCCGGGAATGGTGTCCAATTTCTCGCCGATGAAATTTGATTTTTAGAACCTTCGAGCCCGTGCCGAATTTCCCGGCTGTTGGAGCGTCGAGTGTCACCTTCGGCGCTTAAATGTCGCTTGTTTTGTCGAATGCGAATAGGAAGGATCGTTGATTATTTGCTGGCGGAACACCTGCGTTTCGCTATTAGCAATTTCATTGACTGGCCGATGGGGTGGTTCGATACTGAAACACTCATTAACCCTTTGCACACTCAGTCGCCATTTTATTTGATACAGCAAAACTATGAAGTTAAATATTTAGTACTTTAAATTAAACTTCGCATTGTTATGTGAAATATTTAAGTAAAGTATCTCTGTTGCTTAATTCGCCCGTGAATTATCGTTGGATTAGGTTCGAACAACGTCGTCTGTATCTCGTCGGAAAATCTTGAATATTTCCAGTGAAGAACTTTCGGGTGGAAAGGGTTAAAGGCGCGAAACGGTTGGAGAACGGTTGCGAGACACGGAGCGGCCGCTATCGATTTGAAACATTAGTTTCGCGGGGCCGGAGAGGGTGTTTCCGGGATGGCCGATCGCGAAGGGCCCGATGGAAGCCGTTTCTCTCGCGAATTCATTTACCCGGTCTCGATTTATCGTTCCGCCGGCGGTCGTCCATTTGCCAGCGGCGGCGCGCGGAATTTTCTCGCTGAGCCGCGCGTATCATAACACGGGTCGTTCGTTTGCCGAAATGATTAACTCCGCAAACTGCAGGAGCGGAACGGTTTGATGGAATTATGCGCGCAGAGGAATAATTGACCGTCCCGGCGCAGTCGGGAACGCTCTAGTCGGAGTTCGCCGGTTCGACTTGTAAACGATGTACCTTCCCGCGCGTTATCGATTTTTAACACTTTGCACTCGAAAGATTTCCACTGGAAATATTCAACATTCTCCGAGGAGACACGGACGACATTGAAACTAATTTAACGGTAATTCGCAGATAGATTGACCCTTTGAACTCTGTAGGCTTCAATACTGCGCCAGTTGTAATATTGAATCATTGACCTAGTGTTAACCCTTTGCGGACGAACGTCGACGTTTCGACGAGATGAAGCGTCCATATTTGGAAATCTAAGTCGCAAACAAATGATTTAATTAATGGAATCGCAAGAGATTAGCACGTAGTTTCCTATCTTTCTATTGTTCAACTAATCGTTACATTATTTAGCTTCATCTGTCGAGGCTTTCGTATATTCCAGAGAATCTTCGTCAAAGGGTTAACCGTTCAACCAGTTAACTGCATTTAACGAGTATACGCTGCATTATTTTATTGCGCGCATAATGAGAGATTTTTCAAACTGAATTCCACAGTTAACCGTTTAAAGCTGTCTCTACAAAAGTTCCCATTCTTGTCTTACCGAAGGTCCCCAGAGGATCGCAACCAGCTTCTCGCGTCGTCGAAGAATGAACCGTTCGATCGAGAGGATGGGAGAGTTCCAGAAAGACTACAACCAGATCACCAGGAATAAGGTCGTCTACCCAAAACCGGAAGTGGACGCGGACCAGAAATCCCTGGACGTGGACACCGTGTACGCGGAGATGTCCGCGAGGACGAAGCGCCGCGAGATCGGTTGCCGCGGCCCGTACTCGTCGCTGTATTCCGCGATTTATCCCGTCGTTTGCATAACGAGGGTGTTCGGCTTGACGCCGTACGATTTCACGGGCGACCGGATGACCACGTCCCGCATCTTCCTCATCTTCTCGTTCGCCTTCCTGCTGCTTTACTCTTACATCATGTACATAGTGTTCCTCAGGTTTATCAGCGTGACGCGGGACAAGCCCATTTTGAACGTCGTCGAGACGACTAAGGTGTGTGTGCGCGCGATAGTGTCTGTGGGATAGTGTGTATAGTGTGTGTGTGTGTGTGTGTGTGTGCTCGCGCCACTCTGCCTACTCTCATTTTCCAGGCTGCGGAGCTTTATGCAAATCTCCGATCCCCCCAGACGCTCCTTTAGCTACAGAAACAATCCTGAAGAATGGATTCCGCGCGGAGCACTTTGTCTGGCTATAAAATAACCCTTTGCACTTGGAGGCTCGGGTCGCTTAGCAGGGACGTGGATTCGTTTGGACAGTGACTGGGGACGCGTCGAATGGAACGGCGTGATTGGGATCTAACACTAGAACTACCGAGCATTTAACCACATTTCCATTCGCACTCGAGAATATTTTTCTCGAGAAATATTCATTATTTTCTAACGAAATGTCGATGATGTTTTCTACGACTAACGTAAAGAAATACTTTGCATAAACTAAGTGACGAAACTATTTCATTTCGATGTTTCTGAAATTCGAATTACTAAAGTTCGAATCGTTGGAATGTGAATTACTGAAATTCAAATTACTGAAGTTTGAATCGTTGGAATGTGAATTGCTGAAATTCGAATTATTGGAAATTCAATGATCGAAGTATGAATTATTGAAGTCTCGGTCACTGAAATTTCAGTCGTTGGAATGTGAATTACTGAAAGTCGAATTATCGAAGCTTGAATTACCGAAGTTCGAATCGTTGGAATGTGAATTACTGAAATTCAAATTACTAAAGTTTGAATCCTTGAAATGTGCATTACTGAAATTCGAATTATCGAAGTTTGAATTACTGAAGTTCGAATCGTTGTAATCTGAATTGCTGAAACTCGAATTATTGGGATTTCAACGATCGAAGTTCGAATTATTGAAGTTTCAGTCACTGAATTTCCAGTCGTTGGAATGAGAATTACTAAAATTCAAATTACTAAACTTTGAATCGTTGTAACGTGAATTGCAGAAATTCAAATCACCAAAGCTCGAATGACTAAAATCGAAATGATTAGAACCCGAACATAGACATTCTTCCTATCCAAACGAAACCTGTAACAAAACTCGAACTCGCTCGTTACAACACATCTCTCCGCCGTTTCCATTATTCACGCCGCTCCCAGCAGCACTCTAGTGCCAAGGTTTAAGCGTAAAGTCAGCCTCGTCCCCGCAGAATTTCGCATTCATTTTAATCGCGAGCAGCTTATTTATCGCGCCATAATGCACGCCGTTTTCCACTGGCGCCTATTACATGCACAGGTGACCTTGCCCTTTGCCACACTGGTACCAGCCGCCGTTTCCCGCAGGTGATCGTCAATTACCTGGTAGCCATGTACGAACTGGTGTCGACGATACTCGCGAGGAACGCGCTGGTCAGCTTCTGGAACGCTCTTCAGGATTACGACGAGAAACTGCGGCTGCTCGGCTATCCCCGCAACGAGTCGTCCATCGAGATAGGCGTCTGGATACTTCTGATCAGCCAGGCCGCCATTTGGACCCTGGTGAACCAGAGCGGCATGTACGCGTTCATGGAGACCTGGATGTTCAATGTCAGCTACATGCTCCTGTACGTCGGCTCCGCGGTCTCCGTGTTCAAGTTCTTCGGGCTCGTCGTGTTCCTCGGCCAACGATTCTCCCAGCTGAACCGGATGGCCAAGGACAACCTGCCGGCGCGCGTTGGATACAGGAGCACCACCCTGAGCAGAAAGGTTCGAAGATGTAGTAAGGCAATTTATTAGAAATTTAACCCTTTGCACTCGATAGGCGACTCCCAGTCGCTAGATGATTCGATAGAGTGATTATAAAATTTGATATTTAATAGTATCGCCCGTATGCTGCATTGATACGTGAAGTATTGAAAACGTAGCTTGAGTTCCTTAATACGAAGTGGGATTTCAATGATGGAAGTTTGAATTATTGAAGTTTTAGTTCCTGAAACTTCAGTCGTTGGAATGTCAGTTAGTGACGTTTGAATCGTTGGAATGCGAATTGCTGGAATTCGAATTGTTGGGATTTCAATGATTGAGGTTGGAATTATTGAGGTTTCAGTCACTGAAATTTCAGTCGTTGGAATGTATATCACTGACATTCGAATTATTGAAGTTTGAATCGTTGGAATGTGAATTGCTGGAATTCGAACTGTTGGGATTTCAGTGATTGACGTTTAAATTATTGAAGTTTCAGTTACTGAAATTTTAGTCGTTGGAATGTGAATTATTGATGTTTGAATTACTGAAGTTCGAATTACTGAAGTTTGAATCGTTGGAATGTGAATTACTGATGTTTGAATCGTTGGAATTCGAATTGTTGGGATTTCAATGATCGAAGTTTGAATTATTGAAATTCGAATTATTGAAGTTTGAATCGTTGGAATGTGAATTGCTGTAATTAGAACCATCAGAGCTTGAATTACCGAAACCGGAATGATTAGAGCTTGAAATTCCCATAAAAATTGTAACAACAGATTATCTTCAATTCCTTCAGACATCCATTATAGTGCTCAAATGAAACTATTTTCAAAATCACTTCGCAGATTCAATGCTTCGAAAATATCGATAATTGCTAAACGAAAAAATCAAAACCAGTCATTCTGATTAGCACGGTAGTTCTATCGTTAACCTCGGAATCATTCGACGTTTTCCGTTCGTAACAGACGATCCAGGAGCTGCACGACGAGCTGATGACGATAGGCGACGCGCTCTGCTCGATCTACTCGTGGTCGCTGCTGTTCTGGCTGGGCAACCTGTGCGTGCACATCGTCAGCAACCTGTACTTCATCTTCGACTGGATCATCTTCAGCAACTGGTCGTCGATGGCCTGACCCCTGATATTCAACATGAGCATGTGGCTGATCGGATTCGCCGGGCAGCTGCTGGCGATCCACGTCGCCTGCGATTACGCGGCCACCGAGGTACGGCTAATTGCTTTCGCCCCCCCCCCCACCGGCGGCGCCTTTGTGCCTCCGTCGCCTCCTAAATGCAGGCAAATCGAGCCCTCAAAGGGTTTCACCAGTGAACCCGTGGCCTCCGTTTCAGGCGAACTCCATGGGCGCGATCTTCATCGAATGGGACGCCAGGAGGAGCATCAGATTCCCGCAAGACGTCAGTAACAGTGCGGAACTGTGGGTTTTCTCGCTAATCACCTTCATTACGCTGCGGGCCTACATGCGAGTTTCAATTGTTACGAATAGAATTACGATAGAACGCTGGACGAGCGTTTTCGTAATTCTAAAGCAGCACTTTCGATATTTTCTATGTCTTTGCGTACTGTCTACTCTGCAACTTTGAACGATAGAGATTTATCAGTGTTCGCAGATTCTAACAACGTAACGAGGAGCACGTAACTATTAACCCTTTGCACTCGGATGTTTTAATTATATTACTACTATATTGCTATTATCATCATTAACCCCTCGCCACACGATTGAATTTCGCAGATGCATTCGTTACTATTTATCGCGAATAACACGCTACTAAAAGAAAACACTCCATGCTCCAGATCTAGGTTTAACCCTTTGCACTCGGATGTTTTCCATTGGAAATATTCAATACTTCCCAATTAGATATAGTCAGGATTCCCAAAATGAATTTATCAAGAAATCACACAAATTAAGGAACAAAGCTGTTTCCTTTGAATATTTCACGTATAAATGGTAAATACAAAAGTTTCTAATTTCACTGTATCAAATCGTCTCACCCCTGGAAGTCGCCTCTCGAGCGCAAAGGGTTATACACCCCCATTCGCTGTCTCTCTCACCCTCGCACCCCTCTCGCATCTTTCGTCCATAGTCAAAATTCACGCAGTCGCGTACACGCTTCTCACGGCCCAGTCGCTCGGTTCCAGACGCTCTTCCTCGCATTCTTTCAGCCACTCGAGATTTTCCAAACGCAGTCACGCTATTTACCAAACATCACGTACGTCACGCACAACGAACCATTCATCCCACGGTAGCAAGCGCGTGGCGCGTCGACGGCAAAACAAATCTAACGAGAACAATCGCCAGGAGGATCGTGGGAGTTCAAAGGACTCCGGGACGCGCCGCAATTACGGAAAATCCGCAGTCTAACCGTTACATTTCCGCGGCGATACGGCCGGAGGGTTTCCCGATGGAATTAATCTCTGTTCGTTGCAGGACACGGTCCGTACCTCGCTGCGTTTCCTGATCAGACGCCTGCAGTTCTCCGCCGGCGGCCTCTTCGACGTGAACCTGCTGCTTTTACGCTCGGTAAACGAATCTCGCGTCTCCCTCCGCGGCGTGGGTGTCCTCAATCGCGGATAATGGAGCCGTCTCCGCTTCCTTTTGTCGCCCGCGCCGGGGAGGATCTCCCGCGGAGATCCTCGCGACCGAGACTCCGTCCCGCAAAGTTGCCGGATCAATTTGAATACCGTGATCAGACTTCTTCGAGGCTTCCGGGTACGAGACGTGTCCATTAGCGGTGATTTGCCGACGTTCCGCCGTCGTTATGCGGATTCGCGAATGCTAGGAAGATCCTCGACAGCTTTGCGGACGAGTTTTACACGGAGACTGGACATGGAAATCTGGTTTTGAATGGAACACCATATGTGTTGTATATATCTAGAAATGGAAAGCTCTGATGGCCCTTTGACCCTTTGCACTCGAGAGACTCTCAGTCACCACTTGATTTGATTTGCAAAATTACGAAGTGTTATATATAATATTAACACATTGCGTACCGGTAACGAGAAATCTCTTTATATAGACACTAAGCTATGCAAGCTAATTACCACAGCATTGAAGGAATATTAAATTTAATTCGAATTGATTATCTATTTAAAATATATTACATAACAAGTTTTTCTATGTACTATATAAGTTGACCTCAGTGAAAATTGCCATCACAATTCAGTTTTCTGAAAATTAGTCGGTACGCAATGTGTTAGTATGATGCATCGATACGTGGAATTTTGAAATAAAATAACTTTCCTTCTTAATTTATATGTTTTCTCGTTAATTAGTTTCAAAGAACATCGTCTGTGTCTCGTCGCAGAATATTGAATATTTCTAATAAACTTTCGAGTGCAAAGGGTTAACAATGTTTCGAGAAACTGATCGTTCTAACTGTATCTTCTAGAATTCTGTTGGAATAATTTCTTTTAGTTTAAAGAATCTTTTGTTCTACAGTTCTTTGATCTTGGTTTCAATTGATCAAAGGTTCTTATTTGCGAGAACCTTTCCTTATTCTGCTTCGATAGCGAATACTCTCGAACGACGCGTGTGGGAGAAACGCGTAAACTCGATCGCTTCTACCTTCGAGTACAGTGTTTTCTAATTTTTCCAGATCGCCGGAGTATTGTCGACGTATCTGATTATCCTGCTGCAGTTCCCGGTCGGTTAAAAGCGACGGCCAAGGAAGGCGGAAGAAGCGTGCCAGAGTATTAACCCTTTGCACTCTGATTTCAAATGTGTTAATAGTTCATTTCTATAGAGACACGTTCAAGAACCTAAAATTTCGCTTTAAAAAATGAAAATCACAAGCATACATGGATTCACTTTTAATTTGTTCTGTCAATTTCCATATTCGAACGGAAAGAATTTTACAATTTGAGATTAACCCAAACCCATTCAAATGAAATTTCCACCTGAAGTAGAATGGACAATTTTGTATTTCTTACAAATTGTCGATAGTAAAATACTACAAGCTTAGCAACGAAAGTAAATCCGCCAAGGGGTTAATGTCTCTAGCAAAGTGAACGGAGTGCAGAGGGTTAAACGGAATCGATTCGTTCCACAGATCGCGCGGACGCGTTCCGGGCGGCCATCTTGTCGCTGCACGCGCGCCGAACGTGTTATCCCCTTGAAACCGCTTTCGCCTCTCGACGAGCAGTGCGTTCGGGCTGTTCGCGTGCCGGTGGATCCGCGGCGATTGCATTTCCACGGGAATTGCGTTCGGTTGCTCGGAAGGGCCCTCTTTCGAATCGCAGACTGAAGAGACAGGCATTTTCCGCGACGCGGGCCTCGAACTCGACAAAGACTGCGAGACGCGTGGCTCAGTTGTGCCTGGCAATTTAAAACCACTTTGGGAACCGAATAGAAACGAACGCATCGATTTCGAAGGAACACACTAGACCTATAGAAACCTGAATACTAAACTTGCATCATTCGCTCGAGTATGGGCACGCGTTTTTCCTCTGTAAATTTTAGATTCGACGGGTTTAACACTAGAACTACCGAGCAATACGATTAATATGCAATTCAAAAAATTGTAACAGATTATTTTCAGTTTCTTCAGGCAGTCGTAGTACTGAAATGAAACTATTTTCAAAATCATTTCGAAGATATCAATAATTGCCAAACAAAAATCGAAACCAGTCATTTTAACTGGTAGTTCCAGTGTTAAATCTAGTGTTAAGAACCTCGACAGCTTCCACTGTTATTCGTCCGCGAGAGGAACGCGAGATTTAATTAAAGCTTGAGCTCCTCGCGAACAATGACGTCTAGAAGTTTAGGAGTCTCTCCCGCCGTTGCCGCGTCATTTAGGCAACGATAGCGGAATTTATCTAGCGCGCGTTACAGCGAGACTCGAGCGACCGCGCAATGTTCCGGAAATCGCAGACGAACCGGAAGAATTATGCGCGAGGATTCCCGCCGCGAAGGAAACTCGATTGATCGTGCTCGCAGTCACGCGTTTCCTCTACTTCAGTCTCCGCGGAAATTCGTTCCGGGATAACGAGCTCGGATCATTCTCTATTCTCGAGGACCGCTCGAAGCGTTTTACAACTCGGCCCTATCGCAGCGGTTTTACAAGGAACTTTCGCTGGCGAACAGCTACACCGCGGAATCTCGAGACAAATGGCGCGCAAGGCCGGAATTCCGCGGGCGTGGCTGGGGAAATAAAAAAATCATTGACAGTGGACAGCCGTCAACCGCGGCGCGTTGCAGCAATTTTCTGGGCCATCAGCCTGGAAAATTGCAACCCTCGCTTGCTCCGTCGGTCTTATTTTTCATGCAGATAAAGGGAATCCGCACGCGAATCGTTTTTCTTTGAGGCTGTTCTGTTAACTCCGTTTGGGCTGGTTCGTTTTCATCGGTGAAGCGAGGATTGGTTTGAACTAACGCGAGACGGTCGAGTACTCGGAGGTGCAAGCGTTGACTTTAGCGATTGACCTGAGTCTGGGAGACTTTTATGAACCCTAGAAACTTTGAAGCTTTAACGGCTTGTTCGGACGATCTTGCGAAAATTAGAAGAATTAATTACCACGAGATAAGAATATCGTCGAATGTTAAACTTGGATGCTGAGTCTCGAGAACTTAGAGTCTATCAACCCCAGAATCCTTGAAACTTGAACCCTAGAAACTTTGAAGCTTTGACGACTTATTCGGAAGATCTTGCGAAAACTGGAAAAATTAATTACCACGGGATAAGAATATCGTGGAATGTTAACTTTGGATGCTGAGTCTCGAGAACTTAGAGTCTATCAACCCCAGAATCCTTGAAACTTGAACCCTAGAAACTTTGAAGCTTTGACAACTTATTCGGAAGTTCTTGCGAGAATTAGAATTAATTAACACAAGATAAGAGTATCATCGAATTGCACGAATCGTTTTCTTGTTGCACGTGAAACTTCGGAAAACCATGCCCGTAATAAATGCACAGCGATCGCAAGTCAGCGGATAAGTCTGGCTTCTTAATTGAACGTCAGCTCCGCTGCAATTCCGTTCATGAAATATTCATGTAAAGATTAGCCGAACAGCAGTCGAGGATTAAAACGCGACCCTTTCCTTCGTTTTTCCGCCCTTTGACTGATCGCCAACGGCGGACACGCGAGCCGGCGGTATTCGTTTGATCGATGCCGTTGTTTCCGGCGGCGCGCGAGAAACCGATTTATTCAAATTACGCGCGGGACGTGTGCGTCTCGCGTGTCCGCTAGAGCGTGGTTCAAGGGGTTAATGTAGTTGATAGAATAAAATGGAAAAGTTCGTAAGCGTGAGAGTTAAATACGAGTCGCTCGGAAAAATGCGGTTGAGTCTGGAAAACATCGAGAAAATTTATGCGTTTCGATATAGAATTATTGTACAACATATTCAGAAACTGTAAAAAAGACTTTCTGACGTAGAAAAAATTGAGAACCGAGTAAATCATTTAATTCGTTGACTGCCACGAGAATTTCTAGCGTTTTGAACAGTACTTATTCTTTAATAACAAAGGCAAATGATATTGAAAATTATTAATGATTTATTACACTAGTCATATTACGCTGTGACCTAGCTAGTTATGTTACTAAATATTTTCATTTAAAATCAAGTTTTTCATTATAATTCTTCTTCGATTATTTAGAAAATCATGGCAATCAACGTGTTATTTATTCCACGAAAATGTACAAAAATCAGAGAACATCCGAAAATCCTTTTAACCGCACCGATGTCTGAAATATAAATGAATCTTAGTTTACTAGTTGATAGTTATATTAATAATGTTAGTATTATTATTATCATTATTATTATTATTATTATATTACTACTATATTGCTGTTATCATCATTAACCCCTTGAATTTCGCAGATGCATTCGTTACAACTATTTATCGTGAATAATGCGCTACTAAAAGAAAACACTAGATTTAACCCTTTGCACTCGGCAGTTTTTCACTAGAAATATTTGAACATTCGATGATGAGATAAAGACGATATTTTGTGAAACTAACTCGAAGAGAAATCACGCGTACATCGAGGAACGAAGCTATTTTATTTCTATATTTCTCAAATTGACGCCAAGAGACATTTTTCAAAAGAATATCCTAATGGAATACTTCCATCCCCCATTTTCCGCGCGACAATTTCCCTTTACGTTAACCATAAAAGATGTCATGCATATTTTCCCAAAAAACCGTCGGACATCCACGGCGAAAGAATTACACAGAGCGCGGAGGTTCAACCAGCCAGACGGTCAGTTTCAACAACTCCGTACCGATTTAATTAAAAATCCACTCTCCCCTGGAAGAACGACTTCGTCGCAACACCGTCGAACTGAATATTTCTCGGGCGTATCTCGCGGAGCGGTTGGAAGTTCCGCGGCGAAGCTGCGCTCTAAGGAAGAGACGAGTTTTTATGAGCCGTTGCTCCAGCCAGACCTCCGGACTTTGCTTTTTTTTAAGGATTAATTAACGTTACGTTTCCTTGTTGGCCGGTGGCCAGGATTTCCGTGGTAAAAATCTACGGAGGGCGAATATAACCGGGAGAAGCGAACTTTCGCGGTTTCTCGCGTCGCGTCGCGAAGTGCTTTCACTCCGCTATTTTCTGAACAAAACTCGATAACTTGAAAAGTATCGGCCACAGGGAAAAATGTTTGAGACGAAAGTTGTAAGGTATAGAGCTAACTATATGCTCGTTGAATTTTGTTCACATCGTACGAAGGTTGTTCAGTTTTTCCAATGATAATGGACACTTTACGTTTCGATTCCAATGTTGTAGACATTGCGAAATTGAATTTATCCGCGGAAAATATTGATTTTTTAAATGAAAATCATTTTGCATGGCGGGTACTAATTAGCAACGTAATGGTAACCTTGGGTTCTCGTTATTCCAATAGTCGGATTTCGGGGTTTCGTCCAGTGTGCGTCGTTTCGACGGGAACCGCGACGTCGAAATGCGGACACGCGCGCACTGCAGCCTCATAAATCTGTGTTCCCGCGGACGTCGCAATGGATGGGGACTATTCCTGGTTTTCCAGCGGAACGATAATTATCATCTGAATCAAATCCGTCGGGTTTTTTTATTAGACACCGAAAAAGTTCGTGGGGCCTGTTGAATTAACGTTCAATCAAGGGGACTGTTTTCGTAGAACCATTTGCTGGCAATATCAATTTCATTTATTCATTGAATTCATTCAGTTGATTCAATTCTCATGAAAACGTTATGGTTCGTTATTAACTCTTTGAACTCTAGGCTCCAATATCGCACCAGTTATAATATCAAATATTTCAATGAATCAAAGAAACTACCCTATAATTATTAGATTCTCCACATGTTCAAATTTTGTAGAAGGAAAATAAAAGAAGAAATGTACAGCATTTCTCATTTTCGCTAGGAATACTATAAAAATTTGGAGTGCTAAGGGTTAAACAGATTGCGAGTTAATAAGAGTAAGAGTTCCAGTAAAAAATTAATTGAACAAAAGTAGTTGAATTTCGATTATAGAATGCTAGCAAAGAAAAATGTACACCATAATTAACATTCGTCAAATTTTCCAGTAACAGATTCGACGATTCTCAGAGATTTCGCGAGGGCTTCGATTTCTCTATGGAATTTCGCGGTGTTGCAATATACACTAAACAGAAGGCCAATAATTTGATTTACAGTTCCCACATTTCGAGTCTCAGAAGTTCCCACAGCAAAACCCGAAAGAAGCAAAGAAGCTGCACAAGCTGCAAAGATCCTAGTTCCACTTAAAAAAATTGACTATCAATCACGCTATCCATCGTCATCAATCGTCGCAAGCGAATCAACCGTTTTCAACCCCGTTTCACGCGATCTACCGTAGATCATCTACTATTCATCGCTCGCGGGGAAACTCGTACGCGTTTTCCGGCTGTAGCGCGTATACGACAGCTCCCCTAAAAAGGATTTACAGAGCGCCACCGGCCTTGACACGACACCCACGAGCCGAGGAAGCTGGCCGGGTTCGCGCGACGCGTTTCGCTACGCTACGAGTGCATCCAGCGGTGAGCTAATGGCTAGCCATTACGTCCCACGTTCCGCGCCCACGTCACACGCCTCCTGCGTCACTGTGCCACGTACCGCACGTACGACGCACCAGCAGTGCTTACTTAACGTCCACGGACGATATCTTTTCAGGTCCCTGCGAGCTCAAGGGGCAACTGCAAGGGGACGAGCAGAGTTTGGTGAAGTTGGAGAATTAGAATGAGACAGATAGTCGAATGTAAATATGAGATAAAGGAAATATCAGTTCCATTATTTTAGATCTTACTTTCTTGGAAGTCGGTGGATTGTTGGGATTCTTGTGATTGAAATGAGCCCAAACATGGTGTGGATTGGATTAGTTACACCGAGTTAACGTAATTAACTGAATTAACCCTTTGCACTCGGGAGACTCTCAGTCACTTGATTTGACGCAGTAAAGCTATAAAATCTGATATTTAATGTTGAACTTTGTATAACGCCTCGATACGTGAGATATTGGGAAAAAATAGTTCCTCAATGTACTTGTGATTTCCTCTTGAGTTAGTTTCAAAGAATGCTTTAACATTTTTTTATAACAAAGATGGCATTCTTTGAAACTAACTCTAAAGGAAATCACTAGCACATTGAGGAACAAAGCTATTTTTTTGTTGAAAAAAGGAAGTTCCTCGCTAGAAATATTTATCTTATCAAAAAATGTTAAATATTTCTAGTGAGGAACTTCCGACTACAAAGGGTTAATTATGAAGACGTGCTTGCGAAAGATTTGCAATTAAACTTGTGTATTTGTATAGATACAAGACCATTCTAATTTCAAGAAACGTATTGTTCTAGTTTTTATGAAAAATTGGAAGTCACTGTAATTGCTCGGTAGTTGTAGTATCAAAACGTTATTGTTTTTGCTTATAGAGCCCAAATTTTAAGAGACCAACAGAACTATTGGAAATGCAATATAAAATAATCGAAAAATTTGTCTAAATGAATCATAGAGCAAAGGACTAATAAAATCGATGTTTCCTTTATTACGTTTAATTCGACTGTCTCGCGCCTCAACTCGGAAAACCGTTTCCGTCTCGTTTCTCGTTACACTCGTTCCCCGACTTCGTCAGACTCAGTTCGTCGGAGACGCGAGACATCGTCCGTAGACGGTAGCACACGTACGACGCACTGGCAGTGCTTACGAACTCGCTACCAAGATTTCCGCCGTCACGGTCCCGCGGGTCCCGACGCATTTACTCTCATAACGTCGCCGCGATCTTCCCTGCAGTTACCACTCTCTCGGCGCCACCCTCGCGTAACGGGGGTAAAGGCGACCGTTGACCGCGGCGGTCACGGCTCGTGAGCCTGTCTCTTAATCCTCCGGAGATTTTCTTCTTTTCTGGAAACAGAAAACTCCGTCTTGTTCAGATTAATCTGAACAGCTTGGTTGCTTGATTCTCTGGGTTTTATGGGGATCTCGGATGGTGTTTTTCAGCTACCTTGGCAACACCCTGTTCTCCCATTTAGTAATTTGGTAGTCTAAATTGGTGGTTTAGGGGTGGTAACTTGGCTCGGTGATTCAGTTATTCGGTAGTGATTAAGAGTAGTGATTAAGAATCTAGTTATTCTAGTTAATTATAGTGATTAAGAGTCTATAAATCTTAGTGTTAGTGAATCGGTTACCTAAGATAATAAGCGTTCGAATCAGAAGCCAATGCAGTTAGTTGCAGAATTGAGAAAATTCATGAAGTTGTACTAGATATTCAGAAATCCTTGAATACTTAAGAATATTCTTAGAATATTCTAGATAATATTATCTATCCCATGAAAATGTACAATCAGAAAATATCAAAAAACTGACCCAGCTGTATTGGCTTCTGAGCTACTTATAATTATAATTATAAATGAATTATACAAGTCTAACGTAAGATCGGAGATCGCAGGACGAGGGAATACAGATCACAGAACGTTCGTCGCGAGAAAATTTATTAAAAAGAGATATCAAAAATAATGCACAATCTGAGCTTGCTGTTCTATATACTCGATGGTAAATAAATTTGTACTACTTGCGCCAGTAGCCTCTTACGTCCTAATAAATTCTACCTACGTCTACGCTATACCTGAGCCTGCTCGCTTACGACACGCGGTGCAGGTACGTAATACTGATACGTCGCATGATCACAAGGTACAACGTCCGATTCTCTGTAAAATATTTCGTTACAGAAACACGTACGAGACTACGGACATATTTTCGCGAACATTGTCCTCCGTCTGATCGTTTCCGCTCGGAAAACGAACGGGACAGCCTCCAATTCCCAGCGCAGGAATTTTCCTTCTCCTCTTCTCTCGCGATTATTAAAAAGGCACAGCTGCTTCTCAACGATCGCCGCAACGGACGAATCCAAGTACAACTATCAAAATCTCGGTGCACGCACCTGAATCATTTCTATAAAAACAAGTTAACACATTGCGTACCGATAACGAGAAGTTTCGTTTTTATATGAAGACAGTTAGCCATGCAATTTCGCTAATCACCACAGTATTGAAGAAATATAAAATTTAATTCGAATTGTCTATTTAAAATATATTACACAGCAATATGATATCTGAGTTTTTCTATGTATAGTGATACAAGTTGACCGCAATGAAAATTGCCGTCCGCCCAATTCAGTTTTCTGAAAATCAGTCGGTACGCAATGTGGTAAGAATAGTCAGTTCGGTCCGCCGAGCCTTTCGGGGAAACGTTTCCCGCCGGAAACGCCCTAAGACGCGACGCTGTCGCTTCACTCCGCTCCGCGGGAAGCCCTCGAACGCCACACCGCCTCCCTTTTCGCACGGGACGCCTGGAACGCCGCGTAAACGGCTTACAACGCGCGCAAAGGCGATCGTTCGCGACAGACGGTCCGCGGAGATGAAACGACCCTTGCTTTCGGCGATCTCGCGGAATATTTCTCTCGAAATACCCGAGACGCCGGACGAGCTTCGCAAAGTTCCTCGCAAACTGAAACAGCTTGGGAACCGAATGCAACTGAAACCGTTACATTAATAGTCTTATTCAAAATTCCATCTTCATCGCCTCGTAGCGTTCCCAGTTAAAAACATTTATGCTTGATCGTGACCGTCATTCTCAACGGAGATCGGTTCAAATAAAACGGAAATAAAAGGGAACGCTGGAAACCGTAAAACCTCCGTCGCGTTTCTCGCGATTCGACGCAACCGCGAATTCTCAAGTCCATTCCCTCTTCACGATCAATGGATGCGATGATCTCGACTGCCAAATTCCTCTACGATAAAAACAAAATAAGCTCCAATCTAAGCAACTACTCCGATCACCGTCCTCAACGTCTAAAAGCCAAACCCGCAACCAGAGCTTCCTCAGTCAACGCGCGGATTCGAACACTAAAACCTACGTCAATCGCAATAAATACGTTCCCCATTGGAGCAAGAAACTTATATCAGTTCGAGTATCAGAACACGAAGGTGTCCTGCATGGAGGAGATGTCCTGGAAAGAGCTGAGCAGCGCGTCTCTGCGGTGCAGTCTGTGCTGCCTGGGCTTCACGGTGGCGTAGTGCGGCTCCTCGGCGGGCAGCGCGTAGAACTGGGCCGCGGGCCGCTCGTCCGCGTGCAGGCTCCTCCTCTTCAGGGACAGCGCGTCGTCGTAGAGGCTGGACCTGGGCCTGTCGAAGCGGCGCAGCCTCGGCACGTCGTACATCGGCTCCTGCTTGCCTCTCGCCGCGTCACCGCGGCAAACCTTCTGTATCTCCGGCTCGGATTTCGACAGGAACCTCCTCGGCACGTCGTACACGCTCTCCGAGGACGACGCGGGCGACAGGGACTTGTGCTTGAAGGAGCTCGGGCTGATGCCCACGCTGCTCTTACGGAACTCCACCTCGTACAGGTCGTTCTTGATGACCACGAACTCCTCGCACTGCTCCGCGGTGTCCTCCGTCCTCGTCAGCGCCACGAACGGGTGTTTGGGGATCCCAGAGAGGTGAGGGTGCTTCGGCACCCTCGGCAACGTGTACTTCACTGAGGATGGGCTCTTCTCGCACATCGTGTACTTCCGGTCGAGGGACATCGTCAGCAGCTTCAATGATGAGGGGAAGACCGGGCCTAGATCCAGCTTCACCTCCTCGCGCGGCACCTCGGTTAGCAACAGCTTCTTCTTTTGCCTGCAACGGGGATTAGTGAGTGCGGACGCCGTTTGGTTGAGCTTTTGGGTGTTGGGTGGTCTTCTAGTGGCACGTTGATTTATACAGTGGCGTTTGGATGTTCCCATCTGGAATTGAGTTGGAGTGCTAACAAAGTAACTAATGAATCTGGAAATTGTTTGGTTGTTTTTGAATTGAGTGTTAGGGTGATCCAGTGTTAAGTTGATTTTATACAGCGACGTTTGAAAGTTCATATCTGGAATTGAGGCGGAGTGCTGACAAAATAACCAGTGAATCTGGAAATCGTTTGGTTCTGTTCTTGAATTGAGTGTCAGGGTCTTCTAGTGTTACGTTGATTTTATACAGTGACGTAAAAGCCCATGAGGGGGTGGAAGGAAGGAACTTTGACTTTGAAAGTTCTCAGGTTCTTTTTTGTAACTGAGTGGAAGTGCTAACATAAAGTATTAGTGAATCTGGAAATCTTTGGTTCTGTTCTTGAATTGAGTGTCAGGATCTTCTAGTGTTACGTTGATTTTATACAGTGACGTAAGAGCCCATAAGGGGATGAAAGGAAGGAACGTTGACTTTGAAAGTTCCCAGGTTTTTGTAACTGAGTCAAAGCGCCAGCATAAATTAGTGAATACGAAAATGTTCGGTTGTTTCTGGGTCAGGTGTTAGAATGATCTACTGACAACAAGATAATATTTACCCAACACCGCGGTTTGTATCCTGAGGACCTTCCTCATCTTCATCCAACGAATTCCTACTCTGAAAGGTGCTCAAGTATGGCCTCCTCTCGGGCTCCACATAACTATTCTCCTGTTGCAACAAAGCCTCGGTGATCGAGATCAGCGACGTCAACGAGGACGAGGAGCAGGACCGCTCGTCGTACCCAGAATCCTGCAGCTCCCGGGGCTCCTCGTTCAAATTCCTCTCCGACGAGAACAGCTTGCTGTTTTTATCCAACGTCCGCTTGGTGGCCCAGGAGGTCAACAGCTTCTTCAGCGATCGTTTGCGAGGCAGTTTCTTTCCCGTAATGGGAATCCACTCGATGGACGTGTCCTCGACCTCTATCGGCTTCTTCAGAAACGCGCCGACCACCTTCGGCGTCTTGTCCGCCACGCTGGGAGCTCGCTGAACCGATCGAACCTCTTTATCGAACTCGTTGATCATAGTACTGGTCTTGGGAAGAGGATGGTTCAGGAAGATCGTCTCGTCCGGTTCCGGCAAGGTCAAATCCAAATCCACGCTGTCCAACGTCTTCGTGTCATCCAGAGACACCGTGGTCCTCGCCGGACTGAACAGGTTCGACCTCCGCTTGGACTCCTGCTTGTCGAACTTGAACAGACTCGAGCTGTCCGAGCTGGAGTCTCTAGAATCCACGAGCACCGGACTCAGATAGACGTCCGACGACTTGTAGCTGCTGTCCTTCGAGCGACCGAACGGCGAGAAGATCCCCGACCTCCTGCTCGCGCTCTTCGAATCCTCCTGCTTCCGCGGCGTGCAGCTGGCCGAGCTGTCGTGCTCGTCCTTCGACTCCTCCCGGTTACCTTCGTCCTCCGAGGAGAACAGCTTGAACGAGAAGATCCCCGACCTCCTGTTCACGCTCTTCGAATCCTCCTGTTTCCGCGGAGTGAAGCTGGTTGAACTGTCGATTTCGTGCTTCGACTCGTCGCGACTGCCTTCGTCTTCAGAAGACAGCTTGAACGGCGAGCCGAAGATCCCCGAGCGCCTGTAGGTCTTCGAGTTCTCCGCGTTGTACTTCGAGGATGGCAAGACGCTGGACTGTTTGACGTCTTGAGCTTCTCTTGTGTCCTCTAAATGCTTGAACTCCTCGGAGCCGCTTCTGAAGTGACTTCCCGCGAAGATGCTGGATTTCTTCGTTGGGTCTAATGGGGATTTTGATTTGCTCGGTTCTAGAGCATCCTTGGTTTCTTGCGTGGTCTTCAGGTCGTTGTACACCTTGTACTTCACTTCGAAAGCTGCCACGATCTTCTTGACGAAGCTGTTCTGCTGGTGCTTGCTCGCGCTGATCACTGTCGCCTCGTTCTTCGACGGAGACAGGTAGCTCATCTCGAACTCCTGGATGATGTTTTCCAGGTTCGGCATCTCCAGAGGTGAACCCGAGGCGCAAGGTTTCAGAGGGGTCACCGGTTGGCTGGTGTGAAGGAGTCGGGAGGCGTCCAGAGATTTCAGGGCGGCCATCTTTATTGCACTGCCGGGCGCTTGGTACTTGGTGGGCGAGCAACTACCGAGCTTCTTGATCCAGGTCTCCTTTGTGGGGCTTCCACTTTTCGATTCGATCCTCTGCTCTGGCTCTGTCTGGTTGTATCTGTTCAGCTGAAGGGGGAAGTGCGAATTAGTGGGAGCCTGATTCGTGTGAAATTTAATTTTAAAGTGGGCTGTCTGTTATTCTGTGAATATTGACGGAACATGTGCTTGGAAAATTATTAAACTAACAGAAACACGCGAGATTATTGCCAGAATATTCTTACTATTGGATTTACAAATGAACCAAGATCACGATGCACTAGAAACTCGAAAAAATAATTCATATAAAATAAGTTTAAATATTATTATTAATTCACTGGTTGTCGCGACGAAGATTTCTAGATTGATTCAACGAAACTCAATGTTATTCATTAACCACGGATCAAAGGAAAATTCTGCATCGATGTATCGTCGTCAAATTAAGACTTTTGCAGACGAAGATTCTTTGAAATGTACAAAACCTTCAAGAGATGAAGTTGAATTATACATCAATTGCTTAATTAATAGAAAACACAGAAACTACGTGATCTCTTGCTGTTCAAGTAATTAAATGATTTCATCTCGAAATGTCGACGTTCGTAAAGGGTTAAATTTCTGATAAAGTCAAATGGAAAATTGCGTCTTTCTTCCAAACTACAGATAAAATGTTACACAGCTCAGAAGACGAAGTAAACAGTACGTCAAGGGATTAACTTTCAACTTCAATCTAATTCCAAGTTTCGACTCGCTCGAACGTGTCCTCGCAAAGGGGAGAACCAACCTCTTCGTCGCTGTTCCTCTTCAACATCCGTTGCAAGAAGCTGTTCATTTTGGTCGCACACATACAAATATCGCAATCCCGGATCACTCGATAGCTCGTCCGAGCATATTACTTCCGACACTCGAGAAATGGAATTCGAACGCACGATGCAAACGCGCCGGTAACTCACTGACGAATGAATGTCTGACTGACAACGAGGACCCTTCTTGTACCTGACGCAGCCTCGGGGTACCATAATCTTCCCCCAGGCCGAGATCGGTAAGAAGTGGGGATTAACCCTTAGTCCTATGTCGCGTCAGACTCGACATTCTGTTTTATTGCAACCTCTACCTGTTTTAACAATTTTTTCTATATTTATTTGTAGCATCACAATTGCACCATTTAAAGGTAACATGATTGAAGTTCGAATTATTGAAGTTTCAGTCGCTGAAATTTCAGTCGTTGGAATGTGAATTACTGAAATTCGAATTACTGAAGTTTGAATTTTTCCTATATTTATTTGCAGTGCCACAATTGTACCATTTAAAGGTAACGTTTCAATGACCCCGAAATATTCTTGAATAAATGAACAGACCGTTATATTAAGCTGTAATTGAACGAACTAACGTCGACGTGGACCTCAAAGCGAGAAACCATGAGCACTTCGGACCACAAAGTGTTAAAAAGGTAACTCTGCGTCGCGTACAGCGCGTACAGTAATTCCCTACTCGAAAATTTCCGGCCACCCGTTTAATTAAACGACGCCCGTCCCTCTTTTCCAGATTTTAATCAGCCGATTTAATTTCTCCGTTCTTTTAGCGGGCTCCTATCAGCCCGAGATTAATATTCTCGTTAAAAATTCCGACAGAGTTTTCGCGTGTAATCCTTTGTGGACCAGTATCGTTCCATTGCGCTGTTATTTATTTGAAGTATGTGTAGAAATCGAAGACGATCGAACAATTTTCCAGTGGTTTCACTCAAGGTGATAGTGTCAATAATGGAATATGAATGAATATTAGTTTACTAGTTGATAGATAATAATAATAATAACAACAACAACAATAATAATAATACTAACATTATTAATATATCTATCAACTAGTAAACTAATATTCATTCATATTGCATTATGGATGATTATTATATTACTACTATATTGCTACTATCATCATCAACCCCTTGCCTCCATGCTCTAAATCTAGATTTAACCCTTTGCGCTCGGCAGTTTTACACTAGAAATATTTGAACATTTGATGACGAGATAAAGACGATATTTTGTGAAATTAACTCGAAGAGAAATCACACGTACGTCGAGGAACAAAGCTACTTTATTTCTATACTTCTCAAACTAATCCCTTATACATAGTATAATGTTAAATATCAAATTTTATAACTTTATAAAATCAAGTGGTGAGTGAGAGTCACCTATCGAGTGCAAAGGATTAATATAAACCATACAAATTGCTAAAGACAATGTTCCATTTAAACTCAACACAACGCAATGCCATTTGTTGAACCACATTAGAAATCATCGCGTCAGATATCGTAAAGCAAGGGATTAATATTATTCCCAGCAAAACAATTAAAAATACCAAACCACTAATTCCCATCGCTCATCCTGATCGCAAACAAACTTACTCTCGAACGCGAATGATCCGTGGAAAAAGACCGCTCGATCCTCCCCGCCGAGTGTTCTCGAAACGAGCGCAATTCCCGGCGCGTTCTGTGTTTATCAATATCGATTCCCCATTCGTTATGCCAATAGCGGCGGCGGGGCCACGGAAATTTCACGCTCGACCCGTGAATGCAAATTCCGCGTTCGGCGCGCCCTTCGGTGTTTCCCGTACGCCGGACCCCGGCTTGATTTCCGCTTACGACATTACCTGGCGACGCGTCGAGGACGGCCGGCAATAAAGCAATATCCAGCCGGTCGATCGGAACTTCCTCGAGGACGCCGCATTGTCCTCGGAAGGCAGGACTCTCGACACCCGAAAGCTATCGCGTCGTAAACGACTTTACGCGTACGTGACGAGCCTCGTGGCTCTCGTCTCGCGAATAAAACAATGCTATAACCTTCCGCGCGATCATGGGGAGAGGGATGACAACTGATTCCCTGCGTTGAGATATTCCGACGCTACAGTAAATTCTGCGACCTTTCAACCTTAACGTACGTGTTTTTGTAAGGAATCGTAGCGCGATGTGACGAGTCACTTGTGAGAATAAAAGGAATAATTAACAGTAAAATTACCGAACGGGAAGATTGAGCCACTTCAGAATTTTTATTTATCTAGTATCTTGACCCTTTGAACTCTGTAGGCTCCAATATTGCACCAAGAATAATATTAGGTATTTTAATGAATCTTAAAGAAGCTACCCTATAATTGTTAGATTTTTCACGCATCCAAATTTTGTATTAAGATGGAAAATAAAAGAAGAAATCTATAGCATTTTTCATTTTCGCTGGGGATACTATAAATTTACAGTTTTACAATAAGGAAATTGATATTGCATTGAAATATTTAGTAACGTCAGAGCTTAGATAATAGTGCAATATAAGTACTGTAATACCAAAACAAATAATTACTTCTAACACTAATTTCCTCTACCACAAAGGAACAAATCTTAGTAAAATAAAACGCTGGAAATTCTCGTGGCAGTGAACGTGTCAACGTCGGCGCGAAGGAGAAGCAGCTAGAAAGTTAATCGAATTCGCCGGGACATTGATATCGTTGCAGGGAACGGGTGTCGGCGAGTGATGCGAGTCAACGGCGAACGAACCGCTCATTTCTCGTTGCGGTGACTCGGCCTGCCGTGTCCTGCGTGTTCGCGGTCTCCGAATCTCTCTACCTGTCTCTCAGTAATCTTTTCCACGCGCCGTACCAATTAACCTTGCTACTTTCTGCAATTGATCTGTGCATTCGAAACGTGTCACGCTGAGTGCAATGGGAGTCACCAGTCGAAATCGAATTGAATCAGATGTAATTATCTATAATTCATTTGCTCGGAGGATGACTTGGAAGAATTCTTATATCGTGAAAAATCGAATATAAATGCTGAATAATAAATAAAATATGTATACAATTCATATTTATCTTCGTTGTATATTCCTTCTATTGTATTTCTCTCATCGAATGTAAATATGAATAACACGAGAACCGAATAAACCAACCAGAAAACGTTTCGGAGAATTCGTATAAATTCTTGATAAAGCACTAATTCATTGAAACGATAGAACTCGATGAAATCCGGATTCAGAGATGAAACTATCTCGAACACACGCTGAAATCGCGTTCCCTCGCATTTTTCGCCGACGTTCGTTCAACAAGTCACTTTATACCCGGTACACTGTCATCGCGAATAGCTATTGCATTAAACTGTTCGTCGAAAGCGAAGTTCGCGTACCGATATCTCGAATAAATAATCAGTTACCGTTGGCGAATATCGGGAAAATAATCGAAGGCAGAAAATAATGGAAACGCGCCGGCGGAAAAAGGGGTTAGGTAAAAATCCGTGGCGACGGGAAATGGGATTTAACGTTAGACTAAATGACAATAGGGGAGAAAGGTAAAGGGGCGGAACGGCGAACAGGGATTCGTCGGTCGCGAGGAAGATTGCGTTGCTCGGTGTCCCTCGCAGCGATCCGGCGAAATAATTCGCGATCGAATTACCCGTCGCGGGAAAACGGACGAACGAAACAGGAGCAAAGGGGAAATTCAATTTTCCAGGGGCCGCTCGCCGATTTACAACGCGAAATTGTTTCGCGCGGGGTCTTTTCAACGATTAGCGATCGCTGAAAGCCGAGGGCGGCGCGCGCGCGAGCGTCATTGGGTTAACGCGGATAATCGCGGGCTGAGTTTCACCGGATGGAATCAAAGGGGACGAGGACGGAAAGGTACGGTTAACGCATACTGAACGGGGCTGGTCGCGCAGGCCGGTTGCCGTGAAATTAACCTGTGGATCTCACGGAGAAATCTGCGTGGCGGTCGGAATAACAAGGCCGATTATTCGCGGGTTTGGTGAGCTTGTGATCAAACTGAGCGGATCGGAGGTTGCTGTTGGTGGGGATTTTTTGTTGTGCTTTGTGTTCTGTATTTTTCTATTTTGTATTTCATATATTATTCTATATTCTATATTATTCTATATTATTCTATATTATTCTATATTATTCTATATTATTCTATATTATTCTATATTATTCTATATTATTCTACATTCTATATCATTCTGTATTATTCTATATTCTATACTCTATATTCCACGTTCTATATTTTATGCTCTATACTCTATATTCCACGTTATATATTTTATATATTTTATGCTCTATACTCCATATTCCACATTCTATATTTTATATATTTTATATATTTTATATATTTTATATATTTTATATATTTTATATATTTAATAGTCTATACCCTATATTCTATATTTTATATATTTTATATATTTTACATATTTTATATATTTAATAGTCTACACCCTATATTCTATATTTTATATATTTTACATATTTTATATATTTTATACTCTATACTCTATATTCCACATTCCATATTTCCCACATCCAACATTCTACTCCTCACACACCCCATATTCTCCATCCTACAAATCCCACCCCACATTCTACTCCTCACACACCCCATATTCTCCATCCTACAAATCCCACCCCACATTCTACTCCTCACACACCCCATATTCTCCATCCTACAAATCCCACCCCACATTCTACGTCTCACACATCCCACATTCTCCACCCAAGAAATCCCGCCCCACATTCTACGTCTCACACATCCCACATTCTACGTCTCACATTCTCCATCCTACAAATCCCATCCCTCTCCATCCTCTCCATTCCCTCCTTCCGTATTCCACCAGCAAAACCATCGTCCGAAAAACAAACACCCATTCAAATCTCAGTTCCCCCAACGGGAGGCAATCGAGCATACTCGGCCGGTGCAAACGCACCGTAACTCAGCCGGCCGGGCCGCGATTAAGGTAATTACGGTGGGTGGGTCAGGCCGAAAGTGTCGACGTTGTCCGGTAATCCGCGTTTATTATAGCGCAAAGAGACCCTTGCCACGGTATCGTTAGTCCGCCGGTAGCCGCGCGCACAATGTCCGCATACCTGTCGCCCCGGGCTCGCCGGAATTACCCGATTGTCTTCCGCCGATATGTTCCGCATATCGATGGGGTCCTTCGCTTCGAATCGAAGGGAACGGCCTTCCCCCGCTGCCGGCTGCTTTCCCGTTCAGTCGAGTAGGTATCCTTGGCTCGCCCCTCGGATTAACGAGTCCAGCCGATAATAACAGGCGACTGTGGCCGACGGTTTTATGGAATCGACGCGCATGGTCTCGGGAAAGGGGCTCGATCGTCGGTCAACAGAGGTTTACCTGGGCCTCGGATTAGCAAGGGATATTCGAGCGGCAGCTAGGAACGATTGAAAGTTTGCATTGCTCGACGGGACGACGGAATCCGACTTAATACTTTAATTGCCGTGTGTGCACGCACTTCAGAATGAGAAAGATCAAGCCTTTGGAAAGATAGTTTGTTCGTTAGAAAGAAAATATTCCTGGATTTCCTTGTTTTCGATTTTTAGGAGGCGAATCGAGGAATAGAGCTAGTAGGTATCGATCGATATTGAATATTAAGCTTGATTATTTCTGTGTATCGAATGAAATGTGAATCGAGGGTGACTCCTCGAGTGCGAAGGGTTTCTTTCTTTGAATCCAAGAGCTGAAAGCTTTGTTGCTAGGAATCGGTAATTCATGTTCGGAAATCGAGCGTGAGAGTGTATTTGCTTGTCAACATGTGACATCGGGGGAAATTCGGCGGCGAATAGGCTACATCGGATGATATTCTAGCAGAGCGTGAGCTGCGCGAACGGTACCGTTCGATGGTCCTATTAGTCTTATTAGGTCTATCGGTCCGGTTTTACGAGCGAAACCGGCGCGGCCGCAGAATGGGGTGGCGCGTTTTTACGGGCAATAAGAAGCACGTCTCGTCTCTGATTGAAGATCGTTGCGTCAGTGAAGGACAATGAAGTCTCTAATATAATTTGATGTATCGAGTGAATTAGCTTCACTCTACAGAAACATCGGGGATAGTTCCATGGAACTTCCAGTGAAATACAATTTTTCAAAGGAAATGCTGCGAGACGTCATTCGTTTCATCCATTGTAGACATTGTAGAATTATTATTTTATAGTATTACTTAATTATTGCTCATTAACACCAGAACTACCGAGCATCTAATACGACTGATATGCAATCCCTATAAAAATTCTAATAGATTATTTTCAGTTTCTTCAGACATTCATTATAGTATTCGAGTAAAACTACTTACTTTCAAGATCATTTCGAATATTCGATGCTCTTAAGATATAAAATTCTAAGTAAAATTCTAATCTAAATTTCAGCTACTAAATTACATTGACACATTTTTAAACATCGATCAAACCAAAATTTCTAACTTACAGAAGAGAATAAGGAATTCGATTTTGTAAACCTTACTTCGGATTTCTGTTATACATATCTAAAATGTCACATGAACGTAGGATTAGCAATTACACGGCGCTCAATGTGTTAAACGGTATTCTCCGGACGCGTCGACGCGCGTTTCATTTGTATGTCAAGGGGTTAAAGAAACTAACGTTTCAGCTTCTGAAAAACACGCGTCGCGAGCAGGTCGACCGGTTACCTGTGTTTGACGAGCACACCCCTTTACTTTGGACCTCGAAGCGACGCGCAGCTCGTAACAGCTCCTGATAGTGATCGGGGCCTGGCTGTCGCTGATCGCCGCGGACAACCGCGGTCCGAGCTCGTGCCCCGGTTACGTCGCCGCGTTCCCGCTGCTATTCGTTCGCAGTGAAATTTCTGACGCGGACAGATCGCTCGGACGCAGCGATCTCGCGGCTGGAAGGCTGCCTTTCGGGGATAACTGGAGCAGCGGCGAGCCCCGAAGCGTTTCGAGTCGCTCCCATGGAAACTTCGATAAACCCTTTGCACTCGGAACTCTTAAACTGTCATTTAACACTGGAACTGCCGATCGCTTCAACTCACTTTTACAAATTCCTTTGAAATACACTGAACCTTCGGTAGATAAAGCTAAATTGTATATCAATTAACCCCTTGCAGTACAATTATGAGCGAGACTCGTGATGTAGATTTCTAGACTAACTTAACAATCGATGTTATTCATTACCTATTTTGCTATTATCATTGTATTATCTTAGAATGAAATTTCCACTTGAAGTAGAATGGACAGTTTTGTTGCAGTTCTTCCAAACTGTCGATAGTAAAATGGTACATGAATAGTGGCGAAAGTAAATAGTACGCCAAGGGGTTAAGCAATGGAAAAAGAAGACTACTGATCCCTTGCTGTTCGAGTAACTAATCATTCGCTCGCCACTTAGATTTCCAAACAGAAACATTTCTCTCGCCGAAACGTCGACATTTGTTTGTAAAGGGTGAACTCTGCACTCTGAAGTTTCTCGGTAGAAATATTTACTATGTTTTGAGGCGATGTTTTTTTAAACTAGAGCAATCACAGTACATTGAGGAACTAATTCCAATATTTGACGCATCGGGGCATCATACAAAGTTCAACACTAAACATCAGATTGTATAATTTTCCTGCGTCAAGTCAACTGAAAGTCAGGTCTCGAGTGTAAAGGGTTGTTTTCAAACGGACACCCATAGAACAGAAGATTCGAGCGTTCCACCCCCTAATTTCTCGCGCCTCCGGTCCGCAACGGTTCATTCCAGGATAATTATGAGCGGTATTGCGCTCGGGACAGTTAAAACCCACGGTCGTAAACGACCTGGGCCCGACGTTCCGCAGGCCGAGGGCCGATTCGGCGGCCGCTGGGAATTGATCGCAGCCGGGCCGCCCCGTCGAGCACAATCGCGCAATAAAACTGTGCGCGTCGAACGGTACTCGCTGGATCCTGTCGCCGAGATTCCAGCTGGACCGGTAAACACAGCCGCGAACGAGTGACCCGGAAGTCGAACGGCCGACGAGGATAACGATATTCATTAGGACGCGCCGTTATGCCCTTCGTCCACGAGCTCTAAATTTTTCACACTTTATTGACACTCGAAAGTTTCTCGAAATATTCAGCGTTTTCTAATTATATATAGACGACGTTTGAAAGTGACTAACGAGTCTCGGATTCTGCTAGGCTGGCGCGCGAAATAATTAATCCCTCGCACTCGAGAGCTCTTCATTGGGAATTTTAATATTCTTCGATGATACGTCGGTTTAACCCTTTGAACTCTGCAGGCTCCAATATTGCAGTTTTAATATTAAATATTTTAATGAACCTTAAAGAAACTACCCTAAAATTATTCGATTTTCCGCACATCCAAATTCTGCACTGAGGAGGAAAATAAATGATCGAAGAAATGTTATGGTATTTCTAATTTTCGCTAGGAATACTATAAAAATTGCAGTTGTTGATAGACAAAACAACCTGAAGTGCTAAGGGTTAATGTTTAACTAAATTCTCGCGAATTATTCATCGCAATAATGGGTATTGCAAATTCAGAGGCACGTGTTCGCGTATTATTGCAAGTAGAATTTCGATATGAATGTCCTTAACGGTAAATCCAAATGAAAACTCGACGAGATTGGCCGGACGGTTGATTAAAACTGGAACCACCGTATTATGAATATTAAGCTAATCGACGCGGGAATTCGACATCGAATTTCTCATTAAATTTCGTACGTACTCGATTACTTTATTATAACCGCAGTGGAAATTATCGAGTAAAAATATTCTACAACGTTCCGTTTAATATTCCCATGCTTACAGCCCTTCGTAGAGCAATGACGTAAATTTACGGAACAATGGCTCTACCGAAAAAGGTTGCCAGCCCCGTGGAAGGGGTGGAAGGAAGGAGATTTGCTAAAAATTTCAGGACAGGGGCGCGTTTAATTGCGAGCCAGCAGTCTCCTGTAATTGCACGGGAATTTAAGGGGACCCGACGCGGTCGCGCCGGTAATCATCGGTTGCATATGAAATTGCCGATTCCGGGCGAGCTGAGAGCTCCTTTGTTTCGCAGACGAAGCGACGATTGCCGAGGATTGTATGTTTTCGGAAGAAAGACAATAATGCGAGGATAATTGCGGGGACGTAGCTGCAATGAACCGCTTTAACGAACAATGAGGATGTTCTATGAATGCCGGGCTCGTTGTCGTCAGTTTTCTATTTACCAGAGACTTTGGATTATCTTTTATAATATCCTCGATGGGGGTTGTATTGATTCCTCGTATTATAATGACGAGTGGGTCCTCGTGAAGTTTTCGAACGGAATTTACACCACTCGTCTCACAGGGATTTTCTTTAGATCGGCATGACCGTTATGCGCTCATTTATATGAATATTCATACAATTTACACACGGCACAATTATAATATAATATATAATAAACTATAATCTATATACTATAATACTAATTATTCTTAGGAAAGATTCCATATTTCAGATATGCAATATTCTACAAATTCCACCCCCACATTCTACGTCCGAATCGTTCCGTTCTCATATCATAACATTCACTACTATAATATTAATTATTCTTGCATAGGAAAGATTCCATATTTTAGATATCCAAGAATATTCTACAAATTCCACCCCTGCATTCTATATTCGAACCGTTCCATTTTCATATCATAACATTAACTACATTAATATTAATTATTCTCGCGTAAGAAAGATGAACACAAACAACCAACCATTCCAACCGCTTCCATTAACACTGGACCGTACCAATCAAAATTGGTTTCGATCTTCTTGTTTCACAATTATATCTTAAAAGTATTGAACGCTCGAAATGATCTTGAAAACAAATAGTTTCACTTGAATACTATGAATGTCTGAAGAAATTGAAAATAATCTATCGTTACAATTTCTATACTGATTATATATTAATCCTATTAAATGCTCCGTTCAGCGTTAAGCTCCAGTTATCGCAAAAATCCGCAACGAACGTCCACATTTTTAATCGCGATCGTTTAGAGGCAGCTCGCACGCTCCAATTATCAATGACCACGGCGGACAAGCTACTCGTTCATTAAGAAGCTTCCACGCAAACCAACAAAGCCGCTATTCAATGAAACGGCCAAAAAGCTGCTCTACACACTCTATACAGCAACGTCCGTTCTTTCTCGAATAGCGTGATGATGCATCGACGTAATACCGTTGATCCGCTTTGTCGGTTTCGAGGGTGGCGCGTCGATCCCGCGGGCCACGGGAAAAAAGCGAAACAGTCGGGCGGTTCGCGATTATCTTTGACCCAGTTTCCCCGATGCGACGGCTGCGTGGGCGCCGGCGAACGAAAGCGAAGGTCCCGCGTTGCGGAGGAAGCTGGCCGCCCCGGCGCCGAATGCATCGATTCGCAGGGTGTTTCCGGCCAGCCGGGAAAACAAGCGGAACGTCGGGGTCGTTACACCGTTTATCTCGATGACGTCTTCCTGCTCGACGCGAGCCGGGGATGAAAATCATTCCGAAAATAACCGAAACGTGGGCTGTCTTTTCAAGGTTCTAATAAACGCACGTTGCTTTGATTAGTTGCTTATAGAAGCTGGATCTTGATGTGGATTTAACCCTTCGCACTCGAGAGGCGACTCTCAGTCACTATTTGATTTGAAAATTAGAAAATTTAATATTCAATATTGAACTATTATATATTCTATAGTAATTATTTACCGATCACAGCGAAGAGTCTATATTCTTTAGTCATTATTTGCAACATGATAATCTGGCTATAAAGAAAGCGGAAGGCTCAAGAAACTCGAAGAACGTTGTGAGAAATGCACTTGAAATGCACAGAATCATTCATTCATAGAAACACAGAAGATTACCGTCAATGAAGCGCCGACTACCTGCTCGCCTCTACTCAAAACAAACAACTGCGAAAACAATGCAGCACAGGTATCACATAACACCTCGCCAAACCCCCACCACGTCGCAAGTTAAGGCTTTAAGTACACTCCCATCCCCGTCAAACTTTTTACAAATACCTCAACCACCCAAGTGCAAACATCGTTCTCCGAACGCTGTGAATACCACCAGTGAGCCACCTCTCGCCAGTTCCGCCATGTTCAGCTGGATAAAACGATCGTCCTCGAAGAGGCTCAGCCTGCACCTGCCAAGAGGAAGCAGAATGCTCTCGAGCAACCGCTCGGCTTCCATGTCATTCTCTTCGATGTCGCTCCTGGAAACGTCCAAGTGCCACGAGGACAGCCTCTCCAAGTCCACCGCCAGCGACATCCCTACAAGGAGCAAGCAGATCGCGAGGAAGATCATGTCCATGTTCCGAAGGAAGACGAAGAGGACGCCTCCGAGCGCCCAGAAGAGCCAGTCGTCGGCCAACCTGCTGAACGACTCGACGGAGAACGACGCGGACCGAGAGGACAGCGCCCTGGACGAAGAGAGAACAACAGCGAGGACGCGCATCAGGCGAGTGTCGAAGACCCAGTTCCTGGAGCGCAGGCGGAGGCTGTTCCGGCGGAAGCCGCTGGACGACTACGCGAAGAGGAAGCTGCAATACTCGCTGGACTCCGGCGCGTCCTCCGGCTCCTGCTGCTCCCTGTCCTCGATCGCCCACGAGAACGCCGCGTTCGCTTCCTCGCCGATCTCCAAGGCGGACCAGTCGAGCAGCGCGGAGGCCGGAGGCGACGCCAACCGGAGGATGCGGTTCGCTGAGGGCCTGGAGTCCCCGAAGGTCTTCAGGCGTACGAGCCCGAAGAAACTCGACGACGGCTCGGCGCTGTCCGATTCGGGAATCTACGCGAGCCGCAGCGGCTCCGACGCCGCTGGGGACAGCAGCAGCGAGCTGGCGGACAAGAGCAAGCTGAGGTTCAGCTGCGCGGCCATCTGCGTGCCGCTCGGGAGGAGCTGCGACAAGTGCGCGCTGAGCTGCGAGTCTCCGGTGGATCTTTCAGCGAGGTCCGCTAGTGATCCCGAAGAATTCGTGAAACACGAGTCCACTGATGGCTACGCGATTTCTTCGTTGAACGAAGCGCAGCGACCGACGACTCCCGTCGCGGGATTGGACTGCTTCGACATGGTGAAGTTCGACGAAGGTCGGCTGAAGGAGCTGCTGGAGAGCAGTCGTCTGCTGGAGGCCGGCTGCCCCAGGAGCAGGGTCGGGATTTCGAAGTCCGCCGAGGAACTGCTGGAGGACTCTTTCTGGAGCTACAGCGACATCCCCGAGTTTGCCAGCTTGGGCGACCTGAACTGCGTCGGCCTGCCCGCGGTTGAAACCAAGAGGAGTTTCGAGGGTGAGATGTCTAAGGATGCTGAGGACTGGAGTTCGGTGGCTTTTGGTAGGGAGGAGCGAAGTGAGCTGAATTGCGACGCTTCTGCTCAGTCTTATGTTATTTCGATGTATATTTGAGGAGGTTGTATGTTTTTATTGGGGTAAGACAATGGGGTGATAGGATTTGGAGATTGTAAGTTAGGGGATGACGGAATTTCTTGCCCTAAGATTGTAACTGTGATTACTAAGACTGTGTTAATCATTCAGTGGAGAAGGTTCTAGGAATATTCTATTTGAAATGTTTCAATCGAGACGTGCGTGCAATATTTATGCTTGTTAACGAGTCCACGAGTCGAACGCGACGAGCGACGGGTTGGGCGAGGAGCATCGATACTTGTAAGTAATCTTATCGCTGTATTTAAGGACGGAGGATCGTACTGAGCTTGGATAACATTGTTAACCGAGGATAACTCGACTCGCGGATTGTTATTGAAATCGTGATGTCGTTAGCGCGCCTCGGATCTCTTTCCAGAAAATTAGATCGCGACCGGCAGCAGCGTTTCCAATCGCGTATTAATTTGCGGAATGAATTTTGACGAATCGGGGGGAGGGGAATCGAATCAATCTCGAGGAATCGTTGGTTTCAGGGCCGCGGGAAATTGATGCTCGTTCCCGGCGCGGAACGATACGCCTTCTCGGTGGAAATATTGTAATGGTCGCCGTAATGGAAAAAGTATTATCGAGTTATCGAGCGCCGCTCGGTCGGGCAATTAAAGTCTGTTTGCTTTTCCATTCGCGCCGTTTGCCGAGCGATCGGCCCGTCGAGTCGAGAGGGACGCGCGCGACCTTCTTGCCGATGAACGATCTCCATTGCGATCGAATCGAGGGATATTATAGTTTCACGTTTCATTCGCGCATCGTGCAGTTTTAACGCGTTAAGTGCTACGAAAATTTTGAATATTTTATACATGGTTAGTTCCTTCATAGCAAAGGCGCATAGGAACGATTATTAATCCTTTGCACTCGAGAGGTGACTCTCAGTCACCACTTTGACACAGCAAAATTATACAGTTGAATATTTAGTATTTTAAATTGGACTTTCTACTCCTATGTGAAATATTTGAATAGAATAGCTTCGTTGCTTAATTTATTTGTGAATTATCGTTAAATTAGTTTCAAACCATGTCGGCTGTATCTCGTCGGAAAATGTTGAATATTTCCAAAAACTTTCGAGTGCAAAGGGTTAATTACTTGGCATCAGAATTCTTATATTACACGATCGTTAACTTATTCATATTAAATATTTCCAGTCGACAGCAGTCATGCATACTGTCACTTTTCTCGAGCAATTCAGAAGCGTCATCTACGATGATTGATGAAACGATCTATACAGATTTCATACGATTCTTCATTGTTTATTGTAAGGAAAACAAGAGACAAAGGAAGAAAGGAAGCTAAAGTAGAATTCCACGTGTTAATTCCTATTTTAATCTACTTTCCGCGATTAAAGTCGCAGAGAGGGGAAAATTGAAGTCCAAAGGCGACGTTGCCAAGAGAAATATATCTTATTGCTCGAGTCCCATTTTTATTCTACTTGCTGTAATTAAAGATTCTCGCACAAACTAAAGGAAACGGAAAGCTGATGGATTACTCGAAGCGTGACACGTTCCCAAGAAAACTACCCCCATTTTGACGTTGTATCGAACATAACTAAATACCCGAAATTTTAGTATTTTCTTGGAATCGACAAGAACGTCGCACAATGTTCCCGATCCGATTCCGCGGCGAATCGAGCGGATAATCCGGAATTTAAGCGGACGCGATTTATGGTATGCGCGGAAGGACCGTCGAGCGTCGTTACTTCCAGGCCGAATATCGTCCTCGCGGCCGTTCAACGGAAGGAGGTTAATTGCGAAATTATGTGGGGAAACGAAAAATCCTGATTCGTGGCTGGCCGAGACCTTAGGGGGCCGTACCGCGAAAATCGTCTGCCGGTATTCGCAAGGACGACACCGCGGAACACTTTGATATACGATATATCAAAAGGATATCGCACGATTTACGTTATAGTTATTGGACGGCGTCATGGTTTATCTCTCGATCCGTTATTAGTCTCGTCGAATAGCCGATAAAACTGTTCCTGAAGACTTCCTGCTCGTCGCTCGTGCTCATCCGCGGATCGACGGCGGAACGAGCCACTCTAACGCTCACTTTATTGGATGTGATGTGATATATAGAAATGTGATACAATTAAGCTTCGAATATGATGTATACTGAGATTGAGAATAAAGATGAAATGTTGATAAGTGGCTGTTATTCCACTTCCCATTTTTGCGTTGCACGTTAACTTCCTTTCGAATTGTTTAAAGATGATTATAGTGTGATTAATTTTGGAACAGCGTTTCGATGTCCTAGATAATATGATAGAAAATTGATGGCTAATAACGAAATGAATAGTTGACGATACTTCGATTAATTGAATATTGATAGCTATTTAATTTCACAGTAATCATTAGGTTAATTAGTCAGCGGTTTGAACATCCTAATATTTATGAAATATTCACAATCAATGGATCTCTATTTTACCTTGACCCGATAGATAAATTAAATGCTCCGAGATTTCCCAGTATTCGACGCATCAAGATACTCCCTTGAATTAGTTCGCTAACCGGAAACGACGTGTTAAATAGTCGTCCCTGTCGTAGTTCGAATTCTTCGTCGCATTAATTTCCTTGGTCCCGAGCCGTGCCTTCGTTCTCGAAAAATCGATTAACCATCGAGCTCAATTAGCGCCGGTGTTGAATGGGTCGAGCAAGAACGTCCGATCGAATGCTGCGAATACTTGATGGGACTTCGAAAGGAATCCCACCCCCGGTCGGCTGACTTTGTCCCGAGTTTCCGGGGGAACGAGGTATTTCCGTGCGCGAGATAATTAACGGTCGGAAGAAAGAACGCCAGGGACAAGGACACGTCCGAAGACGCCCAGACTTCGTTCTTGCGCCCAGCGGCGACTTTTTGCTTTTCGCTCGGTTGTTCAAGTGATAAAGCCACTTCGGATGTTCACATTTTCAGCCCTTAATGGTCGGCAATCTTCTATTCACTTTGTGCGGACAGGACTAACTTAAACACGTAACGTTTCGTTTGATAAAGAACCGAATTATGCATCGAGATCTTAAGAAAGCAAAATAAGACGACAGGGACCCGCCATTTTGTCGGGCGCGGTGGTTCCATTCTTTGTTAATCAAATCTGCAGGAGAATTATCGTTCGGCTTCCTTCTTTTTCAATGAATTTCAATGAAAACAATTTTAACTGGCCGAATTATTCGCGCGAAGCAATTTTCCCAGCGAAACGTACGGCCATAACTCCACGGCTGACAATTCCGACGAAAATTCTTTTTTCTCTCGCACGCTGTCGAGGGAAATTCATTCCCAAATTCACGGAACAACGACGCCGCCGGAAATCCAGATGACACCGCGGTCAAAGTTTCATTTCAGGCAAGTTGACCTTTCGCGCGGCGGCGGCGGCAGCGGCGTTAGCAAATTAAATCGCAGCCCGGAATGCGGCGTGCAGTTCAGTTTAGCTGGCAGATTCAAATTTCGGCGCGCGATAGGATGTCAGCTATCCGGACGACGATCTCATCAAGTTTCGCGCTATGAAATTCAAGCGCCGCCGCACCCCCGGGTCGTAACGACCCTTGTATCGCGAACGAGTTTACATTTTACCGCTCGTACGGCGAGGAGGTGAGTCCGGCCGTTTTCGTCTTACAGCGTCGCGAACAGCGCGTTTTACTGGAGAAAAATGTCCGACGTCTCCGGGAGGTCCATTTTAATTCGTAAGGAATGATTTTCGTGAACTAGATGGAAGTAATGATACATTTATTAGAGGCTCGAGTCTGGACTCGGTTTAAGCGTTTAGCGTAAACGTCGCCTGAAGCTTCTGAAAGGGACTCGGAACCCGGTCGCCGACACTAGGGTCGTGGCATTTCGAACGACACCTCGTTTGCCTGAGAAATAACGCGATAAACCTCCTTTCCTCCCGAGGGGCGCGATCACGCTTGCATACTGCGCCATTTCCGCCCCCGCGGCTCGCAAAGACGCCTGACGGTATCTTTTCACGTCTCCTTCGAACTGGAGAAGCGAGTGTGGCAAGGAGACTTGGAAGACAATTTAGTGAAGTTCGAGAATGAGTGTAATGGGAAGTGAGACAGACATAGTTAAATATGTAGGAAGTTAAGCCGTTAAAGTAAACGACGCGGCAGTTAGAAACAAATAAAGAAATGCAGACAGTAACTGTTTTTAGGGCTGCCGATCGGTTGTCGATCATCCAAGGAGTCAACAAGCGACAGGTGAATGAGAGTGAGTGAGACTGCGAATGAAAATAAGAGAGCGAAATATTAGGAGCGATAACCGAAAAATCTGTGTATGGGAGAATGTGAGTGAGTGATTGGTATATTTAGGAAGGGTGCACGAGGAAAGGACAGTCTTTTGTGAGAATTGCCAGTTGGCGAGAACAAAGTATTGTGAATATTGCGAGAAAGAGCAGTAATTATAAGTTGAAATTAAATCAAAAGTATTTTAAACCTTGTTTCGGTTCATTCTAATCCCACGAATATAAAAATGCAATAAAGGAAATATCAATTACAGCAAGTCCGTGAAACTAATTCGATTTGCATCGTGCTTAACTTATTTCAATCACAACAATCTCAACAACTGGCACTACGTTCGAGAAAGGTCGAAACTAACCCTTACAATAACGTGTCAGACACGTGGTGCAGATTTCAAACAGAACTAGTTGAATTCAAGTTAAATATTCTGGTATGAATTATTACACTTTAGAGTAAAGATTGATACAGAACACGCCTATAAATCTGTTTTTCCCTCAATAAATCATTAATGAAGTTGTATCGATCGCAGAGAAGTAAATCAAAGCGCAAGGGTTAATGAAATCGACGTTCCCCTTATTGCACGTTTATAACTCCTTCGAATTCTCCTCGTTCTCCGACTTCGTGAAACTGTGCTCCCCTGGTCTTTCCCATTCAGTTTGATGGAGACATGAAAGAATATCGTCCGCGGACAGTCGACGGATCTCGAAGTCGCCATTAATCCGTCGAATCATCCGGAAGATTTCTGGCCAGCTTTTCTTTCGCGGCGGAATCTCGAGAATCTCGCGACAGCTTCGGACCGGTCGTTCGACGGTGCGGTCCGGTGGTAGAAAATTGACTGAACTGGGTCAGCTTCCGACCGCGATCCGGGATGACGTCGCCGGATCGTGGATTCGCTCTTAAAACGCTTGCGGAAACGGAGCCAACCAGCCGAGCGACGGAAATCATGGCGCGGGGCTGCACAGCCCGTTAACTTTGCCGCCCTTACCCGTGAGACAACGTCGTCCCTAGCCCCGAGTGCCGGGGGAGGAACCGTTGTTCTTCGCGTTGTCGGTCGGTCCGAACGTGTCCGCTGCCTGGGGGCTTCGTTAAAAACGAGGGGCGAAGCGAAATAGGAAATCCTTAAGTAATGGGCACGCTTGAGTTACGCGGAATAATATAATCAAAAGTTCCAACCCTGCTGGGGTATCAACTCCGACGCGATCCTCGAGTGATCTGCGTTTGGAACGTTATTGGTGGATACAGGAGCGCTTGGATCGCTGGATTAGTAAGCTACTAGTAATCTAGTAAACTAATAATTTGATAGAATAGTAAGCTGGTAAACTAGTCTGATAGATTAGCAATCTGGCCAATTAGTCATCCGAGTAATCCAGTAATCAAACATCCTAATTCAGCAGACTAGATTAAACAGCAAGTTCTTAACCCTTTGAACTCTGTAGGCTCCAATATTGCATCAGTTATAATATCAAATATTTAAACGAATCAAAGAAACTACCCTAAAACTATTCGATTTTCCATCCAAATTTTGTATTAAGAAGAAAAACAAAAGAAGGAATGTTATAGCATTCTTCATTTTCACTGGAGATACCATAAAAATTAGTTGCTGATAAATTAACCACCTGGAGCGCTAAGGGTTAATATCCCAAACTCAAATAGTTCCCTACAACATCAGATTAACCGGTCTGTAATCAAACGGAATGGCGCTGGAAAAGTAAGAAACAGGCTCAAAGAGCATCAAAAGATGCGTCAGCGTGAATCGCGCAACACGGAAACGCTCGCGCTGTGTTTTCCTCGCGAGGATGCTCGTTTTTCCCTAAAATACACCGCTCGGAACAACACGGAACCAATTAATCGTGTTATTCGAGGGTCGAGCGCAGATTCTTCCTCGTCGGCTCCGGGCTAAACGGGCCGCATACAAACGAGGAATTTCGCGACGGTCCCGGGGCCAACGGCCTCCCACGCGCGCCGATAAGCGGGACGTTCTCCTTAGAAAAACGAGCCGGGTATCAGATGCTGTCTTCCGGAGATGAAGCGCCTCGCGGTTTCGTCACCGCCGCGCAATTTGTCTCTGCGGGGGAAAGATTGCTCCGCGACGCTCGACGAAGAGGGGTGGCCGGAATTTACAAGTGAACTCCGTTTAACCCTTTGACTGGGAAACACTCCCAGCCGAAGCGTTCCGTGCGAACGGAATATTCGTTTGCTCGGCTTGCCGTCTGAATATCGATCAACTATGCTAACCCTTTGAACTCGAGGTGACTCACTGACCACTCGATTTCGCACGGTAGAACTATAAAATTTGAGACTTGACATTGTGGGAATTGATGTATTTGAATGTGTGTGTAATAGATGGAAGTATGATTTCTCGAGTTTCAGGAGATGTCCTCTCTATCTCATCGGGAAATGTACAAATATTTCTAATGAAGAGCTTCCGAGTAAAAGCGTTTACCTTTTAGCTACTGCACGCCAGTATAGTAGCTTTCGCAAAGCATTGTGCTTCCAAGTTTTCTATGAACACTAGAATCACTGTACAAATTAGTAAATAGTAACATTATTAAATAATGCAGTCTTTTAACATGTGAAAGGAAAATATTATATAGTGTATGCATGTGGTTTAGACCGAAGTTTCGAGTAGAAACGGTTAATATCGAGGACACTTGACCGCAGATCCAAAGGAACGGGAACACACGTGTCGTTCTTTGCCCTCGTTCGACGAACAACGAAATGCTGTCGTTATGGGGCAAGTTTTGCACTTGTTTCCCGGAGTGTCGGCGAATAACGCGACTTTTCAGGGCATGTAGCTAGCGATAGTAGCTCGTTTCCGGTGGGTACTTCTTAAATTAATAGGAACCGTGCCCGTTTCTAGGGTATCGCTAGACGCTCGTAGCCGGGAGAAGACATTTCCCAGTGGCGTCACCCGAAACAAATTGCAACGCAGCTCTGAGGCGAACTTTTCTCGTTTCTTCTTATTCACCAGGTGGAACAGAGTTCCTGACGGATTAACGGTGGAATTGGCGACCAGCGGAATCGACTTCGCCGAACTTTTATACGGGAATCGTGGAAGAGCATTATTCACCTATCGATCGACTTGCATTTTGATTTGAATATTCGTAAGTTTCCTGTAACGATTTCTCGCAGGAGAGATCTGTAGCTGTGAACAATAGAAAAGATCAGGCGTTTTTCTAACAATTCCTGCGTCAACGCTAGAACTACCGATCTCCGACGAAACATTTAACCCCTTTGAACTCCAGTTACAATATTAAATATTTTAACGAATCAAAGAAACTACCCTAAAACTCTTCGATTTTCCACACATCCGAATTCTGTACTAAGATGGAAAATAAACGATCGAAGAGATGTTACATTTCTCATATTCGCTAGGAATACTATAAAAATTGCAGTTGTTGATAGACAAAACAACCTGGAGTGCTAAGGATTAAAAACACAACGAAAGTGAAATCATGTTTCCTCGTATCTCTCACAACCCCGCACTCCCAAATTTCCCACAAACGCAAAAACCTAGTTACAACCGCGAGAAGCAAATCCGTCGCGAGATCTCGAATCACAGGACGTGCAACTCGCGAAAGCTTCTTCGAACTTTCGTCCGCAATCTCCGCGAGGCAGGAATCTCGCGAGAATCGCGTCCCCGGCTCGCAAAGCCCGGGAGGAATAAATCGCCGCGCGGCGCCGGGACTTTTAACCCGAAGGAAGTTAATCGCGCGCCGCGGAAAGTTATTACCCCGCCGGCCGGAATGGAAAAGCGTTAACGTTAATCCGGGGAGCGCGGGATATACCGGCGCAACGATTTAAATTCATGAGAGCCGGCCGGGTCGCTGAAAAAGAAAGAGCGCGCCGCGGGAGTGATCCGCGCGGCCGAACCTTCAATCTCCTGACGCGATCGGCCACGGTTCCTCGGGAAATATCCGGCTAGCCGAGAATATCGCGCGCCTCTTCGTCGTTTTGCAGCTCGGGAGAATACGTTTTCGAAGTTTCGAGGCTCCGACGGCGATTCTTAGGCACGACGGATCCGCTGCTACCGATAAATCGCGCGCCCGGCGTTTCTCCGGCTTCGCGGCTCAGCCCGAGGCACTTTATTCTCGATACGCCTCCGCTTATGAAATATGGCGGCTCTTATCGCGCACTTTTCTGTTTCTCTCGCGGAGGATTCGGGTGAACGGCGCTGCTCGGGACCGTTCGTCATTCGTGCGGCGTGCATGGCTTATTAACCCTTTGAGTATAGGAACTTCCTTCTATAGATACGCGGAAAATCGCCGGTTTTTATCTGTTTCCGCTGTGGCACGGGAAATGCTTGGTTTCAGTGTTGAAGTGTGTTTGTTGGAGTTTTTACATGCTATTTCTAAGATGTTAGAGCGTATTTCGGATCGTGGGATATGAGAATAACGTTTTAACACTAGAACTACTGTACTAGTCAAAATGGTTTCGATTGTTTTGCTTTGGAATTATTGATGTCTTAAAAGCATTGAATATCTGAAATAGATAGTATTCATTTGAATACTATAACGAGTGTTTGAAGAAGCCGAAAATATTGTTACAATTTTTATAGGGATTACATATCAATCGTAAATCCGTAGTTCTAGTGTTAAAGAGCGATCGCCTGTTCGGTGCTCAGAAGATACCTTGCGCTTCGATTCGGGAATCTCTCCAGTATTAGACATTCTGTTCAGATAATTGAGTATCTACGTGCCTCAATTCCCAGATTTTCAAGTGAAAAGTAGAGGAAAGAAATTGAGTCGGTCAGAAGATGGAAATCATCGCGAGAGAGTTCACTTCAGCGTCTATCGCTGGGGAACGTTCTATTTCCATAACGCGACACACGTAAAGCTGAATTTGGGAACTGAATTTGGTATCTGGAGCGGGACAGCCTGCCAAAGCAACTGGAAACAAAGAATCTACGAAATTCGGAGTCAGCCGGGAGCGATCGTCGGGTGAAAACCGTCGCGGTGGAGGGTTGAACGTCGCGAAAAAGTGGTTCACGGCCGCGGCCGGCGCGACGTGGGCGTCGATTAACTCGTGTCGCAGTTCGTCTATTCCTGGCGGGCAATATCATTTGAATAGGACCGAGATCAACATACTAACGAACCTTCCCAGGACCGTGCGACCGGTGCTCGGGGAGTCGAGGATCGGCCCGGTTAATCCATTGTTCCGTTTACGTTTACGATCGTCCGGCCCCGGGGGGCGGTCTGTTGCGTGGGTGTGTACTGTTCGACTGACGTCACTTCTTCCTGCGAATCGTTCACGGCTTATGCAGTATGCATAAGCCCCGAGCGCGAATCTGTGCATGCACCCTAACGGGAACTCCTTGGGACTGCGAATCGACGCGTAACTGACACGTTTCCGATGCTCTCCCTTTTTGTTTGCGTACAGTTTATGTTTATGTTGTTCTGCTGTAATATGATTCAATAGATTGTATCATTATATTATAAGGGTTAACCTTTTAGCTATTGCACGTCAGCATTGTACTTCCAACTTCCAAGATTCAATAGATTACATCATTATATTATTACACTATTATATAGTAAAGTAAAACTATATTTTTCCTCCTTTTCTTCGCTTATCTTTTCTCAGCCCTTAATATCTCCCAGCGCATATTAAACGCAACGTTCATATGCATTTCAGTATTACAACTTCGCAACGGTAGGATTAATTTAGTTGGTTACATTATTTACTTTACTAACGTCACCGAGGGAATATTTACTCTTTGCCACGCGATATTGTTGACTGCGTCACATATGGCATTAATACCATTGATATATTAATATCAATATTATTCAACGCTTTATTGTAATTAATTCTTAGCAATGCAAATATTGTTCTTTAAACCTCTGCAACTGTTCGCTCGAGATAAATGGAATACAATTGTCAAAGCTCGTCGGATCATTTTTTATTATTTCATTATTTCTTTATTTTTCTTTATTATTTCATTCATCGATTCTTCATCAAGAGTGCATCGTCGCGTTTGTGACGATTCGAGGAAGTAAGCGAAGTATGATGGGTTTAGAGGAACGCGAAGTTACATTTCTTATGGCTTCGAAGTCCTCGACGAATATCGAAAAGAATATCAACGAGTTCCGAAACATGGAAACGAGGGACCATCATGGCGGAGTTTGTCTCACATGTTACACGCGTAGATATCAACCTGGCAGAGTCCTTCCGAACTTTCCGATCGCGGCAGACCGTTCTCCGCGTTATTTGTTCCCACTTCCCGTTCGTCGATCGCCTTTTCCGTTTCTCATCGGTCGACGTTGACCCATTTTCGAGATGCAGCGCCGCTGTCCGACTTCTTGACCCTTTCTTGATCCTCGTTCCACGAACGTTCGGCAATGAAAATTCGTTCCCGTTGCGTGTCGTCCGTGCCAGCGATTCGTCTCAATTTATGCAGGTAATAAAAACGCGAGCGTATTCGAGCGTCTGTTATGCATTTGATAGACACTTCGGTTTACGGGTTCAGGGAAGTGATGGGTATCAGGTTGAAGGATTGCAGCAATTACTAGATGCGATTTTACGAGATCGAAATGAACGTTACGAATTCGGGGAATTATTAGATACCAGTTTCGCAATGCGCGAGATTTATCAGATGTGATCGTAGAAGTCTGAAAAATTGCTCTCGCTTAGAACGTTCGGAGGAGTGCACACCACTTTTCAAATTTTTAATCCTTAGCACTTCAGGTTGTTTTGTAATCTATCAGCAACTACAAATAATTTTTATAGTATTCCTAGCGAAAATGAGAAATGTTATAATATTTCTTCGATTTTTTATTTTCCTTCTTAGTACAAAAGTTGGATGTGTGAAGAATCTAATAATTTTAGGGTAGTTTCTTTGATTCGTTAAAATATTTAATATTATAACTGGTGCAATATTCGAGTCTACAGAGTTCAAATTTTTAACAAATTTAGAATTCAGAATTACCAGACACTAATCAATTTGAAAAAATTACTTGTCACTTTACAAGTAAAACTACCAAACACCACAGTGAAAGTTCAGAGTTACTGAATGCAACGTCCAAATTCGAAAGGATTGCCAGACGCCGTTTTACAACCTCGAAAAAGGGAAAGCATCGATCGTGGTCTCACGAACGTGTTAAAATCCCACTGGAACAAACGGAACAGTAGTTCGAGGGTCGTTCGAAGGGATCCACGAAAGAAAGGATGGTGCTCACGCGAGGAGAAACAGTCTGGCGTCGAGGAGAGGCGAGCGGAAATTGAATTTCACGTTGGCGGGCACCGTGAACCGAGAAAAATGGAATCCTCCGCGGAAAGCGTGCGGTCATCGCGGATCAATCCAGCTGTTCTAACAGCTCCGTTGAATTTCCCGAGGAGAGCGTCCCCGGCCAACGGAATCCGACGCCGGGAACGATTCCGCGGGAATTATGCGAAAAATATACCCGGCGGCTGTTAGAAGTTGGCCGACATCGGGGCCGGGTCGAAGGAAACATCTTTCCATTCCCGTTGGTCAAATATTATCCCACGAATAGGTTCCTGTCGCAAGATAAATTCGATCGCCGATTCATCGTCCATCATCGGCGCGCTCTTCGGGACGAGGGCAAATCTATTTGCCTGCCGGTGATCGTGCCCAGCCAACTTCCCCATGGATTTTGGGGAGCCAAACTCGCCTTTTCCTACGTTTTCCTTTGTCTCTCTAACTTTTGCTCGTAAGATCGCTCGGAGATGGCCCCGTTTATTCGAAGGACTATTGCATCGTCGTGGATACTTAGATAATACGTAAGAATTAGGGTGTAAGATATTCATTGATTATTTCCATTTACCTTTGCTAGGAGAGAATCAGTGCAGAGCGAAATATACAATACCAAATCATTTCATTGAATTGCAATATTGTTTCTATATATTCATCTAGCTGAATATCGTCGCACCAGGCAGAACTGTTCATAACATAGAAATATTTTCAAATAATCATCCTTTAAGCGATATGAATTGCAGTTGTTTCGTTTACCGAACTTCTAACTTCCAAGGTTTCAATGGACGAACATTGATTTTTCTGGGAACGATAGGGTGAATTGTAAGGTACGCCAGAGAGTTCGCGTTAACATCAATCAGGACTAATCGGTTTAATTACCGTTGCGTTCACGCTCCACGTACGAATGCGAGGGGAAAGGTCGTCGCATTCTCGCGAGTGTATGGAACGGAAGCCCGTTCTTCGTGCGAGCCACGGGCCATATTTAACGGGAGGAATTTCCCTAGGCGACGCGGCAACTCGTGGGAAAATCGATGGGAAGAAGAGGAAAAAGAAGAGGAAGAGCACGATACACCGGTGAGTTTCTATTCTTTCCACGCGGACTGCTTCGGCCCTCGAGGGAACAAAGTGCTTCTGTTAAGAGTAACCGCGGCCGACAATCTCCTTTTGTCGCCGCGTCGACGCCGCCGCGCCGGTATAATGCGGTTTAACAGATAATAACTCCGACATTTTGTAACGTTTTCACTGATAAACAGCTGAAGTCCTTCGAAAAATCCTCGAATACTGAAATCGACTGATTCTTTCAATTTAACACTTGAAACGCGAATTATTGACATTCAAACGACTGAAACGTAAACTATCGAAACTCAAACTAAAGAATTCGAAACTCAACCAACGAAACTCGAAATCTCAAATTCTATATTCCAATTGAATTCCAAAATTCCAAGTTTCAAAGGAGAATTCACGCGATGTTCGGATAAAACTCGAGCGAAAGAAAGCTACAGAGCGTAGCCCTCTTCCCCAGAAACGTCCTCAATTACAGCCCCGCTTTTTAACGGGCCGCACCGATACCGATCGATCAGCACCGCAGCTCGGGACTGTAATCGAGAAGTTTTCCTCGAACGCTTCCCCCGTGTTTTTCCGATTCGCCGAACCGTTAACGACGCATCGTTTACCGTTGCCGGTGTCGGTTCCTCGAGCCGGCGGCCGCGATCGTTCGTCTTAATTTGCAGTCGGGGGTTGAACGCAACGCTCCCGACGGTCGTTATCCGATCGAGGAGCCGGTGCACCGGCGGCCCGTAAATTCAGCGCGCACCGGAAACGGGCCGCTCGTTTCGAGTGGCAATTTACAGGTTCATCGATACTCGGCGACGGAACTCTCTCCGGTCTCCGCTGCTCATTTTCCTAACGCCCCTTCGAGACACGCGAACAAAAATCAATAGGCGCGGCCAACTGCCTGCTGCCTTCCCCCTAAAGGCGAGTTTACAGCGGCGCTGGGATACCGGATCGGAATGCTGATGACAGGAATACACGCTCCGCCCTAATGAAAGCATTTATATTGAAGCGACGTTTCAGGAGAGGAGCTCTGCACTGAATGCACATTTACGTTTATGGCGTTCCCTTTTCACGATATACTTCGTGGAGCTCGAAGGCAATGATAAGTCCGCATCAGCTGCAGCAACTTCCGGTAGCTTCGCTGCGGATGCATCGGAGACGGATACTTTATAGCTCGTTGATCGATAACGAACCGCGTTAGCCGTGATAGTCGTATAAATCCAGTTTAACCCGTTCGAGAGTGGAGCGGATTTAATCCTTGGACCGAAGGTACTTCGAGTTTAAAATGCATTGTATTCGATCGTGAATCGATAAGCCAACGTAGCTCCACGCTTTCGATATAAAGGGAGAGCACGTTCCACGCATCGCTCGCGTCGCTCCAATCGGGCGGCGCAGCTCCCCCCCGTAAACGTCGCCTAAGGCACGTAAAGCGCACTCTTAAATCAAGACGAGAGCCTGGCAGCGAGCTCGAAAATAAAGAAAAAAAAAAGAAATCGATATCATAATGGAGCCGGTCGTCATTGGCACTCGTTGCTTCCATCCATTACGCCGACTGTCCATTTATCTCGGCCCCCGATCGCTGCATCGTTTCCTTCGCTCGATGGAAATCACGGTTTAATATGCCGACTCCAACCTGTCCATACCATTCGAAGCCGAAATTAGCACCTTGACATACAAATTATAGGGAATTCCGTGTGTATTCAGAGTCTAGTGTTCAACTTGATTCAGATGGAACGTTGTGTTCTTGTAGCTTGTCAAACGAAGTGAATGCTTGTAACTGTTACGCGTGAACAGAAGAAAATCCTAGATATTCACAAGCTTTTAGCACTACTAGACAGCAAATGCTAGAAACTTTGAAATAAATATTGCAAAAAATTAGGAGAAGTTCAGACAAGCGAGTTGTACTTAATCGAACTAAAACCTCGACATGTAAAATCTCATAGAAAACGAATTAAACGCACGCTATTCCATGCGATGGGGTTAAGATTTGTGAATTAAAATTCTTCGACATGTTCCGCGGTAATTCCATTGCCGAAAGATTCGCGAGTGTACCGCGCCGCGAGATTAATCGGTTTCAACGATCGCGGAACGGTGAAAAATTGCGCGCGATAAAATGAGACGAGCCGGCGAGTGTTATTAACCGGCTGTAATTCAGCGGGGCGACGGGAGGCGGAAGCAGCTAATAGCGTTCGAGCGGAGCCAATCTTTTCCTCGTATCGCCCACGTAACGGACGCCGATCGTATCGCGCGGAAATGGGACTCGATCGAACGACAGATCCGGGATATCGACGTACCCTTAATTTCTCGGACAATCGACAAACCGAATTTTCATTAAGCCTCGGCGTGCGCGTCGCTCGCTTCCGCGCGTGACCTTGTCGCAAGGGTGACGTTGCGGATAGTTCGAAATAATAATGTCAACCCTTTACACTCGGCGATATCTCTCGTTAGTGATACTCGATATTTTTTTTTATTAAAACGATGCTATTTTCTGTAGCTAACCGGAAGGATAATATTTGTATAAATTAAGAGATAGAATTATTTTATTCAAAGTGTACTATGGCACTCTAAATTTGATGATCTTCGAAGGGTCGAATAGCGTGGATGAGAAAGTTACGCGATCTTCGGAAACCGCGTGTTCCTTCCGAATCAGCGAGCGGATCGCGAGAGTTTCGACGTTCGCTGTTGATTCGCGCGTTTGTGGAACGAATTCTCGGATCACGGTCGACAGGCGTGCACCGAGGAAACGGTGCAGCTGGATAATGCCGCGCTCGATCGAGCAACTCTACAGGTTGCATCGGGGAAACGCTTGCGTCGCTTCTGTTTACCGTTGCGAGTCGGGAACCGAAGAATCAGCAAGGGTGCACTCGTTTGGAACAGCATCTCTTAGTAAAATATTGTTGCGATGTGTCGTGACACATTATATATACTAAAATAATAATAACGTAATATAGTGTAATAATGATATAGTAACAACGTAATATTAAGCTAGTAGTAATTAATACAGTACAGTATATATACGATATATAGTAATTATTATATGTAGTAATTTTTGTAATACAATATATATATACGATATATAGTAATTATTATATATAGTAATTACTGTAATACAATACGATATTATCGCGTTATCATTTCAATTGCACGAAATAAAATTCCCAAGTAGAATAAAACAATGTGCAGACGAAAGATCCGAAGAAATAATTGCTCGTCCATCAACAGGATCATTTCAAACTCGAAGCCAGTCGATTTCAAGGATCAACTCGAGGAATTTACGGCGCGTTTAATTGGCCCGACCTCCACGAAATCGATTCGCCCAGGATAATGGTACTTCGAAACCAAGCGAACGGTAAATACAGGAAGAATATCGCGGAATAACGTCCGTTATTATTAGGTAGAACGATAAGGAGAACGTTTCGGTATCGAAAGCGGTTCGACGGCGCTCGTATTTCATATGAACTCGAGGAAGACAACGATCGCTAATTCCATCGGCATTTCCAGCCATGTATCATCCGGCCGGATATGTCATCAGGATTTATCGGTGAATTCCCCTCGATGGGTCCGTCGACCCGGGATATATTTCGCGTCGATAGGCGAATCTCGCGGCAGCGTTTTTCCCCAGATCGGAAAAAAAGACTGATCCGCGCTCCACACCGTGGAAAAACGGCTGTCGACGATCCGTGAAGAAGAAGATCGCTCGGCCATGTCGATTCTAGGGCAACCGGAAGCGGCGACCTTGTTCCCGCGGAAATTTCCATTTTTGCGTCGTGGATTATGCATTTTTTACAGTCAAACTGCACTTGAAATCGGTATATTTCCATTTCGCTCGGAGTTTTCTATTTCTTCCCATTCTTTCCCGACGTTATTCGAAATCATGTGAAATATCGATATTCCGTAACCGTGACTGTAAGGAAAATAAGGGAACGAGGTGAAACAAGCAAAGAATTCGGAAGACGAAGCGCTGTTGAGAGAAATAAGGGATCTCTTCCGAAGGAAAACTCTCCTAAGGTACAAAAGACATTTCGCTAACTATAAAAGAAAATAGAAGCTGAAATAAAAACGTTAAAGAATGACCAATTCGTTGCACAATTTAATTCCCTCGCATCCGAGCATGTAACTCGTCGGTCACTATAAATAGTAGAACCACCGTACCAGAATGACCGGTTTCGATTCCTTTATTTCAGAATTGTCGATATCTTAAAAGCATTCAATATTGGAAATGATCTTGAAAATAGTTTCATTCTCTGAAGAGAATTCTCATTACTTTAAAGATACTGAGCATAGTCTACTGTTGCAATTTTTACAGGAATTACCTATAAATCTAGAACTATTTCCCATTTCGCCATTATGCAAACGGTAAAGATGCCTTCGCGAGAAACTTCGGATGAGAAATGAGAAATTTCTCTTCGGATCTCAAGAAACTTGTTCTAATTTTTGCTGCAAATTGCAAGTAGCTCAGTCTTATTGCTCGAGATCATTGCTGCATCACATTTTACACAATTTCCCGATTCGAAAATCTGTCTTTCAATCCTTTCGATTGCACCAAGATCGAACCGAACTCCGTTGAATCTATAACAGACTCTACGATCTTAACACTAGAACTACCGAGCAATTTGATACAATTAATATGTAATCCCTATAAAAATTGTAACAATAAATTATTTTCAGTTCCTTCAGACGTTCATTATAGTATTCAAGTGAAGCTATTTATTTTCAAGATCATTTCAGATATTCGATGCTTCTAAGATATCGATAATTCCAAAACAAAACAATGGAAACCAGTCATTTTTACTGTTATGGTGGTTCCAGTGTTAAACGTTCGATAGTTCCAGTATCAAGCGAAAGACGAAACTCACGCGTTCGTCGCGAAAATACTTTCGCCCCCGACTCGCTGCCAGATTAACGTTACGATAAACATCCCGCTGCGCATAGGATATTTCCGAGGGAATATCCCGTGCCGTCCCGAAAGTTATCGGCTCCCTCGGAAACGCTGCCCACCGATATTCCGTTCATCGATTGGAGATGATTCCCCGGAACGCCCTCATCTCGATCCCATTCGAATTTCATGAGGTCCCGGCGGTCCGGGGGAAAGTTTAGAGGCGGCCGTGGTCCAGGGAAAAGAGTTCCTTGCGCGGAAAAGCCTCCGAGAACTAATTAAGAGTAACGAGCGGCCGTAACCGGCACCGACGCGACGGAAGACTAACGATTCCGGATATTTACGTGCTCCCTCCGGTGATCCCGGATTTGCGTAAGCCACGGCGAAGGCTGGTTTCCGGTTTATCTTCGAGTCACCTCGGAGATCTTCCGACGAGACAAAAAACTTTCGGAGAGGACCGTCGACGGTCGATCGGGGAAACGACGCGGCTTTCCCGGTGGCCGTGAAATATTTAAGCCTCCCCGTGTGCGCTCGCTTTTAGACTTCAGCTTCTTAACGTGAAATCGTAACGTTTCCGAGATACAAAACTCTGCCGTCGTACAATTTGCGTAAAGTGTATAGAAACAGCGGTGGATTCCTTTAACACTAAAACCGAGAACTTCAACTGACCTTTGAAAATTTCGCTATAGAAATTCCAGTCTGTTCAGACTTTAATTGATTTACAATTCAATTCGCGTAGTGCCGAATGAATTTCTTTGATAATTTCTCAGAGAAACGTTTGTTACCTTTCTAATAATTGCAAAAAGAAGAAATTTCTGGTTTACTTATTATTCAGTTTCCCTACTGTCTATTCCATTAACGTGTTGCTGATTAACTCTGCGGACGAATGTCGGCATTCTAGATGAAATTGTATTTGGAAAACCAAGTCGCGAACAAATGATTGAATCAGTCGAACAAGAGATCAGCATGCAGTGTCCTTTCCCTGTTAATTCAGCGACTGGTGTATCATTTAGCTCAATCTTCTAAAGGTTCCGTACATTTCATAGAATCTTCCGCAAGGGGTTAAGGAGATCTATCTCTTTCAACAACGCGTTGTATTTTGAATTCTTTTCGACTCTCTTACTTCCTTTATATTCAAATTACAGTATACAACGCTTTGCAAGAATTTCCATTCGAAACAGCCACCGTGCGATGCGTTAATTCGAGCGTAAGGGGTAAAAAGTTCGGCGGACGAGGGGAATCCGCGTCGGATTTCTCTGATCTCTCGCGGCGCGTTTTTCTTTGATTCCGCCTACACGGGGATCACGGTTGAAAAAGTTACCCAGTCAACAGGTCAAAGAGGCTTTCTTTCGCCCGTTTCCGGGACAGACCGTAAAAGGGAACAAGCTCCCGGCGCGGAAAAACACGAGGATCGCCGCTCGAAAGGGTCCCAGGGCGATCGGGATTCAAAACCCCCGGAGACCTGTCCGCGATAAAGGACGAGGGGCTTGTCCCGGAAGGGCTGCTGAATCTAGTTTCCATATTCCCGTCGAAAACGTACAGCACCGCCGGTGAATTCGACAGCCGGTGGAACTTATTCCGGTGTTTTTTCGGGAAATAAACTGAACGAGCGCGTGAACCCACCCGGGGAAACCGCATCGACCGGGGAACGCGATGAATGGACCGCGGATATTTGCTCTCCAGAAGGAAACCGAATTCGCGTTGAATAAACATTAATTTGTTCATTTCGGATTTTCGGCGGAATCAAAGATGAATGATAGTGGTTACCGTTAACCCCTTGGCGTACCGTTTATTTTCGTTACTGAGCTCGTGTAATATTTTACTATCGACAGTTTGTTAGAAATACGAGAACATTTTCCATTTTACTTCAGGTGGAAATTTCATTTGAATACATTGATAATAGCAACATAGTTGTTTGCCTTGATCTGTGAGCAGTGAACAACATTGATTCTTGTTAAATTAGTTTAGAAATCTTCATCACGAGCATTACTAGATTTTTCATTAGGTTAGCTTGTACTGCGTATACAAAGAAAATAGTCTTCTTATTGTTTAATATATTTTAAACAAATAATCGGTTTTGATGAAATTTTTTTGAAAGGTTAGATTCTATCGTTATATGCAAAGAAAATGAAGTCCTATTATTTAATATATTTTAGACGAATAATCGATTCTGTTGAAATTCAGTATTTTTTAAATGGTAATTAGCAGAGTTAGATATTTAATTCTATGAAAACGTGTTTTCTCACTTCTGGTACACGATGTGCTGATAAGGGAGAGGAAGAGCTACCATAGTGAATCATGATTTCTATCATACTTGGATAAATTAATTACTTCTTTACAATTTTAATAATTAGAAACTAACATATTCTCGAGACGCAAGGCGTCCCCTGTTTATTCATTAATTTCCCGTTTCAATTCGTCCAAACATTTCCGGTGGAACCACCTTCGGAACTCAACTAATTGCGAAATAAACAATTTCGAACAGGTCATTTTGACCCGTCCAGTAGTTTCAGTGTTGAATTGCTTTGTCGAATTAGTAGTTCCGTGTAGACAGAACGAGCTAGAATTCGCGATAGGTTAACCGTTTGCTTGGACCACGGCGAGAACTATTCGAAACGCAACGGAATCTAACCTCAAATCAATGGTACTTGTACCGCATTACCTCTCGTCGTACTCTTGCTCTCTCCTAAATCCTTCGTTCGACGAAAAAACATCGGGGACCACTGGAAATGTTCCAATCTTCACGGAGAGCGGACACGTGGCAGCGGAAAACCGATCGGCGAGCGGAGGACTGTCAACTTTCGTCAACGACGTTGCTGGTGCAAATATGCCCATTCAGTTATCACAGCGACTGGCTCCACGAAATAAGAGATAAGAACACTTGACTTTAATCTACTACACGAGTAATTCATTACACACAGAGAGAAGCACTTCAAAAGGTAGTTTGCCATTAAAATTTGAGAAAGTTTAAAATGTGAACGCATGGCAACAGGAAGCCAACCGCGAAACAATAGAATGGCGACTTTTGGCGGGAAAGACGTCACCGCTGAAGACATGCGATTATTCTTCAGACGTTAAAGTTAAAGGATAATTCCACGGAATAATGGATAGAAAAATTTGATTAAATTATACATGTGCATACTGGAATAATTCAATACGAAAATTTCGAGAAATTCCAAAAGTAGTGTTGGTCACTCTGACGTACGAACGCCTTATGTCCGAGACGCCATTTTTTTTTATGTTCCTGGCAGAGGACAGACGTGATTGAGTTACACGAGGAGAAAAGTGGTTTAGTAGTTTGTTATTAAAGTTTGAGGAAGTTTATAACGTGGACACGTGGCAACGGAAAGCTAATTGTGAAACAAGAGACGATGACTTTGCGCGGGAAAGACGTCACCGCTGCAGACAGGGGAGCTGTTGCTGAAGTTAAAGGTTAGTTCCACGAAACATATAGAAAAATTTGATTGAATCCCACGCGCGAATACCGAAACGTTTCAATATGAAAATTTCGAAAAATTTCGAAAGCGGCGTTGGTCTATAAACTTTGACCTATAAACGCCTCGTATCTCGACGGACACGTTGTTCTTTTTGATGCTCCTGGCAGGGGGCAAACAAATGAAAGTGCCATCCGAGAGCAATCGGACTGCAACGATGAATTCAATGAATTTCTGCGTCAGAGATCTCGGATTTCAATTGTAAACCCGTTTCGCTCGAGCAGCTCGAATCATCTTCATCTGTTTTAACCGATCAGTTCCATTTCACTGGTGCCATTGGAAAGTCCACTAGCCTTTTACTGTAGGCTGCGTTACTATACGAAAGTCTTCGGAACGATTCGATTTGGGAAATTCTATCGTATAAATGAATGAAAATTCTTTTCATCTTTTCATATTATATTATTTTTTATATACATTATACCATAGTATTTAGTTCTATATTACATTTCACATCAGTGTTTCTCAACCTCTCGTACCATGCCCCAAGCTTTTCTAAAATTTTCATGCCCCTATGTAGCATAATTTTTAATGTTATATTATAATATTTTGTATAATATTTCCTATAATATTTTTGCTATTTTGTCTACGTGAAATATTGTGAGATAGGGTCTATCGTATAAATAAATGAAAATTCTTTTGATCTTTGGCGCAGAATCCTTCATAGGCAACATTAATGGCGTCCCCTATTGACGGACATTTATTCTCAACGCATTTCCATTTTCATATTATATTATTTTTTATATACATTATACCATAGTATTTAGTATATTAGATTTCACATCAGTGTTTCCCAACCTAAGTCTTCCTAAAATTTCCATCCCCCCCTATGTAGCATATATAATTTTCAATGTCACATTATAATATTTTGTATAATATTCACTATAATATTTACTATTTTGTCTACGTGAAATATTGTAAGATACATCAAGTGATATTTCAAATTTCAAACTACCCCCTTAAAAATCGAATCGCACTATGAGGCTGGGAAACGCTGCATTATCGACAACACAACAAAATGTCCAAATAGTCATCGTTCCCGAGCAAACTACAGCAGTTGATTTTAGTCGGTCACATTCCACCACGCGTCATGCAACCGTCAATTACCCTTCCGCGCAATATTCCCCCGCAATATTTGCGTATGTTCACTTGCAGCGGACACGGACTGAATATCAAAGCGAAATAAAGAACCCCGCAGGAATGACGAACGCGAAACAGAGGGGCAAAAAATATTCGTAAAAACATTCGTTGTTCATAAAAAAACTCTCGCATCGCAGCTGGCTGTGAGAGCGAATGTAATGCACCACAATAAAGTGCAACGTGTTACGCAACGCGGCTCGATACCACGCCCAGGCGCAATCTCGCAGCGTTCGCGGCCGATATCGAAGCCCGCCGATCTTCGGTGTTCGCGGAAGAATTTCCCGATATTTCTATTCGCCGGCGGATTCCTCCGAACGACATGCATCCGAAGAATGCAGCCCGGTGGAAATCAAATTCCACGGGTTCATACGGCGTTATTGTTTCGTTACCCCCGCGCGGACTCTTTGTCGCGCGGGAGAAGCGTTCCGAGAGGGTGCAGCGGCGAAAGAGGTCTCCCGCCGTGTTCTCTTCGTAATTCTCATTGGTATCGGGAATGCGTATCGAGAATCAGACGAGAAATGGCTGACCGATCAGAGTCGAACCTCTAAAGCGCCTTCGGTCGCGCGACGAACGGTACCGATCCTTCCTTTATGAAATTACGAACGATTCACCGCGGAGGAACGCGAGCGAAACGAATCTGGAAATCAACAAATTCGATTCTCCTGGAGGAACCGTACGAGCGGTAATCCCAGGGGAGCGGGATCGTCGGCGTATACGCAGACTCGTAAACGGAGGGAAGGAAAAAGAGGAGTAACGGTCCCGCGAGCGGATAGGGGAGGAAGTTATCGAGCAGTTGTCGTGTTTTTCGTTCGGGCATGCCGCCGCGGCTCCTCGTAAAAGCGCAATCGTCATAACCGCGCTTCCAGCCGGGAAACGCCGGGACGTACGTCGACTTCCGTTCGTGACTGCGCCCCAGATAGCCGCAATTCGGGGCTTTCCGGGACGTAAGGAACGCGGAAGCGCTTCTTCGTTATCTGATCCTGGAATTCGATGCTGGAACCATCGAACCGCCGGGCTGACCTTCTTCTATTTCCTTGCGGGAACTCGGAGAGTGCGTCCACTGGGATTTCGATTTAGCCGGAATTGGGCTCGGGCGTTATTGGATTAGCTTCTTTAGTAATTTCCCCGGGAAACGTCTGTTGTCTCTTTCCATAATTGACTGTTGGGGCTTCGATCCGCTCGGAATTCAGCTCGCATGTTAACTATATCGATTTCTTTGCTCGCTTCTCGACGAACATCCTTTGTTTCTTGAATGATCGTGAACGTTGGGAGTTATTGTAGTTGAACGTTTGAACTTTGAAGTATTGAGTTTTGAACTTCAGACCTTGAACTTTGAAAACTGCGATGCGTCTATGCTTGCCAATGATTCGAAAGGCAAAGGTCGAGGAAGATTCCATTTAGTGCCAGCGACGATTCCGCGTTAAGCTACATCCGCGAACTCGAGTTTCTCATTGCGCTCGTTAAGCTCTCGAGACGGGAGCGCCTGCATTGGAGTTTACTTTCGAATTAAAAAATTACGAACTTCCGGGAAGAGTTCGTCCCGAATCTCGCCGGGCGTCGCGCGGCCCGCAAACTTCGGAAGCGACGTCGAGAGCGGTTCCTTGTACCCCTGTCTCGCTCCGCTCGGAGAGGAGCCGGCGATAAAATGGCGGGCTGTATCGGGGCGAGGCGGAACGCGCGCGCGACAATAGAAATGAATTAGTTACGACGAAGCAGGACAACGACGGGAAATATTTCCTGCGCCCCAGAATCCCGGTGTCCCGGTAACCTGAAATTCTGTATTCTTTCGCGAGGACTCTTTCTCCAACCTTCTCCCTTATTCATAGACACAATCAATCCTCGAGTCGCACGGTTAAATGGTTCTTTCTCATTAAACCCTTGACATTATAATTGTCTCCCCGATTCGCTCTATCAACGAATATTCTCGCGTTTATCCCACGTTGGCTACGAATTATTCGAAACTTATATGTCTATCGCGAAAACGATTGTTCAAAAATCACGGTCAATAGCGTAACTTCCGAAAGGACATTAACGGTAAAATTAGATAAATCGCGTATTACGCAAAACGGTAAACCCATTTACACGCGAAAACAGTTGAACTTCTGATCGACTCGTAGCATGCTCGTTTCGCGTCTCTCGATCCAAGTTCGGCCAACTTCTCGTGTCCAAGTTTGCCTCCCAATTAGCCGGGATAATCGACGTTCCGCCGTGTTACGCAATTAATAATTCGTTCGCTGCGATTCTTGAGGCGTTGTTCGGGCTTTCTAGCGGCTCGAGTACCGCAGATATTATTCGAGAATTGCCAGAAAACTTTCTCGTTCACGGCAACTGCGAAATAATAAAGAAGTTTTCCGCTCGAACGAGTAGGCCCGAGTACTCCGCGCCCATTCTCGCCCGGCTAATAAAGCGCCGAAAACTGCTGTCTTCGTTAAACGGTTTAATAATACTTCCGACTGTGCTCGTCGTTCGCGAATAAACTTTGTCCGAAACAACTGCGCGGACTTCTTTCGAATTACTGCCGTTATCCGACGAAAACCGTGGACGACTGCAACTTTCCCGGGAAACGGTTCGTGATAATCGTAGACGAAACGCGCGCGGAGATAAACGAGCGTCACGGGGCGACTCGATGATCGGACGACGATCGGCCACCGAAAAATTTCGAATATCTCCACTCGGTGAAGTTTATTGTCGACGCCGGTGGGTCTCTTTGCGGGACAATGGTCCGAAAACACGCGCCCGAATGGTTTTTATGATTCGCCGCGGTCGGCGATCCGTTTCGACGTGCTCCGACCTTTGCCCTTTCGTCTGTCCCTCCGGATAGACTTCCATTGACTGATTCCCCGTGTAAACGTTCCATTACGCTTTCATTTCGTGTACGGATCGACCTCTGACCTATTAATAGGAATGTTTTTGGTAGAGGTAGGAAATTAGTGATTCAATACTAATGTTGATACAGGTTTTTTTCTTATTTTGTACGTTCTTTGGATATTAAATAATAGAAAAAAGCTTCGTACTGATCTGTTGCTGTTTGCGTAACTTATTTACTTGGGAAGTTAACTCATTTATGATAAAATTCTACGATTGTTAACAGCAATATCTGCACTGAAATATTTTCCAAATTTTCACCGCGGGACACTGTTACACAAGAAATTGGCCCAAAGGGATGAATTTGTCGCTTTAACCCTTTGCGGACTAATGTCGACATTTTACCAAGGTCAGACTTTCATGTTTGTAATACTAAGTTGCAAACAAATGATTCAACTGCTGAAACAGCAAGAAACCAGTACATAATTTCCTTATTCCATATTATTTCGGCATTCGATGCGTGATTTGGCAGAATTCACGAAAGGTTTTGTATAGTTCAGAGAATCTTCGTCCGCAAAGGGTTAATTAATCGATCGAGTAACGAAAGTCACTCGAAAGTCAGACCGTAAGACCCTCCACCGTTCTCGAAGCGATTCCTTAGCGACATCCGCCGGAATTTAAGAAGAGAGTCCCGTGCCGGCAGACAGGCCGGAGCCAGAAGCGACTTTCGCCAGCGTCTCCTTCGATTGGCCGTCGAATTAACCGCGGATCGATGCTGCCCTCATAAATTACCACCGTGCATCGGAACCACGGATGCACCCGAATAGAATGCATCCGACATGCGTTTTATTTAGCGTGCATTCGGAATGGAATTCCGAAGTACAGCAGCCGCCGAACAAATGGCGCATCTCTCGAGATTTCGTGGAAATTCCGCTCGCGTTGCCGTTTCCGCGCCTAAGCGAATGCAGGCGCGGTAACATCTTGCGCTTAGCCGAGCACTTTAAAGGAAATTTTCTTTTCCGCCTGAAATATCGATGCTCGCGATAGTTTAAGGGAGAACTCGCGTTCTCTGCTTGGGACCGTACGAAGCTTATCCATGCGTTAGAAATATCGTGTAACAGAAAAGTAGGTATTGAAATTTTAATTAACCCTTTGCAGGTCCATGTAACTTTGAAGTCACATATCAGTATATTGGCATCTTGTTGATTTATTTCATTTTGCACTCGAAGTGGCGAATAACGTTAAGCAATCAGTTAACTTAAACTTTTATACTCTCAGGCGTGAAAGTTTAACTTGAAAGTTACAAAATCTATTCGTTCGATGAAATTATTGAAACTATTGAATATATTGTTAACTCGTATTCATATGTGGATATTTATTAATTTTGTACTGCATAAATTTTGTTATAATCATGAATAAAAATTCGGCTCATAGATGATTAATGTGGACGAAGAGAGTTCTTCGTTATTAGTGTTCGATCGCTGATGAATTCAGTTTTAAATATTGTGTAATAGAAAAGCAGATACTGAAATTTTAATTAACGTAGGCGAAGAGAGTTCTTCGATACTAGTGTTCGATCGCAGATGAATTCGATTTTAAACAAAGTACCAACTCCTTCGACTCGAACAAGCGAATTTATGTTTAGAAAACAACAACGCGATCGAATTGAAAACCCGTACGAGTTCAAGCCTCGAACTTCCGAGTGGTCGAAGAACGACACCTCGTTCTCGTTTCGAATTGATATAATCTCGCCGGGGCGCCGCGCGGCGAGGCGGGATTGCAATTTAATAAGACAACGGTGACCCGCATCGTCTAAATACCGGGCGCGTTCCCGTGCCGCGACTTTAATTCAATTGTGACCACCGCGGGCCGGGGCGATTGCATCGGTGCGCGGCGGCGCATTTCAACGACGCGCCGCGCGGAAATTTCGCGTCGCGCCTCGGCGGAACGGCTTCTTAAGAAACATTCCGCAGCCCGTATTCCCGGCGTTCTTCCGCGGGAAACGCGATAGCTTCATTACACGCAGCTGCAACAATTCCTCCCGACGTTGCACGCGCTTTTCATCCTATTTTCGCGAAAACATTCCTCCCGCGACTGCGAACGGACCGCCCGGGACTCCAATTTGCAGTAAGTTAACGTTCGAAACGGAACGCGTACGCGGGGAAAATTAACTACTAATAGACCGGAAGTATTTCCAATTTACCACTAGAAAATACCGTAATAGACAAGCGGAAAGAAATTCAGAAGCGACCTAGCTGGATACTTAACCTAACCTATCTTAAATGGCGATTCAATGTTTTCGTTACACAAATCTGTGGAAACAATACTGCAGTTCACGGTTGCATTGCAATTCGGCTAATTGCTTTTCAAATAAAATATCGAACTAATTATTGTGCAAAGTGTTTACAGACTTTCTTACCAGTAAACTAACTACGAACTTAGTTTCTATTTTAGTAGCCCTATAATAAATATGTAACTGTGATATGTGATATGATACTATGAATTAACCCTTTGTCCTACAATAACGATATATATATATATATATATATATATATATATATTACTTAGTTAATTCGAATTCGAAGTAAATATTATTCCTCTGTAATCAACTATTATACTTAAAAGGAAATATAGGCATAACATATGCTCAGAATTTTTCTCTTTTTCTAATAAATTATTAACGACAAAGTGGCCGTATCGATCAGAGTTGAGAAAGAAATCATAGGTCAAGGGGTTAAGGAAGCTTTAAGTGCAGATATAGGGGGGATGGTAAGGTAATTGTTATTGTAGACGGTTTGATCTCTTGCTCGTCGATACCACTGACAAATTTATGACCAAAAATTCCCTGATCACCGAATGATCCGTTCAAATGAAACTAACATTCGCATTTCAAACAAGTATAAATTGGAATCTACACTTGGCGACGACTCGCTTATGCAATGAAATCCGCGATGCGGTGCGGCGGAAGCCATTTTTCCTGCACACCGACCGATTTACTTTCCGCGGAATCGATCCAGGTTCGTCGAGACTTCATCTAACTTCTCGATTACTCGTAAATATCTTACGGATACCTTGGCCCGAGTGAATCACGCAAGCCGAAGCGTCTAGGGATCGCTAGAGCCAGGCTGCAGCCGCGGCTGCAGCTCCTGTGGGAGATTGTTAGGTCTAATAGGGGATCAGCCTCTAGAAAAATTAATGACCGGGGAGCCAAATGAGCTGGGACGCGGCCGATGGGATCGTTCGCCTTCCGGCGATCGATGAGTTTGAGGATCGTAAGTTTGAAATGTGCTTTAGAAGAAAATTCGAGAACCTTTGAATTAAACGTTATTTTTCCGTTATCGATGATCATAGCAATTTAGAGCAAATACGTTACTAATGGCAAGGCAGTTGTACCGATCGTAGTTGAGTAAATCGTAGGGCGAAGCAGACCCAAAAATCGAAGATCTGTTGCTTGCCTCGACTCGTCCTCGTTTCGCATTCAAGATCGGCGCGTGACAGATCGCGTTTGGAATGCATTTGGGAAACGTCTCGCAGCCGCCGGTGTGAAAAAAAGGAAGTGGAGCAGGCGACGGTATCCGCAGCCGCGTTAGCCCCTTTTTTTCTAACCTCGTTGGCATGTCGCCCGCGACGCGAGACGTCCCGGGAACTCGAAACAATCGCATTTCTGTCATCGGTCCAGGTGACGCTTACGTGGCGCACGTAAAATAGATACAACGCTGCAATTACCGTTAGCAGCTCAGCTGGGATAGGGCCGAGGGACGATCGCGGAAGACAAGCGCCATGACGAAGACTGATGACGAGAGCCTCGCGTAATAGAGACACGCTAGAGTAAGTAGTTACTCGCCGGGAACTTTCTCTATCCCCCTTTCGCTTCGACGACGGAGATCTTCATCCGGGGATTACGGTGCTCCGATAGTTTAGAGGGAAGCTATCGATAACATCTTCGGACATCGGAATCGAACCGTTTCACTGTTTCAATTTGATATTTGGCGTTTGCAACCTGAAACTTGGATTATTGGGATCTGAGGTATTCAGGGTAGAAGTGTTTCAGTTTGAAGCATTGAAATTTGAAGGACTGAAGATCGAAGTATTGGAATTCGAAGTATTGAAACCTGCAGATTGATATTTGAAATTTGGTGTTTGTGTTCTGCAATTTGTATTATTGGAATCTAAGGTATTGGGATTAGAAGTGTCTCAGTTTGAAGCATTGAAATTTGAAGTACTGAAGATCAAATTATTGGAATCTAAGGTACCGGGATTAAAAATATTTAAGATTCCAGTATTGAACTTCGCAGCATTGAAGATTGAACTATTGGAATTCGAAGTATTGAAACTTGAAACTTGATATTTGTATTCTGCAACTTGGATTATTGAAATCTGAGGTATTAGGATTAGAAATATTTAAGTTTCCAGTATTGAACTTCGCAGCATTGAAGATTGAACTAATGATTGAAAATAAATTTGAAGTAATGAAGTTTAACATTCAACTTCCATACACCAGCAGTTTCCATTGGAAAGAGTTTCAGAAGTTTGACAGATCTCCGGCGGCAAAGGGTTCAAAGTTCCAGCCCGCCGTCCCGACCCCATAGACAGAATCTTCCCCTTGACCTTCGTGAATCCTCGCGCCGTCTGCGAACAATCTTACCCAAGAACCCAGATTAACCGTGCTCGATTACACGCTGGAATCCGGCGAGCAAGTTCATCCGATAATCCGTCGCCCTCCAATCCGTTTGTTGCCCTGATCGGAATTCGTCTGCGATTTTCACGGGAAACCCACTAGAAAACTTGCTTCTCAGCTCAGAAAACGTGTTCCGTACAGTTCCACGCAACCACCGACAATTAATTTCCTCATCACGTCGAAGCTCCACCGCTCCAATTACCACTAAACGTCCCGGCACTTTGTATATTTTAATTATTTGCAAGACAAACATAAACGAGTTAGAGAAATTTTCTAAAAACGAGAGCATTGACAGAAATTACACAATTAATCGTACAATATAGGAATCGATGCAAAGTGAAACGAAAGGGAACGGAGAATTGTAAATCAAATTTTAAAACCGATGATTCTCGCGGTTTATTAATCTCTATTAAAACATCTGCGTTAAAACCTTCGGTGACTCGATTAAAAAGACATTTGCATTGATGAACGTTCAGTAACTTCATTAAGAAAACATTTGCGTTTATGAACGTTCGATAACTCCGTTAAGAAGCAGTTCGCGATTAATTGCCGACCACGTTTCCAACGCACGTTTCCCTCGAAAGGCACAACGTGAGCAAACGCGGGAGGCGCGGAAGAATGAGAACGCTCGCGGACATATTGAAAAGAATGGTGGCCCGCGCGTGACCTATTGCTTCATTTCCCGCGTCATCAAACTTCCCGGGAGAATTACACTTCGGAGATCTCGTTTCCTCGGGAATTTATGATATCCGGTGAGTTTTCCACTGGGACGATGCAATTTCTAACAAGTTCGGCGGCCGAGGAAACGGTTTCGATGTCCTTTCCTTCGTTCGAAAGAATGATTCAGCGTTCCTTCGTGTGTTTCCTTGTTATTAATTGCTCGTCGCCAGCAGTCGGCTGATTTATAAATGGACGCCGGCTGAAAAGAGCTCGTCCCTTCTTCCTGCTGGACACAGGTCCTTCGTTCCGCGTGAAGGCGAAACGTTTGTCACCTCGTCGCCCATTACTGTAGCGGCGACGACGCGGAGGGAGGCCACGTACATTGGGAGTCAAAAGTTCGCGACCTCTGTATCGGTTAACCCTTGGCAGTCCTGTGTCGAGTCGGACTCGACATTCTATTTTATTGCAACCTCTACCTATTTTAACAATTTTTATATTTATTTGTAGTACAATTGTACCATTTAAAGGTAACATTTCAGTAACTTCCAAATATTCTTGAATAAATAAATAGAGGGTTAAAGGACCTCTATATTTTCAACAAGAAATTTGAGAATTCCCGCGTATAATAACGGAACATATACATGTATGTAGGTAGTAGTTAGATATAAAATTTGATAAATTATTGTTTATTGAAGGTAATTTATCATTATTATAATATTTCTCTATAATATTTCTCTTATTTTTGTCATTTCTCGATCTTGTTACTGTAATAATCTTATTGTTTATTAAAGGTAATTTATCGTTATTATAATATTTCTCTGCAATATTTCTCTATAATATTTCTCTACAATATTTCTCTATGATATTTCTCTACAATATTTCTCTACAATATTTCTCTATAATATTTCTTTTATTTTTGTCATTTCTCGATCATGTTACTGTGATAATCTTATTGTTTTTTGAAGGTAATTTATCATTATTATAATATTTGTATACAATATACACATATATGATTTCCAACATGCGCGATCAAACGTACAAGTGGCCCGAAACTTTTGACCGACACTGTAACCTATTCTCCCCGGCTATTTTCTCCGTCACCACATCAAAGCAGCTTGTATGAAACCGATGTATTGCATTATTCGTTTCAAGAGTGCTCGTTATCGAATTCCCTCGTGAAATCTGAGGCAACGGCCAAGACAAACCGACGCCGCCCGCGTTATTCGATCAACGTGCCGCTTCCGTTATTACGCAATTACAGGCTACGGAAGGCGGGCGGAATCGCGAATCCTTTAATCGAATGAGAAACCTCGGCGGCCGACTCGCGAGGAACCGGGAAACAGGAAAACGAAACGCGGGGACGTATAAAAACGGCGAGGACGCGACGGGAATAACGATTCGACGTCGGAGATTCTGCTCGCGACGTATCGGTTAGTGTCGCGTTCAAATAATTGCTGTATTTTATTGCCTCGTCCCTGTTGTTCCTTCCTGCAACACTCTGCTCGACGAATGTTCAGCTTTCTCCATTTTAGATCGTTACAATATGCAAAAATTGGGGGAAGTTGGAAAATCTTGGAATTTTCTCCGATTTTTCAATGAGAATCTCGCATTTCGAGAGACCAATTAGTAATGTTGGAATTGAGCAACATCTGGGAAGCAATTTAGGAGAATATGATTATTATGTAGCCAGCTATCGAAGTCGCGCTTGACATCGAACCGTTTCACTGCAGCTCGGAACACGCCGGCGAAATGATCGAGTTAGCAACGATGTCCCATGCGGACGTTCGGCTCGATGGGGAATTGTTTAGTCGTGCGTTCGTTCGCGACGCTTCGATTCTTATGTTTGTCGAACAGTGTTCATATAGTATTACATAATTAACCCTTTGCACTCGATGATTTGATACAGTAACATTCTAAACTTCGGTGTTTACCCTCTATGCTGCATCGATACGTGAAATATTGAAAGAAAATAGCTTTGGTTCCCTAATTCATATGTGATTTCTTAAATTCATTTCAAAGTATCTCTACATCTAATTACGTATTGCACATTACAAGAATCTCTCGAGTGCAAAGGGTTAATAATTGTTACCGTGAAATGAGAAGAAAGAGTGACAGAACTGCCGATCAACAGACAGAATGAGGTAGGAAGAACAACAGTTCAACCGAAATTGCTCTCCAAATTGCATTTAAACCTGCAGCGATACTTTCCGCCGAGCCTAGTATTTCCAACAGTCCCACTAGCGTCCCAGTATTTTTAGCGCAGCACTCGATACAGTGTCAGCGCAGTGTATCGCTGACTCGTAACCGGAAAGCGCGTTCCCAATGACGAGTGACCGTTCCAAACATCGCGGATGCACCGAATCGATTCTTTTCGCGGAACCCGCGAGTCCGGTCCTCGAGCAACGAGCTCGTCACCGAATACTGTGTGTAGAGTATTTGCATACAAATTGAGCGATACGCGAAATTCCCTGTCTTCGCACGGGACGCCGGCCCGGTCGGATGAAACTGTAGGGTCCAGATGAGTGTTGGATGACGAACCTAATGACGCACCATAGATGCGTACTAGAACCGCTGCGTCCAAAATATCTTAACCTTGTCTTTCACAAGTCTAAAATCCTAGATAAAATATACAAATGTCTCATCCAGGACTAGTCATCTACAACGAGTCAACGCTGTTCAAGTAACTAAACGATTTGTCTGTGACTCAGTCTTCCAAATCTGAATCTATTACAATTTTTACAGAAATTGCATATTAATCGTATTAAATGCTCGGCAGTAGTGTTAATAAATTAATATACTTCTACACCATGCAGTATATAAATATACCTTAGTACTACTAATCTACATTTCCACCATATAAATCATATTTTTTCTTTTCCTCTGAGTATTTATTCTATATTCCCATATTCCTGCATCTGTCCCATTAGCTTCCCTTCGGAATCACTTTGTACGAGTTGACAATAAAATAGAAATGTTTCAACCTACAAAGGCCGACACGCGCGAGTCTTCGCCGGCGAACGAAACCGACGGTAATTGTATCGACTAAATCGGTCGGCAGGAATTAATTGCCACTCAATCATGGTTCGTCGCCCGACAAGATAATAAATTCCATTCGGAACGCGCGATCCCGCGCGCTCGTAAATATCCGTCGTTAATCGGACTTTAGCCGGCGACTAATACAACCCCGTTAATTGTCGTCGGACAGGGACGAATCGTTTGTTCGTCTGTTCCTCGTTAGGCGAGGCCTCCCCTCGATCTTGCCACCCGTTCGCCCGTGATAGCACGGGGATATTAATTAATTGTTCCCACCCTCGCGCTGACTCGCCGGATTTTATCCGGCGCGCCGCTCGTTCGCGACCGAGTCTCGGGCACACCGGGATCTCGATTATCCGATTTAATTGGCCGGCTAACGGGACCGGCGAACGTAGACTCGACGGAGGAACTTTTGTATAATAATACGTTCCGAGCTGCGATCTCGAGGAATCTGCTCGGTTCCAATCTCGCCGAGATTCTGGACCGACCAGGTCGCGACGATTCTTACGGAGCCGACGCTGAAACGCTGCGGACCCTCGATTATCCGATTCAGTCGGCCGGTTAACGGGTTAGGCAAATGGAAACCTAAGTGAGGTCTTTGGAAACGTGTTTCTAAGATTTTTCTGTGATATACTTTTAACACGTTGCGTACTGCTAACGAGAAATCTCGTTTTTATATGAAGACTAGCTATGCAGCTTAATTACCACGGCATTGAACAAAATATAAAATTTCTTTCGAATTGATTATCTATTTAAAATATATTACGTAACGATATATCTGAGTTTTTCTATGTATAGTCATATAAGTTGACCTCAGTGAAAATTGCCATCCGCACAGTTTTCTGAAAATTAGCCGGCAATGTGTTAATTACCCTTTGCCGACGAAGATTCTTCGAAATATACGTAAGATTCAGATCAATCAATGGACAATGAATAATTCGTGAATTCCAAGGGTGTACAATTATATGTAGGTAATGATAATGTAATTAAATTATCATTAGTAATTCAAGAAGAAGAAAAATATATATAATTCCCAGTTAAATTGTATCGTTGAAATAAATCTCGCACGAGAGTTCCACGTGAAAAAGGGATCCCAAGGAGCTTGACAGTCCGGGTCGCGGTAATTTCGAACCGTGAGAGATTTGTAAATGAATACAAATTAGGGGAGATCCAAGCAAATCCGAGCGCGAAACGCGTCGTTCCGGCTGAAAAATCCAGGCTTGTACGAACGATTTAATATCGACGCCGATTGCTTTAACACGTTCCGTGCCATAGGAATATCGATCATATTTTGTTATGAACTGTGTTGATTTTTTAAATAAAATATCAAGTTATATTCAAGCTTTTTTTAATTTTTATTGAGCGCAGAACGAGCGGTTTTCCAACTAAATTCCACAGTTAACTGGTTAAATTAGTCCAGAAATCTTCATCACGAGTCTCACTCGTCATTGTAAGGGATTAACGCAGTTTACCTGTACCTGTCGACGCGCTTCACGATGTAATCGATCGATCCCCGGGATTCGACCATGAGACGCGATTAATTCGAGTCCCGTGAAAACTGCGGACGCAGGCTCATTGGGAATCCGCATTAGGAACCGGCCATCGAGTGTACGTATAAATTCGAGACGACTCGAGTATTCCGAATAATTTCGCTGCGAGATATATCGCGACGACAAAGGGCCGCGACTGGAAATCAAACAGGATGGTAAATTGACTCGAGCACACACGCGCGCAGCTGTTCGGAAGGATGACACGGTAATTCCTCGTCGATGACGGGGAATAATATTATTCTTGAAGGATGTTGCAAATTTTATGTATCAATTATCCGCGCGTCAGTCTCGCGCGCGAGTTTCATTAAACGCTCGTGGGATAATATTTTTCTTTCTAGTTAGTGGACTCTTTGGGCGAGGGTGGCGGAGCCAGGGAGAAAGTTCTGTTTGCAGGGTGAGGGTGAAATTGAGAATACCTAATGATGTTAGCTGCAGAATTGATTACGATTGACCCTTACGTTTTCTGATTTCTGTAGATTTCCATGAATTGAATATTTCCTTCAGTTATTACAGGGTTCACTCGTTTCTCCGTTTTTTTTCTAGGTCAGATCCTTCGTTTCATAGCTTCTGAATGTTGCATAATAATCGTAGAAGGCAAAGCATGAAGTTTCTCAATCGTGTTTTTCTGCAATTGATTGTTGATCATATGAGGTTGAAATTGAGAATACCTAATGATGTTAGCTGTAGAACTGATTACTTTTGAGTACTCAGGAGACAATGCATTTCTGATTTCTGTAGATTTCCATGGAGTGGATATTCTTTTCAGTTATTACAGAGTTCACTCGTTCCTCCATTTTTTTCCAGGTCAGATCCTTCGTTTTACAGCTTCTGAATGTTATATAATAATCGTAGAAGGCAAAGCATGAAGTTTCTCAACCGTGTTTTTCTGCAATTGATTGTCGATCGTAATGTAAAAGTGGTTTTCACTGGATAACGCGAGTATGCACGAGTCCATCCGAAATTCGAAGCACCCCGTGCGACGGGCTTCCGGATAAACGTCACTTCCACGCCGTCGGCCGTAAGCTGCCTCTTTCCTACTGGTAATAGTACTCGAACGAGTACTCGCGACGTCTTCGCAGGACGATGGATCGAAATACGAGGATCACGCTTAGCGACGCGATAATCTGCGCCTGTGCGACCGTGCATCCGCGTTAACGCTGTCAGACCGAGCACCGACAACCGCCAGATTCCGGGAACTGGACCGTCCGAGCTTGAAAAGCTCGAATCTAATGCCAAAAATCCGGGATTTTCTTTCGGGGATGAGAGTTAGAGGTAACTTAAGGCAGTATTCACGCGAGCGACGGGATCTTGCCATGTTGCTGCGCCATTTTGGAAAAACAAGGACTCGCGTTGTCTTATCTCCTTTTTATGGGACAAAAGAATACTTTTGAGGCGGGAGTATGTGCTTATCGTTGTAAGAATGAGCCTCGAGTCTTCGGAACTTGAGTTTCAAACGCTGAAATCTTCAGTTCGATTCCTTAAGCTCGAAGACTCGAGCTGAGTGATTACAAGCGAACCCTTTGCGGACGACTGTCGACATTTCGGAGGGACGAAGTTTTCATATTTGGAAGACTAAGTTGCAGACAAATGATTTAGTCACTCGAACAGCCAGAGATCATCGCGTAGTTTCCTTTTTCCATATTAATTCAGGATTTGATATATAATTCAGCTTTATCTGCTGAAGGTCTTGTATTCAAAGAATCTTCGTGCGCAGAGGGTTAAGTTGCTAAATTAGCACCGCAAAGATGGAGCCTAAGAAACTCGAGGTGCCTCGAAGATTGAAATTCTCGGTGTCGATACAGCGACGGACGAGTCTTCGACTGTCTTCGTGCATAAATCGAGCGTTGAAGTCTCTGCAACGCAGTTCGAGCCTTTAACCGTTTGGATTAACAACTTTTGTGGATATTTACCAAAAATGCGGAATAATTGAGTGTGTATGCGATGAAATTAATGAGAGTACTTATCTGATGAGATCACAAATATTGTATTATTACAAATATCAGAAAATAATATTTATTCAAATAAATTTACTTCGATTTATTTGTTGAAGAATGTAGTAAGAAAATTATAATTGATACTGATAAACGGAATGATTTTCTGACTGCTCGGCATTCAAAAGGTTAAAGCTGCAAGCCTGAGTCTTGAAGATTATCCACGTGCATTCGACCTCAGGTCAACGGTGCAACGCCGCAGGACAGAACGAACATCGTGGGAGCCTCGTGTAATTTTTCACCGGCGATCCGATTAATCCTGACAGTGGAGTCCATTGCTTCCGGGGGCGGGGGATCGATTCAACCCACCCCCGGCGGGGTAATCCTTTAAATGAAATTAAAAAAAAAACGCGACCCGCCGGCGTTGGTTTCGCGTTATGGGCCGGTGGCCAATAATCGATTGCCAATGGAAATGAAAAATGAATCTCGGACGGAAATTCGTTTTTAATGCGTCGATCCTCGACTCTAGAATCTCGCTGGAATTATTTAATTGTGTCGCGGTGTCGTGCTCTGCATGTTTTTCCCTCGATCGGGATCGCCGGTTTGCGTTGCTTTGTTCGGGAGTTTCAAGAGTTCAACGGAAATCACCGTTTAATAGGACAACGGAGTAACTTGAATCGGTTGGTGGTTATCGGTGGTCGTTAATTGTACACCGCAGTTATTATTTTATCCATTACCGTTCGCAATTATTAAATGATCACCGATAACCACCGTATCGAGTTACCGTAATTCAATGTTCGGCAATTTACGGCTGCTATTCGGTTTCCACTAAATCGAGGTTCGGTTTTCTCTTGCATTTAGACTTCGTGAGAGATAACATGATGACTGTTATAAAAAACCTAAACCTACAAGTGAAACCGAGCTTGATTTTAACAAAAAACTCTGTAGGCTCCAATATTGCACCAGTTATAATATTAAATATTTTAATGAATCTCAAAGACACTGCCCTACAATTATTAGATTTCTCACGCGCCCAAATTCTACACTAACAACGAAGATAAAAGATCTAAGAAATGTTATAGCATTTTCCATTTTCGCTAGGGATACCATAAAAATTAGTTACAGTCGCTGATAGATTACAAAACCACCCGGAGTGCTAAGGGTTAAGTATAATAATCGATTACAGAGGAATGATATTCACTTCGAATTCGAACGAACTCAGTAATATACATATTCATTGAATCACTTCAATTGAAAATCTTCCGCGGGTACCAATAATTCACCGGAAGCAGATACTCGCGTATCGTCGGTGGCTAACAAGTGGCTGAAAATTCCGGATACCGCGTATATAATTCAATTTGCCAAACATTGCGGCGGAAAAGAGCCGTATGAATAGCGAATGGAAAGCAGTTACGTCGGCGGAAAAGAGAGTCCTTCCTTTTCCCCGCAAACTCGGATAGGGAATCCGCGATGGCGACACGTGGGCGTGGAACGAATTTCGATGGAACGTCTTTGGGAATATTGAACATGACAGGCCGGTTATGCGGCGCTCCGGGTTCACCGTCACAGCCGCGCGCACGAATTCAATATCCCGGTCCCGGTTTTTACTCGTCTTAAAACTCCGCAGATGCTGCTGCGACTGCAATGTCTGTCCGACGGCTTAATATCGAGATGTACTACTGTCCCAGCGCCGGCGTTCCACTTTGCCGAGCAAAAACTACGACCGCGGTTTTTGTAGGCCACTTTCCGGTTAAATAATCCGCAATACGTACCGTGATACGGCGAATCGATAGAGGCCGGGCTCTTGCCTTCGGCGGCGATCCTTCAAAGGCGAATTTCAAAGCGACCGAATCGGCTTCGCTTCGCGTGGCCATATTTTATTTCCATATTTTCCCGATTAATCGTTTTAACCCTTGGCAGTCCTATGAGTCAGACATATTTTATTGCAACCTCTATCTGTTTTAAGAATTTTTTCTATGTTTATTTGTAGTGTCGCAATTGTACCATTTAAAGGTAACATTGCAATGCCTTCCGAATATTCTTGAATAAATACATGCGTCATATTAAGGTGTAATTGAATGAACAAACATCGACGTGAACCTCAAAGTGAGAAACCAAGAGCACTTCGGACCGCAAAGGGTTAATGATTTCCATCGTAACTGCGCTCGTTGGCATTATTTCTACGGTTAATGATTTACTTCGATTTGGTTTCTTTTATGTTCATTAACATGATTGAAGTTTGAATTATTGAAGTTTCAGTCACTGAAATTTCAGTCGTTGGAATGTGAATTGCTGAAATTCGAATTACTGAAGTTCGAATTACTGAAGTTTGAATTTTTCCTATATTTATTTGTGGTACAATTGTACCATTTGAAGGTAACATTTCAACGACTCCCGAATATTCTGGAATAAATAAATAGAGCGTCATATTGAGCTGTAATTGCAAAGGGTTAAACGCGAACCTTTCGATCCAATATCCGATTGTTTCGACTTTCTTAGTTTCCGAGGAATGTTGCGTTCAGTTGATTGAACAATGCGGAAATTAGGAAAAGAATGATACATAACAGATGTGTAATGGATAATGATAAATATATAATATAATATATAGATAGAGGTTAAACTGAATAGTACCTAAGAAATTTTCCTTCCATCAAATATAATATTATCGGTCGCCGAGGAGGATGAATGGGGTCTAAGCCCCCGGCAGTTAAGGGTTAAACCGGAGAATTCAATTACGCGTTATAGGTCTACCGGCGCGGCCATTGTTCCCTTCAATTTTTCTTTTATGATTCGCGTGGAACCGTCCGCGTCGGTGTGCGTCAAGTGCGACGCCCCATTCATCGGATCCGACTTATCCGTCCCGATAGAAATAAATCTTCGGCCCCCTTGTCTGACGTTCCGCGAGCGAATCCGATTTTCCTTCGCTATTCCCCAGGAATACGTGTTACGCGTCTCAGGAAAAATTGCGCACCCAATTGCTCAGTTTTCATCTGTTTTTATATCTCACTTTCAATTCCGACGCGCTATTCGTCAGCACGGTTACAGATAAGCAATCGAGACTACAAACGAACGTCGTTCCAAGAGATTGACATTCGACAGTTACGACGAAGGTGACATTTCCATCTCGATCTTTCTCATCAACGAAGAACGAAAGCTATCGCTGTTTATCGAACGAAAGTTGATCGATCGGAGAATAATGAATATTGCAGGACGTTGATCAAATTTTATATCACGTGGAGGACGGAGGAAAAAATGCCCCATGATAAGGATTCGTCCGAGGTAACAAGCGGCCAACGGGGGAAAAAACAGTCGCGCGTGGGCGTCTTCGTGACAGAAATAAAAGGAGAAAGCCACTCCTTTCTCGCGCTGGCGCCGGGCTGCTCGATAGCCCGCGGCATTTCGAGAGGATAACGACTCGGCCGGCCCGAGGAAACCTGCGAGGTAATTTCAGGAGTTCGGCCGTTACGCCGGTCTCGATTTCCTGGCCGCGGAACGGCGCAACACCTTTTCGGGCGGCGTGGGATCGCCGGCCACCGGTTCGACGACCGCGCACGGTTTCTCGACGGCGAACTTCTGTATTCGTCTCCGGGAAACCCGAACAATACGCGTTGCTGCTTATAAAAGAAGCGGCGCGGAGGAAATATGGCCGCGATAAAGGCGGGGGTCGGTTGATCTCATTCCGCAGCTCTCAGTGTCGCAGCTTTCGCGTACGACCGGCGCGTTCTATCGAATTCCGTTCGGGATTCCTTTAGGTTCCCTGTATTCCGGAATATTAACCCTTTGCACTCGAGAATATTTTTCTCGGCAGATATTCATTAGTTGCTGGTAAAATTTTACAACTGACATAAAGAAACACCTTGCATAAATTGACAGAACTATTTTATTTCGATGTTCCGTGTGTTGCTCAACACATTACTGGTAACGAGAAATCTCGTTTTTATGTAAAGACACTTAGCTATGCGACTTCGCTAATTACAGCATTGGAAAAGTATAAAATTTAACCCTTTGAACTCTGTAGGCTCCAATGTTCCACCAGTTACAATATTAAATATTTCAATGAATCATAAAGAAACTACCCTAAATTCTTCAATTTTCCACACATCCAAATTTTGTACTGCGAAAGAAAATGAAAGATCTAATGTTATAGCATTTCTCATTTTAGGAATACTGTAAAAATTGCAGTTGCTGATAGATTACAAAACAACCTGCTAAGTAATAATATTAAACGTAGAGTTTACGACATACGACCGCGAGAGGTTAACAATAAGAGCAACTTCGCGTTTCCGCGGGGTCGCCAGGATGAATGCGCCCTGTGACTCGAGACCAGCGCGGATAAACGGAAGGGTCACGTCCCGGACGGTTTTACGGGGTTTTTATCTGTCCGAGGCGAAAGCTTAAGACCCACGGCTCTCTCGACAGCGAGAGTTCTCGAGCTTGAATGGTTCCGGCTTCCGAATCTTTGACCCCGGATTGCGGCCTCCTTTGATGTAACCGATGATTCGTTTAATCGCAGGATTCCACGGATGTTTTTCTTCAATCGTTTCGTTCACTGAATATTTCAGTTGTATATTGAATAATATAGTGATCCCAGACGAGCCCTCAAGTTTATAGTGGGGCTACTATTATAGGTATTGAAAAGGTGGATCTTCAGTAAAAAGAGAATTAGGAATAAATATATGTATTTAATGAGATAAGGAAACAATATGGACACGACTCTCTATCCGCTATCACGCACAAAATGTTCTCCGCTGTCTCTCACCAAAATGTTCCTCACGCACGCATTCCCACTCGCTTTTAACACACACCCCCATTCGCTCTGTCCTCCTCACCCTTGCACCCTTCTCGCTCGCATCTTTCGTCCATAGTCAAAATTCACGCAGTCGAGTACACGCTTTTCTCACGGTCCGGTCGCTCGGTTCCAGACACTCTTCCTCGTATTCTTTCGGCCACTCGAGATTTTCTAAACGCAGTCACACTATTTTCCAAACATCCCGGCGCCGGTCCGTCGCAATACGACCTGGTCGCCCTTACGCACGCGCAACGAACCATTCATCCTACAGTACTTTAACCTACGCTAAATATTCTAGATACTACAATTATAATGAACATCTGACAAAATGTTGAAACCACGATAGACCGAGACCAAATCAATATGTCGAAAGACAATCAATAATCCCCGCGAACATAGCTCGGTCAGTGTAAAAGTTTCCGAAGGGAATTCATCGTTGGCTCGACTTTTCACGTGGTACAGACCTTTCCGTTACAAAATAGACCCACGGTCACACTATTTTCCAAACATCCCGGCCGCCCTTAGGCACGCGCAACGAACCATTCATCCTACAGTACTTTAACCTACGCTAAATATTCTAGATACTACAATAGATCAACACACAACGATTCGGAGGAACTTCTAAAAGGCAAAGGACATCGCGTCGATGTCTCCGGTGGACGATTATTGCGGACGCGTGCAAGCCCGCCGTTGCGAGGCAGAAATCTTGCGGCGATCTTGCGTCGATTCGGGAGCTTTGACGGTCGATCGGCATTGACGTAATGGTCGGCTGCCCCTTTGTGACCGCGCTGCGATAGGTGCGGAACCGCGGTCAGTTAATTACAATACGTCCTATCGAACGGTTATGCCCGGCAACGTTAACGATATCACGCTCGATCTAATTACAATGACGCGCCCGTCGAGAGGACGAGCGCTTTGCGAGGGAAACCGGGTCACCGCCGAAAAGACGCGACGAAATTTACGCCAGCTTTGTCTCCCGTTCAACTTTGACCGCCTTCGAAACCTCGCCACCTTCGAACCTTCGCATCCGAGGGTTCGGATGATTAGGGAATTGATTTGGTAATACCCGAACTGAGAAATCAATGGAAACGCGTCATAGCTTGTCAACGGTAATAACGCTGACAATGATAGAAAAACCGAGGAAGGAAAGGAAGACGAATGAATCAGCGGAAGACGGTGTTGCGTGCAAGGGAGAGATTTACCTCCGAAAGAAACCGCTGTTATTAAATCTAACCCAGATGTGCTTCGCTCGGAACGGGAGCGAGACAGGAGAGAGGGGGAGCTGCTTGTTAATCTATTAGGTGTGGTGAGTATACTCGTTACACGTGGAAAGTATTTATCATTTTCTACTGAAATAAGAATTCCTGGAATGTTCGAACGCGTGGAATCAAGGACTATGGAGAAGGTTGCTAGGAAAATTGATTTCCTCTTGGACCAATCGGTGACGAATTTTCATTGGCGAACCAGTTGTTTTATTAATCCTTTGCACTCGAGAGGTGACTCTCAGTCACTTGATTTGACACAGTAAAGCTATAGAACGTGATATTTAATGTTAATTGCACCAGTTATAATATTAAATATTTTAATGAATCAGCTGTCATTATTCAGCGTTCTAACGCCTGCTTATTCATTTCGATCGAATTCTCTTCGAAAGAGAAGCAAAAGAGGGTTCGAGGGCGAGAGGGAAGAGGGCGACGTTAATTCAGCCGTCCGTATTGGTTACTCGCGTGCTGCTGGACGCGACGGCCGCCCCGATGCGACTGTCACTCGAATTATTTCAAATTTTCGGTCGAAATTGCGCGCCCGATGGACTCGATCTCATTGTGTACCCACGGAATCCCATTAACCGCGCTGTCCCATGCGCGGAACGCAATTATACTTCTGCGAAACGGGTCCCGTCGACAAACGAAACCTTTTTTCATCCGCCGCGCGCGGAACAACACCGCGAAACACGCGGGATTCGACGAGTATCGAAATTCATGTTCCCCGAATAAATATTATACGCTTGCCGCGCGATCAACGGAACCGGTGGCAAACGTTGCCGTATCACTTTCACGAAATAAATCAAACAGATTCCGAAAATTCCGGTGTTCTATGCGTCACCTTCGAAACGAGTTCGAGAAAGTTTCGAACAAACGTTAACAACGAACTTTGGCAGTCAAAATATTAGTAACATTTTCAATGAATCATTTGCTTTTACTAATGAGCGTACAATCCTCGTTCATTCTGCTTTGCCTCTCTATTTTAACCCTTTGCACTCCAGAGGCGCCTCTAAGTCACCAAATGATTTGACACGGCGAGACTGTAAACTTTGATATTTAATATTAAACCTCTGTGTCTAGTTAGAATCAAGTGGTGACTGAGAGTCACCTCTCGACTACAGAGGGTTCAAAGTAACCGCGGACACAAGCCGGACCAAGTCAAAGTTTCGTCGCAAGGAGAATCTCGGGGCATCGAATAAATATCGGTCAACCAAGAGCTAATCCAGCCGGAAGGAAAAAAGCTGAACAGCCCGGGCAAACCCGAGGGATACAAGGGCGGGGATGAAAAGTTGCTTCGTTTCGTCGGATAAACGAGCTGTCGTTAACGGCGCGCAATCTCATTTGCATAGCTAACTTCCGAATGGAACGTTGAACGTCGCGCGATCCACTCCGCCGGCGAGTGGAGATTAACCAGCCCGTGAACGGATTCGCCGAAACAATTCCTCCTCGAGAACGACTGGAAAGTCTAATTTCTTCTTCGCGGAGAGCCGTTTCCGTTCGTTTATCCGTGAAACGACGCCCCTCGACTCCGACCTTCGCGCACAAGCGCCCTCACCGCGAACCAATTCCGCCCCTTAATCCGGTCGCCGGCGATTCAGCTCGCGATAAGCATAAATACGATGTAATTGATCCCGCGGTGGATGCCGTGCTCGGATTATACGCGAGGATCGATGGAAACGCGGTGTACAAACAGCGAACGACCCTCGCGTGTCGGAATCGCCGGAAATACGAGGGCCGAAGGAAGCTGTCATCGATCTCGATACAGGCAAACACGAGCCTGCGTTCGGATGACCCGATAAAATGGACGAAGAACGGGATATCGGCGAATTGGAAATGGAGCGGAACGCATCGCCTGCGCCCCGAATTAGAGATTTCGTAGGATATCAGAGTAACTAATGGAAGTTTGATTCCTGCGGAGATTCGGGCTCTTTTCGACGAGAATCGCGGAGCTTTTGGTAGAGCGACAGGAAATGAAGAAACTTTGCGGATTGCGGATCTTCGAAATATCGAGGTTCAACTTGTGTCTCACTGTTCGTTTATAATCTGCAGAAGGAAGATGCGGAGATTCTTTTTTCTTATTATTAACACATTGCGACTGATTTTCAGGAAACTGAATTGTGATGGCAGTTTTCAATGAGATGAACTTATGTGGCTATACATACAGAAATTCAGATATATTGTTATGTAATATATTTTAACCCTTTGCGGACGGATGCCGATGAGATGAAATGCTCAGAGTTCGAAGACTAAATCGTGGACAAGTGATCCAATTAGTCGAACAGCAAGAGATCGACACACGGTTTTCTTTTTTTCTATCAATCAAGCAATTGATGTATAATTTAGCTTCGTATGTTGAAGGTTTTGTATGTTTCGAATCAAATTTAATATTTCTTTTAAATGCTGTGGTAAATAGCAAAGTTGCGTAGCTAAGTGTCTTTATAAAAACGAGATTTCTCGTCACCAGTGCGCAGAGTTAATGTTCAAGTGTTATTTCGTTTCTACCAAACGGAAAGTGATTCGATTCGCCTTGGTTTAATCTAGTACAGTGTAAACTAGGTGTCTATATCGTTGGCTATCATTAACCCTTTGAACTCCATAGGCTGCAATATTGCACCAGCTATGATATTAAACATTTTACTCAATCTTAAAGAAACTACCCTAAAATTATTCGATTTTCCACAGATCCAAATTTCGTACTAAGGAAAATAAAAGATCGAAGAAATGTTACGTTTCTCATTTTCGCTAGGAACACTAAAAATTAGTTGCAGTTGCCGATTCGATTTTCCACAGATCCAAATTTTGTACTAAGGAAAATAAAAGATCGAAGAAATGTTACGCTTCTCATTTTCGCTAGGAACACTAAAAATTAGTTGCAGTTACTGATACATTACAAAACCACCTGGAGTGATAAGGGTTAATCGACTTCACATTCAATTTCCACACCCCGAACGCGATTCTTCCGATTTCCCGAGAAGTTCTATCGAACAATGAATGACCCAGCTCCGTACGGTCGTCGACTCGGGTTTCTATTCGAAGAATGAATTTCATGTGTTTATTCCGCGTAACCGACGCTACCAGACGGTCTAGCGGTCCCCTCTCCGATGAAAGCCGGTTTCGGGTTCGAGTCCGTCTAGCGTGGCGTCTAAAAATACGTGTCGGCCGCTTCATCCCGGTAATTGGGTCGCACGATCTTTGCCCGGTGGTATTCGGGAATGAAAGATGGTCGACCGAACGGATGCCGAGCATTATTCTAACGACACTTGACGATATGAACGGTGTCCTTTAGACGGCCGGACCAAGACACCGAGCTGTCATGGTCGTCAACGGCCGGCTCGTAAATCATGCTGGCCGCTGGACATTTACCGATGTCTCGAGATTACTTCGGGTTCGCGTGAACTTCGATCACCTGCTAGATTCAGGACTGAACGATCGACTAGTTTTGGTCCGATACCAATTTTCTGTTTATTACGAGTAACCCTTTGCACTCGAAAGTTTCTCAATGGAAATATTCAACATTTCCTGACGAGATATAGGTGATGTTGTTTGAAACTAATTTAACGATCATTCATAGATAAATTAACAGTGTTTTAATTTGAAATATTAACCCTTTGCACTCGGAAGTTTTTCACTAGAAATATTCAACGGTTTCCAATGAGTTATAGACATCCTTTAAGATGAATTGAATGAGGGAAGATAAATGAGTTAAGAAGCAAAGTTGTTATTTCAATATTTCAAATATTCATGGATTGTGAGAAGGTTAATATTATATGTAAAACTTTATGATTTTGGTGTATCAAATTGTATGGCGACTGAGAGTCACCTCTCGAGTGCAAGGGGTTAAACCGATAGAAACTATCAACTGAACAGCTAACGAAAGACTCAATTCTCTCGTTAACTCATCGAACTAATATCTTGACCTCTCAGTTTCCTTATCAAGAAATCTGTTTCTCTGTACGAATTCCGACGAGTCTCCGCTTGTCAGTCAATTTGGCTATTTCTTTTGTCTCTCCTCACAAAATCACTGAAGCGAGAAATGAGGGTCCAGACCAGTCAGCTCTTCCAGCAATGAAGATAACGCGGAAATATCAAGAACGTCGATTTCACAGCGAATAAACGAGCAATTCCTTAACACGTTGACTGCCATGGTGTTCACTGTTCACTCAATGGAACGACGATTCTATGAAAACCTTTCTATATTACAAATAATGCTACACAATACAGTGGCTGTGACAATGCAATTCGATCAACCGATTCAATATTATATTCCTTCCTGCATATTTTCCTCCGTGAAATCGTGCGGCGTTCAACGTGTTAATTTACAGAACCGTAGTTCGCGTGGTTTGCCAATGCACTCGTCGTTGCAATTTTCCGCGACAGCTTTTATCCGTTCGGCGCGTGTCCCGATGCATCGCCGGCGCGCTAAAGCCCTCTTCAGAGCCGAGTATCGCGGGCCACTCGAGAAATCGCGGGATCTCGTGCGAGGACACGCAGTTCCCCCGGTCCCAGGGGCGACGAGCGCGATAAACGCAGGACGGGAGTGCAGCTCGGATACCGGAGATAACGTGGGTCGAATCGATGGACGAGATACCGCCGATTCCGCGACTACCGCCGCCAGATAACGCCGAATTCAGTTATCCGCTCGATTCGAGCGCGACCTTCGACCCACTCCGCGGGAAGGAATCTTATTTTATCGGCGCATAAACCTGCCGCTGTCCGATACCGGTGACGAAGACCGATCGACCGTGCCTCGAACGACTTCGGCCCCTCGTCAAGGGAGCCCGCGTTGCCCGAAACCTCGGGGAGGAAGAGTCGAATATCCCATGTTCGGTTAACAGGTTGATTGCAAGAGGGAACGTCGATGACTGCTGCTCTCGAATTGAAAGTAATAGTGATCTTAAGATACTGAATAGAAATAGTAATCGTCAGATAACAGTAGGCTAAGCTCACTATTTTGACTGCTAAGTAAATAACCATCGGAACTCCCATGCAATCGAAACAGTTTCCTTAATGAAGCGAAAACTAGGGAGGCAAGATTCTTCGTAACGATTACTTTACTACTTTCTTTATGTCTCATACATTCAATAAAACTTCGTTCGATACGTAGCCAAGAGAATGAATGTTCAAGATTACGTTAATAACGTGGCAGTTAAAGTGCTAAACAGTTGGGGTCACTATATCTCGCACATTCAATAAAACCGAATTGACAAAACAATACAACCATCTAAGAATTCGACTATAAAATGATAATTAACACATTGAGCGCCACACGTCATAGAGCAAAATACACAAAATGGAAAAAGTACAATATTAAATCACTTGACTGAATTGGATTATTATCATTGCACGTTCATCAAACTGAATGTCACCGCAATGGATAGCATTACTTATAATGTAGAAATGTACGCGAATAATCATCGTTTCATCGAGTGAATTATAGTAATTCGATTTGCTTGGGGTTCACCGGTGACCCCCGTGGCATTCAACGTGTTAAAAAGAACGTCTGAGAATTCTATCTCTAGAACCTGCGAATTCACACGGTACGCATCAACAAACGAGGGCCGCGTCTACTTCGCTATTATTATCCAAGAAAACAAGTGTCTCGAGTAGTTGCCCAATCGTCTCGCGGTTCACTCGCTCCTCGAGTAACGGCACGAGTGCCTCTACACGTCCGACGCAACCGATATCGTGTAATTACGAACAGGAGCCGAAATAACCCTGTTGTTCGATCCATTAACCGACCGCTACGTTAACGGGCTCGCGTTCCGTCTTCGAGGCAGCTGGCACGCGCGGACGCGCTCCGTGCCGGCGTCGGAAGCGTTCCTCGGCAGTGGAAACGTCGTCGGCGAGACGGACGTCGGGGGGATGTAGGCGTCCTTTCATCCGACGGAGATTACCCGGGCTGCCGGCCCATCTTGATAGCGAATTCAGACAGCGGGACGAGGAGTTCACTCGCGGCTCCGCCTGATCCGGGAATCACGGCGCTATAATTAATTCGGGTTACTCCCGATTCCTAATCATCCGCGCTGGGAGCAGACGCAGAACGGGCCGGGACGAATCGGATCAGCGCGGATTTAACCCTTTGCGGATGCCGACGTTTTGTCGGGATCAAACTTTCGTGTTTGGAACACTCAGCGAACAAATGATTTGATAACTGAAATAGCAACATCAGTAACTCCCCTTTTCTATATTGTTTAACCCTTAGCAACTCCTTCAAATTTCGATAGATGTACGACACACAAGAAAGACAATAGAGCAATTGTTATAAAGAATATTCCTAGTTCCTGCTCAATTAAGAAAACCCTTTCGAGCACACGAATTTCAATGAGTTTACTTGGCAGTCAAAGCGTTAATATGTCGATAATCACAGAATTAAAGAATCGAAGTCAGTCGTATGGCAGTTCCAGTGTTAAGTAATTCGATACGATACTTTTCGATCACGCGTCTGTTGCTTCGTCGGATTTTGGCTCAGGTTTTAACGATCCCACTCCCACTCTCGCATAGATCTCGAAGCGTCCGTCTTATTTCGCGCGTTCCCGTCCTTCTTTCGTCGACGTCGGCGGTCCGTCTTCGTTGCCGATGCACCGTGCACCGTTCAACCCCCGCCGAGCGTCCCGTTTTCGCGCGATCTTCCCCCTCTACGCGGCTCGACTTTCATTCATACGTTTAGGCGCACATGAAGCCAACGATCGCTCGGATGCTTCGGCGATAGGGTGTGCGGCTGCTCGAAATTTCCCGAATTATCGAACGTGCGGCTGACAAATGTCCCTTTCTTGTGTTTAGCCCTTTGCACTCGGATGTATTTCGTCAGAAATATTTAACACTTTCTAACTAGACAGACGATATTATTGGGAATTAACTCAAAGAAAAATCGCAAGTGAATTGAGAAACAAAGCTTTCTTATCCGAATATTTTACACGCCGATGCGTTATATACAGTTCAACATTGAATATCAAACTTTATAGTTTCACTACATGGAATCTAGTGGTGACTGAGTCACCTCTCGAGTGCAAAGGGTTAAGGTTATGGAAAAATAGTGTCATCCGAATTTGAGTGACACGGCAGTTAAAGTGTTGTGTTCGATATTCAAGTGATTTCAAATTTACACGTCGAACGCAACTGATATTACAATGAACAGAGATCACGTTCGCTTGGATAATCAAATAATCGTTCGATAGCCCTTCGCAATTAAGAGGCTAATCTCAATCACCGCTACAATGAAACTACAAAGTTATTCAATATTAAACTTTCTACAATAAAATAGTTTCATTCCTTAAGTTACATGTGAGTTACCTTTAACCCTTTGCACTCGAGAGGCGACTCTCTCGCACAGAATATTAATATTAAACACTTCGTGTCATCTATAAATTTGTGAAATATCGAAGTAACTTCGGTTCTCAACTTATGTCCTCTCGTTCACTTCGTCTCAAGGAGTGTCCTACATAACCTATTAAGAAACGTTGAATATTCCTAGTGATAGACATCCGAGTGCAAAGGGTTAAATCAGTTTCAATCACCGTATCCCATCGGGAACGTCGAATATTTCTATCGGAAATCATTCGAGTGCAAAGGGTTAAGACGACTGGTACACCATCGATACACGGTCGACCGGTCCAATCGTATCGGGAATCTAATTCGACGTCGGGTTAGAGGTCACCGGTGACTTCCACAGCATCGAGCGCAAGGCGACCAGAGGACCAACGTCGACGAAGACGCAAGCGAAGAGAATGGACATTCGAAAATGGCGACGAGGCTACAGGTATCGCAGCCGAAGGAGCCGTAATGACGTAGAATTCGCGGCGCGAAGGGGCTCGGAAAGAAGGAGGAGGGAAAAAAGAGGGACGAAGAGGCGGCCAGAGAGGGAGAGAGAGAGACAGCGCGAACGCGCAGGCGGCATCCACTGCCAGGGTCACTCGGCGCTCCTCCGCGAGTGCTCTCGTACACGGATGACTCCGTTCTTTAGAGCAGTCAGTGCGCTGCAAGCGCTCCGGTCACGCGCGTCCACCTTACAGCTTTACGAGCCGAACGCGCCAGGTGAGCGGCGGACATTCTCCGCGGAACTCCCGTGACAAGTGCAGAAAAACGTTCCCGCGACGCGAGTGATCGTCGAGCCAGGACTACCGAACAATCGTCGAGTGTCCTCGTCGACTCGGTTCATTCGTCGGCTGAAATCCGAAGTTCTTCGGGAAACGTCTCTAAGTTTGTGATCGAAGATTACAGGTCGAAGGAAATAGGGTACATCGTTTCGCGATAGACGTTAGACGCGATCGGGGTGATTCGCTTCGGAGTTTCCGAGTCAGCGCGATTCGTCGCGGCTAAAACGAGAGATCGGTGCGCGGCCAGGTGAGTCGCGGCGGGCCAAGTGCAGTTCGACGCAGTTGCGTCCGCGAGCGGAGCCGCTCGTCCGGCTCCAGGTGCCAATAAAAGCGACGGGAAGACGGATGGACGCTCGAACGCGCGTAGCATGATCGAGGACCGCCAGCGAGCCGGGCACACGTCGCCGGCGACGCGGACTTTCACGGCCGGGACGATCTAGACGGGGACCGAAAGAAGAGGACCACGGGTTTTTCGAGAGTTCAAAGTGCGACGCTTCGAAGTATTTCTGTCGGCGAAGGTGCGACCATGAATCTTTGCACGGTACCTGCTTCTGATAGGCTTCCGACGCGATCGGAACGGTTGCGGAGGATAATCGTTTTCTTCGTTTTATTCGTTTTGATGAGGATTAGGTGATCGATTAGCTGATTAACCCTTTGCGGACGAATGTCGGCGTTTTGAGATCAATGCTTGGAATACCCTGTACAAATGATTTAACCCTTTGCGCTCGAGAGGCGACCCACAGTCAGTTGGTTTGATACAGTAGAATTCCAAAGTCTAATGTTCAATATTAAAATCCATTTAACGTAGTTATTCATGATACGTGAGAATAGAATGGTTCTATCCCTTAATTTCTATATTATTTGTATTAATATTAATTATAAACATAATTGATATTTCATTAGAATATCAGGAATACATATAGCGAAACAATCCTCGAGTGCGAAGGGTTAACTGTTCGAACAGCAAGAAATCAGTAGTTCCCTTATTCTCTATGATTTAGGCATTCAGTGTTTAGCAGAATTTGCAAAAGGTTTTGTATACTTTCAACAATCTTCGTCCGCAAAGGGTCTTCTTTATCACTTCAACTACGTGTCACACGAATTCAACTTAAAAATGAACCTTGGTGACGAACTCTCGTCAGATGCATTAAATCTAGAGAGTAAGCAATCGTTACGAAGAATCTTGACCTTTAGTTTCCGTTCCATTACGAAAATTGTTTCAATTGCGTGGGAGTTCCCGCGAGTGTTCCTTTGGCAGTCGCTTTAACACGCAGTACTTAACGGTGATAAGCAGATTTTTATTATTCCAACTATCTCCATCGCTCTTTTTACTTTGAAACCAACGCAATCTCATTTCCGCCGGCTTTCACTACTACCTAGGTATATTGAAAAGCAACTTTGAAAGAAGTTGGACGGACAAGGGGATTCGCGAGATTCATAAACATCTCGCTAACGCGGAATTTCTCAATCGTCCCAGAAGTCTCGCTGCTAACTGATAAAACTTCATAATTATCACACACAGACGCTACGCGCAACTTTCTGAGCTACTTCGTTACACACCCGGTGTGCAATTCGCCTCGAATAGCTTAACGATCCGCGAGGAAAGATTCTTTCCTCGTTCCTCGAGCCGCCGGATTCGCGAGGTCCCCGCGGACTTTCTCACAATGGAAATTAATTGCTAACGTGGCCGCACTCGGCCGGCTTTCACAACTCGTTCAATTTCCATCGAGCACCTCCCCGCTTTGTCCGGGGCCGACCGCAATTAATTCGATCGGGAACGCCGGCTTTTTTCGCGGACCGGCGGAAGAAAGCCTCGAGATCCGCTGGAAGCAGCCTGCAACGGAACACCGCGCGGTTTACATCGGGCCGATCGATTTCCCATCGGTTCCGCCGGCCGTTCGACGAGAAACGGACGGACAGTTAATTAACCGAGGGATCGATCTTCCCGCGGGTACCAACGCTCCGCGATCTTCGCGCTGTCCGAGTTCGAACGTCGAATTTAAATCCGCGTTGCGCGCGGCGCTGGCTACCGGGAGGAATCCGCTTCTCGCTCGGAACGCCGTTCGACGGAAGATCGACCGATTTTCGGCGTTCCTCGCGTGTTCTCGGAACTTTCGCGGAAGTTTCTTTACCGCAACCCCTTGACGTGCGATCTGTTTCACAGCTGTGCTCGGTGAAGTTGCTCGGTAATCGGTCATTAAAGGAGAATTTGGTATTCGTAATTGAAGCATTTTCACGCGTAGTCTCTATTTAATGAAGCAGCGAACGTTTACTATCATTCACGCGAACGATTTGTTTTAACTGGTCAACTATCGATTCGACGCGGCGAACTTATAAAATTTTCAATTCGATACTAAACCTTGTGTAACGTATCAACACGTGAAACATCGAAGTAAAATAGTTCTGTCTCTTAGTTTATAGAAGATAATCGATTGTGTTGCGAAAAATATCGTTAAAATTTAGTGAGAAAGTAATGAATATTTTTGATGAAAAATATTCTCGAGTGCAAAGGGTTAACTGATGAAATTCTGGGGAAAGTGAATTCGAAGATTTTGTGGGCGACCGATTTATCCTCGGTTCCCTGCTGTTCGCGCGAGATCCGGAGAAAGTCAGACGTCGAGAGCACTCCGGGAGCGATCGAAAGATCGCCGGAATTCGGTTGCGTCGCGAGATCGGTAATTGGGATGCGTGAAACTCGATTATCTCGAGGCAACGCTGAAACCGAGCAGTTAAGTCTTCCGACTTTGCGGAATCTCTCGATAGAATCTCTACGAGTGCGTCTGTCGAGACTTCAATTGATTTACGATTCAGTTTGCGTATCGGCAAATCAGTTTCTTTAATCACTTCTCGGAGAAACATCTGTTATCTCTTTAATCATTGCAAATGATTGGCTGCCATGGTAGTCACCGGAGCTTCGAAATTGCTTAAATACAATTACAATAAGAAAACTGATATCGAATAAAAATACTCGGTAACACAGACAGCTAGATGGTAGTGTAACACGTGTGATACCAAGTCATTAACACTAGAACTACCGTACCAGTCAAAATGGTTTCGATTTGTTTGTTTAGCAATTATTTATATCTTCGAAGCATTGAATTCGAAACGATTTTGAAAATGAATAGCTTCATTTGAGTGCTATAACGAATGCCTGAAGAAACTGAGAATAATCTATTGTTACTTATTTAATCAGATTAAATGCTCGGTAGTTCAATTAGTCGGACAACAAGAGATCGGCACGTAGTATTCTTTTTTTCTATTAACTAAGCGATCCATATATAATTTCACTCGATCTGAAGGTTTTGTATATTTCAAAGAATCTTCGTCCGTTGAATGTTGAATATCGAACTTTACAATTTTGCATCGAATCAAGTAGTGACTGGGTCACCTCTCGAGTGCGAAGGGTTAACATGTTGATTGCCATAGAATCACCGGTTCCTTAAATTCAGTTAAATTCTACAAATTTCAAATTCACGTTAAGAAACACTGCTGTGACTATAACAGTATTAATGATTATTCCCAACACCATTTGCCTTTGTCACGACAGAATATCGTTACACGAAACCTTCGAAATTCGCGGCAGTTCCAGCGTTAACGAGCGAAACCGATCGAGCGCGTTTGATCCGTCAGCATCATTTTCCACGGAGAAATTCTTGGTATTCATCGCGTCGCGCCGCGAGATATTCCTCCGTCCCGCTCGTCCTCCGGAGACAGGCCCGCGCGACAAAGCGGGGAGACGCCCGCCGTCTTCGAAAAGAATCCTAATCGACTTCTGGGCCGAGCGATTCCAACGGCTCCCCTATATCCGCCGAGGGAATTGTTTCCCGCCTACGACGCGGAATTAAGAGCGACCGGGAACTTCTTATTATCCGCGGGAACAATGGGTCCGCGAGCGTTGATACGAAAATAAATAGCCTCGAAGACTGCCCGATAACTTTGTCGAACTCCCTTCGACTGGAACGAGCCGTGCACCGCGAAGCTAAAGGATTCTGCTGAAAAGCTTCCGCGACGAGCAACCCCATTTCACTGTACCTTGAAATTCGGAAGCTGGTATTCTACGCAACGCTGCAGCGATAAATACGTAAATGGATTAACCCCTTAACGCAGTTTTTTTTTAAAAAAACCGACCGAAAGAAATCAATTTTGATATACTCCGCTTTTGTTCCATGGAAAAGGCTGTATTTTATTCTTGAATGAATAAGTGTTATAGCTTACAATCCCGTGTAAATGATAAATACCATTGAAACGATTCTTTTTCTTTGCTTTCGCATTGTTATTTTCACAGTTTGGCCTGTTTTACGCGGGGCGGGGATCGCGATTCGTGTCGCTAATTGACGTTTTTCGGCGGCTATGCGGGTTCCGCGGATAAGTGACGTGTGCAAATTTGAATGTCCGAGGACGCCAGAAAATTAAAATCATAATGAAACGTAATTTTTCATTTGTACTGCGTGTCGCGTGAATTCTGTGCACGAAATTACGCGTTAGAGTTGGCAGACCACTCGTCATTCTATTGATGGGCTTCTTTATGGGCAAGACACGCGAACCTTGTCTGTCTTTTTAACCCTTTGCACTCGGAAGTTCTTCACTAGAAATATTTTAACATTTTCTAATGAGGTAAAAACGAAATTCTGTGAACCTAACTCGAAGAGGAATCACATATGCATTGAGGAACGAAGGTATTTTATTTCAGTATTTCTCAAATTTATACATTATACGGATTATATTAAATATCAAATTTTATAGTTTTACTACATGAAATCAAGTGGTGAGTGAGAGTCGCCGTTCGAGTGCAGAGGGTTAACAAATGCGACGAAAAGAATAAAAGTTTTAGTCTTAGTCGCGTGTAACCGTACCGAGGACCAGCAAATTACCGCGGTAAATAAGATAAAGACTGAAGCCTAACCAATTAAACCCGCATTCTTCGGCTTAGCCGTCGACTGTAGCTACACAGAACAATAAAAGCTGTCCAGCTGCCCGGACAAAAGGCAACGGTGAAAACGCTGCGCCCGATAGCCGGATAGAGATTAACCGAGTTTCCCATTCGCCTGAGAAACTCGCGGAGAAGCCTCCGGAGTTGGACGTCAGTCGAGTCGAGTCGGGGAACTGTCTCGGCGACGTTATTTCAGTCCACGGGCGCAAACGGCGACAAACTTTCGCGTCCCGGCAGAGCTGCGGGCGGAAAGATTGCTTTAAAACCGTCCTCGAACTTGACGGGCCGAAGGATATCCGGCTGGCCGGTGCAGAAATTCGCACGGTGCTCGCGACCGCGCGGTTCCGCGAGTACTCGCGGTTATTCCCGTGATCCTCTTTCGCTCTCGGGTGAACACGGATCTCGCGTTTCCGCGTTTTTAGACGGTTCCCGGCGAACGTTCGAGGTCTTCGACGTATTTCTCGTCACTGATCCTTCGTCTTGGAATATTAGCCTTGTAATCGTTATCATTTCAGATCAGTGTATTCTCTTCTTTTCATTATTTAAGCAATCGCTATATAATTTAACTTCGTCTACTGAAGGTTTCGTACATTTCAAAGAATCTTCGTCCGCAAAGGATTAAGCTTCGTGTCGTCTATAAATATGTGAAATATTGAGGTAGTAACTTTGGTTCTCAACTTATGTTCTCTCGTTCACTTCGTTTCAAGGAGTGTCCTATATAACTTATTGAAAAACGTTGAACATTTCTATTAATAACCTTCCGGGAAAGGGTCAATCGTTATCATTTCACTTCAGTGTCTCAGATGATTGTCGTGAGACTTTATAATACTGTATTGCCGCTAGTTTCTATCAAATAGTGGCAGAAAATCACTCTAATCCGAAGAGTTAGAGTTACTTAGAGTTTCCCTAAACTCGAAAGGTGACTCTCACCATTTGATTTGATATGACAAAATTACAAAGTGTTATATATAGCATTAAGTTTCGCATAATGCATCAATATGTGAAATATTTATATAGAATGGTTTTCTTTCTTAATTTACGTATGTTTTCTAATTAGTTCGTTTCAAATAGTGTCGTCTATGTCGAATGTTTCTAGTGAAAAGCTTCCGAGTGCAAAGAGTTGAAGTTCTGTGTAAGAGGATGACGCATGTTGGGCAATGACACTACACTACGAGAAAGGGTTCTGAATCTTTCTTTCTACATTGGTGCGCTTTCGCGATGTTCATTTGATCGCTGGTGATACCGTTGCCCCGTTCATTAGCATTCTCGTGCATTCCCTCATGGATTCTCTCGAATAAGGCTATAATTTTGTTATAGAAAATCAAGAATCACCTCTTTAACGTAAAAGATTGAAGTTCCCTTCTCTTTCCATCGAGTTACAAACAATAAGACGGTTCCATCGAGCGGTAACATTGAACGGAGCATGGGGTTCGAATGGGGGCGAATTGTGTCATGGTTCCGCGATACGCGGACACGTAGCCGATCAGAAATGCGGGTTAAAGAGCGACGCGTCGAGCGACGATAACGCGGAAAACGCATTCAATTCCCGAGCCGTGCTCGATCCCACGGAAACGCGTTACTCCGCAAATAAATATAATCCGATCGGGCTGATGGCCGATCAGGCGGTCCCGGTGGTGACGTCACCAGCGGAACGCGCGCGTTCCGGCGTAACGTTAAAAACCTGATTAGCGCGGCGGCGGCCTGGAAACGATACTAATTAATAATAGAGTCGATGGTTGTTTCCCTCCGCTTGTTAATTAGCCGGTCTTTGTACCGGCGGACAGTTAATAGGATTCCCTCCGGTCGGCCGGAAATAATGTAGCGTTTAATCACGGGCCGAAGCGCAAATCGATTCTACGCGTTCTTCCAAGAAGCGACGATGATGACACGCATCGCTGGCAGTTTTCGTCGGTGACGGTTCACGCGAATCGGTGGCGTCGTTGTCTTCCGAGGATTCTGTCGCTTCGTCGTTTCAATATTAGAACTCGAGTCGATACGACTGGTTTCCCTTGTCTCGCGATTGTCATCCTCGAAACATTCGATATTAGAAATGGTTCTGAAAGTTTCACTTGAACACCTTAACGAATGCTCGAAGAAACCGAAAGTAACCTGTGATTAGCATTTTTATAGAGATATCAGTCGTATTCAATGTTCGATGGTTCTAATGTTAAAATCGTTTCGCGCAACGTAGTTCGAGATTCGAAGTATTCAACATCTCGCGCGAATCTGTTTTGGAATATGTCGCGAAGGAAGTTAATTCCAATGTTTGCGGAATGAAGATTCTGAAGTTAAAATCTCTGATTCCTAATGTCGACGCTGGAACTTGTAAAAGTTTCCAATATTCGACTGAAACTATGTTTAACACTAGAACTACCGGTCAAACTCACTGGTTTCGATCTCTTTGTTTAGCATTATCGATATCTTCGAAGCATTGAATATTCGAAATGATCTTGAAAATAAATAGCTTCATTCGCGTACTATAATGAATGTCTGAAGAAACTGATCTATTCTTACAATTTTTATGGGAATTGCATATTAATCGTATTAAATGCTCGGCAGTTCCGTCAACGAATCTTCTCACACAGTTGAATGCACGTACGATTTTAAGGAAGCTCTAGTATCGACTGAGTGACGTTTTTAATTAGACATCGAAGTAATTCAAAGGAAGCTTCGAAATCGTTGTTCAAGGTAACCGTTCAATGACGGTAACGGTGAGATTTTTCGAGAGCATCTCTCGAAGCGAATTTCCAACTGAATTATTCCCGCAGATAATCACCGGTCCGCTAAGTATCCATCTAGGAAATCAATATTCAGCAACATCTGCCGGATTGTAGCGAATCCCCGGCGCGCACGTCGAAAATTTCCAACCGGAAGATCGACAGTAACATCACGACTCCGCGATAACTCCGTCGAACGACGCGACAGTGGTGGACGCGCGCAGTCCGGCGCTATTCCGCGAGACTCGTGCACGGCAACATTTCGAAATCGATGTTCAGTGTATCGGAATCCCGTTGCATTATCGAGTCGCCGATTCCGGCGGCGGGGAAACGGCACTCGCCCGGTACGCGTGTCGATGCGCCCCGATAATCGATGCGTCCGACTCGAACCGGGAACAATGTTTCGCAATTAGAACGCTCGTAGTTCAGCGTACCCGACGCTCGCGGTCCAACAGCCGTCGATCTTCGCTTCGATTCGCGAGACACGTCGACGGGATTCTGACGGACGACGATAAACTTTGCATTCGGATCTTTGTTTGACCGAAACCTTGAGTATCTTCGAGTTTCCTTGTTCTATATTTGTCGTGATATTACGGAATGGAATGCTTTAAATTATTGGAAAATCGGTAAGTTCACTTGAATACGAAGTTTCAAATGTTCAGTGTAACGTTACAATTTCTCAGTTTCACAGCATTCGAACATTCGATTGTCCAATGTTCTAACGTTCCAATTTCCCAGCATTCGAACATTCAAATATCCAATGTAACGTTCCAATTTCTCAATTTCCCAGCATTCGAACATTCGAATATCCAATGCTCTATAACGTTCCAATTTCTCAGTTTCCCAGCATTCGAACATTCAAATATCCAATGTAACGTTCCAATTTCTCAATTTCTCAACATTCGAATACCCAATGTTCTAACTTTCCAATTTCTCAATTTCCCAGCATTCGAACATTCGATTATCCAATGTAACGTTTCAATTTCCCAGCATTTGAACATTCAAATATCCAATGTTCTAACGTTCCAATTTCCCAGCATTCGAACATTCAAATATCCAATGCAACGTTCCAATTTCTCAATCTCCCAGCATTCGAACATTCGAATATTCAAATTCACTCGACGCTAAAAGACGGTTCCAAACGGTCTACTCCCGATCTCCCCATTTTCAAATGATCAAAAGGATAACAGTTTCTCTGAGATGAAAGAAATCGATTTACCAATGCGAATCGATGCTAGACTTAACGAAAGATTCAAACGAAACACCTTTGTTTCCCTGTTCGTCTCTTTCCTTGCGTGCTTTCAGGAACTATCATCCATACCTCATCATGAAACATTCAACAACGTTGAACATTCCTATTGAAAATCTCCCTCGAACGGTTGATACAATTAATTCGTGCACGATTGCGAAGAAAATCGCGACGGCAAGTTGCAGCAGCGACGGGAGGGCCGGAACGGTATCCATTTCAGAATGAAATACGACTGCCCGAAGAAAGGGGAGTCCCGAAGGCTGGAACAGATCGAGCTACAAGCTCTCCGCGGGTTTATTATTCGGCGACGCGAGAAAATCGCGGAAGACAAACGCGACTGGAACCTTTGAAACTGAATCGAGGCGGAACGGAGACGACTCGCGATCCCGACGAACGCGGAAATCCGTCCGATAACCGCGGACGCAATTAAGGTTCCGCCGTCGGGCGACACCCTTTGCGAAGAATCGACGGCCCGGCAAGATCCGCCTGCTTCCGTGTATGCAACGCCGGAAATTTAAGAGGATCCGTTGCGACGCGAGCACGGCCTTCCCTTTGTCAGTTTCAATTAACCCGGCTGTTCAAAGGAACTCCGCGTCTCGGAAGGACGGGAGTATTTGCCGGTGGATCTGTTCGAATCGCGAGGTCTTGTTGCTGTTACGGCGAATTAACCCTTTTAAACTTGACGCGCGTCGCAATGTACACCGGGATTGTTCGACTAGTGGCGAGATAGTAAATGTGACTTAACACGTTTGAATATCTTGTTTCATGAGTGTTAAGCAAGTAATCGGTTCTGATAGAATTTAATATTATTATAAGGACTATAGGGACTCTATGAACTCTAGAAAATATACACACTATAGGAACTATAGAAAATGTAAGAGCAATAAGAACTCTATGAACTCTATAAGCTCTAGAAACTCTAGGAACTCTAGGAACTCTATGAGCTCTAGAAACTATAGATACTATAGGGACTATAGAAACTGTACGGACAACAAGAGCTCTAGGAACTCTAGAAGCTATAGACACTATAGGGACTATAGAAACTGTACGGACAATAAGAGCTCTAGGAACTCTAGAAGCTATAGACACTATAGACACTATTGGGACTATAGAAACTATAAGGACAATAAGGGCTCTAGGAACTCTAGGAACTCTAGAAACTCTACAAACTCTAGAAACTCTAGAAAATATAGACACTATAGGGACTATAGAAACTGTACGGACAACAAGAGCTCTATGAACTCTAGAAGCTATAGACACTATAGACACTATTGGGACTATAGAAACTATAAGGACAATAAGGACTCTAGAAACTCTACGCAGATTTCGATGCCTACTTCAATTTCTGATGGACACTGTTATTCGTTTGTTGAAAACGTCTGCTATATGAGAGTTTTCATTGGAGAAGATTATAAATCGAGCGACCGTGAGTCAATCGAACGATAATTACTCGCAAGCTTTTCAATACTACGATTGGCGTGATACAAAGCTAGGTCGGTCGACGAGATGAACGCGCGAAGAACGGTAACGTGACACGATTAAACAATTTCATACAATATTTGTCGTCCCGTGTACAATGATTTAATAATAATATTCTTCGATAAACAATGGTTCGTTCGCCGAAAATTCCCGCGTCCCGGGGCAAAACACACGGAAATCGTGCCGGCATTCAACGCGTTAACGACTTCCCCGTTAATTAGATGCCCAGTTTTATCAGCCACCGACAGCGTTCCCTGCCCTTTATATCGAAACGCTTTTGTCGCGTAAATTCTCGTTCGAGTTCGATGAGCGTCGCGCACCTGGCTGATTTGTGATTTTTTCAGCGTTCCGCGTCGGAGACTGTGACATTCCGAGAGTTAATTAATGCTGAAACCACCGTGAGTGTGGAAACAAGCTGTAAATTTCTGTTTTACAATTATTGAAATTATAAAGAAGCTACTGTGATAACTTGCCAAATCAATTCTGATGATACAGTAGTCGCTTTAACACTAGAACTACCGTGCCATTAAGTTTTAATGTTAATTAACATAGTTTAGATGTTCAGGACTTTGAGAGGTTCAAAGTTTCAAACTTTAAAAGTTCAAGACTTTGAGAGGTTTAAAGTTTCAAAGTTTAAGAGGTTCAAAGTTCCAAAGTTCCAAAGTTCCAAAGTCTGAAAATACGAAAGTTTAAATACACCTTCGCAGAAAACTGTCAAATAAATCTACGCGAATATTTGCACAAACATTATTATTCAATTTCCAGAACTCGAATATGCTCTAGTTTCCAAGATGCATGTAAACAAACATTTGGTTCTCCAGGAACAATAGAACAATGCGCACAATGAACGGCTGTATATCTACTGTTAATCCAGTTTAACATCTAACATCTGCTAACGTAAAGTATGTTAATGGAAAAAAGCTGGAAACGATAATCAGGAAGATCGTCGACGCAGATTGCTCGTTACCGAATTAAATTTTTCACGGAGCTGGGAAATTTTCGTGTTCCTGCATCCTCGCGACACGGGGAATAGAATTTTTCGGTTGAAAAAACCCGCGTTAACTCGAGATTAGCTCGTCCGCCGGCGCGGCTTTAATCCGCGAACGTGATGGATTACATGTCGCAAAAAAACTTCGACTAATTGTTCGCGCCTCGCAAGAAGCGCGTTCATTAATTTCGCGGGTATTAGGACCGCGTCGATGAATTCCAATTTTTCTTGGGGATCTTGTATGTGCCAGAGGATACTGTGTATATTCGAGATGCAGTTTTAATCTGCCTTGCACCGCTGCACCGGTGAAACTAATTTTTCGGATTAAGTTTCGTAAGTGGTTTCTTCATCTAACGTGACAGATTATGAATGTAAACGTTAGGCCCTTTGTTTCTCTTTTATGGCGGAGTTATGGGATAGATTAAAATGAATTTGAAGATTTGGAAGTTTGGAAGTTTGAAATTTCGAGACTTTGAGAGGTTCGGAGTTTGAAAGTTTGAAAGTTCAAGGCTTTGAGTGGTTCGGAGTTTGAAAGTTTCAGAGTGCAAGACTTGGAGAGATTTAGAGTTTGAAAGCTTCAAAGTTCCAAAGTTTGAGGCTTTGAGAGTTTTAAAGTTTCGAAGTTCAAGACTTTGAGAGGTTCAGAGTTTGAAAGTTTCAAAGTTCCAAAGTTTTGAGGCTTTGAGAGTTTGAAAGTTTCAAAGTTCCAAAGTTTTGAGGCTTTGAGAGTTTGAAAGTTTCAAAGTTCCAAAGTTTTGAGGCTTTGAGAGTTTGAAAGTTTCAAAGTTCAAGACTTTGAGAGGTTCAGAGTTTGAAAGTTTCAAAGTTTCAAAGTTTGAGGCTTTGAGAGTTTCAAAGTTTCAAAGTTCAATACTTTGAGAGGTTTAAAGTTTCAAAGTTCGAAAATATGAAAGTTCAAACACACCTCCGCGGTAAACTGTCAAATAAATCGCGATATTTGCGCAAACACAGCTACAAATCTTACACAAAGAAATTCCGAGCAGGTCACGTTAATTGCCCCGTATTTGCACCGTTAAGTTTTCAAAGATTCCGTGCGCAATAAAGCCGTATTATCGTCGTCGCCAATATTTATACGACAATTCGTTCCGAAAGCTTACTCAGCTCGAAAGGAACGTTACTTTCGGGACCGCAATGAATTTCTATAATGCGATTAAACAGACGGTTCCGTTCCTGCCGAGTGGTAACAAACACGAGTCAGCTCGAAGCTACTTCGTCTCCTCGAAAGAGAAAACGGGAAAACTTTTCTTGTCGGTCCCGTCAGTAGCCGGTGTTTCCTCGGAATTAGATCTGCCGATGATTAATAGCCCACTTTTAATTATCCGATATTTACAACTACATCCGGAGCGCCGTTACCGTTGTGTCGCGTCGCGAGCATTCAATTACGCCGCCTGATTAATGGAGTGTCCGAGCCGCAGGAACAGCCGGCGACGAGATTTATAGAGATCCCATTGGAATCGAGTCTTTTCGGAACCTTCGAAGTCCTGAATTCTTGAAAACTTTCAGTCGCTTCGTTTCGCGTTCACGTTGACTCGGAAAAAGAAACTAGCATCGATAAACGTTTCGTGTCTTCGGTTGAACCGCTGGTTCGATAAAAAGAGTGAAATTTCAATGAAATTTAGAGTTTGCTTTTATTCGAGGGTAAATTTATCGCGAATCGCTGTGGAATGTGTATATTATCAGTGAATATTGCTATCAACCCCTTGCCCTACAACAACGAGTGAGACTCGTGAAGATTTTCAACATGATTAGGAATATTATTCCTCTGAAATCAACTATTATACTTAAAAGGAAATCTAGGCGTAACGTATGCTTCAAATTTTTCTCTTCCAATAAATTATTAACGATTTTAGTTTTAGTCTTGATTTTAGGGTAATAGATATGATATGTATCTTGAAAGGTTTGGTATCATCGTTTGATGGAACGTTTAATAAAAATTTATTGCAAGGAGAATGGAATTTTTCTCGTTTTCCAACGAGTTAATAACATAAATATTAATGACAAAGTAGCCCTATCGATAAGAGTTGAAAAAGAAATCACAGGGCAAGGGGTTAATCAAATAAACTGCAAGTATCTACTCTCGAATGGATAACTAGATTTGGCAAACGTGAATGCTGTATACCTATGCGTTATTCAGACTCTCACGTAATTTCTGTTCAACGTTGAACATACTATGATTACCATTCACATTGTTTCCACTTTCCCTCGATCGTTTTACAGCCTGTCCTTCGCTCTCATTCTTACATTCACTCTCCTTAAAAATACTTTAACCTACGCTAACAATTCTAAATACTACAATAGTTTCGCCGTATCAGATCAAGTGGTGACTGAGAGTCACTCGAGTGCGAAGCGTAAAATTTCATCCCCACAAGACGGTTGTAGCTGCAGCCGCACAGAATCGCAGGCTGAAGGGTTGATAAGGCGACTCGGCGGCCGCAGGGAATTAACGTAAACGAGAGGCGAAGAACGGACGGCGGCTCTCTGGTATCTGCGCGCCGCGGGACCAGAAGAAAGAACGGAAATCCGCGGAAAGTCGGCGAGGACGGAGATTAGCCGGGTAAATAAGCGATCCTTGATCTCGAGCGTGCTCGTACCAAATGATTTTTTGTCGCCTGTCTCCCCGGGGAGAGCCGGGCTTTGCGCGGACGAGCCTCGGAGGGGCGATCACGGGCAAATCCGAGGCGACTCGGCCAACCTTCATCCCCCGCGACTGATGTGTGTCCCGAGAAAATGAACGGCTCGGGGAAAACAGCTTTCCCCGGTTATTTCGTGAGCGGCTCGCCGGGAGGAATCGCTCAACAATTTCCCCATAAATCGTCCTTGTCTCGCGAGGGACGAGTGCGGCCGCAGGATCCGATAAGGGTTAAAAAATTCCCAAGTTTTCTGGGATCCTGTTGTTACGTTGGATACAACCGGAGTGATTAATCGTTCTTGTATCGGAGCTGTCGTATTCGAAATCGATAGCTGCCAATGAATTGTTCGGATGATGGGAGATACGTGCTTTTCTTCTGATGCGATTTCGATGTGTAAGCACCCTTCTTACGAAGAGGTTTTAACCCTTGGAAATGGAGATTCTTGGGAACGTACGAAACCTTCAGTGGATGAAGCTTAATTATCTATCAATTGCTTAACACTTTGACAAGTAAACACTTATTGAAGTACCTATGCAGTCGGAACAGTTTTCTTAATAAAGCAGAAACTAAAGAATCAAGATTCTTCGTAACGAGTGCTTCACTATTTTTCTTATATCTCATAGTCCAATGAAACTTCGTTCGATACGTCACCAAGAAAATGAAGGTTCAAGATTACGTTGAAAATGGTGTCATCCATATTCGGGTGACGTGCAGTCAAAGTGTTAAATAGAAAAAGGAAACTAAGTGCTGATCTGTCGTTGTTCGAATAATTAAATCATTTCTTTGCGATCTAGTCTTCCAAATATGAAAATTTCGTCTCGAAATGTCGACGTCCGTCTACAAAGGATTAAAAGTCTGACGAATTCTCTTGTATAGAAATAGACGAACTTTCTCTAATTAAAACTGTGATATGGTAGAATAAAGGAGAAACTAGAAACCTGATAAAAGTTCGAACCAATTCGAAAGCGTTTCGTTCCGTCCATTGTAACGCGTTGAGTTCTGCGCTCAGATTTGAACTCGGTGTCCCTGTAAAAAGTCATTTTTCGAATGGAGAAGATTAATTAATTTAACACGTGCGTCGCGAGGGGTTTCCACGTTCAATTTCATCAAGGAAACATGCTCGTCGCGCGTTTCGCTCGTTTGAAGCTCGTTACGCGACATTTCCGCTTGGATTCGAGAGGAATATCCATTAGTCGATCGTAATGTTATCAAAAGTTGTTTGACGTCGATGCAGAAATAACCGAATGTCCCCACTGTGCGGCCTCCATCTTCTTTTTCGTTTTTCCCCGAGGCTCGCCGCCGCGCGGCCCGACACGATATGCAGATTACCGGCGCAAAAAATATTCGACTCGCGCCGCGTCGATATTAAACCGGCGTCAGCGTTTTTTTCCGAACTTATTTGCACAGAAACGAACTCCCCCGGGGTGAAACAACGTCGGGACAGAAAGGAATTTAATGCGACTAGACGAGCGAGGCGAATAGTCGGCGAACTTCGGTTTGCGGGCGTGAAACTGCGCGCCGTCGCGTGTCGCACCTTGAAATCCCGAAATTCGACTGTTTACGTAACGAAACATCGAAGGTTACGATTTATTCGTCGAACGATCGATGCAACTCCGTTGATAGTTTACTGAAGAGAAGAATTCCAGATACGTTCTATGTTTGCTCTAAATCCCTAAATTGTGCTATCGGTAACAGATCGGTAATGTTTCATTTTAACCCTTTGCGGAAGATTCTCTGAAATACACAAAATCATCAACAGATGAAGCTAAATTATATATCGATTACTCGAACAATAGAAAAATAGGAAACTCTCTTGCTGTTCGAGTAATTAAATCATCTGTTTATAACAGCCTTCATCTCGTCGAAATGACATTCGTCTGCGAAAGGTTAATTGGGAAAGGAGTAAACGATACTCGTCATTAACACTAGAAACTTCGACGAGCGTCGCGCACCTGGCTGATTTGTGATTTTTTCAGCGTTCCACGTCGGAGACTGTGACATTCCGAGAGTTAATTAATACTGAAACCACCGAGTGTGGAAACAAGCTGTAAATTTCTATTTTACAATTATTGAAATTATAAAGAAGCTCCTGTGATAACTTGCCAAATCAATTCTGATGATGCAGTAGTCGCTTTAACACTAGAACTACCGTGCCAGTCAAAATGACTGGTTTTGATTATTCGTTCCGCAATTATTGATATCTCGAAGGCACTGAATATTCAAAATTATCTTGAAAATCAATAGCTTTACTTTACTGTAATGAATGACTAAAGAAACTGAAAATAATCTATTGTTACAATTTTTATATTGATTACATATTAATCGTATTAAATACGGTGGTTCTAGCGTTAATCTGTATCTCTCAAATTCGAATGTTCAATAACAGAGTTACATACTTTACAATTGCAATTATATACGCAATATCGCACTCCTAATGAGTGCATACGAATTATAGTTTAACGATGATCTCTAATCAGCAATGATGTCCACGTTTCCTCCGAACTGCAATCCCATATTCCAACGATTCGGGATTATCATAATACACTATCATCGAATTACCGCAATATTCTAAGCCAATCGAAAACAATGGGTTAACGAGCGGCAAACGTTGTCCACTCTGCGATCCGTTACGCCACGCGTCACGAGTATCATCATTAACCCCTTGCCCTACAACGAGTGAGACTCGTGCAGAAGATTTTCAACATGATTCAATAAATATATATATATATATATATATATATATATATATATATATATATATATATGTTCTCTCGTTAGTTAAATTCAAAGAATGTCGTCCACGTTTCATAAGAAAATTTTGAATCATAGACGTTTATTTAAACGATGACGATTTCTATATATTTTTCGTTGTCAACGCAAACTTCGTTTTTTCCAATATCTTTTCTTTTCTTCGGGTTTATTCAAAACACGTCTACAGAATATTTCTAGTGAAGAATTGTTCGAGTACGAAGGGTTGATCGATCGCGAACGGTGATGTTCAGCGTTCGAATGGCGGGGAACGCCGGCGGAGGCGAGGGTCGCGTCGTTCACCGGTCGCGTGTCGGCCGATCGAGGGATTCGGTCGCTGGTTCGCCAGGGGGATCGGGTGTTGCGAGGCCCATGTCCAAATTTCACAATCGCCAAGGCCGCGCGATCGGCCCGCCGCGGCGTGGACAGTGCGTTTCGGCGTTAAAATTAGACAAGGAGTTCCTATAGTTGACTCAGAGAGGTTGAAACGGGAAGAAGGGGCCAAAGCTCGAAGCTCGAAGCTGCACGTATTTTTAGAGGGTTGGCAACGACGGAAGCGACAGCTGACCATTTTACCGAGCCGACGATAGGCCTCTCTTCGAGGGCTAGCCCCTTAACCCCTTGGCCTGTGATTTCTCTCTCGACTCTGATTGGAAAAAGAGAAAAATTCTAATCATATGTTACGCTTATATTTCCTTGTAAGTACAGTAGTTGATTACTGAGGAGTAATGTTTACTTTGAATTCGCATTAACTAAGTAATATATATATTTCTCAACTCTGATCGATACGGCTACTTTGTCGTTAATAATTTATTGGAAAAAGAGAAAAATTCTAAGCATATGTTATGCCTATATTTCCTTTTAAGTATAATAGTTGATTACAGAGGAGTAATGTTTACTTTGAATTCGCATTAACTAAGTAATATATATATATTTCTCAACTCTGATCGATACGGCTACTTTGTCGTTAATAATTTATTGGGAAAAGAGGAAAATTCTATTCTAATAAATTTTTATTAAACGTTCCATCCAACAATGACACCAAACCTTGCAAGATACATATCTATTATCCTAAAATCAAGACTAAAACTAAAATCGTTAATAATTCATTGGAAAAGGAGAAAAATTCTAAGCATACGTTATGCCTATATTTCCTTTTAACCCTTCGAACACTGTAGGCTCCAATATTGCACCAGTTATAACATTAAATATTTTAATGAATCTTAAAGACACTACCCCTACAACTATTACATTTCTCACGCGTCCAAATTCTGCACTAACAAGGAAAGTAAAAGATCTAAGAAACGTCATAGCATTTTCCATTTTCGCTAGGGATACCATAAAAATTAGTTACAGTCGCTGATAGGTTAAAAAAAACCATCTCACTCGTAAGGCAAGGGGTTAACACGTTGAATGCCGCACGATTTCATGGCGGAAAATACAGAAAGTGGAAAAAATCAAATATTAAATTATTCGATTGAATCGCATTACCGTAACTACACAGTCCATCTAGCTGAACGTCACCGCGTTAGATAGTATTGTCTATGATATAGCAATATTTTAAAATAATCGTCGTTTAATTTATTGAATTGCGTTATTATTGCACAATCCATCCAGCCGAAAATCACCGCGTTAGATAGTATTATTTACAATACAGAAATATTTTCGCATAATCGTCGTTCAATCGAGCGAACTAAAGTCGACTCGATTGGGGGTCACCGGTGACCCCCATGGCATCCAACCTGTTATTTCCTTATCGGCGATAACGGAACGTCGGGCAAACTGTGTCGGCGGTTTATTCCCGAAAGCCTCCGACGTGATCCGCGCGATCCATCGATCGGCTTTTTGCGAGGATCGGCGAAGTTGCGCTACCCCGGGGGAAGTTGCTCGCCCTCGGAAGACGAGAGGCCGTTAGGAAGACGGAACGGTGTCCTTTGAGAAATCCCCGACATCTATTTCCAAAATGGGTCGTGCGTAAGAGCGGCGAGGCGAGGCGAGGCGAGGGGGGCCTCGTAGAATACGCCGCGACACGACGCACCGAAAATAATCCACGTGCCGTCGCACCCATTCTCGCGCGCGTATCTCTCCCCGTGACGGAAAATAAAAAACACGGACGAACGACCGCGGGCGCGATCGTCCCGTGGAAACAATGCGCGGTCGACGATCGTAAACATCTCGCCTCTGATCCGCCGAGGTGAAAAATAGAGCGGGCCGTTCGGCACGGCGAGGATATAAATTCCGACTTCTGTCTTTCGTCGCTCGCCCCGAGCGATCGGGTGTTCGTTTCGTTCGACGCTGGATTCACGGAACCTGATGATTTAATGGGTATTGAATTTCTTAACGCGTTGAGCGCCATGGTGGTCACCGATGACCGGAGCGTCCGAATTTCTGAAGAGCAGTTATAAAGAAAACACGATTTTGAGTAAAAATATTTAGTAACATAAGTAGCTAGATCATAGCGTAATCATCATTAATAATTGTTTTTAACGTCATCTGCCTTTATTATTAAAGAGTATTACTATTCGAAAGAGTAGAAATTCTTATGGCAGTCAACGTGTTAAACATTAAGGTGAAAGCGATAGTTGACCAATTAAGAAAAATCGTTCGCGTGATGGCAATAAACGTTCGCTGCTTCATTAAATAGAAACTACGCGTGAAAATGCTTCAATTGCACTATGTGTCGAAGCGATCTTTTAGAAATAGTGTTATACAAATTGTATAGATGCTTTTGAGATACTTGCGTCTCTATTGTTTAACGCGTTAAGCGTCATTTCGAAGAACCTTCGTCTAATTATCAGAAAATATATCGCTATCTATAAAAAAAGCTCTGGTATCATATTCTCATGTAATATATTTTAAATAGACGATTATTTCAAACTTAATATTTCTTTAAATGCTGTGGTAATTAGCAAAGTTATATAGCTAAGAGTCTATAAAAACGAGATTTCTCGTTACCAGTACGCAATGTGTTAACAGCGGCCGGCGAGAGGCTGAAGACGTGCCGTCTGATCTTAACCGACCGCTATCACTTGCGTTGACTCCTCGTCGCCGTTGCTTCATTGTTTCCGAAGGATGCACGCAGGAAGATCGCGTTCGAAACGTAGAAGCTCGTTGCTTGCAAAATGCGAACATCTCGGTTGCCTATTAGAAGCGAGGATTCTCGAAAGAGAAGGAAGAGTGCGCGCTGACGGTGCACACTGTATTTTCGACAATGACGCGACCGCGGAGCTGCTATCGGAGCCAGTTGCTTCTGGCCGAACCGCGGAGGTGTCTGGGAAATATCAGAGGCCGCGTCGATTCGAGAGAACCTGCGAGAGATCGAGGATATCGAATCGTTCGACGCTTCGCATGACACAACTTGCTAGAAAATACAGCTGAACAGAGTAGACTAACTTCTCAGCGAAAAGAGAGAAAGGAAAATCAACGGTGGAAAAACTGATTGACGAGCTTTATTCCACGACAAAGGCAAACGGTAGTAGAATTAACGAAGGTCGTTTAAAGCGTACGAAACATAGATTTCGCGAGATTGCACATCGAGTGCTTGAGTAATGGAGAACAAAGGAACTGTTCATTGATTTCTTGCTGTTCGAGTAGTTGAATCGTTTGTTACTTAGTATTCCAAAGATGGAAGTTCGATGTCGAAATGTCGACGTATCGAAGGGTTAATCGTTAATGATTCGGAATCGAAGCTCTTAAGCTGTGTCATTGTTTACTACTTTATGTAACTAAGTATTCGAGTGTGTAACTAAGAGTTAAATAAGGGAAGACGCGGGATTTCAAATGAAATTTCGGAGCTGTTTGTTTAACCGCGATATGTTCGATGTTAATCGACGAGGAAGAAGAGACTGCGAGGAATCTGCTACACGATTCTCGGGTTCCTAATAGCTACGTAAAAGAGAAGACACGCCGCACCAGATGTTGTTCACACTTGGTGGTTATTACTTATAAGTGACAGTAATACCGTCTCATTTCCTGGCCGCTCCACTTTGCGAGAGGACCAACGAGAGAGGCCCGCAGCGTCGGCGCAACGCGACCGATTTACCGAAGTCGGTCCAATGGCGCGCCGCGACGGGCTTCGCGTCCCGTCAACTTCGTCGTGACGGACGTCGCGCTTCGAAATCGCCACGCGCGTCCACTCGAACGCGGTTCGCGTACCGCGGCAAGCGGATTTCGTTCGCGCACCGGCTGCGCTAATTGCGTGATTGTTTCCTCCCACGTTCGTTCGATTCGAGGAAATCGCGTCGCGAGAGAATTTCAGGGAGACGTTGACGGCAGAGGTTGGAAAGATGGAAGGTATGATAGCGAGAAACTGTTGTAGTTGTAGGAATTGTGGGGATTGTAGAGATTGGAGACACTGGGAGATGTAGGAGCTATGGAAGCTGTAGAAATTGTAGAAATTATAGAAATTATAGAAGTTATAGTTACTATAGGGACTATAGGAACTCTATGAGCTCTAAAAATTATAGACACTATAGGGACTATAGAAACTGTAAAAACAATAAGAACTTTATGAACTCTATGAACTCTAGAAGCTCTAGAAACTCTAGAAACTCTAGGAACTCTATGAGCTCTAGAAACTATAGACACTATAGGGACTATAGAAACTATAGGGACTAGAGAAACTGTAAGAGCAATAAGAACTTTAGGAACTCTATAAACTCTATAAACTCTAGGAACTCTAGGAACTCTAGAAAATATAGACACTATAGGGACTATAGAAACTGTAAGAGCAACAAGAGCTCTAGGAACTCCAGAAACTCTAGAAACTCTAGAAACTCTAGAAGCTCTAGAAAATATAGACACTATAGGGACTATAGAAACTGTAATGACCACAAGAGCTCTAGGAACTCTAGAAACTATAGACACTATAGACACTATAGCCACTATAGCCACTATAGACACTATAAGGACTATGGAAAATGTAAGGACAATAAGGACTCTAAGAACTCAAGAAACTATAAACACTATAGGTACTATAAAAACTACAAAGACAATAAGAACTCCAAGAATTCTCGAATTCTTCCATTGACTCGACAATCTCAGGAAAAGTAGCCGTTCCTTTTCAATAATCGTACAGGAAGGCGCTCTAGATAGGCGATTTTGACCCATTTGCTGTCCCCAGTGTCCAACCTTCGAAGCGACGAGGACTCTCGTCAAGTGGATTCCATCGTTTCGCAGAGTCTCCTCCGAGGAAAAAGGCACGTCGACGGCCAAACGACGCGCCGTTGCCCGTCTCGACGGGCAATCGCAACGAAAGCGATGCTCCGATTGCGAGGCAAGGGCAGAGCGTATCGCGAATGGATCCCGATACATCGGGTAACGATAACGCGATGCCGTTTATCGGCTGTTTCGCGTGGCGCGCGGCTTAATTATTATTTATGTGGGTGCTTCGCGCGCCAATGTAAATACGATCGATCGCAGCATGCAGTATCGTAGCTTCGGCTAAGAGTATGCAACGTTCGAGCAAACGATAGCCTAATTTTTGAATGAAAATTAACTGCTACTTAGTAACTCGATGAAAAGAATTACGATAATCTTGTGTAGGGTTTCTCGCAATCCAATCAACAATTGTTCCTAATTGCTCCAACTGTTAATCTAAACTCTAAGTAATTTTATATTACCCATGATGAAAATTAACAATTTTATAACGTTACTTAGACCTGTTACTTTCCTTCTCAGTACATTTCGCTGCGTGAAAAATTTGATAATCTTGGGCTAACTTTCTTAAGATTCATTCAAATATTCGATATAACTGATACAATATTGTAGCCTACAGAGTTCAAAGGGTTAATACTGTATATAAAGCACTCTTAACATACTATCACTCGCACTGTTAACCCTTTGCACTCGAGAGGTGACTCTCAATCTCAGATTGGTGCATCAAAAATTGTAGAATTCAACATTAAGTCTTAAGTAATCTGTCGATACGTGAAATGGGGAAATAAGATACCATTGTTCCCCTTATTTGGTGAATAGATTCCTCGTTAAGTTAGTCGAAAAAAATGTCATCTATACCTCATAAAGATAAATTGAATATTTCTAGTGACAGTTTTTTCGAGTGCAAAGGGTTAACATCTGAGATTCAAAAATTCCTTCGCCAGCTTCTTTCGCAGCTATCGGGAATTCCCGAGCAGAAACGGAACATGCGCGATCGATCGTCCGCGAGACCCGTGTCAGAATCCGTTAACGAGCAGTCTGTAAAGAGAAAATGGATGATCCTTCGTTTCTCGTCCTATCAGTCCCTCCTATCAATCATTGCAGGCTACTCGAAATGATCCAGGGCGCCGTTACGATCGGCGGACGCAGCGTCGGAGGAACGTCTGTTCCGCTCGATTATCTCCGGGAAGAAGTTCGAAGCAACCGTCGTCCCGAGTCGTTCTCGGGGAAACGGTTAATTAAACTTCGAGCTCGAAATTAGAAGACGTCGGCGACGGGACGATCGGCTACCCTTCGGCTGCGTCGAATTTCGCCCGGATCCTCGCGCGTCCGGCAGCAGCCTCTCGCTAACGATCGTTCGAGGCCGACGACGTGACGTCTCGGCGGTTTTATCAGCCTTCTTCCCGTAATTACGAGCCGTCCATTAATCGTGATAACGGAATTACGAATCTCGCCGTTCCAACGCGGTCACCGTGCCAACTGTTCGAACAATGGGAATGGAAATCGCCGTCGTGCGCCGACGCGACGGATCGTTTCCATTAAACCGGCTGATTCGAACGTCGCGGCCAGTCGTTAGGGTTAATCATCGTTACTGCGACGCACAATGGGAACGTTCTTTATGCTGCGTTCGAGATGAAACGTCGCGGAATAAGGGGGAAATACGCGGACCGACGGAGTTTCGACTTTGAGAACTGGTAACTCTGTTGTGCTGTTATCAATTTGTCGCGCACGTTGAATTTGTTTCTCTATTTATACGTTTCCATCGAAACTAGTATCCATTCTCATTGAAAAAGCTTCGTAATGTAGGGCTATTAAAATCAAAACTTACAATCACTCGCGATATCATAGTTACATATTGATAGAAGGAAATTATAGGAAACGGAGATTTTCTATGAGTTAGAAACTGGTTGAAGCAAGTGCTCTATATTTACTGGAGTACCTGTGTTTCAACTTTTACTACAATCACTCGCGATATCATAGTTACATATTTATTGTAGGGCTACTAAAATAAAAACTAAGGTTAAATATATTAATTACGCGATGTGGCTCTAACGAACGGCGACTAAATTTGTCAATGGGCCTGGACCATCTATCAGGCCCCCAAGTATCAAGGGGATGCACAAAGATCAATTGAGTGTTTTCGAAGGGTACTTGCAGTATCACCACATAATGCAGAAGTTCTGTTAAATTTGGCTAGAGTATTATCGGTACAACAATATTTAGATGATGCAACATATTTAGCAAGACGTTCTTTGGAATTGCAACCCCCAGATCGTAATGCATGGGAACAATATCTTACTCTTCGTAACAAAAGTATAACCCCACCACATGCTTATCTCTATACCTTACAACTTTCGCTCTGAGCACTCCCTTTCACTCATACTTCCGAAGTTATCGAGCTCCGTCGAGAAATCGGCCGTTCCGCCGCGTCGGGACTGTCCGCTGACGGCGCACGACCCCGCGATAAAACTCGATTAGCCCGCAGGTCGCCGGAAATTAACCTGTCCGAGGGAAACAAATATTTCTCCCGGCGCGTTATTGTTTCGCGCTCGAACGCGACCGATATTTATAGCGGATTCGCCCGCGGAATTTCGTGAAATCCGCGAAAGAGAAAGCGGCCGCCGAAATCTCCGCGTTAAATCGGGACGCGAGGATCGCCTCTGTCTCGCGCGTGAAATTCCGAAGCGTGGAAAGCCGACGCGGTAAATCAGCGTTTAACAGCGAAACTTTTCCTCGCTTTCTTTCGTTCGCCCTTGCCGGCGTCGACCCGTAATAACCCGGCAGCGAGTATTTATTTTTTACAAAGGACGTTCTTCAGAGATGACAATAATAATAATGAATCCTTCGACACCGAAGAGCATCGGAATAACGAGAATGAAGCTTGGAACCGCAGGATCGTTGGTGCAACGATTTAACCCCTTGCCCTGTGATTTATTTCTCAATAAATGAGGTTGGTACAATTACTTCGGCATTAACAATTCGTTAGAAACCGAGAAAAATCCCAATCTGACGGATGTTGCATTTTTTAATGATTTATTTAGTATCAGCTTAAGTCGATTTTGATTCGTGCAATTATGCGAATACGCGTTGCAATAGTCTGGTTTTGAAGTTATAATTTTCTCGATTTATATGGACGAACATGTAGTTTCCTAGAAACAATAGAATAATAATAAATAAATAATAATATAATTTAGAATAAGAAGAAGAATCAATAATATAGAAATCTATGGGAATTATGATGAATTTGACACACAGTAACCATGTTTGAGAAAGTCAGATCGATGAATGATTCCACAAGTTAGAATTGTGATTTCGAACGCGAAGGAAATGTAACAAATATTGCAATTCATTGATAAAGTAACGAAAGGAGAATTGAAAATACTATTAAAAATTGTATAAAGAACAGAATATAAACAACTAGTTTCGTACAGTAGATCAGGAAATCCAGGTTGATCCTCTCGAACTCGAAAGGAAACCGCACGGATGAATTCGCTGGCGGACGGTTCGTTAGCGCTGATGATTCGGTCGAATTACCGGTTTGAAAATTTCATTTTAAATTCTACGTCCACGTTTCATCCTTGATTTTATAGAAGATACTTTCAGAATCTACGCAATAATGTATTCGCGGAACGTCTTTATTGTAGACCGAGTACAGCAGCGAGGAAGCGGTAATTAAATACAAGAATATCGGATGGCACTACTGCGATATCTAATTACTAGCAGATTTCGCGGTTGCATTCCACCTTTCGTTCGTTTGACTTCGTGTTCATTCTTGAATCATTCGATTAACACAAACTACCGAGCAGTTCAATTGACTTTTGAAAATTTTGGTATAGAAACTCCAAGAGTGCATCTGTCCAGACTTTAATTGATTTATAATTGAATTTGCGTAGTCCTAAATGGCAAAGTTTCGAATGGTGTTTCGTATGTTGAACTGAAAAATCGAAAGTTATTCTAGTAACTTCTTTAGACTCTTTTAGTGTTTGATAAATTCCAAACTACCTTAATTTGTTTCATTTCACGATAATTTATAAGTTCGAAGAAGGAATCGTTTATATGTAATTAACCAGTGTCGAAAGTCAGAAGTCGGTTAAAATATTTTTAAGAGAACAATGTCTCCAGTGTTTTCAACGTTCTTTAAATAAATTACTGTTTCGAAGGTTTAATGTAGAAGGCGATCTTCGCGTAACGAATTTGACACGACGACTGTCACAAAAACCTTCAGAGTTTTACGTCTCGCTTATTCTTCGGTGGCGAAGACAAAGAGGAACAGTTACTTGTTGTTTGGTATCGGAATGCTTACGTCACACTATTATCTAGTAATTTATGAAATACTTCCGTTCAATATTAATTACCTGACAAATTCTAATTATCGTTAAGTAATTTGTGAGCTCCGGTCATCGGCGACCGACGTGGCAGTCAACGTGTTAATTTCTCAGAGGAAAATTTGTTACCCTTCTAATAATTGCGAAAAGACATCAGGCATGGGTCATTCATTCATCATTAACCCTTAGCACTCCAGATGGTTTCGTAATTTATCAGGAACTGCAACTAATCTTTATGGTATCTCTAGTGAAAACGAAGAATGCTGTAACATTCCTTCAATGTTTTATCTCCCTTTTCAGCACAAAATTTAGATGCATGGGAAATCTAATGATTTTAGGGTAGTTTCTTTGATTCGTTAAAATATTTGATAACTGCAATATTGGAGCCTACACAGTTCAAAGGGTTAAAACACGTTTGCCAAGCAATACCGAGGAATTAACAGTATAAACGTCAATCCATGAAAACGATTTTATGGTAGTTTCTTTGACTCGTTAAAATATTTGATAACTGCAATATTGGAGCCTACAGAGTTCAAAGGGTTAAGACGCGTTTGCCAAGCAATACCGAGGAATTAGCAGTATAAACGTCAATCTATGAAAAGGATTTTATGCTAGTTTCTTTGACTCGTTAAAATATTTGATAACTGCAATATTGTAGCCTACAGAGTTCAAAGGGTTAATCCTCTCCTCAGGTTTCCTCTGATAAAAATTCACGTAACTCATTTACCTTTACTTTCCACCTAATCACTCGACTGTTCACGGTACGAGTGTACACACACGAAACATCTACGCGTTCAGCGTTAACGGAAATCGCCGTCGGCCGAGGAAATTAGTTGGCGAGCTCGTTTCCAGCGCGGCCCGGAATCATATCGACGCAAACATTTAAACGATTTACTTTTCGAAACAATTTATCGGAGACAGGAAACAGGAAGTTCGCTGGAGCGATGCACGCTATATATACTTAACGGAGCACCTGGCCCGCGCGAAAGTTTAATTGGGAACGTAAACGGTCCCGACGAAACTTCCGTTGCAGCGCGCTGCAGCGTGTCCTCGCTGAAAAATACGCAGCTGGATCCCCGGACGGCCCTTCGACGTACCGTCAACTAACTATCCTCTGTTTCCCTATTTCCCTGCGCTTTTCCCTCGCCTCGGTATCAACGTCGCATACTTACGACGTTGATTAACCTAACTACGACGTTATTAACATATATTTGGCGCACGGCGTACACTGCGACGCTTATACGAGGCGCTCGGAGTCGAGTCGACGCGATGATCTTGAGAAATTTCAATGGAGTCAATAATATTCTCAGTTATTCGAGGATTTACTCGGTTTCCCTAGGTCAGGTCTTTCCTTTCATAGCTTCGAGAAATATCTGAGCTAGAAATAACTTAACCCTTGGCACTCGAGATCAATCAGCGCTCTAGCGAAAATGAAAAATGTAACGTTCCTTCGATCTTTTATGTTCCTTAGTACAAAGTTTCGGTGTGTGGAAAATCTAATGATTTTAGGATCCTTTGATTCATTGAAATATTCAATATTGTAACTGGTGCAATATTCGAGCCTACAGAGTTCAAAGTTGACATTTAGAGACGAAATTTTCGTATTTCGAAGACTAGGTCCTAAACAGACGATTTAATTATTTAAGCAGTAAGAGATCGGCACATACTTTCCCTATTTTCTATTGTTTAATTGATGTTTAATTCAACTTCATCTGGCGAAGTATGTTTTAAGAACCGTCGTCCGCAAAGGGTTAAGCGACATTAACTTCTCTAGACCTGACTCTGCATTTGCTTTAGAGCGACTTATATGGCACGTATGTAAAATACTTGGTTCGGTTTATCCGCTGCGTTTCAGATGTGTGAAAATGATACGAATAACATATCACGCGAAACAATTCGCAGGGAGTAACGCGGGCGAAGTTGAAATTCTCCGCTGCAATTTCGCTCGCGTTCTGCGCGGCCGATTTGTTTCATTCAGGAAAATGCCATAGCAACGAGCATTTCTACTATAACAAACTTAACCCTTTGCACTCGGAAGGTTTTCACTAGAAATATTTGAACATTTGACGATGAGATAAAGACGATATTCCGTGAAACTAATTCGAAGAGGAATCACACGTACATCGAGGAACAAAGCTATTTTATTTAAATATTTCCAAATTGGTGCATTATAGGAAATATAATATTAAATATCAAATTTTATAAGTTCCACTGTATGAAGTCAAGTGGTGAGTGTCACCTCTCGAGCGCAAAGGGTTAACTGCGAAATTCGTTTCTTTTCCCAGTGAATCATCGACGAAACAGCTTCATCGAGCAGAATTTGCGAAGGAAAACATAGGACAAGGGGTTAACCACTTCGCGTACTATTTACTTTCGTCGCTAAGCTCGTGTAACATTTCACTATCGACAATTTGGAAGAAATACACCAAAATTTTCCGTTCTACTTCAAGTGGAAATTTCATTCGAAGATAATACATTGATAATAGCAAAGTAGTTTGCTTTGATCCGTGGGTAATGAACAACATTGATTCTTGTTAAATTTTTCTAGAAATCTTCGTCACGAGTCTCACTCGTCATTGTACAGCAAGGGGTTAACTTGCGGTGTAAGTGCCAGTGTATAAACACTAAATTTGTTTATTAATAATCTTGCATATAACGATATTTTTCGAAACACTTTGGAAAATTGACATTTCTGTGACAATTGCCTGTCGACGTGTACGCGTCCCCGACGTTCCTGCAACAGAAGCGTCTTTCCACCGCGAGTGGTTTGTTAACGGCGCGTTTCCATCTCCGCCGTATAAACGCGTCAGCAATAATTATTACAATCGAAGGCAGAACGATAGGTTATCCGCGAGCTTCTGTTATTCCCCATTTCTCGCGAGCTAAATTATATTTACGAGCTTCGATAACCGAGAGAATATCCTCGGAGTTTAGGACGGAGTTACTAGTTAAAATTCATCGATACCGAGCGTCAGCATAATTTGTTTACGTTGAGGTGTAGAGACGCTCGCGATTAAAGATATCACCCGAAGCTAGCGCGAATCCTTGAACCATATTGATTCCGTTCGAATTTCGAACGACGCTTCGCAGAATTCTTCGGAAACGACGAGTCGGTGCATGAACCCGATGTTCATTTATTTATTTACACTCCCAACGGAATAATCCTTTGGATGTAAGGTCGAGGTGAAACACGGGAAAGGAGACGATGCGACGATAACAGCGAATTGTTAACGCGTCGAATGCCGGAGGATTTAGAGCAAAATACAGAAAATGAAAAAATATATTAAATCATTCGATTGAACTGCGTTATTATTGCACGTTCTAGCTAAATGTCACGGAATTAGCATTATTTGTAATATATAATAATAATTGAGACAACTGTAGTAATTCAATTTGCTTGGGTCACCGGTGACCCCACGATAGCCAACGTAACCATTTGCCCTGGAAATGAATTTAGAGATTTTAGTCTCGCGCGATGAATTTTATTTTCACCTATTTCATGCAGATGTGTGCATTAATTTCATTTGTTAGTCATTTTGTATAGAGCGCTACATTTCGAAACAATCTAATATGCGTAACGCAACAAGATTATCAATGTATGAGACATCGTTGGCCATTTTTAAACAGAAACGTCTCGACGCGCGTGGCATGTCTTTCGATTTACTGCAATTCAATCAATTAAATGACCATTTAAACGACTTAAAAATATTTCTATATCATAGACAATACTACCTAATATGGTGATGTTCAGCCAGATGAACGTGCAATAATAACGCCATTCAATCAAACGATTCAATATATTTCCCCATTTTGCGTCCTTCGCTCTAAATCGCGCGGCGTTCAACGTTAATAAAAAGATAACCGTCAGATACAAATTCGGTAAGCACGGAACACATCGAGTCATTGAAGCGAACAAAGCGGCATGTAGGAAGGGACGAACAAACGACGAGTCGAGACGTGCCAATCGACAGTGGAACGGCGAAACGGTGGCACGATCGTCGGGGGAGTAAAGGGACCGGGGCGCGATCGGCGAAACAAAGGTTCCAACTTACGGGCAATCGCGACAAAATGGCTGGTCGGCGAGAGGTCACGTCCCGTCGGCGAGAAGCATAGTCCTCTGTTCCAGCGTTCTCTCGTTAATTTCGCGTCCGAAATTCTGGCGGCCACTAACGCACCTCTCGCGTCGCGATAAATCACTGGGTACATAGATCGTGTACGCGTTCCCCTACTCCAACGGCTGTTTGCAAAGCAAAGTCGAGACCGGTGTTTATGTCTTAAACAGAGCAACGATGACGCACAATGTGTACGGGAAAGGTCGACAAACTCGCCGATCGAACGGCCGGTGATCAACAATTTTTGGAAACGTGCTCGAGTGGGAATCCTGGCGATACGATTTTTCGAAACGTACAGCCCTGTTTTAACCCTTTGCACTCTGTAGGCGCATCTTAGTCGTCAATTGATTTGATACGGCGAAATTATGGAGTTAGACATTTAATATTAAACTTTGTATGATGTATCGATATGTAAGATATTGAAATAGAACAGCTTTCTTTCATTTATGTGCGAATTTCGTTAAGTCAGTTTGAAAGAATGTCGTTGGTATTTGATTAAAAAATGTTGAGTGTTTCTAATGGAGAATTTCTGGAGTGCAAAGGGTTAACGATGAATTCGGTCGATTCGATGTTAACCCCTCGGAATATGAATTCTTTCTCAACTCTGATCGATACGGCTGCTTTGTCGTTAATAATTTATTGAAAAGAGAGGAAAATTCTAAGCATACGTTACGCCTATATTTCCTTTTAACCCTTTGAACTCTGTAGGCTCCAATATTGCACCAGTTCTAATATTAAATATTTTAATGAATCTCAAAGACACTGCCCTACAATTATTCGATTTCTCACGCGTCCAAATTCTGCACTAACAAGGAAGATAAAAGATCTAAGAAACGTTATAGCATTTTCCATTTTCGCTAGGGATACCATAAAAATTAGTTACAGTCGCTGATAGATTACAAAACCATCTGGAGTGCTAAGGGTTAAGTACAATAGTTGATTACAAAGGAATAATATTTACTTTGAATTCCAATTAACTAAGTAATATATATATTTGTTGAATCACGTAGAAAATCTCCACGAGTCTCACTCGTAGGGCAAGGGGTTAAAGAATGTCGCCTGTAACTCATTGGAAACTGTTGAATATTTCCAACAGAAAACTCTCGAGTTCAAGGGTTAATCGAACTACCTGTTTATCACGTTTACACAGGAAAACCTAATGTCAAACGTTCGTCCTCAGAGGGTTGAGCCTTGAGAGTCGAACCGTAACCGTAACTTTAACTCGAATTTCCACGGCCTACGAGCAACCCCCGTTCCCCCAAGGACGACGCAATAAACCGTCGAGCGGGAGTCCCCGAATCCGCCGTTAAACAGAGCTCGAAGCAGGTGTTTGCGTTCAATCAGCGGGGATTCATTTCGGCGGACCGCCGAAACGCGATCGTAATGGCTTCTCTTTCTGATTGCAGTGCCCCGGGGTGCCGGAGCGAGCTCCCGCGGGGATTACCGCGGATCCACGACGCGTCGCAGATGTACACGCCGCGAGGGGGTCCCGTGGAGATTGGACAAATTGAAACCGATGCTGCGCCGCTCGACGGTGGCCCGGGGAAGAACCTCGGATCCAGCTAGCGGTTCGGAGCGGCGGTAAAGTTCGTCATGGCAGCGGGGCCTTCGGCGCTCGGCTCTCGCGAGGTGATGAGGTAGTGGCAGTCAGTCGATTTATCTGAGGCGAATCCGTGGGAAGATTCTTCTCTACAGCGAAAACTTGCGGACACCGATCGAACGACCTGTCGAAGCTGACTGGCGACAACCCTCGGTCAGGCGCAATGTGAGTGAGAACAGGATGGCGCATTGTAAGGCCACTTTTAAAGAACAAACTGTTTACTCGAATAAAAACATGTTTATTATTACATTTGCTCTATGACATTGGCGGAAGCGATTTCTGAGCGTTTGTTACAATAAAAAGTAGCATGTTCCATACATAATACACGTTTACACTTTATGCACTCGTTCTTAGCACTAGGTTTACTTATAAGCATCACTTGGCAAACGTTTATGTCAGTTTTGGTTAAAACAAGTTGTACAAGAATACGTATCGTAATAACCTAATCTTGAATCCCCACTTCCAATATCTAAATGGTCGAACATCAATTTTTCTAGGGACAATAGAATAAACCGGACAATAAACTTAGGCTTAGCGCATGTAGTGCACCTTCTCTTGCTAGGCGTTTCCAAAGTTTCCACTTTGTCTTCTTCTACGTTTCGTCTGAAACATTTTCGCGTATAATCAATATCGTGGTATTAATGGTATTTTCAATGTTTTATTTAAGAAAAAACAGGAATCGATAATTGACACATTTCCAACAAATCCAAACGCACCCCACTCTCACCACCACGCACTCATCATCCTCGCTTACGTATTCTTCGGAAAAAACCCAGCAACCCTTGGGCCTTATCTCCATGAGTCCCTTCCTCTTTCGCGACCCTTAGAACGCTCGCTGTCACTGTCTTAAACCTACGATACTACAATATATTCGAAGATATTCGACAGCAATTTATAATTTCCACCCTGTATAATTCTACCGCGACCGAGCGCGATGTGCCTAAGAGGCATGCTGCGACTCGCACACAATGTTCAAATGCCTACTGCACATTATAGGTCGCTGCAGAAAACGAAAAGCTACTGAGGCCGGTAACGAGCACTTCGATAGGACGAAGCAAACATTGTGCCCGTTGGATCGGTTGCGCCCGGCTGAGGGATAAACGAGCGAAGAGTCGAGAGATTCCGATCGAAGATGGTAACGTGAGGTCGGATCGGGCTGTCGTCGGATGCTGATGACGAGGCGGCCGCAGAGACGCGGAGGAAAGTAGCCGGGAACGATGGAAACGAGCTACGAAGCGTTCACGGGCACCGGTTACAACGATGGCGGGCAGTTCTCGACGAGCCTGCCGATCGACGCCGACTCGGAGGCGCCGCTCGAGTGCAGGCAGGAGAATCTGACCGGGCTGTTCGATTTCATCATCTGCGGCGTGCTGATCAACGTGATCGGCCTCTTCGGGATATTCGGGAACGCGATCTCGATGATCATTCTGTCGAGGCCGCAGATGAAGTCGTCGATCAACTACCTGCTGATCGGACTGGCCAGATGCGACACTATACTGATCGTCATCTCGGTGAGTCCGGTTGCTCGATTGTAACGGGTACGAGTTGTGTTTCGACCCTTTGCACTCGAGAGTTTTCTTGCTGGGAGTTCTGTGTTTTCTGATGAGATAGGAATGATGTTTTGGAAACTTAGTAGTTTCGAGAGTAGTTTCTTTGATTCGTTAAAATATTTGATATTGTAACTGCAATATTGGAGCCTAGAGTTCAAAGGGTTAACACTAGAACTACCGTACCAGTCAGAATGACTGGTTTCGATTTTTTTGTTTAGCAATTATTGACATCTTTGAGGCATTGAATCTTCGAAATGATTTTGAGAATAAATAGCTTTATTTGAATACTATAATGAATCTCTGAAGAAACTAAAAATAATCTGTCGTTACAATTTTTATGGAAATTTTATATTAATCGTATTAAATGCTCGGTAGTTCTAGTGTTAATTAGTCAGACAAGAGATCAGCACCTAGTATTCTTTTCTTCTGTTAATTAAGCAATCCATGTATAATTTAGCTCGACCTGAAGGTTTTGTATATTTCAAAGAATCTTCGTCCGCAAAGGATTAATGTTGAATATCAAACTTTACAATTTTTCACTATAAAAATTAGTTACAATTGATAGATTGCAAAATAACCTGGAATACTAAGGGTTAAACAGTAAATTCCTCGGTAGCCAATCAGGACTATAAAAATTCATTACAATTGATAGATTACAAAATAACCTAGAATACTACGGATTAAACAATTAATTCCTCGGTAGCCAATCAGAATATCGAATCCTCTTCCATTGTAACCTCGACATCCTCAGGAACATCGAATCGCGAAACTGGTATTCAAATGTCCATCAGTGCCAAAGGGGTGGCTTTCAAACCGCGAAACGCGTCCGCTTGTTCCATCCCGTAACGGCCGCCGCGATGGCCGACTTCAGAGCAGCTCGAAATTTACGCGAGCACTTCCGACCCTCGGCTACCGCCGAAGAGCGTCTTAAAAGGGTTGGCCGCTAGTGTCGGCATAAATTCCGCGGAGGTAAAAAGGAGAATGAAAGATAGAAAGGAATCGTCCCGGCTGTTGCTCGCCGCGCGCCAGCCGACGTCGTCTAAACCAATTCCGTCGCCGAGAATTTACAAGTGACGGCCAGCCCCTCGCGTGCTACGCCGCAGCCGCGACCGCCCGTTAATTTATTACGCTGGGAAACACGAAAGCTCGAACAAGTTGTTGCAAGCGAAACGAGTCGGCGTGAACGTCGGGCGTGCGCCAGCCCGCGATTTAAACGCGACGCGCGACCGCGGAGTTACTCGGTGAACCTCGAATCAGCTTTATCAGCACTTAGCTCTACCTGCTAACTGGCGATGTTATTTTCATTAACTCTCCTTTGTTATTCCTTTTTCCGTTTGTACCGCTTTCGTCGGTGAACTCTTGCGGATGGATCGTTTTAACACTAGGTTTACGGAGTCAATTTGAGTTTGATTGATGCAATTATATCAATATGTACTTTGATTAACTATTTTTGAATCTCTAACTTCCAAGATCCGAATGAACGAAAATGAATTTTTCTAGGTGTAGTAGAATAAGCACAGTAAATGTAAACCTAGTGTTAAGTTTCTAATTGTTGCTTGTTACGTTCTGCGAAGATAGGATTGTAATCCTCAGCAAGGAACATTAGATTATCGACCTTGGACTGTGGGAAGCACTAAATTTGCAACGTTTGCAACGAGGTTTTTCAATTCCAGTCTATTAGATCTTCAATTGAACTCTTGTGGATGGATCATTTTAGGTTTCTAATCGTTACTTGTTACACTCTGCGAAGATAGGATTTCGATTCTTAGCAAGGAGCATTAGATTGTCGACCTTGGACCGCGAGAAGCACTAAATTTCCGTTTGCAACGGAAGGGTTTTCAATTCCAGTCTATTAGATCTTGAATCCTAGCTCGCGTCGAGGCAAAGGTTGTAGTCTACGCCACGCCGATGATCCAGATATACGAGTTCCCGATGAAAGTGGCTGGAACAGCTCTCGTGCAGGACAGAGAGCTGTTTACCCGCGGAAAATATCATCCGTTTCGCCGTCGCGTTACGTAAACCGCCACGGTTACATCGGCAAATGAACTCGCCGTGGTCGATACCAGGATCCCCCGGGTATCCGACGTTGCTCGACCAACCATCCGCAAACGGGCTGTCTCCCAGCCCGATTTCCTCGTTCGAAAACGCAAATACAATCGGAAAAGAACGTTGATCCCGGGATCTGAAGTTTCGCTTAACCGCTCCCGCGCGGATTTCGCGCGGAAAACACATGGATACAACCGCTTTCGATAACCTACGATGCACTTGAATTTTATCTATGGTTTTTCGTTGTGTCGCTCACTGTTCTTTTATGTAAATCGTGTAAGCAGTGTATTCCTGGGTTGCATTGTTCACTATTATTTCGATTAAAGAGAATACTGTTGCGCTACTCAGCGTTCGTCTGTGCGAGCTAACGCTGTGGATCCTTCTAACAAGATTTCTCTGAGAAGCTCTGGTGCGCAAACTGTTAACCCTTTGCGCTGGGACGTGATTCGCCACCACTTAATTTGACTATAATGATAATTAATCACTTGGCTAACGTGGGACCTCCACTGGCGAACTCTCAATCAATGTTCATAATTTGTTCGACCAATTACCGAGATATTGTATAAGTTCCACGTTAATGAAACCAACCTTTACTTCAAAAGTAGAGATATAGACAGGCAATAATGATAACCAATAACTTAGCTAACATGGGACCTCCACTGTCGAACTCTCAATCAATGTTCATAATTTGTTCGACCAATTACCGAGATATTGTATAAGTTCCACGTTAATGAAACCAACCTTTACTTCAAAAGTAAAGAGATATAGACAGGCAATAATGATAACCAATAACTTAGCTAACATGGGACCTCCACTGTCGAACTCTCAATGAATGTTCATAATTTGTTCGACCAGTTAGAGACATTGTACAAGTTCCACATTAGCCAAACCAACCTTTCGTTCAAAAGTAAAGAGATAGAGATAGACAATAATAACCAATGACTTAGCTAACCTGGGACCTCCACTGGCGAACTCTCAATGAATGTTCATTTGTTCGACCAATTACCAAGCCATTATACAAATTCCACATTAGCCAAACCAACCTCTAGTTCAAAAGTAAAGAGATATAGACAATAATGATAACCAATGACTCATCTAACCTGGGACCTCCACTAACACCTCAGACAGCTACCTAACTCTCATCATTCCAGGTGCTGATCTACGGGCTGCCCGCGATCTACGCGTACACCGGTCTGCTGTTCGACTACAAGTTCATCGTGTACCCGAAGATCGTCCGGTTCCTGTACCCGTTGTCGTGCATGGCGCAGATAGCGACGGTGTACCTGACGCTGACGGTAACCCTGGAGAGATACATCGCGGTCTGCCATCCCCTGAAAGCGAGGTCCTTCTGCACGTACGGCCGAGCGCAGCTGGCTGTGCTGGTCATCGTGATCTTCTCCTTCGTTTATAACCTACCGAAGTTAGTGGTCTCCCCGATATACATTCGTCTGTTCTCAACCTAGCCGAAAAGCTGGCCAAAAAGCTGAGCCGAAAACCTTGACGAAAGCCCGCTGTCCGCAGATTCTGGGAGATCGACTTCTTCACGGAGGTCCACTGGAAGTACAACGTGACGGTCTACTGCCTGTACCCGGCGGACCTCAGGAGCAACGACCTCTACGTCACACTCTACGTACACTGGATGTACTTCTTCATATACTACCTGTTCCCGTTCCTCGCCCTGGTGGTCTTCAACGCGGCCATTTACCAGCGGGTGAGGACGATCGATCGTTTGATATCGGTACTGTTATCTCCCCGCTCCCGGAGAAACCCGGGGAGTCCCGAAAACTGCGTGAAACGGATATAACTCGGAACTGACGTAGACGGTAATGGTTATCACCTTAGTTCGATTCTACGTAACCGTTTCGGACAGAACCGATATATCAGTCGATCGGAAGCCGGCGCGGGTAAGTCCGGGAAGCAAAAATTGAAGTTGATGCCTCGCCTTCTGATATTATACGTGTTTAGAAGCGATGCATAAAAAGGCTGACTTAGGAAGAACGAAGAGACGAGTGAATCCTTGAGTAACTAAGAATATTGTTTCTTCGATTAACCCTTTGCACTCGAGAGGTGACTCTCACCACTTGATTTGGTTTGCAAAATTATATATTAGACTTTATAATTGTATAATTCAATTATGATTGAATATTCCATATATTGATGCATCATACAAAGCTTAATATTATATATAAGACTTTATAATAGAAAAGCTACAAGCATATAATATTAAGCATCTACTATGATATTAAGCATCATACAAAGCTTAATATTATAAAGCCTTATATATAATATTAAGCTTTGTATGATGCATCAATATATGGTATATTCAATCATAATTGAATTATACAATTATAAAGTCTTACATATAATTTTGCAAATCAAATCAAGTGGCGAGAGTCACCCCTCGAGTGCAAAGGATCAATCAATATATTCTAGTGTCAACCAATTTGCACCACAAGCGCTTCTACCTTGTAATTTGTATATCACAAGAAAAAAGGAAAGATCGATTTCATAAGTCCAACAATCGCCATATGGCTGTATAGGTTTCTCATGTCTCACACGTTCCGAACCATTTTTACGCAATTGCAACAATTATGTCGGTGAGAATCAATCTTCCACTTTCTGTGATGCAAATGTGTTAATCACCGATGCCCAACCCGAACGCGGCGACTATAGCGTGCAAAGCGCGGTACAAGGAGCGCATCATTAACGTCCTTGGCCCCCCCGACGAAGGTAAACTGCAACGACGGCGAAACGCCGGGATAAATTTCCTATGGGACACGGCTCTCGCCCCGAAGCACCGTCTCACCCTCGAAGAACCATGACCGCCCCGTACCGTGGACGCATCCACCGGTACAGCGAGAGCAGAAGAGGAAAACAACGATGGAAATAGCTTCCGGTCGTGATCGAAACGCACGAGCAGCGAGAAACCGCGTGGGACGCGGACCTTCTGTTGTAACCCAGTTCCATGATAACCATAATTTCGGAGGGAATGACTCAACGGACGAGTCCTTCGATTCTAACGAGCGTCCGCATTACCATTCCCGCGGGGCCGACCGAAGGAAAATAGAAATGCGCGACGCGACACATGCGGGTCTCGGCTTTTTTTGCCTGATAAAACGCTTCAGATAACGCACGGCCGCGCGGTGACGTAAGCGCCACGGTGAATTGATTCTGTGGGTATCGACGTTGCGCCGGAGAAACTTCGGAACCGTGATCGACGGCCGGAACGCTTCGTTCTCGCGAGCGCCGCGGGGATTACCGTTCGCGACCGGAAGAACCTTAGCAACTTCGAAGTCGCGTATCGGTCGTCGATCGTCGTCTTGTCGATTCGTTTCGTTGAACACTCGCACTTAGCCGAGCACTTTAAAGGAAATTTCCTTTTCCCGCTGAAACATCGATGTTCGCGGTAGTTTAAGGGAGAACTCGCGTTTTCTGCGAGGCGTCGAGACCGTACGAAGCTTATGCGTTTGAAATATCGTGTAACAGAAGAGTAGGTATCGAGATTTTAATTAACCCTCTGTAGGCCCGTGTAACTTTAACCCTTTTAGTGCCAGGCGAGAAAAAGGTGAAATAACCGGCCGAATTTCATGGTTTTACTAGGGTCTGGGGAAACGCTCATAAAAAGCGAACAAGAAACAATATTTATATGATTCAAAAAGCATATTAAGGACGAAATAGAGAATAAAACGATGACACTAGTTTTTCTATGTTCATTGAAAATTATATAAATAACAAAGGTATAAAGGATCATAAAGAAAGTAAAAGTTGAGTTCTCTTACGAAACGTATTCGCACGTACAAAAAGTCATCTTTTCATCATAATTTTATATAGACCATTTACAAATGATAAATCTAAATCTTATTGAATTGTACAATTTAAACTTACAAAATACAAATTTTTTTTATATTATTGACGTCATCGAATAATTACATATATTCATCTACTAGACTATCGATAGTTATCTTGATCTTGCATAAACTATTATATTTCTGTTTCAAACATCAATGCTCAAAACATTAATTTCGAAATTCTATAATTTATCTTTGCCAAGTCAAATGATTGCAACGTCATCCATCGAATAATCTTGCATAAAGTATTATTTCTGTTACAAACATCAATGCTCAAAACATTAATTCGCCAAGTCAAATGATTGCAACGTCGCCCATCGAATGCAGACCTCGCTGAAACCTCGATAAAAGTGTCCTTCGGATTCTTCTGAAAGAGCAATCGCTTATTTTTCATACGCGCCGCTGGTTCTCTCACCGCGATTATGCTCAGACGACGCGACACCAATTTTCCAAATGGCGCCCGGCCAGATAAATCTTTCCGCGCGGTCTCCCGCGGACTACATAAGAAATTTCGTTTGCATCGAGGCGAAAAACAATCTCTGATCCTCGGAGACTCGGCTAACGGCGACGAGAACGTTCGAAAAAATATACTGCGCGTTTAGGAGACGTAAAAGGCGCGGAGCGAACGGTTGCAATCCGACGTGTTACGGACGCAAACAAACGTTCACACCCCCGCGACGTGTGACACGCTCGAACGTGTATTCCCATCCCGGTTTACGACGTCGACGACGAAAGTGGAAGCATCGAGGAAATATCGACGATATCGTGATCTCGGACGACAGACAGCTTCCACCCTTATTTTCCGTTTCGTGTGGGTTTATTCTGTAGGAAGGTACAAGGATTCCCACCCCCGTGCTTCTTTGCGACAACGGAATCTAAGGGTGGTCAATTTCTGGAATTTTGAACAGCGAAACTTTTAGCCCTTTGCACTCGGAAGCTTGTCACTAGAAATATTCGACTCTCCAATGAGACATAGGCGACACTATTTGAAACGAAATAAGGAGAAGACATATGTAAATTAAGGAACGAAGCTTCATTTGAGTACTATAATGAATGTCTGAAGAAATTGAAAATAATCTGTTGTTACAATTTTTATAGGAATTGCATATTAGTCGTATTAAATGCTCAGTAGTTATAGTGTCAATGGTGCTAACTTTTTCAACGATGGATTATTTATTTCTTGAGATTAACATGCAATTCTTCTTCGTTTCGCTTTAGTTTCTCGTTAGGATATATTTTAATTGCATTTGGCCTGCATTTAACGAGTACACACTTTATTATTTGATTTTATTGCGCGCAATGAGAGATTTTTCAAACTAAATTCCACACTTAACTGGTTAATTATGGAATAATAACCGGTGACATGGAATAGTTTCTACGTAAAATTACCGGTCAACAGTGTGTTAATTTCTCCGTTTCCACGATTTCGACGTCAAATGTTCCATATTAGGCGCCATTTTCTATTTACCTGAAGCGACCCAGGAAACGAAGAACCGTGAAACGTGAAAACGACGCCGGAAACGGACAGCCGTAAAGATACACTCGCCTGGGAGCACTCAGTTTTTCGTCGAATTTTGTCCACGCTAAATTAATGCCTGTATCGCGCGGCGGTCCGGGGGAGCGGGAAAAATAACGTTTCCGTGCCGAATACGCCCGCCATTTTTCACTTTTCGCTTCGTCCGGGGAACCATTAATTATTTCTCGCGTTGCCCCCGCCTGTTCCTGGCCGGTTCTCATTTAACTCTTCCCTTCGCTCGTTCCGGGACACCCTGGAAGAGAAACGACGCGTTACGGCGATCAATTAACACGCTGAACGCCGTGGGGGTCACCGGTGAACTCAATCAAGTCGAATTATTACAGTTCGATCAATTAACACTAGAACTACCGAATTACTTGACGATAATTACAAATTTGTCAGATAACTGATGAATGGAAATATTTCATAAATTACTAGATAATAGTATAATGTAAGGCTTAACGCGTTGAATGCCATGGGGGTCACCGGTGACCCCCGACCAAATCGAATTGCTACAGTTCACTCAATGAAACGACAATTATATGAAAACATTTCTATATTGTATATGATGCTACATAATACAATGACATTCAGCTAGATGAACGTGGAATTATAATGCAATTCAATCAAGTGATTTAATATCATATTTCTTCCATTCTGTGTATTTTCCTCTGCGAAATCGTGTGGCGTTCAACATGTTAATAAAAATAAGAATTTTGTGCTAGCTCGAAATCGTCTAGTCTACATTAACAAAGAAATACCTATTACAATATAAATAGAGGTGAAAAATGACAAATTACAATTTGTCAGATAACTGATGTCGAATGTGTAGGGCTACTAAAATAAAACCACCGTGACCCAGGTCATGGTCCTCTTGGTCATAAATTAGTCAGTGGGCCTGGACTATCTCTCAGGCCCCCAAGTATCGACACACAAAACCGTCTACAAATGGAAATATTTCATAAATTACTAGATAATAGTATAACGTAAGGCTTAATAAAAATAAGAAGCTTGTGCCAGCTCGAAATCCTCTAGTCCACATTAACATACAAACACCTATTACAATATAAATACAGGATGTAACAGTTCCGCGTGTTTCAGGTGAGAAAAGCGAACAAGGAGCTGCAGCAGCTGTCCAGACACCAGCGGCGCGAGATCGGTCTGGCGACGATGCTGCTCTGCGTGGTGATCGTGTTCCTAATCTGCAACATCCTGCCGCTCGCCTCGAACATCCACGAGACGTTCTTCACGGACCCGCCGCTCTGGCTGGTGCAGACCGGCAACCTCCTCGTCACGATCAACAGCAGCATCAACTTCATCATCTACGTGATATTCGGCCGGAAGTTCAAGAGGATATTCCTCAAGCTGTTCTGCAGCTCGAAGCTGTTCGGGCCCGGACGGGACAGCCCGGAGTTCCAAACGTACGACGAGTCGATCGTCACCAACATGACCAACATCGAGCTGAGGAACTCGATCAGGCACTATCATCTGAACAGATCCAGTACCATCAGCAGGAACAACAACGTGTCGAACGGCAGCACGCGGCAGAGCTTGAAAACGTCCGGCAGACCGGGCAGTCCGGGACCGTGCGTCTATTATCCGGCGAGAAGTCCCGTTAGAAGTCCCAGCCAGATGTCCAGGACGTCTAGTAACCAGAATGGCTGGAGCAAGAAGGACGTGGACTCGGTCCTGTAGCGAATCTGACTCCGAGTGCTTCGGGAACTGCAGTGTGACGTTGAACGAGTGGAAGTCTATTAAAGGGGTAGCTAATACCTACGAGCTTCAGGAGAAATAATCGACTTTTGTGAATCTTTGTTGTAATATCAGGCTACCAGGGTGTAGAAGTTGTAGCTTATTTTGTTATTGGTGATGTATGATAGGTTTTTGTAGTTTGATGTTTATATTGTTAATCAATTCCTCGGTATTGCTTGGCAAACGTGTCTTAACCCTTTGAATTCTGTAGGCTCCAATATCGCAGTTATCAGATATTTTAACGAGTCAAAGAAACTACCCTAAAATCATTAGATTTTCCACACATCCAAACTTTCTGCTGAGAAAGAAAATGAAAGATGGAAGGAATATTATAGCATTTTTCATTTTCACTAGAGATACCATAGAAATTAGTTGCAGCTGCTGATAAATTACAAAACCATTTGGAATTCAAAGGGTTAATAGTTTCAAATGATTGGAGCATTCTAAAGTAATTGACATTTTGAGTTCATCGTTTCTTTACCGAGGTCATTGTGAAACAAAAGGAATTCTGAAATATTCTGAACAATGTTCCATCAATCTTTAATAGAAATTATTTTCTTAGAGAATTAAGGCTACAAAAAATTATTATGTATCACCAAAAACTAACTAAGCTACAAAGAGACTCCGAACGTTACTATAACCGTCATTACAAGAAAAATTCACCGAGATTGTTCTTCTGACGTTCGTCAACTACCCCTTTAAAACGATCATCCGAGTCTACACGGATTCTCGCGAGTCTAGCGAATGTTCTCGACCGATTAGCTTCCAGAAAATCGGTGCGGGATCCATGATCCACGGTAGCGTACTCTGCAACGCTTCGACCGGAGAGCCGATCGTTCCGGAGACGTCGGTAACGTAGCGGCGACGTTCGAAGGAAACGTACGAGTGAGCCTAGAATCAAAACTCGATTAAAATTCTCTCTTGATTTACTGTTCGTGTCTCCGCACTTTCTCCTATTGTCGGCGTGAACGGAACACTGGACCGTAGATCGCTTGTGTGAATGTACTCGGACGGACTGCGGGGAGAAAAAAACTGTGCGCGCAATTCGCCGCCACCCCGATGTCATTCGACGATCAGTCGGACTCGCGAAACACGATGCATTTCTCGACGTGCAACGTGTGACTGCTTCATCGTGTGTATATATTGTATACAAAAGCATTTCAGCGTCATAAATAGAGGAACGTGTCTTCGCGCTAATGCGTAAGGTCGTCATTCGTGAACCATGTCGGTATAAACTTTGTGATAACGTTTCGTTCACGAGAAATGGGATATACATTTTCTTTTTTTTTATACGATTCACCGGAGAACAGACGAATGATTACCTTACGCAAATAGAAATCGAATGCAAGAAGGAGAATTGAAGACGCGAGAAATTATACTGTAAGAAAAAGCGTTTCCGGTATTACAGTGCACTACGTTTTAGCGAATTGTACATTCAACTGGTCGATTATACATGTTATTTTGATATATTCGCGCGGCACGCTTCGCTTCTGGAAGAGAGAAGTTGGATGAGAAAAAGAGGATACGAGTAAATGTAGATTTTCCGTTATTCTTGCTGACTTTTATAGGTATCGAATTTATAGCTTTGTCTTGGAAGAGATACAAACGTGAATGGAGTATTAAAGTCTGGCGCTTTTTATGATGTAGGGGAAATAAAAGTGGACGTGAAAGTTTGAGTGAATTTACAATCGGATCATTTTCTCGCTTAGAAAGTACACAAGGAAATTATCGGTGCAAACGTCTTCAATGTGTTTGCCTGTGTCTCGAGGGAAATATTAAGGTGCGAGAAACTTCTGTTCATCGTGTCGCATTATTATTGTTAATGTATTCTGATATTTTAAGGTGTATCACACGGAAGAAGGAAATGATTTATTTTTGTTACGATACGTTAATCTGCACTAATAAATAAAGACGTAATACATTTCATTCGTGGTTGTTTATAAACACGTCAAACGCCATACCTGTGTATGTCCTGATTCTTCTGCATTTACACCTTAGTATTTCAGAGTTAAATACGGATGTGTACCTGACACCATTTACCAAGTAGATCTCTTAGATTCTTTCACACTTTATTTCATGAACTTCCATTAAGTTACAAATTTACTTGAACATAATTGTTTCTATAGTGTGCATCGTTTTATATGAACACTGCATCGATTGCAAATATCAAGACGTACAAACTTCTACCAGAACTTCTGGCAGATGTATTTTACGAGTAAGATAACATACTTGTAATAAACGGAATAGAAAACATGTCTGTTCTATATAAATAAGGAAATGTAAAATTAAATGGGGGAAAAGAAACACTCTTGCAATTGTACTACAAAAAAATACATGAACTAAACGAATATATATATATATATATATATTACAGTCTAGACATGAAATTTCTATTAAACTGCAGTTATATTGGGAATCTTTGTGATTACATATGTATATATACATGTATATGTCTAATCGATAGGAATCATGTTATCATATAAATAAAGTGATCTACTTATATCATTTTTAGCGGATAATATTAATCCCTGTACCCAATATCTTAAGTATAATTGACAAAATAAATTTTCATGTCTTATCATCTTGCGCCACATTACAATTAATTACAACTGTCTCTCTTTGCAAAAACAAATTACAACATCCCTATGCTTGAATTAGAAAAAAACAATACTAGACGTACTTTCATGTTACCAACTTATTTATTTTGCCAATTAGATACAGTGTTCGATATAAAACGTATATTGACGTACAGATAAATCATTGAAATAGCAGGTCAATCGTAACGACCTGTTTGCGTAATTATTCCGCAATCATAATTATAAAAAATAGATTACCAAATTCGCCAATCAACGGTAAATAAATACTTCTATTTTATTCATCGTACAGGATGAAATTACAGCACTGAAATTATTATTACATAATACATTTATTTGCTTTCGGGTAACTTTTCGGCCTTTTTCTTTGGCTTTAAGTAATAGTACAGGCCTATGGCAGCTATTGCAGCATACGTAGCTTTAGCCACCTACAAAAAGAAACGACAAGTTTGAAACATTTCCAATCATTGTTACACAAAATAATTATTGTTAGTCGAACTTAAGAAATATCACGAAGAACGAATATTTAGAGGTTACTGACATTTGCACGTCCATTATCGGTGACACTATTGAAATATTTGGATAATCCAGTAAGCTTTGGTTCTGATCCCTCTGAACCAGTCATTCTTGTCACCAAAAGCTAAAACGCAATACAAACGGATAATCAATCAAGGAAACTGAGAATATCCCTCGACAAACGTACCTCGAGCACAATTCAAAAAGCAGTATGGCAACTCCTCACGTCTCTTAATCCTAGTTGCATGAAAACTGGCACCAGATGGAGCATCCAATATCCGGAAATGCGCAAACGCAAAACAACTCCCACTTTAAAAGTTACTTGGGCAATTTATATTTTGGTAAATTATTTATTCAATTAATAGACAGAAAACGAAGGCATTAAAAAAATATCAATTTAATACTTACATATGAACATAGTATTGCATAATGATATACATGATGATTAAATCACAGCAAACAGTACTTCACAAATAAGATACAAATCATGGGAATAATTTCAAAATCAACTTTAGCATTTTTTAATAACATTAAATACCATAATAAGGTAAAACAAGAATCATATTTTTGTACTGTAATCGTTGATACATAAATAAGTATTGTCATAGAAGTCCTTCTAATAATTAATAACGAAATTTTACTTTCTACTGTCAAAGAATGAATATTTTACAATTCTTCCCTGTTTTCAACCATGTACTCCAATCGTCCGTATGCATTTATGATCATCTGTGAAAAGAGAAATAATATATTATAACATTATGTAGAATTCAGAAAATATTATATATTTTATGGTTGTTTACCCAAATTTCTTGCATGATCGACCCACTCACAAATTGATTGGTCATTAAAACTTCATTTATTTTATCTGCAGAAATCATATTTAATTCGTTTAACAATTTCAGCGCCGCCTTTATTGGTAGTAACTGAAGATTCTCATTACTGTACATGATATTCTTCGTTTGCTGCCTTAGATTACTGAAATAAACAAAACAAATTTTTATATTATTCAAAAAGTATACGAAGAACGTTATTTATCATAATTACACACCCTTTACCTTCTTAAATCTGCAGGTTCTATTAAACATTTGGTTCTATCAACGTTTACAATTGGCACTTCTATATTTAGCATTTGCAGTATATGTAACATATATGAAGCCGTTTTAAATTCAGTAAATAACACGAACTCGTTCATTGATAACCACCCTTTACTTTGGTAATAAAATACGTGCATCAATCGCTTTGGTAATTCTGGAAAAAGGAATACAAGAGTAAAGTACACTGTCAATTTATTAATAAATAGTTACAAAAGTACTTACCAATTGCTAAAAGATATATTTTGGGATGTAAAGATGTATAGATTGGGGTTGAATAATTTTTACCAAAATATGTAGATTCCCCTGGAGCAATTGTATCCCAAGTATTCTTTAATTTACTTAAATTTGCATAGATATTCATTGTCCCTATATTACCAGTCATATCCTGAGATTCTACGATACCATTTACACTAAGATTTTCAACATTATTATTTTGCAGTTGACTTTGATTGCATGTTATCTTCGTATCTTCATTATTCATGTACTGCGAATACATTTTATCCCAGTTGTTGGATTGAATAGAATTTCTATCTGCTGCTTTAGACCATGTATATGAAGATGCACCATACTGATATATGTCATTAATTGTTTGCGCTAACTCAGATAATCTGTCTGAAGTATGAGAAGTGGATGGTCGAGTTAAATATCCTTCATCTATGCTCATATTATCCTGCATCGTTGGTAATGAAGTCGTGAAACTGTTAATTGGTAACCACGATGTCATGTGATTCTTTATATTGTCATTATTTGGAGTATGATCGATGCAAGAGTTTTCCAATGGCAAAAGAGAGTTCTTCGTGTTAAGTTCATTTACGTTATGTATCACTGAAGGGCTATTTATAATAATATTTTCAGTATTTTTCATGTTATCCATTGTTTTTACATAATCAGTGGAAAAAAGATTTGCATTCAATATGGGTAACTTTGTATCAGTAATGTCCATGTTGCCTGAATCGCAACTAGAATAACATTGATGACAATTGTATGGAACTTCCCTGCAAGCTTTTTCTGCAACATCATGATTCGTATCTAGTTCTGCAGTATTATCTTTTTCAGAAGTGATTAAATTATCAAAATTGAAACAAATTTCTTCCTGTGGATCCGATGCGTCCAGTTTATTTAATAAACCAATTTTGAAAGGATTAGTTTCTTTTAAAGGTTTAGTCAGATTTGTAGGTTTTTCTAATGATTCTGGTAAACCAATTGTTCCACTAAAAATATTTTCAAATCCAGGTGGTACCTTTTTGCTCACAGATATATCATTACTTGCCAATGACTGACTTACTATATTCGAATCACTCTTTGCGAGAGTAAGAATCTTCGAGTATATTGATACATTCAATTTTTCGATCAAATGTTCTAACATAGTACAATTGTTGAAATTTATATCGTTGTTCAAAATCTCTTGAGTAGGATTCCCGACTCTTTGTAAATTGTTGACATTAAATGGATATATATTCGAATCATTTATATTTACTCTATTTGTTGCCGTTGAACTGATATTATTGTTAATATGTGAAGTAGTATCCTTTATATTTAAAGTATTGTTCATTAGAGTGTCATTTAGTTTTGTATCAGAATTGTTCATTACTTTGTTAGAAAGTATCTCAAATATTGCATTTATTTGAATCTGTAATTTTAAATATTCGTTCCATAAGCGTAGAAGTTTCTCTGGCGAAATTTCATCTTTCTTTTGATCATAAACTGGTTGATCTTGTCTAAATGGATTTGTATTTCTTGTCGATGAGTTAAAAGGAGCAAATGAATTATTTTTAGTAACCTGATTTTCCAAATTTTCCTCTAATTTTTGTAATTCATTAGGTAATTTCTGTTGCAAAGGTAACTTAATAAAATTTTCTTCTAAAGTACTTTGAGGAGATATCAAAGGACCAATGTCAGACGTTTTGTCTTGTAAAGTACTTTGAGGTGATATCAAAGGGACGTTATCACATGTTGCTTCAGTTCTCTTGTTGTTGACATTAAATGTATTAGTTTCTTTTGCATAGCACTGGTCAGGTAAAAACAGTAAATTTTCTTCCACGTATAGCAATAAATTGTGCATATCAACTTTGTCTTCCTATGTAAAAAGAAAAAGAAATGATCAATCGAAATGATACTTTATGAATTACATTATGAAATATTATTTGTGTATACACATTATTTGGGAAAAATGATCACTTTATGAGATCATTTCGCACATTGTAAAGATATTGGTATAAAGTAAAATGTACACAGTTGACTTTCTTCTTAAAATATTTTTATTACTTAAATAAAAAGCATAGTACATGTAAGCGAAAACATAAAGATCGTATTTTTCCCAAAAACTTAAAAATTGATTTGTACTTTTACGTTAACTGTAAAGTATAATTGGTAAGCATTCATTTGATTCATAAGAAATAAAATAATACTATAAAATGGCACTATAGACTAAAATACTATGTACTTTTAGTTGTAAAAACCATGTTTTAACACTAAACGTACCGGCATTTTTATATACATCTATTCCTACCGTAACGGGTCAAATAATTACTATAAAATAAAGGTAAACAAATTAAACGATTCATTTTTCTTAGTTTAAACAGTCTTTTACTTGATAATGTAATTCATTCAGCAGCATTTTCGATCTAAATACTTTTAATTGTACTTCAACTTAATTTCTTTGCTTTAACTTAGCCTTGTTTAACATTTCTTTTAATGTTCTTGATTTCCCTCGTAATTCACTATACGTTGAAACTGAGTTTTCTAAAATGGAGTCTTCTTTTCCATTCGATTCTACATTATTTTTAAAACAAGTTGTAGTAACTTCATTCTGTCCATTTTTCAAATTTTTAAACTTTGCATTTGAACATTCTATCTTATCTAATTCTTTGTAATTCTCTTGTTCTTTGTGTCTGTCTATTCTATCTGTATTCTGAACCGAATCCATATCATTTACTTCTTCTATTGTTAAACAGCTATTAATTTTGGTATCTAATGTATTTTCAATATCTTTAGCAAAAGGAGAATCAATTTTCAAAAGACGGTGCAGATTTTCAGTTGGCATGTATACATCCCACTCTTCTGTATCAGATTCTATATCAATATCATTGAAAACTGGTACAGTAGATTTTGCTGTAATTGCATCAGCCGATAGTGCTTCATTTATCGATACTAATTCTTCTGTTACTATTGTTTCTTTGGTTGATAAGCTACCTTCTATTTGTTCTGATTCCTTCGCTAACTTTTCTACTTGTATGGATTTTTGTGGTAATGACACTTCTTCCATTACCACTGATTCAATTGGTACTAATTCTTCTGATAAATCTGATGTTGTTGGTCTGTCTGTAGATGCAAATGGTTCTTCATGCGGTTTATCATCGCCAGATTTACATTCATATAACCTTAAGTTATTTATATCTACGTTTTCTGCATCAACAGAATTTGAGATATCACTAGCGTTAAGTCTGGCATGTGCTTCATTTAATATAATTTCATTTTCTCTTGTTTCAGACTCCCTATCATTATTGTTAAAACTTTCTTGCGATGATACTGATGTGCATGAGGCAGTGAGATCGTCCGAATCTAGACTTACAGACTGATTCAATTCACGTTGCTTCATTGACCACAAATGTAATAATTTGCTTGCAAGAGTACATGATTTCATGTGTATATAATAATTTTCCAATTGAGATGTACCATTATTAGAATTCATTTGAAAATCTGTATCACAAAGCTTATCACCACCGTTTGAGTAAAGGGCATTATTTCTGATTAAATCATTATTGTTCTCTGCAGATTCGATAAATTGTGTTTCATTTGTACTTTTAGAGATGACTGTCGAGGGCTCGAGAAATTCTGCGGATCTACCTTCTGTCAATATATTCAGCATTTTCTTAGAAATAGCTACAATCTTTTCTTTTCTATTACTTGCCGCTTGTTTCTGTATATTTCTTAGCACTAAAGGAGAAGGATCCTCCGTCTGATTTATATTTCCAGTGGGTAACCAACGTACGTCTTCGTCACGTTCAGTAAAATGAACACTACCTCGAACTGCTCTTAAAAAATAACTTTCAGCCAGCGGTATATTGTCCCGTTTCTCTGATATTGATTTATAGGTTTTTTCAACAACGTCTTGCTGCGAAATATGTCCTTTTCTTTGTTCCATATCTTTAGAAATAGCTGACCAATCTACATGTTTAAATTCGTTAGACATATCAGAAGAAGTTTCTGTACACGTCATATCTGATTCGTCTTCTGAATTTTGTATATGAAAATGATTAGCATATTCTTTTGGTATATACGTATAATTTCTCAATATATCATCCTTTTTGTTTGACTGCTCGTAAACGTTTCTGCCACAAGAAGATTGAGAAGATGCGGAAGTATCATCATATTCGTTGTCATCATGTTTGATAATATTATTCAGAGATTCCCTTAAAGTTTGTTTCATTTGTTTACTTAGTATTGATTTAGAATTTGACAAATCATTGCTTTTCACTCCATCATTATGTTCTGTGTAATTACTATTATAAGGCTTAGAATTCCTCTTAAAGTTCATTAACTGTTCGTACAAAGGTATTAAATTTCTTGGCTGCTTCCCTTTTAAATTTAGTCCGCTACTACCTGCCCCTTTGATGAAACGCTTATTTTTAAGATACTGTAATATTTCCTTGCCTTTCTGGTACGACGTGGAACTTATTTTATTATCAGTAACTATACCAAAATTATTTCCAGATGACGACCGCGAATTAATAGTCGAATCATACAATTCTACTTTCTTTTGAGAAGAACCTGCGGCGCGTGTTAATTTTGTACATTCTGTTGGCTTTACCAATTTATCAGATTGAAATGTTTTAGGTGTTCTAGATTTTTGTTTCCTACGTTCCTGACATTGTAAATAATAAAGAAATGGAAAGTTCCGTAACTTTATACAGACCATTTTTCCATGTTCTGCTAGTTTCTGCTCAACTAGCCAATCATTAATGTGTACATCTTCTTCTTCTAACGTGTCAGTCAATGTTACCATCATTGAATTGTCCTAAATTGAAGAACAACAATAAATAATTAATTACTTGTTTTTCATGATATGTAATTGCTTTTAATAAACATATTCTTTTTTTATTAGATTGTATGTTTCATCCTTACCTCTTCATTCATTGATGCTACTGTTGCAATTAAAGGTATATTCGATGTTCTAACGGCAAACTGATGAGTGGCATTACGTGTCCATTTTGATGATTTATACGGCCGTGTATTAAACAGACCACAAGGTATAGCTTGTGCTGGTAGAAGAGAAAACATTCTATGCAAGTAACACACTGCATTTGGCGGATATGTTTTCAACGTACCATAATCATAAAACATCACCTGTAAGATATTGCTATAAATAATAATACTTATCACATTAAATTCAGTTAATATAATTTCTACCATTTTTGTGAACCTACAGTAACTTGTAAGTCAGGTTTCACTGATTTTATTATACCTCTATGCCATACTCCATTATATACACATGCACAATTTAGACCTTTTTCTAATATAACAGGTGGTACAACATAATCTTGATGTTTTGTTACATAAAAATTACTGAAAAGGAAATAATTGTCTACTACTCAACTATGCACATTGCAAAAGCTTATTTTAATCATACATACTGCAACTCATCCATAAATGTTTTAAATGTCCTTTGCTTTTTACGAAGTTGTATCCAAAAGAATGCTGGAGTGAACACTTCTGCAATAACAACTTCTACGTAAGGTTTCTCGTCGCTCACTAAGTCTATGACATTTAGATGACCTACACTTTCTCCGATAGTTACTATACCATCTGGTATTAATTGATTGCATGTATCAATTGACTGTAAGTTCAGGAGTATTAGATTTACAAGAATGGTTAATCAAAATTTCATTTACAATTATAAAAATGTTATCAACCAGAGTTGTTGGAAGTGCTTCATCTTCTTCGTGCGGTAAATAAATCTCATGTAATTGTGCAAGACTCATAGTTGTATGTTTCTCCTTTGAATTATTCGATGGTACATCTCTTTTAGCAAAATAAAGCATAAAGTCACCTATATCTTCAGACTGTACACAATGAAAAATTTCTGGCAATTGTGATGCAAATTCTCGAACACTACTGAACCCAAGCTCTGTATAATTCAAGCATACTTTGTACTCTTCCAAATACTTTTCTGGAAGTTCAGCACACCGAATACCATTGGGATTATTCTGGATAAGTTTTTCTAAACGAAATTTAATTCTGTCATTTATAAGGTTTTCAGTATGTTTACTGTCATAATTTTCATTGTCTATATCACTATTATTATTATTATTATTGTTACATTCTGTAAGAATTTCAATATTGTCATTGCAATGGTTCAAATTATATACATTATCTTCATTGATTTCAGCCTTTTCTGTGAGTATATTAAATTCATCTTTCACATTTTGATTTTGGCATTTAGAGATAGTTTCTTTTATGAAACATGATGTTGTTTTTGTCTTTGCAAGTGATTTTGGAGATGAAGTAGATATACTCGTGGAAGATATAAATTTAAAATCATTTTCTTCATTGTCCTCATATTCATACATATTATCCAAATCTTCATTCCCACTTGCAGTCACTATCGGTGATCTCAACTGGGAGGTTTCTGAGTTATTTAGAATTGGAAAGATTTTATTGTTATACATATGAATTTTGTGCGATAACATTTGCAACTGTTCTTCCATTTCACTCATTGTAATGTCCACATACGGCATCTGTGCTTGTACTGTTTGAAATATATAATCTTTATTCACACCATTTGGGTATTTATTAACAAAATCAATTGTCATATTTAATATCTCAGCTGGTATCCGAACCTTGAACGGTGCAGTATTTGGGTAATAATGACTTGGTTTATACACTTTTCTTCCAAGTATAGGCTTCTGATCTTTTTGGCCAGCTATTAACTTACTAACATGTTTAGACTTATCAGATGGAATACCATGTAAAAAGGTTTCATTGTTCCTATTTTCTATTTCGATCGTTTTCGACATACTCTGTAGGAATTTCATCAAGGAACTATGTCCTAAACGTTTCCAAGGTATTCGTTCACCTTCCAAATCATAGTACTCCTTACATAGTTGAGGTAACGAGCAACCTCTTTTCTGTGACAATACTAAGGCTAATATTGTAGTTTCAATATTTTCACGTTCCTGGGAATTCACCTGCATCATTAATGATCTCGAATTTTCTAATTCCAATATCGAGTTTCTATTAATTATTGAATTTACTAAATTCTGGAAGCTGAAACAGAAGTGATATGCTGAATCTATTGTTAAGAAACATCGAGAAAACATGATCCATCGCTATTGAGACTCACAATCTGTTTACAATGTTAGTGATTTGAAACAATTATATACTGTACATCGCTCATACTCTTTCAACACTGGATCACAGCACAAAATTGGATTGTTTCGCTTAATTTATAAAACCATGTGGGAAACGTCCCGTTCTGCGTATAAACTAACCTAACCAGAAAACCAGCAGACGATAGCTAGTTACACAAATTCAAATCTCTTTGTGTTTCTATTTGCCGCGCAAAGTATCGACCTATCTACGACGCGATATAAAAAGTAGCATTTTTTAAATTCCGCGGAGCACTTTTTTACTGTAAACACGTAAATATATGTAGAATAATCATATTCTTAAAAAGAAGAATCATACTCTAGAATACGAAATAAATAGAAAAATGCTAGTGTTATTTCATTAACTTTCAAAATTTTTCTAACATTATTTATATCTTTAATTAAAAGTAACTGTTGAAGTATACAATAAATATTTGGTAGAAAACATGTGTAAGTGTGTTGCCAAATACTTTTCGTACATGTGTATGCATATACATACATACATAATGCAATTAAAAGCATTCTAATAAAAGGCATTGTAAAAGATATAACAATAGTTCTTATGCAACTGTTATTGTCGTATTTTTATGGGCTACTCATTACTTTATACTTCTTAACAAACAGTGGGATAGTATCGTGCTGCATCGATAATTAAACGATATTAATCGTTTTCCCTCAGTCGATTCGCACAAATCAGACTATACTAAACTTAGCGCTCGAACACAAAAGAAAAAAGAACAAAAATGTTCTAAAAGTGTGTCTAAGGTATCGCGATCATAATCAGGGCTTTGCCAAACAGAATAATATGGCACGATAAGATAAAAACAACGAAAAGAAATATTTACGAATTGTTCCATAAAAGGGATTAGTGCAGACGAATAAATAATATTTTCGTTCGGAATAATAAACAAGAAAAGATTATTAAACAAGACAATGTCTGAAAAGAAAAGGGAAACAACTAACAATTCTATATATATATATATATATATATATAGATATACATTTAATTTGATAATAATTTTTCGAATGGTATTTGTTCCTAAACAAGCGCGCAAGTTCTAGAAGTTTTAAACAAAGGCATCGTCGAGCTGGAAACGCTATCTCCGACGGGCGAAATGTAAGCAAACGAGTGCAAACGAGTGCAATCGAGGGCAGAGAGACAGAATTGAGGGAGAATTAACTATTTAGTCGAAGATCGAGAAGTGGGCATGGAAGTGAGAGAGATCAGAAGAGACAGAGGTGCCGGGAGCGAAGCGTGTGCGCCGCTGTGTGTGCACGGGTGTAAGGGCTGGCGAAGTCGCGCGGCGAACGAACGTCATTATAAGACGGTCATCCAGCAGTCCATGGACGACAGTCGAGGGTCTTCCTCGGTACGCGGCATCGATCGAAGCCTTACGATATCGTAAGACAGTGCCAGAGAAGTGTAAACATCATTTCTTGTCCGGTTGTATGGTATTGAAAAAATATTACGTGCCGTATCCGCCCTCTGCCGCCATAAAAGATGGCACCTTCGTGCGTTGAGGTGATCCTAGTCGGTTTCATTCTTGTCCTACCATTCCTCTACGAGATGAACAGGACCTTCCGTTACTATTTCAAATTTCTCCTCTATTACGGATACGTGACGATCAATTCCATCACTTTACTCCCAATTATGATGTTACGTCCACGGAACGTAAAGAACTTTATGTTAGTAATTTACCAAGCAAATCTTGATAAACACTATGCCTCTCATTTCATTGTTCTGCTGTTCGATGTTTTCTTTCTGCTTGTCAGTTAATCTCCCTATTTGTCGTTTTTTTTTTCTTTTTTACCTGGAAAGATAATACGGCAGGGAACAAATTTATTGAACGATGGTGGTGTATAGTGTTGTAGCAGCAGTTCTGACAGTGGTCCTCTGATGGTGGTGGTAATAATGGTAGTGGTGGTGGTGGTTTGAATAACGTTAGCCATTCACCCTGCGACGGTTGCGCATGTGTAGTTCGAATAGGAAATTTAAAGGAATTACCAAAATATTTCTTTCGGTTCGGTCTCAGTGATGTTTTCGGAGTCCGCGTTTGCATCTCGATTTTATTTGCAATCGGTGAACGTTAGATCGGACGCGTTAGAAAAATATGTTGACTGCAGGGGACAATGATCACAGCTGATAGCTGCATGATTCAAGTTAACTCGTTAATAATGCAATTATTGCGATATCGAAAGTTGAGTGACATATAATCGCTCGATTGACGTGCACGCGAATGATAAACAATCCACGAAAGAAATAACTCGTGCTTCTCTCTTTGCCTTTTAGATTCATTCAGTTTTTCCGCGACATTTGAAATTAGCGGTGGAAAATACGTTTCAATCCATTCCTGTTAATCTATTTAATTGTACGAACTGCACTTTTCATTGGTAAATGCAACCATGGATATTAATGATTTGTCAAATTTATATAAATAATTCGTTTTCAACGATTTTTATGAACTAATTAATTGTTATTGAAATACCTGGACATACATTGGAAATGATCTACCATTTTTCAATAAATTTGTTAATTTTGCAAATAACTCCACTTTCATCGCTTCAATAAATTACATGTTATTACTAAACAGTTTATAAGTGAAATATATTTTTAGATTAGCATCATCCGTATGCTCCTGTCTTACTAATTTTCTGGGAGTGCGTTGGGAACTTAGAGGAAGAGAACATTTAGAACAAGATAGAGCATGTATAATAGTTGCAAATCACCAAAGTTCTTTAGACATAATGGGACTGTTTCAAATATGGCCTGTAATGGAGAAATGTACAGTCATAGCTAAAAAAGAGCTTTTTTATGCGTGGCCCTTTGGTTTAGCCGCTTGGCTTTGTGGTTTGATATTTATAGACAGAATGAACTCCGAGAAAGCTCGTGCAGTTATGAATACTGCCACAAACGATATTAAAAAGGACAAGGTAATTTAGAACGTGTTGTAAAAACATGAAAGTAACTTCTAACAGTGTACACACTTATTTTTCTGCATCCTCTATGTAGATCAAATTATGGATCTTTCCTGAAGGCACCAGGCACAATACTGGTGAAATTCATCCTTTTAAAAAAGGTGCCTTTCATGTTGCTATTACTTCTCAGTTACCTATACTACCAGTTGTATTTTCTTCTTATTACTTTCTATCCTCGAAAGAGAAAAGATTCGATGCTGGTAAGTAATGAATACATTTGCTTAAATACAAATATTAAAATATGAATTCCCCTATATAAATGCATTTAATTCAAAGGTCGAGTTATTATAACAACATTACCACCAATATCTACAGAAGGATTAAATACAGATGATATTGAGCATTTAATGCAAAAAACTCGATGTGCTATGTCAGATGTTTTTCAAACGACTAGTCATGAAGTAAAATTGTCAAGTAATTCTGCAACTTCTTAGAATGAAATGATCATTCCATGGCAATTTGAAGAGAAACCCTGTCATTTAAAATTCAACGGTAACTGAGTGTTAGCTTGGAAACCAAAGACTATTTTTCTATGCCTTATGTTCCATTTAGTGATTATAATTGTTTTTATATTTTATTAAGTATTCATTGCATATGAAAAATACGTGCGAAAGAATAATTGGATAAATGTTGTATAGTAATTATTCTTTTTCTACAATATTTATTTATCAGTAATTTTATTCCATCTTGAAATATAATTTAATGCTCTGAATTTTACAGTAAATGGTAACATAAGAACTGCATGTAAATTGCAATGAACCTTTATACAAATTTTGCGAATATTATATATACATGAATGCAATATAAACCTTAATTTTTTGTTTAATATTAGAGGAAAGAATGTTATATTGTGGTGCAGCCTTTGTATTTTTTTAGGAAATTGTATAATTTTTAGCAAGTAATGGCAATCTGAATTTTATCTTCGAATTGTATATACTATTAATCTAAGTACATTTTACAAATATTTAAATATTAATATTTATGTAGGTAGCAATCATTTGGATAATACGTTTAGAGAAAAGGAATTTGCAAACTTTGAATGATATAGCTAATTCTTTTTCTCCTCAGCCACAATTATTTGAATTATTTATGCAAAATGTATTTGTTTTATAAGATTTTATACGTGTTCATATGCCTATTACATGCTTCCACTCATTACTGCACAGTAAAATCTGAAATTAATAAGTTCTAGTTTTAAAATTCCTTTATCATCTGAACCTAATTATTAGGTAAGTTTTAGATTTAGACCCAAAGTTTTAGACATACGAAGCAACCATTAAACAATCTAATATTGAAAAAATCTTGTCATTTGTTGTTGTACCAGTACAATTCACATACTGTGATAAAAATTCATATTCAACATTAAATATTCTCTTAAGTATTAATTATATCATTGTAATGTTGAATTGAAGCTACGCTATTGTTTACATAGTTTCATTACAGATATACCATTTTTGTAATTTCAAAATGAAAATTTTATTAGATGGATTGTTTGTAGATTTATAATGTCATGAATATATTACTTAAAATTAGTGGGAACTAAAAGAATCAGTAATTATTTTATAAGCTGTTCTTTCCAGAAACATACTAATAACAGGAAATATAATTTTAAAATAGAAAGCTACATACTTTTAATGCATATAAATTTGTTAAACAATAACTAAATTCTGTAAACAAAATGAAGTCTTTTGTTATCATACATGTATGTATAAGTACACATGTAATATACAAGTATTTTAAGTGCCATATTTATAATTAGAAAATAAATTTCTTTTTATATCTCATTTGTATGACTGGATCCATCATCATGTAAGTTAAAATCAACATAGCAAAAGTGGAAGTGAAGTAATAGAACAAAAGTTATTCACTAACTGTAAGACTACCACAACAATTTTACCATATTGAGAAGTTATATTAATACACATGAAGAGCATCATAAAAAAATAAGAACTATCAAACATTTATCGCAATCATGTTACCTGCTTTTAATATGAAAACAATTAAGTTGCATAAGTTCTTTTGTATACTCTTTATTAACATAATAATAGCATGATACACTACAATACAGCTTATAGCCTATGGATAAGAAGTAAAAGAGATATTAAATTAAATTAAAATAAATTTCAATCAATTAATGTTATTGTTATATGAATTAAAATTATTTACAACACACAAGGAGAAAATATCACTGTATAAAAACAAATATATGCGCGATCTCTTTATGCCTAAATCTATTCTATACATTAAACTTTTGTTAGGTAATGATTTTAAACTACATTTAAACATAAAATTACACATCTGACTGACCAAATCTCATCTACAGTTGTTGTTGTTGTTGTTGTTGTTGACTCTCTGTCCATGCTTTGGCTATTGCTTTCTTCATTTCATCATCTCCTTCTTGATAAATCTTCTTCATTAAATTCATTATGCCTGTACTGTAATCATTTTTATCAGTCATGTCTGGAATAGAAGATGACTTCAATTTTTTGATCGTATTTTCTACTTTTGTCACGTGCGACCATTCCTTTGTATCTTTCTTGGCAAGAGAAACAATAATCATATCTTTTTTCATTTTGAAACTGCTCTTGCTAGGATCAATATCTTCGCATAGATTGTTAATTGTTAGAACATAATTTTTATTATCCAATCCAAGCACTTGCAGATCCAATGACATCTCGGTAAAGGAACATTTTACAGCATCTTTAGATAACTGATGTACATTTTCTAAAGTGATGTACAACTTTACTGCTGAACTTGTTTGTTCCCACCCATAATTGTTCAATTTGACCTCATAGCATTTCTTAGAAGAACTCGGTTTTGCATCGGATGATTTTACAGATGTATCTTTCTGTTCTTCAAGTAACTTAGCCAATTCCGTTTGTAACCTCCTAATTTCAATATTAATTACATCTTTGGCTCTCTGTCGACTTGCTTGTTGAAGCAGGTTGTTAAATTCGTCTATATCCAATTTTAACTGCAAGAAAGAAATGTGAAATTTAAATTATATTTTATAATAAAGTACTTGACACGCGAGTCTTTTCGCAATAACGGTTTCTTTCAAGAACAACAAATATGTTACTCAAGATTTTGAAAGTTTAACCCATGAACGTATCCAGATTTAAGTAAGTATAACGCAAAACTAAGACATTGTATTACGATTCCATAACGTTTAATTAAATATAATGTTCGCCAAGAAAAATGTAACATCCTTATTATAACTTATAATTTCATGAATGAACAACAATGTTTCATACCTCGTCAGCCTTGGTAGACATAATTTTTCTTAAAAGTGGCAACAAATATAATTCACACGAATTCAACAGCAAAGGAAATGTTCAACGTTTCTCAAATTTCTGACAATAATGAACAAAATATTACAAAAATTAACACTGTTATAGCTCATAAGAACTTGACATCAATTCTTCGACGATCAAACACCGCCTGAATACGTTCACGAAACTGTGCGATAGGCGACAGTTGAGTTGCTAGAAATTTCTGGACAGTTCACGTTTTTGAAAATATTTACGTTTGTTCTCAATATAATCATCTCTTCAATGAAAATTTATATTCTACAAAAAAATATTGGATATTTTCATTAAAAAATCTAATAAATAGCATTAATACTTATTAAAATAAATAAAAGACATTCATACAATCGTAGTATTTAATAATTCGGTTGTATTCGTCCAAAAGCAACGGTATATCGAAATATAAAAATGAAATCCCGTAAATTGATATTACACATATTTTTTAACGATCAATATATTCAATTAATCGTTATTATTTTTTATATTTTTTATTTTACTATTTTAAAAAATCACTGCGCCATCTAATAACAAAAGCTTGTATTAATTGAAGATAGATAGTTCAGTCGATATAGGATACAGAATCCGTAATCCGTGTGGGTAACTCGGAAGTTTCTCACTTTTGAAATATGGCGGAATTTACGAGTGATCATCTTGAATCGTGATTGGTCCGTTTAAAATGTAACAGACTTTTATTGCATATGTGAGTTGCGCGAGTGTAAACTATGTTAAAATATATATTAAAATGAATAATTATAATTTATCGGATGCATCGCATTCAGAAACGGCGTCAAAACCTGAAAATGCAGTCCATAAACGTCGGTCTTCTGTGTTTCAAAGTCGACTGACTGCTTTTGATCAATGTGAAGGTTAGTCGCAATCAGATCTGTTTATGTTTATGATTCTTGCGTCAGTTTCAATTAATTTTAACCGAGGTTCGTATATTTCATAACTTACAGGGAATGAAAACAGGGCGGATAACAGTGATGCAGATAGATGTATTTCTGAGACTTCTCAAGCAGAAACTTTCAATTTGGAACAATACATATGCAGCCTTAAAAATGAGAGGAAAGAATGGATTGAGACATTTAGACAACGAAAAACTGAACGAAAATGTTTGACAAAAAAGAAATTACTTTTAGAAAGCCAAGGGCAACCTGTAGATTTGACTACCTTGACAGATTCCGAGGAAGCATTTGTCATGGCCCGTCCAAATTATCAGAGTATCTGTAAGAATAACAAAAGATTAACAGAAATGACATTGAAAGTATCAATGTTAAATCATAGAGCTCACAAGTTAAATCAAAGATTTATTACACAAATGGAGAAACGACTTAGCAAAATTACAAAAACAATTATGGAAATGTCAGAATCGTGATCTAAGTATCACAGTGTAGGTAAAATAATTATTATGACAAAATTTATTATGTATATTATATAAATTTTCTATTTTTTATTATATCAATAAAATAAATATGTATATATATATGTATGTATATATGCAAGGAAAAACCAATGTTCAATTATGTGTAAAATTAATGTGTACTTTATATAGATGTAAGCTACTTTAGCTACTTAAAAGAAATCTTTCTCTCAGGTCTAAAAGATTCATAGCATTACCATTAAACTGATAATGATATATTTGTATTAAAGCAAGTATTTGTTTCCATTCTGATCACATTAAAACGATCAATGCTTTAAATAATTTAAAATAGAATAAAGAAACCAGTAGAGTTGTCATCTGTGCAAGTGAAAGCTCTTGCGCCTAGCGGCTTTTCTTTCTTTTTGAGATAAGTATTCTTTTCTCGATGTGCTGCTGTGCAATTCAAGTATATGATTTATTTTTCTAACGATCTCTTCGGCGGTTATCGAATCCGCCTCGAATTCGTGATTTTTGAATTGTCCGGATGATACTGTTGAAAAACAATTACTTGTCAGACATGAAGTAACAATTCTTCTCATGTGTATCGAATTCGTTAAATAACCGGGAACGCACCTAAAATATTTTCGGATGTAGAAGAGTGCGGTGTATAAACTAATGTAAAAATTGTCTTTGATCCCTTTGTTTCTGTTATCTCACACCAGGCAATATTGTCTATTTGATAGCTAACTGCACGTTGCCTATTCCAAAAACGTCCAGCACCTTTACCAGTCATTATTGGATTAATCTCAATTTTTTCACCTGAGATTCCCAAACAAATTTCAGTCTTTGTTCTGACTTTGTTAATTATGTATACCCTATACAACAAACACAAGCATTAATTTTGAATTGTAATTGGAAGTAAGCAATACGTTTATAATAACGAAATGCCTGTATGATTGGTATAATGGAGCTTCCATGGCAGTAGTGTGACCTTCCATTTTTGCCAAGTCTTCGGCAACTTCTTTCTGTTCTTCATTCTGCCTTTCCAGAAAATTGTCTTCGTCTTTCGTTTCTACATGAGCAGCCATATTGTGTCTGGCTCTATCGCTTGGTTTCATTTCGGTAAGACCGAGCGTCGTGAATTCAAATTTAGAAATAGCTTCTCTCGGATCTAGGCAAGGTAAATCCCAATCGACTTCGCCGTCATCTTCCGTGAAGTATAAACCGTATCTTGCTATATCCTCCCTGAAAACATTAGTGTACCGAAATATTTTCCAACGACAAATTTGATAAATAACGGTCACGAATTAGAAGGAAGTCGCACTTCAGCTGATGATCTGGATGTTCATTCGCATATTTGTAACAAATTAATCCAATGAAATCCAATACTTTTGCAGTAGCAACTACAACTATTTGTAGAGGGTACGTTCTTTGCTCTTTAGGTAACATACACATAAAAATCCTGTATTTTCTGATAGGAATATCAACTTGTGCCTGCACATAGATTCCTCATAAACAAGGTAACTAAACATTTTAGTAGTCTATAAAGTAGTCCACAGAGTAAAATGATACGTACACTACCATCAAACTTGGCATATTCCATGAACGGATTTTGTGGTAAGTTTGGACACTTCTCAAGTTGCTCGGATAAAAGAGAATGCCTCTTACTAGGTTGACCAGTCTTTTTACGAAAGTCTTTTCTTTGAAATAACTCTGATTGTTGGCTAAGAGACATCGCAGGATTGTGTTCCCACTTTATATTTACTTTGGCAGCTTTCTTTCTCTCGAGATCCATTTTCTCCAATCTTTTAGCAGTGTTAGACCGTTCTCTGTGACTATATTCTATGTGTGTTACAATATTAACATTATATCCGTATCTATGTACCCTGAAATAAGAACAATAACATCTCGAAGGTGGAAATTACCCATCTGTACGTCATAAGATTCCACAAGACCATCTAGATCTTCATCGTCGCTGTCTTCCATACCAGGATAACAGTGCAACATGCCATTCGACTTTAACTGTTTAGGAATATCTTCTCCGACCATTACTATTTCGCATTGACCTTAAAAAGTGCAGTACATAGCATTCAGAAACAGGTGTATAAGAAACGAACGTACCGTTCATTCAAAATACTCAACGTGTAACCTAAATAACATCTAAAGTGTACCTGTATTGTCTGTTAGTAAAAAACTATCGCGAATGTGTGACAGGAGCCAATGGTCATTGTCGTAAAACGCCATCCCCTTTACCTGAAATCTGTTTAGGTCATAAAAAATAATTGCCAAAAATTTCTGTCCACTATTGTCTGAACAAACTCTTCCTCAGTCTTATGAGTATCGTTCTGAACGTGTAAACACAGATGTAAGATCTGCACAGACGTCTCATCCTATGGGACTTTCTGTCTACCGATCTGAAATATCGACATAGCTGGAAGCGCCCTAGTGCACTAGTGACCTCTACTCGGGTGAAACGGTTACCTCATGAATTACGTAAGACGGTAACGTAGAAAATAAAAAGTGTGTGTCCAAGATAAACAGCTCGTTTTATCCTCTGCGTTCAAATCGTTCGCGTTCACAGTAGAAACAGACTGTAATGGTTAGACCATACGACCTTATTTCTCCTCAATCCAATAAATCTAAACAAAATATTAGAAAAATGACAGTGAAACGAGCCATTGAGTTCCTAAATATAATATCGTAGTTTATCATTTCTAATACCAATATCTACAGGATCTATTTCATTTTCATTATGTAAAATATAGGATTACAATTGTTACAAATATATGACGCTGGTAGCGAACGTGTTAAGTTACTCTTTCAAATGACTAATTTCACAAATGGTAATGACGATAACAAAACAATAAATACTAAGTTTATAGAACTGAATCGCGTATCGAATGTTACAAACATTATTTGATAAATATTATCTAGTTTAACGCTAGAACCACCGAACATTCAAACTGACTTTCTCATATTCTTCTGTGGAAACAGTGTTACTATTGAGATTTCTATTTACAATTCAGTTTTCCATTATTGAATGTATACAGTAATTTCTCAGAGAATTATCTGTTTCTAATAATTAAAGAATCAATCAAGAATGGATCATTTTAACCTCTCTGGTTCTAGCGTTGAACCTCTAATTTCCAATTCAATTCAGTTTTCCTATTGTTGAATATCTATAGTAATTTCTCAGAGAATTATCAGTTTCCAATAATTAAAGAATCAATCAAGAACTGATCATTTTGACCTCTGATAATTCTAGTATCTAATTTCCAAGGTCTCGACAAGGAAACATCCCTGGAAACAATAGAATAAACACAATAAATGCCCATAAATCCAGCATTAACACGTTGAATTTCATGGGGTCACCGGTGACAACCAAATTGAATTACTATAGTTCACTCAATTAAACGATGATTATTTCAAGATACTTCTATATTATAGACAATGCTACCTCGCGGTGATATTCAGCTAGAACATGTAATAATAATAACGCAATTCAATTAAATGATTTAACAGTGTGTTCCTTCCATTTTCTGTATTTCGCTCTCTAAAATGCAGCATTCAATGTGTTAATAATCGTCACGAGTACAGCTTCCATCCACAGCCCAGAAAGGCCGTCCGCCATCCGGTTGTTTCTCGAAACAATGCGAGAATCCCGGCGCGGTTATCATGCTAATGAGAATCTTATCGTCGGATTACACTTTTATTTAATATTTGTCTTTCCACGGTCCCCTCCCTCCCTCTCATTGTATCCAAGCCGCGGAATTAATACGCCACGTGTCCGCTCGTTTCCGATTGTCCGTGGGCCAGCCACGCTCGCCATCTTTACGCGGGCTGCGCGCGTGTTGCGCGCTCCCACCGTTCATTCGGGATCGGGGCTACCGAATTTTACGAATTTCTGACACGCTCCGCTCTCAACAGTCCGTTTCATTTCACCGGCTAACGAGCGGAATCCTATATCTTCGCCCGGGAACCCCCTCCACGCCAATAAAAATCCGCACGTACGCCGGACGCCCGCGCGTGTGCCTCGGCGTCCATCTCCGGCGCGATAACGGAAACCGAATTCCGAACTAACGCGAGGAACACTCGGTTCGAAAGGTCACGCGACGAAGCCAATTAACCGAGCAGACAGCGCCGTCGCGAAACCACGAAAACCTCCGAAGATCTCGGAGCCAACCGCCGGACGCCGAGTTCCTATTTAGTCGAGTCACGACAAATTTCTCCCGACGACGCGAGCCAGATTTTTAAGCGACCGGGAATCCGGAATCGTAAATCGTTCCTCGGTTCGATGGACTCGACGCGTGAAACTACTCGCCGGCGGTCTTAGCATTCTGCACGGCGGTTTCCCGTTCGAGCGCGAATGCTTCGGGGCTTTCGAACGGAACGGCCACTTACTCGCAGGAAGTTTTCCCCGATGACGACGACAGTCGTATTTCATCGCCGCGTTTACGGTTATCGCGCGGCGCGCCGAGCGCGGGACATTGAGGTGCTTTTCGGCTAATATCGAGCGAGACGGGAGCACGCCGCGCGGAAAGAAGACGCGGACGCATTCCTCGGACGAGGGAGGAATGTCCGAGAGAGAAGAGCCAGGCTTCGGTTCGCCCTACGCCACTGGATTTTCCTCGCTATTCTTCTACCGTTAACGCTGTCCTTCCGCGCGAGTCTGTTTCGCGTCATCGCACGTTTGGCGGCCAGACCCGCGCTGGCCTACGAATTTTCCCTGTACTAAGGGAAGTTTTCCTCTTTATTGGAATTCAAGCCAGTCATTCGAGGTGGGATAGTCCCAGCAACCCCTTGACCTACGATTGCTTTCTCGACTCTGATCGATACGACTACTTACTTCGCTTTGATCTATCATTTAGATATCCTCTACGTGCATTTGTCCTGCGTTCGACGAGTACACGCTCCATTTTTCGATTTTATTGCGCGCAGAACGAGAGGGATCACTATGCATATGATCGAAGACACGTGACGAGGAGCGAGAAAAAAAACCGAGAGAAGCCTGAGGCTGCGAAACAGGTGAGCGAATGGGAAACAATATGCAAGCAATACTACCTGCCAGGTGAAACAGCCGACGAATGCGATTCCCTTTGTCTGAGGGTTTTATTCGCGACTGTTTTCCTTTTACCGCTATTCTTGTCCTTTCTTAGGGGATCTGTCCCGTGATTCCCTCCTCCACCGCGCGACCTCGCCCCTCCGTCGTAGTCGCGGCTCCCTATCTCCCGCTCTTTCCATCTTTGCCGTTTGTTCCTGTCCCCCTGACCCGCTCCGTAATAACGAGAACCCCATTCGAAGTACAATAGCCGTTCATAAATTACCCTCGAAAACGGTAGCATTAGATCCTGCTGGATTCACCCTTTATACAAACCGGCGGGCGTACGCTCGCTTAATTGAGCATCCCCGATAACGCGACACGATCCGGTATATCAGGCGCTAAATTTTCCCCGCGCACTTGGAAAATAACAGACCGCTCGCCGATAGATTCGCCGATTTTCCGGGGAAGTTCAACTGCACCGGCGTCTCCGGATTTCGCCGGTTCTGTCGCTTTCATCGTTCGTGCGTCTTCGGTAATTGATGCGTGAACCTCTTAACGCACAGTTCTTTTGAAAAAAACCGACCAAGAAAAATCAATTTTGATATACTGCGCTTTTGTTCCATGGAGAAAGGCTATATTTTATTCCTGAATAAGTAAGTGTTATAGCTTACTGTCGTCCAACAGATGAATCGGAGCCTACGAGAAGAGGATCTGCAAAGAAGTCAACGATGATGCACAAACGATCGCATAAATACCCGGCCAATTAGTATGCTAATTTCCGCGTAGCGTCTAAGATGGATGCGTCCGTAGAAAAACAGGCGACGAGCAGATCGCACCTCGCGATTCGCGTAGACGAAACGGGCAGAAGGAAGTTCGCTCGGCGACGGTGAACACCGACAATAAATCCGCTCGATAAAATCGAGACAGTTCTATTTCCAAGAGAGCGGTGTCTTTGAGCGGCGGCGACGCTGGCGCGGACGGGAGGTGCGCCGATGAAAGGAAAAATCGCGCGCACGTCCTTCCGCGTAATATTTTTCTGAGAGGCGGAAGCTGGGGAAGATAAGGCACCCGCGACGTCGGGAACGGGAGCGGAGGCGAGCCGCCTTTCAGACGGCGAAAGGGTCGGGGCAATAACGCGGATCTAGATATCGACGCGCGAATTCTCCGCGGACCGGCCGGCGGGGATTTCCCGTTCGGTCTCTTGCGGGACGGATAAATGGTATCACAGGTGATTGTTAAATAGATATTATCGGCGGAAACGAGCTTAAGGCCACTTGTAGCCTCACCGTTTCGTTCGAGCCCTTAAACCATCGTAGTTTTGTATGCACTTTTTATCTTTTCTGAGACTTATCGTGCATTTGCTAGTTTCTCGTAACAATAAGAGCCTTCGTCCCGTGCAACTTGCAATCGTCCTTACGTATCACGAGAAGGGACAGATTCTCCTTGTCTGTTCACATCTGGCGTCCAGTCACCAGCATTTTTAACTCTCTAGCCCGTCTGTTGGCATGTGTTATCAAGGCCGAAGCGTTTCTTGCTTTTTACCTGCCACGGTCGACGATTGCGAACGGGACGAATTAGTTATTAACGTTAGCAACTTGGAAGACCCAAGAAGGGAGGGGACTGTGTCTCCCTTCCGCAACCATCTGGATCTAAAAGGGCCAACCGGAACGTCTTCACCCCCGCGAAGACATTGCGGAGGTGTCGTCGAGGAGGATTCTGGGAGGCCCAGTCAGTTGATACACACAGTTGGAAACACATAGTTAGAAACACAAGTTGGAAACACATAGACAAGTATCAACTCACATAGCACATAGCACAGAGTACGGAGTAGGAAGCAAGGATTACAAAGTATCAAGCAGCAATTTCGATCGAGCGCATAGCACTAGAGTCAAAGTCCGCTTCACCTCCTACTCATTTCTAAGTTTTGTTCCCGATCTTACCTGTGGTCCTTCGAGACATACAAGTTTAGTCGGCACACCACGTGCAAACGCCTACAAAGCTCTACCGCCACTACAGTAACCACGAGTAACCAACATCCACCTTTTCGATGTCTAATAATAATAGCAAACACTACAATACGTTCGAGAAATTTCGCAGTCCTCGTCGATGCGAACTGTTAGCCGATCGAGCAATCACTGTCTAGTTACGCAGTGCAGCAACTTTGGTTTCCCCCGAATCCGGACAAGATCGCACCCTCTTTCTCGGCGGCATTCCTCCGGCGTGTCGCGGCGACATAACAGTTCCATTATAACGTACAAGGATTCCCGGGTAGTACGTATCTCGAGGAGACGCGGGTTTCTTTCCCAACCGAGACCCAGTGGCCCGGAGCTTTCGGCGATGTACACACAGATTAGACGCTCGTCGAATTTATCGCGCGGAGAATTTACGCTCCCCGGGCGGAGCGGCGGGACACGCAGGGGCGTGTGCCGTGGTGCCGTGACGACCGGAAGAATCGCATTTCATCGTCCGCGAAATTGGCTTAAGGCGGAGATCGCAGCGGCGATACGTCACGGTTTAATTGCCAGCCGGCCGGACTTGTTGGCGTATCAGCCTCTCCGCCGCCTCTCCGAATTTCAATTATTATCCCATTCGTTATCGCCGCTCGCACCGCCTCTTTTCGGCTCGCCGGGACCGAGCGAGAGGATAAATCGCGAGCGCCCCGCTCGCTGTCGATTTATTTACCACCGACGCCCCGCGACCGCCCGCGGAAAGCGTTTTAATGCGCGTCCGTCCGCGTCGTTCCATAATTAATGCGCCGGAGGAGGATCGGCCGCCGCCGCGCGGAGGAAGCGTTATTCTTCGAAGAATTTTCGCCGGCTGGCGGACGAGCCCTGGGGAAATTTGCACGCAACGGTTCCGCGGAGAATTAACGCGTTGGACGCCGCGCGACTTCGCGGAGAGCTGCGCGAAATTGAAAAGATACACGGCGTGGAGTTGTTTCATTGAATCGCGTTATCGTTATTGTGTTGGACGTTCGTTGACCTTGAACCTCTTGGTGAATCTTGAACATTCTCCTATGTTCTAGCCTTTTTTTCCAGTTTTCCTTTCTGACAGTTTCCTCTTCGAACTTGCGCTGTCGAACTTCAATGCGGCACGTCGTGGTCATCAGTCGTCTTCTCTCTATTCATACTTGCCATCCTACTATGTTCACACTACCTTCACACTACGTTCACACTTGTCCATCTTCACGACGTTCACTCTACGTTCATACTTGTCCATCTTCGTCACGTTCACGCTACGTTCCCACTTGTCCATCTTCACCACGTTCACACTACGTTCACACTTGTCCATCCTCACCAAGTTCACACTCACATTCTCAACATCACGTCACGTTCACCTGCCTTCTACACAAGTGAACACTAGACCTCTCGATTCTCCATCTCTCCACTGTCTCAGCGTTCATTTGATTCTTCCAGAGGTCACCGACGACGTTCGACGCGTTCACCGGTAAGTCGTCCCAGCTTCCGAGCGATCGAGCGAGCGCGGATAAAAACGAGCTTCGGCGATGAATCTCAAAGAACGAGAGCAAACGAGAGTCGACCTCCCGCAGGAAGACGATACTCGGCTGCTATAGACCGGTTAGAAGTCCGCGTCGCTTCCGGCGCGCAAAAAATCCTTGAAGAGAGCCGTCGAAGGAGGAGGAAGATGGCGGAGGACGCCCCGGGAGAAGAACCTCGCGAGAAGATGAAAGAGGAATGCGTTTATCTCCTCGGATAACGCTCGATAAGGCCGCTCCGCGCGAAGTCTGCAAACACGGCCCCTTTGTATTTTATTATCCGGTTTAAACAAATCACCGCGCGTCGTTCTTTGAGCGCGAACGAGCGGGGAGGCTGTCGCGCGCTTTCCCCGCTTGTTCGGCCCGGCGTTGTTCTCGTCGCGGTGCTTTTTCAGCTTTCGCCCGGCCCCCTTGTTCCTCGCGTCGCGTTGAGACGTTGCACATTTACGGTCGACGCGGAGAACATCAACCCTTCGCGGGCTGATGTGTTTACGGTTCTTCGCTCTGGAGGTTGTATCGATGGGCATTCCTTCGACGATGGTTTCACGTGGCGCTAATTAGCCGAGGACACTCGGGAAGCGTTGAAGTATCTTTATAAGATGCTACTGTGATGGTACAAGCAATCGCGAAGATTGTCGGAGTAGATAGGGTAGATTCAGTGGAGGGAAGGTGTACCAAGTAACGACAGTATGCTGATTTCTATAAATCCAAATAGATTATTCAATTCTCCGATAGAATTCAATTAGAAAATTCCAAATTTCACAGCGAAGGATGATTCATTCGCTCGTACGACGAGTGTAGTCGTCTTCCGCAATATTAGACGCAGTCACCGCAACGTCATTTTATCAACAACTTTCCACAAGACAATCATTGGTTCTTCCACAATGGATAAAGCTATTGCTCATTCGATGAAATTGTTCGAAAGCAAGGGATATCTCTTGCAAGCTTCACAAAAATTCCAAATTTCACAGCGAAGGGTGATTCATTCGCTCGTACGACGAGTACAGTCGTCGACCACCGACGAACGGCAATTTACGTCGGCAGCCTCGGAAGATAAATAACGTCTGATACAAGTATTTCCCGTCGAACGTGATTCGCGACGCCGGACTGCCGCGGCGAACCGAGCGGCGTCGTAAAATCGAACAAATAGAAACGCGAGAGATCCGCGAAGGGATACCGTGAGCGGAATACGCGCCCCGCGAAGATATGATTCCGTATTGGCTCGATACAGCGGCCGTCGACGTAATTATCGGCGGTTGCACACCGCCGGAATTCTCGCAGGCTTTCGCGACGCGAGTCACGCGTCTCGATCGAAGTTCTCGATGGTAACGTATATTGTAAACGGATTTTTCTTCTATATGGAACTTTTCACCGTGGAATATAGATACTCTTGTGTGTTACATAAATTGTAATAGAGAGAACCCAGAGAATTACATTAACAATTGTACCATAGCACTTTCATTCAAGATATGTTCGGTCTCCTCTATTTTTGAGTTCAACCTTATTATAAGCGTAGAAATCAGAAAGCGTATATAAATTAATGAACAAAGCTATCATATCCCAATCTGTTACATATCGACGCACTATACAGCATAATGTTACATACAGGACGACAGTGTTGCTATATCGAATCTAAGTGAGTCACCCCTCGAGCGCAAACACCAATCAGAACTCCACAACGATTCTATATTCACAATGACAATCGCATAAAGATTAGCAGCATCTGACGATTCTGTCACATTCCATTCCCAAGCGTAGAAATCAGAAAACGTATATCAATTGATAAACAAAGCTATCGTATCCCAATCTGTTACATATCGACTCACTGTACAGCATGATGTTACATACAAGACGATAGTATTGCTATATCGAATCCTAGACTCACCCCCCGAGCGCAAACACTAATTAGAACTGCACAACGATTATATATTCACAATGACAATGACAATCGCACAAAGATTAGCACCGTCGGATGACCCCGTCGCGTTGCATTCCCAAGAATAAGCTGTTCCTCGAAGGAAGTAACGTCGCCGCCGTCGAAAATCCATCGAGAAACGACTCGAGTTCGCTAATTCCCTTAGGCTCCGTGAATATTTCCAGCAGCGGCATCGTTATCGGAGCACCGTAACGATCGGTCTATCGACGGACACGAATTTACGTCTCCATTTACCGGAGATCGGCGCGGAGGATTCACCCCCGGAGATAATAACGGCTGTTAGTATGCCCTTGGCGTGCCGGCCCCGGCCCCGGCGTCCCTGTCCCTCCGTTGGCCCCGATAATTTCGGTCACCCTCTTTGTATTCACCGTAACTTTCTCCCGGAGGGATGCTTGCCTTTCTCCCCGCGTAACCGGACGGTTTTACAGCGGTTCGTCCCGTGGCCGCGGAAGCCGCCCCGCCGCCCGCTCCTTTCATCCCGTTCGTTATAAGTAAACGAATTTCACTTGGGACGACGTTCAAAGACCCCCGCTCGTCGTGCGCGGTGACCGAGAGGCAAATTAAATTTGTCCTGGGAGATCGTGAAGACAGCCGGATCGTCTTGAGGCCCTTTAGGCGAGGCTTTCCCGCGGAAACACCGAAGCCTAGGGGGGGGGGGGGGGGGGCGCGGACGAAAATGCATCGTTGGACAGGAACGACGGGCTCCGATCGCTTTGGAATCTACGTTGGACGTTCGTTTGCAACGCGTGCTGCTTCGCGAAGGTAACATGGGGTAGTTTTCAATTTAACCAGTTGAGCGTGGAATTTAGTTTGAAAAATCTCTCATTGCGCGCAATAAAGTCAAACGACGAAGTGCGTACTCGTTAAATGCAGGCCAAGGGCACTTGAAATATACCTGTAGTATCTAGAATTATTTAGCGTAGGTTGAAGTACTGTAGGATGAATGGTTCGTTGCGCGTGCGTAAGGGCGACCAGGTCGTACTGCGACGGACCGCCGGGATGTTTGGAAAATAGTGTGACTGCGTTTAGAAAATCTCGAGTGGCCGAAAGAATACTAGGAAGAGTGTCTGGAACCGAGCGACTGGACCGCGAGAAAAGCGTGCACGCGACTGAATTTTGACTATGGACGAAAGATGCGAGCGAGAAGGGTGCAAGGGTGAGAAAGACAGAGTGGATGGGGGTGCGTGTTAAAAGCGAGTGGGAATGCGTGCGAGAGGAACATTTTGGTGAGAGACAGCGGACAACATTTTTGTGCGTGAGAGTCGTGTGTTGGCCTTCGTGGTAAGTTGTATTTCTACGTGTCGTCCATATTGTTTCCTTATCTCATTAAATACATATATTTATTCCTAATTCTCTTTTCACCGAAGATCCACCTTTTCAATATCTATAATAATAGTAAACACTATATATATAATACTTCGTAATTCTGCTATATCGAATCAAACGATGACCGAGAGGCAGCTTTCGAGTGCAAAGGGCTAAGTTTCCTTATCTCATTAAATACATATATTTATTCCTAATTCTCCTTTCACTGAAGATCCACCTTTTCAATGTCTATAGTTTACTATTGTTATATACATATATATATATAAACACTAAATATATAATACTTCGTAATTTTGCTACATCGAATCAAACGATGACCGAGAGGCAGCTTTCGAGTGCAAAGGGCTGAGGGGCTCGGATACGATCGTTTACGATACGGCGGAGCGTCCCGGGCAGCGAGAGGGTTCCGGGGGGGAGCCGAACGATAATAAGGAGTAATCGAAAACAGTAGGAAACTCTGATTGCGAGCGATTTGGCTGTCTACTCGAAAACACTTTCCGGGAAAGCGGCCAGCCAGCTGGCGGAGGGAACGCGCCCGGCCGGAAGTTCCCCGGCAAACTCGCCGGAGATTCGCCCGTGGCGGGTAAACTTTTTAAGGAGATCGTTCGCGTCTCCCTTAACTTTCGTTCCGTTCCGTCGCTCGTGCCTCGGGCCAGCCCTCCGTGCCACCGTAAATATTTACATATATCATAGGCACGAGGCAGGAAACAAATGTCGCTTCCCGTGACCCGGCCCGGCTCGTTCCGCGACCGTTCTTTAACCCTAAAACTACCGAGCACTTCGATTCACTTGTCTACGTCTTGTAGGAAAACGTCGAATGTTTCCGGTGAAAAGCCTCCGAGTGCAAAGGGTTGGAATCTCTCAGCTGGAGATCGCAAAATTCCGATGCGTGGAAAATCTAACGATTTTAGGGTAGGTTCCTTAAAATTCATTGAAATACTTAGAACTGCTGCAATATTGGAGCCTACGGAGTTCAAAGGGTTAAACGAAAGTTTCAAAAAGTATCTTTCGACAGCTTCAGTGACAGCGTTAACAGAATTTATTAGGCTAATTGGTTCGAATAAATAGTTTCTTCGAAGCTATCGGAATAACGTCGAGCATTGATAGTAGACAATCATGATGCTACCGATATTGCGCACAATAGACGCGGTGCTTTCCATCCTTCCGTCGAACAATCAAATATACAAACAATCAAGATGACGTTCGATCGACGCTGCGTACCTGAAAATTCCGTCTAAATCGGAAGAGTTCGATCGGAAAACTGCCCACGATAAGTGAAGCATAATGATACGTCCATATCAGTGAAATCTCACTCGTCTGTCATCGATGTTTAACTTTAGCGAACGCGAACAGGGAGTATCGCTATATACAGGTATCATTCAGGATAAAACAGCAAGTTAGATTCTCAAGACAAAGCAATGCGTACGTTTCTCGCGTGAAATCATCGACTTCCGTCGAGCGGACCGAGCACCGCGACACCGGAATCATCTGTTACGCAGTTCGGAGTGGCTACAAAGCGCAGCATTTTTTCCCGCTCGAACAGCCGTCCCGTAAAGCCCTGCTCCGCGACGGCGCTCCCTCGAACTTTCGCCCTAACGAAGTTTGTACGCTCCACCCCGTATTTTCTTTGCCTGATACTTCGGGGCCAACGGGCCGCCTCTATCCCATTACGCAACGAGATTACGGTGTAGCCGGAGAAAAATATTTTATGCCTCCTCTTCCGTTGTGCCGCGAGTTTCCCGATTGACCCAACTTTCTTTCTCCTCGCGAAGATTCTTCGACGCTATCCACCGCCGCGCCGAGCATTTTCAAATCGACGATTCTACGACTGGAACGTTTGTCCCATCGATTAATCCTTTGCACTCCGAAATTTGTCACTAGAAATATTTCAACACTTCCTGACGGGATGAAGACGATATTTTGTGAAACCAACTCGACGAGAGATTCACGTGAATTGGCGGACAAAGCGATTTTACGTGAATATTTCTCAGATTAATGCGTTATGTGAAGTATAATATTAAATATCAAACTTTATAGCCTCACTGTAGCAAATCAAGTGGCGACTGAGAGTCACGTCTCGAGTGCAAAGGGTTAAACATTTTAATGAAACTTAAAGAAACCTTAGAGAACCTTAAAGAAACTACCCTAAAATCATTAGATTTCCCACACATCGAAATTCTGCATCGAGAAGGAAGATAAAGTATCGAAGAAGTGTATAGCATTCCTCATTTTCGCTAGGAATACTATAAACATTAGTTGACAGATTAACCTGGAGTGCTATGTGTCAATACTTTGACTGCACGTCACGAATTCGGGTCACATTTTACAGAAACTTGGACGTCAATCTCTTTAGCGACGTATCGAACGGACCGAATTTTGTTGGATACATCAGATATAAGAAAGATAGTGGACAAATTAGTAAAATCTTGATTTCTCATGAGAGTTTCGATGAGTTTGGCAGTCAAAGTGTCAAAGTAATAACACTATGTCGTAAGTGTCGCGTGTCTATCGGAATTCCATGAAAATCTCCGACATCAGTCGACATGATCGAAACGAGTCCCACCGGCGCCAAACAGAAGATTCCCGATTACACGATGATCATCGAGGTCCATCCAAAACCTCAAACTGCAATCAATGGATTCAATTCCCCGGTACTCAACCACTCTCGCATTCCATCTTCGACTGTCGAGCAACGCGGGACACTAGTCCTGCGTCACGTAGAAAACCTCTGGTTCCCGATAACCGGCAAGGTAGAAAGGCTTAAGTTTTCGTAGCGCCGACGAAGAGTTGGTAAGATGAGGACAGCACTGGAGATTCGAAGCGGAACGGATCGGTCGCGAGGCGGAGAGGGAGAGGGTCTTCGGAGGGAGGACCGGAACGGAGGAAGTCTCTTTGCCCCGACGGGCGATCCCGGCAAGAATTCCGGCGGAATTCAATTCGAAAGTTTCCGCGCGAATCCCAATTTCGTTTGTGCCGCGATCCCCCCGCGAGTGGCCCCGGCACGCTCTAAAACGGAATGAGTAACGCGCCGGCGTTCCCTCTCGGATCGAGGCGACGCGAGGGAAACACGCGCGAGACGGGCAATATCGATGCGCGCCGATGGGTTCGTTAGGGCTTCCGAAACGTTGCCGCCGTTAGGCGAGATTGGAAATCGCGCGAGAAAGAACGAGGGAGAACGAATTCCCTTTCGATGCTCGGGGAAGCTCGATCGAGCGGAGCCGGTGAACAATGGGGGAGAAGGGGAGGGTCCGCTGTCGCGGGGGATGACAATGAAGCGGTGCACGGGGTGTTTCAGTCGCCGCTACACTGTCGTTCTATAGCTTCAATCCGAGGGAAAGAGTCTAAGAGACAGCTGAACTCGTCCCGACCTTGGAAGAGGAGAGTTCGAATTTGTTATCGCTGCTGCTACTCGTCGCATAGGCGAGTAAACTGGAGGGAACCGTGAATAGGCTGCAATTGAAGCTTCCATGGGATGACTGCCTTCTTTATGGTTTCGAAATGAAACGGACAATGGGAAACTGGAGACAAGCGTTTGTAGGATTTGTGTGCGTATTGTGTAGGAGAGGTGGAATGAGCGATATGGGATTTAATGCACTTTTAACCCTTGGCACTGTAGATGGTTTTGTAATCAGCAACTGCAACTAAGTTTTGTGGTATCTATAGTAACTAACTCTGGTACCTTCGATCTTTTAATGAAAATCTAATGATAACAGAAAGTCTAATAATGTTACGGTGGTTTCTTTAATTCAGTAAAATGTTTAATATTACAACTGGTCGAATATTGGAGCCTAGAGAGTTCAAAGGGTTAACCCTTAGCACTCCAGCTTGTTTTGTAACCTATCAGCAACTGCAACTAATTTCTATAGTATTCCTAGCGAGAATTAGAAATGCTATAACATTTCTTCCATCTTTCATTTTCCTTCTCAATGCAAAATTTGGATGTGTGGAAAATCGAATAATTTCAGGGTAGTTTCTTTAATTCAGTAAAATATTTAATATTATAACTGTTGCAATTGGAGGCTAAAGAGTTCAAAGGGTTAACTACTTTCGTACATTATCGCAGGATGTTGGAACGTCCCCCTGTCGTTAACCAGATTTAGGTCATCTTCGAGTCGCGGGAAAAATGGGCACGATTCATCGGCGTTTCGGCGCAGAACGGGAAGAAATAGGATGGCGTTGGCAGAGTTGGACTGGGTGAAAGAGACGCGGGAGATTAAAGCGCGAGCCGATTCCGATGGCTAATTACTGACGCCGATTCTAATTGTCCCGGCGATAATTCGAGGCCGCCGGATAAACTGCGACAGCGAGGTATCGATTTCCCCGTTTCCGATTCAACGACGCGGGCATTACGCGAAATTAATGCCCCGCCGTGTAAAAGCATCACGGCCAGCATCGATTATTCTTTGCCACGATATTAACGCGTCCGGCCAGGTTTATTCGTTAATGCCGGCCCCACGATCATCGTCGAACGCGTCGATTCAACCGATTTCCACGCGGCGTCTTCGAATTCACTCGAATCGCTTTTTCAATCGTTATAGAAGATTCTCGCGGTGCACCGTCAAAAGATTTTTCCTATTTTTACAAAGACTGATTTTCGATAGTGCGATCGCTACGTTTTTCCAGTGTTAGCCGTACGTTTACGTTTTCTTCACGTAAACATGTAATTCTTCTTTACATTCCGAGAAACATTCCGAGTGGACGGAATATTTTTCTTGATCGAATGACCAAAAAGCAATCGTAACATACAAGACAACCGATGTGAAATAAAAATGTTCAATAAGGCAAACAATTCACAATTATTCCTACTTTCCTCTGCATACAAAAGACAAACTCTATGGGAAAACGCTTAAGATTTTCGTGCCGCTCAACGTGTTAAGGTAGCAGAAGTGAATCGTTACAAGACAATCGATCGCCGACTCTCTCACTCTCTTTTCCTCTTCTACGCGCTCGCTACTCTTCAATTCGCCAACTTCGAATGCTCCCGCTCGCATTCCTCACTTTGTCTATATACTGTTGTCCTACTGAATGTTCTACCACCTAACCTATTTGGGACAATTTTACAGTATAGATCTCACACCACCGATGTTTCCTTTTCCCTCGATCGTCTCTCGGACGTCCAGTCCTCGTCGCTCGCCGTTCTCCGATGGAAAATTTCGCACGCTAATTAACAATCTCGTTGTCTTCGCGGACGATTGCGCGCGCCGAAGCGGTCGACATTAATTTCGCGTGACGCGCCGCTTCCACGGAGTACCATTTTCCTCCTGCTTGATTTCCTCCACTTATCGCCCCCGGACCGCCCCCCTCTTCCGCTCCTCCGGCTCCGCCGATTGTCTCTGCTGTCGGGACCGAAGAAAAATAATTGCACCTACCGAGTGAACCGGAAGGAACGATAACGATACCGGCTAACGACCTGGCAAAGTGACGCGGAGAACATAAACTCGTGACGCGAATGAAAATGAACTCTCGTTCACGGTTCATCCTCGGACCGACTCGTGAATTCGTCCGGTTCCGTTTCACTTGGATTTAGATTTTTTAAGCGATCGATGTCTCGTCGCTAGTGATATTCATTTTAACACGTTACCGGCTACTTTCCGGAAAACTGAATTTTTGGTTGGAGATTTTCAGTGAGAACTTACGTTGCTGTACGTACGAAAACTCAGATATCATATTGTTATGCAATGTATTTAACACGTTAAATACCGCACGGTTCATAGAGCAAAATAGACAAAATGGGAAAAATATAATGTTACATCAGTCGATTGAATTCTATTATTATTGCGCGTTCATCTAGCTGAATGTCAGCGCATTAGGTATCATTATTTGTAATATAGACACGTTTTCGAATAATGGTCGTTTAATTAAATGAACTATGGTAAGTCGATCTGGTCATAGCGTTAAACTTATTCAACGTGTTAAATAGATAACCAATCTGAATGAAATCTCATGTTTTTCTAAGTACTATAGTAATTAGGAAAATTGCATAGCTAAGTGTCTTTATGTAAAAACGAGATTTCTCGTTGCCAGTACGCAATGTGTTAATCGGCGAACCTCCGAGCGGGTCTGCGGCGCGTCGCTTATTATCGATGCCATTAACGTTCTCTGAAATTCGACGGGCTGATTGCTTTTCTTCCAGCGTAGGCCGCCCCCTCGACGAGCGTCTTTTAATCTTATTAACTCCCATCGATTTCTCGTCAAGCCCACGAGTTCGGCGGGAACTTCAGTCTCACACTTTGACGTATTATTTACTTTTTCTACTAAGCTCCTGTAATACTTACTATCGATAATTTCGAAGAAATGAAAGATTGTCCATATTGTACTTTAAGTGGAAATCTCATTTGAAGATGATACAGTGACAGTAGCGAATAGTCTTTCGCTTTGATCGGTGGACAATGAACGACATTGAATTTTAATTTTAACAAGGGGTTAACGACCTTCCCAATTTTTACTATTCAACCCCTTCAGTGATGAATTCCCTTCGACAGCGACGATTTTCGTTTCCATTTCGCTGCAGTTTATTCTGCAAACTGATGAGAACGAAACAATAAGAAGACAATTATTGGACACATACGAGAAAGAACAAGGAGTTCAACGTTGAACTACATTCAGATGTCCTCCTATACTATAAAAATTAGTTGCAGTTGCTGACAGATTGCGAAGCAACCTGGAGTGCTAAGGGTCAAACGAGCAATCGCGGCGGAGGATCTTAACGCCGCAGTTCCTAATTCGCGGAAAACCCTGTTTCAACCGAGCGGCACTCGAAACAGCGACAATTGCGCGATCGAAGCAACGTATTAATCCTTCGTAGTTGCTCGTACAGAAGAGTCGCGACGTTTATCTCCGCGTTTGAAGCCATCGAGCGCGATTACGCGTGCCTCGGTGCGTCCCCGCGCGCGCAACGAGGCAAGTCCGCGGCGTTCGCGAAGTTCAACCGGACTTTGATGGTCCCGTTCGCCGCGATTGCTCCGCAAGATAAATTCGAAACTTTTCCGTCATCCGGAATTACTTTCCCGTTTACTCGTTCACGGGGTTCGGCCAATCTCCCGGCGAGATCTTCGACGGCCGCGCTCTCGTCGCCGACGATTCGCCTCGGAATCGTTCGCTGCCGTTTCTTTCGCGAGTCGGTTGCGCGCACGCGGCTCGCTCGAACGTCGCGTCCAATTAGGAGCCCGTAAGAAAGCCGTCTCCGGCGCGCCGCGTAAATATGCTCCAGCAACAGGTCCCTGTAACGCTCGCATCGAAAGAACGGGGACGTAACGAGCGATTCCTCGGTCGACGTCAACGCGGAATTTCGGAGGGGAGGGATTATTTCGAGGAATCGATGCGATTGTACGTTCGGGACGCGTGATAAATAGATATTATACAGTTATAATAATATAATAATAAAGAATGTGTGGCTATATGGGTTCCTAACTTTTTATACATTTCGAACCATTTTCATCTTGATGCAATTGAAACATTTGTGAGGGTGAGGACCAATTTTCCACTTTTTCGTATGATGCAAATGGGTTAACCTCTTGTCTGGCACTAACGTGTGAGATTCGTGACGGAGATGTCGAAGATTTTCATTTCTAAATAAATGGCAAAGCAGTTGTGCGGATCGTAGCTAAGAAACGAGAGAAATAGAAACTGAGACAATAGTCAGCTTTCTTCTAAGAAACCTAGTCTCTCCAGACTGCCATCTTTCTGAAGCTTCCTCTGTGTCGAAGGTTACAAGCAAACCGCGAGGGAAACATACGGTACAACGTAACGTCGGGTCTCGGTTTCGCGTCGTTCCGTCCACTCCGTCGCCATAACAGCCATTACCGGCGGTGACGGGGTAAAAATTCCCCCCAACGGATAAACACGATCACGAGGCGACCAGGCGAACGTGACCGGGCGTAAGCCGGGGAAGAAAGAGGCGCACCGCGATCGAAACGGAACGGCCGGCTGTAAATTACTTTTTCATCCGTTGCCGGGCGATAATTGAATATATAGAAGTGTAACGTTTCAATAAACGAAGATGAACTGGTTTTCTGGTAACGACGAAACATTAGTGATTCTCGAAAAATGAGTTGTCTAGGTTGTATCGATAATTAAGATTAGAACTACTGAGCGTTTATTACGACTGATATGTGATCCTTATAAAAATTGTATAATGATACTATGTATAATGATAGATACACTATGTATAATGATTCAATGATAGATAGGTAAGAATAAGTATCAATGAGCAACATAATCAATAATTGATACTCAAGTAAAGATTCTTCGAAGAGATGATCATAAATTGAAATTGAGATTGAGAATTGTAACATTATTTTTATTTTTCAATAATTGATAATTATCAATTTCTTCAGACATTCATTACAGTATTCAAGTGAAGCTATTTACTATCAAGATCATTTCGAATATCCAACGCTTTTATGATAATTATCACGAAATAACGTTGAAACCAATTTTGCCCGGTAGTTCTACCGTTGATACGATGCTCCATATCCGTTACACACGAAACAATACATCAAGCATTCAAAGCGCAGCTTCATAGGACATTCTAGGAAAGGCTATTTGATCATTTCGAATATTCAATGTTTTTAAGATATCAATAATTACGAAATAACGTTGAAACCAGTCATTTCGACCGGTACAGTTCTAGTGTTGATCCGATGCTCCATATTCGTTACACATGAAACAATATGTTAGATCAAGGATCCAACGGTTCATAGAACATTCTAGGAAAAGCTAATTCCATTGGTATCCTATTCCCCCAGTTACAGATTACTACCACACAAGTGTCATTACTATTACCATCGCAGAAATTAGCTCCAGAAACCCAAAATCCGCACAAAGACTCGCAGTCCACCTATTAAAAAAATCCTAGAATTGCTTAGCGTCACATCGAACTCATCAATTTTATTGTAAAACAAAGCTAGTAAGATTCCTCGGAAGCAGAGCTCGAAGAAATCGGCAGCCGATCTTAGGATCCCGTACTTCCCTCTCGCGAGGTCCATCAAGCGCACAGCCTCCACCCCCTCGCGCTCGCGGCGCGGCACCGCGAGGCCGCCTTACTGTCGCTTTCTGACCGAACGACCGACTTTCCGTCCTCGTCGGTCGTTCTTTGTGGCGGCGGCGACCAATGGGCGTCGATCTTTAGAGGTGCGCTTCCCTCGGAGCCCGGCGTCCCGCGGCGCGGCCCGTATCGCGGCCGTCCGCATCGTGGAGGCGCAGTCGGGCGGCCGCGCGAATCGTGCATGCGCGACACCCCGGTACGCGTGCGCCACCCCCGCGACTTATATCTATAAGGGCAGCTACCCCCGTCGAGGCCGGTCAGTTCTCGCCCGTTCCAGCTCGGGCAATGATCGATCCCCGCCCGTCGCCCCGGCGTTTGACCCTGTTTCCGCGCACCGTGTCGCCGCGCTCTGCCCCGTGTCCCCGTTCGTCCGGCTGTCTCTCGCGCCCCGCCGCCGTCCCGTCGTGCCGTGCCGTGCTGTGCCATTCCGTGCCGTTCGGTGCCGTAACGTGTCGCGATCCCGTCCACCCCGGGAACGATCTCCGCCGGTGAGACGGGGAACACGGACGAGCCGCGCAGACCGTCCCCCGACCCGGTCGCGCGCCGTTCCGGTCAAGTGTCACGCGAGGCCGCGTCCCGCGACGGTGTCCCCGTTCGCCGATGGTAACGGAGTGTCCCCCCGAGGGACAGGCGATCGGAGGGTCCCGGGGAACGGCGAGAATACGCGGCAGGCCTCGTTGATGTCGCTCCGCGGACACGCCGAGCGGCCCACCGTAAAGCGCGCGGCGGCGAACCTCGGCCCGCCCCGTGAACCAGTTCCGCGGGACACAGCTCCGGCCACTCTTAACAATTAGACGCCGCTGCCACCCCCGACCCGACCCGGCTTCCTCGCCGCTAGGACGCAAGGATCCTCCAGGTACGCCGCCGAGGACGCAGCTCGATCCGACCATCTTCTTCGCGCTGCTACGCGGAACGCTCGCCGATCCGCTGGGAACTTTCTTTGATCAGTGCTACGAGTTCGACGAGTACTGGGGGTCCGACTCTTGATGATACTCGCGATGATGGGACGGGAAATTGGACGGTGGGATATTTCTGAACGTCGGATCCCTTCGTTTGTTGATCGCTGGAGATGGAGATTCAGGAGGGGTGCACTGAGATTCGTGTTTGATCGAACCCAGAGCGAATCGATAGTCTTGGGGCAGGAATTCTAGAGAGCTGAGAGGTGTTCCCTGGGTGTTTTGTTATCGTTGGGCTCTGTTATCTGTAACTGTCGGCGAATAGCGCGTCGGTGTCGCAGAGATGGGAATGGATAGTAGATGAACTCCCTTTCACTTGGAACAGATATTTTGTACGCGTTTTTCATTCCGTTGTAGATTGACGCGAGTAACTAAATTAGAATCGTCGCTCCGCTCTGGTACACTGGGTTTATCGAGTTATCCGCTTAATACGCACGTGTCAGATCGGAAAACCGTTGCCCGAGAATATCGCGTTCACGGTCCGGAGTGATCACTCTCGGATGCATGCATACTACCGCAGGACTCAGGATTTCAAGAGTGCAGCGCCTTCAGCTTCCCAGGATTATCCGGGATTACCGGGAACGTTCGTCTCTGAATCGCGAACTAAACGATACATCGCGTTATTTCGATCGGAGGCGCTTACCGCGGCGAGTCTCGCGGTCAATGATTATGCGATTGGCCCTTCGCTTCGCGGCAGTAACCCTGGAGATCGATCTCGCATTGAAAATCGGTGTATTCCCTGTAACTGGACCATTCACTCGTCGAATCGATGGGCCACGAAATCAAGAGTGAATAAAATTCCATCGAAAACATCGGTAAATCGTCTCACTAAGGGAACACTCGGAAATTTCAGTTTTAGGGAACAAGTAACTAGTCTTTCAGACATTCGCACTCGAAAATCACGCTCTTTTCATGATCATTCTTCTAGTGGGAAACTTTTCCTTAACCGTTTCCCCTTTTATGGCCCTCTGCTTACGCTCATTTTCGCATTCACGCGAAAAATATTGTCTTTAATCCAGACAATTCCTCGAAGCTTCCGCAATCCTTATTAGGAGCATCGCGATATTAGACTACTGATTACACCGTATTAGAGCGTTTGAAATATTGCGACGAAACGGTGCAAAGTAGAATTGACACTAGAACTACCAAATAGTCGAAACTCCAGCATTGTTAGTATCGAGGTTTCTATTGATTTACAATTCAATTTGCCTATTGCTGAATGAATTTCTGTAGTAATTTCTCAGAGAATGATCTGTCGCGTTTCCAACTACTCGTACGGTGTATTCTGCATATCACATGTATCACTGTGTAACTGAGTACATATATTGTTGTATTGGAGCAAGAAAATCGTCTTGATGAATTATGCTATTTATTAGGCATATAACCATAAATGAATATAGTAATTGATAGTAAACAAAGAGAAACTGATGAAATTGATTTTACATTATCATTCTGTTTACACCAGCGCGCGTTAAAGGTTAAAGAAGCAATCAGCAATGGGTCATGTTTATCTCTCTGGTAGTTCCAGTTTTAACTCCTTGCCGTACAATGACGAGCGAAACTCGCGATGAAGATTGCTAGACTAATTTAACAAGAATCAATGTTCATTACCCACAGATCAAAGTGAAAGACTATTTGCTACTATCACTATAATATCTTCGAATGAAATTTCTACTTGAAGTAGAATGGACAATTTTCTTGCATTGCTAGATTAATTTAACAAAACTGTATGTCGTTCATTACGGATCAAAGCGAAAGATTATTTCTTACTATCACTCTATTATCTTCGAATAAAATTTCTACTTGAAGTAGAATGGACAATTTTCTTGCATTGCTAGACTAATTCACATTTGACAAAAATCAATGTCGTTCCTCACCCACGATTCAAAGCAAACAACTATTTACCTATTACTAATTCATTATCTTCAAACAGAGTCCCCACTCGAAGTAGAATATACAATTTCATCGGCCACGATTCAAAGCAAACAACAATTTACCTATCACTAATTCATTATCTTCAAACAGAATCTCCACTCGAAGTAGAATATACAATTTCCTTCCATTTCTTCGAAACTGTCGACAATATATTACACGTTCAGCATCGAAAGTAAACAGCACGCCAAGGGGTGGAATGAGTTCGCGTGATATTTACATTCGATTCGAAGAGGGGACGTTCCTCGAGCCCCTCCGTAATTTCCCGACGCCTAATTGCCCGGCCATATTTCGCCGGGGACGCTCGCGTTCCCGATCGTGTCCGCGCGCGAAAATATCGCCGACTCGGAAACGTCGGAAATATATCGGAGGGATTCCGGGTGGGCGAAACGGAGGGGTGGAAACGGAGGGAGGAGATCCTGATGGAGAGACGCGGGTCCCGGGCTGTTGCGGTTCGTTGCCGCGGTTTGATCGAAAGGGTATTTCCTCGGCATACAGGAGAAAAGTTCTTCCGGGAAGATAAACTGTTCCGCCCTCCTCGCCCCGAGCTCACCCCCCGGCCGGGAAACTTGCCGGGGAACTTCCGCGGAAGATTCACAAAAGATTTTTTTCCACCCCACCCTCGATACTCGGGTGTAATTCAAAGAAGGGCAGCGAAGTTTCGCGACGGGCCGAAAGATTCGAAGGGAGAAATTAATCATCGTCGCTCGCGCGAGAAATCGCGACGCTCGCGGGTTGAACGGCCGACGATTTTACGGGAGATAAGCTGTGTCCCCGACGATCGAGACGATTCGAGACGATTCGAGATCGGTATATTTCTGGGAATAAACGTAACAGGGAACGAGATGTTCGAGTTGTTTGGTGTTCATTCGTATTGATTACCGTGATTAGCTACTAGTTTAACCCTTTGCACTTCGAGCAGTTTTTAATGTAACCTTTCAGTAACTCCGAATCAGTTTTAACCCTTTGCACTCGAGAGGCGCCTTCCAGTCGCCATTAGATTTGACCCAAGAACATTGTAAAATTGAAAATTCAATATTAACACGTTGAACGCCGCGCGACTTCATAGAGCAAAATACACAAAATGGAGAAAATACAATATTAAATCATTTGACTGAATTAGATTATTATCATTGCACGATCATCAAACTCAATGTCACCGGAATGGGTAGCATTATTTATAATATAGAAATGTTTGCGAATAATCATCGTTTAATTGAGTGAATTATAGTAATTCGATTTGCTTTGGGGTCCACCGGTGACCCCCATGGCATTCAACGCGTTAAATTTTATATAATGTACGAACACATGGAACATCGAAATAAAATAGTTCTGTCACTTAACTTATGCAAGGTATTCCTTTATGTTAGTTGCAAAAAATATCATTGACATTTCATCGGAAAATAATGAATATTTACTGAGAAAAATAATCTCGAGTGCAAAGGGTTAACACTAGAACTACCGTAACAGTCCTGATGACTGGTTCCGATTTATTTAGCAATTATCGATATCTTCGAAGCATCGAATATTCGAAATGATTTTGAAGATAGTTTCACTAGAGTACTAGAATGAATCTCTTTCAGCAACTCCGAATCAGTTTTGATATGAACTATCATCTACGAGCGTGCCTCTAAAAGATTCAAGACCCTGCTGTCTCACTAAAAAAGCGCGTACACATTTTAAAGTTACTAAAAATGAAGTTATAAACTGATCTCACAACGTCGCCGCAGTGGCAACAGAGCGCAAAGGGTCAACCAAATTGGCATGTCACACGAGAAGCTTACGCTATTTATAACCAGCAAATACCCGGTTTCCGGTAGAGTCGTTTCGCGCGTCGAACCCATCGGCCGCGAGTTCGTCACTCATTTCCAATTAGACACGGGAACAAAGAATTCGATAGCGAAGTGGCGCCGCCGAAGGGACGGGGAACTCGGAGAAATTGATTCCTCGCCGCGGAAGCATCGATATCGTCCCGGTGCGCTCCGGTAACCCTTGCCCGCCGGGTCGCGGACGTATCGCCGATACGTCGATAATTAAAAATCGGTCCGTCGGCTCCGGCCGGAGAATAATTAGCCGGCGCGAACCGTCTGTGACTCGGCACCGAATCGAGAAGTAGGTCGAACCCTCGCGCGGCGCTACGAATTAGAGGGTGGTTGACTTTCTCCCACTATCTCTCCGTTCCTCTGTTCCACCCCCGTCGTCTCCCCCGCGCTCCCCTCTCGCTCTGTCGCGCGTCGGCCGCGCTCTCTCGGCGTGCCGCATCGTTTCTGTCGGCGGATCGATCCCGGAATTATTAGGTAATTACCGCGGTGCGCCGGGAATAATTTCAGAATCGATTAGAGGGCGGCAGGAGGGGGCTGCCGGGAGGAACTTTACCGGGTGGAATTAAGTGCCGACTCGTTTAACGTCGGATCACTCGCCTCCAACCCCGATTCGCCTTCCCGCTAACGCTCGACGCTCGCGGGACGTTCTTAAATCTTCGAGGAACTTTGCACGCGCGTGCACCGCTAGGATCGGCGGAAGTTCCGCGGAGGAGGGGGAGGGCGGAGAACGTTCGGGGAACGTCCTGCTGAAAATTGGACTGGGTGAACGCGTCGCGAAAGGAGCTAATTTTATTTATTCCGACTTTACGTCGCGTTACGCTGACAGGGACAAGGGAGGAGGAATTTCGATTTGGAGGGGTTGGTTCGGATGTGGACTGTGTTCTTCGTTGAGGAACGTCGTGTTAACTAAACGAACGATGATTCTAGGAAAATGATAACATAGAAACTTCGAGGGTGGAGCCAATTCCCTTCTCCAACGTCGCCTCGATTTTCTTGGCAGGGGAAAAATTGTGAATTTCTAATTCGGAATGTTTTTCCCGAGCCGCGCTGACCGTGCGGCCGAGGAAGCCTCAACGGGACATGGCTGGCAGTGTTTACGGTAGGGTAGCCTATTCAGCTACGCACGTGTAAAAAGTGTTAAATATCTTCGCCGACTTACAGATTTTAGTAGAAATTATAGTATCTTATTTAAATATTAAAAAAGTTATAGTATCTTATTTATCTTATTACAAACATCTGTAAGTGGTCAATGCTATTTCCTACCAACGCTGCGAGCCATGTATCGCTACAGTATCAAAGTCCCCGCGTAACGATCATTCCCCATACGACGCATAATGGGTGATCGACGATCAACGAGTTAAGCAAGGCTGTTGAATGTTGCAGTACCGGTGGACGGCTCGCGAGGAGGATGACCCCTCGCCACGAGTGCAGCTCGCAGGCCTGCCTCTCTTAACGTCCCCGCGAAGCGGCGAGGAGGACACCGATCCCGGCGAACTCGGCGAGCGAGGGAGGCGGAGAGTAGGAGGCGGCCGAGGATCGACGAGCCGGCTGGAGGCGCGATAAAAATAAAGAAAATGGGGGTGCCGGATGTGGAGCAGGCTAAGAGACGGCTCCAGGATATTCTGAGGAAAGCGCAGAAGCTCGAGATACCGGCGCAAGAAGTGATCTCGACGCGGACCGCCCAGAAGCTTCTTGCCAAGACGAGGAACGTCCTGGCGTGGACGATGTGGATCACCCTTTTTGTCGTGCTGCTCACCAGCGTGGTCTACGCGCACTGGGAAACAAGGCAGGAAGTCGAGACCATTAGGACTGTCCTCAGGCGAACGGTGAGTCGTCGGCCAGTAATCCTCGCGATTTATCGCGTCGACCTCGCGCTGCTGAATTTTTAGTCGGAGAACTAATGGTAGAGTCAGAGATTCGAGGATAATTAGAGATTGACCTCGACGCGGTTCGTACTTTAACTATGTCGATCGAAGCTGGGTTTGATTCAAATTTTAAAGTGAACTTCGGCCTCGAAAGATTCTCTCGCCTAGTCTATCGTACTGGTGAGACACCTTCCGGTTCACCTTTTTATTTCTGAAGTCAGAAACCACGCGACCATTCATTAACAGCAGTGCCATACATTCCGACTCGACGTTTCTTTCGGAACGACCAATTTCAAATGTAGCTTTTGCATTCTACGTTCACCCTTCTACGAATGAAGTTCATCGTTTTATTTAAGGAATCGACTAGCAATTAGTAGGAAATCAACGATTCTATTACGAAGAGGTGTATCGCGTGTTTAAAAGTAACTATCAATTAACATTTGACGTTTCAAAACGGTTTTTACAGTACAAATGAAATCACACATTTTATGCTAGCAGTGAACGGGTTACTACAAGATTTGTCATCGTATAAAAGAATAACGAAAACTGTATAGAATGCCTAAAATTCTCACGGCAGTGAACGCGTTAAACTCCGCGCCACGCGTCTCATTGTAAACGAAGGCACCAACACCGAAATCTAGATAGTCGACTCGTTCAGTCCATCGAGTCGAATCGCAAACGATTGGCCCACAAAACGAAGTAGCCACTTTACTCCCCCTAAAAGAAGAGAACCGTGGAACGCGTGTTCCCCGCGAATATCGCACGCGAGCGGCACGGATCTTCCGTCGACGGTTTTCGTTACGTCGTTACCATTATCGGGCAATTCGCGGGGAATCGTGAATCCGGACGACGAAGCCCGCGCAACGATCGATCGGCTTTTATTCGTGAACCGGCGCGGCGCGGCGCTCGCTCGCTCGTCGGCTCGATGGAAACGGTTAACCGATAACTATTGTTTGCAGCCTTCCATTTACGATCTGAATTTTCCATGCCGCGATTCCACTCGTAAACCAGCCATAACCGTTTCCCTTCTCGTCTAATAAATATCGGCTTGCCCGGGACTTTGCGCTCGTTAGTGTCTCCCAGCGAGGAGACCGCGCGCGCCAGCGCCAGCGCGTTTCCTCGAAATTTTATAATTGGAGAACGAGCTGCGGGACGCCGAGCGGAGTCGTCTACGGTGCCCGGCGAACGCGCGAAACGTCGATGGCTCCGTCGGCCGCGAAATTAAAACGGAGCGGGCGCCGCGCGGATAATAAGCGGATCTGGCGACGGTCCAACGCCGCGAACCACGGAGCCCGCAAGCTCTTTTTTTTTTGTTCGTGCGTGCAGTATTTTTCTTTCGAAACACTTCGTACGCGGACCGCTTCGAGTTTCGACCCGGCTCGTTTAAGGGCGAGCAATCGAGCTGTACTCGATACGGCAGGGGCAATAGGATTTTTCTAATGGAAACTTTACGTCGAGCGACGCGCGGAATCTGTAATTAACCAGTTAAGCGTGGAATTTAGTTTGAAATCGCGCAATAAAATCGAATAATGAAGTGTGCACTCGTTAAATGCAGGCCAGATGCACTTGAAATACATCCTAACGGGAAACTAAAGCGAAACGAATAAGAATTACATGTCCGTCTCAAAAAGTAAATAGTTCATCGTTGAAACAGTTAGCACCATTAAGAGTTTTAAGATGGCGTGTATACTCGTCAAACACAGTTAACTGGTTAATTCGAGATGACACCAATGCAATGCTGCATTGCGAAACCGGGGAACATTTAATTCTAGAACCGACTGCAGTGACTTATGCCTAAATTTTTCTGGAGATTGAAATAGTATCTAGGTTAGTGGATTAGTTAACGCGATTTGTTACAATTTTTATAGGAATTGCATATTAATCGTATTAAATGCCCGGTAGTTCTAGTGTTAACCCTTTGCACTCGAAAGTTTTTCACTAGAAATATTCAATATTCTGCGATGAGATGCAGGAAAGTTATTTTATTTCAATATTCCACATATTGACGCATCGTACGAAGCTTAATGTTATATATAAGACTTTATAATTTTGAAAATCAAATCAAGTGGCGACTGAGAGTCACCTCTCGAGTGCAAAGGGTTAATAATTTCTCAGAGAAGCATTTACTTTTTTAATCATTGCAAAGAGACGTCGGAAACGGTCATTTTGCTCCGTCTGGTAGGTTTAGAAAGACACTTGAACATCCAATGGACGTCCAGTTGCCTTACTTTCCATCGCAGCTCCGTTGTAAAGAGCCGAAGTCGAGCGATGCCCGTCGAAGTCGCTGACGAACGACGCCGACGGGTTATCCGTCGATGATACGCGCGATATCCATCTGGAACGTCGAACTCCGGGCCAATTCGAGCGCGTTTTAATTAAAATCGGGAACGAGCGTCGCCCCGCTCTCCGTCGAAATTCCCGGCGGACCGTAGACGCGCGGGGGACGAAGCCGAGTTCTTTCATAACGCGAGCGTCCGCGAGCGCGACGCCGACGTCGTTCGGACGCCGGCGACACCGGAGATCAAACGACGCTCGCAGCGTCGTTTCCGATAGCTATAACCGACGACGCTGATCAAATATAATTCCAAGCCTCGTTTATATCGGGCGCACTGCTGGGAAGACCGCTCCCGGCTGGCGGAAAAAAGGAGTCGCGGAAATGGCGCGCGATCGGATTCCGCCGGGAGTCCGCGACGGTTTCCGATTTCTAACGTTTCTTTATTAACGCCGGGAGATTGCTGTAACCAGATCCCTTTCCGTCCGTCCCCGGTGTATCGATAATTCTTTCGAATTGGAAACACAATCGCTCGGTATCTCGGGTTCGCGTTGTTCCGATTCCGCGCGCGCTGCGAATGCTTCCTCGAGCGGGGATCGCGTTGCGAGTCTGGCTCCGCGATTAACAGGTTGCCGTATTATTCACTTCCGTTACTATGTTCGTGTAATATTTTACTATCGGCGATTTGTAAGAAATACAATAGAATTTTCTATTGTACTTCAAGTGGAGGTTTCATTTGAAGATGCGTTCCACTGACTGTGCGCCATTTTGTCGGTAGCTGAGATTAACCCCTTGGCGTACTATTTACTCTCGTTACTAAGCTCGTGTAATATTTTACTGTCGACGATTTGTAAGAAACACAACAGAATTTTCCATTCTACTTCAAGTGGAAATTTCATTTGAAAATACGTTCCACTGACTGCGCGCCATTTTGTCGGTAGCTGACATTAACCCCTTGGCGTACTATTTACTCTCGTTACTAAGCTCGTGTAATATTTTACTGTCGACGATTTGTAAGAAACACAACAATTTTCCATTCTACTTCAGGTGGAAATTTCATTCGAAGATAATACATTGATAATAGCAAAATATTTGTTCCTTTTGATCCGTGGGTAATTACGGGTAAAACATTCGACTATCGACCATTTGGAAGAAATGAAAGATTGTCCATTGTACTTTAAGTGGAAATTTCATTTGAAGATGATACAGTGACAGTGGCGAATAGTCTTCCGCTTTGATCCGTGGACAATGAACGACATTGAATTTTGTTACATTAATCTAGAAATCTTCATCACGAGTCTCACTCGTCATTCTACGGCAAAGTGTTAAGATAGCTACTATTGGGAGATTTATTTATGGATTAGTTCTCTTTTCTCGAGTTGTACGCTACGGTACAAATTCATTGAAGACGAAACACTATTCGAAAGATCTGTCTCTGACCAGCAGCCATCCAGTCGTCTTCCCGCCACCGAAGGAATCGCGTTGAAAAAACAATCGCCTGGAACGCAGGGTTCTCTGATTGATCGGAAGCGGCGTCACGTTCCAGGCGATCGGCGAGGTTTCACCGGCGCGATCCCATTGGGACGTATTAAATCCCTTCCCCGGCATCTCTATCGCGAGCGTCGCCGCGGATCGATCGCTTAAAAACCAGCGAGCACCGCGGCGCGCGCTCGGCTCGAGGAATTTTCGCCGGGTCCGTTTAATCTGAAAATTATTGCCGGCTCAGCCGTGCGCGCGAGTCGCGACACCTTCCTCGGATTTCCATAGGAAATTAATATACGCGGCTGTATCGCGGCATCGACTGACGGGGCAACTTCAAAGTTCGCGCGCGACTGGAAAGACAAAGTGGAATATTTACGAGGCAATTAACGGGCGAGTCGCGCGCCGGGGAAACACTTCGAATATCTTTGTCGCGGACCGATTGCTGCCTCCGTGGAATTACGCGTCGAATATCGAATGCCGGTATTAATCGAACGAAGACCGCCGAGGAGCCTCCCGCAAGATCCGCGCGGAGTCTCGGTAACTGCCGGCGGAAATTCGGGAAACTGGAGCGAGCCTCGGACCGGGTCAGGAATTACCGTCGGACGAGCGTCATTCGTAAATTCGGGAGGAGCCGACTCGCGGACGCTAATCGCGTTAGCTCGGTTCATTTGGATCGCGCTCGCCAATCAACTCGAAACCTCTTTGCGAAAGTCGCTCGGCCTCGTCTTCGTTTCGCCGCGCTTTGACGGGCTAATTCGCTGCACGCTGTCGCCGCGCTCTTTTGTTCGATTTTCCGCTTTTTCGCAGTTGAACCTCGCCAGTTTCGTCGAGCTCGTGTACAATGTTGCGAGAACGATCGTCTATCGAGGGATTAATTACGATCGGGATCGAGGATCGAGCGTGTTCTCCCCGAGAGGAACGCCGGTTCGATCGGCTCCCGCGATTTACAAGCGTCGCCGGCGAATATTTATTCGACGCGGAAGGGAAACGCCGCGCCGAGGGCGACGTGTCCCGCGGCTGATATCCCCGAACAGAATTTATGTTTGTAACCGGAGAGCAATAACGTTACGCGCGCCGTTCTCCGCGGGAATAATCTTCTTGTCTTGGAATTCCATCCGCTCCTCGCGTCTTTCGCTTTTGAACCGCGCGTTTCCGCTTCACGAGCCCGCGTTTCGCCGGCACCGTCTTCGTTTTGTTGCGCTGTAAAACTTGCCGGTGGCTGGTCTCACGAGAAGTCGCTCACTCGACCGCTTTTGTTTCTAATTTCGGAATCTCGAGCGATTCCGCGCGCGATTGAGTTTGTTGGGCGATTCGCTTTTACCGTTGAGACTCGAGAGAAAGTACTGTGACGTCGGAAGAGTGTTTTTGAATGTTTGCGATGAGTTCTATATTTATTAACCCTTTGCACTAGAAAGTTTTTCACTGGAAATGTTCAATATTCTCCGATGAGATACAGATGTTCTTTGAAACTAATTAATGAGGAAACGTATATAAATTAAGAAGGAGAGTTATTTTATTTCAATATTCCACGTATTGATGAATCATGCAAAGCTTGATATTATATATAAGACTTTATAATTTTGCAAATCAAATCGAGTGGTGACAGAGTCAAAGGGTTAGGACTAGATTCGTGGAACACTTTGATTGAACAGATTTCAGTTTTTTCAAATATCTAGTGAACGTTAAGATTTAGATTAATACATTGTATACTGGTAACGAGAAATCTCTTTATATAAAGACACTTAGCTATGCAACTTCGTTAATTACCACAGCATTGGAAAAATACAAAAATTTCATTCGAATTGATTCTCTATTTAAAATGTATTACATAACAATATATCTGAGTTTCTCTATGTACAGTGATATAAGTTGACGTCACTGAAAATTGCTATCCATTCAGTATTCCGAAAATTACCCGGTACGCAATGTGTTAACATTCTCTAATCTGTCGTTAATATATTCCCAACGATCCAAACCACCGTAAGATTCGCGACCGGAAATCTCAGATTCCAGCGTCTTCCGTTTTTTTCGGTTAATTCCGACGGAGCAACGGTTTAATCGTCGCCGATAACTCACCGGCTCGTTATCGAGCAACTGCTGCCGGTAATGCGGCCGGGAAGTGGGTCGACGTCGCCGGTATTGAAAAATGAAGGCTTTCCCGAAATTGATAGATCGCCGTTCAAACACCGTTACCTCGGCCAGCGATTCCTCGAGCGACTCGAAGCTCCCGTCGATATCGCTGCTGGCCAACGTGTTTCGGATTGTTCCCTTCAAAAATCCTTGAAGCTCGAACAATTTCGTTTCAGCGAGTTTCGGTAAACAATTAATATAATAACAAGACATATACGAATTGGAGATTCGAACTATGTTTATTAGTTAATAGTCTCGACTAGAATACAGGCTGAAGTGGTATAACATTCTCGAAAAGAAGAAACCAGAATTCCGCAGGAGTTGCGACGACGCGAGCTCTCGAGGCTCCTCGATTAACCGCTCGATTAATCTTCTTGTTTCCCGTTGTGTATAGAGTGTCGAACTCATTATCCGCGATTTGGCCGGGTGAGTTAATCGGAGTTCATCTCTCGAGTAGTTCGAGGGCGAACTCGCGAAGTTGCTATCGGCAGCCGTTCGGTTCCGCGTTTCGTTCCTCGCGTCGATCTTCGACGACCGGAGAAATCGAATTCCGTACCGAGTTTCGCGACGAAATTCGGCCGAGCTGCTTAGAGATTGGATCTCGAATCGTTCCGCTGTTCTTCGCAGCTCTTCCGGCACGAGAGCGGACTCCGACGGAGAATTTTCAAGAGATCGACAGCCTCTTCGCGTCCGGCAATATGGCGGAATGAAGGATTTAATAGATTTTTACTGCGCCATTCTCCCCGGCCGTCGAACGATCCCGTTTTTCACGCGCGAGCGTCCCGTTTGTTCGTCGAATGGAATAAAACGTCTCCGCGACATCGCCGCTCGTTCGAATCGTTCGTACCGGTGAAAATTAACGTTACCGGAACGTTACGACTCATCGGCGCACGATGCTTCGTTCGCGGGACGCGCTCGTATCGGAAAAAAACCGGCGATATCGCCGATGGAAACAGGATTCGATGAATATTTTCGAGTGTTCCCGGAAACGACCGACTAGACGCGAGCACGGGAACGTTGTCGTTTCCCGCGCGCCTAGCTGCGAGCAACCAGCCGAACACCCGACAAGATGGCCGCCGCGGAGACCCGCGATCGTTCCGGCAACGGCGCAATTGCTTTCTCGTTCCCCAGTTAACCGTGGAATTTAGTTTCAAAAGACTCTCCCGAAGTGCGCAACCTAAAGACAAATACACTCGACATGAAATAAGAAACGAAACGGAAATAAACGAGAATTGCGCGTTCGTTCGAGGAAAGAAGTAACCGATTCTCGAAGGAATTAGTATCATCTACGTTTAATAACAGCTGGTAATAATAAGAATGTCTGCAAAAATAATGTTGCATCGTTCTCTAGTTTTCAAACTTCGGATAAATAAACTGCTTATCAACGTTGATTTATATTTATGCCGCGAATCGGTTGTGCGCCACCGGTGGTACACGTTGGCGCGGCTGTAAGCAAATACCCGTCGAGGACAGTTAACCGGTTAACAATCGCACGGCCATATTTTTCCGTCCGGCTGCTGCCAGTCCGCCGCGAGTGAACGCGGATCGAGTTGTCGAGTAACTCGAAGCCGGCTGGAGAGGCCGCCGACTCTCGAAGTGCTCAATTTCCATGGAAATGGCAGCGAAACAGCGCCGCTCCTCCCACGCCGTCCGATTTTCGGGTCCCCTGCACCCCCCCGCCCTGTCTCTCCCGATGGAACGCGCGACGAACGCGACGAACGCGATCGAATGGAACCATATCCACTCGGGCCGCCCCGTTTCCGTACCCGTCGTTCCTTTCGTTCGCCCGAGTTTTCATTTGCTCGATTACCATCCGTTATTTGGCCCGCGGAAAAAGCTCGGTCCGCGCTTCGGGACAATTTCCGAGCGGAAACAGAACGTTCCACCTGTTTTTAGCGGTCGAACGGTCGCGCGCCAGGCACGACGCGGCCCGTTAAACCGACTATTTAGCGGCGTTACGCGTGTCCTGATCGATCCGGCCGACGAAATTTCATTTGTGCCGGCTCGAGCGCGAGCCCGTTCGATTCGGAACCGCCGTTATTGTCAGGCTTCGGATCCGTTCCGCCTTTTCCCTCGCGGAACCGCCTGTGACGGGACTGCTACTGATGCCGCGACCCTTCAACCGTGGCTGACGCGTATCCACGTTTCGCTTACTTTATCATCGACGGCGGTCCACGTTGCATTGATTCCTTACGAAATTCTCATTCAGCTTTGCGCATCTGTTTCATCATATTTCGAGGAAAACACTTTTCGCCGCGAACGTATTTCCCTTATCTAAGCTATGAATTTCGACCGGGTTCCCGGAGAGGAAAGAACGTTCTCAGCGCGACAGCCTTTGAGTGGCAGGCGTAGAATCTCGGAAACGAAGAAACGCATTTGCATCCGGCACATAAAGCGAAACCACCATCGGATAAATTGGTTCGCGGGAGACGGGAGCAGAAGCTTCACGCTTCGCGAGGATCCTAGACAGAGTACGCGAAGTTACAGGTCTTCGATGGTGAGAAATCTTTCAACCGTAACGCGTTTCTTTAATTTCGCGGAGGTAGCGTACTCGTAGCGTTCGAGAGAAGTGGAGGGAGAAGTGTCCGCGCGAAGTCGTTGAACACTCGAAGCGTTAAACGCGCAAACAGCGGTGAAGGGCTCGTCGCGGTGGTTCTGGCACGGGACGACCGAGTCGAATATCTTCCGTTGGCACAGATTCGGCGAGCGCGGGGGCGGGAGGGCGCGGAGGCGCGCCGAAAGAATTTTAATATCGATGCAAAGTATTCATCTAGATGCGCGCGAGCAGTCGGCGCGGCCATCGCGGGCAACGGCTAAATTAAAAAATACTGAGAGGTGGTAAACAGTTAAAAAGAAGAAAGCGCTGCGTATTACGGAGCCCCCGACTAGCCCGTCACGGTCTGGAGATTAAAGCTCGAACCTATATTTACCTTTAACCCCTCGCCCCGTTATGAACTCGCGTTCTACCCTTCTATCCGCGACACGCCGAATTAGGGGCGAACGATTCTTCCGCGTCGAAATCGAGACAGTGGAAAGTTTCACCAGTTTCTGCTGTAATTATTATTCTCGAAGGAACCATTAAAATCATGGAATCATCAGGGTTATCAGACTTCTCACGAGCTTCAATTGGCTAGCACTAGACGTACCACTCAAAATGATTTCAGTTTTTCTGTTTCGCAATTATCGATATCTTCGAAGCATCGAATATTCGAAATGATTTTGAAGGTGAATAGTTTCACTAGAGTACTATAACGAATGTCTCAAGAAACCGAAAATAATTTATTGTTAGAATTTTTATGGGAATTGCATATTAATCGTATTACTACAATATCCACAGCGATTACATTTCAATCGTGTCAAATGCTAGTTCCAGTGTTAACCCTTCGACGAAGACTCTTTAAAGTACACAAAGCTTGTAACACACGAAGCTAAATTATACACCGAACGCTTAAACAGTAGTAAAAAGGGAATTATACACTGATCACCTGCTGTTCAAGTAATTTGAATGAATGAATGAATGAATTAATTAATTAATTTTATAGTTTAATCGTATCAAATGCTCGGTAGTTCTATTGCTAGAATTTCATCAAACCCTCCGAATGCTTATCGCAATTCTATTTGTAGAAAAATAAAACCTAAACACCAATAACAATTGCACGATCTATATTCTAAAAGAAACAACAATTTCACTGAACATTATCATCCCATTGTCTGTCGTACTTCTTTCCCATTTTATTCCTACACGCGAACTAAACAGCGAAGATGCGAGGGGTCGAGGGTTAATTTACTCGTACCGCGGCACGCACGCTCATACGTCCCGGAACCGTCGATCGCGTTCGCCCTGGAGGCACGGAACGAAGGGCAGCCGACGTTTCTAAGGGCTCGCAGTTGGTTACCGCTGCTTTGTCGCGTCGCGAGGTATTTCCAGCGGCGCTGGAATGCTTCGCGCACAATGCCGTCGTATAGGAAGTCGCAGAGGAGACAATCACGGTTCTATTGTGTAAGGTCGCGGGAGCCGCGATTGCGTAACGGGTCGCCCGTAAATTTCGTCGCCGGAGAAATGCTCCGCCTCGCGAAAAACGCTCGACTAAATACCCGCCGCAGCGCGCGGCGATACGGACGCGGCATCGCTCGCTCTTCGTTCGAGCGCGTGTATCGCGAAAACTCGAATTTATCGCTCCGAGGAGGCGCCGCCTTTCCGTGTTTTATCGTCCGCCGGTGGATCCGTTCGATCCGGTCCTTCGCGCGATTAAATTCCGCAGCGACGCGCCTCCTTGCCGCCGGGGAACCGCGGCAGCTTTATTATCTCGCGCGAGGCATCGCGATGAAATTACTTTTTCCCGTGCGCCGGCGACAGGGATATTGCGTGCGACCGCGGCCCAAACGTTTCCCGGCGCGCTTCGTTAATTCTCGGATTTCACAAAAGCCGTTCCGAACTCTGACCGCGCGTCCCGTGAAAAACGGAAACGCGACGCCGTGTTTTTCGGCCGGTTTTTCCCCGATTCCCCCTCGCGGATCGCGCAATCCACGCGCGCCGGGAGTGAAGACTTGTCGAGAGCTGCGAGAGGAACATCGAGAGGAAGTCGAACGATATTGAACGCTGTTGTAACAGCGCGGAAGCGTTATTGTTGATCACTTGCATTTTGCACTGAACTGCCGAGCATTCAGTATGATTGCTACTTAATAGAGCTACCGACCGTTTCTTCAGACATTCATTATAGTATTCAAGTCAAAGCTTCGAATATTCAATGCTTTTAAGGTATTAATAACCGCGAAACAAACAAATCGAAACCAGTCATTTTGATGGATATAGTTCTAGTGTTAATCCCTGTGAAAATTCTAGCAATAGATTATCTTCAGTTTCTTCAGACACTCGTTATGTTACTGAAATGAATCTATTGATTTTCGAACTTATTTCGAGTACTGAGTATGGTAGTTCTACTGTTAAATCAACATACTCATATTTAGCAGGATACTATGTTGATTACTCGCGAAAGAACACCAAAACTGCGCTACATAGAATCTATCGATGACAGCGAAAGAGAAATGCACGTCAATCCAACAATAGAATCAAATCTTTCGGATTCGGAGTTCGCAATATTCCGCTCGCCGGAAGAGTCCCAAAATAATCGTTCCTCGCGCAGCTTCGACCTCGACCGTGCCTCGCGATAAATCAGAGCAACCGCGCGAGCGCGCGCGCGCCGTTCGACCGGCGATTCCAGCGGCGGAGTTTATCTACCGTGCAACGGAAGATGTAAACGTTACGCAACGCTCGAGGAATATATTCTTCCCGAGGCCGACCTCTCCCCGCGGCGCGTCGTTTCGCTCTCCGCTTCTCAGCGGCTCGGTCAACGTCGCCGGGAAATCGAAGTTTCCCTCGCCGCGGGACGCGGAGACGCGGATTTCCGTTGAAATTTACGGCTGTCCCGGGGAGCGCTGGAAATGACAACAACGCGACGGTTTTTAATGGACGCCGGCGCGCGCGGTTAATACCGGAGCGAGCGTTTCCCCAGGTGAAACGGCCGGGCGCACGCGGCGGCCAGGAAAGTCTCCGGGAAAAAGGCATTATCTGAAAGAGGAATCGACGCGGAGCTCGAAATAGCGACTCGGGGAGCCGCGCCGTTTCGGGAGGCGAATTCTCGTCCTCGGGAGAATGAAAAGCGGAAGACGCTTCGGAGTTTCGCGGGGTAGTTGATTCTCCGATCACGAACTCTCCGCGTTGCGTTTCATTTAAGAGAGTGTTGACAATTCCATGCTGAAGCTCGAAAAGTCGAATAATTTTAGGGTGTGTTTCCTTAAGATTCATTGAAATATTTAATATTATAACTGCTGCAATATTGGAGCCTACAGAGTTCAAAGGGTTAACACACTGTTGACCGGCAATTTTACGCAGAAGCCATCTTACGTCACCGGTTGTTATTTCGTAATTAAATACGATAGTGAGACAATCTAAATGAGCTTCGATATACCTTATTTATACGTAATGAATTGAAATGAAACTTTGGACATATATTTTATGTCACTTTGAATATGTTGCTTTCGCAATATTCTATGTTGTCGTGCTTATCAAAAATTGAAATAGCTAATGCAAGTGGAGGTACGAGTTAACTCGTGACCGGTGAACAACGTTTGGCAATGAAAGCACCAGTTAACTCGCGACCGGTCAACAATGTGTTAGGTAAACATTCGTAAGAATTGATCGTTTGTCGACCATCGACTGCAACGTGCGTCGCGTATGGGGATCCTACGGTTTTCGCGATCATTTCCGTAGCGTGAGCAGACCCGGAGTTACGTGCTCGCCCGACGTGCACGCGTTCGCGCCGTTATCGCGTCGCGGCTGACCATTTCCCCTCGCGGCGTCTAATTCCCCTTATTACCGGCTGCAGCCCCTGCCACAGCCCCCTGCCAGCTTTCAGCTCTCCGCGGGACCTGCTGGCTGTTTTATCTTTATCAGCGAGGGAGCCGTCGCAGTCTGGGTCCTCGGGTTAAGGGGGAAATTGTAAAATCATATTTTTTAATGAATCATAATACCGTGTTCTGTGCAACTTTAACTCGCGCGTTGAATAGAAGGGAAGTCGAGTCGGTGGGTTCGCGGAAGTTTTATATTTCAACAATATAATATTATATAATAAAATATGCCACTACTACTACGTGGTAGAATTCTATTTAAAAAATATGATATTATAGAATAAAATATACTACTGCTACTACTACGTGGTAGAATTATATTTCAAAAATATAATACTATACAATAAAATATACTACTACTACTGCTACTACTACTACTACTACTACTGCTACTACTACGTGGTAGAATTATATTTCAAAAATATAGTACTATACAATAAAATATACTACTACTATTGCTACTACTACTACTACTACTATTACTACTACTACTACTATTACTACTACTATTACTACTACTACTATTACTACTATTACTACTACTACTACTACTACTACTACGTGGTAGAATTATATTTCAAAAATATAATATTACATGATAAAATATACTACTACTACTACGTGGTGGAATTATATTTAAGTCGTAACTTAGAGAGTATGTCTGAAAAAGAGTGGTAAGAGAGTGGCGAGGGAGAGTCGTGTGTTGGCCTCCGTAGCATTGAGTTGTATTTTTACGTGTTGTTTCCATATTTCGTTAAATACATATATATTTATTCCTAATTCTCGACTCAAGATCCACTCTTCCGGTATCTACAATAACAGCACAAGTTCAGCCGCGCGAAACAGTAAACCAAGAAGTTTCAAACTCCAGTTCGTTTACACGTGACGCTATCAGCGCGCCGATATCCCTCTTCAAAAGCCGAGGGAATATCGTTCGAGAATCACGGGCGAACGATCGACAGGCGAGCGAGGCAAAGGCGTGGGTCGGACGGGGGCGGAGGGTGGCGGTCGAGTCCGACGCAGGATCCACCATAATTAATGGCAGTTAAGTTGAGCAGTGCGCCAGTAGCCCGCGTCAGCTGCACCGGTGCGAGACGCGCCTCGCCTGTCGGCGGAGAGCCTGCTCGAACAATACGGGGGGGTTGCGCGAGCCCGGCCGAGCGACTTTGCCGGGCGTTTCACGGCTCGAGCGGATTTCGCGCGAGGGATCCCCCCGCCGGCGTTCGGAAAACAGGGGGAAAAAGGGAACCGAGAGCCGGAGCGGCGGGCATGAAATTTCCGCGGCTGAAAAAGCAGAGATACGAGGGGCGAGGGTTGTTAAGCCAACTGCCGGGGAGTAGTCCCTTTGCGGGGCTTTCATTATATCGCCTCTTCTTCGAAGCCATCCCACGTTTATTAAACGTTTCGCGCTCAGCGTTTCTTTGACGCCGCGCCCGGAGGAAACCCGCGGCGAACGCATGAACGTGTACCGGTTTAATATTTGGAAATAAGGGGCGCGCCGTGCCTCGAAGAATTCGGCGTGTTAGCTCGCGGGATCAGAATGGCACTTCCAATTTTCCCTCGGTCAGGCGTATGAAAATTTCCAGACGCCGCCGCTTCGTGGCCCCCTGAGCAACTTCGGCGGGGTTGGGGGAACGGGTTCGATACGGTTCGTACGTGATTCATGTGAAAGTGAGAATTATTTTGGTTTGTACATTGTGAAGGTGTTGCTTGTAGACAGTATTGATGCGATTCTTTCGTATGTTTGATATCTAGTTTTAACTATATGCGCTTGAAAATTTCCTATTGGAAATATTCAACGTTCTTTGGTGAAATATAGACGACGTTATTTGATACCGATCAGTGAGTAAGTAAATCGAGAAACGAAGCTGTTTTATTCCAATATTTCATATGTAAATGCATTATACAAAGCTTAATGTTATATATGACCTTATAAGTTTATTATATCGAATCAAGTTACTGTGAGTCACCTCTCGAGTGCAAAGGGTTAACACTAGATTTACGGGAATTTATTCTACACTGTATTCTATTGTTCTTAGAGGACTACGTGTTCGTTTCTATGAATCGCGAGAATTATAGCTAGAAAACCAGAGTGCAACGCGTATCCCCATAATCGCACGAATCAAGATCGACTTAAACTATTACTAAACAATGTTTAAAGAATTCAATATCCGTCGAATTGACTCCATAAACCTAGTGTTGACCCTTTGAACTCTGTCGGCTCCGATATTGCACCAGGAATAATACTAGATATTTTAATGAGTCTTAACGAAACTACCCTAAAATTATTCGTTTCTCCACACATCCAAATTTTGCATTGAGAAGGAAAATAAAAGATGGAAGAAATGTTGTAGCATTTCTAATTTTCGCTAGGGATACTATAAAACTTAGTTGCAGTTCCTGATAGATTACAAAACCATCTGGAGTGCTAAGGGTTCAGACGAGAAATAAAGCCGAAACCAGTCGTTTCGGCGAGAAGATCGGAGAAAATTCGGTAACTTCAATACCGAGGCAAATCCGGTGGAGTTTTCGGGTTCCGTCGACGGGCGACCGCACGGTGCGCTGGTTTCGCGTTAACGAGGGTAATAGCTCGTCGCTGCCCGAGAATTTTCCGTGGGACGTTCCCGAGGAGAATCCTGGAAAAATCCCGTGTCAAGATCTAAGCGGATCTTCGGCCAGGAACAGCTACAATTTCCCGAGTCGCTGTCGCGATTTAAGTGGGTTAGCCGGAGTCGGAGATGGAACCGTGGTGGAATACAACTGATTAAGGGGAACGAGTGCCTGAAGATTTTAATTAGGATAACCTCGGTGCCGGTGGCACATTCTGAATTTTGCATTACCCTCGACCGTCCGAGGTCGCCGCCGTCCGAAGAACCGCTCGCGGATAAAGCTGGCACGCCCCTCCGCGCCTCGGTTTGAACGCGGAACGGAGTTACCTTGTTTAAGGGCGGTTTGAACAATGACACAGACTTCCGGTCAGGATGAGTTCTTCATTTTACAAGACCGACGCGTTCGCGACTATCGGAAGTTCCCGTGTTTCGACTCTCTCGATGCTTTCACCCGCCGAAAAAGATGTCTTCCCGCTTTTCCGCTCCTTAGCGCGTTAAGTGCCCAGCCCGACTCGCTTGGCGTTCTCAGGCCCAGACGCGGCCGTCCACTGACGGACGAGCCGACGTATCGGAGGACCAGAGTTTTCTCAATGTTATAATAATTCCAGAATATTAGGTTCAAAGGTGGCGAAGAATTTAACACAGAAAGTTAGCACCTTCTGCAGTGAATGTAAAAGCAAACCGCACCTCTGTTTACCCTGTTTTGATAAACTATTGTTATGAATAGTATGAACTACAACGTGTTAAAATGGAAGGTCCGCGCCCTGTTCCTTTTCAGGGAAATCCCCGGCGTCGCCGGTTTTCCGAGGCCCGATCGTAGTCGCCAAAAGCGAGAGGGGGTGAGCGCGATCGTGTCCCTTCCGCTTTTCACCGTCGCGAGGGCTCCAAATGCTCGGGCCCCGGTTTGTGGCGGTGCCTAACGGAACACGGTTCCCGCAGGTTCTCTCACACTCGAAAAATCGGGCGAATTCTGATCGGAACACGCGTAATTCCGGCCGGTGTCTCGACGATCGCGTAACCCGGGCGAAATAATTATGCAAATTACGCGGCGTGTCGCGCGTTCCCGTTGTTACACCTGTTTAAAGATCCAATTACCGCGTGTTAACAGGCCACGTCGAGTGTTAAAGTAATTGCCGTTGCGACAACACGCGCGCCGCTGCTCGACGCGGGCCTGGAGAGGATCCGAGTGCCTGGGAATTATGATTTCTTCGCGCGACGGGAACCCGCGCGTTTGTTCGGCGTTAAGCGAGATGAAAAATCGAGACTTCGACACGCTTACCCGGTGACCGAGCGAACGAGAGCGTTCGAGGCTGGTGCAGTTGTAATCCTGTGCCTTCCTTTGAAAGAACTATTGTGAATATTGTTGGTGCTTGAAAAAGGAGTATATTTATCGAAGCGAGTCTCCGTGAGAATAATTGAATAGATCTTTGTACAAGGTTCGACTGACGACAGTTGAAAATATAGATTCGACGATTCGATGGAACGAAACATTGTTCTTAAGATTTATTCTTCCAATATCCAAACCAATTTGTCAACGATAGAATAAACTGTGGAAAATTAATATTTCTACCGAGCTGTTGATAGACACGAATTTTCGACTTAGAATTTTCCAACCTTAGTCGTGATTTCTGAACCTTCGACTTTGTATCGATTGTAACGCTAGCTGCAGGAAATGTTCAAAATTCAATTGGGGAAAAATCATTAAACTGAGAAAGGAATTTTAAGTTAAAATTTCAGAAAATGCCTTTCGACACTGTCGGTAGAAATAGTGTTAACACGTTGCGTACTGGCAACGAGAAGTCTCGTTTTCATATGAAGACACTTAGCTATGCAATTTTTCCAATTACTACAGTACTTAGAAAAACATGAGATTTCATTCAAATTGATTGTCTATTTAAAATACATTACATAACAATATATCTGAGTTTTCGTACGTGCAGCAATATGATTTCTCACTGAAAATCTCCAACTGAACAATTCAGTTTCCTGGAAAGTAGCCGGTCCGCGATGCATTAAGAACAGGCGTTCGCGAAGGATCGACTCGCGGCGCGGTCAGAGGTCACCGACACTGCGGCCGACCGCTCGCAGCGAAAGAAACGAATGGACTTAACCGGCGGCGATATATACGATGCGGCGACAGGACCGCAGCGGCTGACGAGCCCCGGATTTCTATTGGACACCGGTCACGCGGAACCGGACCCGCAAAAATCGGCATCGGAAGCACGGCTCGGCGAAGCGTTCGCTGTTTGCCAACGTCCCGTTCGTTTGTTTTCGGGTTGCGGCGAGGCATTCGGATAACCCCGGTTACCGCTAGTCACTGCCAATCATTCCGAGCTGTTTGCTCGCCGGTTCTCCGCCCGCGGAACCGCCGCGATCGAAGAGGTCGGGCCGCCTGGAGAACCTCTCGCGGACACCTCGTTCCTTGGCCAAGATTTTCGCGTTTCGTCAACTAAATAAATAGTTCCACTAGATCACTATACAATTTCCCAAGCGTTCTCGAAGGAACCATTAAAATCATGGAATCATCAGGGTTACCAAAGACTTCTCACGAGCTTCAATTTGCTAGCACTAGAACTACGTACCACTCAAAATGGTTTCAGTTCTTCTGTTTCGCAATTATTGATATCTTCGAAGCATTGAATATTCGAAATGATTTTGAAAATAAATAGTTTCACTAGAGTACTAGAATGAATCTCTGAAGAAACTGAAAATAATCTATTGTTAGAATTTTTATGGGAACTGCATATTAATCGTATTAAATGCTCGGCAGTTCTAGCGTTAATAATTTCTCGGAGAAGCATTTGTCTTTCTAATCATTGCGAAAAGAAGATATCAGGAATGTATCATTCTGCCCCGTCTGATGTGTTTAGAAAGACACTTGAACGTCCAACCGACGTCCAGTTGCCTTAACCCTTTCGCGACGGGTGCCGTGTATATACGGCAGTCGTTTATTACTTCACAGCGGCTGACGCCGTATAGATACGGCAGTCGCTTATTGGTTTTCTTACATTATTATTTTATTTCAACAGCGAACTCGAAATAAAGCTATAAATACATTGGCGGCGAAGTATGGTTCACTCGCGCTTTCGCGAAAAGTGGCAAAGTACGGTCAGTCGCGCCGTCGCGAAAAGTGGCGAAGAATGGCAGAGGTGCGCCCTCGCGAAAGGGTTAAGTGCCGTCCGCCGCGTTCCCCTGTTCCACCGGGGTTATATACCCGGTCCAAGACAGAGAACCGCGGATGGACAAGTCGATCGGAAACTTTCCAGCGCGAGTGGTTAATCCGTTCGCCTCGGAAACTGCCCCGGAGAAACGCTCGCCGAGATTGTTGCCGGGACAAAGATCGCAATCTTCCAGTTTTTCCTGGCCGTTCGTCGCGCTGACGCTTTCCGCTCATTGTATTTTCCAGAGAGCTGCGAGTAATTCATCGGAGGAAGGAAGTCGATCGTCGATTGTCGCGCGCTGCTCAGGGACTTCGTTTTGGAGACGTTTATCGCTCGCTTTCGAGTGTTCGTTTCGAGGTGGATATTCGTTTCAACTTCGGAGATCGGAGATTTGGGAGTGATTATTATTATAAGGATTCTTAGTCTATCGTTTAGTCGCGCTGTTGCGAAAAGCAGCGAAGAATGGCACAGGTGCGCCGTCGCGAAAGGGTTAAAGCGTTAATTTGCCGAATAAAGGGTGTTCCGGGTCTCGAATCGCGGCGAAATCGACGCGCGTCTGGCGCGCGCGCTTCCAATTCCGCGGCGGGGACGTTCGGTCGTCCATTTGCGCGGCGCGGCTCCCCGGAGACAACGGCGAGCATGAAAAATGAAGTGGATGGCATTTACGGGCGTCCCGCGATTTATGGTCGCGTCGTACGGCCGCATATATCGCGTCTCCGAGAGGACGCCGGCCGGTTCTCTTCCCTTTTTTTTTTATCGCGTCGCTCCGCTCTTAAATAATCGAGTTTGGTTAGCTTCGCGCGCTGTATTTTTCTTTTCTCGTGGCCGCTGGCTGGCCCTTAACGCTCCAGTGGCAAGCGTGAAATGCTGCGAGTGAAAAAGTATGGCCATCCTCGCGCGCTCGCAGTCGACGAACTTTCGCTGCAATTATTCGTCGCGCCGTAATCACACCGCGCACAACTTCAGTGCTCCTCGAACGAACGAATGATCGAAGAGTCAGCCCTTTAGCTTCTGAAACACTGAAAACCTTCGGAAAATAAGTTCCGCCTTAACTTCCGTCTTAGAACTCTAATACCGAACGTAACTAAACGTACTGAACTCTGAAACACTTAACCCTTTGAACTCGAGAGGTGACACTCAGTCACCACTTGATTTGATTTACAAAATTATAATAAAAAAATTTAATAAATAAAATAATTTTCCTTCTTAATTTATGTATGTTTCCTCGTTAATTAGTTTCGAAGAACATCGTCCATCACCAGTTGATTCGATACAAAAATAAATATTCATTTTCCGATGAAATATCAATGACATGTTTTACAACTATCATAAATACCTTGCATAAATTAAGTAACTATTTTATTTCGATGTTCCATGCGCTGATGCGTAATATAAAAATTTAATATCGAATTCTAAATTTCATCATTTCCACGGGTCGAATGAAACGACTGAAAGGCGCCTCTCGAGTGCAAAGGGTTGAACTTCGCGCTAAACGTTGAACATTACCATTGAAAAACTTTCGAGTGCAAAGGGTTGTGTATCGATCATCTATTCAATTCCATTATACCTCGGCAACTTTGGATCTCGCAAAGTGCATTCCGAGAACACCGATATCCTCGAAGGACAGAACTTCGAATGTCCGAAACGCCGGTGCGAGCTGCACGGCGAAAACCCGAGAGCCTTCGCGAGGGGTTGAATCCTCCGCCGATTTCCGGGTTCCCCGCGGCAAGAGGGCGCAACGGGGGGTTGGTCGGCAACCGGTCGCGCTCTCTTTCGCGTGCTGCCCGGTACAAATTACGTCGCGCGATAAAGAATGTAATTTAAGGCCGCGATAATGCGAGCCGTACCGCGGGTTGTTCGCCGGTAATTAGTCCGCCAGCGCCGCCAGCCGAGTCGACCACTTAACGCGGCGGACTCTATTAATTCGCGGCGCGAAAGTAAATCGTTTCCAGGTCGCCGCTCCGATACGCCCCCCGATGTTTCGCGTTGCTTCCGGAGCCGGCCGATATTCCTCCCCGGGGAGAACGGGCCGCGCCGCACGGAAAAGCGCATGATAAACGACGAGTTAGTTCTTTATGGGGCGCGGGGGGATTTATGGGGATGCTCGAGATGGATACGTCCGCCAGCCACCGTCACGTCCTTGCCTAACGCGTTATTTACTCCTTTTTCACGCCGCGCGCACGGCCGGACACTCGGTTCGATCGTCCGCCATGTTTACGCTCCGCGCGGCAATGGCGCGAATTACCCGCCCCGCGATTTCCTGGGAACCGTGCGACCGTTAGACGCGCAAGACGAGTCGCTCGGTAGCCAATGTGTTCAACGTGTTAACCCCTCGAGAGAAGAGCTAAGAATAAATAATATTCTTTGCAGTTATTCGAGAATTCCCTCGTTTCGTCGTTTGTAACCTATAAATCTTCTTTTTACAGCTCTCTTATATCTCGTGTAATCGTTTCAGAGGAAAAACCGTGAATCTTCTTAATTTTCCTTGACTCTGGACTGAACAAGTTATCATTTAACATATTAAGTCGATCGGATATTTCCTAGTATTCTAAATTTTCATGGAACAAATGCTATTCTTTGCAGTCATTCAAGAATTCTCTCATTTCAACGTTACTTCTACTTCAGAAATCTTTTTACAGCTCTTATATGTCGTGTAATCGTTTCACAAGGAAAACCATGAATCTTCTCAATTTTCCTCGACTCTACGAACAAGTTCGACAAGTTCGACGAACAATTGATTGAACAATCGACAGACGTGGCATTTAACGTATTAAGTCGATCGGATATTTCATAATATTCTAAATTATCATGGAATGAATACTATGCTTTGTAATCATTCAAGAATTCCCTCGTTTCGTCATTTGTTCTAAGCTATAAATCTTCTTTTTACAGCTCTCTCGTATCTCGTGTAATCGTCTCACAAGGAAAACCATGAATCTTCTCAATTTTCCTCGACTCTACGAACAAGTTCGACAAGTTCCATGAACAGTTGATTCCTAATCGAGCAGCGACTCGTGAATTCGCCGTTTCTCGCGAAATGCGAGACCGTTTGGCCGGCGCGTTGCAACGGGACGATGAATTCGCCGTCGAGCGTCGGCAACGAGCAATCCGCATCGGCATCGGTAATGGCAACGGTAACCGGAGCCGATAAGGCAGCGAGCCGGCTACGGTCTCCGCAATGCGGACCGTAGCAATACGTCGCCTGACACAGATAACCATCGTTCTCCGCTCCGGCGCGATTTTAATCTCGACACGGAGTTTAATGAGCTATCGCGTCCTGCCCATCTCCGTCCCCAACAGGTGCAAAACTCGGCGAGCCTCGCCGGCGGAATACGAAAACACGATCGCGTAACTACTTCGAGTCCGCGCTGGTAAATATTGTTCCGGAAAAGCTCGCGTTCCTCGGCGGATCGTGCGATAGTCGCGTATCTGGTAAATAAGCTTTACATCCGGCAGTCGTTCTTTATTTCTCCTCGAACGTTTAAACAGTATCGTGCATGCCCGTTCTTACCAATTTTTTCTCCCTTTAGCGAACCACTCTTTGGGACGTTTGTATTCTTTAGAGGAAGAATCTGAATTATCGAATTCTTGGGTTCTAGAATCTAAATTTTCTAATTCTTAGGTTCTAGAATCTAAATTATTGAATTCTTAGGTTTTAGATTCTAAATTATCAAATTTTTAGATTCTAGATTCTAAATTATTGAATTCTTGGGTTCTAAAATTTAAATGATCGAATTTTTAGATTCTAGATTATAAATTATTGAATTCTTAGGTACTAGAATCTAAATTATCAAATTCTTAGGTTCTATATTCTAAATTATTGAATTCTTAGGTTCTGGAATCTAAATTTTCTGATTCTTAGGTTCTAGAATCTAAATGATCGAATTCTTAGATTCTAGAATCTAAATTATCGAATTCTTAGGTTCTAGATTCTAAATTATCGAATTCTTAGGTTCTAGATTCTAAATTACTCTTAGTTTCCAAAGAAAGAGAACTGTGATCTCCCGCTACTCGAGCATTCCAATAATTCCCTTGCGACTCCGACGAAGAATCCTAGATCAACGAACCGCCCGCTGAACTTTACCAGCATCGACAAACGTCGGTTTCGATCGACGCCACTACACAAACGTACAATCATCCGAAGCACACGTCTAAACGAATCTCCAAGGTCCAGCCGAACATCGACGTTCCCCCGAAAACAAGAACGAGCCCCGCGATAAATATCCGCAAAGCTAACGCGAACGTATTCATTTCCTTTCTCGCTCCGCGTGCCAAACATCCGATACCCTCTAATTTCCTTCGCATCGATCTCGCCCGAAAACGCTGAAAAATAGAAGCGACGGGGTCCCAGGAGCTGTCTACTCGCGAAACACCGCGATCTCGTCGGGCGGTGGAATATAGATCAACGGGGAGATAACGATCCGTCGTCTGTTTGGATAAAATATGAGGACAGCGGTGCGCGCGAAGTCGATGCAATCTGCATCCGCGTGTACGCGAAGCCGCCACCCGCTCGCTCGCCCGCTCGCCCGGGAATACGCGCGCGCGTGTTCCGTTCGAGTGTGTGCGGTTCGCGTGTGTGCACGATAAACAACTGGAACGCGTGACGCACGCGAAATCCGAAATTCATTTAGCCCGTGGAGCGCGCCGAGCGGCGTGTCGATACGCGCTAGGCGAGGCGCGGAGTTTCTCTCGCGTGCATCGATGCACATTTACGAGACGACCTCTCTCTATCGCTCGCTCGCTCGCTCTTTGCCTCTACCCGGCTCGTCGCGATGTACGGGCGCGTACCGACGTTGATTCGATTTCCCCGCGCTAAACGGGCAAATCGTTTCCCCGCAGTCTCTCCTCGTTTAAGGCGGATTCACGCGAGACTGCAACGCCGGTTCGAACGGGGTCCGCGCATCGATTCGACGGACGCGCTGCGTGCTGCTCGGGAGAAGAGGCCTGAAAGGAATGCGGGTTTTCTATGCTAACGCGGCGATTCGGCGTTAATTCGGTGTCGATTCGCTGTTGATTCTGTACGGTTTTTCCAGAACGAGTCAGAGCGGATCTTGTAGATCACTGAACGGAGGACGGATGAACGTTTGGAACAGAGTGGATGTTTCCGGGTGACCTGGGCTCAGTGGCTAGGAATTTTGGGTAGGGTAACGAATGAGTGAGTGAGTGAGTGTAAAGGGGGATGGAAGAAAAGGGAAGACGAGGACAGGGAACGTTTTCTGATTAGTCAGCAAGTTACATTGAGACAAAGTGTTTAGATTTTTCTTATCGTTACCAAGTGAATATAATAATAACCACTATATATGTATATTCGGTTGATTGACATTCGGAAAACGCGGGAGCGCTCTCTTAACGCTTAGCACTCGAGAGTCTTATATATAATATTCAGCTTCGTATGATGCGTCAATACGTGGAATATTGAAATAAAATAACTTTCCTCTTGAATTCATATATGTTGTCTCATTTACATATAAATGATATTGTAAAACTAGACGGTGCGACATCCAGCGCCGCGAGAGGAGCAAGCTCGAGTCAACGTCGCGCGAGTAAGATACTTCGTGTCGGCGCGAAAGCAGTGTTCCAACCGGACGACTCGGAGCGACCCCGAAACGCGGGAATTTACGATCAGCGCCGGGACAATGTCGTCGCCGCGCCGATGTCCGTCCCTCAGCCGGTCCGCCGGTGAAATGGACAACGTTTCGCCGTAATTGCGCTGCAAACGGATGGAGAGCACGAGTACGCGAGCGTTAAACGCCGCGGCTGCGGCGGCGGCGGCGGCGGAGGGCGGAGGGATGGGAAACGAAGTGGTCGTGATCACGCAATGGTCAAAGCGAAGTCGATTCGCATTCCGGGGCCAGGATCACACCTGTTCGCGCACCCATTCGGCTCGAGTCCCGCTAATGGGTTCCCGTATCCACTCGACCAAGGAAACGTTCCACGGGTGAATTCTCTTTTCCGCGAACCCTGATTCGCCGAGAGCCCTCGGTGCCCTTAGGCGGCGCCCTCGAATAGAAACCGATCCGCGCCAGTGTATTAAGCCGGTCGATCGATTATCTCTCAACTGCGACCGCTCGTTAACCCTTCCGCCACTGGAGAGACGTTCGGGTTTTACGTGTACGATACTAGACGAGGTACGTGTCCCGAAGTTTTCGTGCTTTTGTATTATTACTGTTGGGATCCGGGTGAACGACGCGAAGTCCGATTCGTTGATAATAATTATATTTCGGCGTTTCGACGTATTCTCCAGATGTAACGCATCGAACGACGCGAAGACAATTTCGGACAGACCGTTAACAGGGTTGAAGGAATAACTATGTATTATCCTAGAGATTCCAATTCTTATATACTAAGCTTTTCGCTAAGGAGGGGATGTCGGTGACCCTTGGTACCCGATGACTCGTTATAGGCGAGCAGCGTCGCACCTGCTCCTGGACCAGACAGGAAGTCTGTTAGAGTTTTTGGAAAGGTAACTCGGCGCTACTAACAGTCTACTTCCATGGGACTCGTCATCCCCGGGAAGCAACGCCGGTAAGGCTACGGCCTCGGCTGATCGAGCTTAATCTCGATCCCACGCCCATGGGGGCTCTCCTTGGTAAGCCTTCGCGGCAGGAACTTGGAGGATAATCGGACTTCCCTGTACCGTTCTTCGCTACTTTTCGCGACGGCGCGCCTGACCGTACTTCGCGCATTCGAGTCGCGACTCCTCCCGCGTCTGAACTCTTATTCGGTGAATTCAATCTGACGATCCGGCAGCGTGTTCCCCGAATTCCCCCGGTTTCTCGGGGCAAAACGCTCTCGCTCCTCGCCGTTCCCGTTCGCGCGCCGTTAATATCCGAAATTTCTTGCGAGCGGACGACGAGTTTTCGAAGGAAGTCGTTAGCGGTGTTCCCGGCGACGCTTCCGCCTACCTTCGAAAGTGGGGCGGGCGGTTTTTGTTCCGAAGCAACGACTTCCCCCGCGCGATAAGCGTAATGCATTGCGGCGGCGGCGATACGCCGCGACGCGGGGAGCCCGCCGATGCGTGCGCGCATAAATCGGTTAACGCGGCCGCATAAATCCTCCTTCGCGACCACCGGCGAAGAACAAACCCGGCTGGCTGAATAATAACCGGCGGCGTTTCCGTGCGGCTTCCGTTCGATCCGGCGATCCGCCGATGAGACCGAGGCGCTACGGCCCGTCGGACCGTAATCGCCACGTGATCATTGCTCCTAATTATAACGAGCCTTCCGTGCTACTTTTCTTGTATCGCGGAATACAATTTGCAGCGTTCTTCGTGGTACAGTATCGCGGTATTATAAGATTAACGCTAAAACTACCGTATAAATGATCTTAACGATAAATCGTTTCATTTGAATAATATGATGAATGTCTAAAGAAACTGACGATAATCTATTGTTACAATTAGTAATAGATTTCTATAGCTTTATTCAGTTTTATGTAGTACTACACCTTTTTATATAGTTTTATATAGTTTTATACAGTTTTATATAGTTTTATACAGTTCCATATAATTTTATATAGTTTTCTACAGTTCTATTCAGTTTTATATAGCTTCATGATTCAGCTTCATACGTTGAAGTTTTCGTAAGTTTCGAAGAATCCTCCGCAAAGGGTTAAACGATCGGCTTCCGACCTGTCCAAAGGAATTCCAAGACACGTGTCCTGTTCCCTGGACGATCGAGTTCTACGAATTGAATGCCACTCGCGACAATACTCGTCGGATCGACGTCCTCGGCGAAATGCGCGCCGTTTCACGGGGACCGGCGAGCCGGTGAGTACGTAATCGCCGCTTTATCGCCGGACACTCTCGGTTGAAACAGGTGCTAAACGAATTTGCACCGACGCTCGCGCCGGGGGCCGAGCCATTAAAGTCGAGTACGTATTTCTGCAGTCGGGGAACAACGCGATCCCACGAGCGAGTTTGCGAAGTCTCGTTTGTCAACGTCGCCGGCTCGTCTCGCGGACGACGCGGACAGTACGCTCTCTCGCGTCTTCGCCGCCGTTCCTCCGACGAAGATCGAGAACGCGTTCGGACTAAGCTGCGAAAGCCTGACGATAAATATAATAGTAGTCTCGATGCTTTCAGATTCTAATCTATTCTAATCTATTCTAATGTTTTGAGCATTGATGTTCGAGACAGATATAATAGTTTGTGCAAGATCATTCGATGGGTGACGTTGCAATCATTTGACTTGGCGAAGATAAGTTACAGAATTTCAAAATTAATTCTAATCTATTCTAATCTATTGAAATCCTGAAACTCCCTAACAACATCAACAGGGACACAGGATATCAATTGAACCCCATTTGGCACTCCCTCCTCCCGCTTTTTTAATTGTCCAGCTGACCGATTAAAAATGCTTGGTAACCACCGATCCGGAACACGAACAGGGTCCACATTCAAAGAAAGTCTTCCAAGCCACACACCGGTATCAGTGTGCCTTCAGCCCCCTGAAGCCAGCTGCAACGCCGGCGAAACGTTGGGAAAATATTCCCATTGGACACGGCTCTCACCCGAAAGCCAAAAATGAATGTAATAACAAGTCTATTCCGTTAAGCCAGGCAGTGGCGAACGAAACGTCGAGAGAGGTGGAAGCTTCAAGGGAAACCGGCGTAACCGGAGAGACCCAGGGTTCCGCGAGTATCGAGATTTCCTCCGCGAGGAACGATGAACGATGACGAATCGAGGGGAACAGAGGAACATGGCCGGATGTCGTCGCAGCTAGCTAGCTAGCCGAGGCAAATGGAATTAAGTGCGAATAACCGAGGGCGCAAATAGTTACTTTTGAATTTCAAGTAACTCGTCGTCGTCGTCGTCGCCGCCGTCATCGTCGCCGCCGCCGTCGTCGTCGTGGCAGTCGTCTTCTCTCGAGAGTTCGCGGAGGTCGTTCTCGAGCATATTTGTCTTCAGGCTCGTCAAGGGGAGCCAGGCCAAAGCGGAGTGAAGAACTCGCCGGAGATCCTCCTTTTTCTGCTTCTCGAGCACGTTACTTTCCCGGCCGGGTACGTCATCGGGCTCGAGGAGCGTGCCCTCGTCCGCGAATCAAATGCAAATGTCACGCGGAACTCCGCCGGCGCTCCTTTAATTATCTACTTTGCACCCTTTCGTCGCGATACTTCGAACGCTCTAATCCGCGCGCTGTAATCGCCGGCCTAAGGTCGCGACGCTCCTAACGAGGGAGCTTCACGCTGTCGCGACGATAATAGGAATATTGTAACGAAACCGATGAAAGTGTGGCGGAAACAGCGGAGACACTGTGTCATTCGTCACTCGTGTTCCCGAATTCTACGTGTTAGAACGAAACGTAACTTAGTTACCGCAGTATTGAGAAATATAAAAATCAATTCGAATCGACTATCTATTTAACCCTTTCTGGACGAAGATTCTTCGAAACATACGAAGCTAAAATATATATCAATTGCTTGAATGATAGAAAAAAAGAAAACGTGCGATCTCTTGCTATTCGACTAATTAGATCATTTGTCCACGACTTAGTCTTCGAACTCTGAGCGTTTCATCTCATTAAAATGCCGGCATCCGTCCGCAAAGGCTTAAAATATATTACATAACAATATATCTGAGTTTTATGTATAGCAATATAGGTTGACCCCAGTGAAAATTGCCATCGCGCAATTCAGTTTTCCGATAATTAGCCGAAAATTAACGAAACGCAACGCTAGCGTTGCGCGTGTCTCGCTGTCGCGACGATGACAGGAGTATTGCAATGAAACCAATGAGAGTGTTTTACGTCGCGCACCGGTAACGAGAAATCTCGTTTTTCTATAGACACTTAGCTATGCAACTTAGTTACCACAGTATTGAAAAATATAATGTAGACGGTTCGCCCTTCTGCGTGTCAATACTTGGGCGCCTGAGAGATCCAGGCCCATTGACTAATTTATGACCAAGGGGACCACCAGGACCTGGGTCACGTACGCCCTCGTCCGAAGAGTTTTCCTTTTTAGAAGAGCAACCGAGGAAAAGCAGTTAGTCGCCGTTCGTTAGAGCCGCATCGCGTAATAAATATATTTAACTCCTCTGCCTATGATCTCTTTCTCAACTCCGATCGATACGGCTACTTCGTCGTTAATAATTTATTGGAAAAAGAGAAAAATTCTAGGCACATGTTACGCCTATATTTCCTTTCAAGTGTAATACTTGATTACAGAGGAATGCTATTCATTTTGAATTCGAATGAACTGAGTGATACATTTGTTGAATCATATTGAAGATCTTCACGAGTCTCACTCGTAGTTGTAGGACAAGGGGTTAACCTGGCTACGGAGTTTTTATTGTAGCCCTACGATAAAATTTCATTCGAATCGATTATCTTGCGCGGCTTCGCAAACGCGCCCTTTCGCTGCGGCGTTACATCTTTTTCCCGGCCCACCGTCCGTCCGTCCGTCCGAACGGACGACAGCCCGCAGCCGAGTGGAAATTGCGATAGCGCGGATTCGACGGTGCCTCCTCCAGCGGGCGCGCTCGCGGAGGGTTGCCTTCTTCTCTCCAGCGGCTCGATAAGCGGCCGCGCGACGCGGGGACAGCCGCAACCGCATCGATCAGTTTTATTCCGCGGCACGAACGGGGCTCCCACTTGAAATATGCGACGCGATTTTTCCCTTTGGCCGCCGCGCCGCGGGAAAAAGGAAACTGGAGCTTCTTCGCGCTGATAAAACGCCGCCGATTTTTCTCGTGTCGCGATAGCCATCGCGTCCGGCCGCGAGGCGCACGCAACGCTCGCGTTACGCTCCGTTCTAACACGGAGAATTCGGGAATACGAGTCACGAACGACGCGGCGCTCCCGTTGCTTCTGTTGACCCTTTGCACTCGGCAGGTGGCTGCCAGTCGCCGCTTGATTTCACACAGTGGAACCATAGAATGCGATGTTTAACGTTAAACTTTGTGCGATGCCTCGATGCGTGAAACATTGGAACGAAACAGCTTCGCTCCTCAATGCACAGGCATTCTCGCTCGCACTCATTCTTAGATTCGCTCTTCTTAAAAATATTGACCTACGCTAAGAATTCCAGATACTACAATAGTTTCTAATGAGATCGGTACATTCTACTCTATCAACCCGTCGCCGCACTTTTAGTTTCAAAGCCCGGAAAGGCAGTTTCTTTGAATTGTTTGGTCCGACTTGTTCAGGTCGTGAAAAATCGTACATAGAATTAATTTATGTGTTATTTCGACTGTTACGTAATTCTTGTTCACCGTTGAACATACTATGATTTCCGTTTAGATCGTTTCCACTTTCCCTCGACCGCTTTACAGCCTGTCCTTCGCTCGCACTCATTCTCACATTCGCTCTTAAAAATATTAACCTACGCCAAGAATTCCAGATACTACAATAGTTTCGTTGAACTTCGATTTATTCGCGCGGAGGGTATACACCACTCTAGGGGAGTAACCTTTGTCTATGGCTACACCATAGGCTGAACCTTGAACGTGTTGGAACATCTTCAATGCGTCGCGACAACGTCGGAGTTTCATCTTTCGAACACCCGACGACGATTCGGTCGTTGGAGGAATATGCCGTGTCATTTTAACATTCTTCTTGAAAATACCTCGACCCGCGTTAATTCTAGACACTACATCACTGTCCACTTTCGTGTACCTGCAACGCGATAAGTTCAGTCCGCCGGCTCTTTTATTCGCGTCTGATCGCCGGGGTTCCCGGCTAAACGATCGCAGCGCGGTCCGCGAGTTAAAGAAACCGGGGAGGAGGAAGCGTCTCGCGTCGGTAGACTGTCCGACCACGAACGGCCCAATCAACTTCAGCGACGGGGATCGTAAAGTTCTCACGGCACGTAGCGCCGCGTCTCCGTCCGCAGCCTGCCTAGACGAAGAGAGAACAATCGAAGCTTAATTCCGTTCGGGGACGCCACCATGAATTCCCCCGATCATCCGATGCATCTTGCGGGACCTTTGACTTCCTCGGAAGCGCCGTTCGCGGAGCGCAAAGGAAGAACAAGTCGCGCTTGTCCGGGTAGAGACGCGACGCTCCGACGACGCGGTGATTGGGATTTACAAGCTAGCGAAAGTTGCCGTACCTCCGGTCGCGTCGGTTTGCCTTGCGGCTTTCGGCTCTATCGCCTAACCGGGAAGCCGCGGTCTCCTCCGCCTCGTACTTTTAACTCGCGAGATCGAACGGGAAATTCCTGTTCGCTCCGAACCGCTCGGCCAATTTCGAAGAAACATTTCTAGTATATAGAATATTTAGCGTAGGTTAAAGCATTTTTAAGAAGAGCGACTGGAGGGCAGGCTGTAAAACGGTCGAGGGAAACGATCTAAATGGGAATTGTAGTCTGTTCAACGTTGAACGAAAATTACGTAACAGTCTAACGCATAAATTAATTCTATGCACGATTTTCCACCTGAACAAGTCGGACCAAACAATTCGAAGAAACCGCGTCTCCGAGCTACTGAAACTGAAAGTGCGATGGGTTAATACGTCATCGCGGAAGACAATCTCCTAACCGCAGCCTCCGAGGAACACGGCCGAAACGGGGGAAAAGACGCGCGAGCGGGGGGAAAAAGCTGGGAGGGAGTTAATCAAGAGCCGGCTCGCTCGTCCCGTCTCTCCCGCTAACGAAGGACCGGTTGAACTTGGCAGCGGCGGGCGGAGATAATTGGCCGATATGCAATGTTCCGGCCGGCAAACAGAACCCGCCAGTCCGCACGGCCGAGCGTTATTTCAAATACTAATTAGTAGGGGTGGCGCGCGAGGGAATCGTGGCGCGATCAACAGGCTAGGCGGTAGGCAGGCAGGTTCGTAACGAAGCTGCCGGCCTCAATTATGCATGTAAATCCCACACACGGAACTGCCTGCCCGCCGACGGCTCTCCGCGCGCGCTTCTAATCCTCGGCCGCCCCTTTTGTCCCGGGAGCTCTTTCTCCGCGGAAGACCGCCGCCGCTGACGGTGCTCCCGGGTCGAGAGGCGAGCATTCTGTCTTCCTTTCTTACCGCGTGTTATTTATGAAAGCGGACAGAGGACGGGACGGCTAACCACCCCGTTGAAATTTGAAAGTTTAACGCGCCGCGTTCCGCAGCGTCGGAGCCACTGCTAGACGTTGCAGGGGTTAGCCTCAACGCGTTCGACCCGGTGGTCCACTGGCATTACTATTATAGTGATGTGCCCCCAAGTTTATAGTGGGGATACTATTATTATAGATATTGAAAAGGTGGATCTTCGGTGAAAAGGGAATTAGGAATAAATATATGTATTTAATGAGATAAGGAAACTTAGCCCTTTGCACTCGAAAGCTGCCTCTCGGTCATCGTTTGATTCGATATAGCAGAATTACGAAGTATTATATATATAGTGTTTACTATTGTTATAGACATTGAAAAGGTGGATCTTCGGTGAAAAGGGAATTAGGAATAAATATATGTATTTAATGAGATAAAGAAACTTAGCCCTTTGCACTCGAAAGCTGCCTCTCGGTCATCGTTCGATTCGATATAGCAGAATTACGAAGTATTATATATATAGTGTTTACTATTGTTATAGATATTGAAAAGGTGGATCTTCAGTAAAAGGAGAATTAGGAATAAATATATGTATTTAATGAGATAAGGAAACAATATGGACGACACGTAGAAATACAACTTACCACGAAGGCCAACACACGACTCTCTAACACGCACAAGAATGTTCTCCGCTGTCTCTCGCCAAAATGTTCCTCTCGCACGTATTCCCACTCGCTTTTAACACGCACCCCCGTTCGCTCTGTCTTCCTCACCCTTGCACCCTTCTCGCTCGCGTCTTTCGTCCATGGTCAAAATTCACGCAGTCGCGTACACGCTTTTCTCGCGGTCCTCGCATTCTTTCGGCCACTCGAGATTTTCTAAACGCACTCACGCTATTTTCCAAACATCCCGGCGCCGGTCCGTCGCGATACGACCTGGTCGCCCTTACGCACGCGCAACGAACCATTCATCCTACAATACTTTAACCTGCGCTAAATAATTCTAGATGCTACAATATATTTATCGATATATATTCGGAGACGCGGGAGGTCGCGAGAATCGTAGCGACGTTTCGGAAATTCGAAGTACGCGCGTATTTTTCTCTTCTCGCGGCCGCTGGCTGGCTTAACGCTCCAGTGGCAAGCGTGAAATGCGAGTGAAAAAGCATGGCCATCCTCGCGCTCGCAGTCGAACTTTCGCTGCAATTATTCGCTGCCGTAATCACACCGCGCACAGCTTCAGTGCTCCTCGAACGAACGAATGATCGAAGAGTCAGCCCTTTAGCTTCTGAAACACTGAAAACCTTCGGAAAATAAGTTCCGCCTTAACTTCCGTCTTAGAACTCTAATGCCGAACGTAACCGAACTAAACGTACCAAACTCTGAAGAACTTCGTTCGTCCTTTAAGGATGTCTGCTTTCGAGATGCACTCTCGCATCGAGATCCAAAGTTGCTACGTATAATAGAATTCTTTGAACAATCGACACTTCAGTGTTCCAGAGTTTTACGTCAGTTACGTTCGGCATTAAAAGTAGTTCAGTAAGCGAGTATCTCATAATTGCGAATCGAGCAGTTTAAACGGTCGCCAAAGGACGCTCGAAAAATTCAATATCGAGCCGGGTGGATCCGGAATGAAATATTTCGTGCAGCATTGCTCGAGGTTTAATATGAAACGTCAGGCGTGTCGCGTCTCCGCCGCGCGAGACCGCGCGACGGCTGACAGTCGCCGGCAGGCACAAAGGGTTAATAAGCTGCAGATAAAGTCCCGATACTCTTTAATGCCCGCAAACATTCCTCCGGCGTGCCGGCGCCTCCCGCGAGCATGGAAGCGCAGTCTGAGGGGCGCGCTCGAGTCGCGATTCGCTAATAACGCCGAGATTGGGTTCGCCGGTCTTTAAGAGGATCCTCGCGTTCGCCGAGGGGGGGCGAGGCAACAACGGGGAGGCCTGCGACCGAAAGACGCCGCGTCTGATTATCATTCCGCGCCGGTCTTTGCAGCGGATTCCTTTCGTGCCCGCGCGCGGTGCAAGAATCTTGGCGCAATTAAGACGGATGCTGAGCTATGCGCCGCTCAAAGGACTCGGGGCGAGCCCGTGCATGCGCGAGGGCTGCCTAGCCGGCGGTATGCGTGTCGAAATTACGCGGCGCGTGCATCCGCGCGCGGTCCCGAGCGATCTACCCGGACGAGAGCTAATTAATGACACTTCGCGGCGGTCTTTCCTTCGGCGCGTCGCGGAGCTCTGTTCGGAGACGAGGATAATTCTGGAGGCTACGTTGAACGCTTGAACTTTCGACACTGAGCACTCATTTCTCGAATAATTCGTTTGGTGAAATTCCAGCGAAAGCCAAGCGATCTATTTTCTGTACCAGGCATCAAGTATTGACCTGCTATGCTTCGAATAGTCGTCGAACGCTGCCCTGTTCTTCGAATAATTCAACAGTAACACTTACAAAGTTTTACCTAATTATCCAATAACCTCTAACAACCCTACTTCTCATTAAAATGACACGGTAGCTTATTCTTCCAACAATCGAATCGTCCTCGGACGCAGCCATAGGCAAAGGTTACTCCCCGAAAGTAGTATATAACGACTGTCACGGTGGTCATCGATGACCGAAGCTTCCAAATCGCTCGAGAACAATGACGATAAGAAAATTCGAGTAAAAGTATTTAGTAGCACGAAAGAAAGGTCGAGCGGATCCGATACTTTTCGGAGCGGAATCTTCCCGTAACGGAGTTGCAGCTTTGATCCTCGATGACCCAGATGCAGCGGGCGACCCGGCGTTCCTTGTATTCCCGTTCCGCTTCCGGGCCCCGGGCGCAGCCGGCATCGAACTCATATCCGGCCAAGTACCCTTCGCGCCTCCGCGAAAATGGCCGCGCGCGATCTTGCTCGCGGCTTTCTCGCAGGAAATTCGGGAGAACACCGGATCTCGCGATTCCCGTGCACGGGAATGTGGACGCGATGAAGACGAAACTAAAGAAACAATGATCGTGACTATGATATATGGAAATCTAGACGCTTTTCAGACGAAACTAACACTAAACCTACCGAACAGTAACACTGACTTTCTGAAATTCCTTTATAGAAACTTCAAGAGTGCATTTATCGAGACTTTAATTGAGGTTAAAAGGTAGTTTATAATTATGTAGACTGAATAAGAGGTTCTGGTTGTTAGTAACTTAGAAACACTCGTTTGAGAATTCGATTGGAAGGTTGGAAGAATGACAGTTACTGGACCGGAGGGTGTCGAGGGTAAATGTTTGGTTCCCAGACACCCCTGAAGCTTCAATGAGTAAGAATCTCTACCCTTTTTCACCCCAATAGTGAAGAAAACAGTGTAACATTTTAAACAGTCGATGAAACGAAGCTTGGGCATAGAAAACTGTTCCTCAAAAATAAGCAAATCTCAACAAACTCGCTTCCAACATCCATAAACCCTCCGTTCATACAATAATCCACCATCGAACAATATACATGCGCATCCAGCGCGACAGAGAAACAGTCGGAAGGAAAAAGAGCGTCGCGTGTGCTGGAAAAAGGGTAGGAACAGCCGTAAAACTTGTAGGTCGCTGCAGCGCGTCGGGAAATGAAAGAAAAGTAAAGGGAGGCAAAGAAAAGCGAAGAAAAGGGGCCGCGGGAGAGCGCAACGGGAAAGAAAGGAAGTGAAAGAGGCGCGGAGAGAAAAGAAGATGCGACGGAGAGGGTTCCTCGCATTTTCCTATCTCCGGCGAGAGTATTAGAAGTTGCGAGCTCGTAAGCTCCGAGCGGAGGCTTCGCCTCTCGACGGTTCGGCAGCGACCCGCGACGCGAGGCGACGCGAGGCGACGCGACGCCTCGCGTTTTCCCTGGCAATCGGCCGCGGCGCGTTTCCCAGCGCTCCCCGGCTCGCATCTCGGTCAATCCTTCGCCGGGGATCTGCCCGAGAGTTCGCCGGTTTCCCGGATTTTCCGTCGCCTCGAAATCCTCGCTCGTCCCCGTCACTCCGTCGGTTCGGCTCTCGCGAAAATTCTCGCGTAACGGTGTCGCTCGCATTCCACCGTGAACATTCCTGCATGGTGTTGTTCCGTTTGAAGCTGGTACGGGTAGCTGTTCGGTGGAGGGAACAAAGATCTGTGGAGGGGCTGGTGAAGGTAAACCGAAAATGATTGGTGAGAATACGGCCAACACAGTTTGCCGAAGGTCGGTGTCGCGGAGGTGATGACGTCGGTCGCGGGTGTAGAAATGAGGGCTCCTAACCTCGGAAAATATATGCTCGTCCGAAGAAAGACAAAGATGGGAAAGTAGGAGAAGATCGAGAAAGAGAGAAAAGATCCAAAAGACAGAAGAAGGAGGGTAATGGTGAAAAGACAAGTAAACAGGAGTGTTGTAAGAAAGGTGAAAGTTTCCAGGTCTGCGAGGGCCTGCCCCTCGAACTGGGCAGTTCCGAGCGAGGCCTGGGAAACCTTCGGAAAATTCGTAGGCCGCGCGGGTCCGGTCGCCAAACGTGCGACGACGCGAAACAGACTCGCGCGGAAGGACAGCGTTAACGGTGAAAGAATAGCGAGGAAATCCAGTGGCGTAGGGCAGCTTTTCGGCCGCCGCAGATCGGAGGCTGGCCACGGTGTCTGGTTTTTTAATGAAACGCGCTTTAAACTCGGCCGATCAAACTTCGTTCCACGGCCGTTGAACTTGCTACGCTCGGACTTCCGACGCCGGTTTTGAACTTTTGAACTGGGACCGTCGGTTGCTAACCCGCGCCAAGTTATTTTGAATTTCAGGCTTCGCCGCGCTAACTTGCCGGATTACCGCGTCGCGGTGGCCATTGACGACCGGAACTTTCGGATCGGTTGGAAGTTGTAAACGACGGGCACGGGAATATTTCGGGATGCGACTGGGTAATTGTGTGATTAGGTAACTGTGAATGGGTACTTCTGACAGTGTCTGTCTTTGGTGGCGAGTGAGAATGAACGGCAATCTGTTAGTCGTTGGATTATTCTGTTATCGGGGTAGGAAATAAATAATGGTTATCTTTAATGTCTGATTTCTATGAGGAAAGAAGTAATCGACGTTAATAGTCATTAGATTCTTATTGTATCTTAGTCATTGTTATCTGTAATATATGATAATAATTATCTCTAACATCTCTTACTCCTACAACAGAAGAAATCGACGCGAAGCATCCGACATCCACGCATCCTCTATCATTCGATCTTGGTTTCATCCCTCTATCTTTGCTATCAAGCGAAAATATCCATTAATCTAATAGTCATTAGATTCTTCTGTTATCTATAATATATAACAACTACCCCTAACATCTCTTATTGCTACAACAAAAGAAATAATCGACGCGAAGCATCCGACATCCACGCAGCAACCGATTTAACGTTGAACATCCACGTATCCTCCATCATTCAATCTTTTCATCCATCTATCCTTAGCTGTCGAATGAAGGTATCCGGTAATCTAATAGTCATTAGATTCCTCTATTACCTATAATATATAATTATCTCTAACATCTCTTATTCCTACAACAAAAGAAATCGACGCGAAGCATCCAATATCCACGCAGCAAACTAATTAACGTCGAACATCTATGTTTCCTCTATCCTTCGATCTTTGCTTTATCATCTATCTTTGCTGTCGAGCGAAAATATCCAGTAATTTAATAGTCACTAGATTCTCCTGTTACCTACAATATATAACAATAATTATCTCTAACATCTCTTATTCGTACAAAAGAAGTAACCGACGCGAAACATCGACATCCACGCAGCAACCGATTCAACGTCGAACATCCACGTACCTATCGTCCGAGCGACATTACGCAACGGTCGAACAGAGACGAACGCTGCCACGATTCTCTGTATCGACGTACCAGGCAGGTTGCGTAATTCTGACTGCGTCCGCCTAATCCGACCGGTCCCAGTCACGGTCATCGTTCTCGCGCGCTGCGATCGGAACGGGGATCCGGCGGCGATTATACGCGGCCTCTCGAAACCCGGATCAAAGTTTCACGCGGGCTGGATGGCTCTCCCCAGCATACTCTCGGTCCGGTTTACACGATCGTTACACGGGGCTGCTGCATAATGCATGCACTTTCGCGCGCCGCGATCGGCAGTTTACGGTTAATCGACTGGCGCCCGCCGATTTGCGAGATCCTACGTCGTTGCGCGCTCCTCCCCGGCTTCCGTTGCGATTCTGCCGCCGACAACCGAGACGGAAATCGAAATTTCAAGTCGGCTCCCGGGAAAATTGTGACCGTTCGATGCACGCGGAAGTTCCCTTCCGTTCCGGGGAAAGAGTTCCACCGAGATTTTAGGAGAATTTGTACTAGATTCTTCGGAGACTCGAGCGAAACGCTGGGATGTTTTTGTGGAAGTTTAACCCTTTGCACTCGAGAGGCGCCTTTCGGTCGCCACTGGATTCGACCCAGCACAATGATGAAATTTCAGATTAAATATTAAATTTTATATGGTGTGTCAATACATGGAACATCGAAATAAAATAGTTTTGGCACTTAATTTATACAGGGTATTTCTTTGTGTCAGTTGTGAAAAGTATCATTGATATCTTATCAGAAAATAATGAATATTTCTTGAGAAAAATATTCTCGAGTGCAAATCGAGTTTAAATCATAGTAAAACCATAGTAAAACCATAGTAAGTCACCGTCACCGGTGACCATGGCAAATGTGTTAAGTATTTTATTAAAAATATATATATATGTACGATGTGTCGTATATAATTACGTTGAGTTCGTAACATAGAAATGAAACGATTTTCGTCAGAAAAAACGAGTAAAAAAATAATGTTTCCGCCCGGGATCGAACCGGGGACCTTCCGCGTGTTAGGCGGATGTGATAACCACTACACCACGGAAACTGGTTGAAGGCTCTTTCATACCTAAAGAATCCAAGCATCGTCGAGCCTTATCCGGCTTATCGCGAGGTCGATCAGTTCACGCGGCTTAATCGAGCCTGCGATAACCACTCATCGACAATTGAATGTTCATGTAAATAGTTAACAGGGTAACTTAATAAAAGATAACATAAAAGAATAACTTGACTTTAATAGTTCATTGAAAAAAGAGGAGAGCTCTAGGTATACTCTGTGTCAATGTTTGCTCTGAAGTATAATAATCGATGACAGAAGAATAATATTTCATTTGAGTTTACAAGAATTGAGTAATATTCATGCTTGTATTCCGTTTAAAACCTTCACCACGAGTTACAGAGCAAGGGGTTAAAATTCGGTTAATATTTTAACTTTTAGTATTCTGTTTAAAACCTAAGATTAAAACCTAAGGGTTAGTATTCCGTTTAACCCTTCGAACTCAGTAGGCTTCAATATTGCACCAGTTATAATATTAAATATTTTAATGAATCTTAAAGAAACTACCCTAAAATTATTCGACTTTCCACGCATCCAAATTTTCTGCTAAGGAAAATAAAAGATCGAAGGAATGTTACAGCATTTCTAATTTTCGCTAGGAATACTATAAAAATTAGTTTTTACAGTTTTACAATATTGGAGCCTACAGAGTTCGAAGGGTTAATATTCTAACTTCTAGTATTTCGTTTAAAACCTAAGGGTTGATATTCTGTTTAAAACTTAACACAATATTCCAGGGCAAGGGGTTAAAATTCAGTTAATATTCTAACTTTTAGTATTCTGCTTAAAACCTAAGCTTAAAACCTAAGCTTAAAACCTAAGTATTACTCTTCTATCTAAAACACCTTCACGAGTTATAGGGCAAGGGGTTAAAATTCAGTTAACATTCTAACTTTTAATATTCCGTTTAGAACCTAAGTATTAATAATCCGTTCAAAACCCAACACGACATTACACGTCGTGTTAAAAAAGAAAAAAAAGTAAATGTTTCCGCCCGGGATCGAACCGGGGACCTTCCGCGTGTTAGGCGGATGTGATAACCACTACACCACGGAAACCGTTGGTACTCGTTCTCGCTTGAGCCGATATCCCGTCCATTCCGTGTCTCGATCAGCGAGCAAGAGTGAACTTTTCAAGGCAGACGCCGCGAATAGAAGTCGTTGGAAAGTTGACGAGCCTTTGCTCGCGTCGCGGCCGCGTTCTTCCGGCGAGGGTGCGATAAGGGTGGAACGCGCTCGACCGGGGCTTGCGGCGCGACCGGTGGGAGTATTTTATGTCGCATGAAATTGAAATGTCACGGCGGACGTTTCCGTATCTGATAACAAAGCGCAATAACACACACGACTGCGCAATAATGCGCGCGCCCGTGCAGTGACGCGCGCACGCCCGGCCGATAATATCTAATTTCGGACGGGAAATACGTCGAGCGTTGTCGCGCTGTTTCCTCTCGGCGAATCCGGGGATTCACCGGACGTCTTAGGCAGCTCGTTCCTCCTGCGACTCTTCGATCGGTTATCTGTTGCGTCCGTCGAAGAGATTCGGGAATGAGAAGGGTGCGAGGTTGGGGGAGGTTAACCCTTTGCACTCGAGAGGTGACCTGATTCGACGCATCATTCGACGCAGCGAAGTTATAAAATTTTCAATTCAATATTAACCCTTTGCGGAGGAATCTCGCCATTTTGTTGAGATCAAACTTCCATCTTTGGAATAGCCAGTTGCGAACAAATGATTTAACTGTTCAAACAGTAAGAAATCAGTACATAGTTTCCTTATTCTCTGTGATTTAAGCATTCAGTGTTTAATTTAGCAGAATTTGCAAAAGGTTCTGTATACTTTCGACAATTTTCAAACGGTTGAAACCTTGTGTAATGTATCAACACATGAAACATCGAAGTTAAATAGTTCTGTCCCTTAATTTCTAGAAGATAATCAATTGTGTTAGTTGCGAAAAATATTGTTAATATTTAGTCAGAAGGTAAGGGATATTTTTAATGAAAAATATTGTCGAGTGCAAAGGGTTGACACGTTGACTGTCACGGTGGTCAGTGACGACTGGAGCTTCCAAATTGCTAGTTACATAAAAAACTTGATTTTAGATCAAAGTATTTAGCAATATAAGTAGCTAGATCATGGCGTAATATGACAACTGTAATATAAAATTATTAATCATTCGCCTTTGTCATTAATGAATAAATATTACTGTTTAGAACGATAGGAACTTTCGTAGCAGCCAACGTGTTAACCCAATGCGAACGAAGATCCTTCGAAACACACTAAACTTTCAACATATTGAGCTAAATTATCCATCAACCTTTAATTAATACAAAAAACAACACGCTCTCTTGCTGTTCAAATTAGATCATCTCCACAACTCAGTCCTCCATACTTAAACATATCATCAAACACCGACATCCGTCAAAGAGTTAACGTCCAACTGTCGAAAGTTCCGAAAGTCGCTGCGAAGGCAACGCGATTAATCGCACAAGAGTGAAATTGAGGAAACGAACGTCTCGGTGTCCCTTTTTCTGGAAAGTAATCTTCCCGGGGCCGCGATGAATTCCGCGGGTAACGAGTGCATGTAGATCCCGTTAATCCGTAAAACAAACCTGCATAATCCTTCCCGGTGCCGGCAGCCGTTCCGGCCCTCGGCGAGCCCTCGAAGTTCCCTCTCGCTCCTGTTTGCCTTGAAATATTCACGGTTTAATCTAAACTTTCATCTTATCGTCGCCGTTCGGCCGCGGGGATTGGCTGTCGGCCGATTCGATCGAACCGGGGGCCGTTTTAGGGCTCGCCGGCGCCTCCGACGGGCGCAACGGCGCGTTGTAAACCAGCCCTTCGACGATGAAGTCGTTCCGTAGAGTTTTACGACCGCTGGCAAAGATTCCCGGCCCCGCGGAAAGATTCCTCCGTGGTTCTCGGAGCCGGCAGGCTTTCGTTGCGGCGAGGCGATCGCGAAGACGCACGGCGAGGCTCGCCCGTAATTGAAATAAAGGGACAATTTCGACGTGTCGGAGGGTAGACCGAGATCACTTCGGATTTCACGGCGAAAATGATAGGTACAGAGAATGAACAATTGCTTTCATATGTTTCTTACGAATAGACACTAGAACTACCGTACCAGTCAAAATGACTGGTTTCGATTCTTCTGTTTAGCAATTATTGATACTTTCAAAGCATTGAATATTCGAAATGATTTTGAAACTAAATAGTTCCACTTCTGCCAAATATGAACGTTTCATCCGCGATGACATCCGATTCAAAGGGTCAAAGAGTCTTCGTCTTCAGGAGGTTAATATCGGTAGCAAATGGAAAACTTAGAAACCTTCTGGCGAGATAGTTCGATTTCACGGCGAAAATGATAGGTACAGAGAATGAACGATTGCTTTCATATGTTTCTTAGGAATAGACATTCACCTTTCACCCTTTGACGAGGAATGTCGAACTTCTTATGAGATTAGATGTTTCGAAGACGCAACGAATGATTCGATTAGTGACAGCAAGAGATCAGTGCGTAGTTTTTAGTTTCCCATTAATTAAGAGATCGATGTATGATTTAATTTCATCGAGGTTTTGTACGTTTCAAAGAATCTTCGTAAACGGTTAACACCTTGGTGAGATAAAATATTCATATTTGGAATACTAAGTTGTGACAATGATTCAATTACGCTATCAAGAGATGAGTTTGCTTTATTTCTATTGTTTAAGCACTCGACGTACAACTTATCTTCGTATGTTGCTAGCTTTGTGTAATCCTTTGCACTCGAGGGCTCCGGAGCAGAGCCATTTAAAATTTGTCATTACAAACTGTAAAATTCTGTCATTAAATACATCATAATATTTATAATCGATAAAATACAGTAAAATACTATGACTTTTCCTTTCGTGCCCATGTCATTCATTTATATGTTAATATGCTTTCTCTATTAAAATTACATCCAGTTACTGGTAATGTCAGTGACAAAAAGCTTCGAGTGCAAAGGGTCAAAGAGTCTTCGTCCGCAAGGGGTTAACCCTTTGCACTCAGTCACCACTTGATTTCATGTAGTGAAACTATGAAATTTGATATTCGATATTGAACTATTCAAATATTGGGATAAAAATGCTTTGTTTCTCAATTCATTTGCAATTACTCTTCGAGTTAATTTCAAAAAATATCCTCGTCTGCGTCTAGTTAGAAAATGTTAAATACCTCTGACGAAATGCTTCCAAGTGCAAAGGGGTTAATATCGGTAACAAATGGAAAGCTTAGAAACCTCGCTTCGACAAATCTCGATGATCGCAGTTCAAACGCTAAAAACTACAATCTCCATCCCGGAATACTAACATGAAACCTGAATTGTCGCGCTCCATAAACATGTTTTCCGTTCCATCGTCGACGTAGATCCAGCTGGCATGCTTCTCCGACAGAGACGCGCACGGTGCTCGTCCGCGGCCCTCTCTCGTCGGGGTCGAGGATGTAATTGGAAAGGAAGCCCTGGACGTCGAGGATAATCGCCTGACGCAAAGCTTATTATATCAAGATTATCGCGACGCCGCCGAGAGCTGCGGAGCGAGGGAATTTTTCGAAAAATTATTACGCCGGAGACGAGCGGCCCGATGGACGGCGCCGGGAATTTATTATCCGCCTTTGAATTTATCTTCTGGCTGCCGCGCTTATCGAGCGAACCGCCTCGCGACCTTCGGCTCGCAGCTGAGCAATCGGCAATCAACCGAGACGGGTCGCGTTTGTTCAACCGGATTCCTCGGGTTCCGCGTGATTTCAGAAGAATCATCTTCCGCAAACAAGATCTCTCGCCTGTTCGTGGAAATAAAACGCCATTGTTCCCCTTATTTTCTGAATAGATCCCTCGTTAAGTTGAGAAAAATGTCATCTATATCTGATAGAAATGAATCGAACATTTCTACTGACAAATCTTTCGAGTGCAACGGGTTAATTACTCGAATAGCAAGAGATCAGCACGTACTTTCTGATTTTCCTACTGTTCAAGCAATTGATATATAGTTCAGCTTCATCTGCTGGAAGTTTTCTATTTCAGAGAATCTTCGCAAACGGTTGTTGGAAGATTCGAGGCTAGAACTTTATTAGAGAGAACTAATAATAAATAATCGAGATACAAGCTTCTACGCCTATCTCTCAAAGGAATCATCGAAGAAATCGACTCGATGACACGCAAATCGAACGATAAATTAATCGGATCGACCGCCGGAGTGTCTACAGCAGAAATTGGAGCAGATCGATTCAGGTGCTCGGTAGTCGCAGTGTTGATATTTACCGATACGCACAGGTGTATGCGCGGCGGATTAAATAAAATTTATATTACCAAGCAATCTTGGAGGATCGATAGTCCATTAGCCGGTCTGTCTCCCGAGCGATCGCGAATGCCACACTCGCTCCGCCGTTTCGCAAGCGTATTATTATTTCTAATAGGTTTCTAATAGCGGAGCAGGCGAAACAGGAGGCGGGCAATCAACGGGCAGAGTATAACAGGGAATCGGGTTCGGTTACGACATAATTCTCTCCGACTGCTGGTGCGTTAAAACACGAGCGAGCGAGTAAGCGGGCGAGTGTATGCTCGCCGGTTCGTTTCGTTTCGCGGCTGCATTAAAATATTGATCAACGAGCGGCGGTCGCAGCCGCGGGTCAATACGAGCGAGCGGCTTTGCTTAATTAATTAATCGGTACGCGCCACTTTCGCTAATGAGTTTGTTGTTCCGCGCCGAACAACTAATCGCCGCGTCTTGCCCAGCGAGGGAATCAATCGTTCCGCGTCCGTAGCCGCGCGTGAATCCGCCTCGCGGTGCATCTCGGGCACGGAGATATGGAAAGATTCGTTTCGATCTGATCCGTCGACGCTAGAACTACCGAATTTTCCCATTCTAGATTCCTTCCTTTAGTTCCTTCCAAGTCTCAGCGATAAAACTTGCTCTCGCTGCGATCTGATAACGCTGGAATCTGTTACGTTACTCTTGTTACTCCTATTACGACTCTAATGCGAGGTATTAGAGGTTTGACCTGTGCTCGCCGCTAACACAAATTTTCAGCATCAACTGGTCATTCTTTAGCTCTTTACGAGATGAATTGAGTATTTCGAAGAGTATTTCGAAGACCAACTCGCGAACGAATTATTTGATCAGTCGAATAGCAAGAGATCAGAACTTAGTTTCTTTTCAATTCTATTAATTAACCCTTATCACTCGAGAGGTGACTCTCAGTCACCACTTGATTCGATGCAACACAACTATGAAGTTGAATATCTAATATTTCAAATTGAAGTTTGCATCGCTACGTGAAATATTTAAATAAGACACCTCTGTTGCTGAATTTCTCAATGAATTATCGTTAAATTAGTTTCAAACAATATGACCTATGTCCCGTCAGAAAAGTTGTTGATATGTAATTTAGCTTTATATTTATTTTGTACGTTTCGAAGAATCTTCGTCCGCAAAGGGAAATCCCCGTTCCAGCTTAAAAGTTTCATCGCTGCATCTTAACGGCGACTGTACTCGACGCGAAAATACCGTGAGAACGGTGCCGCGCGATGAAACTAGAGCGGAACCTTTCAGCTCGTAGGTTAAGCCTCGACAGGCCGGGGTCAAGGAAGAGCTCGCGATCGATGGCAAAGGGATGCTGCCGCGCTGCTGAGAAATATTTGATATTCTAAAACGGTCGGGATAAAAATAGCCTCGAATACGGGAATTGGGTCGGTCTCGGATCGAAATAGACGCGCGGTGTCGCTGGATGGACACGCGTTCGCTCGGTGCTCGATAACTTTCGTTGGTGAATAGCCGCGGGCAGCAGCCAGGCGCGCGTCGATCGTCGGTTTTGATCGGTTGATAAACTTTCAATCGTCACTGGGGAAATATTATCGACCGAATCGACACCTGCGTCCTCTGTTAAGCGTGACAGCTGTTAGATGATTCCTCTTTCCGAGGACTTCCCCGCGGAACGTTAACTTACTTAGCGACAGAAGTTTACCGTTTGATATACCATCTGTAGTGACAAGTGTACAAGTATAAGTTGTTTTAGCTTTGCAATTATTGATATCTGAGAAACATCGGGACTGATGATCTTAACACATTGCGTACGAGAAATCTCGTTTTTATATAGACTCTTACTTATGCGACTTTGTTAATTACCATAGCATCTAAACAAATATTAAATTTGAATTGATTATCTATTTAAAATATATTACATAACAATATGATATCCATAGATATCCAATATGAAAGTTCTTCACTTGAAATATTCTATACTTTCTAACTAGACGTTGGCAAGATTCTTTGAAACGAGTTTAACAAGAAATCATACGTAAATTATATCCTATTTAACCCTTTGAACTCTGTAGGCTCGAATATTGCACCAGTTACAATATTAAATATTTTAACCCCTTGTCCTACAACAACGAGCGAGACTTGTGGTGAAGAATTTTCAAAAGAAAATTCTTAAAAGAAAATATAGGCGTAACATATGCTTAGAATTTTTCTTTTTCCGATAGATTACAAAAAAACTTGGAGTGCTAAGGGTTCAAACGTTCACCAAGAGTTATAGAGCAAGGGGTTAACATTCAGTTAGAATATTAACTGAGTTAGATTATATTAATATTAAAAGTTAGAATATTAACTTTTAACATTCTGTTTAAAAGCTAAGCTTAAAACCTAAGGGTTAGTATTCTGTTTAACCCTTTGAACTCTGTAGGCTCCAATATTACACCAGTCATAATATTAAATATTTCAATGAATCTTAAAGAAACTACCCCAAAATTATTCGATTCTTCACGCATCGAAATTTTGCACTAAGGAAAAAAGATCGAAGAAATATTACAGCATTTCTAGTTTCCGCTAGGAACACTATAAAAATTGCTGATAGATCACAAAGCAACCTAAAGTGCCAAGTTAAATGTTCGCCACGTGTCACGCGCGTCATCGCGAGGCAAGGGTTTAAAAGGGGCAACGAGAATTGCCGCGACCGGAAGAAGAGAAGGGAAGCGGAACGTCTCGCGTTGGACTCGGATGCATACGTCGGACGCCCGTACATCGGTTGCCACTTATCGATCTTCACGTCGCTGAAAGCCCGTGGGAAAAGTCCTCCGCGGCGGCGGTTGCTCGCGCCTTTCGGGACGCGAGAAGCGGATCCGCTTGAAAAAATTCCGGCGAACGTCTCCCTAATTCCCCGTTGTCTCCGCGGCTCGCACGCCTCGCCGCGGCCGAGGATCCGAGCGGGGAGATTATTTTCCAGCGGAAATCGTTGTTTGCGCGCGGAACCGAAGATGTCCGCCGGCCGGCCGGCCGGCCGCTTTGAGCCTGGCTCCTGCGCGCCGTTCGTTAAACACTCCCGTGCAAATACGAGGCTCATGGGAATTCAATTAAGCGGGAGGACGGGTCGCGCTGGGACGTTGGCTCGTTTGCGGCTCGATCGGATTTCCGACGCGACTCGCCGATCGACCAGCAATCGCTTCCCTCGCGTTGGCATTTTTCGGGGCTGCGTGTTTCGGCCGTTCGCCCTTCTCGCTCGGAAGTTTCTCGATAGAAATGTTTAAACCTTTGCACTCCGAGCAATTTTTAATATGAATCAGCTACGAGTGCCTCTGTAAAAGATTTAAGACCCTGCTTTGTCATTAAAGAAGCACGTGTACATTTTAAATGTTTGACTAAAAACGAAGCTATAAACTTATCTTACAATGTCTCCGTTATGGCGACAAAGTGCAAAGGGTTAACATTCTTTCGCGAGGCGAAGTCGATATTCCTCGAAGCTACTTGTCTAATTGCTCGAAGAGTACTTGTCTACTGAGATCACAAATACTGTGTTATTACAAAGAAATATCAAAAAGCATTTATTCAAATGAAGTTACTTCGATTTACTTCTTGAGAAACATAGTAAGAAAATTATAATTGATAAACAGAAGCGCCTCCGCGCTCTCAATTTTGGCGCAACACGAGAGCAATAGTCAAGCAGTTGAAAACAACATATACACGAAGCTCAAGGACGCAAAGACACCAACGCCATCAAACATTTCCGGTGAAGGTAGCCGGAACACCGGAGCGGCGTTGCTCGGCCCATAATTCCACGGTCAAGCGATCGGTCCCTCCGGTTCGATTCGCGTGCATCGCGGCGGTTCATTTCGCCTGCAAATATTTGAACGGTGCGCGCTCGCCGCGGCAACGCAACTGCCGGCGGTGTTTATCGTCGCGACGTAACGGGCTCGCAAGTAAATTTTTCCGAGTGCTCTGCCGCGAGCCGGTCGTTCGAATAACAATGAACCGGCGCGCCGCGCGACAGACACCGCGACTCGCGGAGGAGAATTGATATTCTCGGCCGGCCGCGGAACAAATACGCATTAATAAAATAACAAATTCGCGGGCTCCGATCGATGCCGGCCGGTTATTACACGACCGTCGAACCGTCGCGTTCGCGGACCGTTAATAATGGCGGCGCGCTGTACGTGACCGAAATACGTAAACGCGGCCGCGCGGAATAACCGCGGAACAACGGAGGCCCCTTTGTCGCGTCGGCCGGTGTAACGAGGAAATTTATATTTTATTTACGGTCACCGAACCCCGCCGCTCGCTGCCCGCTCGCTACTCGTTACGCGCGCGCCAGACAATTACTTTCATACGTTTCTTAGGAATAGACATTCACCTTTCACCCTTTGACGAGGAATGTTGACCTTCTGGCGAGATCAGTTCGGATTTCACGGCGAAAATGACAGTTACAGAGAATGAACAATTGCTTTCATAAGTTTCTTACGAATAGACACTAGAACTACCGTACCAGTCAAAATGACTGGTTTCGATTCTTCTGTTTAGCAATTATTGATACTTTCAAAGCATTGAATATTCGAAATGATTTTGAAACTAAATAGTTCCACTTCTGCCAAATATGAACGTTTCATCCGCGATGACATCCGTTTCAAAGGGTCAAAGAGTCTTCGTCTTCAGGAGGTTAATATCGGTAGCAAATGGAGAACTTAGAAACCTTCTGGCGAGATAGTTCGATTTCACGGCGAAAATAATAGCTACAGAGAATGAACGATTGCTTTCATACGTTTCTTAGGAATAGACATTCACCTTTCACCCTTTGACGAGGAATGTTGACCTTCCGGCGAGATCAGATGTTTCGAAGACGCAACGAATGATACGATTAGTGACAGCAAAAGATCAGTGCGTAGTTTTCAGTTTCCCATTAATTGAGAGATCGATGTATGATTTAATTTCATCGAGGTTTTGTACGTTTCAAAGAACCTTCGTAAACGGTTAACACCTTGGTGAGATAAAATATTCATATTTGGAATACTAAGTTGTGACAATGATTCAATTACTCTAGCAAGAGATGAGTTTGCTTTATTTCTATTGTTTAAGCACTCGACGTACAACTTATCTTCATATGTTGCTAGCTTTGTGTAATCCTTCGCACTCGAGGGCTCCGGAGCAGAGCCAGATTTCACGACGAAAATAATAGTTACAGAGAATGAACAATTTCATAAGTTTCTTAGGAATAGACATTCACCTTTCACCCTTTGACGAGGAATGTCGACCTTCCGGCGAGATTGGATGTTTCGAAGACGCAACGAACGATTCGATCAGCGACAGCAAGAGATCAGCGCGTTTTCAGTTTCCTATTAATCTTCAGTTTCGCTCGCTCCTCTTTGCCGGACAAAGTCGAGCAGCTCCAGATCGGCGCGCGGCTCGAGACTCGGATCGGCGACGCATAAAATTTCATTTTCAACGGATTGCTCCTTCCGCGCCGCCGGGGACGACCGGTAACGGCGATTTTATTGTGGCCCGGGCCGCGTTTATCGAGGCAATTATCGTCGTTGCCATTAATTTCCACTCAATCGGCGCCGGCATAATGGCGGCCGGAACGGGGACGGGAGAGCCCGGGCCACCGCCGATTCTGTCGGGCTCTCGTTTTATTCGCTGCCAGTCACCGCGGTCGAGCGGAATTATCATTGTCCCGCCGTCGAACAATCATTTTCCTCGAGTGGCCGCCCGCCGACGCGTCAATAAAGGCATTTCCGTCCCCGCGTCGATCTACCGCGGTAACGCGCCGCGGCGCTCGACGCAATTTCGACATCCATCGCGCTCCCGTTGTTTGTTTCTTTATTCGGGGATCGTGAATGGCTGTTCGGCCGTGGCTCCGCGGCTGCGGTTGAGTTTTATGCGCCCGGAGAACGGAGCGTCGATTGTTGAAATACGTTTAACTGGAACTGACGGTCGGCTCGTACGATTAACGCGTGATCCTTGCGGAAATTCTGTGGATCTTTCCGTGGTTGAGGTGTATGTGCTATTAAAGCGAAATTCTTCGAATTGTTTCGGATTTAACCGATTTAACGGAATTTCTGGTTTAACCGTTCGAATTCTACGGGTTTTTGCAAAAACCCCGAAACAATGCCGAGCGATCGTGCTTCTTTCGATTTCGAAACTATGACGCTTTTCTGTTTGTACGAAGGCAAATGTTAAATATCGTTACGTTTTTCCAGTTTTAGGTTATAAGAGAAATAAGAATGAATAATTGCAAGGAAAGGAAGTAGATAAGCTTCGTCTGACTCTATGAATCATTGAACAATCTTTTGAACAATGTCACAGAGAAGCGCCATCGCGCCGCTTGCGACTTTAACTGTTGTCACCGATGACCGGAGCTTCCAAATTGCTGAAGAACAAGAAACTTGATTTTCAATAAAAATATTTAGTAACATAAGTAGGTAAATCATAGCGTAGCTACTGTAATATTAAATTATTAACCCCCTTGCACTCTGTAGGCTCTATGACACCATTTCTAATACTAAATATTTTAGTGAATAAATTTAGATCTTCTATACATCGAAATTTTGTATTAACAAGGAAAATAAAGAAATCTAAGAGATGTTACAATATAACATTTTTCATCTGTGCTAGAGATACTATAAAAACTGCTTGGAATTATTGGTTGATTAGAAAATCATCTAGAGTGCTAAGGGTTAATAATTATTCTCAATATCATCTGCCTTTGTCATTAAACAATGAGTATTACTATTCAAAACGCTAATTCTCGTGACAATCGACATGTCAACCCTTCGCACTCGAAAGTTCTTCAATGGAAATGTTCTACGTTTTCCAACGAGATACAGTCAGCATATTTTGAACCTAATTCAACGATAATTCACAGACAAATTAAGCAACAAAGCTACTTTATCTGAATATTTCACACAGCGATAGAAAGTTTCGTTCAAAACACTAAATATTCACTTCACAATTATGCAGTGTCAAATCGAACGGTGAGTGACCTATCGAACGCAAAGGTTTAATATCCACTTTGAAACGGGAACACTGAAATCCGTCATTCCGACAGTGCTCCGAAAGCTCTCGATACTCAAGGCGAAGATGTCGGTACCTACCCGACGAACGAAGAAAATAAAATCCCGCCGGTGACGTCGGCTCCGCTCCGTCGGTCGAGATAATCGGCCGAAAGCCGCGTCCTCCAGCCCGAAACCGATGGACCGTAATCCTTTTAAGCGCGGCCGCGCGTCTCGCGAACGACGCTTGTTGCGTCCTCCCCCCAGGAAAAGTGCACGCGCGTTCGCCGGGTGTTCGCCGATCGTAAAAAACGACCGGTTTACGGCGGCCTTTACGACAGCTCGAGCGGACGTATCTGCATTCGCGTCCGACCGATAAAAATCTCCCCTAACTGCTCCGCGCCGCGGCGAACATCGCGATGCTCGGATGGCCTCCGCGAGAATAAAAACCGCGTTGCGAGCCGCGAGTCGACGGCCGATTCCTGGTCACCGGTAATGGCCGAAACTCCTCGGGAAATCTAATTCGAAACACGCTCGAATTGCAGTTTTATTACTCGCTCAGAGCTTCGTCTGTATAGACGCGTGTACGTTTGTACGCCGTGTTTCGCGAGCAGTATTGTTTCTTTATGTACTCTTAATACGATTGACTCTTGGCGATCGAGAGTAGTTTTCATTAGCTCGTTGGCTTATATCAGACTCGTGACGAGGATTCCAAGGAAAATTGAATAAATGCGAATATCATTCAGTTCTTTTAACACTTTGCCACGTAAACACTCGTCGGAACTCCTGTGTACTCGAAGCAGTTTTCTCCGTCGACGAGAAACTGAGAGATCAAGATTCTCCTTAACCGTTTTAGCGCCAGCGACGATACATCGTTGCGCATCCAATAGCTTACTATTCGCATTGCGGGAGAGCTCTGTCTCAAAACGAATTTATAAAACGTTATAAATTCCATTGCAAGAATTCTTTTAGAATTATGTAAATATTTTTAATTTGGTTTCCATGAGCTTTTCCCCCAAACCTTAGTAAATTCGTCCGGTGACCTTCGCACAGGCACCCCTTCGATCTTTTATTTTCCTTCTCAGTGGAACATTTGGATGCGTAAAATCTAGTAATTTTAGGGTAGTTTCTTTGATTCATTAAAATATTCAATATTACAACTAAGAGTGCAAAGGGTTAATTGAGTGAATTATAGCAATTCGATTTGCTTGGGGGTCACCGGTGACCCCATGGCATTCAACGCGTTGCCTACAAAGTATCAGTTGCAAAGTATCCTCTCAATTATTTTCCCTAAGGGCAGCCATTTTTATTTCACGCGCTCGCCTCTCCTCTCCGTGTTCAGTTTTCGTGAATCACGTGATACGCACCAACAAATACACACTTAGTTTCTGAAACCGTGCGGTGTTTATTTTCGCGAATAAATATTCAACGCGAACGATCGATCGAATCGCGAGCCGGCGAGCCTTCGCGCGAGCATTCACCGCTCGCAGAGAAAGCAGCGCGGACGGACGCGTTCTCGAGCTGCGAGCTAAAAGGATCTCGAGTGAACTCGGTCCCCGCGCGTTGCACCGGAACTCCGCTCGTTGCACCGGATCCTCCTTTGCTCCGTGCTCCCGCCGGACTCGCCGCTACTGTAAATAAATGAATGCGACGGTCTCCTTCTCCTCGACGCGCCGCGGCGAACGAGTTTTTTCGCGCCCCTTTCTTTTCCTGCCGGCGCTCTCTCTACGCTCGGCTCGACGTCGAACGGATTGATTTCGAGGATTGAAAGGGCGGCGCCGATGGAATCGGGATTTTCACTCTTCGGGGAGCGAAGTGCTCTCGGGCTCGCGCCGCGAACTTCGCAGCTACGTTATTTAATTCGATCAAAGTTCGACTGTTTGCGATCGGTTCGACTCGCGGCAAAGGAGTCTCGATTAATTCGATGAAAATCGGTGTATCTCGTTACGTTGTTTTCGATATTCCGACTTCAAAGTTAATGCGCAGTTACGGTCGATGAAACCTTTCGAGTTTCCTGCAGATTATCGATTGTAGATATTTATTCGGAAATGTTTGTGAAGTATTGAGATAATGTTTTCATGTATTCAATTTTTTTTAACAGGACTGGCCTGTAGATCGAGCCTGGGGTTTTTGAAAGATAACTAGAGCATAGTGCTCTCTACCATTTTAATTGGAGAATGATATTTGGAATATAAGAAAAGTTTCGGAAAACTTATAAAAATCGCCTGCAAGTTAATTGCAACGTTATCTCGAAATTTTCAACTCTTCCGATGAGCTAATGTTTTCGTATATTCAAGATATCGTGAAACATTATTGTAGAAAACCGTTGAGACTCTTCTCATTTGTATGTCTATTAACCCTTTGCACTCGGACCTTTCTCATTAGAAATATTTTCACATTTTCTAATGAGGTAAATATTTGTAAATATTTATTTTTGTAAATATTTGACACATTATACTATTATAACATTAAATATCAAATGTTTTACTGCATGAAATCAAGTGGTCACCTCTCGAGTGCAAAGAGTTAAAGAACCTAATCACTCATCTACTAATAAAATCGAATGCTCAGTCTAATCAGACACAAGATAAAAGATCAAAGCTGTCAGAACATTTCTAACAATCCTTAGAATTGAAAATAATCTAAATATCTAATCCAAATAATCTAAGAAAGATCAAAGCTGTCAGAACATTCCCAACAATCCCTAGAATTGGAAATAATCTAAATATCTAATCCAAATATTCTAAGAAAGATCAAAGCTGTCAGAACATTCCCAACAATCCCTAGAATTGAAAATAATCTAAATATCTAATCCAAATAATCTAAAGAAGATCAAAGCTGTAAGAACATTTCCAACAATCTAAATATTCGACGGAACAATGCAACCTGGCGCGAATCGCGCGAGAAGGATCCGAAAGTTGGCTACCATTAGACGCACGCCGCGTCCGAGGCGCAGCGTTCAGTTTCCGGCGTAAGAAACCCGAAGAAGCTCGCAGGCCCGTAATTACGAAAGTTGCAGCCGCGACTCGGCCGTTATTAAAGCCGGCCAGCCGGCCGGCCAGCGTCCCGTAAATCAAAATTTATATCCCGGTCGCCTCTTTCGGGCGACCCGCTCCGCGAGCCGTGAATTTATCATCGGTATTTCCAGATGGATTCTAATTAAGCCGGTCCAACGTTTAACCCTTTGCCTGCTACTTACTTCTACGCGAGTGTGCTTCTCGCATGAATCATCGGGAGGATTGAAACTCGCGAGGAACCGCCTGACATCGTACTCTCGAACTCTCCCGGTAATCCCGATGAACTTTATTAGCTTCGCCGTCGCAAGTTTTCTCTAAGTTTCACATTTACTGTACTTTAACGCGTTCACCGGCGCGGTCGCCGATGACCGGAGCTTCGGAACTACAGGAAAGTAATTATAACTTCTAAGATAGCCGATGTCAAATAAATATGCTCGGCAGCGTGGATAACTGGACAACAGTGTAACGCGAATCGCGATACCAAGCAATCAACACTTTGTACGCTGGATAAATTTCAGCTGTTAAAAGCGCGAGCGTCGGTGATTATGTTGATGTATTTCCGAACATCGATCGAACCGAAGTTTGTCAATTATGAAAGAGAATAGGAAATTCGATGTAATTTTACTTTGGATTTGTGTTGTGCGTATGTAGAATGTTACATTATTGTAGGACTAGCAATTAAGCGATAGACTAAAAATCCCTAATTATTGCGGGGCCGGCAATGTGTTAACCCTTTGAACTCTATAGGATCGAATATTGCACCAGATATAGTATTGAATATTTTAATGAATTAAAGAAACTACCCTAATATTATTAAATTTTCTGTTATTAATTATTAGATTCTCATTAAAAGATCGAAGTTGCTGATAAATTGCAAAACCATCTGGAGTGCTAAGGTTTAACTGAATGTTAACCTCGTAGTGAAGGTTTTAAACGGAATATTAACCCTTAGGTTTCAAATTTAAGTTTTAAACAGAATACTGAAAGTTAGAATATTAACTGAATTTTAATCCCTTGCCCTATAACTCGTGGTGAAGGTTTTAACCCTTAGCACTCCGGATGGTGTTGTAATCTACCAGCAACTGCAACTAATTTTTATAGTGTCTCTAGTGAAAGTGAAAAATGCTATAACATTCCTTCGATCTTTTATTTTCCTTCTCGGTACGAAATTTGGATGTGTGGAAAATCGAATAATTTTAGGGTAGTTTGATTCGTTAGAACATTTAATATTACAACTGGTGCGATATTGGAGCCTACAGAGTTCAAAGGGTTAATATTCTAACTTTTAGTATTCTGTTTAAAACCTAAGTTTAAAACCTAAGGGTTAATAATTCTTTTCTATTTTTCACATAGAAAGAACAAGTGCTAATTATCCCCTGCAATCTACTTGTTTCGCGTCCACCTTCTCACGTATAACCTTCCCTTTTCGGATCTCAATCCTCATAATCCCGAGCAATATTCACTGATCTTACAATCACGAGATCTCTCTGTTCCACGACGCAACAATAGAAAAAAAACCGTACGCTTTCATGCAGATCATCGTCGCCGGTGTCGACAGCTCGTTAAGCGGGCGCCCGCCGCAGTCGGCGCAACCGGCGAAAGGGTTAAAACGCTCGGCAAACACTGGGGGAATCCTCGCAAGACAAATATTTCCCGGCGTTTCGCGCGGAACGTCCCGGGACCGCCGACAGCGCGCTGATCCCGCGTTTCGCAACCGGGAAGCCGTTCATTAGCCAGCCCGAAGGTGCGCGGCCGACGAAGAACGGCCAGAGACGGTCGTCGGTCGCTACAGAACATCCCCTTCCGCCCCCGCGCGTCGGAAGTCCGATAGTTTCATCGTTCTTACCAGTGGCCGTGGAACTTTTTGCCGAACTCGAGGCGATCCGTCAACTCGCGAACGAGTTGTCCCGAGCGAAACTCCTCTCGCGATGGCCTTTGCCCTCGTCGACGGGTCGGTCGACCCGGTATCGACTACCGTGGAATTCCTCTTGTCGCGTTGAGCATCAAAGGGTGGATTCCTGCACCCTTTTTAGAGAAGCGACCCAGATCAACCCTAATTCCTGCAGTGGAAACCGGTTTTTGTCCGGCGACGGCTCCGATTAACCATATTCGGAGATCAACGCGTACTTCGGCTTCTGCTTGGATTCCCTGACTCTCGATTGTTTGGGATTGAAGCGCTTGTTTAGTAGATTGCAGGGTTTTTCATGTGTGTGCTGTCTGGGAGGTGTAATGAGCAATATTTCCTGGGTTTTAACCCTTCTCGAATTCTTTGGATACTTCTTATACTACCACTTTGGATACTAAGCGGAGAAACTATTTCATTTCGATGTTCCATGTGCTGGTAGATCATAGAAAATTTAATAGCGAATTTTAAATTTCATTTCGCTGTGTTAAATGAAGTGGCGAGTGAAAGGGTTAACCCTTAGAACTCCAGATTTTAATCTATCAGCAGCTACAACTAACTTTTAACGCTTCGCATTGACGCAGCGAGTGGGTTGAACGTTAATCGGTTTCCACGCTACCAGCGCGAGACGCGAAAGCGTTCCGGGGCGTTCACCGGCGAGAACAAACTGCCACAGTCGGCCCGACGACGCTGTCAAGATTGATAACGTTCTCCCGGCGGCATCGCGGCGCGCATCATTTTTTAGCGCTCGCCCGAGAATTTCGTCTGCACGGACGCCGGGCGCAGACCCATTATAATCCCCGACACGCGCCGAGCATTCGTTGTCATTTATCTCTGACAGCATGCACAATACGCGTAATCCTCTTTACGCTTTCATCCCCGTCCCCTTTAATATCGCGGCTATTTGACACAACCTGATGTATGCCGGTTCTTACGAACATCCGTGGATCCGACGTTTATTCGCTCGCCGCGCCGGGGAGGAAAAAGCGCAGCTGCTTACCCTCTCGCGGCGAACTGCGCGCGATTCCGCCCGCCTCGCGTTAGCCTCTCAGGCACGGCTGAATTTTGCGCGGGCCTGTCTCTCTGTACGGACAGTGCTGTTCTCCACGCGGGTACATTGGAACGAAGTTTTCGTTGATTAACGCGTTAATCAGGCCCAGACGCGGCCGTCACCGCTGACGGACGAGCCGAAATATCGGCTCGAGGACCGGGGTTTTCTCAATGATATTGTTGCGATACATCGAATTAACGAGGTTGCGATGTATCGAACTCGTCCCTCTAGCACGCACGGCTGAACCAACCCTTAGGATCTGAAGGGGGTTGAAATAAACTGGTCGCTAAGGAGTTGGTCAGAGTAAACGAAGACAAACGAGTAGTCTTTGAGCGAACGTTGACGAGAATAGACGTGTTGAGCTATAGACTACATTCTGTAATATTTGTATGAAATTGTAAATATTAGTGTAATAAGAACATTGTAAATAAACATGTCGCGGGCGAGCGCCCCAGGACCCGCCCAGCGCAACAATATAATAATAATTCCCGAATATTAGGTTCAAGGATGGCAAAGGATTTAACACGAAAAGTTAGCACCTGCAATGAATGTAAAAGCAAACCACACCTCTGTTCACCATGTTTTAATAAACTACATTAACTTTTTTTAAATATTATATTCCCTTTTTTCAAGCCTTCACTGAACAAACCGATGTCGCCTAAGCGAAATATTTAGTCTCGCATCAGTGCGTAAGGACCGACACGCGCGGTCGTGTAATATGAACCTAAAGTTCACCGGCCGGGCCTGAACGAAAAGTCTAACTCCGGTCTGGCGTTTAACGTGTTAAATGATCATTTTTCTTCAAGATATGATACACGTAATTTAACTCTAACAGTTTAGGATAATAATTAGTAATACAATTGGGAATAATATACGACACTAAGAGGTTAAATTTAACTTCTCGGCGAACGGCCGCGCGAACTTCCTCGGAGGCGCGCGAAACGTCGCGAATGAAACGTGAAATCTCGAGATCGTTCGATCGTCTATGAGGATCTGCTGATATCCGATTGATTTGCAGTATGAACATTGCTAAATACTCGACGAGTTCGCTGGCAGCGCTTACTTCGATGGGTCTCGATTGTATTTTCTTCGATGCAATAAATCTAAAGACAGTGTTGCATTAAGGTCTTTACAACTCTTTTCTTCAATTTGTTAATGTAGACGGTTCGCCCTTTTTCGCGTCGATACTTGGGGGCCTGAGAGATCCAGGCCCATTGACTGATTTATGACCGAGGGGACCACCAGGACCTGGCTCACGTACGCCCTCGTCCGAAGAGGTTTCCTTCTTAGAAAAGCGTCGAGGAAAAGTTAGTCGCCGTTCCTCGTTAGAGCCACATAGCGTGATAAATATATTTAACCTGACTACGGACTTAGTTTTTATTTTAGTAGCCCTACATTAAATAACTTTTATTAACTCTCACTAACCATTCGCCATTCGTCGTTCGTTAATATATACAGCCGCTACGAAGATCGTAACAGATTATTTTCGGTTTCCTCGGATATTCGAGCGGAACTGTCTTCGAGATTGCTTCGAACATTCGACGCTTTCGAGATACCAACGATCGCGGAACGAACAAAGAAACCTGCGCTCGTGTTTCCCGACATCGCCGGTAAGAACATTACCTCCGAGCTGATCCGAGCGCGTGATCGCGTGAGTGCGTGCGCGCGTCGCACAAAGGGCGCTCGTTTGCAGCGCGGAGAGGCGATCGCGGATCAGGTGGGCATTAAAGCATCGGCGAATGGCGTGGCCGGGCTTTTTCGTGCCAGCCGTCGCCGATAAGGCGAAACTGCTTCTTGTTTACACGACGGGAATAACGTATCGTTCCTACGATTCCCTTTTACGCTCGCGGCGAGCGCCCGTCGATAACGGCACCGGCGACACGCGCGGACCGTTCAAAGGCGTCCCTTCGATCGGCGACGTTGGTCGCTCCGTTCCCTGTAATATTAAGTCAGTCACCACTTGATTTAATTCAATGGAACTGTGAAGTTCAATGTTTAGTACTTCAAATTGAACTTTGTATTCCTACGTGAAATATTTAAATAAAATAGCTTGGTCGCTTAATTTACGTGTGAATCATCGTTAGATCAGCTTCGAACAGTCGTCCGTATCTCGTCGAAAAATGTTGGATATTTCCAGTGGAAAACTTTCGAGCGCGAAGGGTTAAATCCTCGGTGGTTCCAGTGTTAACCCTTTCCTGACGAACGCCATTCCGGCGAAATGAGATGTTTATATCTAGATCAGCGAACAAACGATTGAATTACTCGAACAGCAAAGTATCGGTAGCTTCCTTCTTACGTTAACACATTGCGTACCGGCTAATTATCTGAAAGTTAAATCGAGATTTTCAGCGAGATCCGCTTATATCGCTGTCTATAAAGAAGCTCAGGTATCATATTGTTACGTAACATATTTAAAATGGACAATTAGTTCTAATCAAATTTGACATTTCCTTAAATGTGGTAATTATCGAAGTTGTATAGCTGAGAGTCTTCGTATAAAAACGAGATTTCTCGCTACCAGTACGCAACGCGTTAACACTGGCTGCCATGTCACCCGAATTCGGGTCACACCATGATACATAAACTTGAACATTACTTTTCCTAGTGACGAACAAACCGAATTCGTTAGATGTGTTGGATACCGTCATAGGCTAGTAAATAAGATAAGCTAACTTTCGATTTCCTTCCTAACCGTTCATTCTTCTGTATATAATTACTCATACGACCCTTGACTTCCTTACTCACCGATCCTGAATCATACGTTTGTCCCTCCGAACCTTAGCAATATCCAAAATTCCTACTGGTCCTTATCCTCATCCCCACTACTTTCAAAGTCAGACTTCCGAGCCTTTAAAAGGGCATACAAAACTGTCCAGGGCAGAGACGAGCAAAAAGCTGACCGATAGAAAAGAAAAGAAGAATCGCTAGCTCTAGAAATTATAATTCTTAAGTGCCTCTTGTAAGATTTCGTGTACTAAGTTTAGTTCGAATAAAAATATTCACCAAACATCGGAATCCTACAGATGTGAGATACTAGAAAGATAGAGAAATCGTTCTGAAGAATATCGACTTCTCAGTTTCAGCGTTGTTAAGAAAATTCCTTTACGTAGGAGTTTCGATGTACACTTGGCAGTCGAAGTGTCAAATCGACAGGTAATTCAGCTTCATCCGGTTCTCTATATCCCAAACAACCCTCTCGAGGGGTTAACATTCAACAGCCTCGATTTCGAGCAATTTCGATCAACGCCTAACCGTTCAGACGATCGCGGCGAACGTTCGAAGAAACCGGCCCGCTCGCGTTTCCTCGTTCGGCCGGCGACGAAACGGAATACGAATTCGCCGATCTGCATAATGCTGCTCGCGGAGCGCGGTCCGCTCTTCCCGTGTCGCTAACGAACTTCCACTTGGCCGACCGTCGCCGAGCATCCTCGCATAATTCCAGCGGCTCCGTCTCCGCTCACGGCCGGGGAGGAACCAGCGACGCCCCTATCTGCGTTTGAACAAGACGCACCGCGCGCTCGTTTAATCCCCGCATAATTACCGGTAAGCTTTCGACCGAGAGGAACACCGTCGGTTCATCGAACCAACTGGCTCTTATTTAACCCACCCTCCTCCGCGCCGCCGCTCGGAACTTCCGAGGAATATTCCGCGTATTACGCGCGGTTTCCGCCGACTCGAGGTATATCCGGTTCTTCGATTCCCGCCGGGAACTTCCCGCGAGCTCGAGGATCCCCCGACAACCGTGTCCTCGCCTGCTTTCCAGGAGAGAGTGCCAATCGAACGGAAACATTACGGGCATGCGACTTGGAGCTTTGATTCAATGATCGGTGCGATGATGGTTGGTGGTGATGAGTCTTCAGATCAACACTAGCGTTACGTTCCAGTTAAAATGACTGGTCTCGATCGTTTTGTTTAGCAATTATTGATATCTTGAAAGCGTAGAATATTCGAACTGATCTAGAAGATAAATAGCTTCACTTTAATACTACAATGAATATCCAAAGAAACTGAAAATAATCTATTGTTGCAATTTTTATAGAGATCACATATCAATCGTATCAAATGCTCGGTGGTTCTAGTGTTAATAACAAAGCTATTTCGTTCCAATATTTCACACATTGATATGTAAAATTCCATAATTTATATAAAATTAACCCTTAGCACTCCAGGTTTCGTAACCTATCAACAACTGCACCTAATTTTTACGGTATTCCCAGCGAAAATGAGAAATGCTATAACATTTCTTCGATCGTTTATTCTCCTTCTTAGTAGAACATTCACTACAACGACTGTCCGAAGAAACCGGGAATAATCTGTCGTTAGAATTTTCAAAGAGATTACACATCAATCGTATTAATTACATCGTACCAACGCTTCTCGAATATCTATAAACAAATCCCAGAAGTTCCGCGCGCGTAATGGAATCTACGAGGAATCAACGATGCCGTCGTGGATAAAATGAATTACAGTGAAATGAGAGCAGAGTCGAGGACTAACGCCTAATTCCGAACGAGTCGGCGCGCGAGGTACCGGTTCGCAACGATGAAAATCCGTCGCAGCCGAGGCGATAGACGGTGGAAAATCAATAACCGATTCGCCGATTCGCCGATTCGCCGATCGCGGTGCTCGGTGAACGGTCGTCGCGCGGCTCGCCTCAATTAAAACGGAAAATTCGCGTGCGCTTTTGTGCGGGAATAATCAGCCGCGGCGCGGCCGACGTCGATCGGCGAGTCGGTGTTTTTCATTTGCCGTTTTCAATTGGCTCCCCCCGTGGCCGCGCGCGGCACGCACGCGCCGGATTACAATTATCGGCTCCCCCGAGTCCCGCGAGTGCTTTCGCTCGCGATTAAAGAGTTTCCGATTCGTCCGGCGCCGCGGTCCGCTCGAAATTCCGCGGAAATCTGGGGATAATTAGTCGGCCCGCCCGGCGCACGGTCGATTAAGGCCGGAAGCGTCGCCGGTTTCTTTCAATTACGAGGGATCGGGACGCCGCTGCGGCGCTTCCGTTTTTCCCCGAGCGGGGAACGGAGATTCGCTAATCGCCGAGGGCATTAACGCTTCGGGGCGAAGCGATAGCTGTCGGCGTCGATCGAATACACCGCGGACGTAATATTTCGTATCGTTCTCTTTCGGTTAATCTCGCGAGCCAGGGGAATCCCCTTTTCTCGATAAGCGTGGGATAATGCGTCGGAGTGAGAGGAATTCTTAGTGAACGCAGGCTCGATTAACACTTCTAGTTCTAGTGTTAACCCTTTGAACTCTGTAAGCTCCAATATTGCACCAGTTATAATATTAAATATTCGAACGAATCTTAAAGAAACTACCCTAAAATTATTCAATTTTCCACACATCCACTGTGACATCGCGATTGATTCGAATAAAAGTTGAAACACTCAGCTATTCAAAAATACAGAGCACTTGCTTCAACCAGTTTCTAGCTCAAAGAAAATCTCCGTATCCTATTTCCTTCTGTCAATAAATATGTAACTAAAATATCACAAGTGACTGTAGTAAAAGTTGAAACACAGCTATTCCAAAATACAGAGCACTTGCTTCGAGTTTCTAGCTCATAGAAAATCTCCGTTCCCAATTCCCCTCTGTCAATGAATATCGAAGCTCCGACAGTCCGTCGACCCTTGAAACGATCGTCGGAAGGTACCATGGAATAATACCCTAACGCTATCCGAACCTTACTACCTTCCGAATAACAGCGAAGCCGCAACGTTGCCCGCGTCGAAATCGGTATGCCATCGCTAAGCAAAGGAAAAACCGAACGGCGGCGATAATGCGGCCGAACGAGGCTGTAACGGGGAAAGTTGCGTAGTCACGCGCGTGAGAATGCAATTCCGGCTAATGGCGAGCGCGACTGGCAGGCTCCTAATTGCTGCTAGCCGCGGGAACGAGGGGCGGGAAGGGGTCGTGCGTCGACGGGCCAGCGAAGGCGAAGAATCGTCCCCGGCAATCTTCGCCGCCCCGGCCACCTCCGGATGATAATGGCGCGCATTAACCCTTTGCGGACGAATGTCGACGTTTCGAGACGAAAGGAACGAAGAAGAGATTTGTCAGTCTCGTGCGAAGAATGTTGCTTCTACCTAGTTTATGCGATTGTGTAGAGTAGTACTGTTTATTAATCGTACTGTATAGAGTGATACGTTTTAGAACAGACAGATCTTTTCAGCGCGAGAGGTTCGCAGGAGAACTACTGAGAGTTTAGCGCGATTAACCCTTTGCGGACGAATGTCGACATTTCGGCGAGGTCAAATTTCCATATTTGGAAGAGAAAGTCGCCAACGAATGATTTAGCACTCCAGATGGTTTTGTAATTTATCAGCTACTGCAACTAATTTTCATAGTATCCCCAGCGAAAATGAGAAACGCTGTAACACCTTTGAGACCTTCGATTTCCCTTCTTAATAGAAAATTTGGATGCGTGAAAAATCTGATAATTATATCCCTAGCGAAAATGAGAAATGATCTAACATTTCTTCGATCTTTCATTTTGCTTAGTACAAAATTTGGATGTGTGGAAGATCGAATAATTTTAGGGTAGTTTCTTTAAGATTCATTCAAATATTTAATATTACAACTGCTGCAATATTGGAGCCTACAGAGTTCAAAGGGTTAATCAATCGAACAGCGAGAGATCGGCAGGTACTTTCTGGTTTTTCTATTACTTAAGCAACTGGTGTATAATTTAGCTTCGTCAGCTGGAAGTTTCGTACGGTTCGAAGAATCTTCGTCCGCGAGGGGTTAAAGGGCGCCGAAACGGGCCGGCGAGTTCGAGTTCGAAGATTGCAGCGCGCGGACGGCATCGACGGGACGTGGGCGATCGCGCGAATACCACAAATTTTAATCGAGTTAGAAAGCACTTAACGCCTGCCCGCGGAGCTCATCCGATCGTCGGCAGAAAAGCTGCCGGTCGAAGCCCATTCCCGACTTCCGCCGGCCCGGCCGGCCGGACGGCGGCGTTTACTGCCGTCGGAACGACGGGGACCGTGTATTTTAATCCTGTTACCCCGAGCACTTAACCCCGCTAATGGCTGTTTCTTACTTCCACCGATCGACTGCGGGAATCGCGACTTTTACGCGCGGCGAACGGGCTAATCGCCGATTGTCCACGCTTCCGTCGATCGGAGGCACGTCGCTTGCATCGGTTCACCTTGTAGCCTCTCGAACTTAGTTCTACACCTTGATGAAGCCAAGTTTGTCCATTGAAAATCCTTGGTTAGGTGCTTACGCGCACCTGACCTTCGACTTACGGACTTTCCTCGGGCGAGCCGCTTTCTCACGCGGTAAATTGGAACTCGCGTAGTTTTCACGCGATCTGAATTTAGTAACAGCGAATAAAATATACTTTTCTTTCCTAAAATTTCAACAACTCGTTCTCTCCAGGCACTCGTGTTTATCAACGCTCACTCACATTCTTTTATTCTTCGACCAATCTTTCGCATCTTTCACCTGTCGCTCTATCCCAATCGTTTCTCACTCATACTCGTTCAAACATTCACTCGCTGCAGTCGTTACTATCGTTTCCTCTGCTAAGCTATGCGAAATATTTTCGCGATTCTCGCGTAAAAGCCCACGTGGAACGGATTTTCGCGTAGATCGAGGGCGCACATAGATTGTCGACCACTTGCGAAGGTTTATAGCGGAACCGCGATCAAGGCAGCGATCAAATTGACGAACCAGCGCCATTTCGAGAAGCCCCTACAGAGGCTACAATGAATCGAGCAACGAAGCGTCGCGAACTGCGCCTCATCTTTCCAGACCCGTCGGAGTACTATCAATTCGCGTTGCGCTAATAAATTGCCGAAACTGCCACGCGTTACGGCGCACCGCGGGACGATCGTCGCGAGGACGATCCAGTTTTCATTTGCCGGTCCTACGGGGATCCTCCGGGGATCGTCGGCTCGCCGCGGATAATTTCCTAGTGGGGATCGGCGGGAAGCGGGCCACCCGAGATTATCGCTCGCGGAAGAGCCGCGCGAACGAGCATTCAATTTCTCGAGGATTCCGCCGAGCACTCGCGAGACGTACCGCGCCGAATCGTCCGCGGTTTCATGGCGGGCCATTAAGACCGTAATAATCCTAAGCGACGACCTTTCGCCGGCGCTGCGCCGCTCCGGGCTCCTTCTTCTCCTTTCGCCGGGCCGTTCGAAGATTTATGACCGGAACGTAAAGCCGCGCCTCCCCTGCGACGGGCCGCCGTCATTTTCCCTCGGAACAGGCTCCCGTCAATCATTCCCGGTGACTGGCTGCCGGGAAATTCGCCGATAATGCTTTAAAGCGGCCGTCGGCCGCTTTATCGCCGGATCGATGTTATTGTTCCGGCTCCGCGGGATCGTAAAAACCGTCGGACGAATCCATTGCGGATCGCGTCGCGTCATCGGATTTTATGCAACCGAGCTGCGGCCTGTAGCGTTGCTCGTGATAAGCATCACCCCTTTTATCTCATTTAGGGATGGTCGAGAGGAGGCCTTCTCCGAGGCTGCACTCCAATCTTCCGCCTTTCCTCCGGAACAAGAACAACCTCCTGTCCATGCACCTAAATTATGTATTTTGAGAATCCCTTTTTCCTTTTAACTGTCCAGTTTTCCTTTCAGATGCCGAATTTATGGATCCGGCGAGAAAATTCACCTTTTCCGAAAACTCAGGGACTGCCGCGATGGAATTCCAAGGTTACAAAGCTACGCCCCCACCAGATCGCTGCAGCCCTCGGTTCTCCCGAAATCCCTTTCCCCCACTCCTTTACAGAATCCTTTAAATACGGAGGAAAACCGGAAGGGAGGACTCGGTTTTCTTAGAAGAGCAACTTTACGATGTTTATGCTAAAACACTTGTACTCGGTTCAAATAAATGAAAACTAGTGTTACTAAGCCAGTGAAACTTCCTCCCTTGGAAGAACACACGGAACTCGAGCGACGTGACTGTCGCGGCCGCCGAGGCTCGCCCTTTGTCCCCGCGAAAGTTATTAACCGCCTTTCATCGACGCGAATAACGATTCCCCGGACTTTTCCATCGAAACAGTCCGTTCCCCGTGCACGTCGCTTCCCGCGCTTCATCGGCGCACAAACGATATTATTAACAGCGTCCCCGTCTTCGGGGCAACCTAACCGATACGTCCGGTCCCCGTAAAAGCGAGCGCGAGTTTAATTAAACTCGGGATCCTGTTCGGAGCGCAAACGTCGGGGACGCGTGGTCCATTAAACATCCCGTCGATCGTGTTCCACCCGCACTCGAAAAATCGTTTCGACTGTAGGCGTCTGTGCAAAGGGGAAGGAGAAACAGAGATCGCTCGCGACAGCTGAAAATAATATTTCTAAAATCCAATATGCGTCGATTTGTCCCTTAAACCCAGTGTCAAGCAATTGATATATAATTTCGCTTGATCCACTAAAGTTCAGTGCATCTCGAAGAGTCTCCGTCGCGAAGGGTCGAGGCCGGTCGTTAAAATCCGGCACGATCGGTTTCCACCGAAATCCGCGGCGTTTCGACCGCTTAGCGGAGCGGCCGCGTCGACGGAATTTGCGGCGCGGAAGTGGCATTCATCCCGCGAGCTTCCTCGCCGATTCAGGAGTCCATTAGCGGCGCCGGTTCCGATCCCTGCCCCGGAAGGACTCTCTTTTCCCTCGTCGCTGTTACTCCGCGGCGAAGAAACGCCGAGGCGAGGCGAGGCGAGGCGAGGCGAGGCGATCCCATTGCGCGCGGCCCGTGTGTTTTTAAATTACGTGCTCCGCGCAGCCACTTTGTACCCCGACACTTCCATCGACGAAATCCGTTCCGAACGATGTTCCCGTGAATTTTAAAAGGTACTCTCCCCCTGCCGACGGCGAGCAACCTTAAGCTTCCCCCGGCCGGCCCGGCTCCCGACCGCTTCCTTTTTTTCCTCGCTGCTTCTCTCCGCGGCCGTCTGTATCGAGCGGCTCGTTCGCGCGAAACCGTGTCATGCATAATTTACGAAGTTATCGAGAGCGCCTCGAGGAAAGCCTCGAGGTCGCGGGAATCGTAAGATCTCGCGCGGGGAACGCGTGATTCGGATTTTCGCGAATCGAGGAGTCGATGCGCGGGACGCAGCGCGACGGGGAGCGTGCTGGCGGGCTTAGGGATTATTGATTGCCACGTATGTATATTCGGTTGATTGGTATTCCGGAAACGCGAGAAACGCCGTCTTAACGCTTTGCGCTCGAGAGGTGACTCTGTCGCTTCATTTGATACAGCAGAATTATAAAGTCTTATGTGTAACATTCAGGTTCGTATGATGCGTCAATACGTGGAATACTGAAATAAAATAACTTCCCTTCTTAATTCATATATGTCTTCTCATTAGTTTCAAAGATCGTCTGTATTCTTATCAGAGAGTGTAGCACATTTCTAGTGAAAAACTTTCATCCCTAAAGGGTTAAATCACAAGGGTTAGTCGACACTCAAATATCGACATTCCTCCGCAAACGGTTAACACTTTACCCGCCATGTCGCCCGAATTTAGACAGCATTTTTTCCGTCAATTTAAAAGTTAATTTTCTTAGTGACGTGTCGAACGAACTGAACGTTGTTAGCTGTATTAAATATATGAAGAACAGTAGGGCAATCGTTATGAAGAATTTTGACCTTTGAAAATTATTTTCATCGCGTGGGGGTTTCGGTGAGCGTTTATTTGGCAGTCAACGTGTTAACGGTTTACGGAACGCCTCAAATTGACGCATATTGGATGTTCGAAATATTATTTTGTAAATGTTTACATGCTATCAAATATCCAGTTTCAATGTAAATAAACGAGCATCAATTCTTCTAGGAATAATAGAATGAAGTATACGATAAGTGCCCGTAAACCTAGTGTTAAACAGACTTCCGTCTAAAATTCAGTGTACCACTAAAAACGACCGAGGATACAGATATTCGACGATCTTAACGAGATTGGACCGTCTCGTCTGGAGCGACCCTAATTGCAGAGGACCCACGGGGAAGATGTTGGTCCCCGCTAACCGTCGCTTTTTAGGGGATCCCCGTCTGAGCCGGCGACACCGGAACCTCGTCGAGTCGGATGGAATCGAGAGGGTGCGCCGCTGTTTGCACGCGAGCGGTACATCCGAGTTGGCGGAAACGCGTAAATCGAGTTTGCCCCGGGGCGGCGTTCCCCCGAGTTGCGGCCGCACGTACGCGCCGCTCGAGATTTAGTTGGCGATTCGTCTAAAACGCGCGTCGCGAAACGCGAGACGCGACTCGCGACCCGTGCAGCCCTAATCAGGCTCATTGTGTCAAAGCTCCGCCGGTAATTAAACATACATCGCGTAACGAATGCAGACAGCGTCTGGCGCAAACTCGCGGCAATCCGCGTCGGCTGCCGCTCCCTCCTCGCCGGGCGAACTTGCTTCGTCTCGGGAGCGGACCCTGCGACGCCGAGCTGCTTCGGACGGTAATATCGTTACCGAACGATCGCCTCGTTCCTCGCGCGGACGGGATCCGAGATCGACGCGTCTGCGACGACTCGACTGGCCGGGGAGAGACGGATGGTTCTGGTTCGGAGACTTCTGTTGGATGACCAGCCTAATGACGCACCATAGATAAGCTTCCTAGACCAAAATATCAGTCCAAAATATCTTCAGCATGTTTTTCACAAGTCCAAAATCCTAGATACACAAGTGTCCCATCCAGGACTAGTCATCTGTAACGACTCATCGGGTACCAAGGGTCACCGACATCTCCTTAGCGAAAAGCTTAGTATATAAGAATTGGAATCTCTAGGATAATAAGTTATTCCTTCAACCCTGTTGGTTAACGGTCTGTCCGAAATCGTCCGTTTCCGCGTCGTTCGATGCGTTGTATCTGGAGAATAAGGACAAAAGCCGAAATATAATTATTTAGCTTATTATGAAGCTTTTTATTAGAAATATTTGTAAGAGCTAATTCTTGTGCGTAGCGCGGCGTCCTTTGTTAGCCGATGCAGGGCGCTCGGAAATTGGGCGCGGCGCGTTCGAAAAGTATATAGAATCATTTAATTGTGTTGCATCATTATTACATGCTCGTCTACTTGAATGTCACCGCATTATGACATCGTGATATGTATAATATAGAAATGTTTACAAGTGATCAACGTTCAATCGAATAAACTGTAGTAATTCGATTTGGTTGGGGATCACCGGTGACCCCCGCGGCATTCGACACACATTGCGTACTGGTAATCTCGTTTTTACACGAAGACTCTCAGCCATACAACTTCGTTAATTACCACAGTATTCAAAGAAATATTAAACTTGATTAGAACTAATTGTCAATTTAAAATGTGTCACATACCAATGTGATACCTGAGTTTTTCTATAGATAGTGATATAAGTGGATCTCGCTGAAAATCCGCACAATTCAATCTTCTGATAATTAGCGCAAATGTAACACATTTGTTAACATTGTATATTGTAAATTGATACATCGAAACAACCGAGACTCACCTCTCTGAGCAAATGATTGATTCGCAAGAAATTCAACTCGGGCAGCGGGGAATCTATCGTGAGATGATTCAACGGCGTCGCGTCCATCCGAGCGAAATTTGTTTTCGCCCCGACGCGCGTTACTTAAATACTAGGGCCCTGTCTCTCTCTCTCTCTCTCTCTCTCTCTCTCTCTCTCTCTCTCTCTCTCTCTCTCTCTCTCTCTCGCGCGGTCCAGGGAATGCCGGTAATTCCATTAGTCTCCCGTCATTTGTCTCCGATCGACAATACCAGACGGGAAACGACAGCCGAGCTTCGAATCGAGTCGCAATCCTGCTGGAACTTAATCGTTAATGCTCGCCGCCTCCCTTTCCCGCTCCTTAACGGCCCTTCAACGTTCAATTCCGGTAGATTTAACGCACGGCCGTTCAGCCACCATATCTACCGAATACATATCTCCCAGGGATTACGGCTTTGGATCTCGGGTTTAACGTTCGGAGGTCAAAGTTTAGCGTTTAGGCTTTAGAGGCCCGTGCTACGCCACCAGCCACGCGACGAGGACGACGAAAACCGAGATTCTGTTTTTTCGTACTATTATTATATTGAATTATATTCCTAGCATCTATTATTATTATCAGGCGATTCATCGAAGCATCTATTATTATTATCATCGGACGATTTTCCGAAGCATTTATTCCTAGTATCTATTATTATCATCAGACGATTGATCAAAGCATCTATTTCTAGCATCTATTATTATCATCAGACGATTCATCAAAGCATCTATTCCTGGCATTTATTATTATTATTATCAGACGATTCGTCAAAGCATCTATTCCTAGCATCTATTATTATTATCGGACGATTCATCGAAGCGTCTATTCCTAGCATCTACCATCGCATAGCGTACAAGCTAATTTTCAGAAAACTGAATTCCGCAGATGGCAATTTTCACTGAGGTCCATATCACTATACATAGAAAACTCAGATATCATACTGTTGTGTAATATATTTTAAACAGAATCAAATTTTATATTTTTTCCAACGCTGTGGAAATTAGCTTGCACAGCTAAGTATCTTCATATAGAAACGAGATTTCTCGTTACGCAACGTGTCATCATTACACAATTTCTCGAAACAGTATACGTCTCCCAAGATCTCGGCCGATCGCTTTTCCAGGATCCGCTGGCAGTTACTCGCAGCCTTCCGCGCCGAGGAAAATAAATGCGTGATCGAACCGTTCGCGCCGCGGTAATCCGCTCCGCGGGGCGGTTTGCTCGTATATCAGTTAACTATTCGCTTGTCCGGCCCAGATACGGTTGACGCCGGCGAGGCTCGCGGGAAATTCTCTTAAACTTTAAGATACCATTAAGCCGCGCACGCAGAACCTGTCGTCGCCAGGCTCCCGGCGTATCATCGAATTTATGAAACCAATAAGCGGCTAACCGGCCTCCCGGATAGGGGAGATCCGCTCGGGGAAAAACTCGTCGTCTCGGCCGAGCCTCCCTTTTCCCTCGTCTCTTCCTCTAGGACGCTTCTTTTCCCGACGAAGCTGCCGTCGATCCTCGCCGAGTGTCGCGGACGCCATTTCCGTGCGCGAGCTCGGCGATTTCAGACAGTATCCTCTTCGCTTCTCGCTTTGATGCTCGTATCGATGTTGTTTCATTCGATTGCAGGTTAATATGACGCTCTGTTTATTTATTCGGGAATACTCGGTTATTGATATGGTACCATTAAATGGTGCAGTTGTGATATAAATAAATATAGACAAAATCGTTGGAATAATATAAACGTTGCAATAAAATTAATTGATAGAATGCTAAGGGTTAAGACGATCCTTTATCCTTCTCTATCTTTCCAATATTTTCTCTTCTTCTCGATCTCCTACTTTTCCGTCCTTCTTTCATCCTCTCATCCTACGCGCGTTACTGACGCCAATGGACAGTGTCGAGGAAAATATTTCTATAATTCATTTCGTTCACCGGTTCCTCCACAGTTCGAATCACCGAGTCTCTTCAATTTCTCCAATCAGCGTTCGCACCCTCTCAGGAACTGTATACATCAAGAGTTGATCGTTTCGATGGATCAAATCGACTCGTTTCGATCTACCCGACGTTAGGTTACAAGTTGAAGATGTCGAGTATTTGAACTCTGTTTCGAGAATATTGATACAAGACTCGTTCAGCATGCAATCCAGCATCTCCAGTGAAAAGTTTCGGATTCCCGCGAAGTCCCCGCGCAATGTTTTGGAGAGGAAGCTGCGGGCCGAGCCGGGGGATAACCGAAGAAGGAAACAATAAGCGGCCGGGACGCTGATAAATAGCGCAGCGCCGCGCCGGCGATTCGTAATTAGATTTTAATCGGAATGAATCACCGGACACCGAGGGGCCCAGACTTACGGTATCGTCGATGCACTAATTCACGGCGCATTAGCGCGGCTGCATCCTCCGTTGGCTTTAATGGCTTCTGCCCGTTGGTTTCTCCAGGCGAGAAAGTCCATTCCCAGGTCGCCCCGAGGACAATTTCCAGCCGCGATGCTTCCATCCCGTGTCAAATTTCCCCACTCGCCGAACGCGCCGCCCTTTATCCGGATCGGTCAATTACCGGCCATTTCCTCGCGTCTACGGAGGCTAGAAATTTCGGCCACTGCCGGCGCTTTGGAACGTGCTCATCCGTTGGTGGTCTTTTCATCTTCCCGTTGCCGGAGGAATTGTGATTCTCAATAATTAATAATATTTTTGCGATACAACTGAGGTTACGATGTATCGAACTCGTTCCTCCATTATGGTTGAGCCAACCCTTAGAACCTGAACGCGGTTCGAAGTACTGGTTTTATTGCTAGATGAGTAATTAGGTTCTTTAACTCCTTGCACTCGAGAGGTGACTCGCCACTCGATTTCACGCAGTAAAACTATAACATTTGATATTTAATATTATTGTAGTATCGGAGCTTTACAGTGGGACAGCGAGTGTTCCGAGGGCCATACAAAAGAAAGGGACTCGTGGAGGCCAGGCCCAAGGGTTGGAGGGCTTTCCTGAGAGACGCGTAGGCAAGGATGATGAAGTTTGAGAATTTGTTGCAAGTGTGAGTAAGAAGAATGCTTGCGGGGGAGAGAATGATTCCTAATGAGATACAGATGACATTTTCTTAGATCGAATTAAGAGATCTCGCATGCATAGAGGAAGAGAACTATTTTCTTTCGATATTAAGTTTAATATTAAATATCGAAGCGTACAGCTTTGCTGTGTCGAATCATTTGGTGACTTAGAGGCGCCTCTGGAGCGCAAAGGGTTAATAGGATATTGTACAACATCTGTATATAATTGTAAATAGAACCTCAAAAAGAACGTTGAGTAGACAATTATGTCGCGCCTAAGGGTCCGTTAAGGGTTAATACACGTTCGACGCAATATCGTCGCCCCGCCGCGAACGCACGTTAACGCGGAATCCATCTGAATATTTAAGGAACACGGGGAGACCGCCCGTTGAGCTTCAGATCCGCGCGTACGCGGCCTCGAAGTTGAAGCCCCTTCTCGCAGACGCGCTGCCAGTTGTTGTTTCGAACGCTGTCGCGAGCTGGCTGCCTCACCTCGCGATACTTTCCCCCGCGTAACATAATTCTATGCAAAACGTATACGCGGCGTTCATTTGCATTACGATCGGCCGAGCTGATGGCTGCCGACGAACCGACGCGATACGTGTCTTCGCCCGAAATACGGGACTTTCAGGAAAGACTCGTCCCCAACAGCTACAAGTTTCCTACTATTCTCTTCTAAGTCATTCAGTCAGTCAAAAATTCTGTCATTCGCCATATTCTGACGACGCGTTCTCGATGTCTCTTCTGTTTGAAATTATTCAAAGACAACGGCGGCTCCGTTGACCCCTTGGCCTATCTCTTCCTCAACTCTGATCGGTACGGCTGCATTGTCACCGATAATTTATTGGAAAAACACGCGGGAACGACTTAAAGCTTCGACTGGGTCCGGTCGCGGGGCGACTTTGCGTCCGGGCGCCATGGGAACGGTAGCCCTGAGTGCTAATAGAGGCGGTTACGGAGTTTAGGCCACTTACACAGCCCTTTGGCCCTCCCGATCCTTTGCGAGGCTCTCACGGCTTACCGCTCTCCGTACTCTATCTCCTTTATCGCTAATTTCGCCTCCTCCTTAAGGAGGCCCCGCCCCGGCCCCGTCTTCGCTCGATTATTAGCCGCGCTATTAGGGTTCGAGTAGCTGGCGTCCCCCGGATGAACGGGGAACGGAGGAACAACGGAGAGGCGAGACCGAGCGCGGGAAAGCGGCGGAGCGGCCGAGCTGCTCGTCGATCGGGAGACGAGTCGCCATCGGAACGGCAACCCCTCGCGCCGGGAACACGCGATCGCCGCGCGTGGAACAGCATTCTTCGCGAAATCGCTCCGTGAATTCCCGGCGCCAGAGAGGGGTTAACGCTCGGGTCGCGGGTGAACAGGTGACGAATGAAACTTCCGCGTTCCTTGCTTTCCGGCCGTTATTTGCATTCCGTCTCGCGACGAGGCCGAGCGATCCAGCGGCGCGTGCCTGTGCTCGAATCGGCCCGAGAACGATCGTTCCGTCGCGGTCGGTCGCCTCCGCGTGATTTAGGCGCGGCGGAACCGCGGCGGGTCACGGGAGCCGAAAGATATCGGGCCGGAGTGCAATCGAGCGCGAAAACGGGCACGAACCCGGGATTCCAGGCTGATCGGACGCGCTCCGGCAACGCGCAGCGACGCTCGGCTCGTCGTCGTTCGCCTCGGCGTTACCCCTGCTCGCAAAGAGGCGCGTAAGACCGTGACAAGCGGACAGTACGATGCGTGCCGAGGGATGCTGATGTGCTTCGTCTGCTTTCACGCGTTGACGGAACGTCTGTAGACGTCCGATGCTCGCGCGTGTAGGTGCTGACGGCGATGGCCGTAGAAATATTCTTAGTGTTATAAGTGAAACAATGTAATAATTTCAGTCTAGACGCATGAGGCGTCCAGAAAAGAGGAGACTGCTTTCGCTGTTCAACGATTTCAAAGTGACTGTGTTGAGCACTGTCATCGATATCGATAGTCAGTCGGTATTATACGATAGGTATTCATTCCTTCAACCGATTCACCCCTTGCCCTACAACAAGTGAGACTCGTGGTGAAGATTCTCAACATCATTCAACAAATATTATTCCTCTTTGATCGACTGTTATACTTCAAAGGAAATATAGTCATAAGATATGCTTAGAATTTTCCTCTTTCTCCAACAAGTTATCAACGACAAAACAGCAGTATCGATCAGAGTCAAAGAAATCATAGACCAAAGGGTTAAAATCCAATCGAGTGTCCCACCTATCCAGCTACGCGTTCGGCATTCTCCCCGAGACAGTCGCCGCGTTCCACGGAATATTGCGATCGAGGCATCGTCAGCGAGACGAACGGCGACGGCGTCGTCTCGCGGCGTCCCCCGATTTTTCGACTCGCCTGGCAAAAGGCGCGTCGCGCGTTACGCGTCCCAGAAACTGTCGCCTCTTATGCGATCGCTTTAACCCCATCCCCTGGCCGGGCGCACAAAAGCCCGGCGACAAAAGGGTGGAAAAGCGGGACCTGTCCGTCCGTCCGTCCGTTCGTTCGTCCGTCGACCCGACGCGAAGATATCTGGACATCGGACGAGCCGGCGAACTTTCGGAATTCCCGAGTCCCCGTGAACACGTAAAACGCGCGCGACTTTCCGGGCGAAGTGCGAGAGGAATTTTTTCCTCCCCTTTCACGTGCCAGTCGTAAAAGGGATTTCGCATCTTCCCCCGGGATTTCACGGGGGAATTGCCGCGAGTTTGGTCGCCTTTGTATCGACGCAGAGACCGAGTTTGAATTGGAAGTCGTGCTCTCTCTCTCTTTCTCTCTCTCTCTCTCTCTCTCAACGGATGCGTCTTTGATCGCTCGCGAGAAATCGGGATCCAAGTTTAATTACAGACTCGATGACCGGACCACGGGAAATTCGGCGTATCGGCGAGCCCTTTGTCCGGCTGCTCGTCCAAGCCGGCGACTTCTGAGCTCGACTCGCCGCGAGAAACCGTCTCGCCGATCAATCGACTCGCGTCGAATTATTTCTGCGTTGTACTAACCGCTCGGCTACTGTTCGCGATCGAGAAATTTCGCGTCGGTATACCGTTGAACTTTTTAAACTCACTTTAACCCTTTGCGGACGGATGTCGGCATTTCGAGATGATTCATATTTGGAAGACTGAGTCGCAGGCGAACGATCTAATTACTCGGACAGCGAGAGATTAGTGTGTAGCTTCTGTTTTTGCTATCATTTGACGCTAGAACTACCGAGTTCCTATAAAATAACTATAAAAATAATTCCTAAAACAACTATAAAACTAATTCCTATAAAAATTGTAATACCGATATACGTCCGCGAAGGGTTAATACGATCGACATGCAGTCCCTATAAAAATTAGAACAATAGATTATGTTCAGTTTCTTCAGACACTCATTATACTACTGAAATGAAACTATTTTCAAAATCGTTTCGAATATCCAATGCTTCGAAGATATCAACAATTGCCAAACAAACAAATCGAAAGCAGTCATTTCGACTGGAACGGTAGTTCTAGTGTTAACAACAGTTGTACTCCGATTCCACGACTTTCAACAGCGAGAAGCAAAATCAGCTGTTCCCAAGCTTCCAGAACACCGAAGACGGTCGAACAGAAGACAGGCGGATAATAAATTCCGCCGGAAGCCTTCCGGAGGCACGATAGCCGAACGTCGGTCTGAGCGGCCGATATCGCGGATAGATAGATAAAGTAATCCCGGGGTTATAATTTGGCTCCATTACCGGAGGAACACACTCGGCATAAGTAACCACGCCGGCAGAGTGCGGGCAGCGCCGTGGAAAGGGGAAGAAGGAGCAAAAAACAAGAAAATGGAGGAGCTCCATTTCAGACGGAGCCTTTTTATCCCTCCGACCGGCATCCGGATCAAGGATTACAGGGATTCCGCCTCGGCCCGGGGCCGGAGCGCGTCCGCGCCCTCGCCGGGAATCGATGCCTTCGCCGGCGGCCGCTTCCTATTTTTTAATTAATCCTTGGAAATAACGCGGCGCGAGGCGTCGCGCGTTGCCTGAAAGATTGCGCGCCGTTTTTTGCGAGCTGCTTACCGTCCACGGGCGCCGCGTTTCCGCCGGGGAACCAGTTTAATGAAAACTCCCGCGGGCGACGCTCGTTCGAGCTGCGCGCGGGCTGCGAATTAATCGCTCGACCACTGGCTCCGAGTTATTTATCGATACCGCGCCGCGTCACCTGTTCCTCCCCGTTTATGCGGACACGAGCGTTGCGGGAGATCCGAAAAATCACTCGGAGGGCGAGGATCGATACGCGTCCCTCGCGACTAATCTCCGTCGGCGGCTCCGGCTACGCGCGATCCCGAGCCGAAAATATTCAAATTTATTCCTCGGATCCTGATTCTCGCCGATACGGATCCCCCGCGAGGAAACGGAGGCTTCGGATTCGGGAATTATTTATCTCCGAGCGGCGGGGGGCGCGGAATTTCGGGATCCGGGTCAACGAATGCGATCCACGCCCTTCGCTTCTCCCGGCTCCTTTCCTGCTATTCTCGTTCATCCGCGGGAATCTGCCTGTTCGCGAGCGCGTCCGCGACGAGGTTAGAAGATAATACGATACAAAAAGCGGAAATAATGCATAGAACCATGTGAAACTATATAAAACTATAGAAAACTTCGCGAAACGGTATAAAACTATATAAAACTATACAAAACTGTAAAGGGTTTTCCCAATTTTTGGGAACTTCTACTTTCTCGCCAGCGGTCCGTCGGTTGGTTCCGTTAGCCGGAGACTCGGAAATTTCTAACGACCACAGCAGCAACAGCCCCAAGGATCGCCTCGACTTTAAATTACACGCAGCTACAAAATTCGTAGCTATCGCCTACCTTGGGCTCGATCCACGGATTAACTAAAAACGACGAGCAAAAGGGTTTTTCATATCTAACGCCTACATAAGTAAGTCGTAATTAAATTGTCATCGTGGTTCCTTAGTCTCATAAAATTAAATGGTGTCAAGAAACGCGTATGTTGATCACGTACACTTATAATTGTTGCACCAAGACCTGTGAAACTGAAAAGATCGAAGAACGCGTATACACGCCCACAGCACTCAAAGGGTTAAACAGAGCCGGCGCCGGGGTGAATCTGAGCGGCCGGTCGGTGAAGTGTTAAAACAACGATACCGCGATAATATTAAATATCAGACGTTCAGATCCCAACACAGCCGAGCGCCGCGGAACACCCGAAACCCAATCTCCGTCGAAAGAATCGTTCCGAACCGGAAAGTCCGTCGAATCTCCGTCCGCTAAGCCGCCGGGCGCACAGGAGCGTCTTTGTCACTTCCGGAGACCAGCAGTCCGCCCTTTCATGCGCGGGGAAACGAATTTTGGGCGAGTAATTTGTAGCAAATTCGAAGCAGCCGCGCGCGCCCGGCTTTCAGCGACGCAACGGCGAGCGGCGGGTCCACGCGGAACGGCTGAATGGAAAGCAATTACGCCGGTACTTTTCTCGAGCACTTACGGTTCTTAGGTCCGCGCCCGGAGAACCCGCTTTGAGCTCGCGCGCGCGATTACCTCCGCGCGGCCGGTAGTTCCGCGCGTTCGCCCGGTGAATAGCTCTCCCTTTGATCTCGCACGCGTCGCACGCGAGTTTCGCATATTTCCCGCGTCGCGCCGCTCCCGGGGAACGGACTTTCCTCTGGAGGATTTGCCGGGGGCCGGGGGACGCCTATCCGGGGCACTCGTTAAACTTTAATCCCGAGCCCGAGGACGAGCCATTGGACCGAGGAAGCAAACTTTGAGAGTTTTATCGTGCCCCCCAGCCGACTAATACCCGCATCAAAACAAAGACCCGGGGATAATCCCGGCGCGGAGAGGCACGCACACACGCCCGGCACGGGCTAACGCGTCGTTTGCAATTCTCTCCGCGCCCGGGAAATCCTACGCGGGAACGGATTATCGCAGGACCGCGGGACTTTCGCCGCTTCCCGGCCACGGAACTCGCCCGGCGCGGTTCGGGAGTCGAGCAAACGATCTACAAATTCTCGCGATTCTTTCCTGTTGCGCGCCCCTTGCTCCTTCATTTCTTGCTCGCTTCGTCTCGCCGCGAGAGTATCGCGACCGAGTTAGAAACTTCGATTGGGATGGACCGGGTTTGTTTGTTTCGGTTTTGTAGTAATCTTCCGACGGTTTAACCCTTTGCGGACGAAGACTCTTTGGAATTTACGAAACCTTCAGCTGGAGCTGAATTATATATTAATTGATTAACACTGGAACTACCGTTTTTATAGTATTCCTAGCGAAAATGAGAAATATAACATTTCTTCGATCTTTCATTTTCCTTAGCACAAAATTTGGATGTGTGGGGAATCGAATAATTTTAGGGTAGTTTCTTTAAGATTCGTTAAAATATTTAATATTACAACTGCTGCGATATTGGAGCTTACAGAGTTCAAAGGGTTAACAGTAGATCTACTGTTTTTATAGTACTCCTAGCGAAAATGAGAAATATAACATTTCTTCGATCTTTCATTTTCCTTAGCACAAAATTTCGATGCGTGGAAAATCGAATAATTTTAGGGTAGTTTCTATAAGATTCATTCACATATTTAATATTACAACTGCTGCAATATCGGAGCCTACAGAGTTCAAAGGGTTAACACTAGAACTACCGTACCAGTCGAAATGACTGTTTTCGATTTCTGTTTCACAATTATTGATACCTTAGATATTGTTATTAGAAATGATAAACTGCGTTATATTTATGAACTCAACGTTTCAGTTTCATTCCTCTATTTTCTTTAACTTTATCGCATCGAAGAAAATATAATTCAAACCCATCGAAATAAGGGCCGCTAGCGAAGGTTAAGGGTTAAATCGGTAGTTCTAGTGTTAAAAGCGTACGTAATTCACGTAGATAATTTCACTGTCGATCTAACATCGGAAGTCTCGCGAACATCGGACTTTTAAACTCTCCCTCCTAATTACACGATCCGACATTCAGAACCTCCTTAGCCTTGTTCCGCTCGGAGCACCGTAAGAAGCTCGCGATTCTCCGGAGGATCCTGGAGCTAATCTGAAAACCTTCCCTCCCCTAGCACGGATCCCTTGAAAGTCGGAATAAAAGCTCGGCTGCCCGAGAGCGTGCAATTCTCCGGTGCCCGTTTGTTCGCCGGTCGCCACAAATCGGCGCGCGTAATTCGACGCGGCCGATGAAAGCGGCGCGGTAACGATCAGGTGTCGCTTTAACGAACGGAATCGATAAATAGCAATTTCCGGGACGAGCGTCACCGATTTTCAATTAATGTCGCGTCGCCGCCGCGCCGGGCGGCTCGGCAATTCCCCACCGATACATCGCATCGACGGGAATTCCGCGTCGCGAAACTTTCCGACGCGCGGAGGGAAGTTGATTCTCTCCCGAGCGGCGCCCGACGTCGTTCCTCCTGACAAATTCTTTCGGAAATACTTTACCCGTCGTTCCTCGGCCGAAGTTTCCCGTCCGGCGGCGCTGCGCGGCGGCCGCCGGTTCGTTTTTCGCCGGTCTAATTCCCCGGCGGGATCCTCTCCGGACAGCGGCGAAAGCGGTTCGAAGAAACTCGTATAAATTCTTCCGACTGCTTCCCGGCGACGCTTTACGGGTCACCGGAACGACGGAGGAGCGTCGCTATAAATAACCGTCGGATAATCCGGCCTGTCACCGTTTAACCCAGTCCCTTGTCTCGCCCTCGCGCCGGGGGCTGCGATCGAGGGCCGCCGCCGCGAGACCCGCCCGAAATTCCGCAGATGAACTTTTACCGCCGGTCATACATAATGCAGCGAGTCTTTCCATCGGTAGTTCGTTTGCGAAAGGGGCTCGGCCGATGAGGCTGGCGAGAGGAAACATCTTGCTAAGGAGGAGCTTGGCTTTAGGGTGCGGGAGGATGATTTCGTGCCGAATGTTACACGCTAAAAAATGACAGTAGGACACTCACCGTCACTGTCGCGTGAGAAACAAAGGAGCCACTGATTGGCTGATCGGTAGATGCTCTTTTTCCTATAAATATGCCGACTTCCCTTTTTTGAGCAATTAACCCTTAGCACTCCAGGTTGTTTTGTAATCTATCAGCAACTGCAATTTTTATAGTATTCCTAGCGAAAATGAGAAATGCTGTAACATTTCTGAGCTCTTTTATTTTCCTTCTTAGTGCCAAATTTGGATGTGTGGAGAATCTAATAATTTTAGGGTAGTTTCTTTGAGGTTCATTAGAATGTTTAATATTACAACTGGTGCAATATTGGAGCCTACAGAGTTCAAAGGGTTAACCTTTAGCACTCTAGGTTATTCTGTAATCCATCATCAACTGCAACTAATTTTTATAGTATCCGTAGTGAAAATTAAAAACGCTATAACATTCCTTCGATCTTTTATTTTCCTTCTCAGTACAAAATTTGGATGCGTGGAAAGTCGAATAATTTTAGGGTAGTTTCTTTGATTCATTAAAATATTTAATACCATAACTGTTGCAATATTGGAGCCTACGGAGTTCAAAGGGTTAACCCTTAGCGCTCCAAGTTGTTTTGTAATCTATCGGCAACTGCAACTAATTTTCATGGTGTCTCTAGTGAAAATGAAAAATTCTATAACATACCTTAGATCTTTCAATAAAAATCTAACAATTAATAACAGAAAGTCTAATAATAGTAGTTTCTTTAATTCATGAAAATATTTAATATTACAACTAGTGCAATATTGGAGCCTAGAGTTCAAAGGGCTAATTGCCGGGTAGTTCCAGCGTTTCCTTCGATTCGTTTCACTTCCGCCATAGAATCGCGGGAACCTCGTGAATTGCTAAAGCGAAGACGCCGATTCTCAGCATCGATTGCCCGAAGAGGCGGCTCCATTTTCCACCGGCGACTCGCGGCGAGGGAGAATCGATGGCCGCTTAATTCATGCAATATGTATCAGCGCCGCGCGGATATCGCGCCGTCTCCATTTCGCGGCGGCGCTGCGGCGTTCCTGCTCAGCCAGCCGTGATCCTTTATCAAAGTTGATCCCGCGGGTACGGTTTCCCGTTGTCCTTGAAGCGCGGCTCCATTTTCACGCGCCATAAGGGGGAGAAGTAAGCAGGAAGAAGCTTCCGAGCGGTAAGGAGCCACGGGTGGCCTCGTAATTTCACGTTTAGCTTCCCGGGGACAGTTTTGATCGCTTCCCATTGTCTCCCCTCCGTTCCCCGCCGCCCCGCCGCGGGTTCCCGCGCTATTTTTCCCCGGCCTTTCTCCACGGACCGAAACTATTATCCCGCAGGAAGGAACCGTCGGCTCGCCGGGAAGCCGTGCCCGTCGTTCCGACGCTGCGAGACGTCTCAGCGGTGGCATCATTCGATTTCAGCTCCGCCGGCCGTGCTCGCGGACACCGCCGAATGCGTTTAGCGTCCCTTGGAAACGATAACTATGGAAACCGTTGGGCGAACGATAGCGGAACGGTCGAGGATCGCGCAGAGAGAAGCTCGGGGGTCTCGTAGCCCTTTTGCTAGCGTGGAATGTGCACTATTTACCGAGACAAAAATTCAGAAGGAGACTCTGAGGTAACTTTGGAGAAGGGGGAGATTTTCGTGCACTAAGCACATGTGGGATTGGAAGGTTTCGGCGAGAGAAGCACAGGTGTATTTGTGTTTTAATTTAACACGTTGATTGCCAAATAAACACTCACTGAAACTCTCATACAAGCGGAACAGTTTTCTAAATGGAACGGAAACCAAAACGTCAAGATTCTTCGTGACAGTTGTACTACTGTCACTTCTATATTTATTACATCTAAGAAAATTCTATTTCTAAAAGTTTACCATCGACAATTTGGGAAAAATGCAACAAAATTGTGCATCATACTTCAGGTGGAAGTTTCATTCGAAGATACGTTCCACTGACTGCGCGCCATTTTGTCGGTAGCTGGGATTAATCCCTTGGCGTACTATTTACTCTCGTTACTAAGCTCGTGTAATATTTTACTATCGACAATTTGGAAGAAATGCAACAATTTTCCATTCTACTACAGGTGGAAATTTCATTTGAAGATGCGTTCCACTGGCTGCGCGCCATTTTGTCGGCAGCTGTCCGCGTACTATTTACTCTCGTTACTAAGCTCATGTACCATTTTACTATCGACGATTTGTAAAAAACACAATAATTTTCCATTCTACTTCAGGTGGAAATTTCAATCGAAGATAATGCAATGATAATAGCAAAATAGTTTGCTTTGATCCGCGGGTAACGAATAACATCGATCGTTGTTAAATTAGTCTAGAAATCTTCATCAATGGTTGATGCTTGATGGGCTAACGGTTGATTAGCCGCGCTGCAACCGGAAGTTCACTCTCAAACGCGACCATCCTTCCCCCCACCACAGTTTACGACTCGAGAAACGCTGCGAAGGGAGCAGCGGCTGAAACGATTACACGCGCGCCGTTTGCGCCCGGGGAATCGAGCAGCGGCCGCGCGCGACGCGAATTTAACGTCCTCGAGAACGCCGCCATCAATTCCGCGGGGGTGTAAAAACCGGCGCCGTCCCTCGGAGCCGGGCGCATCGAATTACGCCGGAAGTCCCCGAGGTAACGGACGTTTACCGCAACGAGGGGGAGAGGTCCCGGCTGCGCGCCACGCGGAGCCGAGGAACGCCGTTCCGCTCGGCGCGTCGCGTCGGCTAGACGACGGACCGGAGGATTCGTCTGTTTGCCAAGCCCAGTTCGGACAACGGCAGTAAACATGGCGATCTCCGTTCTCCGTTTGCGATCGGAAACTAACGAGTCGACTCGCGGAAGCTGCGGTGACTTCTGCGGTCGGTTGGCTGGGAGGACCTTGGGAAGCTTTGAATTATTACTAATACTAGCGAAAGCAAAAAAATGTTCGTGTAGCTTCAGTGTAAAGAAAGGCGATGGAAAGCGACCAGATGTGTCTGGATTTTGTCACGCGAAGTCGAGAGACTTTTCTGCAGGCGAAGATAAAGGGTCTTGTGAAGGAAAGAAGAGGCCAGCTTAGTTTTGGGTGCTCGAGTCATTCGCATTCGAGAACGTGGAGGAGCTAGTGTTTCAAAGCTGTTATAATAAAGTCACACTGTAAAATATATAGTTTTCTATAGTTTTATATAGTTTTATATAGCTTTATACAGTTTTATATAGTTTTATGCAGTTTTCTATAGTTTTCTATAGTTTTTTATAGTTTTCTATAGCTTTATATAGCTTTATATAGTTTTCTATAGTTTTCTCTAGTTTTCTCTAGTTTTCTAAAGTTTTCTATATATTGTTTCATTATTTAATCGCCCTTCCCGTCTCGTTTTCTATAGTAGTCTTCGTTTTCCTCGTTGCAAGCGAGCCACCGACCGGAAATAACTTGTTCTAAGAACACATGGGTCGCCATTATACTTCCTATAATGCATCATTTTGAAAAATACTCAAACAAAACAGCTTTCCTCAATGTACGCGTGATTTCTCGTCGACTTAGTTTCACAAAATATCGATTTGACCTCATCGGAAAATGTTAAAATATTTCTAGTGAAAAACTTCCGAGTGCAAGGGGTTAAATAATCAGACAGATTCCTAATGAAAGAAACGATTCGCGAATTAATGATGAAAAATCTGTCGCGCTCAGACCGATTGTTCGGTAGCTGCCGGCTCCCCAGAAATCCGACCGATCAGGTCCCACAATTACGTCGAATTTGCTGGCGGTTGTCGATTACACGGACGTTTGCACCAGATATTTCTTGTACGCGGTCCGGGGGTACCGAGAAACCAATCAAGCTCGACACCAGATAAAACGGTCGGCCAATGGAAACGGAGGCCTGTAATAATCGTTAGCAGCCTTCTTGTTGCCGGAATTAATTCGATTGGTCGGCCCGTTGAGCGTCGCTATCACCGGATATTCGGCCGATTGAAACAACAGGGCTTATCTTCGCATCGCAGTCGTAAACCGAACGGATCGGTTCACCCCGCGCCGAATCGCGGCGAACGTTGTCGCTGTTGATTTTACGAAAAAAAGCAAGAAACCAGTCGCGCTGTTCGCTGATTAGCATTTACATATAAACGCGCGGTCTCGCGAAAATTATAGAAAATGTGAATAACCCATTGAGTCTCAAGCGACGCGATCGCGTCGTTACGCTGCCTAAAATTCGGCTATCGGTTCGTACAATCTGAAGCGTATTTATTTCTTTTCCTATTAATTATTCATTCTCATTTCTATCGTTACTTCTATCGAAACTTCGGTTACATTTCGCTTACGAACTGTATTGAATTTTCCAATAAAATAATAAGTTACATTCAAGTTTCTGGTGATTTTCACATATTTCGATATTGTCTCTATATGTTTTCACTGCTTCGTAACGTATACCGCGGACCATGTATCCATTAAAAATATTTTCTTACAAACACTGGCGTGCACCACACGCGGTACACGTGGCACGGAGCGTGTTAAAATTCATTTTTGCAAAAACAGAACCCCGTTCGAAGCGCGATCGCGCCGCTTATTTTTGAAAAATCGGTATTTCTGCGAGAGTCCATGGTACTCGAACGGTTAACATTGAAATTCTCGTCGCGCAATCGATAGCATCGCCGCGTACGGATACTCAGCTAAGTAAAAACAAACGCGTAGAACGCAACTCGTCACCGGTGAAATTCGCGTGCACGCTGAAAGGTTGAAAGGTCGGAAGCAACAGAGCGCGACGGACCGGCGGAGAGGGCGAACGCTGAAAAACGGCCGGCCTCGGATCAAATTTATCGGGGCCGTTTAAATCGAACCGCGCCGCGCAAGGATTTCCCGGGCCGCGCGATAAAGACATTCGGCCGTCCTCGCCGCGCTAATTGAACCGGCAATCTTTTTCCCGGGCAGGATCAATGGCCCTCCAAATTGGTTCATTCGGATTCCAATTACACACCGCAGATGGTACTTTTCGCCGGAGATTAATGCGGCCGGGACAAACGTTTTTTAATCCACGGTAATGGAATTGGCCGCGGGCCGGCCGGCCGATTCGCGGAGTTAATAATTCCCATTCGATTACGATCGCGCGAACGGTGCGAGTCGGATTCCGTGCGATCGGTTTCCGGCTTTCTGAGCTCCAACGAGGCGACTGGACATCTGTATTCGCGAGGGTTCATTCTGCGGAGAATTGCTCGCGGAGAAATGTAGAACATTATTGACACCGTTGAATGATTAGCAGGTCTGGCTTCCAAAAGAATTTATTTATTAATTAAAAATGGAAAACAGAGTATACGTATTCGTGTAAATTTAGCAACCGTTTTGGCAGTGACTCGGCTCGCAAAACTGACCGTGTTTTATGACGCTTTCTTATGACGCTTTCGTCGGACGTACATAGACTACGATTCAAGATACAAATCGTGAGTCGATTTATGCCAAAATCTAACAGACACGTTGAATGTTATGAGGTCACCGGTGACCAAGTAGAATTACTATAATTGATTCAATCAAACGATTGTTTGGAAACATTTCTATATTATAAACAGTATCACCTGACGCGATATTCAGTTTAATGAACATGTAACAATAACGCAATTCAACCGAATGATTTAACCCTTAGCAGTCCTATGTCAAGACTGATTTTATTGCAACCTCTACCTAACAATTTTTTCTATATTTGTAGTATCACAATTGTACCATTTAAAGGTAACATTCAATGACTCCCGAGTATTCTCGAATAAATAGAGCGTCGTATTAAGCTGCAATCGAATGAACCAACGTCGACGGTAACCCCCATCTGAGAAACCAAGAACACTTCAGACCACAAAGCGATAGAAACAAAGGAAACTATCCACCGATCTCTCGCCGCCGAGTGATCATTCCGCAGCTCGACATCCCGAATATGAACGTTCGTTCGAAAACGTCCGTCGACGGAGGGTTAAGAAACAACGGCTCCATCCGGAACGAGCGAAGGCCGCGGAACGAAGACGAATGGACGGAAGACACGAGAGCAGCCTTCTCGAAGGCAATTAATTCGAGCGCCTAATGAGCAGAAGCGCGCGCCGCGCCCGGTATCCGCAACACGGTTAAGGCGTAACTGATACCAATTAAATCCCGAATGGGCACGGGACCGGGCCGATGTGTACGTTATGCGGCCGGGGGGATCGGCCTCGGTGTATTCCGTGCTTGTAACGGCGCGCGGCCGAGCCTCCGGCATATCCGCGACAAGTGGAACAAGAACAACAACCTCGGCGAACAGTATCAGCAGCGCCGGCCCGGGGAACCCGGAGAGACTGACTCGAGACACGGCCCCGGATCCTGGACACTCGTTCCGGAACGGAAAGAGAGCCCGGATTAATCCTGCGCCCGTGATCCCGGCCTGTTCCGAGCAATTTCGCGGAGACGTCGCTCGTCGATCTTCCAGGCGCGCGCGATCGCCGTTTCCAGTTCATCGCGCGCCCCCGGTCGCTCGCCGAAACAGAGAACGTTCTCCGCGTTAAATCGCTGGGAACGCCTTATCGTGTCCCGGACCTCGACCTCTTAGCCCTGCGAGCTTCGGCTTAGCCTTGCGAGCTTACTTCTCGTTGGAAGTGTAACGGCTATCGAGCGGCACGGATGTGCAAGGGTGGTTTCGGACGACTGTACAGAATTCTGGTCGGAAATTCTTATTTGACGCGTTCGCGACTGTCGGAAGTTCTCGTGTGTCTTCTCTCGCGATGCTTTTACTCGGTGAAATGCGTCTCCGGTTTTTCGCTCCGTAACACAAGCGCCACGAAAATCTTAAGCGTTTTCCCGTAGAGTTTGTCTTTTGTAGCGAAGGAAAGCAGGAATAATTATGAATTGTTTCGCGTTGCAACGTTTACACTATTATCAACTTAGTTGCGTTGTTGAACATTTTTATTTCACATCGGTCGTCTTGTATGTTACGATGGTTTTTTAGTCATTCGATATGATTCAACGAATATATATATTACTCGGTCCATTCGAATTCAAAATAAATATTCCTCTGTAATCAACTATTATACTTAAAAATTTTTCTCTTTTTCCAATTATCAATGACAAAGTAGCCATACCGATCAGAGTTGAGAAATCATAGGTGAAGGAGTTAAGCGTGTTCGATGACTATAACCGTCACGGAGACGTGGCAGAATTTTGCGTCATGACGATTATATCCGTCTAAGTTTTGTTACGATTTGATATTTAAATTGTAATTCGAAAACTGAATTATATTCGTAAATTTTAGTATCAAATATCTTCTCTTATATCTCTTACAGACGTATTCTCGATGGATCTTTTTCATCCATACGAGAGTGAATGCACGGATAAATAGGAGGCTGGTTAACCGAACGGATCACGAGTAGAACGGAAATACGCGTATCGTGTAGTATTCGGTTCTCCCGCGTGAAATCTAGGCATGATTTGCATATAATGCAGAGTAAAGTGGCGAATGCGGTAGACTTGATATAGCTGCGGTCCCGCGTTCAAGTCTATTATTGCCGAAACCGAGTTGCCGGTTTCTTATAGAAAGTACGAAAGCGTGTTCGCCGAGATTCCGACGGATATTTCGATAGTCGTTCCTGCGATCCATCATCTCAATCAGCTTTATCTGATCAACAGCCGCAAAGGAGAGATCGGAAATAGAAACGGGCGACAGCCGCGGGCAAAGGCAGCTCGGTACGGAATATGAAATGAGCGCCAGGGCAAACATAGGTCGAGACGACGACCTACTAATTAGATTCGCGGTGCTCGGTCCAGATATCATCCGGCGAACGGATGAGGATTCCTCCGAGACGTCGATCTTTATACGCGATCGACCCGCCGCGACGGTTCGACGAACCGTCCGCGATCGGCGTTCCGTAATCCGGACGGCTTCCGGTCGAGCGTTAATTATTCAGAGCGACCGGCGAAGAAGCCGGTCGGGGGTCGGTCGGTCGGCCTCCGTCGGGTCGCGACCGGGGAAACGAGAAGTCTCTGTTCCGAGTGGCGGGCCGCGCGGACTAATACACCGGGGGATCCACTCCATTTCCACCTCCAATTATTTATGGAAAGCAGAAGGGAGGATTTAAGTGTCCCCGGTGTGCCTCGGCCATTATCATTTAAACTAGAGTCTGAAAGGGTCCGGGTTATTCCCGCGCGGCCGGCCGGCGGGCGACTTTCGGATCGACGAATAACGCCGGACCGCCGCTGAAGTTTCCGATATTAATCGATCACGGCCGAGATGGGTTGAATCACGTTCCCGATCGATCAATCGATCTCGCGGCGGCCGGGCACGGGAACGGCGAAGGTGTCTAGTCCGGTGGAGTTAGCTGCGGCGTCGTCGTTGCGTCGCCGTCCATTATCCAAATATCGGACGAGCTCGCGCCACGGTATCGCGTTAACCCTTTGAAGACGAAGATTCCTCGGAACGTACGGAACCTTCGACGTGTGAAGCTAGATCATGGAACTATGTAAAACTGAATGAAACTATATATATAACTATAGAAAACTATGGAAAACTATATAAAACTATATAAAACTATATAAAACTATATAAAACTATATAAAACTATAGAAAACTATAGAAAACTATATAAAGCTATATAAAACTATAGAAAAATATATAAAGCTATATAAAGCTATATAAAGCTATAGAAAACTACAGAAAACTATAGAAAACTATAGAAAACTATATAAAAAGGTGTACTACTATATAAAATTATATAAAACTATATAAAACTATATAAAATGGTGTACCACTACATAAAACTATATAAGACTATATACAACTATATAAAAAGTTGTAGTACTATATAAAACTATAAAAAACTGCATAAAACTATATAAAACTATATGAAACTATATAAATGGGTTTAATACTAATAACTATATAAAACGGTGTAGTACTATATAAAACTACATCAATTGCTTAATCAATAGAAAAAAAGAAAACCACGTGCCGATCCCTTGCTATTCGACTAATTAGATAATTCGTCAACTTAATCTTCCAAATCTGAACATTTCATCTCACCGAAATGCCGACATCCGTCCGCAAAGGATTAAAATGAAATACAGGCACAACATACGCTTAGAATTTGTCTCTTCCCAATAAATGATTAACGACGAATCAGCGCCGCATCGAGCAGAGTCGAGAAATATATCATAGGCCAAGGGGTTAATTCGGAAACATCGTTCGTCGAGCGCCGCGGGAAAGCTGTTTATCCGGTAATTCTTTCGGCAAATAATTTCCGGGGACAAAAACGGTCGCGCGGCATCGATACGCCCGGAAATATGCGTTTATCGCTGCCGGCGGCACGGCGCGAGGGAGGGGGGAGGAATTCATTTCTCTCGTAAATTACGAAAAACCCCGCGAGGTGTCGACAGCCGGGGCCGGGTTAAATTCATAGGGGAAGCCCGGCGGCCGCAATTCCGAAAACAAAAATTCCATCATTGATCCATCATGGAGCGCCGCGGTCGGCCGCGTATCGCCGGCTATCGCGGGCCCCATACTCTTCGCCTAAATAGCTCGCAACGGGCCGGTTCCCGCGTCGCTGCGCCGATAAAACCGATTCGAGAATCTTGAGCGTTTCGTATATTTTTCAATTTTATCATAAATTCTCGATGGCTGAGTTAACGCTGGAACTACCGTACCGGTCGAAATCACTGGTTTCGATGGTTTTGTTTAGCAATTATCGATATCTACGAAGAATATTCGACATGATCTCGAAAATAGGTTCACTAGAGTACTAATGAATGTCTGAAGAAACTGAAAATAATCTATTGCTACAATTTTTATAGGAATTGCATATTAATCGTATGAAATGCTCGGTAGTTCCAGAGTTAGGTATACTCATGCTGAGTTACATCCGTACCGGTTCTATAACTTATTTGCTGCATCTAGAGTCCATTAGAATCGAAATAGTGCTCATCGTCGAATTAAAAGGGAGAACTGTTTAACCCTTAGCACTCCAGGTTGTTTTGTAATCTATCAGCAACTGCAACTAATTTCTATAGTATTCCTAGCGAAAGTTATAAATGATATAACATTTCTTCGATCTTTCATTTTGCTTAGTACAAAGTTTGGATGTGTGGAAAATCGAATAATTTTAGGGTAATTTCTTTAAGATTCATTAAAATATTCAACATTATAACTGGTGCAATATTGGAGCGTACAGAGTTCAAAGGGTTAACACTAGAACTACCATACCGGTCAAAATGACTGGTTTCGATGTTTTTCTTTTGTCTTTCGTGAGAATTGCGAGCTGGAGCGAACGAAGTAATAGAGAGAGAGTATTGATAGAATATCGCGAGTATTTAATTATAAGTTAAAATTAAACTTGAAATTTACTTCAAACCTTGCCCTCGATTCGTTACAAGTCCCACAATAATTTGTATTTTACTAGCGTCTGCGATCGGGGAATCGGATTCCGGTTAGCCGGTCGACCTTCCGGCGACGTCTCCGTCACCCTCCGCCGAGAGGGGATGGCGAACGAGGAGACCGGCGAGAAAAGCCCATCAGCCGGCACCGCGTCGCTTTCACGATGATCTCGCAGTCCCGGGTACTTTGTCGGATAGACCGGAGAGAGAAGTCCATCGTGCTGATTCGCGGCGCATATTGATTCGAAAGGTTTCCTCTCCCCGTGTGTACTCTCCCTTCCCACGCCAGCCTTTCTTCGGGCCGACCCCTTCGCCGCCTTCGCTTTTCCTTTGCCGGTCGGTCGCGCCACCGGCTCCACTTCTCGTCCGATTCCGAGCTAAGCTGTGATTAGATTGCGGATGCCGCTGCTCCTCCCCCGGTCCTTTCTCTTCGCGACTCGCCCTCGTTCGCGCAGCTATTTCACGAGTCGCGCGACGTTGGTCGGCCGCCGGCAGTGCGCGCTAAAGGCATGCCCGAAATCGGATTTCTCTTTACCGCGACTCTTCGTTTCCCCGCAATATTCCATCGAGATCTCATCGAACCTCCTTTTGCACGTCGGATCGGGGACTGCGGCGCGCGCCTCGGAGTTTCTTCGAATGTTTGCGGAACTCGCGACGAGTAATCAAGCCTGGCCGTGGATTTTGCGACGGAAAGGTCTGTACCACGTGGAAAGTCGAGCCAACGACGAATTCCCTTCGGAAACTTTTATACTGACCGAGCTATGTTCGCAGGGATTACTGATTGCCGATCTAACCGACACGATTTAGTATTGTCGAACGATTAGCAGGTGTGGCTTCCAAAAGAATTTATTTCTTAATTAAAAACAGAAAACCGAGTGGAAATTTAGCAACCGTTCTATGCGAATGCTCGTTCAGAACTAAACGCACAGAGCGCGATCACAACAAGCTCTGTGCGGAAGGGTGAAAATATGCTCTCGACCGTTTCGGGGGGAAAGAAACCCAGCAAACTAACGGTAAAGAACGGCAGTTCTCGATCTCGAGGTCGATCCTCCGAGTGCTCGCGACGACGTCTTCGCGGAACGAAGTTCCCGAGGAGAGGAAACTCGGCTACGGTTTCCATCCGCGAGCCGAGCCGTTTCCGACGGTCGATCGTCGCGCGGACGATTAAAAGCGCGTTCGGAACTTTTCCCGTTCGACGGTTTCCTCGCGACGCCGTACGTTTCCCGGGAGCGGGTAATCTCGTTTCGCGGGGCTCCCGGATTTCCGGGATGCCCGCAGGAAAGAGAAACGAAGCTGTTACCATCGATCCCGGGGATTCATTATTCACCGGCGGAGCCGAGTGCCGGAGGTCAGAAGCCGGGAGGAAAAAGGAGCCGGCGAGAAGTGGTCGGGCGGCTCGCACCCCGGCAAATAATTATCGGACGGGCAGACGGTGACGTCAGCGGTAAAACGCCGCGCGCGGATCGGCCGACCGCCCGCCGGAGGATCTCGAGATAAACTCCAGCGTCTGGCCAACAAATTCGCGGAGCGCCGACCGTGTTCCCAACCAATTAGGAGCCACCGGCGATCGAGCGCCACTCTCGATTCACGCGTCGAACGCTCGCACCCCAGGAACCAAAGGAAATTAACCCTTCACGGACGGAGGCTCATTAATATTCAACGCCGCGCGATTTTATGGAGCGAAGTACACGCAATGGAGAAATTATAATACTCGTTAGATTTTGCCGTGAATCGACTCACGATGTGTATTTCGAATCGTGGTCTATGTACGCTCGACGAAAGCGTCCTGAGAAAGGGTCGTAAAACCGTATATACACGGCACCAATCGCGAAAGGGTTAAGATCACGATAGATGGACGATTCCCGAATCTCGGCGCGCGGATAATCCGAAAAATCGACGCTCCCCGGAAATACTCGTGCACCCTCGTCCCTTGCATCCCGGCGTCGATGCAGCCGAACCGATTTCGGCCGTGGGAACGCGGAAGACGACACGGACTACCGCGCGTATCCGATTCTCGCGACTCGCAGCCCTTCGGGGTCCGTCGAATCAATTCGACCGGCGAACTCGACGTTCCCCGACCCGTTTTTCCTCTGCGGCCGAGCCCTCCCGTCCTCCCCCGTCGATCCTCGACAGCGGTTGCCGCTCCGAGAGGGAATTTTCCGTGAAGCACCCCGGGCTACTGTTTCGTCGGTACGCGGGATATGAAGATACGAGCCCCGGAAGCGGCCGGTCGATCGGGCCTCCGGGAACGGTAATGGACGCGCGAGAAACATTTACGCGACAAACTTGTTTCCGGTGGAAATTAATGGCTTCTATTGGCGGATCCCGCGTTCGCTCGGGATAGATGAGTTATCGCGGACGAATTTGAGCGAATGCAATCTCGGATCGGTATGTGAGAGACTCTGTTATATTATAATGTTGTTATAATATTGTCGTTATTAGTGACATTAACTGTAACACGCAGAAGCGAGGAACAAAGCCTATTTTATCTGAGCTCTTCGCATCTTGATGCATTATCTGAAACTTGACCCTTCTTTTTACGTAAGTTTTTTACATAAAGAAAGATATTGCATAAATTAAGGGGCAGAGTTGTTTATTTCTATGTTCCATTTGTTAATACCTGATTCGACGTTTTATATTGAATTTTTCAGTTTACAATTTTGCGTCCAATCAAATGGCGACTGAGGGTCGCCCCTCGAGTGCAAAGGGTTAATACATTGCGAACCTAATTTTCGGAAAACTGAATTGTGATGGCGATTTTCACTGAGGTCAACTAATGTCGCTATACATAGAAAAACTCAGATATATTGTTGTGTAATATATTTCAAATGGATAATCGATTCGAATGAAATTTTATATTTTTTCAATACTGTGGTAATTAGCTTGCATGACTAAGTGTCTATATAAAAACGAGATTTCTCGTTACCGGTCCGCAATGTGTTAACATCGAATTTCAAGCTTTCTAATGTCGCTACTGCCGATCAAGCGGCGATCGAGACTCGCCACTCAAGCTTGCATGGTTAATCGATCAAGGATTCTATTGAAATTGATTCTATTCGTTCATCGCAATGCCACATTACTTATAGAATGACCTAGAATTCACGCGAAAAGCAAGAATAAAGGGCCATCCATCGGTGGTTCACAGAGCGGAGCGTTGGCTATCCGCTGAAAACGCGAGATTAAAAGATTCGGGAATTTGTTCGGCCGCCGGACGTTCCCCCAGCGTTTCCGAAGTGCGCAGCTCGGAAAGCCGCGGATTATTAAAAATTTCAGTCCCGCAGCACCGCGAACCGCACGGGCGCAAAGATAACGGCCGCAAATCGGTGCGGAGCTTCTGTTACAGCGGAAATCGTTTTCGCCGGGCCGCCGATCGGAAATCGGTCGGGCGCGACGTCGTTAATTGTTTAACTCGCGTTTGTTTCGCGATAGAACGCGAACGGCGGTTCGGCAACAATCGCGCGGATATGAACTAAAGCCGATAGCGTTCCACTATCGTTTGCTCGCCTCGTAACCGCGTTTACCGTTGGTAATCATTGCGACCGTTCACGACCGTTCCGCGCACGCGTGCGACCGACCGGATTCGGCAAATACCGCGGGCAACGCTCGCCCCCGACAACGGACCCGTTACATTTCAGCTGCGTAAGGCGTTACACAAACACTCGCGAATATTATAAACCGCGACACGCGCGAGTCCTGTCCGTGGATAGTGGGAAAGATTTGAATCCATGGGAAATTCGGTTCGTTCGAGTTTGCGTTCGTTTTATTGTATATTGTCGCTCGTTGCGTATAGGACTGTTGTGCTATCGAAATTAACCCTTTGCACTCGAAAGTTCTTCAATGGAAATGTTCTACGTTTTCTGACGAGATATAGGTTGTATTGTTTGAAACTAATTTAATGGTAATTCATAGATGAATTCAGCGACAGAGGTGTTTTATTGAAATATTTCACGTAGCAATGCGAACTTCAATTTGAAATATTAACACTTGATCTACCGAGCATTTAATACGATTAATATGCAATTTCTATAAAAATTGTAACAATAGCTTATTTTCAGTTTCTTCAGACACTCATTTATTGAAATGAAACTATTTATTTTCAAAATCATTTCGAATATTCAATGCTTCGAAGATATCAATGATTGCTAAACGAAAATGTTCACACCATACTATTCAGCGTTATACTATACTCTTAGTACAAGTGTAAAGAAAGAAAGGAAAAGGGCTACATTAAATATTACCAGTAATATCAAGTGGAAATTGAGGGTGAGAGTAAGTTTAAAGGGTAGTTCAACAAGGGTAGCTTTTAATCATACCAAAAAAATTAGTTCGGTCAGTTCTCTAACCAAATTCCACGATCGCAGAAACGACACAGTCTTCACCGTACAACGATCTAACCGAGTTTCGTCCAAGTTCTCGCCATTCCAGCATCTTCCAACAGCCGCATCACCCTTCGCGCTCGGCGAGACCGTCGCGTGCGTCTTCCCACCGAGCCGATCGCGCTGAAGGCGAGCAAGAACTTCCCGGGAACATTTATCGTTCGCCGGTTCCCGGTCGCGCGGCGTTTGCATTCGTTTCGGCGGCCGGCCCGCGGAGGTTCCGCGCCCGAAAAGCAACACCGGCGCGGGAGCATTAGTGTAATTGTTCCCGAGGCGGAGGCGCGCGAGAAAGTAACGAACAAAAAGGGAACGAGCCGCGAAAATGGAGGAGGCCGGCGCCTCTCGCCGGCGGTTTTTCTTTCGAATATTTCCAGCGTTTTACGGCCGTCCCAGCCATCCGTTCGGTTTATCTTGCCCGATCCGGATACGCTGAAAGCCCACCTGCACCCCCCGCACACCCTCGCGGCCAGGATTCAACGGGGGTTTATCTTCCGCGAGCAATTTTATCAACGGTCCCGGTTTTTTTTTGCGCCGAGCCGGCCGGGTTCACGGAGCCGGTTAGGTAAATATTTGACGAGCTTTCCATTCAGAGCCGACGGGGAAACCGGTGCCGCCGCGCGGGCTGCTTAATTTCATTCCGCGAATGTTACGTTGCAAGGAGCACAGAAACCGTCTCGTTGTTGCCCCGATCTCCCGCGCGAGCGGCGGCTCCGCGCGCGAGTATCCGCGGCCGAGTCGGATTCAATTTTAACCGTTACAGCGGCGCGCCATTTTGTCGGCAGCTGTCGGCGTACTATTTACTTTCGTTACTAAGCTCGTGTAGTATTTTACTGTCGACGATTTGTAAGAAGTACAACAAAATTTTTCATTCTACTTCAGGTGGAAGTTTCATTTGAAGATACGTTCCACTGACTGCGCGCCATTTTGTCGGCAGCTGTCGGCGCACTGTTTACTCTCGTTACTAAGCTCGTGTGATATTTTACTATCGACGATTTTTAAGAAACAACAATTTTTCATTCTACTACAGGTGGAAATTTCATTTGAAGATAATACATTGATAATAGCAAAATAGTTTGCTTTGATCCGTGGGTAACGAACAACATTGGTTCTTGTTAAATCAGTTTAGAAATCTTCATCACGAGTCTCACTCGTCATTGTACGGCAAGGGGTTAATTGAGCTTGTCCATTTGTTCCCCTTCGATTGCATACTTCGAAAAACGATTGCTCTCAGTTTATCGAAAAACCGTGGCATTCGTGCGGTTAAGGGATGGTTCGCGCTGGGGGTTGTTACCGGTGTTCGTGTGGTTCACGGGAAAGTGGAGAAGGGAACGGTGTTCTTGGGAACACCATGGCCGAGAAGAAAGCAGAAATATTTCCCGACGTTCCTTGGTGTCTGACAAGATTGCACGCGAGGGAGATGGCGACGCGGCTTCTGCTAACGAATTAGGAACCCGGCGAGATAGGAAAGCGTTCGAGGAACGATCCTCCCGGGGAAGATTTCGTCTACGGAGACGCCTGAGCGAGGATCCCCGGGGATCCCCGATAGTCCGAGACAACGATAACCCCGGCCGGGCAGAGCGAACGCGCGGAGCTCAGCGAGACAGCTCGGAAAGCTGAAACTGCGGCGTTCTTTCCGTTCCGTCCTCCGGAAAATCGGTTGAAACGATATCCGACCGCAGGAAACTGTTCGAGCAATTAGAATCTCGTGAATAACGGCTATCGATCGACCGCTGTGCTCGATTCTACGCGTTCAATACGAATGTTTCCGTTGCGTACGCATTTTCTACTTCGAAATTTTAATAGTGAAACCCGTACGTCGCACGCCGACCTAACTTTGCGCGACTGATTGGAAGTGGGTCGTATTAACACGTTAAGCGCCATGTCAGCCACTGGTGACTGACGCTTCTGAATGACTAAAAAGCAATCGTAACATACAAGACAACCGATGTGAAATAAAAGTGTTTAATAAGGCAACTAAGTTGATAATAGTGTAACGCAAACGTTGCAACGCCAAACAATTTGTAAGTATTCCTACTTTTCTTTGCTACAAAAGACAGACTCTATGGGAAAACGCTTAAGATTTTCGTGGCGCTTAACGTGTTAATATTTACTTCGGTGGAGATAACTCGCTGTTTATTAAGAGAATTCGGTAATACTCGTCAGCGGTGTCTACAACGACGTCTGTACACTCCGTCTCGTTCGTCTAACTTGAATCTATCTTGTACATCTATCGTCTCCGTATCTTGCGCGGGCTTTTATAAACCTTTGGATAGGCGCGTGCAAATTGGAAGTCCGCCTGATTCGTAGCCTTCCGAGGTAGTGGGCGCGTGCAAACGAATTCCTTCGAGTGGGACTAACTTCCCCTCGACCAGTGATCCTAGAGGGGTTGCCGATCGCAGCCCTCGGGTGACCCACGCAAGGGTCCCGAGCGTTCTCGTCACTGACCACAGCGAGTAATAAAACCAAGGATCGCCTCGACTTCTGGCAAACGGATGTAAGGTTAAAACTACGGTGAATCTACAAAACTGGCGAAACGCGCCGAAGCAACTGCGACTAAATTCGGTTCGTAACTCGATAGCCCTCTTAAAGCGATCTCGCGACGCGACAGTTTCCATTAGAAAACGGAGGCGCGCGTTCGGCTCTCGTAGGCGTTCGATCGAGTCGCTGCGCTGTAAACGCGCGCTAAGCGCGGCGGAAAGCGTCGGCGATAAAACAAACCGATTTCGCGGAAGCACCGGTCAATACGTTTTCACGCATCGGCGGAGCGCGCGTCGGGCCCGGCATTTTCCGCGGGCGAAATAATTAAACGGCGGCGCACGCCGCGCAATTTTTCCTCTCGCAACGTTTGCCCCGTTGCCTGTGAAACGGCCGCGAGATAAACCGGCGATAGTTGGCGGCGCAGCTGCCCGGAAAGTCATCCGCGATATTATTACGATTAAGGGATGAAAGGGGATGGAACGAAAATACGGCCGGCGTACCGACGCGTCTCGCGCGGCGTAAGGCTCGGCTCACACGTGCGCGGTCGACGCCGCTGCTCTTGTTGGATCTAGATTGCTCACGCTGGAGGATTTTATCGGGCCGCTCAACGAGCGGATGCTATCGAATCCGGTTAACTACCGGCCGAACCACGTAACTGGAATCGCTTTGATCGACACACGAATGCTTTCAACCCCTTGTCCTACGATTTCTTTCATAACGCGCGCTCTGCATCCGCAAACTTCGAATAACCGATATTTTATTTACACTCAAAATGGCCTGCGTGTGTACACAAACAATGCAATTAGCCGACTAACGAGAGATTGCTCCGTGGTTGTTTCTTTTATGGTATTGACTTCTTTTGACAGGACTGCCCTGTAGATTGAGCCTGTTTTTTGAGATACTTAGAGCATAGTGCTCTCTACCGTTTTAACCCTTCGCACTCGGAAGTTTCTCACTTGAAATATTCAATGCTTTCTGACTGGATGTAGACGAGATTCTTTAAAATGAATTTATTAAGAAATCACCCATCAATTAGGGAACTGAAGCTATCTTCTTCCAATAGTTCACGTATTGATGTTTGTATTAATGTATTATTAATGTTTTAATGGTAAATACCAAGGTTTATAATTTTCCTGTATCAAACCATCTGGCAGAGGGTTAATTCATGGCGAACCTACTCGAACCGAACGTATTGTTGACCGCTGGTGTGAATCGAGTCTAACCCGAGCGAGAACCACCCCTCCGCCGAACGCTCCCTTCGCGGCCCTTTATTCGACCGTCAGCCGTTTATCGGAACGGCGAGCGCGTTGCGGTCGAACTTCGATTAAATGGACCGCGACTCTTCATTTTTCGATCGGCGATTAGTCCTCGAGCCTGCGTTGTTCGCGATTTCAATTACACGCTGTATTAACCCGAGCGATGGCCGCGCGCTCACGCCCCCGCGTGTTTTTCAATATTTCACGGCGAGCCGGGGAAAATTTCGTTCGCTTCGCTCGCAGTTTCGCCGCGATGCCGGGCAAATAGAATAAGTAATCGGACTCACGCTTGGTGCCGGTCGGAACGATTGATTTTAGTCCTCTCATCTTGCCATTGATATTGCGAAAGCATCGAATATTCGAGATTAACTCTTTGCGGACGAATGTCGACATTTCGGCGAGATGAAATATTTATATTCGGAAAACCAAGTCGCAGAGTGATTTAATTACTCGAACAGTTACAGATCAGTTTCTATTTATTTAATTACCTAATTACCTAATTACCTAATTACCTAATTATCTAATTTATCTATCACTCGTTCCAGATCGATAAATACTTTATCTTCTACTGAAGATTTCATACATTTCTAAAAACCTTCGTCCGCAAGGGTTAATTCAAACATCCAAGATGCGTCTCTCAAATACCCAACAGTCCTATCCTCTAATCTCCGTCAACCAAAGAACTCAGTCTCAACTTGCCTGTTACGAGGAATGATCCGTTCCTCCGATCGGAACCGCGAGGAATAAAGTTCGGCGAGGTAAAAGTTCGCCTCCCGCCGGTTGACGGGCGGGACGAAGAGGAGTTCGGGGTCGAATGAAAAATACACGACGGCGCAGTTGCCGACGGCTACGCGTGCACACACAGCCTTCGACTAAACAACCTCGGGGTATAGATTTATAGATGGACGATACCCGCTGGGAAATCAGCATCGTCTGTGCTTTCAGCGATGCCGGTCGGCCGGCCGGCCGAGCCGAGCCGGGCGAACGACCCTGCCGGGCCGAAAATGAAAAACCAGCGACTTTTCAAGTTTTCATCGGTGGCCCGAAGGGCTCGGCCCCCGTGCTCGCCGCTTTACGGTGTCGGGGAATTTTTTCCGGGCCGACGGATCGTTTAAACAATACCCCGGCAACTCGGGACCCCGTCGGCGATCGATCCTCGCCGCTTCCCGACGACCAGACCGCGATTCCTCGGAGAATCATTTAACTTTTGTTCCCGGGAATCCTCCAGAAACCCGCGCGCGGAACGTCTTGCGCCCGGCGAAGCCTTAGGAGCCGATATCGAACGGTTTACGACCGTTTGCATCGCGAGCTCCGATTGCGACCGGTTAAATATGCTTTCAGCTCGATGAAAGGAACGCGGAGATGCAACGCCTGCTCGTGCGAGATGCGGAGTTCTGCGTGATGTAGATATTCATGCAGTGTGGTTGGAATGTGAAATTTCGGAAATATTATGTAATATTCGATTGTAATTGAAAGTTACTATAGAATAGTACTGCTACTAATTGAGAAAGATCGAAAATTCGACCTGATGACTCTTACTGCACCCTTGACGCTTCGACTACTATTGCACTACTTCTGTTTCTATTATTCATCTATTAGTCTACTATTCTAAGTCTACTTTCTCAAATCTCCGAAGAAAATCTCGTGAATCTTACGCAGTGCTAGGAGGCGATCTCCCCGACGTAATGGGAAATTCGGTTTGAGCGCCTGACGCGATACGGGACTGTTCTTTTGAGAAGTGCTCAAAGCACGTGGTCCGCTGGTGCACCATAAATTAATCCTTTGAACTCCGAATCCTCGCCCTTTCTCATCCCCACTACTCCTATCTCCTCTCTTAAAAAGGACTAAATCGACCCTGCGAGTAGACTCGGTTCAGCACTGTCAAACCAAACATCAAAATTAGATCTAGTCCTATACACAGTGTAAAAGGCGACCTCACCACGTCGAAAACCTTTATAAAACCTCCCTTGAAATAACCAAGTGTCGCACTCATTTCCACGACTGGGAATACAACACTAGCCCCGACAGCTTCTCGACGAATCCCGCAGGACTAATCCTCCTTTCTAATCGAGACTCTCCTATGCTTCTGTTTCAGTGCCCCGGCGCAGCGCCCGGAGAGTTCTCGGAGCGTGCGGCGGCCCTCCTGCAGTCCTCGTCCACTCAAGACGACTGCTAGTCCTCGTCGGGGCCCTCAGTATTCGCCGCAGCCTCCCGCGCGAAAGAAACCGACGGGCGAACCGGCGAAAACTGTCTCAGCCGACTCGCGAGAGCCAGAACGTCGCGCGAGGCTGACGCATCCTTGTAACAAGACCGATCACCGAACGTTTCCTGCAAGAATCGTGTATCTAGGACTCGCCGAGAGATCGATTATCCTATCTCGAGACTCCGCTCTCCCGCGAAACCGAGACGATGTCGCCGCGTTCGCCAGCTAATTTACACGGGGCGCGTTCCTCGTTCCCGGCGCGGCCGTCTCGGCGCGAGAAACCGACGCCAAAAGGCCGCGCGGCGGGAGAGCCGGGCTGTTTCCCGCTGCTCCGCGGTGTAATTACGTTCCGAGGGCCCTCGAAGATTACCCGGCGGCCATCGAGGCGGGCCGGCCATTCACGCGGCTCAAAGGACGCGTAAACGCGCCAGCGTTCCCCGCCGATCCCGACTGAAAGCCGCGGTTCCGCTCGGCCGACGGCGCTGCGCCCGCGGAATCTTTCCTCCCGTGAACCACCGCACGCCGGGGACCGCTTTGCCGCTTTGCGGGACGCCCTCGGAGCGGGCTGCTCGCGTCGGACGGCGACAGGGACGCGGAAACCGAGGAGAAACTGGCGACGGCGAGCTTAACCCGTTTCGTCCCGGACGCAGTTTCTCTTTGAAGGATTCGGAAATGGGTTCCTCTTGAGGTTCTCAGGAAAATGTTGCTAAGGGTTTGTTTAACACTAGGTTCACGGGCATTTATTGTGCACTTCATTCTGTTATTCCTAAAATTATTCCTAATTACCTACTATCAAACCTCCAGTTATTCCAAACTGGAGATTCGATAGTAGGTAATTAGGCTACATGTCAGAGTGATTCAATCAAAATCGGCATTTACAAAATAATCTTTCTAAAATCCAATATGCGTCAGTTTGACGTATTCCGTAAACCTAGTGTTAACACGAAATTTAACGCTGAACATTCATTCGACGCTTCGATTGAGTGAAGCTCACGAGAACTCGTACGGACAGTTTTCCTAATAAGAAGCGAAAGATGGTGTCACCCGAATTTAGGTGACAAAGTGTTAATCAGCGTCGCGGGGAGCACCGGCGAGAACGGGTTGAAAGCGGCGAACGAGGAGACGCGTTAAACGAGGAACGCTCCGGAGCTAACGAGAATCAAAGTTTCCAATTTTTCCGTCGTTTCGACGCGCACGAGGACCTTCCACGGCGGGCCGAGCTGAAACGTTCCCGGCCGATCGATCGAGAGTAGTAGCCGGCGCGGGAGCACCGGCAGCGACGATTCGTCATAATTAATCACGTCGCCGGCGAGCTGTAGCTCTTTATCGGCCGCATTACACGCGACGCTTGCCCTTCGACGGCAAGAGGGATCGAATAATTAACGCGCGCCTTTAATCGCGCGGATCAAACGTTCCTCACGGCGGCCGTCGATCGGCGCTCCGCGTTCCTCCGCCTCGCGTCCGTCTCGTTCCCCGGGCGAAACGCTTGGAAGTTTCGTGAACTCCCGAGAGCCCGGTGTTTCCCTCGAAAATAAGAGAAACGGGGATTATCGCGGAATTCCGGCACTTATCCGAGACAAGGACGAAGAGGGGAATAATTTATACGTCGGCGTAACCGAAACACAAGACGGAAGCGGCCGCGGTAATGAAAACCGTTCCGCTCCCCGCCGGCCCGCGCTCATGAAACATTCAAGAGAGCTCGACTCGCGGACAAAAGCGGCTGCCGCCGCGCGGAACGATCGGGCGGTGCTCCGATCGGCGGACGCGCTGTTTCCTGCGGATCCAGGGACGGCAACCGGAAAAATAGAACAGCGGAACGGACGAGGAACGACGAGATAGGGGGGTGGAGCCCGCGCAGAGAGCAAAGAAGAATAAAAGTCCGGTCGAAAGTCGAGGCTCTCGAGGGCGGGCTATTATGCTCTCCAAGATTTTCGAAGGCCCGCGAGCATTGTTTCCGAGCGGAGAAGGGCCGCGCCGGCGTCTCGAGTCCGGCCGAAACACCGGCTGCACCGCGCGGAAGACAAATGAACGTTCTTTTCCAGTGGCGTGGGCCGACCGCCGAACCAGAATCCACCCGCTCGCGAGTCGCTCGCTCCTCTTTCTTCTTCGCGCCCGCTTCTTTCTCCCTGTCTCTCTGCTCGTCCACCCTCTCTCCTCGTCCCTCCCGCAATATTTCTCCCCCTTTGTTCAATCCGAGCTTCTTCACCGGCTCGCCATCCTTATCGCCTCTGCCCGTTTCTCTTCCTCTTTCCGCGCGGCTCGGCGGTCCTTTCATCCGATCGAAGTTTCGCGAAATTCATTAAAGACGCGTTAATTCGATCTCCGGCTTCCGGGGGACACGGACGGAGGTTTTCCGGCTTGCGTTTCTTATTGGCACTTCGCGGTGAGTTGAGTCTCCGAAGAGGACCGGGGATTCTTTTGTGCGAGCTGCGCAAGTTCCGATCCTTGAAAGGACTCTGACGAAAGATCAATTTGCTGGGGTGGATCCGAGGGGAACGGAGGGAGACTGTTGCCGTTGCGAATGGCAAGGGCAATCGTCTGTAGATGGGAACTCCTTTGGATAAACTGGAGCGGTTAACGCTGGAGCTAGTGGATAGTCGCGACCGCATTGCGGATTCTTTTGTAATTATTCGAAAATCGAACCCTTTGGCTGCGACAGAATTGCATCAGCTCGCGTTCCTTGGGAAGTCTGTTGAAACCATGGAAACCTATGGCTAACGAGCGGTTAACGCTGGAGTTAGTGGATAGTCGCGACCACCTTGACAATTCTTTAGTAATTATTCAAAAATCGAACCCTTTGGCTGCGACAGAATTGCATCAGCACGCGTTCCTTAAACAACTAAATTAAACTATTATGAAACAATCAGATTTATGTAACACGACTATCGGAAGATCCCTGAATTAGCCCTTTACGGATGAATGTCGACCAGATGTTCATATTTGGAAGACTAAGTCGCAACAAACGACTTTAATTAGAAACAGCAAGAGATTAGCACGTAGTTTCCTGTTTTCCTATCAATTGAGCAACTATATATAATTTAACTTCATCTGCGAAGGTTTTGTACATTTCAAAGAATCTTCGTCCGCAAAGGGTTAAGCCTCTGATAATCAAGATGCGAAGAGCTCAGATAACCGTACCGGTTAATTTTCAGAAAACTGAATTGCGATGGAAATTGATGAGAAAAACTCAGATATATTGTTATGTAATACATGTTAAATTTATAATCGATTGGAATTAAATTTTATATTTTCTCAATGCTGTGGTAGTTAGCTTGCACGGCTAAGTGTCTTCATATAAAAACGAGATTTCTCGTGTTGTCCCTAATAACGACAATTATTTAATTAGAATTCACCGACGTCCGATCTAAGCTTCGCCGCAATCACTGCCAACATTCCACGACCCATAGACGCCAACGTACACCGAAAGCAAATTTCCCACCTGCCTCTAGGCGTCAACAGTAGCCACCGATCGACGAGTTTCAGCCGAATACAAAGGGTGACGAGGCAATCGACATCGCGATAGGTGCACTCCATAGAAAAATCTAGAAAAATCTCTGCACGGCGGTTCTAGCGCGAAAAATCAATCGTGCTCATCGAATCGCGGCGCAGCATCCAGCGACCGATAACTGGCCCCATAACAATGACACTTTCCGTTGAACGTAATAAGTCGAGAGCCAATCAGCCGCGTCGACGATCAAATCCGAGGCAATCCGAAAAGCGGAATCAACCGATTCGCCCAACGAGCGGTTCATTTAGTCCCGGGAACGATTAGCGAAAGCCAATACGGGCGACGCGCGATAAAGGAATAGGATAAGTTCCAGCTGGAACCCAGCTGCCTCCGTTAACCTCTTCGGCGCCTCTTTTTTCTCCCGCCCCCGCGATCCGCGAGGCAACGGAGCGCAGCTGGGTTAAGGATCAGGCGGATCTTATTAAATTGCTCCTGCAAGATGCATCCGCAGGTGCGACGCTGCTCGGGAGCCACTCGGAATCGACGATTTTTTACAACGGCTTAGACCGTCCGGGAAATTGCGTTTCCCAAATTTGCCTGCACCGGCGAACGGCTCCTCGCGAGCTCGTTAGAGGCGAGGAATCGCCTTTGACCGTTAGTGTGCGGATCTCTGCGCGTTCATGGGGAATCTGGGAATGCAGATTTCTGATTGTAGGTGATACGAGATGTGAAATATTCGGCGTACAGTGATCGTTATAAGATTCGTTAAGAGAAACTTTTCCCTATTACAATTCTATGTTTTCGATTGTCCTCTTGGAAATTTGAATTTACACGGAGATCGGTAGTCTAGCGGTGTGCTGCGGATTTTCGCGCATTTGTAGAAACAAAGTGCAATGATGAATCAGTGAAACGAATTGAATATTCCTTCCATTTCGTATAGTTTCGCGCGGATACCATTAGTGTGCGGATTTCTGTGCGTTCATGGGGAATTTGGGAATGCAGATTTCCGAATGCAGATTTCTACAGATTGTAGATGGTACGAGATGTGAAATATTCGGCGTACAGTGATCGTTATAAGATTTGTGAAAAGAAACTTATGTTTTCGATTGTCCTCTTGGAAATTTGAATTTACACAAAGATCCGTAGTTTAAAGGTATCCTGCGGATTCTCGCATTTATGGAATCAAAGTGCAACGATAAATCAGTGAAACGAATTGAATATTCCTTTCATTTCGTATAGTCTCGCGAAGTCCCAGAATTCGACGTTTAATTCTATTCGAACGCCACTCCCGAGAATCTGAGTTCGCGTAAGGATCCGCAGTCTACCGATTAAATTCCAGCAACCGCTTCCACGGCCGCGTACATTTTAAACGGAACGATTCATGCGCGAGGCAAGCGAGCGTTCGATTAATCAGCTCGCCGAAATTCCTCGTTCCTCTCGGCCTGCTGTTCCATCGGGCACCAAAGGAACAAAGTCAGCTCGTACCTAGCCGGCCGTTTTTCGAACGCGTCTGTCGACGGTCCTCGAGAAGTATACTGAAAGTTCGTAACCGGGCCGACCCGGCCTGACCTTTCTCGGCTCTTCGATCTCTAGGTAATAATATTCGATAATTCGTAGAAACGAACGAAAGTTCTCCGGAACTTCACAGGAACGCGCGACGAAACTCGGACACCAAAGTATTATAAATAAATACACAAATAAATGAATAAATAAATAAATAAATAAATAAATATATATATATATATATTATATACATATTATAAATAAAATAAATCATATATATAATAAGATGTAACTATCCGTTGGTACATATCGCACTTGCAACCGGTAGAAGTTAACGTTCGATTGCTTGGTGGAGCGGAAACGGAAACGGAAGGGACGGAGCACGTTTCGCGGCGGAACGGAAGGGAAGAAGGCGACGGGACGAGACTTCGTCCGTTCGGAAAGACGGTGTCTTTCGGAATAAGGTTCAATGCGCACGAACGGTCCAATCTCGCGATTCTTTTGGGAGAAACATAAACTTCAGGATGAAAAACCTTTGTTTATCTATTTACGTATACGTATATTCGTCTAACGACGAGTAACTGCTTCGTAACGGACCCTTGTCTTACATTCGGTAAAACGAAAGTGCCATGTTTCCGTAAGGCGATCACCTTTTTACGATTCTCTTTGTACAAGACAGGAAAATCTGGGGAATAATCGTCGCCGCGACCGTTCGCGCGCGTTCAGCGTAAATTCGGTCCAAGCTGGCCGGTCCATCGCGTTACAGGTCACGGAACACCGCCGCAACCCAAATTCACGCGCGTCATCGTCGAGTTTTCTAGATTTTATACCATTGGAACCAGCATCCTCTCGATCTTCCTTCCCGCGGCCTGTCTCGCCGCCGGATTCCGGGCGCTCGCGGAGCGAGAACGAGACGGGGAACGACGAGAGACCGGAAACCGAAACCGCGCGGCGCCCCGTTCGTTGTCCCCGCGAGCCGACTGTACAGTATAGCGAGCGTTTAGAGAGCGAACGGAAGAGGAGACGGAAGATTACGTGTGCGTGTGTGTGACTGAGCGTGTGCGACTGCGACGAAAAACGAATCGATTCGAGGCGAATCGAATCGAATCGAATCGAGTCTGTTCGAATGGGACGAGTGGACGGATGGCTTGTGGCGCACACAATTTGTAAATGCGGACACGACGACATCGCAACGTCTCGCGACACAACGAATATAATAAAGAAAAAAAAGTTCTTCGTTTTCTACATACTCGGGATGATCTTTTCACTGTACCTGACCTGTGCCAATATCCTGTACCTGTGAATATTTGCGGAAGGTTAGGTTGGTGTCGGAAGCAGCTGTTGAATCGATGGTTCTCAATATTTTTTATACGAACGAGTGGATTCGTTGAGATTTCTATGGAGGTGCAGTTTAGTTCGAGTAGTTTTGCTTCCAGTTTGACACTTTGCAGACGAAGATTCTTTGAAATGTATGAGAGATCCAGCAGATGAAGTTACATTATATCGATTGCTTAACACGAACTATCGAGGATTTAATACGATTGATGTGCAATCTCTATAAAAATTGTAACGATAGATTGTTTTCAGTTTCTTTGGATATTCATCGTAGTACTCGAGTGGAACTGTTTATCTCCGAAATCATTTCAAATATTCGATGCTTTTAAGGTATTAATAACTCGAAACCAGTCATTTTGACGGAACTTTTGAATGAAAAGAAAAGAAATTATACACTGATCTCTTGCTGTTTGAGTAATTGAATCGTCTGCGAGTTACTCTTCCAAATATGGGAATTTCATCTCGCCGAAATGTCGACGCTCCGCAGAGGGTTAACCCTTTGAACTCCGTAGGCTCCAATATTGCACCAGTTATATCAAATATTTTAGCAAATCAAAGAAACTACCCCAAAATTATTCGATTTTTCACACATCCAAATTTCGTACTGAGGAAAATGAAAGATCGAAGGAATGTTACAGCATTTCGAATTTTCACTGGAGATACCATGAAAATTAGTTGCAGTTGCTGATAGATTACAAAACCATCTGGAGTGCTAAGGGTTAACCCTTTGCACTCGAGAGATTTTCACTTGAAATGTCCAATACGTTCTAATTAGGTGTAGACGAGACACTTCGAAATGAATTTATTAAGAAATCACATGTGAATTAAGGAACTAAAGCTATTTTCTTTCAATATTTCACATATCAATGCAGCATACAGAGGGTAATGGTGAATATCAAAGTTCATAATGTCGCTCTATCAAATCATCTGGCGACTGGGAGTCGCCTCTCGAGTGCAAAGGGTTAACATGTCTAACTAAAGATTCAAAACCAGAATTTCCACTGTTAAGCAGAAGCTTCCCACTGTTTCAAGCTCGATCGAATCGGTATCCAATCTTCCGACCGGAAACTTCGAGCACCGACACACCGGAACGTGGAATTCCCGAAAACTACGCGCAGCGCGTTTCCATAGCGCTGCAAACGAATACGAGCGGTATAAAAGCAATTGATTCGCTCGGAAGCAAGCGCAGCCGTTAAGTTCGCGTATAATCTGTCTAACGCGAGGCGCGGGAACGCGAGCCAGCGTTAGTCATGGGATCCGTCGATCACGCGCCGCGATTTCCCGGCGCGAGCGCAATTTCCTAGAGATAACCTTTCTATTTGGTAGACGTTCCGAAGAGGTCTGACGTTGGACGTTCCAGAATTAGAAAACGCGAGCTCTATCTTCCTCGCGTTCTCGTCGCTTCCGGCTGAAGCGTCGAGAACGGAAAATTCCTCCAGCATTATCCGCGATTCGCGGCAGCCAACGCGGAAGTCTAGACGCAACTGATCCGATTACCGTGAAACGACGAACGACCGCGCGATCGATCTTCGCGCGATCACCGTTTCGCCGGACGAGACCGTTGATCGAGCCGTTAGGCGTAGCCAGCGATCGCTCGCCAGCCGAATCGCCGAGGCAATCGTGAAGCCGACGGTCCGTCCGATCCCGAGGAATCTGTGCCGCGCAAATACATTTTTCATTCGGCCGTTACGCGTATTTTGAAAGCAGATCACCGCTCGAAACACAATTCTCCGATATCCCCGTGGGTCGCGCGCGCAGAAATAAAATACACGCGTCGAAGCGATAAATCGTCGGGAGCTTTCTGTCGTTTTGTTTTGGACACCGGTCGCGAACAAAGGACGCGCGTCGTGCTCGGTTTTCGATTCGGATCGGCGCCGGTAGAATTTTCCCCGTTGGAAATTTCCATCCCCCGCCCCGCTCCGCGAGCCCGTTCACGTCCGCCCCGACTTTCTGCCTTTGTTTCGCGCTCCGCGGGGTTTCCACGGGAAAACACGGATCGGATCTTCCAGCGCGATCCGCGCGATAAATCATTCCGATTCGGGGGGACGCGCCGCTGCCACCCCCGTCCCATCCCCCCGCGCGGCTCGCGCCGAAAGTAGAATTCAAAGATTGCACGGGCCCGCCCCGGACGAATCGGATTGCCCGTAGGATTGAGCGCGCATTTCGTTAAAAGCGTCCGACGATTATTTATGGAACGCGCGAGAATGGCGACCGTTGATCGGCTTAAAAGCCGATTCCGCGTTACACGCTCGGCCAACGACGACGCGACGCGTCGGATAGCGAATTTTCGGCACGCCGAAATTCGATTCCAGTCTCGACCCCTTACCGATTCACGCTGCCACTGTTTTGGAACTTGAATCTCTTGCATTGCCTCGAGGAGGCGTGCTTGTCGACAGAGTTTCGGATCAAACGCGAATGTCACGAGACTCCGGCTCGCGGTACAGGTGAAATGTCAGAATGTGATAATTGTGGGCCAAATATTCGGCGGAACGTTGTAAAGAAGTACAGAAGGAAAAACGGGAAATGAATTTTCTTGATTCTGTTTTCAACTTCGCGATTCATGCTCGGACGACTGCTTACAGTGATAGGTTGTTGAACTGGTTTGTTTAGTTTCTCCAAAAAAGATATAACTGCACGCTTAACCCTTTGCACTCGGAAGTTTTTCACTAGAAATATTCAACAGTTTCCAATGAGTCATAGACGGACATCCTTTAAGACGAATTGAATGAGGGAAGATACATAAGTTAAGAAACAAAGTTATTTCAATATTTCAAATATTCATGGATTGCAAGAAGGTTAATATTATATATAAAACTTTATAATTTTGGTATATCAAATTGTATGGTGACTGACAGTCACATATTCTTTCGTAACAAAGGCAAATGATATTAGAAATAATTATTATTGACTTTGTATCATGGAACACGTGTTACACTATCATCTAGCTGTTTGTGTTACCAAGTACTTTTATTCGACATCAGTTTTCTAATTGTAATTGTATTTAAGCAATTTTTAAGCTTCGGTCGCCGGTGACCACTGTGGCAGTCAACGTGTTAACTGACGCTCAAAAAAAAAAAGTCGGCATATTCATAGGAAAAAGGAGCATCTAACGAGCGGCCAATCGGTGCGACTTTGCCGGACACGAGACAGCGACGGTGAGAGTCCTACTGTCATTTTGGGCGCGTAACGCAATTTTCACGGAAGGTGCGCAAAATGGCGGCAATTAAAGGTGCAGAGCTGGTCCCCGCGAAGAAGAATCGCGAACTCGATCGATTCGAGCCGGGACACACACAGAGAACCGGGTGAACCGGGTTTTCCCCAAGTTTTCCCGTTCGTTTCTGAGCGAAATTTCAATGCGACTGGTTTCTCGCGCCTCCGCGCTCCATTTCGCCCGGCGAGCCGCGGGAATTCCGACTCGCGAACTCGCGGATCCCGAAACTTCCCCGAGCGGGCTCGACTTAATGAACGCTGCCGTAACACTTGGAAATATTTCGTTCCGTTCGGCCTGCATCGATGGCTCCGCTGAAAAGCAACAACTCGGAAACTTGCCGTTTCCGGTATCCGCGCAGCTTTGGTCGCGGCAGTCGCTCGTTTCCCCGAGCTTCCGGGAAAAAGTTGTTTCAGACAATGAACGGGGAACGGGGAATTAAACGATCGGTATATAATTGTTAATACGTATAACGCGACATGATCAACTTCATTATTATTCCGTGTACATTCGTAATTTACGGGGAATATTTATTCATTGCTTTGAATAGCTTTTGTTCGCTGACGCGCGTGATAACGTCGGAAACGTAGGTCGCATTGTTTCGCGGTAAATCCAACTCGAACGTTAACCGTTCGGATGCCAAAAACAACTTTTGTGGATATTTAGCAAAAATGCGGAAGTGATTGGGTGTGTGCAAGGAAATTAAGAGTACTTATCTAATGAGATCACGAATATTGTGTTGTTACAAAGAAATATCAAAAAATAACATTTATTCGAATAAATTTACTTTGATTTATCTCTTGGAGAATATAGTAAGAAAATTATAATTGATACTGATAAACAGTTAACTCAAACGGTTAACACTAAAACTACCAGAGGGGTCAAATAACCCATGATGTCTTCTTCTCGCAGTCATTAGAGAGGTAACAAATGTTTCTCTAAGAAATTATTAAATAAATTCATTTTCACAAATTTTCAAAAGTCAATTGAACTGCTCGGTAGTTTCAGTGTTAACACGTTGACTGCCACGTCGGTCACCGGTGACCGGAGCTTTCGAATTACTTGGCAATGGTTATAATTTGTCAGAGAAATTAGTTCTCTAGACATTAGTCGAGTGGAAATATTTCATAGCGCTAGTTAGTTATTTCAAGTTACTAGACGACAGTGTAACGTAAGCATTGCGATGTCAAATAACAGTTCCTCCTTATCTTTGTCACAAAAGAATAAGCGACACATGAAACTCTGAAGGTTTCCGTGGAATCGGAAATCACCGAAGCACTTTTCGTAATTATTCGTTCATTCCGTTCGAGTTCATTCGAGTTCAAGTTTCGTTCGAATAACAGGCAACAGCGCCGCCCTCGTTGTTCCCGGTTCGACTCGATCGGAAGTTGGTTCGACAGCGATAAGCGCCGGGACGGTTCGTTAGGCCGCATACGGGCATTACGGGCTCGCCGATACCGAAGTTACCGTCACGGCTCCCCGACGCGGTCCGCGCTAACTTTTCACCAGCTTTCTTCAGCCCCGCAAGAAGCACGAGCCTCGCGGCGCGACCAAACTTTCTCGCCCCCTAAAAACCTGCGGCGCCGCGTCCCGCTCCGACCGGCGTTATTCGATTACGAGGACGTCGGGAACCCGACGCGACGCGGCCTCCGACGATCATTGGAAACCTGTGGCGAAACTATTCGAACCGAAAGGGAAGTTGCTCGCGCGGACAAGATTAACCCTTTGCCCTACAATGTGACACGTGGCGAATATATCGAATGGGACTTAACAAGAATAACCTTTCGACAGGATTCCTGCTCTGCCAGAATTTAGACCTATCTGCGATACTCGCGATGACGCAGCTTTCTCTCAACCCCTTGCCCTATGATTTATTTCTCAACTGTGCTTAACCCTTCGACGAAGATTCCTTGAAATGTACAAAACCTTCAAAGATGAAGCTAAATGATGTATCAATTCCTTAATTAATAGAAGGAACCGAAAATACGTGCTTCTTGCTGTTCCGGTGGTTCAATTAGTTGTATATTTTAGCAGATGAAACTAAATTCTATATCGATCGCATAAATGTTAAAAATAAGGGAACTACGTACTGGTCTCTTGCTGTTTGAGTAATTGGATCATTCGTTTGCCACGTACTGTTCCATATATGAAAATCTGATCTCGAAATATCGACGTTCGTCTGCAAAGGGTTAATAAAAGAATTTTGTGGTTAATAATTTAGTAGAAAAAGGAAAGAATGCTATACCTATTCTGTCTACGTTTACTAGAAATATTAGCGATACCATGCCCACTAAATGACTCCACCGTCGAACCTTGACCTATCATCCCCTATGCTTCACTCACCACTCCTACCTTGTAACATACAACCATGAGCCTCGAGTCCCAAATAAACGAATTTTCCTGTTAACACTAGGGACATCTTTATTTTTCCTTCGTCAAAAATTTGTCACTAGAAATATTCAATTTATTTCTATGAGATACAGATGACATTTCTCTCAACGAACTTAACGAGGAATTTATTCACAAAATAAGGGGAACAATGGTATTTTATTTCCCCATTTCACGTAATTCTACAATTTTGATGGACCAATCGACTAGTAACTGAGAGGCACCTTTCGAGTGCAAAGGTCCCGTCACGCATCGCACATAGACTCGACGGAACCGGTCGCACTGCTCCCATTCCTCGAACCCCAAAGAGGAGGGCTGGGCGGAACGCGAGGCGAAAATTTCATAAAACACCGACAATTTTCCGGTCACCGAGCTTCTCGTTTATGGAGGAAATTAAACAACCGGGCGAATGCCGGTAACGGGGGAAAGTAATCTTTCCCTCGGCGTCGAAGAAATTCGCCTTGCATTATTTCCCCGGCAAATTGCGCGACTCCTTTTCCTCTTCTTTTTCCCGCGGACGGGACGGGGGGGAAACGTTTCCCCGGTAACCGGACGTCGCCGCGCCGAGGACAGACAAAAGAAACGATTCCCCGGGAACCGTCGGCCGGCGAATTTCGTCCGCCGGTTCCAAAAGGAGGACCGGGTCTCGTCGCGCGGCTGGGAATTGCGCAGCTGGCGCGGACCGGGCTTCTTCGAGGCGGCCCGGCGACTCGCGAAACCGCTTAAATCCGCAACGGGAGCTACCCTTTTTTGCGAGCATCGTCCACACGGTTAACCTACGGCCCCGGGTTCCACGCGCGCCAACAATCTCGACGGTTGGATGCGCCTCCTTTCAGCTGAGTCGACGACACACCGTTTCGACCGATTATCGGCTAAACAGGTTAATTTCGCCGTTTCGATTCTGTACGGTTTCAACGTGAAGTGGCTTCGACGATTTTGAATCTTCTGAGCTTTAACCCTTAGCACAGATTTTTTGAAATGTACAAAACCTTCGACAGTTGAAGTTAAAGTATGTATCAATTGTAGAATTGTTAGGACAAAAGGAAAGTACGTACTGATCTCTTGCTATTCAAGTAACTAAATCATTAATTAAATCATCCGAGATCATTTAACCCTTGCGGACGGAGATTCTTTGAAATGTACAAAACCTTCGACAGATGAAGCTAAATTATATATCAATTGTAGAATTGTTAGGACAAAAGGAAAGTACGTACTGATGCTACTCGAGTAATTAAATCATTTTTTCGTGACTTAGTCTTCGAAATGTGAAAATTTCTCTTTAACCTTTAGCACTCCACATAGTTTCTTGAGACGTCAGCAACTCCTACCAATTTTGATAGTAGTCCTACTGAAAGTTAACAATGTTGAAACATTTCTTAGACCTTTAATTCCCTCAGTACAAACTTTGCATGTTTGGAAGATCTAATAATCTTAAGGTGGTTTTCTTAAAATTCACTAAAATATTTATTAGAATTGGTGCAATATTGGAGCCTGCAGAGTTCAAAGGGTTAACAACGACGCGAAGAAGAAGGCGGCTAGGATCGTGTCGCGTCGACCGATCGAAGAACGTCGACGCGGCTGTCAACGTTCGGCGAACTTTCGGTATGGTTTCCCGGAGCCAATTTAAAAGTTGCGAGGTCCTCAGCCGCGTTACGATTCGAAGACGGTCCTCGGGCGATAACGGGGCGCCGGCTGAAATGAAATCGGACTCTTTTAATGCCGTTCCCTTTTAATTCCCGTTTTTCCGCGGGTAACGAACACCGCGGCGTATACTTTCCGCTCGACATCGATAACTTTCGACGCTCCGGGGGGAAAAGTAAATTTCCGTCGACGCTGCGAACGGGGGAGAACCGTCGGACCCGTCCGCGAAACAGTCTTTGCCCGTTTAACGCGAACCCCGCGGGAGGAAAAGGAGACTTTTCTCTGCGGAGCACGTTCTCAAACGGTTATTAATTACTCGGCGGAGATTGGTTTGAAATTTATTACAATTACTATTTAGTACGAAGTCCCCGGGGAGTTTGATTCAGCGAAATCGATGGCGGCCACCGGGAAGGATCGAGTGTCTTCGACCGTTGCCGACGTCGAGGAACGGGAAAGTTTCAAGGGAAACGGCGAGGAACCGGCAATTTTATGACATTGTTAATTTTCAGTAGGACTACCGTCAAAATTGGTAAAGTCACTGAAACCATCTGGAGTGCTAAGGGTTAACACTAGAACTACCGACCAGTCAAATTGATTTTTTCAAATTCCTCTGTAGAAACTCCAACAGCGCGTCTATCGGAACTTCGATTGATTTACAATTCAGCTTTCGTATTGATGAATCGGTTTCTTTAATAACTTCTCAGAGAAGTTTGTCATCTTCTTAATAATTGCAAAAAGGCGTCAGGAATGAGTCATTTTGACGCGTCTGGTAGGTTTAGTGTTAAACGCGACTCGCCGAGGACCTGTACTTTATGTTCTCTATTTTAACTTTATTAAAACTTTTATTTTAACACCACTTGATTTTACATAGTAAAACTATAAAAGATGATATTTAATGTTGAACTTTCTATAATGCCTCGATACCTGAAGTATTAGAATAAAATAGCTGTTTCTCGATATACTTGCGATTTCCCTTCGAGTTAATTTCAACGAATACCGTCTCCGCTTCGTCAAGAAATGTCAAACATTTCCAGTGAGAAATTTTCGAGCGCAAAGGGTTAAGATACAGGATGCAAAGTATAATAGCTGATTGTCTACGAGGATTTAAAAATTAGGTAAATCGTCCCGTAAGTTCAGTTTATTTTTCTACGTATACACCGAACATTCGATTCAATAGAAAATTCTCACAATATCACTTGTCCCTTTCAAATACTTTCTACCAACTAAAGCACGAGAGGTTAGTCAGCAAAGTGCAAGCACACTGTGATTACAAAACGTAACGCGGCAGGTAAGCACACCGCCGCACGAGCTCGCGGGGCGACTTAATAATTGGAAATTGTAACGAAAGCAACAAGAAAGCCGCTGCCGGCGGTCCAATGAGACGCGACCTTGCAACGGACCAACCACGCTAACCTCCTGACTTGATAACCCGAACGAAATGAGACTCCCCCAAGACGCGGCTGAAACTCGACGAAACCTTCGCTGTTCCCTGGTCCCCGGTCTCGTCTCGATTGCGGCAGGTTCGCCGACAGCGAGTAATATATTCATGCCCGACAATGTCGTCTGGCCCCTTTGTTTCCCCCGCGGTTCTAATTTTTCCAGGTCCGCCCCCGAGCCGGAGCCGCCGCGCGGAGGACAGGATCGCCGTTTCTTCGCGAGCGACGAGAGAAACGAGCCTGGATCCTCGATTCTGTCTCACCTCTGTCCGCGATCGCGTCCGCGACGAGATTAGTCGTTGATTCTGTTGTAGCGACTTCGCCACCACGTTGTTGATTGATTTGTCCGTCCGTGGTTCTCTGTCTTGGACCGGGTATATAACCCCGGTAAAACAGAGGAACGCGGCGGACGGCATTCAAGCATATTTGGAGCATTTTCGGCGCGCGGCATACAACAGTAGACGAGCGACATCTGATTTTCAATTGGAACAGTAGAAAAACGGCATCTTCACTCCAAAAAATACATCGTACAACCGCGCTGTATAAAGATACGAATAAATACCAGATTTTTGATACTTCCGCGAACGCAAAACGTGGGTGTGAATTGTGTTTCACTGTCTCCTCGTTACCCTACACTCCACACCCACACTGTTTTCGATTTCGCGATTCACGCTCGGACCCTACGGCTTCTCACGGTGACAGGGTAATAAGGTTGTTGATTTTTGGGCGCGTAACACCTCCGGTCGATCAAAAAGGCGCCTCTGTTCTCGGAAGCTCGCGTCGCAGCGTCGCAGAGGCGAGGCGAAAGTTTCCCGCGGTTAGATTAGAAATCTCCCTGCGGTTTCCGGCGGCGGCGGAGAACGGGGGAAAGGAACACGAACACGGTGTAAACGGCGCGGGGGAAAAAACTGCTTCCATACACGACACCAACGTTCCTCCGGCTTATCTGGAATTAATCCCCAGACGCTCGCGTCCTCCCGCTAATTGCTTTCCCGCTGGAAATACTTCCGTTTCCGTGGCCCGCGGCTACGGGAATAATAATTGTAGTTTCTTTAAGATTCATTAAAATATCTAATATTATTCCCGGCGCAATATTGGAGCCTAGAGAGTTCAAAGGGTTTGAACTTTGTACTTCGCACTCGACCAGTCACCACGTGATTCGATACAGAAACTATGAAGTTGAATATTTAATATTTCGAATTAAAGTTTGCACTGCTGCCCGAAATATTTAAATGGAACACCTCTGTCGCTCAATTTATCTATGAACTATCGTTAAATCAGTTTCAAACAATATGACCTATATCTCGTCAGAAAATGTTGAATATTTCCATTGAGAAACTTTCGAGTGTCAAAGGATTAACCCTTTGAACTCGAGAGGTGATTCTAAGTCACTATTCGATTTGATAATGCAAAACTATGAAGTCGAATATTTAATATTTCAAATTAAAGTTTGCTTTGCTGCGTGAAATATTTAAATGAAGCACCTCTGTCGCTCAATTTATCTATGAATTACCGTTAAATTAGTTTCAAACAATATGACCTATATTGAGAAACTTTCGAGTGCAAAGGGTTAATTTCCGAAAATGTGACACATAGTTCTGTCGAAACGGTTTCGAGAAATTAAAAATGGAGGCGGTATTCGTCACGCATAGATCGTCAGTCGCGTTCCGTCGAAGACCAGCCCAATCATTCTAACGAACTAAATAATCACGCAGTGCACTTTCATTCGAGAGAAGCCATCCTGACCCTTCGAAACTTCACTATTGTCTATAATTCGACGAACATAGTCTCGCAACGCGCGAGCACGCCGACGTGCTCCCGGAAATTCTTGGTTGCTCGGTTAAACCCGCGTTCCCGTGAATTCGCGAATGCCCGGAAGTGACGATACCTCGCCGGCAGCGCAGCGAGCACGGCCGACTAATTGACAGGTCGGCGCAGCGGAAAACCGACGCGAAAAGGGAGACGCGCGCGTGTTTTATTTATTCGGAAGGAAATTAAGGGAACGTCGGTCGCGTCCGCTTCCATTTTCCATTGGGACGCGGAACAACGGTTACGAGTCGGGTTAAAATTACGCGCTTACTAAACAACGTTTCGAAATGAACGCAAAGCAACGGGACGCACACCGTCCCGGCGCGGCGCGCTTTGTGCAATTCCGCGGGATAACTATTCGTGTAATTTTCTGGACCCGGCGAATACTTTTCAGCAATTCGCCCGTGGCGTTTGCCGGCCGGCCTGGACAATTGATCGTCGATCCCGCTTAGAAGCGTCTCGCGAAACTGCGCCACTCGTAAATATTTCCGCCCAGAAGATTTAGAACGGTATCGGTCGAACAGCGGCGATTGCTACATTTATGTTATTCGTTTGCTTCCGAATTACGTTTACTATCGGAAACAATTTGATTTACACGAGGAGCCTCGTCCAGCGTGCCAACAGATGTTTTTCGAATCTGAACAACTCGGAGACTCGGTAAACTAGTGTATCACTGCCGCCATTAAATCGAGCCAGTTATCAAACGATCCACTTCATTCGCGCGGTAACCGCTCGAACGGAAAGCACTTCCAAAGCGTTCCAACGGATAGTGGAAACCCATAAACCACCGCGCCTCGGTAAGTAGAATTCGCCTGTCGATCGCGAAACGCCGCGCCTCGATTAGACGGAGCGACGCGTTGATTCGCGGTATCGGTTCGCATTGCGCAGGAAAATTCCGTCCCCGGCGCGCCGCGCGTCCGGTGAAAGAGTAACGAGACGAAATTGAAGAGCGCTTATGGGATCCCGAATAATTAAATGCCCGGCCCGTGTTTCCCGCGGCCGGCGATGAATTAGCGATAAGCTTCGGGAGACTTCGCGGGGCGAAGCTCGGTTTATCCAAACCGAACTAAATGGAAGTAGTTCCCTGATTGTTTGCCCGCCGGCTACGGAAAAGGTCGGCAAGTAATGAACCTAACCGGCGGACCTAAAAAAGGGGAAACAACCGCCGGTGCATACGTCCCCCGGGGATGGCCGGGATGCGTTTTCTTTCCTCCCACCCTCTCCGGTTGCACCTGCTCCCCGTGTTTCCGCTGGCGGCGGTCCGTTGAATGGAACGCGCAATTTAATTTAATTAAATCCCAGTTGACAAAAAGTTTCGCTGGAATTCAAGCGGAGCTGCTGCTGCTGCTGCTGCCGCTGTTGCTCGTGCTAGCGAGAACAACGCGCCGCGAAACTTATCGGCAATTGCCGGGAAACCGCCGCGGTACCGCCGCGCCACGGCGCTCTCGCCTTTTTCGGTTACAGCATTTCCACGCGAGCCGAATCGCTCGAACGGCGCGTTTACAAGCTGCGATGGAACGTCGGAGAGCAACGTTGATGAAATATGATTTTTCGTTGCGTTTGTCAGACGGTGGAACCGAACGAAGGTTGCTAATTAGGCGGAAATAACACACTATCGGCGGGCATCATGAGCTTGACTCACACGTATAGCAGGCGAAAATTAGTTTTTTCTTAAATTAATAAATTTGGGACTAAACACTGGTCAGATCATAAAACATCCTGGAGTGCTAAGGGTTAAATTACTCTAAAAATCTTCATGACGAGTCCCTCATTGTACGGCAGAGGGTTAACCCTTTGCAGACGAACGTCGCCATTTTGCTGAGATCAAACTTCCACGTTTGGAATACCAAGTTGCGAACAGATTTAATCCGAACAACAAGACAGTTTCCCTGTTCTCTATGATTTCAGCATTTTAATTCAGCAGAATCTGCAAGAGGTTTCGTGTACTTTCAACGATCTTCGCAAAGAGTTAATCGAGGTTCGCAGAGATTCTGTGATAGGAGAAACTCGATCGAACGAGGAACGCCGCGATATGACGGGAAGGATCGCCGATAAATCTCGAGTCGGAACTATGAGAGCGGAACCGTTCGACGAATGCGACGCGGCCGGATCGTCGCGACGGCCGAGAAACACGCGGCGGGAGCCGGCTATTTCAATATTTCACGGGGAACACGAGTTTCGGAAGAGGACGGCCGCGTGGAGAGGGATAAGTCGCCGGAACAAGAGGGATTCCTCGGGAGTTCGAACAGCGTGGCACAGTTAGTTAGATAGTTGGTATTTACTGGCTGCGGATAGAGATACGTACATGTCCGGCCGGGCGTACCGACCTCGCCCTGCGGAACGCAGCTGGCTCTCAGCTCGAGCAACGATCGCAACCGCGTCTTCGTCGAGCTGAGTTTCGCCGGACGAGTCCGCCCGCGACGCGCGAATTATTCCGATATCACAAAACGCGGCCGCGCTTCGACTCGTTCGCCCGCCTTCGGAACGTTACTAACGCTTCGCACCGGAGAGACGACTGTGTCGCCATTTTACGCCGGGGAATTCGAAAGTTTGACGCATAACCCTTTGCGCACGAATGTCGACGTCTCGACGAGACGAAATTTTCATATTTGGAAGACTGAATCGCGAACAAATGATTTTAGTCACTCGAACAGCAAGAGATCGGCGCTTAGTTTTCTTTTTTTCTATTATTTAAGCAAGTGATGTGTAATTTAGCTTCATTTGTTGAAGGTTTTGTACGTTTCCAGGAATCTCCGACCGCAGGGGTTAATATTATATTAATCACTGTAGGGTATGCGAGAGATTAAGGTGTGAATGAAGAATGTTATGGCCGAGCGACAGGGATCGACTGAGAAGAATGTTTAGGAGCGAGTAACAGAGCTTGAGAGATCGAGGTGCTAATGAAGAGTGTCTTGGGATCGAATGTTAAAGACTGTGAGTGAGAGGGTGAGCGTCAAAGACAGAAAGAATAATTCGGAATGAAATAAGATGAAGGCAGCGAGGAAGTCGCAGACAAGCGTTGAAGGAGTCAAGAGTATTAAAGTGTATTAAAACCTAGAGCTCATTACTCCTCTCCTACACAGTACACACATTGAAAATCCTCCATCATTTTCACTCGATAGGAAAATCGATTGGCATCGACGCAGGAAAATTGTAAGGTATCAACGCGTGAAACATTTCTCGCTGTATTAATCGAAATATCCTCGATATTTCATTATAAAATCTCGAATATACAAGGATTCCTCGAAATACACAAAACCTTCAAAAGCTGAAGCCAAATCACACAATTCCTTAATCAATAGAAGGCACCGAAACTGCCTTCTTGCTGTTCCAGTCAATTAATTCGCGCAGTCTTCGAAATATGAGCATTTCATCTCTCCGAACCGTCGACGTTCGCGTTAACCCTTCGAGTTCCGGTACATCGAATCAGCGGCCGAGGATCAGCCGTCGAGTGGCAAGGGTCGACGGGGCCCAGGAATCACGGAGCTGCAGGCGTACAGCAAAAACGACTCGATCTCGGACGCGGGGCAATCAGCGCGAAACACGTTCAGCCGTCCCTCCTCTCCCTCCATCGGAACGGGGGCTCGCAGGATTCGTTTTTTCGCCGTGGAAGATTCATTCGTCTTCTTCGCTCTTATCGTCCAACTTACGCGAAGGGATTAATCTTCCCGCGCGCTTAATCATTTCTACGGAGGAATCCTCGCGAAATTTATCCGGGCCCGCCCGAGGTCCCGTTTCGCTCGGTGGCATCGGCGGCGGAGAATTTACAACGGCGGACGGAGGATGTATCGGGTGACCGCGGAGAATCGTATTATTCCTGAAGGGGTCGTAGGAAGCCGAGGCCGTCCGCCACGGGCTATTGTTCGTGGCTGGACGAGGAGAACTGTTGGACGCCTAGTTTAGCGGTTAGTGGCCCCGGGTCGGTCCGTATCGCCTCTCTCGACCCGCCCCTAACTCCTTCTCCCGAGGAACGAAAGACGCCTCGGGGATCGGAAGATCTCGCAGTCCCGCGCCGCCGCCGCCGCCTACTCGGTCATTGTCAACGGTGTCTCTCGCCGGTATTCATGCCCGCGATGTAACAAGCTCTTCCGCGCGCTCTTTCGGCAACTTTCGGGCCGCGACGTCGCGCTGTTCGTTAAGCCAACTTTCGAAGCGCGGCTGACTAGCTCGGAGAAAAGACACAGGAGCCGGGATTCGTTGGCTGGCTAACCTCGCGCGACCCGGATCGATTCAGAAGTTTTGCTTTCAAGTTTACCGAGAAACGCGGTGACAGATCGGAAGAAGCGAATTGGGAAGTAACCTAGCATGCTTGAAGTGTTCAGTGATAATGAGACTTTTGACCAATTAAATCGAGATTATGGTTCGCTCGATTAAATCATCTGAAAACACTTCTATATTATAAGTAATATTATAAGTGGTGAAGATCTTCAACGTGATTCAACGAATATATATATTACTCAGTTTATTCGAATTCAAAGTAAATATTGTTCCTCTGTAATCAACTATTATACTCAAAAGGAAATATAGGAATAACATCTGCTTAGAATTTTTCTTTTTCCAATAAATTATTAATAACGAAGTAGCCGTATCGATCAGAGTTGAGAAGGAAATCACAGGCCAAAGGGTTAATCGAACGATTTAATATTTCTTCCATTTTCTATATTTCTCTCTGTGAAATCACTCAAGCACTCAACGGTTAATTCTTAATCCTCGACGAATGTTCAGTCTCTACCGCCAAAAATTGTTTATTACGTAGCTCGGTCAACGATATGCACGCGAAACGAAGGAATCGTCGCTACCGACGTCATCCTACTTCTCCGCGCCCTCGGAAATAGAGTCGGGTCAGGGCGGAAGGGAAATTGCTGGCGCGTGTAAAAATCGACGCGCGGAGGGCGAAGGGGAGGAAAGCGGCGAGCCCTGTCCGAGTCGAACATCCAGCGAGGACAATCGAGGATGAAAGGGGAACACGGGAGAACCGGGGAACTGGAGAACGGCGGTAGCCCGCAGCTCGTTAGTCAGGATAATTAATTCCGAGAGCGAGTATTAGCGGAGAGGCTCACGGTCTCGCCGGATCCCCGAGTCGGCGAGGACCGGCCAGCCGGATCGTCGCGGGGGCAATTTTCATTTTCGTTGATCACCGAGACACCGCTCGGTCCGCTCTTTAGCGCGCCCCTTTCTTTCGGTCCGGGGAACGCCGCGGTTTATTACTATGATTCTCCTTTTCCCCGTTGCTCCGCGGAAGTCCCCCTCGAACGCTGCCACGCTGACGATCCCTTAACACTGCCAAGGGCAAAAACATCTGTAGACTCCGGAGAAGAGTCCCGGAAGCAACGCGGATCTAACGAGCTTCGTTCTTCTTTCGGCTCGTCCTCGATGTGAATTTGTTTCGATATTAAACCAGGTCGAAATTGTTACCGGAAGCAGATACACCGCGGAGTCGATAGTTCGCTTCTTGAAAACTATTTCAAGAACCAAATAGCCGATCTCGAGCTCTCTCCCAGGGCGCTTCCGTAACGCGAAGCATGCCGATCACTTCCCGTCTTCGAAATATTCTCATTTTTAACACTAGAACTACCGAGTATTTCATACAATTGACCCTTTTCAGTCGAGAGGTGACGCTCGGTGGCCAATTGATTTGACGCAGCAAAATTATAGAGTTCGATATTTAATTTAAAACTTTGTACAATGCATCGACATGTGAGATATTCAAACAAAACAGCCTCTCCCTTTAATTTATGTACGATTTCTCGTTAAGTCAGTTCGAAGGGATGTCGTTGGTACTTCATTAAACAACGTCGAATATTTCTAAAAACTTCTGGAGTGCAAAGGGCTAGAACAGCAGCCCGGCCACTGGAAAATCCCAGTCGCCCCTTCTTTTTCGGATTAGCTGGCGAAACTAGCAGGGTAGTTGTTCGAATTCCGTGATCGTCCGATCTGTCCGCCACGACACAGGCGAGCAGGATCGAACGGAATAATTCGAGCCGCTGTCCGGCCGACGTCGCCCGTCGCTGGAGGCGAGACCCTTTCGAATTTCAATCGCACGGAAAGAAGGGACCGGTCAGAGGGTCGCGGAAGAAGAACGTGTTACTCGGACGGAATCCCGGCGCGACGGAGGCGTCGGATTCTCGAGATCGACTCGTTCGCTCCGCTGTAAATACCGTGGCTGAAGAAGGACCGGCTCGGTCCGGAGGAAGACGGGAGGCACGCCCCTAACCCACTCGACTGCGGTCGACCCGCCTCAACCCCTTTCCCCGTGGGGCAACAGCCGAGAGAAAACTCGGCTGCAGAAGGGAACGGGGAGCGGGCAGCGCCGCTAGTCAGAGTCAGGCCGGGGTGTTAATTACATCAGTGTGTGCTGGCTCGTTGCCCACATTCGGATCTCTCCTCGTGTGCGCGCGCGGAGGGGGAGAGGAGCGAGCGCGAAAGGGAAAAGGCCGCCGGGAGAAGAGCGGAAAGGCGAAAGCGGAGGAAGAACAGAGCGGAAAGCGGAGACCGAGCACGCCGGGAAGAGAGGACAACGAGAGACTCGGGAAGAGCGGAGGTGGCGCGCGATCAATGAGGGGTTTGGCGCTCCATTGGCACGCTGCCCGTTTTACCATCTCCTCGCTCTCTAACTCTTCATTCCGTCCCTCGCGCGTCCCGACCTCCCCAACCTCGAAATTTCTTCGGCATCCGGCCCGGCAAGAATTCCGCATTCTTAACCCCGCTTCCGTGTCCCGGCTGCAACCCTTCGCGGAACTTTAAACCCCGTTTAACGTCCGCGCCCGGGACGATGATTGGTTTCATTTAAATTTCATTCGCCGCAGTCTTCCAGGGACTACGCGCCACTTTCCGGCTTTCCGCGTGGATCTGCGGGATGCTGGGAGATCTGCTCGCGAGGTCCACCGCGTTTTGTTGTACTGCCGATGGACTGAGTGACAGCTCGCGCGATGGGGCTAGGAATCGGATAGTTTATGAAGTGAATCGATTGTTTTGGCGAGTTGAGCTTCGCGATTTTTTGGATTTCTGTGAAATTGACGGCTAATGACAGCTGATTAGAAGAGAGAAATATGTAGAACAGATGAGTGGAAGATCGTCGCGTTAATCCGTTACGCTTTGCCCCGCGATTTCCAGGTTGCTCGAAGCTGTGATCGATTCTCGCAGAAATCGCGAGACTCCTGGCCGACGCCGCCTCTCGGAGTTCCTTTTTTCTCGACGGAAGACACCGTTCCGAGTCACGATCCCCCGAGACGAGAAATCGTCGGCCGCGACGCGGAAACGATTCAATTCTCGTGGAACGTGGGAGCGATTCGCGACGGTTCGTTTACATTACAAGGGCGGTCTTTGCGACGTTGTCGCGGCGGCCCGAGTAATCGAGCGCCGGGCTGAAAAAGAAAGGCGGGCCGGAACGAGGGCACGGAGAATGCGGACCCGGCGGTGATTAAAGAAAAGCCGAACCGGCGAGGCGGTGTTCCCGGCGCGATTAATGACTTCGTTCGCGTCGGGAGGAGATCGGAGGAAAACCGGCCGGAACGGGACCCGTCGAGTCGGGACGGAAAAGGGAAACACCGGGAAATGGAAATCGTTCTCCGATGAGATCGGAACAGGAGTGAAACGAGTGCGATCGACGCGAAAAACGCGGCCCGATACCATCGCTCGACGTCAACTCGAGCGGACCGTGCTCCTGGAAGTCGTATCTAGCGACGTCGACGCGAGTGGAGGTCTCTTAACGAGAAAAGCGGCGATATGTAAACAGGGGAACGCATCGGCGGAGAGCACACTCGAACAAATTCGCCGGGGAGCGTAGAAAACGCGGGCAAATCCGCTGGGAAGCTCGACGAGCGGCGCTCCTAAGCCTCGATAATGCGCGACTATTTCTTCATAGCACGCGGCATCCCCGAAAACGAGTCTCGCGAGCGAAAAGCGTCCCGCGGACGGAACGAGAGGAGAATCCGCGCGAACCCAGAGAAATCGAGCATCGATGATCGATGGAAGTTCGATTCCCAGTTTCCCATACATTTGAAAAAGAGTGGACGCCTCGAAAAGATTAGACAATCGCGTTGTCTCTGCGCTCTCGCAGTATTTCCGCGAGCCGCGCTCTTCAAGGGAACGCGAGCCGACACGTCCGTCGGCGCTTCCACTCGCATTTTTCCCGGCGGCCCTAAGACACCGCCGCCCATGAATATGCATCAAGCGGCGAAGTTTAATTTCGCAACGGGCTAATGAAATTTCTCGAGTTAATTTCTTAACATCGGTTCCTTCAAAAGCTGCAGCTGTTTTTACCTTTTAATCCCGGGAATTACGCGCGGACCTTCTCGCCCCGGCCCGGAGCCGACGTCTCACGGACGGGTTTATCTGGTGTGCGCGGCGTGCGTCTACTTTTCCAATATCGCGGCGAGGGATTAACAGACGTTCGCCCGGATAAGCCGAGTAATCCTTCGATCCCGCGTTTCCGGGACTCAAAGGAAGTTGCGCCGCACCTACGGCGTTGCGCCCGCTCGCCTCCGTCTTTTTTACGCGGCGGGCGAGATTTCCGGCAGACCCCTCCGCCGGATAACGCGGCGCAGGCTCGGCGCGTTTTTTCGAGGATGCCTCATCGTCTGCCGTCTTATCCCGCCGGCTCCGACGGGAACTCGTCGAGATCGGTGTCTTATTCCCGTAAAACGAAACCGAGTTCCCCCGGCCTTAGAAACCCGAGACCGGACGCGCCGGAGGAGCCTCTTCTAATCGACGCCGGATTATCCGGCGCGCGGCTGTCTGCGGAAGCCGATAACGGGGGATCGCGAGGGAACTCGCGGAGCGCGAAAGAAGCGTTAATTGCGAGTGCGGCCCTCGGAATCGCTCGGACACCGGGACAAGAAGCGATCTAATTGAAAACTTTCGCTCGCTGTTAATGTAGCGTGACTAACGCAATTAGCGGCGGCCACTTGCGGACGATTCTTTCGCGATCCGGCTTAATTAATTCCCCATCCGTCGCCGGAACCGCCGATGGAAAGGGTTCGCCGCTCGGAGGCTTTCTCCCCGCGAAAAAGGCCGGGAGACCGTTCGCAGCGCGACGCTCGATCGAAACTCCTTCGGATTGGAAACAGTGGCGCGGGTCAACGCATGGGAGGTCGATAAACCCGGGATTCGATGAGAGGCCTCGCGCAGGGCTCGCGGAAACCTTTGCATCGCTCATTTATGCGGGAACGTCGAGCCGTCACTTAACTTCCAATTTCTGGCTTGCGCTCGATTTTCAAACAGCCGGGAGCCGGTCGGTCGGAATTTTCCTCTGGAAAACGTCGAACGGAGCTCCTAATCCACGCCTCGTAACGTAATTTCGCGAGGAAATCCTGTACGCGTTTGTTTCGTTTACTTGGCCGGGTCCGATGGAACATTCTCGTCTTGCGTCTTTCGTAATGAGCGAGTTTCATCGCTGAGAATCGAGTCGCGAAAGGAACTGAAGGGAGGAATGTAGAATGGGACAGTTTGGTAGTTCTAGCACGTCCACTGCCGTGAGAATTTTAGGCATTCTATACGATATTCCTTGTTCTTTTGTGACAATGACGAATCTTGTAGTAACCCATTCACTGCTAGCATGAAATGTGTGATTCCATTTGTGCTTTCAATTTATTTTGCTTTATGTTACGATACATTTCAAATGCAACCAAGATTCTACCAAACTGGTGTAGGACTACTAAAAGAAAAACTAGGTCCGTAGTCGGGTTAAATATATTCATTACGCGATGTGGCTCTAACGAGGAACGACGACTAACTGCTCTTCCTCAACTGCTTTTCCAAAAAGGAAAGCTCCTCAGTCGAGGACGTACGTGACCTAGGTCATTGGTCATAAATTTGTCAATGGTTCGAGTTCGCAAAGGAAATTTCTATTTCTATCCAGCAAATCGCTGAAATTTCGACCCGCGTTCGCTAACGTTCCCTTATTCATCTGAGCGTAACTTTTGAACAGCCTTGTATACGAATCAGGAAGAGTCGAAGCAACAGAAAGGCGATTTAACCCTTTGCGCTCGAAAATTTCTCACTAGAAATATTTAACATTTTTTGACGAGAAGACGATGTTCTTTGAGACTAATTCGAAGAGAAATCACCAGCACCTCAAGGAACAAAGCTGTTTTATTCCACTGTTTCACGTATCGAGGCATTATACGAAGTTCAACATTAAATATCACATTCCATAGTTTTACTGTGTCAAATCAAGTGACTGAGGGTCACCCCTCGAGTGCAAAGGGTTAAGTCTTACAGCCTCCCAGCGGCAAGAGGTGCCGCGGCAGGTTCGCTCGAATAATTCACGAGCCACGCGCGCTGAAATATTTAGCCGAAACGGTGAGCACCGTTGAATGGACACGGAACCGGGACCATGATCGGGCTCCGAAAGTTCCATGGGTTCCAGCAGTCAAACGCATTCGTTTACCGTCGTGTAATTCTATTCCGCGTGTCAAGCGGAGACGCTAACCGGATTAGAAGAGAACGCCGAAGCAAATCACCGTGTTCGTCCGGCGTTTCGTATTTACCCGGTCGTCGCGCGACGTCCGTCGGGTCCAACTTCGCGATTAACGAACTTGCACCTGGGGGTGCGCATATGCGTGCTGCGAACTCGAATACCGTGTCCTGGCCGGATCGAAGCGGGGGCGAGAGGAACGCGTCGAGCTGTTCGGGGCCGAATGACGATATTGAAGCGGAGCTGTAATTGAAGCGGCGAAGAAACAGAGAGAAGAAAACCGTGTTCGAGGTCCGCCGGTGTGGTTGGTAATGCTTTCTAGCAGATGTCTACCCTGTATGCAATGATAATTCGACGGAGAGTCAAGGATCATGTATATTGTCAGTCACCATTTGATTTGACGCAGTAAAATTAGAAAATTTGATATTCAATATTGAACTATCTAAAAGCTAAAAAACTTTGTTTCTCAATTTACCTGTGATTTCTCTTCGAATTCATTGAAAAAAAACGTCGAGTGGTTTGGTAATTAGAAAACCTTGCCATATAGTTTTCGAATTAATTCACTTATCGATCATTACAATATTTCTATCAATTTAGAGAATTCAGTCACCAAATGGGAAAGAGTGGAAATTAAATACGTATCGGTCGCTCAGATGCTTGAAAAAGTGAAACAACGTACCGATCTCCTGCTGTTTTAGTAATTAAATTATTTGCGAGTTAGTATTGCGAACGTGAGCTCTCCAAAAATCGCGGATCGAACGAACCGCGCGGACAATGCAGCCTTCTTGTTCCGTTGGCAGCGTTCTCGCCGGGAACGCGAGGTCCGAGTTATTCGACGGACTGTAAAACCTTCGTTGCCGTGCACAGGAACGCGCGCCGGCTCCCCCGAAGTGGTAACGCGGTACGCCGGGCCAGACGGCGCTGGTCTCTTATTCAGGACGCATAAGTTATTCGTTTCGCCCGCAGCGCCGCTACTGCCGCCGCGGGTCCGTTTTACGTGGCTCCCGTGTCACGGAAACTGCACACGACCGCACACGTGCGCGGCCTCCCAAGTCGGCCAACGCGGCCCAACAGCCCGAGAAAGGTATCCCGGCAAGCGTTTACCCACGGCCGGCCGTATTTTCGGCGAACGACGCTCGCGGAGACCGTCGCCGGTGACATTAGCGATTCTTTTCCCGGCCCCGTTCCGCCATCGTCCCTCGCGCGCGGCCGCCAAGATGTCGGCTCGTAAAATCGGCCCGCCGATAAGGCGAGCGCGTTCCCGGCGACAGGAAGGTCGTACGTACAAAGCGGAACACGGCCCATCGAGATTCACCGCTGCGATCGGCGGCTTCCATGCGCTTGCGATCGAGTTCATTTGCCGAAGCGATTAACGCCGGACGTACGGGCATTTGTTGCACGGTTTGTTACATTGTTCTTTGGACAATAGCGACCCGGAACAGAGAATTCGGATGATGGCAGGGATTAAAACTGACAGCAGCCTTTAGCTGCGCATTTAAACGATCGCGAACGTTTATATCCGCTGACGAGCGCGCGAATCCAGCGTTAACTTCGCAAGCTGTGGAGTTAATGGAGCAATGGAATTAATAAGCGGCACGACAGGTTTACGTGTATTTGCACGCTGTTGTCGACTTGAAATACTTCCGATAAAATCGAGCGTTACGAGGCTAACGGCGGGTGTTACGGAAAATGACAGTAGGACACGCCGTCACTGTCCGTGAGAAACAGTGATCATTGATAATAGAATAATAGTCAGTTCTTATCAATCGAGTAATATGAGTCGCTCGGGAGCCAATGCGGAAGGTCCAGAAAAAGAATGAGATAACTCATGTTTTGAAAGTCATTACTAGCCTGACGAGGGGCTGATATAGCAGTTCAACTGCCATGTCGCTCGAATTCAGGTGACAGCATTTTCTCCATTAGCTTAAATTTCAATTTCCTCGGTGACGCATCGAGCGAACTGAATTTTGTTAGACGTACCAGGACAATCGTTACGAAGAGTTTTGACCTTTTAGTTTGCTTTATTATGAAAATTGATTCGATCGCGTGGAGACTTTGGCAGCAGCTTATTTGGCAGTGACGCGATAATGGAGATTCGTCGCCAGGAATCGACGATTTCACGTTCATAAGTGAACGGGAACGAGGCCGACGCTTGATTCGAAATTCACGAGTAACGCTGTTACCGGGAAAATTCGTTGGTTAAGGGGTTAAGACCCGCTCCGTAGGAAATTCACCGCAACTCGCCGAGAAGAAGTTGAGCGTTCCGCGCGTGAACGCGACCGCGAGCATTTATTTCGCGGCCGAGGCGCGTGGAACGTCGCTCCCGGAATTCCAGCGCAACTGGAACACCGGGCCGCGGTTTTTCCGTCGCGCAACGTTTTCCGCAGCGCGACCGCATAGCGGCGAAGAAAAAATAACCGGCGTTACGCAGCGTCCAGCAACGCCCGCGGCGATCGGATCGATCACGCGGGGATCCCCGGCCGCGTCCGGCGACGCGCGCCCGTTTAATTTGTTACGAGTCGAATAGCATTAATCACGGTAATCAATTTTGCAAGCACAACCCAATCAGGAGCTGCGGATTTTTCGAACGACCCGGTAGCGTTCGGACCGCGCGAGGTGTGCGCGGACATCGCGGCCGCCCATCGCCATCAATATTAATAAGCGTCCTCCGTTTTTACGGCTGCCGAAATTTTCCGCTCTCGATGCTCGCGAGAGTGTCGAAGAACCGATGGGAAGAAGTTCGCTTTAATTGTAGAATTAAATGCGGAATTAGATGTAGAATCAAATGCCACGACCAAAGAAATATTGCCGAACATCGTGTAGATTGAAGTTGGAAGTTTGCTTTGTAGAATTAATTGCTATGACCAAAGAAATGTCACCAAACATCGTATAAATTGAAACTGAAAGTTTGCTTTAATTGTAGAATTAAATGCTGTGGCCAAAGAAATGTCACCAAACATCGTATAGATTGAAATTGAAAGTTTGCTTTGATTGTAGAATTAAATGCTGTGGCCAAAGAAATGTCACCAAACATCGTACAGCTTGAAACTGGAAGTTTGCTTTAATTGTAGAATTAAATGCTATCACCAAAGAAATATTACCAAACATCCTATAGATTGAAACTGAAAGTTTGCTTTAATTGTAGAATTAAATGCTGTGACCAAAGAAATATTACCGAACATCCAAAGATTGAAACTGAAAGTTTGCTTTAATTGTAGAATTAAATGCTACGACCAAAGAAATATCACCAAACATCGTATAGCTTAAAATATAACAACTAATAACCCCACTTATCTCGAGTAAACTACTCACCTACCAACTTGCATCACCTAATCTCAAAAGAAACATCAGTTCCCATCTCAATCCAAAAGACTATAACCCAAACTTCGCCATAATCGACGGGCAATCAGTGAAAATACAAGAAAAAAACTCACAAAAAAAAGAGACCAGCGTCGATTCAGGAGACAAACACGTTACTCAATGGACACGCGCCGCGGAAAATATGATCGCCGGCTATCTACTATCCGTACACGTCCCGCGAGACGGTCGGAGTCGTTCCATCCCCGTTCGTGTTTGTTATTCGCGTCGCGCGGAGGATCGGCGCGGAGATGAAAAGCTCGGGAACGAAACACCGGTGTCCTTTCCCGGCCCTGCGGAGCTTTTCACGCGCGCGATCCGCCAAATTGTCCGCGTCACGCCGGGATTCATCGTTCTCGCAGTGGATCCCGGTCTATTTGTTCTACATTTCGCACGTATCGAGGAGGAGCACGGGCTCTCCCGCTCGCGCCGTCCCGTTGAAATATAGCGCTGCGGCGGACCGGGGGAGCCCGTCAAAATCCACGGGCGGACGTGCCGAGCCGGGGAAAGAAAACGTTTCGCGCGGACAGGGGTTGAAGGGGTTGGGGAACACGCCGCGCCGATCGAGGAACGAGAGATCGCCGTGCGCCGGGGAAACAGAGAGGAAACCGAGCGGAGCCGGCCCGGATTTTTTCACCGGACTTCGGCCGAGAGGATCGCGATATTTGTCCGCGTCAGATAGACGCCGGAAAGCGCCGACGGGATTTCGCTGTTGTTGCTTTTACGCCGGACACATCGACGATACGGTGTCCAGATTTTTATCCGTGTATCCCCACTTTCGGGACGCGCCGACCTCTCGCGAAAACCTCGAGTGGAAGATGCTTTTTGAAGATGCCCTTTGCCTCCTCGCTGTTCCTTTCTGCAGGAATTTCTCGTCTCGGCTCATTCTCCCACGGAAACTAACAGTTGATTTCCTGGGAATCATTTTTAACTCGGTGTTACGCGCCCAAAAATGACTGTGGGACTTTTTTCCTTGAGCGTCAGTTAACATCGGCTCGCGTAAAGAACCACCCAGTCTCAACAACAAACGAAGAAACAAGCATCCAAAATCAACCTCTGTGTCGATGGAATCGTTAGAATCACTGTATTACTTCAACATTGCACTTTTAACCCTTTGCACTCGAGAGGTGACTCTCAGTCACCATACAATTTGATATACCAAAATCATAAAGTTTTACATATAACATTAACCTTCTTACAATCCACGAATATTTGAAGTATTGAAATAATAACTTCGCTTCTTAACTTATGTATCTTCCCTCATTCAATTCGTCTTAGAGGATGTCGTCTATGACTCATTGGAAACTGTTGAATATTTCCAGTGAAAAACTTCCGAGTGCAAAGGGTTAAGTGTGAAATTATATTTTTTCCTGGAGAAACTGAACGAACCAGTTCAACAACCTTATTACCCTACCGCTGTAAGAAGTCGAAAACAGAATCAACGACTAACCTCGTCGCGGACGCGCTCGCGAGCACTCGGAGAATTGAAAGAGTTCAAAATTGGAAAAGTTGGGAGTTAAAATTGATTAGCGGACTCTACGGAAGTTCGTACCCTGATATCCGAAAGAGTCCAGGGGAACCCGAAGAATATCGAGCAGGGAGGTTTGAAATGGAAGAATTAACAGTGAAAAGCGGACCGCTGCAAGTATGTCAGTGCCGCGATCGATCTCCGAGCCATCCGAGTTCCGTTCGCGCCAATCAAGTTCGGCCGAGCGAAAGAGTTGCGCCCAGGGGCTCGCCGCTCCCGATGGCGAGGAATCGACGCGCGAATTCGACGAGCGAGATCCGGTTACGCGAAAGGGGAGGGCAGAGCCGAGGAGATTCGTTGGCGACGAGAAGCCGTGTGTTTGCCGAACGTGGGAACGTGTGAACCGACCGAGTAACCGGCTTCGCCGACGACCCGCCGGAATCTAAGACGAGATCAAACAAACGACGCCCGCGTCTGGATTACAGGGTATGACTCGCGATGACTCGGCCATGATTTGTCCCGCCGCCTCGTTATCCCGGGACGCCTGCTCTGCTTCTCGCGCGTTAGAGGTAAACGTGCGAAAGACAGTCCGAGACTTCGAGCGGAATCTGTGAAATACGTGAACTTGAACTTTGCGTATCGCCGAGACATTAACCCCTTGTGATACGAGTGAGACTCGTGAGATTTGCCAATATGATTCAACAAATATGTATATTACTCAGTTTGAGTTCAAAGTAAATATTATTCCTCGGTAATCAACTATTATACTGAAAATGAAATATAGGCATAACGTGTGTTTAGAACTTTTCTTTTTTACCAATAAATTATTAATGATACAGTAGCCGTATCAGAGTTGAGAAAGATGTCATAGGCCAGGGGGTTAACCCTTTGCACTCGGAAGCCTTTCAGTGGAAACATTCGACACTCTCCGATGAGACTTAGACACTAACGAAGTAATAGGAAAACGTACGGTAATTAAGAGACAGCTGTTTTATAGGAATATTTCACATATTGATGCATAGGAAACTTAACCCTTTGCGGTTGAAGATTCTTTGAAATGTAGAAAACCTTCAACAGATGAAGCTAAATTATATATTAATCACTTAAATAATAGCAATAACAGGAACTACATGCTAACCTCTTGCTGTCCGAGTAATTAAATCATTCGCCTGCGACTTAGTCTCCCAGATACGAACGTTTCATCTCGCCGAAACGTCGACATTCGTCCGCAAAGAGTTAATGTTATATACAGAACTTTGTAATTTTCTTGTATCAAATCAAATGATTGAGAGTCACCTCTCGAGTGCAAAGGGTTAAATACTATTGAAATTAACAATTGAACCCTCCTAGTCCTGTCTACCAGCAGATTTGAAATATTCAAACTAGAAGTACGTGGCCTAATAATAATTCTCTCAGACAAAATTCGGAAGTACATATACATCGAGCCGACATATATTTCTATCTACTCGCAAGAACAGCTTAAAAGCCATAGAAAAACGTCGATGGTCAATTACGAGCGATAAAGCGGCGAAAGAACGGCGCGGTCGTTCTGCGTCGATGGCATCGCAAGCGGTGAAATTAGCAACGCCGCGGAGCACCGTCCCCCGTGTAACGCGTGTCTCGAAACGGGCTTTATTTAATTCCGCCGGTAAACTTTTCTAATGTGAATTTCTTGTCTAAAATTCTTTAAAATGTATTACTTCGCCGGGGCGTGCGGGAATACGTGTCACTTCTCGTACGAGCGGAGCGAAAAGTTTTAATGGAATCCGGCGCCGCGTTCCTCGGCTGTCTGCCTATTTAAATTACGCGTTTCGGGTCCTCGCGCTGCTTTCCCAGCGGCGCGGCCGCCGACCATCCGACCGCACCGGGATCAACCCGAAAAATTCGCTTGGTCCGCTTCCGAAACTCATTAATCCTTGTTTCGCCGCGACGGAAATTGAAACTGGACCCTTCTTTTAATTTCCTTCCCGCGTAATTAGTCGGCACGTCCACGGCGCGCGCGCCTTCGAGACACGGGAATTGCGAACCATTCCACGGGAAAACGAGGAAAAGAACGCTGCAACGGCCGCCCACGGTCGACCGGAAGCGATGCCGGTTCGAACGGAGCGAGGAGCGCGTTTCCCTTCTGCGGCGTTGAATTTTTCGGCGCTTCTCGCTTATTTCCACTCGAAATCTGAGACTACTCGTCCGGCGCACGCTCCGCGTGTAATCCGACGACCGTCGGTCCGATTCCAATTCGACCGTCGCTCGACGAGAGTCTTTGTCGCGACAAGCTGCGCATTTCGCGCCCGCGAATAAACGCCGTATTTATCGCGTCCATAGAGATCGAACCGAACAATTGGAATGAACGCGCGGACGGGAATGCGAATAATTCCGCGCGGAATGCGATTTTCGAACGTGGGGGCCGTTATTAACGTTTCGGCCACCCAGTTCGACTGACTTCTGTCGATTCCTTTATAAAAACCATGCGCGCTTCGATTAAAATTCAAATTGCCTCGTGTTTCTGCTTGGGCATCGTCGGATCAGGTTCCTCAAACATCTTTCCTCGTTCAAATAGAAAGGAACAGCTACGAACAACAGCCTACCGTCAATATTTCCGGCGAGCCGTCCACACGACAGCAGTGACGATTTCCTCGCGGAAAACCAAGGAAAATTCTAATCCGCTAAAACACGAGTACCGAAGCAAGTCGGAACGAATCGAAGCGAAGCGATCGCAGCGATAGGTGGCGTAAATAAAATTACTGCGATCGGCGAGCCGCCCGGGAAACGTTCCTCCTCGCAGTTAAAACTTGCCGATCCCCTCGTTACAGCGAAATAAAGTGTCTTGGACGGAGGGAGCGGCGACCGAAAGCGCGAGCGAAGTTTCTCAGCGGGGAGCGACAGGCGGACGGACTCCCGTGTCCATTTGTTCATATCAGGCGGGCTCGCGAGAAGTTTCCCGGTCCAAGTTTCGCGGAGCAACTCCCGTTTGCCGGCGCCCTTCTCCCGTTTACCGGTCCGTCGCAGGTAGACCGGCCGTCCCTTTATTCTTTCGAGAGTTTCCACGGTGTAAGTGGTTCGAGTGTCGCGTCGCGATCGGGAAACGGTCCGCGCGAGTGCCGCCGCACCGGCGCGTTTCCAACCGTCGAGTGTCCTCGTCGGAGAAGAGAGCCGTGTAACGCTGTCCGACAACGCGGCGAACAAAGGAGCCCCGAAGAACGCGGTAACAAGTCGCGTCGCGCTTCCGAAAGAACTCGTTTACCGCCCCTCCCGCCCCCGTCGCTCCGGAAACTTGGCCGCTGGTCCGCGGGGGAGGGTTTATCGACGCGAGAGGGCTCGCTCGAGACGCCTGGTGCTGTGCCAATATTTAGAGCATCGGAGACGACCGGCTCGGAGTCCGCCGGGAGCGAAGGGCGAGCCGAACGCGTCGGCTCCGCGATGTCCGGACACATCTGTTTCGCCCACGCTTTCTTTGCCACGCTTCGCGACTGAGTCCGAGGTGGTTCATTGTCTTCTGGAGCTTCTGCTCTTGCAGTTGAGTGTTTGCTGAAGGAGTTCCCGACGAATTGCACGCTGACTGTGGAGTACATGTACGATCGAACACAAGTATGAAGCCTGTGTGGAATAATGAATTTCTATTGAGAGTAATGAGGAAGCTTTTACTAATTGCTAGTAAGAATCGAGGGAGACTTCTAGATCGGTCGAACCAGCTTTTACTAATTCCTAGTAAGAATTGAGGGTGCGGAGACCTCTCGGTGGAACGACCATTGAAAAATCTTGCGAGGCATTGACGTTCGTTCGTTTCACGAATGGAAGGATAAGAGAAATTTGTGTATCCGAGCTGTGCTTAGAATTATGCTCCAATTCTTTCGAGCTCGATGGATCGAGCGTCCGACAGTATGTTCGATACAATTCCGAGCAACACGCGCACCGGCGAATGAGCAAAAGAACAGAGGAACGGAAAAAAACGATACCTTACCCGATGAAACAGATTCTTTATCGACACGGAACTGCGTCGAACGACGCGCAACGGTGCAGATATCGCAGAGGAATTTAGCAGACGTTTCGCGTTACGGCGTCCCCCGTGCCCCCCGGCGGCGTTCTCCTCGTCCGCGCGTGGATTCTTATTGTTCGTTTATTAGATATTCACGAGCCAGCAGTCCGCCGTTTCCCCGTTGCTCGGACGAGAAACAGCATCTCTCTTTCACGTCTAACGGCCCCTCTAACTCTTCCATTCTTCCGTAGAAATATTTACTCGCGCAGCCTACGACGAGCAAGTTAAACATTTGTTCGCGGCGGAACGTTCGTTCACCGCGCGAACGTTGACCCGTTGATGCTAAACTGTCTGACAATTCGACTCTTGTATTAAATTCTATTAAGTTGTATCAATATCAACTCTCGTAGTGCCTCTTCCATAAATATCGAACAGGCACGCGTGATTCTCCGCAGTCGATTCTCAATCGATCAGCCTTTTTCTCGACGAAGATCTGTCTTGTTTCTTGATATTCGACCAGTAGGAACAATTCAGAAACTGCTACGTCAACAGTTGAATTTCAACTCCCGAGGAGACTCGCGCCCTCGTGGACCATTGCGAAATCGCGGCATCGTGACCCCGGCATGTGACCTTAACACTTGGCCAACCGAATGGGGAGATCTCCCACTTTTCACTTAGCAACGTATTGCGTCTTATTCTATCTATCTTTTCTTTTGTTGTTTAGTAAGTCTTGAAATCGGATTACTCGCAGTCCATCAAATGCGGTTCTTCTTTTACAAAACACAGTTTCTAATCGAATTGATTGAACGAGTTCAATTGAAGAAAATAGAGGGAGTTGTAGTTGCAGTTCTTTTTAGGCGGTCGCCTAAGTGTTAAGTTCACCGGGGGGGAATTCGGGTGGAGTTCGTTCTAGACGCACGTTACCGCCGCCGACAGCGTCATTCTATTCGGCAATTAAACGCCGCGGGAATGCGATCTGGGGGTAGCTTTCCACGGGGTGGGATTCCCCTGTGCGACCACGGCGCGCAGATAAGACGTTTCCGCGCGGTGGCCCGAAAGTATCGCGACAACTGCTAATCACCGGCGAATGTTCGCCGCCATTGATCCGCCGTTTTCAAGGGGAGAACCTAGCCTCGTCTACCGGCGAATGGACATGCGCGGGGCTCGCAGTCTCTGCGAGACAGTTTCCTAAAAAAGAATAGCGCCGGGAAGAATGCGGAAGAATGTCGGGGGAGAAGTAAGAAAGGGAGAGCGTTGAAGCGGGATGGAGATAACGCCGCGGAACGGAAAGAAGTACAGCATCTTGGGGAACGGAATAACGCGGACGGGATAAAAAGGATGTCTAACGAGCCGCCTTTCAGCCCGATAGCAACAAATAAGCGACTGAATAAAAGATCAAGGGATCCCGCGGAGCGGAGCGTTCGAGGCGCAGAGAAACGACGCGACGCGACGCGACGTCGCGGACGTAGAGCAGGGTGAAAAATATTTTTAAGTTCCACGGAGAGGAATCCGACTTCGATTCCGAGGTTCAACTAGTGCGATTTCTGGTTATTACTGAAATCTTAGAGTATCTTTGGTATATTAACCCTTTGCACTCGAAAGGTGACTCTCAGTCACCACTTGATTTGAGGCAGTAAAATTTCAAAATCTGATATTTAATGTTGAAGTTTGTATAATGCCTCGATACGTGCAATACTGGAATAAAATAGCTTTGTTCCTCAATGTACTTGTGATTTCCCTTCGAGTTAGTTGCGAAGAATATCGTCTTTGTCTCGTAAAATATTGCTAAATATTTCCAGTGAAAAACTTTCGAGTGCAAAGGGTTAACCCCATCAACTTAGTCGCCTTAAACATTTTTATTTCTCATCGGTTGTCTCGTATGTTACGATTGTTTTTCAGTCATTCAGAGGCGCAAGTCGCCAGTGGCTGACACGGCGCTTAAGGTGTTAACGATGGCGAAACATCGAATCTACGATATTTATCCGCGAATTCTCTAAAGGGAGTCCATTCCAGTGTGACTGCTTGCCTGAAACTACAGTGGCGATAAGAGTGAAACGGGGAGGAGTGTAAGACGAGAAACTCGCGGTACGCGTGTAACTGCGTCGAACGACGCGGCGCCAGCCGTATCTTCGTTTCCGCGGGGCGAAGAAACAATTTAAGGAAGCGAAAAGAGCCGGCAAGCCGTTTTAAGCCTTTGCGAGGGCGAGCTTGCTCGGCAGGGGCCGCTGGTCCGTCGCTCGCGTTCCGAGCTCATTGTTTCGGTGCGCTCCACCCCGCTTATTGTCCCTGGAAAACCCTCTCGAATGCGCTGCAGGTGGAAAAGACGCGAACCTTCCATCCATCCCACCTCCCCGCCCCTGTCGCTCCTCTATTATCGCCACGGTGCATAGAAGTTTCCGGGGTGAAATGAAACTGCATCAGAAATACGAATAACAATGAGACCCTTTGTTCCTGTCTATTACGGTTTCGGCCAGGTTTTTGTCTTCCCCCGTTCCGCCCCTACTGGACGGCGATTGCAAGAGAAACGCTCGCCCTCGCGCGCTCGCGTATTGCGATTCTATTAATCCCGAGCTATTCCACGGCATTATAGTTTCACCGAAGGCGTCGTTCGCGTCCTCGAGTCGGCTACAAACGTTATTTACGTAGTTTCCTGCCTCTAATGCCGGGAAACAATAACCAGAATTTGTTGAGAAACCCTGAGCTCGGATCTCGCGAGACACTTGCTTCGTCTTCAGCTTCCCTTCTCTCTCTCTCTCTCTCTCTCTCTCTCGCTGTCTCGATCGCTCTTCGTTCCTCCGCAACCCCCTCCCCGCCCGGCGGCCACAGTTTGTTAACCCTTCTTGTTGTGTCTGCAATCCCAGCAGGTTTGCCCGCCAGGAACCTTAATCTCCGACTGAAGTTCACCGAGCCGCGCGATCCATAAAATATTCCCGGCGAGCTTTTAAAAATCGCTCGTCAGGTGGAGAGCGGCGTTTCGAGGGCGCAGCGATGGTGATTTATCGACGAACTATCTACAACTGCGGGCCGAGAGGCGCGCGCGGGAGAATAAAAGAGCCGACGTCGAAAGCGGAGAAATTTGCTCCGGGAGTTGGCCGAGCCCGCGGACGCGCCGTGAAACAGCTGAATCGAGTGGGTGGCTGCGAGCAACAACGGAACGATGCAGGTTTAACAAGCCGAACGAACGACACCGCCATTAGCCGCGTTTCATTCTCGATTTTTGGATCGCGTTTCGATGCCGCCTTTGATTGTATTTCCGTGCGTACGTTCGTAGTCGGGGTAATTTGTATTTAGCGGAGAGCAATCTCGTTCTCCAGGCGAACTTCGGCGAAGTTCTCGGCCAGCGTTCCGCCATCTTGTCGGTAGCTCGGAAATTATATTTTCTCCGGCAGCGCCCGGTCTTCCTCGACGAAAGATAAATCGAGACGTCTCTGATTAGTCGCGAAGACGAGGCTTCGGTAAATAAAACAGTCAACTGGAGCCGTGAAAGTCCAACGTCGATCAATCCACGCCCGTAACCTCGCACGCGCCGCTCTGTAAACACCGTGATCCTTTCATCTCGTTATTCGAGCAACTGATTATTTACGTTCGCCATTTATGTCGCTTTTGTATCGGACTTAAAATATCCGGCTCGTTAAAATCAGCGATATTCATTGCAATTTTAACCGATATTTTCAACACAAAGAGCCGGCCGCGGAGCGTTCGTTAAACCCTGATATTTTCGTCCGTGTAAAATTCAACGGCGGTCGTTACACCGCGCATTCGTAATTGAAAGGCGGCGCGCTGTAATTAAAACTATAATTCATTAGACGCAGCTTTTGTTCGATGGGACACATAAACGGTACTCCGCGTATCGCGCTGCGGCCGATAACGCGTCGCGGATTTAAACGCGTGAACTGTCGCTGAAAAGGCGGATAAAATAGCGGAAGGACTGGAAGTTTTTATCGAGAAATTCTGAAAGGTTCTCTCGGCTGGAGAAACTGGTAGGAAAAATCTAATCGGAAGTTTTCGATTATTATGGTAATCTATAATCACCGATAACGATCTATAATAATCTATAATAATCTATAATAATCTACAGCAACTTAGAATAATCTAAAATAATCTAGAGCGATCTAAAATAATCTCGAATAGTCGGTGATAAATATAAAGCACGACAGATGAAAACTGTCAGAAAAGTGTCGAAACCTGTTGGAAGCCGGCCCGAGAATCTAGGTTACTTTGACAGGCGAATCTCGTTCCGGCTTCTCTACCTATCGAGTTGTAATTGCGGCGCGAAACTTCGTCATCGGGGGCTCAAACAGAAGCCAAGTAATACGGAGTTCGCATAAGTCCTCCGAGGACGGGGCTGCGTTTCCACGACGCCTCCTTCGAGAAACGGAACGCGCGGGCCGGCCGAACAGGGAACGGGGATTCGAACTTGGACGAAACCGATGGTTTTTACGACCGGCGAGCCTGCAGCCGATCGAGACGAATTCAACGCGGACGCGGTCACTCTGATCTTCAACCAGTTTCTAGTTTATAGAAAATCTCCGTTTCCTACAATTTCCTTCTGACAATAAATATGTAACTATGCTATCGCGAGTGATTGCAGTAAAAGTTGAAACACTTAGCTGTTCCAAAATACAGAGCACTTGCAACGAGTTTCCAGCTCATAGAAAATCTCTGTTTCCTTCTGACAATAAATATATAACTACGATATCGCGACTGATTGTAATAAAAGTTGCACCACTTGGCACAGTGTTTATTTCAGTAGCCCTACACTATTTATCTTCGCTGCAAAAGAATGAATACCGTAGAACCCTTAAGATCTCCGCGACACTTGACGCGTTGGCTCGTCCCAAAGATCCGAAGTAGAACGATCGTTCCCGCTGCATCAACGGAGGATCTCGAATTCTTCGAGGCAAGAATCGCTGCGAACGCCGGGGGAGGTCGGTCGCGTCAGTCCGCGGGAGTCTGGCTATATAAATAAAATGATTCGTGGCAGGTGAAACGAGAGCGTACGACTGCTGCGAGTTGATCTCGGTTTACGAGCGTGGCCAGCGGAAAGCCGCGCGGAGGAGGACGCCGGAGAAATAAGAGGGAAGCCGGGAGGACGGGACGGAAGACCAATGAAGTCGATTCCAAGTGAACTACGGGAAAGTAATAAAAAAGAATACGCGGCGGGGGCGGTCGGTTTTTTTTCCCCACTTGACCTTCCGGCCTGCGATCCTCGCCCCCCCGATGGTCTTGCTTACCCGGGCTGGCAAGATCGTGTTTTACGCCGGCGTTCGTCCTCCTCCAGAACCGTATACCGAGGCAAATCTTGTCAAGAGTCTCCCTCCTACAAAAGAGAAAAGTAAACGTTGTCGTCCCCGTTCCAGTCCCCATCGTCTTTTCTCATCGACCTCGTTTCTTTATTACGACGCTCCACCGAGCCAATTCTGCCGGGCGCTTCCTGTTTTCCGTTTCGTTCGTTCTCGTCCGCGGATGATCCGCGTGATTTTTAACGCGTTGCGTACGGGTGACGAGATATCTCGCCTTCGGCAAGCCCAACGTTGCGGCCGGCCGACGAGATATCTCGTTTTTAGGTCTCTTCGACTCGATCGATGATTTAAGGAGTTAAAAGTAGATTTTCTTATTACGTTACCAGTTGATTTAGTAGATCCGTAGGTCTATCAATGTATTATCTTCGAATGAAATTTCCGCTTGAAGTAGAATGGACAATTTTGCTACTTTCCTGAATCGCCGATGGTAAAATGTTGCACGAGCTTAGTAGCGAAAATAGGTAGTACGTCAGGAAGTTAAGGAGAAGGGAGAACTGTAGTGTCTCTTCTTTTGCGCCTTTGTCGAGACTGCAATCCGGAAGCTAGTGACGCAATAAATAAAACGATTCGCGGAAAGTGGGTAATCCCTTTCTCGATCGATCCGGTGCACAACAACGTGGCCGCCGGCACCGAAGCCACCGTGTCCCGCGATATGAAAAACAATTGGAACCATTTGTTAACCACTCCCGGCCTCTCTATTTTTTCTACGGCGTATAAAACCGAGCGCCCATCCCACCGCGCGAGGGATTTCAATTAAAACCCTAGCTGGCAACGTTCGATTGTCACGGGTAAACCTCGCTCTTTGTGAAAACGCAGAAAATTGCGTGCAACTATCGCGCGCGGATGGCCGGCCGATGAAAGACGGGAAAGATAAAACCGTGCTCCGACGAGCCTCGATCCCCGAACGACCGCCGGACCGGATCCGACCGATTGGGACGCCCTGCGAACCCGCCGGGAAAGAGGAACTCGGAAATTAATTCGCGGCTCCATCGCGCCGGCGATCCCCTGCCGTTCGTGCGCTGATAAACTGCACGGTTTAAATAACGCGGAGGAAAGGGGGGCGGAACGAGGACGAGGATCGCAACGGACGGAACAACAAAAACGTCGCGGCGTAACAACGTCCCGGAGCCGCACGCGAAAATGGCGACACGGGTTCGCGTACTACGGACGATTACCTCGCGTCGATCGGCGTGTGGCCGAGCTGGATCGGAGGGTTATGGCGTTTCACCCTTTCGAGGTGGCTCGCCGTGCCACGAACGCCCGTCTGGTCGGACTCGATCGCTTAACCCTTTGCACTCGGAAGTTTTTCACTGGAATATTGGAACATTTGAGATAGAGACGTTTCGTGAACTAACTCGAAGAGAAATCGCACGTACATTGACGAACGAAGCTATTGTAGTATCTAGAATTTTTTCATTCATCTATAATATTCATTATCTATAATATAGTAACACTACTATTTTATTTCAATATTTCTCGAATTCATGCGTTATACGAGGTATGATATTAAATATCAAATTTTATAGTTTTATTCTATGAAATCTAGTGGTGAGTGAGTCACCTCTCGAGTGCAGAGTTAAAAGCATAGTTAAAAAGTATGAGTGATAAAAACGCTTCAGACGAAAGTTGTGAGACAGAGCCAAGCATATGGTGGTTTTTTTGTAACAAGTTTGTACAGCTATGTACTTAGCAACACACCGGTAACCTTCGATTTTCGTTATGCGTAGTCGAATTTCGGGGTTTTGTCCGCAGAGGAGGAAATGCGGTCGTCTCCTGATTTCTCATATTGTTGCGATGTATGGGAGACAGCCCTTACGATCTGAAGACGGTTCGAACGAAGTGGTCGTTAAGGGACGATTGAACAAACGAGGACGGAAGAATCTTCGAGGACGAACTTGAACGACGCGCGATGTATTGCTCTCGAAAATTCAGTTTCCGAGTAGTGTACTAAGTTCATTGCACGGTGTAAATAAATACTTTCGTCGCTTCGAAATACGCGATTAACTCTAGTTGATGTAGAAAATTTCTCACTAGATATATTTAACATTTCTTCACGAAGCGAAGACGATGTTATTCGAGACTAATTCGAAGAGAAATCAGTACATTAAGGAACAAAGCTGTTTCATTCCAATGTTCCACGTATCAAGCATCATACAAAGTTCAACATTAAATATCACCTTCTATAGTTTTACCGTGTAAAATCAAGTGACGACTGAGAGTCACCTCTCGAGTGCAAAGGGTTAATCGAAATGTTCCGCCCTCGAGGAGGCTTCGTCCCGGATACCGCAGAGTAAACCTTGATTCCGGCCGCTGCGCGAGCGCGTCCGCCACGTACGACGCAGCCAAGCCGTCGTATTTTTCGCTGGTTCCCGGCTTCTCGCTTCTTGTCCGCCGCAGCTTTAAATTCCCTTGATCCTGAGGTACGCGCGCCGCTATTTACTCGAGGATTTGCGCGGATCCAGTCAACTTTTCCGCCGCCCATAGGCGGTAGTTTCACGTTTGCGAGAGCTCCTCGGGTCTTGCGAGAGTCTTTCCCAGAAATGACGGAGTCGCGCGATCGAGTTCAGTTTCCGCGCTTCTGTCCAGAATCCCTGTAAATTTTGCGGTCAAACCGATCACGGAGATCGCAACAATGGCGACGTGTTTCGATATGGTAACGCGTTTCCCTTCAAAGTCCAACTGAAGCTTCGTTCCTTTGAAAATTCTCTGAACGCAAGACCTGATCGCGAGGTAAAATGTTTTCAACGTAATAGCCGTAATATCGTCAAGATAGATGACATTTCGAGATTCCATGGCAATGAACGCGTTGTAGCGGTCTAACCTGACAGCCAAACAGCTGACAATAGGAAAAGCAAATAAATACAATAAATACAAATACAAGGGCATAAACACACGCAAGGGCATAAACCTAGCAGTTAAACAGCTGACCAGTAAAACGAAATCATTTTAAATACATTACTTCGAGAATGTTCGACCGAGCGCTACTCCTTCCTGTACAATACCTCGACCAAGCGCTAACGTTATACTTTCGATAAAGAACGAATCAACTGTGATCTTCGGAACACGACTATCATTCCTTCAGCGTCAACGGTCGAAGCGTCACGACGAACCACATCGATGAACAGGACACCGACTCGAGTGGCAAAAAATGCGAGGGGAAGTCCGTAGATCGGGAGGGTTGCTCCGCCGCCCCTTTGCCTGGGTGTAGTCGGCACGGTTGGCAACGTCGCTGCTACTGGGAACGCTGTAGGAGGGCCCACTTGAACTGGAGGATGCTCCAGACGGCACGTACGAGCTAGTTCGCGTCTGTCTCTCCGCTCGGCCAGACGGACTCGACGACAGTTGTTAGCAAAGAAACACGGCACGCTCGATCACCCGCGTGACCGAGTTTCGAGAGACGGCCGTAGAGGAAAACACGGGAAGCGCAAGAATCATGGAGTCGCCTCGAACAACGTCCGACCGATAATGACCGCGACCGGTCGAACAGCTGCAGGCTCGACCGCGTCGGTTTCGCGTCAGCTGTAACGTTCGTAACTCGAACGAGGATCGCGAAAGTTCCCGCGAAACTGGCGCGCGGGATATTCGGGAAGACGGGGGACGTCGGGAAACAAGAAATCAAGGCGCTGCTCGAAATTCAGCGAAGATTAAACGACTCGCGCGGAGCAGCTTGACTTTTTGCGTGCCCGAGAGCAACGGCGCGGCCCTGAGTCATCGCGAGACGCGATACCGCGGCACTAAATCCCGGGAAATCCCCACCTATGCTCCCAGGTCGCGAATCTTTTTTCCTTCCGGCGACCGGGGACGTATCTGGCTCGCGTTCCTCTTCCAGCCGCCGCCGCGTTGTTCCCGGTTGTTCGTTTTGCCGCGCGAGACAGCGCCGCGCGAACCACCGAAAGGGAACGTATTTGTTTTAACGGACGCAAAGCTGGCCAGAAAATAACGCGGAGCAACTGCGGAGCACGCGAGTAACCCAATATGCAGATGCGACGGGATATAAACCAGCCGAAGTTCGCTTCCGCCCCCGGAGGAACGCCCTCGCGTGTTGCGTACCGGTTATTAACCGACCACGCGATCAACTGGACAAAGAGGAGACACCGAGGCGGACTCTTTCGGTGTTAACACATTGAGCGCCGGCGACTTAAGAGACATTTAGCCAAAGAAAATATTCAAAACATGCATTTTCGTAAAATAGTACATTTTAATTGTATTCGTCATATCCAGAAATGGAAATCCAGAAATCCGATAGACTCAGAATCAGAGAACAGTCAGTCTTCCGAAGTGAACGATACCAACGCTACCCTCCGTCAGTCTTCCAGCGAATTTTCTTCAGCGAGTCGAGTTCCAGCCGCATTTCGAAGTCTGCACGCGGAAGCGCTGTCAGCTCGACACCGGAAACTCGGAATGAATGACGAGCAACGGTCGGTCGTTGAAGCGTCAATTAACGAGCCCGAAATCCGAAAATCGTGGACCGTCGCCGAGGCGGATCGGTGTCTTTTATATTGGACCGTTAACGACTGTCCCATCGAAGAAGAGAAGCGAGACCCTCGAGCGTCGAGGGCCGTCGACGTGGCTGTTCCGAGCTGTTGCTGCTCGGTTCCGCTGGCTGCGATTGTTTTTGTTACAAGCCCATCCGAAAGGACTCCGGCAATCGGTTAGCAACCCGTGGCATGCTTCCGAGTCGCAGCCCTTCCTCCTCGTACCGTCGTCTAGCCGGCTCCCTCTCCGTCCGTTGCCCGAGCTCTCGAATAGACGACGAAAGCGAGCAAGGCGGAACCGCCACTTAAAACCAGTAAGTGGTTTGTACCGTTCGTTGCCGATTGTCTTAACTCCGGACAACCGATATAGGTAAACCAATGCCGAGCCCGTCTTACTCCGAGGTTTCGCCCGTCCGTTCGTTCCTCTTATTTTTCCGGAAGCCTCGTTGCCCGTCGCGTATTCCTTCTCCGCCGAGTGTCTTCATTGTGCCCCGAGAACGTTTTCACCTTCCTCTACTCGGCCCGGAGGTATTACCGTGACTCGAGCTTCGCTCTTCGTCGCCTTTCTATTTTATCGCGCGACGCTCCTCGCGGCCCGTCATCTCGTCCTAACGTCCTTCGTTCGTCCACGTTACCCTTCGATACGTTTTACCCGTTTCCCGAAACGCGAATAACCTTATTGTCGAGAATGAGCATGAAGTATAATTTTAATACTGCAAGGTATCCATTGGTGCAGTCCTCTGTTTCGCGTTCAGATATTTTCCCGAGGACAGCCGTCTGTTTTGTTACACGCGCTGAGCGTTTTTCTTTCTCCGCGTCGTTCGTACAGTTCGTGCGCTCCGTTTTTCAGTTTTTGTAAAGCACCGCACTACACACTTCAATAAATATACATTTAGCTTTTCAAACCGTGTTGTTTATTTCTACAAATAAATATTCAACGCGTATGTTTCAACAAGTCGACTGTATTTGTCGCGGAGCTTTGCATCTTTGCGTATTTTCGACAGATTTCGTTCCGTTGCTGGCGAAAGTGAGAGAAATCTGTTACAATTCTTACGATCGTGGGTCAATCGTATTAGATAGTCTAGTGTTAAGTGTCACAAGTTCAAAGGTAACTAGGAATTCGTTCCTAAAAACAATTGATTCTAGCGCTCGAAAGTCCGACGACGAATACAGATTTTCACGAAGCTGTCGATCGCTTGAAAAAGATGTTCGATGGTTCCAAACGCGTCCGAGGAGTTCTTATTAAACGCAGCCTCGCCCGGCGTGTTCCCACGCGTCGCGGCGTATATTAGTTTTGACAACTCCGTCGTCGCCTATTTTGTTTAGCCTCTTTCCCTTAAGCACCCGTATTTCCCTATCTGCCAGAGCAACCCGCGCCACTCGCTGGCGCATTTTCAGACCGCTAATGCATCCTCCGATGCCTCAGCTACCTCGCAAACGGCGCACAAATGCTCTTCAAGTGCCTTCATCCCCGTCGGAAGGGAAGAAGGGAAAACGGCGGAGGGAGCGGCGCGGCGAAGTGATTCTGGTTTCCCTGTTCTAGATTCCTTCTGTAAATACCGGTCGGATCTACGAGCGACCTATCCGACGTGCAACGTCTGTTTCTACTTCGCGCGGAACTCTTTGCACCGGCGGCGCTGCCTCGCCGGGCCACTGATTAACTCTGGGAAGACCGAGCCTCTTGCTGTTTCGCGCAAGAGCAGGAGGAAGGAGCGATATAAATGCCTCGGTAATGATCGAGGAACAGTTTATCGATACTCAACTCGAGGCAAACGTAAATGTCTGGAGAACACAGTCTCTCGCGTCAAGAGACGATGCAAAGAAACTGTTTGACTTTCCGAGTCCTCTTCAAGAACAATTGACTTTTCAGTGTGATTCTTTATTACGCGTTTGATAATTGGATGCTAGTTCAAACTTTCGACGCCAGCAAGGTCCAAGAGTTCAAGCCGCATCGGTATCCTCTTGGTCCAGCGGAGAAATCATTTTCCAAGGAACCGAAGGTTTCCACTCCGAAATATCGCGAATCGTTTAATCTCCGACCGGCCGATCCAATCGACGCGGATTCCCGCGTTCGCCCGGATCGGCGGGAAGGGGTCGGAACGCGAAATAAGGGGAGGTCGGAGCGAGCTGCGGGGCAAGAAGAATCACGGAGGACACGAAAGCTTGTTACCTCAAATCCCAAAGTAGCTCGGGCGCTAATGTAATATACATTCATGAGCGCCAAATCAACCCTTTCCATTGTCCAACGAAATTTGCCAGGGAACACAATGGAGACCATCCCGTCTAACGCCTCTGCCTGTTCATTCACTCCTCTCTTTTATCCATTCCATCTTCGCACTTCGCTTCCATTTCCTCGTTTTCCTTTCTCCTCCCCCTTCTTCTTCTTCTCCTTCATCCTCCTCTTCCGGGTTGCTGCTCCGCTCGAGCAGTCATACGCGAACCGGCTGATTTACTCGCAGCGTGTAACTGCCCCGTTCCTTTCGAAACCCTTGTCGGGAGATTTAACCCCTCGCGAAAGAGTATTTTTCAAGCTTACGGGAGCTTCTTCCATAGAAAACCGAGAGTGCAGGTTTAAATACGAGAGACGAAAACCGACGATCTCTTGTTGCTTGAACAATGAAACGATTTATTTGTAGCTTCCGATTTCAGGTATGGATCTTCGAAGTCGCCTGAGATTGATCTTAAAACTCTCAATGGTGCTAACTTCTTCAACGATGGATTATTTATTTTTCCAGACGAACATGTAATGCTTCTTCGTTTCGCTTTAGTTCTTCGTTAGGATGTATTTCAAGTGCATTTCGCCTGCATTTGACGAGTGTACGCTTCATTATTTGATTTCTCAAACCAAATCCCACACTTAACTGGTTTTTGAAAATATTAGATCGTGAATATGAATCGGCGTCGCGACGCTGGTGCGTGCCTCCACGCGCGAGCGCGATTGCCCGGCGCCCAGTTCGATAAACGACGGATTATTCGGTCGAAAACGGTCGGTGTGGACGCAGCGTAAATCAATTTCCGCAGTCGCAATAAGTTTCCACCGTGAAACGATCCCGTTGACGATAGGCGGCAGCGGCCGCCGGTGGAAAACATTCCTCTTGCTCTTATTTTCCACTTCTACCCGCTGTTCGCTCGGATTCCCTCCGCCGAGAAGTTAAGCCCATTGATCACGCGCTCGATTACTCGACCAGAGCTTTCCAGACACTCAGGGACAGCCATTCCCTTGCATTTGTCACCTCAACGTCCCACCCCTTCCTCCGTCCACCCTCGAGAAACCCACCCCGTCCGCTCCGTCACCTTCCGCGCGACGCTCGACGTCGAACGGACTTCTCCCGATGTGTCCATTTTCTTATTCTCATTGAAATTTCACTCGTTCGCTTCGAACTCTTTCGCCTCCGCCGAAACCCCGATGATCTTGCGCTCGGCGTTACCGTTATGGCGGCGTTCGACCGTCGAGGGTTAAATTTTAACCCTTTGCACTCGGAAGCTCTTCACTAGAAATAGTTCAAGATTATATAGTTAGAATAGATCAACAATTTATGAAACTAACTCGAAGAGAAATCGCACGTGCATCGAGGAACGAGGCTATTTTATTTCGATATTTCTCAAATAACAAATTTCATTGTTTTACTGTATGAAATCAAATGGCGAGGCACCTCTCGAGTGCAAAGGGTTGAGTCAACGCTAGATCCACGGAACGCGTCAATTCGACGTACATTGAACTTTGCAAACATTGCAAGGTCTACACGAACGAACGTCAATTTTCCCAGAAACCTAATGTTCAACGTTTACTCGGTGAATCTAGCGTTAAGTATTCGTTGAACTTAGATTTCGTCACATGAAGTTACGAAGTTATAGAAGTTCCTTCGAGCATGGTGCAATTCAGCGAAAGTCCATGAAACTGTCCCGATACGATTGTCAGTTGCTCAGCTCTAAATGGCACGAAGCGATCGCGCCATTGTTGTTCTTTTCCGAAGCGAGCGTAGCCGATCGCCTATCCACCGTTTACAATTAGAACAAGCGATCCTCGCGACGCCGGTTGCTCGAAGCTCGCGGCGACGACTCCCAAATGAGTCTTTCAACTTCCACTGTCGCCCGTTCGTATCGCCTAACGACGTTCGGGGCAACGGCGAGCCTCCTCGAATTCCAATTCCTCAGGGCGCCGTTTCTCCGCGCGACGCGCAACATGTTACGTAACAGCGGGAAACGCTCGCGAAACTTTCGCGATCGAATTAGCCGATAATTACCGGGCGACCTGCACCCGGAAGCGCTCCAAGAAAATAACGGCGCCCCGTCGATCGACTCGCTCGCGACGAACTAACGAGCCGTAACGGATATTAGCCTGCGAGCAGCTAATCCGGGCAACTTTCCGCCGCTTTGTCCGCGGACGCTGTTTCGCTCATTCGGGTTACGTGATTTCGCTCGCGTTTTCTAATTACCGGGAAAACGAGGAGCGCTCGCGAGCTCGACGTACTCGTTACCTTCGTTCGGCCGGCTCGCGCGATCTCCCGGAGACGCGGCCGAACTTTCGGCGTACGTTTAAAGTTACGCGACAAGGCTATTAAAGCGGCGGGATATAAGGTTCCGCGAGAATGATTAATCGTTACACCCGCCGTAATTAAAATGGAAGACTTCCGCGTCACTCTGCACAATGTCGCGCGGCTCTTCAGCGACTCATGCATGTAAAGTTGCGTTTTATTCAACGCCTCGCTCCGAAATTCCGAGCGGATCGCCGGGCTCCGCGGAACTTGCGTTATAAAATTTGAAACACAGAGCCAGCCCGGAACGCTTCGACCGAAATTGTCGGTTATTCGCGGCGAAGGAAGTTCCATCTTCCAGGAGCTTGACATATGCATGTCGCCTCGTTCGTAAACATCTCGAACTTCCATCTTCCGCGGTCGCCTCCTCGAACGCCCGTTCGTACGTCGGACCGAAATTTCCCTCGAAATCGATCCCGAAATTCGCGGAGTTCTTTCGACGGGAGCTCACTTTCGGCGCCGAAGAATCAATTTCGCTGTTCGGGCCGCTGCGTCGAACTGTCCGTGTAAAGGGCGTCATTTTTTATCGGGGCAATTTCACGGGGAAATCCCCGCGCCGCGAGCTTCCCGCGGAAACAGAGACGCGACACCGGAGCGCGCTTCCGAATTGGATTGACCCTATAACGGAAGATCCCTTTCGGTCCTCCGCGCTTTGTCCGCGTCAAATTCCCATTTCTCTTTCGCCCCGGCGAGAGGAGAAAGACAAGAGGCAATAAGTCGGACGACCCTAAGAACCGCGTGTCGTCGGCCATCGAGGCGACTCCGGGGCGGACCGCGCGGAAAACGTCGAAGCAGCGTTCCGAAGTATTGCGATTCCGGTCACAAGTTGACATCCTGCGGTACACGGGCCCGGATCAAGCCGAAACGGAGGGACGTGCAAGTTCTGCGAGAAGTCGCCGCTCGTGTTTCGTGACCTGCCTCGCACACCGATTTTCGCCACCGCTTTTTTGTCTCCTCCGGGTCGGGCGGAAGCGCTGTGTCGTAGACACGGGATACCTCGATGATCAATTTGCGACAGTTCGTTAACCTTTAGCTACTGCGGGATTTTCAACAATGTACCTCTCTACGGCTTCAACGCGGACCGCGCGAGACTGTACATCACGCTTTTCATTATGACGTTAGAAATGTTCGGAAATGTTTACGCGAGACAAATGTGAAGTGACAGAAATGAGGGCAATCGGCGATATGTTAAATATATCTATAGTACAGTAGCTGAAAGATTAACCTGCGTCTCTTTCGATATTTCTACAGTTACGTCATATTAGACAGGATTGAAAAGCTAAGATATAAATATACCAGTGACGTCGATTGCGAAAATGTGAAAGCGGAAAGAGTTCAACTGAATGTAATATGAAACCACGAAAATAAATGATCCTTCGGGCCTTCAATTCATTCAACACTTTCGAAAAATAGTGTTACTGTAAAAATTGCTATTGAAGTAACGTTGAACGTGTTGATTTTCTGTGTGTAACATGCAAAATGTAGACCGTACGAAACTGTGAAATTAAAAGGGCGCGACCGTTGGCTGCAAAAGTGATTAGAAAAATCGTGGGAAAGAAGAGGAACAGATGGGCCTGATTTTCCCGGGGAAAAGACTGAAGATTGTCGCTAGCCGAGGTCTGGTGCCGACTGTACGCCGACCGTGTCGGCGTCACGGGATTGATTCTGCTTCTTCTAGTTCTTCTTCCTCCATTCGGAGGAAAAGTTCCGGCTAACGGTGCCAGCTTCCCTTCGGGAGTTTTATTACGACGGAGACACGTTTATCCCGGCCACAGATTCGCGCCAACATGTCCTCGGCTGTCGATAAGTCTGCGCCGGTACGAGAAAAGAGGAGGACGGCGCGAGAAAAGCGAGTCGAGATAGCTGGAGAACGCTGCGCGGACATTTTCCAAGGCCGTTTCGCATCGGACGGTCAACGTCATTCCTCACCGCGCAACAGCGTGGCGAATGATCGCGCGTCGCGTCAATTAGAATTAACCCTTTGCACTCGGAAGTATTTCGTTAGGAATACTTTTCTAACTAGACGAAGACGATGGTTTTTTTTAATGAATTCGAAGAGAAATCACAGGTAAATTGAGGAACATAGCTCTTTTATCCGAATATTTCATACACAGATGCATTATAGGTAGTTCAATATTAAATATTAAATTTTCTGATTTTACTGCGTCAAATCAAATGACTGAGAGTCACCTCTCGAGTGCAAAGGTCACCGATGACCGGAGCTTTCAAATTACAAGAGAATAATTAGCACTTGGAAGATCATTGATTTCGAGTGGAAATTTTCTGTAACGGTGAAACTTTCAGCAGATAAAGCTGAATTATATATCAAAGAAGATATTTTTTAACATTAACTCAACGAGAAATCACAAGTACATTGCGAAGCAAAGCTATTTTACCAATATTTCACACGCCAATGCGCTGTATACAGTTCAATATTAACTATTAACTTTTATAGTTTCACCGCATCGAATCGAATGGTGACTGAGAATCACCTCTCGAGTGATCGGGCATATCGGAGTCGGAATCAAGCAGCAAAGCGAAAAGTTCGAGCTCGCCGCGATCGCGCGGTGCCTTGTTCGCAGGGAACCGTCGCCTCTCGTGGACCAACAATCGCACGGTTTAGGTAAAACAGCGAGAATCGACTTTCAGTGGCTGACTGTGCGTCGACGGCGGATAGACGCGCGAGACTCGCGGGCGGGCGAGCGAGCGAGGCGGCACGAAATTCGTGCGCGCCTATAGAAACGTCGACGTCGAAACGAAGAAGAAAACATCGGGTACTTTAGGTGGCGAGGTAAACACAAAGAGGACGCAACCCCAAAAAAGGAGAGAATACCTCTCGTGCCAGAGATGGAGATGCCAGGCAGCCGAGAGCTGCTTAGCCTGGAATTCCGTTGATGGATGGAATTCACTTCGTGCCGGCGAGTAAGTATAATAGAAGTGAAGTTGGGCCTCGCGGTGCCTACTGTTGCTGAATAGAGGCTTCGTTAGGCTTTGTCTAAGCGGAGTGCTGCAGCTTTACCCCTGCCATCCGCAATTCCCACCGCCACGCAACCCTCACCCTTATCCTTCCAGTTTCTACCTACTTGAATTATTCTCCGCCGCGTCTCTACGAGAACGGACCGCCCCCGACCACGCTTCGTGCCTTTAACACTAGGCACCCGGACACTTATTCTACAATTTATTCCGTGGCTCCTAGAAAAATTCATGTTCTTTCATTCGAATCTTGGCAATTCGAGGATAAGCGGTTGAGGTGCGTATTTTGGTAATTCTGCGGATTACTTCTCTTTTTAACACTGGGTTTACGGGCATTTATTGTACACTTCGTTCTATTATTCCTGAAAGAATCGATGCTCGTTTATTTAGATTGAAACTGGAGATTCGATGGTAGGTGATTGGGGTACATGTCAGTGTGATCCTAGATCCTAGTGTAAACCTAGTGTTAATTATGTTTTCCTGTTTGGAAATAGAACGGAACGATCGCGTTTAACGTTTCTTTACGCGGAGAATTCGTTTCTGAACTGACACGAAAGAAACGATTGCGCCGTTTCTCAGATCGTTACGTCTCGTCGATGAAAACGGAAGCAACGCTACTCAGCGAGAAAGTACGGCACGCGACGCGAGACCCGCGGGGACTGAGAGATTAAAACGTCATTGTTTCCTCGCACGAAGATTCGACTGGGACTAATAAGTCGACGGTTATGACCCAACGACACTTCCGCCGTCTGATAAGTTCTCGGTAAGTACCGGAAGCCCGGGGTTCAAAGTGCGACGGTGATGCATTCGAGTTCGGTTACGCCGAGACAGTTGTTCGGGATAGTTTCCCGGCGATGTTACAACTGAGGAGAGCAAGGAACCCTTCCTGATAGTTCCTACCACCTTAATGCAGTTCCCGGTGCAGTAACGATGCGCCGGCTACGCTCCGCATCAATAAAACTCCTATCTTCGCTCGCGTCCTCTTCCAAAGCCTATATTTATCTATATCGACCGTATTGCTTCCGTTTCCGGAATAACACGGTATCTCCGTCTCGTCTTCCTATTCGAATTTTTCTACGAAGTTCCTTATGAAATAACGCTTTGAACTGTAACTGGCGAAGTTACCAATGAGACGCTGTAATTACAAGTCGGAACTTATTAAGCTTCACGTTCTTCTTTGATTTAAGTGTGACTTCTCTGAAACTTGGTTTCAAAAAATATCGTCTACATCTCATCAGCTATATATTTCCTGCGAGAGACTTTCGAGTGCAAAGGGTTGGTACAGGATCAACATAATAGCTGTCTCACGTCGCATCGAAGGTTACGGAGGAACCACTTAAAGGATACAGGTCAAACACGCTGTTAAAACTTACAGGAAGTAGCCACGTCAACCTCCGACGCTGAGCTCGACAGATGTCCCGGAAGTTTATATCGAAGTGACCTGATTCGCTGTACCCCATTAATAGAGGTCAAGGTGTTTTGATCCGACAGACGGTCGGAAGCAGCCGCCATTTTGTTTGGAAGTCGTTCGTAACCGAATGCGCACACCGATTGCTCGGTTTCCATATTTTCTCGCCTCAGGTTCGATATTACTTGTGCTGTCTCGCTAGACATCGAGTTTAGTTGCGAGACCAACCAAGTCTGAGGATCACATTGCGAGACTCTAACGTATTGTTACACGTTTCAGTCAATTTTTAAGGAAGGAGGATTACAGTGATAATGCAGTATAATGCACCGTACACTCGACTTAACGCCTCCACGTCGTGAACGGTCAAAGTTGTTCCATAGGAAACTTATCCCAGCGTTTCGCCATCATTGCAGCTTCATCGAGAAGTTAAACGCGCACCGATAAACTATCATCTACCGCGAGCTAAATAATTAGCGCGTCTTTGAGCCCCCAGCGAAGCCAGCTACAGCAATAATGGCGACACGATGGGGTTTTCCAATAATTCACAGGCTCCGCTCGGAAGCCCCGGACAACTTTGAGAAAGAACTATTTCGAACGCATAATTTCTGAATAATACACGCGCTAAACGGTCTGTCTTGGTTATTTAATCGCAAATTCCTGTTTGTTTTTCCCCGGAACACCCTGTGGGCGCGATCCGGGAGGCAAAGGCAGTGGAATGTTGGCCGGCCGGGGAAAGGATGGTGCAAGTTCGCGTCTGCGTCCTAGCCGCGGCGCTTAAGTACACACGCGAAGCTCACGAGACACGACGGTTCCATGCATACAGCGTTCCGCGTATATTTGGACGGTGCACGGGATTTTAGTATGCGGAACAGGCCACCTTTAATGCTGAAATATCGCTGCGAACAACGCGGCGTCGTCTCCTCGTCTTTCCAGCTGGCGAAATTTCATACCCGCTCGCCGTACACCGGTACACGCTCGGCGTTTCACCCGAAATCTGCGACCCTTCGACCGCGACGACTCGGAATGTTACGTATCGATGGAACAAACCTGTCGCGCGTAATCTTCGCCGGGCAACTTTTATCGCGGCGAACAGGGCCCGCGCGAATCTCGCATTCCCCGGCGCATCCCACGTACATCCCGATGCAAAGAATAATGTAAACAGTTGTTAACAGACTGCGGATCTCGTTGCGTTCCCGAGAGGAAGCGTAAAATCGCGCAGAATGATCGTGGATGTATGAAATAGCTAAAGTATAGTGCTCATAATATTTGTCGAGACGGTTTTCCTTGGTAATTTATTGTTCTGATTTTGCTCTTGAAACCTTGAATTTGCATAAACGATGTGTTTCATCAGTGATGATCCGAGCTCCGTGAAAAATTGTCCGCGCAGCGGGTTAAAGGAATCCATTTCTGTCCGGTTGCCCGCGTTTCTCCTCTTAATCCCCTTTAGGCGGCGACCGGCTTGTTTTTCCAAGCATCCGCTACCAGATGCTTCGCCGAACTTGCCCGTTTCTCGTTTCCGGTATTGTTTTGTCCCCTGGCAACATGCGCCGCCGATTTACGCCTCGGCGAACACGAGCGTATCGAGGTTCCCGTCGAAACAACTTTATCCCTGCCACTTCTGTACCGTACCCGGACTTCTTGACCGATTTTCGCGCGAGCGACGAGCGTGCAGACGCGGAGCGAACGGCTGAAAGGACGCGGGGATCGGAAGCGACCGAACGTTGAACGGTTAACGTAACGCTCGCAACGGGGCCGAGTAATTACGGCGGATAATCGATGGCGACGCGTTCCGCGGGGCAGCATTTAGACAACTTTTTCTCCCCCCGGCGAGGGAGGAATCTTCGGGACAAAGTCCATCAAAGGGGCCGTGTAACTCGAAACAGCGATAAACAACGAGCCGAAGTTCCGTCGATTCCCCGGAATTTTCATTAAGCGGCAAATCGTTCCTCTCCGTTTCCGCTCGCTAAAACCTCGGCGGCAGCAGCTTTCGCTTTCTTACTCTTTTTTCTCCCTTTCATTAACGGCACGTCGAGCTACTTTGCAATTTCCTTGGGCGGACAATAAGCACGGCCGTGGAGGAGGACGGCGAAACAAGAACTCGGCGCGGGAGGAGAGCCGCTGCTGCCGCCTTTCATAAAATCCAATTTAAGAACTGCTCCTGATCCCCGCCTGTCCGTCCTTACTCCACGGTAATAAAGAACCACCGAGACCTCTTCTTTATACACTTGCAAGTAAACTGCCTTTAATAGGACGGTTATTGCTTTGTGTACCGACGGACGCGGCTCGACGTTGCGCGGAAGCTCGCGATACGCATCGCCGGGGAACCCGATCGGATCACGCGACGACGCCGGATCGGGGGAGCCTCGAAAAACTTCTGGTAACGCTCTCGCGGTGCTTCCGATAAATTTCCCTCGCCACCCCGGTCCGTGCTCGCGCGCTACACGCTACACGCTACACGCGTACCGCAGTTGGAACTGAATTAGTGCTCGGGCACAATGCCAAACGCGTATCTAGATGCGCGCCGCCGCCGCGCTATCGTCTCTCGCAATTTACCGAAAACAATAAGCACACTCGCAACGTTAAATGATATACGCGCGTTCGCGCGAGAAACATCCTAGACGAGGATTCCTAGGCGCCGTTCGCCGTCCCCGGATCGGCGCCTAGCAACGGGGATCACGTGTCTCCGTAACGGTTAATTGCACTAATTTTATTTCACCAGGCGCGAAACGTACAGATCGATTAATTGTATCCGCGCTTTATCAATATTGGTCTGAGGAAAACAACTTGTTTACCTGGAATGGCAGGGCTCTACGTCGTTTATAGCATTCCGATAATCGATCCACAACGACGGCTGCTTCAAGCACACCGCTCCCCCGCCCCGGGAATACTGCGTGTCCTGAAAAGAGGAGTAACCGAGCATCTTGAAAAGCGTGTCCCGTGCGTTACGTTTCGTCGTTCGCAAGACGGAAACGAGGCTAAAACGCGGCGGCAGGCATATTTACAGCTCTGTTGATGTCGGCGACGCAGACCCAGTGCGTGGTCGTTCTGTTGGTCACGGTTATGGCCCACTTGGAGTGATCGCGGCTGCTCGTGAAATCGATGTTCGCCGCGTCGAATATCAAGGATTTCACGTTGTAGATCCTGGAAATCAGCGGTGCCGGTGAAACAAATGGGAACGGTGGAGAGGGGAACGCTCGGGAGCTAAAAAGCATCGGTTTTACTTTCTACGGCTGCAGGTGGAAGGCAGCTTGCCGCGGCCGTTCAGCCAGGACTGCACGTACAGGTCGGTTTGCAGTTGCGGCGCGACGAAGTCAGCATACAGATCTGAAAAAAGCACCGCCGCTAATGCAACCGATGGCTCCTCCGGATGGTAGCCGGATTACCTTTCTGCCATTTGCTCCCTTTCGCGAACGAAGTGAAATTGGTGGACCCTAGGGATCTCAGGACGGCTTTACGGTTGTACGGGGGCGACTTGACGCGCTTCTGATTGATCGCGTCCGTCAGCATCGGGTACCGTGCGCCGAGCGACTCCGGGATGTTCTTCGCGTACACCGTTATCTCGTTGTACATCAGCTGCTCGCCGAGAACGTTGAACTGATCGCTGCCCAGCGAGATGCACAGAAAGCTCTGCCCGTAGAATGTCCCACTTTCCGGGTAATTGTATTTACCTTGAATCGTTACGTTCACTCTCTTCGAGGGACGCGTCACCTCGCCGCCCTCCGGGACTGCTGGGAAATTCGGGACGCTGTGGATCAACCAGAAACCTTGCTCGCTGTTCACCATCACCACGCCCTTCGTGTGGCCATACTTGAAGACGGCCGGCGTGTCCGGCGGACTGTCGTTGTATAAGGTCCACATGCTTTTGTCTTCATTTTTCTGCGGGATAAACGTAATCCATGTTCGGACAATTTTGCTTTGCTTTTACTGGGAAGGAAACTTTACCTTAACTTTAGACAACAAAAACACGCTGCCGTGTGACCCGGTGTTAACCCGCTATGTTAAAAATGTATTCAATAGTTTTAATAGTTTTATTAAAACGAATATATTTTGTAACTTTGAAGTTACAATGACGTTGAACGTAAACGCCTGCGTGTATAAAAGTTTAAGTTGATTAATCATTTAATGTCATTCGTCATTTTGCAATAAAGATTAAATAAATCAATTTCACCCAGTCTATTGATATGTGACTTCAAAGTTACACGGGCTTATAGAGGGTTAAAGTGGTAACCCTTTGCACCTAAGTCGCCATTCGATTGAACTGAATTATAAAATGAAAAATTCAAGATAAAATACTGGATAAAGTATTAACACAAAACAATTCTGCCCCGTAATTTATGCAAGATATTCCTTTATGTAAGTTGCAAATAATGTTGATATCTCGTCAGACAATAATGAACGTCTGTAATGAAAAATATTGTCGAGTTAACGTCAGCCTCTCGAATGATGGGATTCGTGACAGATTTCTTGAGAATCAAAAGGCTCACTGTTGAACGTCGAGGCGCTTAGACAATTAGCGGTAATTAATGGCACTCGATCTTACTTGGTCGTAGAGAGGCGCTAACGTTATTCCAGGGATAGAATTGTTCGCAGCAATGGACCTTGTGGACAAATGCCAACCGGTCCCAATGGTTGCATTCGTTGCGTACAGATACGCGTAGCCATCTCTGATCAAGGGATTGCTGCTCGTCGAGGTTTTCGGTAATTTATACAGCACGTACCTGAAACGATTATCACCGAGGAATTTTCTGCCCGGCGGCTGCTCATTTATCGAATCCATTAAAAAGTCGTTAGCTCGTTTTCCATAAGAGACGCCGATACTTCGTGAACGGATGAAAAACGACCTAACCGTTTGCTGACGAATGTCGACATTTTCGAAATGTTCGTATTTGGAAAACTAGCGAATGACTTAATTACTTGAGTATCGAGAGATCGACACTCAGTTTCCTATTCTATTGTTCGAGTAATCGATATACCAGGTTGTCCCAAAAGTATCTTTAACCCCTTTAATTTTAAAACATTTTATTATCAACTATTTGGAAGAAACGCACCAAAATTGTCCGTTCTACATGGAAATTTCATTTGAAGATAATAAATTGATAATAGCAAAATAGTTTTGATCCGTGAGTATGAACATTGATTGTCGTTAAATTGGTTTAGAAATCTTCGTCACGAGTCTCACTCGTCATTGTATGACAAGGGGCTAATTTGGTTGATATAATCAATGCACATTTTATATCTGATTACGTAACATCGATCTTATCTTCCTTCCTTTCTCGAAAAACCTCAGTGTCATAATTCCAGCATTCCTTACGACCGAAAGATTACAATTAACTTGAACGAAGATTAGAGGGCAGCTTAATATAATTTAGCTTCGTCTGTTGATGGTTTTGTATCTCAGAGAATCCTCGTTCGCGAAGGGTTAAACAGCCGATGAAAGAACAGCGTGTTCGATGATCTCAAGAACAATAGATGCAAACACTCACCAGTCAACCGGTGCGTTATTCTCGTCTTTGCATTGCAACCGATTTTGGACATTGCCGTTTACAGCGTTACACACGAGCAGCCAAGCGATCGTGTGGCGTAGGACACGCGACGTGGTCGACTAAAATAATGGAAGAATTCTTATTCTTTGTGTCGCCGCTTCCTGAAAGTCCTCGACTTTCGATGACAAAGACTGCGAGGCGTCATTCGCGAGTATTCTTGATTATGAGTAACATTTAACACGCTGAGGTCGAGATTCGATCTTTCTGCGTAACGAATGCTTCGAGTTCTACGCACTAGTGAATTTCAACAATCGATTAAATAGATCGCAATGACCGGTCGAATGAAATATAAGAAACATGAGAATTCATTTACCCCATCGCTCGTTTGGAAATGAAATAAAAATGTTCCGCTACCGAATGGAAAGCTTGATTGTGAATAGTTTGAAATAATTGTTTATGTTAAGGGCAACGAATAACTGCTACTGAAAATGATTGGGAATTATCGAGTTTCTTTGTAAATTGAAGCCTGTACACGTACCAACATTTTTCACAAATAAATCACGACACGGTTCAACAGCTGTTCGAGGAACGATACTACTGTCATTACAGTCTGCACTCCGCAGAGAGACTGAACTGACTGTTCAATGTAAATACCAAGGTCCGCAAACGAAGCATCGCTCACGTCATTCTACTTTATTCATCCCATTGGCTGACCGCTGTATGAGTTCCTTGTTTCACATCACGTTTCTTATAACTATTAAATATAATTGAACACTTAAACATTTCTCATCTATTCTATTTTATAGTACAATTTATGCGACAAGTTGATTAAATTGATTTTACTAATTGGTATCATCGAATTAGTCACTGTTTCATTCGAAAAGGATCCCATTTTCGAAATGTTAAATATAATTTGCTTCCAAAGGAACATGCGGTTCCATCTATGACTAAACGTGGGAAACGAATGGTGGCAACGTAATATATGTGATATGATCGACTGCATTGAAGCAATAATATGGCGGCCGCAAGCTACAGTGGGCCGAACGTCATAATATTACAATGAGAAAACAAGACATATCGCGTAAAGGAGTATTCACGTATTAAAATCGTAGCTAAACGAAATGCTTTCTTAGCGATGACACTGCCAACAGAGCATTTTAGACGGCACGACAAATTCCGTTGAAATATCTCTAGAAACCGACAGGGAACGGAATAATGAGTTCTTCTATTGCAGAACTTATAACAGAATATTTCTAACGCTGACAGAAGATCGAAGAAACGAATTGATTCTCCGGCGAATGGAGGTATGCATTAAGAAATATTATTTGCCTATATCGCGAGAATACAACAGTATCTCGTATCATAATATATTTTTGATCATGCTATCATCTATAAATTGTTCCATAGTTTTCTCCCACTATTTTCAACTTATCAATGCACTTTTTTTATTTCCAAATAGACAACTTGAAACGTTGAGTAATGTTTTTACATTTTTGTAGTTTTTTCAATGTGAAAAATCACATCTGTAAAGTCTCTGTGGCCAAATGCATTACAAGTTGAAGAAACTTTTAAGCTAAACTTTTAACATTTTCATTGTTGAAAATAAGTAAAGATGAGTAGAATCGAAAGCAGTTCGGATAATGGGAATGGCTGGCATGAATGTGCCAAATGGCTGACTAGATGCGGAGCTTTGAGAGCGGATCATAAAGCAAACTGGCCAGAAGCAACTGCAGTTGATTTAGCCTATACTTTGAGAGATGGTGTATTGCTATGTAATCTCTTGAGTACCGTGTATCCTGAATCCATAGAGATGAAAGATGTCAATCAGAAACCACAGCTGGCACAATTCTTATGTTTAAGGAACATAAAACTATTTTTGGCAGCATGCTCAGCATTTTATGGCCTATCGAATTCCGACCTGTTTGAGCCTTCCATGTTGTTTGATCTATCAAATTTTCATCGTGTATTATGCACATTATCTGTGTTATCTAATTGTCCACGGCTAAGGCAGAAAAATATTCCGTAAGCAAATTATAATATGCAAGTTGTTAGCTGTAAATTATACTAATTTAATAATTGTTGTTAGCTGTTAACTGTAAATTATACTAATTTAATATGTGATATATTTTTTATATAGCGGCTTTTTCATTGGTCACGGTAGATCGCAAGAAGACATATATAAGGACTTACAAAGTGCCGGTGCTGGGTAAGCATCTATGTTTTTAAAGAGTACTGTATACTCTATAAATATTGCCGTTTAAAATAAATTACTGTAAACACATGGCAAAGAAATTTATACATTATAACATACAACACCGTATCTTTCTATTTGTTGCATAATATAATTTTTCAATAACTTCTGTCAATGGGTTCAGCCCCACAACAGGAGTGGTAGCATTTACCATAAAGCCTAAGAGTATGGATCTAGATGAATCCCAAGTATATCAGGAATTACTTTGCTTCTCGAGTAATTCTCAACACGACTGGCCTTCCACAAAGAAGGTATCTGTCGTTTGTTATTTAAAAGATTAAAGTGTCGTACAACAAAAGTACCAAACATCACTGTAATTTATCATTCAAAATAGTCATTGAATACGTATAAACCGTTTGTTTGTTTCTAAGTTAACTATAAATTAGTACAGTGATACTGGCACTGTTTAAAATCATGTTTACTTCACAGTTTTATGTGTTCAGCTATGTTTTTTATTCATAACGAAATGTATCTTTGCTAAAAGTAGTTTTGCGTTTGCCGGAAGTTTTATTTTTTTCGTGCATGAATAGTGCATGGCTGTTCATATTTTTATGCTAAAGCCGCGTAGGTGAAGGTCGCCGCAGAAGGTTTAGAAGACGCGAAGGAGATGAAGCAGGTGGAGGAGGGGACAATGAAGATCCAGTTGGAGAGGAGGATGATTATGGAGCATATTGCAGTCATGCTCAAAGCGAAGAGATCTACCAGGACCTTTGTAGTCTGCACTTGCCACCTCCTCCATCTGTTGCGCAGGTCGTTATAGTTTTTTCTTTTTTTTTCCTTTCTCCATATATATATATACATAACCATATATATATGGTTTATCCCAGTAACATTATAAAGTTGTAAATTATTAATGTTAATCATTGGTCTTGTCATGCTTCATAGTACTCTGCATTCCACCTCTTGTATATTACGAACAAATTTTTAAATGCATTTTCCTGATAATATAGGATGGCATAATTCCTGGAGGTGGGAAAAGCGATTACGTGATTCAAGAACTCGTTGAAACTGAACGGAACTACTCGGACGTCCTTAATAGTTTGCTCAGGCATTTTGCTAGACCACTTTCATCCACGCTACGACCGGAAGATTCGGCACGGATATTTTTTGGCATTAAAGAACTCGCAGAAATCCATGCTGGTTTTCACAGTCAGCTTCGGAAGGCAAGAGCTGGCGTTACTTTAGCACAGGTTTTCCTTGATTGGCGAGAAAAGTTCCTTATATACGGTGATTATTGCGCAAATCTTACACTTGCACAAAACACATTACAAGAAGTTTGTGCCCATAATGAGTTAGTTAATCAAGAAGTTATTGTAAGTATGTTAACACTTTCGTTTAGTCTGTCATGACTATGGAATAAATTTGATAAAAATACTGATTACAGAGATGCCAACAAGAAGCTAATAATGGTAAATTCAAGCTGCGGGATATACTCTCCGTTCCTATGCAAAGAATTTTGAAATATCATTTATTATTAGATAAATTAGTAGAAGAAACTCCTTGCGAATGGGTAAAAGATCGACAATATCTCGGAGAAGCTAGAGAAGTTATGGTGGATATAGCTCAATATATTAATGAAGTGAAACGTGACTCGGACACGTTAGACATTATAAAAGATGTCCAGGCATCGATAATTGATTGGGATGTCCCGGAGGACGCACAATTAAAAGATTTTGGCCGATTGTTAAGAGATGGAGAACTTAAGGTATTATACTATCAAGGGCATATGAAGAAATATATACTAACACAACATCTTATCGACCTTTCAGGTGAAAGCTCACGGTGACCAACGAACAAGGGTTCGTTACGCATTTGTCTTCGAACAAGTAGTATTAATTTGTAAAGCGGGTAGAGGAGAACAATATTTATACCGTGAAACTTTACGGCTAGATGAATATAGATTGGAAGACCCTACAGGAAGACGAACCCTTGGCAAAGATATCCGATGGACTTATCAATGGATGCTTGTCCATAAACAAGAATACACAGCGTACACTTTGTACGCCAAAACAGAAGAACAGAAAAAGATGTGGATTAAAGCGTTAGAGGATGCAATGGATAATGTTAATCCTGCAGCGTGCCGTAACACTAACCACAAGTTTAAACTTACAACTTTCGAGGGCGCTCTTAGTTGTCAGTATTGCAAGAAGTTCTTGAAAGGCCGTATATTTCAGGTAAAACATCCTCGATACAGACATCGACCGAATAATGTAACAAATTCATTATAATATGATTCACTCGTATAGGGGTATCGGTGTGAAGTTTGCCGCTTCGCTGTACACAAACAATGTATTGCACACTCGGGTCGATGTATGCCGGTACCGCCGCCACCTCCGCCACCGCCGCCTTTGCCCTGCGAACGTGCTCTTTCAATGAGATTATGGTTCGTAGGAGAAATGGGACGGGACACAGCTTCGAATAAATTGGAACAACGCAAAGACGGCACATACATGTTGCGAGTACGGCCTGCCGGACAATCACGGCAAAAGCATGAAACTAATTACGCTCTTAGTATCAAGTAAGATACCCATAAGCCGGTTCTCATTTTTACTGAAAAATTGACAATTTTGTAAGAGTTAATTAAAGGAAATGTACGTTAATGTTATAGGGCAGATGGAGCGGTGAAACATATAAGGGTATTTAAACGCAACGTTGACGGAGCTGATCTGTATTATCTCAGTGAATCTCGGTTTTTTAAAAGTGTAGTCGAGCTTGTCGAATATTACGAACGGGTATCATTATCGGAGAATTTTGAGAGATTAGATCAACGCTTGTTATGGCCGTACAGGCGTGTATTGGCAACGGCACTATTCGATTTTCATGCAGAGGAACGTAATCAATTGAGCCTACAGCGAGGTTGTACAGTCGTAGTATTGAGTAAAGAAGGCGATGCCAAAGGATGGTGGAAAGGGAAAATAGACGATCACGTAGGATTTTTTCCAAAGGATTATGTCGAAGAACAATAAGCATAAATTATATTGCTTAGGTACTTTTTCGATGTGATGGCACGGACGATTAAGGATAATATTTCACATATTAATCGCATCATCGTGCAATCATAATACTTTTATTAAAATGCCCCTCAGCAGAGAACAAAAGAAATGTAACACATTTTTACATTGTATAAAATAGAAGTAAATTCACTCACGCATCGATATCATTATAAAAAATACAGTTTTATTTTGTTGTTCTCTTGACTCGAGGTTGTGCTGTATCACAGTTATATAAATAGAAAGTACACGTGCGTGTATGAGAATCGAGCGTATAAAAACAAATATATTTAGCGACTTGTATAAACAAGAAGAATTCATTATTTTTCAGTACGATATGGCGATATCAAAAAATTTTAGAAAAAGATGATTCATAAAGATCAAAGTTGTCTATCTTTGTATATTAGAATCATACGAAAATATTATATTATCAAATGTTCATAATTTTAGACAACTTTCTCTTTATGACTATATTTTAAAGTCAATTGCCAAGCCTCAATTGTATATAGTGTAATTCTTTATTGTTAGCAATGCAAATTTTAACCATTTCTTAGATATATACAATATAAATACACGACTATCGCTACACGCATTATAGTAACAAATTAATTGTACTATTTTTTTAACTGTTACACGTATTTTCTGATTGTGCCAATGAAAATAATCAATAAAATTTAGTCCTTATTCAGATGTTAATCTAAAACAAATACTGCTTGTGTACTCCTATAATTCACTTTTTATAGTTTTTTTCCTCTCATTATATATAATAGTAGCCACTTTTTGCTCTAATCTTTTACAACCAGCTGTTGCATAAAGATTATGAGGAGGAGGTCCAAAAATTGTATAAGATAATGCTGCCTGTATCATATCCTCACTTGGTGAAACGTTTCTAACTGTGAAAGCTTTGACTAAGCATTGTTTTATATGTGTTTCTTCTAGTGGCAAAAAAGGAACATAATGGTCTATGAGGTTAGTGTCAATTGTGTCACTGTGATGAAGACCACCTTTTTCATTAAATGCCCCAACACTTATTAAATTCTCAAAATCATGAAGCTTAGCCTTGCTTCTATGTCTTCCTTCTTCCCAAAGATTTAATAAACGTTGTATAATTCTTGAACTGCCAGTGTTGGATAAAAATATATAAACTGCTTTCTTAGTATTCAACAAAGAACCAGATAATCTCCACAATTTAAACTGTGCATTATAATCCAAGAATGGTACAAGAACATTTAATAGACCTTCTGGCATCTTATCCACTTCATCAAATACGAATAATGACCTCTCACATTTTGTTAAGCTATCTATAATAGTTTTGCGTAATTCTGCCTATATTGTATCAAACAGCATAGTATAAAAATCATTTCATACGTAAGTTTAAAAAAACGAAATATTACATGCATGCATTCTTTAATTTCAGTTTAATTCCAGTCCTATAATTAAAGATATACCTTATAGAGTTCTACATCTTGTTGCAAAGGAAAATCATTACGACCATTGAAAAAATGGTAAAACCGACTTTTATCACCTTTCATATAAAATGATTTTGCAATCATCTGTGTCACGTATGTTTTACCAGTTCCTGGGGGACCGTGAAAGCTCATAACCAAAGCTTTTGGAGGATCAAATCGGCTTAAATGTCCACGTAAAGCACTTATTATCACATGGTGAGCAATGTCTTGCCCATAAAGATTTGTAGTGAGAAGATCTTCTAATTCTAGAAATAAATATACAATCGTAACATATGTAATTACTAAACAAATGCGCTTTATAATATTTCATTTTCTAATTTTACATACTCACTGTCAATATCAGGAGAAACATATTCATCAGTACAACATTCCATAAATCTACATGGTACATAAGCTATGGAATCACTAATCTTGTCATATAAAAACGATATGCTACCCCTCAAAGAAACCTCACATTTTATGCAAATTATTAAAAAATTGATAAGAATATAAATAAGTAAGTGACCGGCAAAATTCATTTTCCGTTATTGTTTAATGTTCGTGAAAGGCACTTTATTCGATAAAACTCGAAAATGACTTGCAAACTTGTATTATAAATTATCAACAACTATTTGTTTTAATATGAAATTATAATTTATTTATTACTTTTTAATTACTTTCCTACAAAAAAAAAACTGTATTCTATTTAAACTCCTACATTAACCGACGTAACTTTATTTGTAAGAAAATTAAGGTTTCTCATTGGTTGAACTTTGAGATAAGAATTTTCCCCCACAAATTCAAAAATAGTTAGAAAATCACAATAATTCTTAAGTAAAACTGCTCTTGTTCACGGTAAAAACTTATAACGACTCATTTTTAAATTAAACCATTTAAAAATATAAAACCGCTTACACACACAGTTTCAACAAACTCTTAGAACAGAGGTAGTAGGGGAATCACGGTTCGAGAGTTACTAGTTTGAGGGGAAATAGTTCGACACCCTTGTACTAACCGATTCACTAAATTCAGACTGTAGCAGTAGCTAATACGGATAAGTTGCAGAAAAAGTCTCGTATGTTTCACTTGCTATTTTTAACGAACGTTGTAATAATTTAAAACAAAATATAACTGCCTGTACTTAACATACATTTTGTTCGTTACTTTCAGTGATACATATACATATATATATATATATATAATATTTAACCGTCTTTGAAAGAATAAAGAAAGAAGAAGAAAAGAAGAAAAAACATGGCGACCGAGAGCACTAAGTCCGATACTGCTCCTATTAAATTATACAGTCGAGAAGAAGTAGCTAAACACACTGATACCAGCGATCTGTGGGTTATCATTAATCGTAAAGTTTACAATTTGTCTGCGTTTCTTAGTGAGGTTGATATAATTATAATCTTCTATTCTGTAATGTTTTCGTTTATCATAATGCTCCTGTAAAACACGTGTATAAATATCTCTCTTTGCTTGAAATTTAAGCATCCGGGCGGAGAAGAAATTATTATTGAACAGGCTGGTCAAGATGCAACAGAACCTTTCGAGGATATTGGCCACTCTAGTGATGCCAGACAGATGATGGAACCATATAAAATTGGAGAACTCGAAGATGTAAGTGCATATTCAGCTATTTGCCCTATAATTTGCAAAAATCAAAGTTGCTATATTCTTAGTAAAAATGTATTGATTTTAGGCTGACGTAACAGAGGAAAATGTCATGCTTCACGAGGACAATTCCAGGTAAATTTTTATTACCTTTCCTTAATCAATTCAGACATTGATATTGTTTTAAAAAAGTACAAGGTTACAGGGCTATGTCTAATTTTATTACTAACAACTTATTTGCATCAAGGTTATGATTATTGTTTTGTAACTGTTTGTGTTACCGTTTGTTGGATAGCACAATTAGAAGTTTTGTTATTAATCGTTCTAATAACATGCTTATTAGATTCGTAACAAGACGCTTCCATGCTTCTTTTTTATATACAGCTACAAGATGTGTCGTATTCGTAAGTCACGTTTGTGCTATCCAAATTTCTAATGTTATCGAAATTTAAAATATGTAATGTGTAAATAGTCGATGCTGCAACGTGTTCTGATGATTAGCAGTTGCAGTGGTTCTTGGAGGTCGTGGCTGATTCCTATCGCACTCGGGGCTTTGGCAACTCTCGTCTACCGCTACTTTATCAAAGCACACTGAATCATTCCTAATATTTATTTTTTGTAATTTGTATTATACATAAATAATTGTTACAAATACTTAATCGGGGAGTATTATGTATACTGCACATTACTACAATTTTTTGTATATCGTGGAACTGCACACACAAGCTGGCCTATCATAAAAACAAGCAAGATGGAAAAGTTCATTCGTTACAATGAAGCCGAGAGATCTATCCTATACATCTGTTTCTCACGAGCGTGTGTAGAACACAGATGCACCAGTTGCGAACAGAAGAACGAATTACAATACCCTGCATCGATGCATCGGGCTTCCTCATATCCGAAAGAGTTTGGTTCATAAAAAGAGACACACACTCGACTCCACTAAACAGAAAATCGAGAGCACAAGTGCTTGAATGCAAAGAACTCAAACACAAACGGAACAGTCGAAGGAAAGCATCAGTGTCCATTAAATGTTAATTCTAAAGACGACGGTGTTCCGAGCGTCCTCAAAGTCCATGAATCTACCAATAAACTCAACATGCATTTACACGAAGAGGATTTTTAATTGTTACAGTACGCCGCAAACGATTATTGTAGTAGTGCATCTTAGGAATACATTATTGAATGTTTATTGTACATTTTTATCTATTGTAAAAATAAACTACTTTTTGTTATGTTTCATGCTGCTAATCATTTTCATACGCTCGTCGAAGAAACGTTCCGAAAAACCAGCGAACAGTCGAACGCCTCTAGATCCTAAAAATTGAAGAGCGATATGCGAGTCGCTAGACGCGCTAGACGTTAAAGAGCAGTGATTGGGTTACGGGGTGAACCGACGCGCGTGCCGTGCACACGCACGGAAGAGAAGTTCGAAGGCAGAAGAACGATATCGAGCGAGGCGAGGCGCCGACGCCGGGCGGTCGCGCTCGCGCTCGCGCGTCCTATCCCTCTCGGTCTCCTCGCAGCTTCCCCTACCCGTCCTCGTTCCCGGTCGGTGTTCGACGGCTACCTCTCCTTCCGAGTGCCCAGTTCATCGACGGAGCTGGATCGGTGCATATCGTGTTGCAACGTCACGCTGCGCTCAATACGACTTCGCTCCAACGGACGCGCACAGGAATTCGCGGCAGAAACGCTTAGGAGACACTCGGCCGAGCCGTTCGATCGGTGCACCGGTGGCAGCGAGCGACAGAGGACAGAAGAGGACCAGAGGTTCCCGGAGGGGTGCTATCGGTAGCGAACGCCGAGGAAGAAAGGGCGCACGGAACGGTCGCCCGTCGAGACCCGAACGAGCGAATCGCGAGGAAACTTTCCGCGAAAGAGGTGTCGAACGGCGAGCAGAAGACAGCTATAGCCTGGCAAAGACGTTGCTCTCATTGAACAGTCGGCGTAGTGTCATGAGAGGCGGTCTCACAGTCCGCCCTTCTTATCGGTCCCTCTTAGAGTCATGCATGTCGCGCCCTTCAAACGAGGTAAGCGATACGCATCCTCCTCATTCACCGGGCTCGAGCGGTCCCTTATCGCGGAGAGCGGCGCGGGCTCCTCGAGGTACTCACGGATCACTGTCACGGGAACCACTTGTTCCCCGTTGAAAAGATTCGCGCGCTTTTCGAGCCTCGCCGGGTCGGTCACTTCATTCATAAGCACGGCTCGTTCTAGGGGCAAGGCTCTCGGTGCGACGACGATCCTCGCCTCGGAACGCCTCGTTTTCACTCGCGGCTCCTCCGGTTCTCCACGGGCACCTCTCGAGTCGTCGCTCGCCATCTGAAACAGTTGTTTAGTTTGAATGATCGAATCGATCGGGAATCCGATCGCGGTTCCGTGGCTTTTCAAATAAACGTTCGAGCGCGATTCGCAGAACGCGCGCCAAGACGCGTCTTTCAGGGGACTTTGAACAGTCCCGACGAAATCTCAGCCGTCCGACCGCTCTCGACGCTGACGCATTTTCATATCGTCCGACCGATTCGCTGGATGTATTTTAAACGCGAGTCGAAAACAAGCGGATAAAATGTCCATCTAACGATCAAAACGCGCAGTAAAGCTGCCCGTTGGGGAGCGTACTGCGCGCACGTGTACTGTTTCAACTTGGCACCCCTAGTTGTTTACATGCACGCCTAATTGGCACCGATAGAGGCGGCCGAGCGGATCGGCCGAAAGCGAGGCGGTATCTAGGCGAGAAGGGTTCATTCATTCGCCGTCCAGGGAGAATCTCCTGCCGACGGTTATGCAACCCGAGAGCGCCGCGACTCCCGAAATTCACGAGCAGTTGCGTCATCCCGCGAAACGAGGAGCTGGAGTTCGCCGAGTGCGTGCAACCCTCGGAACGCTCCGAGAATATCTGACCGTTTTCTATTTGTCCGGCCCCATCGACTCCTTCCGCGCGCGGCTAACGTGGAACCAGCCGAAGTCGGGGGCCGAAGTTCGTTGATCCTTCGTCGATACGTGGCCGTTCCTCGCGATCACCGCGTAAGCGAGCGGAGTTCGATTTCCGAGTCTCGTCAGCGAATATCAGCGGAATGGCGATTTTTCGCGATTTCAAATAACAACTTTCAAGATTTCTAGAGAGAAAGACACTCTACTATATTTCGCGCGGTAACTATTGGGTCGGCCGAAAGTCTTGTGTAATTAATCCTTTGTTCTCGGGAGGTGACTCTCAGTCACTCGATTTGACAAAACTAAAATCTGATATTTAATGTTTAACATTGTATAGTGACCCGATACATGAAATATTGGAATATAGCTTTGTTCCCCAATGCACTTGTGATTTCTCTTTGATATTTCTAGCGAGAAACTGCCGAGTGCAAAGGGTCACTCGATTTGACAAAACTATAAAATCTGATATGCAATGTTTAACTTTGTACAATGATCCGATACATGAAACATTGGAACAAAATAGCTTTGTTCCCCTTTGAGTCAGTCTCAAAGAACGTCTTGTCGAAAAATGTTAAATATTTCCAGAAACTGCCGAGTGCAAAGGGTTACTCGATTTGAAATTGCCACTTCGTTAAACTACTCGATTGGCTCAGCGTTTCGCATTTTACTCGAAAGCTTCCCATTGTTTTTTAATTGACTCGTCGACAAGATTTGCACGTTAGAGTACAAGCGCCACGTTGAGGAGCGAAACGGCGAGGCTTTTTGGCGAAGCGAACGCGCCCCGGTTTGTTATCAGGCGCAAGTTCGCGATGGACGAGCCTCCGATGCGAGTACAAGTTCGACACCGATCGAATTCTCTTCCCACGTTCGAGTTCGCGAGCTTATTTTTAACGTTTCACAATGGATATGTGCCGTACGAAGTGGCCGCAAATAGATGAACGTAACAGTCGTTCTCGGCGTACCGCTCGGACGGACAGAGACAACGATAAGCACGCTGGCGACGTCTACAGTTTAAGCCAATTACATTATGTGTGTCTCTTGCACGCGATTCTGTACGCGTGTTAAACTTCTGAATGGTGTCCCGCCACTATTCCCATCGAGCTCGTTCGATCGAGCATCGGGTTCAGAAATTTATCGTTCGCACTTCACGCTGTAACCACCGAAAACTTACTGGAACTTCGACCGAGTTACATTCCAGTCGAATTTCTCGGAAAATCGTTTGTATCTCCTGTAATCGGTCCGACTCGCGTGGTAGTTCCAACATCGACGAACTCACTATTTTCGTAAATTCGAAAGACAGTGGTAGTTCCATCGTGTTGCAGGTCGAAACCCGATTCGAGAACTGATTTCCACCGGTGTTCCTCGCGGAAAGTCTCGTCCGGAGTCTCGGGTAAAAAGGAAGAAACGTTGGGCCGAGTTATAAGACAATGGGAAACACAGCGATCGATAGGGTGAAACGAGAAGCATCGAACAATGCCACGCGGCTATAAATCGTCAGCTTTACACGGGTAATTTCGCGGTTCGGCGTGGGAAGTGCATTGAATGCTCCTCGAGCGTACGCGCGCATCGAGAGCGAAAGCTTGGAAATATCGTTCGAACGGAAATTAAGTATTTTTAATCGCCGGTCGATCCGCCTCGGAAAATTCGGCCCCGCGATCTCGCGTAGAGTTCTGCGCGTCCGTCGATCGTCGATCGGCACGCGTTTCAGCCGCTCGTTCGAGATTCGCGAGACTCGGTCAAACAAATTTAAGCCTCGAAACGCAATCTAATGTTCTTTTTACGAGCGACTTGACCTTCATCTTGGATCGGTCGGGAACACGCGCGAAGATCGGTTTGTTTCACACGAACGATAAATTAAACCCAATTGGATCATTACGATGCTTCGTCGTAACGGGCATTAACACGATTCGAAACGAACGTTTCGCGGTTCTAATTGATGGAAGCGACGAGAAGATCGAAGTTCCTCTCGTTCCTCTTGAAACCGTCGACGATGAATTCGAGTGGACACCGGTCTGCTCGAAGCGTCGATCTTTATCGGTGTGTTCGCGCGCAACAGATTGACATTCTTTTCGAAGGAAAGATATTGCCTGTCCTTGGTCAGATAATCGAATATAAAACTCGAGTGCTGACAATACAACTATCCTTCATGGATCCCGTCCGCTGGACTGCGAACGTCCGTGTTAGCATATCGCATTACCGCTTCAAGGAATTTTGCAACTTAATTCGCGCTCGTCATCGCGAGCGAGAACGAGCGGAGTTGGTGGCAATCACTTTCTATGCGCCGGCCGACATCTTTGTTACTTGAATCGTTTAAAACCATTAGACTCGCCTTCCCCCTTACGCCCCTGGCATCTAGATTGCTCGACGATAGAACGAAATATCGGTCGCGATTGCTTTTAAACAAGACCGAATCACGTTCCCGGTATCCGAGCAACGTTGAAAATTCGAACGATCGATCTCCCGCGGGTTCTTTCCTCTTTTTTCACTGCGTACGAGGGATACCTCGAGGTAGACAATATTTTCGTAAATGTCACACGGCGGTAAACCATATCGAAATAGGTGGAATCGATAGTCCTCTATCGGAAGGTCACCTTGAAGAAGAGACACCACGCCTTACGCGGCGCGGGGACTCGCAGGACTTTAATTCGAGTAAATACGACGCGTTAGGTGTCGCCTGCCAAACGCGTGCGCGATCTCCTAAGGTTTCTTTCGCTTCTTAATCGTTTCCGAAACATCGGTCGTCTTCCCTTGTCTCGCCTTTTAGTCATCGATGCTCGGCAACAGTTTCGCTTGTACTTTCGTTTGGCACGCGACGAACGATTAAAACGACGATAAAACTGGCTATCGAATGGGCGCCGCTTCGTGCAAGCGTGCGCCGTCATCGTAAAAAAGACGCAGAAACAAACTGCGTGCAACCGGAAAGCGCAATTATCGCGAGCGGAGAGGCTGCCTCGCGGTCGAGCCGATACGCCGTGTGTAGCACGTAAAGAAGTAATAAACTGTCCCGGTCACGAGGAATCTTCTGGCAGCCGGCCATGCGAACTATTACGGTAACAGGAGCGTCTCAAAGATAATAATATAATAATGTTCGTCACGTGCCGGCGTAAATACAAATTCAACGATTTGCAGCATTTTAGATGGCCCCCGAGTTCCCTCGAACTATGCGACACGCCTTTCGTCGAGTCACGAGGGGTGAGCGGAGCGTCATCGCGACGGAACGGGACGGTCGCGGTATTTCGAGTCGCAAATGGTTTTCGAATTAACTGCCGGCGACAATTATTCGGTTGTTGTTCATTGGGCTGCTCCTTCCTTCTCGAGACGTCGCGGATAACGGCACCAGTGGAAATTCATCGAATTAACTCGCGTTCCCGCGCGTTCGTTTCGAGGATCTGCAGAATAGAAAAGACATTGTACAGGGGTAGTCATTAATGAGCGAATCGATCATCTAGCGGAGTTGTTCTTAGTCGTCCGGGGTAGAGTTTGATGAATTATGCACGAAGGTAACCTTATGGTCTTCTTCTTCGGACGACAACGGTCCGAGATTCGGGAGACAGTGATTTCCGGTTGTCGTTGATCCCGTCCGATACGATTTGTTCTAGCTACCGTGGGACATGATCCACAGACGAGCAACGGCAATCAGCCCCAGCAACAGATACAAGGCAGTGGCGGCTGGAACGGGATCTCCGAGGGGACGCTGGTATCTCGAGCCAGAAGCAACGGCAACGGCGCCGGCAACGGGAACGGGAACGGCAACGGGGGCGGCAACGGCAACGCCAACAGCAACGGCTGGAACACCGTTGTCACGGCGCCTTTTCAGCATCAACAACAACTACACGAACGGAAACAGAAAGAAGCTAAGTCTGGGGACCTGGGAGATGATGAAGACGGGGGTGGAGGGGGTGGAGGGCTGGAGGGGACGGACCCAGAGGAGAACAACTCTGTTCACCTCAAGAGACGGGTGGGACTCGTCAGTGGGGTGGCTCTAATCGTTGGCACCATGATAGGTAATGACCGATCCGCACTGTACACCGTGAACAGCTCGAAGAGACTCGGATCATGATGATGATGATTATGATGGAACGTACACGCGTCTGTTTGTCTGAACAGGTTCCGGGATATTCGTTTCGCCGTCAGGGCTTTTAGTTCGAACCGGCAGTATCGGAATCAGCTTCCTCGTATGGACGGCCTGCGGAATGTTGAGTCTGTGCGGCGCGTTGGCATACGCCGAGCTGGGTACGATGAACACGAGCAGCGGCGCCGAATATGCCTACTTCATGGACGCGTTTGGTGCGCCGCCAGCTTTCCTCTTCTCGTGGGTTTCCACGCTGGTCCTGAAGCCTTCTCAGATGGCCATAATATGCCTGTCGTTCGCGCAGTACGCCGTCGAGGCGTTCGCGGCCGATTGCGATCCACCCGAGGAAGTCGTCAAGATTGTCGCGCTCCTGGCAATAATACTTATACTGCTGGTGAATTGTTACAGCGTTAATCTGGCCACAGGTGTGCAGAACGCGTTCACCGCGGCCAAATTGATCGCTATACTTGTTGTAATCGCCGGCGGTTCTTACAAGTTGATACAGGGTAATACGCAGCACCTGAAAGGCGCGTTCGACACGATGGACGGCAATACCGTGAACATCGGCAGATTGGCCACCGCCTTTTACACCGGCCTGTGGGCGTACGACGGATGGAACAATCTCAACTATGTCACCGAGGAAATCAAAGATCCATCCAAGAATCTACCGCGTTCAATTATGATCGGTATACCTCTGGTCACGCTCTGTTACGCGCTGATAAACGTCTCTTATCTAGCCGTTATGTCGCCGTCGGAAATGATCGAAAGCGAAGCCGTCGCAGTGGTAAGACGAACAGACAGACCTGTAATTTCGATTAGAAGCCAAGAATTAGAACAAATGCTAGTCACATTCCTTAATCCTGCTAGTCTCGTTTTAAACTAAAGTCAATTGGATTTCTTAAAAGGAAAAGAAAAGAGAAGAAAAAAAAAATTAATGAAATCTATTCGATCAGAATAGTCATCCTCGCATAACGTTTTGCAGACTTTTGGCAATCGGATTCTTGGCGTCATGGCATGGCTCATGCCGCTCTCGGTTGCGATCAGCACGTTCGGTTCCGCAAATGGTACTCTCTTTGCAGCAGGTAGATTATGCTTCGCCGCGTCCCGCGAGGGTCATTTGCTCGACTGTCTCAGTTATGTGCACGTGCGACGCTTTACCCCCGCGCCAGGACTCATCTTCCACTCCCTTGTTGCAGGTACCGTTACACATTCAAAATATATATATATATATATACATATAAATATATATATTTAGTACACGCGTGCATCGTCGACCGTTACTCGGAAATGAAAAGAAACGAAATATAAAATGCATTTGTATCGCTCAGGATCAATGGTATTGTCCGGAAACATAGATTCCTTGATAGACTTCTTTTCGTTTACCGCTTGGATCTTTTATGGCGGAGCGATGCTCGCTCTATTGGTGATGCGAAGGACCAGACCAAATCATCCACGACCATACAAGTGTCCGCTGATAATACCTGTGCTCGTACTTGGAATCTCTGCGTACCTGATTGTAGCGCCAATCATTGATAAGCCTCAAATCGAGTACTTGTACGCGGCAGGGTTCATATTAGCGGGCATGCTTGTCTACCTCCCATTTGTTAAATATGGATATGTGCCCAAATTTATGGGTAAGCGTGCATTCAATGAAAACAGAATATTAGCAAATTACTCGAAGGAACTGTTACCCGATGTCTAAGCAATACACCTGTTTTTACTTGTAGAAGGAGTGAATGTCTTTCTTCAGATGTTACTCGAGGTGGCACCAACGGCTGCAGCCTTTGACTGACTTTGAGGGAATACGAGAAAAGGTTCTCTATATGCCAAATCATTCCATTGCGGCATCCTGAACCACATATGAATATATATTTTAGATATGCATATGCAAAAACGTGTATCCTGTTATTAAAGCTCAAGGCTGGCCCAAATGATTCATAAACATATAAAGAAAAATATTATTTTATTACTCCTTATTCTTCGTATATAACATACAATATATGAAAGCAACCAAAGATGTTTTAAACATTTACAGTTGTGATTTCATCTCTTCTTTTTACCCTCTGGTTTTTTGGTCACTTTTCCGTAAACCTCTAATATATCGTTACTCTTTTTAACTTTAGAAATTTTCTTTTTACTCTTATGTTTGATCATGCTCATTTCTAGACCTGACGTATGTTCTGCTTTCTTTTGCATTTCCCTTTCTCTTTCTCTTCGCTCTTTTAAGTGTTTATAATTCATTCTCCTATTCTTGGGAGGTTTCGCTCCTAAACTTATAGCAAGCTGAACTTTTGCTTTATTGGCCTCTGCTTTTTGAAAACCAGACATACCAAACTTCATAACCTCGTATCTAATACGTTTCATCTCTAGCTCCTGCTTCTTTTTCTGATCCATATCTTTAGTTTCTTTAGTCATCGTGGTAGTTTCATCGGTTTCGTCGGGCAATGCGTTCTTATCTTTATCGCTATCATCATTCTTCTTCGCTCTTTTTCGAGATTCGTAATTAACTAATACAAATTCTTCTGAAACATGTTTCTTCATTTGCGATCCTCGCGTTGGAATGAAATCTTCCATTGTGATGTGCTAAGAAATAAATAAAAACCTTCATTGTTTACGCATACCATGTCCCACAAACATTGTACGTAGAAACGCACTGAGAAAATCGTCGAAAATTCTTATAAACTATTTAAATTCAAATCGTTACCTTTTGTTTATTAAATATATAGGAGCGAGGAATATTATTTAGCTAATTTGGAATTCATGATAAATTTCAAAGACATGCATCTAACGTTCTTCTCGTAATTTGGTACTTTGGCGAATTTTTGGGATTTAATTTCAATCCCGGTCGTAACAAGGTGCTATACGATAAGCCATCGAAAATGAAAGACAGAGATGAGCGTGAATCAATGAGAACGAAACGAAATAGCCCCCCCTGTAGGATACTTCTTGTAAGCATGCGATCCCAAATTAATTTTATTGTAGTAAATCTTAAGGCGCTATATTTTATGATTTAACATTGATAAGGTTAGAATGTGATTTTTATATATAACCTCAAAGTAAACATCTTGTGTTTGTGTAACATAACCTAAACTAAATATAACGAATACTACATGTACAAGTTGTTATAAAATATATGTTGGAACTGATATTTACTTGCAATGGAAGAATATCCTACCATCAATGTACGTTTGGCTGTGAACAGAGTTGATTTTAATTTAATCAAAGGCGAAGACATTCAACCGCGAATATACACGCCGGGTGAAGAAATATCTAGCCAACCTGATTTTTTAAGGTAAAATAAAATGCTTCCCTTATCTGGGAATGTAGAGGAGAATTCTTAATTCATATAAATGTTTATTAGAGGTCACGGAACATACGTCGACGACGAAAACACGTTACGCGCGTCTGTAGCCGGTGTATTAGAAAAAGTAAACAAGCTCATTTCAATAAGACCACTGAAAGCACGTTATCAAGGCGAAATAGGAGACGTTGTTGTTGGTCGCATAACTGAGGTGCAACAAAAGCGTTGGAAAGTTGATACAAATTCGAAACTTGATTCTGTACTTCTATTGTCCAGTGTTAATTTACCTGGAGGAGAATTGGTACGCTATTGAAGCAGAACTATGTATACTTCTATGACTATGTGTCTAAGTTGTGTTAGTATTAATTATAAATTTCTATTGTTTAACATTGTAGAGAAGAAGATCTGCGGAAGATGAACAAACTATGAGAAGGTATCTCCAGGAGGGTGATCTAATTTGTGCAGAAGTGCAAAGTACTTTTGTAGATGGTTCACTTTCGTTACATACTAGAGTTTTAAAATATGGTAAATTATCTCAAGGAATAATGTTAAAAGTTTCACCGGCTCTTATAAAACGAAAGAAAACACATTTTCATAATTTGGAAAGTGGTGCAAGCTTGATATTAGGAAACAATGGTTACATATGGATTGGTGCCAGTAAACAGGATACCGATAGATCAGAGGGTGGCTTTACTCAAGATTTATCTAGGATTCCACAAACGAATCGTGAAGTTTGTGCAAGACTACGTAATTGCATCTTGATTTTAGCACAATGTAACATGCATTTGACCGATACATCTGTTACGTATGCTTATGAAGAATCAATGAAGTATAAGGTAAATGACTTGTTAGTACCTGAAGCAATGATTGATGTATCGTTATTAACTCATCAAAGGCTTGCACAGTGACTTCATATTACATCTATATATAACACTGCACTAATACGACACAGACAGAAAAAAAAGTAAAGTTACAGGATAATTATAAGTGTTACTTTCGAATTTAAGATATTTAATAATAAAACAATTTTAAGGAACTTATAGATTTTTTATTTGAAATTTCCATAACTAGAACTCTCTTGTAGCAAGGGAAACGATTGAATGCTTTACTGCTAGTTGTATACATTGATTTACCTACATTGCATTTGATAGGTGCAAATATAAAAATATTAATGCTGCAGTGCAGTGAGACTAAAGTACATTGTATAGGAATAGATTGCAGTATTTTCTCAGCAGCTTAAGCGGTGAAAAATAGTATATAAGGTGGCTACACACTTCTCCTATAAGTATTGATTAAACAAATGACTTGGAAACTAGTAGCCACAGTGAAGAAATATGGATGCGTGTTTTACCGCTTTTGATAAAGATGAAGATGGATATTTATCTACTACAGAATTTGAACTTATTTGTCGTGCACTGTTTCGTAACGATCGCGGAAAGGTTTACACTCTAGAAAAAAATCAGTTGCATGAAATATATTCCATATTCGATTGGAAAGGAGATGGGAAGATCGACAGAGAAGAATTTGAGGTAAATTTGTGAACACATAATCGTTGCTATTTCTATTAATGTAATTCCGTTATACGCTCTTTTCGTGTAGACGTGCTGGAATCGTTGGATTAAAGTATGCTGCCGTCCAAAGAGTGCTTTCCTGATTGTGGATGTGCAAAACGATTTTATAACAGGATCTTTAGACATCAAGCAATGCGCCGCGGAACACGATGGTTTGGAAGTGATTGAACCAATTAATCGACTGTTAGAAACTGTACAATTTGATGCAGTGTTCTATTCTCTTGATTGGCATCCTGTAGACCATGTGTCTTTTATCGATAATTTACATCTTAGGTAATTAATGTATCTTTATCCACCTATTTATTAGATAAGTGTTACATACTTATTAATTAAACGCCCTAACTTTCAACAGAGAAATTGATCCTAGCAGCGAAATTTCAAAAGAAGCAGCGCAAGTTTATGATACAATTACATTCAGAGGACCACCGTTATTAAAACAACGTCTTTGGCCACGTCACTGTATTCAGGATTCTTGGGGTGCAGAGCTTCACAAGGATCTAAAGGTCATCGATAACGCAATTAAAATTTACAAAGGAACTAATCCAGAAGTTGATTCGTACTCTGTTTTTTGGGATAATAAAAAAATGCAGGACACTAGTTTATCCTCGCAACTACAAGAAATAGGAGTAACTGATATATACATTTGTGGTTTAGCTTATGATGTTTGCGTTGGAGCTACTGCAGTTGATGCACTTAAATGCGGCTATCGTACTATCCTTATTGATGATTGTAGTCGAGGCGTAGATCTTGTTGATATTGAAAAAACGAAATCTAATGTCATAGCTAATAATGGCGTAATAGTGAATTCTAATCAGGTAAAAGCAATGGTTGAGGGAAAGGATCGTCGACCGGAACTTGGATACAAGTTGGCCTTAGAAATTAAAGAGAAATTAGATTGTCTAGATGTTGACAATGCTAACGATGAGACTTCTACATAGAACGAAATTAACATAAAAATAACTAAAATAAAATTAGTATACAAATTTATAAATACAGTGTAACTCCACGCATCACGGAGAAAATTCTGTTAAAAGCCGTTATAGCGTATTAAGTAAATTAGAATAAATATATTTTTCTGCATTGAATGTTAATCTGTTGTTTATTTTAAAATGAATTGTTACATACTCCAAATAGATAATAAAATGTTTATTTGCCATCCGTCTCACGATAGATACTTTCCTAAAAACATAGACAGTTTTCTACGATAAGTTCACTTAATTATTAAATTGTGCGTGGAATGCCGTGAACCATGTTTAAATATGGTGCACGTTTCGCGGTCAATACCATTATTGACTTTTATAATCGACTTATTACCTTTAACAAACAAATAATTTAAATACAACAAAGTATGCATTCGACATTAATATATCATTAATATACTGGCATAAACAGATATCAATAAAAACTATCCACAAGAAATGAAAATTACACATTCTCGAAATATAACCTAAAAAGTTAGATTGATTACAGACTAGTTGGTATGCTTCAGATTCGTGAATATCTATATTAGTACCATTTAATAATATAGATAATACTGTTAAAAAGAACATCATGTTTTACCATGTAAGTAATATTCATATATAAAAATTTATAATTAAATTGGAACACGTAGGAGTAAAGTTTAATTATTGCTATCTTTGCGTACTGTAATTGAAGAACAATTAACGAATAGTGTGGAATCGTATAGTTTTGATATTATAATAAATTTAAACTTCTTAATCTTCACAGATATCGCTGGAACATGAAATTTTATTACATCCTAGGTATTTTGGTCCTCAATTGTTAGATACTGTGAAGCAAAAACTATACACAGAAGTAGAGGGTACTTGCACAGGAAAGTAAGTTTATATTTAATTTCAAGATAGTTATGTCAACTGAAGTAACTGTTTAAATAATTAACGATATTTTAGATATGGTTTTGTAGTTGCTGTAACAACAATAGATAATATAGGTGCAGGAATCATACAACCTGGACAAGGATTTGTAGTATATCCAGTTAAATATAAAGCTATTGTTTTTAGACCATTTAAAGGAGAAGTATTGGATGCTATTGTGACTCAAGTCAATAAGGTAATAAAATAATTCAATATGTATAAAGATATAATATCGTTTAACTTTTTTTATGTTTTTATTAGGTTGGAATGTTCGCTGAGATAGGTCCTCTATCATGCTTCATATCTCATCATGTAAATTATTCTTATATCACTTATAAATGTGTTAAATCGTTTTATAAATGATTAATCTTATTTGCAGTCAATACCAGCAGATATGCAATTTTGTCCAAATGTAAATCCTCCATGTTATAAGTCCAAGGAAGAGGTAAATTTCATCACAATAGTAATACTTTGCATAACTAAGTTTACAGATAAAATTGTTCATACAAATTTTAGGATGTTATTATTCAACCAGATGATGAAATCAGATTGAAAATTGTTGGTACAAGAGTTGATGCCACTGGTATTGTTAGTATTTAAGATACACAAATTTTCTTCTTGATGTAATATGATATAAAATATTAATACTGTACATTTTGATTACAGTTTGCTATTGGGACATTGATGGATGATTATTTAGGTCTTGTATGCACCTAAGTGAGATAAACAACTTTGTCATATTAAAATAAAAGTTTTACAGTATTTTTTACAAAGTAACTGTGTGCATATTTTTGAAAGGAACATTGGAATGGTAAAGATACTCTTCATTTTTGACAATATTAAATAATTTAATTAAATTACAATTTATAAAACATTGATGCTTCAATACATGATACTCTACCTATATTCATATTTTTACTTTTCTCAGATCTTGCTAATGTATTACAAGCGACTAGAATTACAAACATAAAATTTAAGTTTTCACATAGCTCTAGTAACATAAACACAATGCAGTATACTTTCACTTTAGTACATAATTTATTCGTTTATTGTCATTACACGAAACGTTTATGTGTTCTTCTACGTGGGGAGTTTTACAAACAGAATTAAAAAAATATGTTAAAATTAAATTATGTGCTGTGACACATGGTACGATTTGCATTTTCTTTATATTTATTTTATTTCTGAACAAAGATTACTTGCATAAGTATCCAAATCTAATAATGGTACAAATAAGGCTAATTTTGCTGCTATAGGAGTTTTTTCATATTTACTCTGATCAGGCATCATCTTATCAACAACGTGTTTAAATACTTTACCGTCATTATTGACGTAAAATGTAGAAAAACCGTCGTACCACCTATTGACAAGATTTCATAGTTTAATTGATATAAGAAATTCGTTTATCAAACAAGAAACTGATAAAATTTACTTACACGTGTTTATCATCATCATTATCTTTCGTGGATCGATATTTCCAAAATAGAAATATGTATGAATCAGGAATACCAATTATACGCCAACGGACTTTAATACTACTGTCTTCCGGGTGCATAGTTATTTTTAAAATATTTAACTTAACATAAACGAATTTTATACGAGCTATTATTCTTAACAATGCTATTTGCATCACATAATGATTAATTCCTCTAAAAATAAAATACCAAGAACCTGTATTATTCATTTATACAATATATTTTGGATCAGGAATATTTCAAATTGTATAGCTACTATTGTTTACTTACACGCCTTCTGTTCCTCTAATATTGTTTATAAATACCACATCAGTTGTATATATTGTATAGTCCATTATCTTAACAAATAGCTGTGGTAACTAGAAAAAGAAAAAGCTTTATGCAAGATAAATCAACTTATATACAGTGCAAATACATACATCTCTACTAAGGCAGTCAAATATATGTTGCAACTGTGCTTCAGATGGTATCCGATTCTCTGATGGCTGCTCTTTACTCATATTTTGCACATTAGGAGATCCATCTGTATGAAGAATACTTTTCTTTATAGAATTAGGTGAATTAATTAGGTACCTATTAATTGATAGCACCTCACTATGAGGTAAACATGACTTATTATTTGCATAAAGCCCATTATGATCTACATGTAGTTTTAATTGTTGATCATCATTGCTTAATACAATCTTATTTTCAGAAGTAATATTATTTATGTTCATTGACTGAGTGTCTGTTTGTCTTTGACGTTGCATCCATATCGATCGTTGTTGATTCCAATTACATTTTTCATTTAGTTCATCCGGCCAGGTAGTACAAATATCAAAGTAATTAATTAATGAATATTGGCCCATCAAAGAAGTCTTCGAATTTAGATATTTATCTCCATAATTCATTACCACACATGTTGCCACTGATGAGTTTAAAAACTGAAAGTCCATGAAAAAGAAAAGTATTTTTAATGTTTGTTCGTTCAAATTTTATAGTGTTTCCTACTATAAATATGATTACATACTACATTAAAAGGGCTATAAGAATAAAAACTATCGTAATTTTTAATTAAATCCGCATGCTAATAATAAAGTATCAATATATATCATTATTACAATACAGACTATTATATAAGTATTTTAAGGTTAATTTATTCCGGCGATTCTATACACGAAACAGAACAATAATAATTCATAATAAAGAAACACTGATTATACACGATAAAGGTCAAGTTTCAAATTGCAATTATTTATGACTGTCTTGAAACATGTTATCAATTACCTCTTCCAAAAACGCAGACGACTTAACATGTTTTAGTAAATGACGGTCGATCTTCGTTATTTGTTTTCGTAAATTAACAAAAGGTATAAATTTATTCGAAACTTTGCGCAAACACAATGACATCTTCTTGTAAGTTTTGTTCACTGATTCATACTCGACTTTCTTTAATTACGTACAATATAACTCTGCGTGCGGCAAGCGCAAATGTCGGAACGATCTCAACATGACACCGTAGACAGTCTTCAACAAAATTCGGGCACGTTATGAACACGTTTTCGACTATTATTATAACATACCTTTGCAATTCTAAAGAGGGCGTGTTAATTTCAGTGGGAGATTTGAAATTTGCACGGTGGACATGGTCAATAATATTATAAATAAAAAATCAAGTGTCAAGTTGTATGAGGATTTGTCATTTAATCATATATATATATATATATATATATATATATATATATATGTACATATCAATATATAGCTTTAACGATGATGTCATAATTATTAAGATAAAAATAATGAACTTATATTATTATTTAACCGTTATAAGAGGTATAAAAATAAAGATAAACATTTTGAAATTACAGGTAGCAAATAACATTAGTATACGGATGGAATGAAAATAATTGTCGAACATTGTTTTGAGGAATATTGTACTAGGGCAGATTTCAAGTAACAAAATAAGTAGTTTGATAAAATACATTTAAATTCGAATGAATATATCGTACACATTTTTACATGGGATGCTAATGGAATGCTAATTAGACAAATATATTATCAACAATTATTCAAAATTTAAACTTAAAAATATAATATTACTTTTGGTTTAATAAAAATCTTCTTGTGTTACAAGTCATAACGTTGCCTTATTATACAAAGAATTATAACAAAACATTCATATCATACTCAGCTTGCTTTAAAATTAACGGCAAGCATTAATCTCAGTTTTATTTTTAAAGATTTATTGGTATAGGAAATGTGTGCCTTACCAGAAGACACTGTTATGGATTAGAAATACGATTAAATGTAACATTATTTAAGCAGAACGCTATATAGTTTCATAGGCAATATCAATATCAATTCGGGGGCCAGAACCATTCGGAAATTTTTCGACTCTCCTGTTCTCTACTTTCTTCTCTGGATCGGTGCGAAGAACGCTTCTTCTTCCTTTCCGTCTTGTCTGTTCTATCTTTCTCCTTTTCCTTATCTTTAGATTTCTTTTTCTTCTTTTTCTCCTTATCTTCCGTCTGGAATAAATCAAATTTTAATAGAATATTTTTATAGAACAATACATTCCTAAAAAAATACTTATTATATTTGGCTCATACCTTTTCTTTATGCTTTTTCTTTTCTTTTAGCACAGGACTGCTGCCATTAGAACTCATATGTTGTACACTAGCGTTATCGAGTAGCTCCAGATGCACATTGGAACTTGTCACGCTGACATCCAAGCTTTTATCGCTCAATCCTAATCTGTCTTTTCTTGTACTATTACTGCTCACATCTTCACCACCTTCCGGACTTTGTCTCCATTTAGAATCACGTTGAAGCCAAATGTCAAATTCGTCGGAACTAATCTCTTGTTGTTCATTTATATCACAAATATTTGATATTTGCAATTCTTGATCTATTGATGAAACGGAGTCACGTTTAGTAATTTGTCGAAGTTTTTCTGAATTTACTTCTGTATTTATTTCACGCCTATGTTTTTGTTTGGATAATGGGTTCTCGGCTAATTTCGGTTGAATTGGTGGTGTTGTTTCTTCGGTGGATGACAAGTCATCCTCGTAGCCGGCAACCAATGGATTTGCGGTTTCGGTATCACTATTAATTAAAGAACAAAAATAATTAATGTTCCGTGTAATTTCATTGTTATATAACAGAACGTACCTTTCAGAATCTAACTCTTGATGTTGTACTTTCTGTGGTGAAATTTGACTACCCTCTTCTAAGAATGATCGGTCCAGAAGACCATCATCCGGTACGAAATCTTCAACGCTCGTTAACGGTACACTTGTATTCATGTTATTAATATGTATTACTTTGTCCACTTCGTCTTCCTTTTTGTTACCAAATATCTTGGACATAAGTGATTGTGGTTTGCTAATGGAATCTCTTCTATCGGAGTTACTATTTAAAAATTCGGACACTTTAGAGTCAGTGTTTGAAATATTTTGAGTGGCAGACAACGCCGGTGCATTCTGTATGGTTTTAGTAGAGGCTATTTGATTCTCTAAAGTACTTGAATTTTCTTTCTTTGGCGACGATCTCAGATCTATATTTTTCACTGGTATGGGTGTTCCACCTCCTATAGGGCCAGGCATTGAAATGGACCTCCTAACTTCCGTACTTGCATTTATGTTTCCATTAGAAGACGATATATGATGATTACTTAGTGAAGTTGTAACATTAGAGACTAGAATACTGGCAGAAACAGAGTCAGCAATAGCTCTCCTTCTGTTAACAAGATTATCCAGAAATTTATTATAATCGGCGTCGTCACTGTCCTGAAAGAGATCAAGTTCTTGTACTGTCAAACGTGTTTCCTCTTCATTGGTATCAAGTTGTTTTAATAATGTCTCTCGTTGTAACTGAAGGAATGGAAGATTGAAGAATTTATGTAAAAGTTTTAATCCAAAGCCATTTCTCATAGATGATTCTGTGTACCTTACCTAAAAAGGGAAAATACAAAAAATAATGAACCTTTCTAGTACTACGGTAGTTATGACAAATAACAGTAAATTTACTTGTGCTGATCTTTCATGTAAGGAGTCAATAAAGTATATCACATGATCCGATGTAACTGTTCTATGATGAGACATGTCACAATGATTTCCTAAAACAATGACTGGAATATGGCTAGGTATTTTTGGAAGTTCTCTTTGTACGTAATCGAATGTCCAAGATTTTGTAATATCCATCATAATGATAACACCATTGGTCCCTTTATACACATCAAGAAATTCTGCATCCAATGCAGGTTCTTCAATTATATTTTCAGATTGTGAATTATCCATTTTCAGACCCTCAAATTTTTTCCTTCGTCGACCCTTATCTACAACATCCCACACTTCCACTTTAACAATATCATCAGTAGCTTTATAATTCCATTGAATGCTGGTCACTTGTATTTCTTCCGTTGGTATGTATTCTTCTATAAATTTTTGGCCCTGAAGTCTATGAAATAAACAAGTTTTTCCCACATTTCTATCACCCTTTATAATAATTTTCACTGAAAACAAATGCTGTTTCATTTGGAATATATTATTAGATACTTTTATTATAAATTACTAATGCATACGTACTATTATATTGTACACCTTTGGCAAATTTTCTCTGTAACGTAGTTGGCATAGACTGATGAGCTGGTCTAGGAGACACATTGCCAACTCCATCAGATTTTCCAGCTAATCTTTTAAATGCAGACAACATTGTGTATTTCTTCTTAATTGTGCCAAAAATAATGTAGGAAAATATCTTTTCCTTAACAATGTTATGACAAATATCTAAAATGAAAGAATATATGAACATTAGACTGTTTTATAGTTCTATAAGTTGCAGAATAAATACATTGATAATATGTTTACATTGTTTAGTTAAAATTAATGTTATAGCTAATCAATTACGATTATTATTGGTAGTAGAACAATTTTCATATTTTTTTAAACTTCAATGTAAGCATAACAAATATTAGATCTGTGCGATACATAAGACTGCTAATTCATTTGGATAATAATAGAACAGAAAACAATTAATACTGCACTCGAGAAACGTATGTAAATATTTTGTTGCAAAACAAATTTGCATTAATTATTATTAAACATCATAGTTCTATGCCTGAATACACTTAGACATTGTTATGAAAAAAACAAATCTGTTACTGTTATCACCTTTATACTAAATTTGAAAAATAGTAAAAAAATATCACACGGCTTACCACATGTTATCCTAAATTATCCGTAGAAAATAAAAATTTATTCCAAACAAATAACCGATACAACAAAACCAAACCAGCTGTCACTTGGCAGCTACACTTATTTCTTTTAGTAATGTTGGTACTCAACCTGACTCTACCAGTTGTCAGTGCACGGACGGTCAAAATAGTTATTCATCCCCACATTGCCCATTCCATTCCGACCATCTGAAGATGCAAACTGCAAGTTCTCTTTTATACCGTAATATTCAATGGCATATAAAATATTTAAAAAATCTCGCAAATCGTTACTAGAGATATTTATTTAATGATATTAGACTAACTGTAGAATTTACACAGAGCAAGATTATTCCTTAATGATTGTTCATTGTCCTATTTGTAAGTAATATTTGATTGTGTAATAGCTAATTGTAAATATAGTTGAAAAGATTTCAAAGTAGCAATACGTATAAAATGTTACAAATCCCTGTATCATTTTAATGTAGTTTCCGATGATACAAAAATTTTACGAATTTAGGTTTATTAGTAGGAAGTGAGTATTTTGTATACTTCATTCCTATTTGTTATGGATGTTGGACATGATCGGGTAGTAACAAATATTTATATGTGATGCGTAAAGATATGTTAAAAAATAAATAACATACAAATATTAGGAGTTAAATAGTTATGTATATTTTTAATTAATAAAATTATTTATTATCACAATTATTATTTATCAACTTATATTTTAACATTTGATTCTTCCATAATGGCTTGATGAAGTAGGGGCTTTAAATTTTCTCGAACCAAAGTATGTTTTTCTCCGTGTGTTATTAGTAATATGGACTTAGCTCTTTTTAAAGCTTCCAGAGCTTGTTTTGGTTTCTCTAAGTATAACTGAATCTTTCCCATCATAAGATACAATATTCCAGTTAATGGATGAACTTCACCATAGTATGTTCTAAAATGAAAATGTGATATTAGTTGTTTGGAATCTAGTCAATTTAAAAATATATTTATCTTACAAATAGCCATTAATAAGTCTTTTCGCATAAGATTCTACTTCCTCCCAGTGCTGTAAACTTATAGCAGAGTCAAAAGCACTTTGCAAAGTTTGTACATGCTGTATGTTAAGTGGGTGTAAAACACCCTCTTGCTTTTCAAGGCACACCTTGCTTACATCCAGATCTGAATTGTCTAATAAGAAAAGTATACTTTGTGATTGGATATAATTATTGATGCGATCATTCATTAATTTCAGAAAGGATACAAGCCATATCCTTCATACTTTGTAAATGATAAGCAGTGAAATCAGATATCTCGTCAAATGTTTCTTTAAATTTATCTGGAAATCGTGTCTTACACTTTTCACATGAGTCTGTATCACTAGAGCAAGGATACATGCAAGACTTGTTTGGACACATTGCAGCTGTAGTTGTTAGTTCTGGTTGTTCACATCTTTTGCAGTTACACCAAAAATAATATGAACTTTGTAGTTCTGCACGTCTATCCTTTGTTGTTTTAAGAACATCAATATATGATATTCTTATCTACGTGTATATAATCACATTGAAAACTTTGATCAAAGTTTAGTTAAATATCATAGAGAAAGGAGATACTTACTTGAGACCAATCCAAACAAGGAAGGTATTCTATTGTTCTAATAATTATATTAGGTCCTTCAAAAGTAGCTACAGCATTTGGTACACAACTATGGTCAATAATAGAAGGTCCTAAATAAATGCCAATGCCAATACTATTCATGTCCAGATCGAATATATTAAATGAATTAATACAAATTCTGCCATAAATAGCCATTAACTCCACATTACTTGGCATAGGTGTATCTTCAAATAATTCATTCAGAATTTTGCATAGACAAATGAAGTGTTCTATTCTTTTTTCATCTTTCTTTATATCACTGTAATCTAATGAAACAATGAAGCTGACATTAATAAAGCAAATAGAAGGAAATATTTTTAATTTTCTTAATTACTATCACTGCATACTTACGTGACATTAAATCCTTAAATTTTCTAAAACTTGTGTCACTGTAATATCCCATTTCCTCGCTTTTACCTTGATTCAATTTTATGATTATACGAGTCATAAGTCTTGCCATATCTGGCACAACCTTTGGTGAAACCTTTTTCAGTTTTGCACATTCTGTTTTATGTATGGACCATGCATCTTGTTGACAGAAACGATTGCAATAATAAACACAATGACAAGCAGAACATTTTGAAACTTTTCCACTAAAATACAAAGATCAAAATACATGCTCTTGTAAGATATGTATTTCGTATAGAAACAGTAAACAAAGAACCAAATATTATTATGTCATTCGGCGTTAAATGTATATGTACCTTTTTAGACAATAATCGCATCGACTAGTTTTATGTTTTGAATTAAGAACGTAAGCAAACGGTTTAGCGGTTAAAATAGTAGTTCCTCTTTTTATTCCATTTTTACACTCATTCATCTTTAACGGATAATAGATTAAAGAAAAAAGTATAAATTTGCCAAAAAACTACATGATATTGTCAAGAGAAAAGTAAGGAAAGGAAAATTCAGTTGAAATGTTCGAGCACAGTCGTTGTGATTGTATGCAAACTTAATAGTTTATATTTCTCTTGTTAACGGTTTTATTTATTAAAATTTAAATGCACACACGCAATTAATTTTTATTAACACTAGGTTTAGGCACGTTTCTTGTGGTTCATTTTATTGTTCTTGGAAAAATTCAGATCTTGCAAATTAGAGCTTTAAAAGTAGACAATTAGAGTACATGTTCGTGTAATTGCATCAATTGAATACAATATAAACATTTACCAGATAATGTTTATAACATTTAATATGCATTAATTGATGCGGTCTGTAAACATTTTGATAACAACAATAACGAAAGTGTGCGACGTGCCGATATTAAAAGATAACCTCTATGTTTTGAATAACGATTACTAAGAATTTTTATATCGTCGATTTGCTGTAGTTCAACTATATAAAAAGGAAAACTTCATTTTTAATATATTTATAAGCACAAATAAATTTATCAAAAGGTCTGTTCGATAACATTACGTTACCATTAGAAATAATAAGTGCAGCAAATTTATAGTAAATGACAAAAATAAATATTTGATTTTATAATTACCTTTGCAAACAGTAGTCGCATCTATCTTTCCGATATGATGATCGTAAAACATACGCAAAAGGTTTTGCAGTTAAAATTGTTGTTCCTTTATGGACAGGGGGCCTTTTATACCCATTTTTTAATCTCATTTTCATTAAAAATTATATATTTAAAAGCAATCTTGATTGTTTTACAACAATATGTAACAGAATGTAACACAATGTTATACTAAACGAATCTAGTTGTTCACTACTGTGAATCATGTAAGTTTGCCTACAGACTATTTTGAGATCAGTTTATTTTAGCAAATCTTATTACGGGAAGGATCTAAATTTGGTAATTAACAGTAATTATTTGATAAGCAGATTATAGAGAACAGTATTCATAAAAAGTTTGAAATGGAATATTTATTTACAATAATTTAATCGTATAAAAATCTTGAAAACTTGATATTTTCATTTTTCTATTTTCTATTAAACGAAACAGTTAAAGTTATTGTATTTTTATGGAAGAATACACTGACATATTATAATCATGCATATAAATCCATTGAGGATTTATGATCAAAACTGGAGAGAAAATTAAAAACACACAGAAAAAATATATTTTGTTTTCCTCAATAAACGCAGTGTCATATGTACAATGCCATTCTTCATAATATAAATTAGTCTTGGCGTTGTCTTCTTTCTGTTTATGTCTTAAATATAAATCTTACTATCCTGGAATTTCTTCTGTTTTGTTTTTTTCCATAATTTCATGTATTTTAATGTATGACATCTTAAAGTAAGTACATAACAATACCTCAACATTGTCTTTGTCCACATTAAACAATTCACAATCATGTATACTACAACTTTTATCCAAAAGAGTTGGTGAACTTATTATAAATTCAGTTGAGCATAGAAAGGAACAGGAATGGGAGACTTTTTTACTCAATGATTCTGACAAAGTAATGATACGTATTCAGGTGACATGATGACATCTACCATTCTTTCTTATGTTCGTCCATTGATACACCTCCAGGACCTAAAGAAACTATCATTAAAAGGCCACCGATCACTGACAATGTCTGTAAATAAATAGATTCATGTTGAACATCCTTCAGCAGAATACGAAACAGATATAAAACAAATGAAATAATAATGAAAAAAAATATTATTACCTGAAAGAAATCGTATTTAAGGAAATCTCTAAGTGCTTTATATTCTGGAATGGTCCACCATGCATTGTGATAAAGATTAAGAGCAGATAGTAGCAATACAAGTAATAATGCGCTGAGTTTAGTTTTATATCCAATAGTTACTAAGACCATCAAAATACTTCCAAGAATATCCTGCATTATTTGAAGGAACGATATTTCAATACGAATTAACGTGGTAAACATAAATGCCAATAAAATTCTGCCAGCTAATTGAAGCAGATTTTTAGGCTTATTGTCTCCGAGACTTGGTACTCCAGCAAATAATGATCTTCCCTCTACTCTCGATTCAGCAAGAACGAGAAGAAGAGCACCTATCAGTGCTAAATTTCTGAACAGAAATGTTGCATCCCACAGAATGTTATAAGCTAATGTTTGCAAGACAACTATGAAGAACAACATTCCACAAGCTATGCTGACTTTCCATCTTCCGATAACCATCACACATCCTCCAAGCTGTCCAATCAAGTTGACCAGAACAAATATTGTAGCTAAGAAAGTACCACACCCCCATGTACTGTTCATAAATTCCCTTTGTTCCGACCATTGAAACCACATTCTCAACCCATCTTCTAAGAATGTAGCTATGAGGCAAACTCTTGCAAGGGTTGGTAATATATGTTTTCCATTTCGGATTACCTATTATATAAAAAAATATCATAATTATAACTATATTGTACACATGAAAAATAACTATAAATTACGTATAAAATGTTATTGATACGTGTGTAATACGTTCATTGAATATTCTTTGATATTATATTAAAGAATGAAAGTAGGTCTGTGAAAGTGTATATTTAATTCGTATCACAAAACCACTAGCAGTCAATGAAAAGTGGAAAGAGAAAGTTAATGATTAATAAAGTTTACATCTTTTGAATGCATTTCAAAATTTATAATAATTTCATTAATTTAAATAAAAAAGAGCTCACATGGATAATTGGAAAACTACTGAGTTATTACTTCAACGTTAGCCAAAAACGGGCGGGACAGTAATGTTTGTGATACATATTTTCTTGACAATGCATAACCTTTAATTTTGCGATATACAATTAGTAGTATAGAGAAGTTTGCAATGCTTGACAACAATAAAAATTCTTTAAAAAGGTAAACAATCAGAGGAAAGAACGTGAGAAATTAAAATATGCGAGTGTAGGAGGGTAATTGTGCCACGATGACGTTGACAGGAGTACACCTGTATTCCTACAGGATTTCAGCTGGCTTTTTTACCACCAGTTTCTTTGCCAAAATAATATTCTATGTGTATATCGGAAAAGGAATTAAGTACAACAACTTGTAAATTTACCTGATCAGCGATTTCTTCTGCTTTAGAGATCACCTCTTGCGAGATCAGCATCTTGTTTTATTCAAAAATCAAAAAATAACCCATTCACTCACGTATACACACGTGCGCGCACGCAAGTGGTACCGACAGAAAAGAGAGCAGACAAAGATGGAGAAATAAAGAAGGAGAGAGGGAGAAAGTCAGAGAAACACGGGATTAGCAGGCACAGTAGCTTGGCAGGACTGTATGAGCGATATTCTTGCGACTCTTCCGAATGATGTGGAGATCGGGCTACGCGGCGTCACTTCCGGCGTACGTGGTCACACAATGTATTCCGTAATCTTTTCGAAAGTTCATAGATCAATTGACAATACGAATTACATTTCTTTACTGATTTCCAAAAATCTAGTAGCTGCTATACTCCATTTTTTCTAATTCCGTTCTGTCACTTTTGGCGAAATATTTCACCATTTTACGATACTCTTTCAGAATTTAAATGTTCAGTCGTAGACATTCGTTTTCAATTTTATTGCATATTCGTTATCAACGATTTTTCATGAAAATGATTGATTTGTTTCCTACATACAAGCATTACGTATTTTGGAAACTTTGAAATAAAATGTCGTTTACAAAGATCTTCGGGTAAAATAGACACGATTACTATTCGAACTTGTATTTATGCTTATCGAAGTATTTTTGATCGATAATCGTAAAGTTTATACGATAAACGTAATAATTGTAAAACAATGGTTATTATTTCGCAGTCTGTTTTTATTTAACTAAGATGAGTTGTATTAGAATTGAAAACTGTGTAATGTTGTTTATTTTATAATATTATGAAGTTAGTTTTCAATCTTGATTATCGTTATCATAAATCAATTTTCTATGAACGTATGCAATTATAAGAAGAGAGGAAAGTATGATAAGTACTTTTGTGACGCGTTCAATTTTTGATTTTAGAATAGTACCAGAAAAATGCGTTAATACCGAAGCGCCACCGTAACTGCATGTCGATAACTAAAGACTTCGACTTCAGTTTCGTTTCGTGAACGGAAAAATATTTGTGTTTTTTATTGTATTATGTTTCCTAAGAATAAACGAAAATATGTTTGTTATATAACAGAATCGTACAAAATATATGAGCATAGGATATCAAAAGCTTTTCATACTATAAGATCATAAAAGTTATTTTTTAGAAAAATATGTCTCATAAAAGTTACTTGTCAAGTAACATTTATAGTGTAATTCTTTGATTCAACATACTTCCATTATTCGCAGTATTTCTTAACTGAGGTAATAAAAAATTGATATGCACTTAGAGCATGCTTTGTAAATAGAGTTGCAAATTTTGGATATTCTACCTATAGGTCCATTGTTTGACAAGTTTGTTTATTAATTTAAGGTTTAGATTGTGTATTTAATGCCTAAAATTAATTGAAACGTCCATGTGTCGATTGTAAATATTTTGTACTATTTTGTTATCGGAAAAATAAAGTAAGTAAGATTAAAGATATATGTCGTAGCTTTATGTTTTATTTCAGAATAAACAACATGGCAGGGGAAACAGATCACAAGTTACAAAGAGAAGACTTTGATGCAGGTCCTTCTAGTTACAATGAGATTATTCCTGGTTTATATCTTGGAAATCTCACAGCTGCCACAGATATCGAATGGTTAAGAGAAACTAAAATAGGCTATATACTTACGGTAGATTCTTGTCCTTTACCAAGGAAGATTCAAGAGCTTTTACCAAATCTGGTTGTAAAGTACCTTCAAATTACTGACATGCCACGCGAAGATCTTCTTACTCACTTCGGGGATTCTTACGAGTTTATAAATCAAGCTTTAGAGTCTGGCAACAGAATATTAGTACATTGCTATTTCGGTGTCTCCAGATCAGCCACGTTGGTAATCGCTTATTTGATGAAAAAGTATGGAAGAAGTTTCTCCGATACCTTTGAACTCGTGAAAGAAAAGAGACATTTTATTGGACCGAATCCTGGTTTCTTGGCTCAGTTGAAACTGTACGAAGAAATGGGCTTTGGAATAGACAACACTAATGTACAGTTTAAAATGTATAGGCTACAGATCGCAGCGGATAAAGTTCGAAAAGCAAAGATTTTACCACAGAACTGTACAGATCTGGTTAAAGCAGATCCAGCGCTTGCTACGGTACGTCCAGAGCCCATAGTCTATCGTTGTAGAAAATGTCGGCGAATCGTAGCTAGTGCCAGTAACATTTTGCCCCATATCCCGAAGGAGAAGCAAATATGGAGGCATATAAGTACAAAAAGAACATCTAAACAATCAAAGCCTGTTCAAGAATCTTTGGAGCTACCAAAGAAAGATGAGCACCAGCCAATAGAGTTTTGTACTAAAATATTATTCGTGGAACCTATGGCCTGGATGCCTGACATAACTCATAATGTCGAGGGAAAACTGAATTGTCCGAAATGCAGTACAAAACTCGGTTCCTTTAGTTGGATAGCAGGTAGTCAATGTCCGTGCGGCAGCAAAATAGCACCTGCGTTTTATTTAGTTCCTTCGAAAGTAGACTGGAGCAATGCTGTGCAAAATGTACAAGTAACTGTATAGTACTAGAGATGTATTTGTATATTTAAGAACTTTTGGACGGACGACTAATATATATATATATATGTATATATATATATATAAGATGAAATTTTTGGAACCTTTTTACGTGATTGTAGCTTGTTTAGCATTGCAACAGATGTACTTATATGTGACCAATTTAACCGTGGAAATTGGTATTCTAATTTTGTGCCAATGTGAACGCAGCGTACGCGTACAAGGAGACACAATTTTACGACTGTAACGTTTCCTGCCGCAACGCATAAACGACCCGTTCTTCCGTAGTTTAATTTTTGTATCCATATACATACTTCCTTTTGTCTATTGTCGCATCAACGTATGAACGTCTAACGTATCAGTGTATCAACATATTAACGTACTAACGTATTAACGCATTACCGTATCAACGTACTAACGTATTAACGTATTAAACATACTAAACATACTAAACATACTGGCATACTAACATATTAACACAACTAACATATTAAGGTATTAACGTGAATACATTGCGTGTTACTTTCGTAGATTAGACTACCATATTTTGCTGCATATATATTTCTTGTATATCGACAACATAATACATTCACGATTTCTACCGTTTATTACTCTGTACCAGTTCTACAAAATAACAGTACTCTCTTTACCCTGTGTTCGACGCTTAAACTCTAATTTGCATGCAGTTGCGATCGATTGGTCCTCCGTTCTCCATCCGCTTACGCGCAGCTAATTCGTATAAATTATATTAAGCGTTTCCGTAATAAAATTAAAAGCTTTGGTGTCCGATGATGCGTAAGAGGGTGGCCAGCTCATCGGGGCTCGAGGGTTTACGAAACACTTTCTCTCTCACATGCTCGCGTGCATTGCAGAATACGTGGTGCCGTACGGATGAGTCCTGAACCTTAGCGCGTTTAGACTGTTCATCGCGGACCCCTCCAGTCCTCCGTGGATGTCCGTCTGATGGTGATACGAGGGGATGTTCATGTTCCCCAAGTTCCCGTTGATGAACCCGTGGCAGCTCGATGATGTCTGCATCGACGCGTAGTGCTGCGACGACCTCCAGTACTCGCCGTACGGGTACTGAGTCATTTGCGCGGTCTGCAGGCTCTCCGCGCTGTTCTCCTGGGGGTGCGTCACTCTGATCGGCCGCAAGGGCAGCGCGGCCTCCATCTCCTTCGCCGAGGAGACGCCTCGGCTGATAGCGGAGCTGCGCTCGTTCCGACGGAACTTGGCGCGTCTGTTCTGAAACCACACCTGAAACCGAGACGCACGCGTTCGGCTTGAGAGTCGCACCAAAATCGCGCGCGGTTCACCGAAGCCGGGAAGAGGAGAAAGAGAGAGAGAGAGAGTGAGAGGCGAGAGACGGGAACAGCGTGACGGCTCCTGGCAGGCGTACTGTTCGCCAACAGACAGAGGGACAGACGGACAGTCAGACAGGCGGACAGACATCCGCAACAGGCTTGGAACGCAACAGTGGTAGTAACGGATGGATCGACACGAGCAACGAAAAGTGTGTTCTCTGCATGATCGTGTACCACGAGCGGCGAGGCGGCATCGCACACGTGCGGGATACGCGCGGCGCATCATATCCTACACCGTATGCCAAGCGCAGATGCTGCTACTGGAACGGCGCAACTATCCCGGCAAGCTAATCATAGCTCCTTGGCCTGACAACCTGTCTCCTTCGATTTTCTGCCTAGCTGTCCGCGACCTCCACCCTCCATCCCCGTTTCTTCCTTTTTTCCCTCGGGCTCTCCTCTCCTCTCCTCTCCTCTCCTCTCCCTCCGTTCCTCCCTTCGTATCTGCTTCCTTCTGCCGCCGTTCGCCGTGATCCCGAGGAACACGTGTGGACCTAGCCCGCCAGTGTTACGGTACTTTTTCTGACGGACATTCCTCCTCCATGCAAAGTGGAATCGCGTCTTCAAACGACTTCACCGCATCGAAGGTCGAATCTTTTTTTCCCCTCGCAAGCTGTCGCTGCGAAGCTACTTGTCCGAGCTACCGTTTCGAAGCTCGCGGACGCAGATGCGTTCGGTTCGTAGCTTCGATCGGTTACGCGAGGCAGTATCGACGAATAGGAAATTGGAAACAAGAGGAAGAAAGACCGATTAGAGTCGGATCTGTTGGGCTAGTCGAGTGGTAGCAAGCCGATAATCCACGGATTTCACCGCGTACTCGCGTCAGCGCTCGAAGCTGCGGATCTAAGGAGCATGGTTACGTTACCTGGACCCTAGCCTCCGACAAGGAGACCCTCGTCGCCAGTTCCTCGCGGACGAACGCGTCCGGGTAGTGCGTCCTCTCGAACACCCTCTCCAGAGCGGCTAACTGTTGCGCCGAAAACGTCGTTCTGCTCCGCCTGGGCCTTCTGTTCGCGGCCGCCGCCGTCGCGCTCTCGTTGCATTCTGTGAACCGAGATAAAGGTGTTTTTCAGATGCCGCTCGCGATAGGCGAGCGTTACGCGTCCGAAAACGAGAACGGGAACGGGCACGGGGCGGAGGAGAGGAACGGCGCAGCCACCGCGGCTATTCTTGAATGACTTTACTGTGCTTGGGCACTCATCGAGGCGGCATAACGCGGACAGCATGACTGGAAACGCGCGATTCCGATGGAATCAAACGCGGATTGAATCGCGTCGGGGATCTATCCCCGTTCGCTGGCCCCTCGAACCGCCGCTCGCGATTTCGCCGCATTACGTAACGAAATTACGTAAACCGTTACATGTCGTCAGGTGTTGGGCGTCCCGTCGAGATCGTTTTTTTTCGAGTTCTTACCCAGAGAATGATTCGAAGTCGCCAGCAGCCTCGAGACCGTGAAATCTTGCGGCGCGTGGTTGTTCGGGACCTGCGAGACTATCACGCCGTTGTTCCCTTCCTGTTCGGGATTCGCGCACAGCATTTTGCCGACGTGACGGGGAGGTCGATCCCTGGAGGGCCGGCGTCGATTCCCTTTCCGAGACAACGCGATTCACGGGAATTGATCTCCCGACGGGTTACTACTCGCAGCTCCGGGAAATTGATCGCACAGTATCATCCGGACGAACGTCCGACGAGTCGTGGAGCAACGTCTCCCGCGTCTCGAGCTGCGGAGACGCGACGGTACCGTCGTCGACACACCCGGCGAAACGCGACGATTATTTACGAGGGACGGAGATAAAAGAGCGGAGCTTTTCACGCGCAATTTCCATCGGAATATGTTAACCGAAGCATCGGCGAGGTGAAGCGTGACGGAGCAATTAAGGCCTCGTGCCACGTGCCGGCCGAGCGCGCTCTTCCAAAAATATGATCCTGCTCGTTATTAATGCTACCCTTTTACTGTCGTGTCTCGTTAATCGACTGGTACCCGCCGCCGGATGCTTTAACAATTACCGAAGGGTAAACGGATTGACCGATTAGTATCTATACTATCCGCGGAGCATTAACTCCAATTTGCATCGGAAACCGTTTATCCTTTAAAAACCACGCGCGTAATACTCGAATCCATTTTATCTCGATTATTATTCGACATTAATCTCCTCTTGTAGAATCGTTGTTCCCGATCCGAAGAATTCTGCAACAGTTTACTAAAAAAGTTACTCGAACCATCGGCGTCCCTCGTACACGTCGATGGAAAAACCATATCTCCGTTCCATGTCTTCGCTCTGTGTCCTCCGTCCGCGGTCGGTTTCACTTTGTTCCGAGTTGTCAAAGTTTCTTGAAAATCTCTGCCGCGAGCGTCCCGCCGGGAAACTTCGCGTCGATAGCAGCTGTCGCGACGATCGTCTACAGCGTTCCGAGGAGGATCGACGTCGCCTTGTTTACTGGCCGGAATTATCACGACGATCGGCCGCTTCTGTGCAACAATGAGTCGATCACGGCGAACGACGTTCTTCCTCTTCGACTTCGGAATCTTCGCGTCCGCTCGCGTCGCGCGCGCAAATCACAAACAATCGATCGATTTCGCAGGAAGATCACTGCGAGCACTGTGCCCGGACGAAGTCATCATATTAGTCGGGGCGGCGGGATGCCAACTGACTTGGCCGAGTTAAAACGTACTTGAAGATCTCCTCCTCAGCTTCTTCATTTGTTTCTCCTCTTCGTTTCCTCTCGTTTCACTCCGGCCGGGCCTCTCTCTCGGCCTGCTCCCTTCTCTCTCGCTCGCCGGCTTCCCGCTTCCGTCTCATTCCGCCTTCCGCGCGGAGGGACACGCACTCCGAAGAGGAGAGAAATAGAGCATTTTAAGAGTAGGTGGAGATTTCCTCGGCAGGCTCCACCTTCATTAGAAGCTCATTGGTTTCTAAACGGTACCGCGGCCCTTTCACGATTTCTAGACCTAACTGTTCAGGGTTAAGCGGACTCGCGCGCACGCGGATGGTCCTCCAGAAATTTCAACGCTGTCGCCGGTCACCTTTGTTTACGCGGCTAACGCTGGGACCGATCGACGATCGAATCGCCCGGAAACCGCGTTCAACCCTTTGTCCGAAGTGCTCTTGGTTCCTCACTTTGAGGATCACGTCGATGCTAGTTGATTCGATTACAGCTTGATAGGACGCTCTATTTATTCGAGAATATTTGGGAGTCGAAATGTTACCTTTAACACTTTGACTGCCACGTCACCCGAATTCAGGTGACATTATTTTTTACAGAAACGCGGACATCAATTTCTTTCATGACGTATCGAATAACCGAATTTTGTTGGATATATGAGATATAAGAAAGATAGAGCAGTCATTAAGAATCTTGGTTTCTGAGTTTCTGGTTAATAGAGTACTATTTCGAGTACATGGGAGTTTTGATGAGTGTTTACGTGGCAAAGTATTAAATGGTACAGTTGTACTACAAATGAATATAGAAAAAATTGTTGAAGATAGAAGTTGCAATAAAATATGTCGAGTCTGACTCGACATAGGACTGTTAAGGGTTAAAAATGGCGCGTAGTGATTGGATCACTTGTTCGTCCTCGACGAAGCGCGCACCGTAAAGAGACAGGTAGACGACCATCGACGATACAATTTTATCAATTATTTCCAACATTCGTACACGTTCGATCAAAATTTAGTAGCATTCTCGTATGCACAGACTTAGCTGGAATTTCTCGCGAAACCGACGAAAAGTCGAACTGTGCGCGCTTTTCATGAAAACCGTGGAGGCGACAGGCGCCGGCGTCGCGTTGGTTTCAATTTTCAGGGACACGCTGAACCACGGTTCTTTATGCACTGGAACATTGGTCCTCTTCATCGCCGCGGCCTGGCTCCCGTTACACAAGGGTGTCGAGTAACAATTTCGCCTTAACGCGAGAACCCTGATCTTTTATCCTGCTGGCCGAACTTCCCTCGGCCTCCTCGGTATCACCGGTCGATCGAACGTGAACCCCTAAAACTACCGAGGACTTCAATTGACTTTTGAAAATTTCGCTATAGAAACTCCAAGAGTGCAGACTTTGATTGATGTACAATTCAATTTGCGTAATGCTAAATGAATTCTTTCAATAATTTCTCAGGGGAACATTTGTTACCCTTCTAATAATTGCAAAAAGACATCAGGAATGTGTCATTTGACCCCTCTGGTAGTTTTAGTGTTAACCCTTTGCACTCTGAAGATTTTTACTAGAATTGTTCGACACTTTCCGATGAAACACTATTAAGACTATTAGGAAACATAGCTATTTTATATAAATATTTCACATATCGATTCACATTATATGAAACTTGATATTATACGTAACACTTTGTAATTTTGTTATATCAAATCAATTGGACTCAGAGTTATTTCTCGAGCAAAGGGTTGACCCTTCGCACTCGATGCATTCTTCGTGAAAAATATTCATTACTTTCTGACTAAATATTAACAGTAGGTTTACGGAACGCAATTTAACGCAGATTGAATTTGATAAACATTATTTGGTAAATGTTTCAATCGGTAACCGTCTAAAAGTGTCAGCCTCTTCGTTGCGTATAATCGAATTGAATTTATTCCTTCTCCATTTAATCATTTCTTTTGTGCATCCTCTCGTTATCTACTTAGAAACGGTAACATGTACCGCATTTAACATTTTCCAATGCGAAAATCTGAGACAGATATTCCAGCGACTTTTCCCATTCCAATTAATCTCAGAAAAATATAGAGTCCGCTGTCAAAACGCATTCCTATGTAAACATCGATCGAGCTGGTAAAAGATGCTCGCTGACAAAAGGGGAAAAAGTGAAAAAGCCGGCACGGCAAACAAGGGAACGCGAATGGCTTTAGATCTTTCGCCGTGGAGCAAACATCGCACCCCAACGTCGCTCCCCGCGACTCGATTTCTTTTTTCTCGATGCGGGAAATCAAACACTGCGTCGGTCTCCATTCTCGGCGCGGATTTATTATTATCGCCGCCACCGGAATCGTCGAACCGCACAGGTGAACGAGACCGTTCGGTAGTCCCCGCGAGGGAAGCAGGGACTTTTTTAATAACTTTACGCGCGGTGTCTCGGGGAAACGGCTCGTGAGTATTGTAAAAACTGGAGAACGTCGCGCCGACTGCTGACCGCGTTCTACGCTCGAGCGTGGGGTGAATGTTGCTGGCTCTCGGCAACAATTATATTCCCGGCGATTTTATTTATACGAGGCTTTTACGAGCGCAGTCACTCTTGCTGTCAACCATGCTGGCCCAATAAAACGCGTCTGTGCCGGCGCTCGTTCGTTCTCTGCCCACTTTCGACGACCGCTAAGACCGAATTAATTCCCCCGGAATAAACAGGGAAACCGGCCGATTGTGGGATCGAACGACGGGCTTCCAACTGGAATCATTGAACGCTGGTTAATCGAGGTAACCGAGCATCTTTTTGCGTCTAACTCGAATACCTCCGAGTTCTTAACTTCCGCGGAATTCGGAGGCAAAGTGCTAGATTCTCGTTATCAACTACTGAACATCCAGCTGTTCGATGAACAACAATCATATGTCGATCGATTAAAGTGGCTAAACATCTGTTAGATCTTACACGTTTGATTCGAATGCCTCGAATACCTCGGATTCCGACGCGGCTCTAAAGTCGCGCGAGATCCGAGGAGAAAACGCCGGCAGCCGAAAAACGGAACTTTCGCGGAGGGTGGCAATGAAACGGCCGAACGCTCGTTTTTGGTGTTACAGCCGCGATGAGACGGACGGGTGCGTCGCGACGCGCTGACACGTACACGTCGCGGCCGCTAGAAAATTATGAGCCGAGCCCGGACACTTCGCCGCGCCTTTGTAATCCTCGCTCGCTCCGCGAGCGGGCCATTTTTCTCGTTTCCTCTTTCCGTCCGTGGCGACAACGGCGATCAAGCCTCAGAGATCCCCGAAAGAATCCGGGGACCTCCGAGCACGCGTTTTCTTCGGTATTCTCGTCTCCGCGACGCGCGAGCTATGAATGACGCGATGCGCCTCCATTAATCCGAGCCCCCTTTGGCACCGCTGTTTTCGCCTGATCGATCAATTATTCCTCGGAAGGAATGCCTCGTCCGGGGCCAACTAGGAACTGGAAGTCACGCTATAAATCGCGGACGCTCGCTTTATGCACGGCCATTCGATGCGGCAAAAACCTTCGAGTTAACTCGCGGCGATCGATGCTTCCGCCGTTTTTCTTTCCGTTAGAAATTCGCTGATTCCAGAGAGGCCGCGGCGAGAGAGCCTCCAAGAAAAAGACAGAGACAGACAGACAGAGAGAGAGAGAGAGAGAGAGAGAGGGGAAGCCGGCATGCGTCGAGACTGATCAGTGTCCAACGTTCCGTGAGGCGACGGAGGGGTCTCCCCGAACCGCAGATGCAGTTTTGACCACCGTGGCGGTGATCGTTGCTCGACAACCCTCGAAATAGCTTCCATATGTGTGGCTTCGGGGAAACATCCTCAATGGTATTTTTCATATATTTCCATATTCGCGATTGTCCTTTTCCTTCGCCACGGTCCGCGGAGCGGCGCGTCTGCCGCCGACACTTGTGAAACGCGATCAATTAGATACGTATCTACGTGCAGCACTTGCGCCGTCCGTACACATGTTACACGGACGTGTCCCGGTATCGGCCGGTCTACAAAGTCGACCCGGCTGTTCGTCGCGAGGTTCGCTCGGACGTGTTGCTCCCGCGGATTTCTAAAGGCTTCCGTCGGCTTACGGGATTTCGGAGAGCTCGTCCGTCGTTTCAACTGCAAACGTGACTGACTTTCCGTCTGCTCGAACAACCAAGACCTTGATGAATTTTCAGGATTTCCTTTCACGTCGCATTCACTCTTCGACTAGCGAATACTTCGTTAATTCCTGCGAGTAGTTAACGGATAAAGGGACGAGTCTTCGAATTGTTTCGGTTGCTTGTAGCATGATTATTCCTTCGATCTCTCTACTCTCGTAGAAAGGACGCTGGATACGCCGAAGCGACTTTGTCTAGGTTCGCTAAAAGTGCAACCGTCGTTCCTCGGTTTCGCCTAATTGAGTAGTTATAATCGTCGCGGCACATGTGGGATCGAGATCAAAAAGCGCTAGAAGGCTCGAACGCCGTAAACTCGGCCCGTAACTCGTCGCGAGCAGCAGGACTCGTACAATCTGTTCCGATCGTTAATAACGGAGGTTCGACGCGTAGTTGTCCCTCGGGGGCGAAAGTGGTTCTCATGAGGCGATATTTACAGAAATTCGCTGCGCCTCGGGGAGCGAGTCCCGTCCCGCGTCCCGGACGAGCGGCAACCGTCGCGGTCGAGAGACACGTGAATTTACGATGATTACGTAACGACCGACTTCCGAATTCCTCTTTGAAATTTGCCACTCGTCGGCCGGCCGTGGCTGTCGAAGGGTGCGGCCCGAGCGGCGGCGCTTAATGTCCCGTGACGCCTTAAATCTCGCCTTAGAAGGCGACTCTCGTCGAGTATCGGAGAAAGGAGCAAGAACACGGAAGGTAAGAATAGAGAGCGGACAGTGGTCATCGGCCACCGTGAAGACATTCGATTAAGGATGATGAAAGGAGCTGCAGGGGTCTACGGGCGCGTAACCGTCGCTTCGCGCAAACGGCTCCGTGCTCGTCTCCGCTCCTAAGAGGCGGCTCGGTGTCTACCGGTACGGAGAAAGGTGTCCTTTTTAGAATTTCAGTTGGCAGTTTCGATCGTTGACGCGCAACCACGGTCAGTCAGCGCTCGAAAGAATCAGGAATTAGGATACGCAGCCTGCAGTTAGCGTCGGATGAAATTCCGTGCGCGCCTTATCGTTAACGAGCTCGAGTAACTCGACGACGAGGATTTCGGGAGAAAACGAGAAAACTCGGGGCGAGCCTCGCGGGAGGAAGAAACATATCATCCTTCGGTTTCTACGGTTCGTTCGAGCAATTATAAGGGTCGTGCGTCATTCTCGCCAATTAGCGGCGAAGGAAGCGATGCCGGGCGGGTGGAAAACCTGCGGCTTCGACGTCTCCTCTCGCTCCCGCTGTCGCGCGCCTTCTCGTTCCTTCGTGATTTTTCTTGTTTGCCCGTTCAGCGGCCGAAGGGAGATAATTTTACTCTCGCTGTCCCCTGGCCCGGGGTCCGTCGTCAGTCTTGTTTCTCGTCGCGACGACAGTCGACCGTTCACGTTTGAATTGTCGGAGTGCCTCGTTAACTGACCCGTGAAAGAATGCGCTTCTTACACGTGTCCCGCGCCCGTTGCTCTTTTCACCTTGTGAACCGAGGCACGTCGGGCTGCGGAAACAATGCTGGATCTTCCGAGCGTTGTTTGCCCCGTGACCTATCATTTTGTTAGTCTCAATTATCGTTCGGAATTTACTGGGGAAACACTTTCTATGTCTAGAATTTCAATGGTTCTTTTCAAGTAAAAAATATTGAATCACATTTACTTTTAATTCCTCGTCTTGTGACTTCTTTAATATTCTCTCTTTAATAATCTTTAATAATCTCTCTCGTTAATAGTTGATTAGAACAAAAGGATATTTATCCTACGTCTATGCTTACTCCAATGGTCTATGATTATCCTACGTCTATGCTTACTCTAAGGATTAACCCTTCGGACTAGAAATTTTTCACTAGAAATATTTTAATATTTTCCAATGAGACAAAGACGATACTTTGTGAAACTCGAAGCGAAATCGCATGTACATTGAGGAACAAAGTTTACTTCAATATTTCTCAAATCGATGCGTTACATAAGATATAACATTAACACGTTGAACGCTGCACGATTTCATACAGCAAACTACACAAAATGGAAAAAATACAATATTAAATCATTTGACTGAATTGGATTATCATTGCAGTTCATCAAACCGAATGTCACTGCAATGGGTAGCATTATAATATAGAAATGTTTGCGAATAATCATCGTTTAATTGAGCGAATTATAGTAATTCGATTTGCTTGGCATTCAACGTGTTAAATATCGAATTTTATAGTTTCACTGTATGAAATCAAATGATGAGTCACCTCTCGAGTGCAAAGGGTCAACACCAGAACTACCGATCAAAGTAGATATAAACCAAGACAAAGCTATTTATTTTTATGTATTCTAGATATTATGAGATCGCGATTCTCGAGACTCGAGCTTTCCGTCGCTCTTCCGCGAGACAACCGTCATTCATCCGCGGCGGCACGAGGAGTCACGGGAACCACCCTTCCTCGGTTAACAGAGCGTGAACTCCGTTACCCGTCGCGCCACCCCCTAGTCGTCGGCGTGACCCGTGCCACCGGTTCACAAGTAAATTATGCATTCACGGTGTTCCAGGTTCGCTCGCGTTGCTCATTGTAATACGTGTCAAGGGTTGACCACCTCGGCCGATGCACGAGGGGGTGGCGACATGCGTGGCGACTAACGGGGTAACGCGGAGGCGCTCGGCCCCCTCTGGCCGCCGGTCGACCCACCTAATTACAGGCTCTTATCGCCGGTATTTATCCTGTCGACGTTATTACGTTGCTACGCACTTATTATTGCCGGTGGAACGACGACAGTAACCGTGGCATACGCGGTCGACACGAGGCAATTTTTAGAATAATAGACAAGCTGTTCGCTCGACCCAACGGCAGTCTCGCCTCCCAGATCGGATGCCGCGAAAGTTCGCTGGTCTATATTCCTACGGTAATAAACGCGCTCATGCTTGTGAATTTAACTCTTCGCGCATTCGTCCATACGAGAGTCTCTCGAACTTCTATAATTCCGTTTCGTAACGAATTAACGCGTCGAAGTGTTAAACATCAGAAAAGGAGAATAAAAGAATTAGAGAAGTTCTAATTTCAGATGTCAGAGCTCGGAGTCGCCATTATGGCGGCATTTGACGACGGTCGCGAAGTTCATTAGATATATTCCAATTTTCAAAGTTGGAAATGCTGTAACATTTCTTCGATCCTTCATTTTCCTTAGTAGAAAATTTGGATGCGTGAAGAATTGAATAATTTTAGGGTAGTTTCTTTAAGATTCATCGAAATATTTAATATTATGACTGCTGCAATATTGAAGCCTAGAGTTCAAAGGGTTAAACAGAATACTAACCCTTAGGTTTTAAGCTTAGCTTTTAAACAGAATACTAAAAGTTAGAATATTAACTGAACGTTAACCCCTTGCCCTATAACTCGAGGCGAAAATTTGAACCCTCAGCAATCTAGGTTGCTTTGTAATCTATCAGCAACTGCAACTAATTTTTATTCCTAGCGAAAATGAGAAATGTAACATTTCCTTTTAGTTTCCTTAGTACAAAATTCGGATGTGTACAAAATCTAATAATTTCAGGATAATTTAGATTCATTAAAATATCTAATATAACTGCTGCAATATCGGAGCCTAGAGTTCAAAGGGTTAATATTATACAAATTTTCTAATTCCACCGTATGGAATCAATCGACAGAGTCACTTCTTCCGTACAATGGTTAATAATTCCCTCCGACAGATCGTTACGCGGCCCCTTTCTCTATTTTCGCTGTTCATTCGCAGCGCTAGATCGCCGTGTCGCTCGCCATCGACAACGGTACGCCATATGGCGGTGCCGGAAGAGATGTTGCGAAATCATTGCCCTTAATTTTTCTGGATAATCGATCGAACGCGTCCGCGAGTAACAGAGATCCGGAGCCGACGTTTTCAATGCGACCGACTCCTCTCCGTCGCGTCGCTCGAACCGGACAAATCGTTCGCCGGTGACTCGCGTGTTCTCTTTCCTCTCGAGTTCGTAAAAAACGCGTCGCTCTCGAGCGCAACGGTAATAAAACGGAGCCGCGACCTCGTTGACGGGCCGGAGCGCCTCCGTCGTTTCGGACAACCTCGATGAATTTTCAGGATTTCCTTTCACGTCGCATTCACTTTTCGACCAGCGAATACTTCGTTAATCCCTGCGAGTAGTTAACGGATAAAGGGACGAGTCTTCGAATTGTTTCGTCGGTTGCTTGTAGCCGACGATCTCCTTGGGAACTGGATTCGGGCCGCCGCGGCTCCTAACGAGAAGGGAATTTCCTCGCGGATCGAGCGGGATCCCGGTCCAGCTGTTCCGGGGATTACCGCGCGGATCGAAGGGAACGCGAAGAAAGTGGAAGCGAGGACACGGGTGAAAGGAGACGGTAACACGCGCTTTTCTATGGGGGATCGCGCGATACACCGGCGATGAATGGACGGGATGACAATGACGGGCTTGATTCGAGAATGAGGGCTCATTATCGTGTCCTGGTCGCTTCCGTGCGTCGGCCCTCCCGCGGCGAGTGCGAACCACTTCTCGACCTGCCCTTTTCCTGACTACCTACCAGCTTTCCTAACCTCCGACCCATTCTCGCAGTGTTACGCGACGGATGATCGTGGGCGTCATGGGAGTGTTGCTTTCTTTAACACTAGGTTTACGGAACGCGTCGATTTGACGCAGATTGTATCTTATAAACATTATTTGGTAAACGTTTTAATCGGGTTTGCTTGATCCGATTACACGTATGTATATCCTGATTGTCTGTTTTTAAATTTATAGTTTTCGAAGTTTAAATAGGCGAATGTCAACTGTTCTAGGGACATTAGAATAAACTACAATGAATGCCCGTAAACCTAGTGTTAACCAGTTAACTGTGTTTCACGAGTATACTCGTCATGGAGAAGTCGCAGGATTGTGTCATGACGAGTATACTAGTTAAAAAGTAGTGACCATTGGCTTTTCATAGAAATTACTATTTAAATAGCCAGTGGTCACTGCTTTTTATCGTGACGAGTGTACTCCTTTGTACATAAACATGTCTCCTTTGTTTCGCTTTGATCTTCCATTAAAATATACTCTACGTGCATTCGTCCTTCGACGAGTACACGCTCCAAGACGGAAGGAAGACTGAAACTCGAAAAAAGTTGTACAAAGGGAAGAATAACGGTGATGATTTCGTCTTATTCGAACCTTCGAAGAGCCCTCTTGTTGAACGCGCCAAGAGAGAAACGCGCTATCTTGGAAACGAACGATGAAACAGTAGAAACAACGCGTGTCCTTTTCCCAGAGATGAACCCTGCGGGGGTGGGATCAGAGGGCACCGGAAGGGAAAAGTACGTCGGTCGTAAATCGATATACAAGTTAGGTAACGTCCACGGCAATTCAGCCGGCGTTTTCATAACGTATCGGGGGTATTTGGGTTATTCTCACGCGTCGCTAGTATTATTCGGTGACCTGTTTTCGCACACTCGCGCGCATAGGCACACGGACGCGTGGCCTTCGTCAATCCTGCCCGACAATATCTCTGCTCCATTGCCATCGCTACCACTCTTGGCAGTTACCCAGTCGGGGGTGTCACGGGTAATCGTGGGCGGAATTTATGTCTCGCTGCGTCCACCGCCTCCCTAAATGGAAACTGCGCCTAATATCGTTCGAAGTCGCAAGCCAGAAGAATCTATCGCACCCTTGCTTCCCACGTTCCCACGAATCCGACCGAACTATCGGTCCTGGACCGAAGTGAAGTCGTAACCGTTGTTAGCCACTGCTAGGAGATCGATGGCTAAAAATAACGGTCATAGGACCGATAGAGTGTCACGACCGATAGCGCAACCGTTTTCAAACCCCCGATCTCCGGATACGCTCGCGCGCGTCGAACGGAGCCGCGAGTACCGCTCGCATCACAATTGAACGCTTACGGGGCTCTTGTTCGCTCGGTGGGTGATACGGTTCGCGACGTGGTTCCCGACCGAGCTTTATTTTCGTAACGGAAGCCGAATCGTCGTGTTCGTAATTCGAGAGAACCTCCCGCGGGAGGCAGCCTCGCTAACCGTCCTCCTCGATACGCCCTGTTGCAAGGAGAGGCGCGCACGTGCGCCGCTCCGCGAGCCAAGTTTTCTCCACTTTTTCCGAGAATTCGTTTTCGGAAACGCTATCTGCAGTTTCGATCGCGGAATCTGGTAGTTCAATCTTTCAGCGGCGCGAATCGCTGAACAATCTTCGGAAAAACCGGTCGAACAGTGCCAGATCCTGCTGTTTTCGGTTCAATTCATTTTTAAAGAGTTAACTGTGTTCGACGAGTATACACGTCATCTTAAAACTCTTGACACTAGGTTTACATTTATTGTATAGTTTATTGTATTGTTCTTGGGGAAGTTGATATTCGTTCATTTAGAGTTTGGAAATTGTAGATGTAGGAATAGACAGGATTCACATTCGTGCAATTGGATCAACGAAAACCGATTGAAACATTTGCCAAATAATGTTTATAAGATTCAATCTGCGTCAGATTGACGCGTTCCGTAAACCTAGTGTTAATGGTGCTAACTTTTTCAACGATGACATTAATAATTTATTGGGAAAAGAGAAAAATTCTAAGCCTATGTTACGCCTATATTTCCTTTGAAATAAATTAGTCGATTACAGGGGAATAATATTTACTTTGAATTCGAATGAACTAATACATATATTTGTTGAATCATGTTGAAAATCTTCACGAGTATAACTCGTAGGATAAGGGGTTAATACTAAAACTACCGAGCACTTCAATTGCCTTTTGAAGATTTCGCTATAGAAACTCCGAGAGTGCATCTGTTCAGACTTCAATTGATTTACAATTGAATTTTCATAGTGCTAAATGAATTTCCTTAATAATTTCCGAAAGAAACATTTGTTACCTTCCTAATAATTGCAAATAAAAGACATCAGTCATTTGACCCCTGGTAGTTTTAGTGTTAAAGAGTCTGAATACTATCGCCTCATTTTTCGATTTCCAAGGCGATAGTAAAAATACAAATAAACAAGTTGAAACGGTTGACTGGCTGACGGAAAACGGTTTCCATCGGAGCGATTCTGTTTTGATAGGCTCGAATCGTTCCGCAGCGCGCACCTGCGATCAAAGGTGCAATGATGCTGGTAGACGGCCGAGTTTCCCGGGCACTTTTCGAAAATTAGCCCTCCGGGTTGACTCTGAAAGGAACCTTTGGTTCGCAACCCTTTTATCGCGAACAAGGTCCAGACTCTCGAGGAACGTGAAAAGCCCTGGGAGGGGTCGATAATATCTCCGGGGCTGGGACAGTATTTGAAAACAACCCCCGTGAACGATCTCTCGAGTCTCTTCAGGAAGCCCCGCCGCTTTTGTAGCCGCCGAGATGCACGAGGCCGTTTCGTCGACAAATTCCTTTTTTCGAATTAGGGTCCGCGGACGTTGAAGGGCTCGCCGGAACGCTGCCACCCCTTTGGACCGATCGAGCATCCCTTCCGTCGATCGAGAACGAAACGTTTAATGTTCGGATCGAATCCGCGAGATAATGTCGGAATCGATGGCGACGCAGTGACGTCGTACTAATAGTTATAAATGAGATTTCTCGAGTGGGAAACGAGAGCATCGGAATAGAGTCAAGAGGAATCGGAAAAACCGCTGGAAACAACCCTTGGCTGTCCTATGTCGAGTCTGACTCGATTTTATTGCAACCTCTACTGGTTTTAACAGTTTTTTCTATATTTGTAGTGTCACAATTGTACCATTTAAAGGTAACATTTCAATGACTCCCAAATATTCTTGAATAAGAGCGTCGTGTTAAGCTATAATTGAATCAGCTAACGTCGACGTGAACCTCCAAGTGAGAAACCAAGAGCACTCGGACCGCGAAGGGTTGAAACCTTTGTTTCTTTGTTCGATGAAGCGTTCGTGCGATTGAAGTTGTCCACCTGTATCGGAGTTCGGGAGATTCTCCAAATTATCGAAATTACCAGTAAACGAACCCTTTGCTTTTATATCTAAAGTCAATGTCTGCTAATGAATAATATTTCACGTTTCGATAGATAATTCAGTTTTCTATAGAAAGAGTTAAGTGTTCGAAGAATTCTAATAACCTGCGAAGGGTTAACGTTCAACCGAACGACGCACACCAAACTGAAGCGCGAGTCACCGGGCGAACCCTCACATTCGTGTATTTACGGGCCGTTTATCTGAAATTATGTTTCGAAATCAGGGACTGCGATGCTTTATCTTTCCCGCACAAAGCCGGCCGTATAATCCGCGGCGAGGAACGATAATCTTTCGGCGCATTCACAGCGGAGCGTTTAAGTGGGAGGGGTCAACGACGCCGTTCATTGTTCGAGGGGGGTGAAGTTGGTGTTTGCGCGGCGAAAGGGTTGCAATCGGGCCGGTTTACCGCAAAACGTCGACCATTCTTTCGAAAAGTAAGCCCCCCGGCCGATTACGCGACACGTTTTACGAGCATAAGTGCGCGCGATCCCCGAGCAAGATCGATACGCCGATAAGAGGGGTTGAAACACCTCCGTGCATGGAGTTCTAATCTTTCGATCGGAACGAACGGCGCCGTGCACTTTTTTCCCTCTCGTTTCGCTCGTTACCTAAACGCGTCCGATTCGACCGTTCGTCCGTCGGGCACTCGGCTTCGCGACGTCGGCGAGCAGCGCGAAGGATATGGATTTTTCGGGTAGGAAACGCGGAAGCCGAGGAAACACGGACGCTTCGTCATTGTCCTCGTAAAAGTCGAACGACGATGCATGGTTTCCCTTTTATCTCTGGAACCTCTCTCCCTCGAGCGGTTCGCCGACCGCGTCAGGTTCATCGAAGGTGCTGGAAACAAAAGAATTTTCTCAACCCTTCGCTCTCCGCTGTCGCTGCGGCGTTCTAAGGTAAATTGACAGCTTCGTTATTAACACTACCAGTCAAAATTCAGCGTTTTTATTTCGTGATTATCGATATCTTAACAGCATCGAATATTCGAAATGATCTTGACAGTAGTTTCACTTGAATATTATAATGAATGTTTGAAGAAACTGGTAATAATCGATTATTACAATTTTTATAGGGGTTACGTATTAATCGTATTAACACTAGGTTTACGGAACCCGTCAATTCGACGGGTATCGAATTTTTCAAACGTTATTCAGTTTAAGTCGATCTCGACTCGTGCAGTTATGCGAATACATTGCATTACTCTGGTTTCGAAGCTGCAATTTTCGCGATTTATATAAACGAACACGTAGTTCTCTAGGAACAATAGAACAAAGTGTAGAATGAATGTCCGTAAATCTAGTGTTAAGTGCTCGGTCTAGTGTCAATCGAACACAACTATAAAATGTATACGCTTATTTTAACGATTCAAAGGGTTAAATCTTGGTCGAACTGAACTCAGCATTCTCGTAAACCCTTCGACGTTTGCGAACGAGTATCCGATTAACGAGTTCGTCCTCGTTTCGACGATTCGCAAATTCAAGAAAGCGGCGAATCCCGATCCGCGAGGAGCTCCGCGATCAATCGACAGAAGTCGATCGAGTCGAACGCTTAACAGCGTAATTTACAGTCGACACAATCTGACGGAACGCTCGCGTAATTATACTATACGGCGGGCATAGATTAGGATCGATCAACGTTACCGCCGCCCCAAAGGATTAACGAGGTTCGGTCTGGAACGAGGCATGAATCAGGATTACCACCTGCCAGGATTTATGACCGCGCTCATTGTCCCGTCACGCGCTACTTTTTTCGCCGAGAGGAAAGAACCGATTCCGCGTATGAATATGCAATTTCATCGACGGCTGGTCACGGCTCGAATCGTTCGGAACGTTGCCCCGTTACACACGGAACGCACTTCTGTTCCGTTCCGCTCGTTCTCATTACCATGGCCGAGCGCGGTGTCCAACGATCGAATGCAATTTCCTCCGTGATTCGAGGGGTGGCCTCTCGAGGGGCGGACGGCATTGTCGCTCGTCTGACGCCTCGAACCACGCGTTTGTCTTAACCCATTTTGCTCCGTTTCACCGCCGTTACTTCCGTTAACTCGTCGCCTCGTAATAACGCGTCGGACTCGTCGCGAAGATTTTCTACGGAATTTAACCCTTTGCGCTCGGAAGCTTCTCGCTAGAGATATTTCACGTTTTCTGAGACAATGATTTTTGAAGCTAAATCGAAGGGAAATTAGTATATTGAGGGACAGATATTTATTCCAAAAAATTTATTAAATATCAGATTTTAGTTTTACTGCGTCAAATCAAGTGGTGAGAGTCACCTGAGTGTGAAGGGTTAATGATGCTTGAGATTCATCGATAGCTCGGTATGTCAACGTTTATTATAACTGTTCAGCAATACATATCTCCAAGAAACGTAATTATATCGTCCTTCAAAGATATCTTCCATAAGAAACGAGCATTTTTGTCTAAATTCGTCAAGTTTCTGCACGAAATGGGTTAACCCCTTGTCGTACAATGACGATGAAGATTTCTAGACCAATTTAACAACAATCGATGTTATTCATCACCCACGGATCAAAGCAAACTATTTTGCTGTTACCACTGTATTATCTCCAAATAAAATTCCCACTTGAAGTAGAACGGACAATTTCCTTGCATCTCTTCCAAATTGTCGATAGTAAAATGGTACATAGTGGCGAAAGTAAATAGCACGAAATGGGTTAATCGACGGCTCCAGCCGGAAAGTTCGATATAAATCCACGATTGGCTCTCGAGTGGCTCAATCTGTCTCCGAAGAGGACGATCGAGAAGTAAGATCATATTTCCACACAGCTCGACGATGATCTACGGAGATGGCTGCGCGAACAACAGGGTAAAAAGGGGAGAAGTCGAGGCGGGGACGGTGTCCGCCTCCCGAAAAAAAGCTTCGGGCTGGCTTAACGGCTTAGAAATAACGCGACAATGGTCGATTAGGCCGCTGAGGGGAACGCAGCTTCCCGGCGCACTCGAAATGAACAGTTCCGCGGCGTTTTTCCCTCGGTCGTCCCGTCGTCGACGTGACATGTTTATCCGCTCGGCGCGCACGTCACGGTGTCTCGCGATAGAGACGATCATCGTCGGACGAACACCAAGAATACCATCCGTTCGGACGTCGACGTCCTCTTATCGCGACGCGACGACGTTGCGTCAGCCGACGTCATGGCCGGCGTTATCCGCGAACCTTCAACAACTCGCGGAACTCCGATTATCCGGCGGCGGAGGCGGCGGCACGGCTCGACATTCGATTAACCATTGTTTAACCGCGCGAACGGCGTCGATTCAGCCTCTGCGGCGCGGACACGAAAAAAACCGCTCTCTTCGGGGGCCGACGTCGACTCCCGGGCCACCCCTTTGTCCGGCGGTCGATAGGAATAATCGTCGCATACGCTAATAACTCTTTAACGCAGCTGCCCTTATTTTCGCCGCGCGCGCCCGTTATCCCCGCAGCTGCATTATTTATTATTCCCGATTTCCCCGGAAGCTTAGGCGGCGCGAACGCTCGTTTTCTAAACTGACCCCGGCCCGAGGGGCGGTAATGCTGGAAATTGGCCGAAGATTGGGTCAGCTTTGGCTCACGCCTCGGTACGATCGGACAATTTATGCGCTCTTCATGGAGAGACCTCCTTTCGAACGGTGTGGATCAAAGCCGCGTTTTGTCCCCGGGACCGGGGGAAGATTACCAGCGAATATACTCCTCGGCCCGAGAGGAATCCCCGTCGATTATTTCCTGAACCAGAAACAGGGCTTTCCGCGTATTGCGAAGAAATCGCCGGACAAAGGGGGGCGTGCGGTCGGATCGAACGTTCGCGCGGCGAACGTGGGAACTGCGAAAACTCGGGCCTACTCGGCGAAGCGGCAGAAAAACTCCGCGCGGAAAGAGGAACGGGAACGGGAGCGTCTCCCCGCTGGTGTATCCCCGTCGCCAGTTCGCCTACTCTTGAAAAAATCCGAATCGTTTCCAGCCCGCGAGCCCGAACAATCGAATTCCGCTCTAATTTGGCGACGGCGCTTCCGTCCCCGGACCCCTCGGCCGCCGAAAAAACTGCAGGAAAACTGGGGCGATTCCTCCGTACGTGTGCGCCCTTTTGCGGCTTTTTTCCCTCGTAAAATGGAAACGACGGAAAGGTGTTCCGCGAGGGAACTCCACGGCTCCCGTTCCCCTTTTGCCGGCTACGGCGACAGGGTCGTTAGGGAAATGTTTTCAAACGCGCAGCGCGCCGTTCGAGCGGCGAGTCGCGCTTTTTTCGGCTGTTCACCGGCTGTTGATCTCTGATGGATCGGGAGACGCGTGAAAGTTCGAAAAGAGAGTCGATGATCGTTCAATAGAGAAACAGGAAGATCGGGGAGCAAAGAGGGATCGGGTGAATTGAAGAGCTCCAAATGTGACTTATTCTCTCGGTTATATCCTTATTACTTTCTTCTGTCGCAGGTAATTTGTTTATCCTTATGTTCATGTTTTCAAACGCGTAGCGCGCGTTCGATAATTCAGTTTTCCGTGGAAAGAGTTAAGTGTTTGAACGTTAACAGAGAATTAACACAGAATCTTCAACAGAAAAAGGAGTCGATGATCGTTCAATAGAGAAACAGGAAGATCGGAGAGCAAAGGTAAATTGAAGAGCTCCAAACATTATTTTCTTGGTTATATTTATTACTTTCTTCTGTCGCAAGCGTATTCGTTCATCCCTATTCGAAGATCTCAGCTGTTACGATTGAAATTCTCCAGGTTTCAGTTACAAACGGGCTGTCCACGGTATCGCCTTTGCCTTTGACAAAGTCTAGCTCGCAGACAACGCGCGACTGGCGAAAGAAAAGGTCGGACGGAGAGAGGGAGGGCTGCATCGGTAATTGAATTCCTCTGTTTTAATTCGGTTCATCTCGCCTCTCCCCCGTTCATCCGCGGGACCATTGACTGGGCTTTAATTGCGAGTCAAGGGTCCCCTTGTGCCGGGTTTCTTTGTTTCAGCGGTCGGTGCGGGTACGCGTCGCGCCTAAGAATACGCGGAGCAGGCCGCCTCTAATTATGGCCGAGGATATGCGGGGCCTTGTGTTCGCATCGAAATCCGGCAGCAATAACGAAACCGCTTTATTCTCGATAAAGGAGCAGGGATCCCTGCCCGGCGTTCTCTCGCGCGCGCTCCGGTGCGCGAGCGCGAGCTTCCAGCGAGTGTACGCGCAGCTGTCCCGCATCTACGAAACCGTGAAAACGGCTCCAGTTACAACGTACCTCGACTTTCGTGCGTTCCATCCGCGACTCGCGCGCGAGCTCTGTCCCACGATCAAGATCCTCTTTCCGATCGCTGTTTCGTCGAAGGACGCGTCTCCTTGTTTCGAGCGTTCGCTTGAATTCAGGCGACGAGGAACGCGACAGGAAACCTTCCTAGGTAGACCGACGGACTCCAGGTTTCACGGTGAACGCAGAGTCCCGGAAAAAAGTCGGGAAACGAGCGGACAGCGGAAGAAAGAGCTCCTCTTTGTAACGCGTGCATCGATCTTCGACGGAAGACACCAGCTGTCAGGCGAGTCCTGAATGGATCCGTCGAGAGGCTCGAGATCGAGGAGCTCGGACCCGAAGAATAAGTCGAATACGCTCGAGTAATTGGACCACGCGTGTCCCGGAGCGGCAGGGGAGGAGAATAAGGAACGAGGCCGTCGACGTTTCTTGGCACGTGCGGGGGAGTGCACAAAAGAATTCGGTTCCTGCCTCGGGACCCCTATTCGCCGAAGGAACGGTTGCTCCCGTTGAAAGTAACGGCCGGAAGATTGTCGCGTGCCCCTCGGGCGTCTCTCGAGTTCCCGCGATCGACGTCGGCCCACCCCTTTCGCTCGTTCAGCCGTTCCCCCGATCGTGGAACTCGCGGTAATTGAATAATACCGCGCTCGCCGGCGCTAGAACTAATAGAGAGATCGAAACCACTCGGCTCAGAATTCTCGCGATTATCGTTATTGTGGGAACGCTCTCGCGAGGAATTGTAGAACACGAATGAGACTCGAAATCGTCACCGTTACTCTTCCCTTTGTACTTTTTTCGAGTTTCGGTCTTCCTGAGTTTAACCAGTTGACTGTGGAATTTAGGTGGAAAAACAGTTAACAAAGACAGAAAAGTTAGATAGAATGAAAAAATGGAGCGTGTACTCGTCGAAGGACGAATGCACGTAGAGTATATTTTAATGAAAAATCAAAGCGAAACAAAGGAGACATGGTTATGTGAAAAAATGAAGAATCTATGAAAGAATTAGTATCGTGTCAAGCTTTATGACGTATACTCGTCACAGTTAACTGGTTAAATTTCAAGGGAAGAATCGGTTCAGTTTTTATGAGGAATTAGAAGTCACTCTAATTGCTGGGTTCTAGCGCGATTGCCATAACGAACCTAATTTTCTAGGATGATCTAATCCTGATATTCTAATCTTAACCTTTCAGTGTCTGATTGATTCGCGAAAGCCGTTTCGACGCGTTAAGCAATTCTCAGGGTGAGCAACACTTTTGTGCCGGACTCTTTTTTGCGGTAGGGACGCGTTAGGCGATCGCGTGAACACGGAACATTTGCGGTGCGCCGCGGAACCGAGGTTCTCGAGCAGAAGAGGCTTTCGGCGCGAACGGTCGCGGCTGCGAAAGGTACAATATGCCTTACCTGAACGCCGAGGGACCGAACCTCCGGGTCTCCCGTGGAGGAAACAACCGTGAGATTGGAAATCACGTGAAAGACCTGGCGGCTGGTTTGACGTGGGCTGCTTAGGACTCGGTAAACAGATCGAACCGGCACGAGCGACTTTCTCTTGCACGAGTTCTGATCCTTTTCAGGCGTATTACGACGCGGCCAACTAGCGGCGCGCATTAGATTTCCTAGCGGATACCGTGCTCGAATCTTAACCCGTTCCCTGGCGCGAACAGTTCTCTGCTAAATTTCAAGCAAACGCTTCCCTCTTATCGCGAACATCTCGAAACAATGTCTATCATAGCGAATTCAGACTTTCCGACGAGCCAACCAACGATGGCGAAACGCTGGAACATTCCTAGACGCTTCCACTCGAAGCCCCGATTCGGCCTCTCGCTGAAAGCATCGAACACAAGTTTAAAGTATCCAACATTTGAAGAAATAAAGAAGACACTCGGAGAAACTACTAATCAAAGCACAATTAACGCTAAACCCAGACGGGTCGAAATGACCCATTCCTGGTTTCCTCTTGCAATTGTTAAAAGGATGACAGATACTTCTCGAAGAGATTATTCAAGAAACTGATTTAGTAACACGTATACTGAATTATCGATCAAAGTCTCAATGAATGCACTCTTGAAGTTGCTATAGAGGAACTTCAGAAAGTGAATTTAACTGCTCGGTAGGTTGTGTGTAAGATGTCAGGAGAAAATTCGGCGGAACGAGTTTTCAATGTTGTAGAAGGGATTCTTCGGGTAACGGGAGAGGTTGATTCTCCAATAACACTTTCGCTGGTTATAATATTAAATATATTTTGACTATTGATAAAGTATATTTAAGATTACACGTTATACGATCGACCATACGACCACGCGACTGCGAACAGGAACGCGTATCATAACCGAATAATAACTGAATAATGACGGTGTTCCCTTGTTTATCAAAAAACGCGTTTACATGAACGCTTCAACACTGCGCCTCTTACAAGTGTTAATCCAGTTTCTCATTGAGAAACGATCGTTGCATCGTCCGAAATGTTAAGTACGAATGTCTGAGTACAAAGGACTCAGTCTCGATCCCACGGTTCCTTGGGACTCTAGAAGTTCTCGAGAGTTTCCCGATTCGATGATCGCGGATCGACGAGCAAGGGACTATCCGAGAGAAAGGACGCCTTTCCGAAGATCCTATCCGAATGATCTCCGGTGGCATCCCGTTATCGGTGGCTAACATTCCGATCGGGCAGGATCCTGCGCACCCACCGGTCTCTCGCGAGCCGCAGATCATCGAGCGTCCACCTGGGGCGAATGGAGTGGCCGGCGTGGTCAGGTCATCGGGCTCGAGTGGTGGGGATATAGGTATAGTACAGAGAGTATAGAGCAGGAGAGGGCCAGTCTCTCCCGTTCCGTAGCCTCACCTAGGGACCCTTTCCTACATAAGGCCCAGGCCCCGACCCCACCACGCCAGTGGAGAGCCAGCCGTTCAAGTGCCACGTTCCGACACCTCTGCGCCGCGCGGTGCGTGCAGATACACCTTTGCGTTACGGCCGCCTCGCGGATCGGATCGGGTCGGATCGGGTCGTGCCGGGCTACTTGCTCGCGGTGTGATTGCGCGCGCGCTAATTATGTGCTACGACGTTGAGACCAGTGACCGGGACAGTGACTGATACGGCCTCGATTTTTGGATGTACCAGCAGAATCCCGCCCAAGGACGCGCAGTGAGTAGTTCCATTCCGTCTCGGGTACCGGTTCCGCCGCGGAGCTTCGGAGAAGCGGTCCTCCTCGCCTCGGAACGGGTTTCCCCGTACGCTTCTGCCTAGCGTTTCTTTGCCGTGCCGATTTTCGAACGACCGACCGTTCCAACGAATTCTAAGAGTCTTCGGATGCGGCAATTTGCTCGGGGGGAATTTTCTTGGCTAATGTTAATTACCGGTAGTCTTGCTTGGATCGAAATTGCGAGCTTTGCCGTGGCGATCTGCGAACGACGAAGCGTTTCAACGAAATTCTATGAGTCTTCGGCTCTGCAGTTTGCTCAAAGGAATTTTTCTTGGCTGATGTCGTTAATTACCTAAGGTATTCTTGTTTGAATCGAAATTGCGAGCTTCGCCGTGGCGATTTGCGAACGACGGAGCGTTTCAGAAATTCTAAGAGTCTTCGATTTTGCAGCAGTTTGCTCAGGGGAAATGTTCTTGGCTAATGTCGTTAATTACCGGTATGCGTGTTTCGATCGAAACTGCGAGCAGCTTGTTAGCGACGTTTTTGATCGGTGAGAAACTGCGATCGCGAGTCGTGCTTCACGCGAGGGGTTAATGTTTCCAGGTTTTATTCGATTAGTCGTGCTTCCGCGCCGGTGCAAGGGAATCGAGGTCCTCGATCGCGTTCCGTCGATGCGTCTTTCGTGTTCCCCGGCGATCAATCCCCTGATTGCATACCTCCGAATCAATCGGAGGCGTCCCGGTAAACGCACCGACATCGGCCGGGCTTGAATTATTAATGACCGCGATCGATACGCGCCCTTTCATCGTTGTCGCGTTACGTCTCAATCGTTCTTCGGGGGACCCGCGACTTCTCGCCCATTCTTCGGCGATCAATCAACGTCCCCGTCGTGCCCACGAGTCCATTCTCACCCCGTTCGAATTGCGGGCCGAAGGCACGACAAACGATTCAACGATCCTTTTGTGGCATTCCGCCGCGCCGCGCGAAACAGTTGTGCGGAATGGGAGGGAAGCTGTTCCGCGGAGCGAATCAATGCTGTGTTACACTTACTTTCGTTTCTGTCGACAAAAGCGAGCCGCAAGGACATCGTGCACGTTCAGTCGATGCCGATATCAATAGGTGATTCGTGTCGTTGGAAGAGAAGTGGGCGGGTTGGCCGTTGTGATTTATAGGATCGGGAGACAGCAACGTTTCGTGGGCGGGAACGAACCACTTCGCTTAGCACCTCTAACGTTTTAGGAATTCGTATAGATAAACTGGAAATGTGACGTTGCCGTTGCACACTATTGATATACTATTATTTGATCGTTGATCTATGGCTTCACTATTTCACGATATTCTCACGCGAGAACACGTTTATTTCGAAGATCGTTTTCCCAACGCAGAATCGTTTATAGATTAACACTACTAGCAGAAATGTCAAAGTGATCCATTCCTAAATTCTTTCACAATTACTGACAATATAATAGATCCTCTAAGAAATCTATATAGAAATTGTTCAGTAATACGCAGACTGAGCGATCGAAGTCTCGATAGATCTACGCTTAACCTGTAATTCTTTCATGAATCCTTTATTTTTCCACATAAACATGTAATTCTTTGTTTCGCTTTGATCTTTCATTAACCCCTTTAACTTGTACGCTCGAGTTAACTCGAGCGTGCTAAACAGGCAAAATTGTGAAACTAACAATGTGAAAGCAGAGAAAAAAAAATCGTTTTATCGATATTTATCATTTACATGGGATTGTAAGCTATAACACTTATTTATTCGAGAATAAAATATAGCCTTTTTTCATGGAACAAAAGCGCAGTATATCAAAATTGATTTTTTTTGGCCTTCGACGACACGCTCCATTTTTTTAGTTTACGCGCAGAACGAGAGGTTTTTCCAACTAAATTCCACAGTCAACAGGTTAACGTTTCTACAGACAAATTTTTAAGTCAACTCCGCTCCAGTGTTAAATTCCAAGTGGTCGGAGTGTCGTTCGGAGAGCGGTATCCTTTCGCGCGAGCGCGTGGAACGACGGGAAGCCACGGGTATCCGGGAACGATGACCGAATCGGGTGTTCGAGCGAACAATGGCGAACGCGACGTTAGCTAGTCTAATTGTAAGGGCCTGCTCGCCGGCGAGGCGAAGCGGCGGATAAGGGAAGGCGAACGCGCGCGCGGCTTCGGTACATCTGTCGAGGGAAAAGGACGGAGCGCGCACGAGGACGAAGGTCGAAAGGGAAACGGATAAGGAGCAGCGGAGGGAAAGAAGAAAAAAAAAAACTGAAAGGGACCGGTAACGAAGGAGCCGACGAGGCCGGCCGTGGGTCCCATACAAACTTTCCTGTCAAAGTTGGAAGGACTCCGTGGGTCCAGCCTCGTGGAACCTTTTCTCGAGGATCCCTTCATTTAAATGGCCGGGCGTTTGTTCGCCAGGACTCGTTTCACCACCATTGTTCCTGTCTTATTTTCGAGGCGCGTCCTGAATGTCCGCACCCTGCCCCCGGCCGTCGGGAAAGGGTGAGCAGCAGCAGCGGCGGCAGCCCCGAAACGTGCCCCGACTTCCCTTACAATCCGCGAATTTCCAGTTTCATTTCAATCGGGCTCCATGCGAACGCATTCGTCTCTCCTTCGGGAGTCATTTACGTTTCCATTCTTATTCCCTCCGGCGGATTAAAGCGCGCCAACCGATTCGCCGTCTGCAAGGTGGAAGGGTTCCGGACGCGACGCGAACGTTGGACGATCGACTGGCCGTTGCGAGACCCGGAGTCTATACAATGTAACGTTGTACCAATGAGGAGCCTCGTGTTTGCGAAACTGTCGAGCTGCTGCCTCCTCTCTCGACCGAGATATTCATTACGGAGTCTGTTATCTGAAGCTTAGATCGCCGCTTCGACGACTCGACCTTCAACGCTGATGCTATCGAGCTTACCGATCTTTACGAATTTCTTGAAAAATCAGTTTCATAGTTTCTCAAGGGAGCACTTGTACCTTTTTCAGCTTTTGCGTTCGGAAGTATCTCGTTAGAAATATTTAACATTTTCTGACTAGATACAGAATATATGTTTTAGATTAACTCAATGAAAAATTGCAAACTAGACACAGACGATATTTTTTAAATTCACTCAAAGATAAATTGCAAGTGAATTGAGAAACAAAGCTTTCTATCCCAATATTTCACACACCGATGCGTTATATACAGTTGAATATTGAATATCAAATTTCATAGTTTTACCACATGAAATCAAGTGGTGACTGAGAGTACTCCGTAACCTGAGAACACTAGAACTACCGTAGTTCGTGTGAATTTATTCGTTAGAATTTAGATCTCAATTGGCTTATGTTTCACTTTAGGTATTAATCGCTTCATTAATAATTTCTTAAACAAGTATCTGTCCCTTTCCAATTGTAAAAAAAGCATTGGCCATTTTAACCCCCGGCAGTTCCATTGTTAAAGTAGAGCCCAGAAACTTCGAGGACTCGAGCTTCACCTCTAATCCAATCATCGATAGAACACATTACATTCCAATTGCTAGTAATTCATAGTACATCCAATCATAGCGTTGAATATTTATTTGTAGAAATAAACAACACAGTTCGAAAAGCTAAGTGTACATTGATCAAAGTACGTAGTACGGTGCTTTGCACAAAACACAGCACCACTGGCTACCTTGCAGTCATTAAAACTTCATGCTCATTCTCAACATATACTAACGAGATCACCCATTACAACCAAACGATCAATTCGAGCTCGGACATCTCCGAGCACCTCCATGGAAGTCGCGTTCGGGAAACGTCGGTTGACGTCCGGGTGCCCCGACGGTCGCAACGGCATGGGAATAAGAAACAGGAGTAGCTGCAAAACGGGGGACAGGTGTGCTCCAAATAGAGCGGGCTCGAGGTCCGTCTTCGTTTCCTCTTGGAGCTTCCTCCCGTAGTTTCCTGTCCCGGCTCAGCGATCCCCCGATCGGGCTGGCGGCGTTCGATTCCAGGGTCCCGGCCTCTCGCCGAAAACCGAGCGCGCCATACCCGTGAATGCGCGTTTGATTGTCCTCGGCTGGCTCTCTTGTGAAAAGCCCCGGTCCCTTGCTTCTCCGGCAACTCGTATGTCCGCTCGTCTCACCTTGCTCGTTTCGCCCCTCGGCTCGTCGTACTCGACGAGACACGCGGGACCGAATCCAGGGTGCCAGAGAGAGAAAGAGCGAAACAGCAAAGGTGTGTGCGCGGCCGGGGTCAATCCAATATAAATCAGAACCGAGTCTTTGCGAGCTAAGCCGGAGAGAGAAGCGCGAAAGGAGCCGAAACGGACCCGAACGCCGGGGAGGGGGTTCTCCGCGATGAATAGACTATTTTTAGGGACCGCTCGCGGTCTGTACACAGCCCGTATACTCCTCGTGCGTGTAGCCTCGGCGCGACTGTGTTCGAGACGACGTTTTCAAAAGGGATTAGGTACGAAGTGCTCACCTGCCCTCCCCCTAGGCCCCGCTCGCAGCCTCCTCGAGCTCTCCGGTATACGGATACCTCGGTTTTCCAGAAACTCGGAGCATCTTAGGTGCGTCTTCTCGTCTACGAAGCCTGGGCCTTCTCCCTTCGACCGTTCTCTCGCGAAGCGTCCATTACAGGTAGATAGAGGTTTTTCTTTGTCGCTTTTGTCTATACTTGCAGACGTTTTCTCGAGGTTACGAAGTATCGCTAGGGCGCTGGGCCATAAATTCCTTCGGGAAGTTTACGCAGCCGAAGTTTGGGAGGGTTTTGTTTAGGGTTTCCGTCGGTTTTCCTCGGGTGTCGGGATTTTATTGTTGACGGAGGTTCTCGCAGCCGTTTTCGTCTTTCGAACGTGTCGTTAACCAGTTAACTGTGGAATTCAGCTGGGAAAACCTCTCATTTTGCGCAATAAGATAAAATGGAGCGTGTACTCGTCGAAGGACGCGCAGAGTATATTTTAACCCTTTGCACTCGATGGTTTTGTAATTTATTAAGACAATGTTAACTTGTAGTTTGAACCGTTCGTCCTGTCTCCGTCTGTTTCGATCGGTTAGCTGTATCGATGAACAGCAGAGCGTCGTAAATAAAATGAGATCTGATCAATTAGAAACAAGTAGCTTCCGGAGATCCAGCAGCATTCCATCGAAGCTAAAAGCTGCAAAGACGCGATGCTCCGGCTGATCGTTAACGAAGAAACGCGCGGTACTTTCTCACCTGCTCCCTTTTTGTCGCTCGAAGGATCCCTTGAAAGGCTCTCGACGGTTCCTCCTCGCGATCCAGCCCGCAAGACCGAATTAGATCGGGCTCGTCCGTGGTAGATCTCCCTTCATGCGTAGAAGGGGGCCGGCCCGGGCCGAAACTCGTGCTAAGATCCGCGGTGTTTCTTGTTTTCTTCGGGGCTACCCTCGAGGAGGTAAATCGAGACCGTTAATGGCTTCCTCTTTCTTGCCCTCGGACCGTGAGTAATCGCATTGTGCCGGCGGTTTTCGCACGATGCGTCTGTTGCGCGTTTCACGCAAATTAATCGCGTAAGCGACGCTAGCGGCAAATTCTATCGCCGTCGGGCACGATTCCCTTTCGCCGTTAATCTCAATGGCAGTCGCCGACTCCGGAACAGCACGAGCCCACTTTCTAACGTTATCTATACCAGTTACCGATTTCACCAGTCTGCTCGCTCAGATCTATTCGATGATATTCGAGACGCAAGACGTCGTAAGCTAATGCTCGCAGCGAGAATCAATAAAATAGATAAACGAATAGAGGCGGAAAGAAAGATCTCTATCGATCGGTTGACTCGCGCTTAGAATTTACTGCTTTGCTCGCCTCTGCTCCTTTCACCGGCACGCGAAGGGGCGAATTTCGACGAGATCGAGGACACGAAGAGGACAACGTCGACGAGAATATGCACGAGGTTACTTCGCTAATAGACGATAATAGGGCAGGAAAGTCGTTCGATGGGAAGGGTTGCTCGGACTTTTCGTTGGCCGATTCTCATCCTCGCGGCAGTCGTTAAAAACAGCTTCCACGGAATACATTAGACGAAAAAAGGGGTGTTGTCTCGTCGGGAACGCTCAACCGTCGCCCCATTTTATTTTCCTCCTCGGAGGAGTCGGCTCGATCCCGACTAGTCGAGGCAAGGGAGCGCCGAAACGGATTAAACCCGATCGGGGGGACCCGGTCGACCCTTGCTCGCGTCTGCGACACGATTCCGAACCGTATCGCGGATATTACACACGCTATAAAACCGACGGACACGGACCGGAGCGATTTGATATCGTCGTTCCGCACTTGTCGCTCGGCTCGCCTTCGATACGGCCCGGTTTGGCCGGCTAAGGAGTTTTTGCGCGCCCACTCGGCGGAATTCGAGTCCGTGGATCATATTTGATGCGACACCGGCTATAGATCATTTTCTACGACTTCTAATTTATTTTCGTGTTCGCTGAATCTATTGTCGTTGAAGATCTTTGATTTATTAGACGAACTCTCGCAACTATTGTCGTTGAATATCGTTGATTTATTCGACGATCTTTGGCAACCACTGTCGTTGAAGATCTTTAATTTATTCGATGATCTCTCGCAACTATTGTCGGAGATCTTTGATTTATTTGACGAACTCTCGCAGCCACTGTCGTTGGAGATCGTTGATTTATTCGACGATCTCTCGCAACTATCGTCGGAGATCTTCGATTTATTCCTCGAACTCTTGCACCTACTGTCGTAGGAGATCTTCGATCTATTCGACGAACTCTCGCAACTACTGTTGTTGAAGATCCTTGATTTATTCAACGATATTTGGCAATTACTGTCCTTGAAAATCTTCGATCTATTCGACGAACTCTCTCGCAACTACTGTCTATGAAGATCTTCGATGTACTCGACGATCTCTCGCAACAATTGACGTCGAAGCTCCTCGTCCAACGTTGAACTTTCTCTCCACCGTAGTCTCCGAGGACGGTCACGGTGTCCTGGCTCCCACTGCGTGTACTCGAAGGACTTTAGCCGAGTAGCACACGGATTGCATTTAAAGGTCGTTAAAAGGGTCGGTGTAAATCGACGGTGGAATTTAACGTCTCTCGCCGAACCCTCCCGTGCACTTGCTTCCTCTCGTAACGCACGCAGGTTTCGAGCGCGCCCTCGCTCTCTCTCTCGCCCTCTCGGCCTCTCTTTTTCTGGCGTGCTTCCACGGTGGGCATTTGTCGGTTGGGTACATAGACCGGAGATCGTTAGATGAAACGATAAGGTCCACAGGTGGACCAGGCGTCGTCCCCCTTCTAAGCGCGCTGCTGCCCGGCACGAACTCGGGATTTATCGCAGCCCGGCAATTACGGCATCGAAACCCCGCAGCTGCGATTATTAACGGCGCCAAGGTGTCCCTCGATCAATCGCCGTCGCGTAATTCAATTTCCGCTCGATTGATAAAAGTCGTGTCGCGTAGGCGAACCGTTGAAATTTAGTGGGACACGGAAAGCGAGGGGGGAACGGCGGCGCGGTCGCAGGTGCGGCTCGCCGGATTGCACGGAGCTCATTCCTGGCCGTGCAAATCGCGGCTCGTTATGCAAACCGAGCGCGCACCCTTTTACGGGGTACATTCGAAACGGTTTAAATGCTTTCGGCGTGTCGGCTTCCTCCGGATAAACGCCGCGCTGGATCTTTAACCTCTTAGGCACGGCTGAATTTCGCGCGGGGCTTTCTCCGTACGGACAATGCTGCTCCGAAGTTTTTGATGATTAAATTATAAATTTTCTGAAAGATATGATACACGTAATTGAACTTTGACAATTTACTTTAATAGTTGGTAATACAATTGGGTATGATCTATGATGTATGTTGGTAGCGACGGAGCCGCTATAGTGGCGCGTCGTGGCTAAGAGGTTAACGCGGAGCATACGAAATAGCTGTTTAGGAAATAAAGGTAAACGATAACCAGTCGCGAAGCATTATCATTCGTTCCCTTGCTTTGTCGCATCGTGAAGTAAAAAGAACTTCCGACACAGGGACTAATAAAATCTATTATCCAAGATTGCTAGCCCTTTGAACTCTGTGGGAGTATTGCGCCAGTTATAATAAGTATTTTAACACTAGGTTTAAGGGTATTTATTGTACACTTCATTCTATTATTCTTAAAAGAATTGATGCTCGTATGTTTAGACTGTGGAAACTGGAGATTTGATAGTAGTTAAAATAATATTTCTAAAATCCAATATGCGTCAAATTGACGCGTTCCGTAAACCTAGTGTTAATGAATCTTAAAGAAACTACCGTAAAATCATTAGATTTCACTCACATCCGAATTTTGTACGAGGAAAATAAAAGATCGAAGGAATGTTATAGCATTTCTAATTTTCGCTAGGAATACTATAAAAATTAGTTACAGTTGCTAATTACAAAACATCCTGGAGTAAGGGTTAGAATCCGCAGGTACCAGATCAATCTTCCAGCAGCTCGAACGTCTCGAATAGCGAGGACCTCGGCAATTGAAAAACAAAAGACACAATGCTCGGCACGAAAGTTCGCGAAGCGTTTTTCTCACGGTGGCAGTGGCGCCGAAAGCTGTCTTAATATTCGAAGGCCGCCGGGGGAAGTGAATGGCCGATGGAAGGGTCGCCCGGAGAATAGAATACGTTAACAGAGGAGGACGGGTGAAATAAGCTTAGATAGCGATCGTCTCGTTGACGGTGGTTCGACACCGAGCCGACCGACCGAACGACCGACCGAGGTCTCGTGCTTTGCCGGACCAGATGGAGAGCACGGTGCACGCCTGCTTCGACCATATGGGCAGGTGCCCGTACCGTTTCACGAGAGCCACCGCGTATACACGGCCGTGTGACGCGGGAACGCCGGTGGCCGTGTGTGCGGGTAGAGGCGGCATCGAAAGTGCGCGGACGCGCGTGAAAAAGTGCGTGTTTCGGGGCAAGAACGCATGCGCGGCATGGTAACAGCTTGTATGCAAATGAATGCATTTTTATACCTACTTCGCAATGCAGCCCGTTCAGCCCCCCCTAGGAACCGTTAAAAGTGAAAACCTGCTGCCACCGGTGCTGCTGTTGCTCCTGTTCCTCCCTGTTCCTCCTGTTCCTGAACCTTTCCCTACCTGTTCCCCGTTCTCAATACCGCGACCCCTCCAGCGCCGAAAGATGAGCCTCGAACGTTTCCTTTCCCGTTCGCCGGGGAGGGGCGAGAGCTTCGAGGGAGCTCGAATCGAAGCGGAATCATTCGAAATTCATTCGGTGCTAATCGAATCAGCGATTACACGGGTCAGCTGGCTCGCAGGACCGTTCTCTCCGGTGTCCGGCCAACCCTCTCCCTGCTGCCGCGGGCGCCGAGGAGCGAAGTGAATAGTCGTAGCCGCAGGAATCGCGGGCCCCGTTTAAACGTTCGCCCGGCGGAGGCAAGTGTTAAGTCGTGAAACCGACTCAGGTGTACGGGTTTCACCTGTTTCGCCGTTTCCCTGTTTCCCGTATGCCGTGACAGGTGCTCGGCATTTCGTCACCGACTTTCTGTTATTCTCCTCGGCCCCCACGCCCCTCCTCGTGTCTCTTTCTCTGTCATTCGGTCGGAATCGTAATTGGGGAAGCCGTAGGACCCGCCGGGATCGGTGCTGTCGTCGCCCGCCGCGGTCGCGCGCGCCCTCGTCGCGAGATGTTGCGATTAGCTTCCTCGAGGGTGCCCGCATCGCCGCGTCTCGCCGCGTCTCGCCGCGATTTCGCGGTAATTGGCGCGCCGCGAAGATTTCTTCCGCCGGCGGAATCGATGAGGGCTCCGGCGACGTGGTGTGAGGAGAACGTGCGCAAGACGCTCCGCTCGTGCTCACGGACCCGCTTTCTGCCCTCAGAGATGCTGAAGTGGACGGTTTCGAGATCGTTGTCAGCGAACAGCTCGACGCCTCACGGCCCGCCTAGCCTGAACAAGGCGCCCCGCAGACCTTTTCGGGACTTGTCGAACACGCCTCCCGCAGCTGGGACCAAGACCAGGAACATACCTAGCCAGGCCGACGAGAACGTCGCGGCGAGGACCACGCCGGCTCGCAGGAGGAGATGCAGGAGCCACGGAAGCGATTTGAGAACCTACTTTCAGGTACGCTCCTCTTTCCACGGTGTGTCGAGCTTGCGTCGACTCTAACGCTCAACCCTCTGCACTCGAGGTGCCTCTCGCTCACCGATTGATTTCATACGGTAAAACTATAAAATTCGATATTAAAATTCGTACAATGCATCAATTTGAGAAATATTCAAAGTAGCTTTGTCCCTCGATGTAAGTGTGATTTCTCGTCGAGTTTTACAAAATATCCTCTCCATCTCATCAAAAGACGTTAAAATATTTCTAATGAAAAACTTCCGAGTGCAAAGGGTGATCAACTCTAACGTTTAACCCTCTGCACTCGAGAGGTGCCTTCCGCTCACCAGTTTCATACAGTGAAACTATAAAATTTGATACTTGATATTAAACTTCGTATAACGCTTCAATTTGAGAAATATTCACAGTAGCTTTGTCCCTCGATGTAAATTCTCGTCGAGTTTCACAAAATATCCTCCCTACCTCATCAGAAGGCGTTCAAACATTTCCAATGAAAACCTTCCGAGTGCAAAGGCTTAATTCGACGCTTATCAGGAAGCGAAAGACGTTTCGAACGAAAGTCGTACAGAGGCACGTACTGGAAGTTGTCGCTCTGTCTCATCGGAGATTTGCCGCGGTCGTACGACTTTCGTCCGAAACATTTCTGCGGCACAGAAATAATCGAGCGAGTGCGCTCAAGTGGGACACACTGTATATTTCCCAGTCGAAGAGTGGCTGTTCAGCCGCGGGGACGAAGGGCACGACGGGGGCTGGAGAGATTGGTTCGTTCGTGTTGCAGGCAACGAAGCCTAATCTGCGGCCGACGAAACGTCAGTCGATGTCACGGCAGCCGGAGAAATCATCGGTCACGGAGAGCTTCTATCAGAGCACGCCGCGGGTCGACGCCGACATTGGCCCGCTGACGCTGTTCCCCGCCGGCAGCAAATGCCCGACGGCTCTGACCCTGCCAACCGATCCCGCGCTTTTTATGAAGAGCAGAGCGAAAAACTTCCAGAGCGACAACGAGCTGCCGCAGAACATCGTGAACGAGGCCAGGGCGAACCTGCAGTCGCACGTCTCGGACTTCTTCCAGCAGATCTCGATGGCCACCAGCCCGGAGGACGTGATGGAGTCCGACTCCGTTCCCCTGGCGAAGAACAGGCTCTACTCCCCTAGCGGCGAGGCCAAGCCGAAGCTGCCCGGCTCCGTGAAGACCGCTTATCTGCCGAAACTGGCGAGGATCACGAAGATCCACGCGCGATGCAAGACGCCCTACCACACCAAGAACGCCGCGGCCGTCAGTCCTTTCAAAGCCAAGAGTCACGGCCAAACGCCGCTGGCTGGGAAACTCTCGCACTTGGCCATCGACCAGGATCTGCCTAAATTCGAAAATATGGACAACACCGTGACGGAGGTCCTCAACAGGTAACGCCGCGTTTCCCGTCATTCCCGTTGACGCGAACCTTGGGTAATTGCGACGCGAGGACAGTCCTTGTCGCGACGTCGTTATCGCCGTATCCTCGCTAGGTTGCTCTTTATAGGCTGTCTCTTCGCTTTCTCGCAGTCCTGTTTCATATCCGACATTTCTATTGGATATTCTACTAATCATCATGCAATTCCACCGTGACCGACGTCATTGGAATGAAAACTTTAACCTTTAGCAGTCCTATGTCGAGACAGACTCTATTTCATTGCAACCTCTGCCTTTAACAATTTTTTCTATCTTTATTTGTATCACAGTTGTACCATTTAAAGGTAATATTTCAATGATTCCGAAATATTCTTGAATAAATAAATAGAGCGGCATATTAAGCTGTAATCGAATGGACTGACGTCGACGCGAACCTCAACGCGAGAAACCAAGAGCACTTCGGACTGCAAAGGGTTAACGATGGAAGGTCCATTCATGGGAAGCCGACAATAGCAAAGTTTTCGAGTCGGTGATTAAATTAGAATCTTGACATCTTTGACGTAATTCCTATCGCGATCACCCAATGGTCACCGTGCGAATTTAAAACATTCACGATGGAAGGTTGATTCACGAAAAGCCGACAGTAGCAAAGTTTTCGAGTCGGCGATCTGTTCATGATCCCGATATCCCTGACGTAATGCGTATCGCGATCATCCAATATTCACCGTGAGCGTTTAAAACTTTAACGATGAGAGGTCCATTCACGATAAGCTGATAATTGCAAAGTTTTCGAGTCGGCGATCGAATTAGAATCGCGAGATCTCCGACCTAATTCGTATCGCGATCACCCAAGGTTCACCGCGCGGTTCTGTTCGAGCAGGGAGCAGGAGATGAATTTCACGGGGAAAACCGTGGCGGAGATCCTGCTGGGGGACGCGGAGGAGAGGAAGAAGGTGTTGGAAGGAAGCCGCGAGGAGGAGAACCTCACGAAATCGGACCACACGTACGAGACGATCGTCGAGCAAGAGGAGAACGCGGAGGACGAGTCGGCCCGCCACAACGACAGCTCGGTCTCCTCGGCTAGTCAGCTCCTGGAGGACCCGTCCCCCATGTCCTGGGCGTTCTCTTCTCCGCCCGACGAGCTGGACGGCGAGTTCACGTTGAAGAGGCAGCGGGGCATCCGGAGGAAGCGGCATCGCAAGGACAACGAGAAGATGTACGAGGGCAAGCGAGCGAAGAGGCGGCTGTCCAGCCACAGTCCCTCGACCAGCGGCCAACCACCGCTGTCCCAGGACACCCTGGTGGAAGCTGTGAATCCCAACGTGAAGAAGCTCGCCCTGGAAACCGACCTGGACTCGACTCTGGACGAGAAATGCGCGTTCGCGCCGAAAGAGCTGTTCGGCGGCCTCGACGAGCCGCCCAAGGACGAGGAGCTCGGCAGGAAAGCTAGCTCCTGGGAGCTGGACAGCCCGAAGTCGACGGTCACCGACGACTTTCACAGCTCGAAATCCTTGCTGAACTCGGTGTCGAACACGCCGGAGGCACCGCTGGTCGCGACCGTCAGGAGATGCTTGAAATTCAGCCCGGAGAGCGAGCCGCCGCGGCCGAACTGCCACGGCTCGATCGAGATCGAGTACTCCGTTGCGGGCGATCAGATACACGTCAGAGGTAAATTACTCTCTTACAGTGTATTCCTCGAGGTTCCTGTAAAACGCGTTTCAACATGGGGTAGACCGGATGGGGTGGAATCGGGGCGAACGGGTTCGAAGTAAGAATTCTCTTGGTGCATCGGAAATATCTCTTACTCGCGAGAGGATGTAATTCTCTCGTTTCTTACGAACGTTCGAGTATCTATGTTTCTGTACTATTCTCGCACGCTCGGCATATCTCGTGTTAATTGATTTCCTCCCGAGAAAACCTCCGAGAGTTTGAAAATTCGAGAACCGCGGCGCCGGAGTCGAACAGATAGGCCGGCGCGATCGAAAATTCGCACGGGTCTTCGCGGCGCCGAGACGTCCCTGAAAAGCTCGCGTGAAAGGGCATGCGCCATTCCGGTGGCACGAGAAGGGGGTGTGTTTCAGTTGGCGCCCCGCGATTCACGAGTGTGCCAGTAACCCACAGACCCTCCTGGCAATTGGCTCCCGGTTAGTAGGCCTACCAACATTGATTCTCCGCGGTACACATCCTTGCGTAAACAACCCTCGTCGGGCCCGCGACGCGTCCGTCCGCGAGAGGCACGCGCCCCTCGGTCCCGAGCCGAGCAGGAGACGTCTCGTCTCGTCTCGTCTCGTCGATAAGTTCCGTCCACCGCTGCGGTTTCCCCGGTGGCCGCATCGATCCCCGTTTCGGTCCAAACGCCGCGGAGGTTCCCCGAGCGGATCGGAGTGAGGCGAACCGTCCGTGGCGGATTCGGCAAGTGGAGGAGCGGCGCATCGTTCGGACGCTCGCCGCGAGTAGCGCGTGCAGGGGAACGGTCGGACGGCGACGGCTGGCTGCTGTACGTGTACCGCTCGATGGCCAGGCCGAGGAATGCGGGGCTGATCGGTCTCTCGTCCTTGCTCGCCTCGGTCGCTGCGCGAGACGGTTTCTCGTCCGTCGACGCGTATCCGATCGGACACGCTGGCTAGTCTTCGACAGGAGGCTGACACGTCCGGAGCAGAGGGATCGCGTCGACGAATGGAAATCGTAAGCAGGACGACGACCGATCGGAGCCGCATTTCTCGGCCAATCTCCCCACACCTCGTGTCCCCCGCGCTTGTCCCGCCGATCAAGACCCGCGAGGGATCCTCCGGCCGTTGCGACGGTATCCTAGCTGATCGTTTGTTTTCCGGTGCAGTGATACGGTGCAAGGACCTCAGGAGGGCATACGAGGGCCCGGTCCACGCTTACGTGAAGGCGAGCCTGAAGAACACGAACGGCGAGGGGGTGGTGAAGAGGACAGCGGTGCACAGGGCCACGCCGAATCCCGTTTTCCACGAGACCTTGATACTGCCCTGTCCGGCGAGCAACAATCACTGCGCCAGCAAGCCTACGTCCCTGGACATCGCGGTGTGGCACAGGGATCGTCGCGCAAGGTGAGCATGCTCCAAAAACATGAGACATAACGGAGTGGGGCTCGCTGCTCGGTCGCGCGCCGCGGACCGACAGGACTCGCGCGGAATCGCTCCGGTCGGAACTCTCGCGCCTCCGTCCCCGATATCCGGACGCGGCGCCGCTCTGCCTCGGCCCGCGATCGGTACGTTCGTGCGCCGCGCGGCGCGTTCCGGGCGCGGATAGCACTTCTCTCGGCCGAATAACTCGGCGGCGACAGTGGATCGCGTCGCGTACCCGCGAGATACCGATCTCACGCGAGCCGCCGCGTCCGCGTGCATCTCTGCCCGAGGAATCTCTGCTCGCAGCGGACGCACGAGGGAGGTCGCGGTTGGCCGGCGTGATTCGTCGGCCGTGTGCACCAGCCGAGGGAACATGGTCGCCAGTTCGCGTCGGCGGTCGACGGAAGCACGCGCCGAGGAGTTATCGGGGTCAAGAACTGCGACTCTCGCTGCCGTAGCGTCGTCGCGGAGCTGCTCCGCGTCCTCGTGAACCCGATGCTCCCGTTGACGGCCGGGATCCCGGGCCAGCCGGCGTGCAAAGGTAATTCGCCGGTCGATAAGCGGTCGGTCCCGAAGCGGGATAGTTTTCCCGTCGACGCCGAGGCAACGGTCCATCCGCACGCCGAAACGAATTTCTGGGGTATACGCGGATTCCATGCGGTAGGAGGGGAATCGATTCCCTGGAAGCATGCGCACCGCGCTCGCCACGTGCACTTCGTCACATCCGCGCGTCTCTGCAACGCTGTTTGCGACCGCCCTCCGACCTCCTCCGCCCGCTCCCCCCCCCCGGCCGTGTAAATAGTCGAAAAGTCGCGTGTATGCGGCCGCGACACATGCACGCCGAGCCACTACCGATAGTATGACGTACGCGTTCCGACACACACACACACGCACGAGCCGAGGGGCTGCATCGGCCGATACGTGCATCCGCGCGTGCTTCGATACGGACTCCTCATGCACGCCTTCGTTCTTTGTGTTTCAGACGTAGCGAACTGCTGGGCTGCATGACTCTGCCTCTACCGCTATCGCAGGACAAGGTAACTAACCAGATCCATTCGGGACACGAGTCCCGGTCCCGTCGACCGACCGGTTCCCCCGATCGCGTCGCGAAGCTTTTCGATCCGGCCCGACGAGGAGAACTTGACGAGGAAGTTCGACGGGCATCGCGCGTCAGCTGTTTATCGCGACTCCTAAGTCTTCCCGGCTTAAGGTCAGGGTTAAGCTGGTTACGGGGCAACGGAGCGGAACGTTGTCCGGCGGAGATTCACTCGCGTTTTGACCTCGTTAAAAGTGACAGGTGCGCGCCGCTGTCCGAGACTCTTGGCGGGCCAATTAGAACCGGTCGTTGATTTTGCTCCGCGACGCGTGAAGGCGAACATGATCGTGGTGGCGATTTATTGCGTGGTCTTCTTCGTGATCGGCGTACTCCTCAAGATCTTCGTGTTCTGCTGAACCGCGCAGTCATGCCGGGGAACGATCGTGGGAACTTCGCCGCGCGCCCGACGCGCGGACGGGCCGAGTAACCGTCGGGGACGCGTCGCGAACGGGGACGGGAGATCGTGTATATTCCCGGAAACCCTCGGTCGACGGTACACGCTGGCGAGCGTGCTCCGAGCGGAACCATGCGTCCCGAGGTAACCGAGTCGCCGGGGGCTCCCCGCCGGATCGCAGATTCTCAAGGGCACCGTGAATTTTCAGGAAGCGACATGGCATCCGCTAGAACCAGGAACCGGACGAAACACGAGCAGTCTGTACGCGGGCATGCCGCAGGATTGCGGAGTCTCGCCGCCCCTGTCCAAGGACGGGGAACCAGATAATAATAATTCGGGAGGCGAGAACTTGACGTATCTGAGGCACCTCGAATTGGAACCGATCGATCCTTTGACCGGTTTACCGCTGCACCCGGGGTTCACGGCTAGAGGCGGCAGGACACCTTGCACCGTCACGAGGAGACTGATCAGACAGACGACAGCTAACCAGGTAGCTAACCGACACGCTAACTAGCCACCCCTATTGCCTAGGAAAACTCCTCTCTATGCGCGGAGTCGATAAACCTGTTTCACACGTACAGACTTAATAGCCAATCGAGCGCATTCATTATTCGGAATCTGAAAAAAAGCTCGAGCAGCGGAGTTAACCGATTCGCCGAGGCTCAATTGTCGTGTCGCGCGATTAGCGATTACCCAGTGGGACTCGCAGCAGGCTCGCATTCTCGAGCGGGGCCGCGGCAATAGGCCCGATCTCGAGTCTGAAAGTGGGCCTCCTTTTAAACCCCGCTGTCGACGTCTTTAGCGAGGCAGCGCTCCGTATGTGGCGGCTCTCGAGAGACCCCCTGTCGCAGCTCGTCGTCGAACGCCCTCCCGCGGCTCGACCGTGCCGTCCCAAGAGTGTCGCTCCCCGTCGGCGCTTTTCAACCGGAGGAAATCTCGACTTAAACACTATTTAACGCGTTCACCGCCGCGCCGAGTCGCCTCGGAACGATTGCGACGACGAGGACGTTGACGAATGAAAATACCTCGTAACCGAACAACGGTGTAACGGTACACTGTCGACCGATCGATGATTCCCGACGCTCGACAGCGTTGTTTCCAATGGAAATTTCTAACGGCGTTCGTCACGAAAGAGGCATCGTTACGCAAAGCGGCAAAATTCTCGTGGCGGTGGGCGCGTTAAAGAGGATTACACCGGGAGATGTTGAATAGGATTAACACCGTGAAACCGTTTGAAATCTCTGAAATCGATAGGCACGAACAGATAGGAATGTCACGCTGTGTCGCAGGTGCCATGGGGATTCTCGTTGTCCTGGGGAAGGCCGCCCCGCGTGGAGCGCGTGGACCCCGGCAGCCCGGCGGAGCGGTCCGGCCTGAGGCCAGGTGACCACGTAGTCTTCGTGGACACGACGAACGTGGTGACGCGGCCGCGGGAGGAGATCCTCGGCTTGATCCAGGCGGCCACGAATCAGCTGATTCTCGAGGTCTACCGGAAGGGAGGACACGTTCACTCGTCGATGCACCGACCCAGCTCGATGAACGTCAGCCTGCAGCAGCCGGTCTCCGGTGGACAGCACGCGGTCGCGTTCAACGCCGAGGTCGGTACCGGCGTCCTCGTCTGAGCCTTGAGCCCTCGCCGCGTCGAGCGCGATTTCTCGAGGAACGGGGACCTGCGAGAGAGACACACCGGGGAGCGTCTCGGTTCTTCCTAGCTTCGCTTGCCAACAGTTTTCTTTTACTTTTAACCGTATGATTCGCCTGTCCGATCACCGCGGAACCCGGCGGACCGTTCGGAGATCGTTCACCGTGGATCTGTCGCGTCGATGTTTTTGCTCAGAGTGTGTCGCGTAGAGAAACAGTCGATCTTCGTTCGATTCCCGCCAGGAACGGGCCGCGACACGCTGCATGCGCTGACTCTCGGGGCTTGTTTCGCGTTTCGTTGCTCGGCATGCCGCGCGCGCCTCGTTCCCCGTGCATTCCTCGTTGCGACTCCGAAGTACCACCTACGATTAGCGTCGAACTGGTGCGTAGTTAAGCCGCGGCTTAAGTTATGTTCTGTAACGACGACGGTCGTCTTTTTCCTTTTACTTTTTTTGTTGTTCAACAAGTTCTGTTTCAAACCATTGCGTTTTCTTTATTTCTTCCACCCTTGTACCTCCCTTGGCACAGTCCGCCCCTTGCGCTACCGTTTCATTCGGGATGTTTAATTCAACGTCCGATCGACGTTTCACTAGCGAAATCCCGGTGATCTTTGACTCGTAGTGCAAGGGGTGACCTTCGCGTCGGCAACCGGAGTATCTGTATTCGAGCTCCAGTGTCGCGATATCTTCGATCGTTGTCCAAGATACGGAGCGACGAATGAAAAATCGAGTATCAAGGTATCCGGTTGCCAGCGCGAGAGTTACCAGCGTCGTTGCGACGGAGTCTCGTCCTGCATGCTCCGCGATACCGTTCAAGCTGGAGCGGAGCGCAAGTTTTCCGAGTGCTCGCGTTCAGGTCTTCCCGAACCTGGCGCCCGACGCGCCGCCCGAGGAGGAGCTGACCGTCAGAGAGACGCGGTACTGGGGCGTGTTGAAGAGCGGGCACACGCGTTTCATGGCGCCGCTGGCCGAGAGGCGAGACGTCCTCTCCGCCGCGGACTACCTGATACTCTTCCAAAACCTGGACGAACTGCTCAAGATCTCCGAGGAGATACGCGACGAGGGCGGCGGGGTGGACAGTTACCTGTGCAGGGTCCCGCGAATCACCGCCGCCTACAGGAGATACCTGAGCGGCCTGCAACGGGCCTGCTGCCTTCTGGTCGCCCTCAGGAGGAACACGGCGTTCGCGAAACTCGTCTGCGAGCCCGCCGTTCCGCAGAAAAGGCGACCCGATCTGACGGGCGTACTGCTTCTGCCGCTGGAGCACTATAGGTACGCATCAGGGCAGCGGTTCTCAAATTCATTTGTCAGTGCCGTTGATCCCTTGACAAACTATCTTTCTTCCTCGATTCTCGGGTTAGCTGAACGATCGAACTATCCGACATTCGTAGGCTTTCGTTTCTCGCGTACTTCGCGATTCGAGTTCTCTTACAACAGCAGCCTTGTAACTTCTTCCTCGGCATTTTCCGTCATTGTTAACCCTTTGCACTCTAGGTTCCAAGATTGCACCAGTTATAATATTAAATATTTTAATGAATTAAAGAACCTACTATTATTAGATTTTTATTAAAAGATAGAAGGTATGTTATAGCATTTCTCATTTGCACCAGAGATACTATAAAAATTAGTTGCAGTTGCTGATAACAAAACAACCTGGAGTTAATATCATCGACGCGCACCCAGAAGTCGAGAACCGCTGCGTTAGGGGATTCCGATTCTCGTGCCGCGAGTCATCGAGGGTTTCCGTTTCAGAGAGATGACGAGACTGTTGGGACTGGCCTCGCCGAGGAACTGCCAGCAAGCGCGAGACCTCGCTCAGGGGTACAGGGAGGCGACGGCGAACGCCGGGGTCATGGAACCGCCCCGCGACACTGGCAGACCTTTGCTCAGCTTGCAGGAAGTCGAGTCCCGACTGGTCTTCGCGAGATGCAGACCATTCACCTTGGCGATGCCCGGAAGACAATGGTCGGTCGACGTTGCCGAACATCCTCCGTTCTAGATTTTCCGCTTTCCGAACCGTGTACCGTTGCAGGCTGTTCGGGGGTGCGCTCGCGAAGGTCGAAGGCCGCGCCCGCCTGCAGCCCTCTTGGGCCCTGCTGCTGACCGACCTCCTGGTGTTCGCTCGCGTCTCCAGGGACCGCGTTCTGTTCGTGACCGAGGAGCCCCTGCGGCTGTCGAACGTCGCCGAGGCCTGCTTCACGGTCCGCAAGAGGCCGACCGAGTTCCGGCTGCAGGTCGCCATCAACCCGAACGGGAACAACGAGAACGGCCACGTGGAAGTGAGCAACAGCGGTGGCTGCAGCCCCCACAGTCGGCCGCGGAGGCGGGTGCTGGTTCTACGCGCTCCCACCCCGGAGCTGAAAGCCGTCTGGCACAACCTCCTTCAGCGGCAAATGTAAGGGCACGAAGCCACGCGATGAGGCGTCTCGATGACGCATCCGGCAGGCCGTACCTTTCGTTTGCACTGCACTAATCCGTTGTATTTTAGAATCTATGTGAATACAGGATACGGGGGGACGCCGAGCCAGGACAGTCCGGAAGAGAGTCCGATCACTGGTAGCAATTTCGCCACCATTAGGGAGTCCACGGAAAGCTCGCAGGTGAGTCGAGAGAGAGAGAGTTGGTGTGTTCTTGAGACGTGTCGCGTGTTGTGCAGGGTGTTTCAAAATGTATGTCGCGACAGCTCTTTTTAGACAAAGAGAAAAACACCGCAATGTGTAAAACGGTGTAGTAGCAGAATGAACTTAGCTTGAATCCTTTCCATCGAATCGAAGGTGTATCACACCACCGTGGTCGCGACATGTTACTTCGATACACCCTGTAGACGAGAACCTCGGTTCTGATCGCGTCGCGTGACGCAGACCATCAGGGAAACGCCGAAGCCCGACGAGGAGAAGGAGTCCCGTTCCGCGGAGAGTATCGAGACGATCATCAAGAACTCGCGGGAAGACAATCACCTGGCGCAATGGGTGCGCAACTCGCACCAGATCCCGCCGCCGGATCACGAGGAGGCTCCGATCGAGGAATGGACGGCGGAGGAGCTGGCGGCGAGGGCTCCGAAGGAGAGCATCGGCGAATCGGACGGAGGTCAGAACACTCCGGCCGAGGAGGTCGTCACGGAGGTCGGGAACTCGGACGTGGAGCAGCAGAGCACCGCGTCGAGCGCGAGTCTCAGCACCGTCAAGTCCAACAGCGTGTCGACGAAGAAGAACGGCAGCCTGGGCTCGTCCAAAGAGAACTCGACGAGCTCCATCAACATCTGTCGAAGGTGTCACAGGTAACGGGCATATCGAGAATATTCTCCAGGCTGTTGGAGAAGTTTGTTCGCGATCTGTCGATCCGTCTAGATCGGGCTGCCCGACGCCGCCTTTGACGAGGGACCCGTTCTCGCCGCTGCCGCCGAAGATCTCGGTGGTGCCGCCGACGCCTGACCTCTGCACCAAGCACAGGCTGAGGAACGGGTTGTACGACAGTCCCGGTCGGAACAGTCCCAGCTACACTCCAGCCGACGGCAACACGGAGGATGGGAGCGAGGACGACCTCGACTGCGACGGTGAACCGCCTTACAGGTGAGCGTCGGAGAGAGAGGTCGTTGATCGGAGCGAGTTGTTACCTTGCGATCTTCCAGAGCGCTGAGAAGGTTCGGCACGATGAGCAGTCTGGATCAGGACGACGAGCTCGAGGAGCAGGGGGACGAGGAGAACCGCGATACCGAGTCTCCGCCGACGGGTCTGAGAGCCTGGACAGCCAGAGCGAGCAGCTACGTGGTCAGTAAAATGGTTTTGCTCGAGCAGCTGAGCGAAGGTGTCGGTGGATATCTTCTTCAGCCGCCGGTGCCACCGGAGAGAACGGAATACTCGTTGGACCCGAATGACGAGGAGGGAACGACATCCGGAGCTACCTCCGGTGATGATATCTGGGGAACGCCGACCTCCGGTGGTCCCGACGACGAGAGCTTCCCCGCGAGTTCGGTAATCATACAGACTATTTCAAGATCGTACGATACGTCGGCATTCGAAGGTACTGGCGCGAGCTCGAGCAAATGCCGATCGGTACGTGCTTCGATCAATTCGACGACGCGAGCGATCCAGCCAAACTTTAAGCAACTCGCTCCGCTTCGCGCACCGTCAACTCGCTTCGTCGCGGCCGTTTGCCAATAGAAAACTCTCCGAGTTGTAGCGCGAGTTTTCCTCCTAATCATAACTCTTCCCTTCTCTCCGAACCCCACGTACAAACTAAGCTTGCGATTTGCAGAGGTAAGATATCTTTAGTTTCTCAAAGACTGCTTCTTCTTCTACTTCTACTTCTATTTCTTCTTCTTCTACTCTATTTCTATCTCTCCATCCCTCTGTTTCACCCTGTCCCCCTTTTGTCAGCCACACCGCAATTCTCGTGTATCCAATCTCGAACGATCGCGATGCAAATCTGTTGGAAGCATTGTCCGCGCGTGAACGAGCCCGTTGGGCGATCCTACACCTTCAGCTAGCACGAATCAGATAAAAAGTAACGAGAGAGTGTCCGCTTAAGAGAGAACAGTTAGTTGGTAAGCTTCGCACGCATCTGCATGACAATGCTTGCCCTTTCTTTCCAAAGAATCACTAGCCCGAGCTGTGCCTGACTTCCATAGCCGCCGCCGAACGGCGCGGGCAACGCGGCCGGTTCCGGCGAGGACAACTACGGTTTGAACCTGTCCACGGAGGACGACGCCGACCAGGAGTCCGAGAACGAGGACTGCAGCCTGCCCGAGCTGAACATGGACCAGCTGCTCGGCAGCGGTAGCCTCAGCTCGCTCAGGTGTTTCCTGGGCAGGAGGAGGCTGGAGCCGCTCCCGGAGGAGGAGGACTCGCCCGGCAGCGGGAAGGATCAAGTGGGATGGTGGTGACAGAGGTTTCAAACGACGACGTCGAAGAGCGTCGGCTCCAGCTCCGACGCGACCGACCGGGATCGCATCTTCGCCAAGTTGAGCCAAGAGGACGAAGAGTTCCGCAGGAAGATCGTCAATCTTCACAGGAAGCTGTCGGACGTGGACGACGGTTGTGCGACCACGGAGACCGCCTCGTCGGACACCCTGAAGAGCTCCAAGGAAGCGGACCGGCTGAGGGAGCTCGAATCGGTGGCCCGAAGGGCGGAGGAGACCAGCAACAGGAACGCCGAGCGACTGGGGGCCGAGCGAGCGAAGAGAGAGGCGGCGTACTCCGTCTCCGAGCCCGGGGATCTCAGAGGCCGCAGGTACAGACGGGGCGAGGGCCAATACGATCGCAGGAGGCAGATGGAGCTGCTCCAGAGAAAGGCGAAGAAGCTCGACGACGACTCCGACGAGCAGAACGACAGCAGCCCGACCAGAACTTCCGAGAAGAACTTTCTGAACCGGTTGAGGATCAAGAGGCGCAGCATGAAGCTGCTCAGCTTCTTGAGCGGGAAGGCCGCGGACAGGTCGCAGGAGGAGCGCGCCGCGAAACTCCTCAGGATGTACATGCCCGAGAAGGGATCCAAAGCACAAAACACTATTTCTATTCATCATACGTCCAGGGACAGGCGATTTTGGAAACTTCGGAGTCGGAGGCGGACGAACTCCTCCTAAAATATCAGGAAGAGGACGGAGCTGCTTCGAGACGTCAGACGAACGGAGGAGTGCCCGTCACTTTGTTATTAGGACTTCCAGATATTCGCGTTATCCAAGTTTTTTCAATTCTATTCAAGCATGTATCAGGTCGAACTTGTTTTCCATAGATCTAGCGTAACCGTATGGTATTAGGTTTACGAATTTCGAGTCTAGACTTATCTCTTCGTCCTGTAACGCGGTTCCAAAGTAAATCAGAGTACTTTCAGCCGGGAACGGTTAGCCGATTACGAAAACCTTCGGAGCGTTAAACAGTTTTTGCGTCGTATATCGTAGCGCGCTTGTCGAATCGTCGACGGAACGATCTCCCATCCCCGAACGAGAACGAGAACGAGAACGCGAAACGGCCTAACGGTTTGTACTCGAGAGGTCTCGTTTATCGCGTACGACTGCCCGTTACGATCCTAGTATCGCTCATTAACCATTAGAGACGATTTATTTCGCGTTTCGGAACACCGTATTTAAGTAGGTCCGCACGACTGACCCAAAGCGGCACTCATCTTCCACGATAGAACTTGCTCGATTATACCAGATCAGAAGAAAAAAAAAACAATTGTAAAACGACAAAAAAAGACAATGAAATTTTAACATTCCTGTTGGTAGGTTGTAACATGGTCGCATGGCCCTAATCAACATGCAAATAAAGTATATTATTTGTTCAATGGTTATATTTATATCTTCTCTCACCAATCATACAAATGAGGATCTCATTGATTTTATGTACATTGTACGCTTCACGATTCATCGCGTTATATGGCTGTTCCCTTCAGCCATTGGAGTCTCAGTTTTTCAGACATGTTCTCGTACTCTAATCTTTTCACAGATGATTGGAAATCTTCAGTAGCTTTTTCACGATCAGCGTTTACTCTACCGGCAACGTGAACGTTTCCATATTCGTCCACGTGATATTCCGTTGATTCGTCGAATTTTGTCAGCTGGTCGGGTGTCTTCACTGGAAAGATTTCTACTAAATGTTTTATATTCCAAATCATTCTGCATACTTCCGGAGTATTCTTCACAAATATCGGACCACGGGTCTGCAGAAACAGTTCTGATTAGTATACGTAAGGAGATCATTGCCAGACTTGGATTTATAATTGCTTACCTCCTCCAGTTTCAATTTTGTAAGGATCCCTTTCTCCCACCAAGGATTGCCTTTGAAAGATGAGGTTCTGCGAATCATCAGAACCTTTGACGGTGTGATCGGTGGATCGACATGATCCGGGTGACTGCAATAGAAACATTTATAGCATCGAACAAACGTGATAACAACCCAAAGATATTCTGCTTCTCTCACCGTTTGTAATAGGTGATGTATCCGTACTTGGCAGCATCTTTTGCCCAATGCTTTGACGTGTGTCGATGGCGTACGAATGTTAACAAAACGTTCACTCGATTTGCCATTTGTTTCCAAGTCGTGTTAAACAATATTTACTGTGTCGAACGAGGTTATGCGATTAAAGGAGGTTATGGCACCTCTCCCTTTGTAAATCAATCGTTTCAACAGCAGTTACAACAACTTTATAACGATTATTTATATATCTCCTATAAACAGAAAAAATCACTTATTAAAACACTATTAAATTTATAAAAACTTTTAGATTATCGCTACTACTTCGACGATACCGATCAACAATAAATTCTTGTTGTCACCTTCGTAAGACGTAGTCTAAAATGCGGCAAGAATCATTTGTTCCACTCTACTGTTCCTCTACGTTGGCGCCATCAGCGACAAAATGTTCAAACTGGTAGACGAATTGTTGGTAAGCGAAAGTAAATTAATAGAATCTTCCAGTAGATAATAAAACAATATAATTTCTTTCACAAATTTGCATATACAAATCCTCGATATGCGCTTCAACGATTGTTCATTAATACTTAATTGGTAACGTTCTGCAAGGAGCTAGAATAAGATTAGTTTTCTCCCGCGTAATTAGATGGCGCTTTTAGTTCCCACTTTCTCCACGGATGACGCGACCAGTCTAAATAACGGTTTTTTTTTTCATTGAACAAGAAACCCGTGCATAAGTAAGTGCTGAAGGATAAATGTAAGCAAGTGCACGTTTTACATAATGTTCCCGCAAATAAGGGTACGTATAAACGCACATCAATTAGACTACTAATCTCGTGCTACCGAAAGCATGTAATTACGTATAAATTAACGCAAATATGCGGAAGAACTTCAATCATAAATACAGGAAAATTAACCCTCCAATTTTTCTTCATGATTACAACAAAATCTACGCAGTACGAGAGTAATGAATATTCACATACGAATACTAATTAACAACGTATTCGATAGCTTCAATTTACAAATAATTTAAATTAAACGAATAGATTTCGTAACTTTCAAGTTACAATGGCGTGAAGTTCAAGTCAACTGATTACTTAACACGTTGACCGCAGCACGAGTTGAAAATACACAAAATGGTAAAGATACAATATTAAATCATTCGATAGAATCGTCATGATTGTTGCGCTTATCTCAATGTCGTCGCATTAGCATTGTTTGCAATATACAAAGGTTTTCAAATAATCGTCGTTTAATCGAATGGATTATACAATTCGCTTTGGTTGTGGGTCACCGGTGATCCCCATGGCATTCAACGTGTTAACCCTTTGCACTCGTCAGGTGACTCTCAGTCACCACTTTATTTGATACAGCAAAACCATGAAGTTGAATATTTAGTATTTTAAATGAAACTTTGTATTGCTATGTGAAACATTTCAATAAAATAACTTTATTGCTTAATTTATCTGTGAATCATTGTCAAAATCAGTTTCAAACAATGCCGACTGTATCTCGTCGGAAAATGATGAATAGTTCCAGTGAAAAGCTTTGGAGTGCAAAGGGTTAATACTATTCACCACTTGTCGTGCAAAATGAAATAAATCAACAGGATGCCAATATGTTGACATGTGACTCGAAAGTTACATTGGCGTACAGAGTGTTCTGATTGGTTAGAAATACTGCCACCAATCTGAGCTATTTCTGCCTCGGAACCGTAAGGTCGATCCACGGTTCGAAATATGGAAGACACGCGATCGTTAAAAATACAAAAGGTTCCGAAATGAAAACATTAAAGTCGTGTACCGGAGCGTGGCGCTCGAATTTCGTTTATCTTGAAGTCCGTCGACATCGCGTATTCAAATATTCGTTCCGCTCCTGACCCGGCTGGGAGCGTGCAATTCAGCAACCCCTTCGCGTTCGCAGATTGCCTCGAAATACAGTGGATTCCTACGGGCTGCACGTTCCCAGGCATCTCGTTCCGGCGAACAATTTTCAAATACCGCATTGTCGTGTTTAGGAAAACACCGACGCGCGTCCACGGCCGTTGACGCATTTGCGTCACGTAATTCGAGAAGATTAATCGGGAACTCCTAGAGAGCTGTCGCGACGATATCTCGATCCGCGATACCGTTACGTTCCATGGTACCGTATCTAATTAAATACGGTCGTGAAAAAATGTCCTTCCAGCGGGGAAAAATTGCCGACAAGTTTTCCAATGCGGGGATATCAAAGCCGAGCCGAGAGTACGCCGCGAGAACGCGGAGACCGAACCGTTCGGGGTAGTTGCATTCGATTCCATTCGTTGCGCCGCGTCTCCCTTCGCGGGATTTTCAATGGAAGTTTATTCTCGCGGAAATGATATCCGCGTTATGGCTGGGAATAGCGGAAGAAAGGAGAGGAAGAGGGAAACATAATCGACCGCGAGCCAAAAGGAAAATCCACGCGCCCCGGCTCGTGTTCCGCGAAACTTTCCAGCGTGGCGACGCGCACCGCGACGAAATTTCCTCGGCAGTCTCCGTCGGCGGTTTTCTCGGCGAAACTTCCCCGGTTGCATATTTCGACGCGCTCCCCGGCTGAAATAATGGATCGTCCCATCGTCGGGCACCGTCGAACCGCGTTCGGCCGTCGTGAAAAATTGCTTCGAGCCTGCAACGCGAAGCGTCCATCCCTTCCACCCCTTTCCCCGTCGCACCCGTCGCTTTATCCCCGCATTCCGATTTAATGGAAATACGCGCGGTGTAACCGGCAACCGGAAACAGAATATATTCCCGTCGATCCCGTTGCATTCGTCTACGGCCACCGAGAAACGGGAGACGTCCGATATCCGCGGCCCAACCCATCGCGCCGCGTCGCATCGGTTGAAATTGATTTTCAATTTTCTCTCATGAAGCTCGCGCTAGAGCGTCGCGCCCGTAAATTCATTAAAAAATATAATCACGTCGGTTTCGCCCGGCCGCCCGGTCGCCGGTTCGATTCCGAACGCCGCGCCGCGCCCCGCCGCGCCGGGAGAACGCGATTTTTTCCCTTTTCCATTTCTAGCCGGCGCGGCTAGACGGACGATTTTTATCAAGCTTATCTCGCCACGAGCGCTCGTATATTCCGCGCGCCCGGGAAATTCGCCGCGTTTCCCTCTCTCATCGGAGACGGCTCCTTACACGCGCGTTTCTTTCGCCGGCTCGGCGTGCACCCGCTCGCGAATCCTGCTCCCGTTTCGAATATTCTTTTTTCCTTTTTTTTCCCCTTCCCTCCGTTGAACGCGCAGCGTCTGCTGGAGGCGGAGGCGGAATTTCCATCGCACGAGGGACGAGTGTAATTCAATCGGAGCTAATGGACCGTGAGCGAAGCACCATCGGTAATCTCGTTTCGGTGTCTATTGTGGGCTACATTGTGCTCCCGCACGCTGCATCGGCGCGCTCCCGCGGCCGCCACGACGGCTTAGAAAACTAATTGATCGGCTATATCGGCTCGCGGCGCGCAATTAACGTCGCGAGTACCGATCGCCAGAAAATTTCTGGTCTCCGTCTGGTCTGCAGCTCGCGGCGACGGTACGCCGAGTCCGCCGACCAAATACGAGCACAATCGAAAGCCAGTTTTTGCGGTTTCGCGTCGATCACGCGATTTATGGTCCTAGAGGACCGACCAAACGCGCGACTAACTTTTCAAATCAGTCTAGCCGAGCGAAAGAGACTTCCTTCGCACGACGCGGGCTCGATTGTTTCGAGTAAGTAGAGAAAGTCGACTTTTTTACATCGCGTGGGTAATGATCGCTGATTCCCAACGGAAGGAACATTTATTGCCACGCTATCATTTATCGAAGCGTCGAAATCTAACCTTCATTTCCACCTAAACTAGGTCTAGTCTCTCAGAAGACGCAGGAAGAGATTCTCCGCGAGAATCACAACGAATCGTTCGAAGAGCCGCGAAACTCGCCGATTCAGTTTCGCGCGGCTCGTTCGTGGCAGCTCGCGATGCGTTCGGGTATCCGCGAGGATTTGTGCGAAAACTCCTGCCGCCCGAAAAACTTTCCGTAATATATGTATCCGCGATAGATGCCCTGCCTCCCAGGAGTTACGGCTACGTAGGTACTTACTCTGTCCGGGAATAATCGTATTTCTTGGTCGGTTCAGGGACGTTTCTCGCGCGCATCGAGCGGAATTCGCGACCTGCGATCGAGAAGAATGGTCCTCCGCGACGGTTATCCTCCGGCCGATCGATTCATCCGATAATTAAAAGTTGCGCCGTCCTTTCGAGCGAACTGGCGACCCCTCGTCCCGAGCTAGAGCTGAAAAGTTGATTGCAACTTGTTCTTTCGCTGTTTAGGAAGCGGAGGGAAGCGGGTCACTCGAGAACTCGTAGAGTTACCTCGCGTTCCTCTTCCCCGGGGAGCGGACCGCTCTTTCGCGGGAAGATTCTCAGCGAGGGGCTCGCAACTCCGTCTGGCTCCGTCAAGTTCAGCGTACCGAGGCTGTTCGTCGCCGCGCGCGGCTCGCGGTTCCCGGCTCGTATATAACGAGCAACAGCCGAATCGAATCGCGTCTCCGGCGTACTCTAATTTATCGTGTCGTCCGCGATTTACGGTCCAGCCCCGCTGTCCCGTCACGCGATATTCAAATTTCCCCGACGAGAGTTTTAACGAAGTCCCGCGGAAGCGGGGGCCGCCGCCGCCGCCGTTCGTTTCCATCGGAATAAATGGCCGGCTTAACCGAAGCGGCTTAAACTTTTCCCGCAGGCTCGCTCCGGGACACCGCGAATTTTAATCGCGCGAATCGCGCGGCAACTTCCTCGCCTACGAACTTCCAGCCACCTCGAGAGCGCGCCTCGACCCGGCGACCCTTCGAATACATTATCTTCTCGCGCCGCGGCGCATCGGCTCCGCCGTCCGAACCTAATTAGCTCGAATTAATCGCGACTCGGGGGGATCTTCTTTCCGGCGAGGAGAAATTAAAGGCGGCCCTCTTCGGGGAAAAGTTTCCCTCGGCGGATCTAATAAGAGCTTTCCTCTGGCTACCGGCGCGTTCAATCCTCGCGACAACGTTTCCGATGGGTTCTCCATCTGTTTGATTTCCTTCGAGTCGAACGGCTCCGCGAATTTCCTCCGCGAGCCGAACCGCTGCTAACGGAAGAACCCCGTTTCCGTGATGCTCCTTTTTACTTTCAGCTTCGATCGAGATTTTCCTTTCTCCGTCGTAATCGCACGGTATAGCACAGTCATTGCCGCGTTCGCGAATTCTCCGTGAATTCTATTCGCGAATCCCCATCGGACAGTTCACCGTATTTATCTCGAGTCGCTTTCGATCGACTCGCCAGTGTTTCTAATATTCCCGGTTTCAATCGCATCGAGATTTCCCTTTCTCGATCTAATATTTCTGGTTTCAATCTCATCCCGATCTCCCTTTCTCGATCGTAATCGCACGATACAGCACCATCATTGCGTACGCGAATTCTCCATGAATTCTATTCGCGAATCCCCATCGGACAGTTCACCATATGTATCTCGACTCGCTTTTGCTGCACGCCTAGCATTGAACCAACGACTCGCTGGAGTCTCTAATATTCCTGTTTTCAATCGCATCGCGATTTTCCCCCGATCGCGATCGTCCGTTTGCATGTCAGAGCGCGGCGTTATCGTTACGCGTGTCAACGCTTGTTCCCGATCCGCGCGGGAAAGACAGCCCCGTGTTCGACTCGGTTCCCTCCCGTGTGCCCGGCGGCCGGTGCAAGTGGGGATAAGTGGAACCGGCAAGCCAAGACGGTACGAATCCGGCCAAGAGAGTGATGTGGCGAAGTCGGGCCGAGTAAGAGGCGGCCAGCCAGGCAGACGGACGTCGCGTCGCACACCGATGTGAACCAGCACCCGGCATCCCGAGCTCGTTCCTCGACGCGCCACGATCTATCCAGGATCCCCGATCCAGCCGCCGCGCCCGCCGGTCACCCTAACGAGCTGTTCGCCGAGGCAAATCGATCCGCATCGAGTCGCAACGCGGACGGACTCCCGCAGCATGCCGTTCTTCAAGAAACTCCGGAGATTCTCCAGGCACAAGAGTAAGTCTTCATTCCCTATTTCGCTCTCTTTCGCTTTGATCTCGCCGATTTTCACGGCGGACTCGTGGAAACCTTGCATATGCAATTCCACGAATACCCGAGGCGGCTTTCCGTTGATTCCCGTTGAAACCTAGTCTCGCGGAGCTGTGATCCCCGAAATCTATACAACTGCGAATCAGGAAACTATATCTCCGTGAACAGTACAATCCCAGATGCGACGAAGGTCGATGAATCTATCGAAATGAGCGTCGAAAGGTTCGCAGCGCGTCACATTCGCGAGAACGGTCCTGGAGATTCACGGTTAACGAGCAGTTTCGCGAACTTTCGGCCGACGAAAATCCTGTTCATCGAACCCGAAAAACCGGGCTGCGCGCCGCCGGAAGATTTCCCAGGCTCGCCCCCCGAAGTTCGAACTCGTTCCGAGAGTAATTACATTTTCGTAAGATAGCGCGACGCTTCTCGTCCGAGTTCGCGTAATGGAATTCCGACGCCGGGGGTACGAGTCCCCCGGGGGAGAAGTTGCGCGCTCGGGATCCCGTTCGATTTGACCCGGCTTCTTAACGTAGTTTTCAACTGGTCGCGACGGCCCGTTTCCCGTTCCCCGTTCCCCGTTTTCCCGGGAAACGAGTCGCGGCGTCGGGCTGCTCGCAGGACACCGAGGGCACGCTCCTCCTCGCGCGAACCCGTCGACGAATTAACACGTTGCGTACCGGTAACGAGAAATCTCGTTTTTATGTAAAGACACTTAGCTATGCAAGCTAATTACCAAAGCATTGAAGAAATATATAATTTAATGCGAATCGATTATCTATTTAGAATATATTGTATAACAATATGCTATCTGAATTTTTCTGTGTATAGTGATATAAGTTGACCTCAGTGAAAATTGCCATCGCAATTCAGTTTTCTGAGAATTAGCCGGTACGCAATGTGTTAACACGTTGAACGCCGCGCGATTTCATACAGCAGAATACACAGATTGGAAAAAATACAATATCAAATCGTTTGATTGAATTGCGTTATTATTATCGCACATTATTTGTAATATAGAAATGTTTCTAAATAATCGTCGTTTAGTCTAGCGAATTACAGTAATTCGATTTGATTGGGGGTCACCGGTGGCCCCCATGGAATACAATGTGTTAACCCTTTGCATTCGAGAGGTGACTCACCACTTGATTTCAAACGGTGAAACTATAGAATTCGATGTTTAACACTAGGTTTACGGAACGCGTCGATTTGACGCATATTGCGTTTTATGAATATTATTTGATAAGCGTTCACGTCAATATTTATTGATGCAATTATATGAATATGTATCTGAATTGTCTACTAACATTTATTGTGCACTTTATAACATTATTCCTAGAAAGGCTGACGTTCGTTCATCTCAATCTTCGAAGTTAGAAGTTTAAAACTTAAATTGATTTATTTAATTCTTTACTGCAAAATGACGGATGACATTAAATCAACTTGAATTTTTATACACGCAGACGTTTACGTTCAACGTCATTGTGACTTCAAAGTTACAAGATATATTCGTTTTAATAAAACTTTTTCTCAATATTTTAATTTTCTCAAATTTTTCGCAATATTTTAATAAAACACAAGTAATTTCGCTTCGAGTCAGTTTCACAAAATATCGTCCTTATCTCATTAGAAGATAATAAAATATTTCTAGTGAAAAACCTTCGAGTGCAAAGGGTTAACTCTAGCTTCGAGACGTCGTCGCTCGGCTTTCCACTGGAATTCGGGTTATTCTAACTACCGCTGCTTTTACCTGATACACTTTATTTTCTCCTAGCATCTCTAATACGATGTAGTAGTTCTCTTTGAAAATAGCGAGCCTTCTCTCTGTGAAACAGGCCTATAGAGGAATATTGACAATATCAACAGGTACCGCGTGTTTACCGCTCGACGGATAGCCCGAGGAGTACCGGTCTAATTGGTCTGATTGACGTCTTTCATTTCGTTTTCGATACCATCGATGCTCGTCGGCATGGTTACACGTAACCAATTAAAACTGCAAACAAAACGCATCGCGAGGCTCGCTGTTGCCCACTCGAGCAGACAAATATATCGTTCGAACCCCATCTGGTAGAGCTGCCCGTTTTTAATCGTCGAACTGAACAATTAAGAAATATTAATCGCTGATCCGTAACATGACTATGAGGTGCTATCTCGCGAGTCTTCTCAGATGCACAGCATCCTACACTGATAAAGCCAGCTGCAACGATGACGAAATCTCGACGAAACTTAGCCGCTGGACAGACTAACATCCGAACGCCTCGAACGGAACCTTTCAAACTGCGAAAGCAGTACTATCGGATAAAAGTGAAGTTTTCATAGGTTCTAGGATAGATGGCGGGAACCGTGGCAAAAACGTTCGCGAATCGGAAAGTCCATAGTTTGAAAGTTCGCGAAGAATTGTTTGTTTGGGTCGACAGGGATTTCGGCCTACATATCGCGAGCGCTTTCGTTCGATCGGCGCGCACATGTGTTTCCGTTCAAACTGTCCCGATGACACCGAAAGATTCCGAGGCGCGCATCGATTAAGAAATTCGTTTATCTGCGCGCGACCTCTCGTCCCGGAGCGGCGGGACCGGAACATCTGCGCCAATTAAACCGTTATCGCAGCCCCCGTATCTAGCATGATTTACTTATCCGCAATTTCAGTTCCACCGCCGCCGCGGCAACGCGTTTCGGTTACGTAAACGAGGCGCGCGGTTCTGCGTCGCTCGGCCTCGCTCGCTCGCATCGATCGAACGTTTCCCCGGAATATTCGTTTTTACCCGCGACGAAACGCGCAACGCCACTTAACCGGTTAATTAGTTACTAGTCAGTGTACTCGTCCTATTGAATATGAACCCTTACTCCAGGTTGTTTTGTAATTAGCAACTGTAACTAATTTTTATATTCCTAGCGAAAGTTAGAAATTCTACAACATTCCTTCGATCTTTTATTTTCGTTAGTACGAAATCTGGATGCGCGGAGAATTGAATAATTTTAGGGTAGTTTCTTTAAGATTCACTGAAATATTTAATATTATGACCGGTGCAATATTGGAGCCTACAGAGTTCAAAGGGTTAAACAGAATACTAACCCTTAGGTTTTAAGCTTAGCTTTTAAACAGAATACTAAAAGTTAGAATATTAACTGAACGTTAACCCCTTGCCCTATAACTCGTGGCGAACATTTGAACCCTTAGCACTCGAGGTTGTTTTGTAATCTATCAGCAACTGCAACAAATTTTTATTCCCAGCGAAAATTAGAAATGTAACATTCCTCCGATCTTTCATGTTCCTTAGTACGAAATTTGGATGTCTGGAAGATCTAATAATTGTAGGGTAGTTTCTTTAAGATTCATTAAAATATTTAACACTAGAACTACCGAGCATTTGATACGATTAAAATGTAATCGCTATGAATATTGTAGTAATAGGTTATTTTCGGATTCTTCAGACATTCATTATAGTATTCAAGTGAAACTATGTATTTTCAAAATCATTTCGAATATTCAGTGCTTTTAAGATATCAATAATTGCGAAACAGAAAAACTGAAACCAGTCATTTTGACTGGTACGGTAGTCCTAGTGTTAATATTATAACTGGTGCAATATTGGAGCCTACAGAGTTCAAAGGGTTAATCCCATTGCTCGCAAAAGCTCGTAAGAAAACAAAACGAAATCGTTCCTTCGTTATTATTCATTGATTTATTTTCTCCCTGAAATTGTCGTTCGTGGAAAGTAGCAGTTACCCGACACTTACGGCGCAATTTACGAAATAGGCGAACGTTAATCGCGGGTTAACGATTTATTTTCTATCACTCGAGATAGACGTTTTTCACGAGCAAGTCCCGTTGGCCAAGCTAGAGTTCCGCAATCACAGTTCCACAATACCTGATTTTTAAACAGTCCTCTCCTTCTTTTTCGTGCCGACTCTAGCCGCTCGCGAAAATAAACGTATCGATCACGGTTTTATCCGCGTCGATCTCCTTTCACCGGCGATCGGCGAGCCGCGTTTTCCGTTGCGCCGCGCGACTGCTCGTCGCGGGATAATCGGCGAACGTATAATTTTCGTCGATCTGACGCAACGTTCTCTCGCCCGCCGCGACGACTCGCGGGATTATTCCCGGCGCGGGACGGAAGGGGAAGGAAAGGAAAGCCGGGAAACGTAGCTCCGGCTCTTTTCACTCGTCTATCCTGCGCTCGGCGGGAGGCGTGGCGGGCCGAGATAAAACGACCCGCGCTTCGGATACTCGGGAATTTATATGTACCAGTTCCAAGAACTTTTTTATCCGGCGGCCGCATCGATTTTATACGACTTTCCCCATATTTTTTCGGGAACAAACACTTCCAGCGGCGGGGGAATTTATTCGACTATTCCTCGTCGACTTAAACGCGGCCCGGCCCTTACTCGTCGCGCGAATCCGGGGGATTACGACGCGCGGGGACGCTTTATGAGGAGATTTCCCGGCCGTTGAATAAAACGGAGTGGCGATTCGATTCACCGTCGGACCCTCCGTACGCGGGTCGTCGAGGAATACGCTCGATTGGTGTACTCGTGCTGCACGCATCGTACAGGCACGCCGAGCACGCGTCGGAATCGCACCGAATTGCGGGCCGTCGACGTTTTCGTTTGCAGGCTGTAGAGTGTTATAACAATACTAATCGATACGAACAAAACACAAAGTGAGTGTCAACGGTTCGTCGACGAAGGCACACGCCGTTCGCGAATTCAATGGAATTCGGTGGATTTAACCGTGTTTGATCGGTTGTTGATTAGTTCATTAAGCGCCACGAAAGTCTTAAGCGTTTCCCCATAGAGTTTGTCTTTCGTAGCAAAGAAAAGTGGGAATAATTATGAATCTGGCATTGCGTTTGCGTTACACTATCAACTTAGTTGCCTTAAACATTTTTATTTCACATCGGTTGTCGTGTACGTTACGATCGTTTTTCAGTCATTCAGAGGCGTCAGTCACCAGTGACTGACACGGCGCTTAACGTGTTAAAATGTCACGATAAACTGTAATCGAATGAGGCAACGAGCAGGCAAGCGTCACAGTGACGAGCCAAGGCTACTTCGGACTGCGAAGCGTTAATGTCTCGTTTCGGCTGCAGCGACGGATCATCGGCCGTGATCTCGCGGCATGCGCGACGCATTTTCCTCCGTACCGATTCTATATTTGCGTTTCCGACGCTCTTCCGGATCGATAGCGGCTTATTTCGAGAGCCGAGGGCCGGTGTCGCAGGATCGCGCACTTTGTAACCGCGTCACGGCGTTGTGCAATTCGCGTCGATGATTCGCCGGTCAGCGGCGACCAGCTCCGATCGGATCGATCCTCGCTCGGTTTTCGGATCGAGCGGGGCTACGTTCGCGTGCCGCGATTATCATACTTTTCCCGCGAATCGCGCGTTTCTTTGTTCTCGTTACTATCCAATTGACGATATGTGTCAGGGAAACAGAAATCTGGACCTCTCGATTTCCGTTTCATTAGCTTCGCAATCAAGTCGTATCGCTTCGATCGCGTAATGCGATGAGTGGCCATTTCGCGATCAACCGGTTGACGCTTCGCGACGCAACTGTGGCGAATCAATGATCTGTCTCCTCCTACGTATCTTGTCACTAGATTCATGGACGTCTGCACAGTTAGTTCCATCGCTCTTGGAGACACATACTCGTTCGGTTGCACTGTGGAAATCGAAGGTTCAGAAGTACATTTAGAGAAGCGTTCAGCAAACAATAAACACATTGAACGCCGGCTAAGTTTCAGCTACTAAAAACGCGAGCTAACTTGCGGAAGAGGATAAGGAATTCGATTATGTAAATTTTACTTTGGATTTGTGTTATATCTAAAATGTTACATACGTAGGATTAGCAATTAAACGATAGACTAAAAATTCGATACGAATTGACCCGTTTGGTGAATCCAGTGTCAATCGACTCGCGTACTTCCGGCCAGCGTCTCCGTTGTAAAAATTGATCGCGAATCCCGAGTCCTTAGCGGCATTTCCGCGGGGATCGAGAAAGCGGTAACCAAGGAAATCGGCGGAGAAGAATCGAGGGTGTCGCCGCGGGCGAGGAGAGGCGCGACGACGCGTTCCGCTCCGCGGAGGGGTCGGGACCTGGGCCGAGGTCGGCCGAGGGTCGTCGGGGCCGCGGGGGCGGAATATCGCTGGGCGGCTTCCTCGTCGGGGAAGCGAATTTAATTTACCGACGACACGTTCGCGGTGTCGAGTTGAAAATGCATGAACGAACGCCGTTGGCTGCCGCTTTTGAAGAGAAAGAAATTGGATCGGCGCGTGGCGATGCCAGTTCGCCTCGCCGCGCTCGCGTCGCATCGGCCCGGCCAAAAGGACGAGCGAAACGGTAGATTTCTGCTCGAGCAGCTGGACCGAGAAGTAAATCGAGCGTGTTCCTCGGTATTCTTCCCGCGAGGCCATTAGTCCTCTTAATTTTCGCGATCGCGTTCCTCGTTGTTAACGCTGAAGCTACAGTCGATTCGCCTTTCGAAATTTCGCTGTAGAAACTCCGAGAGTGCATCTGCCAGGGTTCCTATTGATTTGTAATTAAGATTGCGCACCGCTAAATCAATGTCTTCGGTGAATCCTCGGAGGATCGCTCGTCGTCTCTGCGATAGTCGAGAGAAGAAGAAACAGGGAACCGGTGATTCCGAGTTGTCTGGCGGTTCCAGCGTTAACGCGGTGCGCCGTGGGATCGGATTAAGCCGCCGCTTTATCGCGTCTAAATAGTTTGTTCCGCCGGAAGCGGCCCTGTCCCGGGGGTCGCTTAAATCCGCGGGACGCGCCTGGCTCCTGGATCACGGTAATGCCGTGATCCAGATCCCGGATTGATTCGACGAGACTCTAATCCCCCGATATTCTCGAACAAACCCGAAACAAGCGCCGAGCAAACGGCCGGAAAGTTCGCCGCTCGGAAAATTAATGCTCCTGGGCGACGTGTCTCGCGACGGGACTCGATAACGTCGACGGTAACGAACCCGACGCGTGTTTCCCCGCGAAAAGAGGCTAACTCGACGCTTACCCGGCTCGATCACGCACGCTCGCTCGAACTTTCGGTTAGATTGTAACGCGTTGTCGCGCGATTCCTCTCCGACGAGTCCCGCGCATCCCGATCATTTCTCCGGGGAGCCGCGGAGTTTCGGGCTTTCGATCATAATTACCTCGGCCGTGGGTTCCCCCGACGCTGGCGAACCTTTCGCGTCGGAATTACGCGAAAGGTGAAGGGTCGCGGTAATCGATGACCGCCCGCGCGAAGGCACCCGAAGCCGCGACCTCGTTCGAATCTACTAGATAACGAGCGAACGTTGCGACTGCGATTTCATGGTGAGCATTTCAGGGGTGTCCGTATACGGGTAGATCTTACTAAGAATATCCAGTATCAGTTTCGAAATGTCCACGATTTCGATTTCCACAATTCAATCGAAAGTTTGTTAACCCGTTGCCACGCGATTGGCCTCGCGACCGAGTTCAATTGATCGTACCGCCGGTAGTTTACTACCGTTTACTTTCAGAAATGCGGAGAATATTTGATTTGCGAGCGCGGCACCGGCTTTATAGCTGAAACGTCGGAAACAACGGAATACTCTTTCGCCCGCATCCGCGCGCAACGAGCGGCGTTGCTTTCCATGAAATTAATAAATCTTCGCCGCGAGCCTCACTCGTTACAGCGCAGGGGGTTAATAATCGCAGGTTATTCAACGACAGCGAGCCTGAAGAACAGAAAGCACGCGATCCCTGGAGAAATTACTCGATCCTCGTGCGTAGCTGCCTCCTTTTTCTCCGACTTTTCACTTGCCACCTCCGGCCGCGTTTTCCGCGGGAGCGAGAGAGAGAGAGAGAGAGAGAGCGTCCAGCGGCCTTCCGCGAGATTTACGGCTCTTTCGTGGCCTTTCGTGATCCGCGTGGCGAAACAGCCTCCAACGGCGAAACAAAGGGGAAACACGGTTCCCTCGTTCCACTCGCGTTTTCGCCATCTCCATTCGTTCGTTCGTTCGTTCGTTCGTCCGTCCGTTCGTCTGCGCTTTAACGAAGAGAAATTGCGGATACGCCCGAGTCGGAACATGCTCTCGAAGCCGCGCGTCGAGGAACAGGCGCGTCGCGCGTCGATTACTCGCGTCGACGCGACTGGCCCTGAAAAACGTCCGTCCGCGAGAAACGTCGTTTGTCGTTGTATCCGGCGAGTGACAAAACAACGTTGTTCCATCCAATGCGACAATAGTATATTCAACAATACAGTTGCGTTACCTATGCTAATTGGTCGCCTTTTTATCTTTCATCCTTTCTCGTCTCGTTTCCAACGTTTGCTATTGCATGCCGTAATTTGCTGTAAAACTGAAAAAAGCAACTGGTGACGCATTTCGCATTATAAACAGCGCACAATACCAGCCCGGTCAGTCATCGTGATTCTCCAGCGAATGTTTCCGGCGCGATCGTCGACAGCCGATAGACACGACAGACTCGCGTCGCGTCACTCGAGGGTCGGTCCGCGGGGATGGTTCTCCTCGCGTGCTCTATCGGGAGGTCGCCGTCCCGTCGAGACGACGCGAGGCTCAACGACGCGACGCGACGCGTCGTGCTCGAGGCTCCCGCCTTCGGCGTAATTAGCGGCGGACGCCGGCGACCGGCTACGGAAGGCGTCGAACCGGGCGCGCGATTAATTGGAGAGGAACGCGCGTGCGTTTGCATTCGCGATCGCAGCCGCTTGCGAAAGACAACAATTATTTCCCTTCCGAGAGAGGCTGCGTTTCCGAGAAGGAAATGCCTGGCAGCGTCTCGATTCTTGCATCAGCCGAGGTCGCAGCCGGGCTCAGCCCAATTACTCCCTCCTCGGCGCGGCGCCGATCTCCTCTCTCCTCTCTCCGGCCTTCGTCTCCTCTGGCCCTCCACCTCGGTCTCGCTCCTTCCTTCGCGACCGTGCGGCGTGCAATCGGGCCCCCAGACGAGAGACGCGACGACTCGTTACACTTACACACGTCCAACCCTGAATTCTTTCGCGTGCCTTTCCATCGCGAGAGACTGCATCGAACTTGCATCAGCCGGGCCGGCCACGGTGCCCGTATCCACCTGCAGCCGGATAACGGTCGGCTTCTTTCCCACTTTTTTCTCTTGTCTTGCGGCGATCGATCTCCGGCGAGACCGCGACCGGCTCGTCCTCCGGCTCGGTTACGAAATCTTCGAAAGCCGTGGTCCGGGGTCGCGATCGAGGAATCCGCCGATTCGCGACGTGGCTCGGGTGTACGATTTCGTCCAGCTCGAGAGCGTTGGCTGTTTCTCGCGGAGTCGTGTCGGTTCGGTCGGCGACACGCGAGCGTTCCAATGGCGGACGACGCGTCGTTTCGTATGGACGCTGGTAATTACAGCGGACGAGCGCTGGTTTTCCCGTCAATCGCCACGGAGATTGCAGAGGAAACGTACACCGTATTAGCGCGTCGATGTCAGATGCGTTTAACACGCTGACTGCCGCGTCGGTCACCGATCACCGGAGCTTACAGATTACTTGATAATTACAATTTGTCGGAGAACTAATGTCGAATGGAAATCTTTCATAAATTAGATAATAGTGTAACGTAAGCATTCCGATAAATAATAAGTAACTGTTCCTCTTTGTCTTTGGTATAAAAGAATAAGTGCGACATACTCTGAAGGTTTCAATGGCAGTCAACGCGTTGATATTAGCAAAAAGAACATTGCACCGAAATCGTATGCTACTAAGAATAGAAAACGATTCGGCACTTACCTCCGAGGCAACGTCCATTCCAGCACGAACGCCTCGGAGCGAAGCGAGCGTTTAGCTCGCGGGCAATCAAGCCTACCTTGCATCGCCGCGTTCGTCATTTCAACGCTCGCGTGTCCCCATCGTTGGTCGCTCGACTCCAGCTGGCGTTCCAGCGAGCGTCGCGGGAATACCAAACGAGCGGCCCAATTATTTTCGACTCGAGCGAACCAGTCGGACCAAGAAAAACCGAGCGAGCAGCGAACGGAGCCCGCTCCGACGAATGGTTTCTCGACTTATCGAGTGGATCGCAGCTGGAGCCCGACAAAGTATCCATCCTCGCGCGTTCGTGCCCGCGAGCGGAGCTAGTTCGACCCGAGGGATGAAAGATCCGACGGGAATTCGCTCGGTGGAACTCTCGGCCGTCCGTTCTCGAAGCGTCCGTGTCCGTGCGGCGGGTCCTCGGCCGGAGGATAAGCCGCGAGCAGCTAAAAGTGACTAAAACGAACGGACACAACCGGACCTGGTCGCTCGGGGAGAAGAAAGGGGCGAACGCGAAGAGAAAAGGAGACCGGAGAAAAAAGAATCAAAGACGAGACGCCGGGCAGAGATGAAAAAGAGAGAGAGGAGAGACGAGAGAGAGAGAGAGAGAGAGAGTGAAAGAGGGCAGTCTGAGAAAAAGAAGAAAAATGATCGATTCGACAGGGAGGAGGAACCGCTGGTTCCGAGGAAAGAACCGCGGAGGGTGCGGCAGAAGGAGCCGGAGAAAAAGAGGATCGAGTCTCGGTCACGCGGGACGTGGCATCCCGTCTCGACTCGACTCGACTCGACTCGTCTCGTTCCTCCTCGATTCCGCGGCCACTTACACGGTTTCCCCGCAACGACAACGCACGACCGGCCGTGCATACGTTTCCTTTCTCGCGTCCGCCCCGACCCAGGCATCTTTGCTCCCTGGAAATTCAGAGTACATCCCCGGAATAACGATTCGCCGCCGTTCGGTCTCGGGGCACCGCGCGCGCACACGCCGAAACGTATAGGAAGTAAGCACACCGGACGGAGAACACACCGTTACAGGAAGCGCGCGGGTTAAAGGAGACGGAAACGCTGGAAATTCGTAGCTTTGCCGGGAAACTCCTCCGGTTTGCTTATCCGCGCCTCTCTGCGAACATCGTCCTGCTTTCGCGAGCGGAGTCGGACTCATCGTCCTCTCGCCCTTTCGCGCGTTCAGCGTTCTTTCAGCCCGGTCAAAAGAGCTGCTGCACTCCGAATGATGTTTCGCGAGACGAAGACTTTGGATCGAATCTTTTATTCCGGCGCGATTCGCGGATTCTCCGTCGGTATCGTTAACGAGATTATACGAATCTGGTTTTAACCTGTTGTCCGGTGGCTTCTTTGGTAACTGTCCTCGCCAGGGTGACTTTGTCGCGATTCGTTCGCCGAGGAACGGAGGATATTGTATATTTATAATTACTTACACAACGTCCTTTATGTACTTCTATTTACAATTATATACAAATGTTGTACAATGTAGTCTTTGGTTCGATAGTCCTTTCTTGTTCACGTTCGCTCGAGGACTACTTGTCTTCGTTTTCTGACCAACTCCTTAGCGACCAGTTTATTTCAACTCAGATCCTAAGGGTTGGTTCAGCCGTGCGTGCTGGAGGAACGAGTTCGATACATCGCAACCTCGTCAGTTCGAAATTGATGAATTTAATTGATAAATAATACCCAATTGGCACCGAAAATAATCGAATGACGCTTATTCATTAATGTCGTAATTTTTGAATATTATACAAGAAGTCAGTCATTCTTCTTCTACAGAATCGTATCCGTAGAATATCGCGTCACCGGTAGAACAGGTCGAGGCGGCCGCGCGGCTCGCGAAGGGGACGAGAGGCAGTGCTCGTAATTTCGTTTGCTCGGGGAAAGCGTTTCCGTGCCATCCGCTTCCGATTAGCGATGGAAACGAAATCAGGCCAACTGGGGCAACGCGATATTCGTCGCGGCGCAACGGGAAACGCTTTCAGAAGAACACAAAAACCCGTGGATTCGCCGGCGCGTTCGCCGGGAATATCGCTCTAGGCACAATGGCTTCCGATGAAATAAGTTCTGCCCGTGATACGCGACGATCGAAGCGGTACCGACGGAAAACTCCGACGTAGCGCGCTGGTTACTCATCGTTCGAGACGGAAATATTTCGTGCCGGTGCACCGACGCTTTTTGTCGGAGCGCGAGCCGGTTTTGTGCGGTCGAGGTCGCGTTCCGCGCTGAAAATCAGGGATGGAAAATGATGCTCGAATCGCGTCGATGCCTCTCGAGGTAGCGTCGCATAATACGTATAAATTCGTCGACTAAGAAACAAAGCTAATTAAAAACATGAAACAGCACTTTACAATTTCCTTGCAGCGAATCGTCTGAGAGTCTCGAACTTCAGCTACCCTACTCATCTCCTTTCACTGTCGACTGTTTGTCTACGCTGCATTTGCAGAATTACTCTCGATTCTACTCCGAATATCAATCGATTGTTTCACAGATCGAGTACCAGCAACAGAATCACTCGAAACTCGAAGAACACTATCAGTTCCATCGTCGGAAAATCCGCGGGAAGGGTTGCACTTGATTCGCCGCCTCGCGGACGGGTAATTCCCTAAATGTTCCGAAAATCCTTCGCCATCCCCGTAACCGTGCCGTTCGTCGACGCGCGTACAGCGATCGCATTACGCTCGGCCGTTCGAGTAATTTCGTTTCCATGGAACGCGGTGCGCGTCGCCCGCGGGGATGAAGCTCGAGCGGGGCTCGCTTTAAAAAACGATGAACGATTTCTCGCGATGCTTCCGATAATCCGGCTTATGAAATCTCGCCGCGTATCGAGCGAAGAAAGGTCGGTCGGGCGCTCGTTTGTACCGTTACGACCGGTCGCGTCGGTCGGCCGGTTACGGTGACATCCCGTCGATCGCGCGGACGCCTGATTTTCCCGTAAAAATCTCTCGATTCGAGGGGACTCGAGCGGATGCAACGGTAAACGGACGATCAACCGCCCGTGCGACCGGGATCGTCCGGTTCAACCCTTTCACCGCGAGTCTCGCGGATGCGTCCGTAAGAGCGCGGCTCCCGGCGAATTAACCCCGTGCCGTGCGATTTAATATTAACACTTTGCACTGCATATGGGTCGATCTGCCACGGTTACGTGCATATTTTATCGCGCGATCCTACGGCCGCCGCTACGCCGATAAATGCGTCGTCAACCCTTCGGGTCGCGAATAAAATCCTTTAATCCTTGGCAGTCCTGTGTCGAGTCGGACTCGACATATTTTATTGCGAACTCTGCCTGTTTTAACCCTTTGCACTCTGATGTTCCTTGCTAGAAATATTTAATATTTATTTACGAGGCGAATATGAGGTTCTTTGAGACCAATTCGAAGAGAAATCTTTACACAAAGTTTAACGTTAAATATCACATCCTATAGTTTTACTGTGTTAATCATTTGGTGACTGAGCACCTCCTGACTGCAAAGGGTTAACAATTTCTTCTATATTTATTTGTAGTACAATTGTACCTTTTGAAGGTGACATTTCAGTGACTCCCAAATATTCTTGAATAAATAGAGCGTCACATTACGCTGTAATTGAACGAACTAACGTCGATGAGAACCTCAAAGTGAGAAACAGCGCTTCGGACAAAGGGTTAATCTGAACTTTAACCGATTAGTTGTGATAAAGTTTACAAGTAATGAATATTTTTATAAACAGCGATATTCTAGCTGTCGAATGAGCAGGTGCCGATTATGACATCGATTTTACATTTTTCGCTCTGCGAGCAGTTCACTGGTTCGCGTTTTACTGATATTGAAATATGAGATTTCAAGGCGACGCCACTGGGAACTAAAAGGTTCGGTGTAGTCACTGGTCGCATAGGAAATCAGCAGTAGGAACGGTTAATGCGATTGCAGTTCACTCGTTTTCCTAAAAAGCGACGGCTCGAACTGCGGGGGTTGATGATTTGTGAAATTTTTACCATTCCCTCGAAGGTGGAAGTGATTGATCCAACGTCTCTCGCGAATGATCGAACGGAAAGGTATCGCGTTTACACTTACGGACATTACGATCCGAAACGCAACGAGCGTTCGACGCGTCATTTTAAATACATTGAATTGTGACGTCGTTCCCAGTGAAGCGGTGCATTTGTTCCGAGCGGAGCGCAAATTGCGTGTTAAAACGCTGCGGGAAGCCTTTGCCGTTCGTTGTTTGTAATGGATCCTACAGCCACTTGGAACACAGTAACAGAATACACCGGGAAAAGGGGGCGGCGACGCAACAACCAGCGAAATTCGACGAGATTCGAGTGCTCGAAATATACCGATGATATTTCGTTCGGAAACCGCCGGTTTCCCGGTCGCGCGACTCGTCCGCGGTCGGAGGGTTCGAGTAGGTCTCGAAAGTCCGGGACCCGATGCGAGGCGAACGACGGAGCGACGGAATTCGGGCAGGAAAGTCAGCGTAATAAATTAAACGGCAGAGGAATCGTCGAATTAATAACCGTCGAAATCGCGCCGGCTTTTCGACGGAGCCGAGCCCACCAGCGGGCATTCACGTTTTCGAGTGCAGTTTCGGGGAGCTTCGGGACCGAATGTCGAACGTTGTGTGCATTGTACACAACGGTGTTTAATCGGTCTTGATGGGATTCGTCGAGCGTTCCGGTAATGGGTACTATCGAGCGTGGCCGGAGAGAATGCACAAGCAGCGGCGTTCGTCGATTCGGGTTTCCGCCGAAAGGGGAGCAACAAAATCGTAGGAGCCGCCGCGAAAAGTTTGCGCTCCGCATCCCGTCTCGTCTCGTCGCCTCGATCGAGACATTCCCTGCGAAATTTACCGAAAAATCGGATTCGCCGAACGAATCCTCCCGCGCGAAGAGCGACGCCGCTGCGAGGACTCGAAGAATTCGTTTATCGAGAAAATTCGTTAGCTTTACCTTTGAAATATATTTATTATCGAATCTCGCAGCGCGAGCCGACGAGGATTCCATCAGGCACAAATTGCAGCCGCAACGGAGATTACTTTAACGCATACCATTTTACAATCTCCGCAATAACAAAGTAGAGTGTACTCTGTAATTACTGGATGTTCCGGTTAAAGGGAGACGATGAAAAAGCAACTGCCAACGAATATTTAGTGGCGGACTCGCGCTAACGGCACGGTTTAAAACGATCCGTTCCAAGATTGTTATCTCGCGACTGTTGAAACGATGAAATTACCTTCGTGACAAATTTCAAACCAACCGTTCGTATTTGTGCAGCTGTAACACGGATACACTCTCGAGCGTATTCCGCGAATTCTTCGGATTACAAGTAACTCGGTTTTCTTGTTCGGTAGTCGCAGCTTTAACGGCGAGCTCCCTCCTCGATCATTTCCGACGTGCCCGGCAATTTCCCTCCGCCGCCGTGACGGAGTGTTATCGATTCACGTTCGGGCGAAGGTAACGAGTGTTCGTATTTCACTTACGGTGTCGTCGCGTCCGCGCCGCTCCCCGTGTCGCCCTGCCCGGTGAAAAACCGTGGCGCCGATGAACCGTGACCCCTTCCCGTGCGATTCCGATCCATTCCGATCCCGTCGTCCGCCGGAGTCGGACGTTACCTGGGAGTAAGGCGAGCGCGCGGCGTCTTCTCCTCCGCCTCGCGTTCGTTCCCATTGTCTCGCGGCGGGGATAACGTCCCACTGAATCCCGGCGAGCACTTCCGGCGAGCCGTGACTCCAAATTAAAAATGCTTTCTCCGCGAGATATCGCGCTATAACCGGGAATCTCCAACTGCGAGGAACAAACCCGGCGCGCGGACGAATGGCTCTCTCTCCTCGTTCCGCGCTCGGCGAGCGAGATTGTTTTCCGGTCCTCTCGCGGCGCTCGTTTTTCACCGGCCGGGAGGATGTTTCTTTGGAAGTTGCTCGAGGGGTTCGTGCACTCTCGATGATACCGGTTCTTTGCGCCGGCGACTATGGCCGGGTTCGTTAGTCGGGAGGAGCTGGGTTCGGATGTAGGTAGAATTAGAATCGGAATCGGAGCTAACGTTGGAGAATTCTTTATCTCTTCACATAAACATATAATTCTTCTTTTCGCTTCGATCATTCATAAAAATATACTCTACGATTCCTCCTGCGTTCGACGAGTGCACGCTCCATTTTTCGATTTCGTTGCGCGCAGAACGAGAGGTTTTCCCAACGAAACGCCACAGTTAACCGGTTTAAAGAGAGATTTCCGAACGGATCGGCTCGACGTGTCCGGTGGCGTTAAGAAAGGCCGCGTTGCAATGCGCAGCATCGCCGACACCGGCGACCCAGCCGCGTAACTCGTGCAATAAGATCAATGAAGGGGAAACGGTCGCCGGTGAATTTTCGCCACGCGTGTTACAGTCGCGAGGCAAAAAGCTGCCCCGGCCGCCGCTCGAAAAACGTTTCGCAGCCGGTTTCTCTTGTCAATCATCGGCCGGACGGCCGGCCGAGACGGTATCCCCGTTTCTTTCGGACTTTCTTTCGACGGGAGAAACGAATTTTCGCCTCATCGATATTCGATACTTTCGACACAGCCATTTCACCGCACCCTCGCTATTGTTTTCTCCCGGCGACGGCCGCGGTAAATATCTTTGCGAGCAGTTAGGACGGTCTCGCCCGTATTTCCACTCGCCCGCTACCCCTGGATGATGTAGCTCCGCTCTTTGCTCCCCCGGATACGCAACGCTGGAAATATTATTCGAAATTCGAGCGCTGCACGGTGTGCTCGAATACGTTTTCGAGATCGTTCCCATTGGATCGTGTGTCGTCGAAATCGGAGCACTGTGCAGTCGCTGATTAGGAAGTTAGAACCGTAATTTTCAACGTTTCTCGAATCCTCGAATCGAAAGGGCGAAATGTAATTTAACGGTCGTTTCTATTAACCACCGAGTCTTAGATTTCGTTCACTGTTAACACGTTGAACGCTAAATTTCGGCTACTAAAAACGCGAGCGTCGGTGATTATAGTGATACATTCTTAAGCATCGATTAAACCAAAATTTCTAACTTATGGAAGAGAATGAGGAATTCGATTTTGTAAATTTTACTTTGCTGTGTTATTCATATCTAAAATATTACATGAAGATAGACGACTCATTAGAATGCATCATTAGCGAGTTCGCAACAGAAACCAAAAGTAGACTGTAGCAGGTAGATTATCTTCCAATTCGAATCAGTCTGTAGAACGTTCTTCCCAGAAGCAACCGCTCGCCTCTCCGCCAGACGGACTCGAATTGTATCGAGCGCTCGTCTCGCCGATTCCACGATTCACTTATCCGTTCGGAAGCCGCTCTCCGTTCGAATTCTTTCCCCGGCGTTCTAAAGCGATTACGCCGAATGTCTTTCCGTTCCCCTTTCATCTCGCGTTTAATCCCGCGCCGTGAAAGCTGGCAAAAAGCGCGGAACAACGGGAGCGGCGGAGAGAGCCGGGCAAAATCGTGTTAGAACTTCTCGGGGATCGTTATCATCCGCGGGGACAGTGGGACGAAGTTTGACTCCGGCAAGTTTCGAAGGGGAGCGCCTTCCGCGGAACAGAGGACCTAATGGTATGCCATGCTACGGCTACTTAACACATCGGAACGAGCTCGAGGAAACGAAGAAGAAACCGGAGAAGTCGAAAGGCAGCGCGTCCTCGCGTAGAGAAGGGGACTTCTTATCTCCTTTCCAACCGCGTGTTCCCCGCGAGCGTGTTAACTCGTCGAAATTCAAACTTTCCAGCAACCTAGAAGACGTTCCTTCGCTCTCCACGACTCCGTTACCGGGGGGAAACAAGATAAGACTAGAAAAATCGTGCGGCGACGCGTTGCCCGTAGAAAGAAAGCTCGTCGGCTCGCCGACAGCGCGCTTCTCGCGAGCGTTCGACCGTTCCCAGACTCCTCTAAATCGCTGGAGACATCCTCTGCAGCGATAAACGAACCGAGGGAACACCGAGGAACCCCGTTCCACTCGATGATACGTTAAAAAGCCCATTGCCGCGGTGCTACGATAAAACAATAGACCGTGCAAAACGGTGCGCGCCCGGCGAATTTAATTGAATAAAAACAAAACGTTTGCGCCGCTCGGCAAACTTTCCTCCAAATATTCCGGCGGATAGGTGTGTTTCGGAAAAAAAAAAAACGGTAAAAATCCCCCTCGCCGGTGTATATATATCCGAGGGAGCGATAACGCGAGCGCGTGAAAATAATCTTTATCCTTTCGGCGGAGATCCGGTTCGGAAGCGGAATCGGAAGCGGAATCGGAATCGGAATCGGAATCGGAATCGGAATCGGGGGTTGGCGGGGCGAGACGGCGGGGCTGGAGGGAGGAGACGGCGAAGGGATGCGAACGGGAGAGAACGGAAAAGGGAACGGGACCGTGAACAGGGATGGGGATGCGCATGTACGCGACAGGGGAGCGGAATAAACTCCGCGCGGACGCGCTCACATCGCGGCGCACTGTCCTCCCGGTAGCACGTTTTCGCGTAGCTCTCCGCCAGGATCTCCCACTCGTCCTTTCCGCTTTCCCGTTTTCCAGTCTCCCCCGCGAGCTTCCCGTCCGCCCGGCTTTCCCGCTCTCCCGTTTTTGTCCGTTTTTTTGTCCGCGCGAGGATCGGCCACCGTCCGGCACCGAGATGAGAATCCACCGGTCGGTTCGTCGCGGCCGCTCGCTCGTCGTTCGCGCTTAGCCGCGTCCCGCGAGGAATCACCCCCTCGGACGTCACATGTCATTGGGATCCTCGGATCGCGCCGCGTCCCGCGAGTGGAGAAGATCGACGACGCGGTCACTCGTGTCGAGCACTGGATCTGTGGAGCTTCGTGCTGCGCTGGGCAGCCAGAATGTCGTTCTTCAAGGGCTTGTGGAAGAGCAGCTCCAAGCACAAAAGTGAGTCCTCGGGCGCGTCGATCGTCGATCGCCGATCGCCGGAGCAACCGGACCGGCCGGAGTTCAGAGTTCCCGATAACGCGCGCGTTATCGCGGCTCCGGGAAACAGTTCGCGACTCGGTTATCGAGCTCTCTGCGCGCCGGATTCGCTGATTTTTCTGTTTTCCGCCTCTGTTCCGTCTCGCGTCGCGGCCGGCTGCTCGCGGAGAATTCGACGGCCGATGAATTTTCGAAGATTGCGGGAGTATCTTCCAAGGGAACGCCAATTTACCAGTCTCGCCGAGTTCGATCGGAGGGAATCTCTCGACTGCGCGCGTGTTCCCCGGACGGACTCGCGGATGTTGCACGGGACCGGCCGAAATTCTAGCCCGGACGCCGGTAATCGGGGAGATTGCATTTTCTCGGCCGGCGGATCCGAGGAAGCTTATTTACCGGGCGTCGCTGCTCGGCCCGGTGATTAACGATAACGGTGTGCAGCTGCGAAATGCCGGGAAACGTTAACGGAGACGAGGAGACGCGGCGCGACGCGACGCGACGCGACGGCCGGCCGGAGCTGCAGCGCGGCAGTTAACGCGATTATTCGCAATAAGCGGCGTAATAGAGAGCCGCGTTTAAGATTATGGTAATGCATGCCGGCTCGCGTTATAGGCGCAATGTGACCTCCTTCGCAGCACTGATTATTGATCATAAAATTTGCATAATCACACTGCACGGGCCGCGCCGAGACGTTCGGATCAAACAAGTCCACGTGCGAGCTGCAGACTCTGTTGCCCTTCCCGCGGACGAGCGCTGTCGTATATCGGCGTCGATTACCGGGGCCGCCTAAAAAATTCCTCCGGGAAATTGCCGCGCGCCCGTCTACCCGGCGAGCGCAATTTCACGGTTAATCGCGCCCCGGGAAATTTCTTATCTCGCGATAAAATTTAACGAAAGAAGTTAACGAAGCTACGCCGCTGCGCTGCTCCCGCTGGGGGCCGGCGGAGTCTGGTCTCGCGACGGGCTTCCGCTTAGCCGAGCGACCGAATTTTTCGCGATTCCCCCGCGAGACGTTGCCGAAATTTCAGCCGGCACCGCGGGAGATAAGTAGCGTCCCGGAAGACGATGAAATTAATTATGCTCCCCGTAAATTGCCGCGTAACCAGAAATTACGAGCCACCTTCTCTCGCGCGAGCGGTATTTTCTCCGAGTCCGGGAATCGGTCTCGGCTCTCCTGTTTCTTCGAGCTACAGCTCGGAGAGGAGGGGTGGCTGGGATATCTTCTTCGCGATTCCCTCGATATTCGACGCTCTCGAAAGGTTTCCCGGCACCGTTCCGGCTGGCAATTTGGCCGTCACATCGGCTACGGCTATTGTCATTGAGATTCCTACGGAGGTCCGAGTTTTCTCTTAAATTCTATGCTGGAGGGTTGGTTTCTCATAGGAAACCCTAGAAATCTATAAATAATTGCTCGTATCAACCCCTTGCCCTAGAACGAGTGAGACTCGGTGAAGATTTTCAACAGGATTCAACAAATATATATATATTACTCAGTTCATTCGAATTCAAAGTGAATATTATTCCCTGTAATCAGGTATTATACTTAAAAGGAAACATAGGCGTAACGTATGCTTAGAATTTTTCTCTTTTCCCAATAAATTATCAATGACAAAGTGGCCGTATCGATCAGAGTTGAGAAAGAAATCAAAGGGGTTACATGAACTCTAGAACTTTTGCCGGAGTTACTCGTACAAATAGAATAAAACATTCTTCGCATCCCAAAAAATCTGTTACTCCACGTTTTACAAAAAGTTACAGATAAGTCGTCCAATTGTTCTATAGTTTTAGCGTGAAATACGAAACATAGTAGACATGCAACTATTTGACAAGCGAACATCGTTCGCCGCGAAGCTGAAATCTGAACAGATCAAAGATCTACAGAACTCGAGTTTACGTGTATCTGTCGGATGAATCGCGATCTCGGGACGGTTAAAGAGAAGCCTGTTAGGGCTGCGGCAGCTGGGCGCCGAGCACTGTTGCCGCGGGATGCCCCGATAATTTCGGCAAAGACCTCGGCCCATGATTTGCATCGCACCGGCGAATTTAACCGTTAACGCGAACCAATCTGGTCCAATCATGTACAGCCGGCCGGCTTCTATTAAACCCTTAACGTTCCGAATCGCGTGCACGTACCAGGAATCGTCTGTCTCGAATCTTCGTGGATCGTTCTCGTGCACAGCGACGACTCGTGTTTCGTTGATCGCACGTTTCCAACGAAAACCGCATCGAGATCGTGACAAGTTCATCGCATCTATGGCGATAATCTCCATCAATCGTTGATCGTCGACTCTCGCGATCTAAAACGTTTCAACTAATCAGCTAAGTCCTCTGTGATCGTGTACATACATTGTGCAGTTTGTTCGTAATTCTTTATATTTTTTCATTTGTTCCTTTCATTTCGCCAAACATCTACAAATCTACGAATATGCGTGACGTACCACTAAAGCCGCAATGCGAATAACAGATGGTAATTAGTTCGCTCGCGTGACGAGCATACCGGTCGCAACAGAAAAGTTACGAGCATCGATTCGCAAGGAATACAAGCAATTTCTTCGAGACGAGTGTACTCGTCGATCACAGGCAACCGGTTGATCGATTCATTCGCGGAAAATAAATAGAATATCGGCGTCCCGGCTGCAAAGGATCCCACATGCGCGAGAGCGAACGAGCGCTAATGAACTTGTCGAGAACTGAAGCCGCGGGCGCGACGAGCGAGCGTTCGGCATCGCGACCGCGCCGCGGAGACAACCGGTTTCGGGTTTTACGACGCCGATCGACCGCGGAAAATTGCCGATAATCGAAGTGTGTCGGACTCGGCGGCGTCGTTCCACGGGAAATTACGTATTCCGCTTGCACGCGTCCGTCGCGGCGGTGTTCCTCGGTGCGCTCGGTGCATCTGCCGGACAGTGGACCCTCGTTACATGTTTTCTTGATAATTTAGATTGCTTGCCGAGCAGCGAATTAGCGTCGATAACGAGATTATGCGTGTTCTCGCATGAAAGCTGATCGATCAGACCGGCGCTTCCTTCGGAGATCGCTTCCCGTGCAACAAAGAGTGCTTAAAGTTTAATCAAAGTTTAAATCGGAGCGTTTAGGGACTATAGCGGTACTATATTACAGATAATGAAAGAGTGGATCTTGAGTAATCGAGAGCTAGGAATAAATATATGTATTTAATAAGATATGGAATCAACACGGGCAACACGCAAAGAGTACAACTCGATGCCGCGGAGGCCAACACACGACTCTGCTCCCGCAACTCTCTCACAGACATTCTCTCCCAAAAATCATTCTCTCCCCACAAGCATTCTTCTCGCTCGCACTCGTCACAAACACTCGGATGCACCCCTGGAAAGCGGGCCCTGCAATCTTGGGTCCGCGACGTTGCGCAGGCCACTTTCCCTCGATCTTTTTACAGCCTGTCTTTCGCTCACACTCATTCTTACATTCGCTCTTCTTAAAAATACCTTAACCTACGCTAAGAATTCTAGATACTACAATATTTTCTAATGAGATTGATACATTCTACTCTATTAACCCATCGCCGCACTTTCAGTTTCAAAGCCCGGAAACGCAGTTTCTTTGAATTGTTTGGTCCGACTTGTTCAGGTCGTGAAAAATCGTACATAGAATTAATTTATGCGTTATTTAGACTGTTACGTAATTCTTGTTCAACGTTGAACATACTATGATTTCCATTTAGATTGTTTCCACTTTCCCTCGACCGTTTTACAGCCTGTCCTCCACTCACACTCATTCTTACATTCACTCTTCTTAAGAACACCTTAACGTACGCTAAAAATTCTAGATACTACAGTACTGTATATTGCACGGGAACTGATTACAGCAGCACAGCTTGCAAAGCTGTTCCCGCACGCGCAATTTACAGTTCCAATCGGTTATCCTACCCTGTCGAAAGGGCCGCGAGAAAAGACGAAGGCCGACCCGGTAAACCCGAATTCCTGGCAAAGTTCAATCGACGTGCAACGAAGAGCAGAGTGCACGGAAACCGGCTGCCGATGAATCAATTGAAACCGCGGAACTGTGAATCGCCGGTTCCACGGGAGCGCGAACAATGAAAAAAGTTCGATGAAGGATTCGAAACGCGAGGTTCGCGCGCGCGAGGCTGTCCTCGAAACGGTATTAGCCGAGATTACGGGCATTCCCGTGGAATTCCGTTGCACGGCAGACAGAAGCGTTCGCGCGGTGTTTACGAGTTTCGCGAATCCGGAGACCGTAGGAATCGGCGGAAAGCTCTGCCGAGACGGCAGGTGCTCCTCGATGCCGAGCCAATATCGAGCGCGCCACCGTTGTTGCTCCACTCGGTCCCACTTGCCGGCTAAACGAGGACGCGGGGACCGAGGGAGACGCGGACAGCGATACGCAGTCCATTTGTCTGATAAATTTATCGCGTTCTCCTTTGAAGCCGACGCTCTAACGCGAAATAACGATCGACGCGAAATTATGCACGCAAGTATTCCGGCCGACGTGCATCTGCACCCTCGGCCAATGGAATATTCGCAAAGGCCGTCTCCGGGACCCGTTTAGCCGACGCGACGCGAGCTTACGCGCGACGCGGATCAACGTTCCCTCGAATTCATTCGGAAAAACGGGGCTCAAAGCGAAAGCCGCGGTCGTTAGACGCGAGAGTAACGGCCATCGGGAATACATACTCCCACCGTAACGCGAACGCGATTTTTCTCTTGATACTCGGTCGCGTTGCGAACAGTCGTTTCACGCGTCCGCAATCTAATTATCATTCCAGGGTGAAGTTGATGAAACCGCTCGCGTCGCGCCCGCTCTATTCCGCGCGTTGAAATTTGTATGGAAAACAGATTGTCGCGTGAATCTTTTATCGGAAGGCTGGCGCGCAACGTCGCGTCGCGTCGACGGGAAATCGAATCACCGAGTCCAGACGCTTCGTCTTCGCGACTCTTCCCGCTCGTTGCCTAACCGCGGCAATTCTCGCGTCGCGGACGAGTTTTAATTCTCCCGCGGAACCTGTTACACCGTCGGATTCGGAGCCACTTGACACGCGAGCCTCGCGCGGCGCACGGGAACCGTGCTCGCGATCGCCATTAAACTTGGCTCCCGACCGCGATGAATATTCATAACGCCCCGCGCCGATGAAACGCGCCGGCGAAGTTAATTCGGATATTCCGCGGGAATATTAGGTGAAACGTCAATCAGCCGACGGGTCCGCGCGGTTTTTTTCCTTCTCGAGGCGTGTCCCCGTCGGCCCCCGTTCGTTAAAGGCAATTCATCGCGTCGACGTACGGCGATCCTCTCACCGATCGGCCGCGTCCCGGAGTCGTTGAACCGAAACGCGCCCCGAGAATTTGACATTTGCCACGAGCCGACCGTTTTAAGCCCCGTATCGGCGTCCATTAAGTTTCGTCTGTCGCGCGGATTAATCCCCATCGACGTTGGCTTCTGCGAGGCATTAATACGATTGCGCGGACGCGTACGGGGGACGACGCGACGTGGTGCGACGGCCCGTCGATAATTATGGACCGCCTTCCGCGCGGACGACTCCGCGATTCTCGTTCCCGTCGTTAGCGCGGCTCCTTCGGGTTTCATTCCCTCGAAACTGTTCGCGTTTCTATTCGATCGCGGATAAAGCTTCCAGAAGCTTCAGAGACGGTTTCCGTACAGCGTTTGAACGCGCTCGATCGTTTAGCTTCAACGTCGTACGCTTTGTTGCTGTTTCTTCCGAACGCAACGCGATCAACTATTTTCAACGATATATCGAATATATGCGTTTTCGGTAGTCGCTCGATACGAGCGCGAATTCCCCCGTTTCGCATCCACTGTTTCGCGTTTGCGATTACATTCTCCCAAACCCAAGCGGAATGCGATGAATGCGACGCAGTGAAAACGCAGGAACTATCGGCGATACTAAACAACGCTAATCCCCCTGTTTCGAGCGAGTTTCTTCTAAATATAAACGCGACACAACGGAGAGACGGGTTATCAATAGCAAGCAATCCGGCAATGCAACGTACGTCCCGTGATTGGCGTATTTTGTGTCTGCGCGTTCCGCAGTCAAAGGGTTAATCATTTCGCGAACGCCGTTAAAGCCGAGCTTATCGCTTCCTCGCGTCGCGCGTAGCGCTGTAACGCTCCCCGAGGCGACTCGCCCAGGGCCTGGGAGCCGCGATCGCTATGCACGACACGATTCGTTTCGACGATTGCCGATCGTAACCGTGCAGTTACATTTCCGGCGATGCATCGCTGCCGGGCTCGCGATCGGACCGAATTTCCTCCGTTCCACTTCTAATGGATCCTCGAGAGAACTTCGATTTCCGTTGCGACCGGTGTCGTACCTCTTCTCCCTTCCGGTATGGAGCTCCCTCGATTGGTAGCTTAACGCGTCGACCGCCGATTGGTACATACTCGCCGAACTACCGCGAAAGCAATCTTCTTAACGAAACGGGCACGGAATATTCCAGATTTTCCGCAGCGATTGCTTTCCCGGCAGCTCGTGGTCCTCGTTCCTGTTTCTTCGCTGTCGAGCTTGAATCAGCGTAATTCAACGACAGAACTTACTGGAATAAGTAGATATCCGAGTGAAATTAACTTTCTCGCGTTCGACAGATCGAAGATTTCGTTCGCTCGATGGGTCGTCGAGAAAACTCAGTCGTAACTCGTTTATCGGTGGTCCAACTCGATATTTTAGGGGAAGGTGTTAACGCATTTGCATCCGAGCGCGGAATATTCCGCGAACCACGACTGTCTATCATCAAGAGCGGAATAATCCGCTAGCTCGTGACTGTCAACTATCACCGAGAGCGGAATAATCCGCCAGCACATACGACACATACGACTGTGCGCGGTGATACGGGCCAGTCGTCGGTTGAACGTCGCTGACGCTAGCAAGCGACACCTTAAGGAGGCACGTGATACAAATGGGTTAACCCTCTGTGGGCCGAATTGTTCATGATTATAACAAAATCTATGCAGTACAAAATTAATAAATTTTCAATAATTTCATTAAACGAATATATTTTGTAACTTTCCAGTTACAACGACGTCAAACCTTCACGCCTAAGCGTATGAAAGTTCAAGTGAACTGGTTACTTAATTTTATTCACCACTTTGAGTGCAGAATGAAATAAATCAACAAGACGCCAATATACTGATACGTGACGTCAATGTTACATGGGTCTACAGAGGGTTAACCCTTTCGCGACGGGTGCCGCGTATATACGGCAGTCACTTGGTGCATCACAGCGGCTGACGCCGTGTATATACGGCAGCCACTTTTTGGTCCACAGAGTCTGACGCCGCTTATATACAGCAGTCATTTATTACTTTACAGCGGCAGACGCCGTCTAGATACGGCAGTGACTTATTGGTTTTCTTACATTATTATTTTATTTCAACAGCGAACTCAAAATAAAGCTGTAAATACATTGGCGGCGAAGTATGGTTCACTTGCTTTCGCGAACGAGGACAAAGTACGGTCAGTCGCGCCGTCGCGAAAAGTGGCAAAGTACGGTCAGTCGCGCTGTTGCGAAAAGTAGCGAAGAATGGCACAGGTGCGCCGTCGCGAAAGCGTTAAGGAACATCCGGGCAACGAGAAGGAAGCAGCTTCGGAAGCGAAGGGGGAACGTACGGCCGCGTCTCCACCGGCGAGACGCGGAGGCGGCCGGAACTGTGATGGGAATCGCTCGGGAGCCGATTTAAATACAAATTAAATGACATTCCCTCGCGACTGCCCCGCATCCCCGGAGCTATTCTTGAGACTTCTAACATGGAAATTCGTTTCGCCGCGATTAACTGCACCCCCGGGGCGGCCCGGGCCGCGCGTCGAGCACGCGGCTCGATCGTTCGTCGTGCCAGCGAGTTCCCTTGTTTCTCGAAGCCAACCAGACCGAATCGCGAACAAGTCACTCCTTCGAATTTCCTCGGAATCGATCCCATTAACCGCACCGTTTCTCCCGAAATGATCACCTCCCCGTTTCCCCTCCCTCGGGCAGGTTCTCAGCTCCAGGTGCGGGGACGGAGACTCCGGTAAATGGAAAAATGAAATGTAATTCGCGTCTGGCGAGTCGCGGGCGAAATGAGATCTCGATTTTGATTAATAGACCGCTTACGCGAATTGGGAGAGGAACCCTCTCTTCCCAGAGTCCAATGCTTTGCGATGTTATTACGGGATCTAATACTTGTATTTATTACTTCCTCGAGTTTCTCCCTTTTCCACCGGACTTTCCGCGTTCAAACGAATTCCACGGCTTCCCGGCGGAACGAGGGGAATGAAAAAAGGGGAGGACGGGCGGCAACCGGCGTCGCGACAGCGCAACCCCTAACGCGATCACGGCGACGCTGGCTCCGCGATTTACGATCGAAATTATGATCCCGCCGAGCCGTTAACGGCGAGCGCGACGGCTTTGTTAAACGAAGTTACCTCCCCGGTTAAGGGCGCCCTTTGTCCGCGTTCCGCGGTAATAGAAAAGTTGAAAGGCTTCCGAAAAATCGACGCCGCGCGTTCCCGTGAATTTAATCGAAATTATTAAATATCCGCGCGGCTCGCGGGCGCGGGGCGGGCTTGTCGCTGTTACGGACGGGGCGGGGTGCTGGGTACCGTCGTTCGAACATTAATTAAGCTCGTAACGCGAGTCATATTAAACGCTGGGGTACCGAACGACTGATTAATGGACGCGGCAGCGTCGTAACCGGTGCAAGCGCGGCGTTAGGCCGCGAACGACTCGTCGCTCGCTGGAGGGAGCGTCGAAAACGAAGGATCGCGGATGAAACAGGTGCGGGGGCTGATGGGACAGCAGGTTAGTCGTTGATTCTGTTTTCGACTTTTTACAGTGATAGGGTAATTAGGTTGTTGGACTGGTTTGTTTAGTTTCACCAAAAAAATATAATTTCACATTTAAAAGTACAATGTCGAAGTAATACAGTGATTCTAACGATTTCATTAACAGAGGTTGATTTTGGATGCTTGTTGCTACGTTTGTTGTTGAGACTGGGTGGTTGTTTACGCGAGCCGATGTTGTTAACCCCTTGCACTCCAGAAGTTTTTCATCGGAAATATTCAATATCTACTGAGAAACAGATGACATTTTCTCAGATTGAATTCAGAAATCTTACATGCATTCAGGAAGAGAACTATTTTCTCTCAATATTTCGTACATTGATGCATAATACAAAGTTTAACATTGAACATCAAAGTTTACAGTTTTGCTGTGTCAAATCATTTAGTGACCCAGGGTTAACTGACTCTCAAGGAAAAAAGTCGGCATATTTATAGGAAAAAGGAGCATCTACCGAGCGGCCAATCAGTGGACTTTGCCGGCCACGCATACCGATTGGCCGCCCGGGATAGTGTCGGCCCTACTGTCATTTTTGGGCGCGTAACAGGAGAGTGCTGGTCATGATACACCGACGATCGGGATGTCCAAGCTCATTTGCATAGCTGTTAATCCTTTTGCATCATACGAACAAGTGAAAAATTTGTCCTCACCACAAATGTCTCAATTGCACCAAGATAAAAACGGTTCGAGACGCATAAGAAAGCAAAAACCTGTATAGACACACGTAATTATTGCACTGATAAGACGTGTCATTCCTTTCTTTCGCGATATACGAATTACACAACGGTGGCGCGCATATACGCGCTCACGAGGCAAATGGGTTAAAGCTGCAAATGGGCTTGCATCACGGGCGAATTTGTCCTGCGAATCTGAATGCGCCGAAACGTTTCGTTCACGGTTTCTATTAGCTGCGCGCAAGCTTGTCGGAGATAACTCCTGATCAATGCGAAATATGTGACGCGCGGTCCCCGATTTCCGCGAAACCTTCGAGCACGGACGGGCCCGAGGAAGCCGAGACTGGCAGGGCTCGTGAAACGGCTCTATTTATCGCGAGGCGCGGAAACGCGTCTTATAAATTCAGCGAATTTACAGGGCCCGATCCTCCGGAGGCGGCGGCAGCCGGCTAGAGGAAAGTTAGGCGCGAAGCGGGAAGAATAACGAGCGACATAAACGTTTTTACGAGTAGCTGGCTCTCGGTTAAGGGTTGGTTCCCGTATCGCGTTGCGGTTTTGGCACCGCCTCCGCGGACCACCGGCGGCAGACCTGCCCGACAGCTCGTCGCTCCTTTAATGGGAATCTGTAACTACCACCGAAAACTTCTCCAGCTCGAAAGACGCTGTTCGTACCTCCTTTCCGCGAAGTTCCACGGCTCGCGTCCTTTCGGACGGGAACTCGGCGGACCGGTGCGCCGGTATCTCGGTGAAACCTCGAGATTTTACGCCGTACAGCGAGCTAGAGCCGTAAAAACATGGACGAAACTCGAATTTCTTACTAGTCGATTACTTATTAGTTGTAAACGAAAGTGTCCTGAAAGTTTTCGTAGCGGAATCTGAGTCTGGAATTTGGCAGGACGAGAGGCTACCGTTATGACACTACCCTTGCAAGGGATGATTCGTCGTTTCTAGGTGACCTACTGAATATTTTAACCATACTACTATTAATATAGACGTTCGCGAATATACGATGAAAATTCCATCGATTTTCGAGGTCGAATACTCGAGCTATGTTGAGATTTCCACGATTTCCGCGTTGCGCCAGTGTAAAAACATGGACGAAACTCAAATTTCTTACCAGTCGATTACTTATTAGTTGTAAACGAAACTGTTCTGAAAGTTTTCGTAGCGGAATCTGAGTCTGGAATTTGGCAGGACGAGAGGCTACCGTTATGACACTACCCTTGCAAGGGATGATTCGTCGTTTCTAGGTGACTTACTGTCTATTTTAACCATACTGCTATTAATACAGACGTTCGCGAATATACGATGAAAATTCCATCTATTTTCGAGGTCGAATGTTCGGGCTATGCCCAGATTTCCACGATTTCCGCGTCGCGCCGGCGCGAGTTGTCAGGCGACGCGGCTCTTCCCGAAAACATTCGAAAAAAGAGAAGGCGGAAGTCGAATCCTGGCCGTCTCCGACAACAGGTTACGCGCCAGGAAACTTTCGGCGACAGCAGCTGCCGCCGAATTCCATTCGGGGCAAAAAGACCGCCGCGAAATCCTCGGCGCCGGCTTGCGGGGAAGATAACGCGTAACGTATAACTCGGGATCGCGGGCTCTTTGTTTTTTCCTCGACGAGTTATCTAATCACCGGTTGCCCGAATACCTTCGAGAAGTCGCTTCCTTCTCTAACGCGCGCGCGTACTCGATTCAGCGAGCAGTTTCTTGGGAATGAGAAAAAGAACGCGTAGATTTTTCACTCCGGAACATTGATAACCACTTAGTCGTTGGACAAGTAGAAGCGACTGAAATCGAATGGCGACGCTTCCGATCGTTTAGAATACCTTCCGTTCACTGAATCCTGAAACGCTCCGTCGACTGGCAAACGTGTAGCGGAAACTGGAGAGGAGCACTTTTCAAAACAGCTACATCATAAATCGATGCTCGATACGATTATCGAGAATAAACAGTGGTTGACAAAAAGAATGTATACCTTACAGTAAATACTTGTAAGAAGAGTAATTAACCAGTTAACTGTGGAATTTAGTTGGAGAAACCTCTCGTTCTCCAATAAAATAAAACACTGGAGCGTGTCGAACGCAGAACGAATGCGCGTAGAGTATATTTTAATGAAAGATCAGAGCGAAACAAAGAGTTACATGTTTATGTGAAAAAATAAAGAATTCGTCGCTCAAAGGATTAATATCATGTCAAGCTTTATGACGTGTATACTCGTCAAACACAGTTAACTGGTCGAGCAGGTCTCTCTGCAAGGTTCGGTATGCCGGTACAAACGATCCAGAGTGTAGACGTTTCACAGTCTAAACGAGATCAATCCATCTCACCCGGAATTGCCCTAATGATTTTCCACCCCGCTCCAGCTTGCACCGTTCTTTTTCACCGTCGCTATTGTTGTCGCCGTTCGATAATCTCGTTGGAAAGAGGAACGAGCGGGCGCCGGCGGAGCTGTCGCGTCGTTCCCGCGGCGCGCGTGCACATCGCGAACGAATAATCCCGGCCGGCGATAGAAATTCGGGACGGAGTCCGTTTCCGCGTAATCCGTTCGTTGTAATAGGATTCGTCACGGGCTGTTCAATCCGAACGCAACCATCCCACGTTTCCCATGGGATTAGCGCCGGCGCGGCCGGCGACTCGGCCATCCCGGAATCAATCTTTTCGGCGTTCGAGCGCGGTTAATAAGGCGACGGCGTAACGACCGGGATCGAAGGTTCGCGGGTTACCGGGGCAACTTGGAAAAGTTCCCGGAAAACGGGCTGCTCCGCGCCGGGAAACTTTCGCCTCCCGAGAGGCGATCGGCAAACAGAAATTAATCGAGAACGATCAAGTGCTATGTCGGGGAGCCTTCGTTACCGATCGGACCGCTCATCGGCCGAATCGGTTAACCCCACTTTTCCGTGGGGAACGTCGAGCAAATACCCTTGTCATTTCGGATCTACTTCGTTTCTACTGATCTCTTGTAGCTTAGTTTCTATACTCTCTGCACTTCGGATTTACCAGCATTCGCTGTTTAGTGACAGTACATATTCTGTTACTCGTGCTTAACCAGTTGAGTGTGGAATTTAGTTTGAAAAATCTTTCATTGCGCCCAATAAAATCAAATAATGAAAGAAGAAGAAGAAAATTGTAGGCATAGAATATGCCTATGTTTCTTCTTAAGTGTAATAATTGATTACAGGAAAATAATTCCTTTGAATTCGAATAGAATCGAGTAATGTTCGTTAAATTATGTTGAAAATTCACGAGTCTGACACGTTATAAGGCAAGGGGTTAATACTATGAACATTTATTTCTTATGTACTCGAGCCAACGCGATCAACCCTTTGTCCAATTTATATTCCAACTAATTGATTCGCCCTTAATAATTTCCTTTGTCGAAGAAATAAACATTCTCGTCGCATTCTATGCTCCTCTAAAGCGGTTTCCTTAATCGATAACAAGAATTATTCGATTCGAATATATGAAAATCGATATTCACGCTTGTATTCCGCTCCAAATTACCGCCTCGAGTCTAACGCGTTACAGGAGGAAAGGTTAACCCTTTGCACTCGGGAGGTGACTCACCACTTGATTTCCTACAGTGAAGCTATAAAGTTTGATATTTAATATTACACTTCATATAACGCATCAGTCTGAGAAATATTGACGTAAAATAGCTTTGTCCGCCAATTCGCGTGAATTTCTCGTCGAGTTGGTTTCACAAAATATCGTCTTCGTCTCATCAGAAAATATTTAAATATTTCTAGCGAAAAACTTCGGAGTGCAAAGGGTTAATCGATGCGACAGTTTTCCCAGTGTCAATTTCAAACCTAGTTAACCATCGAGCCGCCAGCAGCCATCGCGATTTTTCATTCGGAGCCATCCGTCCTCGGCGCTTGCGCCACGAAATCATCAAGCTCCGCTACAATGACCCCGGAGTTCATAATGACTCGGTCTCGTTTCCCGAGATTTCCATGCGGAGCGACGTGCGTGCGGAACGACGCTGGGGCTTGGCTCGGCTTAACTTTATTCGCGCTTCCCCTGAACGATGCCTTATCGACCACCCGCGGCTCGCAGACCGCCCCCGGCTCGCTTAAATTACAACCGAAACCCTGCCGGGCTGCTGAATTTCTAAGTCACCGCCGCCGCGCGAAAGGGGAACAATCGCGTTCGATACTGTCGCGAGAAAATCCTCGTTGGACAGATACAGTTCTTGGCAAACAAATTAGAGTCGCTCGTGGTCTTCAGCGTTCCAGCGAAAAACCGGACGGTTATTTGACACAGGAAGAGAGGACTCAGTGACATTTCGATTGACTCTTACTTTGGTATTTTTGGCAATTTTCACTGAGGTCAACTCATATCACTATATATGGAATAATTCAGATATCATGTTGTGTAATATATTTTAAACAGAAAATCAATTCGAATCAAATTTTATATTTATTTCAATGCTGCGGTAATTAGCGAAGTTGCATCGCTAAGTGTGTTTACATAAAAACGAGATTTCTCGTTACCGGTACGCAATGTGTTAATAACATATATAGACTCAGATATCATATTATGTAATATACTTTAAATGGACAATCAATTCGAATGAAATTTTATATTTTTCTCAATGCTATGATAATTAGTGAAGTTGCATAGCTGAGTGTCTTTACATAAAAACGAGATTTCTCGTTACCTGTACGCAATGTGTTAACCCTTTGCACTCGATAGGTGACTCAGTCACCATTTGATTTGACGCAGTAAAATTAGAAAATTTATTATTTAATATTGAACTACGTATAATGCTTCGTTTCTCAATTTACCTGTGATTTCTCTTCGAATCCATTTAAAAACAACCATCGTCTTTGTCTAGTCAGAAAATGTTAAGTATTGCTAACGAAATACTTCCGAGTGCAAAGGGTTAATATTCCAATGATTAATTCTCGAACTGGGTCATTTCGACCAATCGGAAACCGTTAATAATATTTATTAACTACACGTTCGTTACGTATTTATAAATCAAAATCGACTTGTAAAGAATTGATACAGGAAGCTACCAGATATATCAGAGAAGTCTCAAGTCTTCGATCAGGGTCTGCACAGGATTGCCGAGTCACAGACTCCCAGATACACGTCTTTCTGCTCCCTTCGGGGATCGCGACTGTTCGTGCTCTGATTTTCAGCTGTCAAAGTCGTTGACGATAAATCGCGGACGCACACGGTCCAGCGCCGTGTCGCGTCGGGTCGTTTTTATACGTCGAGGCAAGTGGACGCGAGGGGACAACGGGCTATCGGGGAGTTTCAATTTCCATTGTTTCAGTTGCTTCGGTTAAAAACTACTGGCTCGCGGATGAACGTTCACGCCGCGAAATTCGATCCTCCGTGACGAATCCCTCCATCGAGTGGTTTTTATTCTGGCGACCGATCGTGCCGCCGTCAAGGACTGCAACGCTTAAACTCCCGTTAATCGCTGCGAGCGTGCGTTTCGTAATTTCGCCTCGTTAGAGGGGTTCGTTAATTTACAGGTGCTCATCGGGGATCATCGCTGCGTCTTTCGTTTCCGCTGGTAACTTTATTCTTCACGCGTGTAAATACGATTTACTTTCAAAACCTCTAGTACATGGATTGCTGCAAACGTTTCGGGAAAGAATGAGAACGGTCGCAAATAAGTTTGAACTTATCGATGATATTTATGGTGGAGAATTTATAGAAAGCTAGACCATTCCTAACGTAGCTTACTTATTGTCTTTTCACTTTCACAATTATTTCCCAACAATATTTGAATCGCACTGTAGACAGTCCTATTGACCTCCCTCGAGTCCTTAAGGTGAGAGTAGTCGAACAACGAATTGTCAACACGAAGTCAACGGGAATTCCGGTAGAATATCTGCAATGCAAAACGAGAAATCTAGAATCCGTCGGTCCGACGAGTCAGGTTGTTCCAGCGTTAAAGAGAGCGACGAAGGGCGGAGGGCGGGACGAGCGATTTTTTGCGGCTTAAGGTTGTCGCCGCGCGGAGTTCACCGAAAGGGGGAATAAATGCAAATAAAGGTCCCGATGATCGAAGACGGCAAATAGAAGGGAAAAGCTCCCGTCGCCTTCTCGCCCCTCGCTTCTCTCGCCACCCAGCAGCCCCTGTCCCCGATCCTTCGAAAGTCTGCCGAGCATTGCGTCGTAGCTGGACGCGCAATCAACTTCTGTCGGCTCTTTCGGGTCGATTCTGTGCCGCCGGTAATTAGATTCGACGCGCAAATGGATTTGCGGCGACGAGAAAATATTCATCGGTAAAACCTGTTCCACGGCCGGCCAGATTTTAATTAACACCGTCGCGCTGACTCGATAATGACACATCGCATCGGCTGGAAATGCGATTAATTGGCAAGTCCGGATGGAAGAGAGCACGCGGCCGCGGAACGTCGGGCGAACGGGAAAAATCAGTCCGCGGGGACTTCGGGAACAAACGATCGGGCTCTTTGTTCGTCGATGCTCTTTCTTCTTCGTCGAATTCCTCGACAGAGTGGAATAGCAGGAAGTAGAGTGATGGGCGTCTCGGAAATACTTCCTTTCTTTCCGGCGTTTCGTAAAACCGATCGTTTTTATATCCGTGCTCGACGTCTTTGCAATTTTCGATCGATAGAGAACGCTCCGGCTGCGAGTTCAATGAATACGTTGATTAAACTAGAATAAACGAATGTTTGCCGTGAATGGAAATGTAACGCGCGTACTTTTAGAAAAAATTCAGGTTCATTCGACGAAATTCCATTCGTTCGCGGAATTCGAAAAAGAATATACCTTTAATTTGCACTCCGTAGGCGCCTCAGTCGCCAATTGATTTGACACAGCAAAATTACAGAGTTTGACATTTAACGTTAATGAAACAGCCTCCTTCTCTAATTTATGCGCGATTTCTCGTTATGTCAGTTCGAATGTCGTTGGTGTTTCATTAAAAAATATTGAGTACTTCTAATGAAAAACTTCTGGAGCGCAAAGGGTTAATTTGCACTGTCTTTGGAGGCAGCGAGGTAACAGGGACGCGACGTCGCGTCGATTTCTCTGATATTTCCGTTCGCGTCAGTGGCACGTCCGATCTGGTCCGAAAGCTCACGGTGGAAAACCAGTGGAGCGAGCCGAGCGAATTTGTCGCTACATCGGGGAAACCGTTGCGCGCAAGATAAAGCGAGTAATTAACAGACTTCGCCCCCGAGCCCGCGAGTTTCCGACCTCGCCCGGAAAGTTCGTTCGATTAGCGTGGACCATAAGTTCGGCTCGATTACTCCGCCGTCGCGTCGAGCGCCGGGAACAACTCCGCATTATGCACTTTACACTCGGATACTATCGAATACTATCGAACACTATCGTGACAGGGACGGCGGGAGTTTTTCGGAATGTTCTGTTTACAGTTTCGATTGGTTACGTATCGGAGAATCGCACGTTTGTATCGACAGTGGAATGAGAACAGACGAAAACTGTAAATCAAGCGGCAAATAAGTCAAATTTAACAAATAGTGGATAATAATAGAGAATAATAATAAGAAAAGAAGAAGAAGAAACAAATAATAAAAACCTATGCATGTTACAATAGAAAAGACAGATCAATTAGCTTAATTAACCAAACACTCCGAAATTTTTCACTAGAAATATTTCAACATTTTCTGATGAGATGTAGACTGATGCAGTCTAGAGATTGATGCATTATATGAAGTATAATATTAAATATCAAACTTTATAGCTTCACTGTAGGAAATCAAGTGGTGAGTCACCTCTCGAGTGCAAAGAGTTAACGATTGCGCCAGCATTCTTGCCGAAAAGCACAATATTGGCCGCTTATTCCGCGATAGCCTACGAATTAACCGGAGCGAGCGCGGTTTTGTTGGATCACGTCTTGCTTCGCCGGGCCAAGATTAAAAAGAGAAAAGTGTTCCGCGGGCGCAATCGCAATCTCAGCTGCGAAGTGCGCGCGGAGGAGAAGGCTCCTCTTTCTCTCCAACTTTTATAACAGAGCGTTGAGCGTTTCCGTGGAGAAATTCGGGGTTTCCAACCGGTCGGATCGTATCTTTTAATTATTCGTGTAGCGGCAAGATTGTTTGCAAGATTCGAGCGCAATTAGACGGCTCGGCTCGAAAAAGTCGCCGGCGGGAGTGCGCGGGAGACCACCGCCGCGGCTGCTCCCCGACTGACCCGGGCTTTTGTTCTCCCCGCGTAATCAAGGAGAATGTACCGTCGACGCGCCTTTTGTCCGTGATACACAGCCGCGTATTTCTCTACGCACGGATCCTGCGACCTGCTCATCGTTCACCCCAAACCTGATTTTCGAAGGAATACTCACCGATCTGACAAACGACTGCCATTCGATGCTCTAATTGCCAGCAATGGCAATTCCGAATAAAAGCTACACTATTCTGATCGAAATGGTCCCAAGGAAAAGGTGTGAAGGACAGTAAGGTACCAATGTTTACTGAAGGTAACACTTGTTACACAATTTTAACCCTTTGCGGGCGAAGATTGTTGTGTAGACGGTTCGCCCTTTCGCTTGTCGATACTTGGGGGCCTGAGAGTCCAGGCCCATTGACAAATTTACGACCAAGGGGACCACCATGAGCTGGGTTACGTACGCCCTCGACCGAACAGTTTTCCTTTTTTTGGAAAAGCAGTTAGTCACCGTTCGTTAGAGCCACATCGCGTAATATATATTTAACCTGACTACGGACTTAGTTTTTATTAGCCCTACCGTTGAAAGTATACAAAACCTGCAAATTCTGCTATACTAAGCACTAAACGCTTAAATAATAGAATAAGGAAACTGATTTCTTGCTGTTCGAACAGTTGAATCATCTGTTTACAACTGGGCATTCCAAACATGGAAGTTTGATCTCAAAATGCCGACATTCGTCCGCCAAGAGCTAGTATACCGATGACTAATTAGGCCTGCGTCACATAGTGAGTCGATAGGGGTTCCTCGTTTACGAAAAACATTTGTATTCCGTTTCACTCGCACGCAGAGTAGCGTGCATTATAATGTGCGTCGAGTCTGACGGGGTTAACGCGCGTACAATGTGGATGGGGGCCATTCGGACGTTATCAGGGTTCATCGGGTCGGCCCCCGGAAATAAGGATCTCGAGTTTATCGAACGGCTGGCTCTCTTGGCCTCGGCGACCGCCGTCTTCATCCCCTTCGCTGCCCCCGAAAAGGACGGCGGGTCGAACCGACGACCGTTCAAACGGCGGACCGTTTACGCCTTGATCAACCTCGAAACGGTTCATCGTCGAACGGGGTGAAACGGTGCGCGAGGGATGCGCGCGACGCGGCGAGACGAGACGAGACCCGCTCGAGGATCGAGCCGAACCTGCTTTTGTCGAGTCTTAACGATACCGTGCCGTTGATTGCGCGCCAATCGATACGGAACGCCGCTGTTCGCAGCCTTTATCATCCACGAATGATAATGCCCCGTTAGTCGATGACCTTGAGAAATTTATCATCCCTCCGCACTTGAAAGCGTTTCGCTGGGAACACTCGTATCGCCGCACAAAGGTTGATATTACATAGAAGACCTAATTTTGCCGAGGCTCGCCTCTCGAGAGCAATGGATTAAACTCCGCTCTTAATTCTTCCGAGCGCTCGCGCAACAAGACGAGCGAAAATAGAGAATCATTTGAAGCGAATGTGGAAAGCGCTAGAAATATATCTTGAAACGCTATTAACTCTTCGCAGGCAACAGGTGACTCGATTTGGCGGAATTAGAGAGTCTTGTGTGTAATATTAACCTTATAATAATATACACAGTACTGGAACGACTTCATCCCTTAATTGACCTTGTCTCATCAGTTACCTTCGACCATCGAAAAACACTGGAATTGAACTGAACCAATCCGTGCAGTACTTCTACATGCATTTTCACTCGTTATATATTGCTACGTCACTAATTCGTTTCTGTTCATCTATGTACTTTCTCGCGTAAGTCAACCTGAAGTTTGTCCGATGCGTTAACCCTTAGTCCTATGTCTGACATTCTATTTTATTGCAACCTCCACCTGTTCTAACACGTTGAACGCCGCACGATTTCACAGAGGAAAATACGCCGAGTGGAAAAAATATATCAAATCATTTGATCGAATTACATTATTACTATTCCACGTTCATCTACCTGAATTATGTAGCACTATTTATAATATAAAAACGTTTTCACATAATCGTCGTTTCATCGAGTGAACTATAGTAATTCGATTTGGTCGGGGGTGACCCCCATAGCAGTCACGTGCTAACAATTTCTTCTATATTTATTTGTAGTATCGCAACTGTACCGTTTAAAGATAACATTGCAATGACTCCCAAATATTCTTGAATAAATAGCGTCACATTAACCTGTAATTGAATCAACTAACGTCGACGCGAACCTCAAAGTGAGAAACCAAGAGCACTTCGGACCGCAGAGGGTTAAGGGTTAAGAGGCTCGCGGCTTAAATTTGATTTTCTAAAACGGCGGATCGACACGCGTCGCTTCGCGGAATTTCGATCGAAATTCCAGCCGCTGCTCGGCGGCGGGACCCGACGTAAACAATCGCGTTAAGGACTGGGCTAGGCTCCCGGGTCTCGAGTCCCGGGTCTCAGTGCTGTCCGGGGTTGCGGGCAATTCCCGCGATTCAGCTCCGCCGATTGCGCCGCACGCTCGAGACTGTTTGCGCCCTGTAGTTTGTACAGGAATTACCGCGCGCGCGGTCCCGCGTTCCTTCCTCCCCGTGAATTTCCCGTTCCCCGGCGGGCCGCAGCGGCGGTACCGAACGAACGCGGGGATTTCACGGGGAAAGGAAAAAATGGCCGGTCGTTGTACCATGGCCCATTATAATCCGCGCGCCGTTAAATATTCATCCGACGTGTCGGCAACCAGTTTACTTATGAACGATTACAGCGTATGAATATTAATCGGCTCCGTCCGATCGATCGGCGGTCGGCACGATAAAAAGTTCATAACATATTCTTGATCGGGACGAACGATTGAACGGCCCGCCGGATAATTCGATTAATCCGTGCTCCGACGTTAATGCGCCCGACGGCGAGTATGGACGACCGACGGGAAGGCATTTCTCTTCGCGGAAGTGTGTACCCGGCTATTGGCTCGTTGCGAGCTCGGATGCAATCAACGGTCGTGCGCGATCCGTTTTTCGTGATATACGGGATCGTTCGGATTTTCACCGGGAACGAGCTGTGCTCTGTATTATTAGCTTCATAAATAAATCTATGAAACCGGGAAGAGGAAATTACCGTTAGAGTTGGCCGGCCTTCCTCCGGAATATTTGTTCGAAATTAAAGTCGTTCGTTTCCGGGCATTCTTCGCTTTCGAGTGAATTATTAAGGACGAAGCTGTCTGGCGAAGGGAATCTGGGGGTGAGAGGTTAACCGGTTAATCTACGATCATTTATTTTCCGAGACAAACACGTAATTCTTCGTTTCGCTATAGTTCTTCGTTAGGATATATTTTAAGTGCATGCGTTTAACGAGTATACGCTTCATTATTTGATTTTATTGCGCGCAATGAGAGATTTTTCAAACTAAATTCCACACTTAACTGGTTAAGAATTGTTACGGTTCGAATCGGTTCGACTCATGGGAATAATATTCTTTCTGAGAACAGTGGAAGAAACTGCACGTCCGTCGATCCAGTGCTAATAGAGTTAAGGTATCCGAACGAATCCCCGGCCGAACAAAAGCGAAACGACCTCGGCATCGAAGGGTCGCGGGGACAATTTAATTTGCGGTTCACCCGTCGGCGGTCGGGCTGATGGAGGTCTCGATTCGATTTTTCACCGGCCTTTCTATCGTTCTTTTGTTGCCGCGGCGTGCCGCGGAAGTCCGCAGCCGAACCGGAAGTTATTAAGGGACGCAGAAAGGAGTCGCGAGCGTTCGCGGCGGGCTGAACCGCGAGCGGAGCCGGCTCGTTCCGCTGGCAATTTGTTCGGTGCGGCGTTACTTTACAGGCCCTTGTCCCGGCGCGGCTGGCGGCTCTAACGGCGGCGAATATTTTTGATTAAGCGGAATTAAACTACAGCCGAGCTGAAGTGTCGGGGCGCCCCGGACTCGGCGAGTGGCTTACTTTTCTACGGCCCGCGGGGCACCGAGGTACCGGCGGCGCGCGGTAATTGCTGAAAACCCGACGTAATTGCTTTCAATTCTTTCGAGTGCGCGGCGAGAGCGAGAAACCTCGAGTGCCCCGAGGAATGGGCTCCGCTCGAAACAGCCTAGTGTTGTAAAACTCCGCAGTCTTCGAAGCTTTCGGGGCTCACCGCTCGGGGCTGAGTCTCGGAAGCACGGCGTTCGACGAAACTCGAGTTTTCGAAGCTTCGGGGCTCGGCGTTAAAGGCTCGGAGCTCGATAAAGCTCGAGTCTTCGGAACTTGGAGGCTTAAAGGTTCAAAGTTCGACGAAGTCCGAATCTTCGAGGCTTCGGGACTCAACCTTGAATCATCGAAAACTCGCGTCGAGCCCCGGGAGTCATCGCCGGTCGAGTCTTTATGCTCGAAGACAGTCGAAGACTCGAGCCGCCGGCTGGCACGTCGAGCCGGCGTTGAAAGTTTCGAGCTTAACGTTCAATCTTCGAGGCATCCGAAAGTTCCCGGGCTGCAGCTCCGCGGTGTTAATTTAGCAACAGACGGCGCGACTCTTCGAGCTTAAAGACTCGAGCGTAGGAGCTTCAGGTTTTCGAGCTGCGGCTGTAAAGGCTCCGCTCTCGACTGCAGCTTTCGAGGCCGGAGCTCATTTGTGCAACGTTAAAACAGCTCCCTCGCGAGTGGAGGGCTCCTCGGTTCCGCTCGCGCGAGCCATCGATCCGATTCCTCTCGATCGGCCGGCGTTCCTCCGTCGGCGGAAACTCGGTCGAACGGCCGGCTACGGAGAATCGGATGGAAACACCGGGCGCGGACAAAAGATCCGTAGAACGGGCGCGTTTCAAAGCATTTTCGTTAATTGTCCGCTCGGAACCCCAAGTTTTTCGTCAAAGGGAAGTCGCTCCGACGGACGGTCGCGGGCTTTGTGCGGGCTCGCAGCGGAAAAGGGTATCGTTGGACATCGAAACAATCGTCGGATCGTCTAATTGGATCGCGGCCGGGGGAAAGTTAATTGGAGCGACGTCTGGCCCGAAACGAGACGGAACGAAACCGGAGGGCGTAATTACCGAACGGAGCGGTGCTCGAGTGTGCAAGACACGCGGCGAAAAATGGAAACTTCGCGACTCACGGTCAACGAGCGTCTGAACGAGTCCGTTTGATCCGTCGATGTCGGCGCAAAGCTCTTCCCCGCCCCACCAGTTCGGGACGTCGAGGAACGCGCTACAGTTCGCGGGCATCGATTTCCCTTCGAACCTCGAAAGCGAGGGAAAACTTTGTCCTCCCGCGATTCTTCCGCGAGGAGAGTGCTTGCTTTTGTCGTTCCCCGCGAGCTGCCTGGGATAACGTACATCTCCCGCTCGGAACGATTGCTCTCGGAACTTGGAGGCTCTTCGGCGCGGTCCGATCGATCGGTGCTTGCGCGTCTGGCTCTCGGGGCTGGCTGCGTTCCTCGATTATTCCCGTCGGAAAAGCGCTGTAACTTTCCGATACAATTACCGTCCGCCGGAATTCCCCTCGATAATGGAAATCTCGATAAGAACCGGCTCTCCCGTCGAATTACCGAGCGACAAAGGAACTGCGTATCAAGCTCGAGACGTCGCCGGGCACCGATTCTCCGTCGTCGTTAACCGGGATCGATCGTTCCTCGGATATGTCGAGTGTCCGGGGATGAATTAACGGGACATGAGGTCGCCGTGACAAGCGTGCCGCGGCCATTATTGGTTCGTAAACTATTCTCGATAGGACGCGGACGGGGAGAACGTGATCTCGGCTTCCTCCGCGCGGAATTCAGCTGGCGACCGTCGCGCGACGCGATCCGTGCGAAGAAACGAAGTCGTGATCGAATCGCACGATTTATCTATTTACGGAACGCGATTGCTCATCAATCTTTGTATTGTCGACTTATCGCATTAAACTTCAGTCTTCTTACAATTGCCTTCGAGCTCGATCGACCAATGTTCGCTCTGATACGCGTATTATTATTAAGATCCGGATGAACATGTCCCAGGAGCAATAGGACAAAGCGTGTAGAACAAACGTCCGCGAGCCCTGCGTAAATTCAGCGGGGCTCGGGAATTAACGAATAACAGGAGGAATGTTGTCGGGCGGATTTCAATATAGTCGACGTTAACTTGCAGAACTATGCGAGGAATGGGCTCTGGCGAATAGCCGCGAATGCGTGGAGGGCAGCGGTTCCGCCGGCACGACGCACGAGGAATCCGAGGATGCGTCGGAAGCCCGGTTCACCCTCAAATATTTGGGCAGCACCCTCGTCGAGACGCCCTCCAGCGAAGAGGCGACGGCGGAAGCCATCAAGACCGTCATTACGATGGTACGTACCGTGCGCAACCTCCGATCCATCTCAATCTCGCGATCCGCTATTATCCTTTTCCCCCCCGGTACTCTCGGACGATCGCGCGGATATTTCGAGCAATTTCGACCGTTCGTTTATTCATTCGAATCGATCTCGAGCGGCTGCCAGTCATCGCGCGATATTCTTGGAGCGACAGCACACAAAACAGACGTTCGACGACGCGGACGAGATCGCCTTATTTTCCGGCGCGCGGAAATCGACACACGTTGCCGGCGATCGTTCACGGGCCGAGAAACGGGGCGATATCGCAAGACGAATCGTTCCACGGTTGATCGATCGGGGGTATCGCCGCGTGTATCCAATTTCGCGCGTTAGGAGGGAACCGTGAAAAATCGCTCCGCGCGGACCGCGACCCCAAAGTGTTCCCGAAAAAATAGAACTCGCCGGCGACGCGGCGCATAAATCTTCGTACGCCGGTCGCTCGCGTCGGATCCGGCTCATTAATTTTTCGACGGAGTAAACTGTGCTCTTCCGATAGGGTCGATAGCGGCTCCCGGCTCTCGGCTCTCAACTTACCGTTCACCTCCTTCCGGCTCGGAATTTACTTCCCCGTCTTCTTCTCGTTCGGTTCGAGTAATACCGTAGTTCGCTCGATTAAACGTTGATTACTCGAACGTTTTACTATGTTATCAATAACGGTCCCTAACGCGGTGACGTTCGACGAGATAAACGCGAAATAGCGGTGACGCTATCTTTTCCTTTCGCGTCTTCCGTTCGCGAAATGCAGCTTCCGTTCCGAGTAATAATCGCGTTTGCTTTTAATTGCACTCGCGCGAAGGGACTGCGCCGGTTGTTCCTATTATTCGTTCCGGGCGAGGCTCGGCGCCGGCCCTGAGAACGTAGGATTACGAGCATCTCTCAATTTCATAGGACATTCGCGCATTAAGCGGATTTCCGTAATCTTCGGTCAAGTTAATTCGTTAAATGCGCCGTTTAGTGGCCGTCTCGAGGCCCGCAATTACGCTCCCGTGAAAGGCCGCGCGCCGCCTCGGCACTGTCCTAGGCTACCTACAACTTGAAAATGCACAACAGGAAGCGGCCACTCTTAACGCTCGGTTGAATAGTTGAATATCATCTGCAACGTGATCCGAAGATTCTTGAAAAAGCTACTGTACCAGTGAAATTCTTTATGCGAAAGTAGTACAATTTTCGTAAATTCGTAAACGCAGAATTTTCTAATCGCGTTGTACGATTTCCGAGTTCCTATAGGTTGTGCTTGAACCAATCATCCATCCGTTCCAGCTCCAATCACGGAGCAAGCGTTCAGCATGTAGCTAGTCGCTTGAAACGCGAGATGTCCGCTATAAAACTGAGAGATCGCTCGTTTCCTCGTTTCATTTTCGATGCTCACTATTCGTCGATACAACGGAGCGACCGTAAGAATATAATCAAACGAAACGGACAATAACACGAACAAACCTCTGTACCGTCTCGCTAGACGTCGGTCGTCTCCGGAGGGTGCACGGTTCGTTTCCGAACGATCCCCTTTCTTTCCGTGGTTCGCTCGGCCAGACGGCGAAGCGGCCGTAAAACCGACGACACAATAGCGGCGCGTTTCGAGTTGATAAAGATAGGCTTCCCGGGGAGCGAGAAAGAGTCCGGCCGCGTCTCGCCCGCCGACAATATGGCCGTAATGCACGGTCCCGCTGAAACGTTTTCGATGCCGGAGAATAGAGTGTCTCTCGCCCGGAAGCGTTTCCCCGCGGCGAGCACTTCCGTTACTTCTAACGGAGCTCCGGGCGTTTCCCCTCGAGAGGTTCGCCGCAGCTAGACACCTTTCAGCGTGTACACGGATTACGGTGGCTCCTGGTAAGCGTAATTGCGCGCCGCGTCGCCTAAACTTGGCTGCTCGCTCGATCGCCCGAGGACTGCGGGCGTCGCTGGTCAATTTCGTCCGTTGTCTCGTTTACAATGCTGATTCGCTATTCCGCTAACCGATGAAAACCACGAAGAAAGCACAAAACGAAAGAGATCTTCAGGCTCTAAGCCGCTACGTTGACTCGTCTCCGCGCGAGTTCTTTCGCGTTTCTCAGCCCGTAGTCGCAGATCTCGCGATACGCAAACGTATTCCCCCCGATCGTCCCCAGTCTGTAATCCCGAGAAACGAACAGGTTAAGACGATGGGTATCTTTTGAACGTCGCAGGCGAAGGCGAGCGGCAAGAAGCTGCAGAGAGTTTCTCTAGCCGTGAGTTTAAAGGGGATCAGAATGACAGACCTCGCCACGGAAGAAGATCAGCTTCAAGTATCTATATACAGGTATGTACGAAACGGGACGTCGAGTTTCACGAGCGCGTATCCCAGACGTTTCCTGTTCCGCGCGCGTACGCGCGGCTGTCACGGGGCGCAGCTTGTAATCGGACGGAACCGGATTCGTCGGTTCGCGCTCGTTGTGCGTTTTCCCTTGCGTCAGCCAGCATAATATCCGATATTCGGGCCAGAAATGTGTTACGAAGCGGCGCGTAATAATGCCGGCGAGCAAACGTTACACGATTGCGCTCCGGCCGCCGAGCATTATTCTCCCTCCAATTCCGAAACCATGATTTATCGAATAGGTGTATCCGATACCTGACGCAGCGTCCGGCCTCCCTTTTTCCGGCTGCTCGATAAAACCGACCGCAGTCGCTGTTTCGAGTATCGTTGCGTGCTAGCATCCGAACGATTTCCCGTTTCCCTCTTCCTTTTTCCTCTTCTCTTTCTTTTCCTTCGTTTTTCCTGCTTTCCTTTCGCTGATCTACAGCTCGCGGGAGCAACGATAGAAAGAACAGAATCTACCACAATACGTTCTCGCGATACATCGAGCTCGAACGCCGCTTTAATCATCCAGCAAGCGTTCGACACGCGATCGGGACTCGAAACGGAGGAAGCTCCTTGATTCGACGCGAGCCAACAGGTCCTCGTGTCCGCGCCGACCAGCGACCATCGACAAACCGATCGCACAAGCGATCGTTCCGAACGAAGAAACAAAGTTTCGGTACATTATAGAAGACACGAGTTTCCCCGCAGATGCGAGACGAGGTACATCGGCGCGACGCTTAATTTCACGCGTTGAGACGTCTTCCTCGGAAGTCGCTCTCGGCGAAAGCTTCCTCCGTCGCGATTCCTTTGTCGGGTAACCGAGGCTCGAGCAGCTACACGGCCGGCGCTCTCGCAGGAAAATAATTTGCATGTTACGTAACGCGGGTAGCGACGCGACGGTTGATTTCCGGTTGCCTACTCGAGCGCGACGACGACTCGTTACGGGCGCGTTGCTTTCCAGGATCTCGTACTGCTCGGCGGACGCGACCCACGACCACGTGTTCGCGTTCATCGCGACCAATCTGAACGAGACGATGGAGTGCCACGCGTTCCTCTGCCCGAAGAGGAAAATGGCGCAGACGGTGACGCTGACGGTCGCCCAGGCGTTCAACACGGCCTACGAGGCCTGGCAGCTGTCCCAGGCGGACCCCAGGATCCATCACCCGCAGGATAAGAGCCCCTCGTTAACCGAGATCAGAACAGGTACCCGAATTCGTTCGTCTCGCGACTTTCCTCTTGGCTGATTTAGTCGCGAGCTGGAACTGCACGGGAGCAACGGACGGTGAAACAGCATTGATCGCTTACAGATGTTTAGGTATAGGCAATTAACCCCTTGCCCTATGATTTCTTTCCGAACTCTGATCGATACGGCTAATTTCTCATTAATAATTTATTGGGCAAAGAGAAGAATTCTAAATATATGTTATGCCTATGTCTCCATTTAAGTATAATAGTTGATTACAGAGGAATAATATTTACTTTGCATTCGAATGAACTGAGTAATGTGGGATTTGTAATGAATCAAGGGCAAGGTTTAAAGTAAATTTCAAGTTTAATTTTAAATTATAATTAAATACTCGCAATACTCGCAATACTCTCTGAATACTCTCTCTATTACTTCGTTCGCTCCAGCTCGCAATTCTCACACACGACACAAAACAAAAGTGGCCAAAGACAAAAGGCAAAAGGCAAGAAACAAAAGGCGCCTTTCAAAAGATTAGAAATTCACGATTTTTCCCCTGCCAAGAATCGAGGTGACGGAGATGGGGATTAGCTCCACCCTCGAAGTTTCTAAGCGGAAACGCGCGAAGAAGCCATTACCAGTTTTGCCTCCGAGCTCTCATTTACGTTAATAAATACCTCGCAAACGTCGTCGCGAATATTCAATCGCCCCTTACATCGCGACAGACAGCTTCTCCGATTCGTCGCGTTCGTCTCCGCTCGTCTCTGATAAGCATTCGATTTCCCTCGTCCCGCGCAGTTTCAGCTCGCACTCAGCCTCCGAGTGCTACAAACATACTTCCCGTTTCGTCGGGGCGCGCTCCGAACAGAGGATTCACGGAAAAAACGATAAATTTTCGGCAAACTCGAGGAGATTACGATCCTCCGGCGCCGTGCAGCGGCGTCCGACGCAGCCTAAAAGCGCATTGTCGGTACGACGCGACGCCCATGTGTTCGTGCACTTAACCCCCAGGAGCGAGGATATTGCGGAAAGCTTCGGCTAAGGTTACGAGTGCAGCCGGGATATTGTCCGGTAATATTGAACTTCGCGCAGCTGGAGCGGCGGCGTTACGGAAAAGTAGGACGAGTACAGTTTCCGCGCTGCCTTTATTCGCGCGGACACCTTCGAGTCTGCTCCTACGGAATTATATTTATCGCCTACGGCTGATAGTTGCGTTCCCCGCGCTGCGTCTCCTCTGTGCGTACGATCGCGTCGAAATAGTTAATACTTGCGCGGACTTGGCCGATAATCCGCGGGAACCCGCGTGTTCAAGGATTCTAGAAAAAGCGACTGTACGAGTGAAATTCTTCATAAGAAAGGAATACAATTTTCGTAAATTCGTAAACGCAGAATTTTCTAGTCGCGTTGTACGATGTTCCGCTGTATAACGATACCAATGCGAGTTCAACCAATCATCCATCCGTTCTCCAATCACGGAGCTGGAAGCAAGCGTTCAGCAGGTAGCTAGTCTAAAACGCGAGATGTCCGCTATAAAGCTGAGAGATCATTTCCTCGTTTCATTTTCGATCGCGTCGAAATAGTTTATACTCGAGCGGAGCACACTTGGCGGATAATCCGCGGGAACCCGCGTCGCGACTAAATAATTCCGCCCGCTTCCGAGGTATCGATCGACCGGATTAGCCCGAGGTATCCACCGGAAGCAGAGCGCAAAGTTTAAACGGGGCTTTACCGATTTCCAGCGAGTTTTTCGACGCGGTCCCGTCGGTTCGCCGGCTTTTCCACGGGACGTCGGTGTCCGTCGGCGCGGAACGCGCTCGCGACAGCATAAACAGCCGAACACATCGGCGACTAATGAGGCGGCAGCGTTTCCCGGACAGCAGTTCGCGCGGACCGACGGGAGGCTGCGAATTAACGGGCTGCCGTGAATCAACGTCGCTGGAACTTGTGTTCCTCCGCTGGGAAAATCAATCCCGCCGCGAATTTTCCGTTTCTCACCGATCTTGTCGTTTCCCTTCGCAGACGAGGAGGAGAAGAAGAAGAAGCCGGAGGACGCGAAATCCGCGGGGAAAGCCGGCGAGCAGAACAAGCCCGGCGAGCACCGGAACACCCCGAACGGTTCTCAGAAGAGCCTGCTGATCGACCTGTCGAACGAAACGAAGCCCGCGGGAAACTCATGGGTGAGCGACGAAACTCGATTCTGTCCTCGCGGAACCGAGGGATTCGGATTCTTACGGTTTACCCCTTTCGCGTTCGAAAGTTTACCACCGGGAACATTCTGTGCTCGATACTCGACGTTCCTTGAAAGTTGACAAGAAAATACGTATGTTTAAAACGGAACCTACGTTGTTTCGACATTTCGGACACTAATGCATCGCGCGAAGCTTAACGTTACACGTAATTAGAATTCGGCTTAACCGGAAATGCGATTCGATCCCTGAATTCTGAGAAGACGAAAAGAAGTTTCGCCGAAGTGAAACCGATTGTCCGATACCCGTCCGAGAGACACGTGTCGCGTCACGAAATCGCTTTAAGAGGGCTATCGACGAAACCTGAGAGGCACATTAGAGCCCTGGGTATTTTTACCATGGCAGGAATAAAAGCCCAAGGAACCGTTGCTTCGCTAATTTAGTCGCAGTTGCTTCGGCGCGTTTCGCCAGTTTTGTAGATTCACCATAGTTTTAACCTTACGCCCGTTTGCCAGAAGTCGAGACGATCCTTGGTTTTATTACTCGCTATGGTCAGTGACGAGAACGCTCGGGACCCTTGCGTGGGTCACCCGGGGCTGCAATCGGCAACCCCTCTAGGATCACTGGTCGAGGGGAAGTTAGTCCCACTCGAAGGAATTTGTTTGTACACGCCCATTACCTTGGAAGGCTACGAATCAGGCGGACTTCCAATTTGCACACGCCTACCCAAAGGTTTATAAAAACCCACGCAAGATACGGAGACGACAGACGTCGTTGTAGACACCGCTGACGAGTATTACCGAATTCTCTTAATAAACAGCCAGTTATCTCCACCGAAGTAAATATTAACACGTTAAGCGCCACGAAAATCTTAAGCGTTTTCCCATAGAGTCTGTCTTTTGTAGCGAAGAAAAGTAGGAATACTTATGAATTGTTCGGCGTAGCAACGTTTGCGTTACACTATTATCAACTTAGTTGCCTTATTAAACATTTCTATTTCACATCGGTTGTCTTGTACGTTACGATTGTCTTTTAGTCATTCAGAAGCGTCGGTCACCAGTGGCTGACACGGCGCTTAACGTGTTAATACGGTCCACTTCCAATCAGTCGCGCAAAGTTAAGTCGGCGTACGGGTTTCGCTATTAAAATTTCGAAATAGAAAACGCGTACTCAAACCTGATCGAAACGGTTCCCTATCTCTCTCGCGGTTCCATAAAATATAAATTCTTCTCGGGATTCTTCCGGAATCCCCGGGGAAAATCCCCGAAGATGCTTGAGCGCAAACTGAAATCCCAATAAACACTTTCCCAGTTTCCGCGGAGAAATTCGGGAAACTCGATTCCGTTGGCCGGTTCCCGCGTGTAAGTTCCGTGGTGAAAGTCGAAATGGAATGTCCGCAGGTATGCTTCGAGGAGGAGACGGGGCAGGACGGCGCGAAGAGGGTGCAGAAGAAGAGCAGCCCCAGCAGTATTCCCATGACGACTCTGAGGCACGCCGGCGCCGCGGCCTCGCACCACGTCGTGCCGAGGCCAACGACAGCTTTCAAAATGCAGAACGCCTGGGGCGAGTCGCGGTCGGTCGACCTGATGTGCTCGTAGCAGGCGTAGCCTTCGGCCGACAGCTTCCGGGACGTGCCGCTGATCACCGGCCTCTGGAAGCACCTGTCCAACAGTGGCCAACCGAAGAAACTGAATCGATAGGTTTAATCGTCGCCGCTGAACTCCTCCGTCGGCCGTGCACCGGAATTTCGTCGACGAACGATCGTCCGATCGGCGTTCTTCAGAGACGCGCGTTCTCCGGGATGAACTGGACCTCTGATCGGGAGATCGGCCAGCGTCGGGGACTCGAGATAAGTCGAACTGTCGTGGATCGGTTCCGAGTGAAACAGCTGTGCGAGATGAAGTAACCAGTGTTGCGTGTATCGGTTCTGGATCGGTTTCTGTCGTTGGTACGCTAACTGTTGGATGTCTGTGCAACTACAGATGTTTATATCTGTGAGTTTCGGCTGTTTCTTTATTCCTTTGGAAGGAAACAACGGAATACTATCGGCCGATCGGAGCCGATACGCTTAACACTGAAACTACCAGAGGCGTCAAATGACCTATGCCTGATGTCTGCTTTTTGCAATTATTAGGAAGGTAACAAATGTTTCTCTGAGAAATTATTGAAGAAATTCATTTAGCACTGCGCAAATTGAGTTGTGAATCAATTAAAATCTGAACAGATGCACTCTTGGAGTTTCTATAGAGGAATTTTCGAAAGTCAATTGAAGTGCTCGGTAGTTTTAGTGTTAACCACTTGCGGTGTGAAGAAGTTCAGGGTTGCGCGTGCCAGAAGAGTGAACTGTAACTCGAGGCGAGGAGTTCGACGTGTTCCAGAAGAGAATATAAAGACGCATCGACTGGTGATAAAATTACACATGTATAAGTACTAAATTTGTTTATTAACCCTTTGCACTCCAGGTTCTTTTGTAACCCATCAGCAACTGCAGCTAATTTTTATAGTACTATCGAAAATGAGAAATGCTATAACATTCCTTCCTTTTATTTTCCTTCTTAGTACAGAATTTGGATACGTGGAAAATCGAATAATTTTAGGGTAGTTTCTTTAAGATTCATTGAAATATTTAATGTTATAACTGGTGCAATACTAGAGCCTACAGAGTTCAAAGGGTTAAACATCAAAGTGTACAGTTTTGCTGTGTCAAATCATTTGATGACTTAGAGTCGCCTCTGGAGTGCTGGTTAATAATCTCGCATATTACCATATCTTTCAAAACAATTTGGAAAATTGACATTTCTCTGACAATCGCCTGTCGAAACGTCGCTGACGTTCCTCTAACAGAAGCATCTCGACGTCGGTCTCTCCACCGCAAGTGGTTAACAACGGTTACTATATTCTAGTTCTCAACCGTTCGAAAAACCGGAACCGTCGAACCGTTTCCAGCTCCGGCTCCCATCCGGTCAGACTCCGATCACACTTATTCCGGCCGCTCCGCGACGAGGCATCGCCGAATACGCTTAACCCATTTGCATCATGTGCCTCCTTAAGGTGTCGCTTGCCAGCGTCAGCGACGTTCAACCGACGATTGGCCCGTATCGCGCGCGATCGGTCGTATTCCGCTCTTGGTGATAATACAGTCGTGTTTCGCGGAATATTCCGCGCTTGGATGCAAATGGGTTAACCGTATCCCGCTCGCGGTGCAATCGATGCGATTTCCTCGACGCGTGTCCCCGTCCTCGAAACGATCGACGTCGAGCAGCGCTCGGAAGGACCAATCGAATCGATAAATGAGATGGAGAGAGAGAAAGAGAGAGAGCCAAGGGGAGCAGAGATTTCGAGATCTAGAGGCTCAAAGATCGAGAGGGCTTCGGTTTACGGCCAGGAAGTGGGAACAATTTTCGCAGACTATACCTTTTGTATAACGCGTGTATCCGTGCCAATTCCTTCACACATATCGTATACGCCACGATAGCGGGTTCGTGCCGCCGCTGCACCATGTACGCGCAATTACAAAACCTTTTACTCCTTTTACGATCTAGAACCAGGTTTCCTTCGCGAACGATCTCTCGCGTGTCGGCCGGGGATCGAGAGTAAGAAACGCAGCGACGCCGAACAGGCTCGCTGGAAACTTTCTCGCGAATCCTCCTCGCGAAACAGCCGGGCCATTGTTTGGACGTTTTTAACCCCTTGTCCTACAACGAGTGAAGATTTTCAATATCATTCGACAAAAAAACTCGGTTCATTCGAAAAGTAAATTTTATTCCTCTGTTATCGATTTTACTATGCGTGAAAGGAAATAGGCATAACATATGCTTAGAATTTTCCTCTTCCAATATTGTTAACGACAATTTATTCTTTTCCAATTGTTAACGACAAAGCAGCCGCATCAGAGTCGAGAAAGATATAGGTCAAGGGGTTAACACTGGCTCCGTAACTCGAGGGATATCGAATTTTACTCGCGTCAAACGTCGATTTCGATCGAAGCGATCCGAACTCGACGGATCCAAGATACAACGGACGTCGATTGCCATCGGGACAACGGAACGAGACGTCCGTGAGCCTAGCGTTAAGTCACGTTCGAACTGTAAATTCACATTTGGCCGTTAACGTGTAGCACGCGCCGAGGACACTTTGAACGGTGACGCTCCTCGTAGGATCATTTTCACGGGAGCACCGCTCTAAACACGCGTTCCGCTTCTTCAGCTTAGGGTAGCGAGTGAATATCGATCCGAGCAAACTGTAGCCGGCTAATGTGATCGTCGCCGAATCGACGAGCTAGGGTAAGCCGATATATTAGAGGAATGTGTTGATGTACATATAATACGTTGCGATCCGGCCGTGTGTATCCACTCATCGTTAGCCGTAGAATATTATCCGTCGTCGAGACCGCGAGTCGCCTCCAAGAGGTTCGCGTCGCGAGCAACCTTTAGACGTCGCTGCCATTAATCAGCGGCTGTTGAAAGTAACGATCGTTAAGTTGGATCATTATCGTCGTTTCACAGGGAAACGCGCAAGAGATCGCTCGACGCCTCTCCGCTTCACGGTCTCATCTCGAAGCGTTACGTTCAACGCTGTTGACGGATAATTAACGATCGAAAGTGTCAGGAATCAGAAAATCGAAGCAACAGGAAATTCGAGCGGTCTCCTATCGGATCGTCTCCGAATAACGAGTACTGCCATTGAACCGCGATCGAGTAGATCGGCAATTCCGTGAACCGTCGCGCGGAACCGTTCGAGCAATCGCCGTATTTGTAGGTATCCAGTTAGAGAGTAGACATCTTAGCGGAATGCTGTAAAACGAACGCTTGCGTAACAATGTAACGCGCGTCGCATTCGTAACGAGACGTTAACGACGGATCGGCGTGAACTTTGAGTTCGAGCGAGGTAATCCGGTCGACGCGTCGTTGACGCTGATCGCGGTAACGATAATTTTCCACGACCGATCCGATCGGCGCATTTCCGCGAGCTCGTCCGACATCGCTGAGTGTTAGAGCGTAAGAAACGCGCGTGTTCGCTTGAACCGCGGCGAGAGGCTCCTGTAATTCCGCGGACGCGGGCATATTTGTGGATTAACCGTGTAAGGATGCCTTTTATTGATTTTATACACGACGGGCGTGCTTCCGTGCCTCCACGGGCAGTTCAAAGATGGCGACGCGCACCAGCTCCGGACGAGAGCCACCGGGACGCGAAAAATCGGGAATCTTCCCGCGATCGCGCGAGTCCCGCCGCGTTTCTCGTTTTTATATGGAACGCGGAGGAAATAGGAATATTTAGATACTGTCGGTCGCGCGATGCAAGCGAGGCACGATTCGTTTCGAACGATCCCAGCAGATGGAGACGCGCGTTCCGAGGAATTTTTATCGGTAGATTCGATTAATTAAGCGATGGGACAAGTGCAAGGAAGTTGCGGGTTGATTACGTCGGTTCGAGGGGTATGAGATTAGATCTCCGGGCTTTTAACGCGTTAAGCGCCGTGTCAGTCACTGGTGACTGACGCTTGTGAATGACTAAAAACTAATCGTAACGTACAAGACAACCGATGTGAAATAAAAGTGTTTAATAAGGCAACTAAGTTGATAATAGTGTAACGCGAACGTTGCAAAGAATTCATAATCGTTTCTGTTTCTTTGCTGCAAAAGACAAACTCTATGGGAAAATGCTTAAGATTTTCGTGGCGCTTAACGTGTTAACAGCAACTCCAAAGCGACTGAGATTACAGGTTGGAATGTAACAAAAATTGCCTAATTTCACGTGACAATTACCAGTGACACGGGAATCGATAGCGTCTATGGGAAATTCAGAGTCGAGTGAAATTGAAACGTTTGCGAAGTGAAACATTGATGAAGGTTAGCACTGGTCTGTTAACCATTAAGATGACTGCGTTTCGTCAGTGGACGTGAAATCATTTCTTTACGCAACAGAAACGCTTCAACAATGTCAATAACCGACTCCAACGGTATCGATAGCCAAGCCTCAATGACGCCAACGAACAAACATCAATTCCGTGTCTGGGAGAAAATGGACAATATCATCGGATAAAGTCAGTGCTACGAACGGCAGCTATAGCTGTAACTATAAATACACGTTACACCGAATATTATACTGTACTGTGTCTAACTAAATACATATCATATATTACACTACCATCGTCTGCTTGGAATTCTCCCTTCTCTGCTGGACTAATTAGAAACTGGACTAATTGGTATTCAAATATTTTTAAATTCGTTCCTTTGTAATGTGTATAAACATAACACATTTGGAATAAATATTGAAAGGCTCGCTTAACACTAGAACTACCGAGCATTTAATGTGATTAATATGCAATTAATATAAAAATTGTAATAGATTATTTTCAGTTTCTTCAGACATTTATTAGTACTCTAGTGAAACTATTTTCAAGATCATTTCGAATATTCAATGCTTCGAAGATATCAATATTTTTTAGTTAGTAACTAACTAACTAAAATATTGCCAACTATCAATAATTGCTAACTAAAATATTGCCAACTAAAATATTGCCAACTGTCAATAATTGCTAACTAAAATATTGCTAACTATCAATAATTGCTTACTAAAAAATATTGATATCTTCTACGCCTTGAATATTCGAAATGATTTCGAAAATAAATAGTTTCATTACTATAATGAATGTCCCAATAAACTAAAATTTCTTCTTTCTTTCTAACTGCTAACTAAAAAATCGAAACCACTCATTTTGACTGGTAGTTCTACTGTTAAACGCTACGACATAGTCTAAACATAGGTCTAATAATAAAGGTAATTACGATACTGACCGACTGCCCCTTGCAAACGTGGAGTTACACCTGTGCAAGGCCGGCTGCAGCCCGCAGGGGCGAAATCGAGCGTTTTCCCTATCCCTGTAATGAGTGAGACAAGGACGGAGCAAATGTGCGACAAGGATACAAGATTTTCGTGGCCGACAGTATCGCCATCTAGCGGCTGGGCATTTTCGAAGCTTCTCCCTATACCCGCAATGTGTAAGACAAGGACAGCGCTACTGTGCGACAAGGACAGAGATAGTGTTGCGGGTGCCACCTTCTTGGAGGAAGCATCTCATCAGTCCCTGGTACGTACGCGTGAAGCATCACTGGTAAAGAGGTATCAGACAAGGATAGACTTATGTGTATGTTAGTGTAAGACAAGGATAGATATAGAAGTGCTGCCATCTAGCGGTTGTAGGTTTGAATTATGTGCGGCATGCAAAATGAATAAGAACAAAATCCGCAGCGAATTCATTAATAACTTGACTTCCACGAACGATTCGTTAATATTTGCTATTTAGAATGATAGAATGGATCTTCTCGTGCGTTTTCGTGTCGGTTTTGATGGGATCTTGTGTCATGGTGATTATTTACTAATTGTTTTTTGAGATGAGGCAGATAACTTAGAATTTTTTGATAGTCGAGACAATTAAGTTTCTTATTTCAGAGGGATAAGGATTCTAAGGGAAATAATATTATTGAGAGTAGGTTAATTAACATGTTAGGTTAATTAACTAAGATAATTTTATAATTTTAATATGAAGTGTGAGATAATCTAGGTGAAATCATTATACCTCAGCGCCAAATAATGTTTGAAAATGTATTGTACATTTCAATTCTGAATGATTAACAATTTTGTTAGAAATGTTATAGTCAGAAAAAGGAAATATAAAAAAAAATTAACTAAACTATCGAAAAAAACCATCAGAATCGGTGTGAGAACCCCTTAAACCATTCCAGAGACCCGGGAAGTCGGTGTGAGTAACCCTTGTTGTAAGACGTGCGCCACCTGTGGAGCAAACCCTGAAACTTCTAGCCAAATAGTACCAGCTTCAATCCACAAGGTGGCGCAGTCAAACAATCGTATCTGTCCTTCTCTCTCATGAGTGTTTCTTTGTCGCTCCTTAGACACCATTCGTGGCACCATCTAGCGGAGAAACGCTAGTACTATTGCGCTACAAGTTTCAGCGTCCGTCGGATAGATGGCGCAGAAATCCACGATTGGTGGGGTTTCTTACACCGAATAGGGGGTACCTAGCGATGGTTCGAAGCATATCTCATTCCGCTTCCAGACGTCCTATGGGACGGTTCTCGAGGGATTTCTTACATCGATTCCGGGGGTCTCTCGCGGGGGTCCGAGGGGTTTCTCATATCAATTTCGGGGGTCTCTCGTGGGGGTTTCTCGTGGGGGTTTCTCGTGGGGGTTTCTCATATCAATTCCGCGGGTTGCACGCGGGGGTTCGAGGGGTTTCTCGCATCGATACTGGGGGTCTCTCGTGGGGGTTCGAGGGGTTTCTCACATCGATACTAGGGGTCTCTCGTGGGGGTTCGAGGGGTTCCTCATATCAATTGCGGGGGTCTCTCGCAGGGGTCTCTTGCAGGGGTTTCTTGTGGGAGTTCAAGAGTATTCTACCACCGATTTCGAACGTCCCGCGTAACAGTTTAAGGGGTTTCTCACACCGACTTGGGAGGACTCTCGCGGCGATTCTAAGAGTTTCTCAAAGCAATTCTTTTTAGAAGTCCTTTATTATAAACAGACCCGCAAAGAACTCAATGATAAGCCCCGAAATAAGTCCCAAAAATGGATTAAAAACTGGAAAGTTCTAGTGAAGCGAGTCTCAAACTACAAATCCCGAAAATTTGGTCTTCTTTAAAATTATGCACACCAAAGAAATGGCTCAAAGGATCGATAGTACTATGTACCACAAGGCTCAAACTGAGAAAGGTTAGTATTTACTCTCTAGCAAATTATGGACTCCAAAAAATGGCTCAAAAGCTCAGACAACACGATGCTCAAACTAATAAAGCTCGAAATTTAAACTCCTACGGAATTACGCCCTCCCAAAAATGGCTCAAAAGCTCTAACAATATGATGCTCAAACTAATAAAGCTCAAAATTTAACTCGCCGCGGAATTGAGCACTCCCAAAAATGGCTCAAAAGCTCTAACAATATAATGCTCAAACTAATAAAGCTCAAATTTCAACTCCTACGGAATTACGCCCTCCCAAAAATGGCTCAAAAGCTCTAACAACACGATGCTCAAACTAATAAAGCTCAAAATTTAACTCCTACGAAATTACGCCCACCCAAAAATGGCTCAAAAGCTCTAACAACCACGGTGCTCAAATTAAAGCTCGAAAATTAATAGATCTACGAAATTAAGCCCTCGTAAAAATGGCTCAAAAGCTCAGCAGCTCTAATGCCACGAGGCTCATACTAAAAAAGCTCTAGAAACAAACTCTGTAGAAACTCAAGACCTAACCAAAATGGCTCAAAAGCTCTAACGACACGACGCTCAAACTAATAAAGCTCAAAAATTCAAACTGTCTAGGAAATTAAGCACTTATAAAAGTGGCTCAAAAGCTCGGAAACTCTAATACCCCGAGGCTCAAACTAAAAAAGCTCGGAAAATTGTCTCTCTAGAACATGAAGATCCCCCAAAAATGGCTCAAAAGCTCAATTTCTCAAGAGATTCACTTCCCAGAGTGTTTAATTTCGAGATTTCTTAGTTTGAGCCTCTCTCTCGTTACAGCTCCGAGCTTTTGAGCCACTTTTGTGACAGCTTAATTTCATAGGCAGTTAAATTTTGAGCTTTATTAGTTTGAACGTCGTGTCGTTAGAGCTTTTGAGCCATTTCTGAGAGAGCTCAATTTAGTAGAAAGTTAAAATTTGAGCTTTATTAGTTTGAGCGTCGTGTTGTTAGAGCTTTTGAGCCATTTTCGGGAGAGTTAAACGTTCAAAAATATGAAATTTTCGGGCTTTTGTAGTTTGATCCGCGTAATATAACACGTATGGAACTTTTGAGCTTCATTCGGGATTGTTGAAGGTCCGAAAGCTTACACATTTTAAGCTTCGTTACTTTGAACCTCATGGAATCAGAGCTATCGAGGTTTTGAGCTTGTTGTGGGATTGCTCAATATCAACGAAGACCAAATCTCGAACTTTTTTAGTCTGAGCCCTTCATTATTATTGCTATTAGTTTTAGAGGCATTTTTGAGAAAGGGTCGAAAGGCCCTGGAATTATGAGCTTCTTTCGTCCAGTCTCGTGGCATAACAGCTTTTGAACTGTTATGTCATGTTTGGGACTTATTTTGGGAGCAATCATTGAGTTCTTTTCGAGATAGTTCAAAATTTAAAACTCCAAAAAGAACTTCTATGAGAGACCCTTGAAAATCCCACCAGGAACCTCTCAAGTCGGTGTGGGAACCCCCTTAAATCATTGCGTGATTCCTCCTGTATCACTGTGTAGAACACCTTAACTCGGCATGAGTGATTTCCGGAATCGGTGTGAGAAACCCCTAAAACTAGTGCGAGAGAGCCCCACGAGAGACCCCCGGATTCGGTGTGAGAAACCCCTTGAATTGTCGCAAGAGACCCCCACGAGAGACCCCCACGAGAGACCCCAGTAATCGGTGTGGAAAACCCTTTGAAATCGGTGGGAGGATACCCTCGAACCCCCACGAGAAACCCCCGCAATCGGTGTAAGAATATGGGAAACCCCTGGAACCCCCACGAGAGACTCCCTGAATTGATATGAGAAACCCCTGGAACCGTCACAAGAGACCCCCGCAATTGATATGAGAAACCCCTCGAACCCCCGCGAGAGAGTCCCGGAATTGATATGAGAAACCCCTCGAACCCTCGCGAGAGATCCCCAGAAATAAAATGAGAAACCCGTCGAACCCCCACGAGAGACCCCCGGTATCGATATGAGAAACCGCAAGAGAACCGTCCGGAGAGACGTCCGGAATCAGACTGAGGAACACCTCGTACCGCTGCGAGAGACCCCCTCCACGCCGTCTATCGAAGAGGAATTTCCCCTTTCCCTTAGGTAACGTTTAGTTACCAGTTCGATCCTTTTTACACAGATGGCGCTGCAGTCGATCGGCCTGAACTTCCACATCGGTAACATTTGTCTACCAGTTTCAGCGTTCTGCCACCGATGGCGCTGCAGTCGTTCTATCTTAACTTCCACATCGGTAACATTTGTCTACCAGTTTCAGCGTTCTGCCACCGATGGCGCTGCAGTCGTTCCATCTTAACTTCCACATCGGTAACATTTGTCTACCAGTTTGAGCGTTCTGCCACCGATGGCGCTGCAGTCGTTCCACCTTCACTTCCACATCGGTAACATTTGTCTACCAGTTTGAGCGTTCTGCCACCGATGGCGCTGCAGTCGTTCCACCTTCACTTCCACATCGGTAACATTTGTCTACCAGTTTGAGAGTATTACCACGGGTGGCGCCACCGTCGCTCTCGTTAACTTCCCCATCGGTAACAGTTGTCTACCAGTTTGAGCAGTTTGCCACGGATGGCGCCACCAGTCAAAAGATCAGATTTTCGGAAGCAGATAATTCGTGCCGTTATTTGTATTACATACTATGCACAGAGCGGCAAGAATTATTTGTCGTATTCGTAAGCCACTATACTGAAATGAAAAAAGAGATTTCCTAAAACTAATGACGCCTTTCTTCAGACAATGACTTGCCAATATCAAAAAGAACATTGTAACGCGCTGCTAACAGAGATTATCTAACTAAAAATATTAATTTATCATTAACAATTATGAACTCGAAAATATCACGATTCGATGGGAATATTTTTCAGAGAAGTCCAAACGCGCTGTAAATCGGATGACGAAGTGAAATGAATCATTGAACAAGTTTCAAGTAATTAACAAAGCTTCCTTGAGATTCGCTAAGAGCGTCTAACTTCTAGACAGGGTACAAGAAATCGAAGGGACGTCGTTTGAAATATTTTAACACATTATTTTATTGGTTTTTTCCTTAAAAAAAGAATGAACTTGAAATCGGTTGTTGGGTTTTTGGATCCTGGCGAGTAATGACTGGGCATTTCGAAGCGACGATACACACTAATTTGCAAATTGAACTAGCTATGTATATATGTATATATACATACATGCTATACGCGCATATATGTATATATAATATTTATATTTATATATATATATTATTTGTATGTATATATATATATATATAGATATATATAAAGGTAGGTATCCTCTCTCTCGTTTTACTGCATAATACAATAAGTAATGATGCATTCATGTTTACGTCGTGTTCTCTCTCGTTTTAAAGTCGCTCTAACGTTCGCACGCTCGTTCGTTCGCTCGTTCGCTCGCTCTAACGTTCGCACATTCACGCTCGACACCGAACCGGTCGTTTTGTCTCATTTGAAATCGTAATAATAATTCAAAGAATATTCGAGAGTTTCTTGTCGTTTCGTTTATTCGCGTGCCCCCCCGACCCTCCCGCCCCCTATCCCGTATTTTTGTCTTCCTTTAGCGCGGCGCGGCAGCTCTCCGCTTCGCCGGCAGACGCGAGAGCGCGCCCGTTGGAATCGTTTTTCTTTTTTTACGCTTTTCTCCGTTTTCTCAATGACTTCTCCCGGTTTTGAAGAAAGAGAAATAATACAATCGAACGTCCGCGTCACAGTAAGCCCGCGAAGATCGTTCGCTCGGCCGCCATGTTGAACCGTCGCGGATTCCTCGTGCAAGAGTCGCGTGCAGAAGCGCGCGCGCGCGCTTGTCGTTTCGCGGCGGCGAATGATACTCGCTCGCGGATTCGCGCCGCGTGGCTCGTGGTCCTCGTTTGACCCGTTCACCGGGTTAACTCCTCTTCGCGCCTCGGCGCTCGGCGCGAGATCGTCGACCGTTTGCGGGCGAAGATCGTTCGAATCGTCGCGGAACCGTCCGCCGCGGCAAGCGTCAACTGAAACGTCGCGTCCTTAATCGATAGAAACGAGGAGAAGCGCGGCTTTCGATTTCAGACGGTCGAAGCTCGACGTCGCCGGCGCGACGACGCTCGTCCTCGAAGGGTTGAAGCAACGGAAACGGAACTAAGAACGCGTCGACGGGCGAGACGGCGGCGCGTCGATCGTCCGAGCCTCGAATCGAGACGGTTCGCGTCGGATACAAACGCCGCGAGAAAAGAGACGGGAAATCGATCGGTTGACCGAGCCTCGGACGATCGGCGCTCGACTGTTCGCCCGTCAATCCATGCAGCGTGATCGAAGCGGATTATGCGGATAGCAGCGTGTCATTGTTGCAGCTTCGAACGAGTCCTGTCGTTCGCGTACTCGGCGTGGCGCGGACAGGTCGGATACGTGTAAAGGTGGAATCATCGATCGATCGATCGATCGATATCATTCTCTCTTTCGCCAGCTTTCACTCCTCTTTTCGCCCTCTCTCGCGCCGAGAAAAACAAGCGTCCCTTCCGCATTCTCGCGTTCGCATACCTTTTTGTCTATGTATATGTATATATTTATATATTTTGTATGTATATGTATATATATATATATTTATGTATATATGTATAAGTAATATACAGTAAGTGTACAGTAACGCGACGATCGCCGGGATGTTGCGCGAATCGGTCACCGTCCTCGCCTCCTGGGCTCTAAAGCGTGCGGTCGTCGTAAAGAGGAAACGGAATGTCGATTCGCGCGCGAATCGCGGCGCAACGAAGGCGGTTAACGGTCGGAAAAGAGGCTCGACTCGCGGGGGCGAGTGCCGGTCAACGATCTCGCGCAGAATCGACCGGCGATCGGTCGCCATTCACGCAACTGGCAGCAGCACTCGCTTGCGTTATACATCGCTATACCCTTTTTCTTCTTGTTAAAGTTAGTTTAGTCATAGTTAAAGCTTTCAATGGGTTGTTTTTTCACTTGTGTGTGTATATGTGTGTACGTGTGTGTGTATGTGTGTGTTTGCCTCTCACCCCTTTACAACGTTATATAACAATGGTACGCGCGACTATTGAACGGGTCTACGGAATTCCATCTGTTCAGAGCATTCTCTCGTTCTCGCATTTTCTCGTTCCACCTCCCTGTCCTCGCGTCATCGTCATCGTCATCGTCACGGGTCTTCCTCGATCATTCGAAGCACACACGCACGCCCATGCATCCTTCGTCGATCCTCCTGCTTCTTCAGGCACCGCCACGCAAACCTGTCTCGTCCGTCTAGATTCATTCTTGTTCCTTCAGTTTCAGTCGTTGATCGCTGTCGATTGTCCTGCGTTAACGACGATCGAATGCACGATGTCCCGTTGTTCATTCGTATCGGTTTTATCGGTTGTGTTCTCTCCCGTTCCAGCTTTCATTCTCCCTTTCACCCTCTTTCACTCACCGTCCATCCCCTTTCACGCTGCTTCTTGGTCTTTCCTCTTTTGATTTCTTACGCGCGCTCGACACCGTGTCCCGGGGCGCACTGCTCTTCGCGAATCGCGCGTCGCGCGACGAATAGATCGAGGAACGCCGGTAACGGGGACGCGAACATCCGGTTAACCCGTTGACCGGGTAAAACGAGTCGACTCGCCGCTTGCGGTCCTCGACAACGATTCCACGCGTTTCCCCGCGTCGACCCCTCGCCCTTCGTTTACTTCTCTACCTCTTGTTATTAACGGTTTATCGAAAAAAGAGAATTTTATGCGTATTCTACAGCCAGCTTTACTCCGAAGTAGAACAATCGGCGAAGAGAAAAATATTTCATTGGAATTCACGAGAATCCAGTAATATTTAAGTTCCGTTTAAGATCGCCACGAGTCTCGCGCGTCACTGTAAGGCAAGGGGTTAAATAAACATCGCGAAGGAAACCCGAACGAAATTCCTCGCGCGAGGGACCGACAGCCGACACTTTTGCCGCTGCAAAAGTGCAACGATCGCTACGCATCTTAATCTCACGATGACCGGTGATCAATGGTGCGATTCGTTATTCGCGAAATTCATCGGGGATGAACAGGTTAAGCGAACGGGTCGATCGTTCGCGAAGAACAGGGCACGACGAATCTGTTCGCGATCGGTTTCCGAGTCGTGTTTCGCGGGGAAATCGATTCGTACGGCTCGCACCGAGCGAAGGAAGGAACGGCCATTGCGTCGGCCCGTGCGCGCCGCCATCTTCGTTCCTCCCTCCCTCGCGGCGCCGCTCGCTCGCGTGTCCTAGCTTCCGTGAACGCGTTCCTCTTCTTTCCTCCCCGTTTTCTGTTCTCTTTTCTCTTTTTTTTTGTTTTGTTAATATTAAGGCAACTCTTGTTACTATTTAATGATTCGTCACGTATATTACGATCCGCTTGACTCGTCCAGCGGTCCCGCCCCTTCCGCGCGGCCTCTCGATGTCTCGACTCCTCGAAATCATCCCCGGCCTCCCACAACCGAACGCGTTCGCCTCCGATGTTCTGTACAGAGGACGCTAAACGGAATCCACGGAGGACTGAAACCGGTTTAACCCTTCGAGGACGCATCTAGAATCGAGAGTTGCAATGAGAAGATTCGATTATCGTGAACAGTGAGAGAATCGGTGCACAGTTTCCTTATTTCCTAGCGTTCGAACGGTTCTAAACGAGTCTTCGTCCGCAGAGGGTTAACAGCGCGCGAGACTCGAAACGATCGGACGGGACGCGTCGCCGACTCGCGACGCGTCGAGCCGATCCCGTCGACTCCCGCGCGGCGGGACGTTTCTCGATTCGACGGGGATCGTCGCCTCGCGGTCCTCGCTGGCGAAACTCGTTCCCGAAGGAATCGGCGAAGCATCCGCGCGCCGCCGACGCGATCCGCCTCGGTTTTTCGTTTCGCGCGCGCCCCCGAAAACAAACGAAAGAAAAGAGACGCGAAGATTCTCAGACTCGGATCCGCGTTGCCCGCCTGTCTCGAATCCTTCGAGTACATTTGTCTTTACACGTATTGCCTATACGCGTGTATCCATACACACACACGCGCGCGCGATACTAGCGTACGCGTGTACGTTTGTATTCATACACGCGTATGGAAAGAGAGATCGGTGTGATAGCGTATCGACGAGATTTCGATTATTTGCAAAAGTATGAAACTCTACGGAGCTCCGGCTCGTCGAAGAGCCGAGAGATCTAGCGACGAAGATTTTATTTCTCATAAATAATTCTGTCCCTTCCGCTCTCTCGCCCCTACTGCCACCCTCTTCGTCCCGTTGTCGTTCGCGTTGCGGTTACATACATATATATATTCTCCTTTTTTCTTCCTCTTATTATCGACAGGGCGTTCCGCTGCATCGTGTCAATATAATCCTCCGGTATCCGTTCGCGATTGACCTAGACGCGCCGTGTACTTCCGCGCGTTCCCGTCGTATACGCATAAGTATACGAGTACGCGCCGTTAACACCGTTCCCGCATCGTTCGCGTGTACATATTTATATGTATATGTATATGTATATGTATTTGTATATGTATATTATTTATATATGTATAATATGTATATGTATATATGTATAGATAAGTAGAAAAACTCTTAATCGTTAATTATTTACGTGTTACTCCAGCAGCTTCGTTCGTCCGTTCGTTAGATCCGCGTTTTCCCGTCTCCTCTCCTCTTCCGCCTCGGTTCCCATCTTCCCTCTTCCCTTTTCCTTCTGTCACCCGCTCGCCTCCATCGTCACGAATGAACGCGAGCGACGAAACGTCCCGTTTCCGACCACCGACCGACAAAATCCATTCGTCGAAGCCTCTCCTTCCTAGAACCGCTCGCATCGCTGATCCGCGGTCATCAGCGTGAACGTCTCGTGTTCTACTTCCGCATCCTCGCGTCCATGCGCACGAACGATTCCTCGGTACTCTCGTTTTCGCTAACGGCGTCAGTCCATCGCGACACTCGTTTCTTTCTTCGTCGGCGATCCACCATTCGCGGAATCTTTTCTTCTTCTATGGGGAATCAGTGAGTGCCTTCTCCCTAACCGACACTTTGCAGGGAGAACCGAGAATCCGCTTCCTCTGTCCAGCTATTCGGTTCATCGCGGTGCATACTCTCCGAGAAGGCGCGCGGCTGTGAAGCGGAAAGCTGTCGCGACTCGTCCGTTCCTCCGAGCTTCTCGATTAACTGTCGGCTGCGAACCGGAAACGAGTCCTACCGATCATTCCCCCGAACCTCCTTCGACCGACCGAGTAAATCTGGGTTCCCGGAAGACGGACAGAAGCGCGAACTGATACTCGACAGCGCGGATTCTCGTCCGCACTGCAAAATATCGGGTTCCCCTGAATACTCCCGATATCCTCGTGAACCGTCGATCGTCCCCGTTGCCGGTCGAACAGGGTTCGCTCGCCTGGTGAACGGCGTTCACTCCGAAACCGGGCACAGTTCGTTCCCGCGTCGAGAACTCGGCGAGACGTCGTCTCGAACCGTCCCCTCTGTCGGCGCGCGTAATCGTTTATCGCTACGGTTATTATCGTTATCGTTCCTCGGGTTTGTTTTTTAATTACAGTCGCGAGTCTGCGTCGCGTCGCGTTGATCGACCACGCTCGAGTTGTATGTATAGTTATTTATAATATTTATAATTACATTTATACGTATAATCTTCGGATTAGAGCTAGGTATCCTTTTTTTTTGTTTAATCTCCTTTTAATAAGAACTATGTTAAACGCTAAGGTCATCGTTAAGAGCTTGGTCATAATGCTTGCTTCTTTACCACGCTAAAGACTTCTCCATCGGCGAGTCTCGCGAGGTTTCGAGACTCGCGCTCCGCTTTCTCCTAACCGAACAGCACTCTCGCCATCGACCGTCGAAACCCCATTGGCAGTCGATTCACCGTTGTCGTTCGAGCAACATTCTCCCCTCGTTCTCTCGTCCACTCGCTCCCCGATTCGTTCGTTGGCTGTTTCTCCCTTTCGTCTCCGCCCGAATCCGTCCGACGCTCGACATCGGCGCGAACGCGTCGCCGGGGCTAGAAAATTGTTCACCGGCGCGACGGTGTCGCCGATCTGGCTAGATTCTTTGGATTTATCACAGAAAAACATCTTTTCCCTTCCCCCCGTCCCGATCGTCCCATTCCCATTCGCGCCTGCGTTCTCCGACACGGTCCCGCGATCGAAAAGAGCGGTCCTCGCGAGTCGAGGTAAAGCGAAAGGAACGAACGCTGCTTCGACGCGTGAAATCAGGAGTAAAACGCGTATCAGAGATCGGAGAAACAATAACGGAGAAAGTATATCCTAGGGAAAGCGAGAAATAAGAGAAACCGTGCTTCGACCGTGCGTCTTCGTCGGTGCTATCGTTTCCATCCCTCGATCTTCATTAAACAAACTGAGTTTCTCCATTAAATGGCGTCGAAAGAAAAGAGAAAACTGATAAAATTTCTCGTCCCGAACCGTTCCTTGTTCCAGATTCAAACGTACCCCGCTATCGATCAACGAAACGGGTTAATATTAAACTCCTAGCCGCGCGCATCTGTCCATCGTTTACTCTAGTTTTGTATTCAGTCGAGATCCACGCACGCAGATTTCTATATTGTTGTATATTTACGCGTCAGGCAAGCGTGAAATGGTACTTGGTAAAATGATTAGATTCTCGTCGAGCCGAGATCGCTTCGTCGAGACAGCCACGCATTCGTCCCCTTTCTCGCGCATTCCTCACGTGTCTTTCTTTCTTTCTTTCTTTCTTTCTCTCGCTCGTTCGCTCGCTCGCACGCATTTTCGGTTCGTTCTCATTCCGACGCGCAATACGCTCGTTCCCGCACGCGTCTACGTACTATCCATCGCAAATCTCATTCGCTCGGTGCGTGCATGTTCCGTGTGTCAGTGTACTCTTTAACGCGGTTGCGGAAAAAGACGTGTATTATGATTTCTTCGCGTATATTCTCCTTTGTCGCTTCGATTTCCTCCGGCTACCTTGCTTCTCTGTCTCTCTATGTACATTTATTACGCGTGTCGCGCGTGCGTTTCCGCGCGAAACACCTCCCGTTACGAGATTGGCAGTATGTTACAAGTGTTCTTCATTTATTCCTTTCTCCCCCATCGACTACATAACTCCGATCGTTTTTACGTTTTCATTTTTCTGTTTTTTTTTTCTTATTATCTCGTGTTTATTCCTATGCACGTGGCACGCGTGCACGTGCACGCGCGCGAGGCATTCTTCGTGGACGCCGTAGCGCGTGCACACGCGGTATGATCAATTTCCTCGCAGATTCTATTTAAAGCGTACCCACGAGTTCGAAGTAAACCGTTCGTTCGTTTTGTTCGTTTTGTTCGTTTTGTTCGTTCGTTCGTTTACTCGCGTAACGTCACTTCGCGGTGGTTGCGTGTAGTATTTATCCTGGCGTGTACGTGTGTATATATCGACGGATAGATGCCTTATCGTTTTCCTGTTCTCGTTAATTCACCTTAATCGTACAATTACAGTGGTAGTAACAACGGTAGTAGCAATGGCTTTGTAATCATTAATAAAACGTTTCGGTAATCGTAGCGTTAGTAAAAGTAGTAATAATAATACTATTAGTAACAGTAATCGTAGTAGTAGTAGTAGTAGTAGTAGTAGTAGTAGTAGTAGTAGTAGTAGTAGTAGTAGTAGTAGTAGTAGTAGTAGTAGTAGTAGTAGTAGTAGTAGTAGTAGTAGTAGTAGTTGTAGTAGTAGTTATAGTTTAGTAGTAATAGCAGCGGTAATAGTAGTAGTAATAGTAATAATAATAGTAATTGTTGTAGTAGTCGTAGTAGTAGTTATAGTAGTAGTAATAGTAATAGTAGTAGTAACAGGAGTATCGTCCGTCGTTTGAAAGAAGATTCGCGGGGCGGTACAGGGGCAAGAGGAGTCTTCTGCTATGTGCGTTGCGTGACGCGATGGAATTAGTTTGTGTGACCGTTTCGACCAATTCCACACTGAAGCCGAAAACACATTAGATTCCGACCACTTCGACCCGTATTCCTCCCATGGGTCTTCTTCCAAACAACCGACGACAGTAGCAGTAGTAGTAGTAGTAGTAGTAGTAGTAGTAGTTGTAGTTGTAGTAGTAGTAGTAGTAGTAGTAGTAGTAGTAAGTAGTAGTAGTAGTAGTAGTAGTAGTAGTAGTAGTAGTAGTAGTAGTAGTAGTAGTAGTAGTAGTAGTAGTAGTAGTAGTAGTAATAGTGATAGTAGTAGTAGTAATAGTAGTAGTAGTAGTAGTGGTAGTAGTAGTAGTAGTGGTAGTAGTAGTAATAGTAGTAGTAGTAGTAGTAGTAGTAGTAGTAGTAGTAGTAGTAGCAGTAGTAGTAGTAGTAGTAGTAGTAGTAGTAATAGTAGTAGTAGTAGTAGCAGTAGTAGTAGTAGTGGTAGTGGTAGTAGTAGTAGTAGTAGTAGTAGTAGTAGTTGTAGTAGTAGTAAGTAGTAGTAGTGGTAGTAGTAGTAGTAGTAGTAGTAGTAGTAGTAGTAGTAGTAGTAGTAGTAATAGTAGTAGTAGTAGTAAGTAGTAGTAGTAGTAGTAGTAGTAGTAGTAGTAGTAGTAGTAGTAGTAGTAGTAGTAGTAGTAGTAGTAGTAGTAGTAGTAGTAGTAGTAGTAGTAGTAATAGTGATAGTAGTAGCAGTGGTAGTAGTAGTAATAGTAACAGTAGCAGCAGCAGCGATAGTAGAGGTGTCAGTGAGAGTGGTGTTGGTGGTGTTGTTGTTGTCTCGGTGATGGTAATAGTAATAGTAACAATGGTAGTAGTAGTAGTATTTGCGGTAGTAAATAGTTAATAGTAGTGTAGCGGTAGTATCGACGGCGGTAGTAAGTAGTGGTAGTAAATTTGTAGTAAGTAATAGTAAGTAGCGGTAATCTCGTGGTTTAGTGATAGTATTTAGTTAATTAACAGTATAGTTAGCCGTAGTTTACTTGTAGTAGTGGCGGTAATAATTAGTAGTGGAATAGTTGTTCTCTCGTTAGGTGTGATAGTTAACGGTAAGTAGCCAGCGATGGTAAACGTTTTAATTGGAAAATTATGAGGTACTTTACAAGTGCTCGTGAAGCTTTATCCCATCTCCTTCCCCGGAACAGCCTCTCGTTCTCTCGTTTACGTTTCGTTCCGTCTGCCCCGGTCTCTCGCGTGAACACTGAGAATCCGGGATTCCCGAACGGCCGACAGAAATATCGTTCACATTCGCCGTCGAGCATGGTCCTTCTCCAGATCGACACCCCCGACGAAATCCACCTCTCGCGAATTAGCTGCCGGAATACGGAACAACGACGTGCGCGTATCGCATGGTCGTCCCTCGGTACGCGGCTCCCTCGTTCCGCGTTTCGTCCCGTAAACGGTAGGAACGAGACGGAGCGTGAACGTCGTTCGCCCGGTCGGCCCGTGTACGCGCGCGTGCCTCCTTCCGCCCGATCGCGACAGACGAGAAGATAAAGCGATTAACGAATTATACTTCTTACGATACAAGAGATACGGCTTTAGTAAAAATTCCTACGTATTTAGTTCGATGTATCGTTCAGCGCGCGTCGAACGGATCCCGCTGCAGGGGACCCGCGCGGCTCTCGAGTGTCACCATGTTCTTCCCACTAAGCCTACTTCCCCGAGATGATCCTCGAATCGAGCCGGCGCCCGGTTCAACGAGACCAGGCTACTTTGAAAACGTTCTCGCGAGGGAACAGGAAAGAGGCACCGGTACACGCCGGCCGGCCGACCGACCCGCGGAGCCAACATTCTCTCGCCCCGAATCGCTGCGAATCGTCGACGAAAGAAGGGACGAACGTTCTCCAGGCGTTCCGCGTCTACTTCCGCCGCACCGTTCGCAACGTCGTTTCGCAGACGGCGGAGCCACGACAGATTCTCGCGGAGATTTCTGTCGACGAGATGCGAACGAACTCTTCGCGTGAACGCGAGCACGCCGAGAGATTCCTCGCGTACCGTTCACAGCTCTCGTCGTTCGTCGGGAGAGACTCGTCGTTTCGGCATGTCAGTCCCGTCTATTCGCGAGCGACGCTTCTCCCTCCGACGAGGCGCGTTCGGTCGATCCGCGGATCGAGAGGCGGTGTCGACGAGAGCCGATTCCGCGGTTCTCGGCGCGCGGCAACTCGGCGTTCCCTCGGATCCTCGTCGACGGATCTGGCAGGGTCAAGACGGGGAAACGTTCTATCGCCTGTCGACTCTCGGGCGTCCCCGAGAGGCGGTCGCAAAACGAGCAGAGTTCGGCACGGGCGTGAAAAAATCGGCGGGTCCGCGCGCAGAGAGATCCGAAGCGGACGCTCGACCGTATAATCGTATAAAAAGTGGATCCTCCTCTCTCGGCTCGGTCCGTCGATTAACAAAGCACACAGCGGAGGAAGCTTCGGAAAGCTCGGAAACGAAAGGAAAGATTATTCGCGGTGAAAACAGGGATTATCGAGAGTTTCATCTCGTACGTAGCGTCCGGCGCTTTTTACAATAGAATTTTCGCGATTTCCAAACCGACACCACTCGTTGTCCGTGACACGCGCGCTGTTCCCGCGGCTGTGTCTCGCCTCGTTTCGTCTTGCTCGAACGTTTCGTTCGTTCGGTCGTTCGTTCGTGGGAATATCGGCGTGACGTCGATCATCGACGCACACTGTCTCTTCGATGATTGCGCGCCTCGACGATCCGACACTTGTGGCCCACGTTTCCCGTATAACTCGGTGTGTACGCGTGTCTGTGGTCTGTCTGCGTGTGTGTGACTGTGTTCATCGTGTATTCTCGCGTGCGTTGTCTCTCAGTTTGTCCCCCTGTAACGGATCATCCGATGTTGCTGCTCGCTTTCGGTCGCGCCGGCGTCCCGTTCGAAGGGAACCTCTTCGACCTAGCGTCTCATTCGTCGTCTGTCCTCCTTCGTCCCTTCTCCTCCGGACGAATCTCATCGTCTCGACTGCTTGGCGTCCCACCAGGTGTACCCGGAGATCCTCCGCGCTGGCTGGCAGCGAGGAATCCCGACGCAGTCGCGTGTACACCGCTCGATCCCGCCTCGAGCCGCGGAACCGACACCGCGGAGCTCGCCGATCGGATCGTTCTCGATGATCGACGCCGGGCGGCTCCTCTGTTCCCAAGTCAGTCGCGATCTTCGGTATTCGCTCCAGCCTCGATCGATGCATGCGCCTTCCGCGTTCAATGGAAGATTCACGCGCAAACCCAAAGACGCCTGGGGGCGTCCACGTCACCGGACCACCGTCCAGGGTCCCACTTTGGCTAGCACCAGTCGTCTTCGTCGCTGTCCGAGTGTCTCGACCTGCGTTCGATAGGGCAAACCGTGTTGTAGATGCTCTGCTGTACACTGACCATTCAATTTCACTCGCTCAACCATTTGACTACCGTGGACGCTTCAAACGAAGAACCTTAATCAGATAACTGTGTTCGACGAGTATACACGTCATCGTAAAGCTTACGATACTAATTCTTTCAGCGATGAATTCTTGATTTTTTCACATAAACATGTAATTTTTCTTTGTCTCGCTTTGATCTTTCATTAAAATATACTCTACGTGCATTCGTCCCGCGTTCAACGAGTACAGAACCAGAGGTTTTTCCAACTAAATTCCACAGTTAACTGGTTAAGAACCTTCCAATGCATAGATGCGTATTCAAAGTCTGTAGTCAAAGGGTCAACGAGTCAAAAGTCAAACAGGAGAAGTAAAACTTCACAGCAACTATTGTACATTACTCTATCGAAACACCTAAACATCTAAAAACTATCTCAAAGACTACCGCGTTACAAGCTTCAAATTCCTTCCAGTCTCGTTGCACTATCGACATCACATCTAGCTACAAAACTCTCCCATTTCTCATCGAATTAACACCACCCGCAGTACCCTACAGAGTACCATCTACAATGTTCGACGAAACCGATTCACCTGGGTGTCATCTGCTTAGCCTGCGGCTGCGGCTTGTAGCCGTTGGGCACGGGGCTGGGCAGGATGCGTCCGCCGCGTCCCATGGCCACCGCTTGCTCGAAGCTCAGCGGGCAATGGCTCGGCTGCATGCCGGGCATGTGTCCTGGCTGCGCCGGCGGCGGGTGCTGCATGCCGGCCGGGATCGGTATGTGGGGCCCGCCGAGCATGTGAGGCCCGTGGGTCGGCGAGGCGTTCAGCTTCGGGAAGTTGATGTTCGCCGGCTTGAGCTGCAGGGTCGACGGTTTGCTGGGCGTGGGCGGCAGCCGGCGCCGCTGCTCGCGCCTGGTCGCCAGCACCGGGTAGCTGTGCTGATGGGGATGGTGGCGATGATAGTGCTGGTGCGGGTGCGCCGGCTGGCGGCCGCCGATCGGGCTCGGACTCCGGGACCGTTGCTCCAGGCTGGTCGTGCCGTAGTGCTGGGCGCGCTCGATGCGATGAATGGGACTCGGCGTCCCCGCCGGACTCGTCGACGCGCTCCAAGGACCTGACGCGGAAATCATCGTTAGATCGCTCGGTTCTCGGCTGCGCCGCTTCTTCAGCCTCGTCTAGCTGTCCTACTGGGGCTGCACTGCGATACACGGTGAGGACATTCGACGGGATACGCCAGAACTACCGGACGACGTCTTCCGGCTGAGAAGTGTTGCCCATTGCTTGTTTACTATGGGGGTCCGCAGCCGAGCCGGCCATTGTTTCGGCAGCGAAGGGGGCGGGACCCTTCCACTCGCGACGCTTGGCATTCGAGCGGTCATTGTTGACGGGCTCGAGGGGCACGAGTGGGGGAGTCCCCTTGTTCTTCACTGTTGAAGTAAAGGTCGGCTTAGCTACCTCGCTTTTATCCTCTGCAGATGATTACTATGCGAAAAGGATATCCTGATTGGAGTTCCCCTGACTTTCTGACTTCTCAGGAGCTGACACTTCTCAGCAGGACGATGGTTTTCTGGTTTTCAGGATTATCTGTTCCAATGATCTCGAGCTTCCAGTTGTCTGAACTGTTGGTCATATAAACCCGCGTTCTACCGCGTTAGGAGTGGATTAGTCGGAACGTTCGGCAGTTCTGGCGTGGAAGAAAGGGGGCCGCTTACGTTTCAAGTCGAACGTCGTTAGCAATGATCTCTAAGAGACTAGCTATCGTTAGTTTACGTGTCAGAGTGTTAATTTTGAACTAGAGCGATAGAGTCCGGAGTCTTGGGGCGACAGTCGAGTGCCAGGGTGTTGCGTGCTGCTCGGGGGGTCGTTGCCCTCGCCCGTTGGCATGCTGGGAGGCTACTCTATAATTGCTGCGTGGGAATTCGAACGTTCGGTGCATCGTACCAGCCGCATGCCGTTCTCTAACGATACGAGGCGTCCCCTGCGCGTTTCTCTCGTCGTTGGACGTTCGTTCAACGAGCCGTCGCCTCGACGGACTGCTACGGTACGGGTCGTGCACTCTCTAAAAGGGCTCAAGTCTCTGGCTATTCTAGATCTTCTACTCTACCGATCCGGGGCTTGAAAGATAGATAGAGGAAGGAAGACAGAACTGCATTCTCCTACGTGTGTAACTGTGCGAGGAGTGTGCGAGTGCGCTCGATACTTGAAGCGAGTGTGTTCGATACCGTGCACGGTGACTTCCGGTGTGAGAGGTCGGAAAGATTCGGAAAAAAAAACGAATTCGTTACAAATAAGCGTCGTTCGCTCGTCGAACGAATTTGTCCGGTTTGTTCGCTGATATCCGTGTGTGTTTGAGTTGTGTATGGCTGTGTATGGGTGTGTGTGTGTGTGTGTGTGTGTGTCGTGTACGATCGCGTGACGTGTGTGGAGCAGACAAGACTATACTTCGTGTGGGCTCGTTGAGAATGTGGTACTGTGTGGAAAATGGTGGAGAAAGATGATAAAAGTAACAGGAGAGAAAGACAGAGATAGAGATAGACAGAGAGAGAGAGAGAGAGAGAGAGAGAGAGAGAGAGAGAGAGAGAGAGAGAGAGAGATAGAGAATGAAAAGAAAATATTGCTTCGGAACAGGGAATCAAACGGAGTTGCGAAAGAAATTACCATCGTCGTAATAGTCGCAGTGGTCGTAATAGTCTTTGTAGGCGCATAACAGAACAAAACGAAGAAACGTATTACATCGAGTGACACAGAGCCTCTGCCTCTTGCGAGTAAACCATTTATAGCGGCATTCGTATTTTTCTGAGTCGCCGAGCCGCGGATCCGCTGCGACGATCGACGCACTCCATCGATCGAAATAAATAAAACGATCGGACATCATTCGAAATCGATGGAAGCCGCGCGATCGGCGACAGGGGATCCGCAGCTCGGCGTTCGACAGTAAAAGGACTTATCGTTGCACCGTGTGTTCTCTTGGCCGGTATGCTATCATTTCTATCTTGTACCTGGCTTCCGGGGCCGATGATTGTACTGTGACGGTGGATGATGGGTGTGCCGCTGGAGCTCGACCACGTTGCTAACCGTGTCGCTGAACCCTAGCCCATCGTGTCGATAGTAAGCGTGATGATGGTCGTTCCTCATTCGACGCGGCGACTGCGATCCGTGCACAACCGGCGAGTGCCTTCTACGGAATAAAAGAGCCGATCTTAGATACCCGATCGCATCGTGACAACTGTCTTAACGGTTGATTAACAGTTGCAACGCGCAGGTTAACACATACGAGACCAGTAACGCAGTTCTCCGGCATTCGAATGTTATTCGTCGCCAGCAACGTGGCGCTGCGTTCACATCTCTCCCAGAGAGTGCCGATCGCTACGGTATACTTTTTGCTCGGCTCTAGAGACTCTGGGGAATCGTGTGTGCGGTCGCGAATGCGTTAATGAGGTAGAGAAACGCGTGTGTTACCTTAAACTCGGCGAACGAGACGGTTGTTTAGCTGGATGGGCGGGCGGATGAAGCCTCTCCGCGGCGCGCGTGAGACTCTCGAGACTACCGGCTCGCGAGTCGCTAACCACGACGTCCTGAAGCTCCATCTAAACGAACAGACTCGTCGGTTAGGGGACCGTACTCGCCGGGCGACGTCTGATCAAGGAGTATAAGAGGAGAGTCGGGGTGTTGAGAGCCGGTTCTTTGCCTTCGTTACTAACGATTCCCGCCTCGCGCACACAAATCTTTATCTTCCTCGACTCGCGAGACGCCTTTTGCCTCCGAAACCCACGACGAACCTCCGCGTCCGAGCTTCCGCCCTCGGGAACACTTGCCAGCGAGGGATCGACTATATTTTCGAGAGAGCAATCGATCGGCAACGGAGATTCCGGAGACCCGAGCGCAGAGGGTCGCCGTGGCTAGAGATTTTTGCATATCTCCTGTCGATATCGACGAGCGACAGAATCGCGAGCAGATGTAAATGAGAAGATAACAATCAGCGAAACTGGAGCAGAGTATAAGACGGTATACAAGCACATGTGCGCGCGTGTACAGGCATGCAGTTGAAAAAAATAATCCTCTCGGGCATGCACATGCTCCGGCCGAGCGAGTCTCGTCGCACAGGGGTGGAGAGAGGTGTGTTGTGAGAAGTCTCGGCAAAGAGAGAATTGTTTACGAGAACAGAGAAGAAAGTGCGGCTTGGGTTCCACTACCTTTTTGAGTCGTGACACGGTTCCAGAGGTGTCGATTACTTACCGGGGATTCTATAAATATATATACATATATATAGCATATAGACAGTGTATATGTATATATGTATATATACGTATATATTTACGTATATGCGGGCATACATGAAAATATTACGACAAACAACGAAACGGAGAACGAGGCACTCGCGACCACGGCTGAGGTTCCTGAGTGCTTCGTTCCTCTCGAGAGTAGAATTTCTCAAGGCCTGTGAAAGCAGCTAGGGACAAGGGTGGGGTTACTCTAATACCGACCTCGAACAATACTAAAACGGAGTAGAATCACTCGGTAATGGAGGTAATGAGGGTGGTGGTGGTGGTGGGTTCATCTAGGTGGCTCTCGCTAGACGCGCTCGGTTTCTAATCGGTCGTATTTACAGAGAGATACACGCTCTAACATTTACCGGTCAAGATCGGCTCGGTTGTTCCCGGGGAAACGTGATTGATAGTCGAATGATAATGAATCGCGAGCTTTTTTTACTGTATCACCAGAACGAATGAGAGACAGACAACGCGAGGCGATCTTGATTCTCGTTCGCGATTCTGATTGACTCGAACCCGGATCTACGCTCTAACATTTACCGGTCAAGATCGGCTCGGTTGTTCCCGGGAAACGTGATTGATAATGGAATGATAATACGAATCGCGAGCTTTTTTTAATGTATCACCAGAACGAATGAGAAGCAGACAACGCGAGACGATCTTGATTCTCGTACGCGCGCGATTCTGATTGGCTCGAACGCGGATCTATTCATCTAGAGTATCTACCCTAATGATCTAGTATCGTGGAAAGACAAACGCAGAGCAACCGAATGATCTAAGACTGGTGTACGAAAAGAAAACACCGTCTACCGAGGAGAATTCGCTGGTGTGTCGCAGGCTAAATCTAAGTTGGTGTTGGTCCTCGGCGAGCTAAGCCCCGCGGCCTCCGTTCCGCGTTTACGTCGGCGCCGATCTCTAAATCGGCCGACCGGTCTACGATCTAAGGAAAGCGTGTGTCGGCGCATACAGATTCTAAGAGACGCGAGCGTCGCTCCCGCGAATCGGCGCGCTCCGTTGCTCGGACTGGAGGAGACGTCCGCAAAACGCGGTTTTCCTTCTACGACGCGGGCTCGTTCGATCTAGCCGCGGAGGGTGTTAGTAGCTTCGGTCGATCTATCGAGTCGTCTCGCGGAAAGATAGGGGTGTTTTTGTTTGTTAATTGAATCGAGCCAAGAGACCTTGTGGTAACGGATCGAGGAGCGAGGTGCGTAGGTATTCTGGTGTTGATAATACGAGGGTGGTCGGTGAGCATGATGATGATGGTGATGGTGATGGTGATGGTGGTGGTGGTGGTGATGGTCATAGTATAGATCTTTGTCGGTATCGTAGTATTGGTCGTGATGGTGATGGTGGTAGTAGTAGTTTTGATCCTGCTGGGAGGGCACCTCAGCCAGCAATGGCTCTAGCTCGGGGGCGCGATCCTCGTCATTAACTACGGGTACAACCCCAGACCCACCCCCTCCCTGGCTACTCTCTCCGCTGCTGCCTAGTATATCGTACTGGTGGGACATCTTCCAGTTCACCTTTTTATTTCTGAAATCAGAAACCACGCGACCATTCATTAACAGCAGCACCATACATTCCGACTCATTTCTTTCGGAACGACCAATTTCAAATATAGCTTTTGCATTCAACGCTCACCCTTCTACGAATGAAATTCATTTTACTTAAGAAATCATCGACTGGCAATTAGTAAGAAACCAACAATTCTATTACAGGTGTATCGCATACTTAAAAGCGACCAATTGACATTTGACGTTTCAAAACGGTTTTCGAGTGCAAAATCTATAAAATATACGGAAAGATCGAGGGACATCGGTTTTCCTGATGTGTAATCCCTATAAAAATTCTAATAGATTATTTTCGGTTTCTTCAGATATTATAGTATTCAAGTCAAAGCTATTTATTTTCATCATTTATTTTTTTTATGATTTTTCATCGTAAGAAAGACTGTTCAATCTTTCGCGAATAAGAAGCGAAAAGCGAAGAATATAATCGGATTTCGATCCCTCGATCTAGCCTGTCGTCGAATCGAGTTATTTCTCTGTATACTTATTGTTCCATTGAAACGACAGTACTCGTCGAACGCGTTAAAAACGTCAGGATACCTGTGCTCGACGGCTGCATGGACCCCGAGGGTCCCATCGTCTTCCTCTCGGAGCTCCTTGCGCTGGTCTATCTTCCTATCCGGGGTCGGCCGTACCACCGGCTCGAGGCTGTTCGCCCTACTCCCGGTCCCGTGACTATTTCCGGTGTGATTCACCGCCGTCACGTCCAGTATGCAGTTGAGGAAGGCCGATTGCTAAATGCGAAACGTGCGAGAAACCACACCGGCTATCAGAGCTGATCGACGAGAGGTTTCGTTGATTTTATCTTATCTTTTTTTCATTTTTTTTTTGTACATTATTTGTTTGTTCCTCGTTTGCTACTCGGTGGCATTGGTTTTGATGTCTCGTCGATCGACGCTTTTTCCGTATCGATCGTTCGATCCTCGAACCAATCCATTCCACGGGTATCGCGCAAACGGGATATATATATATACATACATACGTATAATATGTACAGACAGGCACATACAGGCTTTCTTTCTCTCGCTTCTTCTCGGCGTCCCTCGAGAGAACCCTCGAGAGGATCGGTCAGAGAATCGGAGGCAGAGTTCGTTCTTTTCTATCGTTCTAGCGACGGAAAAGAGAGACTCCGTTCTTTCGTTGCGTTTCAAATTCAATCGAACAAAGAGAGAATAAAAAAGAGGCCATGCCACATACACAGTGAAGTAATAATCGTGACGGTGCGCTTGAAAAGTGTCTGCTGGAAAAGCTTCGTCGCGCTTCCCGGAAGTTTTCGTGTGTAAGGCGAACGTACAGTGGCGTTCGAAATTTCTCGGATCGTTTTTCGAGATTTTCTTACAGATTGCAGACTTTAAGGACTTTTCGTTATTGTGTCATGTCGGGAGGATAGTGTGAAAAATTAGTAGCATCTGTTCTTTGTACATATTTGTTCATAAATAATGCATAATAACAAAGACAAAATAATATTTCCTTCGTAGTATTCGTCCATTAATCCTTTGCACTCGAGAATATTTGTCTCAGTAAATATTCCTTATTTTCTGACGAAATGTCATTGATATTTGCAATTAACATGAAGAAATACCTTGCATAAATTAAGCGACAGAACTATTTTATTCATACTGAATTTTCAATTTTACAATTTTCTTGGGTCAAATCAAATGGCCATTGAAAGGCGCCTCTCGAGTGCAAAGGGTTAAATACGTCCTTATCCCTTCTATCCACGAAAATTCCTCGAAACTCATCTCATCGTAGGTAAAATTCCAAAAACGATCCTTGAGGTAACTTCCGAACACCACTATACACATACGTGTATAAGTAACGATGGAACCGCGGAACAACGCGAATCTCTAGCTTTCTTTCCCGGTCGTTCTTTTTTTTCCCTTTTGTTTGCGACAGTCGGATCATCGTACTCCGATGACAAAGCCTGTATATGTATGTTGAGAAACGAGCGATACCTTACGTTACGAACACCTTAGTACTTTAAATACCGAACAGTTCTGTTCGTGTGTAACGTATTACGAGCGAGCAGATACATACAGACAGGTACATACACGTGTACGCAAGACCGGGACACCGAATTGGTTTACGATACTGTGGGGGATGTGCAAATGTTCAGTAAACATGCAACAACTAGAGAGATCCGCGAATCGTCGGCGTTCCCTGTGCACCTGCGACCGACCGTTGCATCGAACCTGTCGCTTTCGTCTCAGTGGTCAGATTCGAAGACGAAAGCCTTCCTTGCACGAACGTTCGGCTGACACGATTGGCTGAGGCGGTCACGCCCAGCGATCGCGTCGCAGAGTGGGGAGAGTCTCGACTCGCGATTGTCTCCGCCATTACGACGCGACGAGCGCCAAGTTCCCAGCAACGGACGGTGCAATGTTATTCGAATCGAGAGAGGAACGCGGACGGTTCGCGGTCGTTTAATTCTAATCTGTAACTAACGCGTATCGTGATGCGAACAAGTGGTGGACAAACACAGAATTACACAAGCCAATCACAACGAACAAACGTGACACTGGGGGCGTGGGGAAAGCTACGAAACGGAAGCTAACTGTTCCGGGTATCGTGATACACATAGACACATTTGTATACGCACACACAAAACGGCAGCAAGTGTAATCGGGTACTAGAGATATATATATATATATATTGGTTTACTCGACATGCCTACGCACGACGCCATATACACGGCTACGGTTCATCTAAATGCTCTGTGTATACTTCCAACAACTCTGAGATACTTTCAAATACGAACAAATCTGCAAACAAGTGTTCCGCGAACACTTTCTCTAGGCTACCGTCGTGCTGTCCGTAGATCCATCGGTTGATGTTATATCAGTCTACCGTCGTGAATCGGATAGTTTAGCGAAATATGAGCGCGATTTCATCGTTAACGACACCGCGTTCTAGATTGTCGATCGGATTTTCGACCGGTTCGCGACTGAAGCTAGGACAGCACGGTGCTACGGGATGCTTCAAGATCGAGAAAAGCTTCCTCGAGCGGAAGCGGATTCTCCCCTTGATCCACGAGGAAAAGAATCGGCCGGCTCTCGGACAGAGCCACCTTTGCCCCGACGATTCCTCGAGGAGGGCAAAGGCTGCGTCGTCCATTGTCCGGCGAATAATTTCCCTCGAAGCGTCGGAAAACATTTGGTTGTTCACAGCATTGGTTTTGCTCCAGGACAAAAGATCCTCCTCGAATTTTCAAACGCGTAAACCCCGGCAAGCTACTTCGTCGTTTCGTGTCGTATTGTGTCGTGTAGTTTCTTTTCGTGTCGCGTGTGCGCAGAGTAGAGACCGATCGTGTCGGGCGTGTCGTTGTAGAGTAGAATTTGTGGGAAAGAAAACCGTGTCGAGTGGTGAAGTAGAAGCGATCGTGGAAGAGAGAGAGTGTGTCTATATACGTACAGCAAGGCGCGCGAGTAAGCGTCTACGGAGACGGTACTCGGTCTAGAACCGTACTAGAGAGTCGTTGCTACGCTACTTGGCGGCTGGCGGTGGTTGTCGAACAGTGTAACGGATAATAGATAATAGACAGAGGGACTAGAGATGAGACGGGGCCGAGAGGGGGGAGAGACGGGGAACATTTCCATCCAAAAACTAGCAAAGAACGTGGAGAATCTATGCGTCTCGAGGAGCGCGCGTCTCGCGTCTGACTATTTTATATTAAATAGTCTAATATAAAATAGTTTAATATTATATAAAATCGCTCGATTGCGAATACTCCTGCACAAAATATCGACTTTAGAGTTCGAATGATAAGACAAGTACATAGAGAAGTGATTTTTTATAAGATCGTTTCGGATCGAACGCGAGTTCCTCGTGACGGACTACGGCGGTGCTTAACAGGAGAATGTTCGATCTAAAGGAGCAGAAAGAAACGAAGAGTGGAAAACGGTTGCAGCAAAGAATCCATGGAATCTCCGATCGGCGATCGATAGAAAATGAATCGTTTAACAGGACACTATGCGAGATCTATGTAAGAATGCTCTCGATCTAGGATCGACTAATGCCGGACAAACTAGACTAGACTAATAGAAGAGACAGCGACGGGCTCGATCTCTAGCTAGACGATCTACGAGTACAAAGAAATCGGAAACGGTTCGCTAGACACGGCTAGACTGTGCGTCTATGATCGTGGCTAATTAAACGGAGCGACACTCGAGGCAAAAGGCGGGCTCTACGTAGATCGAGGATCGGACATTGTCTTCTGGTGGTCTGACGAGCTAAGTTTATCATTCTACGGAGGCTCGGTCGACTAGGTAAAACTTACTTGCACGCAGGCTAGATCGTGTTCTCGGGGACAAAGAGCCGGTCCACGTGGGCACGCGTGCGAACGACGCCCACGTGACACCGACACGACCACTAAAATGTTCTCGACGCGCGCCGCGACCTTCCGCATCGTCTTTTTTCGAGAGAAACGACCGATGCATAATTAAAACGAGGAAATCTTAGGATTTGAATTTCTCACGATTGAAAGAGATCGTGATCGAAGGTGGACTTCGGTGTTTCGTCGAAGGCGATGCGGAAGATCGGCCGCGCGTTCAACTAAGTAGTTCAAGTAATTAATCCTAGACTAGTTGCTTATTATCTGAAGAGGAAAACGTGCTGTTAGAAAAAGGAGGTACGTTGTAGGGAAAGACTAAAAAAGTTTCTAAGAGCTCTATAGTGAAACGTGTGAACCCGACGGATGCTCTAGTAAAAAGTACTTTCTGTAAGATACGTCAAGTGCCTAAGAAAGATGAAAAAAGTTCGAGCGTGTGTGACTGGTTCTCGGACGCAACCGCGGCTGATTTGTCTCTTCTCGTTCGATTTCCTTCGTCAATCGTCTCTTCAAAATCATTAGAATTGTATCTTGACGTTACAATTACCGGGCAGGTTAAACCAACTCATTCTTGACGTCCCGTTTTGCAATTACTAGGAAGCTGACACGTTTCGCTGGGAAATGATTGTAGAAGTTGATTTAGCAATACGAATTGAATTTTAAATCAATGTGATTCAAACGAAATACGCTGAATTCAAATGAAATTGAATTTTAAATCGTGTATATAATTCAAAGGACGTATGTTTAGAGTTTCTACGGTAGTATTAGCGTTAAAAGCATTGAATATTCGAAATGATCTTGAGAAAATATAGTTTCAACCGAATACTATAATCAATGTCTGAAGAAACTGAGAATTATTATAATTTTTTCATAGAGATTACATACGAATCGTCTGAAACCTTTCTCCGAATGATTAAATTTCATTTACCACGCGAACTGAATTGCAAATCAATCTCGAAAAATCGGTTGAACTGCTCGGTAGTTGTAGCGTCTAGTAGGAACCTCGTTTTCGATCTCCGCAGCCGCCGTTGCGTCGCGTTCGTGAGTGATCGGTTGACAATAGAAGAAAAGTAAAGGAACGAACAGATCGTCTACGATGCGATAGAGGAACGTAACGGTTCAAAGAAAATGTACGTGTGCGGTCGGTTGTGTACGTGTGACCAGTTGTGTCGCAGAGACGTGGGTGTGCGCGTGGTGTGTCGATGCATAGAAAAAGAATGTGGGTGGAAGATCGAAAAAAGTTTGCAGCAGAGATACAACCGCCGGTTTCTAATCGGACCAACCTCTATGGAAGATTCTTACGCGTATTATGTACAGAGCCGATCTCGCGATCGCGAGATCGTTCCTACGTACGTACTCGGCGCGTATGTACACACGAGATTATTTAGCGTGTACGGGCTACTGTGTCTCTGCACGAGATAGTGATTAAGTTGAATATTAGAGAACGAAAGTAAAAACGGTATTATGTACAGAAAATGTTGAACCGTTCGTTGCGAGGGAACGATCGATCGATGATTCTAGAGGAAATTGATCGTTAAGTATATTATTATTCGACGAATAATTAAATGATTTATGGATTCCGGTATCGATTACAACAAAGGATCCCTCGCAGCGAGTGTTCGAACGTGTGAGAAATATGTGTTCGTTGAAAGAAAATTGGTGAACGTGGAAAGAAAAACGAGAACGTAAACGAGAAAAGGAAACGAGTGTATAAGATGATAATAAGTAAGAGAAAAGTTTAAGTACTACCGCCTGGGCTGCAGGACTTTGCCCAGCATTATCGTTATCGATAAGATCGTTATCGTTCTGGAAAACAAAGAGAAAAGACACAAAGAGATGATTGAGAGCTGCGTGAACATCCTCTTGTCTGGGTATACAATTACATAAAACCTATGTTGTAACTTCTGTAGTCAATAATAATAATCATAATAATAATGTAATCATAATAATAGAAACGATAATAAGAAGAATAATAATCGTATTTAAATTACACCTACACTAAATATGACAATAGAATCAATGGTAACGGTAACAATAAATGTAACTTTCTATTCTCAATTAATTGACAGGTATCAAACTCACTGATCTGAGGCTCAAAACTCAAACTGTACTCATTTTCTATGATTCTTTAGTGGGAGACACGTATAAAATCAATTCAACACACAGATTCTTCTCTAATGATCTAATATCGTAACTCATTCAAGAAAACCATGTATCGTCCTAATTCTCTAGAGAAGTGGTATTCGTAAATCTACGCCGATCTATCGTTCGCTAGACGGTTCGAGACGACTCCGATCGTCGTGTCCCCGTAAAACAACTGTCTCCTCACGAAGGGGACACGATGGAGAACCATAGCAAACGATGTATCGACTAGAAACACAATCTACGTTAACCTGTTAATTGGGGAACAAGACGAGTCAACTCGTCCTTTCATTCGCCATTCTATTCGCCTGTTCGATTCTCGTCCCAATCGAATTTCATCGAAACACACCGTGGTATATCTACATCTAATTCCCGTTTTCCAATCAGCGAAATCGGGGAAACCTCTACCCCGCTCTCTCATTAACACTCGCGAGTCGATCGTTTCGAAGGGACGATGGCGTCCAGTTAACAGGTTAATCGAACTGCACGAAATTCGAATCGTGACGTTCAAGGAGGGGTGGACACATCGAAAACTGCTTTTCTACACATATCGAGTTCTGGCTAAATCAACTCAACGGACAGAGATTGAACGTCTTCCTTCGTTCGATAGTGAGAACTCAACTAATCGCGGAGTCCGGCCGGTTCGTTGTCCCGGATTGAGTCTCACCCGATCGCGCAGGGAGATTATCTCATTTTTCTTTGATCCACCGTGCGAGTAATATGAGATGTATTTTTCAATTGAATATATCGAAGTTCTTTCTTCTTTCCTCCCCGTCCGAAAGGAAATCTGAGCAACGCACACCGGGAGAACGAACGCGGCCGTCGATCTCGATGATCTCGTTACTCGTTCGAGTACATACGAATCCGTGAGAATTCTCGGCACTACTGAGCACACAGTAAAATACAGCGTCAGAACGTTTCGGGGACTCGGGATGCGTAAGCTTAGAATCGCTCTCGAAGTGATCCGGGAACGTTTCGAGTGTTTCGGACATCTTTAAAGACGTTTCCCGCCGACCGATCGGCTCGACGGCGTGCGAAATGCTGAAGCGCCAGAGTCCGACGCCGTCGCCGACGTCGCGCGATACTAAGCTTGCCGTGGGGTGGTCAAGAAGCTACTTTGGAATCATTGGAGATGTTCTATTCGAGTGTTCCACACGTCGGCCGTGTGAAATCCGGTCACGGAAGTTAAGCGAACGACAAACATCCATTCGAACTCGGTCCTCGGCTGGCTCCCACGAGCCTCGCTCGCCTCGCGATTCGCCCGATTCCGTTGAATCGGGGTTTCGTTCGTTCCCCGGGGATCGCGGGGAACGAACACAATGGACAGAGAATAGATGGAAGCGAGGGGGCGAGTCGTGGGAGCGCAACATAGAGGTTCTGCTCGTCTGAAAAGGGAACACCGTATCGCCTAGGGTCGTCGAGTTTCGTACGAGTGGAGGGACACTCGAGTGAAACTGATGGGACACTCACCTGTCCGGTCGACTCTATCTGACCAAACCTGGTCGTCCTCCAACTTTCGAGTATCAGAAGGCAGACGTATATCTTACCAACGGTCAGCTTGTCTTTGTTTAACTCTGCGAAACGGAGTTAGAAAGGTTCCGTGAGTATTCCGACGTTCTCTACGCCGGGGGAGGGATATCGTTTCAGGGAAAGAGGCTCGTTACCTTCGTTCCTAGGTATCAAAAGGTCCAATATCTTTTTCGCCTGCAGTGGCCAGATGCTTCTGATCGTGTCCCTCAGCTCCTCGTTCGCTTGGTTCATCTCGTCGGCTGGAAAACAGGGAACTTTCGCGTGAAAGCGCTCGATTTCTCGTATTACAGAGAACGTTCATTCGTTACTAGAGACCAGTCTATCGTTATATAGTAGTCATTCACTCGAACTCAAACGGGTTAACACTTTGTACTCGGAAATTTTTCACTAGAAATATTTCAACATTTTCTGACGAGACGAAGACGATATTTTGTGGAACCAACTCGACGAGAAATTCACGCGAATTGACGGACAAGGCTGTTTTACGTCAATATTTCTCAGATCGATGCCCCGTATGAAGTATAATATTAAATATCAAACTTTATAGTTTCATAATAACTTATATGTTTTAACACTAGCTTTACGGAACGCGTGAAATTGACGCATATTGGATTTTAGAAATATTATTTTGTAAACGTTTACGCCAATTTTGATTGATGCGATCACACTGACATGCACCCCAATTACCTACTCTCAAATCTCCAGTTTCAATCTAAATAAACGAGCATCAATTCTTTTAGGAATAATAGAATCAAGTGTACAATAACTAAACCTAGTGTTAAGGAAAGGATCGAAGCGTCTAATAAAGATAATCCATCGGTCTAGCTCACCGCGTCTCATCTTGATGCTGAGATTCTCGCGGATCAGGGCGAACAGCGTGGTGGTGAAGTTCACTTTCCCGTCGACGTCGACCGGCATGTTCATTCTGATCAGCTTCTTGTATGCTAACCGGTTCGGGCACTTGTTGCCAAACCCCAACGGCGGGTCCATGTTCTTCAGCATGTCGTACATCTCGGTGTAATGGATCTTGCCGGTCGCGTTCGGATCGTACTCCGCCCAGATCCTGACGAACTCGTCGAGGTGGTGGGCGCCGAGGATCGACGAGTCCCTGGTCAGGTAGTCGAAGTTGTCCATGATGACGGCGACGAACAGGTTCAGCATCAGGAACGAGCAGAAGAATATGAAAGAGACGAAGTACGCGTACGCGATGTTCGAGCCGCAGCCGCCCGGCTCCTGCTTGCCGGCCTTCACGTCGCACGGCCGGCCCTTTATGCAGGACAGCATGATGTTCGGCCAAGCCTCGCCGGTCGCGCACCTGCCAACGTACGTTCTATTATTACACGGTTCCGCTCCGCTCGATTTATATCTATGGTAAACACGCATCGTCTCCGATTCGTTCAAGCGAATCGGCTAAACTTGGTCGTCCGGCGATTTTAGGGCTCGTTCGTGATGTGTAGATCATGTGCGGAATAGTTGGAATTAGAGCTGGTTGAATTCTGTGACGATCAACCCTTCGCGGTCGAAAGATTTTCACTGGGGTATTCGAGATTTTTTTATAATGTACAGAAGACTGACATTGAGGAAATAGGACTGTATATTAAGAGATAATAATGAATGTTGAAACACAATTTAGTTATTCTTTAAACATAACGGTGAAAATCAAATGGTTTCGTTTACCATATTAACCCCTTGACCTATGATCTCCCTCAACTCTGATACGGCTATTTTATCATTAATAATTTATTGAAAAAGAGAAGTTCTAAGCGTATGTTATACCTATATTTCCTTTTAACCCTTTGCACCCCAAAAGTTTTTCACCAGAAATATTCAATTTATTTTCATAAGATACAGCTGACATTCTTTGAACCAACTTAACGAGGAATCTATTCACAAAATAATATCGACAGATTAATCAAGACTTAATATTAAGTAGGAAACTTTACAGTTTTGATGCACCAAACGAGTGACTGAGAGGCAAAGTGCAAAGGGTTAAGTATACTAGTTGATTACAGGGGAATATTTCCTTTGAATTCGAATGAACTGATATATTTGTTGAATCCTGTTGAATCTTCACGAGTCTCACTCGTAGGGCAAGGGGTTAACAGAAATTCCTATGAACTATCAAAGAAAAATTCCAGTAAGGATCTATATAGAAACTTTCAAAAGATTCCAATTTTGTACCGAATCTAATAACGGCCGAGCTTCCGAGCGCAAAGGGTTTCCACCGAAGAAATCGCCGGACGATGAACCGCATGCAAATTACTGAAGCGAGACACGTCGACAACTGTAGCTTCCGCGGAATGCTTTCCGCTTCCGAGTGGATCGGCTACGAGCTCGTTACTTCGTAAAGCAAATATTACTTGGTACAAATGCTAATGGATAAATAAGTAAATCGATAGCGAGCGTTCCTCCCGTTTCTCCGGTTGAACGCGAAATCGGTCTCGGAGGGAGGTCATGCAAACGGGAGAGACCGTCTCCTGTGCAGAAACACCAAAAGCGATCAACAAAACTGGCCGAGGGCAACTCGGCTGTTACTCTACTTCGCTGGATAATCAAACTACGCAGCGTGTGTTTGGTTTCGTTCTGTGCGCGTGAGGCGTAGCTCAGCCTGTTCCCGGTCGCTGTGTGTCGTCGCGTTTTCGAAAATCGAGTGTCGAGTAACGACGATCGAGAACGTCGGGAACACGTGAATGCGAACACTGGCGCGTGAGTGCTTCGTTCTTAGCGGAAAAGCTGTGCTTTGTCTGATTTCTTTTTTTTTTTTCTTTTTCTCCCTTCGTCATCCTTTTTCTATTTGCGTGGAGCGTGGAGGCTCGGTTGGCGCGCGTGAGACGGCAGAAAAGACGGAGAGAAACAAAAATAATTGAAAAAAAGGTAATGTAGAAAAAGAGAGAGAGACAGAGAGAGACAGAGAGAGAGAGTGAAAGAGAGAGAGAGGATGTACAGCCACGGATTATCTTTGCGATCGCAGCTTGCCGCGGATGCGGCGTGTTACTTACCGAAAAAGCAACATCAGACCTTGAATGAAGCTTTGGAAATTGTTGTGCTTGGTTATAGAAGTCTCGGGGTCCAGCGCGATGTTACCGAATACCTGAGGGACCGAGAAAAAAGAGAAAAGGGCCGCGCGGCCAAAGGGCACGCACCGCATTAGCAGAACGGAAAACCAATGTGTGTTTCGACGCACGCTCGATTCATTCCGGAAATGAGAAATCGCTACGCCGGTCGGCACGTGTCGCGGGATCACGGCGATCCTTACCGAGGATCGTCCCGAGCTCGGCTTCTTTCTAGCGGCCGCGATTTGTGTACGCGTTTTTGTGAATTGTGTCGGTCTACCGTCTAAGAAGATACGCATACACCACATTAAATTACGATCTACCAACTGTTCTGTACTCTTTCTTTGTTCGTATGGTCATCGACGCGCGGGCCGCTCGAGAGAATTCTGTGGTCTATCGGTTTATCGGTGGACTGCGAGTAATTCAGCGATGAGATGTTCCGAAGAAGTTTATTTAACACTAGAACCACCGAGCAATACAATTCAAAAACAATTCCCATAAAAATTGTAAGATTATTTTCAGTTTCTTCGGACATTCATTATAGTGAAATGAAACTGTTTTCGAAATCATTTCGAATAATGCTTCGAAGATATCAGTAATTGCTGAACAAATCGAAACCAGTCATTTTGACTGCTACGGTGGTTCTAGTGTTAACCTCTTGCGAAGGATTTTGTTTGTTACTTATTTTACTCGGATATGTATATTCATTTTGTTTATCATTCTGTATAGATACATTTCGAAGAAATCTAGCGAATGCAACAAACGTCGATGTGTAGGTTGTTTAATAAGTAAAATTATGTATTTTAAGGAAACTAGTGTTCTAAAAGAATATTAAATATTAACTCAGAGATCTAGCAAAGTCTTTTGCGAAGAATTTTGTTACCTATTTTGGATACCTACACTGATTTTGTTTATCAATCATTTTCTCCGTCGCAAGAGCTTAATGCAGAGCTAATGTCCCATTGAAATTCTCATTAGAATTCGTCTATCCGAAATTCTCCGCAGTCTACCGATCGAAGACGACGATCAACGAACGCCGGGAATCTCGATCCCTTCGAGCGTTGTCCCGCTCGCCGTTCTCTCGAGTGCATCGCGTTCAGATCAACAAATCTAGGGCAAGCATCTCTATGGAACAACTGTGTCTAACGGGGACGTCTAATCTGCAGGGTTCAATCGCAACAGACTGACACGTCGAGCAGCTTACACTCTCGATGAAACCTCATGCCAACAGCCCAAAAACTCTACGAAAATCGCATCGCCGACCGATCGCCGCGGAACGATCGATCTCTCGTTCCCCGCTCGTCCTTCCCCGTACCTCCAGACAAACGGGGAACCGAATCGTTCCGCCGATCGACGCGATGGCGCACCCGCTCTCGAGTCGAGTACCAGAGTCGGGCAAAATTTCATCCGATCGCGTGTCAGGACGAATGATTAAAATGCAACTTCTGTAGTATCGTGAGATACTATTTTTCATCGAGTTTCATCATTGTTCGTCGATTAGAGATAGATTTGATTCCGATCGTAGATCGGTGATAATAGGAGATTTTTGATCGTTGCATTCGAATGACCGTCGGTGACGCGCGATCGGATTATATTTCGCCCAACTCCGACGAGCTACTTGCACGTCGCTTTACCCCGTTCGTTCGTGTATTCGTTTTCGCGGTCGCTGGCGTTTAGCTGCTCGACTCACCGAAAAAGCAACATAAGACCGGCGAAGAAGGACTGAAAGTTGTTGTGATCATCGATCGCTGTTCCTGGATCGTTCGATATATTGCCGAAGACCTGACAACGGGAATTCCATGGGTCACTAAACACTCTCGATCCCGCGTGCAGCTTATACTCGCCGGCTCGACGGTTTATTCGATTATTCTCATTGAGCATCGCGCGTACGCGTCACTCCCCCTCGCGAATCCTGGTTCATTGTACGCTCGTCCGTCGCGTCCTCGCGACGAGTATATATAGAGGCGAGTATTGTCAACGTAGATCGTAATTATTGTCTAATCTGTCGCATAAGACTTATTACTGTGTGATCATAGCGTTATTGCTACGATTTGCTTCGACTACGATCCATGCAACCGGTTCTTTAATTTTCTCAAAAAATAGTCTAAGCTGATTCTACCTTAATGTTAACCCTTTGCACTCCGAAGTTCTTCACCAGAAATATTTCAACATTTTCTGATGAGACGATATTTTGTAAAACTTTACGTCGTTTCTCAGATCGATGCGTTATATGAAGTATAATATTAAATATCAAACTTTATAGCTTCACTGTATGAAATCGAGCGGTGAGAGTCACCTCCCGAGTGCAAAGGGTTAATTATCCAATAAATTCGCTGAACAGTTCCAACGGTCCGCGCGCAATGCACCAGGATGAAGCGAGACCGAACACGATGGGGCACGATTGGTTCCTAAGGTCGCGGCCAGTCGAGTCCTGTCGTTGCTTATCAATCGTCACGGTACTCCCCCCTCAGTCTCCTAGTTTCCTATCGCGTCTCGAGAACCCTAATGCTTAGAAACCCCGGGAAAGGGTTTCGTACGCTCCGAGAGGACGAATACGTACCTGCATACCGATGATCGCGTAAATGAAGAACAGCATCGCTATGAGGAGACAAACGTAAGGCAGAGCCTGCGGAAAAATAAGTAGCGTTTTAATCGATCAACACAGAGAAGACAATAAAGAGAGAGAGAGAGAGCTTACTTTGAAGGATTGTACAAAGGTCCAGAGTAAAATTCGTATCGTGTAACCCTGCCTGAGTAGTTTGATCAGCCTGGCGGCGCGGAACAGCCTCAGGAAGCCGACGTTGATGAAGTTCTCCTGCAGGGGACAGAGGAAATTGCACTTAATCCCCGAAAAATGCCGGCTCCTTATCGCGACGAGGCTCGCGCTCCGTATGTGTCACCGCGATCGACTCTGTTAACGCTTTGCCTACTGCTTCGTTGTATCTTTAATGACCACTTAACGATTCAAGCTTCTTGAAACTAGTACTTATCGATTGAATTATAATTAACGCTACGTCAGGTTATGTTTACTGTTTCATCTATGATGTAATGGACGCTGGATTTACGAAACGATTCGATGGTATATCGAATAGCTTCTGTCGATTTCGATACAATTAGGCGAATGCCGTTGCTATAGTCGAATTCTGAAGGTAGTTTTTAGTTTTCTAGGAACAATACAGTGTAGATTAACACTAGAACTACCGTACCAGTCAAAATGACTTTCGATTTGTTTGTTTATGAATATCCAAAGAAACTGAGAATAATCTATTACAATTTTTATAGGAATTGCATATTAATCGTATTAAATGCTCGGTAGTTATAGTGTTAAACGCCCGTGAATCTAGTGTTGAAAGCTCCTCATCGAATCTAAGGAAGCTTTAATAGATCAGTGACGTGATGAATATCCAAAGAAACTAGAAATAATCTATTGTTACAATTTTTGTAGAGATCAGTGATGTTTCTCCTTTCGAGTAGGTGAAAGCATGGCGAAATTTCCGCGTTTCGGGCTTTCGTTTCCCGAACGCGCGTTGAAGCGTCGTCGCGGTACACGTACGGAGCCACTGGAAAGAATTCTGGGTCCTCCATCTACCTTTCAGTACCTTGCGACTTTACACTCCTTTAATCTGTCTCTTTATCCTTCGCACCTTGTAACAAGGTGACAGATGAATGAATCAATGAACAAACATATTGCGTGACTCAGGCGTCATCGATTCTTTGAAATATTCCATAGCATTGCATTCTCAGCCTACGCGCGAAATCAAGATCCGATCGATCGGACGTGATCGAAACGGCCGGGAGGTCGTTCGTTGAACCCGTTTGCTGGAGTTCTCTTGGATCGCGCGTTAATACCGCATCCATATGCTAGATTTTGCCAGAGACGGAAGCTTCTGTATCGTGTTGTTTGTGTGAAGACTTGGTCGCTGCGCGAGTGTTGCGATCGGTGCCTTCTGCACTTTTAACGGTTCGAGTTCTTAAGCTAATTTATTCCTACTTTGAATTGCGTCTTGTTCTTGCTACGCCCTGATTACCGAAGATTTGCAAGGAAACATTGTCCATCGAATTTTCAACACTAAACGTACCGTCACTTTACCGATATTCTTGCTAATATTCTTGCTAAAGATATACAGGTAATTGTTGATTTAATATGGTAACTTCTAGATAGGAAGAAGATTATATATTTTTATTTGCTATTAACGAAAGTTAGACTAGTTTAGTGTTAAAACGCGTGAATTTCGAATTTAAGGAAATGATGAATCATTGCACTCTGTAAATAGGAAATTGTAAGTGAAAAGAATAGACGATTGCCAAGAGTGAAAGCAACTTTCAGTTCCAATGTAGACTCGATATAAATGGAAATGAATCTTGATCGATTTGCTTCTAATCTCGATGCTATATATTTCGATCTCGGACTCGCGCAGCGACCTGTTAACGATATGTATCGTGTCGAGAATGTCTATGCAATGTACGAATATCTCCAGGTGTGATCTGTGAGTGAAACGGTTCCTGCGCCGATTCCCGCGACGGATCTCGCCGGAATCGATCGCGCGGAACCGCGTTACGATCGTGTCCGTTTAAATGAATGACCGTCACTTACGTATGCGGTTGCTAGAGCGTGACGACATGTTATACCTTTTTTTCGCCTAGTTGACCGCCACTGGGCATACTCGAAAACCGCTCCTGGCAGAAGAAAACACGAGATTGCAGGATTATTGGAATCGTTTCGGTTCCGGGAGTCTCGCGAACACCGAGGATTCTCTTAACGTTAAATACGGAAAAAACAGAGAGATAGAGAGCGGTGAAACTAGCGGTGAACACGTACGGTAAATGTGAAGCGGTCCGATACATTAGTCGCGACTGCTTCTAGATTTGACAAAGGAGGGCAACCTTGTTGCAACCAAAGCAACCAACATTGGATACTTTCGTACGAGATATCTTTTATTATATCACTGTCCAACAGGATTTTCGGTCTAGATCTATTGAACACAGATTTTCTTAACCTGATCGAAAGGTAAACCGTTCTCACACTTTCTCCGGGGGTTTCCTCTTCAGAAATGTCTGCAGAATCTGATACTATATAGCAAATTCGTGCTAGCCGACGCACCTTTCGTAAAAACGTTACAGAAACGCGTGCGAAGTACGCGTATATACTCTTTTTCAAACGTTGATCATCATGTAGAGCCATTTAATGACAGGAAACATTGAAAATTTGTATAGCTACAATTTTTACGTATTCGGGAAACTCTACTCTAGCTTTCAAGAAAAATTCAACCGCCTATTGATGTTGGTTTTCACGTGACACTCGTTTCTTCCAAAAATTCGACCGTTTTCACAGAAACCCATGTTTCTTGAGAACTGAGGGTGACCGAGTAATTTGGCTTTCGGATTCGTAATTAGGGCAAGTGGTTAGGTAAAGACTATCCAGTGGCTGTTACAGAATACAAAGAAAATTTGAACCTGTTGGACAGTGTTATCTTCTCCGCGGAACAAAATGTCTCGACAGAGAAACGCGAGTCGGACGAGCAACGATATCGTTTCAACCGGATGTTTTACGCTTACTTCGATGGACCACGTACTCGCTGCCGATTCAACACCTACGGGGGAGAGGTGCAAGCAATTCCAAGAAGACAACTGGGGGAAGAGAAGAGCACTCTTCGACTGCCTCGACGATTATCTCGTTTACTGGACGCTGTTTACTTTGTTTACTTGGAGCTCGGAATTACAGTGGCGTGTTTACGTGTGGATGTGTGCGGTTTACGTTCCTGTTTCTTTGTAACTTTGGGTTTCGAATAGATACTTCTACGGAGGAGGAGTCAAGAGATACTTGATGGGTGGTGTGCGCTCTGTTACGCCGATCGTTCGGTCCAACCTTTACTATAGTCAACATTCGAGAGCAGGTCTTCGAAACGGAACGCTTTTTGTTCATTAGGATCATTAGCAGTTGAAGAAACTAATCTATTCATTTCTGAACATTGAAACTACCGAGTAAGTAAACCGACTTTTGGAAGTTTCTCTATAGAAACTCCAAGTGCATCTACTTAGACTTTAATTGCTTTTCAATTTAGTTTGCGTGTCGCTAAATTGAATAATTTCTCCGAGAGTTTTCTTTTTAATAATTGCGCAAAGAAAATTTTGTCGAAAAATGTGAAATATTTCTAGTGAGAAACTTTCTAGTGCAAAGGGTTAATTTCTCCCCCCACCGTGACCCTTTGATTTCATGGTTATCACTGTTTCTCGAATCGATTCGATTAGAAATCATATTCACCGCGTTCCCCTTCGAACGCTCTTCTCTCGTGAATGTTGCGTGTACGCTGCGAACACTCTGCGGTGATCGTATGTAGTATATACTGTGCAGATGATCGGTGAGAATGTACAGTGTGGGTGTGTAGCGTATGAATGCAGCATCAAGCTACGCGCAAATACATGAGACTGTAGGGATTCGAATAAGATTTCTTGTTTACCTGCTAGCATATACGTGTGTGTATATACATACACAGAGATAGACATGGCGTACAGGATGTTCTCCGAAATCGTGGCGCAACCGAGAGATGGAAGATCCTTCGCTGTATACTTAGAACAAACTTAACACATTGCGTACCGGCTAATCTTCAGAAAACTCAGATATATTGTTATGTAATATATTTTAACCCCTTGCCTACAATGACGAGTGAGACTCGCGATGAAGATTTCTAGACTAATTTAACAACAATCGATGTTATTCATTACCCACGGATCAAAGCAAACTATTTTGCTATTATCATTGTATTATCTTCAAATTTCCACTTGAAGTAGAGTGGACAATTTTGTTGCATTTCTTCCGAATTGCCGATGGTAAAATAGTACATGCATAGCTAAGTGTCTATATGAAAACGAGATTTCTCGTTACCGGTGCGTAATCTGTTAATTACGAATAGAAGAAGACTATCTTCGATTTGTCAGCGAGGCATCGTCCGTTCCACGGATCGCGCCGCGACTTCACGTCACTCCGTACACCCAACGAGCAATCCAATTACACTTCCGCCGAAACTATAGAAGCAGCAAAGAGGTTAAAGGAAAGACAACACTTCGAGATGTACAACCAAGCAACACTGGGCCATATACAATTATAATTAAGGGTGATTCTCGTAGGCTTCCTCGATCGGCGAATGAACGTTAACACTTTACAGGCCGCGCGGTTTCGAAAAAACACTTCATTAGAGGCGTTTTTTCTAGGATTAAACAGTTACTTGATAAACAAAGCTGCAATTGAACTATCGTTTGTAAATCGGTAATCAATTCTCAGGTGAACCTCCCGAATATTTCAATTGAAATGACAAAGAATACTCGTAATTAAACTAGATAGAAAAGACATAATTTTCAAGAATGAAACCAAAAACGATATCGAAAATAAATGTTAAACCTCACAGTTATGTAATCTCATATAGAAACCTTTGCATCAAGTTTAAATTTAATACGCTGATAATAATAGACAACGGCGCACGATACAAATGTCGCATCAGCGGCCATTAAAGTGTTAAAGTGACACGAACACTACTACTTCTCGACTCGGAGTGTCAGTACATTTACACAGGGCGATGTTCCGTTCACTGTTTTACTTTGCTGGCGATGGTCTACGTACCCCGAACTCGATCACGAGGGCGTCCACGATGCTGCCGATCACCGTGATGAAGTCGAAAATGTTCCAGGCGTCTTTGAAGAAGTTCTGACGACGGGGACCGGGAAAACAGAGCTCGATTAGTCGAAATTCAGTCTCGAGAGACCGATCCTTGCCTGGCTCGTCCCTTCGGACCTCGCTCGAAGCTTCTCGATCGGTTCTCTAACTTACCAAACGCTTCGATCGTGGCCGAATAAATTTCTCTCGAACGTTAAACATCGATACCTTCGAAAATTTGTTCACAAAAGTACAGAAAACATGTAAATTCATGAAATATAAATATAAATATTCGTGTCAGCCCTTTGCACTCCGGAGGCGCCTCTCAGTAATTTATTTGACAGCTAAATTTTAAGTTTGAGGTTTAACAACTTTGTATAATGCAATATCGAAAGAAAATAGTTTCCTCAATGTATCGATTTGTCAAATCAATCTTGGAAGTCAACTCATTAGGAAATACTGAGTATTTCCAGTGAAAATTTCTGGAGTGCAAAAGGTGAAGTTTCATTTATATGTAAGATTCTATTGTTCTTTAAACGGCCACGAGACCGTTCGTTCGGTTGAACGTTCGAGCGAGCCCCGAAGTTCCTCAAGGTGTGTAAAAGATGTCTGCTAAGCTAACTGCTAAAAGAGGAAACTACGAATCGAGAGTTCGAAGAAGGTGTGTCTAGAGAAGAAAGTATCTGTCGGTGTTTCTCTGGCTGTTCGTTTAATCGTGTGCGAGTAGCTCGTGCTCGTGTATACCTGTGTCGTGTGTGTCTCCATGTATGCGTGTGTGTATTCGTGTGTACGTACGCACCCTTACGCGAACGTAAATGTTGGACGCGTGGGTATTGCGAATATGGGTCGTGCTAGATCTGCGAAACGGTGTGTGGAGTCTGTAAAAAGGCCATACTGCTTCGTTGTTTGGACGATTCGTCGGGGAGGCGTTCGACGGGCGAATCGCGTGGATCCGCGGCGAGAAGCACGCGTCCGAGCCGTCTCGCCGATGCAACGAGACCGTTGATCGTTAACTCTGTTCGACGTGATCGACGGAACAATGTCGGAGACCGCGGGGAGGGTACAGCGACTACGAGGAGGCGATAAACGTAACAGCTCTAAGACGGATAGATAGACCACGAGAAGCTGCGTCGCGCTCGAGTAACGCTGCGAATAACTGAATAATGCTCTCTTCTTTCTTCTGATAATCTGTCGCTATTGCTATTATTATCTTTGCCAAATGTATGGGAAGACTCGCGTTTCCAATTTTCACCTCTAAGTTTCTAGAGGCATCTGTTGGGCTCTTGCTCTGTGAAACTGTGATGCAATTGCTTCGTTAACACTGAAACTACCCGACGCCTCCTTTTCGCGATTAACCAGTTAAGTGTGGAACTTAGATTGAAAAATCTCCGATTGCAATAAAATCAAATAATGTATACTCGTTGAATGCAGGCCGAACGCAATTCTCGAATTAAATTGAAAATATTCGCGAGCCTGACGCGATAGCGAAAGAATGAGAGGTTTCTATAAATACGTCTGAACTACCTGAAGCTCGCGCTTCGTTACGATAATAATAACAACAAGAGTAATAATAGCGATCTCTTTGGCGCGTCCATCGCGAGCCATCCCCTTCGAGTGGCTTCTATTATAAAACCGATCACGGGGTACCCGAGTCGCGCGCGCGTCGCTGATCGATGACGATCGGGCCGTGGAAGTAGAAGCGACTTGGGGATGATCTCGTCTAAAGATGTGTATCTACGGGAGCATGCCGGTAATAGCGAGCAAACTAGACAGAGGGAGAGACAGAGAGAGAGAGAGAGAGAGAGAGAGAGAAGGGGCGGGTAGAAAAGAGAGAGACGTCGGAGACGGGCTCGGTTATTCACGCGGAAGCTCTACTTTTCTACTTTTCAGCGTCCTCCCGGGGCAAAGGGCCGGGAAAGAGGTCGCTTCCCTCGAACGATTCGGAACGACGATGGCGACCGAGCCGAGAGTATCGCGGCAACGATCTCGGGCTCCGTCGCAGCTTCTCGGTACGCTTGCATGTGTCACCGTGGCTTTATGTCGATCACGAAATTACTTCGCGTATCCGAAGATCATCGTGAATTGTTGCACCAATGTGTATCAACGCTTTAGCTACCGGTTGCTCGATCATTCTGTGGGATCGATCGAAAGTCTTGAGAAAGATCGAATTTTAACAGTAGAACTGTACCAGTCGAAATGACTGGTTTCAACGTGTTTTCGTAATTATTGATATCATGAAAGCATTGAATATTCGAAATGATCTTGAAAAAGATCGAGTTTTAACAGTAGAACTGTACCAGTCGAAATGACTGGTTTCAACGTGTTTTCGTAATTATCGATATCTTGAAAGCATTGAATATTCGAAATCTTGAAAGTAAATAGTTTCACTTGAATATTATTGATATTCAACTACTATATTGAATTATATTCTACTATATTAAATTATTGATATTCTACTATAATGAATGTCTGAAGGAATTGATAATCAATTATTACAATTTTTATAGGGATTACATATTAATCGTATTAAATGCTAATTCTAGTGTTAACTTGGAGTTTATTAACCTCTTGCGGTGGCAACGAATAGACGAAGATCAACCAGTTAACTGTGTTTGACGACTACACACGTCATCTTAAAGCTTGAATTCTTCCAACGATGAATTCTTTATTTTTTCAGATAAACATGTAACTCTTCTTTGTCTTGCTTTGGTCTTTCATTAAACTCTAAGTACATTTGTCCTGCATTCGACGAGTGCAGGCTCCATTTTATAATTTTATTGCACGCAGAACGAGAGGTTCTTCAAACTAAATTCCACAGTTAACTGGTTAAGAATCTTGTAAAAGGAAGAGTTCAAAGAAATCTGGAGTTTCTGATTTAATATAGTATACATCGTTGGCAATTTTCGGGAACGTCACGAGCGTCTTCCCAGCGAGAGGTTAATAAACCGTTCACCCGGTAGATAAAGCGTTAATATTATACATTCTCGAGGGTAAGTTCGCGACGCGATTATCGCGAGGAATTTCGGAACGAATCTTACGGTTCTCCCCGAGAGAATTTAGGTTCTCGTACAGAGGTCTCGGAACGCAACGGATATCGATCCATGAAACACACCGGTCGGGTCGGAGACAGAGAAGTGACAGAAGAGAAGATATTCACGTATAACTGTATACAGGTATACTCTCTACCCTATATGATATATGATGGTTGCGTGTGATTGAAGTATTTAGTGGAGTGAGTGGTTTTAAGAGGCGTTATCTATACCTTGCATCCGAAGGCGACGAGTTTAAGGATGCACTCAATGAGGAAAAGGAGGGTGACGATCAAGTTCACGACGGTCAAGGTGTCCAATAGAGTCGTCGGCGCCTCGTGATACTACAAAATACACCCAACACACAAACGTAACACAAGCCAAGATTCTGCATCGTTGCCCGCATTTCCCGTTCATTCGTCTCCACGATCGTTCCCGTTCGACCTTCGATCTCTTCCGCGCGAGACAGGATCGAGTGGCTCCCGATCGTTCGAACGTCCCGTTCAAAAACGCGAGTCAAAGAATCTCTCGAACGATAAACCGGTCAACCGGTTCCTCCGACTGAAGTCAATCTACTCCGTAACGTCGATCGTTAGTTCAGCTCGTCCGTTCCAGATCCAATTCGTTCGTTACGACTCGCGCGAACTTTCCAGGCGGAAGAACATTCGATTCACGAGCTTCGCGAATCAATTCCTCGTCGACTATTCTTCGCCGATACGTCGCTACCGGTCGAAACTGTCGATTTCTCGAGCAATACCTACTTCGGTAGCTAATTCCAATCATCGAATTACAGAAACAACAGCGTTGCAATTTTCACGGAAAATCGATCCCAGAGTTTCGACCGGTAACGCTCTCGACGGACGTGAACCGCGAATATTTCCGTCAAGGAAACGGTCACCGTTGAGAACAAGGATCGAAGCGTGACTCGCGGGATGAGGGAACCGGTTTCCCCCTGCAGATTCGACGGCGAGCAAATCTAACCAATCTCCGACGCAGAATCGCTCGGACGATCCTCCGTCGTCCGGCTCGCCGTTGTCTTCCGTTCGGCGCGCGAAACGGTGCTCGATTCTTGCGTGTGTACGCGTGTACGTATGTACCCGTGTATGCATGTACGTGGCCGTTCGTGTACGTGTGTGTTCGTGTGTCCTGTGTGTGTGTGTGTGTGTGTGGCGAGCGTTTGTGGGTTCAATTAACCGGCCATTCCCGGGCGACGATGGAGGCTGCATGCGTGTGACGGGAAACGGAAGCTCTCGGCGGTCCGTTCTTCGTCGAGGCTCGACGGAATACTCGCCGTTGCTGGCCCGCAACGCGCAGTCGATGCAACAGACAGCGTTTTCCGCGCGGAGCATCGATCGTCCTCTGGATCTTTGTCTTTCTCGTCGAGTCGTTCGATCTACCAAGCGTTTCGCGTGCTTCCAATGCTGAGGAACTCGAGTCGCGTCGGTGTGGAGGCTCTTGTCAAGTGTTTCATATAGATTGCTAATTATTAACCCTTTGAACTCTAGGCTCCAATATTGCACCAGTTGTAATATTAACCCTTTGCACTTGAGAGGTGACTTTCACCGCATGATTCGATACAACGAAACTATGAAGTTGAATATTTAATATTTCAAATTAAAGTTTGCTACGTGAAATATTTAAGTAAAACACCTCTGTTGCTTAGTTTATCTATGAATTATCGTTACATTAGTTTCAAAGAGTATGACCTATATCTCGTCAGAAAATGTTCAAAATGGTCAAAGGGTTAAATATTTCATTGAATCTTAAAGAACCTACCCTAAAACTATTCGATTTTCCATACATAGGAATTCTTCCACTGAGAAGGAAAATAAAATTTTCACTAGGACTCATCATTTTCGCTAGGAATATAAAAATTAGTCGCAGTTGCTGATAGATTACGAAACAACCTGGAGTGCTAAGGGTTAAGTTTCAACTTTAAATTGTTTTATTCTAGTAGTATACTCATTGTCGACGCGCGTCGAAGAAAACGACTCAGCACTGGAACTCGAATTCGCGTTGCGATTCTCTAATGTGACAGGCTGTCTATCGGTGAATTACTCTAATTATATCTAGTGACAACGGTGAAACTATCGTGGTCTTTTGATAGAACAGTGGACCCCTGTACAGCGTGCATACATTTCATGTTATAAATTCTACGCAGAAAATGAAAGACTTCCGAAATTCCAAATTCTTCAAATTTTCATCATCGCATAATACCGGTGACGTCAGCTTTACTATTCACACGTAAAGCGTAAACATTCAGTTTTCTAAAGGAAAGATCCAGAATTCCATGGAAATAAATCGATCTCACGCATAATTCTGGGGTCCGCTGTTTCAACGTACTTGCATTTATCTAATTATCTTATCGGTTAATTGGCACGTCGAATCCAAACGCGTCTCACGCGTGAATTTACATCGTGATCGGATACCGTGAGACTCGCTGTCGCGACGCACGAGTCGACCGTGCGACAAGATGGAGGACGGGTCGCGATGCTCGACGTCGAAAGCCGCGGTGTACGCATGCAAGGAATGAGAAGAAACATGTCAACGTGCAGTGATATATCACGTGCGGATGCAACAAGACGGAGATACAGCATGCACGGGAGCGTTCTCGTGGATCGGCTTCTACGTTCGTTCATGCTGCGGCCGGAGGCTTCGCTTCCTAGAAGGCTGACCGCGGATCTCCCCCTTCGTTTCGCTCGCGGCGGAGAGAAGTTCGTTCGCAAACGAAAGAAAAAGAACGGAGCCAGAATGAGAAAGGAAACGGAAGACCAGAGAGAAGAGAGAAAGATCAACGGAAAATAACAATCGACGCGACACTGTCCGATGTGTCCTGATGATCTGTATCTTTCGTGTGTATGCGGCTACTTGATCATGGTGTGCGTGATTCCTTGGTGTCTCGTGTTGTGTGTGTGTGTCTCGTGTTTCATAGACCAGAGCTTCGGGAGTTAGCTGAACGACGAACAACGTTTTCCGGTTCTCTCGGAACTTCGTCAACTCGTTTCGTTTCGTCGTTAAACCGACTTCCCGTCGCGTACGTCGCTACCGATCGAAACTGCGGAGCAAGGTTCAAGATCGGAGAGGATCGTATTATTTCGAAACGACGCGAGATCAGCTTTGGGAACGATGAATGGAAGAAGCTCGAGTTTCAGAGTGAGTTTTCTTTGATACGTTTCCTCTTTGAATAGAAGCTTGCTCCGGGAGTTTCGACAGTGCGCTTCGTCTTGATCGGATTCTACTTCCGGAAAGGTTCGGACGAAAGATTGCACCGTAAGAAAGATCTGCGGTGCAAAGGTCCTGCGGAGTCTCGTGTCGAATCAAAGGATTTCGGCGAGCGAGGAGACCAGGCCATGGGCGATTGAAATTTTCGGATCATTCTGGAGCCTGGTCTCCTCGCTGACCGAGAAATGCGCGTGATCTCGCGCCGACTTTCTAACATCGTGTTCAGAGGTGAACGTCCACCGCGTGTATCTAATTTAACGAAGGAAAGGAATTCCGTCGAAATCTGAGTAGACGTTCGTACCACCGGTTTGACGTTCAACCGCCGACACGAATGGTTTACCATGGATTCTCAACGATCTACGTGTACTGTTTCGATAACAAAGTTCTTTCCTACTGGTCGAACAATTCATTTCTCTTCTATCATTGATCACAACGAAAGTCCATACGATTCTCGTCGAGAAAATGCTACGATCAACGCGTCGCTCGGAAGCCAATTTCGCCAATTGTCTAGAAAGTAGACGCTCGGGAAATCAATGTTTCTGAAATGATACAACATATTCAGAAGCTATAGATATAAATTCATGAGGTAGAACAAACGAAGAACCGAATCACTGAACAACCAAACGGCATTTATCCATGAAAATTCAGAATAATCAGAAAACCTGGGAAATTGCATAACAGCGTCGGCTTCCGAGCAGCTCGCGTATCATTCCAAAACGAAAGAACTTTCCTCCAAACAGGATGTACGAATCCGCCGGAGTTCAGTCGACAGGATACCATCAAATCTCCAAACGAAAGGGAACAAAAAAGGGAAACAGAATAAAAGGAACAACGCTCTAATTCAGTCTAATAAGCAGAACTTACCGCAGGCTACGGCCGAGAATCGATCCGGCGACGCTTGTACCCGATTCTTCTCGAAATTTCGTAAATTTCCAAAGAATCTTAAGAACTTCGAAAGAGGAGGACGATCTCGCGATCGAAACGGAAATTCGCGAGAAGCGTCGCGGCTCGTTTCTCGGCGAGGACCGGCCCGCGAGCGTCTTCGACGCGCCACGGTGCCGGTTCTATGGTTTCTAAGCGCGTATCATAGTAATACGTTCTCTCGATAAGTCGGTTCGATGAGGGGTTGGTTTGTTGGCATGGTGGAGCTTACCCTCACGCCGAAAGCGGCGATCTTCAGTATGCACTCGACGGTGAACATCCCCGTGAAGCACATGTTCATGTACTTCAGCGTGTTCTTGTACACGTCGCTTTGCCGATGGAACTGCAATGCATACACTGACAAACACACGGCCGAACAGAGACAGACAAACAGACGTACAAGCGTTATAGAGAATCGACGCGGCGTGTTTTCCTCGCGGACGCGGCACACGGACGCGCGGATCCCCATTCCTCGCCGCGTTGTCGACGTTAATCGAGAAAGGGGACGGTTTCCTCTACTTTCCGCTCTTTTCCTCTTACACGTGCTCGCGCGCTCTCTCTCTCTCTCTTTCTCTTTCGCCTCGGTCACTGTCGAGCCGATTCTGATTCACCGTTCGACGAACGGCGAACGGCGACGAGGAATCACTCGTATTCTCTCTATATTTCGCTTTGTGAAATATAAGTTTCATTAACTATTACCAAGAATTAACTATTACCAAGAATCTATTCTTCATTACGCGATTGATTGATTAGTTGCACTCGTCTTAACAGTAAAACTACCAGGTACATTGACTTTCGAAGACTCCATGGAAACTTCGAGGCGTCTATCGAGACTTAACCAGTTGTTTAACCCTTCGACTGCGAAACTTTGCTGTGCATTCTTCAGTATATTGAAATAAAACATTCAGGTTCTCCACATTAGAAGAATATTATTTATTTCTTTGCATTCTGCGTCGAATGAAGAATTTAGTGTACACGCTAAAAGTTTGACATTAACGTTAATGTTTCTTCGGAATATATCTGATCGTCTACTAAAGCAATTTTGACCAGTTAACTGTGGAATTTAGTTGGGAAAACCTCTGGTTCTGCAATAAAATCGAAAATGAAGCGTGTACTCGTCGAAGCACGAATGTAGAGTATATTCTAATGAAAAAAAGCGAAACAAAGAATTACATGTTTATGTAAAAAAATAAAGAATTCATGAAAAAATTAGTATCGTGTCAAGCTTTATGGCGTGTATACTCGTCAAACACAGTTAAGTGGTTAATTAACTCGTAATTAAGGTATACATCGTATCGCTGAATAATTTCTTTAACACTAGGTTCACGAAACGCGTCAATTTGACGCAGACTGAGTTTTATAAACATTATTTGGTAAATGTTTCAATCGGTTCTCATTGATAAATGAACGAATATCAACTTCCCCAGGAACAATAGAATAAACTGTGCAATAAATGCCCGTAAACCTAGTGTCAATAGCTTCTCGGAGAGTCTGTTATCTTGTTACTAATTACAAAAACAAGACATTAAGAACAGATAATCTTGACCTGGTAGTTTCAGTGTCATAGAAACAGAGAATCTATCAAAGCAAAAACGGTTTCCGACTGTTGAAACTTCACGAATCGAGTGAACCGTGAAATCTCGAATCAATCTCGATTCAAACGAACTATGACGGCTCACATGTGCAGAGGTTGTTCCGTTGATTCGAGCGTTCGCGAGGTCGACCGTAAGTGAAACAGGTCTGTGCGTGCTCGGCCGCGCGAAGGCTTCCAGTCCGTGGCGACGTCAGCGCGACACCCTGTACATGTGAGGCGATCAACTTGTGTGCGAAATCTGTAAGTTACACGGCTCGTGTGCGCGCGTGTCTGCCTTTTAGTCGACAGAGACGTAGAGCCGAGAGAGAGAGATAGATAGAGAGATAGATAGATAGAGAGAGAGAGAGACAGATAGACGAGAAAGAGAAAGAGGGAAAGAGAGGGAGAGACAGATAGGTGTATAATATTAGCGTTAACCTAGATACGTGTATCTGTACGACCCTACCAGGTGTGTACGGCGTAACGATCACATTAAAGAGATTGTTTCTTCTTTTATATTGCCAGGGTGAGTAGGGACACGGGTTCACAGAGTACTTGTACATTACGTGTTGCTGGTGTGTGCAACGGGGAGGCTATACCAGCTAGGTCGAACAATCGCGATGAATTCGTCATTGAAATATTCTACCTCTGGAGAAAGCAACGAGATTGAAAATCTTCCATCGGAGAATCCATAATTCCGTTAACACCAGGTTTACGGAGTGCGTCAATTCGACGCATACTGAATTTTAGAAACATTACTTGGCAAACGTTTATGTCGGTTTAGGTAATAACCTAATTTTAAATCCCTAATTTCTAAGATCTAAATGGTCGATTTTTCTAGGAGCAATAGAACAAACCGTAGAATAGAGGTCCGTAAACCTAGTGTTAAAAATAATCGAATCTCCGTAATTATACACTTTTTCTCGCTTCCTTGTCATCGATGAATGCTTGAATACAGTACAATGCTTGAATACCGTACAATGTTTGAATACCAGGAAATACTGTATTCTTTGGTAAAAGGGAAGTTCGACGTTGCTTAAGCATTTCCATCGAGATCCAGCTGGTACAGCGGTCCTCCGATCGGGAAACACTCGTGTGCCAAGGATTCGAACGGCGTTCGACTGGAGAAAGTAGTGTCTGGGGAGAAGTGGCGGATAGTCGACCAAATGGGAAGAACGAGAGTCGCTACGGCAAAATAAACGATCGAAGGAAACGCAAAAGGCTAAACCGAGGGACGGAATACAAGAATCTCGGGGGAGGCGGAAGATTCGAGTTGGAGGTGGTCAAGCTTGAGAGCTCGCGGGGATGTCTGGGTACCGGTGTCACGGGTTCCCGTGTTTCTCGGATGTCTCCTCGCTGTTTCGGGAGGGAGAGACTGTTTCATGTCGATCGAGAGGGAGAGAGAGAGGGGGGGGGGGATTTGAGTCGTGCGGGCGCCCCGTGCAACAAACGTGTCTCCGGCGGTGGAACAAGAACACACACGCGCATTCAGCGGAGATGCGAGACTCGCCGCGGTCTCGTGCGCGGTCCGTTCACTGGACCGATGCGCGTCTTTCTTTTCGCTTTCTTTCCCCCCTTTTGCTTTTTGTCATTCGTTCGTCGGCGAGCAGTTGCGGCAATGTCAGCATGCGAGGCGCGCGGTTCGGTCGGACGTGGCGCGACTCTCAGCACGATGCGTATATGTGTCGGGAACATTTACGTGCCAGCGAGGAAAGAGAACGCTCGAGGATTCTCCGCGAAGAGGATCAAGCCCGAAGCGAACGTGTTCGGAGGGAGACAACGGAGATTCGTGCGTTCTCTTTCCTCTTCGACGGACATTCAAACACCGTGTATGCCACCCGTGTGTGCGCTCCATTCCCAAGACCATGTGTGCAAAGTAACACGTGTGCCAGTGGATTCCGTGACGTATCGCATTCCCAGCGTGTTCAGGCAGTACACTAGTATATAGAGGACGTCGGGCAAAAGAAACGGGGGAGATAATGGAAATAAAGAACGAGTTCCTCGGCGGTGCGACGCTCGCGCGCGGATCGAGATCGTGGAGTATTCAGGGGCGGCGTTGGAATTCTAGTTTCCTGAGCTCGGGGCAGTTTATGTTAATTGATTACCACGTAGATTAATAATTTATGTCAATGCTGTTTTTTAGTCTATTTCGTTACACGCTTAGAAGCTAATGCGGTTAGGTAGAAAACAATCGAGAGAATTAACGGTTAATACATTGGTTTTTGAAATTGCTTGAACTTAGATTACTTAGATCGTTAATCCGAATTCGAAGAGTGATCTACGTTGCACGATCTTCGATAATTAACGTTAGTTTCCAAATGAATCGAACAAGGTTCTTTCGAACGGTTCACCGGGTTATTGAAATTCCAAAGGTAAAGGAAACTAAGTTTCGATGTATCAGATTTATCGCAACGCTAGAATTCCGCAGGATAAACGACAAAGTTCCGCTCCAACGATCTCTGTCCGCGATCCCACGCGCGAGCGCTAATACGATGTATATTGAAGCGCATCGCGTCATCTGGGACGCGTGTTCGGGCATGATATTCCTCTGTGCGTTCGCAGCCAGCGCGCGAAATGAAAGAGAAAAGGGAGGGACAGAGGCAAAGGGTTAAAGAGAAAGTGTGTAAAAAAGAGAGAGAGAGAGAGAGAGATAGAGAGCGAAGGACCAAAGAAGAGTGCAGTAAAAGTGGTTGTCGCGGGCTTGCACTGTGCCAGGGCTCTCGCAGCTTGTTCTTTGTTCTTCCTTTCTCTTGTCCTTTCGCAGACGGCTGTCGTTTGCCGCTGGGCGCGATCAAGCCAGACATTCGTGCACAGCTTCGAACCCCGCCACCAGTTCAAACATGGGCTTGTCGAGGCTTTTTGTACGAGTCGAACGCACCATCGCGTGTATATTCGTGTGTGTAACGTGTGTCTCGTGTTCATATATCGGTGGAAATACGTGTCCGTGGTCGCGTGGAACGGAACGACGTCCGATAATTCGTTCCTCTCGCGCTGCACCGGAGTACTGTTCTACTGTCGTAACGAGGACACAGCGCAGCGGTCATGCAAATCAGAGGGGGGGCAGAGAGGGGGATATATAGAAGGCACACCGACAGGTCGAGAAAACGAGAAAGTTCGAAAACAGGTTCGCTGAGAAAGGAACAAATACAGAGGCAATATGGAAAGCGGAAAATACCGTCCTCGTGAGCGCGAGGTTGACGACGCCGCGTGCGAGTGCATTTCGCTTCTCGTTCTCATATTTTTTCGTTTATTATTGTTTAAATATCTGTTTATAGTTTTGTCCACTGCGTTCTTCGATTAGCGGAGTGTTCTTCGAATATCTACGAACGTTGGCTATAGTCGTTGACACTTTGACTGCAATTTTGCAATTTTGAACAAACTTGAACATTCATTTTCCGAGTGAAAATTTCTAATTAAGAACTATTGGATATACGAGATACAGAAGAGATAGAGTAATCTGTACGGAGAATCTCGACTCTTTCGTTTCGGATTTACCGAGAACGCTGTTTCGGCTACACAGAAGTTCCGACGAGTACTCGGCAGTCGAAGCGTTGAATGGATCGCAATGTTATCATTATTACCGTCTGGTCGCGGCACTCGCACACGGTGAACCTCTCAAAGAATAACGTCTCGATTCGAAAACGAACGGAGGAGCACAGAATAGAAAAAGCGTCGAGCAAAGTCGAACTGAAAGTCGAAAGAAAGAAAGAGAGAAAGAAGTACAGTCAAAGAGGGAGATGGTTCACTGGTCTCTGAGGGGTGGACAGAGGGGGTACACGCAAGAGTAATCCAACACAGCTGTGTACACGTACCAATATGGATATACAAGGAATGACAATTATACAGAGAGCAATAAATAAATTGGCAGGCAAGAACAACAATGTCCTCGTACAGATATAACGTAATTGTCTTACGCTCGGTTCGAACTCGCTCCCGTTGTGCGCGCGACGTTTTCGCCGGACGATCACGTGCTCTCGTCGACGAGTCCGTTCTATAAACCGTGTCGCGCGATTGGCGACGATCGGCGTCGTCTCGGTTCTCTTTTTTTTCCCGGTGGTTCGCGAGAGCGATTGGTTAAAGTTGCCGGTAGTTCGCGAGAAAATCGAGCACACGCGTTGTACGGTACGCGGCGATTCGCGAGCGGTGGTTCCCCGGAGAAATAAACGACGCGAGAAGAATCGCGATTGCGTGGCGGCGATCGGATGGTATGTTCTCGTTTCTTCGGCGATCGTAACACGCCGACGACGGAGAGCGGCGCGCCTCCGCGTTGGTCGATCGGCGGCCGACCGATTGCTTCTCTCGGATGGAAACGAATCGCGACGGGCTGGCTTACCTTCATCATGAGCAGTAACGTGTTTAATACGATGAGACCCATGATAAAATATTCGAACGGCGTCGATACCACTATCCTCCAGATTTTGTACTTTACGCTGTTACGCTCTTTCGGCATGTACCTTTCCAGCGGGCGTGCCTGTATCGTGAAGTCTATGCAAGATTTCTGAAAGAAACGAGCGACATGGAGATCACCGGGATCATTCATTCGCGAGAGAGAAGCGTTTTCGATCGCCGACGAACCTGATTCTTATCGATTTCGCCGTCTTGCAGTTCGGCCTCTCCCTGCTCCTGGAAAGTGATGATGATCAAGGCCACGAAGATGTTGACGAAGAAGAATGGAAAGACGATGAAGTAGACGATGTAGAAAATGGACATTTCTATACGAAAGTTCTGGATGGGGCCCTTGTCCTCGTACGTGGCCGCCATCGAGTTCTGCAGAATCTGCGGCCAGCCCTCGCCGGTCTGCACCGCGAATAGCGTCAGCATGGCCGCCATCACGTTGTCGTAGTGAAAACACTGGGACAGCCATTCCCGCTTCTTCGGCTCCGGCAGCATGGCGCCCTCATCGAAAACGAAATATTGACCCCTGCGGGACACGTTGCGTTAGAATAATTCCGATTTGCTTCACGGGATACTAATTACAGCTACGTCAACGACTAATTCAAACAGGCGTTCTAAGTAAAGCCGAAAACGGTTGAAACGGTCTACCACGAACCGTCAACGACAGACACTTCTCGACCGTTAAGAAAAGGACACCGGCGGTATCGGTACTCACTGGCAATCCTGTTCCGTATACTTGCTCTCGTCGGTACAGTAGAAGAACTTCCCGTTGAACAGCTGCACCGCGATCACAGCGAAAATGAATTGGAACAATATGTACACTATGAGAATGTTAATGACGTTCTTCAGACTGTTCACCACGCAGTCGAACACCGCTTTCAGCTTCGGCACTCGTTTGATCGTCTTCAACGGTCTGAGCACTCGCAGCACCCTCAGCGACTTGATCGTCGAGAGGTTCTGTCCGGCCGAGCTGCCGGTCATGTCGAACGCGAACGACACCGCGGCGCATATCACCACCACCGCGTCCATTATGTTCCAGAACTCGCGGAGATACGAGCCCGGGTGCAGGATGATCCCGAGATCGATGATCTTCAGGATCATCTCGACGGTGAAGACACCGGTGAACGCGTAATCGAAGTAGTTCAGAACCTCGTTCCTCGGCGAGTCCTCCCACACCGGGTCCTCGGCGGCCAACGCGATACTCGACAAACATATCACCACCATTATGAAGAAGTCGAAGTACCTCAGGTTGACGACCCAATGGGCGGCTCTTCTTACGCTGTCGAAATTAGAGATGCGGATCATCATTGTACAGTGTCGAACATATGGATATATTAACATACAGAACTAAAACATAACTAGGTTCATCAACGATAAAACTCTTCCAGTTCCCACTAAAAAATCATTCTCTCCGCAATCATTCTTCTCACTCTCAATCTCTCAAACACATCCTTCGAATCCTAACGTGGAATTAGACCTTTTTTAGAGACTTTTCCTCTTATTGTCCACTCACACTGATTCACGCTCCTCAAAAGTATAACTACGCTGAACACACTACAATCACAGTTATCCGAAACACCGGAAGTAAAAGGGGAACACTTACGGATTCGTAGGGGACAGTATAAACATGGAGGAGTATGGCAGCATTGGTTTTGGTCCCGTGTCATCGTCTTCATCCTGCTTTTTCTCTTCGGACGACTGCTTCCCACCTTTTCCGTCTTTGCTGAAATCGCGAGGTGTCGAATTAATACCACCCCTATCGGACGCGTCCGAGGCTAGTCGCTTACAAGTTTTGGGTAGGACTCGGAGGGCAGACTGCCACCTTTGGCGGGCTACCATCCTTCGGCTTCTGCAGAGACTCGATCTCCTTCTCGAGTTCCTGCGCCTGCTTCTCCTTGTCCTCGACCTTCTCCTCGTCCTCGGCGGCGCTCAGCTCCTGTGCGTTCGCCAGGTTGTCCACGGCGATAGCCAAGAACACGTTCAGCAGCGTGTAGTTGCCGAAGAGCACCAGCACGATGAAGTAGAGCGAGTATACCATGCCCCTCCTGTGACCGCCTTGCGACTCGATACCCTGGTACATCACTTCGTTCCAATCTTCTCCGGTCAGGATCTGCGAAACGATCGTCTCGTTAAAGGAACGCTCGTTCTCTGTAAGATCCTCTATCGCTAACGGTGTAAAGGAAAGACCATGCTTCGTGTCTTCTTTCCTGACATTCTTTCACTTTTCTTTCTCCCGTTCGAACAGTAGATCTACTCTATTCACAATATAATATACTTTGAATTCTAAATTCTATAGTTTAACCCTCTATGGACCGAATTTTTGTTCATGATCGTAACAAAATCTATGCACAGAATTAATAAATGTCCACATAGGAATCCGAATTAGCAGTGTATTCAATAGTTTCATTAATTTCATCGAACGAATATATTTTGTAACTTTCAAGTTACAATGACAAACTTTCACGCCTGACCGTATGAAAGTTGAAGTTAACCGACTACTTAATTTTATTCGCCACATCGAGTGCAAAATGAAATGAATCAACAAGATGCCAATATACTGATGCGTGACTTTAAAGTTACACGGGCCTACAGAGGGTTAAATTGATTATTTTAACCGTTTGCGGATGAAAGTGGACATTTTGGATGAGACTTTCATATACGGAATACTAAGTTGCAAAGAGTTACTGAATTACTCGAATAGAAAGAGATCAGTGCATAGTTTCCTTTTTCTCTATCGTTTAATCTGATGCGGAATCTGACTCTGTCCAAAGGTTTTCTATACTCTAACGAATCTTCGTCCGCAAAGGGTTAAGATTTACAGAAATTTCATAGTTTCGTAGAGGAATAGAGGATTGCACTTAAAGATATGCTTCGGTTACTCACTTGGAAGACAGTGAGCAGCGCGATGGGAAAGGTGTTGAAGTTGGTGGCCGGCGTGCCGGACTCGAAATTGAACTGGCCGCCGAACAGCTGCATGCCGAGCAGCGCGAATATGAGAATGAAGAGGAAGAGCAGGAAGAGCAGGGAGATGATGCTACGCATCGAGCTGAGCAGCGATATTACGAGGTTCCTGAGGCTCTTCCAGTATTTGGTGACCTTAAAAATTCGCAGGAGTCTAAGGGCGCGTAGGACGGAGAGGCCGAAAGAGCCGGACTTCAACGCGGACCAGATCACTTCGAAGATCGATCCCGAGATGACCACGCAGTCGAAACGGTTGAAGCTCGACTCGAAGTATGTGCGGGGGCCGAGCGCGTACACCTTTATGAACATCTCCATCATGAACAGGGCCAGGAACACGAACTCCGCGAAGTCTACGAACAGAAAAGACAGCGACGAATGAAACAATGATACCCGCGCACGCGTGAAATCAACGAAACGAACGCCAGAATTAACGCCAGGTTTACGGGCATTTATCGTACACTTCGTTCTATTATTCCCGAAAGAATCGATGCTCGTTCAATTCGACGCGTTCCGTAAACCTGCTGTTAAGGTTCTCCGCGACGAGAGCGAATCCTCTCGACGATTACTCACAGAGGAATTCGGTGAGCCACGAGGGCTGACCGTAATGCTCGACGGCCACGCACACGGTGTTGAAGAACACGAGGACGATCACGAACCAGTAGAACTTTTGCGACTTCACGGAGTTCCGGATCCAGAACCTGAACCTCTTCTCCGCCCGCCAGAATTGCACGCAGGTCCCTTTGTCTTTCACCCTCGACTTGATGTAGGAAGATCTCGAGTACCCTGAAAACCACCAGCCAGCGGACCGTTAGCATTCGAACGGGAACGACAACCGCGAATGGGAGGTTCGTGTGCTTTCGGACGTTTCCAAGATATGCCAGTCGATCGATCGTTTCGCATAGAGATCCCCCGAAATTTCGGAATGCCAGTTACTTCATTCACAAGAGATTCACATTATTCGCGTATCGTACCGCGATTCGACTGGGAAGTCCCGTGATCTGTTCCTCCAATTCCTCCTCCCCGAACTCGGCACACAGACAATATATAGTTACATCCTATATAAATAATTAGGACAGAGACAAATCTATATCTAAGCACTGGTGCTCTAATGAAAGCGGACTGTCTGTCTGTCTGTACGTGTGATCGGCGGTGTGCGTGTGACTAATCTATCCGCTAGTAGTGTAAAGTACTTCGACCCAGTCCGTCTGTCGTACCTTCTATGGGACGGCGCCTATTTCTGGCAGTCTATTTTTCGTCGAATCGATTCCGCCCGGTCCGCGCGCGCGCCACTAATTGTTCTACGATATTCGGATAAGGCAACTCGCCGGTACTGGTACACCAACTACGATAACGTTCGCGCAGAACCGCTCTCGAACGTGTTCGATCGCCGACGAGACACTCAGATCGGGAGCGAAGCGTCGAGGTTAATCGGGCGAACTTGCGAATACTCGAAACGCTCCGTCGAGTCGCCCTTTTAGCGATAAACATCGTCGAAACGTCGACGCTTCGAGGCTGCGCGGCTTTCGAGCGCGAAACGCGCGATAAACGGAATGTTCGATCGACGAACGCTCGGTCGTCGGAATAAATTAACGCGAAACACCTGCCGCCTGGAACACGCCCGTAAAAATCGGAATTCCCGTGCGGATCGGAAGTTCGGCGATCAAATACCTCCGAGAGACGGCGCGTACGCGTTTACGAGGAACACCGGCGTCGGTGTTTCGCAATCTAGGCCTCGCCTGGAGCCGCAGGGCCGAGCTCGAAGTATTCGCGACTCGACGCGCGTTCCCCTCGCGAATACTTCATCGAGCGGCTTGCACGGACAACACGGACACACACAGATCGGGATATCGATACGAGTACAGCGACACCAGCCAACAGAAGCAGTTCCTAAAAGAAACATCCAGTTAATCGGCGGCCCCGATCGTCCGCGGAGTCGGCCGCGAATCCTAAGCAACGCCGCCGACAGATCTATGACGCGCAACTCTCCTAAAACATAGTTCTATTGGGTTGGCGAGGAACCTCCGTCTCCAGTGCACTATAAGTTACTCGTAGGTAAACGAAATTGAACGACTGTATTCGATTTAACGAGAAAAGGGGCAATTTTAACGAAATATCGAAGGAAATTGATTGTAGGAACGTTCGCTGTTAGAATGTTAACACTGGAACTACCGATCGAGTTCACTTGAAGTTCCCCTGTAGGAACTCCAAGAGTGCATCTGTTCAGACTAGAATCGATTCACGATTCTTCGTTTTCTCGAAGAGACGTCCGTTTCAACAATCGCGGAGAGAAGAAATCAGGAGCGGGTCATCTTGAGCCGGTAGTTTCAGCGTTGATAGAATAAAAGTTTCATTTAGCCGGATCGCGGGGATTGAATTATAACGAACGGCACAATTAAATTGAACGGTCCATTGAGCGGGGGAGGCAGCTTCCTCGTCAACCCGGTATCATATACACATACGGCGACTACGTGACAATTACGGTTCACGACTGGTTGCGCGAAGTATGCTCTGCAGCGGAGTCGATTGCGCGCCAGCATACCTGTTACAGGTTTACGCGTGTGTACGTGTATATGTCCGTGTGTGTCGTGTGAACGCGTGTGTGGGAGCGTGTACCAAAGGGCGGAGCCTCTCTGAGATCAACACACGGAAAACAACACGAGAAGAAAGCAATTGCAGAAGTCAAGTTACGGGTACGCAGCCTTTAATTGCGTCGCTGATCGCGAGAGTCGGCTGCATCGAGAGCTGTAGTTACCTTTCAGGCTTTTCTTAGGCTCTGAAACAAGAGGAGCATCTGATAGCGTGCGTTTCATTAGTGGGGCCGTCGTCAGCTAGTTCTTTTCCGGAAGGGTCGCTCGTGTCATCGAGCACGCGTTTTCTATTTCGAAATTTTAACAGTGAAACCCGTACGTCGCACGCCGACTTAACTTTGCGCGACTGATTGGAAGTGGACCGTATTAACACGTTAAGCGCCGTGTCAGCCACTGGTGACCGACGCTTCTGAATGACTAAAGAACAATCGTAACGTACAAGACAACCGATGTGAAATAAAAATGTTCAATAAGGCAACTAAGTTGATAATAGTGTAAGGCAAACGTTCCAACGCCGAACAATTCATAAGTATTCCTACTTTTCTTTGCTACAAAAGACAGACTCTATGGGAAAACGCTTAAGATTTTCGTGGCGCTTAACGTGTTAATATTTACTTCGGTGGAGATAACTCGCTGTTTATTAAGAGAATTCGGTGATACTCGTCAGCGGTGTCTACAACGAGGTCTGTACACTCCGTCTCGTTCGTCTAGCTTGAATCTATCTTGTACATCTATCGTCTCCGTATCTTGCGTGGGTTTTTATAAACCTTTGGGTAGGCGTGCGCAAAATTGGAAGTCCGCCTGATTCGTAGCCTTCCGAGGTAGTGGGCGCGTGCAAACGAATTCCTTCGAGTGGGACTAACTTCCCCTCGACCAGCGATCCTAGAGGGGTTGCCGATTGCAGCCCCGGGTGAGCCACGCAAGGGTCCCGAGCGTTCTCGTCACTGACCATAGCGAGTAATAAAACCAAGGATCGCCTCGACTTCTGGCAAACGGACGTAAGGTTAAAACTATGGTGAATCTATAAAACTGGCGAAACGCGCCGAAGTGCGACTAAATTAGCGAAGCAACGGTTCCTTGGGCTTTTATTCCTGCTATGGTAAAAATACCCAGAGCTCTAATGTACCTCGCAGGAGGTTCCGTCAATAGCCCTCTTCAAGCGATTTCGCGACGCGACACGTGTCTCTCGAATGGATATCGAATAATCGGTTTCACTTCGGCGGAACTTCTTTCTACGGAGAGGACGCTAAGGAAGGTTGCGAGCGATCTCAGAATTAAGGGATCGAATCGCATTTCCGGCCAGGCCACGAGCAGAGTTACGCCGTGCCGGTGCCGATGAAACCAAAGCCAATGGAGGCGCTGAAGATTTTCGCTTCCGGGGAACGAACTGCGGAGTCGACGCTACGAACCGGTCGAATTCAACTCGAGACTCGAGCGAGAGATCGGCGGACGGTCGTAACACCGACTCCGGCGACGCAGAGCTTCGCGGATCGACGATTTCCGGGGAACCTGGGCGCGCTGAAAAAATACGACTCACCGTCGTCCTGGTCGTCGTCGCCTTCCTCCTCCTCCGTGTCCGTGCTTCTGCTCTTGCCGAGGTTCTTCATTCTCTTCTTCTTCGCCGCGGCTCGTTTTCTCCCTGTAAACGAAGTTCGTATGTTCCTAGTCGCTCGATCGAAACATTCATCAGAAAATATTCATAGCGAACATTTCGAATGAAATATTTTATTTAGAATATACAGATTGAACGTATATAATAAATTGAATAAACATTTTTCATTCGTGTTCGAACTGTAGCAGTATTCTCGCGAAACTGGAAATTTCAAATGTCCTCGGGAAGACGCGAGAATAATTTGGAATCGATCGATTTTACGGGTTTGATTAAGAATTAATGACGAACCTTCTAATATGTGCAGCTTCTCCTCTTCCGTGGTCCTCTCTTCCGCGAGTATTACCTCCTCTAGAAACAACAGCGTTAACATTCAGTGGAGAAGATCGACTCTAAACCGTACTCTACGCGCGATACGCGGGAGAGAATGCGCGCGGGATAAATAACTGGCCGACAAGGGACCGAGAAGAAAGCCGGAGCGAACGTATCGTCTAGTCGGAGGGGTTACCAGCTTAAAGGTAAAGGAACGGAGATAGCGATCGATAGTCGATGCGGTGGCGGGTCACTCTGGTTTGGCTCTCTAACCTGCTTTGCAGATCCAATTCAGGTAACAGTTCAGTTCACGCTCGAGCTGCTGCTGTCTTCGCAACTTCAGGAAGGACTGCCGGTTCTCCACCTTCTCTCTCTCCTTCGCAAACTCTCTACAAGCGTTACAGAGACATGATAGGGCGGTTACGTGGCGGCCGATGGTAAAGCGTTTCTAGCTCCACCCCCCCTTTGGGTCGCGCGGGGCACAAAATACGCGCGAGACTTTACTCTAGCGAGCTGTTGGACCGTTGCAGAAGGGAGTTCCGTGGTTCAACAATCATTCGAAACAATCAATAAATCAGTACACAGTTTAATTATTCTGTATTATTCAGGTATTCTATGTGTAACTTCGTAGAATCTTCAAAGGTTTTGTAATAGATCAGAGAATCTTCGGTAAAGAGTTTATTTAACTCTGGAACTACAAAAGATAGTGTAAAATGTTGTTTAGAGGATACCAACGTTAGATCTTTTGAAACAGGATGTATTGCTCCGATTTTTCTATAAAATTGATACAAGTCGCTCTAATTGTTCGGTGGTTCTGGTATTGGCGAAGAATTTCAGTTCGTCGAGTGGAAAGGAACTAATTTATGCATCGACCCAACAGATATCCCTACCAGGATTGCGTTGCTCTTTGGTCGTTCTACTCGAGCTGTTACGCGGAGCGTGATCGAAACGGAGATTGCTGGCGCTACGAGAAGATACAGCTTCCACGCGGTCGGATCTTACCACTGGCGACTAGCGTTTACCCGCCTCGAGCTACTGCTACCGGTTTCAGCGGTTTCCAGGATTTGTTGCTAACAATATAGGCTGTTGCGGGGAGCGCGGGACAATCGGAACACCGGCGATTAGTTGTCGAAGCGACGCTTCGCGCGAAGAATCGCCGAGAGTGCCTCGATCGTGAAACTCCGCGTGTACCGGGTGTGCGAGTAACCGACCAACTTTTCGAATGGTCTCTCGAAAGGAGGAATTATCGTTGCATTTATTTTCCTTTTAACTACGTCGAGAGTATCGATTAGTCTCTCGACGCGATGACTGCTCCGGAGCATTCGAGTTGCTTGAAAACAGTTGCAATCAGAAAATTATCGAGTGAGGATGTTTAGTAACTTGATAATGCGACATTGTCGCGATACCGAGTTAATAATTATTAGTACCATTTCCAACTGTCACGAAGAACAAGCGCTAACATAGAAAATTCTTGACAACGCGAGTCGAGTCCAATCGCGAGCATATGGAAATGACAGCAATGGCTGTCCTATATTATTAACATTACAAATAAAAAGGTATACTAATTCCGAAAGTCGAAACTTTGATCGAACTCCGAAGAATCGACTAATCAACGAAAAATAATTCCTTTCGTTATCCATCGCCGATTTCAACGCGACTGTCGTGTCAAAGGTATCGTCGACAACTCGCTCGTCTTCCAGGAGCACCCGGTACACGGAAGAACGTCCCTCGATATGCGGACAAACAACGCAACGGCGCTACCGGGGCGACAAACTCGAGGGAAAAGATCGATCGTTTCGAGACCTGCTTGAGTGATCCACTTTAAGTAGGCACTGAACGCAGTCGTGAACAGACGTTTTCTCTTTGCTTTCTGATAAGCCGCCCGCCTCTCGACGCGTGTTCGTTCGTTAGAAAACTCCCTGACGGACAAAGAAAGACATAGAGGGTCGGGTGCACGCGCGCGCGTGCGTCTCGGGCCGGGGGGAGATCGAAAATCCGGGGCGAGAGAGATCGAAAGGGGACGGAGAGGAGAATCGAAGTGTACTCACCCGCTCAGAACACCGAGAACTAAGTTCAGCATGAAGAATGAGCCGAGGACGATCAATGGTATAAAGTAAATCCAGTTGTACGTGCTGCCAAGAGCGTCGTTTGTCTGCAAATTTCACCAGATCCACGTGAAGCCCGTGCGTTTAAGCGGTGCGTGCCGCGTCGGCATCGGTGCCGGCCGATCGAACGCGGCGGCACGGACGATTCGAACGTCGGTCGTTCTTCCAATCTTTTCCCACGTTTTTTCTCGATACGCCGCCTTTCGCGCGTCACTTTGGTACCGGCAGCCGCGAGATTTTGAGAAATTACGGTAGTAATGAGGAACAGGGCGTATAAATCTGAGTTTTAATGAAACTCAGTACATGTGGTGTGTATCTAGGAACGAAACTTCGTGGTTTTCTTGTCAATGGTTCCTCGTTTTCGAGAAACTAGTTTTGAGCTTGCATGTTACTGTAATAGGACGGTGAATGATATAATAAAATATGAGTTGCTTAGAGATTACAATTCAAAGGAAAAGGAAAATGTAGAGAAGGGAATTTCAGCGTGGAGATTTGGAACACTTGTAGGCTTCTAATCGTCTTATTACAGTGACATGGAAATTTGAAGCCCATTGTTTTCGAAAATGGAGGATTATTGTCAAAGCCAAGAGGTTTTTCGTTTCTAGATATGCTATGGCATGTGCGAGGGTTTCATTCGAAAAGAGTTTTGTCCGACTCTGTTCTTGTAAGATATATGAAGATTAATAGAATATCACCGAATCTTTAGATGAAGATTAATAGAATATCATCAGACATTAATGGAATATCACCCAATATTCAATAGAAAACTCGGAGCACGTGCCGTTCTACCGTGAGACGAATTGTTCCAATTGTGCCGCGTAATTCGCGCGAGTGTATTGCACGCACAATGCGCGAAACACGTATCACACGCGTAAAGAATTTGCCACATGTTACTTTGTACACCAAGACAACGAGAATTTAATTTGCACATCGAGACAAGGTGCTAAAATTTGTATCTCAGCTGCGGAACGTTTCGCTGAAATTCGAACGCGATCGTCGGTTCGACGTGTCGCGCTCGGAACCGGAAGAGGACCGATCGTAATCGTTCCCTCGCGAGCACGGAGCTCGATCGGTCTCTTCGAGTTCCGAGGATCGTCTCGCGGAACGAAGCGTGGAAAGATTGTACACGATGATACACGATACATATGATCAACACCAAGATATCTTGCAAAGAGGGCTGAAACTGACAGTGTTATACTGAGCAAGGTGAACATATACGTCAGTGTTAGAGAGCTGTTCTGGGCACGCGTCTTGCAAGCGCTTCTCTTCTTCGTCACGGCCGTGAGCGAACAAGAAAACGGCGGAAGCCAAACTGTCATCGGCCAAACACAGACATAGGTAAAGGAACAGTGAGAGAAAGAGAGAGAAAGAGAAAGAGATTCAGAGAGACATAGAGAAAGGGAGAGAAAGGTCAGAGACAAACAGGTACACCGAGAAAATAACACGAACAACGAGATAGAGAAACGTTTATGGAGAGTGGTCACACTTAGATCGAGAGAAAGTATGGAGAAAGAGCGTTAGTGCAGGCAAGATCGGAACGGGGCACAGAGGGAGAAGATCGCGATCGTCGGGTCGACGACTGTTGAGACCGTCCACGCCGGTTTCGAGCGAGTCGTAACGAATCGAGGGAAGTGACGGGCTCGAAGGAAAATCGATCAACCATTGACACTAGGTTTACGGGCATTTATTGTACAGTTTATTGTACAGGATTCATATTCGTGTAATTGGATCGACGAAAACCGATTGAAACATTTACCAAATGTTTATAAAATTCGATCTGCGTCAAATTGACGCGTTCCGTGAACCTAGTGTTAATATTCACCCTTTGCACTCGAGGCGTAGCAAACTTGTAAAATTTTCAATTCAATATCAAACCTCGTGTAATGTATCAACACATAAAACACCGAAGTAAAATAGTTCTGTCTTTTAATTTATAGAAGATAATCAATTATATCAGTCGCGAAAAATATCGTGAATATCTAGTCAGAAAGTAACGAATATTTTTAATGAAGAATATTATCGAGTGCAAAGGGTTCAATGACAATGTCAACCGATCTTTCGGAAGATATTCACGAAAACGTACGGAATAAAATGAACAGAGAAAACAGGGGCAATGAAAGACCAATGGAATCCAGCTCGAAAACAGGCGTGAATACCGGATCGAAGGAACAAAACTCGTCGGCCCGGAGTGAAAATGGAGAAGCCACGAATTGAAAATTCGCGAAACGCCGCAGGAGGTTTTGGCCGAGGATCTGAAACTCGTGGCTCCGCGAGAAGCGCCGGCAGCGTGCGCGGAGCCGACGGAATGCACGACATAGTGAAACGGAACGGATAAATACAGAGACAGAGAGACAGATATATAGAGAGAGTTAGAGAGAGAGAGAGAGAGAGAGAGAGAGAGAGAGAAAAGGAGTGAGAAACAGAGAAACAGAGTTATTCGTTGATTTAACACTGAAGGACATATCTCTTGCTTTACCCAGTACAATATGGCAGTCCAGCCCTCCATAGTGATGCACTGGAAGACAGTGAGCATGGCGAATCCGATGTTGTCGAAGCTGGTGATGCCGTAATTTGGTCCCTCCCAGTGATCCATGCACGTCGAGACGTTCGCGTCGCACACGTGGGCCCCGAACGGCGCCTCGGATTTGTTGTCCGTGTTACACGGGCTCGCCTGTTCGCCCTCCTTCATGATAAAATCTGCAACAGAACGATCGTCAGGGAACGCCCCATAATCCGCGGCCATAGCAGTCCTCCGTTCGCTGTCATTCGATTCTGTACGATCGGTGGTCGACGAATTTCGTCGCGAAATTGCCATTTAACCTCTTGCTACGCTCGTCGGGACGTTTTGTTCCAAAATGGTCAACGATGTCAACTTGATAATGAAGATATACAATACAATTTGCTCTCGAGAAAATCGACTTTGCACTTGACAATCAACACATTGCGTACCGGCTAATTATCAGAAAATAGAATTGTGCTGATTTTCAGTGAGATCCACACATATCACTATCTATAAAAATACTGAAGTATCATATTGTTATGTAATATATTTTAAACGGACAATCAGTTCTAATCAAACTTAATATTTCTTTAAATGCTGTGGTAAATATCAAGTGATCTTCATAATGAGATTCAATAACGCACGGTAGTCACAACAGATTAATATCGAACAGATTAAAAACAAATTCTCAACAACGAATCTCATTCTATTTTCTCTACCGACTTTTCACATGGAATCAGAATCTATCGTACCAGTTATGCGTCAGTATATCATTTCGATATCAGCTCGTAATTCGAAGACCACCAGTCGCGAGAACGGAATTCGTAACCCATTACGAAGCGAAATACGAATTCGAGTTACGCGAGAATCAGCGACAATCGTTTTCATTCGAAGAGGTTGTCGCTTTCCGTTCCCGATTCACCGATGAACAAGGCCGATCGCCCTACTCACGGATATCCCTGATGCTGTAACACGTTTTGTGCAGGGTTCCCGAATAAAACTCGAGGCCGATGATGGCGAATATCACGATGGCGAAAAGTACCAGCAGGCCGATCTGCAGAAGCGGGGCCATCGCCTTGATGATAGACTTGAGCACCACCTGGAGACCTGTTCGCAAAAAGTTGCCGAGGAGTAATTAGGCCCTACCACCGCCCGTCCTCGAGCGATTATCGCGCGTCACTATCGGATCGATTTACTTCCGGGGGAACGTCCCCCGTTTATTCCCGTTCGTTCCCGTTTCTGTCGCTGCTCGGGGAATCGCGCTCGCGGAGTCGCGCGCGTTCCTGTCCCAAAAATCGATTCGACGCTTCTTTCACGCGTCGATCTTCCCGATCGCGAAAGCATTCGATGTCGATGTTCTTTTCGTGTTGCAACCGTTCCTGCCGCGAGAATCGTTTGGATATTTTATTTTTCATTCTTGACTCGTCTCGTGCCGAGTTTCTCGCGATCGATCCAGCGGCCAAACAATTGGGATACTTCGTCGTTACAACTGGACACAGCATACAGCACTCTCAAAATGTATATAGATCTATTTGGGTGGTGCTACATAAAAACAACATAATCGTTCTAACGTTGCAAGGCATGTCTACGTGTAGAATATGTATGTATAAATATATAGATATATAGATAATATAGAGATATGTAATATATATATACTTGCATTAAAAACTTACTACACTGATATCTACGAGAACTTCATACGCCCGAAACGTGTCCGCCGCACACGGTCGCGGCGGACGCGAACGTTCCGTGGCGAACGGGACGGTTATCCACGAAGTATCCGAATTCCGGGCGCGGGAAGGCTTCCAATTCCCCGCGACGCGCGTTCCTCGAGCACCGAACTTTCTACGTTTTTTTTTCCTTTTTCCTTTTCTTCTTCTTCTATTCCTTCTGCTTTCTCGGTTCTTTCCGTATGCTTTTCGAATTCGATCTTCCTTCGCCGTCTCTTCTCCTTCCTTTCCACCGATCTCGAAATCACGCGCGGGGATATTTGTATTTTTCCCCGTTGGTTAATTAGGTGCTCATTGGAAAATATCGGAAAACTTGATCCAGAATATTTCAAGTTAACGAAATCGTTTGACTATGCTCGAATAGTGCATAATGACTAGATCTTTGGACACCTTTCAACGACGAATAAGCGACGCTTGGTATAAAATTCATTTAAATTCTCTTTTTAACCCTTTGACTACTGTTGCCGCCTGAAGACACTCGGAATGAAAAAGTTGCTCTGGTACTGCAGACGCTTGACCAGTTAACTGTGACACCATACTAATTCTTTCATGAATTCTTTATCTTTTCACATAAACATATAATTCTTTGTTTCGCTTTCTTTCATTAAAATATACTCTACGTGCGTTCGTCCTTCGACGAGTACAACTTTTAGCACTAAATTCTTCATTTAACGCAGAATGCAAAATAAATGTTGTTCTAACGTGGAGAACCTGAATGTTTTATTTCAATATACTGAAGAATGCACAGCCAAGTTTTCTACTTCTCGGTGCACCGCAGTCGAAGGGTTAAACATTCATTTAAACAATAAATCAAACAAACGTTTCAGCCGGTTAACGTTAAAAGTGCGTAACGCGCGAAACGAGTTGCTCGACGCGAAATTTAACGAGCAGAGTGGGGAAGGACATCGATCGGTTCGACGGTAGCGAAAGAAACGAGAAGAGAGACTCGGCGCCGACAGATTCCCGAATCGTTTGTTTCCCGATCGTCTCGGCCGCCACACTCGCGGGCCGAATTTGTATTGAAACGCTACTCACTCGGTATGCCGGAGACAAGTTTGAGCGGTCGCAACACGCGTATCGCACGCAACGTGCGCAGATCCATATCCAAGTCTATGCCTTGCGAGAACGCCGTGATGAACCTGCCCCAAAACACACACACCCCGCCACACTTTACTACTTACTACTCTATTACACTAATACTCACGCTACTTAAGTACTTAAGCTACACAACTAATGTGGTTAACTAGCGTTCTATCGCCTAAAACCCGTAGGAATATCGACGGGGGAAAGAGAGACTGATGAGACACAAGATCGTGAGACGGAAAGAGAGAGATCAGACAAACAGATAAACAGACAGATAAGACAGATTAAAAATGGAGATATACAAATTATAGAGATCGATAGATAGATAGACAGAGAGAGAGAGAGAGAGAGATAGAGAAATAGATAGATAGATAGACAGACAGAGTATTTTCTATCGGATCGAAGCTGATCACGGTTTCTTTCGGTTTCTCAGCCGAATCCGCTGCACACTCTAGAACTAGACGATCCTCCGGGGTTCGGGGCTACTAATCTTCGATCGACTTCTAACACTACTCAGTCGTCGTACAACCGAAGGTTGCCGCGGCTCAAGTATACTCTAAGTATCAATTAAACTCAACAACACTTTTTTTCCAGCGACTATTCTCAGGCCACCCGGTTTTTCTACGGTTAGTTTCTATCTAAGACAGCGTGACGTTCAGACATTGCGGATAAGGGTTGGCGGAGGACCTCGGTGTGTCTGGGATATCGGGGAAGGTGCGCGATTCGATCAACGGCCAAGTGGTCGAAGTTAGCGCGGGCCCAATCCAAAGACAAAAGCCCAGAGAGAGAGAGGGGAGGAGGATCGGATTAGCTTATCGAATTAGCGCATCGATAGATTACCCCTCGAACTGTCTTCGTGAAAGGGGACGGGTTACGAAGGGAATCAATTTAGCCGATCGTCGAGCCGGTCGTCGGAAAATCTCCGTTTTGTATCTTCCTTCCTCGTTTCTTCTTTCTTGAACTCGAGCTGTAAAACTCACGGGTAAACTCCGCGTCCGCGCGGCGACGCCGAATGCATCGAACGATCGGACGAAACGCTCCTTCGGAGAGTGGATTTCCGTTTGAATCCTGAAAAGGACGAACACCGAGCGACGCGGGAGGACGCTAGCAATTAGGGGATCCCTCGGGAATCGACGGGAAGGACCAGTCTTCCGCGCACACGCTTATCGGCATCACACGAAATAAACAGATAAAGAGAAAGAAAGATAGAGGAGCAGAGAACGAGAGAAACGGATAGACAGATAGATAGAGAGACAGAGAGAGAGAGAGACAGAGGGGCGGGAGGGAGGGAGAAGCTTCAAGGATCGATGGTGATAGGGAAGCGTAAGAGAGGATACCTCGGCGAGATCTACGATTCCGAGGGACGATGACACGGTCTCTCGAGGGCGTCTAAAAGGTACGACTCTCTAGCAAACACGAGCTCGCTCGAATACGTTACTGCTCTAGAAACACCTAGTACCTATTTACCAATTTATTAGTCAATTCAATCAAACAGTGACTGGTAGCTAAAAGATAGAGACTGCTAAGTATAGAGACACCCGCAGGCCGGTTAAGTATTGTGTGGTCGTTTCTCTTGTGTTCTCGCGGGCAAATAATAATGATGTATCCGTATGTCCGATTGGCAATCAGGAATTCATCGTTTCTTTGTTGCAAAATGTAAACGCGCAGTTTCTGTTCCGTTTAATTTTCGATTATCGATTGGTTTCTCGTTGGAAATCGATCTTGTGACGATCGAATCGAAAAAAGCCGAGTTGAAATGAGAAAATTCTTTTGGTTTTCGACGGAAAGATTTCCTCGACGATGCGGCGTGTCTGTGTGTATATGTGTGCGAGTGTCTGTGTGTGAGTATCAGTGTGTGTACGTGTGTAACTCCACGACGTCGGAAGTCTCTAAATCAACGAACAACGTGTGCACAAAAACTGAACCAAAACGACAGAAGATAGAACAAATAACGCAATTTATAAACACTCTAGCGACTAGTTCACGCAAGTCCTCTATAGAGGCAGTAGAATATAGAGTAATTACGTGTATAGATGTATATACTTATATATATATAGTGGACACTTGAAATTACGCAAACACGTAGACACAGAATATATATATAATATTAATAATAATAATAATAATAATATAATAATAAATATATAGATATATCATGTATCAAGTAATATATCGGTTCATCAACTGTCAACGATCATCTAGCGTCAATCAACTGATCTAATACACCCATAGCCTCTAAGTGGTGATGGTGGGATTTTAATCGGTGACAGGGGCGAACGTAAACCGAACGAAATCAAACGAGTGGAGGAATACGGAGAAATTAATAGATGAGGTCAATCTAAGAGGACGGAGAGAACTAATAATGATAGAAAGGAGACAGAGAGAAAGAGAGAGAGAGAGAGAGAGAGGGGGAGAGAGAGGGAGAGAGAGAGTAAGAGAGAGAAAGAGGGAAAGAGAAAGAAAGTATAACAGGTGTGTCAGAAATATGAAGAAAATTCTAGCCAAGTTAGCTCGATGCTCTGTTCTCGCTTGTTGGAGCTAAAACGTCGACCAAACCAAAGTGTCGATAAAAGCAATAGATAGGTCAAGACAGAAAGAAACGGGGAAACAAAGAAACAAGGACAGCAGAGGGAGACAGAGAGGGGGGAAAAAAATGAAAAGAGGGACGGTCAAACGGACAAAGAACAAAGAGAAACTAAATATGGCCGACGAACTAAGTGCCTGGTTGTTAATCAAGGGACGCTTAAAAGAACTAAGGAAACTAGTCGAACGCACACAAAAACTGCCAGGGATGAACAACTGCCAGGGGTTAGTTATAATAAAGGGGTTTCAAGTTAGTTTAACGTGAATCTTGCTGCTCGACTGTTCTCTGTTACTGCACTTTGCATGTATATATATATATATACGTATATGTGTTACTGTTTACTTATATGGCAATGTTTTCGCAATTTTCTGCTCTTTTATCGCAGGAACTGCGTGACTGACTCACTTGGAATTTTCGAAACCAGCTTTAGCGGTCTGAGGACCCTGAAGGAACGTAGCATACGCAGGTCGACGTCCACGTTTGTTTCGGCGAACACGGTCATCGACCTAATCCAAGGATTACTCTAGAATCTATCTGCTCGGCCGGAAAACACCGATCGGCGCGATATTTTCTTTGCTTTCCGTTTCTGTTTCTTAGCCTTAAGTCTTACGCGCCTGCGCGGAGAAAGAGCCTTTCCTCGGACGGTCGTTGCGTCGTCCTCGCCGATTTTTTCTTCTGTTTCAAACTTTTGCTTTGCAACAGAACGCGTTGCGAAGATCTCGATGAAAGTTATTTTTATAGCTCGATAATAGAATTCTTCTATAATTGGACGATGCGAGCGACGACAAGAAATCCGAACGAGAAAAGGCGTTTTCCTCCCAGGAGACACGGATCGCGCGGCGTATCGGGGGGACAACGGATCGCTCGATCGCGCGGGGTTCGTTCACTCCCGAAACGATTAAGCGCTCGAAGTTAACTCGTTAAGGAAGTCGATCAGACCTGACCGTAACATTCCCCTCGTCCATTGTTTTCCTCTCCAAACCTTCCGGTTCGCCTCGACAGCCGACGAACGGCGCGGCGGCAGGCAACGCGTCGATCGTGCACCGCGACCGGTAGGCCGATACGCGTTCAGACGATTTTCGAATAGACGCAGAGAGATAGAGAGAAAGAGAAGAGATACCAGTGTGTAGGCAGAGAGAGAGAAAGAGAGAGAGAGAGAGAGAGTGTGTGTGTGTGTGAAAGAGATTGACGGATTGGACAGTAAACAGAAAAAGTGGGGCTTCGCGATCGTTCGTTTGTTCGGAGCAGAAAACGAGGGGAGGGAACGAGAGATCGTTAAGTCGTGATCATACGAGAAAGAGAGAAATCCCGGCGAATGGAAAGCAAGTCCCGAGAAACGTGTCGCGAGTAGCGTACGGGAGATCCAATACGAAATGTTTCTTTCGCGGAATCGGCGATCGTTCGGAATCGCTCGTTCTCCAAGTTATCGAACAATGCTCTATATACAAACAGAAAGTTATCGGATAAAACACAGTGTAACGATTCATCGAGCGATTCCGTACTTTCGATCGTTCCGGATCTCCTCCACCGAAACGCGAGGCCTAGGACCCGAATCTGAACGATTGAAAGATTCTCGATACAGATGTATGATAAAAAGATAAAGACGAGAGAGAGAGATAGAGAGATAGACAGACAGGTAGACAGACAGAGAGAGGGCTGAATAGAGAAGTCGCGTGGATATAATGAGAAAAATGGTCGTCTCACCCGGTCACCACGACGAAGAAATCCATGATGTTCCAGATGTTGCGCAAATAGGAGCCACGGTGGAGGACGAAGCCAAGGGCGAGGATCTTGAGGCTCGCCTCGACGCAGAAGATCCCGAGGAAGTAGATTTCGGTGGCCTCGAGCTTCTGCGCGAGTATGGTCTTGTCCTGCTTGGGCAGGTGCTCCTCGAGGGCGAGGACCACGCAATTGGCGATGATGGTGAGCAGGACGGCGTACTCGAAGGGCGGCCACTCGATTATGAACCGGGTATGCTTCCGGATGCAGTTATCCTCCGAAAGGATAAACAACGACGTGGTGCCCTTGCCGCCTCCCCCACCGCCACCCGCCCCTCCGCCCTGATCCCGGCCTGGCGCCATGTCCACCAGACCAGGTACCTGTTCCCCCGGTTTACAGCGTTCTGTACTCGTTCGTTGCTCGATCGCGTATCCCTTACTGTCTACTACGTAGGTCCCACGTTAATCAAGCCGATCTCTCATTCGAAATTAACACATTGAGCGCTGGCTCTCAAACGACAGACTCCGAATCCCGCGTTTTCACGCTCAAAGAGAAACAGGGGGGGTTTCGTTCTTCTTCACTTTTGAAGCGAAGGTCGGCTCGACTAACGCGGCACCTCCAGCGTTCGAAAGTTCTCGGCCTGATCGGTTTTAGAATTAAATCCATGCCACGTAGGAGCTGTCGTTGACACTAGGTTCACCGATATTTTCATGTACCCATCTCCACCGACATGGGCCGATTCGATCAGATTTCCTTGAGAGAATTCGAAGGCGACGTAATTATAGAATGATCTAAATGAAACTATGAGATGTACAAAGGTCAGTGCAAGTTCTAGGAAGAAACGTAAGTAGCTTCTGTAATTTTCCTTGTGAAGTTCGAAATGGGTCGAGATAAGCCGATCGGTGAACCTAGTGTTAAGGGTATGACCAAGAAATACTAGGTGTAATAAACTAAGTTATAATAGGAAACAAGTATCTTTTAAACCTTCGATCGAGATCCTTCGAACATGAATTATTTCTAAAGAAATATGCATAGAGAATAGATGTTGATTCTTTACCCTCTCATGCATGTGTCCTTTATATATTATAAACGTTTACGTCTCAACGCGTTACTCCGCGATCCTAAACGCTGAGACGTCTACTGAAAATCTCGAAGTATTTGTGTTATCCACAGACGGCCGCCCTGCGTCCGAATTATTACTCGTGCAACGATTGGGATGACTTGCATCTTCTCGATAACAGTGAAATGGAACTGTTCGCTGTTAACACTTAGCTAACCGAATGGGAAGATCTCCCACTTTTCACTTAGTATTGCCTTTTATCCTATTTACCTTTTCTTTCGTTATTTAGTAAGTTTTGAAATGTGATTATTCGCAATTCATCAAACACGGTTCTTATTTTTACAAAACACAGTTTCCAATTAATTGAACGAACTCAATCGAAGATAATGGAGAAGATCGCAGTTCCAGTTCTTTTCAGTCGCCTAAGTGTTAACACTCTGCCCGCGCGGCGCCCCGGCGAGAGGGACGCCGCGATGAACCGCAATTAACGAGTACCTCAGACGGAAGCTTTCCCAAGCTGTGGGCCTCTTACCTCCCCTCCAAAGCTAGTCCAGTCACCGAGACCACTCAGTCCGGCCAACCTCGGCCTTCTCCTGTACTGACTCGCGTATCCAGGGTCCCTTTGTGCCGCCTCTTGCGCTGCCAACCTGGAAAGCACGCAAGATGAAAGGAGTTAGCCGCCGCGGAGAAGAGAGAGCTCAAAGGAGGTTATCGGGGACGCGCGCGGCGTCGCCCCCAAGCCGAGCCGCATGCACTACACCCGACCGGTGAGCGTAATCGATTTCGCAAACACGTCGTTCGTTGCCACGTGTGCCACCCGGCAAACACGAAACCGGAGTCGGCCGAAACGCGATCTTATTACTAGATAGAGGATCTTTACGCGATATAGAAATCCCCCGGGGCGATCCGCAGTAAAAATATCTCGAGCCTTTCGGAACTCGTGCAGCTGGAATGTTCGCTGAAAAATCGGGGAGGCTTCACGATTTTGATTAATGTACTCAACGCGTTAATTGGTCGAAGAAGCGATAGTCTTAACAGTAAAGCCACTAGCGTCGAGACTCCTGATTTCTTCTTGCTGCAGGGATTAACCCTTTGCACTCGAGAATATTTTTCGCAACAAATATTCCTTATTTTCCGATGAAATATCAATGGTATTTTTTACAATTTCGATGTTCCATGTATTGGTAGATTATAGAAGATTTAATATTGAATTTTAAACTCTATCATTTCGTTGGGTGAAATCAAATGGCGAGTGAACGGCGCCTCTCGAGTGCAAAGGGTTAAAAGTGTAACAGATATTTCTCGAAGAAGTTATCCAGGAAATAGATTTATCAATACGCGAACCGAATTTACGATTCAATCTGAAATTTTCCACAAGCCGGAGATTAATGAATTCAAGACTTCGAAGGGTTAAAAAGACAACAGGTACTTCTCGAAATTATCCAAGAAATTGATTTATACGTAGCCCTAATTGCAAATCAATTGAAGTCTCGATAGATGCACCCTGGAAGCTACTATTCAACCGCTCGGTAGGTTTAGTGTCAAGCTCTTGTTTCTGTCGTGTTCCATGCACTGGTGCTCGTTACGAATGCATAATATCCGTCTTTCAATTAGAACGCAAGTTAGTATCTAGTTAGAAATGCAGTCGTTTAATAGAGGTCACCGGAGCTACCCGGATTCGTGGTTTCTACTCGCGATCGACTGGTAACGAGCACGCACGCGGAAAACGCAGCGCTGTCGTCGACGTGGACGCAGGAATCGATTCCGATTCGACGTTCGATCGCGGCGCGCTCCCGCCCCGCGAGGCTCGTTAATGGCCATCGCGAGCGTGTAACGGGTCGGAGGGCGCTAATTGAGTGCATTAGCCGAGACTTTCGCAGCGAGAATCCTCGTCGCGGAGGAGCGCAATCGAGCCGGCGCGGTAATGCAATAATTCGCAGCGAGGATCGGCGCGCATCGGCGCCGCTCGGGATCCGATGGCCGGTCGAAGAGTATCGCCGGGAAATTGCGTCCTATTCAGCGGAGCCTTGATTCTCTATTCAGCTGCGATCAGCGTTCCGCCTTTAAGAATTTAGAGCACGTTTGCCGGACAGGAGCAGGGCCGTGTCGAGGCGTTCGCGCGCCTACGCCTCGCGTCCCCTCCGTCTTTCGGCGAATCCGATTCCCTATCGTCGAGCACGCGTTTTCTATTTCGAAATTTTAATAGCGAAACTCGCACGTCGCACGCCGACTTAACTTTGCGCTACTGATTGGAAGTGGACCGTATTAACACGTTAAGCGCCATGTCAGCCACTGCTGACCGACGCTTCTGAATGACTAAAGAACAATCGTAACGTACAGGACAGCCGATGTGAAATAAAAATGTTCAATAAGGCAACTAAGTTGATAATAGTGTAACGCAAACGTTGCAACGCCGAACAATTCATAAGTATTCCTACTTTTCTTTGCTACGAAAGACAAACTCTATGGGAAAACGCTTAAGATTTTCGTGGCGCTTAACGTGTTAATATTTACTTCGGTGGAGATAACTCGCTGTTTATTAAGAGAATTCGGTGATACTCGTCAGCGGTGTCTACAACGACGTCTGTACACTCCGTCTCGTTTGTCTAGCTTGAATCTATCTTGTACGTCTATCGTCTCCGTATCTTGCGTGGGTTTTTATAAACCTTTGGGTAGGCGTGCGCAAAATTGGAAGTCCGCCTGATTCGTAGCCTTCCGAGGTAGTGGGCGCGTGCAAACGAATTCCTTCGAGTGGGACTAACTTCCCCTCGACCAGCGATCCTAGAGGGGTTGCCGATTGCAGCCCCGGGTGAGCCACGCAAGGGTCCCGAGCGTTCTCGTCACTGGCCATAGCGAGTGATAAAACCAAGGATAGCCTCGACTTCCGGCAAACGGATGTAAGGTTAAAACTACGGTGAATCTACGAAACTGGCAAACGTGCCGAAGCAACTGCGACTAAATTAGCGAAACAACGGTTCCTTGGGCTTTCAGTCCTGCTATGGAAAAATACCCAGGGCTCTAACGTGTTGAAGCACGGAGGGATGATACTTTCGACGGCATTCCCAGCGTTCCGCGAAAGGGAAAAGGCTCGCGATCAGAGCGCCGTTCTAAAAATAAAACGGAAACCTTTGCCGCTAGATTCGCCGTACGCGCGGCGAAGAATATATTCTTGATCGATCGCCGTCCGCGTTCGGGATGTTCCACGGGAACCCTCCCAAGTGCTCTTTAAATTCTTTCGAGCACGCCGCGGAGCACGACCCCTTTCCCTCTATAACGAGAGTAATCGAATAACGCACGATTCTTAATGGCGAGCGAGTTACGCCGTTCCCCGAACTGCTCGCGAACGCCTCGAGAGCGGCGATACCTTTTTAAACGGTTCGTTCGCGCACGAGCGATCTCGTCCGGTCGATTTACTCGAAATCGGGATCTCTGATCGGAGAGTCGCGTCGAGAATCGTTGAGGTCGGAGATCGCGGATTATATAGAATTTCAAGATACAAATTGCATTAACCCTTTGCGCTCGACAGTTTTTGCCTGTGCAGACGGTTCGCCCCATGAAGAGTTTTCCTTTTTGGAAAAGCAGTTGAGGAAGAGCAGTTAGTCGGCGTTCGTTAGAGCCACATCGCGTAATAAATATATTTAACCTGACTACGAACTTAGTTTTTATTTTAGTAGCCCTACAATATCTAGGAATGAAGATGTTTTTCTTGACAATTCCTCGTTTTCGAGAAACGAGTTTTGAGCTTGCATGTTACTGTAATGGGACGGTGAATGATATAATAAAATATGAGTTGTTTAGTGATTACAATTTGAAAGGAAAGGAAAATGGAGAAAAGGGAATTTTGTATGTTTGTATGTTACTGTGATAGGACGGTGAGTTTTTATTTTAGTAGCCCTACACCTGGAAATATTCAACATTTTCCAACGATCGAGTGTTCAGTTACGCGAGAATCTGGAATTGCTTAGCGCGATGATTATCCTTTCGTAGCAATGGCGAATAATTATTCGTTACATCGCAATCTCCGCGTTACAACCTTAGAGGTTACAATTATCTCCGAGTAGCGAACGAAATCGGTCGCCGAGACAAATCGAGACACGTGCCGCGATTTCTTCCGCGTTATCCGCTGTCTGCTCAAGGTGAACGCGACGAAGGACTCGCGAAGGTATTCATTTCCGATGCGCAAATTGCAGCACCCCGCGGTTCAACGTCTTGTAGTTTTCGAGGCGATTCCCACTGAAAATTAGAGGGAACGCTGGGAAGAAACACGCGTGATCAACGCATCGCGATATGAATCTTCGTTGATCCTGATACTCCTGTGGCACGTCATTTGCTGCGGAATCATTCGTTTCGTGGTATTGTATTATCTCTTTGCGAGCGAGCAGCCTTTGAAATATAGAGAACCGCCAGCAGATGAAGCTGAATTGTATATTCGCTGCTTGAGTCATTGAGAAAGGGAAGTACGTGTATACGACCCACGTTGAATTTTCCGTTCAGACCAAAAATGAATTCTCAGTGGAAAACGAAGAACTTAAAAATTTATTGTAGAGTCAGAGATGGGTATTCTAATATTGTGTGTACTGCGGTTATTTAATTTTAATTGATTGTAAAAATGTGGGAAAAACTTTCGAGTGCAAAGGGTTAATACTTTCTCAGAGAAACATCTGTTGCCTAATAATTACAAAATGAAGACATCAGGAATGCGTCGTTCCGACGAGTCTGATGGTTTCAGTGTTCAATTGACAATTTGAACAAAATTCACAATAAATCAATTTTCTTAACTCTTTGCACTCGGGCGACTCCCAGTCGCCAGGTGATTTGATACAGAAAAATTGTAAACTTTTCTGTAGTTTCTGTGTTAAATAATCGAATCTCGATAATTTGCACCGGTTTTCAGATTCTTTTCCGTTTCCTTTCTCTTCTCCATATCCTTGAACCTATTTCTTATTTTTCGCAGCTCCGAGAGGTCGGAGGTCGTTTAATTGATTGTAAAAATGTGGGTCGTATACGCCGCATACGGCCTGAAGGGAAAGTCTCAAAAAATGGTCTGGCACGGAACCTGTTAAGGAAACGACACGATTTCCCTTTCGCGTCAGTCTTACCGATTTATACCTAATTCAAGTTATCGGTCGATCGCGTGGAACTCGATAGCAGGATCGACGCGTCTCGCAGCGGTTGATGAAATTTCGAGAAAGATTGGTGTGTAATAATCCCTGCGAGCGATGTTATTAACCGAGAGGAAACAGGAGATCGAGTCGGAAGCGAGTCGTCCGGTCGGATTGACCGGCCGTCCCGCCCCCCGCCGCTCGCCCGAGCGCGGCTGAATTATTCAAATCGAGCCGGGAATAATTGATAAAGCGCGGTCCGCGGCCGGCGAGATCGATAGTGCTCTCGAAAATGAGCCTGCACGCGGATGGATCCGCTTCGAGCGGCTCCTCCGCGCCGGAAACGATAGGGCGCGACGCGACGCGCCTCCTCTTTCGCTCTCGCCGCTTCGATGATCGTTAGTCCAGCAACAGGTGCAGCTGTATCGCTGATTACGCGCGGTCTTCCAGGTTCGACGCTGCTGTCGAACGAATCCGAGAAAGCGACGAAAGTTTCGCCGAATCGGCGCGGCGAGGAGAAAAGATCGAGGTTGACCCTTTGCACTGGGGAGGTGACTCAGTAACCACTTGGTTTGATACAGTGAAATTATCGTCTAGGTTTTATCGAAGAGTGTTGAATATTTCTAGTGAAAAACTTTCGACTGCAAAAATTAATTTGCGATTAATCGCGATTCACGCCGGATTACGTTGAACAATAATAATACCACTTGCTCTCGCTAGAACAATAATAATATCACTTGCTCGCGGTAGAACAATAATAATATCAAAGGTCACGATGCTCGAAGGATTAGAAAAAATCGAAATTCCTTTCGACGGCTTAGCCTGGGAATCGGACGAAGCGACTTCAGAGTCGAATATTCGATATATAATTTAGCGAACGATCGTCCCGCGAGGAGACGGGGGGGACAGGTGACGCGCCAGATGGCGCAGAGCAACGAACTCGAAAAACGGATACAAGGTTCTTTTCGCGGCGGGATTCGAGAACGCCCTGGCGCCGTTCGTCGAACGGTCGCGCCGCAGCGTCGAGTTCAGTGGAATCGGTCGGTCGATGGTCAGCCGCTGCGCGCTAGCCCGAGAGTCGAACGATGAATATATACTTAACTATTAATTGGAATTATCTGTAATCATGTTAACCCTTTGCACTCGAGAATACTTCTCTCGACAAACATTCATTACTCTGATGAAATATCAATGACATTCTTTGCAACTAACACAAAGAAATACTTTGCATAAGTTGACAGAATTATTTCATTTTGATGTTCCATGTTACATTATAGGAAGTTTAATATTGAATCTTGAATTTTATCATTTTGCTCGGTCAGACGACTGAAAGATGCCTCTCGAGTGCAAAGGGTTAATGTCTCATGCGATTGAACCGATCGAGCGATCTTTAACCTCTCGCGCAAAGACGCGCCACGAAGTTCCTTCCGAAATTGATGTCGATGATAATCTCTCGAAACGTATCACTCTACAAAAGTAGCAATGAACAAAACTACTGTGTCCGCGTGAAAGAGGTACAAGCAGAATTCCAGACGCAGGACAGCTCTAAATGAATTTCCAGCGCGAGAGGTTAATCGAACGGTCGCGCGACGAAGAATCGCCGTGTCCAATCCCGAGGAAGGCGCACACGTACCGAATCACAGCTGCGCGCGAAAATAATTGGCCTTCGATTCCGGATCAACGGCCAACCAGGCGACCGCGTTTCGAAGGCTCTTCGATTTTGCACAGCTTCTCGCCGACGCGCGCTATGGCGCCGGAAAATATTCTCGCGCGCGATTTCGAGGGAACGGAGCGACGGAACGGGCTATTATATTCCGCGACCGTTAATCTACCGTTCGAAAATAAACCGTTAACGAACCTGGGAACCGCCTCGGATCGATCCTGGCCCGATCGACCGGCGACTCCGAGAGGTTTCCCCGCGCGGTCCGGCGAACAACGATCGTTTTTCCGATTGAACGACTCCCGGCGCGCACAGCCGACGCTTGTACCCGCCGCGAGAAGCGCGGAGATTATCGTCTATTCGCGGCAACTGGGACGGCACTTAAAAGTTTATTATGGCTCATCAGTTATCGACGATACTTCTCGAGAGTTATTAATATCTTTCGAGAAATCAATATGAAAGACGTGACGCCGCGGCTCTATCCGCCCCCCGCCCTCCGGCTGTGCCGCCCCGCCTCGCCTCTCCCCTCGAAAATTCTTCCATCGATGTGCATGATTCTCGCGTTAACCTTTTCAGAAGTCGTTTAGTCAGCCACTACACTCCTCTCCCCGGCCCCCGCCGACCGCCCTCTCAGCGGGCCGACAGAGATTTCTCCCGTTCCTCGGCGGAGCGAAAGAAAACATCTTGACATTCTTCCGTTCGCTGTCGACTGCGTTCTCTCGCTTGATAGGGAAACGATACTCGGGAGTAACTAGCGAACAGTTCGCTGGCGAGCAGTGGCAGTCGACTGCGTTGTCTCTCGCTTGATAAGGAAACGCAAGGGAAACGATACTGGAGAGTAACTAGCGAACAATTTGCGATCGAGCAGTGGCAGTCGACTGCGTTCTCTCGCTTGATAAGGAAACGATACTCGGGAGTAACTAGCGAACAATTCGCAGGCAGTAGACTGCGTTGTCTCGCTTGATAGCGCGAGGGAAACGATACTCGGAGTAACTAGCAAACAATTCGCGAGCAGTTGACTGCACACGCATCTTCATTGAATGTTCATCGCTCCGAATATTCGGTGATCCCGCTCGTTGGAAGAGAGGATAGTTTCCATCGTGTAAGCGGACAGCTTCGGGCCACCTGCAGGCCGGCCTCCGCGCAACAAGGAATCTCGGCGAAATCCGCCAGCGAGGCGCTGCCGGACGATAGATACCGCAACAACCGGCGCACGCGTACCGTTTACGAGCGAAAATCAAACACCGTGCTGCGACGTCGGTGCCACCGGTGCGGCGCGCAGTTGTCTCGACAGATATGGAATCAGTCTTTCACTCTTTGCGGTACAGCCACCCACACCTCGCGCTTGGTACTTGGAGGTCCTACGTTGACGTGACGTGTACAATACGTTGCGGCGACGTAACGTGTACAATACGCTGGCTATTGGGGATGACTGGTAAAAGTAAAGGAAGGCGGTAATAGCCTACCGTCTTTCTTTTACTTAATCATTTTCGCTTAACACTAGAACTACCGAGCATTTAATACGATTAATATGCAATTTCTATAAAAATTGGAAAAATAGATTGTTTTCAGTTTCTTCGGGCGTTCATTGTAGTACTGAAATGAAACTATTTATTGTCAAAATCATTTCGAAGATTCAATACTTCGAAGATATCAATACTTGTGAAACAAAAAAATTGAAACCAGTCATTTTGACTAGTGTAGCTCTAGTGTTAATAAACTGTACCCTCTACATTTGAAACACGCGAGTTCTCTATAAAAGAGATTTAGAGAAATTTATAGAGAAAGTTCTCTATAAATACTATAAAACAATCGAACTCTCTAAGAATCGACTGATCAATGAGAAGGAAAGAATCGCTCTTGTCCCTCGCCGATTTCAAACTGAGAACCTTCTTTTACTCAATCATTTCCTCTTAATAAACTATACCGTCTATATGTTAATAAACTATACCGTCCCATATAATATTCTAATACTATAAAACAATCGAACTCTCTAAGAATCGATTGATGATTGAAAATGAAAGAATCGGCCTTGTTGTCCATCGCCGATTTCAAACAGCATCAACGTGTTAAGAAACCACGGTCCCCTCGGTTCTGACGCGGACCGCCGGCCAGAGTGTGCACGGAGTCGTGCAGCCTTGAAGCGACACCCACGCGTTGCGAACCTCCTCAGCCGAGCGACGGGCTGGTGGGAGTTGTCGTTGAACCAGGAACATTCCAGAGGAAAGACGTTCTCCGCGAGGAGAGGGACGAGAGGGGGTGGGCGAGCGGCATTCCGCGTCTGTGCAGCCGAGATTGTCTAATCCGTGAAACGCGAAGATGAGGCCGCCCAGTATAAGCACGTCGACGCCGGCACCCTTAAAACGTTCGACGGGTTAAACGTCTTTCTCGCTTATCGTCGTCCGCGTGCCGTGCCATCAATCGACGTGACCCGCTTTCCTCCGCGACTGCTCAACGAACCCGAAGCCGGAACGATGCCGGTCGAACCGTGCGCCTCTCCCTCCCCTTTGTTTCCCGAAAACGCTCGGCAAACAAGGGAACCGGGTTGTCCGAGTTCAGCGGGAGAGGGTGGGATATCGTAACGACGGAGACGCGAAACAAGGAAGATAGCGTGCCGGCGCTGCTACACCCTCCGCCAGAGGGCCGCGAGAGCTGGGACTGTTTCCCGCTCGTGCTCAGGCCTCCAGCGATTTGTGCAAACATTCCTCTGGACGGCGGTAGGTGGATCTCAGTTCCTCGAGGATCGCTTTGTATTCGGTTAGAAAGTGGAGGAGCTTGATTACTTGGGTCAACGTGTGGGAGGAGCTCGCGTTGACTGCCGTCGAGAGCATCAACGGTTTATCTGTTATTCTTTCTGTAGCGGAGATAGAGAGGGGGGATTAGTGATTTAGAGTTCTTGCGTTGGATCTGGTTATTCGTGGTATTCAACTTTTGTGTTCGACATTAGATATCTTAGAACACATTACTTAGTTACTTACGATACTGAATATTCGCATTCAACATTAGGTATCTCAAACCAAATCATTACCTACTTACTTACGCTACTGAATATTCATATTCAACATTAGATATCTTAAAACACATAATTACCTAGTTACCTACGCTACTGAACATTCTTATTCAACATTAGATATCTTAAAACACATCATTACCTAGTTACGCTACTGAAGATTCCTATTCAACATCAGACATCTCAAAACACATTCCCTAGTCCCTTACGCTACCGAACCTTCCCATTCAACATCAGACATCTCAAAACACATTACCCAGTTACCTACGCTACCAAACACTCGCATTCACCATCAGACATCCCACGAGTTACAATTATTCCCTTACAACTTAGAACGTCCGTTCACCAGTGACCATGGCAGTCAACTCTCTCTCCCATAATTTCCCAATTCTACTAAAAACCGTCAGAAACGAAGGAACGCGGATATCCGTGCGTGCGACGGTAGGGCGTCTCCCGGCGGCCCAGGTCCGTCGCGACGGCCGCGCGCGATCGTTACCCGAAAAGCCGGCTAATGTCGCCCTCTAAATGCGCGAAACGATCTTGCCAAAAATCAGCGACGAGAGAGCGCCGAGAGAGAGAGAGAGAGTCCGGTGACGCGAGCATCGAGGCGCCCACCCGTCCGACACCGTCACCCCTTCACCCTCCTTTCTTCCTCTCTCTCGGTGTCTCGGGCTTCGATACTCTTCCCCGGCATTCGTGGGATATCGAGGCTACCCCGCTGGCCGACGTTGCGGAGCCACCGCGCGAAAGAGCGAAAGAGAGAGAGGGACAGCGAGATAGAACGCTGGACGGATAGAGAGAGAGAAGCGGGGGTGGGTTCCCGGTGACGTCACCTCGCCGCCCGCCATTTTGCCCGGTGACGTCAACCGAGCCACGACCACTACGACCGCGACTACCGGCTGCCTGGCCGACTACCACCGCCGCACACTGCTCCGTTTCGGCGATCCAGCCGGACGAAAGGCCCGATTGTCGTGTAACTTGTCGAAACAAAAGATGAGCGACTTTTTCTTGAGGAGCCCAAATTTCTACCAGCTGACGTTGCGTCGTCGAGAATGTATCTCTTAACCCTTTGAAGGCTCCAATGTTGCACCAGGAATATTAGATATTTTAATGAGTCTTGAAGAAACTACCCTACAATTATTAGATCTTTCATCAAAATTTTGCACTAAGGGAAATAAAGGATCTAAGGAATGTTATAGCATTGTTCATTTTCGCTAGGGATACTAAAAATTAGTTGCAGTTGCTGATAGAGTACAAAACCATCTGGAGTGCTAAGGGTTAATTACGATATTTTTACTTACATCTGTTTATTATATTGATTATACCGTGGAATAGGATTGTTAAGAATTAAGATTGTTACGAAGAATATATCTTCGATATATTTTCGATTAAGCGATGTTAGCTTAATTTGTCAGGGATTCTACGTTAGTTCGATGTTTATGGTTATACATGGTAGAGGCATGTAGAATTGCAAATATTTGCGGTTAAAGTTTGTTAACCCTTTGCACTCGAGGGGCAGCAAACTTAGAAAATGTTCAATTCAACATTAAACATTGTGTAATGTATCGACGCATAAAACATCGAAGTAAAATACTTCTGTCCTTTAATTTATAGAAGATAATCAATTAGTTAGTTGCGAGAAATATCATTATTATTTAATCAGAAAGCAATGAATATTTTTAAAGAAAAATACTGTCGAGGACAAAGTTTGTTAATACATTCTCCATGGAGCTTAATGAACAGTTCGAGACAATTATCAAGTTCCACGAAGCTCCTGAATCTTCGCAACTCGTCTCAGGTAACCTGGTTATAACTAAATCTCGAAAAATTCAGGAACCTCCGGTGCACATCGAAAGCCTCGCTCCGCTCTCCACGGGCTTCGGTTCGAACGAGCCACCCCCTATGAGGTGGACTATCAGTGCTCTCTCTGCACCGTCAGTCACGCTTATCGTTGGACGTTTCGACAACGATGCTTGGGATCTATGAACGTTTTTCACACTCGACGCGGAGACCGAGTATCGGCGGTCGAGCTGTCTTTGAAATATGTTTCCGACGTCCGGCGGATTAACATCGATCGACAGGAAATGAATCGACTGGCAAGAGTGTTTAGAGACTTCCTTGACACACTCGTTGCTGTTATTCCGATGCGGTATTCGATTAAAATCGAGGCAAAGCGTGTCTTCTACCGTCAAACTACCAATCAATTCAATTGACTTTCTCAAATTCCTAAATAGAAACCTCAATAGCATCTACTGAGCCGTTAATTGCACAATTCAGTTCGTATATTGCTAAATCAATTTCCTTAACCCTTTCTCACAGAAACATCTGTTGCCTAATAATTGCAAAATCAAGACATCAGGATTGCGTCGTTTCGACACGTCTGATGATTTTAATGTTAAATAATCGAATCTCGATATTTGCACCGGTTTTCAGATCCTTTTCCGTTTCCTTTCTCTTCTCCGTATCCAGGAACCTATTTCCTATTTCTCGAAGCAGATCCGAGAGGTCGGAGGTCGTTTAACCGGCCGGTAACGTCGTCGACGAGCGATCCTAGACCTTCGAACGTTCACGCGGCCCTCCGCCCCCGTTCTCCTTCCACTCCGTCCCTGTTCCTCGTGGCCTCTGCCAGCCGACGTTCGTCGTCTTATCCGCACCGGCGTGGGTGTACGCGATTACCCGGCCTGCATTCGTAGGCGATGCGTGGATTTAGGTCGAGACGCGTAGGCAGAGACATTTGGGGGAACGCGATGGCGTCGCGACCGTCTCTGTTCCTCGATCGACGTCGCCGACGCTGACGCGGCGACTGACCCGCTCTACCCTCAACGCTTCTCCTACTTTGGAAGCTTGTCAATGCTCCTTGATCGCCGCGCTGATTCGGAAAGGATCCTACTACGACGTTCTACAAGCTCATACTCAGCAATGTAACAAGCAGGAAACAAAGGAATTTTATCAGGAAAAGATTCGATTCACGAGGTTTGAATCCTTCGATCTAAAAACGCGGCGACTAAAAAAACGCTCTACCCTCAACGCTTCTCCTCGGAAGCTTGTCAATGCTATAATCGCCGCGCTGATTCGGAGGGGATCCTGCTACGACGTTCTACTAGCTCATACTTAGAAATGTAAGAATTACTGTATCACTTCAACATTGTACTTTTAAGTGTGAAATTATATTTTTTTCGGTGAAACTAAACAAACCAGTTCAACAACCTTATTACCCTATCACTGTAAAAAGTCGAAACCGAAGTAACGACTAATCAAGTAAAGATCATCCTCTACCGTACCTCAAACTCCAATCAGCTCTAGAACCCAGGACTGCCGGAAATCGACTGCGCGATCATAGCAAAAGAATTCATCGATGTTTCTATCCATCCGGTCCCAGGGCTAACGATTCACCTACTCGTCGCCGATCGATCGATCCAGTAATCGTATCGGGATCGGAACCAACGATACCATATCCAATCTCGACGCGATGGAAACCCCTGGCGAACCGATCGCGCGGATGCGAGCGGAGCCGGTTGCTGCTCCCCGGATCCGGCGAGATAAGAAAATCCCGGAGGAGGAGGGCGCGGGCCGGACACACGCGATACCGTTCGTTTTCCACCGGTGGCTGTCGGGGCGGCTCGTTGAAAATGCAAGTGGGACACGTGGAGCGCGAGGGGCGGGGGCGGGGGCGGGGGCGCGCGACGTGCTTCGCCGGATTGCGGGCTCGGCAATAATTTAACCCTTAAGAGGGAGCCGAGCGAGGAGAACGCGGGAGCCGCGTCCTCCGTAATCGCTTCCGTTCTCCGATTGAATCCATATTTTCCTCCCCATCGGCGAGCACTCGAAGATCGTTCCGCCGACGACTCGCCCGTCGCGGATGGAAATGATTTCGGAAACGACCGCTCGATTCTGTCCTGATTAACCCTCGCATGCGGCTGGTCGTTTCGATCTTCGCCGCGTCGACTGCGAGGATTTCGATCGGTTCGCGTCGTGATACTCTTTCGTAAGGAAACTGCTGGTTGAAATAGCTATTGACACTTTGCGAATGAGGGTGGCACTGTTTTTTGCGTGAATTTAACCCTTCGCGGACGAAGATTCTTCGAAGTACTGTTCGAATACATCGTTAACTCGTATTCATATGTGGATATTTATTATTTTGTACTGCATAGATTTTGTTACCATTATGGATAAAAATTCGGCCCATAGAGGCGTTGGATGACCAACCTAATGACGCACCATAGATAAGCGTCCTAGACCCGCGTCAAAAATATCTTACTCGGCATGTTTTTCACAAGTCAAAAATCCTAGATAAAATACACAAATGTCTCATCCAGGACTAGTCGTCTATAACGAGTCATCGGGTACCAAGGGTCACCGACATCCCCTCCTTAGCGAGAAGCTTAGTATATAAGAATTGGAATCTCTAGGATAAGATATAGTTATTCTTTCAACCCTGTTGGTTAACGGTCCGTCCGAAATTGTGTTTCCGCGTCGTTCGATGCGTTATATCTGGAGAATACGTTGAAACGCCGAAATATAATTATTATTAACGAATCGGACCTCGTGTCATTCACCCGGATCCCAACAGAGGGTTAACAGATTGGAAACGAAGCTGAGATAGTTACTGCATCGGTTTCAACGTTCGATGGATCTACGCTTGCACAATCGCGCTGTAAAGTATCGGAACACCGAGGAAACCTGTGCAAATATTAATTTAATATACGAACGACAGTATAGCTAATCGAACGATGTGTACCGATGATTTCGTATTTTCAATAGGAAATCCGATAGGAAACATGTCTATTCTTTTGACTAATGATTTCACGGTGAAATTCCTGTCCGTCCCTTTCCCGGATACCTCTGCGAGCGTACGCGTCGGATCTTATTGAATCTAATATAATCAGCCGACAGGTTAAGTTAGCTATAAGGAAGTGATAAAGTTTCGGGCCTCGAAGGTTCCGAGCGAGAAGCGGCGTTCTCGTAGCCGGCGCGCGTGCCAGCGTAACCGGGAGAGAGACCTTTGGGGGGAAGATCGATCGACGTATTATCGACAGTTCGACTCGGCCGCGCGCGCGGCTTGGAACGCTTTCAACTCGGGCTCTCGCTCGCTCGAACACCTTCGCCGGATTGATTTCGCTCGACCGTACGCCCCGCGTTCCGTTCCCGGCTACCCGATAGATAGCCTTGCCGTTAATATAACGCGATTCACGTGCCCCTGTTGCTGGGGACGCGGTTATTTTTCCCGAGCGCGCGGTGCCATCGTTCGCCGCCTTCGATCTGCCAGCAAGAATACTTATTTTTAACGAATCGATCCCAATCCGACGATGGGCTCACTCTTTATAGGAACATTAGCATCAACCGCTAACGAGCGCGACAGTAATCTACCGTTCTTCGTTAGTTAAGAATCTAGTTTCTGCGACCAACTCGAAGAGTACCGACCGAGAGAAGTCGATGGGCTTAAGGCTTCGATGTCTTCTGATTTTTTGAAATTCTAGTGGAACGAATAACAGTCTTAGTTACGATATTGTCTTCGATATTTCCTGACTTCTGAAAATTCTAGTGAAATGAATAATATTCTTAGCTACTCGAGGATTCATTCGTTATTTCTAGATCACTTTATCTCTGCGACGAACTCAAAGAGTACCGATCGACAGAAATCAATGGAGTCAAGGCTTCGATATCTTCTGATTTCTGTAAATTTTAGGGAAATGAATAATATTCTTAGTTACTCGAGGATTCACTCGTTACTTCTAGATCACCTTATCGCTCCCAAATACATCCTACAATCATTTCGAAGCATTAACTCCCTCGATTTCTAATTTCTAGTGAACCATGTCCAAGCGACTCGATTTCTCTACAGAATCGCGCGACCGATATCGAAACTTGAGAAACGCTCGACTCGGAAGCTCCCCGGAAGACCGTTGATCCTAGCCCACTTATTCCCTGCCCTCCCTATCGCTTCGATTGCAAAACTAAATAAAGAACCGTCCGCGAGGTCTTCCGCTGCTGCAAGGGGTAGAACGAAACGATACGCCGGGAAACGGGGGAGCGCGGCTCGCGCAGTTCGGAAATTCGTTTCCGGCGAGGGCGAAGGGAAAAGAGGGCTCGGAGGCTCGCAATTAGAGTAGCCGGGGTTATCCGGACGAGCCTAATACGGACCTAAGGCACCATAAATAGCGCTAATAGCATTGTCCGCGCATTAAACCCGTGTAACGCGGCTCAGTCCCGGCTCTGGAGGACGCCGGAGGCCGGACGGCGGAGGGCGGAGGGCGGCCCGAGCCGGTGGAGAGCCGCCAGCCCATAATAACCGCCTACATGCCTCGGCGAAATTACCTTTCGGTCTATTTGCCCCCAGAAACCGGGGGTTACGTCAGCCGTACACGTGTGAGCGAGGAATACGTGTATATCCGTTTCGTTCCGCGTCTCCGCGCCCCTCGCCGACGACTCGCCGTCCTCGAGCAGCCCGCGCGCGGCCCGACGCATGTCGATACTGCGTTCGGACGACCCGCAACGCGATGCACGCCCGTTCTCATGGAAAACGCGCGGAACGTGCTCGTCGCGGACGCGGCGAATCGTTCGATGGAGGGATCGGAGAGGATCGCTGAAACCGACGAACCGAGATATACCAGCGTAACGAAAATCTAGGGTTGTCAGTTTGCTAAGCAGTTGGAATTGTCGACGCACCAAGGTATATTAGCATACCGAAAATTTGGGGTTATCAGTTTGCTAAGTAGTTGGAACCATCGACGAACCGAGATATACTAAAATAACGAAAATCTAGGGTTATCAGTTTGCTAAATAGTTGGAACCGACGCACCAAGATATTCTACTAAAATAACGAAAATTTAGGGTTATTAGTTTGCTAAGTAGTTGGAACCGACGCACCAAGGTATACTAACATAACGAAAATCTAGGGTTATCAGTTTGCTAAGTAGGTGGAACTATCGAGGCACCAAGATATTCTACTAAAATGACGGAAATTTGGGTTATCAGTGTGCCAAGTAGTAGGAAATGATTTTTGGGAAATTTTTTCTATTTAACGTGGGGTTTGAAACGTAAAATATCCACTTCCGTTGGAGAAACTTCATACTATGTACGAAGTAATGTGAAGAAAATAGAACTATGTTTAGTTCTGTATCTTACAACTTCTGTGCGAAGCATTTGCGTCATGCATAGTTTTTAAGTTATCGAGTTTCGTTGTCATTCGGCCGCACGAAACGTCTGAATTGATTATTAGAGCTTCCGCATTGACCTGTTTATACATCCTTTCGATAATTGCGAAATGGGACAGTAGGTTTACTGTTATTAGCGCTTTGACTGGCAACTAAACTGGAGACTAGAAAGCCATAATTTTTGATAAAGATTGCCCGTCCTACATCTCATACATCGATAAAACTTCGATGCCAAGAAAACGAATGTACACGGTAATAACATGGCAGTCAAAGCGTTAATTGCCCGGCGAGCACGGGAACCGATGGAGTTCACCGTGAAATCGCGAAACAGCGAACAGGAAAAACATTTCACCGGTATTTCCTTTTAATCGAATTTCCTTTTCCCGATCCCGGAACACCGGGAAATATTCTGCCCGGTTAAATGTAACTCGATTGAGCGGCGCGTATCGCTCTATATAATAAAGTCAGCCTCTACTCGCCGGCTGGCTCGGTGCACGCGAACGCGCCCGCCGTACGTGCGGAGGAACGAATGAACGGGAACACCGGGGCGGGGGCGGGGAGCAGTCGCATGGAGGTCGAAGACATGGATTTCTTTTTAACGCGCCGCTTGTCGCTGCCACTATAAACGGCTGCGTCTAAACGCATGCGTTTTAACACGTTGCGTCGCGGCTGGCAACGATCAGCCCTCCGCGATCACGCGCGCCGATCGAAAACGCTTAACCTCTTAACCGGCGGCGTCGAGTCGGCTCGCAAGGAGAGTGCAAGGCCTTCGGGTCACCGATTTCGTTGGAACCTCGCATTGTAGGGCTACTGAAATAAAAACAAAATTCCCTTTTCTCCAGTTTCCTGTTTCCCTTTGAATTCTAATCACTAAACAACTAATATATTATTATATCTTTCACCGTCCTATCACAGTGACATACAAACACACAAAATTCCCTTTTCTCCAGTTTCCTGTTTCCCTTTGAATTCTAATCACTAAACAACTAATATATTATTATATCTTTCACCGTCCTATCACAGTGACATACAAACACACAAAATTCCCTTTTCCCCATTTTCCTTTCCCTTTGAATTTTAATCACTAAACAACTAATATATTATTATATCTTTCACCGTCCTATCACAGTGACATACAAACATACAAAATTTCCTTTTCTCCATTTTCCTGTTTCCCTTTGAATTGTAATCACTAAACACTAGAACTACCGAGCATTTAACATGACTGATATGTAATCTCTATAAAACTGTAACAGTAGACTATTTTCAGTTTCTTTGGATATTCATCATAGTACTCAAATGAAACTATTTATTTCCAAAATCATTTCGACATAGAAGTGCTAAGGGTTAAATAGGAGTGAATTGCATTATCCGATCGCTTTGGTTTCCCTGAATTCAAATCGATCTTTTCTTATCTAGCGAGTTATTACTAAGTATAGATTCCAGTTCATACTTGTTTCCAATGTGAATGTTAGATTCATTTGAAAGGACCATTCGATGATCAGGGAATTTTTGTCTCGGAGATCAAGTTCTGCTAGAGATCGCAGGTTTCACGATGCGTCGAATTTTCGAATCGAGCAGGCTTCCGAATCAATTCCAGAACGCGTCCGTTGAACCCGGCCGGGTTATTACGAGTCGAATCAGCGCAGGGGATCGTGTTTCTCGCGGGGCGTCGCGTTTCAATTCGCGGAGGCTCCGGTCTTCCACGGGGCGGCCATAAATCGGGCGAGATTGAAGGTCCTAACCGACGGTATCGAGTCGCGCGGTGATAACCGTGGGAAAAAAGGATGATCGATCGCTCCCCGGCGAGATACCCGCGTACACGTACATACGGAACGTCGAGCGCGAAACGGTTTTCAGTATCTGCGAGCATCTCGCGAGTACTCGCGTCCTTCCGCTAGGTAACCCGTCGCAATCGAGAAAATCGTTTATCCTCTCAACTCCATACGCTACAAGATTCTCGAAGAAAATCTTCAACACATATTCCCATATAAAAACATCCTCTTGTGCATCAAAGTTCATACTTGAATCGAAACCGAATTGAAATTAAAACCGTAGACGATCACCGAACATTCGACGCGCCGAGCAGCGAACAAGCGAATTCAATTAATTCCGGAATTACCGGAGAAAAATCGGTCACCGGTCTGAACAGTTACTGGCACGAGAGCGTAATGCAGAGTATTCGGTGGCGTGCACCGCTGAAAAGGAATAGAAAAAGGGAAGAAAGGAACGGGGGATGTGTGCATAAGAAAGGGATGAAAAGGAGTACGCGGAAGATATTCGGGAAAGAGGGCAAAACGAGGACAGAAAATAACGATACAGCCGCCAGAGAGAGAAAGAGAGAGACTGGTTCTGGCAGGAAGGATCCGAGATTGGCGAGCGTTCGTGTCGCGGCCGCGGGCCGCGGCCACAAAGGACGCGGCTCGTATCGTCGTCGACGGAGGGACCGTAAACGAGAGCGATCGTCTGGCGCCCGAATAACGTCTCGCAGCGGCGCGCGGTCTGCAGACGGGGAACACGGCGGCGACTTTAACTCCCTCCCTGGGAGCGAGGAGGACGAGCTGCCTGACGGCGGGAGAGCGACGAGGACGCGGAACGGAAGAACGTCAAGACCAGACGCCGGAGACACGTATGACTCTCGCCCCACGCCCACGCCAGCGTCCTCGCGCACGCGATCCGACGAGCGGTTGCGCCAACCGGTGCGGTTCGATTCCGTTTCTCCGGCGAATTCCTCGGCCAACGGTTTTCAGAGCTTTCTGGCCGAATATTCCCTTCGAAGCTCGTTCGACGCGTCGACTGTCGTGCTGGTTAGCAGTCGTTTTTTAGAGCAGCTTTGGAATTAGGAGAGGATACGTGTAGCTGATTCGCGAGGTTTTGTTGGTCTATGATTAGATGGGGATTTGGATTATTTTTACTGCAACGTTTGTTTCGTAGTTGAATGAATGTGAGAAGGCTAATGTTTAGGGGACCTCAATTGTTGGAGTTCTCGCTGTTTGTTGCGCGACTCGGGACGTTTTTTTAACCCCTTGCCGTACAATGACGAGTGAGACTCGCGATGAAGATTTCTAAACCAATTTAACAACAATCAATGTTGCTCATTACCCACGGATCAAAACAAACAACTATTCTGCATTATCAATTTATTATTAAATTGAAAAATATTATCTGCAAACGAAATTTCCAGTTCAAGTAGAATGGAAAATTTTGCTGCATTTCTTCCAAATAGTTGACAGCAAAATATTAGACGAGCTTAGTGGCAGAAGTAAACAGTACGGCAAGTTAACACTATAACTACCGTAGCAGTCAAAATGACTGGTTTCGATTTGTCTGTTCAGCAATTACTGATATCTCCGAAGCACTGAATCTTCCAACTGATTTTGAAGATAAATAGTTTCACTAAAGTACTATAACGAATGCCCGAAGAACCTGAAAAAAATCTATTGTTACAATTTTTATAGGAATTGCATATTAGTCGTATTAAATGCTCAGTAGTTCTAATGTTAAGGAACCAGCGAAAACAACGATCGATTATCTTCACTGATTAGCTTACGAATTGATGTCGAATACGAATGTCCGACAGCGTGGTAACAGGATGATAGTGGAAAGGCTCTTGTACACGTTAGAACCCGTAGTTATTGCAATGGGTAGAGTCTTTTTCTCTTTGACTGAAGTATCTACTCAACTTTGGACAACTCAAATCCATCATACGTAGCGACTGAACGTGTGATAGCAACTACCGAACAATTCCTTCTGAGCTCTGCTGTACCCAGAACTAGCGATAACGCTGATCTTCGCAGCGGGCACGTCAGCTGGAAGCTAAGATTAGAACACCAAAGAAACAGAACATCCGTAATGTCGCAAACTACCTGAGAATAACCCTTCCATCCGAGAACTTCCTATCTCTCGCGTTTTCACGCGTTCGCGAGACTTTCGCGAGTACTCTGCCTCTATCGTTCGCTACAATACAGACAGTGCTCTCGAAAGGTAGCAAAGGGAAGGTTGATTCCCAAGATTCCCCGACGACCGAACTAACCTCGTCGTTCCCGAGCGTGTATTCCGCGCGATTCGGCGGCCGACGAAGAATGAATGGACGGGACACGCGACCGTGAAAGAACCTTTGCCGAGAGGGTTCATTGATGAGGCGAATAGATTAAGCGGCCGGGCGTTTACGGTTCCCCGAAGAATGCTAATTAGGACATGCAAATTCCTCGGGCATACGATTCCGCGAAGTTTCCGGCGACCAAAATAATTTACGCCGGGCCGGATCGCGGGGGCGGCGGGATACGCGGCTCGCGCGTCACGCCGCGCCGTATTCCTCGAACGCGCGTCGCCGCGACGATCCTCGAGCCGCCGACGATCCCACGGAACATTCCGGAAAGTTCTCGGCCGAAGGAAAACGGAGCCGGGCATGCCACCGCGGCGAATCTTCCGCCTATTCGAGCTAACCAGGCCACCTACAAGCACGTCCACGCCCCGCGCCGCTCGCTCGCCCGCCTAATATCGAAATGGCCGCGCCGGGGATCGGGAACCGTTAACACGTCCAGTGCGCCGCCGATTTCCCTGTACTTTCCGCTCAGGCGGCGCGAGCGTTCGATGCCGAACGCTGAACCAGACCGCGCGACGCGGCGCAGCAGACGATTCCTTTTTCTCGCTGTTTCTTCTGTCGTTTGCACTGTGCAATGCAGGCGATGCACACGTATGCAATGTATAAACATAAGATAATGGGGTGAGGAATGCAGAGAGACAAAAGCGCAACCAAGAAACGATCGGTCTGGAAAAGCCACGGGAGTACGATAAATTTTAACGTAAATTTTTTAATTGTCGTTAATAACTTAACCCTTTGAAATGCTGGTCTCGCGCACCGATGTCGACCGAACGAGAAGTTCGCTGTCGGTCCCTAGAATCCACGCCCAAACGAAAAGTCTACTGTCAGTCTCTAGGGACTGACGTAGTACTCAACGTGTTAACACTAGAACTACCAGTCAGAATGACTGGTTTCGATTTTCTTGTTTAGCAATTGTTGATATCTTCGAAGCATTGTATATTCGAAATGATTTTGAAAATAAGTAGTCTCATTTGTGCCGCCCGGTTTTTCCATATCCCGACGTTTCGTTTGACACTCTGGCTGGCTTATCCGTCTGGAATTTGTAGAGTTGTCAAAAGAAAACTTACGCGAAGAAAAGCGCTAGTCCGATGCATTCAATGCAGTGGGAATTTTGGGTAACGCTGGTTGGTCCCGACGAAAGCGAGGGTTGCACTCGATGCAAGTTATAGTCGAAAGAGTTGTCATGAAGTAATTATACTGTTTCAAGTAAAATTCAATGCACTCTCTGTTTGTTTCGAGGATATTTATGAAGACTTTCCATAATTTTTTATATTTCCTTGGAGCAAATATCGAGAAATCTGACGAGACAGGAGTCGCTGCGGAAATTGAAGACACGAGATCCACGGTTTCTAATTAGAATCGCGTTCTCTTTCACGGATTTCGTCGAGCATTTTCCTGTTGACGTTGCGGCAGTCTCTCGTCAAGGACGCGAGAGGATCACCGTGGAAATCAAATTCAAATTGCAATCGACGCGAATAATTAGACGATCGATCGTTAAAGATGCGAATGGCTGAGAAACGGGAACGTCGGGATCGGACGAGCAGCTCGACCGTGCTACTTGGCGCTGTCCCACGGATATCTTTCTGGAAAAGCTCCGCATCGGATAGACCGAGACTCGGCGACGTCGCGAGAAGAAAGAATGGCCGGCTAAAAATCCGTCGCATGCACTTGGCAGTTCCCGTGGATCGGCGAACGCCAGCCGATTATCTCGCGAGCATCGCTGGACGCTTCCCCCGGCGCTAACCGATTCAATGGGGCACCGTTCTCTTATGTGCGTGCCAGAAACGCGAGGCATACGTTGCGATTAGTCTGAATAAATCATTAACAATTATGATACAAGATGAACTAACGTCTTGGATTGTCTCGAAGTCTTATCGTTGAAATCTACTTTGCTTCTGTTAACCCTTTGCACGGGAGGTGACTCTCACCACTTGATTTCCTACAGTAAGCTATAAAGTTTGATATTTAATATTATACTTTGAATAGTGCATCAATCTGAGAAATATTGACGTGAAATTCCTTTGTCAAGGAGCACTGAGAAGGAAAATAGAAGATCGATGAAATGTTACAGCATTTCTAGTTTTAGCTAGGAATACTATAAAAATTAGTTGCAGTTGCTAGATTACAAAACAACCTGGAGTGCAAAGGGTTAAATATCACATTCTATAGTTCTACTGTGTCAAATCAAGTGACTGAGAGTCACCTCTCGAGTGCAAAGGGTTAAATCTACTTTGACTTAAGATAGCGAAGAGTTGAATAACTTTGAGATAGAATTAAATAGAACTGTAAAGTCCAGTAATTTGAGAATTAGGAAGGTAATGAACACAGGTCTTTTTCACGTATCGAGGCATATAGAAAGTTTAACATTAAATATCACAATCTATATTTTTACTGTATCAAATGAAGTTGTGACTGAGAAAGGGTTAATACTAAGTTCCTTGAGTTCATCCTACACCGTAACACGGCGTGAAATTCCCAAAAAGTAATACAATACAATTATTTAAAAATGTCCAACAATAGTCTGGGAAACAAAGTGATCGGCAGAGAATCGGTGAAATGGACCGCGCGCGGAATGCCGCGGATTGCGACGGTCCGCGGCGTAGTACGCGCGTGCCAAGCCCCTTCCCCGGCCGGCGGTCGCGGCCGATTTACTCTCGTACTACTTACGCTCGAACTGGACTTGCCAAGCTCGCCGCTGCCCTTTTCCACTTGGTCCGACCATCCGCGGTCCCCGACTACTTTCTGGCAGCGCTCCCCGGCGTTCCGGCCGGCGCGGCGCGGCGCGGCGCGTCGCCGGTTGCACGGTGACTCATGAATCCGTTCGCGGAACGCTGACGCATTTATAGCTCACCAAATTACGGGGAACATCGTAATGTTTTAGCGGTAATATCCTGAAAAATGTGTGTCACGCGGGTAACGGCGATCCGACGCGGGACATTCCAGTGATTTATCGTCTACTCGAGACGCGTGGGCGAATTGAAAACGCGCAGTCTCGTTTTCACGTGGAACACTTCCGTTTCTCGAAAAGAACCTCCAACGAAGATCGCAGTCGCGTTCTCCTTATAGATTCTGGCGTACAGATGCAAGCTCGCGGAAGACTGCGAGTCGACTGATCCACGTTTCGGATGACGAGTCCCATGGAAGTGGACTGTTGGTAGCGCCGAGTTACCTTTCCAAAAACTCTACCGGATTTCCTGTCTGGTCCAGGAGCAGGCGGGACGCTGCTCGCGCGCCGAGACCCTCGGAAGGTCTCTGCCCGGCATGTAGGCTTCGACCACTGCCACTGCGAATCCAACGCCAATTGCACGGCCGAGAGGACCCGGGGACGAGCACCCATGGTACGCTCTCTGCGAGGGGACAAGGGGACTCGGCACCCTTCGCGCGCCCTCGTGGGCAACCGGAGCGCCCGTAGTACCGATCCAATCGCAGGTCTATTGGCAGGACCTGTCCGGCTTCTTACGTACATGAATAAACTGTGCCTGCCATATCGAGGTGTCTCGTCCACACCAAGGGTCGGTTAGACCCTAGCTAAGGACCCCGGGATCGCCACTTCCCGAACCGTGATCGCCACACGGCCCCTGGGGCATGATCCACGTTTCGTCCGACAGGGATCAATGATTTCGCTGTTTCTGATTCCAAGCAAGGAGAGGCCCTCCATCAGTTGCTATAAAGGCAGCCGATCTCGGCTCGTTCGAGTTAACCTTTGCACTCGGAAATTTCTCGCTAGAAATGTTTAATACTTTGACGAGGCGAAGACGATATTCTTTGAAATGAATTCGAAGGGAAAACACAAGTATATCAAGGAACAAAGCTATTATGGATGTACTTGAGTGTGTGAATAGATATATTGAGTGATGAATGTGTGCAGTAGATGAATCACGCGACTGTGTGAGCGCGTTTTGAATGAATGTTCAAAGCACTGGAATATTCTAGATTATATTGATTTTCTCTATATGTTAATGTTCGTTTTTTTGTGAATCTAGAATATTCCAAGTATATGTGAAGTTAATGCATGGTGATGAAGGAATGTTCTAGAAAGTGTGAGTGAGACAAGAGCATCTGAGCATATAAATAGTGTATGCGTTGTTTGAGTTTCTAATAAAATTCTCCTACACTATTTTATTCCAGTATTTCACGTATCGAGGCACTATACAAAGTTCAACACTATTTTATAGTTTCACTGCGTCAGATCAAGTGACTGAGAACCTCAGAGTGCAAAGGGTCAACTTGCAAAGAGGCTCGTTACGAGAGAGTTCTAGCCGCGTTATCGTTCGTTTCGATTCTCATTAGAACAGATTTAAGACGCAACGAAGGTACGTCGAGAATTCTAAACCTTACCCACGAGTGTGTTCGTGATCGCCGGCGAACGGGTTAATAGCGAACGGTTATTATTACGCGATAAATCCGGTCCCGCGCGAGCGGCTGGCTCGCAGACACCGGACATCCTTGAACTATAACATTCTGGCCGCGGATCGCTCGCCGGTTCGACTGTGCGCCCTATAGGTTGGCGGCTCGGCCTTCGACGGTTCGTCGATTCGTCTAATTGAAGCCACTGAACAAGCTCCAGCTCGCGCTCCCCTCGGCCGACGTTTTCGAACGATTTCGCGTGCTCCCACGCGTCGCCGCGTCGCCGCACAATGCTGCTCGTGGACGACCCACGGCACGATGGAAATGTTGTGAAAATTGAAGGTTGCCAATCTGCTGCTAAGCAGTTGCCAGTATACACAGTGATTCTCATTTGAGAAATAATTTTGAGTAAACGTTTCTTCGTTTCTGTAACGGAATCGAAAAGCAAACAAAACCACTGTCATTTAACCCTTTGCACTCCGTTGTCGCCGTTACGGCGATATTGTAAGATGAGTTTATAACTTCGTAACTAGTCGAACAGTAAGAGATCAGCACGTAGTTTTCTTTCATTCTATTGATTAAGCAATTTATATATAATTCAGCTTCATACGTTGAAGGCTTCGTATGTTTCGAAGAATCTTCGTCCGCAAAGGGTTAAGTTATTCAAGTTAAGTTATTTAAGTTATTAACAATTGATTGGACACATGTAATTGTATCGAGGAACAGCGAATCAGTATCGAAACTGAGGAAAACTGGAGCAATTAGACTCGTTCCTTCCAAAGCTCTTTCTGCAACGAAGAGTACGCAGCATGCTGCAACGCAACGCGTAGATTCTCAGATCCTTGAACTATAATATAACTAACGTTACGGGATTTGCGACGAAAGGTCAACGATGTCCTTGGTTTAGATACCTGGACTCGACGGAGACGAAGGGATCTCTGAAGCAACGCTCGAAGCGTTGAATTTTAAGTGAAAGAAGGATTTCGGTGTAATTTCAGAACGATCGAGTCGAGTGAAGATTCAATTGTCTCGTCGACTAGATGGTTCGATCGGTGACGTTGCTATTCGTATCGTACGATGACGGCGATTAACGCTAAACTACCGAGCAGTCAAATTGACTTAATGAAATTCCTTTATAGAAACTCCAAGAGTGCGTCCATTGAGGCTTTGATCGATTCACAATTCAGCTGTCGTATCGCTGAAGCAATTCCTTTAATCATTTCTCCGAGGAACGTGTATTATCTTTTTAATAATAATGTCCGGTAGTTTCAGCGTTAAGAAATTATTCGACGGAGCCCGACGCGCCGACGTGTATGCGGAGAAACGTCGGAAAGCGTCGGAATTTCTGCATCGACCACCGGAATCTCCCGTTTCTCCGATTCGCCGCGGTTACAGTCGCGATAAATTACCGCCGTTAAAAAGTTTCCATCGCGATCGCGACACGTCGCGACGAATTACGGGCCGCGGGAACCTACTTTACGGCCGCTTATTGGTTCCCGTACGTTTCCACGCAGACGTGGCTCACAGGCGCAGTCGACGGCCCGTTGAATATCGGCCGCGCGACTCGTTCCCTCGCTTGACTTAAAGCCTACCGAGCAATCGAACCGATTACTTAAAGACATTTATTCCCCGACGTCTCGAATGTCCCGGTATTGCAACGTCGACGATGTATTTCCAATAAACGCGTCGTCTAGTGGAAGCGAAATGTCGACGTTTCCCCGTTTGATTCGATGCGACAGAACTCGAGAGTATACGTAATATCAATCTTCGTATAACGTGTACCTTAACCATTTGCGAATGAAGATGCTTTGAAATGTACTAAACCTTCAGCGGACGACGCTGAATTATGTGAAGCTAAATTATACGTAGCGACCTCTTAGTGTCCAACTAATTAAACCATTTATTGGTGACACAGTCGTACAAACAAAACATTTCAGAACGTCGACGTTCATCAGAAAAGGGTTAAATTGACATCAAAACTACTTGACAGGTCAAAACGACCTGTCCTGAGCTCTACTTATTGTAATTATAGAGAAAATAGACGTTTCCAAGAGAAGTTAGTAAAGAAATTGACTCAACAATGCCCAAACTGAACTGTCATTCAATGGAAATCTCAGTCTTGTAGTTTCTACAGAGAAATTTCGAAAAGTCTATTCAACTGCTCGGTATTTTGTATTAAAACAGCTTTGTTCCCAAATTCTTATATTTCCTCGTTAGATTCCAAAGAACGTCTACGTCTCGCTGAAACGTAGAATATCTCCAGTGAGAAACTTACTAGCGCAGATTAATGGAAATCTCAGTACCCTCTTGTAGTTTCTACAGAGAAATTTCAAAAAGTCTATTCAACTGCTCGGCAGTTTATGTCAAAACAGCTTTGTTCCCAAATTCTTATATTTCCCCGTTAGATTTCGAAGAGCGTCTACGCCTCGCTGAAACGTAGAATATCTCCAGTGAAAAACTTACTGGCGCAAAGGGTTAATAAATCAGGCGAGCCGCCCTTGTCAATAGTAAGGTCAACCGGGGCGACTCGACGTCTCCAGTATTTGCCAAGTGGTACGACCGTCGCGCCTCGCCGGGATACAGGGAGGAAGGAGGACGCGGGAATGGGTCGGTCGGTCGGTCGGTCGGTCCAGCGTGGAGGGAGAGGGAGCTGGAACACGCAGAGAGAGGGTCGACGTGTGCGCAGACGGTGAAACTCACGCACGCACGCACGCACGCACGCACGCACGCACGCACCGTGGTACACTCGTACACACGTTCCATCTGCTCCTCTCTTTCTCCCTCCCTCGATCTGCCCCCTTCCGCCCACGCCACGAGGTCACCGGGCACTGGAGCACACCATCGCACCGCAGGTACGGTTTACTTCAAATTAAAGGTTACGCATTGTCGTTCATTAGAACTGAAATTGAAATTAACTCTCATACGTGGGTCGCTTGGATATTTTCTGATTTCTGTGAATTCTAATGGAGTAAATGATATTCTGTTTAACTATAGCATTGATTCGTTTCTTCTAGCTCGAGAAGCCCTTAGTTTTGTGTATAATCACTTCAGAATTTCGATTTTTGGTTCGTGGACTTAACTCTGAGCGATTTGTATTTACATCGAAACGTATTGTTCTTAGATTTATGAGTCACTTTGAGTTTCATTGTTTCGGATCATCACGTGTAACCCTTCGATCTTCCCGCAACTCTGTCACGTGTAACCCTTTGCACTGCGAGCAGTTTTCGTAACCTTTCTGCAACTCTGAGACATTTTCACTATGAGCTACGAATGTTCCAGGAGTTTGCAACTAAGTCGTCTCCAAAATGCAATGTTTCATTTTCGAATTCACGCTTTCCTAAAATTCTGGGATTCTTGTGAGAATCTACGATAGTATATCCGGAAGTGACACTCGAGCAATGATAAATCAACGGTTGACATCTTTGTCGATAGAATAGATGCGGGACAAAACTCGCGCGATGTTCCGCGAGCGCAACGATTAAACGAAAGCTCCCGGCTTTTCCGTGAATATTCAATCGAAGAACGGACGAGACAGAGAAGACGGCGCTAGACCCCTTATCTTCCGTCCCTTTGATTCGCTACGGAAGCCATCGCTGGAAATAAATTCATTTGCAAGGTAAATTCCGAGTGGCACGGGCATACATCTCCTCCGATTCCATTATCGTATCAATTAGGTTAAACGAACAGCATTAACGAGGGTATTAAATATGCTGCTCGCGATACCATCGAGAGCACGTGTAAACCGGACCCCGCCTTCCCCGGGGACTCGCGAGTGTTCATTACTGATCTTCGCGAAGATTCACGCACTCAGGGATAAACAGCTAATCAACGGGAGTTGAATAGAATTGAATTGCCTCGGTCGTTGTAACGTGTTCGATGGGAGAACGTTAGAGACAAAGGCGAAACGTATCGCGAGACAAATCGAAATAGATGTTTAAATAGATATAGAACTATAGGTCTAATCTGTCGAAGTAGAAATAGATCGAAGATCAGGGGTAGACAAGAAAGGAATCGAAATTCGACGATTGAGTCGTTCTGGATTGTCGAGATCGAGAAGTGAGAAATAGGAGAACAGGAGAAAGTATTGAGTAGCAATAAACAATTAGGTGTGCAAGTATAAACGCACTCTATGTATAATTGTGATAATATAATTCCAACCTGTATCGAATAGGCACACTGTGATAATGAGACGAGCAATAACTTCTAGTTGATATACATCCAACGTTTTTATAATAGAAATTAGAAGTCAAAGCAGTTCAGTCGATTCCTCTATATTTTCTGACTTTTGTCAATTTTAACAGAATCATTCTTTTCAGTTGTTCAAGCATTTACTCGTTGCTTCGTTTTTTCTAGGTCAGAGATCACTTCTCTGCATAGCTTCTGAATACGTCGCGATCACTTCAGAAGCCATTGTGAATAATTCCTCAATTTTTCTTTTCTCGGCTGAACCGCATTCGCTTCTGAGCGACTCGTATAGAACACAATCTTTTATTTCCAAGATTTACACGAGTAACTTCTCACCATGTTTGATTCTAAGTAATCAATGTATCATATATACAATCAATACATAATAATTCCAGAAAAAGATCGAAAAAAGCCTATTTCTAAGATTTATACAAATGGCGTTTCACCACGTCTGATTCCAAGCCTCCCCTACAACGTCTCCACTCTTCCCAAAACTCCAATCTTTCATTTCATTCGTTATAATAATTCCAGAAGCGAAAACATTCATTTCCTCTGCTCCGCGCTTACCGCATTGGCTGCCGAGCGGCTCGTCTATCGAACCCTCCGCGAGGCTAATAACGTTCGAAGGCACACAGGAAGAACGTCGAACGCATTCGAATCGTTCTCGCGATGCAACCGAATATTACGTACCGAGGGGGAGAAGAAAGCGAGGCGGAGAAGGAGGTTGCTCGAGGAGGTCGAGACACTTTCGGGGAGGTAGGAAAGTATCTCGCCGGCCGAGGAAACACAGGGGGAGGGTGGGTACCTCGCTGCAAGCGACTATATATCTATTGATCGTTCATTCATGCCGCCCTTTCGGCTCCTCCTCGGCCGTTCGACCGACCGCCTTCCGCCCCCGCGCGCCCCCGCGCGCCACCGTCCGCCTCTTTCGTCCACGGTTCCACCAGCGTCATCGTTCTCCCCCGTTTCTGCCACCCTCACGGGCGTCGGAATCAGTTCTGCCAACTGCTGGCCGAAGCCTCGCGGCTCTCACGTGCCGTGCACGGAGAGACTCGACACGCATAGCAACGTTGCGGTCGACTCCGGATCGGGACGAACCTAAAGGACACGTCTCCAACCCAGAATTTCGACCCAATTCGCTTGATTAACCCTTTGCCGGCGAGTTTTTCGCTGGGAACATTCGACGTTCGCCAGTAGAACATGCTCGACTCTTCGAGACTAAACTCTCCGTCGAACTCGTTTTCCTGATTATAAGTATGTACGTAAATTAATGAGGCTGCAAATACGAATTAATATAGCTTGAATAATCGTATTGAAACGAATGCACGTTGCGCATACGAGGTTACAACGACGGCGTATGGAAGTCGAACTTAATCGATTGATTAATTTCGTTCGCCACTTCAGGCGATAAATCGATAAGCCGATATAATGGCGACGTCGAAGTCGCACGGATCAATAGGTTGACGGTGATTCATAAACGAAGGCAACACTGTTTCCCTTCGAAATCTCTCGTGGCTGTGTTTGACGGGTATGCGCGTCTTAAAACTCTTAATGGTAACTTTTTCAACGATGGATTATTTATTTGAGACAAACATGTAGTTCTTCGTTTCGCTTTAGTTTTTTTAGGGTGTATTTTAATACACTTCATTGTTTGATTTTTTGACGAGAGATTTTTCAAACTATATGCCACACTTAACTGGTTAAATATTGAATATTAAACTTAGAATGTTGCTGCGCCGAGTCATCTCTAGAGTGCAGGGCTGAACATTTGCGAGATTGAATTGAAACGAGCGTTACGTCGAGCCGTTCGCCAGATCGGATCTCGATTGCCGCGATGACACGCGATAAAGGCCGTTCGCTGGTTATTTATTTAAAATCTGACCCTTTTCGCGAGCGGTCTCGATCGGAAACGACGGAGGGGCGGCCGCGCCACGGGGGCTGTCCTCCTTCCGTCGAAACGGGCCGGGTGTAATTTTTGGGTCGACGAGCCGGGAAAGTATCTTTCTCGGCCGAGAACGAACAGCTTTTAACCGCCCGCCGCGCTCCGCGCTGGCTCGATGGAATCTTATCCCATTTCTCGTTCTTCGCCGCTCTATTTAGAGTCCGCTGTGCAACCCATACTATCCGAAAGATCGGTGGCAGATATTTATAACGGATATCTCGCCGTTGGACTGCGAGGAATTCGCGTGCTCGTCGGACTCTCGGCTAAGGAAAGATTAACACGGTATAAAAGACTTCGATTACAATAAAATACTCGACGAAAGTATCACTGTTCATTGTCTAATATTTCATATATATATAGTTGATATATTTGTGGTTATCCGAATACATTGATAACTGGATATCCGGGTGATAAGATAGAAGGTAACTGGAATATTAGACAATGAACAGTGATGCTTTCGTGGAGTATTTTACTGGAACCGAACGACATTGTCTTTTACTGTGTTAATCATAATAGTATATATTATTATTATTATTATTATATCCTTCTTCTTCTTCTTATTATTATTATATATTATTATTATTATTGTTGTTGTTGTATATATATTCACATTCGTTCGATTACCAACGAGAAAATCAACTCGACACGAAGAACTCGATTGCTTCTTTCACCGAACCGTTCATAGAAACGAACGCTCGCGATCCTCGGAGTTGCAAGATCGAAACAGAGAACGATGTTCGATCGACGATTCGCGTTTCACGGTAGGCCAGCCGGCGGACAAGGATAACGACGTCGACGATCGCGACGATCGAGGCCCGTGGAGCGTAAACGAGTGCCTCCGATCGATCGGCCGCGGAACTGGATACACGAGGAACGCGATTAGCCGAGCGAGCGAACGGCGAAACGACCCGCCGGCACGCTCCGAGCCATTATTTAATTGGCAGTTACGTAACCGCGCACCGGCGCGGCGGCTTTTACGTGACAAAACCAGCCCCGCGGATCTCTAATAAATTAACGTTCGCGAGGACACTCGTAACTAGGATCGTCGACCTCCTTTCCGCGATCGTCGGCGAACCGTCGGGAGGGAAGCAACCCCCGCCTGCCAGCTCGGCCAGGAACGTTTAGATTCCGTGATCGATCCCCGGCCGACACGGTCCAACGCTTCCCGCTCGGGAATCGTGTTTTCGATGCGCGCCGTTTATTTTCGTACGCGGCTCGCGCCCCGTCGACGGACCGGCGGCGAGAACTTCGCGGATAACGCACGGAGATGCACGTGCACTGGATATTGCGAGTTTATGCACCAACCACCGTGCCAGTCGCAATCGATCTCGGTTTTCTCGGATTGTGGATTGTGGATAGCTGGGAGATATTGAAAAATTGTCTGAGAGATAGCTCTACTTGAACGCCACAGCAGGAATGGAGGATAATTTTTGTGGGTTACATGTCAATCGGATTAACCCTTAGCACTCCAGGTTGTTTTCTTATCTATCTGCAACTAATTTTTATAGTATTCCTGGCGAAAGTTAGACATGCTATGACGTTTCTTCCATCTTTTATTTTCTTTTTAGTATAAAATTTCGATGTATGGAAAATTGAATAATTTTGAAGGGTGAAATGCTTGGTAGTTCTAGTATTAACACTGGAACTACCGCATTGAATATTCGGAATGATTTTAAAAATGAATAGTTTCATTTCGGTACTACAATGAATGCCCGAAGAAACTGAAAATAATCCATTGTCACAATTTTTATATGAACTACATATTAATCGTCTTAAATGCTCGGTAGTTCTAGTATTAACATCATCGATCGGTCATCGTGTACCGCTTCAGTCAATCCGAACGTCATTCGTCGAGATACCCAAGTTCCTTGCTAAAAGTTCCCCTATCGATTTTCGTTTCCTGTTTGATTCTCGATTCGGTTACGAAATAAGGAGCAACGGCAGAGTCTTATCTTTATAGGTTGAACCGTTATATCACACAAGTAGACTGCGACCACCGACGAGCTCTGTTTCTCCCTTATTTCGATTCGCGCGAGGAATCATCGGCGGAATCGGGGATAACGCGGAATCAATGATTCGTCGGGATCGCGGAAACCGAGACAGCGGTGCGCGAGAAATCGGCGCGAGGAACAAGCGCCGCGTATAAAACGAAATATCGTTAGAGCATCTATCCGGGGTGATTCCGTTGTCGTCGTCGCGTTGACGGAGGAGACGGGAGGGTGAAGGGAAGGAGAGGGGGAGCGGCGGGGGACGGGGCGCCGGTTTAAAAGCAGGAGGAAACGGGAACGACGTCGAGAGCAATTTCGGATAATAGACGACTCCGCTCCGGCTCGGTTCAGTTCGGGTTCGATTCGGGTCGGCGACCTTTATTTTCGACGGTCCGCCGCTGCGACGAGCTGGCGTAGACGAAAAACAACGGGAAAGGCGGAGCGGGTTAGCCGAGGATCGAGACGAACGGGCGCGACGCCGGACGCTGGGGAATTAGGACGTTTTTCGATGGAAATCGAACAACTCTCGATAGCCTCGCGTGTTTCCTTCGCGATGTTTCATGCAGAACTCACGGAGAAACTCGATTGTCGAGGACGACGAGAGTTTCTCCGTTGCACGCCGGTCGCCGTGTGAAAACGGACCCACCTTGCGACCGCTACAGCTGTTCTAATGTGAACGACAAACTGCTCCGTAAAATAAATTCCCGATCCGAATTACCAGGAGGTCTTAGGGAGTGCACGCCCTTTCGTATTTACGAGCGGCCGGCCGTCCAACGACGAGGAAAAATTACGCCGTCGAAATGAACGGAACGGCCCTTAACACTAGAACTAATACGATTAACATGCAATTCCTATAAAAATTGTAACAATAGATTGTTTTCGGTTTCTTCAGACATTCATTATAGTACTCAAATGAAGCTATTTATTTTCAAAATCATTTCGAATTCAATGCTTCGAAGATATCAATAATTGCTGAACAAACAAATCGAAACCAGTCATTTTGACGCGTCGTCGCACCCTGTGGCCACTTCTGAGCGAAACCCCAGAATTCTATCATTCAGATGATGAACATGGAAGGTTGCCGATATGTTGCCGAGTAATCTCTGCTGTACGAAATGATTGTCATTCGAATAATAACAATGTTATACGCATAAACTCCTATTCTCTGTTTCCTTAACCTTAGGAATCAAAACGTAAAATATCCATTGTGACTGACAAAACTTCATAATATCCCCGTGACGTAACAAAAATGTAACCACCATATGTTTACCTTTATCCCTTACAACTTTCGTCCGGAACATTCGCTCGTATCACTCTATAACTTTCCAAGTTATCGAGTTCTGTCCAGAAAACGAGCACTGTGCGACTGGCTTCGCGTGTCTCGCTCATACGACGAACGTTTCGTTCAAATTTCAATTATCTACCTTATAATTAGAGATAATATTACTACGTCACTCGTAACATAGGAATGTTTACGAACAATCATCGCTCAGTTGAAAGAATTAACATAATTCGATGTCGAGAGATGAGTTTCCGAAGAGTTCCTCGAAAGTCCAGCGCCGGTCATCGGTGGCCGACGAACCGGCGCTCGATTCTCTCAACTTACACCGCACTGTACAATCGAGAACTCGGTCCTGTAATCGCGAAACACAATTAGCCGCGCTTTATCGCCCGCCCAAAAACACGGGAAACCCGGTCCGCAGTTTTTCCCGCGGCCGTCCGACCATTCGCCGACCTTTTCCACTGCGGGCCCGCTTGTTCCCAAGTAAACCGCGTTACACGCTCCACCAGAGACTTCTAATTCGTTCGGATCTTCTCGTTTTTCTTTCCTCGGCCGAGTTGTTGTTCTCGTGATTGCGCGGACCGTGAACGCGGTGCGGATCGTTATCGTCGGACTGCGGACGTTCGTGAATTTTTCTCGTGAACCGAATCAGTTCTGGAAAATCCAGGCTCGAACGAGGAAATCGTGTCCTCTATGTTGGGAACGAACAGAGACAATGCTGATACGCTTATTTTTCGTTGCTTTATTACTTACGCATTTTCAAGTTTTTTACTAGGAATATTCAAAGTTCTTCGATGACACTGACAACATGATATAATGATATTCATATGGAAGTTTCTGATTTCGCTTGATAGAATCGATTGCAGAGGGTTTCAACCCTTCATGTTTGCAACACCACGTCGCAAAATGATTGAGTCACTCGAACAGCACGAGATCGATACATACGCTCGTTATTCGATATTTAGTTTAGCAGAATCTACAAAGGTTTTGTTTACTTTACAGAATCTTCGTCTGCAAAGGGTTAATTTGACGATAGATCTACGGAAGATATAATATAAATTTGTAAATTAGTTTAAAAGATGCAAACGATAAATCCTCCGAAACGAGACGTACCGTTCTGGTTTCGATAAAAAATTCGATACAAGTCACTCGATACGGTTACCAACGAAATTCGTTCGGCCAACGTGTTCGGCGTTCGATCGGAACGCTGATAGTTAAGCCGCACGTCGCGCGACAGTATTTTTCCGCGGACGGAAGATGATTCAACGAGTAATCGAAACGATCCCGGATTCGCCTGCGTCGCGATGATTTATGGGGCACGTGAACGCCGGGAGCACCGCGGAACGCTGTACGTTGTTTAAGCACGCCGCGGCTCGATAACGCCGGCTAACTCGATAAAAACTCTAACCCACTTTTTATCCAATTATTTTAATATCGCTACGGAAAGTGCCGGCTGAAATCGGAACGCGACTCGCGCCTTGTGCTCGTCCACAGGAAATCAGGTGATGCTCGCGTTCGCTATCGTCTAGCCTAGACTGTCGCGTTTTCTTGGCTTGTCGAAACGAGAATCGATTGCGAAGAGACTTCTGACCCTTAGAAAGAAATGTCACTTTGACGGCGTTAAGCTTTCATAGTTAGAATGCGAAGTAGTGATCGATTTGCTCAAATAACGAGAGATCGGTGACTAGTTTCCTTATTCTCCGATATTCGAGACTTCGACGCGTTCGATTTCAATTATAATTTAGACTCAATTATAAGCTAAACTCTAAATCATAATTTCGCCACGTTCCGTAGAGAGAAACGCAAGAACAAAGGATCCTCCACGCTGACGTTGGAATCAGAGAAATCGAACGATTCAGCGATGTTTCCAAAAAGTTCGAGTACATTATTCCCCGAGAATGTTTGAAAAATATAGATCACTGATAAGGGAGAACGGTTTAATCGACGCGATCGCTTTCCGCCTTTCGCGCGGAAGTTGCGGGAAGCTCTGAGACGCTTCGGGAAACGCGCTCTGCCCCTTTCACGGCTTTCCGTCGAAGGTAACGGAGGGCTGACGGGGGGCGGGGGGGTGGGGAGGGCGAAGGAGCAATGAGGCACAAAGCGGCGTGACGAATCGGGGCGAAACGTCGCGTCGCTCCAAAGACTTCTCGCCGGAGAAGTTTCGCGCGTCCCCCGAGGGCCGATCGGTGCGCGTCTCCTTTAACCGCGACGCTCGCGAGCAGACGACGCGACCCGACAACCGACGCGACGAGAGCTCGATAAGCGGCCCGAGATAAACGGGGCACGGTGAATTACCGGCTGCGGGGATCGAACAATGGTTTCCTGTCGTTCGACGAATATTCCGCGGCCTCGGCGCTCTGGAAACTTTGCCCGCTCGCGGTAAGCTGCGAACGGCGAGCGTACACCGTGTAAATAATCGACTGCGAACGGTTTCGGAGATGGTTGACGTCGAGAGTATTTTATCGAACCAGTCTCGTACTTTTCGCCGGTGGTGTACGTCGACGGATCGTTCGTTTGTTTCATTGTTTTCGGAAGAATCGATGATCTTTTCCATCTCGGACATTAGAGTTTCACAATAGACGGTTGACATTCTACTTTATTGCAACCTCTACCTGTTTTAACAATTTTTTCTATATTTGTATCACAATTGTACCGTTTAGAGGTACAGTTCAATGACTCCCGAATATTCCTGAATAAATGCGTCATATAAGCTGTAATTGAACGAACGTCGAACCTCGAAATGAGAAAGTGCACCTCGGATCGCAAAGTAAGGTGTGTGTTTCGAGTAATTGGCTCGACGAAAATCGACGCGAACGTTTACGAAGGGATGTTTACGAGGTTCGATACGTTAAGATTGTCCGCCGAAATCCTGAATCTCGGAAGGAGTGGAACGAACGGTTCCGTTCTCTTCCGTTTCATTCTAACCGGACTGTGAGGCTTGAAAAGGACGCGGCGAGGGAGCCGGCGATATTCTCGCGACGTTCCTGAATAGAGGAAATAGGGGAATCCTATACGGCCGGTCGTTAGCGGGCAGAACGAGGTAAAGGGGTCAAATCGGAAAAGCCACGGAGCGGGCGAACGGCAGGGGAGAAGTTCGCCGAGGAATATCGGGAACTCTCCGCCCGTTGAACGTGGCGAGGGTTCACGGCGGAGCGGGCGAGTGTTCGACGCGATCGTAATAAATGTCGCGCGAGTAGAGGCGAGCGGGCGCGACGCCTGCATCGTGTGCACGGCCAGTTGGAAACGTGGAAAGGCGAACGAGGTCGAGGCGACACGAATCGCCGGGGAACGACGCTCGAATTTTCACTCGTCCGGCTTCCTTCGTTCGCTCTCGGCCCCGCGACGACGTCCCGCCGGCGTTCGTCAACGGTCCCGAGTCGATCGACGATGAGAATCGACGGGAGGAAACGAGAACGAGACCGGAACGACTCGAGGAAACGGGACGAGGTGAGGTTAGAAACGTCCCTCGGACGGCCGCTCGGGTTTCGCGCTAGGATGACGGACGAGCGGGGTGTCCGGTGCATCGGGGTGGTCGAGCGGAGATGATTTTCGTTGAACGGCGAGCGATTTCGAGGCGAGAAACGGCGGATAAACTCGAAATCGCGGTCGGTCCGCTTCGGTTTCGCTGGACTCACCTCTAGAGGGAGGCAGGGGCTGGTTGCGGCCATGTTCCTACATGCGTTCGAGCCTCTGCCCTGCTGGCGACGATTCCCTCTTCGTGCTCAGGCACCACTTTAAGACGAACCACACTGCACTCTCTCGAGGAAACCGCTCCGTTATCCACGACGTGTGCACACAGACGGCGTGTATCAGCGGCGGCGAGCCGTGTTCCCCGGGTGAACGAACGAACGAACAGCGTCGGAGACGGCGACGGTGAAAAAAATGATCGAACAGGGAGCGGAGTCGGGAGTAAACTCTATTTTTCACCACATACCACCCTCCTCGCCGACTACTCCGGCTCCTATATTCCTCCGCCTCCTCCCGCTCCTCTCTTCCGGTTATCCTCGTCCCCCGTAACCCCTCGTCCTCTTGCGTGGTCAAAATCCGGGCACCCCGTGGCACGCGTCGCTCGCGTCGCGCGTTCACTTCACTACCCTTCCCTTTCCTCTCCTTTCTCCTTTTTAATCACTTTCCACCCCTTCGAACGCACGCAGAATCACGCACGCTCGCTCGCTCGCTCGCACTCCCGACACGCGGACAGGCCGAACCGATCCCGTTTCCTCGGTACGCGGAGGCTCGATGTGACTGGAGAGAGAGACAGACAGACAGAGAGGGACAGAGAGAGAGAGAGAGAGAGGGAGAGAGAGAGAAAGAGAAGAGAGAAAGGGGGAAAGAGAGAAAGAGTAAGAGAGAGACAGACAGACAGACGGGCAGAGAGACAGAGAGAAAGAGAGAGAGACAGAGAGAGAGACAGAGAGAGTGAGAGAGAGAAAGAAACGGTGTTGGATAGAAAAAGAAGAGAAGGAGCGAGAAGGGGGGTGTGTACTGGAGATGATACGCCTCCTTCCTCTCAACCGAGAACTCTAAACTCTCTCGATCTCCGATCGCGGGGCAAGCCAACAGCGGCGGCGGCGGCGGCAGCGGCAGCAGCAGCAGCAACAACGACGACGGCACCAGCAACGGACGCTGAATCGTCAAGCCGGCCGCACTGCCTTCCTTTTCTTCTTCCTCGTCTTCGTCCGGCAGCTCTCTTCCTCTCCTTCTTCCTCCTCGCCGCCGACGTCGTCGTCTTTCCTTCCGTTCAAGCCTCCCTCCTCCCCTCCGGGCGTGCAGCAACGCACCGGAACAACAGACCGGCGGCGGTCCCCTCCTCCTCCCGGCTCCCTCTCGCGCGAACGATGATTCCTCCTTTTTCTCCTCGGTTCCTGCTTCCGCACACGCACCCGTGCCCGCACCTGTTCCTTCTCTTCCACCGTCTCCACCTCCACCACCACCACCACCTCGTCCTCCTCCTCTTCTTCCTCCTCTGGCTCGTCCAGCTCCTCCTCCTGCTGCTCGTTCGCGTCCACGTCCTCCCGCTGCTCCTCCTCCTCCTCCACCGCCTGCTCCTCGACGGCCGTTGCTTCTCGGCGACCTCGTCGTCGTCGTCGTCGTCGTCTTCGTAGTCCTCGTCGTCGTCGTCTTCGTCGTCCTCGTCCTCACCACCACCACCGTCAACCGCCACTGTACCACGGTCGCATAACAAACGCACTCGCGTCCCTCAGCGTGTCGAGGGCGAACCGAGGATCGAGAACCACCGCACCAACAGCGAGGAGAGAGAACCAACTCTCTCTTTTCCCTTTCGATCTAACTTCTCCTCTCGTTTCACGACGACGCACTGATCACCACCGTGCAACCCCCGAGACAATCGAATACGAGCACTATCCCTCCTCTCTCTCTCTCTCTCTCTCTCTCTCTCTCACCGCCGCGTTTCCTACTCCGGTTCCGGTGTCACTTCTTCCTCTTCTTCTTCTTCTTCTTCTTCCTCTTTCTTCTTTCTTCTCCGTTTCCTCCTGTTCGCGCCCCTCGCCCGTGTATCCACCACTCGCGCACACTTATCGGCTGCCCGGCCGATTATTATTATTATTACGCGTACGCAGCCCGCAGCAGCAGCAGCGGCAGCAGCAGCTCGCGCGCGAGACGATCGCTTCCTCCGGCGGCAGCACCACCGTTCACCACCTCCACGTCCGCGGTGCCCGCGTCCACGTCCACGCTCGCGTTCGCGTTCATATTCGCGTCCACATCCGCGAACAGTCCCCTGCCGCGGCCTCCGGCTCGCTCCTCGCCGATCTCACCGATCTCTCCCCAAGACGAGGCCCGTCTCTCCGCCCGCTTCCGAATCGAGATCGAACGGCTCCGCCGAGAACCTCCTCTGAAAATGTCCGCCGAACTGAACCCGAGGGAAGGGGACCCCGAATTTCTCCGTCTTTCGTCCTCTTCCGCCTCCACTCTCCTTCCTTCCTTTCTCTCTTTCTTTCCTTCTTCCTTTCTTTACCGATGCGTCCTCTCTTCTTCCCGTTCCACTCCTCGCCTCTGCCCGTCCCCGAGTCCCGCGTCCCCGGCAGCTGGATCGAGAAACGAAAATCGTCCCTTCCGCCGCTTCCGCTCACGACGTCTCGCCCCTTTTCTCGTTCTCCCTTGTCCGTTTCACTCGGCCGGAAGTTCACGCACTACCTACGACGTTCCCCGAGCGTCGGAGCTCGTGGCCACAGCGGGACGGTCGCTCGACTACGCTCTCTCGCTCTACCACCACCACCTGCACGCCGCCTTCTCCCTCTCGCTCCTCCGCGCCGTCTCTCTTCGCCGCCCCTGATACGCCGCCGCCGCCGCTGCCACCGCCATCTTTCTCCCTCTCTGTCCGCCTCCGACCAGCGGAACGGTTCTCCGCGAGCGACGCTTCCCTCTCGCTCTCGCCCACCCCCGGATCGGCCGTCTCGTTCCAACCCCCTTTCCGTTGGCCCGCGCGTCGTCTCCGTTCCGCCGCAGACTTTCCCGCGACTCGTTCGCCGCCGTCTCGCTCGCTCGCTCGCTCTCGCCCGCGCGCGTCCCGAGGACTCCGCGAGCTCCTCGCCCCGTCCCTCCCGCGACTCCGCGGCTCGCCCTTCGCCCCTCCGTCGATTTCCCGTGTCCTTTTCCGACGACCGCGCCGTTTCCCGAGGCAGAACGAGCGCGAGACGTTACACCCGCGACTCGCCGCCGTCTCTTTCCCGCGCACGCCGACCGATCCGCCTCGATTCCCGTGTTTCCGCTGCTGTCTCTCTTTCTCGCGGACGTTGCGTTTCCCACCGTCCGGCTGGTGGGGAGCTCCAGGCGCGTATCGCGAGCATGCTCACCCCTTTCGTTCCGTCCGACGCGTTTCCCGCGGATTTTTGAACGGGATGCTGCACGGCTCCGACGTTCGCGCGATTCGTTTCGCTTTAGAGGTAACTCTTCGCTTCCGAGAGATTCTTAGAGCTACGTTCGATACGTTGCGGTATAGGAGTAAAACGCTTTCGGGAACGTTGAATGTTTAGAAACGAGCGCGAACGGTTTGGCTAATGTCGGTTCAATTTCGACTGTTACCTTTAACTTGGGAACTGGACCTTTTTGTGTCTCCTTCCTTCGAGCGGGTTGAATTAGCGACGTTAAGCCGATGGAACGGTATTGTTACACTTTCGAGGGGACACGTACGAAATAATACGCAAGCACGAGAGTCCCCGCACGTTTGCAACGGTCCGCCAGGTAACGACGAACGGTTTTTCCAGTGTTGTCGCTGCCGGTCTCGAGTGTGCCGTTCGGAATAAAGTCGTCAACATTACCAACCGTCACGAGTTTGTAAACTACTTTTTGCTCCGCGCTGAACGTGCCCCGTCTGTGCCTGTTCCAACGTATTCGATGGATATTAACCGACGAGGATCCCTCGTCCTATTGGGAACCGCGATTCGATGTTGCCGGGGAGCGAGCGGCAGTCTCTAACGATCGATTATTAAAAGCAGTAATTACATAGAAACGTACTTCTGTAATCATCGTTCGCCCGGAGAACAAAAGAATATTAAATCTCGGGGCGAATTATTAAAATCCTCATCTCGCTGGATTCCGTCCAAAATCATCCCTTGCTTTCGGCGCTGTGCGCGAGTCTTCGTATTGTGAAAGCCCTATGTGTAATACATCGCTCTTAAGGTATGCTACTCAACAAATGAATCCTGACTTCAACCTCTTCGAGGACACATCAACGTCTGACATCAACGTCCATCGAACTTGCTCTTTTTCGCGCGTCAACTGCCTCCGTCGTCTTCGAATCGTTCAATTAGTACCAGTTTCAACCCGTAACACCAATGCCGCCACATAATCGACATGTCGCATTTACATACTGACTCCAAAAATCATTTTATTATTCTCATCACTCTTATCATTGTAATATCTACAATAAACACGATAAGCATCGTACCAACTCACTTCTGTGAATTTCCTTCCGCTTGTCATCTGTTACAGTATCTCTTCGCGATGAGTCGACTTCCTCTATTAACCCCTTGACCTATGATTTCTTTTACAACTCTGATCGATACGGCCACTTTGTCATTAACCCTTAGCACTCCAGATGCTTTTGTAATTTATCAGCAACTGCAACTAATTTTTATGGCATCTCCAGTGAAAATGAAGAATGCTGTAACATTCCTTCGATCTTTTATTTTCCCTCTCAGTACGAAATTTGGATGTGTGGAAAGTCTAATAATCTTGGGGTAGTTTCTCTGATTCGTTAGAATATTTGATATTATAACTGGTGCAATATTTGATATTATAACTGGTCCATATATTACATCAGTTATAATATCAAAGAGCCTACGGAGTTCAAAGGGTTAATAATTTATTTGAAACATAGAAAAATTCTAAGCATATGTTACGCCTATATTACATTTCAAATATAACAGTTGATTACAGAGGAATAACATTTTCTTCGCATTAGAATCAGCTGAGTAATATGCATTTGTTGAATCATGCTGAAAATCTACGAGTCTCACTCGTTATAGAACAAGGGGTTAAGGGGTTAATTTTTGAGTTTCCCCTCAAAAAGAATTCAGCCCTGAAGACGTTACGAAACAGCGACTCAGTCCCTGCAAGGGTTAACGAACGGGGCGCGAGCGTTACGCTCGGGAACCGCGTTTATCCGCTGCAATCCCGATCATCCCCCTTCGGAGGCGTCCGAAGCCAATTTCCCCCGGCCGAAAAACAGGATTAGCCCCGGCGGAGCGTGCATCGTCGGCCGAGGTTAGCGATAACGACGCTCGGCGGACCCCGACGACCGCGATTTCGAATTAGCCGGCGATTCTCGAGGACGTCGCCGCTCGCATTTTCGAAACCGGTCCTCCCGCAACGGAACCGGCGCGCGCGGTCGGTGTACGTAAGAATTCGTGACCGTAAGTGTGCTTTCGCTCTCTTCGGTGTGCGTCGAACCGATACGGCCGGCAGCGGCGAGGCATGCGCCGCGAGCTACAACGGAGGGAGGCCAGCCCTTTCGGGGGTGCACGAGCGTTCCTCGCGATTCCGGCGCCCCGTCCGACCCTCCGTGCTTCCCGATTGTTGCCGCGATTCCCGTGGACCGGTTCTTCTCGTTTATATTCGTCGGGCGGAACGAATCCGCGATTAGATTCGACGCGAAAGGAGAAGCAGGAACATTGTCGTGTTTCGTCGACGCGGCTCGCGATCGCTTTCGATCGGCGATTATACGGATCGGTTTCGTTGTAATGTGGTTTGGTACTCGAGCATGAAGCTAGCGATCGGTCATTTGGAATTTCTTGGTAAAATTAGGAACGCGCGTTCTTTGTCGTTTATATCGTCGGGCGGAACGAATCCGCGATTAGATTCGACGCGAAAGCGCAAAGGGTTAAATGTTTTCTAGATAGATCGACTGATGGTAGAGGTCTCGAATCTATTCAGGATATGTAAATTGTCACTGAGAGAAATAAATAAGTATACGATTTTGTACGAACTGTAACACTAATCTCGCCCGTAAATCTATGAACATTCATATCTCTCCAGCACAGCATTTTGGGACGTAAGTTTCTATGAACCTTTCTCATTCACTTGACCTCGTTATACATAGTAAACGCTGGGGCCAATCAGTTCGGTCGGCCAGTGTATAGCATTAAGATTTTCCCTCTCAATATACGTGCACTCTCTCATTAGCTATAAATCCTATTCGATTCTACGTTCGAGAGAACAAGGGGCCACGAGATCCCTCGACGGCCGCGGCGCAATGAATAGAAAAACAGCAAACAGTCCCTCCATTTTCTTCCACTCCTTTCAAAGCGTCTATTTTCCGTCAGGCGTGCAATTAATAACGGCGAGACGCGGCCGAAAGTAAACGTCTCAGCGGCTAGGCCGAAAGAGGCGAGGTAGGCCGGCCGAGCCGATTAAAAGGCAATCCATTAAAATTACGATGCCACAGCCCGTAAACCCCTGCCTTATATCAAACCCAACAACTCGTGTTGCTCCAACGCACAACTCTAGAAACCATAACAACACCGAATCTCCATACGATCCACAAATCCACAAACTCCTCAAGAAAGCAAAACCCAACGAACAAATCACGCAAAGACTCCGAAAACCTCGATCCAAGAGTATCCTAGATCCCCCGTGCGACGGAGGCAAAATCAATTATTACGTCCGACGAATCTCGGGGGAGTAGGCGGACCGTCGAATTCGCGTTTCCCGAGGAACGTCGCTCGGGGGGTGGCGTTTAACCGTGGCGCGAGCGGCCGGAGTGCATGTGCACGCCGGGGTGCACGCGAACAGAGGAAGAAAGGGAAGAATGGAAAGTCGTAGCATTTCCCTACGCCATGCCCTGCTACGCCGCGCGATGCGATGCGATGCGATGCGATGCGATGCGATGCGATGCGATGCGATGCGATGCGATGCGATGCGCCCGGATAGCTGCGCCGCGATTCCACGGTATAAAGGATTCAAGCTTTAAATCCGCGAGACGAGGGGTGAGAATAGGAACAGCGAGCGTGCGAGCGAGCGGGCGAGCGATAGATAGATAGAAGGAGAAGGTAGAAGCTGGATGGGAGCGAGACGGCGAGGGCAGTGGTCGAGGGATAAACGGGGCCGCGAAGGGGCGAGGGGGAGATCCCGGAGGGTGCAGCGTTCTGGGTTTCTGGGTTCGCCCGCGACGAACTTCGGAAAGGCTGGTTGGTGTGCGCGGCGAATGTGGAGCAGTAGGTCAGCGCACTCCGTGACCCCCGCCGCGGCCTACCCCTCTTCGGTGCATACACCCTGACGCGATACGCGCGGCTCTCTCTCTCTCCGTCTTTCGTTCGCCTAGCTTCCTTTCGCCGACTGGTCAACCCTCTTCCAACGTTTTCCCTTGCTCCAGGCTCGCTCCTTCTTCCGCCATCCCCGTTCCTTATCTCTTCCTCCTCTCGCCCGTCCCCGTGTTTCGCGGCTGGATCCACCGCGTTCTGCGAGTATCGGTGACCCCGCGTCAACAGGCTTTGCGACGTTACGCGAGGACGATGGATCGAGTGTGCCGATTTCAAGTCGGCCGTGCGCAGCGTGTTCTTGTCGGATGTACGATTACGGGGAAGTTTCTTGTTAGGGTCTACGTGGAAGCCGATTGCTCGATACACGATTTTCAGGGGTTGCTGTAGACTCGATTGTAAAGTTTCGTCTTTCGAGAAACGTAAGGTTAGGGTTTCAGGAATATTTCGGACGTCTTATCGCGCGGACGCGATTCCAGGTAGAGAGTTCTATCTTCTTGGGAGAACGGGGATTCGAGAAATGTATCTACACGTGACCTGGCTCCTTCAATGCGCTGCTTTCTTCCCTAGCCGCGATTTGTAATCGACGCCGATACACCCGGTAACGGTCGGCTACCTGCAATCAGTTCATCGAGCTCCTTTCGACGCGCCCCGGGCTTTCGGATCGGGAAACCCTGAACACGTCCGCGGCGGTAACGATTCTTAACTCTCCTACGGTCGCCGGTTTATCCGGACGCTCCGGGTATCGTGGTATTCGTGGGCGAACGCAGCTGCGTCTAAATACAATTTGTACTTTTATTGTTCTCCGATAAACTCGGCCTTAACACTGGAACTAGGAACAATCACTAGCTTCTATCATTCGCGATTATTATGTTAACCCGAATGATAGAAGCTAGTGATTCCTCCTAGTTCCAGTGTTAAGGCCCAGTTTATCGGAGAACAATAAAAGTACAAATTGTAAATGAAATTATTGAAACTATCGAATACATTGTTAATTCGTATTCATATGTGGATATTTATTAATTTTCTACCGCATAGATTTCGTTATAATCGTGAACAAAAATTCGGCCCATAGAGGGTTAATCAACCGATATATAATTTAGCTTCATCCGCGGAATCTTCGTTGGTTAAATATTCGCAGTATATTTATATATATATATATATATATATATACTACCTATCCTATTTAGGACAATTTAGTATAGACCTTACAAAAGTCGGTAGTTCCAGTTGATGGTCAACCCTTTCCAGAACATCGACATTTCAGCGAGATGTTCATATTTGCAGGACTAAGTCGCGAGTTAGTTTCGTTTTTCGAATTAATCGGCCGACATATAATTTAGCTTCATCCGCGTAATCTCCGTCGGTTAAATATTCGTAGACACCGAGCCGTCGTCTCTAATAAAACATCGTTCCTCCAGTGTTCCAGGATTTCGCTTATAGAGTCTCGACTCGGTACGCGCGCGTAGAATTACCGGCGTATTTATAGCGGAACGCGAGCGGGTCGAGCGTGACCCGGCACGGGTCTTTGGATGTCCGACGTGGACGCATCGGTAATTCCAATGTAACGACGATGGGAACGCGAATCGCCGTTCGCATGGCGGTTCGCGACGTTAAATGGGCGGCAGCCTTTGTACGCGCCGCCGGCGATCGAACGGAGCGCGCCAGCAGAATTCACGGAACTCGGCTTATTATCGGCGCGACGATAACTTATAGCCAGCTGGCTGCTCTCGCCGATCGAACGCGCGCGCGCTCGCTCGCGCACGCTCGCGAGAATCCCCGCGATACGTGCTCCATAGTTCTCCGTTTATTTATTCATCGCGCGGAACGAATCCGCGATTAGATCCGACGCGAAAGGAAAAGTAGAAACGCCGACGTCGCGTTTTATCGACGCCGCTCGGTCGCCGACTACGCGGATCGTTTTAATTCTAATCTCATTTCACACTCGATCATGACCTTTTTAATCGATCGTTCGGGATCGCTCGCGAAAATCAGAAACGTGAGTTCTTTCTGAAATTGAGAGTTTCGATGACGAGGGATTATAGATGCGGTTGACTGTTTCGTTGCGGAAGAATTTCGTTTCTGGGAATGTGTATTGGAAAATGGGAACACTGAATTGATGTAAACTAATTCGAGAGATTTCCACCAATAATACCCAATACACCTTCTGATGGAATGTAGTCAACATTTCATGAGACCAATTTAACGAGAAATCGTACAAAAATTAAAGAAAGAGTTTCATTTTAATATTTCACATATTAATGTATCTTACGAAACTTGACATTACATATTATACTTCATAATTTTGCTGTACCAAATTCAGTGGCGACTGAGGCGCCTATGGAGTGCAAAGGGTTGAAGTAATGAGATTTAGGTAATATACGACTAACGGAAGATGCAATTGTTGAATCAGAGTTCGCTTATGTCAGATCTCAGCGGCCTTTGCTCCGATTATCGTCAATATTTGGTCACCGAAAGCAAATTTTTTAAGCGTCAACTAAATATTGTATCTTGTAACTTATCTATTATAACGATTAGTTTAAGTCGCTTCTGATTGGTGCAATTATGCGAATACACATTGGAATCCTCTGTTTCTGGGACTCTAATTAAACGAGGGGTTAACGTGAAATGGAAGGGAAGTTAAGAAAGATACGCAACGATTCACCGTGTACTTTCTTAATTCCCTCGTAATTGTTTCTTGAAATTGCGGCTAGCGATCCACGAATCGGTTCGAGAGGCTGGTTGAACCATGGCAATTGGGTATCCGGAACGGCGATGATTTCGAAAAAGAAAAGTCGACGATCCGCCTGTCGCGTCGCGAATGGGATAAATCAGCGCCGGGAGCTCGTGAAAATGAATTGCGTAGGGTGGATGCACCGTAGGCGTAAAGATGAAATATGAACAGTGGAAGTATACGGCCGCTCCAAGTGTACAATGAACTTCAGATACAGAGATAAGCTCGAGCTGTAACGAAACATGCGCGAAAGACGAGCGAGACCGTATACGAACAGGTATACCGGGTTGGACCGTGTGTATCGGATAAATATCTCCGTGATTTCTAGACACACGAGGAAATAGATTATTTTCAGTTTCTTCAGACATTCATTATAGTACTCAAATGAAACTATTTATTTTCAGAATCATTTCGAATAGTCAATGCCTCGAAGATATCAATAATTGCCAAACGAAAGAATCGAAACCAGTCATTTTTACTGGCACGGTAGTTCTAGTGTTAAAATATATCAGAGTTAAGAGGAGCAAGTTCTCGAGATGATACACATTCTTAATTTCTCTGCGATCTTAAACAACAAATTAGTAGACTCCATTCCCTCGATCGTCCATTATCCCTCAACGAACTTTCAGCAGTGCCACGCGTTAATTCCACGACACGCGTTCACCGTTATTCCCCGTCTCCGTTTCCGAATAATTTCGTTTTCCCGTCGAGACGAACGTTCTCGAAATCAGCCACCCGGTGCACGTGTAACTCGCTCGGATCCAGAAGTAAATACGCGGATTTCAACCGAGGGAAATACGTAATCCGTGTTCGGCGTGCAGCCGGGGATAGACTCGAGCGAAAATCCGAGAGGCGATATTCTAAGGCGAGGGGTTAATCGACTTGTACGCTAAGGTTTTGCGGCCGTCGAATAAAGTAATGAAAACTTCCAGGAACGTTACTCTTTTTACTGCGATGTTCCTCGCTCGAGCGCCGCGGAAAGAACTCGCCGGGAAGCTTCTTGTCTGCGTAACTCTGGCTGTTTACTGCGCGAGACTCGGGACGCTTTTCTTTAAGGAATCAGCGAAACGCGGACGACCAGCGTTCGACTTTCCTTTCGCTAAGATTACCTTACGGATTGACGTCGAATACGAATTCCCTCTCTCAGTTTTCTTTAACCTGTTAACCCTTTGCGCTCGAGAGGTCTCACTCACCAATTGATTTCTTACAGTGAAACTATGAAATTTGATATTTAATATTAACCAGTTAACTGTGTTTAATATTAACCAGTTAACTGAGTATACTCGTCATGACATAAAATCCTGTAACTTCCCCGTGACGTCAAACACGGTGAACTGGTTGAACTTCGTATAATGCATCAATTTGAGAAATATTCAAAGAAATAGCTTTGTCCCTCGATGTAGGTGTGATTTCTCGTTGAGTTTCACAAAATATCCTCTCTATCTCATCAGAAGACGTTCGAATATTTCTAATGAAAAACTTCCGACTGCAGAGGGTTAACTGCTTGATTGCAACATGTATTTTGAAACTTTGAAAAACTCAAACTCATCACTTACAACTGCCTGCCTCATCGCAGGTTTCAACCTGTACAGAACCCTGCGCACTCGCATAAAAACAAAAACGTAGGACGGAATTCTTGAAACTTTCAGCCTCTCCCGAATCCTTGCATCCCTGCACGCGAAAGATCACAGCCAAACGAGTTCCCGTTCTCGGAACAATCGCCTACAAGCCATTCCGGCGAGAAAAACGCGTCGCCGTCGCAGTTGGCCTCGAAGCAAATCTCCGGGAGCCGTTGACGCGTCGTAATCGGCCGCCCACGCGACCATCTCGCGGCGGATATCCGTTTCGGCGTAGGGACATTACAAGCGAAACGATCGTCGCATCCTCGTGCTTCTCGGACGTTTCGGGGAAACGTCTGACGGTGATCTACGGTTCGAGAATACGCTCCGAGAGGAGGCTGCCGCGCTGGATCCGTCTTCCTCGCTCCGCCGTCTCGGGGCCGGCCCTCCCGCTCGCTCGCGAGGCACAATGCCGCTCAATAAACTGGCCATTTATAGGTTTTCCATTGCGACCGGTGATTGAAACCAATTCGAGTGGCGCTCCGAACCGATTGGGAAGGACGCGATAAAAACTTCCCCCGAACGGCCGAGTATAATAATCACGGGGCATTGTTGGAACAGATGAAACCAGGGAGAGACGGAGCACGCCGGAAGAGGAACGAGATTCTCGAACCTGCCGCGGCTACGAGTATTAGTTTCTCGTTTCGCGATTTTACGGTAAGCTGGGATATTTCAAAGAAACCGGATTCTTCCGGAGGCATAGGGGAAGTTATCGCTCTCGGAGATTCAACGAATTATGAATCTGTGTGTCAGAATGAGTCGAGCCTCGATCTTCTGTTCGAATTTTACTTACAAGGGGTGGAACCGGTGTCAGACACTTCGCGTTTCGATTCGGTATAAACAGAGGAACGGAGTTTATTCGCTGAAATTTATTATTGTGGGATGAATGGTTTGTTGTGGATGTTTGGAAAATAGTGTGACTGCGTTTAGGAAATCTTGAGCGGCTGGAAGAACACGAGGAAGAGTGGAACCGAGCGACTGGGCCGTGAGAGAAGCGTGTACGTGACTGCGTGAATTTTGACTATGGACGAAAGATGCGAGTGAGAAGGGCGCAAGGGTGAGAAAGAGAGCGAATGGGGGTGTGTGTTAAAAGCGAGGGGGAATGCGTGTACGAGGGACATTTTGACATTTTCGAGCGAGACTTTTGAGCGAGGCGTTGGACTTTTTGCGCGAAACTTTGCGTAGTCGGCGAGCGAGCGTGTAGTAAAGATCTTGCGACTTGTAAAGCAATGTCCTACATTATTTTTCAACTGAAAATCATTTAGCATAGCGACAACTGCTAGTACTCTGTAAAGATCTTGCGACTAGGGAATATCCTACAACATTGAGGACTCTTACGATAATTCCTACATTACTTTTCAACTGAAAATCATTTAGTACAGCGACAACAGCTCAGCGACGCGTTGCAACCTTCAGTTCTCATGGAGCGTGTAGTCGAGTTTGTCGGTTTTGTCCAGAAGCGGCCGCACTGCGAGGGTAGTTTCGGCCGCCGGCACGAGGAGAGGGACCCGAAACGGGGACGTTCCCCTCGAACGCGCCGGATTCCCGCCCGGCGAGTTTTCTACCCGCGTCGATATCCACGCTCCATTTAATTGAGCGGATATCTCGCGCGGCACTGTCTAACCTGCGAGGAACGGACGCGGCTCTCGGCCGGAGGCCGTTGAACACGGCCAACGTCGAGCCGAAGGGGGTTGAAATACGGTCGGCCGGCTGATTTACACGTTTTCACCGCACACGCGTCGTGACGTCAGCTGGGACGGCCGTCCCGACGATCGATGTTATCATTCCCAGTGATATCTCCAGGGGGAAACCGTGCGGGACCCGCCGCCTCGCTCATCGATCTGTTTTTCCATCGCGCGCGCTAAAGACGACACAAATACGCTCTATTTATAACCATAAACAGATGGAACCCGCTACGTCGAACGCCGCTGCCCCGTGACGAGCGCGTCACAGGCGAGAACGATCGAACGGGTTACGCGGAGGGCTGCTTTCCCGTTTTCCCTTCGTCCTCCCTCGAAAATACCTATCTCCTGCGACGAATCGGCGTCCCAAAGTTCCCTCGACGCGCATATACATCAGAAATCAGCTCGATCAAGCAACGCTCGCCGCGAATCTACGGAGACGTCTGGACTGCGGACGTTTACGCGAGGTCTCGTCTCGCGAATCCCGCGAAAGTGGAGCGAAGAAACCTCGATCGTTCCGCGGAATGAAAAGTAACCCAAAAATCTTGGCGACCGACGCGTCCCCGGAAACCTTCGTAAGCTTGGAAGCTCGAATAGCCGCCGTGGCGAGCGACCGACGGAACGAACGCGATAAAATCCATGTCCGAGTGGAGGAAATGGAGGAACTCCTTGTTTCTCTCCCCCGGATATTCCCGAATTCGATCGCGACAGTGTCGTGTCACGGAACGAGCGACGGGCGGCCGATAAATTCAGCCTCGAAGCCCGCCGGCAACGGTGTATGGGGGTTTGTAGGTTACCAGAGGGTAGCTGGCCGGCGATCTACGCGAACATGGGGTTCCCCGACGCACAGGGGCTACGGGACAGAGAGGACGCTAGGGCGGAACGGAGAAAGAGAAAGCAGGGAGGGCAGAACGCGCTCGAGCGAGCCACCGAGGGTGGCGGAGGCAAAGAGAGAGGGTGAAATCTGGGTCGCCCTGCACCGCGTGTGCCTCGAAAACTCGGTCAAGTTTTCTGCACCTGCAGGTCGAACGCCGGCTCGTTCGCCATCGTCTTCGTAAACGTGGCTTTTCTATTTGCGATATCGTCGTCTCCGGCAACTTCCCCTCTTCCCTGGCCCTCGACGCCGCGAGCGTTTTCGCTCTTCCTTCCGCGTCCTCCGCCAGCCGCGCGGCGAGTCGCCGCGAGCGGAAGCCCCGAGGAATCGTTTCGACTTCGGCGACGCTCTTTTCGAGCCGCCTGTCGACGAAACCCCGAAATTCGACTGTTCGCGGCACGAAAATCGGAGGTTTCGTTTACATTAGGGGATGCGAACGGTTTTCGACGGTGGGTAGTTTGCGGTTCGATTCCTGCGTCGCGCGAATAGGGAAACGGAGTTTGTTCGTGGAGATTGTTGTTTTTCGAGTGAAAATCATGCTGTGGAGTAGAGATTACGAAATATTCATTGAAGAGTTTGTCTTTTGTAGCAACGAAAAGTAGGAATACTTATGAGTTGTTGCAACGTTTGCGTTACACTATTACCAACTTAGTTGCCTTATTGAACATTTTTATTTCACATCGGTTGTCTTGTATGTTACGATTGTTTTTTAGTCATTCAGAAGCGTCAGTCACCAGTGACATGGCGCTTAACGTGTTAACGATACCCTATGGTTCCCAGCGTTCTCGCCGTGCAGAGGCTCCGTTTTTCGAAATATCGCGGTTCTTCGTAAAGTAATCTAAACATTTCTCGCGATACAAGCGCCGGATATGCTAAAGCGGCCGCGGAACGACAGGGGGATCGGAGGACCCGCATATGAATATTATGATCGGAATATAGAGGATCGGAGCTCCCATCGACGCGGGGTTCAATTTCGCGAGATTTCATTTCAGAAATATTAATCACGACCTGCCGATGCCCCGGCAATGATTCCGGTTCGGAGAACTGGAGAGCGGGAGCATCCTTCACCCGGCGCGCGCTATAAAACAGGGTTGCCCTCGTTCGCGAAACAACCACCGGCCAGCTACCCCTGCATCCTGCGAACCGGGCGCGGGAACGACGGTGCTCTCAACGATTCTCGCGAGATAACGCCGACAATTGCGTCTATTCCTTCTGGCGAGGTAGCATTCGGCGATCTAGTGGATTCTAATTGAGGGAGCACAGGTTTTTAACACTAGGTTTACGGAACGCGTAAAATTGACGCATATTGGATTTTAGAAATATTATTTTGTAAATGTTTACGCCGATTTTTATTGAATCACACTGACATGTACCCCAATTACCTACTATCGAATCTCCAGTTTCAATCTAAAAAAACTGAAACTAATTTTTATAATATTCTATTTATAAAACTAGAAATGCTGTAACATTTCTTCAATCTTTTATTTTCCTTAGTACAAAATTTGGATTTCTGGAAAATCGAATAATTTTAGGGTGGTTTCTTTAAGATTCATTAAAATACTTAATATTACTGCTGCAATATTGGAGCCTACAGAGTTCAAAGGGTTAACATTCTACAAGATAAACCTTAGCTACATCATCCAAGGGAACCACGAGGTGAACGAACGCCTGCAACAGATCGTATCAACGATTTTTAGACGTCAGCTTCGACACCGCGAACTGCGTTCGAAAAGTAATTCCTATTTGTTCAGCAGGGGTGGACTCGTCCCTAATCGTCTCGCGCGTGTCGCCGCGTTATTCGTCCAGAAACAAACGCGAACCTCGCCAAGCCGACGATGATAATCGTCGAGGTTATCACCGTACGGGGAAAAGGAATCGGACGACCGGTTATATCCGGACTGCGGACCTCCGTGCGTTTATCGGTCGCAAAAGTTTCCGCGAACCGATAAAACGCGGGCATCGATGAAAGTTAATACACCGGCGCGAGATAAGACAGCCGTTGGACGGCTGTAAAGTCTTTCCGTTATTTTCCCGGGGAAGCCGAACGACGAGTTCCGATTCGTTTAACTCGAGCCTGATGAATTATACACGTCCCGTCTCGTTCGATAAACTTCTCTTATCTTCCCCGACGGTGTTTCCCTGTTCCGAACAATCGAATGAAAGGAACCGAAGGCTGCGCCGTCGCGTCCCGCCTCCGCGGAAAGTCGTTCGCGTCGACGAACATTCGCGAGATATCCGCGATTCCGTCGCAGAACTCGAACGTTCGTCTTCCGTTTCGATCGTTCGGCGGATTCCTCGGATTCCCCGAGTTCCCCGAACTCGCGCGATCGAATTCTGAACGCGAGGTACGCGTCGCTGCAAACATTTTTGCCGGTGGATCGGCTGGCAGCGACATCGGACGAGCGCAAACATTTGCGCGGCTCGGCGGGGCTCGCGAGGCCCCGGCCTCGCTCGGGACGCGAATTAACCGGCAAATTAATTGGTTCGTCTTGGTGCGCGGCGGCGGCGGCGGCGGCGGCGGTGGCCAATGTGTTTACCCGAGTATCGATTACTAATGGCTGTTTGCCCAAGTTTCGAACCTGCTCCCGTTGCCCGGCTGGCTGCCGGCTCTGCCCAGAGCCACCATAACGCTGCTATTTCGAGCTGCGCGATGGCGTTTCTGGAAAAATTGGCTGGAATTCAATTGTTTAAATATGTAACGTCAGTCGGAACCGACGTACAACAATCCCAAACGGTTATTTTCGGAAGCTTTTCCATCCCCTGCTGGAGATCCATGAAACATACACGCGTTCCCAGCAGCTTCCCGATCGCCGAGAGCGAACGGATGAGATAGTCGGGAATTCGATGAAGATACGCTCGGTACATCGATTCCGCTCCGAGTTTTTCGTTGGTCGACCGAGTATCATCTTCCGCGGGTTTCGAGTCGAAACTCCATGGAGGGGACTCGCGTATCGAGGGGAACAGGGGGTGTATCGCGTGACGTCGCCCTCGGCCGAAAATTATTACCCCAATTATCTTAATTACTCCGGTCCCTGCGCTTTTTCGTGCACGAAAAGCTCGGCAAACGAGGCTCGACTAGCCGGGGATAGACGAGGGAACCTTTTCTTCCCCCTCGTTTTTCTTCGCCTTTTTTCCCCGGCCCCCTCCTGCCCCCCCGCCGCTCCGCTCCTCCTGTCCGTCGGCCCGTGCACACGCTGAATTCACGAGTATTTTTATGAAAGCGGGATGAAAAGGGACAAAAGCGCGGAGGCGCGGCGCGGCGCGCGCCCGGCGAGCGGGGGCGGGCAACGAGAAATCGATCCCTCGGTACGCGTGCACTTTGACAACGTGACCACCGCGAGGATGCATTCGATGCACCGTCGCCCGGCCCGCCGTGCGTCGTTCCTCCTTCGATTGTCCGGCTTTTTTCGACGCGCGGTCCTCCTCGAATTCTTCAATCATTCAGACGCGTCGCGCCGCGTCTGCTCGCGGCTCGCCGCGGCCCGGGCGACGACGGATCGCTTGTAAAAATACCGCCGGCGAGGGGAAAAGGTCACGAACCTGAATACTGCAGTAGGATACGCTCCTAAAATGTAATCCGATTACATATTACCGACGGCGATTCGAATGTAATGGCTGGGTGAATGACAAGTTATCTTCTGTAATCTCCGACTGTCGCTCGGATACGACGAAAGTCGCGTTTCAACCGATTAACTTGGAATCACGTCCATCGCGATGGCGATCGCGAGGTAGAAGTGTAGGAGAGTCTTCCTCCTGACGGTTCTCCGTGTGAATTAAATAGGAATAGGATCGGAGTATCGTTAGTAACGTTGTAATCAACAACATCGTCGTCATCAGTATTTAACCCTTTGCACTCGAGACTCTCAGTCGCCGCTTGATTTGATTTGCAAAATAAAGTCTTATATATAATATTAAGCTTCGTATAATGCATCGATATATGGAATATTCAAATAAAATAACTTTCCTTCTTAATTCATATATGTTCTCTCGTTAATTAGTTTCAAAGAACATGTATCTCATCGGAGAATACTGAATGTTTCTAGTGAAAAACTCGAGTGCAAAGGGTTAATATCACCATTCTAATTATTAACGTACCATCGCTATTGTCATTACTATTGTACTATCATCCCGAATCTAAACTATTGAACAGGCCCTACGTCCTCCATCACTCTTGCTCCACATTTCCTCCATTTCCGAAAACAGCAAATTTCGAAGCTCAGACCGCGAAGACAGCCGCTAAACGCGATCAACTACGCTAAGAAAATCATCGAGCCTATTCGACCTCCATACATCGAACTGCGAGGACTAGCCAGGACTACGACCCAGAAATCGAGCAGCCGGATCGTAGGAAACGTCACAGTCGGAGATCGTTTTCGTTTCGCGCGATCCGATTACGTTCCACCTAATTCCGTCGGGGACTATCCCATCGAGGAGCCCGCTAGCCAGCTCTTTTCGGAGCGTAGGTGGAGGAATATCGTCGCCGCGCGACCTTTCGAGGCTCCGTGTTCGATCAGCCTGGATACGGTGTTTCGTGAGCGCGATCGCGTTCCTAGGCTACCGTCCCAGCCCCTCCTGGCTTCGCCGGAGTGCGCCGGAGGCAACGGTTCATCGTCTCCCTCTCGGTTTCCAGCTCCGATTCCAAACAATGAACGCGCGATGAGGCGTGCCGCATCCGCGTCCCGCCAGTCAGACTTTCGTTCGTTGATGGGATCTCGCCGATGGAGCTCTCGTTGTCGAGAGCCGAACCTACCCTCGAGAGAAAGAGAGAGAGAGAGAGAGGAGGATGAAGAGGATGAAGAGGTGGAGGAGGAGGAGGGTGAGCAAGAGGGCGAGTGGGACGCCTTCGGGGACCGATAGAACAGATGGATAGAGATGAGACGGAGGCGAGGAGCTGGAGAGACGCGCGGAGATAGAAGAGTCGGAGGAATCGAGAGAGAAACAATGAGAGACGACTGGAGAGATGGAAATATATAGAGGTAGATGGAGGAAGAGTTAAAGATATACAGGCGCGTTCAAAAGTTCCAGATCGTTTTTGGAATTGAGTTCATGCCGTTGTTAATGGAGACGGTTAGGAGATACTAAGTGTAATATGTTGAATACGGTGAATTACTGTTATAATAGAAAAAGGGTTAACTTTCTTAACGCTAGAACTACCGAGCATTTACGATTAATATGCAATTCCTATAAAAATTGTGACAATAGATTATTTTCAGTTTCTTCGGGCATTCATTATAGTACTCAAGTGGAACTATTTATTTTCAAGATCATTTCGAAGATTCAATGCTTTGAAAATAACAATAATTGCTAAACAAGAAAATCGAAATCAGTCATTTTGACGGTAGTTCTAGTGTTAAGCACTCTGGTCGAGAACTATTGAACGTGCTGAATGATTTATTACTAAAAGGATATGTGTCAAGAATAGGTGTTTTTGTACAGTATTCTCTTGAATGTGTCCTCGTAACAAAACATTCTCAACGCCAAGACAACCAGACAACTCAAAATCACCTATTCCTGATGTCTTCTTGCAATTCTAAGACAACAGACGTTCCGAGAAATGATTAAAGAAACAGACTTACCCCAAGGAAAATGAATTCTACTTCAACCGAAGTTTCGATAGATACCCTTCGAGTTTCTACAAACGAATTTCAAGAGGTCAATCCTGCTCGGTAGTGTCAGCGTTAAAGCCTTTATTGTATAAGTTCGAAAAACGGCCTGGGAACTTTTGAGCGCCGCTGTATAGAGAGCAGGGAAACGAAGAAAGGGTTGAAGAGACAGAGACGAGTAGATGCAACGGCGAGTAAGAGGAAGAGCGAGAAAGGGAAGACAGAGGAGACAGAAAAAGAGAATCATAGGTGGCGGACCCGCCGTTACAGAGGAGTCGGGAGAAAATGTGGGACGTCGAACTCTCCTGGACCGTCACCCCCGCTCGACCCAGCGTTCGCCAGCAAACAGCCCTTCCTCCCTCTGCTCCTCCGCCGCCTCCACCCTTCTATTCACCGAGGTATCCAGCGACGAGCGCGTTGATCGCGAGAGATAGCTACTATCCGCGCGATACAAATATCCGTGAATCCCCGGGAGTTACTCCCGCGGAACATCGGAATGATGATGATAAAATAAATCATCTGGTAGAGGGTGACGTGTATGCTCAAATTTTCCCAGTGTGCGCTATCGTCGGTGTAATGAGCCAAGAAATAATTAAAACAGTTTCGCAGAAAGGCGCACCACGCGATAACTTATTCGTCTTTAATCCAGATACATTATGCGGGAAGATTCTGAGATTGGGTCAATAACGACTATTTTTCGTCGTCGGTATGTTTCATTGCTTCGGTGCGCTGTTATTGCCATAATTATTCTTCCCACCAATTCTTATTCCATGTCTGATCGGGAACCGGAATTTCCAGCGCGTTCTTTCCCGTTTCCCTGTTTCCATGCACGAGGAATCTCTGATTAATTATAATTCGTCGGGAGAAACCCGTCTGATCGCTGCAAGCCTCGACTAGGATTGTTCCTGTCGGTCAGAAGCGGATGCGGTTAACACTAGATTTACGGAGTGCGTCAATTTGACGCATACTGAATTTATAAACATTACTTGGCAAACGTTTATGTCGGCTTTGGTTGATGCAGTGGCAAGAATACGTATCGTGATAACCTAATTTTGAATCCCTAATTTCCAAGATATATATGGTCGAACATCAATTTTTCTAGGAACAATAGAATAAACCGGACAAAACGTCCGTAAACCTAGTGTTAAGCGAAAAGACAAATTGAGGAATGATTTGGCTACTGAAACGATTGTACGTGTTCAGAAGATATGAAAAGGGATTTCTGACCTAGGAGATATTCTAAATGATCGAAGTTTAACCCTTTGAACTCCGTAGGCTCCAATATTGCACCATAATATCAAATATTTGAACGAATCAAAGAAACTACCCCAAAATCATTAGATTTTCACATCCAAATTTCGTACTGATAATGTTACGTCATTTCTCATTTTCACTAGAGATACCACAATTAGTTGCAGTTGATAAATTACAAAACCATCTGGAGTGCTAAGGGTTAATTATAGGTACGAAGAAAGTAATTAGGCTTTCCGATCTAAAAGAAACGAGTGTATCCTAAGCAGCTAGAAAGAATATTTCCTCCAACATTCCCAAAACTCGGAAAACAGAGAATCGACTTAAAAGCGCTGACTTCTGACCGACTTATTTATGAGTATGAATAAGCATAGAGGTCTAAGTATTTATCAGCGTCGAGGTTTTATATTCCGTTATTTACGACATAGGAAAGATTTCAAATACGCGTCGTTCAGCCGAGCGAATTACAGCGATTCGATTTAGTTTGGGGTCACCGGTGACCCCGTATGCATTCGACGCGTTAACGGCGCAGTTTCGCACTTTGGACGATATCCAAAGCGTTCCGCGGAACATGTTTAACGTCCATCAAGAATGAATTCTGCGGATCGTCCGTGGAGCCTTGGCCCGAAATCTTCCGTCCGCGCGTCCGTTCGTTCCGCGAAGACGCTCGAGGCTGAAGGATGGAGGACGAGGGCCGAGGATCGCGCGGCGTCGCCGGGCGGAACGATGATCCATATAGCCGGAGTAATTACGGATAGTAGACATTATACGGGGGAACGCGTGCGCGAACCTCGCCTCGTTACCGGCTTTAATAATTGTGCATCCTGTTGCACTCGCTACCGAACGGAACGCGCCGCTCCTAACCTTATACGCGAACACGGCCAATTTCGTCGTTGATCCGCGCGCCAGCCAAAGGTCGGGGGTCAGGGGGCACACGGAGAGCACGGGTTCCCGTAGACTTCGCCCGTTAGCTGGCCGAAACTCTGGGTTTGCGGGGCGAGGTCGACCCGACGTGTATCGAATGTTATAAACGTGCGAATGCTTCGTGACCTTGTTGTCTTCGGATTGGCGACAGATGATTTTGATACTTCCAGTATAACTCGCTGTGTTCTCAGAATTTAATGAAATTGGTTTTATCTGTGTTCGTAGAATACTTTTACGTGAATTTATGTTTAGGGATTGGAAATTTTTACTCAAATGTGTCAGGAGTCCAAGCAGGATTCGAAATTCTACTAAAATCACAAGTTCGACTGGTCAACCCTTTGCACTAGAGAGGTGGCCACTTGATTTCGTACAGTAACTATAAAATTTGATATTTAATACCATACCACGTGTAATGCATCAGTTTGAGAAGTATTGAGATAAAATAGCTTTGAACCATCGCGTAGAATTGATCTTGTATTTTAAAGCGTGTCTCGATGAAGGTACTCTTTATTTTCCTATAGCAATTTTACCGTTTCTGCCCACTGCACCTCTGATACAAACCTCAAGATTACTACAAGATTCGAGCAAAGGGTTAAGGTCGGCTACTACCCTCAAACGCCTCTAACACTTCGCCAGTGCACATTCGTTTTCTCCCCTCCATTCTTTTCACCCTTCGTCTCCCCTTTCTCGCGTCTTCCGGCCGCGAAGATAAAGTAATCGGGAAAGTTCGCGTTGGCAGAGGAAGGGATGAAAAATTCTGCCCACGAAAGCACGAACTTTCCATCGGCCGCGGGAACTTCTCTGAACGACTTCCCGTCCAACACGAGCAACTCCGATGAGCGTGTTTCAACCGCCAGTCCTACGGTTTTCTTTCCGACTAAGCTCGTCCGACTGATTTCGTTACAAATCATTTTCTAGACGTTCAAAGGAATCTACTCGTAAGCGCGAAATTTCATCTTCAAATGGAATTTCCGCCTGAAGTAGAATGGAAAATTTCGTTGCATTTCTTCCAAATTATAGTAAAATATTACACGAGCTTAGTCGCGACAGTAAATAGTACGCCAGTTAACCCTTTGCACTCGGGAGGTGACTCTCACCGCTTGATTTCCTACAGTGAAGCTATAAAGTTTGATGTTTAATATTATACTTCATATAACACATCAATCTGAGAAATATCGACGTAAAATAGCTTTGTCCGTCAGTTCGCGTGAATTTCTCGTCGAGTTGGTTCTACAAAATATCGTCTCCACTCATCAGAGAATGTTGAAATATTTCTAGTGAAAAACTTCAGAGTGCAAAGGGTTAAATCTACTTTGACTTAAGATAGCGAAGGGTTGAATAACTTCGAGATAAAATTAAATAGAACTGTAAAGTGCAGTAATTTGAGAATTAGGAAGGTAGTGAAATGAACATCTTTTTCACGTATCGAGGCATGATACAAAGTTCAACATTAAATATCCCATTCTATAGTTTTACTGTGTCGAATCAAGTGGTGACCAGAGTGCAAAGGGTTAACGTTTGGTATCGCCTCTCGCGAATCGTCGACGACGTGAATAATCGGAAATACTCGGGCCTACGAAGGGTTCCATCGATCAAGGGATCTTCGTCGCGAGCGGCAGTCGTCGTGACACGGCGAGGGGTCAAGAACAATGGTTCCGCGAAGGGGCTGGCCGCGCGTGCACCGCGCCGACGGGGGTGACGTCTTGGAAATATCGCGAGCGACGATACGACGCGCACAGCGTGGCTCGACGCACCTAAATTTGCTCGGAGACCACGGCTCTCTCTGGCCTGCTTATCGACTGCTCGCTCTGCTCGCTCCCCCCCATGCCCCTCGCCGTGGCTCCCTGCATGTGTGTTCGAGCGCGTGTACGGTTCACTTCGACCCATTAATCGCGACCGTCCTATTTACGTTCCGAGGCAGTTCCATCGTTCGCACACGCGTTACACGGCTTTTTCAGAAGGTCGTCCTGCGACCGCACGCGCTCCCTTCGCCGTTCCTCTATAATAAACCTGCCAAGGCTCCTCTGCGCCTCGAGCTGCTTCGAAAACAGGTTACATCGTCGTCGAGTAGGCCGATCGACGCGTTTCGATTGATACTACTCGTTCCACGGAGATAAAGAATCGTTCTTGGAATATCTCTCTTTATATTCTATTCTGGAGAAAAAGAATTCCTAATGTCATCTGATACCATCAGACGCGTCAGCTGTCAACCACAATCCGAGTGCTACGGTGTTTAGACTCGATCGACGCGTTTCGATTGATACTGCTTGTTCCGCGGAGATAAAGAATCGTTCTTAGAATATCTATCTTTAGGATATTCTATTCTGAAGCAGAAGGATTTCTAATGTCATCTGATATCATCGAATCAACGCGTCAACTTACTGTCAACTACGTTAATTCGAGTGCCACTTTCAGAACTCGATCGCGCTTTCGTTTCAGCTTAGAAACAAAGATGCTTTCCAATTCTCGCAGAAAACAATTCTAAATAGTCCAATAGTTCTATTCTTCTATCCCTAAGCAGGCGATATGAGATATGCGAATAAACAATTGGAAGGAAGACGAATAAGTAAACTTCATTCCCAACGAACTAATACATTTGAAACATATATCAGCTACACTAAACGAGCCATGACGAAAGTACAATATCCACAGGTGACGTCTTACACAGAGTCTCCAGACAGCCGCTCGTTAACGAAGACGCTAACGAATAACCCGCCACGGCCTGTGTAACGCTCGGAGCCGGACCTATCCGGACGATCTCGAGCGGCGCGTCTTTAATCGGCGAGCGTGCACTATCCGCAGCGAGAGGCGCGGCACGGGTGCGACGACGGTTCGAGCGAGAGAATTTTAATCGAATCATTCGATCGGTCTGTCAAAGCGTGCAGGTGACGTCAGGCCGGTCCGCGGCCAATGACGATCGGCCGGGCGAGCTCGTCGCATACGGCACGGCCGATCGAGCAGCTGCCCCCGCGGAGGCTGGTCTAAAATCGTCCGGCGAAAGGACGCGCTTCGTTGGCTCGAGGTATCGACCGATCGCCGCGGATCGCTTTTCTTTCTCGCAAAGCGGAGCGGTGCTGCGAACAAGACGGAACAGTCGGGTTCTAAGGGAGATTCGTTTGAGCCTTTCAGGAATCGAGTGTTCAAAGTGTTCGAGTATAACGTGTCCATTAACAATTGTCTCTCGACGTTTCGCTGGTTGTTAGCATCGTCGGAGGGTTCGAGGATTATTCTCACTTTTATTTATTCTGACTGACCGACTAACTTCTCGGGTAGAAGAACATAGAGAAAGTAAAGAGGTTCGCAAGAGCTAGAGAAATTTCATACGGATCAGTTCGTCGAATATGCGAGACTTGGACAGACTCTAAGAAAAGAAAGAATATAGGGAACAATAGAAAACAGTTTCGAAAGCAAAGGCGTAACTGGTATCGTATGAAAATCGTAAATGAAAAGTCCAACGATCAACGATCGAACCGGCCGTGGCAGCGTAACACAGCATAGTTGACCGCGAAGGATCAACTCCTCCCCAGCCGCTAAGTCTAAACGGCGCGGCAAGGAAAATAGAGCGGATTCCGTGACCCGTTTCTCCTCGTTCTCTCTCTCCGCCTTCGGTTCTTTCCCTCGGCCCGCTAAACGACTTGATCGTCCGGCGGCCGAACGAAAGGAAAACGGCGTCGCACCGCGAGCGGCGCGGCGGCGCGCAGCCGAGGGGCTTCGTAAGTCAAGTCATCTGAACCCCGTCAGCTTCGTCATCTATTGGTCTTCTAACGTAAGGGCTGCGCTATGCACCGAAGCGTTGCCAAATGGATTTACGTCTCCTTATGCCGGCGGATAGAGGAACCGTAAGGTTTCCGCGCGGTCGTCTCTCGTCTCTTTCGCTTTCGATCGGCCGCTCGCAAATTAATCTGTTTCTCTCTCGGCGTTAAACCGCTTACCGGGCACACGTCATGTGCGTACACGCTCCCGGAGATCGCGCGAGGCGCGCGGCGCGCTCCTTCCAAGACGCGCGACGCGCCGCGCCGCGGATCGATCGATCGCCTCGCGAAAGCTTCGCGACCCTTCGCCGCCCCCGCGCGCGTCGCCGTCTCTTTCGCAACTTTCGCAACTCTTCGTCGTTAATAATTCAACGGCCGGGAGAAAGGAATTCTATACTCGTCCGACGTGGAAATTACGCGTCCGCCACCGGAAACCGTAGTTTGTTTTTTCCATTCGAGACGAAATTTCTTGTTACCGGAACACGGAACGGCCCGGTGGATTTCTGTGGACGACGGGGAGGATCGTGTTGTATTGTGGGTATATATGTTGATGTAAACTGTCGTCTGGGCGAAGATAATCGATCGTGGATCATCTAGGTCACTGGGCGCACTTTTGGTCAACCTTGAGGCCTTCGTAGGTAAAGATCTCAATGATCCTTCGTGTTTCGGATAAACTTTGTTCCTTTGTGAAATAAACTGTGTATATACATTTAACACTTTGACTGCTACGTCACTCGAATTCGGGTGACATCAATTTTTACAGAAACGTGGACGTTAATTTTTTTCATGACGTATCGAACGAACCGAATTTTGTTGGATATATGAGATACAAGAAAGATACTTGATTTTTGAAAGAATCTTGATTTCTCAGTTTCTGATTAGTGGCAGTCAAAGTGTTAAAGAAAACCGTACTCGATTGGCCAACAATATGTATATGCGAGATGGACAAGGAAGAAACGTGGAATACTAGCGGCAATAATTGAAACGATTTATAACGTTTCTAGTAACGAGAATTTCGTCAGGACGACGGGATATTTAGCGGAGACGTCGGGGAGTCCTTTATTCGCGTTCAACGCTCGACGATCGCTCGCCGTTTCTCCCGATCGAACCGCGCGAACTCGATTCCGGCGGGGCCGAACTTTCCCTTCGGCTTATTATCGGAAGCTGCCGCTCCGAGGGATCTTCTCGCGCGAACGAACGCGCCCGCGAACATTCGCCGGATCCGCTCCGCCTCGCCGACTCCGAGAGACCCATTCAACTCGATACTCCTCCGCGGAAACTTCGGGAAGACTGCTCTCCTCGATAACGATTCGCGAAAAACTCGAACGAGAAATCTGCTCGCGTAACGATGTCGCCGGTGTCGCGGTTTCCTCTTCGCTCCGTGTTCCCTTTCTACCCCGTATCGCGTTCGAGATTTTTCTTGCAACCGTACTGTTCTGTACCCGTGTACAAAGGTCTCGAATCTCTCGTCGAGTTCGAATAAGCGAAATTAAATCGAAATTAAATCGAGTCGTTCCTTGGATCTGAATATTAATCGTTCTTGCGACGAGAGTCACGGGCAGACACAATTCTTCGTTTCCGGGGATTAGCCGATGGAAATTTGATCGATCGCGGCGCGCAGCTCCGGAAAAGAGATATATACAAGATCCTCGAGTCGGATCGAAAGAAGAGCCGCGTCTCCGGTGTCCCGGCCGAGCGGCTTTCCATGTCGTACATCTAATACGAATTTATGGGATCGAGAAGAAGATAGGAGAGAGTTCCACTCCTCGGGAATGAAATCCCGGCGAGCGCGCGCGCGCGGCCGGACGCTCGTTACGCTCGTCTTATCAGGAAATATCATTCCCAGAAGAGGACACGCGAAACTGCAGCGTCGCCCTCGAGTTTGCCGACCTCTCCTCGGATTCAGCGGTTCTCGACGCCGGCTCCCGGCTTCTTCTTGCCCTCGCGAGAACCGTCGCGGACGGGAGCGGAAGAAGCGGAAAAAAAGAAGAAGTTTCATTTGCAGCGGCGAGTGCACCGCCTGGGACCTGTTCGCGTCGCTCGCGGGAGGAGAAGGGGCGGGTCGTGCAACCCTGTTCGTTATCAACCGTCCTCTCACCCCCGTCGACCTCTAGCCGCCCGTCCACCGGCTGCACACACGCGTCCTGTGCTCGTCACTTTCTCTACTCCGCCTGTCTCTGATTCTCGTTCCGTCCTCTGTCTATCCATCGATCTGCACTTTCCACGGGAAAGTCGAAAGACGAGTGAAAAGGATCCAAGAAGAACGAGCCTAGCAAAACGGTGTCGAAAGAGAAACGAGGCCTGTCTGATTCTCGTTCCATCTATCTATCGATCTCCCACAGCGAGGAAAGCCGGAGTAAAGGGTAACGAAAAAGAGAATCCAAGAGGAATCCCATAGCGAAACCGAGGTTTCGAAGGAAAGAAGGAACGCCGGGAAGCGAGGAGGAAACGAACGAGGCTGCGGAGAAAATAAACGAGAAGCATCGGAGATCACCCGAAGAAACTCGGAGCCGAATCTCTCGGAGAAAGAGCAGGCCCGAGGAAAGCGAAAGACGGGGAGCGAGAGGGAGAGAGGAGAACCGGCGACGTGGAAGCAGCGTTGGAAGGAAAGAGAGCCGCGAGGCGGCGGGGCGGGGAGGTGGGAGAGCGAGAGAGGGCTCGAGCCTCGAATGCGAGGGAGGAGGAGGAAAACACGTGGCGGAGGGTGGAAAAGTGGGTGCAAACAGAGGGAAACGGACGGGTGGCGGCGCGGCGAGGGAGGCTCGCGGGAGAGGGAGAGAGACGCGTTCGCCGGGTCGAAAGAGGACGGCCGGCGGGCCGAGAGAGACGGCTGCCACCGGGGGAGGAGGGCTCAGAGAAAGAGAACGTCGGAGAGAGAGAAGGAGGGGTGGCACGCGCAATGCGGGTATTGATTCACGGCGGCAGCCGGCAACCAGCCTGAAACACACGACCGAGGCGACTCGACTCCGCGACTCTGACTCCGACTCGATTCACCACGGTGACACACCAGCCAGCCAGCGACCGAGTGGTCGCGGGGCGAGGGAGGGGCGAGGGGGGCCGGCTGGCTGGCTGGCTGGCTGCACGGAGAAACGAGGCTCCGACTCTTCGTGGCGGCCTGGGCTGGCCCGGATAGGGGATGAACGCCGAAATCGCGCGTCGCCGACGCTCGGACGAGCTAATGGGGACGTCTGCGACCCGTGGGCATCCCCTTTTCTTCGTTGATGCTCCGATAGACGTCGCCGATCACTCATGGGCGAATCGTTTTGAGATTCAAGGGGCCGCTGCGGTATGCAGGCAGCGTTTTCCGAGGGTAGTGGAATGAAATGCCGTGTGCACGGTGAATGTCGTGTGCACGAATCCTTTAACGGTCAGGGAAAAAATCATCTGGCATCGGAGGCAGCGGAGACTCCAGGAGCAGACGCAAGGGAAGACCAAGAGGGTGCAAAGCACTCCACTTCCCCTCGGAGCCGAATAATCTTCCGACCCCGCGCGAATTCGATCGCGACCTACTTAACAATGGAACCACCGAGTTCGACTGAGTTCCAGGTTTTTTCGGGGACGTGAGCGTCGGCGTATAGGCGTCGAGGTTTGGTGTTTAGAATCGAGCTGGAAAGCAGTTTGATTAGACTATCGATCTATGGTATCTTTTCGTATTGAGAGTCCGTGATTTAGATTCTCGTAGGGAAGGAATATTTCAGATCGCGGAAGGTTAAGATTCGAATCGATCTGCATTTCAGTTGACCTGTTACCGAATCGACTTTACGAATCACCGCTCTATGGACCTTCCGGTCCTCGCTGCATACTTTCGAGAGACGTCCATTCAACGACGATCGTGCTTTCGTTGAGAAAGGGACGTTCCCAGGGTTCCGTTCAATTTAAAGGATCCTCGCGACGGTCCGTTCTCGGAGCTTCGGGAGCCACGCGTGCACCGGACGCGTGCACTCGCGTGTCCGCGCGTCGGAAGCGGCGGACATCGCGGCGATCAAAGGTGAAATGTATATAGGCGGACGCATCGATTCGACGAGTCGGAGATACGGGTGTAGGAAACGGGGCGCGGTGGAGCGAGAAGGAGCGGAGGATCTCCGAGAGAGGTCGAGAACCTTGACGATTCGGTTCGCGATGGCGCCGACTCGGTGCAACCCGTTTCCGCGTAGCGCCGATCGCTTCTCTCGCCGGCTATTTATACGCAGCGCTCCGTCGCGGAACGACAGGGGTCGCAGGTCGGATCGGTCGGCAGGGGACGTTCGGGGGACGATTCCAGCGGTGGAAAAAAGACGGCCGGGCGCGAAGTTTCGCGGACCGATCAGTGACCCGTCTATTCCGAGAGGGAAATCTACGAATAAAACACAAGGTGTCTATTGTGGTCGGAGCGGCGGTCGACGGGAACGTCCGCGGAACGATCGAATGTCCGTCGACGTTGCGTCGGCACTGGGAAATCGTTGACGCGGGCGCATGGAAATCGCGAATGAATTGATAAACGCGACCGGCTGACACGGTCCGGGCTAAAAACAAAGGGAAACGGCTGAACGATCGAACCGCGATCGATAACGAAGCATATCGGAGCCTGTCGAGAGGGTACAGACACCTCGGTGCATTAGAGTTTAATACAGCCGCAGTAGTGCATACCCGGCCATGGCCAGCCGCAAGCTTACTTTGCTGCCATCTCGCATCGACGCTCGTCTCGCGGGTAAATCGAAAAGGCGATTGTCGAGATATATAAATACCCTTTGATGTACAATTCCGACTGTAAGCAAGATACGCTCGCAGTAGTATAAGCAGGGACATAGTCAGACTCTGTATCTTCAACCGATACTACGTGATTCTGCTCGGACTACACAAGGTAAACTACAGCGTGGCTTTATCAACCTACAATTTACGCGGAGGAATTCCGAGAGATAACAACCCTTGTTACCCACCCTGTTAGACGGTACCAATGAGAAGCGTCCACTGTTACCGACGGAAGCCAGGAAAGCTTCCATCGCGGGGTCGATTATAGCTGCGCCAGTAGATACCGACTGTGGTCAGACACGCGGGACACTGTACCGTGGAGTGATAGAAAGTAGGTGGAGAAAGCAGAGAATATTTATGATAAAGCACTGCGATTGTTATAACGAGAGCCACTAAACGGGTTAAAATTACCCATCCCTGATTTCTCTTTGTTGCGATTATTAAAAGCAGATTCTCCTCTAAGTCGGAGAAATTAATTTGCCAGTACGCAAACTGAACTGTAAGTCAATTCAAGTTTCAGTAGAAGCACTCTTCGAGTTTCTATAGACGAATTTCTGTACTGTCAACACTAGAACTACCAAGTGGCTCAAAACCACCCCCACCTCTTCTGCAATTATTCAAAGAACCAGACGCATCTTAGGGAAATGAGTAGCAATTGATTTAAAAGCATGCGAATTAAATTGAAATCTTAATACACAATGTTAGGGTTTCTACAGAAAAATTCGAAAATCTAATTCAACTACTCGGTAGTTCTAGTGTTACATTGCATACCTAATTTTCAGAAAACTGAATTGTGATATTTTTATCTATTCTATATTTTTCCAATGCTGTGGTAATCAGCGAAGTCGCACAGCTAAGTGTCTACATAAACGAGATTTCTAGTTACCCGTACGCAATGTGTTAACCCTTTGCACTCGAAAATCATTAGAAATATCCAACATTTTCCAACGAGATATAGACGATATTGAACTAATTTGACGACGATTCACTGACAAATTAAGCAACAAAGGTGTTCTATTTCAATATTTCACATAGCGCTACAAAGTTTAATTTAAAATACTAAATATTCAACTTAATAGTTTTGCTATATCAAATAAAATGGCAACTAAGAGTCACCTCGAGTGCAAAGGGTTAAAACCGGGATACTTCAAAGCCATGTGATCATTCCTCGATACCAAGTTTCAACAGTATCGCCGATCTGGGAACAGTAAAACAGACTCACATGATATCCCCGAGCTTGATGCGGGTCTGCACGAGGGCGCAGCTCTTGTGGTCGCTGGTGGTAACCGCCCTCCGCCTCCTGACGGCGTAGCGTTGCACATCCGGTGGTAAAGCAGCGGCATCGTTGTTCGCGTTCCCAGAGACACCCGCCGGGCCGCCATACCCTGCGAGGCCCGCACCTCCACGCACCAGAGGGCTGCTGCCCCGCCGGCGCGTAGACATGTGCCGGCCTCCCACGCCGCCCAACATCCTGCGAACCAAACATCGTCCCCTTCAAACATCTGCATACGCGGGGTTGGCCAGACGCGCACACGGCAACCGACGAATCGCGAGTTTTCGACCGCGAGCCTTTCAACCGGTCGTCAACCCTCGACTCGAGGGCAGAACGACCGTTCGTTTTAATAGACACTCCGCCGATTCGCTCTCGTCGAGATCTTCTCGAACGAGGACGGATATCGCGGTACTATTCTAGGAGATCTCGAGTACGCTACACGCGATCGTTTCTCGTGCGAGCCACTCGAAAAATGTATAGGTTTGTGGCGGAGTTCTACTGCTGGTTCGACTGCAGGTTGTTCAACCCTGGAAATCTGGGGAATTTGGGGGTTCGAGCAGTCAGTGTTGCATCGAACGCGACTCGAGAAGCGAATTATAGGAATTATAGGACTCGCGGTGATTAATAATTATAGAGCAGGCGTACACTTTGAAATCGTGTTAATTTTCTCGCGCACGCAGCGAGCTGCAACCGATCGAACAGTAAATCACGACGATGAGTCGAAGCGAAACTAGAATCTTGACGATCTAGTCGCCTAATACAACTGCCCTCCGCTGAAGACTATAGCTGAATCCGAAAGAAAGCTAATTTTTCGTACGATAAGACACTACGAGAACCAGAAAACGCTACGAGACCTTCCGAAAGACACACAAACACAACTGTTACAATAAAGTGTTTCTCACTCGAAACATCTCACAGCCATCGTCTCGGAAACCCTTCTTAACGCAACGTAACGATCAGAAATTCAATCCACAGTTCGAATCTGCGGCGCTCGAGCTCCTTCGGTATCCCCGGCGAGCTCGATAGGAAGAGGACGAGCGTAAACGCGAAGCGAGGAGATTAGGAAGAAACTCGAGGGAACGGTTCCCCGTTAATTGGGTTAGGTTAGCCGGCCTAATCGCCGCGGGCATCGGAAGCGCGGCGAGTCACGCGACCCTTCGCTACTCGTTTGCTTTACCGTCCCGCGTACAACGGCCTCGCCGATGCGTTTCCCCTATCTACCGAGGATCGTTCTCATCGAGACGCTTTTACCATTTCGCCAACTCCAATTACCGTCGAGTGGCCGTCACGTGTTTCCGTTGTTTATCCGTCGCGGCCGCGAATTCCGCCCGCCGAACTACTCGCTCGTTTCGTTTATTATTCTACTTCGGCCCCGTCCCCGTCGCGTTTCACGTCGTTACTCGATACTCCGCGAACAACGCTCGAGACGCCACGAGAGTTTCAATTTAAATCGCACGCGTGACTTCGCGAGACGCGGCACAATACGCGTCCCATTCAATCGAACCTTTGACGCGACCCGCTAATTACGGATACGTTCTCAAAGTAACAACGATAATGATTTTGTTCGTACGATGGTGCTCAGTCAATTGGATCCCGAGTTGTAGAGTGATTTACACGAATGGAATTCAATTGAATCTCAAGCACGCGTTGCCAAGTTTTAGTATAGGTCACGATCCGCTGTCGGTTCAGAGGTTCACCGGCGAAGACGGCTGGATTATTCCGATTATTTGTTAACGTTATTTTTAGTTCCGATTCGCAGAAGTGAATAATTACGCTCGCAGGGTACCCCGGTTATCCGATTCCAGCGCAACTCAGGCGGTCCGTGCCAGTCGCTATCGAAAGTGATTACGGTTCGTGCACGGTCGGACAGCGGCCTACTAACAAGTGGTCTAGAACTTCTTCGGCGTTCCAGTTAAAACGGATCCGCGCCGGGCGGCGTGCCGCCGCGGGAAATAGTATCGGGAATCTACCCGGCGCGCCTTGTAATTGTTTTCTCGGCCGCGAAAACGAAAACGAGAAGTTCCCCCGTTTATTTTTTCCACGGCAGCCCCGCGAGTTTCGTTTCATTAGTTTCCGGAGTCAATGTTCCGCGGTTCCCTTTTATTGAGAAACGGAGACTGGCCGGGCTCGCGTGTCGTCGAGCGAAACTACTAACCGTCCGTCCATCACTCGCTTATTCTACTTACGAGTTTCCGAGGATAATCCTCCGAAAACTATATCCCACGCTTCGCATTTCATTTCAATGATCCATTTTCGCACATCTCGACAGCTTTTTAACCCTTTGACGAAGATTCTTCGAAATATGTAAAATCTTCGACATATGAAGATAAATTATATATGAATTGTTTAACCCTTTGCACTCGAGAGGTGACTCTCACTCACCATTTGATTTCATACAGTGAAACCATAAAATTTGATACTTAATATTATAAAGTTAGCTTCACATATTAGTAAAGTTAGTTTCTAATATTAAGTTAGTTTCACGGAATATCGTCTTTGTCTCATCAGAAAGTGTTCAAATATTTCTGATGAAAAACTTCCGAGTGCAAAGGGTTAACCCTTTGAACTCCGTAGGCTCCAATATCGCACCAGTTCCAATATTAAATATTTTAATGAATCTTAAAGAAACTACCCTTCAATTATTCGATTTTCCACACATGTAAATTTTGCACTAAGGAAAATGAAAGATCTAAGGAATGTTATAGGATACTATAAAGATTAGTTGCAATTGCCGATAGACTACAAAACCATCTAGAGTGCCAAGGGTTAATTGATCGAGAAAAAAGAATCTACCTGCTGATCCCTCAGTGTTCGACTAACTAAATCATTTGTTCGCGACTTGATCGACATTTCATCTCGCGGAGATATCGACATTCGTAAACGGTTGAAACAAACTGCCGATCAGCTGGATGATTTCCATTGTCGAAGAGAATCGGAATAATTCCTAGGCTCGCGTGTTTCGGATGACCCGCGCGACTCCGTGATCGTCGAGTGGTTAACGTTCGGAAAGCGGTAGGTCGGCGTTATCCGATTATCGCGACGCCTCGGTCGCGATAATTAAAATTTATCGAGGATACAGAGCCGAAGGGGAAGAGGGGGGAATGAAGATTGAGGCGGAATGAAGACGGAGAAAAGAGAGAGCGCAACGTCCGCCATAAATTCCGTTCTCGTCCCACGTCGCCACGCGAACCCTTGTTATCCTTATGTATTTTTCCCCGGCGGCTTCTCTAAAGTGTGTTCCATTTATTCCAGCAGCTCGGTTTTCTTTATACAGCCCCGGCCCCAGCCATTTGTCCTTATTACGCTCCTACGGGGGCTGGAACCCGCCGCCTCTCCGCGCAAAAGCGAACCGAAAACGAACTGCCGCGACGCGACTGGATAACGAATAAAAGGATAATTGTTCCAACGCTGTCCTCACTTTGATTCGTTACGACGCTCCGCGAGATTCTCCTAACTGCGAACCTACTTTCCCGGGAAACTGTTAAACCCTTGACGTTAGAATGAAACAATTTCCCCCAAAACGTAACGTTCAGTTCTTTACATCTAAGAATGTTCAGATGATTGAACGTATTAACCCTTTGCACTCGAAAGTTTTTCATTAGAAATATCCAACAGTTTCCAACGAGATATAGACGATATTGCCTGATACTAATGTAACGATAATTCGTAGATAAATCAAGCAACAAAGCTATTTTATTTAAATATTTCACATAGCAAAACAAACTTCAATTTAAAATACTAAATATTCAACTTCATAGTGTTATTGTATCGAATCAAGTGGTGACTGAGAGTCACCTCTCGAGTGCAAAGGGTTAATTCTTGTTACATCCCCTAAACAAATTAATTATCCTTACGCGGTCCAAGCAGCTTCAGGCATCGTACTCAAGGAATCGTAAAGAACGCGAAGGTTCAAGGGATATTCGTTAACAGCGAATCACGGTACTCGTTTGCATCTTCCTCCCGAGTCCGAGTCGTTGCGCGGCCGCCGCGGATGTTCTAATTAACCGTGGCACCTTTGTGCGTCCGGGCGTCCGTTTGAAAATTATGCAAACCCGGCGAGCCGGCGCGGGAACGGTGAAATCGGGGGGATTTGATGGGATAGGTTCCGCGGCGTGCATCCGGCAGCTTTCGGATCTCGTTACGGCGAGTTCCTTCGATCCTCGGCTCTGAATAAATCCCGCCGGGTGGGGGAGGGGGAGGGCATTCGTTCCGTGGCTCGCATCGCGTCCCGATATTATCCGATGCAATTTAACGCCGCGAACAAAACGCGCCGCGACGGGACGACGTCGCCGCGAACAAAAGGAATATCCCCGGTTTAAACGTCTCGAGTCCGTACAGTCCGAGACAATAATCCCTCGCGGCGACGACGTTCTCGCCGGACCGATACGACCGGGATAACGCGGCTCGATTTAACCCTCATCGGACCGCGATGCGACTTCGAGTCACGTTTGAAGTTTTTACTTCAAGTTTTTCATTATTTCATGTTGCATACTGCAATCATATTATTAACGTAGTATCGATTTAACCCTTTGCACTCGAGAGGTGACGCAGTCACCACTTTGATTCGATACAAAATTGTAGAGTTTGATATTTAACATTAATCTTTCTATAATGCATCAATATGTGGGATATTGAAATGAAACTTTGTTCTTTGATTCATACGTAATTTCTCTTTAAGTAAGTTTCCAAAATATCGTTCCTATCTCATTAGAAAATGTGAGAGAATATAAGAGAGAAAATAAGAGAGAAAGGGACTCATGAGAGTTGCGTTGACCTGAGAAGAGAACAGACCTGTACACTGCGAGCTATATCGTTTCTATTTATTTCCATTTTTTTTTATATAAAACATATTTCAATTCCATTAATACCACATTAATCATTCCTTTTATTCTCATAAGTGAGTGAGAGTCACACCGCGCTATGGTTCGTTGTAAAACGTGGTACGATTAGGGTTAAGCGGAGGCTTTAAGGGAAAGGCGCAGGAGTAAAGGACCGTCAGTCGCAGTCGACTTAAGCGCAGCAGAGCAGTTCCACGAATAGTTTCTTACATAGAGCTACATAGACTTAGATTACATATAGGAAACGTGCAACTAGAGAGTAATGATTCATTTAGAGCGCTGTTCATTTAGAAAGATCGTATACGGATTGAGGAATATTAATGTACACGAATTCTGAGTGGTTTCTAATTAACGAGAAGGGAATATTCGAGACTTCAGGATCCGTGAAATTTGGATTTATCCAGAACAAGTTACAAGCGTGGTATGTCTCCCCAGGTATTTCCCTGATTCGATGAAATAAATAATCTTTCGACGGACTCTGTTCTCTATTAAAAGCTACCCTTTTATGGCGTCCCTTAAATCGTTCCCCATTTGGCAATCGATCTTCCCCCTCCCCTCCCGTTTGTCACCGTCCCTCCGCCCTCCGGAGTTTCGCGTACACATCGATATTTTGTATCGAAGCCCGCGCACTCGAAATCGTCCGCTCTGTCCCGAACACTCGCAGAATGTTTTCCACATTGTTCTACAGGCGTCTCGCCGCAGACACGTTTCAATTTACGACACACCGTCCGATCCACGGGGAATATTTATTTTTCATGAAAATTCGTACACTCCGCGGTCCACTCTTTCCGCCACTCCCGCGGATCGTCAACGTTAAACCGTGAAATATTTTATTTTCAGTGCAAACACGCTAACGCCGTATAATAAACGATAATCGAACAGGAAAGTGGAAACGCGACTTAACCCTTTGCACTCGAGAGGTGACTTTCAGTTGCAGTTTGATTTGATACAGCAAAACTAAGTTAAATATTTAGAACTTTAACCCTTTGCACTCGAGAGCGTTTGACTCGACCCAAGAAAATGATAAAACCGAAAATTCAGTATGAAATTTTTATATAACGCGTCAGCACACAGAACATCGAAGTAAAATAGTTCTATCACTTAATTTATGCAAGGTATCTCTTTACGTTGGTTGTAAAAAATATCACATTTCATCAGAAAATAATGAACATTTGTTGAGAAAAATATTCTCGAGTGCAGAGGGTGAAATTAAACTCTGTATTGTTACGTGAAATATTTAAGTAAAATATCTTTGTTGCTTAATTTATCCGTGAATCATCGTTAGACTAGGTTCAATCAACGTCGTCCCTATCTCATCGGAAGATCTCGAATGTTTCCAGTGAAAAACTTTCGAGTGCAAAGGGTTAATCGACAGGAGTGTTCCTCTCGTCGAGTATATCCGCGAATTCTTCTTCACTCGATTATCGAGGATGCTCCCGTAACATTCGCTAACCCGCTAACGCAGGGATCCCCCGCGAGCCTCGAGTCCGATCTTAAGCTGATTTCCATCGAGACGAAATTGATACCGTTCGATCCGTTGCACAAGTTTCTCGTTTACATAAAAAACCGACTCATACCGTCGAATTGAAATGAATAAAGTTCGTAGAACGTATACATCGCTCCGTAATTCCACTAGTGAAACCGCGACGTTCGTAACGGCGCACCAATCGCGAACGAAGCTCGGTAACTTCAAAAGTACGAGCGATAGAAACAAGTGCTTCAGACGAAAATTGTTATCTATAGAGCTGAGAACATGGTGGTTACAGGTTTCGTTGCGTTACGAGGATATTATGCAGTATTTCCTATGACAATGGATGCTTTGCGCTTGGATTCCAAAAATAATAAACAGAGAAACCGCACTGAGTCCCAGAAAACTGTAACTTCCCACTGAAAATCATTTCGTATAGGAATAATTGCAACACAGCCTTCAATTTTCGTTACGCGAGTAGTCGAATCCCCGAGTTTCGTCCTCGAACGATCGCGTAGGCGTAGGAGTCGAGAAGTTTTTCGAGCGGCGCGGACCGTCGAGCGCAGAGATGAATTTTATCGTCGGTTAGGCTCGGTTTTCATTAATTCAGGTCTCCCTTGCTCCCTCGCGTGCCGTTGCTACCCTATTCGGCGGCTCGTGCTCCGGGGACAAAACAAATTTACAAGGAGAACCGCGGAGAGTGCGTGTCCCGGGAAATCGGGGGAACGGGGGGAGCAGAAGCAGAGGAAATGGAAAGGAGAGAAATGAAAAGGGAGGACAGGGGAATGCGAAACGGAGAAAGGACGGCCGTGGATCGGATAACGAAGCGGGAGGGATCCGCTCCGATATTCCGCGCGCGTCGGCCGGGCAAAGGAGCTGACGCGGACGGAGAGGGAGACGCAGAGGGGAAAACAGGGGTTGCCGGGTAACAGGCTGGTGGGATAAGAGTTCCCAGGGGTGCCTAGCAACAGGTTGCTATCCTAAAATTTCGACCACCGGGAACGGGGCGGCGGGAAGGGCGGCGGGAAGGGCGGCCGAGGGATCGGAGCGCTGCCCGCGTATACCGGGTGTACTGCGCGGACGGGCTCGTAGTGTATGTTGTGTATGTAGTATCGTAGTTTTAACACTAGGTTTACGGAACGCGTCAAATTGATGCATATTGGATTTTAGAAACATTGTTTTGTGAATGTTTATGCCGATTTTTATTGAATCACACTGACATGCACCCCAATTACCTACTATCGAATCTCCACTTTCCACAGTCTATATAAACGAGCATCAACTCTGCAGAAAATGTCGTCTTCATCTCGTCAGAAAGCGTTCAAATATTTCAAGTGAAAACCTTGCGAGTGCAAAGGGTTGAAACAATAAATGTTCAACGTTGGTTCGATAGTCTCGTTTTCTGGAATATTTATTATAACGAGTGGCACGCAATGTCCGAGTCATTTGCTCGATTGGGGTCCAGCCGTTCGCTAGGTAACGAGTTCGGGGACGCTCGTTTTGGGATAACGATCGTTAACCCTTTGAACTCTGTAGGCTACAACATTGCACCAGTTCTAATATTAAATATTTTAATGAATTTTAAGAGAACTACCTTGAGATTATTAGATCTTCCAGATATACAAAGCTTGTACTAAAAATAGAATTAGAGGTCTAAGAAATGTTATAACATTGTTAACTTTCAGTAGGACTATCAAAATTGGTATGAGTTGCTGACATCACAAAACTATGTGAAGTGCTAAGGGTTAAAATCGTCTCAGCTTGTCTTGTCATTTCAGAATCTAATCCGATCTCTCGCGACAGGAAAATCGATCGTCCATCGACAGGTCTACCGATCGAAGACGGTACTTTCCAGCGAATCGACGTAGATTTTCGTTCCCCGTGGTTCGCAAAAATCCGCGACACGCGGCGACCGACGAACGATGCGCGACTGTCGCGCGCAGCTCGACGGACGTAAGTTAGTTAAGCGTGTAATGAATCGGAATTAATTTCGCGGTCGATGCCGTTGGCCAGATATTAATTCGTTCGCGGAAATAACGAGTACGCGGCACGCATCCACGGGGAATTTATCGTCAGCGGATGTTCGGCCGCTTATGCCGGGTTTACGCCGGCCGAATGAATATTCGTCCCTCATACCGCGGAACTCGTGCTCGTTTGGGTTAGTTAGTTATTTCCGCTCGCTGCTAAACTCGAGCGTTTTCGCGAACATTTTCGAACGTGCCGGTAAAGCGCTTTTAAAGTCAAGCGGACCGTTCAGGAACGTTCGTCGGATCTTTGCTTGCCAGAATGAAGCTAGGATCTCTCGAGGATCCAGCTAATCGTTCGCGAATAACGAACGAATGCGTGGAGTTCCAATTCTGTCTAAACAGGTGACAAATGAACGCTGCAGAGTGATTCGTTCGGTCCATGTAAACTCGAACGCGCTGTCGTCTGTACCGATTAACCCTAATCACGTGTTTTTAGAACGAATCATGCCATGTGACTCTCAGTCACTTAAGAGAATAAAAGGAACGACTAAAACATTGTCTCTGTTTATAGAGCCAAAATTCTAAAATCCCAAAGAAACTTTTTGAAATAATCCAAAAATTCAAGCAAAAAGTTCAAATATAACTCAAACACTAGAACTACCGAGCATTTAATACGATTGGTAAGCAATTCCCATAAAAATTCTAACAATAGACTATTTTCAGTTTCTTCAGGCACTCATTATAGTACTCAAATGAAACTATTTACTTTCAAAATCATTTCGAATATTCCATGCTTCGAAGATATCAATAATTGCTAAACAAAAGAATCGAAACCAGTCATTTCGACTGTTACGGTAGTTCTAGTGTCAACACTAACGGAATTGCGTCAATTTGACGCATGTCGAATTAGAGAAACAATATTTACGAAGTGTTTACGTCGATTTCGATCGATGCAATGGCACGAATATTTATCCTAATCTATCGTAGAACAACTTTAATTTCCAGGATCCAAACGAACGAATATTCACTTTTCCAGGAACAGCAGAATAAACTACAATAAACTGTAAACCTAGTGTTAAGCATTTCGACCTAGTAACAACATCACAATAAAAACTCGTTCCCCAGCCGCGCGCGTATCGCGTTTCAAAATGATTTCCGGCTCCCGGGGAATCTCTGTATCGGCGATCGAGGCAAAGAAAAGAGAACGGAGGGAAAAACCTCGGGGAGTCCGACCGACAACGGATTAAACGCCTAGCTTCCAGCGGAAGAGAAGAAACCGTGTTTTCCGAGACGCTCTCCGTTGCAATCCTCGGGTTACCATGGCTTCTCCGTAAGCTGCTCCCCGCTCGGCCGTACCCTTTATCCCCGTCCGTCCTGCTCCGTCGCACGCCCACGCCGCTCGGGCTGCCGCGGCGGTGACTTTTTTCATCCCGACGCTCGCTCCCTCGGCGAGATCTTTCTCGCTTCTCCTCCCTTTTTTTTCTCGCCGCTTCCCTCGGCCGGCCGGGTCAAAGGGACCGTCTTATCGGCCCCTTTCCCCGGCCAGCGCCTCCTCGACGGTCTCCGTGTATACACTAGCCGTGGGAAATCTAATAACGAGTCGGAGGGATCGACCGACTCCGCCGTGAAATTAGTTCCACCGCGCGGCGGCCCTCGCGCGTCAAACGCCGGACGGATCGCCGCCCCGAAATCCGGCCTCGAAGATCCCCGAAGGGCTTCCGCCCTTTGCGCACGGCCGGAAAAGAAACAAGCGTTCCCGGGTCACGACCCGCCCGCCCATTCGATAGCGAGCTCGATACTCGAGGCTCCCACGCGATCGAGAGTCTAACTCCTGTCGAACTATCCGAGACGACGCTCGAATCTTGGGGTGCGCTTTGATCGAAGAGGTTCGTCGTTGCGACGTCATGGAATCAGGCGATTCTACTCGACGAATCTATGTTATTGGTCTCGTCTCGTGAAGTTAGGGAAAGTTTGAACATTAGTACTGTGACGATTAAAATGACTGGATTCGATTTGGTTGTTTCGTAATTATTGGTGTCTTGAAAGATGGTCTTGGAAATAGTTTCATTCGATTGCTAGAGTGAATATCTGAAGAAGCTAAGAGTCTACTGTCACAGTCGTTACAGGGATTGCATGTTAACCGTATTAAACGCTCGGTAGTTCTAGTGTTAAACGATGATTATTCGAACATGTTTCTGTATTATAAATTATACTACAAAGTTTAACGTTAACCATCAGATTTTACAGTTTTACTGCGTCGAATCAAGTGGTGACTGAGAGTCACCGTCACTGTAACAGAAAATTTCACGACTTGTTTGTTTCGCTGTTATTAATACCTTGAAAGCATTGAATATTTGAAATGATTTCGGAAATAAATAGTCTCACTTCGGTACTATGATGAATATCCAAAGAAACTGAAAATGACACTGTGTTGCGTTTCGATCGATCCGATTGTAGCCCATCGAAACAATGAATTCCCCCGAAGCGACGCCGCGGGACGTACGACGTCGCGCGTACTTCATCCCCCGGAACTGCCGAGCGCATAAACCCGAGTGCAGCATGCAATTTGCGTTATCTCGCGGATAAAGTCGAGCGCGAAAGAATCAGCGGCCACGAATGAAGAGTATAAAAAGTTATCGCGGCTCCGAACGCAAGCCGCTGCCGCTTCCTTCACGGCGAGCAGGTTAATATTCCGCGTGCTCTGCAATTATGCAAATGCGAGCTCGTCGCGTCCATTTCGGCTGAGCTTCCGTTTCCGCGCCGCTCCGTCCACACGGCGGTGGTCCCTTCTAACGGCGAAGTTCGCGCGCCGCGCCGGCCGAAGTGGATCTCCGCGTTAAGTGGAAAGTTCCGCCGAAGAAACGGCCGGTCGTCTCCATCGGGAAACTGTGACCGCGATATCCGGGGAATATCACGGAACTATCGCCGACCGTTCGTCGGGAAGACGCGTCCTTTGGCATTTCGCGGCAGAGTCTCACGGAAAGAGAGTTCATGCGGACACTCGAGATTCCATTGAAAGATGGAAGTACAGAAGGAACGTTCTTGCACGGGATTTAGCTTTGAATCGGAAGCATCTCTGTGTAGGCGTGAAAATGAAACGTGAGGTAAAAATAGAATATTGTAGTACCTAGAATTCTTAGCGTAGGTTGAGGTATTTTTAAGAAGAGTAAATGCAAGAATGAGTGTGAGTGGAGGACTGTAAAACGGTTCCTAGTTCTCGATTACTCAAGATCCACTCTTTCATTATCTGTAATATAGTAACACTATAATATTGATACACTCAACGAGTTACAGAGAACTAAAAAAAGTGTAACGCGATCTATCGTGCAACATCACGTACGAAAGAGGGATTGATCTAGATATCAATGTGGAAATTATGACACCTTCATGATTTCTCCATGATATAAACAAAATAGAACCATATGTTTAGATCTATACAACTGTTGTCTGAAGCATTCGTTTGTCACTCATACTTTCAATAAATTATCGAGTTTTCAAAAAATGGCCGTTTCGCCTTCGATTTCGCTCAAATCTCACCCTTTCCTTTTTTACTCCCTATCGTCCGTTGCCTCCGTTCGTCCTCCCCTATGGCAACTCCACGCTCCCCTCGGTGGTAGGATTTAATTTTCCTTCTCCACCGATCGCCAGCCTCATTGACTATTAATGACCGAGCGGAAAATCTGCCGGGCGGGCGCGTTGCACCCGGAGGTTCCGCTCATTTACCATCCCCCGTGCGTCCGACACCCGCAGAATAAACTCGTCTACAGATTCCCCCGAGACAAAGCGTGCCGCGACTCTTGCTCGCATACGATTAACGTTCCCACGCGGCGGAAACAGTTGCGATCTTCGTCTTTCGATCTTCGCGCAAGTAATCCCAACGGAATTATAGAAAATCATCAATTGTAGAAAATCATGGTTCACTCCATTAACCCCTTGTCCTATGATTTATTTTTTATCGATCGATAAACCTACTTTATCGCGAACAATTGAATAGAAGAAATAAACTCTTAGTTGAACAGTTTAATTCAGGTAAAAGTGTTCCTGATTTGTTTCGGTAGACGTTCAGAACCATTATTCCTCACGATTCCCTGAAAAATGCTCGACTACCGATACCAGTTCAATAACTACTGCCTTCATCTTATAGGAAACACGAATAAATAATAGTTAAGCCAGTCGAATCCTCTTCGCGAGTGCGATTCGAATGCCGAAGAATCCGTTCATCCAGAATCTGGTTTCGCTGCGATAACGTTCCGCGCCGACGAGGAGCGTTCCAACGGAATTATTAGAATAATTGGTGGAACGATCAGCGCGTGTTCAGGCGGGAATTAATTACGGGTACCGCGGACGGGCGCGTTACACGCGCAATTTCAAGCGCCGTCTCGCCTGCACTCTCCAACGGACACGTGTAAAGCTGTCCCTTGAGAAGACGCGTCACGCTACGTGATCGTTAACATCGCGTTGCGTAACGCGGCCGGTAAACTTCGAGGATGGACGGTGTTTCAGCGCGAGCTGATAAGCGAGCGATAAGAGTAGCCAAATGGACGCGCGACAGCTCGTGCACCGATACTAGCAAGTGTCACTAAACTATTCCAACGATCGAAGCGTTGGTCCACGCTTTGGGACGCGTTAAGTTCAACCGATTCAAACCACTCCGCTGTGAGAATCGACTCCGAGACCCTCGAGACACTTATCCGGGGGGAGAATTGAAAATAGTTTGACGACCACCTCGTAAAAAAGAAACTTCCATTGTGAGCATAACGGAGACGTACAGCTTCGAATTCGCCATAGTTTCTCCATTTGCAAATTACTTCTGAACCGAGCACGGAAGTTCGCGAATAATTCAAACGATTCTCGCCGAAATACGAGAATAGCTTCGGTACAATTCGATCCGGGAGTATAATAGTCACGGCGAGAAATTGGCCTGGACTGAAGTGGCGCTACAATTATCCTGTCGTTAATAATTCCAGGGAGAGAAGAGTGCCGTGTTCGTCTATATCCGCGTTGACTAATCGACGAGGTGTTCTTTTCAATGAAATGGAACGAACGTGCGACTCGATTGTTCCGACTTCCGATTGTCGTGTTAGGAGTTTTCATGCAGCTCCTTCATTTATTCAGACTGACCAGCGATCCTCGCGTTCCGAACGCTCGCCTTTTCCTCTAGCCGTGAGCAACATCCCTTTCAAACATGTTACATCAGTATGCAGCTGAAAATATTCCTGTCTCCGAGGACTCGCTCCCTTGACACTAGAACTACCGAGCATTTCATACGATTGATATGAAATCTCTATAAAAATTGTGACAATAGACTATTTTCAGTTTCTTTGGATATTCATCATAGTACTCAAGTGGGACTATTTAATTTCAAAATCATTTCGAATATTGAATGCTTTGAAAATTCTATTGTTAACACTAAAACTACCAGACGAGTCAAACTGACCAACTCCTTTCTACAGTGATTACAACAGAAGTTTCTCTGAGAGTCGATTAAAAAAACCGATTTAGAATACGCAAACTAAATCGTAAATCAGTTAAAGTATCAGCAGTTGCGCTGTCGGAGTTCCTATAGAGAAATTCCGAGTGAATTTAACTGCTCGGTAGTCTCAGTGTGAAACGCCACGGAAAAATGGCAAGCGCCTCAGTGTTTCCCGAAAGCGGCGATACCTGACCCTCTTCCGTTTGTGTAACAAGTTTCGCGGGAATCGAGTAAAGCGTAACCAACCGAGTGTAGTCTTCCTCCGCGACGTTCTCCTAGACCGAACTCGACGGCGAAACGAAACGTCCCATCGATTTTCAGGCCGAAACGATCGAACGGCGTTTATTTTCGCGAGCGTCCGTTCGAGATCCTCCGCGCGGGTCTGACGCGATATCCCCCCGGCGAAGGGTTAAGCGCTGCAATTTCGCCGCGCGCCGGTAATGGAGTCTTACGAGCGGCAGGGCTAAACGACACGGGTACGCGCGCGTCGAGCGGCGGAGCCGAAGCGAGGCAGAGTAAACTTGCGGCGGGCTTGGCAGCCGAGCCGCTCGAGTGGAAGAGTCAACAGCGAAGAAAGGATTTCCCGGCGTGTAAAAGCGAAAAGTGAATGCCTCGGGAATGAACTCCGCGGCGGGACGAGGGGCAGGTGGACGAGCGGGGCGGGAGGGGTACGAAGCGAGCGGTGGCTTCCTGGTCTCGGCGATCGATCGACACGATGATGGTCTTATCGGGGCGCGAACGGGACGCGTTCGCCGCGCCGCGGTCGCTCGAGTGTGTTCCGAGCGCGCAACGAAATTAAGTGTCAGCGGCCGTGATCCGCGCGTCCCGCTCTGCGAAGCTTCATCGATCCCTCGCTCCCCCGCATCGATCCCTTTGTCTTTTCGCTCGGCAAGACAGCCGACCCCGGCGCGTGCGACGAGCGAGAGGATTTTTATAATCCAATTTACAGCGACGAAATTTTCCTCGGTTCTCGTTTGGCTGGCTAATCCTCCGAAGAGGGGTTGATTCTATTGACGGATTAATCTGATTCACTCCGGACTGTACAAGTCTTCTTTGTAGCGACGAGACGCGAACTTCTTGATTAGCGGTGAATTTACGGACGTTTATTGTGTATTTTATCGTACTGGGGAAATGTGGTCGTTTATGTAGATCGTGGGAATTGGAGCTTCGAAGGGAGTGTACTGTGTATTAGCGTAATTGTAAGAATCGATTTTGAGTTGAGGTGTTACTAGGGAATGGTTAAGAAATTCGATGTCTGAATCTAGTGTCAATTGAACGAGGAAAGGATGTTCGTTGATAGTGAAACTAGTAGAGCTTGACGAAATTAGTGAGACCTAAATAGGACATCGAGTGCGAGGAAGTTCGACGAGAACGGTTTTCTCTTAGCCTAACTCAACGGCATCTGACCCTAAAAAGGTCACGACGCAACCTCGCCGTTCCGAGTGCCCGTCGGACGTAAACGACGTTGATTCCCCCCGGTAACTGGAAGTGCCGTTGGAAACTTCGGATGGGAATCTTGATGAGAAACTATTTTTTCCATCGTGCGCCGTTACTCGGAAGCTGAGAAGTATCGTCCAATTTACGGTCCCGATTCGCCGTGGAAAAAGTGACTCGCGACCGAGCGAGCGACGAGCCTCTATTTACAGTCGAATATCAACATCGATGCTTAGTCGGTCGTCCGATCATGTACACTTCGTTCGTTCGGATGTTCGTTCGAACCGAAGCACGAGAAATCGATGGAAAACGAATCACGCGACTCCTGGGCTCCCCGATTCAATCTTCGGGCCGGTCGAAAAATTCGCGTAGCCGTGGAAAGAGATAACGGGGCGCCGTTATCACGCTTCGTCGGGACGCTTTCACGGTTTTTCTAAAGCTCGCCGGCGATCGCGCGCCGGGCAAACGAACGTCCGCGAGGATTAAGCACGCGAAAAGCTTTTCCTATTCCCGGCGCGCGCTGAAGTTTCCCGTGGGAATCGAAAACTGAAATGCCCGCAGCGACCACCTTCCCGGCGTTCGACGTTCGCGCGGCTCGATCGTGAATCTCGATTTCGCGGCGGTTTCGCCGCTCGTATCTCGAGAGGGAGGAGACTCGGCCGCGTAAAACGCGGAAAGATTGATGGCGCGAGCCACGCCGACGCGCCATTTTGGCGGGCCACTCCGGCCCAGCCCGGCGCCCGGTTCAGTCAACAATGAACACCGAAGGAACATCAAAGGAACAATCGAAATTAACTCGTCATCGCTCCTGCGAACGAGTATTCAGATAGCGGCGATGCCCGGAAGTGCTATTGAGAACGCGGAAGAATCGCGGTTGTCGATTTGACGCCTTCGCGACGAGGAAAATGACGGTGAATCCAGATTCTCCGCTAGAACCTGTATGCACCAAGAATGTTTTTGTTGCAGTTGAATGCATCAGTCGCTGTTGATAGTCGCTCAGGGGACGGTTAAGTCGATTATTTCGATACTTTCTGATATTTCTAAATTTCAATGGAACAATTCCTGTCAGTTATTCAAGGATTCACTCGTTCCTTCGTTTTCTCTGGTTTCGGAAAGCCCTTCTTTTCACAGATTCTGAATATGCTGTATAATTATTTCAATATTGATTTCCTAAATATTAATTTTTGGAATTCTTCTCAACCGCTTTGGCTTCCAAGCGCGACTCGTATCAAGAGCGCGTTCCTACGCGGAACGACCGGTCGCTCTTCGCACGATCGATATCCGTTTATTTATTTCCCCCCTCCCACTGTTGGTTCCCGAGATATCCATCCGCAGACCTTGTTTTTTCGTGCAGGACGTTGTGTGCCAGGCTGTTCCCCCGAAATACGTCGTCGCTCCCCCGAGCCTGGCGCCCGTAATTACGAAGGAGCGGCGACGCCGATGTTTCTTCCGACTGGTTTCGACGGTATTTCCTTTTTATCGATTCACCGGATCGGAGGGGGGAGCTGGAGGAGAGGAAGATTGACAGAGTATTGTTCGCGTGGCGGCTTCGTCAGCCGGAAAACCCATTTCCCGATCAGATCCACCGGTACCGGCTATCGATCGCCGCGAAACCCTTCATCGGCCAGTTCCCTTTACAGGATCGACGGGAACGCGTGAGTCGCCCTTCAAATGTACGCACTCGCACAGGTGTACATCGATGTGGATCGAGAAGATCGAGGGAGTTCGCAGGCGAACCGCAGCGTGGAACATGCGAGACGATCCTTCGATTGAGTATCGCGGAATGGATGTCGTTCGAAAATATTTCGTTAACTTGTTGGGGAAACAGGGAAATCTCTCTCAATGGAAAAACGTGCTGACGGATGTCTGAGACGATGCAGGCAGTCGAACAGTGACAGATGAAATTGATCTTTGGCAATCGAAATGTTTCGCAGATTATAGTATTTTCTGGTGGACTTCGCTACTCTAGAAGTACATTATCCACGGAACTGTTCGAATACTGTGTGGAATTTCAGTCGAATATTTTCTGATTAATCTCGTATTCGTTTGTGATTCGTGCGGGATTGAAGAGAAGTTCAAAAATCTCAAGTCCTGCGAGGACTGATCGTGAACAGCTTGACGAGCATCAATTGTACTCGTGTCAATATAACACAAACTAGTGTTAATGTAACAGCTATTGCGAACGCATACAAAAGTTTCTATCGATGGAAGAAAGATTGCCGAGGTTCTTCGTTAGACGCGTTAAGTCCAATTGCGAAATCCTCAGCAAAAGGAGGACAAACGGAACCAGAAAGGACAAACTGGTAGCCGACAAGAGATTGGTAGTCCATTGTCGAGTCGCATATGCATGCTTCAATCGAAAAAGCCATTTCCCGATCGGATTCCGCGCGAGGGCCGAATCGAGCAAACGAGCGAGCGAAAGAACGGTCGGACAATGCGGCGCGCGACTCCGCTATTAAATTGAGCGACGCGGTCGGGACTTCAAAGACCGGCGGAATCAACGGCCGGGGGAGAAGAAATATGCGAAAAGTTCTAAGAGCCAGCGGGAAGATCCCTGCGTCCGCCAGTGTAGCCAACGGAGCCTGGCGCCATCGACATAGACTCCCAGACGCATATTTCGTGCGTGAGAGTGTGGGAGAACACGAGAATACTGGGAACCCACTATCCGGATGAGAGATATCTCAACGTTCCAGCGATTCGATTTAATTTATTTCCATCTCCCGCTTTCGCGATTCGTTCTGAGGTTTTCCGATTCGAATATTATCTAACAATCCTAATCCCGAAATCATCGTTCTCCTTCAAAGCACTTTCTAACCCCAGTTCCGAAAAGATTCGACGCTTTCAAAATCTCACGCATCGACGTTCCTTCAGTTTACAGGTTTCGAACGAAATCACGCCCCGTTGAATCGTTTGTTCCCGGCATCCCATCGAAATCGAGGGATCGTATCGCTCTGGTGCAATGCTCGTCGCGTTTCGTCATTTTCTTTCTTCTTCTGGTATAATTCCACGGCGCGGCCGAACGAGGACAGAATTCCCGGGCGTCCGGCGGCGGACCGTTCGATCTGGAGCCTAATCGAGTTTACGGTGCATCAAAGCCTCTCTCGATCGGGAGCGGAGAGCGGAGTTGAATCTTCGAGCGTCCTGGACACTCTCCCGGAGACGACAATGCACGTAACTCTATTTTCGTGCCGTGCGAGGCGAGCGGACGCCGCCTCGGCATCGATACGCTCATCGTTGCATCGATTTCGTTGCCGGTTCATCTCGAGCAAACATTCCAGGTATGCGCAAATTCGCGTGGCACGGCGTTCAACGTTCTCCGCGAGGGGATGCTTTGAGACTTAACCCGAGAAGTGACTCCGTTCCGCGTTTATATACAGATGATACAGAAGAATCACACACTTTAACCCTTTTCCATCGTAAGCGCGTATATGCGCGCCACCGTTGTGTAATCTGTATATCACAAAGAACGGGAAACATACATTTAATTAGTGCAATAATTGCCGTATGGCTATATAGGTTTTTACTTTTTTATACGTTCCGGATTTTTATTTTGATGCAGTTGAATCATTTGTGGTGGTTGGGACCAATTCTCCACCTTTTCATGTGATGCAAATGGATTAACCGTTTGCTGACGAAGACTGTTCAACCCTTTGCGGACGAAAATTCTCTGAACTATACAAATTTTGTAGATTCTGCCAAATCACATCGAATGCATAAATAATGTGGAATAAGGAAATTACGTACTGGTTTCTTGCTGTTTGAGCAGTTGAACCATTTGTTTGCAACTTAGTATTACAAATATGAAAGTTTGATCTCGGTAGTGTCGACATTCGTCCGCAAAGGGTTAAGGTAGACAACACTTGTAATATACGAAGCTAGATTAGACATCGAATGCTTAACCCTTTGATCTCTGTAGGCTCCAATACTGCACCAGTTGTAATATCGAATATTTCAATGACTCAAAGAAACGACCCTAAAATTATTAGATTTCCCACGCATCTAAATTTTGTACTGAGAAGGGAGATAAAAGATTGAAGGAATGTTATATTAATAAAAATTAGTTGCTGATAGATTACAAAACCATCTGGAGTGCCAAGAGTTAAACAATAGAAACAGGAAACTATGTACTGTCTTGTTACTCGAATAATTAAGTACCTCGTTCGCAACTCATTTCCTGCATGACAGTTCCATCTGAAAATGACATTCCTGCGAAGAGCTGTAACTATTGCCAGTCACTCCGATCGGAAGGAGGCCACGACAGCGATCGAAAGCGACAAGTTTGAAAACAGAGGGATCCACGCTCCAAGAATCCGCGATAAATCATTCAAACGAAAAACGCGGCGTGTTTAATCGGCAAATAAAACAGGGTCGCGCGGTGAATTCTAATTCCTTCGAGGACGAAGGCTCACGCGTTCGCCCGTTATCGGCCGGTTCTCCGTCGCTATCGATCGTCCCTCGTATCGAGAACCGCCGCCGCCGGTTGCCGGCCGAAGAATCGCGATAACGAAGCTGATCGATCCGGCGTTACACCGTATTTTTCAATAACGCCCGCCTGTCGTCCCTAATTCGCGTCTCGTCCTCCGCGGGCGTCGCCGCGCGTAAAAGGCCGTCGTAAAAGACGTTAAGGCCCGCGAAGAAATTACACCGCGGCGACGGCGAAAGAGGAGAACTCGCCAACTTTTTACGGCGATCCAGCGGCGAGCGTAAATAATAAACACGCCGCGCGCGTCCACCGCGGTGAGCGAGGATAACGGACGATCGTTATCGCCGCGAGAGATAACAACGTTCCGTCTAGGAGAGGATGCGCCGAACCCGGGCTTGAGAGGTTTAAGTTATTCCGCTACCTTCACCGAATTAACCCTACCCGCCGGGAAAGGTAAATTTCTCACTGGCGATCGCGCCGCTGTTGGAGGATCCCCGATGTATTACGTTAACTCGCTCGGCGCACCGTTCGCGTACCTCAGTTTCGAGGGAATCTCTATTTCCTTGGTTCTGCTTTTTCTTGTGTGCGATATGAGAGTTGGGATAGTAGGTTGTTAATACTTTGCACTGTGTGGGCTCCAGTATGACACCATTTATACTATTAACATTAGAACTACCGTAACAGTCAAAATGACTGGTTTCGATTTTTTTGTTTGGCAATTATTCATATCTTCGAAGCATTGAATCTTCGAAATGATTTTAAATAGTTTCATTTGAGTATTATAATGAATGTCTGAAGAAACTGAGAATAATCTATCGTTTCAATTTTTATAGGAATTGCATATTAATCGTATTAAATGCTCGGTAGTTCTAGTGTTGAATATTTTAATCAATAAATTTAGAACTACCCTAAGATTACTGGATCTTCTATACATCGGAATTTTGTATTAAGGAGAATAAAGAAATCTAGAGATGTTATAATATAACATTTTTCATTTGTGCTAGGGATACTATAAAAACGGCTTGGAGTTGGTAGATTAGAAAATCGTCTGGAGTGCTAAGGGTTGATAGTTTGGAGAGGTATGAGTATCGGAATAAAATAGCTCCGTTTCTTCGTTGAGCAGTTTTTGAAGGGTTGGTGATTGATTCTGTTTATCTTTGGCAGGAAAGAATAAATGGGTATTCTTGATATTCGAGGGTTATCCTTTAACACTTCAGCTGCTAAGTAAACGCTCATCGAAACTTCTATGCGATCGAAGCAATTCTCTTAATAAAGCTGAAGCTAAAAGGTCAATATTCTGCATAACGATCGCTCTACTATCTTCCTAGTATCTCATGCATCTAACAAAATTCAGTTCATTCATTACGTCACCTAGTCGTAACTAGGGATTACGTCTATTACGTCGCTTCATGGGAAAACTTTGGAAGGTTTGACGATCGTTTCTATTTATCCTTGCTGCGAATGAATAAGCGGCTACTCTCGAAACTCGAAATTCATCCTTCAACCGATTGGCAGCAGAAAATGTCACACAACGTCGTAACGCGAAAACGCATCGTTTCTCTAATTGCCGGCGAGCGACGTGAAACGTATAATATCGTAATAAACATAACTTACATAAGTGTAATAGCAACCTGTCAAAGGTTGAGCAACGTTTCCTCGCTATTTCCCTCGGGAGACCGGTTTCTTCGAGATACGGATCGAGCCACTAATGGCGTGCAGTTGCATGCGCGCCCTATTAAATAATTGCGAGGAGCCAGGGCTGGTTTTTCAACTTTCTCGCGTACTTTCTTCCTAATTGCCCGGCCGCTCCGCTCCATCGTTTAAACGATCGAACGATCGATAAGAGAGATCGGTCCCGCGATCTCCCCTAGTTCGACGCGACATCGATTCTCCATGTAAATTCGCTGAACACTAGAACCACTAGACTCATTCTCAATTTCTTCTTTCACAATTATCAATAAAAGACAACATGATAAATGAAGAATATCAAAGTTTGCTCAAAGTTTAAGCAACTACCGAAGAAATAGATTCGACAAACCGAACTGTAAATCAACTGAAATCTGAATCAAGCACGTGGCCGATAAAATCTATAGAATTGCAAAACTGGAGTTAACCGATTTGTCTAATGAGCAGCTTGTACCGTATTGTACCTATCACGAACATCCGATTTACGACGCGCCGCGAGACTCAGAACAGCAAGGGTGTTTGCTCGTGGCACGTAATTGCGGTCAGAAAAGAGAAGAAACAGGAGAATCGTTCATTTCTGGAGCCATTACTCGGCTAGCGGGGGCTCGCCTCCGGATCGTCGGAAAGCCGACGTAATAAAAGCGCCCCGGAATATATCTGGCAGCCGGTAAACGCGTGTAAACCTACTTTCCCAGCGGAAACCGATAAATTAAAAGCGACGGCGATCGTCGAGCGAGGGTGCGAGCCGACGTTCGAGTTCACGGGTGAACCGTGCACGCCGACGGAGCCGCGGACGACTCGCCGACGTCGCCGATCGAAGCAAATTGGGCAAATTAGAAAACCGATCGGCGAAAGGGGAACATCGGCCGCGTTTTACGCTCGTTTAATTGTCCCGTTCTCGCACAACTCGTCGGACGCAAAACTCATTAGGTTGCCCGGGCAACGCGATGGCTAACGAATTTGATGCTTCATAAGCGGCGGGGCAGAATTACACGCCAGTTTTACTTCTTGATTTCCAACCTGATTAAAGCGTGCACGCGCCCGGCCGGCGCACGGCGAATTTCCTAAACTGCTTTCCGATGGGAAACACGCCGATCGACGGGGGGATCGTGACGCGACGGCTGAACTTTCAACGACGAACGATCACGTTCCGCCACCCTCCGCGCCTCTTCCACTTGTTTAACCCTTCGAGCGCGACGGCGACGCGGGACGCGCTCTGATTCCGTTCCCAGCACCTTTACGTCTTTTACCGGGATTTAACGGTAGATCCACGGGATAGGTATAATGCTCCCACGAGTTAGCGGACTACCAACAAGCTGAAAAGTCAGAGGACAATAGACCGAGCGCGACAGAGATGCGATAGAGAACGACGTTGGCACGAACTTCGACCTCTGGAACGAGTGTTACCCAAAAATGACAGTGGGACACTCGTCACTGTCGCGTGAGAAACAAAAGGAGGAGAGCAAAGTCGCACTGATTGGCCGCTCGGTAGATGCTCCTTTTCCTGTAAATATGCCGACTTTTTTCCTTGAGCGTCAGTTGACACGTTGAACGCCGCACGATTTCACGGTACAAAATACTTGAAATGGGAAAAATATGATATTAAATCATTCGATTGAATTGCATTGTTATTGTTGGAGGTTCATCTAGCTGAATGTCACCACATTAGTCAGCGTTATTTATAGTATAGAAATGTTTTCAAATAATCATGGTTTAATCGAGTGAACTGTAGTAATTCGGTTTGGCTGGGGGTCACCAGCATCCAAAATCAACCTCTGTGTTGATGAAATCGTTAGAATCACTGTATCACTTCAACATTGTACTTTTAATAATAATCACTGTAAGAACTTCCTAACGCAACGTAACAATCAGAAATTCCATGCACAGTTCGAATCTGCCGCACTCGAGATGCTTCGGTATCCGTTAGTGCGTCTATTAAGAATTCAGAATGTCTATAAAGGAATTCGAAGAAGTCAGTTTAAGTGCTGCTCAGTTCTAGAGGCAGTTCTCGCGTGCTTCCATCGACGATTACGGGTAGCCGCGAACAGTATTAGAAAATCGGAATTACCGAGGAGAAGCTGGTGCTTTCAGAGCACGCGTAGCAATGCTTCCCTCGGCGAACTGGCAGGCCCTTCGGCTCGCTTCGAATCGCTTGAAATTTAATCGTCGCCGGAGTTTCGGCGCGAGTCCCGGGACACCGGCGCGCGATAAAGTCAAAGCTAAAACGGTGCTCTATTTTCCGCCGGCGGCATTGTGCCCGGCGAAAGCTCTCCGAAAAGCTTAAAGTCGGATGCCGAGGTGTCTTGGGAATAACGCGGAGTTCTAGCCGGGATTTAAGTTCCGCGCGATACGACGCGCACGCCTCGGAGCGTCTGCGAGAGCTCGTCGTCGAACGGAAACGTTGTTCTCGGCGGTCTCGGCGCAGACCTCTCCGCGGGTAAACTCGTTCAGCATAATCCCGGGGCTAAAGCGATTACCGGCGAGGAAGAGGGGAAAAAAGGAGAGGATCGAAGGCTGGAAATTAGGGTGGACGAACACGGAGCGTGCCGGGTAATTGAATTCCACGGGGAACACGGTTCGCACGGCTGCCGGGAGTCTCGGGACGCACGAGCACGCTGTTGCGCATCCCCGTCGCCGCCACGGCCATTTTAAATTCCGCTGCACGGCCGCGATGAACACACCTTTTTGCGCGCAACAGGCTACGCTGGAAACCCGACGCCGCGTACCTGAGAGATTCAGTCGTTCGACGGGTCGGCTGTCGCGCGATTTCCACCGGGCGAAATACGCAAGGCGGGGAACTTTCGTGTCGGGTTATCGAATTCGTTGGTTTCTTTTGTCGTGGAATAATAGATCGGGTTTCGAATCCTTTGAAAGAATGTTGCGCCGACGCGTGTTTCTAAGAAAACGCATTGGGAATATGGATACTGAACTAGATTAAAGCAATCTGAAGTAATCGTATATTATACGACTAACGGAGTAACTGATTAATTAGACCCTTGCACTCCGTAGGCGCCTCAGTCGCCAATTGATTTGACACAGAAAAATTATAGAATTTGACATTTAATATGAAACTTTGTACAATGCATCGACATGTAAAATATTAAAATAAAACAGCCTCTTTCTTAAATTTATATGCGATTCCTCGTTAAGTCAGTTGGAAATAATGTCGTTGGTATTTGATTGAAAAGTGTTGAGTATTTCTAATGAAAAACTTCTTGCAACGGGTTAGAATTCACTTGTGTTGGATCTGAGATTCGCTGCAATTGTCAATAACATTTAACTAGCAGTACACCGAAAGTTAATTTTTGAAGCTCCTTCGACTTGTTTTATAAATATTGCAGATCAAAGTTCGTATTTCTTTTTAACCGATTGCAACTTTATCCTGTCTAATACATAGATTACTCATTGCCAGTGCTATTCCTAATCGTGCTACATTGGTTAGCATTGTTCGAAATGTTTTCAAGTTTAACAGTACATTGTTTCCAAACGCGCTTTCTTATATGGCAATGGCGATTCGATTATGAAATAGCCAAACACGAAAGAAAGAGAATGGAAGATGAGAGAGATTCCAGAATCAAAGAGGAAAGTCGATGGAAAAGCTAGCAAAGATGGAAACTATTAATTGTTAAAGTTGTACACATCATAAATAACTTGCCAGCGCACTTTTCCGTTGAACCGTGCGTCCCGGGGGGAAACGGGACCGTCTTCCCTCAGGTGCAAAGACCTCGGCCGGCGCCTCGCCGCAATTTCCTGCGGCGAGATTTAATTGCGAGCCGCTCTCAGACGCGCGCCGCGAGAAATAAGTAATCGCCACGGGTGTGCGGCGCGCGAAGACTTAACGCCCGAGCCCCGGAAATCTACTGGGTCCGGAAAAACGGAGCGCGAAACCGTTGTCCGGCCGCGCCTCGTCCGCAGGTGGCTAATTACGTCAACGATTTATTCCGCGAATTTCGTTCGTACAAATCAAGTTTCGCTGCGGGGTAAAAAAACTCGATTTCGCCTGTCTCGCGTCCAATTTTTATAAAAATTCCGCTCTCGTAGCGTATTCGAAAGCGATTTCAACGATAAACGCATCCTCTGTCTCTGATTACAGTGGTCAACGCGACTGTTACCGAATTCGAACATGCTTTATGCAGAATTCGAACTCGATTTATCAACTTCGTACGGTCGTTGTATTAATTATGGAAATTTGTCAAACTTCCCTTGCACGGTATTGTTCTACGAACATCCAAATGCTATTGTTCTGCGAACATACAAAATTGTAAAATTTCCTATTTAAAGTTAACTCTCGAGTAATCTGTCGATACGTGAAATGTGGAAATAAAATACCATTGCTCCCCTTATTTTGTGAATAGATTCATCGTTAAGTTAAAAAAAATGCCATCTATATCTCAAAAATAAATTGAATATTTCTAGTGACAAATTTTTCGAGCGCAAAGGGTTAATACCACGCAAGTGTTGCGACTATCCGATACAAGCTGATTTTCAAAGAGAAAAATCCGAAAATCAGAGAGCCGACCAAGAAAGGAGAATCGTCGACGGGGAACACAATGCGAAAAACAGAAATTCGATCACGGCGCGTACCGTTTTTGTTCGGCGGGAGATGGATCGTATAGCGAGCGCAACGGCAGAGGTAAATTGTCGGTTCGGTCGATACACAAATTTCCAAGCAGTCAGAGAACGGGACAGATGTATTGGCACCCTGTTGCTCCTCCGGCATCGACAGGTGTACACATTACACGTCGGTGCCGCGCGGAGGGTAAATCGCGCGTGGCCGCGGCCCCGCAACATCGCCGCTCTCTCAATCGACCTGTCGAATATCACGCGATCGATACCGTCCGCGTCGAAACAACCGGCGCGCTCGCTTCCGCGCGCCGATCAAAGACAACCGAGGGAGACCGTGCGGTCGTTGCTCGGTCTCCAACGTCTACGACGGACCGAGCTTCCATTCGACGAACCATTTCTAGGCATTTAGATATAAAACCCTTTGGCGAGCCTACCCTAGCAGCGATAAAGCCCAGGGACCCATTGCTCGTCGTTTTTAGTTAATCCGTGGATCGAGCCCAAGGTAGGCAGTAGCTTCGAATTTTATAGCTGCATGTAATTTAAAGTCGAGGCGATCCTTGGGGCTGTTGCTGCGATGGTCGTTAGAAACTTCCGAGTCTCCGGCTAACGGAACCAGCCGACAGACCGCTGGCGGGAAGTAGGGTTTTTAGGAAAAAACCAATCCTACGCGTCCGTCACTCCCCGCCACTAGCGGAGAGATATATATTGTACGCCGACCAACCGGCATATTCATTGTACATTTAGAAATTGAAAAGATTAGATTGAGAAACCGTAGACTGTGTCACTTCTTTCGCGTTCCCCAACGCCCCTGAATTCGGTTTCCTTCCTACACATTCAAATTCGATCCCGACCTGTTACGCTGTCTTCGCCTATTTCGCTTCGGTCAGCTTTTACTCCTTCAGTTGCAGATTTCTGCGGAACCGTTCAAATTCGATCCCAACCTGTTACGTTGTCTTCGCCTATTTCGCTTCGGTCAGCTTTTACTCCTTCAGTTGTGGATTTCTGCGGTTCGAACGGTTGGCCGCGTGCGGATGTCACGTATCGCCGTGCGACTGAGTGGCGCCGGGATTTGGGAAATAGGGTGACGCGTTCCGGGGAAACTGGAGTGGCCGAACAAGCTCGGAAAGGTCAGAGTGCGAGGAGGTTGCCAGTGGAAAGAAAGGGCGAATGGGGGCGGAAGATAAAAGTGATGGAGATTGTATCTTTATTTGATAGACTCCCTCTGTTACGTCACGCTGACTCGAATGTGGACATTCTTTATAAACATTCCCTCGTAACGCGATGGATACTTCGCTCGCGATGAGTGTGGAACGGAAGTATTAAAGTGTGATTAACCCTTTGCACTCGGGAGGTGCAAACCACTTGGTTTGATACAGTGAAATTATAAAGTTTGATGTTTGACCCTTTGCACTCCAGAAGTTTCTCGCCGGAAATATTCAGTATTTTCTAACGAGGTAGAGACATTTTCTCAGATTGAATTAAGAAATCTCGCATGCATCGAGGAAGAGAACTATTTTCTTTCAATATTTCGTTTTGCTGTGTCAAATCATTTGGTGACTCAGAGGAGCCTCTGGAGCGCAAAGTGTTAACACTAGTATTGAGTGAACTATAGTCAACGTGTTAAGCACGGTGTGAAGTGGAGTCTCCGAATAAAGCACTACAGGTTTTGGATTCGAATAGAGGAAGACTCGTCGATCAACCGACAACGTTCTCCGAGTTCAGCCGGTCGGTTCCATCATAGTAATTGACTCCTTTATCTTTGGCGAAGTTTCGCCGGCGTTTCCCGAGAATGCTCGACGCGAGCCGTCTTCGAACGAACTACAGTACGATACTCTTACCCGGGGAAACGTTTCAATCGCAGCGGTGGGAAGCTCGGCCGAGTTTGAAAATATTGCCGGCGGGTGTTGTGATATTTCATAGTTGTATTATTGTTGGAATATTGTAAACCTTAATCGCTTGACCTACAATATCGCGTCAGACTCGTGAGAATTTAAAACTGCATCTGACAGGATCTGTCGCTTATTTCCTTTGAACGTACATTCGATATTGCTTCTCTATCATCGATCATTAACACTAGAGCTACCGAGCATTTAATACGATTAATATGTAATCCCTATAACAATTGTAATAATTGAGTACTATCGATTTCTTCAGACATTCATTATACTACTCAAGTGGAACTATTTACTTTCAAGATCGTTTCGAATATTCAATGCTTTTGAGATATCAATAATTACGAAATAAAGACATTGAAACCAGTCGTTTTGACTGGTACGCAATGAACATCAAAATCTCTTCGTTTCCTAATCAATTATTACAACGAATTTTCTATGGAAAATGTAATAATATAATTTGAACGATCAAGTAGCTACCGATCATTGTTAAGAAATAAATCATGGAACAAGGGATTGTTGTCACACGAGATACATTCGACTTTCCGTCTTAACACTTAGCCAACCGAATGGTGAGATCTCCCACTTTTCGAGAACTTTGTAAAACAGCCACGACGAAGAATACACGGCGACGATAGGCGAGCGAATAGCCGGGGCCCAGCGTAAAGCATTAACGTACGAGGGGAACGATATTACTCGGGCGCTCATGAAAATCGAATTGAAGTTCATTATCGTTTGACCGCTCCGCCGTCGGCCGATCGATATTTTATCGAAGCTCCGGAACGAACGTCAACGGCCGCGCGAACCGCATGTTCTCGCGTCGACGGAAATTGCGTGCAGCTTCTTACAGCCCGAAATCGAAGATTAACGCGTTGCGGTGATCATCGATGATCGGAGCATGATCGCTTGAAAACAATTAGTAAAAGAAAGCTGATAAATAGACATAGTTAAGCGAACGATTAACTGATACAGTAACCTAACAGCTACGATACTAAATCATTAATCACTCATTCTAATACCAGTCACTTTCGTTACGAAACAATAGGTAACATACAAAGTGCTCAAAATTCTCGTGTCAAGCTCAAAATCCTCTTACAACTGTTGTATTGTAAATCATATATTCCACTTGTATCCTATTGGCGAAAGAAAAATTCCAAGGTACTTTTCATTTAACGTCGAAAAGAGTGTATTTACTTCCTGTCGACCAGAGAACGATCCGATTCGCCATAGTCGCAGGAGGAAACATTCGAAAATCGACGAAGACGTGTCCAAATTCCCGGAACAACGTTCCTAATCGATGGTTATTCGAAAAGTACGCGAATAATCCGTCACGCCCCGGCTGCTTCGCGCCGAGAGGCCGCGAGCCGAGATATGGAATACATTTCCCGTATCCGTTAGCCAGCTTATTGAAAGTTTATTCAAAGCAGCGGCCGCGGCCGGAGACGGCGGAGAGCGAGTTTCTTCGCTATTCTAGCCGGTGTTTCGAGGATGACGCGAGCGAGGCGCGGCAGAACTTCGACCGGAAGTTCGGACCCTCTCTCTCTCTCTCTCTAGGTCTCTTTCCGGCGTCAGTTTACGCGGCGGCAGAACTTTGTCGTTGTCGGAGTTACGGAACGCTTAAGCGGACAAAAGTCTCGACTCCGGAGATAACGAGATTCCAGGCTTCTTCTCTCGTCGCCGGAGCACGAATTACGATGTCCGATCGACGACGTAATTCGCGCAATCGAGGGGAACAGAGCCGACCGAGCGTCGAGGGCTCGCGGGGGCGGAATCGAGCACTTGTACCGAAACTTTCCGCGTAATTGCTCTCGCGAAAGAATGGAACGGAGCGGAGCAACGGCGAGCGAGGGGAGCGAGTCCGAGACTTTCCCTCGAACGAAAGCGCGTCGAACGTTTGGCGAGGACGCGACGAGCTGGCGGGATTTTCGTGAAAATATTGAATCGCGGCGCGAAACTGTACAATCCGACGAGTTCGAGAACCGAGAGGAGAGACGGAGAAGGATGAATTAAACCGGCTCGGAATCGCCGGTGATTTTTATTTATTCACCGGCGCCGGAACGGGCAATTCGTCGCGCCGTGTCGAGCAAATCCTCGCGAGCTAAAGCGTTTCATTATGGACTGCGTTCGAGGAACGTGACCGGAATACGGTGAGCAGCGCGATTTTCGCCGTCGACAAGTCGGGATAAAAAACGACCGGCAGACGCGTCCCGTGCTCGACGTCCGGAGCGTCGACGGAGATGGTCGGACGGATATCCGGAAGAGGGATGCACGTTCCTCGGAATGTTTTGTTTAATTTCGCCGGTGCATCGCTTACCTTTCAACGAGACATACAAGACGACGAGACGCGCCGGGGAATAGCGGCCAGTGGTAAATGTCGGTTACGAGTCAGCCGCAGCGGCGAGGCGGTATTTAACCGGTGGCGCGTATCGATTTTTTCTTATCCGAACGATTCCTTATCGTAGTCGAGCCCGGGCAACGGATAAGGCTCGTTAACGACGAGGCGGACGACGCGGCGGGAGACGTTCCGAGCCCGTTCCGTTTCCTCTTCGCTTTTAAATTGTACAGAACGCCGCGCGCCAACTCGAATTATAAAGAGAATGCAGGGCTGTTTGTTCTATTGTTCGTTCCTCCATCGACGGACGGAGGGAACGAGAGATCTCTTTCCTCCTTCGGGGGTTTCCACGGACGTTTTAATTTATTTCGAGCACGGTAACGAGAATATTCTTTTTTCATCTCTCTTGCCTCGCAGTTCTCTCTCTCTCTCTCTCTCTCTCTCTCTCTCTCTCTCTCTCTCTCTCTCGGCGCGGCGCGGCGCGTCGGTAATACGGCGAAGGTAATTGAGAATTTCCCGAGACTTCGGGCGAAATTACTCGAGGAATATCCGAGGATTAGAAAAATGGAGCGGAAGATTACGCGGGATTAAACGGGGCTCCGAGGTCCTGTCGATTCGCGGATCATACGCCGAACCGGCGATGCCGTCCTTCGAAAATTTCACGATTCGTTCCGCGGAACCGTGGACATCGAGCGTTTTAACGATTCGAAAGTGTCGCCGGCACGCGATCGGTGAACTGCCAGTCTTAACGGGATATCGGTCCGATGACGGGCGATTTTCCAGTGACGGGGAACGAGGAACTCTAGGAAAATGATGAAAGAGAACGGAATCGACGAGCACATCGATGTGAACAAATAACTGTAACGTTTCGGGAGTCAATGTTCACGTGAAAGCCGCCTGCGACTTCGACGTTTTCACGGGGACCGTAACTCACGCGAGGCCGTGAATTATACGCGCTGTCGCGAAAGGAGCAACCAGTTCGCGTTCCACACGCGAACGAGATTATTGCGGCGCGATGGGAACGCGAAAATCAGCCTTCGTTCCGTTTGCCGACTGCGCTGCAACTGTTACTTCGACTTCTCTTCCTCGTCGTCCTCTTTTTTTGATACGCCGATCGCCGTTAACGGAGCACGCCTTCAGAATATAAGTAAACTTTCGAAACTTTTCGTTCATCAAATGGAAACTGATTTTTCCTGGGTGTACAACTGTAACCTGCGTTACGTTTGTTCTAAGCCAAATGGTTACAAAATGCAGCTATTCTTCACAACCCTTCTCAACAATATCTATTGTCGACTCGATTGTAAGCAATTGAAATATCCGAAGGCAAACATTTTGGTGCACTTACAGACAGAAGTATATTATCTAAAATAGCGTAAGGATTTTTAAAGATTTCCATAAAGTTTACCTATGTTTCCGTTAAATCGTTACCACGAATATTTAATAAACATTATCGACGATCCGGTTCGCAACGCGAATCTCGCGTGATAACGAACGCGTTAATCAATCGGGAACGTCCTCGGACCCTAACGAATCCGATCGATCACGGACAAGAGGTAGAAACGCGCTGAACGAGTCCGAGTAATTTAATTAAAGGTCAATTAATGCTGCCCCGGGACGTTCCGATCGCCGAGGGATCCTCCACGATCCCGAGCGGAAACAAAAAACAGCTGGAACAGAGCTATCCAATTTACTGGTGGCCGGGGCAGTTCCGTTAAACCGTCTCGGCGTCGCGTCGCGTCGCGTTCCTCTTCGGAAGTTATCCTAACCGAAAGGAATCGTATTTCCCATTATTGCCTTAAGTACTCGGATAGCGGAGGAAAGACCATTTCTTTTCGTTCCACGGCATTATCCGCGGCGCGCGTTCCCCTCGGTTTCTCCCGTGGATGAGATCCATCACTCGATAAAGCCGAGTTAAAGAGTGTCCCACGTGAAAGGGGCATTCATCATGGTTCACCCTTGCCGGACAAGCTTCGATCCTACCGAAACTCACGCTTCCGATATTTCGTTCCGCGTTTCGACTTCATTTTACTCATCCTCCATTAATTTCTCCGCCAGACGAGAGATTGTTCAACACGAATTACACAGTGGCGGTTAATTTGTTCGGAATAGAGTAACTACAGATCTCGAAGTGGAGCGAATTTCAATTTCGGATTGCAGTCTCCAGTTGCAGTTTCCTAGGCGATATACCGTACTTCCGAAGCGATAGGTCTCAACCCGGTATTGTAGTTCCCAAGGTGTTACCGTAGGTCTCAACGCGATGTAGTTCTCCATGTAACATTGCGGTCCCTAAAGCGGTGCAGCTATCGTACTCCCGAAAACGAGCGAATCCCGGCTTTTTATTGCAGTTCCTGAAACAATATTGCAGCTCCCAAAAGAGCGCTGCACTTCTACAGTTCCCGCGATACGTTGAAATTCCCAAGACGACCGCGAAATTCGCGCTCGGGGAGCAACGGAAAGCGCTGAACGAAAAATCTCGCGAGAGTACAGACAGCCGAGCACCGACGTCCGTTTCGCCGGCGGGCCTCCTCCCATCTCGATGCTCGACTCGAAAACCGTTCGAAACGAGATTTCGAAGCGACGCGGCGGCGCGCCGGTGGCTGCAGAACAATTTCGCGTAATTAGGACGAAGGACCTCGGTTCAACGATCGTTGCACGGGGCGGCGCACGTGCCGAATTTGCATACAGAGCCTGTTGAATAGATAATCGACAATTTCCCCGTGTAACTTCATTACCGTGTTATTAGAGGATCGCGTGCACGCGAACGCGACCGTCAAAGCGGACGCGGAAAGAAAGGCGGACAGAGGGAGCGAGGGAGAACGAAGGAATCAAATTCCGTTAGCGAACGTTCCCGAAACTGTTTCTCGAATTAACCATCACCGTTTCGAACCTTCGAGTTCTATTAATTACGCTGATAATCTGCACTCACCTTATTCATCTCTCTTAACGCGAGGGAAAGGCGACTGAAAAATAACCGTCGACGGAAATGTTCAATGCTTGAACTACCTAATGAACACTCATCAAGCCTCCTCTATAATCGACACAGATTTCTTAATGATTTCTTAATGAATCTCTGCTATGTTTCTTATATCTTAGATCTAAAAGAATCCGCTTCGTCCGATAGGTTACTAAGTTAACGTCCGAGTTCCATGAAAAATAGTGTCTCCCGGGCTCGAGTGACGCGGCATTCGAGTAAAAGTGTTAGAAATCGATTATCGCCGGCAGAAGAGAGGCGGCGACGGGAACCGGAGATTCCACGATAATTCCTTTAAATATTCCGCGGAAGCTCGATACGATCCGGGGCGCAAGGAAGAGGCAGCAACCGAGCCTAGCAACAGGTGGAGCCGACGACTCGAGCTCGTCGGGGACCAACGAGCGCGCAACGAGCCCGCGAGTAATCGATAGTAATTATCCACTCGCTCTCGCGCGTAAATATTCTCGAAAACAAGCCTAGGCAGCGGAGAACCTGTTCGCGGCGACGCCGGCGTCTCCGTTTCACGCTGAAGCGCGTCGATTCTACCGGCGCCGAATCGATTCTTCGCTTCACGCACCTTTCGCGTCTCGATTTCCTAGCCCCCACGCCGATCGGATGGTTTTCCAAACATTTCCATCGTCGACGGAAGACTTCTCCTAATGGAAAATCGATCTGCGCGGATTCCATTAAATTATGCAACACACGGTAGACTCGGTTCGCGTATTTAATACGACGTGTGCACATAATATACCTGAACGCGCGTTCTTCCTGGTATAATATTAAAAAGCTGGCAGGGGTTACGTAATATCGATTAGATATTAGCCTTCCTTATGAAACCGCCAGGCATCCCAACCCTTTGTGTCCCGAAGGGTTTCCATAACGTTTGCGCGTCCACTGTGAAACGCGTTTACAAATATTCATCGCTCTCGCGATTGAAAACACGTTTCGATAGGTTTCGGTTAGTTACTCGATAGTTCGAAAGTTCAAATTTATTATATCCTCGGGATCAACTCTTCTTCGAGAATTATACTTTGCAATTTATAGACGCGAAGAACAATGTACTTCGATGAAACTCTGTTTCGCTATCTCTTAGTTTTTGAGGGATTGTTTCACCCTTTCAAAGTGAAATTCGACAAGAAAAATAACATTACAATGCATTAGGCTCGACTTACACACAAAGTTTCATAATCTTTTGAATTTCCGTTTGCCAGCTGTCATCGAGTAATTACTTATAAGACATTTCGGAACCACCCTCGAAGGGCGGGACCAATAAAAATAGATTTCCCCTCGAGGGTACAACCCCGGCACCGTGATCCTCGCAAACGGCGTCGAAATCCGGATCATTCGGTCGAAGGAATAGAGGGAAGAGAAAACATATTACGCGACAGCCAGTCGCGATCGAATATTTCTCACTGCCGAAATTCCCGGCGCGCCGGGCACGGCGCCGGCCGACGTCGTCGCCGGATGCTGCCGCGCGCGCCGGACTGAATATAAAAGCGGCGCGAGCCATTCTCCTCGGAAGAATCGAGGGAAATCGAAGTCGCGGCCGGAGAGATTCCTCGGCGAGCATTCCTCCCGTTAAATACCACAGGCATCCGCCTCCCCCGATATTTATTATCTCGCGACGAACCGATAAAAGTAATATCACGCGAGCACCGTGCGCGCTGCCTTCCCCTAGCTTTCGTAGATGCATTTATCGGGAATCCGATAGCGCAACATTCCTCGAAAAGCGCGCGTCGCGGGGAAATATATGAGATATATAAGTGCAGTGCTTCCTCTGCTATTCGTTGGGAAGATTTATTCCCTGTGATAAAGCTATTACCGATTCGAGAGGAGAACTGTCGATTTCTACAACCCTCCGCGTCGACAACGAAAAGCTGCAAAGGTCCGCTGTACTTCAGTTTCTCATCTGCAAATTAGCATTTTGCGCATTGTGCGGACGTCGTCGCGTAAATGGACGAGTCGCGGTCGACGTTCGTTCGACGATGAATCGGGAAACACGCGGCTGAGCTCCGCGTTCTCTGAATCGGCGGTGTGCGGTTCGTCGAAAGGGTTGCACGCGCAAAGAAGAGGAACCGAATGGAATCGGGCAGACGGGGAGGGTTGGTTTCGGTTGCGCTCGCGCGTCGAACGGTCTCGCGACCACATTTCAACGGCACGTGTGCCGCCACACGCGAAACCGAGCAGCGATGTCGTCAAAAGGATCGCGAGGGTTGAGCCGTCCCCCTGTGAACGCAGTGGATACCGGTAGATGGAATCCGCTTTGAGCAATAGACGCGACATTTAATTAATATCGTGTCCCTGCGAGACATAATGAACTCGAGCGAGGCGCGGAGGGGCAGCAGGACGAACGAATGGCTTTTTCTCCTCCGGAATACCCGAAATCTCTTGCTCGAGAGGATCCCCTGTCCTACGTTTCGAATTAAAATACTTCGCAGCCGTTGTACGACTTACGTGTTTTCCATGTGAACTGGCACGAGTATTGTTATTCTTTCGAATCATAACGTGAGATTCATTAATTCGAAAAAATGAATTCGGTCCAACACTAGAGAGGCGCCTTTCAGTCGCCACTGGATTCGAACCAACGAAATGATAAAATTTCAGATTCAGTGTTAAACTTTATATAATGTGTCAACACATGGAACATCGAAATGAAATAGTTCTGTCACTGAATTTATACAAGGTATTTCTTCGTGTCACTTGTAAAAAGTATCATTGATATCTTAGAAAATAATGAGTATTTATTGAGGAAACTATTCTCGAGTGCAAAGGGTCAATACGATTAGCATATAACTATAAAAATGATAACAGTAGATTTTTATCTACTTCCAAGATCACTTCCAATATCCAATGCTTCTAAGACGATAACTGTTAATCAAGAAAACCGAAACCAGTCGTTCTAACTGGTGCTATAGCTCCAGCATTAAAGAACCCTCGATGCACGACGAGTTAAACGTTCAATCGTCGTCTCGACGTTAGCGTTCCAATCCAATTACGAAGACTTGCTTCGTAACGCGAGCTGCTTGTAGACCCGGCAAACGTTACGTATCGTCGCGAGCGATGTTTCTTAGTCGACCGATTAAGCGAGAGCACGGTTCCGCGAACTCGATCTCATTGGAACGGCTAGGTGGGATACCAGGGGAAATACAGATTCGCAAGAAACTGGGATGGTTACGCGTAAAGGTCGCATTAGACTTCGGTTCGGTAACGCCCCCGCGGTAGACGCGTGTTGCGCCCACAGACGCAGCCGGAAGCTGCGAGCCTCTCTCTCTCTCTCTCTCTCTCTCTCTCCTCCGAGCAAAGGGAAAGGGAGACTCGGGAACTCGGAGACAGCTTTGTGCGGGGACAGCGTTAAATTCGGCGAGCCTAATGGAGTCGAACGAAAACGGTGTTTGCGCGGCGGAGGCGGGCACGCGGTAATGAAACCTTTGACGCGCGCGCTCCTCGCACGAAATAGGCCTGAGCGCGCCGGATCGCGTGCGTCCTGAGCGAAATTGCCGGCCGATTCGATTACGATGACCGCGCGACAAAAGACACGTCACGACGGGAACAAAGGGCGCGGAGAGCGCCGGCGGCGGCGCGTATTCGGCCGGTCCTCACCCCCCGACCCAGGAAAATCGACGGGTGGCCGGACGGGGATCAGGCGATAAGCCCGAATTAATTAAACAAACAATCGCAGGAAAAATTTCGTCCCCGGAAATTGAAGCTTGCCCTGCCCCTAGGTCCCGGGCGAAACGAGCCCGGCAGGTTGGGTTATTGATTTTTCTTAATTATACACGGTAACCGAATGCCAATCTTGGGCTACGCGCGCTAACGGGCGCGGTGATTCTTCCGGGGACAGGGGAATCGATCGATTCTACGATTCCTTGATTACACGTTTTTCTTTCGTTTGTCATCGGTGGGAAAGAGAAGCTGGAGATAATTATATGCGTGGTTGAGTCGGCATTTCATCGGTGACTACGAGAACCATCCAACAATTTGTAAGGCGACAGTTGAGAACTGTGTTGTATAAATGTCGAGTTTGCCGCTTGTAATAGTACAAGTTTACATTGCGTGGAGTAAAGAACCACGGATGGATGTTTCCCCGAGAGGTTATCCCAAGATTTCGAGCGTTCCACGGGAAGAACACTTTGTTCCGGCGTGTACCTAACTCGATGGAAGTTACCGAGCAAGATACATCGATAAACACGGAATATTGCAACGCGTGTACGTCAAAGGATCTCGGTCTCTCGACGACGGTGTTCAATGAGAGACTAATTTATAAGTTGGAGCCCGAGTTCCAGCGTCGAGCGAAAGATAAAAAGGAGGCGTCCTCGGGCGAGTGCTCGGGGCACGGGAAAAGAGCTCTTTGCTGCGTTTTCCTTCGAAGCGACCACCCCCGGAAAACGACGGTAATAAGATTCATCACTGTCGTTGAGATCGCTCGAATAAAAAAGTCGAGCAAAGAGGAGCGGTATCGTGCTCCAACAAACGATCAACCTCTCGGAAGCATCGAATCCAACGTTCGATGCCGAATACCCCAAGATAACAGAACTGCCGTCGACGGTGGCCACTTTTGCCCGATCATCCTTAGAAATCATTAACCTTCGGCCAGCAGACGAAACTCCGGGACGATTATCGTGCGGCGAGCGTGTTTCGTGTCGCTGGAAATACAATATTAATATCTTGGCACCGCCGCGAGGACGGGCTGAACCTTGTTGCAAGGTAAACACACGAGCGGACGAATCAATGCAGGAATCAATATATCCGGGGCGAAGTAGCGGCGGTGGCGGGGTTCGGGCAAACAGAGCGTACAATCCGGCACGGTTTCCGGGGAATGCAACAAGTCGCAGACTCCTGCGATCGCGGGGGTGACGGGGGGAGGCCACCTCCGATTGCTTCAGGCGCAGCCGTGTCGTTGCTCTTCCCTCGATTGCTCCCGGTACCGAGCTACGCGAGGCGATCGCAATCTCTTCCCGACCGCTCGCTCGCTCGCTCCCGTTCCGTGAAATAACGCGGAAATTCTGACCCCAACGACACGTGAAACAGCCGCGCGACCGACGACTCTAGTTCCGACTTCCGAGCGTCGCTCTCTTTATCGACGGCGACGATCGAGGGAAACCGCTCGAGCTATAGAACACATTGGAATCCTCTATCCAGTTCCGCCGAGCGTCGCTTAATATTCGATTCCCTGTGTTTTCAAACAATTTTCCCGCATGAGTAATACTCGTTCGAATTACCACGGTTTTATGCATGTATCTCACGGATGGAATTCTCCTTACCGAACGCTCGAAAAATCTCTGCGGAGACCCGACCGAGCGAGTCGTCAAATTTCCATTTCGATCGATTAATTCGCACGCTCTTTGGAATTTCGGGAACGCGGACGTCCCAGAGACACAGGTTCCCCGACATTGTCCCGCAAAAAAGGGGAACTCGAGTGAACCCGGTGGATCTGGCAAACCCGAATACGAAATCCGACAGGATTCCCCTGCCATTCATTTTTCACGCTGACCAGCACCGCAAACGATGAAAGAGATTTTCCGAAAAATATGAAACGCGGGGACGGAGATCGGGCTCGCGAGTATCGAACCGGATCGCACCCTTGCTTATAGTTAAACAACTTTACTAAACGACATAGAATATCTTTCTAGTTCATAGTTCTATACTTTCGAGTATAGAACATGTAAACGTATCGACGAACAGTGAAAATATCCGAAAATAAAAGTGAAACCAACAGAAAACGAGAAGGAATGGAGACTGATCGATCAGCCGAATCCCTCAACCCAGCGATCGAGTGATCCTAGCATCTGCTGGGTACGCGAGAACACAGCCGCGCGGTGTCGCACGGTATTCCCAAACATTCCGGTCGAGCGGAATGAAAAATGGGAACGATGGATCGCCGTTGATCGGAATCGATGGAGAGATTCGTTCGGGAACGGCGGGGCGAGCGAGGTGAACAGCTACGAGTGGCGTAAACGGCGAACGCAGGCGAACAGCACCGGAAGGACGCGTGGATCGTAAGCTCGGGATTCAGACGGAGGCTGTACGGGGGAACAGTGTCGAATCTGGACTCCCAGGCTCCGTCGATCGATGCCCGGGGCACGCTTCTATATATAACCACCCCTGCTATCTGCCTCCCTCTCTTTCTCCGGGCCTCCAGCCAACCCGCCGACGCTCCTTCTCCATCGCTCGGTCGCTCAGCCCTGGCTCTCGCCTACGTTTTCGACCTGTACGTGCCACCTGGCTTCCCTGCGAGCAGCTCGCCCGCTCCCTGCCCTCCTACCTTTAACCCCGTTCTTCGATTTTTCATTTTCCTTCCCTCCCTGTTTTCCCTCGTACGCGAAACCCTTTCGTATTCGGGGAACTGCACGTTATTGGTCGAAAGATTCTGATTCCTTGTTCACGTACACAAGCACAGTGGTTTCCCGCGATTCATGCATGCGTGTGCCGGATGCACTGTCTTTTCGCAGTTTCCGCCCGATTCATTTACTAATTAATCTCTGCCTGCTGATCGCGTGCCGTTGGTACCGTGTTGTTTCATTGATCTTCGGCTGCCTCCCTCTGATTTCTGTTTTTCTCTGGATTAGCGAATGCATCGCGATGGTGTTGCTTGTGATCAGTGTGAGACGCGCGGAAATTAATGGGTGAAACTCGTGGGAACAGTTGTTCATTGCTGGAACGCGTCTTGTTTTCGACGAGGAAACGCGGAGAGACAGCATAGTTGTGCTGACTGTTGCTTTATTGTACCCTGTCGCGTTTTCTTTTGATATATTTCCTTTTTCGCTGTACTTCCTACGCGGGTATCGAACACTTTCGCTGATTTCGAAATCGCGAGTGGTTCAGATGGAATTTTTCGCTCGTAACGCGATACTCGCGCGGAATGAGTGGATCTAGATGGAACCTCGAATCGAATTAATTCGCGCACACCTGCGCAGTTCCTGGATTTAGGAGAGGCACGCGGAATCGACGGGAACGCGTGTCAACGCGTACTTCCGAGGGAGCGCACGGGAACCATGGAAACGCTGGATTGAACTAAGTTGAACCGATCTGAAGGAATCGCATTTATGCAATAACAACCCGGTTAATCGCGACTCGCTGCAATTACCACGGTCCCCGATGCGCGTGAGCAACAATGGACGATTACGGGAAGAAATGCGTGGTTCAGTTCACCGTTACGTTTCAATTGCCAATGAACGACCGGATTCCGCTTTTCGCCGATTAACCTTCGCTTTACGATCAGTTTCACCCGGTTTGCCCCGGGAAAACCGGGTTCTCCAGGATTTCCAAAGAAATTCCGCGTCAAACTTCATGCATACTGTCAACATCATCCGCAACGTGGGTCGAAACGGTCTCCCACGCAGCGGTGGCCGAGATTTCGCGTTCTTATCGGCCTCGTATATCCATCGATTCCTCGCGACGCGCGAAACGTGCGGACCGCGGCGCCCAGTCGATTTTACGAGCCCGCGGCCGCTACTCTAACGGATTAATGCGGATCGGGAGCAAGTAAGTTAACATCGCTAATTACCCGTGTCAAATGGACCAGGGTATCGCGATGTCGAGAGGGATTTGCGTGGCGCGCCTCTCTTATCGAGTGCAATTCGACTCGATCTAGGACCGAGCATCGATTTCGATTATATTCCTGTGTCTCCATTAACACTTCGCACTCGCCAGTCAATTCGATATAGGAAAATCATAAAGCTTTCTCATTTGTCGGACTCACAAGAATCTTCCCCATATTTCATCGGGAAACGTTGAACATCCTTAACGAAAAACTTGGAACAATCTTATCGCGAAAACACGCGACACAGCTACTCTGTCTCTCGCGGACCGTAACGTTCGACGGATAATCGAGCGGCTAATTCGCCAAAACGATTAAACTCGCGGAACGCGAGGCAAGTAAATTCAATGGAATTATGTCCACGAAAAGATGGAGTTAGTTACTTTGATCCGAGAACAACTCAATTATCGTAACACGCGATAAAACGGGCGAAGTTCCGTGATCCCGAGACCCGTTCCGGGCGGACCGGGAAGACGCCAACAATCGTTGCACGCCCGTTCCGCGGCGACACGGTCGCCCCTATACGACGACGCAGGAAACTTTCTTTAATTATGCACGCGTCCTGCGCCTCCCTCGCTCCCCTCCCAGCCTCGTTAATTAAATCTTTCCTAACGATGTCGAGCCACCCCATCATCGATCCGCCGAATGCGACCGGTCGAGTTGGCGCGAGACTCCTCGAGGAGCGCGCGTCGAATAAAATTCCCGAATTTATTCTCCGCTCGAGGAAACAATCGGGACTACCGTCGTTTCGCGACTGATATATCACCTCTCTCGCGGTAGAAACACGGAGAACACTCCCTTCTGAATGTTTAAAAATCACATAAGTATACTTCTGCAATTACTTGTTGCTCGGTACTCGTCGCGTATTCCGGAGAAACGAGAGTAACACTCGAAAACGATTTTCCGAAGGAATCGCCTGCAGACGATTGGTAAGAGTAAAGCTCTATTTTTCACCATTTTTGAGATCAAACGTTCGTGTTTGTACCGAGTTGCAAATAAACGATTTAACTGCGGATACATAGTTTCCTTATGCTCTAGTTTCCAAGCGTCCGATACCAAAATTGGTGGAATCTGCGGAAGGCTCCGTATTCTTTGCAGAACGCTCGCCCGCAAAGGGCTAATCCAATCCCGCCGGAACGCTTGGCACGCTGCAACGGCACGCATTTTTGGCACACGTCGGGGGGAATTGTTCTGCGCGAATAATCAAACGGTTGCGAATCCCGGTCGCGTAACCCGGAAACGCAGGGCTCGCACGCGAGGGGTTGATGACAATGCGCGGGCGGCCGCCTCCGTCGCAGCCTTACATGTGCCCGATGGTGATTGTATAGATTCGCGGCGGCTTTGTCAACGGATGTCTATTCGCAACGGGTGGAATCGAAGTACGCTACCCGACAGGTCTCCGCCGCGATCGATGAAACTTTCATTGAAATTCCGATAAGTGTTCCCCTCGCGGCCATTTTCCGGTTTGCGGTTTCATCGGCGCTGTCGCTTTTTCGATTTGTTTTTCATGGGCCGGGGAGCATATTCAAGCGGACGCTTATCAAAAGCATCGAATCGCGATTCACCTTGCTCGGGAAACGAGTCGACGATTAGCGTATTGATCGTGGATCATTTTGCACGCTTATTCGTCTCGCGATCGATTTCTCGACTTCGACTTGCTCGAGGATCTCTATTGAAACTGCTAGAGCCTTCCTTACATTGTCGAGTAATTCATGGATTAATATTACTTCAACGATCGTAGAAAATTTCTGATCGACGTGCAGAAGAGGCTTGCTGCGAGCAACGATACTCATTCTTTCCCGACACTCTGTATTCTCCGTGTCGACGCGTGCAGCGTTAGTCCTAACCCTCTGATCCAATCAGACATCGACTGACAATAGCGAGAATCGCGCTTTATGCCTCACGGAGCGCCGGAGAGCAGTGAACACGGCGAAACTTGGGCCAGAAAAAGCGGAAAGTCGAAGCCACCATCGCGACCTCGTAAAAGACGAGTCGCTTATTCTCTGGAATAATTCTCCTATAAGCAACTTCGAAATAAAACTCTATCGTTCGACTATCGCCTATCAACGTTTCATTCGGATATCTCGCACAGCGTTAATCCACATTATAGCCTGATCTAACGTAATTGCACGGTATACAATTCTATCAGTCTCAAATCTACCACCGCTGCTACGACCCCTTATCGTAGTAGTAATAGTTAACGTATAAACTCGAAACTCGTTTCCCTCGGAAACGGGGGACCATTGTCAAAAGAGTCATGAAGCTTTCTCATTTGCAGATACGTACTATAGCATGCATAGGGTTCCATTCAAAAGGAAATTTTTATGTTTGGCCCTCTCCTCGTAAGATCCTCGGCGAGCCACGCTCGCCGAGGTAGGCCGCCTCTAGACTCCTTCTCGAGGGACACGATTTCGATTTCGTTCGCGACCCAGACCTCCCTCGCCCTTTTATTTCCCGCTCGAGTCGTGCCCCGGTCGCTCTTATCGAGCATCTAAATGACCGCGGGCGGAGGGGAGCGTAGGCACGGCGAAAAATTGGGACGGAATTCGCGTAGAGTGATCTTTATTTAGACCCGATTCGCACGCTTCATCGGGGTCGTTCCGATTATCAGGCGGAGGGATCTTACGGGGCGAGCACCTCGCCGGATGTCCACGAGAAATTACGTGTGCATGCTTAAGGGTTGTACAGCCGCGGCCGAGATCCCAATCGAGGGTGAAAAGCATCGAGTTACGCCGGGAGCACGCATTCCCCGAATAGTTCCTCGTCGCGCGTACAGCGTAGGCGTGTCTCGCGAGTCGAGCGAGCGTCTACCGACCCAGTCGTCTCGCGTTTAACGTGAGTCGACTCGAGATTTCATTCGGAGCTCCCCGCCTCGAATTTGAAAGATATTCCAAGGATTCACGGCGAACGGTCTCCCGGGGAAATCGAATTTAAAGACAAATGCCTCGAGCCGGAGCGAAATCCGTGCTCCTCGGAGGCGACGTCTCTGTCGCGAGAATATTATTCGCAGCTCGATCGTTTATTGGAAAGGACAATGATCTTCGGTTCGCCTCTCCTTTTCCGATTCTCCTGTCGGCTTTCATCGTCGAAGCAACACCCTCGAGCTCGCGGGATAAATCGCGAGGCGATTGGATAAAGAACGCTTCGTTCGCTACGAGCGGCTTTGTACAATCGATAATACAGAAATTAGTTTCCCGGCTCGTAAAACACTCGCAACCGAGTTCCTTTGTTTCGAGGGAAACGAGACTACCACCCCCCTCACCGGCCTCGCCGTCCCTGGCCCGCTCCTTTATGAAATATCCACGGTATCCCGGGGAGGGTGCGCGAGGGAAAACAGGTTTCACCTGGCTCATCAAACGCCGAGCGGAAGGGGTTTAACGCGATGCAAAGGGAATGGAAATGAATTCGCTTCTCGTGACGTGGCGCCGGTCGAGGCGCCCGGGGAAGAGAACATCTTTGAATCGCGAGCGACGGACGACCCCAAAGAACCGCGGCGCCGAGTTTCGGCGGCACTTTGTTACTTTAAGCGTGCCATTTTCGTGCGGGACGAGGAAAGTCTGCGCTCCGCGTCTCGTCCGCGAGATATCGGGGGGAGCGTGACTCTTTCAACGATAAAATACGGAAATTATGGGACGCGAAAGACTCGTTTCGGCGTTGGAATTGGACGCAGTGATTAAGCGGAGACCGATTAATTCCATTTTTCGAATGCTTTTAACGTTTTCGACATAACAGTTTGTCACTGGAAATATTCAACGTATTCTAATATAGACGATATTCTTGGAAACGAAGCTGTTTCCTTTCAGTATCTCACGTATCGATGCATTATAGGAAGCTCGATATTACAAGACTTCGTAATTTCGCTACGTCCGATCGAGCGGTAGTCGCCTCTCGACCGTAAAGGATTAAATTTCGAAATTATCAAGCTTCAACGAAACGAACTCGCGTTCCTTCTAATTGAAATGTTAACGTGCTCCGCGCGAGTCCCGCAGAATTGCAGCGCAAAATCGCAAGTGTTGCGAGTTCGTATGCTACCACGCGAAAACCGTGGACGCGCGATCGGAAACCTCGTCGTCGCCGGTAACTGTCGACGTAAAAATACGTCCGACAATCACCGAGGACGTTACGATCTCGTGAACTCCTCGTCGGACTCGCGTCGCGACGAGAAGAGATCCGAATAAAATTGCTCGTAAAGTAACTAATGACTTCGTGCCGACTTTCGACCGCCTTTTCCCCCCATTCATCCGTTCGCCGCGGCGACCGTTTTATCGCGCCACCGCCTTATCGAGGATTTACTTACACCGAACGGAACACCGAGATTTCGTGCTGCATTTAATCGGCGCGCGCCGAACGGAGAGAGAAAGAGAGCGGAACGAGAGAAAACTCCGCCGACACGGAAATTCGCGTTCCCGCCTTTTTCCCATGACAAGCTCAACCTCCGACCGGTCGTGTCGCGTGTTCCACGCGGTGTTTCGCGGCGTTTTCGCCTGTACCGGTAATTCTCCTCCGCGTTCTTCCATTTTTCGAACAACCTCCGCCGCTGAACACCGCGACAAGCGAAATCACGCGATTCCTGGGGCTAAGAGTAACTTAGCCTTCACAGATTTGCGAGATCGTTCGGAGTAACGGAAGAAACGATGAAAAGAAGGCTGATTAACGAATTCTGGTCAATTCTGTATGATTGGGAAGAAACTGTGTTATGCGTAGAGATATTAAATACTAGGGATAATTGAATTATTCATTCGCGGTTCTCGAATTTAGACGTCGAAGCTCGCAATCTCAATTATGTCGACATTCGACCGTAAATGATTAAGGAGGAAGAGAAGCGTACACGGGTCGACTAAGAAATATTGCAAACGAAACGCTGTGTGAGGACGACGCAATAAATTGACGACACGAGAACAGATTTATCCGTTCCTCGCCACCGTTGGGTCTCCCGATAATTCATTATGCGACGAAATTAATAGGATTCGCGTTGTTCGAGCGAATAAATATACTTTTGTGCCGCCTTTTGTCCCGTTTCCCAATGCTTTTCATCGTTTCCGTTACACCGCGGGTAATTCACGGGAATAAATTCATCGACCGGTTTAATCATTTTAATATCGCTTCTCCCTTCGACGCGATTAACCCGCGAGTTCCTTTCGGAGACGCGACGCGCGGGGACTTCGTGCACGGGGACCGAGCGCGCGCCGACAAAAGCGTCGAATTTATTTGCTTATTTATTCACGGCCAACAGCCTATTTCCTTACAAAGAGAGTGTAAATAAAGACTCGCAAGTATAGCGATCAATGCACAATGTCGCCGTACAAAGGAAGAGAAAAATAGAATCTCGGAGAAAGATAAGACGAGGAAAGTGCGGCTGACGTAGTGGCGAAATGAAAATAGCGATGACTCGAGCAATGGAAAGGCTTCAGAATAAACCTGTTCCTTGTTACTCGTCTTACCGGTATAAAAATTCCACTCGTTTTCCGTAATTAATCGTTAAAGTCCTCTCGGAAGCCAATGCGTTCAAATCCAGGGAACAAAGATTAAAATCAATGTCTTGGTTTCTGATATGATTATACCACATATTCGGAAGCTATAAAGGAAGCTTCCTAATCTAGAGGAAACGACGAACAGAGTAAATCCTTGAACAACTGAAAGGAATACTGTTCACTGCATTCGAATTTAGAAAAATCAGGAAAAATCAAGAAATCGGCTGAACCGCGTCAGCTTCTGAGCGACCTTTCAATTCCATTCAAGTCAATTCTCATAAGATCGAACTCCCGAGGGTGCTAAGACGAAAAAGCCTAAGAAATTAGCACTGTGAAAGAGTAACGCGACCGCGTTAAACGTTCGCCTATCGTAAACTTCGACTCGATTTCGTGGTACGAGCTCTCGGAGGTAAGCGAACGACGCTATCGCGTGTCTCGCGACCCGTTGCTCGCTTTCCCGCTCACCCTGACCCCTACGCCCCCCCTGTTTCCCTTCCTCTCCGCAGTTTTCCCTTTCTCGCCGTTTCAGGCATCGACGTGGCCCGGCCGTGCGAAATGTTTGTCGCCGACACGGCTCAGAAAACGGGAAACAAAGGGGCCAGAGTGAGAGCAACATTGTCCGACCGAAAGAATTGCCTTTCGAATAATTTCGCGTGCTCGGGGATCGTTCGTCCTGTTTGGAGCGGACGGGAGAGCTCCGGAAAAGAGTCGATGGAAAGAGAATACCGGAGTTCCCCAGGAAACTTCGGATTGTAGAGAAATCCGTAAGAAATACGAAAATAGCTCGATTGTACTTGCAAAATACCTGCATATGCGCCGCTGTAAAGATGTGCTCTCTATTTATTAGGTTATTTCAAGTAAGCAGGTAATTTCTCTTATTTTTACTTCTATCGCGTGTCATTTATACGTAATCAACCCCTTGTCCTACAACGAGTGAGTCGTGGTGAACATTTTCAACCTGATTCAACAAATATATGTATATTATTCGGTTCATTCAAATTCAAAGTAAATACTATTACCCTGTAATCAACTATTATACTTAAAAGGAAATGTAGGCATACTGTATGCTTAGAATTTTTCTCTTTTTCCAATAAATTATTAATGACAAAGTAGCCGTATCAGAGTTGAGAAAGAAATCATAGGCCAAGGGGTTAATAAGTTGTGAAAAAACTAATATTAGGAGTGTGATTGCTTTGAGATCCTCCAATTTCAGAACTAACACCATAAATCCATTTACACTATGAATACTTTCAATATGCAGGGTGGTTACGTTATTTCAATTAACACGTTCTCATGTACCACATATGGTACAATTTTTCTAAGAAAATACTTTTACCACCTTGAATGCCATGGGGTCACCGGTGACCCCGGCCAAATCGAATAATTACAATTCAGTTAATTAACATTATAGATGATGCTACCTAATGCTGTGATATTTGACAAGATAAACGTGAAACAATAATAAAACGATTGTTTCACGTACAATATTAAAGTCCATTTAACGTAATCCATGAAACGTTAAAACAGAATCGTTCTATCCCTTCATTACTACATCATTTATATTAATATTACTTATCAAGCCTGCCATTGATATTTCATTAGAAAATGAACGATACATCTAGCGAAACAATGTTCGATTTCAAAGGGTGAATTATCATGCAAGATGGAGGGATTATAAAAGCCTGGAATCCGACGTTGTCGCAATTTTCGAAACCGGAAGTGTTCGCAGCCGATAGACTGTCCGCGGAAGTGTGTCCAATTACGAATAGGGGAATTATCGTTTCGGTTAATAGAGGGTACCGGAGCGTGGCGAACGTCTAGCGAGTTTTCCGCGAGCTGGTCGAGGGAAAAAACGAGTAATAGAATGCTTTTTCCCCGGACGATCCGACCATCGATAATAGTCCGGCAAAATATGAGGAATCGAAAACAACGGATGATGGATTACGTTCAATATTTATCAGACTCCGAAGGCGGTGGGCGTTTTTTTTCCATTCTGTTATTTCGCTCGACACGTCGATCGGTTGTCGGTTAACAGGTCAACGGAAAATTCGCGACCAGTCGGACCGTTCGGACGCGCAATCGGTCGCTCGAAACATTTTCCGCGGCGCGAGGACTTTGTGGCCATTAACCTCGGTGATTAAAACCGAATTGATTGAACGCGGCAGCCAGATTACCGCGCGGTTCTTTTTTTATTCCCGTTCATTAACTCTACTCTCTCGAATCTACCGATCTAATTGGTACCTCGCCGCTTCCGAAAGATCCACCATTGTTCTCCAAGACTGCGCGCCATTTTTCGCTGAAAAGACGCTTAGACGCCATCGCGAGATTAACGACGAATTCCGTGTAATTTCGGTTCCCCCTGATATCCGCTCGCGAGCATTGAAACTCGCCTAAACTTCCGCGGTGAATCGGTCCTCGGGTCGCTTTTACGAACATTGAACGCCGCTTTTATCGGGGAAACGGAATGAAATTTACATTAGCAGAGCAACAGGCGAGGTACCGTTAAAATCTGTCAGCGACCTAACCTTCCAGTCGCGAGGCGGCTCCCGCACGGCGGAGCGAGTCGGACGAATTGAAATCGTACGGGAAAGTTTCGAGGACTCACCTTCCAGTACCTGTGGCAAGCCCGTTGACGCCGTAGGGACGTGGAAGTGGAATCTATCCGTCAGCTGGCCATCATAGTAATCGCTGCCCGACGACGTTCCACCACTGCTAATAATTCACTGTCACAGAACGTGTCACCATAACGCCGCGACGTGTCATCGCGTCGCCGCGATACCCGAGGGCCCTTCTACCGCGAATATACTCGCGACGAGGAGACCGGATCGCGAGCACGCCCCGAGAAACTCAAAAGAAACGCCACGCGCGCGCCGGGTGTTATCCCTCGCGGGCCAGCCGCGCCACACGAACGACAAAACGAACGAAACGAAACGACGCTATCAACTCTACGCAGCTACGTTTAGCCCTCGACGGTCGCTACACTAACTGCCGCTTCTTCGCTTGAATTTCGACTACCCCAACCGCCGCGGCCATCCCGACCAATCACAGTCAACTGTCGAGTCCCCCTCCCAAGACTCGTCCGCTGACGCCCCCACCGCCAATCACGCGCGAACCCGCCATGATCCCGCCGTTCCTCGCGATCCTCTTTCGAACAGTGATCTCTGTTTCTCCTTCGAAGATTTCCCGACGACGACTGCCCGCTGTTCAGCTGTGAATCCCGATGCATCGCGACTCGGTGAGTTGGTTCTTCATTGTAAACATTCCTCGTCGACTGTCGAGTCGTAGAGAGTAATTAATCGACAGGATTAACCTTCCTTGGACGTGGCTACAGGACTGCTAATGTGGCCTTGTTGAATCGTATTTCCATTCGTACTTGATGAGTGATAATATTTAGCGGTGGGAATAAGGATGAGAATGACGAAATACTGGGAAAGGCTCTACGCGTATCGAGTAGGATTAAGCACGAGTATAATCCGCGAACATAGGGTTCGAATGATATGGCGTATGACGCTTTCGTTGGAAATGACGCGGTATAGTCGAGTCGTATTCCGAACCGTATGCATATGGAAAGTTCGTGGAGATTCGGATAATTGATTTTGTAGAATAATATCGGTTTACTTACGCATTCGATCGTGCATCAGGAGTTAGATCGTCGTATAGGCCGACAAATGCAGCGACCACCTGACGGTCAAGCGGGTGAACTAACGTGGCTCCTGAAAGTATAGAAACCGCCATCTTCTTCTGTGTATCTGGAAGTGTACCGACAGGCAATCACAGCCTTATGTTTTTAGGATATATGAGATAGGATTATGATAATTTATAATTTAGGATAGAATTTTTTGATAATTTCGAAGGGCATTATGTAGTGATATAGTGGAATGATCAATTTTTATAAAAGGAAGTTTCTACTATCATCGAATGTTTAACCAGTTGCGTGCCTTCAGGCGTCCATTTTGATTCACGATTGTAACCGCTAGATGGTCATAGTTGCATTTTGGCGGAATCAGAGAGCGTTGTTTTCGTTATGAAAAGACGAACTGGGTTAACCGGAAGTGATTGATAACAGTATGTTAAAAATGACTACATCCTTTTTATTATACAAAAAAATCAATAATTTGTACAAAAGGGTGTATTATTACAATGTAAACTGTTCGTAATAATTCGAACACTCGTAAAGTATCCACCCTCGGAACAGAAGAAGCGAACATCGGGAAATCCAACTCATCGCAACGCGAATATTAATCACGTATCTCAAACAGATTTTCGTGAACCGCACACCTCACCCGCAGAACTAGAGCAGTTAGAAAGAACGCACATCCCTATACAATTCGTACACGACTGGCACGAATGCTATATAACAAATATATATATATATATATATATTATGCGTATCGTTTATTTTGTGTGAAAAAGAAAAATATTGCAACGTGGCATATCACGTAAAGGTTTTATTTCGTCTTTACGGGATTAATCGGCAATAGAGGAAAGTACGATAATATTCGAGCAAAAACTAATTTAAACAATTCGACCTCCGACGAACTGGAATAAGAAAAGTATATATCGTTTCATCGTTGGCCCGAACAGCAACGCGACACTTTCTTTCTCTCTTTAAACAATTTATTGAACGCGCTTTGTCCCCACCACCGTTTGTACTTGTTTTTTCATTAAATTCAATTCGATGATCCCCGTACGCGGGGTTTATTCCATTCGAAATATGGAGATTCTCCAGTTTAAAAACTCCGTGTAATAAAAAGGAAGAACGTTAAAGATAATGAACTAACATAGATTGCGTAAAATTAGCTAGATTTGTTTTGGAATTACGATGATTGAGCTGCCAGCATTTCTTCTTGCTGTATTTTCCTGCGATAGTTGTCCAAAGTGACTTGTATAGTCTTCTCAGAGTATCGGCAGTTTTCGGCTCCACAGGTACACGTGAACGACTTGCATTTTATTATCCAGAACTTTTCTCCGTAATCAAAGCTGAGGGCAAACAATTCCGTATTGGTCTCTGATGACAGATTCACATTAGCTTAATAATTGAACGTCGAATAGTTTCCGCAAGAAATATTCTATGATTAGTACTACGTACTCGTCTCCGTGAACAATCAACGTGCCAAACGTACCCGATGCAGAGAAAAGCAAACTAGGAATTCCAGAAAGAACAAGGCAAAGCAACTACGAACTACCAGTGAGAAACGGTCCAACCAACCAAAACCAAATATTAGTTCCTTTTTTATTAACCAAAATAATTATCGTGCGTCACTAATTGTACGACGTTTACATGTGGTCCTGGCTTCCCCACGTGTCAATTCTTTTCATTTTCTGTTTCTTTGTAACATACCCGAGCTCTTCGTCCGCTTCGATGTCGCGATTCGCGAAGAACGCTATCCTAGGAAAATGCAAATCCTGATGCTCGACGAACACTCGCACAGGCAATAGATTAGGTGCACAAGAATGATTTATAAAACGAGCGATATTCCCGTAGCGTCTTGCATCGATACAATAGGTCTCTCCGTCCTGTATTATTGGGAATAAATCAAACATAAATCGGACGTTCACTTTCGACCGCATTCAATTCTGCTCGATACTCACTCTATTGTCTAAGTCGAATAGATACGAATCATCTTCTCGATGATCGGCTTCAGAATCAGATATAATCTCTCCAACGTATTCACACACATAGGAACCTTTAGGAATGTGTCGCAATGTTCTAAGACCCCAACCTTTACCCTGCGTTCTAAATAATTGGAATCTTTGCGTCAAACCGTGTTGAACAACCCGATTGTTGCACGTTATACGATTGCAGTCACAAGCCGGATTACACTCGAATAACATCGGAGGATCTACATTAAATAGATAAATATATGTACATGTACACATGTATATGAATATTTCATCACGCCCTCGTTTCAACACACACGGTGTATATATATATATATGCATTCAACATACCTGCATAATTGAATTCAGGAATTAGCTTTCCTTCCTCGTCGTACCAACATCTCAGACTTATATTTCCACATAAACATTTTTCTGAACTGCAGTTATCTTCGCAACGACAAGACTGCAAAGATGTTATCGTACGGTCAACATTTATGCTACTAGTAAAACAGTTCTCAGTCACGTACAGGAAATCTGTTGGCTTATCTTCCGAGTCATACCCGTTAACGCACTGAATAGGATTCGTTTCTTTGCCGCGCGAAATATCACTGGAAAAGTAGATATTTAACTATACCGTCGTATAGGTATTTAATTCTACTTATCATTGTATCAAAGTCGAGATAATCACTTAGTTAAAATTTTTACTGTCTTCTCCCACATATGTTCCGAAAGTTCGTTAACCTTAGCATTTAATCTTAAAGCGGACATAGTATCCCCATCGTTTGTACAACAATTCACTGCTGTTTCGCCCGCTGCATTTGCTTCGCCTATCTTAGCACCACGAGCCAATAACAGGACACTCACCGCGTACTGATCTTGTCTTGCAGCTATGTGTCTAGAACGTAAAACATTAATAAAGATCATCTGGTATTACGCTCGTTACCGTCTAGATAACATGAAACTTACAGAGGTGTGTCTCCATGAACGTTAACAGCGTTCACGTCGCATCCTTCGTTGAGAAGCATCTCTGTAATTTCTGAACTTCCGCTGTACGCGCTCCAATGCAACGCTATGTTCTGTTCAGCGTCCCGAATCAATGGATCGCATTTCTTATCCAGCAAAAATCGTGCGACATCCGCATGACAAAATTCACAGGCCCAAATTAAACTCGTCCATCCGCCATCGTCCACGGAGTCTAACAAAGGATCGGTAATTATTTGCACTGTACGGTATTAAAGCCGATCGTACAATATGCTGGTAGCATGATAAAATCCTCATTACCTACTAATGTTCTCGGTGCTTTGCATTCCGTTAAAATTATTCGGCACACATCTAAATGCCCCGATTTGGCAGCCATATGTAAAGCAGTCATACCATCCTCTCCTTTCAGTGTAACGTCGGCGCCTATCCTTATTAAATATTTTACTACATCAGCTTTACCCTTGCTGGCAGCTAACATTAAAGGCGTTAACTGATTTCTATCCATCAAGTCTAATTGAGCTCCAGCTTGTACTAATACATGTACGCAAGATAAGTGACCCTTATCTGCAGCTATGTGAAGTCCGGTTCGATGAGCATATTCTCGGAATGTATGGTTTGCATTATAACCACATGCTAAAAAGGAAAAGAGCTCGTTACAGGCTTGTCGCAAAGTGAAAAGCGAACCGATATACGTGTAATAATGTACCTAAAACGTTAACCAACTTCTCTAGATCCCCATTTTTCACAGAAGTGTAAAGACTCATGATAGTGTAACGCTCTGGCCTCTCGGAATTGAGAGACGGTTCAGGCGTTTTGATAACTTCAGGTGGAATCAAAGGACTAGGGGGACGTTCTGCCAATTTCGTATTGTCACCTTTTCCTGGCAAAGTTATTTTTGCAGAAGGTAACTTTGAAAATTTTTTACGAGTCGGAATGAACACAGGTTTTCTGAGGCCACCCATAGTGACCATCACATCGTATGCTGTACTTTCACTTCCACAATGCGGACATACCCCTTTCTTATTCGGATAAATTTCACACTCACGGTGATATTGATGACCGTTAATGCATTGTACAAACCTTCCTTGAGAACAAAACAGTCCACACGAAGGACAACAATTATGCCTTAAGAGCCTCTCTTTATGCATTCGACACAAGATTATGAAAGGGACGCGAGTACTCGGTCTCCTCATTGCAACATCATTGCTATCGACCTCGTTGCAACATCCTACCAATCTATTGTCAATAGAATCTATTGCAGTGCAATATAGTGGTGCCCCAGAACCAGTTATTGTCACATATAACTGCGACCTTACTTGGCACAAACATAACATTGATTGACCATATGTCTAAAATCCACAATATACAATGAGTATGATAGCAGATTTCAGTAAAGTTACTTGCATTTATACGCGTGTACTAACTTCACTCATAATTGCTGTTGATTCTGGTTTTGAGGCTTGTCCTTCAGCAGGACTAGGACTTGGAGCCATACTTCTGCGTGTCCTTTTGGCAGGTACAGTTCCTTCTATGAAGAATATATACATGAATAACTTTCATGATTAATGAATATATGTATAAAGTATTAATATTACCTTCAGGATAGTCATTGTTTTTGCCTGTTTCTGCTACAGATGCAGAACCATCTGAAAAAGGATATTTCTGTATATTCCAATGTATTATACAAAAATGAAAATTTATATTTATTTTAACTTGATACCTTCAAATAAATCTGCCTTTGCTATTTTTCTTGCACCTTGACTTCCTCTAGGTCGTCCTCTTTCACGTTTAGGTCTACCAGTAGCAGGCTTTAAAAATGGTTTTTCAATGTCTGCTAAAGGTACTTCATCGCTTATTGGACTCCCAAGAGAATTATTCAATTTTGACTGAGATTCTGAACTTTTTATCATAGGAGACAATTTTGGCATACCCTCGAAATCGGATGAGAAGTTTTGAGAATCATCCAGGAGTGTCTCATTAGCACTAGTCTCTGACATAGTTGCATTTCTAGAACATTCTAGTGTTGTGTTTACCTCAGAGATACTAATATTCCCATCAATAATGGAAGCCTCTGCATCCTGACGAATATCAGGAGGCTTAGCTTGCACCTGTTTATTTTGATCTTTTCCTTGAACTACTTTCTTAGGCCTTCCAGGTTTATTGTACTTCCTTTGTTTCTTAAATTGTAAATTCTCCTCTGTGTAATTAGATTTTTCTTTTCTTGCCATGGCACTTTCTAACACAGTACTCTTCAATGATTCTTTGCATAATCTTCTTGCTGAACGTTTAGGACCTGGAGGTTCTTCTGTGTGGTCGCTAAAAATGTCATGGAATGTTTACAAAGTTCACACATAATACTTTACATATTTGAGATGAAGAAAAATAAAAAACCTAAGTGCTCTTAATCTAGGTCGTCCTGTTCTTCGTTTCCTAGTAACAGGAGGTGTGTTGTCTGCTTGATCGCCTTGTTCTGCAGGTTCTGCAGAAGTATCTGGTTCATCAGTCTTTACTTTATCATTGGGAACTATGTCTTTTTCTTCTACTTTCGGTTCAGGATCCTCCTTTGCTTTCTTTACTTCCTCTACATTCTTCTCTGGTTCTTTACTTTCAGGTTCTTTAACAGGTTCTTCCATTCTGCCTTCCTCTGAATCTGATTTTTCAACGGTATCAGAATTCTCATCTGAGTTTTCGATCTTCACAGAAACACCACCAATTTGATCACAGTTTACCAATTCATCAGGAACCAAAGTAAGGTTGGAGGAGCAGCTTGATATCTTGGTTTTTTTACCGTGATCGGTATTCTCGTCAATCGTTCTAAATGTAAGAACAATGCGAGGAATACCGTTGCTATCCTTTTTCAGCATTTCCTGTTTCCCACTATTCTCGTCCTCTTTATGATTTTCGTCTGTCGCCGTCGAACCTGCGGTGGTATTTTGTTTCGTCGTGACAGCCTCCTGATCCCTATCTGCATCGGGTTCCTTCTCGATCGGTAATATTTCATCTGGTTTTGTCACCGGTTTTTCGATCTCTTCGTGATCCGATTTCTCCGATCGATTAATTTCTGTGTTTTTGACGGGACTCACGCTTTTGTTAAATTCATTCGTCATACCCTCGAGGATCTTTTGGATACTGACCTTATCTTCGACCCTCTCAACAGCCATCATACCTTCCTCTTCGCCCCCTTCTTGACAACCCTCCATCGTGGCAGCTTCCTTGCACTTAATCTCTGACATATTAACAGCAGAACTTTTAAATGGAAACTAGGAACCTTTACAATTAAAAGGAGATCTCATCTTGATATCGAGGCAGTGCTCAAATCAACCGCTAAAACACCAAACTACCGAACCGTACTCTAACGACGACGATGTCTTCCGCAAAGCGCCAGTAGTTAGAACGACGATGAAACACGCGTTCAGAATTTCTTTCTGACTGAATACTATCACTGATATACCAACGGGGACCGTGAAAATAACCCCCCGTGCACTTCCCAACAGTCTGACTAATTATATTATCACAGAAACCATTTATTCCAAAGTTTTTCAGAGAAATAACTACGCTACGCTGGCGTGCCCCGCGTAGACCTGGAGGCCATATTGATTGCTCAGGGACGGGCCGATTCGAGCGATGAATTTATTTTTAAAATGATCATCGACAGAGGCCTTTTAGCGTAAAATTATACATTCTCTCTCAGCATTGAAAAGCTAGACGATATATTCCTTCTGTCGTATTATTCAAGGAAAATAGTTTTATAACTAGATGACGATAAAATCGAGTAATATACATATCTGTATTATACATGCTTATAAGCTTATGCACCTATACATGGAAACCAAAAGAGATAATGAATTCTTCTGCAATTTATTGGCCTCACTTGGAATGAAGGAATGCTCTTTCCGGTTTTCACGCTGCACCGTTCAACATCATTTCTCTTAATACGCTAATTTTTTCATCGTTAAATCTAATCTTCCATTAGAAACGATGGACAAAATATTCGGAATCATTTATTCCGGTTCATGTAATATTAATGAAATCGTAGTTACATAATTTCCGAAGTATATCGATCTTCCCGTTTTTATTTATGCCAGCTCACGTAAAGAGGTAATATATAATTGCTACCAGGTCGTACGTGTGACATTATTTTATTATTGAAACAAATCGGTTTATGTAATGTGCCGATATAATTAATCCTATAAACGGACAAGTCGTACGTATTGTTGGTTGGTAGGTTTTTTCTTTGCGAGTTTATTAAAGGAAATTATTGCTGCTGAAATGAAACCATTACAATATGACAATAGCAGCGCGCATGACCGTTCGGCAAAAAGAAATTGCTTAGGATTACGTGGCAGCACATGGTAAAAATACATTCTAACTAATAAGCAGCACCGCTCGCACGATACATAGGGACGGTCATAGATATTGTCCGTTCGTCTTCATAACGATTTCATGATCTATAGGAGCCAGTAGGAACGTACGAGAATGAATGAAAAGAAAGAAAGAATGAGAACGGGGCTCGTATAAATATAAGTTTATTTACATTGCAACAGATCCTTTTGTCAAATAAGCGACAAAGGTGATTACTAGTGTAGACTGAACAAAGTTAATGAATAAATGTTAATTAAAAATAATAATTACAACATTCTAGCCCAGACACGCCTCTTAATTAAATAATATACATTTGTTGAAATTCATAGAATCTAGGAGACGTGAATATTGTGCTTTCTTTATGGAGACGTCGTTTAATAGTTCTTACGATTTGGTTTCCGTTCGATCGACTCCTGACTGCGATCACTGTATACGTTTGGTATTATTACAAACGATAATTAATATGTGAAAAATGTCGCCGTTGCTAAGTCGAGTTGCAGAGATACTGCAAGGCCGCCCGAGGAAGGGAGCTCCCGTTGCGAGTTTTGTTCGAAATTATTCTCTCGCTTGTGTGTCCCTCGATAAAAAAAGAAGCGTAAACGAAGAGTGATAGGAACGGTTTACGCGTTCAGTACGATGCCGCATCTCCTATTAACGATTTTCTTTTTCCTTTTTTCCTGTTTTTTCTCTCTCTCTCTCTCTCTCTCTCTCTCCCTCTCTCTCTCTCTCTCTCTCTCTCTCTCTCTCTCTGCGTTTTTTTCTGTTTTTTTTCCTCTTTTTTTTTTTAGAAAAACGTCGAACATACTACATTTATTTATATCTTTACAAGCAATATAAAAAGTTGAGCATCGTATTGCATCGGTGATTGCATCCTATATAAATACACGTCGACAAGAGAATTATTGACAGAAGTAGTTCAACGCGTTACGTTACAGCCACGAAAGAAAGTCGTGCAAATATTAATTTCAAAGACCGTCCTCTCTCTCGCTCTCTCTCTTTCATACACTCTCTTTCTCTCCCGCTCTCTCATTCTCTTTCTCTCCCTCTCTCTCACTCTCTTTATCTGTCTCTCCCACTCTAGCTCTCTCTCACTCTCTCTCTCTCTCTCTCTTTCTCGCTCTCTCTCTTTCTCTCGAATCTAGGAGCCGAACAACATTTTCGTTTCTTTTCCCGCGAACATTTCGGTAATAATATCATACACGGTACGTATCCGAGTCTATTTGTTTAAAATACGTACATTGTACAGTTCACGGTGTCGGCGAGTATTACAAACAACTATTTTTTGGTTTAGAATCATTCTCAAGTACATTGTGCACAGACCACTCTGTTGGATGTACACAGACCATCGTTGATTACAACACCATTCTACGTGGTACATATGATTGATTCAGTTAATTTTAACGCATATGGCACCAACAAGGAATATGATTTAATCGTAACGGTGGGTTATGGTGGCGGAGGTCTCCTCTGAGGCTCGGGGGTGTAACGTAGTCGGGCTCGCACATGTTGAGGACTACCAGGCACGGAATTACTTTCCGACAATCTCCTTGGGGGAGGTTGAGGCGGCGAAGAAGAAATATACCTTGGCGAAAAGAAACGAAAACACAGAAATCAGTTTCACTCCGGCAAGCCTGTTTACGGGTAAATGAAGGTAGTACTCTACTACCTTCGTGCAAAGGAAGGAGACGCTTGATCGACTAAATTCCTTCTAAGGGCAAGAGGCGATTCACCGCGACTTAATCTTGGAGGTGGTTCCGGTGAAGGTGCACGTTCACTTCCGAGCCTGAGGCGGACGTAAGAAGCAAAACGTTTCTTGGCGGATTCCTTTGATCCGCCCTGAGCTGGTGGCATAGCGGAAGGAGAATCTTGCTTCAACTGGTGTGCAAAACGGGAGATTAATAACTCGGGACTGGTAGACCCATGAGATCCTTGCGGAGGTGGTTCGGAAGGAAACCTGTAGTCGAACAGATAGGAGAAGACAGTTTAACGGAATTAACGTTGAGAACTGAACGGAATATTTCCATCGATATTTACCTTTTACGACTAATCATGGGACTACCATAGATATCCTGCGCCTGTGGATGAGTCTGCGGCGCGGGTGGAGTTTGCCCTAGTCGTTGTTGCGAAAATGGCGAATATCGACCGCTTTCTGTTGGTTGTATTACGTTCGGAGGATCAACGTTTTCTCGCCTCCATGGTGAATAGTCCCGAGCGAATGGACTTAAAGATCTGGGAGCACCTTGCCATCGTTCTTTGCTGGTGTCCCGCTCTTCCGTGAAGCGTCCGTGATACGGTGAATAGAGTCTACTACTCGCATCTGTTGAATTAGCGTCTTGCCTATAAGGAGAGAACGGTCTTCCTTCTTGTCTACCTTGTCCGTTGGTAGAACAATGATTCGAGGTATAGTCTCTGTTTTGTTCGACATGTCTATACGGTGAATACGATCGTTGAAAATTCGTTTCCGATGTGTCCACATCATTGGACGAAGGAGGAGAAAACGGCCTGGAAATTTCCTTTCGTCTAAGCGCGTATGGACTATAAGATACATAGTTCGCACCATTCTCACTATTTGATCGTTGATGAAATGGCAGAAAACTGGAGTTCTGTGAGTCTTTGGTGACATTGCTTCGCAAGAAAGCTGGTACTTCAGATTGAGCCCTGAGATGAGCTGTTTGCTTTAGAGATACATGACCCGTGACTCGTTGCTGCCACCCTGGCAATCTGAAACTGAACGGCACAAATATTAAAACTATAATTTCATGTGAACGTCAGTCTTGCAAATTATCGACTCCCGGCAAGTGACTTGACTGATTTTGCGAATGCCACTGCTAATCCAAGAGAATTGTATATGATGCTTCTGTAAAAAACTTGAGTTCGTAGAGAGTTAATAGAAGTTAGAGCGTTAATCATAGTATCATGCAACACAGATGAGGATAGAGGAATCTTTTTAAAGGTATAAAAACATAAAAACTATCTGTGTTGAGAGAACTAAAAGATTGAGAAATATTACATGCTAAAACTATAAATGAAACGATCGATTAACATATCTTAACGCTTAAAACAAGGACAATAATGCAAAATATAAATGAGCTACATCTTCTTGATGAATGGAGTGTGCACAGGGAAGAAATTCTTTGTGCCACATAACCGGCAAGTCGCTATATAATATAAAGACAAATAAACGAATATTCAAATAAATAAAAACAATGCTTACCATGAGTGGGGGTTGAAAGGTGGGGTGTGTAACAGGCGCGTGCACAAACCAAACAACTCGAAATGAAAATCGGGCAGATTTTTGGATATTTGTGAGGTTTATTTTTTTTAAGTTTTTTGGAATTTTTGGGTAAGTTTTTAGGAATAATGGAGTGAGGGGCAGGGGCGAGGGAGAGGGGATGCTATGCTGCGCTGCCTCCCTCAAGCTCAACGCTGCAACACAATTCAACACGCACGCAAACTTTTAATCGAAAATGTATGGACAGGTTTTTAAATGTCATTTGGCAATGAATAAAAAAAATAAATATAATTAAAAAAAAAACTAACGTCCAACGAAAACCCAACTTTAAAACTCAGCATAATTTTTCGTGCTGCTTTAAATACCTACCCATTAACCAGGAATACTGAAGTGTGTTAAAAATTCTTTTAAAACTAATATAAGAGACAATACCCGGTTATACTCAAACCAAACCAAATCATTATGATATTAGTTGGGAATTTCATGCTATGTTTTTAAACTCTATTCACTTCTATAGAATGGTCTTTTCTAACATGTGTATCTACCATAATTCGTGATGTAATATATCTTTTATCACTCGATACTATTCTATGTACGTGAAAACTACATTTTACTGTTTACGACAAGATCGGTGATTAACAGTTTACCTTGGCTCTAACTGTCGCATAACTCTGCCAAACCATTGGCAGCCGGAATTTAAGACTGAAGAGTTTGTTTCTTCGTCGTGAGGTACATCATATTTACGAATAAAAAGATGTTCCATAAGTTTGTGATATTTCGGACGATGTTTATAATTTTTTGTAAGGCAGCAACTCACAAAGCTTCTAAATTCTTTTGAGAAAGATGCATCTGATGGAAGGGATGGAGGATCATCTTGTACCACTCTGCTCAGTACCTAAAAAGTAAAATATTAATATAGTAGATATCTTAATCTATCTTAAGTATACAAAGCACTATTGCATGTACAATGTTTACCTCAAAATCAGTCTTACAATCTCGATAAGGGAATACTCCTGTAGCTAATTCTACTAAAGTAATACCCAAACTCCATACATCTGCTCTTATATCGTAATCTGGTTTTGTAGGATCTGGAGGATCTATTCTTTCAGGCTGAAAGAGCATGTGAAAAACATATTCTACATGTTATAAGTTCATGTTATAATGCAAAATTATTGTACTCACAGCCATATATGCGGCGCATCCTGCACTTCTAGTTTTTGCTTTACTATCAACTAATCTGCCAGATATACCAAAATCGCATAACTTCACTCCTCCTCTTTCATCAAGAAGAATATTACTGGGCTTCACATCTCTATGAATTACACCATGCTTTTCTTTTAGGTAGGATAATGCTTTTACTGTCTACAAAAGTGAAATATTTATTTTATTATTATTTCTGGTACAACTGAAATCGAATTTCAAGCTACCACTTACAGCTACTGTAACTTTTCCTAAAAATTCTTCAGGCATCGCCTGTCTAGTTCTCTTCAATAATTTGTCTAAGCAAGTTGCCATTAATTCCATGCAAATCCATACATCAGATTCTGTTATAAAACATCCCAAACATTGCACAATATATGGACAATCATGTGATTTTAACACAACATCAAGATCCATAATTATCCTTTTATTTTCTTCTGCATTACCAGAACGTCGCATTTGTTTTACAGCAATTAGTACACCACTAGGTTTATGCCTCATTTTAACAACATGCCCACAGGTACCATTTCCTAATTCACCTAGGTGTTCTAAATCTTTCATATCGGTATGATACCTTTGTCCATTGATATTTAAAATACCGTTCATCTTCATTATTTCCTGTAACTTTGACTCAAATTCACTGTCTTGTTTCTTTGGAGGTATCTGTGAGACTTTCAGAGTCGGAATTGGAGCTGCATTAAAAAGATTAAACATTGTTTACATGCCTGTCTATAAATACATATAATCTGAAAACTTTATTATCATAATTATAAATTATACATTTGTAATGCTAGAAGTAAACAGATATATCATAAACAAGAAATAATCTCGCATAGTTTAAAAAATAAGAAAAGGTATTTGTTTTTATCGACACGATACGGAAAGGACCTTGCATTAAATAACAAATAAGAGTATTGTTTTTGTTTATAATATCCGTTTAAACGGTTTTTGCGAATATTTTAAAGCACGATCCGTCGGTTACAACGGAGAAACATCGGTTTTTGGAAACATTAATTTGTAAATAGTTTGAATAAAATAAACTACGCGTTAAACAAGTAGATCAAAAGTGTATCGTATATAGAATCAACAGAATAAATTGTGATGGTCAACATAACCTATACGACAAGTGGCAAAGAATGTGAATGCGTTTAAAACGCATTGGAACAAAGACAAGAGAAAAGTACAAAGATGAACGTGAGAAATATTAAAGTTAAACTCACGTCGAGAGGCAGGACTTGAGACAGTTCCCGTGGATGACGACTGAAGGCCCGTTCCTGGTCCAACCTCGTTACTCTGTCTGTCTCTGTCCCTCGATTCATTTTCCGCCCTGAGACGTTCTTGCAAATTTAAAATCTTATTCTCCAGGGTACTGGACATCGCGACGATCTTTTGGATCACTATTAAGTTCACCGCGGGACACCACCTCGCACAAAATATTTGACAATTTTCACATCACTCGTCTGCCCGTTTTGGCAGCGAACATTGCGCCGCCGGTTATACGCAGTTCAGTAGAACCAACTCTCTCTCTCAATTTCTCAGAAATCACTAGAAAAATCTCTGATAAGAAAATTTTTTTAGTCCCTTTCGAAGAATACGTACTTACTGCATACTCTATTTATAGATCAATAAATTTATTATTCAAAGAGAAAATAAATGCGCAGAAAGTTATTTAATTAGATCCCACTTTGTTAATGATTTTTATTTTTGTCGATCAAATACGAGTTAAATATTTATGATACAAAATACAATTCTATACAGAACTCGCTATATACGTATACAAACATTTCTTGTAGACTCGAATAATTCTTTTCATTGATTAAATCGAAAGAATTCGGAAATTGCACTTCACGCGTTACAAATCACATCGAGAGTGATCGTACCTTTCTGATTCAAATAGCAATTCATGGATAGTGGATTTGTTACAAGACAAAGATATTTTAGTAACAGATTTGATATTTATTTTAACATATTTCATATTGAATTGTAAACGAAGTACTCTGTCGCAATAAAAACATTGAAGACCGCATTTTAAAATCTATAATAAAAATTGATTTTATGGAGAGGGAACCGATTACATAAAATATATTTGATGATCTGAATGAGTATTCATTTTAAAAAGGATCAATTATACAAGCCATCGAAAAACAGTTCAATGAAGGCAAATGTGATCACTGTAGAACAGCCGCATTTGCAGCTATACTTGGATTATTAATAACTTCGCCAAGACTTTCCAATAATTCTTTCCTATAGTCATCGAAGTCTCCATCGATCTCGTTAATTTGCTGGTTCTCGATTACATATAAACAACATTCCGTGTCTCTAATTAAACGCTCGTCGTGAGAAACGATAATTACTCCGCCTTTATATTCATTGATAGCATCGGCTAAGGCATCAATAGATTCTATATCTAAATTGTTTGTCGGTTCATCTAAAATTACAACGTCAGGGGCATTTAAACACAACTCTGCTAACGCGACACGCGCCTTTTGACCTCCTGATAAATCTTTCATTTTGATCGTGTGTGCGTGAGAACTTAATCCAAATGTTCCTAATTGTTTTCTAGCTTTCTCGTACGGAAGATTAAATAGACGCATCAAATATTCTGCCGGTGTTTCTTCTGCGGTCAAATGTTCACCAGAGTGTTGGTCGAACTTTCCGATTCTCTGAAAACAATAAATACGATTAGTCCATGAAACCCTTGTTAAAACGGTGAACCTATCTAACGCAATATTTACCAATCGATGATTTCTTATTAAATCTCCTTTCAGGGGCTGTAAGTCACCGGTTAATAACTTCAAAAATGTAGATTTACCCACACCATTAGGTCCTACTATAGCCACTCTGGAACTTAAGTCTATTCCAAAGTCGACTTCAATAAATAATGGTTTTTGTCCCTCGTATTGAAATGTCACGTCTGAAAAACATTCCTTTAGTGCATGCTTATGCAATATGATATTGCAATTCAGTATTGAACTTACTATGAAGACCAAGAATAGGCGGCTGCAAGGGAGGTGGATCAGGGAAACTGAATTTGACTATATATTCTCTTGGTTTCTGTAATAATTCTGCAGGCGAATTATCATCTTCTTGTTTTTGCATTTTCGTTCTATTTTTCTCTTGTTTCCTAGTCAAAGCTTCTTTTTGTTTTTTCTCTGCTTGTTTTTTACTCTGACCTGAAGATTTAAGATCCTTAAGTCTCTTCTCTTGTTTCTCATATGCTTTTATCATCTCCTTTCTTTTCTGCTCATACATTTTCTTGAACATACTATAATTTCCTTTATAATAAAACAATTTCTGTTGATCTAAATGAATTATATCTGTGCACACATTATCTAGGAAACTCTGGTCATGAGAAACAATAAGTAGTGTTTTCTTCCAAGCTTGTAAGTAATTGTCTAACCAAATAACAGCATTCAAGTCTAAATGATTTGTCGGTTCATCAAGCAATAATAGTGTAGGTTCTAAGAAAAGTGCTCTTGCAAGGGAAACACGCATACGCCAACCACCAGAGAAATTCTTTGTTGCACGATCTTGCATAGCACGACTAAACCCTAAACCAGCAAGAATTCTCCTAGCACGTGGTTCAGCAGAATCTGCTCCAATAATTTTCAGCTCCTCATAAACCTATATAGAATACATTTTTTTAAATATACCATGTGTATACAGATTACAATGTTCATTACAGTACAGAAAAAATAATACCTCTTGTAATCTACTTTGAACAGATGTGTCTCCTTGCTCCACTAATCCCTCTAATTTTTTACATTCTGTCAACAATTCTTTACATTTCTCATCTGCATTGAGTACTACTTCAACAGCTGGTGTATCATCAGCAATAACTTCTTGTTCGCAATATAAAACATCTATGTTTGGAGGAATGGCAAATAATCTTTTCGCTATATGACGCAATAAAGTAGTTTTTCCATGACTGAAAAGTAAGTTACAATTACACACAGTTACATGCTATAAGAGGTATGCTTGTTTCATCGATCATTCAAAAGTGCATACCCATTTGGCCCTACCAGGCCATAACGTCTTCCCTGGGCTATCAAGAGGCTGGCATTGGTGAAGAGCTCTTTCCCTTTAGCAGCAATACTGAAATTCTCTACCTTGATGTCGACGGCATTCTCTAATTGTTGATTAGTGCGTTGTTGAGTCTGAGACTGGGAGACGGTGAAATTGCTTTCGAGTTCGCTGTGACCCTGGCCACCGGTCTTGGTTAACATTTCCATCGTTTTCTCATATTCCTGCTGTTTCTTAAGTTTCTTCTTTTCCTTATGAGTTAGCTTCCTTCCCGGCTCCTCCACGCCCATTTCGGATATCTTTTCCGTGACATCCGAGACTTTCTTATCAGTTGACATGCTGAAACGTGCTCACCTGGTTCACCCAACCTCACTCTCCATACTTTCACGGCAATGCCTGGCAATGAGGAAAATCGTGAAACACGTGGCGCCATCCAGCCAACAGTATATTTTATCATACTGCGGTTTTCTGTGTGCATATATAACCGTCTATGCAGCAATCGTATGAGAATCCACGAAGAAAATGCAATGAAAATCAATAATGGAAAAAATAAAGAAGAAAAGGTAAACCCTGAGACTCATAGGTATTTTATTATTCTTCGTGTACCCTGATTGATCGATGCTCTAAACGGGCAATGAAATGAATGCAGTATCCAATGTCTCACTTTCACTGGACATTGCTGTTTCTAATTCTTGCATAACCAATAAGAAACTTTTAACTCGATCATAAACGATCTATGAGTAACTTTTTTCATGCAACAAATAAACCACCATTCCTTACGTCTATGAAAGAATAGAACAGACCAAAATGTCAAAATTACAAGAAACAGAGAATAGACTACAATTAACGAACGCACGATTTGTAGCGTACTTAGAGAAACATCGAATATACGAACTATTTCACGTAAATAACCAATTCACATCTCTAACCAATATTTCCGATTTCGATCCTTTCGATCGGTAAAATTCTTGAAATCGTCTCCACAGAACATCGCGACTGAATTGGTCGTTCACGAACCGGAAGACCATATTGTATTTATTAAACAATACCTCGAGAATGTCGCGAAAAGACTCGACGCCGTCAAGATTATTCTAATCGCGCCACCAGCGTTCGGTAAAACAAGCAAAAAATGGAAACGAGTCTTCGGGATATTTTTATAAAAGAGAAATATTATTTCCATGCAGACAGGACGGCTCTAGCCGAAGCTCTTCGCGACGAGTTAGGTGTTCATCCGTTCACGGTGAAAGAGCTGCGGAAAGTTTGCGAAAAGGACAACGTAAAATAGCCAACCGATCTTTCTTTACGTTCGAAGCAATAAACTCTTAATGATCGACACTTTCCTTAGGAGACCTGTCATTGCGCGGAATCAGAGGATCTCGCGTTTGCCATGAAAAAGATTTTAGAGACCGACGCTCTGCACGCGTGCGGATGGATTCTCGTTGGTAAAAATCAGAAACTTTCAGACTATTCTTTCAAATTTACATTTCTCTGCGACAATATTTTTTCTTTTGATAGTCTGATTAGCTTAACACGTCGAACGCCGCATAATTTCGTAGAGCAAAACACAAAATGGGGAGGATATAATATTAAATCATTTGATTGAGTTGCATTATTATTATTATTACTATTATTATTACTATTATTATTATTATTGTTGTTGTTGTTGCACGTTGATCTGACTGAATGTCACCGCATTAGGCAGCGTCATTCATAACATAGAAATGTTTTCAAAGAATCATCGTTTAATTGAGTGAATTGTAGTAATTTGATTTGGTGGGGGTCACCAGTGACCCCCATGACATTCAGCGTGTTAAAAAGAATATTTTGCTACATTGTTTAGACTTGCCAAGAACGAAGAAGGAAGCACGAGTGTTCCAGCGCGCCGGAATAATACCAACGCACGTGATACAGTTAACGATCTCAAAGGAATTAGGTATACAGATAAAAACGAATTGTTTCAGCTATATAGTTAGCGTAATTCTTCTTCGTAGACAATTGGGAGAATGTTTGTACAAACGACAGCACGTGTCGTCTGTACAAACCGATCGATTCGACGGGAAAATCGGAGCAACATCGTTACGAGAAATGTTTACGAGGACTGAAGGAGGCGTACGCGAGCTGTTTGATAGTCAGTCTTCGACGCGAATTTGTAATTAACACTGGAACTACCGTAACAGTCAAAATGACTGCTTTGATCTTTTTGTTTCGCAATTATTGATATCTCAAAAGCATTCAATAATTGAAATGATCTTGAAAATTAGTTTCATTTCACTGCTATAAAGAATGTCTAAAAGAACTGACAGTAATCTATTGTCACAATTTTTACACGGATGACATATTAATCGTATTAACCCTTTGCACTCGAGAGGCGCCTTTCCTTAGAATTCAATATTAAATTTTTATACAATGCATCAACACAGGGAACATCGAAATAAGATAGGTTTGTTACTTAATTTACGCAAGGTATTTCTTTATGTTAGTTGTAAAACATATCATTGATATTTCATCAGATAATGAATGTTTGTTGAAAAAAATATTCTCGAGTGCAAATTAAATGCTCGGTAGTTCTAGCGTTAAGAGCAATCAATTCGACGATTAAACGGTTCATCGACAGGAAGTCGAGGTCGGAGTTAGAACCATGGACGAGCTCGGGAAGGACTGCGCGAAACTGGCGAAGATTAAGAGACACAACGGAGCTCCGTCTCTCTTTCGTATCGCGCTGATTGGGTCCAGGGGATCTGGATGCACGACGTTGGCGAAATATTTGGCCGAGCGATTCAATCTGGTCCACGGTAATGGTCGAATCCTTCTGAACGTAAGGAATCGTATTTCCTCTAACACTAGTCGTTCATTTCAGTCGATTACGATTACATAGCAGAACAGGTCCGCCTGCAGCAGAATCCTTTGGGAGAGCTGATCCGAATGTTCGAGCTCGAATGGGGGCAAAGGCCCAAGCCGGAGATCAGGATAAAGATCGTCGAGGTATAAAGAAGCGAGCGGTCACTGTTAACACGTTAAGCGCCACGAAAATCTTAAGCGTTTTCCCATAGAGTTTGTCTTTCGTAGCAAAGAAAAGTAGGAATACTTATGAATTGTTTGGCGTTGCAACGTTTGCGTTACACTATTATCAACCTAGTTGCTTTATTAAACATTTTTATTTCACATCGGTTGTCTTGTATGTTACGATTGTTTTTCAGTCATTCAGAAGCGTCAGTCACTGACATGGCGCTTAACGTGTTAAGCTGTTCCTTAGTATCGTTTAAGCTAACACTTACGATGGAATATGTTTAGAAATACATATTCGGCTACGAATGTCTGAAAAGGGGTTGGGTTTTAACCGGATATCCGAAGACGGTAGACGATTTTAAGCTGCTAGACCTCAGTTCTACCCCTCCGAACAGGTTACACAATTTCATGAGTATTTTCCGGAAGCAAATAAGGGTGTCGTTGAACATACCAAACGTTTCAGAGTGATATTCGTCGAAGCGAGCGGAGATGTTTGCAGAGAAAGGCTGCTCGATCGTCGCTATAACATCGTCACGGGCAGCAAACACGATTTGTCCACGAAAAGTCACGATCGCGATTGCGAATTAGGCGTCCACCCGAGGGACTACAGGCTGATCGTCGAGCGAGATGTAAAGATTTCTCCCTTAACCTGTAAACCGGAGAAGAGATGACTCGACTGTGTCGAACAATGCGAGCTTCCGTAATTCATTTTTCTTTTATTCCGCGAGGATTCTTTGTCACTCGGGGTAACATTATGGTTAGATTTCACGGATCATGCATGACTTCGGATTGCTATCAGCTTGTCACGAGCGATGATATTATCCGGTTGACAGTTTAGAATAAATGCTTCGAATTGTTGACGATCCTAATCGTAGATAAACCGCAGCTACAGGAATTCGAAGAGAATGTAGCGGACATGATGCGGTACGCGGGCGAATCCGCAGTGAAGATCGATGGAAACGAGAATGAAAAGGCCGTCCGGGAAAAGGTGGAGGCATGTTTAATGCGTCCAGCCCCGAATCAACAATTGAGGGTACCAAAGGCTCCGCCTGAGATCGACCCAATGAACATTGAATTCGATCCCGACGACGAACCCGATTCCAACGCTTTCAACGATCCTTGCGCGTTTAAGTCGGCATACGATTTCCTCTGAGAAAGAACTTATAGTACTTAAATCAATACTCTCATGATCAGTAGAAAAGAAATCGCAATTTTTTCTAGAGAATTTTCAGGCTTGTCAACAAGTACGAATAGATCTATCGCGAAGGGGAGTATCTGAAAGTTCCCACCCCTTGCGAGGGTGAAAGTTCCGTGACTTCTAACGAGTCCTGTTGTCCTGGTAGTTTAGGCATCCGTCTCCGCAACATTATAGATTTCGAACTCGAACACAGATGTTCCCCTTATATTCGTATCGACAATTAACGTAGTAAATAGTAAATTAACATTTACAATTCATTAATTAAAATCATCGTTTCCCCAGAAAGAATAAATTATTCTATATCTGATCACTGGAATTTATTACATTCGTTGGACTCGTGAACGAGTTAAGGGTAGAAAAAGTGCTTTCGTTTCGAAAATGTACATAATAGGGCAGAAGCTAAAGTATACTCTGCATCGAATTCTGAAACTCGAAGGATAATCTTCGGAATGTTCACGGTTAAGATTTTCTTAGAAAAAGTACAAGGACCGTAGCCTTACGAGTTTTTAGGGTTCCCTTTGGACTCCACTTTGTTTATTACATGCATATATGTTCACATATTCCACGTTACATGTATCACCAGGGATTGAACGTTCTCACTTTCCAATTTTACTGGCCATGGAAAAGCAATATACGAAAAAAGAACGGATTAGAGTGACGCGACGCCTACGTTAATGGGGATAATTGCCTCAAACGCGAAGCATATTTCCGGATTAAGGGTGCATAGTGCGTGGTAGGTCGCTCGCCGTCGCAGGACACGCGCAGGACTTTCTTCGGGGGATGAAATCCTGGCCTCCTCGCCCTCCAGTTGACAAGTCTTTTCTTTTCTGAAGAGCGATTTCCCGAATTACACTCGATGTTCTCGATATTAGGAGAGCACATCCGCCAGGAATCGAATTGTAAATATCATCGACTCGTTGACATTTACATTCCGCGCGGTAATCACGCGAATCGAAATTTTCCGAGTTTCCCGAAAGCCAACGAAAAGCCTAAGTTTCACGCTGCCCAACTGGCGATCGTTTATTTTAACGAGCATGTAAAAAAGAGCGTCTTCTCGTAAATCTACGCCGATTAATTGAACCCGCCGTCGTACCCCCGATAGGCGATTCCTGTTACAGGAAACTGCGTAAACACCGGAAGGAAACAGGAAGTCGGAACATAGGGAAGTAGCGGCGAACGGAGGTCTACCGTTCGGAACGGTTAACGAAAAAGCGCTTTCCAAGGCAAGTGGCTCTTCCTTCCCTTGGCAACAGGACGAACGTCGAACAGCCGATAATCAATGAACGACGACTCTTCCTTTCGCTTTTACACGGTATTATCCGTTCGAAATTACTGCCCCGCAAGGTAAGATCCGAAACTATCTCTCCGCCAGTGGTAGCGCTGCGCGTCACGCCTGACGGACACGACGGTTTCTCGCAGAACGATCATTTTTAGACAGGTCAACAAAGCGTCGCGCGAGCGACAAACGATAGACGAAACTTCAAAAGACGAAATAAGCTCCGATAACAGGATAGAAGGAAGCGAGGACAGCGTGCCAGGACATCCCCTGCGATTCCATCCTTCTGGAGAGCCTGCAGCCCTATATCCCGAAAACGCGGCGAGCATGTGTCGAGGACGAGCGGCGTACACCATGACCACCATACACGTCCGAAGGAATTTTTTTTTCCCGGCGAACCGCAGACGCATTAGGCTCGCATAACGCGGCGACAATTATCCGGACCGACCAGACGGACCTGGACAGGTTCGTCCCGACCGGCATGCTATCCTGGAAACGGTGACGAGCGAAGCAACGTCCGTTGGGTCCGGCGACGCGACGACGCGCGCTCGTATCTTACGAACGTCCAATGCCACTAGGGGACCATGCGAACCGGTACGTACAGACCGAGCCGAATTCCCTTCGATATCCTTGGCGGCCGAGCTTGCGCACGTTAAGTATTCCGTCTACCAGGACCCCATGCCAGCCGGAACTCGCCGACGGTCCGCTCCGTCGATCGACGTCGAGGGCGACAAGCTTTCTTCCGAGGCTTCGAGGAGCCGCGACGTCCTTCGGGCCTCGTCAACGTCCTGTCACTCGTCAACCGCGTGGCGCCGGAAGCATCCGCGCCACCAGGACCCCATAACTCAACAGCGATGTCCTAGCGGATCCAGGACGCTCGTTCGCGACGTAGCCGCGCGTTCGTCGCTCGCCAGGATAACAGGATCATAGTAGCTGAACAGTCGCCGACGCGCCGTTCCTTCCAGGGTGACCGACGGCGACGTACGGAGAGTTAAGACACCGTTGCGAAAGAAAGCTTCCGGCGGAACGGTAAGACGACGGAGATCATGAACCACCGAGACGGTTCCGGAACCGTTCCGTTCGCGGTCGTCGGGGGAAAAGAACGATCTCGGGGAAGACGGAACGGATAGCAAGATATCGCGACGTCTCCTTATCGGAGGTTTATTTATCCGCCGTCGAACTCGCTTCGTCTTCGTACGTCTTAATTTTGGCTGCGCGTCACAGGCGATCATGAAGCGAGTCGCGTGTGCCACCGAAAAAAAATTCCAGATATCCGGATGGATTTCCGATAACGGACCGCGACTCTACGTGTACACGGTGTGTACACATATAGGTACACATGTATACACGTGTATGTGTATATATAATATATACGTGTATACACGGCGCAACCCCGCGACCGTTACCACACCTCCGATGGCTCGCGACGAAACAAATATTGATTCGATATTCGTTTGAACCGACGCTACGGAAAATTGTCTATTTCTCGCGGCATTAGTGCCTCGAAGATTACTCCGTCGACTAAACCGATTTGTAGGCGGATTTTCCGTGCGAGTATGGATCGCGTGCCGCAGAATCGCGGACAGGCTAAACGGGGGCTCCGATCGATCGACGGTTCCACGGGGCGGCGAGCTGACGGCCGAGTTAATATCGGAAGGATAACAGGATTTATTCCAATTTGAGCTTCAAAGCGTCGCCGTGTTTGTCCATCAGGATACCAGCTGAGAGGTAGAGGCGCCCGTTTCTATTATTCATTCGCCCACAATTGATCGGAACGGGCGGGGTGGCGCGATTGGCCTGTTAGCGGTTCCCCCGTTCGCGTCGACGTGTTCGCGTGTTCCGGTGAAACGGTTCGATTTATCGTTCGATCGATGCACGAGGAGGAACAAAGTGACGCGATTAAAGGTTTCCGACTCCGCAGCTTACGCGACGTGTTCGCGAGGATATCGTTGTTTACGCGACGCTATCGATTCGGTTGTTCGTCGCAGAAGTTTAGACGACGCGCGACAAAGCCTCGTCTCTGGAGGACGCGGCGAGATACGATATCCTCGAGCGTAGTAATTACCGCGACGAGGAAAGCTCCTGCAACGTTCCCGCGAACACCGATACGCCGGAACGTATCACCGAGGTATCGTCCGCTGGTAACGATGCTCGCGGTGCGCGGTGTGTTGGTGCATCCTTGCCTCTTAAAACCCGGCAGCCTCTGGGCGTTTAAGTCCTCAAACCGTTCTAATTGAGGTTCCTCCTCGTTACCGCGAAAGGGTTACCGGAAACAATGGCCGGGACGAGCGGATGACAATTGCACGTAGGCAAGCATCCGCGCTAACAAAAGCGCGGCCAGCGGTCCTCTCGTTTTCGCTGTGTTTCGCTCCGTCTTCTTCTTGCATCTCGTGTCTCGCCATTGTTCCCCCGGCGCGCAGCGACGAGCTTCAGCCTCGGATAACGAGTAACGAAGCATCCTCCGCGGCTCTCGAGATATCGAGACAGCTAGCCTGAAACGGCGCCCTCCGAGCAGCCGGACGGGAAAGAGTAACCTTGCAGGAGGAACAGACGCCAGGGAAGCGTGCGCGAGCGCGCGAGCGCCGGGAGAGAGCTTAACTCACCGGAAAACTTTCTCGGCTCCTCTCGAACGTGAAACGATGACTGTGTCACGCGACGATGATTCCCCGGTTAACGTCGCTCGAGGATCACGCGTTAATCGTCGGACGTATCCCGGACGCATCGTGATCGATAACAGCGCGGCAACGATCGACACCGCCCGACACCGCTTTGCACAACCCGTTCGTCGCCGAGCCAATAGAATATCCGTGCAATTACCGGCGAGCGGCCGTAATTATTTTAATGATCGCCCTGGGAATCGATAGCCTCGAACTCTCGTGTCTGGCCGCGGGTTCCGCTTTACGAAACTAATTTAATTAGCACTTTAAGCAACGAAGAGCTGCGCGCGGGGCGGGGCGGGGCGCGCGCGCGCGAACGCGGGAGCGCGTGTAAGGGCGGTCGCTGATAATAGGAGGGAGGGCACCGCCGGGAACCGTTATCAGCGGAATCCTTTCACGTTAAACCCATTAACGGTACAATTAGCTGCACGCTGGATTTTTCAATTCAAAAGAGAGGCGAGCTTCGTGAAAAGGCTTCTACTTAATTTCGCGAGAAAGGGTGAAAGAACGCGGGGAAAAGAAAACGGGAATGTTCTCGGAGGCGAACACCGTGGAGACTTGCGCCGCTACGCCGGGGTATGTATCCCGTTTCCGCGGGAAGAAGAAAAGGGAGACGCGAGAAAGGAAACGGCGTAACAGAGGAAAAGGGAAAGAGACGAAGGCGCGGGAGAAGAGAGAGAGACAGAGGGAGAGAGAGAGAGAGAGAAAAAAGGAAACAAGTCGAAGCTGGCTCCGCGGAGTTATACTCGCCTCTCATTTTGCTCGAGTGCCCTCGCGAACGGGGAAACATTTCAATTAATTACTGCGTAATTAAAATATGAAAAAGTAGTCATTACCTCGCGTTTCCGCGTCGGTTACCCGGACAACTTTCTTGCTCGCCGGCCCGCCCCTACCGCCCGACGCCGCCGCGATCTCTCCTTTCGTCTAGGCTCGCGTCCGTTCGACGAGATCCCGGTTTCCTCTCCTCCCGTTCCGTTTCCGTCGTGTTTTCCTCGTCGCCGTTACCCGAGGCCTGACTTTCGAACGATACTCTCGCCGTTCTCTCTCTCTCTTTCTCTCTATCTCTCTCTCTTTCTCCCTCCCTCTCCCCCGTTTTATTTCGCCGACACAGATAATCCGTAAGGGCTGCACGCGCGCGCCCGCGGACGCTCGTTCTCATCATCGCGAACATTAATTATGCACGTGTCAGGTAACCCCGAAGTGGTTGCCAGGTAAGCAGCCCGCGCTAGACGCGCGCCGTGTGCGTCGCGTGCATGTACATGCAGAAATAAACACTTTTCCGGGACAGCCTCACGCTTGACCCGTCGCCGACGAACGCTCGCGACGATTCCGAGGCCGACCGCCGACGTCGTGGAACGGATACAGCAACGTAGCTCTCGGCCCTCTCTTTCTCTCTCTCTATTTAGGAATCTAAAACCGTCGGAAACGGTTTCTTCCGAAAATTCTGCCCTTCCGTTCGAATCCTTCTAGGGTAGTTCCAACTGAAACGGCCCGATCTCGTGAATCGTCAATCATCTCTTTCAATTGTTTCTGACGGTACAATGAATCTTGCACTCAGATCTATTCAACTAATCTCGCACCTATCTACTGTCGCGAATGTATTTCTTTCTGCTAATTACCAACGGTATTATAATGCAATACTTCTTTCCAACGAATGAGCCATCTCTTCGACTTACTCTAAATCGCGCGGTAAACAATTATCAATCGTCGATTCGTAACGTACGCGTGTAATCTCGACCGAAGCTTCCTAGGAATAATGTTATAACAAGTCGCGTGTGTAGCATGCAGAATTCGACGAGATCGATGATAAATCGGCGATCAAACGTGAAATCGGTGCCCGGCGCTGGTAAACAAGAAGCAACGCGTTAACGTCGGTTCGCGTCGCTAGACGATATCGTCGGTCGAAGGGGGTCGAGCTCCCGTGAACGTGAAAATAAGCCTTAATCCGTTGTGTTAGCCCTGCCGCGAGGAGATCGCTCGTTCCGGAGCAGCAGGGGTGGCTCCGTCGACGAGCCCCCGCCCGCCACACGGCGCTAACTTTTCAATCTCGGTCGAATAATCCGTCGGAAAGCCCCGCGGTTACCTCGGCAACGATCTGGCCTCTCATTGGCTCGCCGGCGTTCTCCTACCGACTCCCTTTCCGTCTCTGTCGCTCCTCGAGCATCCCTCTACCATCTTCTGGGCCACCCCGCCTGCTACCCTTCTTTCGTTCCATCACCCTCCTCTACGGATGGGACTAATTCGCTTATCATCCTCGCGTTTCCCATTAGCCTAAACCCCGACACACGATCGTTCAGACACTATCAAAAGCCAATTAACGCGCCGATCGTCGTGCCGATCGCGTAAACTATCCGCCCGCCGCATTTACATCCAATTATCGCGCAACAAAGCCAATCGAGTGATGGTAACGCTATCATCGACAACTCCAGGCATCTTGTCAAATGTGTATCATTCAAGGCTTCTTAGAATTATTTCCAATTCGATCCTAGAGAAGCTCGATCGAAAGCAGCTTAGGAAGCGTCAAAGCACAGGGAAAATTTACGCGTGTTGAATTTCAACATCCGGATATATTCGATGTCTCCATTGAATCCATCTAGTCATCTACATGATAGACGAATGCATTACAGTCTTTTCGAGCTACGAACTTCTTGCATGTCCTGTTCGATCGTCATTTATAAAATCCGACAGCGTCACGCTCGCGGATTCCTCGCAGTCGCTTGCGAGGGCATTGTTCCCATCACTACCCTCTTCCAGCCTCGTTCCGTCTCGCTCGAACGTTCTCCATTGGCCTCTGTCAGGCCAACCGTATCTTTGCCCGTCTTCCCCACCCCCGGTTCCGCTTCGCCTCTGCGTTATTCGCTTTCGCGGCGTCCCTCCGTCTTTGTCGGAGCAACCCTCCTCCCTCTCGCCGAGCCGCAACGTTTCCGTGGTTCTCTCGACAAACTGGGAGGCAAACCCTCCGCCCTCGCCGCACCTACAGTGTATATCTACCTAACCTTTAGTCACCGCTTCTCCTTGCTCCTCCCGCGCAGCACTCCCCGGCGCACTTAGCCCCGTGGTTAACTTCAATGAGCGGATAACAAGCCACCCCTCGACTTTGCCCTGTAATATTCACTCGTATAAATGGACCCGCGGCTTTGTCAAATCAACTGTCGCTTGTAAACAAGCAACCCTCTCGCGGCGTCGATGTTCGCCGCTCGCGCGAATCCGCGTCACCATCTTCGCGGCTATCTTCGCGACAACCCTCGCGCGCGTAGGAGCCTCTTAACAGCCGATCCTCCGCGACGCTCGGCGTCCCGTTGTCCCTCTTCGCGCTGAAATTTCGATCGAGTCGCGTTTTAGTTCGCGTACCTCCTGGTTGGTTTCGGGATTTTGGGCGAATCGGATATTTCTCGCTTATAGCACGGCGGTTCTTACGTTTGTCAATCATTTCTTTCGCTGATATTTAAGCTGAACGTGTATTAATAAGAGATCTACGAGAAAATGTTGATTCCAAGTTTTAACTACTAGTTTCTCGCTGTGAAATCTGAACTTACCCGATTCGCCTATACCCTAACTGAAGAAAACTGATATTTGAATGTTTAGTAACACGAGCAACCAAAAAATAGTATGATTGTAGAACTATGATACCGAATCACGTTAATACTTCATTCTAGTACCACTTGTCTTTGTTATGGATCGATGAGTAATATCACACGAAACGCTCCAAATCAAGGGCGGTCAACGCGTTGAAAGAAGAAATCATGGACGGCTGATTTTGACCCATTTAACGATTCTACCGTTAAACCGGTAATGACGGACGATCGTCGAGCGAAATCCCGTGAGTGCGTCGGAATAATTCCGCCGAGCGATTCTCGAGTTACGCTTCCTCATCCTTCGACACGCGAAATTAACGAACGATTTAAGGGTCTTCGCCGCGGTTCACGGATTATTAATTCGTAATGTCTATAAATCTTCGTTACCTCGTCGGCCGAGGGGTAGAGAATAAAAGCGTCTTTCGTTCCTCGTTTAATTCGATGACACCTCGATTCGATGAGACCGGGATTCCGTGGTCGCGCGAGGAATTTCTCGTTTAATTCTGTAACGAGAACCGCACGGACGTTTCAGCGGAATCTCGTTAGAACGGGGGACGCGAACCGCGCGCGTCTCGCCTCTCGGCCGAGTCCCGAGCATCACCGTAACGTAAACGAGCCAATCAGCCGGCTTTGTGGCGGCAATCATCCCTTGATTATACGGCACTTAGCTCGAAAACAGGGTCGCGGTACTATCGGGCGATCATTTTCGTCTTTGACCGAACACAACCGGGGGGCCAGGGGTGATCGGTTAAATCGCGTAGGAGACCGGCTATCTCGGGAACAACTCGCGCGTACACCTAACACGGGGGTAATCAGATATCCAGAGAACCAACGGGGGGCGATTCGTTCGCGTACAAACGTTTTTCTTTCAATCTTGCACCCAAGAATGTTCTCGTGAAATCGCGGAGATCCAACGTAGACGATCTTCTGAACGCGCTAACAGCCGAAGGAAACGAAGGAAACGAATCAACCGATCGTTTGGAAATTATATCGTTTCCTTTAACCTTTTGGCTACTGTACACAATTATAGTGGCTTTCGTGTATACCATCTGTTCTAACAGTACGCCATTATAACGTGACAACGATTTCTCTGTCATCGATAGTTGTGCACATTATAGTCTACTCTAACGTAATTGCGCGGCTAGTCCCGTGGTAGTTAGTTAATCGACTATCTCACGTTCCACAGCGAGTAATAGTATTTTGAAATGTAATTTCTGTTTAGTCGGGACACCGAACGCCAACGATCATCGGAGAGCACACGTTCGAACGAATAAACGTTCCTGGTTTCCGAAAGAGGAAGACTTTCGCGCCGGTCGGAGTCGCGGGCGGCGTTCGCCATGGAAACACGCGCGTCGAAACCCGAAAGTGGCCATGGGGTAAGAGTACCTTGTGTACTGGAGGCACTGAAGAGTCCGCAGTTACGGGAGGCGAACAAACAGGGCCGCCTTTCAATCGTAATTGGAACCGCGGGAGCCTGACCAACGTCCGTGTTCAAGCACTCTTTTTCCCATAACCATCATTCTTCGAGAGTGTCTCCTCCTCTCCGCGGAAGAAGAAGCACAATAGGCTGTATACCCGGTCGGGGGTTGCCGTCGAATTCCTCCCCGGACACGGGGATTCGACCCCTACGATTGTTTCTTCCGTTTTACCGATCCGAAGCGGTGTTTCATACAACGTAGAATCTTTTTTAGGGGACGGTGAGTCGAGAATCGGTCAGCGAGGCGAAAATTCCGGAACGAGTCGATCGAGCCGACGAACCCGAGAAGAAGAAGAAGAGGAGGAAGAATTCCGTCGTTACGGGACCGAGTCGAATTCTTTCGAGCATTTCACGCAGAAAAGCGCGAGTAAATCGACGGAATTGCAATGTATTTTCCGCGGCCTGTTCGAAACGTCGCGTCTCGTCTGCGGCCCGGAAATACCCGCGGAACGTCGTTAACTGAAGAATACCCGGGGAGCCGGGAAAACAGAGAGACGGAACAAAGTATAGAAACGGCGAGGAACGGCTGACAAGGAAATCTAAATGAATGCCGGGCACATTCAACGTGAAACGAGGCACGTGTATACCAAGATCTTTTGCTCTGTTTAACTCGTGGACCCGTAGCAATGGACTGAACAGATACCACCCTCTCGTGTCTTTCATCTCTCCCTTATTTCCTCAGGTTCCGCCCCCGCGGAGGAGGAAAATATTGCGCGAATGACTTTGTACGCTTTGATTCGAGAAAAAAGAAGACGGATGTTAAGAAGGAGAGGAACGCGGAGATCGACGACGCTTTCAACTGAACGAGGAACAATACCGACGTAACAACGACAAAAGAATTTCGCTTGTGTACTCGAGAGCAGCAACTGGCACTGGAACTACTAAACTACCGGTTCGAAACGATCCATGTCGATATTTTTACTTCGTCATCGAAACGGTGAAGATGCTTGTATGATATATAGTATAGTGAGGCGAATCGGATATTTCACGTTTTTCTTTTAATTTTTTTACTGATATTCCGCTGTCAAATCTGAACAGACCCGATTCGCCTCGGTCTACCCTTTCTGAATTTTGATTAGAAATTAGAAACAGGTCGCTCCGAACAGTTGTTAGTACCATTGCTGGAATACGACTGTCCTGAACATTCGGCGTGATCGTTAGTCGCTGTAAACAGAGCCGTTCTTTTCGTTCGCGCCTCTTTTCTCCCCCTGATGGAGAAAAACGAATAGATCCGCCTCCCTCCATCTCGCTCCTCGTTTTCGCGAATACCGGACGATGCTGCTCCGCGCGCAGAATATTCAGTTCGACAGTTATATTCACACGCGTGGTCGCACCTCAATGGACTTTGCTTTTGCCGCGATTGTTAACGATTTCGAAGCCCTCGTGGCATCGCGGTTTCGATCAATCCTCCTCCACCATCCGCGCCTCGCGATCCCCCGCCCCTCCTCTGTCGCTCACTGTTCTAAATCGCTCCACCGTGATACCCTCTTCAGTGTTTTCCTTTTTCTCTCCCCATCTCTCTCTCTTTCTCTCTCTCTCTCTCTCTCTCTCTCTCGTTTTTTTTTGTTTTTAATCCGTATTTAGCAATTCGTCTCGACTCGATCGACGACCGCGACTCTATTATTGATAATCATTCAGACTCGAGAACGGCTTGGGAGCCCGTGCTTTGCCCGTCTCGCCGATCATCCCCTACCGGTTTTTGTTTCCCTCTGACGGGGAAAAGCATTGTACTTTTCCCGAAATAATTGCAGTGTTCTCTTCTTTCCGTCAGGCTTGACACGCGGAGGATAATCGACGCGCGAATACCTTCTGGACAGCTACGAGTGAGACGTAAGTGCCGTTTTGCGTTTGATTCGAACGCGTTGAATGAAATGATTTGCTGAGGAATGAAGGAACTGTGAAGACGCTCTCGTTGGAAATTAGTAAGTAAATTCATTTATTCGAGCGCATCGTTCAATGCTTCGCATTGTTTGCAACAGCTTGTTACGTTCAAGTGCCCACGATATCACCGACTCGGATCACTGGTTGCGCGTGACCATAATGACGGACGTGCCTACTAAGAGTTTCCTGTAAGTAACATGCTCTGTTTCAATGTTTCTCGTACGACGAATCATGTTCACCCTTCATCTTATTCGTCATTCACTCATACTTCTGCTAAATGCCGTGCAATTATTCTTCCCGGAGAATGAAAATCACGGTGCTTTCTTTTTCAACTGTACCTACTAGTTATCAGTGTCATCTATTCAGCAATTAGGCGTTATTTGTTTAAGCAATCTCGATAGGCGGAGGGGAAAGAGTAATTGAACGCGTTTCTGCCGCTAATCCGCGACCGTCCCCCTCCCCGTTAAAGCGAAAAGATTCACCCCGAGCCGAATCCCATTTGCCCGGCGCATTCGTGTGCGGCTGTATCCAGATGAAATTTCGTGTCCCACGGGGGGAGCGAGTATCGCAAATTACCGATAACAATCGACAGCCTAGGGAGATAATTTCCAGGCAATTCACGCCCAACCCACTACCCTAATTCCCGTTGATTCGCCGCTGTCTAAATCGCGACAGATGCGGCGGGGAACGGGCGGAAAGGTGATTCGTCGTGAAAAACAAACAGGCGGGCAATTTATATCAAATCTCTTTTATTCGGTGAAAAATAAAATAAAGGAAATCGATTCGAGTCGATCTCAATTGCTCGTGCACCGATTCGTGCGAAGATCGTTTTCCAATTTCTAATCAACTCGGTCTCGATCGTGTCAAGATCACTCGGACGCCCTGCGGATCTCCGGAGCCTGTGTGTCAGTGAATTAACACCTTCGAGAAGGTATCGCCGACAAGGGGCGACTCTTATTCTAATTGGATCGGACGCGGAATAACGAACGGCGGGGCGCGCGCGCGTGCCGCCTCCAAAAATTGGTCTTCCTCTCCCTCTCTCTGTCTCTCTCTCTTCCTCTCTTTGTGCCTCGCTGTTCGCCGGCCAGATTTATCGCGGGCGTCTTTGTTTTCGCGACTCGACTCGCCACTCAATTTATCCCGTCTTCATGCATTTATTCCGCCATTTGCGCGGCACCGAGGCCCTTTTCCAGCGAGCACGAAGAAGACGCCCGGCCGCTTTGCTGCCCCTTGAATTAATCCCCTGCATACGTTAATCCTAATGAATTCACGAACGCGCGCGCCGTCGTGTCCGACTCCGAGGGGTACGGTCGACAAGGGGTTCCGCGTTACAGGTGCCGGCACGCAAACTCGAGGCCGCGAAGCGAGCCATTAAAATACCATCCCCCGGTGAACCCGGGGTGGCGCGCACACCGACACAGCGCGCTCCGTTCGTTCTTTTCCGCCCGTCGACGCGGAAGTTCACCGGATTTTATGCGACGCCACGCGACGTCGCGTTGCCGAAAAACACACGATGTACCCTCCAACCCCTCCGTCTTTTTTATTATTCGTTGTTAGCCGTGCCCATGAATTCCAGGGTAACGAGACCGCCGCCGAGGTCCCTTCTCGAACAGAGACGTTTGGCACTGCAGCTTTAAAAACGAGGAGGGAATAACTTTCTGGAACAATTCGGTGTCAACCCTTCGACGATCATAGGATTCGACACAAACCTGTGAAGTAGGGTTAAACTGAAGAGTAAGGAATATCCGATTCGTCCCAATTCCCGGACCGAAGGTTTTTCAACATTTTTTCTTGCAGATGTCGAAGCTCAATGTCTATTCATAGGAAATTTATGAACAAATTTGTCCATTCTCAGTTTTACCTATTACTCTCTCACTGTCAAATCTGAACTGATCCGATTCGCCTCGGTCTACTTTGCTGTTTCGCGTTCGCAAGGTTTCTCAAGGAACCTTTTAATGATATTTCTTATTTTTATTGTTACAGCGAGCACGCGGAGGGCCGGATCGGACTCGTCAGAAGTCGGAGGGTTAATTAAGCATCGCGAAGGAAGAAGGTGACCGAGGTCGGCGAACTGGTACCGCCCCGATCCGCCCGTTTTCCATTCCGCGGATCGGAGTTCAGCGCGGATGATTTTCACGGAACGGGAAATGTTTAGGTATTGAAGGCAGCGGATATATACGGGCCCATAGAGTCGCGCGAATGCTCCCAGGAAGATAAGTAGCGACCGAGGTGAATAGACTAACGGGGCGCTTCCAAAGCCGGGAACCGAGGAAAAAGGGGTTGAAAGGGGGATGCAGGCGGTGTCGAGGATTGGTGGTTTCCATGCGTCATGCATATTTACGCTCACATACTAGCCGGGCGAAGATGACGGGGCGCGGGCCGCGACGCGAGGGTTCCGCAAATTGCGAGGACCGTATTTATGCAAATAACCGCGGCGCATTCGCGTCCCGTTCCCCGCGCGCCCGCGCGCCACTTTCCCGACGCAGCGTTCCGACCGCCCGCAAATTGACTTCGTTAGAGTCTGGCCTGGGCTCTTTCAAATCCGCGCATCCTCCGAAAAAAAGAAGGAAAAAAACGGAAGCGAAAAAAAAACACATAGGTACGTACACACACGCACGCACACAGAGAGACAGACACGCACGCACACACGGACACAGAGAAAACGAGCATCCGTCCGGCTACGACCGAAAAAATCGTGCGCCTCCTGTTTTCGACCGGATAACGCACGACCTACCGTGCGCAGACTTTTCGCGCCTAATTCGCCGCGCGGAGAAAAACAGACCGGAAAACGGAGCTCGCGGCGCGGAGAACGCCGGAGTAACGGCTGCTAAACCACCCCCTCGACGGCGAGGGCGGAGGAGAGCGGAGGGAGAACGAGAAACAGAGAGAACAATCTCGATATCGCGGCCAGCGACTATGCCCGCAGAAACGTTTCACATCCAATTTGTTCCTCTCGTTTCGCGGTAATCGCTCGCCAATGACTTTCCTACCCTCGTTCCCATCCCCTCGCTCTCTCCTCCTCCCGTTCCCCCGGCCGCGGAGCTCGTTTCGTTGCTCTCGCCAGGCCGTACGTTTTTCGAAGCGTGCACCGAAATCTTGCCATCCGCGGGAAGCGTCGGTGGTAGCGCATCCCCCTCGTTGCACTTCAGCCGCACCGTCTTTCCCCCGAGGATATCCGCGACGGCCGGGGACACAACCCCCTTTCGCGCAGGCCTGTTTCCTTCGACCAATGGAGGCCGACGGTCCCCACTCTGCGCGCCTTCGTTGGCGAGTTAACGCGACCAATGAGCGTCGCGTCGCGGCGACGAGGTGGGGGCAGCGCGGCGTTTCCACCCCCAAAATGGCTGCGAATTCGCGCGGGCATTAGGCAGCCCGTTCAAAATAAACGGGCGGATTAATTGGAGCGGGGCGACGCGGGGCCAGGCCGGTTGCAACCCCTGGCCTTAACTCGCTCGTGGCAACGCTTCCACCTCCACCCCGTCGGCTTCGGCAACGTGCGCTCGTCACCGAGGAGGACGACGATGGAGGGGCGTGGGAGGACGAAGACGACAACGACGACGACGACGACGGGCGACGGCGATAACGATACCCGAAGTCGAACAAGCATATCCGGTCATCCTACGCGATCCTCGGCGACGCAGAACGACGCCGCGCGTCCGCACGTTAGCATGAAACTCGCGCCCGTCGCCGAAGTGTTCCCGCGCCGACCGACCCCGTTCGCAGGCACAGTTCGCACGATCATTCCACACTAGGCGATTTCGTCGGTTCGTTCGTTCCGATTGTTCGTTGAACCGTTCTTCGTCGACCGAGGAGTACCATGATGCAGGAGCACAAGTCGTTTCTTATACGGGATCTCTTAGGCGACGTGCTGACCGAAAGGGTACACGGTAAGTCGGTGCCATTTATTTCTATCGGACTCGACACGGCCGTTTCGGACGCCGCGAAATTCGTTCGCGATTCCTTCGATCGCGACACCGTTCGATCGAAGTCGTTCGTTCACGCGCGGCGGCGATCCCGAACGCGCGCTAATGAATCCGACGCGTCGAGCCGAACACGAGTAGACGGAGAAATGGAAATTTTTATTGGACGAGGAAGCTGTCGCGTGGCCGGCAACTGGGATCCTCGTTACGGGGAACCCCGCGGCGCGCTTCTATTATCTTTAGCCACGATTCGTAACCCCCGGGGCACCTAGCCGGCGCTGACGGGGCGCTGCCCCATTAACGGCGATCCTACAGATGGCCCGAGCTGCGGAAGGATTCGTTAGCTCTCGTTAGCGTGAGTTTTCGTCGCGCGGCGATCGTATCTTGCTGCGCCCGGTAGCGTGCATCGACCGACCGTTCCCTTCGGGACAAACGTTCCCGTAATTGAGATCGTTTACCATAAACCAGAGGCGATTGTGATCACGATACACGCGTCTGTATTGTCGAGATAATCGACTTTGACGGGAGAATCGGACCGGGGTCCGTCCCCTCTGCGAATGTCCGCTGGAAATTGGTTTTCATTCGGCCGCGCTGGGCCAAAATGGTCGCCTCAGAAAACAGCGAGCGCGCGAGGAGGATTGTTTCTAACGAAATCATGAATTTCAGGGGACTCCGAGGATGATTCCGCGGTTCACTCGGACTCCGAGGACACGATAGACCCTGGCAGCAGTCCCTGCACTCGGCTGGAGAGCCCTCCGCCGGCCTTGTCGCCTTCACCGACGGCAGCCACTTCCGGTAAGAACTGCGGAACCACCAGTGGTCCTCCCAGCGGGAGGAAGCCGAGAAGAAGACGAACAGCGTTCACCCACGCTCAACTGGCTTACCTGGAGCGGAAGTTCCGGTGTCAAAAGTACTTGAGCGTGGCGGACCGCAGCGACGTGGCCGACGCTCTGTCGCTCTCGGAAACGCAAGTCAAGACGTGGTACCAGAACAGAAGGTCAATCTCCGGTTTTGCAATTAGACATCACTGTAACTCGTAGTAGTTCATCGTAATCGGACGTTGATTGTAATTCACATTAGCTACATTCGAAACCTCCCGCTATTCGGGCTACGCGAGTCACAAATTACCGAGCATGACACGGTCACGATCGGAGTATCTGCCCGACGATCGATGTAGACGAAATATTCGATTGCAGGACCAAGTGGAAGCGACAGAATCAACTGCGGCTGGAGCAGCTTCGGCACCAAGCGACGGTAGAGAAGGAGCTGCTGGTTCGGGGCGTGGGCCTCCACCACGGCAGCATAGACGCCTACTGTCCACCTTACAATGCCCAGACCCAAACTCAAAGTCATCCGCCTCCACCGCCGCCTCCCCCGGCACCCTCCAGCGCGTCGACGGCCGCGTTCCTGTCAACCGCGGCGGCTCTCTTCCGGAACGTGACCTACGTCCACGGATGTCCCCTTTAACCCGCGCGATCGCCACGGTTTCAGGATCGTCTCCGTTCCGACGTCGCCGACCCCCTTCACCCGGAGGAGACCGGCACCATCCCGAACGAAGTGGGCCCACCGTCGACGACCGCCACGTCGCGCGCCGCCCGATGGCTTCTGTGGACTCGAAATGTCGCGAACCGATACAGTTTGCCGCGGTTCCTGGAACTTTGCGCCGAGCTCGCCGCGTCGGCGAGAACAGCTTCGCGGAAGCTCGACGCGTTCCGGTGCAGAGGGGCCGGAAGCCTGCTGGTCCTGCGATGGTGAAGTGCGCGGACAGAGGAACGACGTGGAAACGATCGTCGCCGTTGAGATCGTAAACAAGGGACGCGTCGTCAGGCATGGACAGTCCCATGAGTGACGAATCCATCCCCGGAGTTGTTTCACGTGTTTATTTGCTGCATGCGAGACAGTGTACATATGTAATTAAAAAGTTCGCTGGGTAGACGTAGTTCAGTTTGTTTCCGCTTTCCGACGAGGACGGACGGGAAATCTGTGCACCGTCGGCGACAGAGCGTCCTTCTCGGTCGGAACGGAAGGTTAATCGCGCGCAGTCTAGCTGAGCCGGTAGAGGGAATGAGAGAGAAAGCGAGAGAGCGGGAGAGAATGCGAGAGAAAGTGAGAAGGAAGAAGGTTCGTAGCTGTACAATAGAATCTTAGGTAATCATAATCAGACGGGAAACTGCGGCGACGAGCATGGCCGCCGTTTCACGGCCGGTTTTCGTTTAGAGGATTTAGTCGGTCACCGCTGACGATCGATCACCTTCTCCAGCTAGTCGACGATCTTTTTGCGTCAACCGAAAACAATTCTTGTAGATAAATAAATTATTATCGAGCAGAGACTCGGTGTTTTTGATTGCCATCTTTTCTCTACGTTCGTTCGAACGATTTCTCCGATTCGGAGAGCTCGACCTGCCCGACGAGGATATATCCTCGCCGAACGGCCGGCTCTCCGAGACCGATCCCCCGGCGAACCAATCGATTAAAAGCGATGACCGTTGAAAACGATCAGCCTAAAAACACAGCGGAGGGAACAGAAAACCGCGGGGGATGTTTCTCGTTTGACCGGGCGGCGATAGTAACGAGTGCCGGGCCGGGGGCACGAATCCACGCGTGACAATAGGCACGTGGCCAGGAACAGCGATCCGCGAGCCCCGGTGGAAAGTAATTGGCTGAAACCGATACAAGTCGAGTGCCGGTGCCACTCGTGGCTGGAATTGGCTGGCGGATTTAATTGAACGGAATCGACGGGAGAGAGGAAACACGGTAATAGGCGGAGAGAGAGGAGAGGAGAGAGCGCCGATATCCGCGGAGAAACGGTTCCGATTGTCGCGGATGATTTTTTCGCGGCGGGCGGACTGCCGTTAATTGGACGAGGAGAGGAGAGAGACGCTGCTGAAGAACACCGGTAAGAGGAGCGCGAGCCGGAGGAGCGGCGGGGGGGAGAAGAAGGAGAGAGAAGTGTACGATCTCGTTACACGGATGATTAGACTGCATTACGCGAGACACCGGAACAATCTCTGGTAACGACACCGTTAATCACTTTCCTTTGGCTCGTTCACCGATACGGGGAGAAAAGGGTCTCGAGGAGGAAAGGTATCAGCCACGGGAAATTGAGTTTCTCTGAAAAATTCGATCGGGATTACGAGTGCCTCGCTGATCGGCTCCAGCCCGACGAGCTCCCTTTGACTTGAAACGGTGAAAATTTACGAAACTACGATAGACACACACACGTCCGTGCACCTACGTGTAATTGGTCTACATCCGAGTTCAATTCTTCACCCCGATCAACCCTACGAATCGAGTCGATCCTTTGAACCCACTTATATCGGGAACCTCCGCGATCGCGTTTTCAGCGGGAAACACGCGTGAAAGCGATAGTTGCCTGCCCGCGGGAATAATCGCGGGACGACGCGAGCTCGCGAATCTCGACGGCTCGTTCCGCGCGTACCCGAGAAGGAGAGGAACAGAGCGAGGCCGGGATAGGAGAGACACTTCTTTCGAGTTCATTCAGGATGAAACAAACCGGGAGACACTCCTCGAGCGATGAAAAAGGAGGAGAGAAGAAAAGGAGAAGGACGGGTCCGTGTTGCCGAGCGTGAAATCTCGCCGCGGCGTAGGAAAAATTCTTGCGACCCTCGCCTCGCGCGACCCTCCATTATACTTCCTCCGCTCGAACGGGCCGCGCGCGCTGCCGAGGAAACTCTCACGCGTAATTACTTCGACATAATGAATCGCATATTATTCGTGATAATTCCTCGCCGGCCGAGCATTGTGCTCGCTCCTCGTTCTTACCTGCTTCTAATTTAGTCTTTTAACGCGTTCTTAACCCGACGATTCCCGCCCCGTGCTCTCCCTCTAACCGGATCGCGTCGACGACGATCCCCGCGTATTATCTCCTCTTTCTCTGATACCCTTTGATCGCGTCGCGTTCGATACTATCGGTCTGCTCAGAATTAATTCCTTATCCTCTATTACCCATAAACGAAGGTAAACGAGATTGAACCGAGATTCGAATCGGGATTCATAGCGCGAACGCATACGTTACAAGCAGTCGAAGACGATTCGACCGAACCGATGGCGCGTCAACCCTAAACGTCCGCGTTTTACCGTGAATCGCTGCCTCCTCCGCGATCGGATGCTCCCCGCGGTTACGCGATCGACGATCCCCGCTGGATCTCCTCGTGAAAGAGTCAAGGACTCCGGCGAAAGAGAGATGTCCTGGGACACACGAGTGGCGTCGCGTGTACTCGGCCACGTGCGCATTGTCGTCGAGCCGTGTACGCGCGTGCATACGTGCGTAAGTCGTGTTGGCACTTGGACACGCGCTTCTTATCCCTCCGCGGCGCACGATGCGCACCCCTCACCTCTGTTACCCTCTGTGAGCGGCGTCGTTAAACACTTGACAGAGCGCCCGGCGCGCGTACATCGTTCACCGATCCTTCTGGATCAGTGAATCCGGCCTTCGATTAATTGTAGCCTGCTTTTTTAGAAGCTATTATTCCGTAATAGCCATCCGCCCCGCTGCGATCACTCTGGACCGAGGGTCGGCAACCTTTTCTTAGCGGAGTGCCATTTTTCCGTAAATCTGTTCGAAAGGTTATTAATTCAGTAGAATTATTCCAGTTAGGCTAAAGGGCTGCTTTAGAGGATGAAAGGGTTGCGGATCGCCGACTCCTGTTCCATACCTGGAACTCGGATCATCGTTCGAGAATAGGTGTTAACCTACGTTCTCCAAGCGTATTCCCATCCAATCGCTTTCCTCGAGCTCTTATCGATACCATTCGCGTTTCAACGATGCATTCCCATTCGAGAGGAGCAACCGATCATCCGCGAATCCGTCGATCGGGAACAGCCGGGAAGCCTGGAACGGACAGCGGACGAAGGAAGACGGACCGGTGCGCGGATGTATAATTCTAATTCTTGGGGGAAGAAAAAAGCGGCGGAGTAATTGCTGGAGAAACTGGAGGAGGAGGGGTGGAGGGGGGAGGCGAACGATGGCTGACTGCACGGCGGTACGCGAAAAGGGATCGCGGCTCCGTTGGTGGAAGGTAAAAAGCAGAAGTGAAAGGACGAGGAAGGGTAGCGTTGCGGAGGGAAAAGACGAAATCGCGGGAAGGGCGGGAGAGAGAGGAGGAAAGGGTGCTGAAGAGAGACGCGGCGAGGAATGGAGGGTGCAAGGTGCAGGGCGGCGGCGAGGGATGGGCCGAGTGTAACGAAGCTCCGACTTTTTAATTGGAATATATTCAGAAAGCGGAACGCCTTTTCATTCGCGGGACTCGATGCACTGAATACAGCCTGAATCAACGCGGAATCAACCGCGCTTGCAACGAGCCTGCTGTGCACCTGCGAACCGGGCCGCGTCTCTGCATTTATACGTAACGGATGCAATAGCGGCCGCATAAAATAACCCGCGAAAATCGCCTGGATCGCCCATCCCATCGCGCTTTTTCTTCGCCGTGCAAACTTCTCCGCCTCCTCCGCGTTCCTCTCGTTTTCTGCCACGACTCGCCGACATCCACCGGCGTATAATCACCCTGAAAATACGATAAGCGCGAGAGGACGACGCGCGAGGCTAGACCACGCGATGATGATGAGGATGAGGATGATGATCGTATCCACGATAGACGACATTCATCGTGAAGCATTCGTTCTGTGAGATCGTCTCCGTTTCGAGATTCGTACGAGTTCGCTGACACTGTCGAGAAATAACTTGTATCTCCAATTTATCGTTACTTTTATACGGTTGATGACTTCTGTTTCTGTACGTTGTCATTGTTTTCCCTTGTGGAGGACGAGCGGTTTAAATATCCTGGACGGATTTTCCGTAGATTTATTCCCGCGGTAGGGTCGCAACACCTATCCATCGCGGAAAGGCAGAGGCTACGGCTGCTTCAGCTTAATGGGCTGTTTGCTTGCAAATTGCGGTATCGCTAAAGGGCAGCAAACAATTCACAACTCGTTTTAACTTCCACGTTTCAATTCCAAGACGCTTCGAGTCCCCCGGGCGGGCGTTACATTTACATAATTGTCTCCAGTTCTCTTTTCCCGTTCGCGGAAACCGTCGCCTGTTTTCCCCGCCGTGGCACGTTCGCATTTTTACGACGCGACGCCTTCGCGGTTGCCATCTTTGCGGGTGTTCCCGTCGAAAAGTATTGCGATTTTGAAGCTGGTCTAATTTTTAGAGTTTGGAGTATAGTTAATCGATACTCCTCCTTATGAGGCGATAAAAAATAATGATTGAAATATAATGTATAATTGCAAAAAGAAATTGCCCCGGGTGAGGATCGAACTCACGACCTTAAGATTATGAGACTTACGCGCTGCCTACTGCGCTACCGAGGCGATGTAAGCACTTTTCATATTCACTTATGAGAGTGGAATTTTGACGTCGATAGAAAATTTGTATGAAATAAAATTTCGTCCACCGTATTTCTTTGCAGTGTTTTGAACATTTGAATGATAATTATATCATAAATACAAAATGTTTATAAAACATATTTTATAAACTTGCCAAACCCTGCTGAAGATGTCGCCACGTTGCGGGAAGCGACTGAAGTTTGGTAGACTTCATCCCCTGAGCGTTGGTACTGTGCGTGAACTCCGATCGTTAAGGAAAACGACAAGTATAGTATAAATGTAAACTGTCAAACGTATTCATTGTGACGATTCCTGTTTTTCAAGGACCTATGAACCTGACCTCGTTATAAAAATAAAAATATCATGACAGACGCGGAAAGTTTAAAGGAAGCTATAGCGCAGTACGAACAACAGGTACGAAATGGTCCTTTTTACAAGGATTAACCTTTGTAAACGATCGCCTCGATTCACAGTTTATTTCTGTTTCATTTGAACGCTTGTCAGCTGGCACAGGTTCAGGCCACACTGTCATCGACGGCCGAAGGAACCGACCGGGAGAATTTATTAAGCTTACAGTCGGACATAGAAGAGTTAATTAATTTAACGAAGGAAAGTCTACAGAGCATCGAATCGGGTGACACGGGAAACGAGTCTTCGACAGAGATTTTAAGTGACGACGACAATGATCCACTGGCGAAGGAATACGCCTTGTTCAAGGTGATCCTTTTACACTTAGACTCGAACGAACGATACATTCTCTAAAACAGGAATTCTTATGTTCCCTTTTCATTGTAACTTCATCAGGCAGAACTGGAGAAAGTCTCAGATGACTCTGAGAGTAATAAGCAGAATGAACAAGCTGCTGGAACTTCAAACAATATAGAAGTCAGTATGCAAGTATTCTATACGGCATAGCAATGACACAATTATACGGTGCAAGTTCATCTTGTAGGAAGAATTGAAGCAGTTGGAGGGCATGAAATGTAGAGCCCCTTATGGTAGCAGTTGGGGAGGAATCGGTTATCATAATGCTATGATATGCTCAGTTTACGGGATCAACAATACAGAAATAAGAAACATGCAAGAATTGAAGGTAAGAGGACCAGTGTGTATGAAACTGTATTCCATCGTGTTATGATATTAATTTAAATGTGTCCTTCGAAGCAAATCCCTTAGAAACTTGGATGATCTTAGTTGTTCAATATTGTTTTACGTACATCTGCATGCTTAAGAGAATGTAACTATTGTTCAGGTCAGAGTATTCTTCCTAAATCCGACGCACAAAGAAAAGCTTCCATGTCCTTACTATTTGAATGGAAAGTGTAAGTTTTCTGACGAGGATTGCAGGTTTTCTCATGGTGAACTAGTGCTACTGTCTAGCATAAAGGAATATAGGTAAATCAGCCTTAAGATTTAGTGAAATATAAACATGAAGACATGAGTACATATGTCTGTGTATATATCGATAGGGAGCCTGATTTTCAAAGTATAAAAATGGGTAGCAGGGTATTAGCAAAACAAAAAAACCAACTATGGCACAGATGTGTCGTACTGAAAATGCCAGAAAAAGTTGGAGATGTTTTCAGAATTAAGTTTGAAGCAAGTGGTAACATTGCTGAGGTTTTCTTACAAGACATCTTGCCACTTGGTTAGTACTATACACCTAAATTTAATGTACTGCAGATTTTCATGCTATTTATTATCATAGATGACGCAGATTTAGAAATGTCAGATACATCTGAAGAGTCGGACAGTGAAAGTGACTCAACAGAATATCCTAAGGAAGTAGTAATTCACCAGTCTCTCCTTACAATGGATAATAATGCACCACTCGGAAATTGGGAAAAGCATACTCGCGGTATAGGTAGTAAGTTAATGGCTCAAATGGGATACATAGTGGGTTCTGGTCTTGGAAAACGATCGGACGGTCGGGTAGAACCAGTTGAAGCAACGGTATTACCAGTTGGTAAATCCTTAGGTATGGCTTTCTCTTCTGCATTATAGATATATTGACAGCTTCGAGTACATCATACTACAAATGTATCACTCTTTAGATTATTGCATGGAATTGCGAGAAAATGCAGGTGGAGACAAAAATTTATTCTCCGTTGAACGTAGAATGCGGAAGCAACAACAAAAGTTAGAGCAACAGAGGGAGAGGCAGTATCAAAGAGAAAAACAAAGAGAAGAGAATAATGTATTTAATTTTATAAATGCAACATTAGGTGATAAACGTACGTTAAAGAACGAATTCTTGTATCATTATATATGTATATAGCTTCCATGCTTTCATAAACATTTGAATTTATTTGCAGCTAAAAATCAACCCCAAACTAGTATCACAAAAAGTAAAAGTGATCTTAAAACAGAATCGAATCGACAATTAAATGTAGCCAGCCTCCAAATTGGAGAAAATATTTTAAGACTGGAAAGAGAATCATCCAAGTTAAAAGAATCGTTAGGAAGACATGCGAAAGGTAGCATTCAATACAATAATATTGTAATGAAGTATAATGAGAAGCAAAAAGAGCTCGTTGATTTAAGAGCATCAGAAAAGAATATTACTGCTGAGCAAAACCAGCGAAAGAATAGAGCTAAATTATCCATATTTTGATGTCGATGCATTTACTATTTTATGTTTCTAAAGGAAATGGAAATATACGTGAAATATCTACAAATATGTACATATAGAAATATAACGAATAAATCTTAAAATTGGAAACTACTTGTAACATTAATGTGTAGAAACCTTACTATTTCCTTTTACTACTTATTCGTTATCAACCATTTTATATATTTTTTAATGAATGCAAAGTGAAAGAGTAAATTAGTTCATAGTATTACCGTAGCACTGGCGCTGTGATTAGATCATCAAATATTTTTAGTGCACTGACAGTTCTGAAATTGTACACGAGTCGTCAAGTTGTGGTGTGAATTGTGAATGTCAATTTAATATGGCGACCTCCAGTGAGAAGTATGATTACATCAATGATTACTTTAATTTTTAATTATAAAGATAAATTCAAATTTTGTATATGTTATTTTAACTTGAATTTAAAATTATTTATAGGATCGAAAAATGTGAAGTATGTACTGCTGATACTGCAAAATACACGTGTCCGAAGTGCGAGGTTAGAACATGTTCTCTTAAATGTGTAAACATTCACAAGAAAGAATTGGAATGTGACGGTGTCAGAGATAAAACAAAGTTTGTACCATTAAAATCATTTACAGACTTGGATATTTTAAGTGGTAAATTATATATTGTATATCAATTATTATAAATTCCAGTTGACAAACATTCATTTTAAGCTTAATATTTGTTAATTTCTAGATTACAGACTTCTCGAGGAAGTTGGTAGATCAGTTGAACAACTAAAGAGAGATCCATATAAAAAATGCACACAACAAAACAATTTGCCGATGGTTAGTTACTTTAATTTATATTTATCACTTTAAGCATGAATTAATATAAATTTTATGATTGCAGCATTTATATAAACTTAGATCAGCTGCATTTAAAAGGAAGATTAATTTACAATTTATGCCACAACATTTTAGTAGACATAAAAATAATACAACATTTTTAAATTGGAAAACCAATGAACTATATTGGAGAATAGAATGGATTTTTCCTCAAGCAGAAAATACAAAATGGATAACAGAAAGGTATTTAATAACAATTAAAGTATTTATAGATTTATGCATTAAATAATGTATGTGCTGTATTATTTTTTATGTACAAGATGATTATAATTGTAGGGTTTTAGAAGATACAAGATTATCAACCATCATAGAGGACATTTTGGATCCCATCAAATCATTAGAAAATAAAGGTGATATTGAAGAGTTAAATTTAAAAATGTGTTTGAAAGATAGATTACAATTTTATCAAGCAGCCAGTTTATCTGGAATAAAAGTCCTTTTAAAAGCCGAAAAAGTAGTAAAGTCAGATTCAAAGTAAGAATATTTCATTTTACTTTATTCAGTCGAACATATATTACAAGATACTTAATAGCACATAACTATCCATCAGGTTTCACGAATTGGATGTTACTCTTTCATTGAAAGAAAATTTAGAGAATAAAACTCTAATAGAATTTCCAACTGTATATGTAATCTTGAAAGATCATTCTGATTTGTATGAAATAATTGACAGTGGTGGGTTATCTATTTTTCTTTTTTACTATAATCAATATCGACATTAATTTATAAAATAACTAATCGAATAACATTTTAGATGATGAACATATGGAAGATTCCATACATAAAAAGAATAACAAAAACACGTCGCGGAGCAAAACACAAATGTACAAACAAATGCATAAAAAACTAAAAAATAATTCGAAGGTAAATTATTTTTTTAACTCTGAATATTCAGAGTCTGAAGAAGAAGGAGGTAATGGTGATCGTGAAAATGAAGTATCACGTGTAAAAACTTTTAACATTCCTAATTATAACGAATTAGTAAAAATGGAACAGTAATGTGATTTGTATATATCTAAAAATATGTAAGTATATAAGATTTTTATTCTTCTTGATTTAAACGAGTGAACTTATTGTACATTTATTATAAATTCAATTTTTTTATTATTGTAAATACAATACCTCAATAGACCAATACAATTGAGTGATATAAAATAACATTAATAATAACATATAATTATTTGTAATGCATTTCATTGGTTCCCTTTCCAAAAACATAAATATGATTGTTCACAGTTCAAAGAATACTAAAACCACAAAAATAAATATAATTTAATACATTCGTTTTACTTACACTGCATGAAAGATATTATAAATGATGCAATCCAATACGAAGGTACACATAGAAATAGTGCTAATACAGCCTCAAAGAGGAATAAAACAGTGATACTAATTTTCACTGTTTCTGAATGAACTAATAAAACTGATTTGAAGTTTCATTTAATATAAATACGGCTGTACATATTGTCTTTTACTTATTATAAAATTATCAGCGTTGTTTTTGTTTAATTGAAACAGTGATGGTTGTACATTATGTTACTCATGTAAAATAATTACATACTATACTTATTGCATGGCAATACATACATATGATAGAATATTTTGAAATTGGTATCAATGTCACCTTATTCGTTACAACAAGTTTTTTTGGAATATAACTTATGTACATTTCCTTCAATCCCATTTAGAGTCAAAACATAAACATACCATGCACTTGTAGAAAAAAATAATGTAAATACCAATCTTGAAGAAAACCAGATTGAGTAAAAACTTCCATGGTCTTTGCACAGTGATAACAAATAAAACAGTAATTTGAACTAAAGAACAAAGAAATACAACAGGAAGACCAAGAATGCAACCAATCCAGCCACGGCCTTCACATACATTGACTTGCTATTTAAGTGAGTTGCATCTTTTTTGTATTTCTGCGATAACATGGACAAATTTTGTGTTTTTGTATCTAACTCTGGAAAATCATAGAGTTTTAAGTTAATACAAAGTTACTTTGAATAACAACTATTCTTTTATAACTTAGATTAGATCATTACCTGAGAGAACAGTACCCCTCTGTAAGACATCATCTATATTCTGAACCATGATTCTTTGCACATCCTGTAATTGGCTATTCAGAGCATTCATGTTCCTTCTTGACCTACCATCCAAGAAAACTTTCTTTGCTTTCTGAATATAAGTATCTGAGAAAGTAAATATATTAATAATATTGTTACATATTATGCTTAAAATCTCTACTACACAAAGTACATACTAAATTCGATAAAACTATAAGGCCTGGTAACTGTGTTGACCCTTCTACCATACAAAGAATGAAATTCTTGTGCAATATCTTCAAGGTAACTGTATGCTACGCGTTTACTATAATTCTTTTCACATAGTACCAAGTAACATACTTCATTTTCAATCAGGTAACTGTAAATTTAAATAGATAATTTTGTAATACTTTCAATTTAAATAGATAAAATTGTGATATTAAGCAGTTGAATATAATTTTCTAACAATTATGATAAGAAAACTTACTGAAATAAATATGGGCCTGTTTCTATAGTACATCTAGCCGGAGACTGAGGGCCCAATTTTCTAAATAACATTTTTGCCTGATTCTGATAGTCTAAGATACTTCTTCCACTCTGTAAGTAATTTATAAAAATATCTGTCATCGTTCAGTGAAGTTGTATAATGCATAATAATATAATATTTCTGCGCCAATGGAATGTTGTACTCGCTTATGTTTAAGTTACGTATAAATATTATCATAAAAAATGTCGTGAAATTTGATAAAAAAATTTTTGACGTTTCATCATAACAGATTTCTAACCTGTTCGTCTTCCTGCATGGTCGCCGCAAGTGGCAAACCATCCGCTATCCTCGCAATCATTGTCAGCAACACCATTTTCCCGAAAATTCAATGAATTCGCTAACGGTGAATATCGAAAAATTTGTTTAAAAACCCCGTGAAACAGTCGAAACTTCACCACCTGAAATCCATTTACGCGGAACTGGCCACGGTGTGGCCGATTCGTTAAATATCCACTCTTGGTATACCACGTCAGCCGGTGTGAAGTCTTCGAAGCTCAAATAATCATGTAATAATTTCTCGCCTTCGCATGTCCGCAAATTTTGCAAACGCATATGAATAATCGCGTTATCGTCTGAAAGTGTTATAAATATAATAAACTTTTATACATTTGCGATAAAAGGGAAAACAAAAAAAGACTATCTTTCAGACATTACCGTTTCTATGTTATCGCTGTTCAAGATAGAATCTTTTTGTTGCACTTTCACTTCTGAAATATTCATTCAAATATTATTTTAATTCTATTAATATATTAATCACTAGAAATTAATATAGTCCTGCCGTTTTTAGATATATTTTTTCCAAATTTAATTGAAATTTCGAATAATACAGTAATGCCATCTGACGATACTTCGTCGTATATCTCTTTGACGTTTGAGATCAACACGTCCGCGCTGTGCGCGTCTATGGTTCTGCTCGCGTGGAAAGTGAAGGAGAAAAATTTCGTGACGTGCTTAACCCACACCTTTCCCTCGTAGTATCCGTAAAATGCCTGGGTTTCTGTGATTTTCCATTTCAGTCCCGTAAACGATTGATTCACGAGTATAAGGGATCGAAAAATTGTCTAGGCAACGGCTCGAATGTTCTTTGGAAGAAAATAATGCTTGTGCTCGCGTATGGACACCAGTGCCAGATACGATAGCTAGGTGAGTGAACGTACAAGAGGTCCCTGAACGCTAACTTGGCTATCACAGCTGGTATCTTGACTTTTTATCCTGAGGATTCCAATTTTTCGTATCGCAGCCTTCTTCTTACCCGGCAGCTTTGCCTCAGCGTAGGAAAAGTGCTTCCTCATGATTTTCGTTACATAATTAAACTAATTTTCGAGTTTCCTCGCGCGAAAGCGCAAGGAATTTTGTCTCCCAAACCAACCTCTAGCTGGCTTTAACGGATTTCAAATTTTGATTTTCTCGCTTGTTGACTTCTCGACGTATCTCTGTTTCGCTTATCATATCGTTGCACGGTTGTATGTGGCATAACGTGCTCGCGGGAAGGGTTATTAGAATAATGTAAAATAAGCACCCAATGACCTATATATATACGTATACACACACACACACACACACACACACACATATGTTGCCATTTATATGTGAAAGTGGATTTCCCTCCATTCGGATAATTATAATGTTTTTCAATATTTACTAGAAACGTATGTTTTATGGCATTGTTGATATGATAACTGTAATGAGAATATATACTTTCACTTATAATTTATTGTGATGCTTATAAGTTTGCGAGGTAGCTTTCTCAAATATATTAATTTGAAAGTAATGACATTGTTTTTATACATATACTTTCTATCAACTTAATATGGTATGAAAAATGGCTTTTAATTTGCAGGTTTTACTATAAATAAGAAATAGGTGGTACTGTCCTAAAGGCAGTATGAGTGTAAGTAGAATGTGACCTTAACATATCATTTACATAGATATGAATTTGAGTAATATATTATTATTTAAAATACATTTTCAGAATCCTTATAGAGCCAGACCAGCAAGGTCTAAAGCAGGATATGGAGCTCATAATCAAACAATATGGAATCCTATGATGAGACAACAGACAGATACACCATCAAATGATTCTATGCAACATCAATCAGCGGTTGTGAATCAGTCAAAACAAGCAGCTGATTCTTGGAATAATTCATGGAATTGGGACTTTGATAAACAGACAGATAATCAACAGCAACAACAACAACAACAACAACAGCAGCAGCAGCAGCAGCAGCAGCAACAACAGCAACAACAAACATCTCAACAAGAACAACAACAACAGCATTATGTGCCACCATATAAAAATCAAGGACAACTGATGTCCAATTCTATCCAGGATCATTATTATAAAAATGTTAACGGTAACAAGACTGATTTGATTAATCAGAATACTATGTCAGATGGAAATACACATGGAACTGCTAGTAACAGGCAGCCAATTTCAAATCATTCGGATTCTTTTCCACCTTACTCGAATTATGTCCCATACCAGCAATATCCACCACCACCACCGCCACCTAGACCGAGTTCTATTAAGTCTGGATCTTTGGATTATGATCATACACAATGGACAAATGAGCAACAACCTCAAACTGGTTCATATCAGCAACAAAGGTCCACTATACAAAATCAGAAGATTCAAGCAACAAATCCTCTTTTACCTAGTAGTAATTACGTTTGGCAGAAGTCCGAACAAACAAATTTAATGCCTTCAAATAATTGGCAGAGCAATGTATCCAATCGTTGGCAAGATCCAGAAATGGATAAGGAGGTACAAAATTTTGATGATATGGGTAACCAGTGCACACCGCCGTTACAGCCAAGTAGATCGAATCAGCTTCCTCTGCCATCCACAGAAAATATAAAAAAAGAACATTCCACAAACGATGCAAACAATTGGTCCAGTCAAATGAGCATGCCAACTCCATGGAATCAAAATCATGAATCTGTATTAGCTAGTCAGAGTCAACAACTACAAAGTTCCAGTGTCAATAATGATTTTAATTCTTGGCCTCAAACAGCAAATACAGATCTTTTGCAACAATGGAAACATACGAGTGAATTGCATACTAATCAGTGGTTACAAGAGCAACAGGAAAACAATAACTTACCGGAAGAAAGTATTAAACCAGATAATGCTGGTGTTATTCCTTCGAATGATTGGCAACAAAATCGTATAGTATCTTCTCATCATTCTCTGCCTAACATGCCTCCACCTCTGGAGTCCGGTGTAGAACCAGAAGAGAGGAAAAAATCTATACCCTCGTCGATTCCAAATTCTATGATCTCTAAAGATTCTACTATACACGCGAAAGCAAACGTCCCCAAATCCCAACTACCTGACTCGCGACTCAACATGTCATCTACTCCAGAAACTACATCTACCGTTGCAAGCTCTGAAAACGTTTCTGTACAGGAAAACAATGAATTCAATCCAGTAGGTGATATGATAGAATGGGGCAAAACTAATTCATCGGAGGAATTACCTGCAAAACTAGAACAGTTGAGTCTTAGTTCCAAGATCAGTAAACAGGTGGAACATCAAAGCGAGACCCCAGAAGCACAAATCCCTGCAACCTCTGCAGACGTATGGAGTCAGAATGCAGCTCCTCATAATGTTAACTCTGACCATATACCCGGACTATCTTCGGATTACCCCATGCCTGCAACGGAACATCCTCATTCCATCGACAACCAACCTAGCACTAATAAAGATCATCCTGCGCACAACACGTATCAGGCATTAAGTATTGCGCCAATAGATAACGTGGTGCAAAGTGGATACGATCAGTGGTACAATCAAAGCGCATTGCCGCGTTCCTCGGACAATACATGGTACACGAAGGATCATATCAGGCCAGCCAAGGATTGGAACGTCGAACAGAACGTTGAGAATTATGAAAACATCCAACAGCCTACAGAATTTGGGAATTTGGAGGTAGTTACACCGTCGTTGCAGCAACGCGATATATATGGCTCAAGAGATTCCATAAACAAGGAAACACTGGACAACGATCCAAAACCGGTTATCAATCCTGTCAAGGAAACTGTTAATACACGTGATTTTCGACAAGAAGTGAACAACATAGAAGTACCCACTGTCCAACAGCCGTCACGATCCTTGCCACCTCTTCAACCGGAACAGGTATGTCATCATTATACAAAAATGCGAATCAACTTTATTTTATCGTACTCGGTAATTAAGTAAAGATTGTCCCACAGGTACCGGACAACTACGAATTCGCATCGAACGACAGAAACACGTTTTTAGAAACCGGCGAATTAACCGATTCCCATCAAGAGCACGAACCGACTCCACCAAGCCAGGACGACGAGAACGATGAAGTGCCTAACGATATTCCCTTTCTACGAGAAGTGCCGGGCCAGTCGAGTTCCATAGATCCACGCAGAAACGATCCAACAGGGCAGGAACAGTACGTTCAGTCCGCTCAAAGGTTGTCGGATCCAAGGAGAAACGATCCCTCCGGTCAGGAGCAGAGTCTTCAGCTGAGGAACATCACTGAAAGATCCGAGCGACGCGACATCCCTCCTGGCCAAGAGAGGAGTGTCTCTCTGCTTTCGCGGTCAGACTCGGATACACTGGAACGTAGAAACGATCCGTCTGGCAGAGAACGATCGTTACCTCCCCAGCAGTCTCGGAATGATCCCTCCGGGGAAGAAAGACATCAGTCGCAACCTCCAATTATGTTGGAGTCCAGCGAGACACGGGAGGTTCCTGGTAGAGGCAATGAACCTGAAGATCCTAATCAACAGACGGATGAGAACCTCAGGCAAATACCTGGGGGTGCATCTCCCAACGAAGTTGTCCAGTCCTCGGACGACAGGCCCAATGGAAGAGTAGTCACAGGTTCTCAAGAAGTCCCTTCTGCAGTCTGTAAGATGAACTTCCCTATACCTTGAGTCTCTTATTGGTAATTTAACCCTTTGTGGACGTCGACATTTTGAGATCAGATGTTCATGTTTGCAACGCTAAGTCGCAAGCAAACGATTTAATTGATAAAACAGCAGGAGATCAGTACGTAGTTTCCCTTTTCCAGTTATCTAAGCAACCGATATACAATTTAGCTTCATCTGGTTCTCTATATTTCAAAAAATCTCCGACCGCAAAGAGTTAATTGTGTCGCCTGTTACCAATGTGTCCTATTATTCCAGCCGCTATACCGGATCCAGCCAGCGACTCGAGGAGCAAGCGCGAGGAGGCTGTCGGCGCGTCGATACGCGAAGGACAGGGCGCTTCCAGTTCGTCGAACCGAAGAGACTCGTACGACGACGAGAACGACGAAGGATCCGGAAACAGTCGGGACGACAGCAGGGAAAGACGGCGCGACAGCAGCTCGGAACGACGACGATACGAATACGAACGGAAGAACTCCTACTACGATCGTGAACGGGAGTACGACGACGATTACTATTACGATCGTCGTCGCGGGGCGGACAGCGACCGACCGTATAACGCCCGAGATGAATTCGATCGCCGGGATATACCGTACAGAGAGGATGACCGGAAGCATCATAGCCGGGATGATTTGGACAGGCACACCAGAGAAGACATGGAGAGAAGGAGCAAAACTAAAGACGACTTGGATGAGAGGGACAGCAGAAGACGGCCCGACGATCGCAGAAGGGACAGGGGCGACGATGTACGTCGGAGAGACAGGGAGATTCGAGATTATGATCCTCGGTACTCTAGAGATCGAGACTACCTCGATCGCGACAGAAGGAGAGACGAAAGACGGCCGAGGAGATACGACGATTACAACATGAGAGATTTGTACTACGATGATCCTTATAGCAGAGGGTACGTTCGAATGTGTGCTCACCCTTTGCCCTGTAATTCGTTTCTTAACCAGTTAACTGTGTTTGAGTATACACGTCATATTGAAACTCAAAAAAATAATAAACTTACTAATAATAACTGGTTAAGTATCAATACAACTACTGTAGCGTTAATAATCGAGTAGAAAAGGAAGTTTTGATCGTTATTCTCTATCTACATTTAGTCCAAAGGTTAACGATTGACAATAGAAAAGTATTTATGTTAAAAAAATAAGTAACTTAGATTTGTCAGATTCAGTTGAAAACTGTCACGAGTCTGACACGATATTATAGGTCAAGGGGTTAACAGTGTAGAGAGAAAGTGTCTCAATACTTTGTAAATCTGTTTCTCAGTTCTAGACCATCTAGCAGATCTTCCTACAACGACAGAGACCGAGCCTACTACGTGCGATCGAGGGACCCTTATTATGGTTATAATGGTACGTACCATTTTTTGTACCTTTCATTATATTTCTCTGAGAAATTAAATGTTCAAAGTACATGTGTTTCCATAGGTTACCCTGGCTACGATTACGGCGTTCATTATGCCAACAATTATTACGCGTACATAGAGAATTTGCGACGTACAAATCCTGCTGCCTACTCGGAGTGGTATCACAAGTACTATGCCAACCAACATCAGCAGCAGCATGTCGCCCATGGTGTCACTAATTACCCGGAAGACAGGGCTAGCGTTCATTCAGGCCGTAGCTCGTGCGACGATAGGTGAGCATCGCGAACCGCAAAGAACCGAGCGCACCCGATTTCTCAGATACCATTTTTGTACGGATGTTATAATATCGATTATGTGTTAGATTTTTTACGAATCCAAGTGCATGCTTCCATTCGCCAAACAAAGCATTATATGTCTCGTATTTCGGGTGTCCCGGATGGGCCAGGAGTCCACAGCGGAGACCGTGTTATCTAAATTTGAATAGGTGAGACCGAGGGAATCCTCTCGGTTGGACACTTGCAACAGATACTGAAAACTGTCGCATTCGCTATCTATCAAAAGTAATTTAGTTGAAACATATCCGTTGCGTGTAGAGTATCTTCTCTTGTGCTAGATACCGTTGCTTTATTTATGTAGATATTAGCAAAGCTCTGTTCATCTTTTGTAGATAATGGAAAACATTGTATAGTGATTAGTATTTCATCATCAGTATAGTATTCCATTAGATACCATCAGTAAATAGATGTTTATGCAGCTTATTCTTCTGTTAGCTTTTAATGTTTATTAACTGTTATTTATACGAGAATTCTATATTTTTCAGAACAACTGGCGAGAAACGAACTTTAGGCGACATGTCTTTGCTCGAGGACTCGACCAGTGCTTCCGCAAGAATGACGCCGATCAAATATTCCATTTCCCATGCATATGGTGCAGTATTAAGTTATTTAAAATATACGTTTAGGACGCACAATGTAGCAGTTGATAAAAATGTCACGTCCTTAGGTTGTTTTTCGATCGGATCCTTGATTCATGTGCTTCCGTCTTATCCGACTGATGGTGAAAGAGCCAAGGTGGACATTCTTAGATTGGACAACCTGCTCTTACATGATCCCGTCACGCGTGATTTACGAGCGTATCCTGGGCCATTAATTAAGCAAGTGTAATCGATACATTCATGTGTCTAAGCATGCCTATTTCTAGTAGCTCGGTTACTTATCATTTTGCTTGTTACAGTTATTTGTAGCACCTTAGAATATGCCTGCTTAGACACAACATATTTAATTATTCTCCTTATACGACGTTTGTTCTCTACAGGGGAGTCACTCACAAAAAGACCATTATCGAATATTGCGAGAACAAAATCAAAAAAGCTGCATCGAACGAAGAGATGACCGATCGTGCTTCGTACATCCTTTTGTACGAACTAATGATCATGCTGATTCAACAGAATGGGGTATGACATATTTCTTATGTCTCTAACGTCAACCATGTTCACTCCTAATTGCACGTGTCATTGCAGAACGTCGTTGGTGTCGATATTGCTGCCTTATTGCTCAGAAACAAAGAAGCGTATCCTTACGATTTAAACAAGCAAAAGTCGCAGGATGCAGGAAGGAGAGAGTCGGTGATATCGCAAAGATCTGGGTTAGGTGGGGACGGATGCCAGGGTACTCAAGATGGTGCATCCGTTTCAGAAAAAATAGAAAGCAAACCGCGCAAGAGTATCGAGCAAATAACAGACGAATTTAGGAACACGTTACTGTATGGTTTAGTCCAGGAAGCCTTAGGTATGTTCCTACTTCAATATTTTATTTCAAGAATCATTAACCAGTTAAGCGTGGAATTTAGTTTGAAAAATCAAATAATGAAGTGTATTTCCTCCCTAAATGCAGGAAAAATGCACTTAAAACACATCCTAACAAAAAACTAAAAAAAAAGAACTACATGTTTGTCTCAAAAAATAAACAATCCATCGTTGAAAAAGTTAGCACCATTAACACTAGGTTCACGGGCATTTATTGTACAGTTTATTCTATTGTTCCTGGGGAAGTTGATATTCCTTCATTTAGATTGTGGAAACTTTTTCAACGATGGATTGTTTATTTTTTGAGCTTAACGTGTTAAGATAACTTTCATCGCGTATGCTTATTAAATAATGTATCCCACAGAATACGCGATGAACGAAGGACTCTGGGGCCACGCGCTGTTCCTGGCCAGCAAACTGGACAAGCGCACCCACGCCTCCGTGATGACTCGTTTCGCCAATAGTTTACCGTACCACGATCCTTTGCAAACCTTGTACCAACTGCACTCCGGTCGCGTGCCCGCCGTCGTCACCAGTATCTCGGATCCACGGTGGGACGACTGGAGACCCCATTTAGCCATGATCATATCGAACACGTCCTCCAATCCCGAAATCAACCGTCGTTCGATCACAACCCTCGGAGACACGCTCTCCGCGCGCGGCGACATCCACGCGGCCCACTTCTGCTACATCCTCTCGCAAGTCGACTTCGGAGCTTACGGGTCCAGCAACGTGAAGCTCGTACTGATCGGCGCGAATCACCATAAACCGTACAACACGTTCCTCACGTCGGAAGCCGTGATGCTCACGGAGATATACGAGTACGCGAGGAACCTCAGCGAGCCGGGATTCACCTTGGTGGACCTTCAGACCTTCAAGTTCGACCTGGCGTCGAAGATGATGGACCACGGATTGATAGAGAAAGCCTTATTGTACATAGAACAGATCGCCGTAAATATCGCCAACGAGCCGTCGAAGTACAAGAAGTCGTTCATCTGCGCCGTGTACAATTTGGGAGACAGGATTAAATTCCACGATCCAGTGTACAAGGACTCCACCGACGAAACCATTACTTTGCCTTGGTTCGATAATTTGGCTGAGATTGTCAGCAAATGTTACGTAAGTTTCATTTTCGTTCATCGCTTTATGGAGATAATATTAATGATAACAGTACTAGCTTGTATTTTCTTGCAGTCTGGAGAAATAGTCGAGAGTGATGCCTATGGGTCGCAGACGAAAGTAGAACAGTATAGTGCCACGCAGAATCAAGAAATCTATGAAACAAAGCATCAACAACAGCAGCAGCAACAACAGCAACAGCAGCAGCAGCAGCAGCAGCAGCAGCAACACTGGAATCCTCCACAACCGGAATACAGAGAAGGTCCATCGTCGATGATGGAGGTCCCTTCAACCGAAGTGCAATCAGAATGGCAGCCCTTATCTCTGCCATCCAACATACCGGACACGTTCGACCAAACGATGCAATATACAAGGAACACCGAGGAATCGTACCAGCAATCCCAGCAGCCAGATTACTGGAACCAAGACTCCTACTACCAGAGCAACTACGGGAGGAACGACTGCACTGTCACCAACTGGCAGCAGCAGTCAACCAGCGTCCCATACTCCTCAGAACAAGGTGACACCGACAGTTCACAGCAACAGGAGAAATGGAACTATGAGGTAAGTGTCGTTCCAGGTCAAGCGTCCTGAACTTTCGCATTCGAATATACAAGGCTACCAAGTAAACATCTCTATTAAGCTTCCAACGTTCTGCATCGCACTTCCGTCGCATACATACCCCGCCGTAGAACTGTGTCAAAGTAGATTACCCAACGAACCGTACACGGCGCTCGCTGGAAATAACGCATTTTTTTCACGTTTTTCTTGATGCTTGCATACGGACAGACGGAAAGAGAGGATAAAACGGCCACTCCTGAAGTAAGTAATCACGCGGCCACTGCGGCTAGTAGTATCGAACCCGAATGGTCGCCGAACGACGGCGACGTTAGCTCGTTACGGCGGCGCAAAGTCTTGACCGGTCCGCTAACCGAGCCACGAGTCGCTTCTCATTCTTCCGGGTCGGACGTCGGTGGCTCGACCGGCTCGTCGTCGTTGTCGAACCCCTATCGGTCGGGCGTCTTGGACGAGGCGTCCACGAGATCCCAGAAACTGATCACGTACCCGAAGGTCACGGCGGCCTATCCGAAACTCTTGCCGGCCGACAAGCTCTCGCCGAGAGGCGTCAGGCGGATCAAGAAGATAGACGGCAGATACGTGAAGCCGCCCTCCTCGCAGCCCCCCGTCTTCCTGAAATGCAAGGCGAAGAGGAAGTCGGACGACGAGAACGATCCGACCTCGGACGGACCGGAGGAGAACAGTCTAAGGAGCCTGACCTCGTCGACCACCACCGATTTGGACGTGCAGTTCAGCGAGGTCGGATTGGACTCGCTGTCCAAGTTCGACCCGCGCGCGCCGAGAGGATCGCCCCGGCCGGCCGAGACCGACAGTCAGACGCTGAAGCAGTACTGCAACTTCGAGGACAAAAAGGTCATGAGAGTAGCACCCCACATCCGCCGGAAAGACGTGATTTGCGACACGGTGGACGCGTGGTCCTATTCGAACGCCTCGCAGAGCTCTTCCGAGTTGTGTCGGTATAAGCCGCTCGTCTTCGGCGGAACCTATCCGATCGATTTGCCGGTTAGGCCCGTTAGAAGTGATCTGAATCTGGCCGAGTTCAACGACGCCCCCGTCGAGAAGTCCACCATGAAAACGTACGACATCGACGTCCCCACGAATTGCGAGTAGATGACGAGTGCGCTCGTTAGCAAGTAACCATTGTTCATCGTTCCTCCTTCTCTCCTTCGCGTTCGCCGCGTTACTGCGAACTTGCGATTAAGCCACCGCCGCGAGATCGGTGTCCCCGCGTTGAAGAGAAGATTCATATGCTTTTATGTTAGAGAGTATGAGTTGTTAAGAAGACCTTTGATACAGAGTTAACCCTTTGCACTCGAAAGTTCTTCGCTTGAAGTACTCTGTACTTAATTAGATGTAGATTCTTTGAGATGAATTTAACCCTCTGTAAGCTCTGTAACTTTGAAGTCTTAAATTGACTTAATTTTTTAGTGCAAAATGACGAATGACGTTAAATGATTAGTCAACTTAAACTTCAAAGTTACAAGATATATTCGTTTTAACAAAACTATTGGAACTATTGAATACATTTTTAATTTCTGTGCATATGCTGATATTTCTTACTGCGTGAATTTTGTTATAATAAACAAAATTCGGCTCATAGAGGGTTAACAAGAAATACATAAATTAAGTACCAAGCTATTTTGAGAAAATAAATAAACAAGAAATCGTACATAAATTAGATATCAAAGGTTAATGATAAATACCAGAGTTTATAATTTTCCTGTATCAGATCATCGACTGGGAGTCGCCTCTCGAGTGCAAAGGGTTGATCGAGCTCTGTCTAGCCGCCACTTTATGTATACAAGTTTATTGTTGTTGAATGTACAATAAAGTTTCCTATATTACCGAACTCTCCTTGGACTTTTCAAGACATCGCCTGCTCTCGTTACACCGCGTTTACCGTAAAATAGAATTCTCTTAAGCGAGCAAAGTTTTTCACTGCTTACTGTGACGGTGACTAGAACAGGTTCTAAGGTAAGACGATTCGCAAGGATGTTTCACCGGAACTAATCGGATTAAACGTACACGTGCGCTGTCACAGTGGATAGTGATTAACTTTGCTGGGACAATTTTGCGATGATCAATCGTATACTTCATTTCAGCCGCCGCAGCCGGCAATCTCGATGACGCCGTCGACGAGGAAGCAGTACGACCCGCTGGAGGAGCTGGACGCGCTGGAGACGCCGAAGCCGTCCTCCAAGCAAACGGCGACGGCCAAGAAAACCGCGGAGAAACCGACGGAGAAGAAACCATCGAACAGTTCGTGGATCGGAGGTCTGTTCAGCAAGTTCGCTCCGAAGCCCAGGAACCAAATGATTCTGCCCGACGACAGTAATCCAACGGTAAGAATGTCAACGACGTGCCAGGCAGTTTAGATCTAGTTCTTAGATCACTGAACAATCACAGCTTTCTGTTCTATGTCCCTAAGGGCTCACGCGGGTACTTATGGTAATTGAATGTCTTGTAATGGCGGCAGCGGAGAAGGCCAGTATATACCTCAATGTTCGGATAGTCGATTAACAGCTAACGAATTGTTGATATATTCTGGCTTCGCGTTTCATGTGTCGTTCCTAACACTTAGAATGCAACTCTGTTTGAGCCCTGTAGTCGATGCAGTGTCGCTTTGTGTTCCCATGTGCACGTGGAACTTTGTCTCAAGTTGTGTCCTGTGTGCTGATAGATTGTGTGGGATCCTGTTGCTAAAAAGTGGACGAACAAGGATGAAGATGGAGACAGTGGTTCTGCAACGTTAGCCCCTCCTCCGAAAGCTTCTGACATGGGGTTCAAGGCACCCGCTGCGGAGCATTCCTCCCAACTGTCTCAGCCACCCCCTCAAGCTGACGAGTCCGCCATTAATAAGTTTAAATTGCCGAAAGGGAGAAACATGCGAGCTAATTATATAGATGTGATGAATCCGGCTGGCTCGAAGGGCAGCGCAGCACCCTCGAATATACCAACCCCGATCACATCTCCAATGGTACCTATGGCAACTTCCTCGCCTCAATTATTCATTCCTGCACCAGGTAGTTTTCCAGAATGTTCGAATATTCAGTTGTTGAAACAACTGTTAGTCTGTTGTAACTAATTCTTTAAATGAAATCACAGTTAACGACCGGAATGGACCTGTGGCTTTCTTGCCAACCGCAGACGTTGCACTTTCCACAAACGTCTCCGAGAACGCGTCTCAAGGGGTAAGTTCTCTGATATGATTACCTTTGTATTTATGTGCTCAATCTTGTCACTACTTGCGTACAGTGACTCACGTATTCGTCCATATACTCACAGAATGATAGTACTATTGGTTCTTCAAGTAATCTAGCGAAGTAGTACCTTTTTTTAGAATAAGTTTGTGAGTCACTCTACATTTACATCTGTATACAACATTAACAATACAGTTTCACATATGCGTCTACAGTTTTGGACTAATTCTACACAGCCCCTATATATATTGTCTTTAAGTTATGGCTGCAGTATGTGCCTCTACAGTTCCCGACTAATTGTACACAACCCCCTTTGTTATCTTTAAGTTGTGGCTGCAGTATGCTGGTATGCAGCTTCGTTGTACCTGCCTCTGGAACTGTAATGTTAAGATGTCACTTTCAGATCAGTTTCTCTTTAGTACCACGGTCGTAATGTTCACGTGTACATGCCACAAGTTTCCCCTAGTTTTGTGCATTGTCTACTCCTTCAACAGTGTATAGAGTAATTGCTTTCTTACGTTAACCTTCAGTTGTGTCTGTACAATTTATTCGTATAGAAGTTGTACGTTCTCTTGGTCGTCTAGATTGTGTAACAGAAAGAGAGAGAAAGAAATTCGAGTGTGTAGGGTTTTCTTTCTTTCAAAGATATCCAGTGTTAAACAAAGACAAAGTGTGTACCTGATCTCGTTCCTGTTTCTTTGAAAACCGCGTGCTTCCTGTGTCATTTTAACGGTCACTATACTAATTAGACTCTCTAAGATTGTAATAGATATTCTTTTCTTGGCAATCTGTGTTTAATCTACCTTTCTTTTTATGTTTTCTTTGCAAGCAGTCGGGGAGGCAGAATGATGTAGCCAAATAATAATTATTGCAGATAGTAAGGACTATTTTATTAATTTTATACATTGATCTCTTTATTGTGTACGCATGGTATGACCACATTTATCCAGTAGCATGGTTCAGAGTGTACGTAACATAATGCAGATGCAATATCGCAAGCTTTAGTTCTTTGCTAGATCACCTGGACAACCTCAGCAAATTGGTGTTAGAGCTGTAATGACTATGGTGAAATGATAAGACAGTAAGCAATGGACACATAGAAAGCTGCTTTTCAACGTATCTTTACATTCTTCCTTTCGACATTAACTTTTGTGTGATCTTGTTAACACCATTTCAGAGCTTCGCATTGCTTTAGACACAGTTCTGCATGTAGATAATCTTTTTGCCAGTAAAGGAGAAGGTGTTTTAGGTTAACAGTGTAGTAGTTGGTAAATGTTACGCGCTAGTGTGTTTCTGCTATGACTTTGAACATGATTAATTATTAGAATTAAGGTACACTTATTATAAAAATACTGCATTTTTTATATGGTGATGTAGGAGACTCGCAATACCGATGATTCCAGTCTCTAATGAAGTTGTAATGAAAAAAAGTTATTGTATCTATTGTAAACAGTCAATGTATCTTCACCTTTATGAACATCGGTGTTGCATACTCGTACACTTTGATGCCTAATCATTGCAAACAGGGCAAGTATTGGTTAGTGAGACAAAATTGTTGTGTTATATATGGCACACAGCTCTCTCGATGGAGCTCAACCAGCTCGTTATCGCGAGAGGTGCAGAGCTACACGATGAGGGATCCGCGTCTCCTCCCAAGGAACAAGGTAATCCAGCATCATTTCTCATTCCAGAAGTGATCATTCGTACGTTCTACTGAGCAACACATGGTAGACAAATCAAATTCTAACTTACTTATATTACACTATCTTTCAATTCAATTTATCACTATAGCTTTAAATTAAAGAGTGTATTTTAATTGGCACATTCTTCTAGGTAAAGAGGCTCCCAAAGTGTAAGAAGATCAATACTTATCACAAAAATCATTCTATCATGGAAAATTCACTTCTCAGTGATCCTTCCCTTTTGTGCAATTCTCTGCCACTTGAAAAATACCAGCTCATATTCTTCATAGATTTCACACAAGTCCTTTTATCTTTGATTTATAACCACCATGCAGCTTTACCGCTAAATCAAGCTTATATCATGTCAGCACGTTAATCTTATAAGATTCAAATGGCAAAACTATGGGAAAGCTTGGTGAAGGATATATTTTTGGTTGCGGCAGTGTACATTCACATGTTCTTATCAATTTCAATCAGTATTCGTGCCTATGTTGCACTTGATTATTCAATTATATTCGAAAACATAAAGAAAAAGAGAACAAATCATTAACTTTACCTTTGTCTTAATCTTATTTTACAACAACTTGTATGGAAACGGTAAAATCGAACAATTCTGCTGAATTAAGAATATCTATGTACATAATCTTGATTTAATGTTCCTCCTGATTCATCTCTAATACGAATCATTGTTTTTAGGGACCAACGATGTACAACCCGAGTGATATGAAGGATCATTCAGCGAAAACTATGCAGCAGAGTCGGTACCCTCCGCGGTAGAACTCGGGAGACGTTCCTTGACCAGTTCGCTGATCAGAACGAGCGATTCTTTTCTCGCTCTAGGATGATTTTACTTTACGCGAATGAAATCAAAGTTTTTGTAAAGCACACACACACACAAACACACCGGCAAAGATACCTCAGAAATAAGTAAGTGAACGACACTGAACGCGCTATCCGTTTTATTCGAGTACACGCAAAGTTTCCACTTTCAATTTCACTTGGATCCACGCTAGTTTATTTCTGAATGAAACCAACAGCTTACTGTTCAGGTAAACTGTTGCTTTCACTTAATACAGTGAGCTTGGAAAACATTACAGTATCCGAGTAAAGAGATCCTTTAGCAAGAGATACAATTGTTTGAACGACCCAGATTGTCCATAGTTGATTTCATTGATAACACACAGGGTACTCTTTTATATGCTTCATTTTCCAATGGAATGTTTTCGTGGGGCTCTACGAGAGAGAACACGAGAATAGTAAAAACTAGATATTTTTCTTACTCCAAAGCCCTTGCGTTTCAACTCGTTCGACGTGTGTTGAGCGAACGGGTTGGACACTGTTAAAACTGTTTCAGTGTGTTTCAAGTTTATACCGTTCTCTAGTATCACAATGGCAGAATTCCAGTAGCGAAAGGAAAAGTAGATGATCGGTGTCGGAACGATGATAACGTACGAGAAATGTTAATTTTACGGTCGAGAGTGTTAAGTTGTAAACGAATGATGATGATGATTATGATGATGATTATGATGATGATGATGATGATGATGATGATGATGATGATGATGATGATTGCGGGACTAAACTATAGCTGAAATAATGTTAATCGTGTCGTATGCGTCTCGATAATTTGTTACACGTCTAGGGACACGATGCGATATGGAAGTCTGATTTTATACGCTGGATGGAGAGCAATTATTGCAATTATATAAAGCGAAGCGAAATATCGATAATGTAAGAAATGTTAGGTATATGACAAATTTTATGGATCCCAATTGTTAGGTGATGTGCAATGCAGCTACTGTTATCTGCCGTCGAGCTATTGTATCATTACACCGAGGTTTTATCGATAAGAAGCATGACTGCCATGTATCTAATGCAGATTCGAAGGGGGGAACCGACGAGATGCTTGACGCCTTGTTTTTCTTCCTGTTTGCAACACAACCGAGCTCTCAAATTTCCGTAATCCTACTTGTAGTCCTTTTCCTAGCGCTTTAGGTAGAGAACCATAGGGAGAAGTAACGACTATCCTTACGCATTTTTTCTCTTTTTTTTAATCAAGGAAATTTAATGTACACGATTGTTCTCTTCTGTCCGATTGTTTATTTATACGAATTAAAAGGTGCACAGTTCATGGTGCTCTTACAGCATTCGAGTATTTCATTAGGAATCAGTTACGCCATAAAGCGCTTGATCCGTCGACTGGTCAAAGTGATTTCTTTTTCTTTTTTCAAGTAGATTTTTGAGGGACATTATTCGATGATTGCTTTATATTCCATACATGTTATTTAGTTGATACTAACTGACGAGGAGGTTCAGTTTCAACTGGAAATCTTGGGAACTTTATGAGGGATAGAGATTTACGATGCGATGTACAAAACATGTAGGATAAGCCTTTAGATCGGTTTCTCGTAGTAACACGTCCAGCGTTTTGTGATACGAACAACGATCGAGTGCAAAACGACACGTTGTAGAGATGATATCGAGCGTACCGGAAACAGTTCAGGTATCCGTCGACTTAACACGTTAAGCGCCGTGTCGGTCACTGGTGACTGACGCTTCTGAATGACTAAAAAACAATCGTAACACACAAGACAACCGATGTGAAATAAAAATGTTTAAGGCAACTAAGTTGATAGTGTAACACGCAAACGTTGCAAACAATTCATAATTACTCCCACTTTTCTTTACTACAAAAGACAAACTCTATGGGAAAATTTTCGTGGCGCTTGACGTGTTAAAAGAACAGGACACATCCTTGATTCCTTTTACTTTAGGAGTTTCCATGAAAAGTTTCTTAAGGGGCACAGACGGGCGGGAAGGTCGATGAATTCCATTTACATTTTAATTAGTAGATTCTTTTCCTCGCCATTGATCACAATTGGAGTGACGCTGGTTTTGTCAATTCTCGCGGAATAGACGGTAGACTATTTTTCGGTTTTATACTGGTGACAACGCAGACTATGCTTTCAAGACGTATACGTTGCGCAGAAATTGTAGCATATTATAATGTGCACGCGTTCCTTAGTGTACGTTACATGTATATACGTATATATAGATATATAATTAAAATTTATGATTTGTACATATTATGTAAACGTAAGTCCTCTCGGGAAACAGGAAATTCGCATGTTGCCGCGGCCGCGGTCAAATAGTAATCAACAATCAACGAGAATGTTATTTTCTAAAGGTGTACATTCAAAATCAGAATAATTCTTTTTGTGAAAAATGGCATTTTGTTGCGACTAACATCCGTTTTGATTACGTTATTCCTTTCTTTAATCGGCGAGACAACAATAATATCTGTGGAGCAAAGTTTCGATGAAAAGATAAGGGTCACGTGATAGACAGTAATCTTGTGATCGTTATTTTCGGGATGCAATTCGATTCGATTGATCTAAAAAGTTCCCAAAGTGATATATAGCGGTATAAGAAAATATTCGTACACCGTTGACCTTTACTGTTTCGATGTCTTTGATAAACTTTTGTATTAAATATTTCTTAGAGGCTGAATCGTCAGCGTTCTATAACGGTGTTTAAACGTCGACAGGGATTCTTATTTAATTTATTTCATTGAGAATAAAATTGTTAGCTAACGGTAAACGTCAGAGGTGTATGTATACATTTAATTTTGCCACTGTATATACTTGCAACGAGTCAGCGAATGGCAGGAAGGGACTATAAATAATACACGTTAAAGATTAAACAAAAGTATTAATTGAGCTGTACGTTATGTATGTATATGATGGTTTATGAGTGATTCGTTTCGGGCTTAATGTAACATATTATGGTATATATATATATAATATCTTTAATGCACTTTGCGGTTCAAACGTTCGATGTATGTTTATGGGAAAATATGGATAATAAGAAATGTATAATGCATATTATTAATATTACCACTATCCCATTATTATTGCTATTATAATAAAGAGTCATACAACTTATCTTAGAGTACCGTTCTTTTTCATTTTGGAACGATTGCAACAATTATAAGGAGAATATTTTATTTGAAATATCGTTTCTTGTCGAGTTGGATATCATTTGTTTATAAAAATAATGATAAATAAATTGGGAATGAGAAACCATTGGTTTCCCCGTCTATTCCAAGCTACTCAAACTTCTAGCCAAATAGTCTCAGATTATTTCTACTAGGTGGCACTAGTATTTAATAAAATTTAATCGATATCGAAATTAACTCCATAAATAAATGATATTCAGATCGACAGGAAACGATATCGATTAAATGATATTAAATACTAGTGCCACCTAGTGGAAATAATCTGATACTATTTGGTTAGAAGTTTGAGTAATCTTGGAATAGATGGAGCCACCAATCATAGATAATGATGATAAATAAATGAAAATGAGAAATCATTGGTATCCCCCATCTAGTGGAGACAATCTGGTACTATTTAACTAGAAGTTTGAGCAGTCTCGGGATAGATGGCGCCACCAATCCTAGATATAATACAGGTACTTTTAAAAATAATTTTTTTATTATCTTAACGACTTAATAGATTAGACTCAACTATTCTGTTATTAATGAAACATATATTAATTGTTTGACGATTGAAATATTTAGATTTATTATATAAAGAAAACATTGAATTTTGATGATTTTAGAAAGGGAAACAAAGTCGTAATTAACATTCTTACTGTACCTGCTTAGTGCCCCAAGACTGAGAATATAATAAATGAAGTCTTATACAAATATATATACTTTATAACAATCCTGAGATTGTGCCAAAGTTGTCAAAAATTCCTACCAGATCAGAAACTGCATCTTGTGCCTAAAACAAGAAAATCATAAATTTGTCAGAGAATGCAATTATAGCAAAGTGAAAATGGTAACCCCTATAAGCACGTGACCCGCTCGACACGAAGTTGTATCGGTTGCAGCTGTTCCGGTGCACGTCAGTAGTACAATCCTTCTAGAACCGCATGATTATAGAGTTAGCGAGCCATATTGGCTTGCATCACTGCTATTAACATGGAAATGGGAATCCGTGATTTGATTACTCCCTCCAGCATGAACTTATTACGCACGTGCTGGTACAAGCTTCTACGGAGACTGCCAATGGAAAATGCGTCAGATTATTTATTTAACGGAACACAATTTATAGATTACATCCCCGCAGACGTGTTACGTATAAACAACCGGATCGACAATAAACCATGACCGAGATAAGTGGAGTAATTTACGTTAAGTCGAAACGTGACCTGCCTGAAATTGTTCGAATGCTTAGACGAGCGTGTATATGTACACAGTTTATAAATAAATGCGATTACATTGTCAGCGTCGAGGTTTCAGGACAACGGAATCTCATTAACCAATCGTCAAATCGGATTAGGACTGGTTGCTGGTGTCTCGAGGATGGTGAACCGTCTGTCGTGCAACGGTAGTCGGCGTTTTCCACTTGCCGAGGGATTTCGCGGTTGCGCAACGAAAACCATTTAAATGGCAATATTTTTATTGTCAGGTGCGAGAGGCTTCCGTTGGCACTTGCCAACCGAGGACGAGGGATTACCAGGGTTGATCCGGGTGTCAGAAGGCGTAACGCGAGATTCTCGTTGGGGAGAAATTACGAATTTATTTGTACAAAAAAAAGGTTGTTCAACGGAACAAAAGATAGTACTCGCAGTCCTCGACAGTGTGATGCAGCGAATTCGATTGAAGTGTGTATTCCACAATACAGAGCGTTACTCGTAACATGAAATATAAAATTCTCATCATCATCAACTATTATATATAGTTAACTTCTTTTTTCTTCTTCTTCTTCGAACATGGTCAACATATAAATATACAGTCATCACGTTAATTTAAATGTATATCGATACAAGTACATATACAGCGAATCTATACACGGTATAAGTAAAAGATTCCTACATACACGCATCCGATGTCTGATTTTTTCATTTCTGCTTTTTGTTCTCTTGGTTCGCCGTTCTCCGACAGTGTCGCGATACATACATAAATGCATACCACATGTATACGCCAAGCATATATATATATATGTGTAGAGACATATACATATCCTGGAATATATCTCGCTAACACAATTATACAAAATGCTACGACAAAAATTCATAGATGTGTTTCCTTTTCATCGCTCCTCTTTCTCTCTCTCTCTCTCTCTCTCTCTCTCTCTCTCTCTCTCTCTCTCTCTCTCTCTCTCTCTCTCTCTCTCTCTATCATACATACACGCACATATACACTCAGTCACTCTCTCTTTTTCCTTTTCACTTTAAATATTTTGCTTGTACTTTGTCCCCTCACAGAAATATACATATTCACCAATAAGGTGGCACGCGGAGATACTACCTGATTAGAAAAAGAGAACCGAAGTGTAAGATCGAACACAAAATATATATACATATACATATAAATATATATCTATGTATACATGATATACACGTCGAAAAAGTATCAATTTACATGAATTACAATGAACGGAGTATCGTTTCAACTGACAGTGTCTCTCGTCTCACCGCGACGGTTCAACGCGTGGCGTTGCATCTTTTGGCACTTAACAGTGAAGAATTCTGGTAGACTTTCGAAGAAATCAGACGACAGTGATACATATGTATATACATATATAAATATACATATACCGAATCATGACGACATGATCGAGAATCGTTCCCACTCGACGAGTCTCTTAGGCCAACATCGACGCGGGGCAAAATCCTTGTATATCCATCAGACTACCACCACCAACAGCAGTGAGTCCTTCGGAAAAAAGTGTACGGAATCGTTAGGAACATACGAAGCATCCGTATCTCCGTCCGTTGGTCAGTCTCCAGCCGCCACTCGGTGGCTCTCTCTCCTTTCTATGCTTTCGCAAGGTTCAATGACAAGAAGAATCCTCTCGTTGAGACCAGATTGTTCCCTCTCTCTCTCTCTCTCTCTCTCTCTCTCTCTCTCTCTCTCTCTTTCTCCCTCCCTCTTCAAACGTTACTCTCGCGGACTCCCAGGAGCGTGTCGCTGGCGTCCGCCTGTGGTCAGTCTTATCTGGTGGTACACGGTCATCCTGGTCACGTCATCTGCGCCGCGTTGAATCCGCGCTTCCTGGGCGTGGAGAAGTGCTGGGGGCTGGTGATCTGATACTGCTGCACGTACGGATTGCTCCTGAGGAGGTTGCCGGCTGGCGTACCAGCAGAGTACTGCGACGGGACGGTGATTATGCCGGTCTGCTGCAAATACTGTTCGCGATAGAGCGCCTGCTGCGTCAGGTACTCGCCGTTCACGGGACTCTGGCCGGCGTAGTGAACTCTGACCGGCTTGCCGGGCGGCTGGCTGACGCCGCACTCCTTGTACCCGTCCTGGTAGCGCAGGCTGGTCGGCGAGGAGCCGTCCGGCGGCGTCGCGTTCTTCAGGCTCTGCGTCGGGCTCTGCGTGATCGACTCCAGCACGTGCCGAGGCATGTTCGGCGAGGGACAGTGGTGCGACTCCTGCAGACCGTCCACCCGGTTCGCGTTCCGCGTGTAGATCGGAGCGCTCTCCGGACGGCCGCCCACGATGTTCCGCATTCCCTCGCGGTCCTTCGCGGTCAGGCTGTTCCGCGAGACGTTGGAGATCGAGTTGCGGCTCCTGCTCGCCGTCGGCGAGGCGTTGCTCAGGTCCGCGACGCTGGACCAGCTCACGCTGGCTAGCTCCCATTGACGCAGCAGGCTGGACACGCGCTCCGCTCGGGCCGTCGTGTCGAGACTCTCGTCGTAGTCTGGACCCTGGAAATGTAGTTTGAATTAGAGGTCAGCTGGTGGCGGAATGGGGGATGATGGGGAGGTTTCATCTTATGTGGGATGATGGGTGGCTTTCGTCTTATGTGGGATGATCGGGTGGCTTCCATCTTATGTGGGATGATGGGGAGGTTTCATCTTATGTGGGATGATGGGTGGCTTTCGTCTTATGTGGGATGATGGGTGGTTTCCATCTTATGTGGGATGATGGGGAGGTTTCATCTTATGTGGGATGATGGGGAGGTTTCATCTTATGTGGGATCATGGGGTGGCTTCCATCTTATGTGGGATGATGGGGAGGTTTCATCTTATGTGGGATGATGGGGAGGTTTCATCTTATGTGGGATGATGGGTGGCTTCCATCTTATGTGGGATGATGGGTGGCTTTCGTCTTATGTGGGATTCACCGGATTTCAAACAATCGGACGAAACAGGGGAACCGGATCAACCGGCGAAGTTTGCTTCCAGTTGGTCGCTGCGATGTCCGGTGGGACGGGAAGCGGGCAGATAGAGAGCAGTGGAAAAAGGTGGGAGTAGTCAGACAGTCGGTGACCTTGTCTGGCCAAAGTCTTCCGCGTTTACCGCGCAGTACCGTGTCGCGTTTCTCTATGCAACAGCGTAAACAAGGGGGCAGAGCCGCGGTGCATCGAACTTTCGGTTAGCATTAACACTTTGCACTCGAAAATTTGTCACTAGAAATATTCAATTGATTTTTACGAGATATAGATGACATTGTTACACTGTTACAATTTCTATAGGAATTGCATATTAATTGTATTAAACGCTCGATAGTAGCGTTAACACTTCGCACTCGTAACGCGCCGTTCATTCGTCATTCGCTTCGACCCCGAAAAACAAAACTAAAAATTCAATATTCATTCTGGTATAATATCGATACCATGAACCGTTCAAATAAAATAGCTCTGTCCCTTAACACTAGATTTACGGAACCCAATTTGACGGATATTGAATTTTTTAAACATTATTCTTGATTCGTGCGATTATGCGAATACGCATTGCAATGCTCTAGTTTTGAAGCTACGGTTTTCTCCATTTACATAGACGAACGCGCAGTATTCTAAGAACAATAGAATAAAGTGCAGAAGAAACGTCCGTAAATCTAGTGTTAAACATCAGATTCGATACTCTTAGAGTCACCTCTAGTAAAGGGTGGAATACTACAGAGTTGCAAGAGGAAAACGTGCGAGGAATTGAAAAGGGTTGACGCGTACTCCGTCGGTTCTGGACGTCGTCCAGCGGCCTTGCGTTCGTCGTACATCTTCGGTTTTCTCCCTCCTGCCGGCGTACCCGGTCGTACTTGACCGTTCCGCGAGACTCGTTCGTTTGCATCCGCGCGCGCATCCGCACGCTCGCTCGCAATTGGCACAAACTGTTGCGCGCGGGCCTCGCCGTAATTAATGGTAATCGAAAGTTCGATGCACCGACTAGCCCGTTTACGCCGAACGAGAATCTTCGAAACAACCGGATAACGATGCCGGTCGAGTCGGAGTTCGAAAGCGAACCGACCGAACTTTCCGCCATTGTGGGATCGATCGGAAAACGATAACGACCGCTAACGATCGCGATGAAACGTTACACGGCGAATTGAAAATCGCTCGAGTGGGCGGCGCAAGAATGCGTTGATTAAAGCGGACTGGAATGCCGCGCGCGAATTTTCGAGTGTAACAACGCTGCGGGATCGCGAACCGGATCGTCGGAATTATCCGCCGATTTCATCGTTTCATCGGCATTCCGAGGCGAATACCGTGTCGGCGATCGATTGTCTCTGGAAAGTCTCGTCTCGTCTCTCCCTGTTTTCCAGCGAGTTTCTCTTGTACCGGTTGCACTTGACCCTACTACGGTCGCCTCTGTCCACGGTAAATCGGTAACCGGCACGAATGAATGTTTTCATGCTTCACGTGTGAATGTGCGAGTGGAGCTGCGTGCTCGTTGAAGTGTTTGAACGGATATTTTCGTTTTAGAAAAGTGCGAAGCGGAGAGTTCGGGGAGAGCGAATGATTTTGTAGGAATTTTTTCGAACACGGTCCTCAGGAGCGAAGGCACGATGTGCAATCGGTCTCGAATGGGTTAAATACGTTCTACATTCAAATTCGTCGCGATTAACACGTTGAATATGAGGGTCACCGGTGACCCCCGATCGAATCGAATATTCTTGTGATTCGGACAATTAACACATTGCGTACCGGTAACGAGAAATCTCGTTTTTATGTAAAGACACTTAGCTGTGCAACTTCGCTAATTACCACAGCATTGAAGAAATATAAAATTTCATTCGAATTGATTATCTAAAATATATTACATAACAATATATCTGAGTTTTTCTATGTATAGTGATATAAGTTGAGCACAGTGAAAATTTCCATCACAATTCAGTTTTCTGAAAATTAGGTACGCAATGTGTTAACACTTTGGCTGCCAAGTCTCGTAAAAACTTCCATGTACTGGAAACAGTTTTCTTCGTTGAGCAGAAACTAAAAGGTCAAGATTCTTCGTAATGATTGCTTTACTATCTTTCTCGTATCTCATAGATCCAAGAAAATTCGGTTCGTTCGATACGTCACCGAGAAAATTCATAATTAAGTTCACGTGGAAAATAGTGTCACCCAAGTTTGGGTGAGGTGACATGAACATTCTTGTATTATAAATAATGCTACCTAACGCGTTATAACAGAGCTATTTTATTCGAACGTTCCATGTTATCGATACGTTAGCAAATTGATTATTGAATTTTCAATTTTGTTTTTCGCGGTCAAAGCGAATGGCAAATATGTCTACCGAGAACCTTCCGAGTGCAAAAGTTGAAATGTTTCATTCGAGATCTGATTCGCTAGTCGTCGGCGAGCACGAAGCGTAACAGAAGCGGAAACGGATGAAAAGAGACGGACGAGGGAAGGAATTCGCGTCGATAAAAGTCTGCAACCGGCCAACCAGCAAACACCCGGCGACCGCTGCGCGGATTAATATTATTATTGCAACAAGGCTGCCCGGCAAGGTCGGCGAAGCCTTAAGGGGACGTCTATTTTACGTGGCCTGATTCCAACGCGTTTCGCCGGCGCGCGATAGAAGCGGAGAACGCGCGCGCGTCTGCTCGCTCGCGTAATTCGAGGCTGATCCCGATCTTTCCGTAACCGGGGATAAAAGCGGTCGTTACGTCGCGTGGGAAACAAGCCGAACGAGGAGACGCTCGCAAGGACGACGCACCGCGGCAAGTCTTTAATGCCCGGCCATAAAGTGACGCAACTCGTAATGGCACCGGTAAAGGGAACGCGAGCGGGCCGCGACACGGTGCGCGCACGCACGCTTCAATGAACACGGCCCTCGCTCGGGGAGAACACGCTCGGACACGGTGCACGCGCGCACCGGAATGTTCTTACAATTCAGAAGGATCATCCTCGTTCCGCGTTTTCAACTGGAAACCGACCGTAAAGCTGTGCGCACAATTGCGCGCGGGAAGGCTTGTGCAGTTCGTTACGCGGTACAGTCTGGTTTCAACCCTTTGCGCTCGGAAGTCTTTCGATAGAAATAGTCTGGTTTCCGAGTTAGATATTGTTTAGAACGAAGTGAACGAGGGAATATAAGTTGAAAAGCGAAGGTGTTATTACAATATTTCGTATTCGTGGATTAGAACCTCTTGCCATACAATGAGTGAAGATTTATAGATTAAATTGAAACTAAATAATTTTGCTACTGTCTAAACTAAATAATTTTGCCATTGTATTGACTAAACTATTTTGCTATTGTCAATGTATTATTTAAAGTAGAATGGAAGATCCTGTTGCTTCTCTTCTAAATTGCCGATAATAAAATGCTACAGCAGCTTAGAGAAAGTAGATAATACATCAAGGGGTTAATACTATACGTAAGACTTTGATTTTAGTATATCAAACCGCTACCTCTCGAGTTCAAAGGGTTAAAAGATAGTATCGCTACCACAGAGATTTTCTGCGGATCCTCCATCAGGATTTTCACATTTGAAAGTGTAGAATCGTACAGAATGAACGCGATAAGAACAATAGAAATATCCGATATCCTTTCGATTATTCTCATTTCCCTAACGACGTTCTTAACACATTGAGCGCCGGCCCCGCGATAATGCGGGATTTTTAGTCTACCGTTTAACTGCTAATCCTACGCTCATGTAACATTTTAGATACGTATAACACAAATGCAAAGTAAAATTTACAAAGTCGAATTCCTTATTCTCTTCCGTAAGTTAGAAATTTTGGTTTAATCGACGTTTAAAAACGTATCAATATAATCATCGACGCTGAAATTTAGCCGGCGTTCAATGCGTTAAAATCTGGTAATCTCACAGGCAGGTCGCAGCAAGAAAAACAATTGAAATTCTCTCGGCAGTTGCGCTTCCGGCGAAGGTAACGGTTGGAAAGCGTTCAATTTTCGTTCCGGAGCGTTTCCTTGATAAGCTCCGCAGCCCGTGGTTAAATTAAGCTCGATGCCGACGCACCGATGCCGATAAAGTGATTTATTTCCGTTTCAGTAACTCGCAGAGAGAGAGATACCTTCCGTCTATGAATAGAGAATGTATCTGCGACTTTATCGCCGCTGGAGCATCGTTCTTCGCCCGCGGGCATTGTGCACACAGCCTTACGGTGTTTTTAGGACACTCGATAGCCGGAGACCAGCTTCCGGAGCATGTTCGCTCGCTTCCTGCCGTGTCGACCATCGGACTTCTCCTCTCGCACGAGAAGGCTCGTGTTCGCTGAATTTTATCCGGCCTCGCGAGCCTGGGTAACCAGGGAAACCGTCCCCTTGTTCTCTTCGCTGTGCGATTCTTCGAAATTTTCGGCTTTCCATCGCTCGCGACGGTTCGTTTGGCCAAGACTGTCGATACACGACGCTTAACGCATTGCGTAGCGGTAACGAGAAATCTTTTTATATAGACACTTAGCTGTGCGACTTCGCTAATTATCACAGCATTGAGAAAGTATAAAATTTTGTTCGAATTGATTATCTAAAATATAGTATATAACAATATATCTGAGTTTTTGTATGTATAGAAAATATGGTGAGGTCAACTTATATATATTCTGTATATAATATAATGTAACATAATATAATATAATATAATATATATAGAATATATATATAAGTTGACCTCACCATATTTTCTATACATAGAAAAACTCAGATATATAGATATATAGATGTATAGAATATATATAGATGTATAGAATATATATAGATATATAGAATATATAAGTTATATTATATAGTATTATATATAAGATGACCTCACTGAAAATTGCCATCACAATTCAGTTTTCTGAAAATTAGCCGGCACGCAATGTGTTAACACGTTAAGCACCACGAGAATGCTTTTCCCGACTTTTTCTTTTGTGTCAAAGACAAATTACTAATTATTCGTTACAATGTTTGCGTTACACTGTTATCAACTTACGTTATTGAACATTTTCACCTCACACCGGTTATCTTGTATGTTGTTTTTTAGTCATAGCGTCAGTCACCAGGGTCCGACATAGCGTTCACCGTTTGAGTGCCAAGCAGCACGATCGCTCTCCGTTATTTATTTATCTTTATTCTCGTTATTCTATGCTTAGAAACAGAAACACGGAACGATCGCGTTTCACAATTTCTTTCACGTACAGACAGAAAAACGTCATTCGGTTTCTGAACTGAAATGGAAGGGGCGCGATCGCTCTCGCCAGTTTTCAACTGGATTTTCGCGAATGCCCGTGGCATTCGAACGGTTCACGGATCAAGCGAGAAGCAAGGGAAACTGGGAGTCCATGGAAAACGAATTCTCGACGAATACAGATGTGTAGGTCGTCCCATAGGTTCGTGCCGTTTATTTGTTTACTACACAAAATAATATTGGATGAAATATCAAAGTGCGTTCTAACAACTAAACTGAAGCATAAGGGTTTCTATGCTGCAATTAGAAAATGTGACGCATTTAAATAAAATATTTAAATATAAACACACTGCGGTGTGAGCTTATGGGACGATCTAATATTGTTAGGGCCCTAGGGACAGGATCTATGCGGCGATGGACGGGGATTCTCGGTTCCGACGAGGCAACTTACATTCTCGATCTTCTCGTCGAGCATCTTGAAGAAGTCGAGCTGACTGGTGGATATCTCTCTGGAAAAATGGAAAACGAGATGAATGATCAGTACAGTTTCGAGAAGCGTCGGGATTGGGCTCGCGACGGGGTTCGCTCGATTACGCGTCGATCGTCTCCTTTCTCAGGGATCGCTCCAAGTTAACACTAGAACTACCGAGCATTTAATACGATCAATATGCGATTCCTATAAAAATTGCAATAGATTATTCTCAGTTTCTTCTGGCATTCATTATAGTACTCTAGTGAAGCTATTTATTTTCAAAATCATTTCGAATATTCAATGCTTCGAAGATATGAATAATTGCTGAAAGAATCGAAACCAGTCATCTTGACTGGTACGGCAGTTCTAGTGTTAAGCGAACTCTTGCGTATCAACCCCTTGTCTAACAACGCGTCAGACTAGTGGCAAAGCTTCCAAACGGAATCTGGTACGTTGACGGTCACTTTGAAATCGACGATGGACGACAAAAGCAATTTTGTTAAAGCAACTTTATTAATCAGTCGATTTAGGAGTTCGATCAAGATTTCCCACTTTCAGAATAAAGTTATACTTATTTATGGCACTAATATTCTGAGCAGTTTATTTCGAAAGTGTCCATTTTTCAAAAGAATCAAATGAACCGTTGCAACGGTTGCAATTCCGAGTAATCTCTTCAATTTTTAATGGTCTGTTAATCTTCTTGAAGTGGACTCGAGCCACTTTTAAAATAAACGGTTCATATGTTGCCATTTGCACCATCCGCGAGCACTGGACGGCTATAGACTCTATTTACGTCAACGTGTTAACAGTAAATATTATTTATACTTTAAAAGCAAACGTCGTCGTACACTTAGAATTCTCCTCCTTCCCCCGTGAATTTTTCACAACGAAATAATTCCGTCATAGTCGAGACGTGGATCGTAGCAAGGGATGAACACAGAGAGAAAGAAGAGAAGGACGACGGTGTCCGATAGAAGAAGAAGGGCGAATTCGAACGGCGAAGTTCGAAGAGCGCGGTTCGCAGGTTTCGCGGTTATTTTAACGCGGGGCTATTATTTATCTCCGTCAGGTCTATTCGCGGCCCGGTGGCGAACGGAGCAGATGCGAATAACGGATTATGCAACGCGCGGATCGACCGACGACCGAAAGATATTATATTTAGAAGAAGTTCGAGCGAACCGAACGCGCCCGCGGTGTCGAGGATCCCTTCTTCTCCACCTGCGACAGGGGATGCGCGGCCTGCGGCGATGGCAGCGGGACGGTAAACCCTCGAGGATCGTAAAGACGCGCTCCGAAATACAGTTACCGTCGATCGTTAACACGTCCGGTGCCACGTGTACCACGTACGGTACACGCCAATTTTGATAAGAAAATATTTTTAACCCTTTGCGGACGAACGTCGACGTTTCGACGAGATGAAACGTTCATATCTGGAAGACTAAGTCACGGACAAATAATTTAATTACTTAAACAGCAAGAGAGCACGTAGTTTCTCTTTTTTCTATTGATTAAGCAACTGATATATAATTTATCTTTGTCTCTTGAAGGTTTCGTACATTTCATGGAATCTTCGTCCGCAAAGGGTTAAGATTAACCCTTTGCACTCGAAACATTGTCTCATTGGTATTACCAGCAATTCCAAGCAATTTTGATAGAAGGATAGAAAAGATAAAATTTTAATAGAACCTACAGAGGGTTTAACACTAGATTCACGGACATTTGTTCTATACTTTATATTAAATTGTTGAAATTTAATTGAAATTGTTCCTAGAGAACCACACGTTCGTTTATATAAATCGCGAAGACTGCTTCGAAACCGTATTGTAATGCGTATTCGTATAATTGCGCGAATCCAGATCGACTTAATTGAAATTGTTCCTAGAGAACTACGTGTTCGTTTATATAAATCGCGAAAACTGCTTCAGAACCGTATTGTAATGCGTATTCGTATAATTGCGCGAATCCAGATCGACTTAAACAATTACTAAATGTTTTAAAAATTCAATATTGTCAAATTGACGGGTTCCGTAAATCTAGTGTTAATCACGGTAGTTTCCCGATGATACAAGGTTTTCCTCCGAGACGAGGATTTTCACGGAGAATCTCTAGAGGATCTCTGGGAACAACCGACGACCTTCCGTTTACGGTCCAACTGGGTTTACTGGCTGCCTCGCCGCGTCGTTACCCCCCGAACGCATCTAGCTGTAACAGCTGACGAGACGACGACAACGAGGACGACGACGACGACGACGACGAGCGTCCGCGTCTAACGAGAACATCGAAACCTACGCCTGTTGCAACAAAGGACCGCTTCCCGGCGGGCTCGGCTTCTTCTTCCCTTTGTCGCCGGTGCCATTTTGCTCCTCGTTTCTGTTCACCTCGACGGCGTTGTTGTTCGTCTTGTTGTTCTTCGCGCTGCCGTTCCCGTTCTTCTGCTCCACGGACGCGGAACCTGGAACCGGAAGGAACGTTAGCATAGGAAGTCCCCGGAAATAGGCAATTTCGCGAATTCTTTGGACACTTTAACCCTTAGCACTCCGGGTTGCTTTTTAACCCCTTAACTTGCACGCTCGAGTTAATTCGAGCAAGCTAAACAGGCAAAACTGTGAAAATAACAATGCGAAAGCAAAGAAAAATCGTTTTATTGATGTTTATCATTTACATGGGATTGCAAGCTGTAACACTTATTTATTCGAGAATAAAATATAGCCTTTTTCCATGGAACAAAAGCGCAGTATATCAAAATTGATTTTAAAAAAAAACAACTGTGCGTTAAGGGGTTAATCTATCAACAAGTACAACTAATTTTTATAGTACTCCTAGCGAAAATTACGTGAAAAACTAAGCACTGACATTGACTTTTGAAATTCCTCTGTAGAAGCAGCTTCAATTAATTTCTAATTCAGTTCGCTTATCGCCAAATCTTTTCAGTCGCCTCTCAGAGAAGAATCTCTTCTCAACAGTCTCAAAAGGGAGAAATCAGGAAGAGTCATTCTGACCCGTTCGGCGGTTCTAGCGTTAATCATCGGCCGAATATCCAATCGGATTGTTGATCCGCCCAGCCCCGGCAGCACGGGAAATCCAACGAAAAAAGCAGCTGGATAGGTCGCGAACTCGCGTTATCGCTCGCGATGGACGGCGGGAAGCGGCATCGCGGAGAGGAGGGCAGAGGCGGGTGCAGAGGAAGAGGGGGAAGCTAGTTGTTGCGGAGGCGAAACTATATCGGAAGCGATCCGCGCGCGAGCGAGCGAGCGAGCGAGCGGAGCAGCGCATAAAAGACTTCGGCGCGCTCACCGGGTGCAAGGTTCAAGACTGCGCTCGTAAACACGCTTAATCTTATCGCGAGCCGGCTTGACACTTTTAAGGGCCGTCACACTCGGGCCCGAGTCCAACCGGAGTATTCGATTAAAATAGACCGACAGCTGGCTATAAATGACACGGTGAGGATTCGACGCTGCGCGGGCCTCGGCAGAGTCCACGGCGGAGAGTTCGTGATAGGACCGTAAACACGGGACCTCTTACGGGCTGATCCTATCGTTAACGATGGGACCAATGGCTGGGTCAACGCAGCTTCTTTTTTCGTTCATTGTTTTGGATTGATTGACGAGTCACAGTTGATGTTGGCGTTCTTTGATAGGCGTAGCGAGTAACGTGTGCGTGTGTTGTAATTGGAAGGGATTATTCTTGGGTTTAATTTGTTGACGAGGTACCCTTCGAGTTGTTTGGTAGATTGTGTAGAATTTGTAGTCGAGCGGTAAGGGGATTATTCTTGGATTTGATTAGTTAATGAGGTACCTTTGAAGTTGTTGGATTGTACAGAATTTGCAGTCAAGTTATAACAGGATTATCCTTGAAGTCTTTCGATCCATAAATCACGTTTAAAGTGAAAGTCTATGGAGATATCGATGAACGTAGTATCATGAGTTTCGACGAGAGTAATGATTAACCTATCCCAAGGGAAGCTACCATAAGAAGGTTCGAAACTGAACTTCACCCTTTCGAAGGGAAGTAAACAAAGCATGATGTTCCGAACTATTCGAGGAAAGGCGAATTTACGATCTCGCGAGAAGACCGAAGAAAGTAACGCGCGCACGGGTGGTATAATAAATAATAGCGATTACTCAATCTTCTCGCGCAACGCGGCTACGGCGATAGCGAGAGGAATAACGGGGGAGCGAAGTTATCGCGCGAGGCGAACGCTTCCATTCTGGCTGCTCGATCGTCGACTGTTTATCCTGCCCCGACGATTCACCGATGCAACGAACGCGAGCGAGTGATCTTGTTACGTTCGTTACGTCACCGCGGCGAACCTCTTCGGTTGTTTCCCCCCGCGCGTTACAGCGTATTATCATAATTCCCTTCGGAATCCCCGTTAAATCCGGCCGCAGCTTCTCGTCCTTCGACGAAGATCACGATCCGTTAACACGTCGCCTGCCACGGTGGTCACCGGTGAGCGGAGCTTCAAAATTGATACAACGAAACTATAAAGTTGAATATTTAACCCTTTGCGGACGAATGTCGGCATTTCGATAAGATGAAATATTCATATTCGGAAGACTATGTCGCAGACAAGTGATTTAATTACTCGACAGTTAGAGATCAGCACGTTTCCCTTTCTTCTATTGATTAAGCGATTGATAGATAATCTTCGTCTATTGAAGGTTTTATAAATTTCTAAAAACCTTCGTCCGCAAAGGGTTAATATTTCAAATTAAACTTCGCACTGTTGAAATATTGAAATAAAACAGTGTCGCTTAATTTATCTACGAATCATCGTTAAATTAGTTTCAAACAGTATCACCCATATCTCGTCAGAAAGCGTCGAAAGCGTCATTTCCATTGAGAAACTTTCGAGCGCAAAGGGTTAATTTACTCTTCGTTCGCAGTCCGATAGGTCCCTTAACTCGCTGTGATTCCTTTTGCGTTCCCGCTCCCCTCGACCGTTAATTAAAATATGTTCCCATTGTAATCGCTTTCCGCCGCGATTCCGTTTCGTCCCTTTTAACCTTTTAACCGGGGAATTGATCAACGGAAAGCTTAAAAATGTCTCTCCCGCGGCGGGCATTTCCGCCCGGTTATTAAAAGCGCATGCTCGTTAGAGCGTCTCGATAGGGAAACGACGGGATTTCACGTGTTAGCCAATTAACGGGTTAAAGCTCGTTAAGCTGGCCACGGTGAACGAACGCGACAAAGGGGCGAGAACCGTTATTATGTATTATTCTTCCAGCGAAACGCCGGCTATTCTTTCGCGAGCCGATCGAAGCCTCTCGAGCCGCAACCCAATTAAACGACCGCCCCGCGGCGGTATTCGTGTCGCCGGTATCGGTTCGGGACACGGCTCGGAAACGGTGTACGGACCGATCGATCGACCGCAACCGGCGGCGTCCCGATTCCCGAGCAATTATTGCCCCGAGACAAAGAGTGGGACGCGACAGGTGACGGGAACGGGATCTCGGGATTCCGCGGTTTGCACTCTAATTACGTGTCATCGCCGATCGTTCGATTACGAATTACCTTTTCTAGTCGCCGGTCGACGATCTGCAATTGAAATCGAGGCGATTGCGCCGGGCTGCGATTAACGAACCGTAAGTACTCGCGAGCCGATTAACCTGTTAATTGTGGAGTTTAGTTTGGAAAATCTCTAGGAAGATCCGCTGGACGGTCTAGACCTGAGAAACACATTTTCAAAGTAGTGAGATACTTTCTCTGCACATTGTTAACCCCTTCACCTACAACATCACAATATTCCAACCGTATCGTTTAGACGCAAGAACAGACGCCTCCAGCGTCAACCTTTCAACCGCAGAGCTTATTTAGGAAAAGTGCGCTCTGACCGCGTCGCGAGAAGGATTTCCACGATGACGAGTTAATTCGTCATACAGGGTTGAAGGGTTAACGCGTAATCGGATTGCATTTCGCCCGAGCGTGCTGTTCCTTTCCTTCTCGCGTGTACCAGCCTGCTCGCGTCTCTCCGAGCGGTCCATTCATTGGCACGCGAGGCGAGAGATCGAGAGAGAGAAGAAGAAGAAGAGGAGACGCGGGAGAGGAGGGAAAAGCGGAAGGAGAATGAACTCCGATTACAATGAAACGCAAATAAACCTCAAGAGAGAGACACAAAGAAACAGGCGCGAGTGCGAGGAGACTCGCCGTTCAGGCTCCGCTGTTCTGGGTGCATACGTATAATAACACACGTGTGTAGGTCAGTAGGTGGGTCCGACACGCTCGCACCCTAACCCCGCGCCGGCAATTACTCGCTTGTCCCTCGCGATATCGCGTTCAACGCGAGAATTTCAAGCGTTTTCTCTGTTAACCCCTCGCCCCACAACAACGAGTGAGACTCGTGGTGAAGATTTTCAACGTGATTCAACGAATATGTGTATTATTCAGTTCATTCGAATTCGAAGTAAATATTATTCCTCTGTAATCAACTATTATATTTGAAAGGAAATATAGGCATAACATAGGCTTCGAATTTATCTCTTTTTTCAGTAAATTATTCATGACAAAGTAGCCGTATCGATCAGAGTTCAGAAAGAAATCATAGGCCAAGGGGTTAACCCTTTACGGACGAATGTCGTTTACGCGTTTTGTCGTGATCAGACTTTTATGTTTGGAACACCAAATTGCAAACGAATGACTTAACACTAGAACTACCGAGCATTTAATACGATTAATATGCAATTCCTATAAAAATTGTAACAGTAGATTATTTTCAGTTTCTTCAGACATTCATTAGTACTCAAGTGAAGGTATTTATTTTCAAGATCATTTCAGATGTTCAATGCTTTTAAGATATCAATAATTCGGTAGTTCGGTAGCTTTAGTGTTAACTATTCAAACAACAAGAAATCAGTATATAGTTTCCTTGTTCGTTAGTTATTAAGAACTGATTTAAAGGCATACTCTGTATAAATGTTTGATTCAAAATATAATAATTGATAACAGAAGAGTAATATTAAATTTGAATTCAAAGGGATCCGATGTTCATGCTCGCTCGATTCTGTTTGAAATCAACGCTACGCAAGGCAAGAGGTTAATGGTATGAAAATTGCATCCGTTGGTGCACTCTCCTCCCCCGCAAGGGTCAGTATTACCTGAGGACACCCGTTTATTGCACCGAGCGTCTCGTTTTTCCGAGTCGTTCTTTAGTACACAGGAAACCATCGAGCTGAACAGCGTTTCTGCTCCGTTTGTAAATCGCCTTTAACACGTTGAATGCCACGCGATTCCATCGAGCACAATACAGAAAACGGAAAAAATATATTATCAAGTCATCTGATTGAATTGCATTATTATCACTGCACCTTCACGTAACCGAACGTCATTAGGCAGCGTTATTTATAATATAGAAATGTTTCCAAATAATCATCGTTTAATTGAACGGACGAACTATAGTAATCGGATTTGGAGTCACCGGTGACCCCACGGCATTCAACGTGTTAATGCATATTAACAAAAGTATACTTAGTAACTCTGTTGTATTTATTTAGCAAATAAACATTCAACATGGAACCGATTCAGCGATACTTAACCCATTGGCGTACTATTTACTTTCGTTACTAAACTCGTGTAATATTTTACTATCGACAATCTGTAAGAAATACAACAGAATTTTCCGTTCTTCAGGTGGAAATTTCATTCTCACTCGTCATCGTACGGCAAGGGGTTAAACAGAGTTAATTGAAATCTGGATAGATTCTCTGTTGGACTGATCTTCTATGTAAATGAACAGTGGACGAATAAGCGAAACAAAACAAGCATGTACTATGTACTCGTCTATTTGTTGATCTATCCAACCTCCCGCTCTTGTAAGAATTCCCCCGTCCTGAACAAGCCTATCCGAGGAACTTCTGACCGAAGCAATCCCCGCGAAGCCACGATCGGATTAACCCTTTGCGCCCGAGAAGTGATTCTCACTCACCGCTTGATTCGAAACAACAAAACTATAAAGTTGAATATTTAATATTTCAAATTACAGTTTGGATTGCTGGGTGAAATATTTGAAACACCTCTGTTACTTAATTCATGTATGAATTACCGTTAAATTAGTTTCAAAGGGTTTAGGGCAAGTTAAGCTCCGCGTAAAGCATCGATACGTGGAACATCGAAATAAGTTAGCTTCGTCGATTCGCGTGCTTTCCCATCGATTAGTCGCAGAGTCTCGCCAGGGAACGCTGGGTATTTCTAAAAACTTCCAAGCGCAATGGATTAAGCAATCGAGGGAAAGCTGTCGACGGGATCCGCGCCGAAATTGCATCGAAACGCAGCCGGTTACTCGGTTAATTTCGAGACCAACAAGTGGCCGCAGCCGCTCGAAGAAAATTGCCCGATAATGGAAGTGTCCCGGAGCTCCGTTCGAATAATACGCGCGTGGAATAAAAGGAAAAGGGCGAGGGGCGGCGACAGGGGAAGAGGAAAACCACGGGACCGTGGAATAATACGATCGAACCTCCGGAACGGGGAACGCCGGGAGAACGGGAATGGAAAATAAAAAGGAAAACCGGGGAAAAGGGAAAAAATCCGATTCGATCACCAATTTGCGGTCGCGCACCGTCAATTACGCGGTCGCGTTTCCCGATTCCATTTCGTTCCACGCTCTCGTCGGAATAAACGTTCGCAGGTTCCGCGATGACCGTGATGAGAATCTTTGGAATTTCGTGATGTCGCTCATTCCTTCGTTAATGAAGCCAAACGGCGTTATAATGAATTATTAATGCTGAAAATACACAATTATCTCGTTACTTCTGCTGATAGACATTAGGTTGTAACATACGAAACGTCCGATTTTGGTTGATTAGTGCAAGTTCTGTTTTAAGGAAACACGTGACAATTTTTCGACATATTTCGTGTTTAACTTTTAGGCAGAACTTCCTTTGTTCAATCGAGAGGAGTGAATTTTCTCTGTGACAATGCTCGACATACGTCGTAATGACGGTGCGAAAGTTGTTAAATTACATAACGTTAAGCGCCACGAAAATCTTAACCGTTTTCCCGTAAGGTTATTCTTTCTAGGTGAAGATTAGAAATTGAATCTTCCACTTTCTAAATGTGCAATGAATAATGCCGGTTGGTCGGCGTGCAATATACATCTCTCCGCTAGTGGCGGGGGAGTGACGGACGCGTGGTTAGGATTGGTTTTTCCCAAAAATTGGGAAACTACTTCCCCGCCAGTGGTCTGTCCGTTGGTTCCGTTAGCCGGAGACTCGGAAATTTCTAACGACCATAGCAGCAACAGCCCCAAGGATCGCCTCGACTTTAAATTACACGCAGGCATAAAATTCGTAGCTATTGCCTATCTCGGGCTCGATCCACGGATTAACTAAAAACGACAAGCAATGGGTCCCTGGGCTCTATTGCCGCCAGGGTGGGCTCGCAAAAGGGTTTTTACATCTAAACGCCTACAGTATCAAACTCGATAACGTTACATCGAATCAACGACGGAGAGTCACCTCTCGATCGCAGAGGGTCGGATCGACCGAGTCGCGATAACGCACGCGAGTACGCGTAAGTCCGGTTCGGCCCGATTTGTTCCTTGCACCGTGATAAGTCTTCGCCTGTTTGATCGGCGTACCAAGTAATCCCGTTAAGGCCTTAATATCGTTACCTAACCTTGCCTGATCTGTTTACCCGCCGGCGTTAGCGGCGAGCGACGATGACAACAACAAGCGGCCGGCGTCCAGCACCGGAACCCGTACAGAGGATTCTAAAACCGTGCATTTTTCGACGACACCGCGATCGCGAGCCAACATCGCCGCGGAAGCCTTAGCGGTGCCAATTACGCGGACTCCCGCGGAAACGTAACGAATGCGGGACGACCGCGGCCGAGGCGTGTCCGTTGGGAGTTCGCCTTGAAGATTAGCGGTAAACCGATTCCCGATTGTTGGAATGTTATTTGCTCTGCAGTTTTCTTCCCTTTCTCTGTTTACCATCGAGCGTGCCTTGACACTGCGATCGCAGAGGAAGATCTGCCGGAGTTGATCCTATCTTCGAGTAATCAGAGTAATTAGAGTAATTTGAGCCCTTGTACTGTGACCTCTGTTGCAACTGTGCTAATAATTGATTAGGAAAGGAATCTGATAATCTATGTTTGCTGTGGTTAACCATGAATAATAATGATTATTCTCAGCAAGCGATTAGAGTGACGATTACCGCGAAACTATTCGATTGAGTTGTTCTTGTGTGAATCTATCGCAGAGGAAGATCTGCTAGGGTTGATCCTATTTTCGAGTAATTAGAGTAATTTGAGCTCCTCCTGTGACTCCTGTTTGTAATTGTGCTTGATGGAATTACTTTGTTCTTAATGATTGATTAGGAAAGGAATCTGATAATCTATGTTTGATTAGAGTGACGGTTACCGCGAAATTATTCGATGGAGTTATTCCTGTGTGAATCTATCGCCGCGGATTTCCAGTGCCGATCTTCCCCGTCGGAAACATCTGACGTCGGGTTAGATTCTCCGACGCATTGAATTGTTCTGCTCGCCTCGGAGCCTGTTTCTTTCGATCCCAAGGCTGGCTACTTTCACAGGGATTCGAATAAAAATGGGGAAATACTCGCGGATACTAGCGAAGTGCTCTTTTACCGGGCACAGGTAGATCGACGGATGATCGGTTCAGTTTATCCGTGAGTTTAAGAGTTAACCCTTCGCGGCCGAAGGTTCTTTGAAATATAGAAAACCCTTTATTGAGGGTTAACCCTTCGCACTCGATGATATTTGATATTATAAATATTCGTTATTTCCTGATGATATGTTGATAAAGACAATATCTTGTGAAATTAACTCGAAGAGAAATCACACGCGCATCGAGGAACAAAGCTAGTTTATTTCAATATTTCTCAAATCGATGCATTATACGTAGTATAATATTAAATATCAAACTTTATAGTTTTACTGTATGAAATCAAGTGGTGAGAGTCCAAATTTGGATGTATGGAAGATCTAATAATTTCAGAATAGCTTCTTCGATTCATTAAAATATTCAACGTTACAACCGGTGCAATATTGGATCCCACAGAGTTCAACGTGTTAACAAACAATTCGAGTACCGTCAAAATAAGTGACGTTACAATAAACACTGAAGATTCTCGCAGCGGTCGACGCGCTAACTCGACTTCGTTCCGACTACTCGGATTCCTGGGGGCGAGAGTCACGCAGGATCTCCTCCCGAAAGACGCGGCGAGAGTATTCGAGCGCGAGGGAGGGGAAAAAAGGAGGATCGATCCGCGGGAATGGCTTTCATTCATCGGTCTCGAATTCTCTACGGGTTCCGGGGAGCTGGCACGGTGCCGAAGGTCGGCGTACGTCGACCGGGAGAGAGCAGGATACTCGAATTCCATAAAACGCCTCCGCGCGGCGGGAGCCAGCTCGCCGAGCAACAATTTCTCGAGTGGATACGCGAAAAGTGAAAATAAATCGATGACGCGCTCGCGCTCGCGCGCGCAGTATACGTTCCTCGGGTCGTTCTAGATCCAATCACGTGTTTCCATTTTCTTCGTATCGTTCCGTTCGATCTTCGTCGAATCAGTCGCGCTCTTGTTTCACCGGGCATCGTTTCTCGAGCCATGGAACAGCTCGAGGAAATCGTTACTGTTCCTTCTGGCTTGGGTCTATCTTCTTGCTCTTCTGACCTTTCCACCGGGGATCGCTCGTTGAAGATTAACCCCTGACGGACGAATGTCAACAGTTTAACATGGAATGTTTGTGTTTGGAAGACTACGTCGGACGAATGATTTAACCGGTTAAACGCGAGAGGCCGGCGATTGGGTTTCGATTTGAATTTCGAACTGATTTCGATTTGATTTCAAACTCGAGGTTTTCTATATCTCAAAGAATCTTCGCGAAGGGTTAATCTGATTTCTGAATAGCTCCTCTCGTTTGTGTTCATTCGACTATTTTTGTGTTTCATTGGATCACAATGTGATTACAATCCTCGCTAGTATAAAGCAAGCGACACCAAAGTGTAAATTAAGCATGTCACCGATGACCGACGCTACTGAATTACTTGAAACCAATCGTGCAAGGTAACCGATGTCCAAAATGTTCCGTAACTAAGTTGATAATAGTGTAACGCAAGGATTATTCGCGAAATAATTCAGAACTCCTGCTTTTCGTTGCTAGAAGAGAATAACTCAGGGAAAAAACGGTCAAGAATTCCGCGGCGCTTAGCGTGGTAAAAGGTTCGTGATATATCAAGCGCATTCCAGCGCATTTCGAGTCCGCGTCGGCGGAGGTCGGCCACACGGGCAAATCGCTCGAGGATCATTCGTCTTGTTGGCACTTCGATCGCGGTCGGAAGCGTGCATGGCGTGCGGGGAGGCCGATGACATTAGATTCCGGCGTTTTGCGGCTATAAATCCTGTTCCTCGCGTGACGCGGTAATCGGCGGAATTTCTGAAAACTGGCCTGAAGTCTCGCTCGTCCTGCCGACGATGGAATGTCATCGCTAACGCGTCCGGCGAGCTTCAGTCTATACGATTCGCATTTTCGAGAACGAAACATTTACAAGCTCGCTCCGCGGTATAATAAGAAACGAGTATGATAAAAAGAAATCGAGTCGAGCCGCGCCGGGAAGCGGTTTATGCCGATGTTGCAACTTGCAGGCGATTTTTATAAGTTTCTTGAAACTCTTCTTATATTCCAAATATCAAAGTAGCTCTGCTGAACAGAACTTTCCTGTTGGCAAACCAGTAATTCTCAAATTAACACTAGAACTACCGTGACAGTCAAAATGAGTGGTTTTGATTTGTTTGTTTCGCAATTATTGATATCTTGAAGGCAGTGAATATTCAAAATTATCTTGAACATCAATAGTTTTACTTGACTACTCTAATGAATGTCTGAAGAAACTGAAGATAATCTATTGTTACAATTTTTATAGTGTTAAGATTCATTAAAATATTTAATATTATAGATTTAATTATAGATTTTCCACACACCCAAATTCTGTACTGAGAATGAAAATAAAAGATTGAAGGAATATAGCATTTTTCATTTTCATTAAAGACACTATAAAAATTAGTTGCAGTTGCCGATAGATTACAAAACCGTCTGAATTGCTAAGGGTTAAAAACCCCCAGGCTCGATCTAGAGGCGCCAGTCCTGTCCAAAAAAATAAAGAGCCGCGTCGGGAAGCGGAATTTCGGAAATGGATAGTCGGGCGAGCATTAAAACAATTCTGCTTGGAATTCCCGGCCTTCCTCGCCGCGGAAAAAAACTCCAAGTTTATCGTGACGCGCAAGGTTCCCGGCGAGATTAATGCGAACCGTTCGAGTTATGAAACTGGATCTGGGCTTGACTCATCGGACCTGGCAAGCTCCGCTCCAAAGTTTCCGCCTCTCTTTCCCTCACCGACGAGGAAGGGCCTCGCTGTCGCGACTCATTTCGAAAATAACCGTCGCGACTCTTCGGAGATTCACGCGAAAACCGTTTTGAACGAGCCGCTCGCTACGTTCACTCCTAATTTCGTTCCCTTTTTATTGCGTAGCGTCCCCCGCGAGCGACGAGGACTTCCGAGTATCAACGTTTCCACATCGAACTTCAACGTCGAGCGATTCCAAATGCGTTTCGGAGAATGTTCGCGGCGTGGAAATAATTTTAATGGATGTTTTATATGTATACATGAATTACCGAGTATACTAATTAATCTTTTACGGACGGAGGTCGGCATTTCGGTAAGATGGAATGTTCGTATTTCGACGACCGACTCGCGAACAAATGATTTAATCAGTCGAATAGCAAGAGATCAGAACGTATTTTCCTTTAATTAATTAATCAGTTGATATGTAATTTGGCAATGTTTAATATGACCTTCCAGGAACTCCAACAGATCGAAGATCCTGCTTTGCAGTTGAAACAAACGAACAAAGATTCTTTAAAGTACGCAGAACTTGTAACATTTGAAGCAAAATTACACAAATGATACTCAAGCAATAGAAGAAAGGAAACTATACACCGATCTCTTGCTAGTGTAGACCCATTCTAGTAATTAACACGCGGAATGCCATGGGGGTCACCGGTGACCGCCAACCAAATCGAATTACTACAACTCATGCAGTTAAATTATGATTATCTGAAGATTTGTATATTGTAAATAATGCTACTGAACGCGGTGCCGTTCAGACAGAATAAACATGGAATAATAATAATGCAGTTCCATCGAATGATTTAATATTATATCTTCTCCATTTTGTGTATTTATCTCTGTAAAATCAAGCGGCATTCAGCGTGTTAAATCATTCGTTTGCAACTTCGTATTCCAAATATGAACATTTCATCTCGTCAAAATGTCGATATTCGTCCAGCAAAGATTGAAGTTATATTTTATCGAGAACGGAGTTGTCGAATCGTCTTGAAACGTCGCCGCAGCGATTGCAACGGAGTGAAAGGGGTTAATTGACATGTTAATATGTGCGAATCGTGGGTTCGAGGAGTTCTAGGGTTAACGTACCGTGATACAACGCGTCCGGACGGAAGGTTCCCTTTACGAGAGGCAACGAGAGCGAAACACATTTCCGAAAGTCCTTCGGGGCAAGGCTGCACAGGTGTTCGAAACTGTGCGCAGCCTATGAAACGGCTGGTTAAAAAAACAAGCCGCGCACACGGCCGACAGTGGGTTTTATTATCGACATTTTACGGACTGTGCCGCGCGCGCTGTCTACACACGGGTCGCGTAAACTTTGTATGCCGAGCCGTAACGTTTCCGGTCGATTAGCTATGGAACCCGACCGATTACCAGTTGTCGCGAATCGTAACAGTTTTAACGCGTTGAATGTCACCGGTGACCTGTATCGAATTACCCCCGTTCATTCGACTGAACGAGACATTTTAACACCGGAACTACCAGGTAGGTGAAAACGACTAATTTCTACCTTCACAATTAACGAAGAGGTATGGATACTTCTTGAAGAAATGATTAAAGAAGCTGATTCGGTAATTCCTAAATTGAAATGTAAACCAATGAAAATCTTTACAAGGTCACGCTTATAGATTTTATAGAGAGATTTTGCGAAGATGATTTAAGCACTTGGTAGTTCTAGTGTTGACCCTTTGCACTCGAGAGGTGATTCTCCACCACTTGATTTAATTTGCAAAATTATAAAGTCTTCTATATAATATTAAGTTTTGTATGGAATATTGAAATAAAGTAACTATCCTTCTTAATTTATACATGTTTTCTCAATAATTAGTTTCAAAGGATATCGTCCGTATCTCATCGGAGAATACTGAATATTTCCAGTGAAAAACTTTCGAGTGCAAAGGGTTAATATTGAACTTCGTATCATGCGATACGTGAAATATTCGAATGAAATAGCATTGTTCCTCAATCTACTTGTGATTTCTCTGCAAGTTAGTTTCAAAGAATATCGTCATTGTTTTGTCAAAAAATGTTATGTATGCAGCGAATGCGTTAAATAATTCATCCTTCAACGTTATTCGTTAACTCCCTTCGACTTTCGGACGTATTGTATTAAACGCTGGAAAAAGTTCGTATGGTTTTCTTGTTAGCAATGAATCAAGGGCCGCTTTTAATTAATATTTCCCTAGTCGAATAAATTCGATTGAAATTGGAATTACCGGTGTTGGCAAAATTAGGGATTATTTTACGGTATCAATAATTCTCTGCGTTGAAACGTTCATTTAAGGATCCGCACGAACTTACTCCGGTGCCTAATACATTTCGCGGGGACATTCTGTTTCACGGGGTTGAAAGGTCGCGCGCTCGCGAGTGGGGAAAGTTACGAAAGCCCCGAAAGGTATCGCGTGCGGGAGAGCCCCCGATTCCCGGTTCGAGCGTCACGGCGAACGTCGTAAATTCAGGTTAATTAAATCGGGCTCTGATCGAAAGTTGAACAAACTCGTGACCGGCTTTAATCCGCCACCGCGCGGTTGATCGATCGGTTCCGAGGTGGGGTTCCGATTCGAAATTTCCCGGGTCGCGGACGCGCGACGATCGAGAATTGCTACCTGAACTTCATTCGATTCTCGAGTTCCTGTCACTTCTTTTTGCAACTGTGCTCGGCGAAACTACTTTGTCCTTAATAACCGATCAGGAAAGGAACAGAATTTAACAGTAAACTACCTAGTTACACTGACCTTTTGAAATTCCCCTTTAGAAACAAAACATCAACTTCGACTACAATCGATTTACAATTCAGTTGCCGTAATTCTTATAGTGAATGTCTAAACAAACTGAAAATAATCTATTGTTACAATTTTTATAGTGTTAAGATTCATTAAAATATTTAATATTAGAACTGATGCGATATTGGAGCCTACAGAGTTCAAAGGGCCAATGCTCTGAAGGTTAAAGATGAAGAATAGAAACGTAATATTTAATTTAGATTAAAAACCACTAAATACCATTTAAGTTTCTCCAATTCAATTTACAATTCTCATGGGTCTGACACGATATCAAAGGACGAGGTGTTAACCGTGTACGAGTGTATACGTTATCTTGAAACGTATAATTCGACGATTCCACGTTCACCGTTAAGTGGCTCGGAGATCTGTATCGACGATCGGTCTCTGTATTCGAACGTAAGTAAAAGGGCTGAGGAATCCGCCCGTCGGTTCGACGAGCACCAAGAAACTTCAGTTACCAGTTCCCAATTGGATAAAGGGAGATCGCCTGAATTTTTCACCGATAGCATCATCCCCCGTGACTCGGCTCGGGTCTCGTTTGTTCCACTTCGACCTTTCTCATTTCCTTTGGCGGCGCGGGCGGCTGCTCCCAGGCACCGGCGAGGATCGCAAGAAAACTCGAGCCGGCATCGACAATCGATTGGTAATTATTCCTAGCGTCCGGTTCTCCGTTGCAATTCTATCGCAACAGACCGATCCACCGTGAAACGCGAACAAAGTACGGAAACGGGGCTAATTGCGTGCTTCGCGGATCGTTCGTCTGTTACATAGACTAACAATGTTGCCGATATCCATTGCGTCGACTACGGTCCACTTCGATCTCGAAGATCGAGGTCGATCGATCAAATCTTATCTACTGCGCATCGGGCAGGACGAAATTCGTCGTACCGCTTGCTTCCGAAGATAAATCGAATCGGTGCGAGCGAAGTTCGTGTAGAATTGAACCCTTTGCACTCGAAAGCTTTTCGCCAGAATCATTCGACAATTTTTCGACGAAACATGGACGACATTATGTGAAACGAACTAACGAGAAAACGTGCGCCGATTAAGGAACAAAGCTATTTTATATAAATATTTCACATATTAATGCATTATAGAAAACTTAATGAAATGGTGACTGAGAGTCACCTCTCGAGTGCAAAGGGTTAATAACGTGACTAAGCTGATAATAGAGCAACGCAAGGATTGCAACGGTAATTAGTAATTCTTCCTGCTGTTTGCTACAGAAGAATACAATTCTACGGTCGAACTCATAGCTCGAAACAATTCGAAAAAATCCGATGGCGCACGACCTTCGGCGTAAACGAATTACAAAGCCGGCCGCCGGTCGAGGCTGAGATATCCGTCACGTGTCCCTATCGATCAAACGGTTAATCCTACGGCCGCCGGATAAGCGCAACTTTTCGCGTAACGGTCGACGACGATAATGGATAACCGACGATAACGAAGAAAGCGTGTTTCTTATTTTTCTCCTCGCGGCGGCAGCTGCTCGATAAAACGGAGTTCGCAAAACATTCGTCGCTGATTTCACGCTTCCGCGATCTTTGATATATCCGTGACGCCGATATCTCAAATCTGTACGGATAACGTGCACATTGCTTATCAGAATCCACGTACTTGTTATTAATTACCTCGTATTTACCGATTTCAACCTTCGAACGGTATCGCAAGTGAAATTTCACGCCGTGACGTTTCTATATTTACCCGAACAGATAAGGACAAGATAACCTGCGACAACGTTATTACAGAAGACATCAATTTTCTTACGTATCCCGCCGCGGATGCAACGATAATGGCATTAACGTGGCTCCTTTGATGGCGGCTTTTAAGGGTTAATCCGCTCTGCGGCGGTATCGACGGGAGAGGCCGACGAACAATCGATATCCGCAGAAATTCCCGTCCGAAGGAAATCCGGGATCTTCGGGGAATTAATGGAACGCGAATCTTAATGAAACTTAACCCTTCGCCTCGCGATAACCGGCGGGATTCGCGTCGGCGATTACGCTCGAATCACGCTGGGAATCGCTGATTATTCGTTGCTCGCGCGAACCTTGAATTATTTCGCTAATTACGCTTCGAAGCGAACCGTCGAGTGAACTAGAGTGAACGGTTGAAAGGATCAAAGGGAGAAGTAAGAGCGAGTAAATGAATTCACGTGCTCGCGGAAAAAAGACTCGCGGAACAAGGGGTTAACGCGTTTTATTTCCCGCTCGGTTCGCCGAGAAAAGAACGATCGTAATTTCGAGGAGAATTCAGACGCCTCTATAAAACTGCGCTCACCCGCGGGAACTTCCCTCGATCCAATGAACGCGCGAGATTCGCCGGCGAGCGGGTATCCGTTCGTTACGAATGCACGCTATCGAATTTACGAATTCAAGGGGAAAACCCGACGGAACTACCCCTGCCGCGTATCGGGCTGCGGTTCCCAGCCGCAAACGGAATAAATAAAAGAACAGCGTGCACGCGCCGGGAGCGTTCCGACTGAAAACTACAACCCCCGAAGAACCGGCTCGAGTTCGTCCTTTAATTATTTCGACAGCCCTGTGATCGGTGCTTCCGTTCGCCCCCTGTTCTCCGGTGAACCGATCGGGGACGGCTCTCGCGGGAGCACCGAGACTCGGATCGCTTTCCACCCTGCCACGCTGTCCTCGGTTTATCTGTGATCTTCGGAATGACAGTGATAAAACGGAGGAACATGTAGATTAGCGACGGTGTTCTCGTATTCCGAAGTTCGGTGGCAGCTCGGGTGAAACGGGATACCTGCGGTTAACTCGAGAAACTATGCGAAAGTGTAACAATCCTTCGAGAGATGACTGAGTCACTCGATAGATTTAACAGTTTGCGATAACGACAAAATGTCAGAAACAATTTCAGAAACATTATTTGATGAGAGCGACAAATATCCCTGTCCTGTTTGTATGGAATTGATGTCGGAATCCTTGATGAATCGACACTTGGATGCACGCCTTAAAACGTGATTGCGATAATATTATTGTTATATACCTCGTTTAATAAGTTGTGCTAATTTGTAAGTATTTAATATTACATAGGAGAGTATTTTATTTAATCCTTTGAGCGCTGTGAGCGTACGCATGTATTTTTTCATCTCCAATTTCACACGTGCCGTGGTGACAGTTACAAGTGTGTGTGATTGATATACGTAGCATTATTCGATTTGGTGAAACTGAATTACAATTGCAATTTAGTTGCAACTTAATTGTATGAATCAACACAGTTCGTTAACCTTAAAGCGAGTAAACAAAAATTCCACACGGAATGTTTTGACTGGGGGTATTCAGCGCTCAATGGGTTAAAAACGTTGAACCGATATTCGTAGTTTGCGATTACACATCGCCATTTTGTATCATTTACTGCCGATCGAGATGCACGCGTGCAGCGACCCTATTAATAGGCCGGTGAAAAGGGAAACAAACGACGACGTTTCTTTTTCCCACCCTTCGCTGGGAAAACTATTAGCAGGGTTAATAATACCCAGGGTGCTGCAGCGATGAAAGGCGTCGCGCGCCGCTTTGAGCGCTCGCTCGCTCGCTCGCGCACGATAAACGTGTGCCGTGCGCGTAACGAGACGAGGGGCCACAGGAGCACAGGGGCCGGGGGGAAGGGGAGGCGTGTAATTAACTGCGACGCAATTAGCTCTCGCCTTCGACGAGAGGTGCACGCGGTAACCCTGCGACACGGTGTTCCGTGGTGCTCCGCTGACCCGAGAGCACGGTTCTGCGGTACCGAAAATCGGCGATCGTTCGGCGATCGATGAGCGAGGACAGTCGGCGAGACGGTGGTAGAATAATCTCATTATACTAATAAGCCAAACATTCGATTAACTCATTGTATTATTTCCTCTGATCTTCTAGCATAATAACGCTTTTTGTTTTGATCATTGCTGAACGAACGATACCGATTTGTCTGAAATTAACCCTTAGCACAGGTTGCTTTGTAATCTATCAGCAGCTGCAACTAATTTTTACATTCCTAGCGAAAATGAGAAATGCTACAACATTTCTTCGATCTTTAGTGCAAAATTTGGATGAGAAGTCGAATAATTTTAGGGTAGTTTCTTTAAGGTTCATTGAAATATTTAATATAACTGGTGTAATATGGGAGCCTACAGAGTTCAAAGGGTTAAGGTAAGTGAGCTTCGTTCCATTACACGGAGACCAAAGTGCAAGGAGTTAAACTCTATTTGAGAATAAAGACGTTAACCTTTTAGTTGCCGTACGCCACTGTAGATTCTGTCTCTGTCGATAGTTTTGCACATTATAGTTTAACGTAATTGCACAGTGGAGCATTCTATCGGTCTGCGATCGCGGTGATGTTACATTTATGATAAGCAGACCGCGTGGAACCTTGCCGCGGAGAGGTGAAGCTCCTATAGTCGCGTAGCTAAAGAGTTAAGAGTTTTCGGGCCAACCTAAATAGATATCGTTCCTTCCGATAGGTAAAAATGCTCGCAGCCAGCCGGTTGCACGAACGCCGGCCCCGATTCTCCTGGCGATAGCGGCAGCAGCCTTCCCGTATTCGATAACCGCGGAGAGGAAACTTTTCTAATATACTGCAGGTGGCCGGGCGACTCGAAAAGCGGCCCGTTATCAATTACACCGAATCTGTTTCGCGCGTGACTCGGAAACAGGGGCGTGCAACGGCCGCCACGGAGAAATGCAAATGGTATTCCGCGCGGCGTAACTTCGAGGATATTTGCATACACGGTAGTTCCGATCGCGGCAACGCCGACGCGGCCATTCTCACGGAGATACGAGAGCTCGCTAGCTCGCTCTTCTTTTATTTTCTCCCCCGTCCGCATCCATTTCCTACTAATCTTTTTTCTCGCGTTCCTTTTTTCGTCAGCGGGAACAAACGGTAGGCGTCGCTCCGCTCGGAGGAGAGGAATAAAGGAAAGAGAGAAGAGCTCGCAGGGACCGGTGATGCGAATCGCTCTCTGCGGTCCCCCGGACCCTGGGAACCGCGTATCCACGACCGGAAGCTGCCTTCCGCGACCCTGAAGAATGACTCTC